>NC_067312.1:35068904-37476404 GCF_020740795.1 Apus apus | reverse complement strand
GTTAAATTATTTTCTACTATCAAGATACGTAAATTCACTTAAACTTGAAGATAGTTCTTTGAGGCAGAGGAAATTTAATTCAACCTCTGTACTGGAAATTTGACTTATATCCTTTTGTTATGAGTTTACCAAAACTGAAGAATTCAAAAGAAACTCAGAGTCACAGTTGAGCATGAAGCTGAGAAAGATATTCCCAGCATTTAAAGCCTGAGGATCCAATTACATCATTTGTATGAGTAAATTACAGTTGGCTGCTGTGCTAACAGTAATAACTAACACCAAGTCTATGCATGGTGTCACGGCTTTAACCTGGCAGGCCACTAAATACCATGCAGCCACTCACTCACTCTCTCCTGGCCACTGGGGAGTGGGGGAAAAATTGGAAAGGAAAAGGTGAAGACTTTTGCATTGAGAAAAAAACAACTTTAGAAATTAAGTAAAATAAAACAATTAATAATATACAAACAAGTGTTGCATAGTGCAGCTGCCCACCACCCGCTGACCAATGCCCAGCCCATCCCTAGCTAGCAATCCTAGAGAAGAGAAAAGCCAAAACTGCAATCCTGGGAGACAAAACTTGTCAGCCAATGCTCAGCTATGTACTGAGCATGACATTGCACAATGTGGAATATTTCACCGGCCAATATAGACTGGTTGCTCTGGTTATGCTTCCCACAAGCTTTATGAGCACCTGCACATTAGCAAAGCATGGATAGTTAAAAAGTCCTTGCTTTCTTGGCAACAACTAAAAACATAAGTGTATTACTGACACCCTTCTTGCATAAAATCCCATCCTAAATCCAAAACAGCACTATTCTAGCTACTAAGAAGAAAATCAGATCTGTGCCAGCCAAAATGAGGACATCGAGCCAAACTGAATTAGAGAGTTCTGTCTGGAAGACACACCTAAGCATGACCTAGACCATCCTCCCCCTCAAATACTCGTCCTGGAAGACAGAACAACCCAATGTATAAAAACAGCAAATGGAAGAAATACTCTAAATATCACCCACTTCTTCCAGGAACCTCACTGTCATGTAAAAGTTATGCTTGTGTTACACTTAAAGTCCAGCACATACCACAATCACAGGATCACCAGAGTTGAAAGGGACCTCTAGAGGTCATCTAGTCCAACTCTCCTGATAAAGCAGGGTCGCCTAAAGCACATTACTCAGGAATACATCCAGGCAGGTTTTGAATATCTCCAGAGAAGAAGACTCCACAACATCCCTGGGCAGCCTGTTTCAGTGCTTTGTCACACTCGCAATCAAGAAATTTTCCCTCATATTCAGATGGAACTTCTGGTGTTCCACTTTGTGCCCATTGTCCCTTGTCCTGCTGCTGAGAAGAGTCTGGCTCCGTTCTCCTTACACTCAGCCTTTAGATATTAATAGACATTAATAACATCTCCTCTCAAGGCTAAAAAGCCCCAGCTCCAGCAGGTCCCTGTTTCTCTTGAACTGGGAAGCCCAGAACTGGATGCAGTATTCCAGATGAGGCCTCACCAGGGCAGAACAGAGAGGGAGGAGGACCTCCCTCGACCTACCAACCACACTCTTCCTAATGCATCTAAGGATACCATCAGCCTTCTTGGCCACAATGGCACAATGCTGGGTCACTGTTAACTTACTGTCTACTAGGACTCCAAGATTATTCTCCTCAAGGCTTCTTTCCAGCAGGTCAGCCCCTAACCTGTACTGGTGCATGGGGTTTTTTCGCCTCAGGTGCAGGACTTCTCCTTGTTGAAACTCATTACATTCTTCTCTACCCAACTCTTCAGCTGGTCCAGTTCACACTGAATGGCAGCACAGCCCTCTGGTATGTCAGCCACTCCTCCCCATTTGGTATCATCAGCAAACTTGCTGATGAATCATAATAATGATTCACATCACAAGGGTTTGTCAACTGATGTATGCAAGTACGTACTACATCCCAAATCTGCTTCCCAAATGCAGAGTAACAGAAGGTTACCAAAATACTGCAGAGAACTGGACTCTTTCAGCCAGCCCCCCCCACTGCAATTTGTGTAACTTTCATTCCCTTTCCATTCAATAGATTCAGATACAAATTGGGGCCCCTGCCCCTTCCCCTTGTCTCATTCCTATGGGCTCATCAAGCCGTTTTCTGACTCAACAAATGTGTAGAAAAGTGAAGTTGTAACAAAGTGGCATCCATTAGCCCTGTCAACAAGTCTTATCTCTCGTGTAAATTAACACTCCTTTCAAAATTTTCCCCAACAAGCGAAACACCATTTACATTTCTTTGCCAGCAGGAGCTGCTGTGGTTTTGAGCACTTCAAAGTGCCTTAAAGCATTTTATCTAAGGGAAAGAGGCTGACCGTGTGGGCCTTTTTTCCTTCTATGCTTCCCAGCTGGCAAAGACCCTGAGGCGATTCGCTGCGTATCCCGGAAGGAACGGGGAGCAGAGGTCCCTTCCTGACCCGGGCTTCTGCACCCGGCGACAGGCACGACGCCGACCACCGAGCACGGACCGGGCAGGGGGCACACGGGAAAGGGAAGAGCCTCCGGCTGCCAGGCCCCGCGCGGGGCGGCAGCTCCCGGTTTACCCGTAGTATCGGAAGGCGTTGATGATCCTCCGGAAATGCTCCCGCTCCAGCCGCTCCTCCTCTGCCTCCCCGCTGCCCGCCGTGGCGGCCGCCGCCGCTGCCCTGGGCTCCGGCGGCTGCCGCCTCCGACGCTCGCCGCTCGGCGAGGCCGGCTGCTCCGCTCCGGTGTCGCCGCCGCTCGCTGCCGGCCACGGCAGCTGCTCCCGCTCCGCCTCGTGGCCCCGCCGCAAGCCCCTGCGCATCGCCTTGGCCGGCGGATCCCTCTCGCCCGTGGGACGCGGCGGCGGCGGCTGCGCTTTACGGGACACGGCGCACGTGGCCGACATCCCGCAACAGCCGCCGGCAACGGTCACGCCCGGCGCGCACGCTCCCCGCGCAGTTCCGGGGCGGGGCCTGTCCCGGCGGGCAGGAACCATCGCGAGAGCGCGGGCGGTGGCGGCGCGGGGTGGAGCGGGGAGGGGCCGGTTTGACGTGACCCGGCTGCGGGGTGAGGGGGCTCCGGGGGCTGCGGGGTGAGGGGGCTCCCGGGCTGCGGCTGTAGCGCCGTGCCGGGTGATTTCTGCGCGGACAAGGTGCCAGGTTCACAATAGAGGCCGTCCCCCAGCGTGACGGCCCGTGCAGCTCCGCCCCCGCCCCGGTAATTCGGTAGGTCAGTGCCCTTGCAGTGTCACAGGGAGGCAGGAAGAGCTCGCTGTGGAATAGCGCTAGTGCCAGCCTGCGCCGCATGGCAGCTGGGGCTGACGGCGGCAGGGACGCTGGAACACCTTTGGGGTGTACCTGACGAGGAGGCGTTGCTGCTTAGCTCGTCTGGACTGCAGGCAAACACTAAAAATACAGCCATTAACTCCAGCTCTCGCTCAGAAGCTCCACGCTGAGGTCAGGGAGACACCGAGCCGGGAGGTGGCTGTGCTGACAGGAGGCGTCAGCCACAAAGGGAGCTCTGCAGGTTCCTCTGTGCCGAGCCAGGTTATGCTTCCTGACAACAAGCGTGGGGACCAACTGCAGGGAGAGAAAGGTAAAGAGGCAAGTGAAGTAGTGTCTAACAAAGCATGAGTCGCTAGATTTGCCCACACAATAACACATTTTCAACGGAGGACAACTCCTGCAGCTGACAAAACTCGTTTGGCTAGGTGCTGACACCCTCTGTGTCTCCTGCAGCAAGTCGCCATGCACCTTTCCAACTGGCTTTTAGAAGAGGCAGCTCTTACCAGAGGGCCTCCTTTGTAAGCACCCATCCCCTTCTCATTTGGAGAACCTAACAAGCAGTGTCCTACATCACTCTACTGTCTAAAGACCTGTGGGAAGTGGTAGTCCTTTAGTAAACCACATAAAGTAACAGGATAGAGGTTATTTGACACACCAAAACTTCTGTAGGAGTATCAGCCTAATAGTGGAAGTATTCTCATTTTGCATGTGACACCACTTCAAAAAAGACACTTTATTCACAAAAAGAACCACAGTCTCCTGTCCTGCAGCTGTCCCCAGCCACTTTATAGCTAGCACAGCCCTGGTAGTCAAAAGGCATCTGCCAGGGCCAAACTAGGACACACAATTAAGGTACCAAAGGTGACCCTGGCTGCTTTCTATGGGCCATCCACGGTATACCACTCTCTGCTTCTTCTACTAATTATGGATGTGGTGTCTCCGAATCTTCCCAATCAATTTTGATCCTGCTGGTACTGTTTGCGTCCTATGGCAATAAATCCAAGAGGCTCACTGCTCTGTGAAATACCATCTTCATCCATGTGAAATACAACCTTAATTTGTCAATCTGATTTAAGTGCAGGAGGAGTGCCTCCTAAACTAATATTTGTACAATTTGGTGTAAACTAGTTCTGCAAGTTTCAAGATTTTGTAAACCTTGACCTTTTTTCCTTCAGCCTTCATCTCTCCAGAATGAAAGTTCCAGCATTTTTAAGTCCACACAAAACAACTGCTCCATTGCATTGATTGCATTACTTTTCCTTTTAACTCTAATGGACACCTTTCAGAAGTAGAAACTAGTTTGGCCCAATGATGAACATGTGGGTCCACTGGTTTTACTTAGGAGCAAAGTAGCATCACTTGTCTTGTTTGCAATACCCTTTTGTAAGATGCCTACTGGCGATGTTTGACTCAGAACTGAAAACAATGCTCTCGATCCCCTCCCCCTCCCGCCCAGGTAGGGAAGGAGAGAGAGAAAAAGAGAGAGACTTGGCTGGATTGAAAACTAAACTACACAGCTTTAATTAAACACTAATGGTAAAAGAAAATATATACAATTATATACAAACGTGTTCAGAAAATGTGCAAAACTCCTATTGCCTCCCCCCATCCCCAGCAACTCCCACAGCATCTCCTGAGTTGCAAACAGCCCCCAAAAGTCCCAGAGCTGCTGGAGAGAGAGCAGAGTTATGAGGGTCAGGAGAGCTCAAGCCTGGGGGTCAATGGTGATGGATGGATGGATGGATGGATGGATGGATGGATGGATGGATGGATGGAGTCCTCCCCAGATGCCGGCCACGGACAGAAGACAAGGGAAGAAGAAGCAGGAAGGAAGTTGTCTTCTGTGATCTCTGACCTTCCTGTGAGCTTACGTAGATATATGGGATGGAATATCTCTAGCCAGTTTTGCTGTCTGTCTAACTCAGCCTCCTATGGGGGGGTCATAGATCTCCCCATAGTGTCTGAGCCAGCAGAGTAAAGATGCGACTTTCAAGACCCAACAGTTAGAAAAACATTCCAGCTGTTACCAGCCCAAGCTGGGACACTTTGCTACTAGTTAAAAGACAGCTTACTGAAGGGAAATAAAAAAAAAACAAAACCAGTAAAAGTGGCTTCATCCTGGCTCAAACCAGGACACCTACATAATATTTTGATGTAGCTCTACAGTGTAGCAATTGTTTCAGAGAACTGTCAAAGCTCTCTGCCCTGAGTTGTAATTACAAATTCCTGAACTACAAGTTCAGTCCCATGTATATTTTGATGAATGATTTGCACCACAAATGCATAAATCTGTAGTGGCACTCATCCACCCTTTTTGCTCATGAAAGGATCTCACAAAACTGAGCTCCTTGCCACTCTACCAGTGTTGGACTAAAGAAAGCTTGTTATCATCTGCAAACCTGGGTGATTTTGCTGTTCATTCCCTGCTCTGAATCACGGCTAAATATGTTGAATAAAATCATGCAGGAACTGCCAGTACTGAAATTCTTCCTCCTCTGGGGAGGAGCCCATTAAGTTGTAACCCTTCACTTCCTTTTCTTCTCAATTCAGAAAAGAATCCCTTATGCTCTTCGGGAACCAACATATAATTTTAAATTGCACTCACACATTTTTCTTTGTAAGAAAATACTTCAAAATTTTCTCAAAGGGACACCATAAGGCTACAAGTTCTGTGCAGGGATGGGAAAAAGCAAAACAAAAAAATTTCTGCCCTTCACCATTGTATTTGATTTGTGTGGCAAGGTTTTGTTAGTATGGGGTGGGGAGGCTTCTGTGAGAAGCTCCCCCCATGTTGGACAGAGCCAAGAAGGATCCATCGCTGCCGAGGCTAAGCCCATTAGTGATGGTGGTAGCATCTCTGTGATAGCATATTTAAGAAGGGGAAATGACTGCTGCACAGCAGGAGTCACAGAGAGAAGTGACTTGATATTTGAATGAAACAGCCCTGTGGACATCAAGGTCAGTGAAGGAGGAGGGGAAGCAGGTGCTTTAGGTGCAGCCCCTGCAGCCTGTGGTGAAGACGGTGGTGTTATGAGTGAAAAGCAGGTGTAGATCCCTCAGGGACACGGCACAGGCTTGGCTTTTTGAAAGGCATGGCGTTACCACAGTGAGAGTCCCAGGACCAGTACTAATCAAATGGGGACCTGACACAGTGGAGCCCTGCTCAGGACTGAAGCTCAAGAGAAAGCCCTGCAGGGGTGGATAAGAAAACTCGCACTAATAAAACATGCATTTGCGATGTCTTGTTTTGCTCATTAGTGGACTCACTGATGTGACAGCAGGAACTGCTGTCCAAACCGTGAGATCTGCAGCTGGCCATCATGTTGGCAGTCATGCCCAGGGTATGTGCAGCTAGCGGTGGAGCAGTGAATTACCATAACATGGAGATAAAACATGCATAAGACTCCACATACTTGGATGGGAAGGGAACTCCCTTGGCTTACTGTCAAAAGTCACCATGATGAAGCAGTTTGTGCCTGGGGTAGTTATCCACCTGCAGCCCAAGGAGAACCCCATGCTGGAGCAGGTGAAGGTGCTCTGAAGGAAGGCTAGAACACCCATGGAGAGTCCACACAGGAGCAGGTTCTGGCAGGACCTGTGGACCCATGGGCAGAGGAGCCCTTGCTAGTGCAGGTTTGCTTGCAGGACTTGTCACCCCATGGGGGACCTACACTGTAGCAGTCTGTTCCTTAAGGACTGCATGCTGTGGAAAGGGCGGAGCAGACTGTGAAGAACTGCAGCACATGGGAAGGACTCACACTGAATAAGTTCAAGAACTGTCTCCTGTGGGAGTGACCCCAGGCTGGAACCAGGGAAGAATATGAGGATTACGGAGCAGCAGAGACAATGTGTGATGAACTCACAGCAACCTTCATTTCCCATCCCACTACACCACTTGGAGAAACCACAAGTGAAGCTGTGTCCAGAAAGAAGGAAAGGGTGGGGAGAAGGTGGGTTAAATTTGTTCTGATTTTTCATTACCACACTCTGGTGTTAATTGGCAACAAATTAATTTTCCCAAGCCATATCTTGTTTTGCCGATGACAGTAATTGCTGAGTCATCTCCCTGTCCTTATCTCGACCCAAGAGCTTTTCATTCTATTTTCTGCTGTCTAGTTGAGGAGGGGATGGAGCAGCTTGGTGGGCACCTGGTGGCAACCCCCCACAACCATCCAACTATTAGCTAAATCTGTTACAGTTGCACCCCTTCTAAAGGGAAATACATAAAGAACACAGTTTAAAGTCAGACGGACACTGCATTTGAGCAAATGTAATTTCAAGTATTTTTACTGCAAAATAATAATAAAAAATAATATTTGTAATTACTTTGTATTGAACGCATCTTAAATACAATTCTAATCTGTTTAAGATCTCTGTCATATACAGGTTTACGAGTCAACACTGCTAACAGTAAAGCATCACGTTTCAATCACCATTATCAATTCAGCTGACACACAGCAAGAAATATAGTCCATCCTTTGCTTTTCATGATGGCAGCTCGATTTTTATTCTCGCTAATAAAAATGTATGAGCTTGTATATAATATGTAAGACTTAATGCACTACTTATTCAGCAACCAAAATGATTTAACTTCCCAGATTCCTAGTTTATTTAAATTTATAAACACAAATCCTATAACAAAGTTTTAACATACAGTTAGCATACCTGCTTTCTGAACTCTTTAATTACAATAATTAATTAGGGTATTAGGATAGGTAGGATAACTTCAACCTGAATTATCAAAATTAACAAAAATTATTTCCTCCTCCTCCCTGAAGCATGGATTTATTGTCTAGTGGTCTATGCCATCCCAACAGTCAATCTTTGCACAATACACATAATTCTGGCAAGTCTACGTAAGTTCAGTTATGATGTACTCAATAACAGCTTCAGTTACTGAATAAGCAGTGTAACAGCTTATATAATCTTAAACTTACTATTGCCACAGCATGTAACTAGTTCATCTAAGCATGTTTATCCATGATTAGAAGCTGGTAAAAATATGAGGTAATCACTGTCATTTCTATATGAACATTTCAAATTGCTTTAATGTATGTTCCCATATGCTTATTAATCCAACAGAATTGCATCTTAATATTCTTTAAAAGACATGCATTCAATCAGATTAACAGATCAGCCAAAGCCTGAGTGACTGAATAAATTCCAAAGATTAATGCATTGTTGATACCACTCAAAAATATCTGAGGCTTACAGAGTTAATAGTTGCAATAAATCCACTTGTGTTCCATGAACATGATGGAGGTTCACACAACATCTGCTCAGCTGGTTGGCTTGCCAAGTATTACAGTCTTGGGTTTTTCAGGTGTTATCAAATGGAACCTAGGCTTTCTACATTATCATGCTGTGACCTGCTGATCTAAAATAAAAAGTACACAAATATTTAACCGGTATTGTTCTTTCTCTGCTTGCACGTGACATAATTGTCTATTAGAAGCTAATACCACCAACATGTTTGATTTCATTGATGTTTTTTTTGCTCTACAGTCCTGCTGTTCCCTTTTTAAAAACAAACAAGCAAACAACTATATAATTAGATAACAGTGGATTCAGCTAGTATTTCAAAACTTCCAGTTTCAAGGAAATTAAAGTTATAGCCTATGATGACTAAGAGTAACAGGCATACATGTTTAAGGATTATATATATATATATATATATATATATATATATATATATATGAAGATACAGATCTATATAATCCATGCAGTATTTTCATATAAGAGGATTAGCTTCTTGATGACTTGGAAAGGGATAAGCATTTTCAATTTCCAGTAACATTACTTACTTCCTTTCCTCATCTTTTTTAATTCCTGCATTATATCTGTATACACACAGGATAAAAGCTCCTCTTGGGATTTTGTTCCATCCAAATAAACTAAGAAAGACCAAAAAAAAATGTTTTCATGAGTTCCATACCAGTTCTCTTTAATAGCAATTGACAAAGTTTTCAGTATTCCTACGGGGGCAGTAAGAACAGATGAAAAAATAATAAGCAAGAACAACACCTCCCTTTTCTTCTTCTTTCCCAAATTCATTTTACATGTAAAAAATAACAACATAGTAGAAAAGTATTCAAGTTAAGAATTAGTTTACAATTTTTGTGGTATAAAAGTCTCTGTAGGAGGAGTGGTGTAACATTAGGACAGGAAAGCAATGGAATAATTCAGCAGAAAGGTTCCTGTGCAGTGGAAGACTTCAGGCACTTCCTCAGCTTCAGGGTTTGAGCTAGGTAAGGAATGGCACAGCAGTTCCCATTCTCCCTGCACAGGAAGAAGTGGTGCCATAGTCTTTGTGCTGATGAGCCACCTGACTTCTCTTTCCTCTGGCCCCCATTCCAGAAGTAGGCAGTCCAAGAGCTGTACAAGTGTTAACATCACACAAGCTCCTGGCAGCCCTCATCAGCTGGCTCAGCTTTGACACTTTCCATGTAAGACTGGTGACTGCAGTGTGTACAAAAAGCATCTAGGAAGTACCTTCTGGTTCTTACAGGACTTCAGCCAGAACTTTAATTCTGTTCTGAAAAATTCTGCCATCGTCTCAGAAGCCTCCTGTTTAGCCAAAAAGCATGTATGCACACTTGCACACAAAAACTAGCTTGTTAAACAGACTTAGTGATTAGAACATTTCCAACTTTGTAATTTTCATTTTAAAATGAAATAAAAAAAACCCTCCACCCTATGGACTTGAAAAGTAAATCCACAAAAGCTCCAAACCTACTGCCCAATTGCCACAAAAATATTTTAAGAAAATTCTGTTCCACATGAAAAAACCCACAACCCAACAAACACAGCACAAATGCCACACTTAAGGATCTTAAAAAGTTTAAAATTAAGGATACGATACCAACGTTACTTGCATCGTCTTCCAATTCATTTTTATATTTCACATACATAGGCCACACGTGTCCATCAAAGTACCCCGGTGTATCTGCTGGCTGATAGACTCTGGTGCTACATAAAAATATATTTGCTTTAACAAATATATTTGTTTTAATTTTTTCCCCCAAATGTCAGTAAGAGCACCTATCCAAAACAAAGACAGGCTGCGAGGCTCCATAACTGATCAAGCAAAGGAAGCACCTTTGTTTTAATAGAATCTGTGATATGAACTCTTGCTAATATACTTATTTTTGCCAATCAAATTACATTTAAGATGAGATATAAGAATATTTCTTTTGTAACTGGAAAAGGTATTACTGTAAATTAAGCCATATTGAAAGTGTTACCCGAACAGATTACTTTTTAAGATTTTTAACAGGTATACAGATTGTTCCAGTGTTAAATTACTAGTGATTTTGTCTAGTCACTTCCAGTCTGGACACTGAAGTCCTTTAAAGGAGAGTCCAGTGAGAAAGAAAAAAAGTGGAATCAACCAAAGCCAGTGGAATAGAGAATTTCTTCACTCAGCCACCAGATTCTGACTTTGTGTACATGTATTGCTTCAAGAACACAGTATTGCTCCAAGTCTGGAGGCAAGTCAGACACTGGCTCAATAATCTGAATCAAATATAATGTACAACTATTGCACAGTCTAAACAAAGTGTACACTAAAACCACACTTGAACATTGTTACTTTGACAATAATCATCACACAGCTGTATTCAACCAAGTATAAGACTGCTTAGCATTTTTTTAACTTTCTCATTTTAAACATGGTTTAATTCCAATATGGAGTCAGTAATGTAAATAATGTATCTGGACAACAAATTCTCTTTTCAGTGTTACTAAAACATTTAACACTTTAATATTCCTGTGCAACCATGCCCCCCTCCTCTCTGAGCCCCATCGCAACCCCATAATATTATGATATTGTTAAAAGTTGCATGCTATTGTTAAAGTTGGTTAAATATCCAGAGTCTTCCCTGGGAATCACAGAGGACGTATCTTCTTACTAGCTTACATTTGGCAAGCACTGAAGAAAAGCTAGTACAAAAGAACCATGCCAGGTTAGGTGACCCCCTGTGAGCAATAACTGAATAATCTTACCTTCTTCTCCTTTTGCACTCTTCATAAGGAAGGGTCAAAAAATATCTTCTATTCCATAGTTCATTAAGTGGCCTAAGATGATAATATATTTAGTTCCCTCTCTTTTTTTAGGGCAGCTTTTAATATACTAGGTAACAAATTACTGCTTACTTATAATTGTATAGCAGAAAGCCTTCAACAATCAAAATATAAACATCATCTGCATTTTTCACAGTGTCACATGCATTCTGAGGCTCTTCTGTCACAACACCTAAGCTTGTTGGGCTTTTCATCCAATTGTGAATACTTTTCACCAAATCATCCATATAAAGGGCATCAAGCTCTAGATGAAAACAGGAAATTAGGCACCCTTTAAAAATGGAGAATAATGATTAAAAAAATAACCCTTACTTACCCCTTGGGTAATCAGTAAAAGCAAATAATCTACACATACAGGTCTAAATGGAAGGGAATGGGATTACCCCACAAATTCTCTCACACATGTAGATAGTTTCGTGATGGGACTGATCATACCCTGAAACTAATGCTTTCCCCAGGATTGGGATATTTCTGGTGTGTGTGGTCACTTTGTGGTCCTAAACAGTGTGTGAACTCACTTCACAGCCTTTCCCAAGACAACAGAAACTGCAGGGACCATTCTCCTATTTCACAAAACTTGTAAAAACTTATTTACCTCTAGACCACCACCCTTCTGTCAATTGTCACTGACACATGTAAAGGGAGGGTGCTCAAAAATTTGTACATTGGTTTTTACTGGGTTTCAGGTATTTGGAGGGTGAGGATGAATTGATTGGATTGAAAGGAGGATAGCATACAAAGCTAAACAGCACAAAGAAACACCTATTTTTCTCTGTAGACATGTAAGAACATATTGGCTAAGCCCTAAATGGTAGAGAAAATGAAGCCTCTGGATAACATAGGATCAAACGCATTTTATAGGTGCTTTTAAGAGCAGCATTAAACCCAGGTAGTTGAATCAAAATGTCCAACTTATCCCTCCAGTCTCATGTTCCAGTTTCATGAAGTCTAGAAGTTAAGCCAAAGACTAAGCAGCTGAAAAGTCAGTTTTCAGATACAATTTAAGGTTCAGGCCAATGTTCCAAAGTAATACATCTTGTGATCATCAAGTGTAACAGATCAGCTAAAAATCAACTGTTTACAATGCATATGACCTGAACCAAAGCACTGGCCTGAAGTGGATCTGGATCTAGAACTTCATAAGACTAAAATGGTACATGGAGCCAGCATTAACCATAAGCTCCAAAACATGTGGTCTCCATGTGACCAAATCTGACATGAAATGAAGGTGTCAGGGTCAGACCCAAGTTTTAACTCAATGGTGGTATCCCATGAGTTCATTATCAAAGTGAAAAAAATTTTAAATCCATCATTATACAGAAAGTGATTAATTAAAGCTTATTCCACTGCTGCAAGCAAAGACTTTCAACTGAGCAGTATCATTTGCCACTGCACCAGACACAACTGTAGAAATACAGGAAAACATTAAAAAGAGGAAATGAAAGGTCAAGCACTAGCTTGAGCTGTTTACTAGTTCAGCAAGTTTTCTTTTTATTCCAGTGAGCTGAGAGAAATTGAGAGGAGACTGGTCTTAGCCATTTCCTGCAAGGCATTTCCTGCCTTCTTCAGAAGGATAGAGGACAGAAAGTGGAGGGGTTGAACTGTGGAAGCTCAGCACAACAGAGTTTCAGTACAATGTTGAAAAGCAATGCATCAAGGTTACTGACCATCATACAGCTTAAATCCACGGTCATCTGTTTCTACTTCAGACTCTGGCTGGAGGTGGAAAAAAATTTAATGTTTTCAAGGCTACTTTGATGACCACTTTCACAGGCACATACTCTTCAGTCAATAAGGATTATACACCTTTGTGTCCCAATCGATTAAATTTATCTTAAAAATTAAACTGCTGTATACAACTATTAAAATACAATTCAAACATTTTATTTGATCTAGAACAACAAATTCTCCAAATCATACCTCTTAAATTCATTAGAAATTTACTTCAGAAATAAGAACTGCTTCACTCTCCTTAACAAACAACTCTGATGTTAATGCAAAAGTTGTTTTCCTGTTTTGATTTGGGAAACAAAGAACAAGCTATTGCTGTATGGGTGTACGGTTAACACAACAATACAATTCACTCATCTGCACAAAGTATCTTGAAAAATGCATCCAAGATACACCAAATACCTTATTTTAAAAGGGTATCAAAGATAACTAAACTTTTTCCTGAGAATACTCAGTGGTTTTTGCCACCTAAAGTTCAATTACCGCAGTGCTCGTTTTGTTTCTCATGAAGTTACCATTATTTTAAGTGGTATCAATTTCAAGATAACTGAAAAGAGGAAAAAAAGATATTAAAATCTACTCAAGCCTACTTTCACCTATCAGGTCTTTCCATCAATACTGTTACCTTAAAGAAGTCATCTTGAGAGATTACATCACAGTTGGGAAGCACTTTCTTAAGCTTTTCTGCCAGCGTTGTTTTCCCCCCATTTGTTACACTGAGTTAGAAAACAGGAAAAACATCATCAAGACAAAAATCTATCTTTTAAACAGATGTACAAGCTCACACACACACATTTCTATATAGTAAGGGTAAACCACAAAGACAAAAACCCAAACAAGTTTATTTATATTAAATACTCTCTACATCTATAAATTTTCTGACAGGTTCCAACAGCTTTGAGAAGGGAAATCTAGCAGTGCCAACAAAGAGGTTAGGAAGGTGGTACCAGAGATCTCTGACAGAGATAGACACAATTTCTTAAGAGGTACATGCCATAAAAGAGACAATTGTATGTTGTATTAGTAATCTATTTGCAAAAACATCCATTCATAAACAGAAATTACGTGACTACATTCTGAAAGGGCCAGTTTTGAGCTGCAGAGGAAATTTACTAATACTTACCCTCCAAGGCCAATAACCAGTACTTTCATAGTTGGTTTTCTCCTCTGTTCTTCCTTTGAACTGTGAAAGATAGCAGCCAGTGAAAAGTCCTAATTCAGCAACATGGAAAGCTGCTAATGTATTAAGAAATAACAATTATCCATAAGACTTATTTTCTATCCCTTTTTTTTTTCTTCTTTTTTTTTTCTTTTTGCAAAGCTACCGTCAGAATCTTAACTGCTTGTTCCAATGCTAATAGAAAGCCTGCCACATAAATGTCACATTACAGATTTCAATATGTTCTACCTTGGACATTTTATAATCATATAGGTTATAATAGTCCTAGGGTAACTCTCAGGGACTCATTTATATCAATATTAATACCACAAAAGAAAAGCACAACTAATATCTAAAGAAAAGCACAATCACTAGCTCAGGCATTACAAGTATAAAAAGGATCATGTAATTAGAAGCCGTGGTGGAAAAACAAACAAAAACCACAGAAGAACTTGGTGATGTGCTAAGAAGAAAGATATTTTTAAAATTTCATTTCAACAAAGAAGCGTGAGGACAATAATGTAAGTTTTCAGATTAATGAGCTCCCTGCAGATACCTGTGCCTGCAAAATGGTATGGTATGGTATAACAAAAGGACAGGCAGTAAACGGGGCCACTTCTCTTGGCAGCAGCACTAGTCTACAGATTTTGTCAAACCAGTTTAACATTTGTCAAATATTGCTTTCTAAGACCACACACCAATTTAATAACTATTTAACCACATACAAACACCCTGGTTTTTACCTGCTCTGTGCTCCTATGTAACACTTAAGGAGGTAAGGCCGTTGACACCTAACACTTGAAAGGACTGAGCAGGTAACAACACACTCGCCCCTCCTCAACAAACAAGTATTTTTACTGTAACAGAAAAAAGGGGCATCAATTTAAAAGTAAACCCACACTATTTCTGTTAAAATAAGCTGTAGATATGGAGTCTAAAATAATAACAATATCCTTTTACATTTGGTGCAATGACTGGAAGGTCAACTATTTAAGAGGTCCATTATGTGTTTTTTTTGCACGGTTGTTTTCTATGCTTTTTTTCTGTTACAATAAAAATCATCACCATTTTGCTAGCTATTGTCCTGCAAGTTTTTATAAGTTAGTGCACGAGGGTTTTCTAAGAATACATCACATGCTTATGGTATCAGGTATCTAGTCAAAGCAAGGAAACAGATGATCTGCTCTCAGGAAGTGATGGTATTCAGTCCATAAAGAAAACCAAACCCCAGTACTTGTTTCTGAAAATCGTCACTACATGTTGTGTTCCACAGGACTAGCCTTTGTCCCCCAAAAAGTGCTATGTAACAAACTAAACAACATCTGGACACACATGCTGAGCTTTGGACTCTAATTTACGTCATCATCTATACGAAAGTTAATCCTAGCTTAAGGCAAAAAACACCAAGATGAGAAAAAACCCACAAACCAACACTAACTCCTCCTTCCTCCAGAGCAATGAGTAACACAAATTGCAGAGGCAAATTTGTCACCGACGTTACAACACAGAAAGCCTAGATGTCTCTCCCTGGGCTCAGTTTAGGACATGAACCCTTCACGCTAGCACAGAGCTGCTACTGCCCCAGGGTTAAAGCTGCAGCGTGCTTCCCTCCAGGCACGGCCAGGCCCGGCACCCAACCCACACGCCTGGGCTGGCCGGGGACAAGGGCAGCCCCTCACCACCCACCGCCCCTCACAAGACTCCCGCCTCTCTCACCTCCAACTTTAACCACTAGTTAAAGACACCGGGGTGGGAGGGGGGGGAGAAAGGGAGGGACACGGACCCAGCAAACCAGGCCGCGGCCGAGGGGCCTCCCCGCAGGCGGAGCC
The DNA here is from genome assembly GCF_020740795.1 of Apus apus. Taxonomy (NCBI): domain Eukaryota; kingdom Metazoa; phylum Chordata; class Aves; order Apodiformes; family Apodidae; genus Apus; species Apus apus. The sequence continues at coordinate 37,460,332 of NC_067312.1, read as the reverse complement.
CCCACCTCTGACGCCCCGCGGCGGAGCTGCCTAAGGCGGGCTTACCCGGGTGGGGCGACCCCCGCGGGGCACGAGGCTGCTGTCACACTCCCAGGACCGGACACCCCGCGACTCGCCGGTGCCTCCCACTCCCGTCTCACCGCACGCCACAAGCCCCCCCGGGTGCCAACCGACCCCCTCACCCGCCCCTCGGGCCTCCCGCCGCCTGCCGCGCCCCGCCCCTCCCCGCCCGCCCCGCCTCCCATTGGCTGGCTCCCCAGGCCCCTCCCTTCACCCCTCCCACGGCGGCCTCTGCAGGGGCGGGGCCGCGGCGCACCCGGCGTTGGCCACGCCTGGCGCTGGGTTGGGGCCCGCCCGCCGCCGCCGCCGCCGCCAGGGGGCGCTGCCCACACCGCCCGGCCCGACCCCCGCCCCCGCCGCTTCCTCTGCCGCCGCCGCCGCGCTCCGCTGCGCTCCGCCCCGGGGAGACCGGCGAGGCCTCACGTCGCCGCCCGCCCGCCCAGCCCCGCCCCGCCCGGCGCCGCGGGCCCGCTTGCAGAGCGCTGATCGCCGCCTCCCCGTCCGCTCTCGAGCCGGCCCCAGCCATGTCCAAGCCGCCACCTAAGCCGGCAAAGCCAGGTAAGGGCGGGGCCCGCCGTCCCCCGGCCGCCTCACCGGCGGCGCGGAGCCGGGGCAGGACGCGGAGCAGCCGGGGCTGGGCTGTCCGAGCGGGGAGCCCGGCCGCAGGAGCGCGGCAGGGCCGCCTGCCTCATGCTCCCCGCGCCGCCATTAACCTCTTGCTTGGCAGCCCCTGCCGCGGCCTTGGCGCCGGCGGCTCGACCGAGGCGGCCGCGGAGGTGCCCTCGGCACGTCGGCGTCGTGTCTGGGCGGGATCCTGGGCGAAGGTTCCAGAGTGACCCCGGGGCAGGGCCGCCGACCGGGGAGAGGCCTCCCTCGCCCCGGCCGCCTTCCTCCTCCTCTTCCTCCTCCCGGGAGGAGCGGCCCCGGGCGCGGAGCCGTGCGTGGCGGCGAGCCCGGCCCAGCCCGGCCCGGCGCGGCCGGCGCTGCTGTCCAGGAGCAGCCAGTGTCGACCGAAATGCAGAGGAAGCCTTTTAACCTAATAAGAATCAGGTGTTGAAATACTCCGAGGTTTGCCCCGTGATTGCGTGGATTAGCAATATATTGATGCATGAAAGCAGTTTTTCAGTATAGTCCTGTGCTCCGTTCTCCTTCCATGGTGTCCACTGCTTTCCCTTGTGGGACTCCACTGTAAGGACTCGAAAATACGATTATCTGATCCCTAAATGCATCTGAATTTCAATATTTTTTTTTTGCACTTTGAATAGTATTTGAAATACTGCTATTTATTTATAAATAACTGAACGCATAACCTAAATGAGTATTTTAACTAGACAGTTTATAAAACTACCTTTTAATTTGAAGTCAAGTAGGTGCAAACCCCTTTTAGACCATTTAAACCATTAGTACGAACCTATCCACAGAAGCAAAAATCAGTTAATGCTGTCTGAATGTAGAGTTTGTCATCCTTGGAGTAATTTCCTCTGCCCTGCAGTTTGCTAAGCCTCTTTGAAAACAGCTTGCTTGAAATGAAAAGGCAGAAATAGAAGCAGTGTTGTGGATTCTCACTGAAGACTGGTGCTGGGGAAATCTCTCGACCTCTGAAAGGGTGTGGTGTGCTGTTAACAGCCAAATATGTAAGAAGAGTAGATATTTCAATTAAGTTGCAGACTCAGCTTTTGGATTTACAAAAACATGCAGTGAATTTATAAAAAAAATTTGAGGAGTGAAAAGGCTGTAGCCTCACCTAACCTGCAGGAACTATCAGACTAACTCAGATGTGTTGTATCTAATACTAAGTGTCTCTCAGTAGTTTGCTGGGGTGCAGTTTTGTGGTATGCTTGGTCTGCTAAAATTCAAATTGCCGTCAAAAGTACAGGTTCCCTACCCTCTCTACTCCCTCCCCCACCATCCCCTTTCTATTCCATTTAGTGACATGACAAACTGGATCAGTACTCTGACTTTTTATGTTATTTTTATGTCTAAAGAACTTTCTGATCTGGTTTACCACATGAATGCTTGACCCAGCAAAAATAACTGGGTAGAAATAAATGGCTGAAGAAGGGAGAGAATTAACTCTCTTGTTAGTGGCTTTCAGAGCTGATTAAGGGTAGTGAGAGTAGTTTAGCCAAATCCCTAGTTTTTTTAAGAAAGTCTTATGGAGGCTATTATATTCATTTTTTTTTCAAAGGCATTTTCAGGAATGGACTGTTTTCCAGCATACTCAAAAATAATTCTCTAGCTGTGCCTGGATTTGTTCTGTGTATACTATCAGTTATGTCTATGATACTGTTACTGAATCTCTAAGGGTTACAGAAGTTAAAATGTCTGAATTAAAGACAGATAAATGTAGGAACTGCATGTGGTGGAATTGTTGCTACAACAGTGTGATGCTCTCTCTTTTACACTTTTGTAGTTGGTAGAATGTCTTGGTGCATTTGGTTGAGCTGTGTTATTTTTTTTTTCACTATTACCAGGTATCCAGTCTATCAGAGGGGCTAAAACCTGTGTCAGGGAACAGGAAACCTGCTTGCCTTGCTGTTGAATTCTTACAATTCAAGACAAATAGAAAAGAAAGCAAGGCTGGTTGCTGTAGTCTTTTCCTTGGTGTTCAGGAAGAAAAATGCAGGTTAGACAGAGATGGAAGGAGATATAGCAGGTGGCAGGGAAATTAAAACATTTAGTGAAATAAATATTAATCCTTTCTGAAACAGAGTGTGTTCACTGTTCATTGTGAGGATGTTGGCCATTTAAGGTAAATGACTAGACAGTACTTTAAAAGTATGGGGAAAAAAGGAAGACCAAATGGAGGAAAACTTAACTAGCTGCAGCATTGTGTGGTTTTCTTCAGTACACGAGAGCAGTTTATCTGATGGAAGGCTCTTCTATTAATCCTGTGGCATGCACAGCACATTAGAATTTCAGTTACAGAGAAATGACTTCGACATCAATATACATTAGACAATCATCTGATATGTGGTCAACACTTGAATAAGAGGTGATTAATGTTTTTAGGGGTTTTAGAAGACCTTTGATTTCTTGTGTTTTGAGGTGCTTTTTTTAAGCAAATGCCTAGCTTTGCTTTTCTCCTGGGGCTCTGTATTATTGTTTTCTCGCTGTATTTTCTGTTTAGACTTGCTATTGAAGACAGAAAGGAGTGCAGTAGGAGTTGAAAATAGAAACGTTCTTCTCTGTCAGTGTTATGCAAGAGTAGGATTTCCCCTCCATCTCTGAAAAGTACAATTGACGTCTCAAACTACTGTTATTCTTTACAGAGTTCATAAACCTCTTAAACATATTGTGTCAGTGTTAATCCTAACTTTTAAAAGTTATTTGTTAAGTACTTTGAACTTGACTAGTTGTATTTGCTTCTGTTAGTTGTCTCCTTTAACAGTGCACTCTGATTTTGTTTTTCATTAGAGTTTTACAGACTGTGCAGCAACAGCTGTGGGGATGAAAAACACTGTGTATAAATACTTCTAATAATCCTTAGTTTCAGATTTTCCAGATGGAGTAAGGTTTGTTGATCCTGGCTTAGAGTCCACACAACATTTACATTTTATGGAGAAAGATCTGTCTTTGTCCTAAGGAAATTACAGTTTTAAATTATTCCGACTGACAGAAAAGGGAAGCGGTAGGAAGTGTATTATATGTAATGTAAAGCATTACTGCCTTAAAGAAGGTCTGTCAACTTTGCAACCACTAGTAGCTGTCACAGGTGAAAACAGGATTCTGAGTATAAATTCTTAGTTTGAATCACAGTCAACTTCACTTCACCTTAGTTGAAGTCAGAGCTGTGACAGTTAGCACTCACAGGAGCAGAAAACCTGCATTGAGTCACGTGGCTAACATCTTAGCAGTAGGCTTAAATTTGGCTTACATGTTGGTTGTTTGGGTTTCTCCTGTAGTCAAAGAAAAGTTTCTGTCAGCTAGGGAGATCTTGAGCATGTGAATGTGAAGAGTTATGCTGCAGTCATCAGTGCTAAAGAGAGGAAATCATCAGTGGAACAACTAAATGATTCCAAGTCTGATTTCAACATGAATTTTAAACTTTTATTTCTGACCCCAAACTCACTTGTTACTGCAAGCTGCTGGGGCCACAAACAAGCTTCCTACAAGTGAGGGCATTCTGTGTATTCGCAGAAATAAAACAGGTAAGAAATAGAAGATTTCAACTTCAAACGGTTCCAGTCAAAATCCATTTATGAAGTTGTGTTTGTATACATCTGCTGTGAGAATATTCTTAATTCTGATTGTCTATAAACATATGTTGTTTCTTCCACTCCAGATACTGACTGGTGCAGCCCATAATTCTTATGCCTGCCCTACCCCAGTCTGTCATCTATGCTGGCACCAGTCTACTTTTTGCAGTATTTTCAATGTGTCTCTAAACAGATTCCTAGGCTTTTTTGTTTAAGTAAACCCTCCACCCCATCCTCCCCTCTGATTTGTGTGCCTGATGTTCACTTCCCTTTTCTAACAAGCACTACTTAGAAGCAGAAGATAGTTCTCTAAGCAGTGGGTTCTCAACTTTTTTCTGTCTCAGTTGTGGCAATTCTTAAATGCTGTGTTGTACTCTTTTGTGACCCTGTGCAAGATCCTATAGGCGAAATGCCAAAATACAAGCTGCATTCCTGTGAAACATATTTTTACTACTTTTATTTCTGCTTGAAGGTCTGGGTGTAAAAGCACTGTATCTTTCAGTTCCTGAGAAGTCAGAAAAGAGTATTTCAGTCTGGCCGTAATGTCCTTCTAATAAAATTGTTCATCTCCTCAGAGACATACAGATCATAATGTCAACATCTCTTACTAAAGCAAACTGCAAGTATATTACAGACTATTCTGATCTGCAGCTTAATTTTGTTATTGTCACTTGACCAAAAGATTGTGAATTTGACTTGCTCGTGTTACCAGGTTGTGTAACTCCTTTGCAGGTTCTTAAGCCAAAACTGAGAAGACAGACACAATGTCCTTTTGCCATCACACTTTCTGTAAAGTCAGGCAGAAAATGACTCTTGACTTCCTTTATAGAAATCCATCTGAACATGTATAAAAATTCATACTCGCTGTTACCCATGTTCGGGGAAGAGATTCTAAAAACCGGCATAGGCCCTGAAATAAGCAAACTGTGATTTATTTTCTCCTCAAATACAAGATCATCTCCATTCAAATTAGTTGTTTTCGATTAAATTTGTGCTGAAGGCAGTATCTGATTCTCAGCTGCGTCTGTGCAGCCTTTTGGGAGCAAGGAGGAGGATGGATGGCTGATGACAATTAGCCCAGGATTAGCTTGAATCCTTATAGGAGTTGAATGACTTGAAGTTTTCTAATTTATCCGCAGGTGACCATGGCCAATTTTGATTTTTTGGAGCATAGAGATTACGCCTTTCTCTGTGTTATAGGCACTGATAGTACTTTGTGACAGCCAGTGAATCTGTTTATCAAAAGCAAGTTAATTAATCTGATTGTTATGGTAGTCTAGAGCTGCTTACTCTAAATACAGCTAATGAAAAGATGCTGCTTTGAAATCACCTTCTGATTCATAGAATCTTGTTTGCATCAATGAGATCTGGTTATGTCTGTCTACAGCAGGTGATACAGTGTGAAATGCTAACAAAAGGATTCATATCAGACTACTGGGGCCAAGCCTTGGTAGCTCCAGTGAGCGTTGGCTTACTGCCAGGATTATTTTCTTAACTAAAATAAATGGCTCTTGGACCAAGTATTTATTGTTGTTGTTGAGGAAGTAATATGAATTGACAGCTAATGAAAGTGCTTTCTCTACCCTTTTAGTACTGGAAGTTCAATCTGATTCAAATATCCAAGTAGGTAGTGCCGGGACAGGTCTCCTTTTTTTTTTTTTTTTTTTTAAATGATTTAACAGGTGAAAACAAAAAAGAGGAAAGCAAAGAATGCTTTGGTGACAAGTTGAGTAAAATAGACTGCATTTAATGCTAGTGTCTGTAGTGATGCAGAGAAGCTGGGGTGAAAGAACAGGGAGGAAGTGGGGGGGAAAAAGCATCAGTGTGAGAGAACAGTAACTCCTTGTTACAAAAGCACTTAGCCCTTATTTGGAAACATTTTTCTGTTAATGATGCTGCAGTTAATTAAAAGTAAACCTCAGAATTGCTAGGAGGAAAGAAAAAGCTTCCAGTCTTTTGAGAAAATGGTCTTTTTAAATTGTTTTACAAAGCACATCAGGAATCTTGTTTCAGTTCAGTGCATATCAGAAGCTGCATTTTCCAGCTCTTGTTACTGCTTAGCTCCTCAGTTTCCTTTCTTTTAAGCACTTAGCTGGGAGAGCTTGGAAATCTGACTTGACCTGTTTCCTTTCCTGATAAAAGCAGGAGAAGTTTATAGGAGAAGTTATTCAAAATAATTCAAAGGGCATGAGGTGAGCCCAGCCTGACAAAGGCATTTGTTTGGTGTTGCTGGTTAGAAAGAATAATTAGTTTGACTCCTTTACCCGGTTATATTCCTGGGGGAGGGTTTGGCAAACTGTAACTTCGGGAGTTTGTATGCTAAGTGTATTTATCTCCGTGTAGTATCTGTAATAAATTATCGTGTTATTTGTCAGATAGTTATTTTGCAGATGTTTAATGCAAATTCCATGAGAAGAGAAATGGCAGTCTTGTGGCTAAAGTATGGGATTGAAAATAAGAACCATTCAAGTTTTTCCCTGCACTTAGAAAAAGATTTATTGTGGCACACATCAATGTACTGTACTTCCATTTCCTTTGTTTTTGGAAGGAATACTTCCCTTGTTAGTCATGCTGAGAATAAGTCATTAATGTTTGCCTGGTGCCTTGAAATCTTAAAAAGCTATGTGCATCTTCTGTATTCTAGCTATTTTGTCCTCTAGGAGTACACAGTGGGGAGGTGGAGCCAATCAACTTTAATAAGTTCAAATTGGTGCTAAGGTATTAGTTTTCTATCCTACATGAATCTTATTGTGGTTTGTAGTGGAGCAGTGGTAATAAGGGGGAGCACAGGAGGTCCTCAGGCATTTTCTGACTTTTTGCTTATTCCAAAGGACACTCATTAGTTCAAGCTCTTAAGTCTGCATGCCTAGGGACAGGCATTGCTAGATAAAACTACTTGAAATGATTACAGGTACTCACATGCCTAGGAAAATACAATTTGTCAATATCTGCAGAACAGACATTCAAGTTTAATGTGCATCCTTACATGATTTTTTGCATTACGATTTGACACAAATAATGACCATGCCAAGTGCTAAAGTCTTGTTGTCCTTTGCTCTTAAATGCAGCAAAATAACCAGGCTTAATGTCTATTTGTCAAGAAATATGCAAAAGATCTGTGCCAGTAATGAGTAGTGTTTAACTCCCATATAAGGTGCTGTAAAGTTTACATTAACCAGACCTGCAGCTCTATAGATGCAAGTCTGTACTTTGTATTTCACCACAGGAAAATGTTGTAGAAGGTAGTGTGCTGTGTGTGACACCACAGCTTGACATTTGGGGAAGTAACTGTTTCAGCTGTCTAGAATTAGAAAAAATAAGAAAACAAAACAAAAACAACGAACAAACACACACAAAAAAACCCCGGCCATGAGCTGCCATTTGTTTAAACAACATTTGAGCAATACTTTTATCAGCCATTCTTCTTTTCCTTCCCTTTGGCTATGACAGATTCAGAAAACCTGCTGACACAGATGCAGTATATTATTAAAGGAAGCATATACAACATGTGCGAATCTGTGTTTCTTGCTTTTCCTTGTCTTCTGCAGTCTTCTCATTTCCCCTTTTAGTATTTCTTACTCTTTCAGTTTGATGTCCGTTTCCTTCTTTAACTTACACTCAGCCTTTAAAATTGTTGGCTGATAGGTAAAGTTGCCAGCAAACATTTGTGCATTTTTGTGTTATATGTGTAAGAAAGACAAGGAGAAGGGACAGAACTTGATGTCACCCATCTTGTTTTCTTTTTTTTTTTTTAGGGGGGGAGTTGTTAGGTCTTTTTTCTTGTTTTGCTTCTCCTCAGCTACAGTTCAGACTTTTCATTCTGAAGCACTTGGGTCTAGGACACATTAGTGTCTTCTGGCTGTGTTTCTAATTGCCTTATAAGTAAAGAACAGGTTTTGTCCTTTTTAGCTGTTGCCACAGTGCCGGTATTTAGTTTCAGGGGCAAAGTTCTGAGAAGTGTTGGACCTTTTATGTCTGTGTGAGACACAGAACCAGTAAAGCCAGATTGAAATTCTGTGGTGTTAAAAAATAAGCCCAAGGAAGAGCATGGGATATAGTTACAAATTAGATGAAGAAACATACATACAATATCTACATGCACTTGGCAATCTGGAAAGTTTACATGGATTAATTTTATGGTTATACTTTTACATACACTTAGCTTCCAAAAGCCTGAGAAAGGTGACTACAGAAATGTTTTGCTTAGTACTTATGCCTTGGTAAATACCACTTCATAAACATGTGCTGCCTGATACGGTTCTTGCTAGCGAATATCCAGAGAAAAACATCTTTTAAGAGCAACCCCAAAGGGTATACTGCAAAATGGTATCTTATACAGCTGAGTACCTTCCTCCTTTCTTAAGCCTGTCAGCATGTATACGTTTAGACTGACATTTATAAAGCCCATAAGTTAACTTTCTAAAATGATTACTGTTGTGAGTAGGCTTCTAGAGACTGGGATAATGAAGACTACATCTAGCAAAAAAAAAAAGGGGGCAGGAGGGGCAAAAATGTCGTATCGATGGCTCTTCCTTACAGAAAGGTAAAAGATTATTCTTGACACAAATGGAAACTTACTCTCTTGTTACTTGGGTTATCTCCATACAATATACCACAGAAGGTTTTGTATATACACACTGTATTGTACAGTACTAACCTTTGGCAATAATTTAGTAAATTTCTCCGAGCATACAAAATAGCCTGGGCTAAATGTGGTCCAAGTTGTGCATTGTCCTGATGAACCAAATACTGCTTTGGTCTCAAGTTAATCTATATAAATACCTAAAGTATAGTATAAGAACCTGAAATACAGTTACTTAAGGTATTTAAACCTACATACTTAAGACTTCAGATACTTAAACACTACAGAATAGTCTGCATAACATATTTGTCTGTTGTGTTCAGTGGGCTTCAGCAGTTCAGCAAATAAAATTATGTAAGATAAATGTTTATTTTCCTTTGCTCACCTTACTTTCTGCTTGATGCTCTTGAAAGGTACCTCTATTGATTTATTTTTTTTTAATGTTTATAGAGATCCTTCATCTGCAGTATATGCAATCAAATTTGTACCTCTCTGCATGAAGATTATCTTCTCTTGGCTTGGATGCTGCTGACAGTCTTTTCAAAACTGTCCTATTAAAATAAACATTGCCCACTTAGTGGAACTGTAAACACTAAAGCTTATTTTCAGCATCTGAACAGAACACAATGTCAGTTGTTCATGCCATAATTAGGACTTGGTGACCATTTTTAATTTTCCTTAAGTGCAACAATTTATGTGATATTGCATTATTTTACTAATTACCAATGACGATAAATAAGTATGACAACACATTGCAAATGTTGTTTGTTGTTTTGTTTGTTCTTAATTCTGTATAATTTGATAAATCTGATAATAAAATTATATACAACTTGTGTACAGAGGTGTATATGACTGAAACTACACTTAGTCTCAGAATTTGATGGCAACACTTTAGTTGACTTGCATAGTGAGCTGTGAAGACCATGTTGGGTGTGCACAAGAGGCAGCTTACATTTGGCTGATCATTTGGCCCATTTACTTCAGAAACTGTGCTGCTGGCTTGAGTCTTTTTATCCTTATTTTCATTGGCAAAGGCAAAGCACAAATTCATCCTGCAAACAGCTTCAAGGGGGAAGGAAAATAATTTATTTGGGTTGGAGGACTGTATGTGTATGCTGTGTTCAGAAGGCACGATACTGATACTGTTTATTTTTTTTTGTTTTAGGGCAGGTTAAAGTATTCAGGGCCCTCTATACATTTGAGCCCAGAACGGTAAGTACATCTAGATTTTAGGGTTTTGAGAAACTTAATTTTAATCTTGTCTGTAATAATATTATTTCAGTTCTGCTAGGGATGGCCTATTAAACTTGCTGTGCTATGGTTTCAATGAAAAAGGCCTGTTGATGGATATTGGGTCTTAATGTAACTAAAACTGCCTCTTTCATAATCGCTCTGGTTTTAAGTCCAACTGTTTTTAAATGCAGCATGCTTTCTTGTGTGCTGTCAGTTGTCTGAAGTCTTAAGATCAGCATTCTAAGTCATCTTTTTTTCCCAAAGGCATCAAAGATAATAGAAAGCTAAGAGATTTGGTGAGCTGGGACCAACAGAAAAGAGGATAATAGCTAAGAAATTTGGTGAACTGGGACCAACAGAAAAGGGGATGAAGTTAACAAACAAGAAAATTTGGTGCTTTTGTTGCACAATGCTCTGCTGGAAGGGCCTCAGTCTTTTTATTTAGTTGTCAGGAAGGTCACAGATCCAAAAAGATGGATCTAGGCAAGTCAAATACAGTATGAAAGACTTTCAGGCTGTTTTCTAGTTGCTGGAGAATTTGTGTTACTGTTCTTTTGAAAGAAGACCCAAAAGTACTCTGCTTTATCCAGATATTTGTTTTACCTAAGTACACACATTCAAATTTTTTACTCTGTTTTTTTGTTTTGTTTTGTTTTAAGCCAGATGAACTGTACTTTGAAGAAGGAGATATAATTTACATCTCAGACATGGTGAGTCCAAGACATCTCATACAGACTGAATACTTTTGAGATGCAGCATACCCTTCTAAAATATTTTCCCTTTTCTCTGCAGAGTGATACAAATTGGTGGAAAGGAACTTGCAAAGGGAGAACTGGACTAATTCCAAGCAACTACGGTAATGTCTAAAGCAGAATATTTTCACAGAATCACACAATTTTTGAGGCTGACAGAGGCCTCTGAGATCATCAAGTCCAGCCTATGACCTAACACCACCACATTACCAAACCATTGCACTAAGTGCCACATCCAGTCTTCCCTTAAACACCTCCAGGCATGGTGACTCCACCACTTCCCTGGAAAGTCCATTCCAATGTCTAATCACCCTTTCCATGAGGAAGTGCTGCCTAATACCCAAACTAAACCTCCCCTGGTGCAGCTTCAGGCCATGCCCTCTAGTCCTGTCACTAGATGCCTGAGAGAACCCAATCCCTACCTGACTACAACCTCCCTTCAGGTAGTTGTAGAGAGTGAGAAGGTCACCCCTTGAGTCTCTTCCAGGCTAAAAACAACCCCAGCTCCCTCAGCCTTTTCTCATAAGACTTTCCCTCTAGTCCCTTCACCAGCCTTGTTGCTCTCCTCTGGACCTGCTCCAGTACCTTAATATCCTTCTTGAAGTGAGAGGCCCAGAACTGCACACAGTACTCGAGGTGAGGTCTCACCAGTGCTGTGTACAGGGGGAGAATTGCATCCCTACTCCTGCTGGCCACATTATTCATGATACAAGCCAGGATGCCATTAGCCTTTTGGGCCTCCTGGGCATACCAACAACTGGTTGAATGTGAGCCACAACCAGTACTCCCAGTTCCCTCTCTGCCAGGCTGCTCTCCAGCCACTCCTCCACCAGCCTGTAGCACTGCCTAGGGTTATTGTGGCCAAAGTGTAGGACCCAGCACTTGGTCTTGTTGAACCTCATACCATTCACCTCGTCCCATTGACTCAGCCTGTCCAGATCCCTCTTCATTTGGTAAGATAATTTATAATGACGGGAAATCACTAAATAAAATTACTCATTCCAAAACTCATCCTGGTACCAGTATTTAACAGTCCTCTACCAAGAGTATTTCAGAATACATCTGCAATACCAGTCACCACTGCACATCAGCAATCGACAGGCTGTCTTACGTTTTTGTAACCTAGAAACAGCTTGAGTTTGCCAAGTGTTCTTGTTTGTGTTTTTGCAGGTTACAGCAATAGATGTTCTCAGTTTTTAGGGGAAGAACACTTGTATCTAAAGGATGGTTTTGCAGACAACACAAGAAAACTGATAGGCTTGTATTCTTGATACTCTCAGTGAACATGCTGCAGTTTTTAAGATCTTCTCTTCAGTAGTACCTTGGCTATATTCCTTCAGCCTGTTATGTTGCCTTTTTTTTTTTTTTTAAGTAGACCTAAGGATGGAAAGCCACAGCCTTTAGTAGCTTTGAGATCAAGAAGTCTCACACAGGGTGGCTTCTTACAGAGATAAGTAATCAATAATAGAATTGTTCGGTAAATCTGCATGTGGACAGGAAGCTAAAGCACACTGTAAGCAATTCTGTAGATGTCCTTTGGTTAGTTTTTCCCAGTTAAGAAATAGGGCTGTTTGTTTAACTTTAGTTGCTTTTTAATGAATATATTCTTACACAGAAAACATTGTTTTCTTGAAGATGGCGCCAAACTAAATGTCCCATACCTGTTTAGACTAACAAATTGCTTTTTCAGATTGAACTAAAATCACTTTGAAAAACTGAGTGCAGACAGCACAGCGCAATTTTTCCTAGTCCTCCCCGGAACTGCAGGCAGAGAAGCAGTGTCACATGACAGATTGCATTAAAATTGCTGATACATTAGTAATTTGAGGTTGCTTCTTGTTGGCCCTTCTTCAGCAGGACACATTATGGTAGCAACGGTGTGTTTCCTTGCCTTGACTGGTAGTTAGTAGAAATACATAAATAGAAGCCTGTGGTGCAGTTGTTGAGACCATGGAATCAAATTTCACTTTAGTTTGTGACTTCCAGACTGATTTCTGGTCTTGCTGTCTGCCAGAGGTGATCACTGTTTATACAGGACAAATACTTTACACATGCTTATCTACACTGAAATGTATTTGAACATTGAGGTGAATTACATTTAAAATAAAACCAGCAGCTTCCTAATTCAGTTTGCATTCCTGTTGAGTTAATTTGGAAAAGTTGCTTCCAGAGTGCTTTACTGAAAAGTTATCTGAGCAGCAGTTTAACTTCAGTTTTAGGCCAGGTGGAGGAGGTATGAGGTGATGGCGTCTCTGTCTGCACATTTGCAAAAATGTCATGTTTAAGTAGAAGAGTCTTGGGGTCTACAGACCCTAAGAAGGAAGAATACCGGGAATGTGTCTTCTAATTTGAACAAACTGCAAAATCGTCAAAGGCCTGTTTCCAATGGCTGCCACCTTCAGGGCTGCCTAGGCTAAGTCTTAGCTATTTAAATACTGGGACCTTACGTGCTCTTTTACTACCTTTTTTCAAAATGGAGAAACAGACCTGAAACGGAGTCTCTGGTGAGGTCTTGTGCTCCCTCTGCTGGGCTTGAAGAGACAAATTAGAAAAAGCCATGAATTAAAAAGCTGATGCAGGCAGCATCGGTGTTATCTGCATTAAAAATACTTCATTACTTAACTTCTGACAAGAATTTGATAAAGTTATTTTAGGGCTCTTGAGACAGTGTTGTTAGTGTTAATGCTTTCTGCTGTGCACAGCACGCATTGCTCAATACGACTAGCATGCTGTGTGTGTAATGCCTGTTTACTCTGGGACTGGCTTCTCCCACTCTTGCTTTAGGATTCTGTTCAGTATTTGCACAATTTATTTATTTTTTTTTAAGTTAGGTATTGGAATATAGCTTTTGCATTTTATTTTATTCACAGCTAGAGAGGTAAGCATATGCAGTCTTGCAATTACAAGCATTGTGGGAGGAATATGCACCAATGCAAGAAAGATCTGGATAGGCCACTGCAGTCCTGAGACTTGTTTCTGGTAACTGAGATACTGTATATTTGCCTGCATTGCCTCTGATGACAGTAGCAGTTTGATCTAAGAAACACCCTTTTACATTGTCCCTACCTTCTGTAACAAGCCAAGGGCTTAGGGAGCCAACTCATCTCAGATTATACACTGTCCTGCTTGCATGTACTATTCGTAGTCAGAGGCTTTTTCACCTAAAAAAGAAGTTTTAAAAAAGTTCCAGGTTATGGTCCTGCTTCCAGCTGTTTCACAGTGCTGTTCAGTTTCTTTTTCCTGTTGCAATGGGTGTTGGCTGCACTTCTCTAGTAACACATAAAGCTTGTGAGATGAAGAAAGGGTCTGCAGAAGCCTGAACTTCAATCTGCCCATGGCTATATTAATTGTTTAGGCAGTTTTGATTTGCAGACCTTCTAAAAGTTTTCCAGGGAAGGTAAAAAAATGTCTGTACAACAAACTGGAACCTTATTGACAATGGATTTTTTTAAGGCATCTGACGAGTCCATCACTCACAAATCCCCTTTCACCTTAGAATTAAATGTGTTACTGGTTCTTCTGGAATAAATCAGTTTTATTTCCATACAGGTGTCAAAATACCTGTTCAGTTTCAGAAGTAGTTAGAATTTACTCTCGTTTCATTTTAGTGGCAGAGCAAGCTGAGTCTATTGATAACCCACTTCATGAAGCTGCCAAACGTGGTAAGTATGGTTTGGGTTTTAGTTGTGTAAAAGATGATTTCTCTGTTTCCTGCCAATATAATATACTTAGAGTGAAGATGTCTTGTCTGATTTAGTTGCCTGGTATCTTAAACAAGTTACCTGGTAACTTTTGCAGCCTTTAGAAGCTGAGCTGATTTACAGCCTGGTAGAATTGCCACTCTGTAATTGCACAGACAGAAAAAGAACTTGGTACTGTTTATTTCACTAAATAGGGATCTAAAGGTGTTCTGGAAGTGGAAAAAAAGGTGTTTGGTATGACTTGGACAACATGCTTTATAAATTTTAAGTACTGCTGCTCATCACTTTTATTTCTTCTAAGTGACACCCTTAAAAAAAGAACTATGTGCCTTTAGTTGTTCTGTTAATTTTCAAAGAAAAAAAAACAAAACTGAATTTGTCTTTCAGGCAACCTAAGCTGGTTGAGAGAGTGTTTGGATAATCGAGTTGGGGTCAATGGCTTAGACAAAGCTGGAAACACAGCTCTGTACTGGGCATGCCATGGAGGCCACAAAGGTATCAGAGAATTCACTTGAAATTACTGTTCTCTTGCTTGTTAGACTGATGGTGAAAATTGCAGGACTAAAGAGTAAAGGCAGGATTAATTTAATGCCATTCTGGTTTGTTTTTTTAAAGAAGAAGAGTTAAAGCTAGAAGGGAGATTCAGCTCCATCAAATGCTGTGTGTTTTGTGATTTTTGTTTTCACTGTTGAAGTGGGCATTCTAATCAGCATAATTGTTAGAAGCAGCGTGGGAAGGACAGACCAAAAAGAAGTGTTGTCTTGGATATTTTATTCAGTAACATTTCTTTGTGACTGATGGTTGTCTGTGTCTGATACAGTCTGGCTGTTCAGATTTTCCTTAGCTGATTGGATTGCTCTATTGTTGAATCTTAACCAGAATTGATACTATGAATGCAAAAAAGCCTGTTTTGTTTCCACTAATTTTATTCTTCATCCCCTCCCTGTTCCATTTTCTGCAGATATAGTGGATGTTCTGTTTACCCAGTCAAACCTAGAGTTAAACCAACAGGTAGGTTTAACCAACAGATGCTTACAGGATAGATGTGATGTTATTCATCCTTGGTACAAGCAGAAATAGATATTTTTTTCTCTGTATGTTAATCCTGTTGCTTTTCCCTCTAACTCCACAGAACAAATTGGGAGACACAGCTTTGCATGCTGCTGCATGGAAAGGTTATGCAGACATTGTAGAGATGCTGCTGGCAAAGGGTAAAGATCTTCGCAAACATTTCAACAGTCTGTGTGGCACACTAGATTCCTGAACATTTATTAATCTGTATTTGTTAACTGTTTTCTTATAACCCAAGTTAAAAGTTCTTAGCCAGCTTACCTGCCTGACTTCATAAGCCTTGCAGAAAATTTTGGCAGCTGTTCCGAAATCAGGCGTCTGACTTGCTGAAGATAAATTTCACCCTGCTTTGCAAACAAAATTAGGCACTTAACCCCAGAATAGCAATGATGTCTATTTCCTGTGATAGGAGAGCAGCCAGTGAGTTCCCTAGCCACCTATAAGAATATGGAAGAGCATCCATAGTTCTTAGTCTGCATCAGAGCAGTGCACAGTTGAGATTCCCTTGTCCATTACTGTTCTATCCATGCTATTGAATCTCGTGTAGTGGTACTGTTGCTCAAGAAATAGCTGGGACAGTGATTCATGACGAAAATTTTTGTTCTGAAGGGGCAAGAACAGATCTGAAGAACAATGAGAAGAAACTGGCTTTAGACATGGCAACCAATGCAGCTTGTGCTTCCCTGCTTAAGAAGAAACAGACTGCAGGTATTCCTGATTTTGTTATTCTGATACATTTTTCCTTTTCAGAGGACACTTAATATTTTAACCAAGTATCAATATGTTGATAGCTGTAAAAATGAGTTGGGAACTACATGAGCTAAGCGTTGTGTTTAGGAGGGTTTACTTGAGAGGGCTGGTTCAGCAGAGCTGTGATAGAGACCTGTGGTTCATCACATTCAGTATTGCTGACTCTACACAAAATGCCATCTTGTGTCAGCAAGAGGCAAGTGTTCAAAAGATATGAAAATAGTAAGGTAGGAGAAGGAAAGGGAAGATAGGCCCTTCAGAGTGAAGAGACAGAAGGAAAGCAAGCATAGAAAATACTTTAAAGCAGTATACCACATGGGACAGGGTGTGAGAGTAAAACCATGTGGTATGTTTGCCCTTGAGCCTGTCCCTCCAAACAAAGCCAAACAAACATCAACAGATGCTCCTCTTATTTTCTTACTGCTCTTTTTTTGTAGTTTTTTATTCCTGTGTCTTTGAGTGACTCTCTAATAGACAAAGAAAGAAAGAATACTCTCAGGTAAAATAGTCTTGCTGCCTCCTACCTGTTTTCATCACTCCTAATAGCACAGTGCTTATGTGCAAAAGTGTTCCAGCTCTGCTGTACAGATTCTAAGGAGGCAGAAGGTGGCTCTTGAAGGTCATGAACAGACTAAATCTCATATGTACCAGATGTGATTACTACGCTCAGCCTTACCTTTGAGATCCAGATCTACAGCCCCATCTGTGTAGCCTTGACGTCTCTAAATGGTAGAATCAGGTTTCTCAGATGCTGGTTTGCAAACACTGAAAATAAAAGGGTTTTTTCTGAATTTGTCTTGGATTAAGAGTGAGCTTTGTTTCTTTCCAGGTACAGTCCGAACATTAAGTAATGCAGAGGAATACCTTGATGATGAAGACTCCGATTAGCTTTTTTCATTCAGCCTAAAGAACTATTACTTGTGTTGCCTGTTTCATTCCTAAAACATATCTTTACAAACATAAAACTATCTTACTTAGAGTATTGCTGTCTTCCAGTATAGCATATAAATGAGATGGTGAAATCATGCTTTCCAAAGGAACAATCTTCATGTGTGCTAGAAGATGCCACATTTTAAATCAGAGTTCCTTTGGAATTATCTCACAGAGGAGGTGTGGCATACCCTTATCATTCAATGGGCAGAGGACCATCTTCTAAACTCACAGGTCTCATCTCAGGCTTTCTCAGCAAGTGCCTTGCATCTCTGGAATACACTCCACAAACTGAAAGGTCCTTCTCCATCAGCATGACACCATTGCTAGCATTTCCCAGAATCTCCCTGGATATAGGCTCCCTTGTGCAGATAAGATAATAATAGCAGAATCAGTGAATCGGTACTGGCTGACAGGCATGAATGGAGAGGCTGTTGTAGAGAATGACCATCTTTTGCCTAGATGGAGCCAGCAAGACAAGGTTTGATTTTTTTTTTAATTTTTTTTTTTTTATTATTATTATTTTCTCCTCCTCATGCCTTCTTGTATTCTCTAAGTAAGGGGTAGAATGACATGGGACAGTCTGCCCCTGGATGCCTTTTGTCTTCTGTGTTGCTATGGGCCCAATCCCTGAAATTTAAACTCAGGTGAAATGCTTGCTGAAGTCAGTTTTGCTTGAGAAATACATTTAATTTTGGACTTAGTGACTTGATCATTTTGCTTTTTGAAGTGCATTATGCTGAAACTATTCATAGTAAAAGTAAGACAGAATATTTTTCTATTTATCCTGCCTAATGTTTTTTACTTATCTCTTGCTTTTATTTTTTTAAAGTGTTCTTATATTTTGTCCTAAATTACCTCAAAGCTTAAGTGTGTTTGAAGGAATGAGGGAAGATGTATATCAAATATACCACAGGTATTTTTAGAAGAGAGATCTGACACTGAATAAACATTTACAAATGTATTTCTTCTTCCTGTGAATTAAAGAGAACTAAAAAACAAATTGAACCTTTTTCAATCTTCCCTGCAGAGAGAAAAAATAAGTACTTTCTTCAGATTGCTCAAGTAGCTGCAGCCAAATACTAGACCCTAGTGAGGGATACTTCCTTATTGTGATAGTATGAAAACGTGACATGTATCTGATATACAATCTCATCTTCAATTTTTGTTGCTAACTTCCATATTAGCAGCTTTGAGAGGTTCAGTCCTGCACAGCAGTTTGTGATGCTTAAAAGTAAAAAAAAAAAAAAAAAAAAAAAGTTAAACAAGAAAAAATGGCAGAATGGGGATAAATGACAAGCTCTTGTAAAAGATGGGGATAAATTAAAACCACACTAAGTATTTTAGAGATTAAAAGAGGTCTAGAGCACTCTTAACATCTCACTCTTAAAAAATGTATTTGACCAGGTGTTTGTATTTTTATTATCCTGGAAAGAACCAGGTACAGGTAAAGATTGTTAAATGAACACTCAACAATGAAGGCACCGTTCAGTTGACCAGATCTGTGTAAGATGGAGGCATTGCACAGTCATCTGCAGATAAAATTCTAAACTGTTTAAGTGTTAAAACCATGGAACAAATGTTTTAGTCTTATGAAATACTGTGGTCACCTGATCAGTGATGTTTTGCATGCACTCGGAAGATCTTACAGGGGAAGAATCAAAAACCAAAGACAACAAGTTTTTCTCTCTAGCTTTCATTAGAACAGTTGTTGAACATGACTAATAACACACAGAGACTGTCCTGCTTCATGTTCTATCAGCCAGCTATTTTTACTAGCTCAGACTTCTAGCATAGTCAAGCCCCGTGTTATGCTGCATACTGTTTATTAACATGATTATTGAGTGCAAGCAAAAAAGGGCCTGTACTAAGAGTCTACAGTAGTAAGAAGGCTCATGTATCTGTTACTCGAGTTTTTTTCCTGCATAAATGAAGGTCACAATGTTAAAAGTCTTCAAGGTCACAGGATGTGGAGAGAATGTCTCTCCTCAAGTCACTGTTTTCCTTACCAAGCTTTGGAGGCAGAGTTTGTTTTCATAAATAACTCTTAATGTGATGTCTTCTGATGTCTTCCTTGAAATTAATTGCATGTTTTCATTTAAAAATTTAATGTTATGGACACATCTGTGGAATTTGCTGCTGGAAGACCCTGTGTTCTTCTGCAGACAGATCTAGGTGCTGCAAGGGAAGAACGGTGACAGAAACACAAGCTGGTCCCAAAGATTACCTGTGAAGTCCTTACTGGAGTGTCCTGAAGGAGGCACATTTACATCACAAAGCAGCTAGCTAATGCTGTAATTTGTTTCTTGGAATTTGTTTCTGGGACCAAAATTACTGCTTTTTTTTGCTTTTTTTTTTCCCCCCACAACTTCGTTTTTTTCCTCATGCAACTTGTCTACTCATCTTGTGAAATAAAAATCACTGTGAAAACTTTCAGGCAATAAATTACTTTCTGCCTAACTCTAGCAGTCAAGTTTTTATTTGAAAAAAAATACCTAATACGAACACCAGAGCAGAAGTCTTAAAGCTATAAGGAATTACAGCTCAGGTGGGATGTTACAGTGTCATACTGGTTATACAAACCTACTTACTCCCTTACTTTTCTCCAATGTGTGTGTGACTACAGCCTCTTGGATAGATTTAAGACTCTTTCCAAGAATAGCTGCATTCAGGTTTGTAACAATAAGAAAAATAGGCTTTTTAAGAGTAGCAAAATGAAAGTTGTCAAGCACATGCTTTCTTCTAGCCACATACTTTAGAATTATTCTGTCTTACATGCTTCTGGTTGAATTAAGTATATGCCTTTCTATTAAAAATCATCTCTTCCAGTTAGAAGTGCTGTGCTGTTAGGGTAGAGAGATTGTTCTGATTTATTTGAGGTTTTTTTAGACTAAACCAGTAAATTTTCTGCCTTTTACATTAAAAATCAACTGTTTAATCCCTGTTTTCTAGAGAAAAAAAAAAAGGGGACATTTCTTGAGCCATCTCTGGAATAGTTTTTAGACAGTCCATGTGGATAATCTTCAAGTTATTTTGCTGTTTTACAAAGATAAAATGCAGCATCCTGAATTCAGTTCTTACATGTCCCATCACCTGAATGTAATTTGCTTATAACAGTTAAGGTCAAATTAAATGTTTAAACTTGGTGGTGCATTTGCTAACACATTCTCTAGCGTGAAATCCTCCCTGCCCCCTAAATCCTAATTTCTGAAGACAGCGTTGTGTTTCTTGTGTTTGAGTTCTATATCAAGGACCAAAGATCACTGAACAAGTTAGCCTGATCTTCTGGTCATTTCAGTTATGTGCTACAGTAGGTGTTTGTGCGTGCAGCATACATCAATGAATTAAAGATTTTGTTTTCAGCTATTGTCACCTTCTAATGACGCAATTGGAACAGAACACAGCGGAGTAAAAAGTGATGGGCCATCAGTCTGCTGTTTCTTGAGACACATGAAGTTCAAAAAGTTGTTTTGGGGCAATGTTAGCCATACTATACTTTGACCGTATCAGGAGACAGAAACAAGCACAGAAGGTTTTAAAGGATTTGAAACAAGATTCTTTGAAAAGAATTATTCTTATACAAATTGATAAAAAAAAATCAGTATCCACATTTGCTAAAGAGATGAAAAGGCAACCACTGCTTTTTGGGTTTCTTTTAAGCACTATCCAAAAAAAAGCAGGGAAGGTAATAAGACATCAGTCCCGAAAGCACTTCAGGAAAATTTTAGATCACAAATTCTGGGACAGAATTTGAACTGGTGGTGTTTTCTGCCTGTGGAAGGGAAAAAAACACCAGGTACACTTTTACCTTGCATCTGCTGTTTCTTAGCTGATAATGGATGCCGAAGATGATCTGTCCAGTCTGCAGCCTCTCCTGGAAAGATGTGTCATTAGTTTAGCCTGCTGCTGCACTTAGCAACCTTCCTTTGGGCTCTTCAGCACAGGTTTGTTCTGTACCAGAGACTCTGCAGTCTGTGAGACAATTTTCAATTGATCCATTAGCAATCTCACCGGAAAAAATTAGTGTGGTCTTAACCACTGTTCAGTCTCTCATTTACAGGAGCAGGGGCAGTTTCCTGTGGCTGTGAGCAGCTCCTGAGGTTAGAGGCTGAGGGAGCCTGTTGTAGCAGTAATTTAGATAGGGTTTCTTACAGCACAGACCTTTGCAGAGTACCAGTGCTCAGCTGTTCCACTTGGATTAAGTTTACATAGCCAGGAAAGAGCCCACTATTTACCATGTTGCCTTGAAATTTAGAGGTTCTGCTGAAATGCTTAAGTAGCCATCAGAGGATCTTTATCTCTTCTCCACCATCACTTGGGAACTTTTTCTTATAGAAGTGGATTATCTGGAATACGTGCTATTTCTTAGCATGAAAAATGATATTTCTTTTTTTCTCTCCAAAGATTGACTCTTAAAAGACTTTAGTAAGATTTAACATAAAACAAGTGTGAAGACAAAGCACCACAAGCAAGTGGGATGTTTGAAAGTTTATTATAATCGTATTTCTGATTTAAAGGTCTGAAGCAAGTCTATGAAAAGCAGCGAAGATACATGGGAAGTGAAGAACCTCTGTCTTCAAGTTCAGCACAAACCTACTTTTACTTTCTTGATTGGTGTCATTTAATATATTTTTGCTCACAGCTTTACTGCAGGCACACCTCCAGTTTACTTTATAGATATAAGGACATACTGAAATTAATCCTTAGCCCTCTTGGAAGTTATGTTCAACATAAAATCAGAATTAAATCCTCAAAATTTACATCTACTTTTAATGAGTCCTGTGCAGCAGACTTCTTATAACACAATAGTTCAGAGTGTTAGTAATTTACTTCAGGCTTTTTTTAATTTAAGGTTTTAATTTTATCTTGTCATATGATTTCTCTAATGTAGTTAAAACTTTATGGCACATTTCACAGAATCTGAAATTCATGAAAGAGTACTACATTCCCATCTCAGTCTATCAATTTTTACTTCTCTAAGTTAAGCTAAGTTATGCTTTTCCTTACAATTTCTGTTTAAGCTATTTTGCTAGGAAATTCCACTGAGATCTGACATTCTACTGCCTAGCTATGAGTTTAAAGCAGAAGAGGGGAAAAAAAGAACCACAAAAAAAATGTGTCTGGACTACATACAGGGTTTGCTGAAAGCAAGAGCAGTCAACATTTTGTTAATGAAAATGTGTGAAAGGCAAGTTGAATAGTAATTAAGAGAAACTTGCATAGATATATTAAAGCCTTGACCTAGCATTTACTTTGGGTTTAACAAAGCCATCTAATCAGAGATGGTGGCCATTAGTTACAATGCTGCCAGTACTTTTCTAAAAAGTAGTTTCAGCATGGAGATACACCAGTGGTGAGTCACGGAGTAATCAAAATCCTTGCAAATTTTGTCTGGCTAAAAGACTATAGAGTGCTCCCTGGTCAGGCAAGAATAATTAAAAAGCATGAACCCACTGCAGAGGATAAGTCACTGCAAATAGTTTCTCATCAGTAGGAAGATCTCTGAAGATGAACAGTTTATATATGCTGCTTCCAACTGGTGCTGAAAATGATTGCATTATTTCACTAGGTCTGATGGTTGTTAAATGAGTTTGAAATGAAAAGCCATTGTTACCCAGGTTGAAACAGGTTGAAAGGGCATGGTGATGCTTATATTTAACAGGGAGTAATTGCCATTGAGTTTTACCCAAGGCCAGGCTACACCAGACGCAGTTTCAGCAGTTTTCTTACCACTGAAAGATTCCAGCTTTACTCATTATTTAGTGTTACATTGCCATTTTAATGGCTATTAGCTGCTAATTAGCTGAGCTCAGGCTTTGCACTTTTCCTACTAACAACAGCTGCCTGAAGCCTACGTACTGTTACTCTTAGCGTTTCAGTCTAATACTTAAAAACTTCAAAAGAAATTTGATGTTACTGTGCTAGTCATAGTTTTTCAGTTGTTTGAACTGTACCAGCAAATGAAGTGCACTGTACCCCTCTCCTTACCTCAGTGTCTGGATTTCCTTCAATAGCAAAAAGTATCTTGAAAGTTAAAGAAGAGGAAAACAAAATAAATTAAGCGTAGCATATTGTATTTATAAATCAGGTATTTTTGTTGACCTATGTGTTAGTGAAAGCTCATGTGTCTTCTCAGATGCAAAAGAGTGCAGTATGATCTCCCTATGCACACACAGTAGAAAGACCTTGTGTTTTAATAGCAACTTAATAACATTACTTTTATCTAAACCTTTACAGGCAGCCTGAAATTACGGATTGTGTAATTAAAGGGTGTGAGTATCTATGGCTTGATGGGTTTTCTTAAAATTAAATGATTGTTTATGAACACTCAGTTTCTGGTTTCAAGGAAGAATTTGCTTTGGCCTTAATTCAGAAGGGGGAATGTCACTTCCACATTAAAGAAATAAAAACCATTTTTTGCATTTCTGATGTTTTTACATACTTGTAGCTTAATACTTTGAGACATGAGTTGAAAAAAAATCTGCTTAATCCTCTGTATGTTAAGACAGAAGTTGAAGAATTCTGCTTTTTACACAGTAATTAAGAGCGACAAAGCATTGATTGCTTCTGAAGTACTTGCTGCTTCTTTTGGAAGACAGTTTGAACCAGACTGGTGTATTAATGTATTACTGGTTTTTGTTCCTCTGTATCAGAGCTTTATAATTCAATCAATAATTTTGATTTTATTTTAAATAAAGTTATGTAAACTAGTGATTTCCTGCATGCTCTGCTCTGAAAATTGATCATACACATGGCTTGTGGATCTAAATGCATCACTTCCATTACCTTATCAAATAGACTTTGCTAAGGAATGAAGTGATTTTCCTATTTGGGCTTAAAGATCAAAGCTGAATTATTTTGCTTTCCATGTCACAGAATTATAGAATGGTTTGGGTTGGAAGGGACCTTAAAAGATCATCAAGTTCCAACACCCCCTGCATGGACAGGGGCACCTTCCCCTAGATTAGGTTGCTTAAAGCCCCATCCAGCCTAGCTACATGTCCCAGTTTAACCCAGGATCAGCAATTAAACCAAAGACAACAATGCTCTTGATCTCCGCCCACCCATGGAGGGAAAGGAGAGAGATTAAGGAGAGAGACTTTCACTAAACTAGACAGCTTTAATTGCATACTAATGATAAAATATGTACAAATATATACAAATAGGTTTAGGAATATGCAAAACCCCTACAACTTTCCCCCATCCCCAGCAACTGCCACAGCACATGCCTTACCTGTGAGCAGTTCCAAAAAGTCCTGGACCACTTCCAGAGATAGTGGCAGAGCAGACAGGAGCTGAGGATAGAGTTATGAGGGTCAGGAATGCACGGCCTCAGGGATCAAAGAAGATCAATAGAGTCCTCCTCGGATGCCTGCCATGGATGAAAGAAAAGGGAAGAATAAGGGCTTGACTTGCATGATGCCTGATTTATATTGACTGCCATGTATATATATGCGGTTGGAATATTGCTTTGGCCAATTTTGCCATCTGTCTAGGGTGGTCCTCCCTATGGGAGTGTTGTAGATATGACTCCTCTCCTTTAGTGTTGTCACCGTTTGACTTGGGTTTGACAACAATGCTCTCGATCCCCTCCCCCTCCCACCCAGGTAGGGAAGGAGAGAGAGAAAAAGAGAGAGACTTGGCTGGATTGAAAACTCAACTACACAGCTTTAATTAAACACTAATTATATAAGAAAATATATACAAATATGTTCAGATATGTGCAAAAGCCTCTCGCCTCCCCCCATCCCCAGCAACTCCCACACCATCTCCTGAGCTGTGAACAGTTCCGAAAAGTCCCGGAGCTGCTGGAGAAAGCACAGAGTCATGAGGGTCAGGAGAGCTCGAGCCTGGGGATCGATGGTGCTGGATGGACGGAGTCCTCCCTGGACATTGGCCATGGAGGGGAGAGAAGGGAACAAGCAGCAGGAAGGAAGTTGTCTTCTGTGGTCTCTGACCTTTCTCTTGAGCTTACGTAGATACATGGAATGCAATATCTCTGGCCAGTTTTGCTGTCTGTCTAACTCAGCCTCCTACGAGGGGGTCACAGATCTCCCCATAGTGTCTGGGCTGGCAGAGCAAAGGTGTGACCTTGAAGACTCAGCAGTTAGAAAAACATTCCACTGTTATAAGTCTTAGTTAGAACACACTGTGACTAGTTAAAAGAAAGCTTGCTGAAGAAAAAAAAAAAGTCAGTAAAAGGAAAATTTGCTTAAACCAGGACAAGTGTCTGAAGCAGCAGATCCAAGAAGTGGAGTGGTGAACACACAAGGTTTGCAAAATTGAAGATAAATAACTACCCAGTCTCTTGATTTCTGGTTAATGAATACTGCATAAAATAGCACAAAAATATGACTCACTCACTATAAACTGAATGAATGTCTTGACTTAGAATTTTTCATTGTTTCTTCTTTAAAAACGAGAGTTACATTTATGTACAAAACAAAGCCTGATTTGTAGAACACTCAGATTAGTTCTGATAAAAACACATATAAATTTTCCTGTATTGAACAGTTAATTAAACAATTATCTCAGTTTATATGAATGCTTACCCTGTTGTTGCAGTAAAACCTGTTGATTTTGATTTTAAAATCCTGGCACTTTACAAAAATCTGTTAACCAGTCCTTCAGCAGTTTACTGTCATTTCACTAGACAGGTAAATACTGCTTTTGCCTTGTTGAGTACTATTCCTGTGAACCAAGATTGATCATCTAAAGGAAAATTCCCTGAATAGGCTGTTTGTTTGTTTGTTTGTGTTATTTTGTTTGGTTTGGTGTTTTGTGTGTGTGGTTTTTAATTTTGTTCTTGTTTTAAGATAAAAGATGCACAGATACATTTGCAGACAGCTCGGGCTGCAGGATGGGTTCCCTCTTTAAGTATTTAATGCATGAATTCTACAGTAAAATTTTCATCCCTTGAGCATACTTGCACCAGTTTGTAGCTGGTGGACTTATCCGCCAGCTTCATGATTCCTTCTTTATTTTTTTCTTAAAGTACATGTCACGTATAAATACCATTCTGGGTAGTCTGTGGGAAATGGTTCTTTCTTCCTCCCCAAATCAGTCTAAACAAAATGCCTTTGAAGCCAGCAAGGCCTTCTGCTGATTATTCCCAGCTAAGGGACCAAACCCAGGCCTGCTGCTCCAGGACAAACGACAAATGCGGTACAAGGCGGGAAGGACGGGCAACAAGTGATGCATTGCCCTGCTAGTTACTGCCCTAAGTTGGGACTCACGGTGCCCATCGGCTCTGGACAGTGACACTGGCTGGACAGGGGGGTCACGGGGGTGTAAAAAGGCAGCGAGTTCAGCAGGTGAGACCAAGGCCTGCTCGGACCTTTCTGCGTGGGACACTCCCCTGCTGCGGAGCCTGGCCCTGGGACCCTGCGGGTCTGCCCTGCCTGCCCTGCCCTGCCCTGCCCTGCCCTGCCCTGCCTGCCCTGCCCTGCCCTGCCCTGCCCTGCCTGCCCTGCCCTGCCTGCCCTGCCCTGCCCTGCCTGCCCTGCCCTGCCCTGCCCTGCCTGCCCTGCCCTGCCTGCCCTGCCCTGCCCTGCCTGCCCTGCCTGCCCTGCCTGCCCTGCCCTACCTGCCTGCCCTGCCTGCCCGGGGATCGAGCCTGAGCCTCAGCAGTGAGCCTGCCGGGATCCGGCCCCTGCCTGCCGGGATCCGGCCCCTGGAGCACCGGGGCCTTCCCGCAGCCGTCGGGGCCGGAGCCCCCCCATGTTTTGCTGCCGGTTGCCGGGGAAACCAACCCGCTGCCGCCGCGAGGGGCTGCCCCCCGAAACCAGGGTTTCGAGATCCTGCCGGGGCTGCCTGCCCGGTCCGCTCTGCCCCGGCACTGGGGCCTGCCCGGTCCGGCTGCCGCTGCTGCCGCTGCTGCTGCTCCTGCTGGGCGGTCGGCCCTGTTGCCGGGAAGCCGAAGGGCCCAGCACTTCTTGCATCACGTCCCTGAAGGACACATCACTGCCCTGATACATCCCCGGTGGCCATTTGCCAATTCTACATTTTCCCTAAACCTCATCCCTCAGTTTGTGTTAACCCTTAATAAACCGGTTAATTCGTGAAGTAAACCTTGGTCTCGGCAGCGACGTGTGGGCGCGGTGGGGGTGCCTTCTAACCACGGCTCTAAAACACGGTCCCGCAGCGCCCGTTCCTCGGGGAGAGGCGGCGCCACGAGTGACCCTCGGGCTCATTCAGCAGCCCCTCCGCGTCGGGCGGGGGGAAGCGGGAACGCACCGGGCCGCCGGTAGCCCCCCTGGCATCGGCTCACGACAGTGCTCTGGGGAATTAAGAAGGAATGAGAAGGGAGAGGGAAGAGCCAAGACTTGCTTAAGTTTGTGGGTTCATTTCGAGATATGCTGTAGCTCCTTAAAAACATTCCCCCCCCTCCCCCCCCCCCCCCCCGCTAATTTGATTTCCTCTCTTTTCGCAAATTAGTTATTTCTCGCTTTTAAAGGCAGAACAGATTTCTTTCTAGGCAGGACAAATCACTGTATTCTCGGTTACCTTGATTTTGTTGGCTGGTGAAAATGCAACAATTTGACACAGTCCAAATGCAGCAGACACTGATCATGTTCAATTCTGCACTAGAGTGGATAAACAGAGATTGTGATATGACTTGAGTGAAAGGGAGGGTTTGGCAGCATTTTTTTTTTTTTCCAAGAATCAAAAAATAGGCACTACTCTGCTTCGACATGACTGCTTGGTAGCTGAATCTAGCAAGATGTCAGGCTGTTTGGGAAACTGCACATCCTTAGGCTACACTCAAAAGCAGCCCAGGGCAGCAGACATGTCTTCATGTCTCCATGCATTTCCTCGATCAGGTCTCCCATCTGTCTGCATTCAATTTTGTGAGTTCTTTGAATGGACAACAGAACTGTTAAAGGTTTTCTGTCGATCAGTTCTCAATCTACTGGCCCTCGTGTGTAACCACAAATTCTATCCGTTTTATTAATACTGCCACTGCTTGAGGAAAAGCCCTTCTACTCAGACAACCTTATGCTCACTCAAAAAAGGAATTAATGGTGTTTTGATATCTATCTTGGTATTTCCTCAGGTCTTTTAATTCTGCTACTCCTCATAAACCATCTTTGCTGTATGTGAACTAGACCATAAACAGGTTGAGTAAGAAATTGATCTTATGTGACTGGGCAGTTCCGATGGCATGTCAGAAGTGATAATTCAACTTTTATTACACTGAATACAGTGTCTAGACACTTCAGAAATTTACGGGCTTAAAGCTTAAGGAAAAAGAAAAAATAATTTGAAAAATAAACCTTAAAGATTCCAGGTTTTGTAAATGGGTTTTATAAAATTTATAGACTATTATGAGTAATAAAAACGAACTTTTGGCAGAACATTAAGTGTAAGCTGTAGTATGTGAGCGTATTCAATTAATATCAGAGGTCTTAACCTTGCTGACTATTCCCAACATCCCTGGGGTAACATTATGCTGCATTCTTACATAAAAAATACTAAAAATAAAAGAAAAGCAAAAGCAATGGTCACTGAAACTTGCCAAACTATAGACAAAGGAAAAAAAGACTTTTTCATTTACTGCTTACCAAGGCTGTATCCAGACTTGTGTCGTTTTGAGGAATTAAGTTCTGAGAGTCAGAGAATGGAAAGTCAATTCACAAAATTACCATACCTGAAAGGGGCCTGAGGAGAGACTTTTTATAAAGGTATGTAGTGATAAGAAGGGAGGTAGAGGTTTCAAGCTGAAAGAGGATAGATTTAGATTGTATATTAGGAAGAAATTTTTCACTGTAGTAATTCAGACACTGGAATAGATTGCTCAGGGAAATTCTGGATACCCCACACCTCGAAGTGTTCAAGGCCAGGTTGGACGGGGCTTTGAGCAACATAGTCTAGTGGGAGGTGTCCTTGCCCATGCAGGGGGATTGGAACTAGATGATCTTTAAGGTCCCTTCCAACTCAGACCATTCCGTGATTCTATGGGAAAGGCTAGAATGGAAGTATGTCAACATATCTAGTTCTACTCCGTTATCACTGCTGGAATTTTGCACAAGTCTTGCCCAAAACAGTTATTCCTGGAAGTCTGTTTGTGTCTTAACTGACTGTATTTTTAAGCTGTTTTTAACCGTGTAAGAATTAATTTCCTAAAACGTGAGACAGTAGTTAGCATGGGAGCCTTGGAGCACACAAAAAACCAGTACACTCTACCTTTCCTCGGAGGGAAAACTTACCCTAAAATTCGGTGCCATAACATTCAATGCTGGGAGGAGGGATAGTTGGGACAACTAGAAAAAAAAAAAAAGGAGGGGGGGGGGCAACACAAGTGAAAGTATTAAAATCCTTCAGTAAAGGCAGGAAGAAGCTTCCTCATTTCTGAATTGAGAAAGACAGATGTTAAACGCTGGGAAGTGAAAAAAGAAGTCAGGAAAGAAGCCTGCCCATCACAGTTATAATGAAAAAGGCTACTTGAGCCAAATAGATTTAAGCATATGAAAAGCAGGAGGCTTCTGAAATTAATATTGCCTTTGCAGAATTTCCAACGGGTGAAGAGAATGCAAACACTCAGAACAGGAGGGAAATTGCCATTTCTTTGGCCACTGTCAAGTACAGTGAGGGTGCATGGGGCAGGTTTCTTTCCTTGGTGGGTAAAGCTCAGGTTCAGCTAGAAAAGCAGAGCAAAACTGAAGTCACTGGCACAGAGCAAAATTAATAAATTCTGTATGCCAGAGGCTTGTCAAACGGACCAATCATTTGGCTGTATTTCTTGACTAAAAAATTCAGCACATTGGAGCAGTGAAAACTAGAAGCTCTAACAGAAATTTTTTTGTGCCTTAAACTATCTGTTTTCTATGAGCATGACCAGGGAAATGCAAGGTCATACTTCCCTGTAAGTGTATTAATAACAATTACGATATAGCAGCAGCTGTTTGAGACCTCAGTTAGAGAGATGAATGTGAGGACAGCATTCTTGCAGCATATGCACTTAGGCAGACCAGAGAGTAAAGCAAGGAAAAGCTCATTTCAGAGCACCTGATAAAGAAGTCATTAACAAACATGGCTGTCGGAATAGTGGCAGACAAAAATGCCTTCTTTACCAGAGGAAAGTATACTCTAGAGTATTGTTAATATAACCTGACCCAACGGCTCTGAAATTCCCATTTTTCTGACACACTTGATTTTCCAGACAGCAGAGTTTTACTTGTCTTTTTTATATGTTATATAACCAAGAGTGCACAGTATAGCACACAGAAAACAGTTTTGATGTCTTTCTTCATGCTACAGCAGTTAACAAGAGCTTGCAAGTGGGAAAAAACAAAGTAAATGGAAAAATTATAAAGCTGGGTAAAAAACCATTACTCTAGTTAACCTAGCCTGGGTTGCCATTGATAAATGGCAAATGCTTGCTCAGTTAATTGATTGTATATTGATTTTTCACGAGGACAAATGCACTGTCACTGTCCCTGCTGTCATTTGTGGCTTCAATGGTGGGACAAACCAGGGTCCTCAGCTGGAAGAAGTAAACTGAAAGAGGGTTTGGCTCATTGTGTCTTTGATTTCAAGCAATAAAGTTAATACACAAATTTACCACCAAGGAAATGGTATTTGTCCTGCTCAGTGGGCTGTTTGGTCAAAATAGAACTTCCCACAGTGGCTACCAATCTCTCTGAAAGGCAGCAGGACAACCTGTTTCCATGCAAACCTCTTGGCCTCCCTCCATCAGTTCAGGTGAAAATACTCCACATTAATGCTATTTCATAGCATGTTTTTTGTTGGAAGGGATCTTAAAGACCACCTAGTCCCAGTCTTGTGGGAAAGAGGTACAGTAGTCGTAAGTATAAATTCAGTCAGCATAGTTAACTGAAACGCTGACATCTATGTGGATACTCCTCAATTTTTCTAGAGTTTATCCTCTGACCAGGTATCGCTAACTTCCTTAGAAAAAAGAGTGGGACAGGCCTAACTTTTTCTCCCAACACATTGTATACACACAAAAAACTGTGACCGATTTGAGAGCAGCCATTATTTTGATACTAACGTTTCAATCTACTTGTACAGCATCAGGAGTCATTAAAAAGAACTGCTGGCAAAAATGTTCAAAATGCGTTTAGCAATATTTTATTTGAAATCTACAGTACATTGCCGTTTGTTACATGACTGCAATTGCCATACTATTTCAAATCCAAACATCTATAAAATTTTCATTTTCCATGATATGCTATTTGAGAAGTAGTAATGTTTGAAATAAATAACAAGAACGCTTTAGTAAGAAACCTCACAAACTTCCCAGCATTACAGTGAGGGGTTCAAATATTCAAGGAGTTAGAGGAACTAATTTGAAACAAAGACACTAGGGCGAAGAAATAAATTCTTACCTCGCTTCAACAGCTGCTGTGCTTTTGAAAACTTGATGACTTGAAGATGAACAATCTGGAAGCCAAGGCTAGTTTTCTTTTTAGAGCCATGTAGCCTTCTGGATACCTCAGTAAGATTAAAGTGCACCTTCTGCAGCACTTCAAAGTATCTTCAGCATTGTTTTCTGAATGCTTGAAGAGCACTCAGTAGTGCTTATTTACTGCAAGAGAGGATTTTCTACCTCCTAGTCAAATTGCTCTAAGAAGATGCATGAAATTTTAATCTGACACTATGTTACTGTGACTACTTATCCTTTATGCTAAAGAACAGCTGTCTTACATTCTTCTGCTCATGAGTGAGAAAGCAGATGAAATAAACTCTTTGCAAAACCACGCTAAGCAAAGTAATTTTTTATTAAATCCTGCTCTGAATATAAAACCTGTCTGAACAGCCCCTCCCCATATTTTAACTAATGCCATGCACAAAGCAGTAACAGTGCTTTTTTCAGCCTTTTTTTTTGGTAGTCCTTACATTAAAAAAAAATTGCAATAAAAATAACCCTTCATAAAATCAAGACAGCATATTTATAGTTTCATCTTCATTTTTTTTTACCCTTGCAACTGAGGTAAATAATTTGGGTTACAAGGAATGACACTTCTGAAAACTTTCCTTAAATGGTGCTGCAAATTTTTTTGGAAAAGGCTGGTCCAACGTGTGCATTGCAAAACTGTTCTGAGTACTATTTGTCAGGTGCTGATTTGAAAAATGGGTTTAAAATTCCCAAGCAAATTTCCATCCATGCTCCCATGCCATCAATTGGCATTCTTCTTCTAAGGTGGCAGGTGGGTCCTCAGTGCCAGAAAGATTGAAGTACACTGGAAAAATAAGTTTTGGAATTTGGCCTGGACAAATAAGTGCCCTTTCATACTCCTCCTGTTTGTCCCATCCTTCCTTCTTCTTAACTCTCTCTCCTCTGCTTGCCCCATCCCCTGGAGAGTGAATACTGAGCCAATATGAAGTTGTTTACTGGTTTTGACTTGGGTTACTCTCTTACCTGAATATACTCATGTTTTCTCAAACCACTCATAATTTCACTTTATTTTTATGCTAATCCTTTAAGTCTAAAAGGTCTTGTAAATGAAGGTACAGAAAAAAAATTTCTTAGCAAGGAGAAACTTTAAAAGACTAAAAAAACTCCAGTCTGGCTAAGTACACTTCAAGTGTAGGTTTGTAAGCTGGTTCAAGTCTAGAGAAAGGCTATGCAGAAAGAACAGAACTCTGTGGACTTAACTTTCTGCTGTGTTTGCTCTCATATCCACACACGGGAAGGGGCCGTGCCACTGGCTGTAGAGATGTCTTGCCATCCAAACAGAAAACACACTCCTGAAGTGAGGATTTTATTTGAGCAAGCAATCATGGCAATAGCTGCTACTGTGTTTGCTGACTCTAATGCAAAAGAAATTCCTCAGAAACTTCTTGTGACATGTGAGATGAAGAACAGCTTGCCAAAGAGATACAGTTCTGTTGTGATCTCTTAGACCATCTTTCCTGAGACTTCCTTTTACAGACATCTGAAAACACAGCAAAGCACTAGATGTCTGCTTTGAAGAGCTATGCTACTGAGTTTGCAGAAAGCCTGAACACTATTGAGAGGTTGAAAGTTGATGGAGGACTGGGTAGGAGAGATTTGCTAAAGTGTGTAAGTGCTTCATAAGCCTTATGTTAGGAAACAGCCCAGTATTTTAAAAAAATTGAAAAAAATTAAGCTTTGAAGAT
The DNA here is from genome assembly GCF_020740795.1 of Apus apus. Lineage (NCBI taxonomy): Eukaryota > Metazoa > Chordata > Aves > Apodiformes > Apodidae > Apus > Apus apus. Next base: position 37,426,947 of record NC_067312.1, on the reverse strand, counting down.
AAAATGTATGGAAACTATTATGTCATTCTTCTCTCACTGCACAAGAGAAAGTAATATTGCCCTTCCATATACCAGACACGAACAGAGCCTGGAGACCCACAAATACAGATTACGCTAAGGGTGAGGTTCAGAGTACAAGTCAACCTCTGTTGATCACAAATGGATCACACGTGGAGTCTTAAGAAGAAAACAAGGAAACATTTAAGTGTAGTATGGTGAATTAGTGTATAAGGCAATTTTTTTTTAAAAAACAACAAGCAGCTTGTTAACTGCATGATGAAAGGCAGCAGAAATTCAAGCTTAGAAGGAAAGCTGGAGTATACACTAGGTGGAGAAGAAACACCTTGTAAAGTTCTCTGAGACAGTCTTCCTGTTCCTTCATGTGTATTAGTTTGTTCTTTATCTCAGTACATTTCACCACAAGTCAGTCTTTACAGCGCATTATTCTCTCTTCCCCACCTCGTCCTGTAACTGCTCTTTGAATCTAATGATGCACTGTTTGAACATTTGACATTTGCTGCAGACCAGTTCCTAGTCCTACCTGTTCCTCATGCTCTTGCTCGCTAGTCATCAGAAATTTTATTGTTAGGAAATAATTTCAGGGAAGTGTTCTTACCTCTGTTTAAATATTGGGAAAAGAAAGCAGCGGAGATATTCACGAACTCCCTGATTTGTTTCAGTGTAAAAGACAGAAGGAAAACCCACTTCTTGAAGACAGCAAGTAATCTTCAAGGAATCTCATTAGAACAAATTCTTTCAAAGTAGAAAAATGATGCTTTGAAATTATCGTAAAATCTATAGATAACTGAGAGGAAGGGAGATTTTTTTCTACTTTTCCTCCTCTTCTCACAGTTCCTTTTTTTCCTAACCTGGGAGCATCACAAGTTGTCTCAGAAACATACCTTCACTGAGCAGCCAGCTTTGTAAGACACGAATTTTGCACAGAACTTAACTGTACACAAAAATGGTGCAAAGTTAATTACAATCAATGGTTGAAAATTTGCCACTTAGAATAAAAGTGACCAGGATTATAAAAATACTTCTACTATATATCACTTTCCTATGCCTGTTACTGTAAATCACAATCCTCAGTGAAACACAAATTCACTTTCTATACACTTCTGAATTAGCTGCATGAATATCCTGGTATTGCTCATGCCTTTTCCTCTATTCCTCTAGCACCAGAGTGCAGGCCACACAGTTTACTTTCACCTGGAGGGGAGTCCAGTACACCTGGAATCGACTGCCCCAGGGGTGGAAACACAGCTCAACCATTTGCCATGGACTGATCCAAGCTGCACTGGAGAAGGGTGGAGCTCCAGAACACCTGCAGTACATTGATGACATCACTGTGTGGGGTGACACACCAGAACAAGTTTTTGAGAAAGGTAAAAAGATCATCCAAATTCTTCTGGATGCTTGTTTTGCTGTAAAAAGAAGCAAGGTCAAGGGACCGTCACGAGAGATCCAGTTCCTGGGAATCAAGCAGCAAGATGGATGTCGCCAGATCCCAATGGATGTGATTAACAAAATAACAGCTATGGCCCCACCATCTGCTAAAAAGGACACTCAAACCTTTTTAGGGACTGTTGATTTCTGGAGAATGCATGTTCCATGTTACAGTGAAATTGTGAAACCTCTCTATGAGGTGACCCAAAAGAAGAGTTACTTTAAATGGGGTCCTGACCAACAGAAAGATTTTGAGCAGATCAAAAGGAGATTGTGCAGAAAATGGCCCTTGGACCAGTAAACCAATTTTTGAATATCTATGCTAAATGCTTTTTAGTGCAACTGATATGCAGTACTCTTTTGTGGGAAGCCACAAAAATATTATTAATATATAGTTCCGTTTCATGATGTACAAAGAAATTCCCTATTTTATGGAATTACCTGCTGTTTATAATGTACAGATAAGATGTTCATTTTTGTACCACATACATGTAGATCTTCCCCTCAGCTATTGCAACACCATAAACAAGCATGAAGAACCCGTTAATGCTAATTCATGTTCCATGTTTTTCTTTTTTTTTGCCTTTTCACTGTGTGATTTGGTTCAGTTCACTGAAATATACAAATGCTTTTTCAGCTTACACAGCCCCATACATGCAATTGTATTCAAAAGTCAGATAAAATAAAGCACATGGAGGGTGTTTTGAGTGCTCAGATATGTAGCAGATCTAAAATTTTGGGTAAAGTGTAAACTGTAGTTATTTGGGGATACGTCCATTGTTTTGGAGATCAGGGAGAATCAAGTCTTCCTCCCAAGGTGTGGAAAGGGAGAGCTCTATGCTGCCAGTTCTCTGTGGGACATCTCACAGCCAAAGCCAACTTTCCACTGAACAGCTCACTGGTGGGACATCTCTGTGTTGGGACAGCCCTCCATGGGCACAACTCTCCGCAGATCAGCAGATGAGGAGTGGCACAGCCCTGTGTCATCTGCTGATCTGCGGAGAGTTGTCCCTGTGGAGGGCTGTCCAGGCATAGAGATGTCCTGGCTTAGAGGTGTCCCAGCGTAGCATTGTCCAGTGGAGAGTTGTCAGCAGTGAAATGTCTCACAGAGAACTGGTGGCAGATAATTCTCCTAGACTGCCCAAGGTAACACCTCTGACACTGTGTAACTGACCAATGTAGCACCAGTAGTTCTGGTAGATAACCAGTTGGCCATTTTATGAAAAACAGGGTGTTATTTACTGCCAAAACCACAATAGCATGCTGGAGGGATCAAACTGCTTGGTCTGTTGTTTCTATTCTAATGCTAACATATTTCACACAGTTCAGTCTTTAAATGCATTTAACACATCAGATTTAGCCTTGAAGTACACCTAGATAGCTCTCATATCTGATTAAAAAAAAAAAAAAAATCATACCCAATTTCATTTTCCCTACAGAAATGGAAAAAAAAAAAAAAAATCTATTGAATGTTACCTCTGGTTCTGTAGGATATAATCATACTCTTTAAAAGCTGGAACGCTGTGTCCTCTAATATATGACACAACATGCATTTTCTGTTTCATTAAGAAATAGTTTTGCAAATCCCAAGTATTCACCATAATTCTTTGAAAGTCTTTAGCACAGATTTGATCCCCCCCTGCATCACAGCACCTTGCTCCAGAGTGACCAACCAGGCACTCTGGGACAGCTAAGACCCACCCCTTGGAGGTCAGTCTTGGATGTAAAGATTTCTAATGCACTAGTGATGATGAGCCAGAGTAGATGGCAGTATTAATATTATTATAAGCATTTCTAAGGGTATGACTTAGATATGCTTCTTAGATATGACTAACCAAGAATTTTCCATGTTCCATCATAATTGCTTTTTCGATAGATAAAACAACAGTTTTCTGTCTCTTTAATTTGGGAATTTCAGCAGCACCCCTGGGTTTAGACTTCCAGCAAGTATTTGGGAGTGTAACAGCTGTCCCAATCACCTCATATCCAGCAGTATAATTTAATAATATTGTGACAGAAAGCTTTCAATTCAATGATATTTTTTTCAAAGATAACAAAGATTCACATACAAGGCTCCTTCTAATGTCTTTTCTATCCTGAAAAAAAAAAAAGCAAACTTCAATATTGCAAAAGAGCTTTTCAAGAAGTGTCATGGCAGTTGCTGTCTCTACACAGGAAAACTGTCAGTAAAAAGCTGACACTTAATTCCCTGTTGATGATGCCCTCAGATCTTTCACATCCCCTTGAACTCATCAGTTCATCCTTGCTGGAAGACAGCCAGCTGTCCACGCATTGAGAGCACTGAGAGATTTAACAGCCTTAATTTAGTGGGAACATTTTACTCTTAACTGTTGTGAGACAACTGATTCATACTTTCTCTGTAGATCCGGAATTTCTGGAAGCTTATAGTAGGGGCACAGAGCACTGCTCATACAAAAGTTTCTAGCAGTGGCTTTACCTCAGCCAAATTCAGGTAAAGTCCATGTTTTGTAGTTTCAGACGAATCATAGAATCACATAATATTTTGGGTTGGAAGAGACCTTAAAGATCATCGAGCTCTAATTCCCCTGCCATGGGCAGGGACACCTTCCACTGGACTAGGTTGCTCAAAACCCCATCCAACCTGGCCTTGAACACTTCCAGGTATGGGGCATCCACAACATCCTTGGGCAGCCTGCTCCAGTGTCTCACCACCTTCACACTAAAGAGTATCTTCCTAATGTCTCACCCAAATCTACCCTCTTCCAGTTTAAAGCTTTGCTCTCTCACTACATGCCCTTGTAAAACATCCCTTCCCTGCTTTCCTGTAGCCCCTTTCAGGTACTGGAAAGCTGCTATAAGGTCTCCCCAGAGCCTTCTCTTCTCCAGACTGAACAGCCTCAACTCTCTCATAGCAGAGGTGCTCCAGCCCTCGGATCCTCTTCATGGCCCTCCTCTGGATTCTCTCCAAGAACTCCACATCCTTCCTGTCTTGGGGGCTCCAGAACTGGACATTGCACTCCAGGTGGGGTCTCACAAGAGCAGAGTAGAGAGGAAGAATCACCTCCCTTGACCTGCTGTCCACACTTATTTTCCTGCATCCTGGGATATGGTTGGCTTTCTGGGCTGCAAGTGCACATTGCTGGCTCAAGTTGAGCTTTTAATCAACAAACACCCCCAGGTATTTTCCTCAGGACTGTTCTCAATCCATTTTCTGGTCAGCTGTATTTGTGCTTAGGATTGTCCCCACCCACGTTCAGGACCTTTGCTCTTGACCTTATTGATCCTCATGTGTTTTGCACAGGCCCACTTCTGAAGCCTGTTAAAGTCTTTCTGGATGGCATCCCTTCCCTCCAGCAAGTCCACCACACCACACTGCTTGGTGTTGCTGTCAAACCTGCTGAGGGCACACTCAATTCCACTGTCCGTGTCACTGACAAAGAGGATAAATAGCATCATCCCAGTAATGATGCCTGAGGAACACCATTTGCCTGCTCAGCCTTTCTGGTCAGGAGGCCTGCAGCAGACCCCCATTATAATATCCCCTGTCCCTTCCCTCCCTTTAATTCTAACCCATAAGCTCTTAATCAGCTCCTCATCCATCTCCAGGTGGAGCTCCGTGCACTCCGTTTGCTTATTGACAAGAGGGTGATATCACCTCCTCGCCTCTCCTGCCTGCCCCTCCTAAAAAGCCTGTATCCTTCCATTTCAACACTCCAGCCAGAGGAGCCATCCCAGCATGTCTCCATGATGCCAATAACATCATGACCCTGCGGGCACATACATGTCTCTAATTCCTCTTGTTTATTCCTCATGCTGTGTGTGTTTGCTTAGAGGTATGCGTTTGAGTTGAGCCCTGATGTTCCCTGTTGGCTCTTGTGTTACTTCAGGAGCCAACAAGGCTGGTCCTGTGAATTGAATCATACCCAAAATTTCTATTTCAAGTAAAACAATATCAATCATTAAAGAACACTACAGGTAATCTTCAAAGAAAAGAATGAGCAGATATTTCTTCTGGGAAAAAATGGGAAAGGAGAACAGAAGTTTTTTATCAGGAGAAATACCGAGTATTCTTAACTCCTTTTTTTAAAAAAATCCTTTAGGGGTCATCTTTGCACAAACACAAAAAAGAAAAATTAAAAAAATCTGCTTTTAGCATAACACATTCATAGAAGTAGATAAGAATCACAAGTTTTGTTGTACATGAGTATCTGCATAATATTAAAACTGGTGTGATTACATTTGTTGTAACTGATAAGGTTCTTACCTGACAATGATCAGATGTAAGGAGTTTAAAAGCTATGGTAGAACTTACTTTCCCCATAAAACCCAACCAAACAAAGACAACAAAGCAACAAACACACAAACAAAACCTAGGAGAGGATTTAAAGCTATATTCTGGCTTGTGATTGACTGTTTTTGAGGACAGGGTTTATTTTTGTTAAATCTTTTGTTGAATTATGACCCCATACCTTTATCTTAATCCCCATTATTACTTTCACCTTAATAATATAGTATACTTCTTGAGAAGAGTAAAGTTTGCAGATGGGAGACAATGATATATGAAAAATTGCAAGTAAAAGTATGAAAGAGCAGAAAGAAAGATTTAAAGATGACACACTTTATTACATTGCCAGCTATCTTAATTTTAATGCAAGTTCTGTGATATTTGGCTCTTTTCTTTCATACCTGGACTGCCAGAAATAAAAATCTTTTGTAAGAATCTCAGTGCACTTTTTATTAAAAATTCAGACATTTCTAGCCCTCATAACTGTGAAAAAAACCCTCAGGAGAGGAAAAAAAATGAGGCTAAAAAAAGATGAAAAAGATTACTTTCCTGCCAACATTTTTTTAAAAAAGAGAAATAATAAAAACATTTTTATAATTTACAAAATGTTGACCAAAAAACCCCAAACCTTCAAACAATTATTGCTATTCTCATTTTAAAAGAAGAATTTGTTGTTTCAAATATTTTCTATTTTCTAAACAATTGATAATTAATCCTGTGTCACAGATTAAGGCAAAACTTTAAGACAAGCTTCCTAGTTGTAAAAGCTCTGACTGCTGAGAGAGCATCAAGACTTGCATGACTATTGCCTGTGGCAAAATGGGATCTCTAGGCAGATGCACTTTTCTTTACACTGGCTCATCACCTAAAATCCACAGCTAAGTCTAAAAGGTTAGGTGCCTGCCCTTACACACAGAATAGCACTCTTGTCCACACTGTCAACACTTTTTAGATGAACACCAGTCTGAGCTGAGCATTAGCAGCAGCTTCTATGAAAAACACAGCACATTTAAAAGCTGGGGGCTCCACATTTATTTCAGTGTAGTTCAGATCAACTTCTATGGTAAATGGGCAAAGGGGAAAAAAATAAGGGACATGAAAGGGGAAATAAAAAGCCTCACAGACCTTTGCCCTAGAGCTAGTGACTGCTATGCCTAGGTTTCTGATTAGGGTCTGATTAGATGGCAGACTCTGTGTGCCCATTCTGATTGTTCACTGGCTCCCACATCCCAGGAGCCTTTTAGGTACACCTGGGTCACAAGCTGTGTGAATGCATGCCCATGCTAGCACACATCACTCTTTTTCAGACAAATCACTTTCATTACTCTGCCTGACACATGGCCTCACAAGTGCCTGTGCCAGCAGGAGCAAAGAGTGGTGGTGAAGCAGCACTGTCCCACCTAGAATTAGCATGGATTTATATTAGATTGAAGCATGTCAGGAACCACAGCCTCTGGATATGCAACTGTTGAGTTCTTCTCAAAAAATGTTCTTCGTTAATAGGAAGGCTTCAGCTATGGAAGAAGAAAAAAAAGAAAATGGACCAAAACCAGAACAAAGACAACTTTGTCCCTTTGGTGTCACAATACTTTATCCATTCATACTACATATACTTCTTTGGCTGATCATCCTGCCACAGGCTTTTCCTAATAAGTAGTAGTTTTCAAAGGTAGTTTTATAGTGCAATTATTTTACTGGCATAACTCAGAGCTATATACCAAGTGCTGTTATCCTCTTTTGCCAGTGTGTTTTTCCAGCTTTATCTGACAAGTAGTCACTGTGATATAATCAGTGTGTATTTCTGTCTGTAGATAGGTTGTGTCAGAAAACGAAATAACTCTGACAGCACTTGTACAACAGGAGAAGACTAACTTTACAGGTATCTTCCTCTCAGACATTGAGAATTATTGTAGTTTGATTTAGGCTCCCACTTACATAGACATGAAGAAGCTGTCAGCCTGTGAATCCTTCCGCTCCTCCATTCCTAATCCATCTAATCACAGAGGGTGACTGCACTACCAGTACATTTTTTTCCACACACAGATATGTGCATACATCACTCGTGTTTACGCTGGCCCTAGAATGAGTTGTGTCTCTAAATTAAGTAGAATATCTTGAGGGACTTGTCTGAACATAACAGTAGCAGATGACACAGGGAAGGTACATCAGAAGGTATCTGCACCATCATAATCACAAGGAGCACATACGCATGCCCAAAGAGTGCAAGTATAAATATATCCACATTAGCACTCACCTGATAGTGCACAGCTCATACACAAGATCAAGTCCAGCTCTTCATGTCATTGCATGAAAGGAAAGTTAATCTTTCTTTTTCTATTCTTAGGGCCCTGTGTTAATGCTTATTGAAATATATTGCATGTCTGCCTAAATTCGTAGCAGCTTATTCTCACCTCTGTCAAATGTTGCTATTTCTGTTTCCTGTTTGACATTTAAATTCTGTCTACTTCTCACCTTCTCTTCAGATAATTCTGATATTCATGCAGAGTATGAAGCAAAGAGTTACTTCCTTCTGGAAGGCCCTCTCAGTCTTCTTTTTGGCAACAAAAAAATAATAAATTGATCTCTAAACCCCTGGGCTAACTGATACAATCTCCCCCAAGATGGTACTTCAGCATGTTTGAAGTGGCTGCAGCATTGATCCTGATGTGCAAGAATAATTTTGCAGAGCAGCTCATAAAAGAACTAGTAATTCGTTTCTACATATCCTTACAGACAAAGAGGTGTCAGAGGGGAATTGGCCTGAAAGTCCTCAAGATAGTTACTTTTTTGACATTTGTATCACAGCAGTTCTGCAGGAACTCAGAAGTGCCAGGAAGGATGAGTCACAAATTTGATGGGTAACTCTATAAAGACTGACACAACTTCATTTTTCACAATATCACAACATTCACTTCAATGTTTCCAATATCACTTCTACCAAGGCAGTGACTAAATACCAAAACTCATTCTCTGCTGTTTTTAGTAAAATGTAAACTGGAAATGCTGTGGATTTTGATAGAGGGTTTTTTTTTTCTCACAGACAATCAGTGGTACACAACTTGGAAGAGTGATTGAAGTTTTACATTGCATGATGTGTAACTGCCTTCATAATCATAAGGTTTCTACAATCTTTGTTCACTTTCAATGGTGTAAAACTGGGAAAAGGGGAAGAAGGTACCTTGGGGTTCCTTGAGCATCTGAGCTCCTGCAGCAACATGCTTATCTGTAGGGTTGTGTTCCTACTGCAGACTTAGAGGTATTACTACATGTCATTAACTTAGAGCTGTGACATTTATGCATGTACACACGTATCAACAACAGATTATCCACAGGAGGATCTATGCTGCTGTAATTCTATTGGCATTTTTTCCCTATGTGTACAAACTTTATTAATCTGATTATTCATTCTTTACACATGCTCTTCAGTAAGTGCTGTTGATTCTTCATGCAATTTTACCCTGTGGAGAATGAATCATAGAATCACAGGATGTTTTTGATTGGAAGAGACCTCAAAGATCATCGAGCTCTAATTCCCCTGCCGTGGGCAGGGACACCTTCCACTGGACTAGGTTGCTCAAAACCCCATCCAACCTGGCCTTGAACACTTCCAGGTATGGGGCATCCACAACATCCTTGGGCAACCTGCTCCAGTGTCTCACCACCTTCACACTAAAGAGTATCTTCCTAATGTCTCACCCAAATCTACCCTCTTCCAGTTTAAAGCTTTGCTCTCTCACTACATGCCCTTGTAAAACATCCCTTCCCTGCTTTCCTGTAGCCCCTTTCAGGTACTGGAAAGCTGCTATAAGGTCTCCCCAGAGCCTTCTCTTCTCCAGACTGAACAGCCTCAACTCTCTCATAGCAGAGGTGCTCCAGCCCTCGGATCCTCTTCATGGCCCTCCTCTGGATTCTCTCCAAGAACTCCACATCCTTCCTGTCTTGGGGGCTCCAGAACTGGACATTGCACTCCAGGTGGGGTCTCACAAGAGCAGAGTAGAGAGGAAGAATCACCTCCCTTGACCTGCTGTCCACACTTATTTTCCTGCATCCTGGGATATGGTTGGCTTTCTGGGCTGCAAGACTCATTAAATAAGTACTGAAATCTATTCTCCCTTACAGTTGTGCATATTTTAGAAGATACACAGTTTCCTATCAGCAGATGGCCATGTCATTTTACAGCTTTTTTCCCCTTTTGATTCCTTGGATTGAGTGTGAGAAAGATGGAAGTTTATAGCTGGCCCAATGTGATCTCTTTAGATTGCAAATCATTAGAGGCAAAAGAGTGCTATCTTTGCAGGGTATGCACACCACAGAGTTTGCCAAAGCCTTTGCAAATTAACTTCATATGAAAACCAGTGAGAGAAGTTAAAAAACTTACCCTAGGAACAGTTCCCTCCGCTCCAACCGCAGGCCGTTACATGCATTTTCATTTGATTAAAACTATCACAGTGTATCAAAGTCTAAACAAAAAATCAACAGAATCCTGAAAAAAAAAATGCAAGGACTAACCTATTAATGACAGTGTTTCCATCACAAGGTCAGCTGTCTTTTAAAGACTTGTCAGGTTAGGTTTTCTGGGTGCATTCAATAAATAGTCAGTACTAGTCGCAACATTTCTTAATAATAAGGTTACAATCAAATATTTGCAAGAAAATTAATGTCAGACATCAGTGCAACAGGACTACTAGGTGCTTTCAGATTCTAGGTGAGATTTTCCAGAAGTTCACCTAAAACCAATGAAAAAGCAATTGGCTTTGTAATTTATTTTGCTACTGCTTGTGCTGGCAAAAGGACTTTTCAGAATACTCTTCCTCACAAAAGTAAAATATTTGGTGGATATTGTATTCAGCCAGGATTTGGGAAGCCGTGATCTCAGAGTTTTGGTTCCTGCTGATCACAGATTCTGTCTCATGCCCAGAAAACCTTAGAAGAACGCTGAAATTAAGACACATTTTCATGAAAATAGTGTTAGAAGTTACCGATAATTTCTATATTTATGTCTCATCATCACTTGTAAATAAGACAGTAAGCATCTCCAATTCTGTCCATCCCTGTTTAACTAAAAGTTAGATCTCAATTTGAAACAATGTTCTCTAGTTACAACATAACATTATGGACTCTTCTACAAGATAAACACAAATGCGTTACCCCATGGTACACAGAGAAACATATATAAAGAACAGTTTCTCCATTTTAGGACATAAACTTCATTCTAATGTCACTGATGGACCTACCACAAAGAAAACTACAGTGTTAGCAAATATAAGGACAAGTTCATCCAGGATTTGTGTTTAGCTGGACAACTACAACTTAAAAAAACCTGAGGAAATTCAGTCTAGTTTAAATCCTTCTGTCACATTGACACATATACTATTGGAGCTGTGGGTCAGGGTCAGATGGAGAAAAGATGAGCTCTTAGGTCAGAGACACAGAGTCTCCGAATCTATTCAATAATAGATTTTATGACTTACTCCTTTAAAACTTGACGGTAGGTAGAGTATTGGCAGTTTGTGGGCCATCCTACAGCTCCCTCAGCTTTTTGCATCAGTTGACCCATGACTGAACTAGGTTCTATATTAGCACAGGGACACAGATTAAGTTCCAAATATGCATCTGGTGTCAGTGTCCCCTTCTCTGCACCACTGATAATATTCTAACTTCAACAAGAAAACTGCCAAAATGTTTGCCATTAAGTGACTTTGTTCAAATTTGTCCAGAGTTACTTTTTCATAAATGACAAGAAGCTCTGACACATGATCTAAAAACAATAAATGAATCAGTGACAGCCTTAATCGCAAAGAATTAGCTGGTAATACCTTCATTGTCTGTCATTCTTGAAACTTTTGATTCATTCCTTGTAATATGGATTTGTTATCACTACACTTTTCAAGCCATTGTCTCCTTCATCTCCTCATGCAATAATCTATCTTTGCCACATGAGCTCCTCAAAAATGTCAGTACAGTAATAATAAAAATTTTTACTCTCAACTGAAAATCAAGAACTAGAGTGCACTCCAAGGAATGTTTCTTGTAATTTAGTTTTTGTGGCATCCTGAGATGTGCTCTTGCAGTTGAGGATATTTCCTGGTCATCCCTCCATGTTGAATTACAGCTTTTAGTAACAGGCCAATAGCTATGCATTATCAGGGATGTTCTTCACATAGCAGAGACTGTTCTGACTTTGGGAGAGTATATATAGAGGTATACCTCTACCCACTTTTATTTAAAAAGAGTAGTGTCCATACTTCGGAATACCAGCAGCCTCATTAGCAAATTTCCAGACACCTGTGAGCCATGCCACGTCAAGTGGAGATACTGGTTCATTTTTTGCTGCTTTGTTTATTATTATTCCTACACATTGTAGGAATTATGTGTATTACCCTCTTGCTCAGAAGCAATTGCTTATTTCAGATGGGCAGCAATGAAATCCTGGGACTGATCAGCATTATGTTTATCTTACCATTACAGGTTATCTTTTAGGATTCTGCTGAGCAGCTTTAGTCATAAAAATGTATCTTGAGTATCACTACTGCTAAGTAAAGGAATAAGAGTAATTTAAAAAAAATAAATAAATCCTCTCCACAGGGAACTGTATGGCATAGGAAAGCTCCTGCATTTCCCTTGAGGTCTGTGAATAAACTACCATTTTTTTCCCAAAAGCTGAAGCAGAAAGGTAGGGAGAAAACTAAGGAAAACTCAACATTTACATAGACTATTTTTTCAATGGAACAAATTAAAAGAAAAATGAGAATGGTATTTTTTGTTGAAACAGATGTTCCACTTAACTGGAAATAAAAAGCTTTCATTTTGGGACAGTTTTGAGAATGCCTTTAGAAAAGAAAGCCCAAGTTTTCAGGACAGGCACAACAGGTTTCCCACAGATTTGGCACTCACTTTGGGTCGTGTCTTATCTCTTCAATTAATGCCTTAACCACACAGATATCTCAGTCAGGATAGCTCTGAAATTCTGGCATACAGACCTATTAACTGAGCACAGGCAAAGCTACAAAAACCACTCCTAGCACCACATCATGTTACTGATCTACCCCTCATGCCTTGGCAGCCTTCACTGTCACCTGAATCATTAATTATTATATTAGTTTCATCCTCCTTCATCCTTCCTCTGCTGCTTAGGACAGTTAAGCAAGGAAAAATCTTCATGGCTGTGGGTAGAAGAGCCTGGAGGCAATGAGAGGGGCTGCAGGGGAAGACAGTATTCAACAGTAAAATGATCAAGGGAGACACTGATGTAAAGCAAGAGCTCCTGGGACTTTGAATCAGGTATCCAGAGAAACACCATCTCCATCCAGCCCAGTCAGTCCGGTTGGTTCTTGTTAGAAAGAAGAGACAGCTTTCCCTCCATGTGCTCCACTGTAATCAATATCCCATGGAAAAGCTCCACCAAGACAGGTTTTACTGGAGGAAGCAGAACATCACTTTGTACAAAGGTTTGAAATCAATGTCTCCTGTTCTCCATATAAGCCTGTCTTTAGGACTTGTCCAGCAATGGATACTGTTCAACACTACCACTATTCAGAAGAACCCAGGACCACCAGAGCAGCCTCTCTTGCTGGAATAGTGCAGAGGTGGGTTCCTGTTTGCAGAAGGGAAATTCTCCAGTTAGGTCTGGGTTTAGTGAGGCTGCACTGGTTCAAGTTTTCTTTTTTTCTTCATCTTATTATCTCAGAAAATATTTTCATCTTATTTTTTGATATTCTTGAGCACGAACCACGCAGAAGGAAAATATTTTGGTTGCTTTCCAAGAAACATGGTAGATGTTAAGGTGGTGGCAACTTTTTGAAATAATGCTAAATTATGATGAATGAAGTTGGTTTTTTCTGCTGAAAATTTGGAGTACTGACATTTGTGAAAGCAAAATTCCTCAACTTCGCAAGATCTATGAATACAGAATGAATGTTTTAAGCTACAACAACTAGTTTTATGTATCTGAGGATTCTGGACTGTTTTTCAGTCCAAATGTAGGGTTGGAAAGTAACAAGATGACATACAAGTCTACTATATAATAAAAACCAACAAAAAGAGTAGCATTTCTGTAACCTGAAACACTCTTGGCTTTAGAAAAGTGATGCTTTTAGTAACATTTTGTGGAAAACATGAGACTGAAATTGAAATAATTTGAAACATGTAAAAATTATTTCACCTTGTTTGGTTTGGTTTCTCTGGGTGCAATTTCTAGGAAGAGGAACAGGCTGCAGTCTTGTCATAAGCAAAGCAAGAAGTCCCCAGGGGGTTGTATCTTGTTTTCTGAGTTGGAGTAAATTCAGAACCAAAGCATATAATAATAGAATTGTTCTTTGGAAAAGACCTTTGAGATCATTGAGTCCAACCACTAAACTAACTCAACCAAATCTAATGCTACACCATGTCCCTAAGCACCACATCTATATGTCTTTTAAACACCTCCAGGGATGATGATTCAACCAGTTCCCTGAGCAGCCTGTTCCAGTCCCTGACAACACTTCCAGTGAAGAATTTTCTTCTAATACCCAATCTAAACCTCCCCTGACACAATTGAAGGCCATTTCTTCTCATTCTAGCAATTGTTACAGAGAAAAGACTGACCCTCACCTCAATACAACCTCTTTTTGGGTAGTTGTAGAGAGCAATAAAGTCTCCCCTCAGCCTCCTTTTATCCAGGCTGATTAATCCCAGTTCCCTCAGCTGCTCCTCCTCAGACTTGTGCTCCAGACTGTTTATCAGCTTTGTGGCCCTTCACTGGACATCCACTTCAATGTCCTTCTTGTAGTGAGGGGCCCAGAACTGAACACAGTACTCGTGCAGCCTCACCAGTGCCAAATACAGAGGGACAATCCCTTCTCTAGTCCTGCTGGCCACACTGTTCCTGATACAGGTCAGGATGCTGTTGGCCTTCTTGGCCACCTGGTCACACTGCTGGCTCATGTTCAGCTGGCTGTTGACCAGCAGCCTCCGGTCCTTTTCCTCTGGGCAGCTCTCCAGCCACCCCTTCCCAGGCCTGTAGCATTGCCTGGGGTTGTTGTTATGATTTAAGTGCAGGAACAAACACTTGGCCTTGTTGAACCTTGTACAATTTGCCTCAGATCATCTACCCAGCCTGTCCAGGTCCCTTGCAAGAGCCTTCCTACCCTCAAGCAGATCAACACTCCCTCTCAGCTTAGTGTCATCTGCAAACTTACAGAGGATGCACTCGATCCCCTCATCCAGGTAATCAGTGAAGATATTAAAGGGAACTGGCCCCAACACTGAGCCCTGGGGAACATCACTGGTGACCAGCCACCAGCTGGGTTTAACTCCATTCACTGCACGTCTTTGGGCCTGGCCATCCAGACAGTTTTTTAGCCAGCAAAACATATATCCATACAAGCTATATGTAGCTACTTTTTCCAGGAGAATGATGTGGGAAAAGGAGTCAAAAGTTTTTTTAAGGTGTGGGTGAACAACATCCACAACCTTTTCCTCATTCACTAAGTGGGTCACCTTATCATAGAAAGATATCAGGTTAGTCAAGCAGGACCTGCATTTCATAACCCATTTTGATGGGTAGCAACAACCAAGGAGAGTTTTTTTTGAGTAAACTACAACAAAACAAAACAAAACAAAACAAAACAAAACAAAACAAAACAAAACAAAACAAAACAAAACAAAACAAAACAAAACAAAACAAAACAAAAAAACATGCAGACAAAAACCCTCCTGCTAAATTGGTTTCAAAGAACTCAAATAATTACAAGATGGTTAAAGAGAAGGAGACTCAGTGATGAGTTAGATAAGATGTGCAGTTAATTAGGTACAATGTGGCCCTCTAGAGCCAGCAATTACTTCAGAGATTTCATAGAATCATGGAATCACAGGATCTTAGGGGTTGGAAGGGACCTTGAAAGATCATGAAGTCCAACCGCCCTGCCAGAGCAGGTTCACCTAGAGCACATCACACAGGAAGGCGTCCAGGCGGGTTTTGAATGTCTCCAGCGAAGGAGACTCCACAACCTCTCTGGGCAGCCTGTTCCAGTGCTCTGTCACTCTCACAGTAAAGAAGTTCTTCCTGATGTTTATGTGGAACCTCCTATGCTCCAGTTTGCAACCATTGCCCCTTGTCTTATCACTAGACATCACTGAAAAAAGCCTGGCTCCAACCTCCTGACACTTGCCCTTAACATATTTGTAAACATTGATGAGGTTGCCCCTCAGTCTCCTCTTTTCCAAGCTAAAGAGACCCAGCTCCCTCAGCCTTTCCTCATAAGGGAAATGTTCCATTCCCTTAATCATCTTTGTGGCTCTGTACTGGACTCTTTCAAGCAGTGCCCTGTCCTTCTTGAACTGAGGGGTCCAGAACTGGACACAATATTCCAGATGTGGCCTCACCAAGGCAGAAGAGAGGGGGAGGAGTACCCTCCTGTCCACCAGGACCCCCAGGTCCCTTTCTCCTACACTGCTCTCCGGCAGGTCAGTCCCCAACCTGTACTGGTACATGGGGTTGTTCTTCCCCAGATGCAAGACTCTACACTTGCCCTTGTTGAATTTCATCAAGTTTCTCCCTGCCCAACTCTCCAGCCTGTCCAGGTCTCGCTGAATGGCAGCACAGCCTTCTGGTGTGTCAGCCACTCCTCTCAGTTTAGTGTCATCAGCAAACTTGTTGAGGGCACACTCTGTTCCCTCATGCATGTCACTGATGAAAATACTGAACAGTACTGGTCCCAGTACCGACCCTTGAGGGACTCGACTAGTCCTCCAACTAGATTCTGTCCCATTGACCACAACTCTCTGACTTCTTCCTTTCTACCAGTTCATGATCCACCTCACTACTTGACCATCAAGAGCACACTTCCTCAGTTTATCTACGAGGATGCTGTGGGAGACAGTGTCAAATGCTTTACTGAAATCAAACCACATCTACCATCCTACCATCATCTATCCACCTAGTTACTTCCTCATAGAAGGCTATAACGTTGGTCAAACATGACTTTCCCTTGGTAAAACCATGTTGACTGCTCTTAATGAACCCCTCATCATGAGTTAGGTAAGATGTAGGGTCATTAAATAGTTGTTTTAATCAATCCCTGTGAGGGATTGTGCAAGGATGAAGTTGTTGGTGTTGCTATCCATGGGTTTGGCCACTGTGTCCTGATTTGCCTGTCCAGAGCTACTGTCAGAGTGAGTACAGCTCAACGGAGATAGAAATTTTTCCCTTAAAAGACTAAGGTCTTAAATAAAAGTACTGAGATTTAAATCCAAGTTAAAAAACACATTAGCACTATATGCAGAAGACAAACCACAGTTTATCTGTGATATAAGTAGGCAGTGGAAAGCTTGGGGTCAAAAAAAAAAATTTATTTGTCACAAATCCATGACTTAGACTCTGAAAGAGATGCTAGAACAGTAGTTGAATTGAGTGGCATTTGTGATAGCAATGTTGCAAAGCTATTTAACTACTCATGCAACATTTTTATTATTCTTGCTTGTTTATTGCTTTTTTTAATTCAAATGAACAATCTTTTCCACACTCACTAAATGGTCCATGACTAAATCGTTAGCATCTTGCAGACTTTGTTTCACTGATGTAAATAGCTGTAACTAAGAAGAGTTAGCTCACTTTTTTTCCACTGGTATTACAGGCTCCAAACTAGATTATCTTTATATTTAAAACACCCACTAAAGGTAATACAAAGTGAGAATGTAAAAGAATATGGGACAGGGCCTTAATTATGAAAATGTAACAAGTAATAACTCATGAGTTTCATAAACCACTGGTGCCCAAGGGAACAAGACATCATTATTTGAAAATGATAACGTTGTAACACATCTTGTTGTACTTGAAATTTTTTTTTAAAGAGATTTATTTAAAACCACTAAAAATTACATATACTCTGCCCACATGCAAGCCATTTAATAAAGCAGAGTTCAAGCTGATACTCTTATATTTCACATCAACACAGCTACCATCCAATTTTACTCTTACTAAATATAAGGGACTTCCTCGAGTTGCTCTCTTTTGCTCCTGGCATGTCCTGGGGTGCACTATACAGGACAAAGGCTCTGCAATGCCAGACACTCATGTCAGAGGGGTGAGTGTCCAAGGTTTCAGCTTCCAGGAGCATTTAATGCCTCACAATTAATTTTTGAAATACCATTGTTTTGGGGGAAAGAAATATTTTTTTCAAAGCTTATCTTGTCCTACCAAAAAAAAAGCATGCAGCAGCTGACCAAGCCTCCCCATCAGAGATAAGCTGGCTGATGCCTTCTGTTTAAAACACACAGATAAAAACAAAACACCCCCAGCCCCCACTTCAAACATTTCAAGAATTTTAAAAGTAGTGTTGCGACTTCAGCGAAGAAAGCAGCCAAACTCTGCATCTGGCCCACACACATTGCTCATGTCTAGACTGATTGGCCCAGACATCAGCACAGCCACATGTTTTCAAATTAAATTAGGTCTTTTGATCAAAGAACTGGGGACACTTAAGCAATGCCATAATTTCTTAATTATACACTTTAGTATTTGATTGAAGTTAGATTTAACAGAGTGACATCCAATAATTTTGTGCCAGGGGAAATGGATTTTCATTGACTCTGCTGCCCTGAGCTAAAAGTAGCCAGAGATGCAAAAATAATAGTAATAACAACAGTAACAGTAGTAGAAAAGGCATCCTATCAAGTACTCAGTTTAAGCAAAATTAGAGGATAAAACTGAGTGACAGCTGAGCATAAAGGGATCCCTTTATGTCATTTAAAAACAGTGTCACTTAAACAATGAACAAACTCACCTCTCAAACCATCAGATAAGGGAAAAATGCCTCTCTCTTGTTCAATCCAGGGAAGGAGGGGAGGGAAGCCAGCATGTGGAAGGCTGCAACATCTTTCTGAGCACACCAGAAGCCTCAACAACATGTTTAATTCAGTTGTCGATGTGCTAGAACAATGTGGTTTCATTGTGACAGTTTAAAAAGTGTAAGAATTACTAGCCTACAAAAGCAAGTGTTATTTAAGAAACTGTCTAGTCCATACCTTCGCATTGTCTACCTCAGCATGCCTTTGCAGGAAAGGCAGAGACTGTTTTTCAGCCAGCCAGTCAAAATCTGCTCACAGATCCTCTTTCTTCAGTACTCAGAAATGGCTTTGAGAGATTCCCTGTTGCTGGCATTAAAAACTATCTCTTCCCCTTCAGAGCAGCAACACAGGTACTTTCAGACAAGCTCCCATCAAACTCTGTAAACCAAACAACACTGAAGCCTTTATACCCAAGACACTGACACAATGACTGGAATTTGTGCTAGTTTATGATGCACAAGGACCATAGGCTGTGATCAGGATAATACCCTTACGTTTGACACAAACTTTTATAACCCTGAGCATGATCTTTGGAGTGAAGAGTTTAGAGACTTAGGCAGAAGAGGGACAGAAGCAAGTAATAGCAACTTGCCTCTAAAGCAGGATATGAAGTGCTCTAATGTGGGGATATTTATGGATGCAAACATAAAGTTGGGTTTGAAAAGAGCATGAACTACTTGGGACTTCTGGAGCATGATAGTTATTGTCTAGATGTTAAGACAACATAACAAAGGCAGACATAGACCAGTATCAGAGGAAGAAAGTCCTACAGATTAGCATCAAAGTAGACACATGGAGACAGTGGGGTTTTCCTAGGGATTATGGTAAAAAAGTTGCAAGTCCACGGTAAACCAATAAACACAACCAACAACTGGTGAAGTAATGTGTCCGGTTAAGACAAGAAGTGGCCTAATCTTTATTAATGTCCTGAATGTCATAACATACTCTTCAGCATTGTAATTACCATGATCAGCAAACAGCTGTGTGGCCATGGTAGACAGGCACATCTATGCACACATTTCTCCTTCCATATATCTATCTTGAATTGTGTCTTAGAAGTATGTGAAAATTTGGAAGTGTAACACATTGGAGAAACAGCATTTTTTTTTATTTTGGCATAACTCCATGTAACACACTGGTTGCTGCCAATGGTCACATCAAGGGCTGGTCTCAGTCTGCTGAAGGGTTCTTCTCTGAAACAGATTACTGCTCAAGCCCTGACTCAGAGCTGACTCCTATTTCTAGCTCTGCATAACCAAGCTCTCATCACTTACTGCTGGTCCTCTCCATTACACGCCCTCAGGCAGGATTCCTGGGAGGACTGAAACACTTGTACGATACTCTTTCTCTCCTCTTGGCTAAGCCACTACAGCCTTGGCTGTTACCCTGTGCTGATTGTATTTCTCTTGTTTGGTGCTCTTGGGAGTTGTTGCTAAATGCCAGTAACTGCAATTCAATCCAGATGGTGTTTAGAGGTGCAGCAAGCACCTCTGCCTCAGACCCTTACCTGCAGCCCTGGCTGTGTCCTTGGCTCTCCTCCACCAGCCCCTTCCTGGTTCTCAGGCTTCTCAGCTAATGGGGCATACTTGTGCTTTTCCTTTTGCTTTGATGAGTCCACAGTGTAAAGCCATCTCAATGCTAGCTTCTCTCCAGAAACTGTGAATCTCCCACTGCTCTGATACATGTCACTGCTAATGCATCTCTCTGCTGCTGATAACTTGTTTCTGCCCAGATCTGCAAAACCCCACTGCAGATCACTAAGTGCCTCACAGAGGGAGACAGATGTAGAGCACAGCAGGATTTACGGAGAGTCCCTGCTCCACACTTTCTGGTCTACAGGACCTTGTCCTTGTTGACGGGACCTCTCTGCCTTGTTGAACCTGAATTCCCTGAAAAGTCCATTTGCAAATTCTGAATGCTGCACTATGCCTGTTTCCAGTTATCAGTCACATATCACTTACATTGCAGATATTACAAGAAGAACTATTATGAGAAGCCACAGATAAGCAATGTATTCTGACAATTCACATGGGAGATGTTGGCAAGAGTTGTTTTTTTCCTTATCAAGGGAGCAGAAGCTTGTCAGCCTGCCTCTAATTACCTTTGTTGTTTATCTCTCATTGTGCTTAATAGCTTTACATTCTGTGTAATTGCAACTTCCCCCTCCCCCCATTCTTATTTCTTGCTGTGTTTTTCATCCATTTCTGTGAAGGAAATAGATGTCTATTTCTATAATTTTTAATCATACAACCATAGTAGTTGTTCTATCATTGGAATGAAGCAGCACTGTATATGTGGGGCACCAGCATCTGGTGACCTTTTCACACGTACTAGGACATTAATACCCTCCTTCTTTGAGGTTCGTAAGCAACCAGACACCTTCATTCCTCTGCAGCACTGACAAGATAAGAACAAAACATAAGCCAAAAGAGTGAACAAACTCTTTTTTAGTGTTTCACAAAGTTATCCATCATCTTGGCATACACAGCAGATGACAAGTCAGTGGAGAAGAGGGCTGCTGGTTGACTTTATTTGGAATAATTTTTAAATTAATTCCAAGGTTGAATCTGCACAGCCACATCAGAAAAACAAAACCTAAAAATGAAGAGATTCTGACAGGTAACACTTTTGTGACAGACAGAGGGGATTGATCAGGGAACAGTAATTTAATGAGGTGATACCACATGATTACCATATACTTCACCATCACATAAAACATTTGTCTGAAATGTTTTGTCATGTCTGTGTTTATACCATAGTTCACTTTTGATCAGGTGCAGCTCTGTGTCCAGTATGAATGGTAAAATTCAAGGTTCTTGTTTATCAGTGGGTTAGCAACTAATGTTGTGCAGCCCAGTTATATCTTAAGCTCTTGCTCCCCTGCACATCTGGATGCCTCAAACTCCTTGAAACAACCCAAACTTGCAGCATGCACAAAATGCATGATGACTAAATGTATGTAATATACAAAAAAACCCAGACATAAAGAGGCCTATTATCTGATAAAGAAGACTCGCTATGGTACAATCCCTTTGGTACAGGTAGAAATACTTGTGCTATACTGCTGCAAGCTATCAGAGTTAAACAATACTTACTTGAAAATGTGGTATTCCTAGCTGGGAGGTCTTTGGTATCAATTTTGAATACTACCAGTACAGAGAGAGAACTAACAGCCACTATCTCATTTTCCTTCTCAGGATTGCATTTCAGATTTTGTGAAAATCTTGACTTTACACACTGAATACTGGCCAAACCTATAAGGAATCTTGGTGGCATGTGCTAGGTTGCTTCTTTGCTTTTTTGTGCCTCCTAAAGCTCTTTTAAGTTCAAACAAACAGAAGAAGCCTTTAGCCTTGCAACATGTTCACAGTGTCTTGCACAGCAGAGCCTTTGCCCTCCTTCACCTCTCCTGTTGAGCATGAAGAACAGCTGGAAGTAACCAGGCACACAACTTTAGTGCCTGACCCTGAGTCATGATCAGTGCTATGGTTGCCCTGGACTGACCCAAGTCAGAACTAGTCCCAAGCCCTACTAAGGTTTCTTCCAAACTCCCTTGTCAGAAGGTGTTTTTAAAACATGTTAGGTTACTACTAGAGCTTCTGTTAGTTTAGTGAATCTAGATATCAAAGAGACTTATTTGGACATCTAATCCATGTCTTGGATAAAACACCACTGTCATTGACGGCATCCTTTAATGACCTAGGACATATCAGTATTCTGAGATAATGCTCCTCACTGTCTCCATGCCAAAGAATAAGTCAATCTGTGGTGACGATTTGTGATGTCCTTCCCATCCATCTCGTACCTCCTGTGTTAACTCCGTGTATGCCACAGACCTGCTTGCCAATTAAACACTGGCCATGGTGAAAAACTAATAGTCAGATATTATCAAGATTAAGATCAAGTTGTAAAGACCCACAGTTTTCAGCAGTAATTATAGACAGGTTAAGAAAAATGAGGACAGTAGTTTCTGTGGTAGAGTATAGGGTATCTTTTTCTATAAGAGAGACAGAATTAATCTGAGCTGATTATTTGCTGAATTGCAAGGCAATATTTAATGTTTTATTTGGAAGAAAATAAAAGCAAGAATTAAAAGTGCAAGAAACCCACCTGGACTGAAGAATACATCACAACACATCATGACCTACCATGATTTTATGTGAAATCAATCAGGCAGTACCTGCCTATCTTATTACACACAGAAGGAGAAGATCTTCAATCTGTGTTGTTTGAGATTGACATGCTGGACTATTTATTTTCAAGCCAGAGAAAGGAAGAGAAGGAAAAGAAATGTCTTGCTTAAAAGAGTTACTCATCACAGAGTGACAGACACCTTCATTAATACAAGGAAAAATCATACCAAAATATGGATGATTCTGTGTACATTTGCTCTTTTTGACTGTCAGCCATAACTGAAGTAATGTTTTCTCCATAGGGGAATTCTTCCTCTATTATGTAAACTCAGCTTTTAGCTTTGTCTCCAACCTCCTATGAGCACGAGAACCTGCCCCCTCACAGCCTAAATCTCCTGTCTGCTGTAGGTCTCATCTAACTGCAAATGCTGGTCAAATACTTTCTTTGAATTTCAAAATACTCATCATTTTTCCATAGTTGGTCAGGTGCTTGAGACAACTTTAAGTAGTTTTGGACTCCATGTGTTCAAAATCTGTTGTAATGAGGAAGTACTGGACCACCATTACCTTGTTAATACATTTTATTTTATTTTTTATTAGTCATTGTAGAGCTTCAGACTGAAGACTTTATGGAGTGCAGGAGTCAGGTTGCCAACCTTTCGGTGCAATGCACAGAAAATGCAGTCCCTAGGATGCTTTACTGAACTGCTCATAATTTTGAAGATTCCTCCAAGGAGTCATGTTTTTCTTCTTCCTTAAGTGCATACAGCGTGTAAACCAAATCCCTACTGGGTATTTATTTCCATGCCCAGTTACATATGAAATACTAAGTGTACTTTATGAAAATGAATTTTTTGCCTGATAAATTCTGCCAGACATTCATGAGTACTCTCATGCTCTGAATTCTAGTCAGTAAAATAACCTGAGCATCCTGGAGAATGCACTGTGGTTACAGTCGGTAAAGGCTGAAGTTTCTTCAATTGCAGGTCAAAAGCTGAGTTTAAAGCACTGGTTTTGTAGGATGTGCATTGAGCACATGTATTGTAAGAGTAATTGAAGATACCCACATTTCTGCAAATCTATTACATTTCTTGCCAGTGCTCTTCATATGCTCTGGGCTTTCTGTGACCTTCAAGAGAAATACAGATCCTTCTAGCAGCACTAGCTTACCTGACAATGTTTTATCTTATTGTACAGCAAGGAGCAAGACTTTTGTACCCCCTTAAAAGGATACAGTCTTGTGTGTTCCATATTTTCCTCTATGTAACAGTTTCAGGTCCTTAAAACCTGATCTGTTAGAGTTCTGCTGAGGTCTTTATGGGAATCTCAGCAAAGAAAGGATCTTAGCGTTCTCATGAATGTTATAATACTGGATTTTGCCAGCACTAAAAGATATCAGACTCTAACTGAATGGTACTTTTCTGTGTTGGAAATGGTTTTAGGTCATCCCTGGAGAAGATTTCATAGAACTGTTTTAATATTCCTTTCTCTCTAAAGTGTGTGCTTTCCTGGCAATCAAGTCACTGAGGTGGTCAAGCTGAGAAGACAAAAGGCTACTAATTCAAAATGCTCTGAAAATACAGAAATAGCTTGTTTTGACACAACATGTACATATTCTAGAATGACTCATGTAAGAGTTTGACATAACTAATCTTTAAATTTGAAGTAAGTGTAAAGAAAACTAATTGCTGCTCTTGCATTTCTGTGCACTACTCATAAGCAGCTAAGCCACAATTTATTGCTCTGAGATTCATTGTAGTATGTCTGTGCATAGGCTAGTTGCAATAACTCTGTGGAATTCTGCAAATTGCTGATAGTGAGGTTATGCAGGCTAGAGACATGTGAGCTCCTAATGCTAAAATAGAGGAAAGGAAATATACTCTCATATAACTACAACTCAGGATATGCAAAAGCACAGCACTGGATAATGTTTCAATGAGGATACTGAGGTCACTTGGCACTCCTTGTAAAACCTATGTCTTGGGTCTACACTGATGAGACTGCCCTTTGGAGCCTAGGTCCAATCAGTGATTTTGCTTGCTGGTTGTAAGCTGCAGTAATCAATCTGTCAAGTGAGTGTAACTCCTGGATCCCAGAATTGTCCAGAACTTCACCCATAATCAGCAATATCCCTACTGAAAAAATTCCATGCAACCATATTAATATAAATGGTTGGTTGTTTTTTTTCCCTTCAATTTATCTGCTGTAATTGAAACTGAGTTTTCACTCTATCTGCCACAAATACAGGCACAGCAAACTGCTAACAACTGTTCATGTGTTTCCATTAGATTGGAACAATACAAAAAATAAATAAAAAAAAAGGTTACTAAAATTTTTAGTTAACCAAAAGGGGAAAAGACATAATTATCAAAAGCAATTCATTTCAATATTTGAAATTTAACAAAGGGCAAAGAGGAGAAAGCTAGGAAGAAAAAAAAACACACAAAAAAACCCGAAAACAAAAACAAATTTTCTTGAACGCATTCAGAGGCTCATGCTCAATTTCCCACTGTTTCCATGCCACCAAAATTTTGCTGATGCCAATGAAGTCACATTGGCATGAAGATTAAATAACTTCGGAGAAAGCAATCAGTGATGCTTCCAAAAGGTGCCAGTTTCTGCCAGGTGTTCAGCACAGCTGTCTGAGAGAGGAACACCATCCACTCCAGTGGACCTCGACAGCAAATCCATGTCTCAAGTTGGCCTCTGGAGAGCTTAGCAGCCAAAATTCCTTTCTAAAGGGTTTAGTTCGACAGTTTCTCAAGAGCTGCCTGATCTAGGAATCTAGGAGTTCAGTCTTCCACAGTCTTTTTTCCAGAGAAGGTGGTGTTTCAAGTTGGAAGACCAGACAGGCCAAGGGGTAAGTCTCATAGGAGAAGCATTCTTTCTAGTAGTTTCAGGCAACATTCATGTCTGCCTGGGATCTGTTTCCTGCAAAACAGTCATAGAGAGGAGGAACTTGGGATCCAGCTCTTACTGTACACCAGCTAACATGCATCCTCTTCCTCCAAATTTTTTCCCCTCTCTCTCTACCTTTGCCCTATGTCTTCATATATCCATAACTATTGGCTTCATCTACTTGCCATCAGCTGAGCTGATCTTCTCCAAGCCCTAGCTAAATTTGTCATGCTTCAAAAGTAATAGTGTTTGTAACAGTGTTTGCAAGGCAGCCTTGGAGAAGAACAGATTGATACGATTTTTTTATGGGTGTGGTGTTGGGATTTTTTTTCAATAGAAAAAGGATTTTTCTGTACCTGTTTTTAGGTAGGAGATAATGGTCTCTCTGCATTAGGGTTGCCTGCGTTGCAGCTGTGCAAAGTATGTGCAGTGCTGTGCATTGGGCTGCTGTGGAGCTGAGGGTTACAGGCTGAACACCTGTAAGGACAATCAGCTAGAAAAAGAAAGAGGAAAAAAACCCACAAACAAACAAACAAACAAATGCACAGCAAAACTTCTGAATGTGATTGTCTTCCACAGAAGCACAACATTTCAGCAAACAGAAGACTTTATTCTCCCTTCATCTGCAACTGAAGACTTCTGTAACTAAACTCTTCTGTAACTAAACCAAATCACTCTACTTAAGGGTGTAAAATTACGAACAAAGCCATTCTGCTACATAGTATTTTATGTACTTCATATATCTTCATGAAATGCTGCCATGATCTATAGGGAGCTCTCATTTATTTGCACAGGGGTTCAACAAAACAAAATAAAGCCCACAAGACTTAACTCCTCAAAGCTTATGGCTTATGTTGCGACCAGCAAAAACAGTGTTGAAAAATCAAAAAGTGTTCCAACAAAATTGTATCTCCTTGATTTCTGCTGAAGTCCAGGTGGTATTTTTTGCAAGAATTTGTCAGCTCTTACGAATATATGAGACCTACCAACAACAACTTTGGTGTCTCTTTGCTTTTATTGAAGTAGCTTAGGCCATAGATACCTGAAATTTCTGAAATACTAAATTGTAAATGCCAATGGTTTAAGAGAACACTCGCCCAGATCTTGAAGAGAAGGCAGACTGGAAAGTTAATAATAAGACCTTGTTGTGGTCTTATTATTAATTCCTTTTGCTGTTTTCGGAAAACATACATTTCATTTCCTGTCTAAACAGATAACTTGAAGATAATCCTTTCTTCTTGTTTCTGGGTAAGAGGCACCCTTAATAGCAAGATAGATACTCATCCAAAGTCTTCTTCATCAGCCTCCCAGAAACACTAGCAGCTATTGTAGTTGCAGGGAGACACCTCCCATAGCCAAGATTTGCAGCTGTGAACCTTAGCCAGTCTTAGAAGAAGGCGTCACTGCTTCTCAAACAATATCTTGTTATTTACGATACCATGACACACAAGATAAAGGTTGCAATTTCCTCTAATCTGAAGTTGGAGGACTTGTGTCTCTTACCTCCAATTTGGACTGATGAGAAAACAATGGGCAGGTGGGACCTCAGTGTTTCTCTCTCTTAATCTCCCTTTCCTAGAAAAAAATTATTTATCCTATAAATAGTCAAATATATAGGAAATTATTCCACCACTATCCATATTCAGCTTCCTGTGAGAGTGAGATGTCTTGCTTGCTGTGACAAAAATATGTCCCAGAAGTGTCACCTAGAAACTTGCCTTTGTGGCGATAGGCAACTAGATGGCTGATAGCTAATGGGGGAATCAGATATGGTGAAAATGAAATTTGCATGTTCAAATTAGCATTCAGATATATGATTTCTGGGGATGAGGGGGGAGGAAGAAGATGGTTTACATTAACAGTTATTTAATTTTTTTTTTCCTTAGCATATGTACTATGTTATGAGAACTATTCCACAACACATTTCTCCTCAGGAAGAGAAACTAAAATAGTAAAATGTGTACCAGGTCAAGCTGTTGCTCACTACAGTACAGGAAGGCATTTATATGTTACTATCATGAGCAAGGGGTAGGGATCTTCATGGCATATGAAATGGCTGGAGATGGAGAAGGGATTCCATTTCCCCACCCAACACTAATTAGTTCCTTACACAATGCTTCTTTAATTATTTCCGGCTTATTTTCTCTCAAAACTTATTTGTAAAATCAAGTTAACTCTCTCTGGATTTCTCTCCAATTAGAGATTGTAATAGCACATTTTATTCAGACCTGAAACAGGTTCCTCTGCTGTGTTACAGCAGGCATTTAATGCTGGTTATCACTGAGATAGAGGTGTGGGATGAAGGGTTCTTCACTTTTAGTAGAATGAACTGAAAGTGAGACAGAATCAATCCTCATCACAGGCTCAGGAGACTCACAGCTTCCCAAAACTGTGTGTGGATTGAACTCCTAATTGTTCATAGGCTCTGGGATGTATTCTAGGGGAAGTATTCCCAATGTACTTGTAGACTTTCTGCATGGCGGTATACCAATGAAATCCAGGTAACAGTCACTAATTAAGTCTAATTTCTAAGGCTGTAAAAAAGCTACTGGCCAGAGCACAATGGTTGTGGCTAGTTCACCTATTTTCTCTGCATAGGCACAGCCGAGATAAGCTCATTACTATGTGTAACAATTCCTGCGGTCAAAAAGAACCTTGCTTTAGTTTTATTACACTGAATCATCAAATAGTGTTTAACCTAAGCAGGTCATAGCTTTTCTGACTTCCTAACCTTGGCTTTATATGTTGAACAGTTTTAACACAACATTGGTCTTCCCTGTTCAAAAGTTCTTTTAATCTGTATAAAATAACTATGAGGGTATAGACAACATAGGATTCCCCTGTCCTCTTTCCTGACTGCAACAGTAAGGAACCTTTTACTTGATTTTTAATTTCAGATTAATCGCAGCCAGTTTGTGAATTCTGTTTCTGAATAAAACAATAAGGTTAATGTTGTGACATTAGACGGGCTACTGTCTGGTCTGCTGCTTTCAGCACTAGTGAAATGCTGCTTCTGATAGTGATGTAACATTCCTACCCTTGTTCCTCATGCAGTCCAACTTCAAAGGGAAATAAAACAGGGTGTTCTGCTTGCCAGACCTTAGTTGTGTTTTATTATTATTATTATTATTATTATTATTATTATTATTATTATTATTATTATTATTATTATTATTATTATTATTATTAACTATTTAATGTTTAATTACAACCTTCCAAACTGGTGATATCTCTCTCAAATAAAGAACTAAAGAATTAACAGTAGCAGCTCAGAAACTAAAAATGAAAGTCCCATCATAACAGACAATGGGTAGGTACATAAACTAAGATAGGCTCCACTCCTCTAGCCTGAAATCTAAAGTAACCTAAAGTCAGTTTTAAGCTCACAAATCGAAGAAAGGTGAAAAATGAGTGAAAGGACAAATACATGTCCACACAAAATGGCCATTTTCTTAGAAACAGGGAAGTGCTTTGCTGCTCCAGTAGAACAGGCTGGGGCCAGGCAGGCCAGGCTGGATGCACTGGACATGTCCCATTGTTTTGGGGTGGTGAGATTTTGGCATCAGAGGGGACCACAAGCATGGCTTTTGTGAGAAGCTGCTGCAAGATCCTCCCCACTCCAGTTCTGGCCCTGTCTCTGGCCAAGACTGAGCTCATTAGCTCATTAGATGGCTGCACACCTGTGAGTAACATGTTCAAGAAGAGGAAAACAAAACTGCAAAAAGATGTGCATGGCAGAAGAAAGGGGCATAATAAGTGAGTGAAACCCTCCCTGTCTTTGTCTTGATGCACAAGTTTTTAGCTGGATTTTCTCCTCCTAGTCTCACAGCAGGGAGAAGGGTGAGTGTGAAGATGCCTGATTCTTTGTCACCAGCTGGGCCTGAACTGCAACACTTGGCTTCTAATAGGACTGTTAGTATATTGTGTCTCTACTGTACAATGGAAATCTTCTGATGTGTATTCAAAGAAAACTTTTAAAAATCTTAAAGTCCCCACTTGTGTGCTTATTCCAGTGCATTGTGCCCATCATTCCTCCAACGCTTCAAACATAGTCATCTGCACACAACCTCTGCATGGTAAGGAACTATTGATATATATTTATTGTACATCCAGCAACTGAGGCACAAAAACAGTCTTTGGAAGGGATCTCTAGAGGGATACATCTCTAAAACTTAGATTTTCAAATATATATGCTCAGCTGCTAGATTTGCAGACTGCTTGAAAGTAAATTGTAGAATCACAGAATTATAGAACTATTCAGGTTGGAAAAGACCCTTGGGATCACTGAGTCCAACCATCATCCCTACTCTATGAAGTTCTCCCCTAAACCATATCCACCAACACCACATCCAAATGACCCTTAAACATAACCAGGGATGGTGACTCAACCACCTCCCTGAACAGCCTATTACAGTGTCTAACCACTATTTCTGTGATTTTTTTTTCCTAATGTCCAGTCTAAACCTCCCCTGTTGCAGCTTGAAGCCATTCCCTCTTGTTCCATCGCTAATTACTTGTGAGAAGAGACCAGCACCAAATTCTCTACAATGACCTTTCAGGTAGTTGTAGAGACTGATGAGGTCTCCCCTCAGCCTCCTCTTCCTCCAACTAAGCATTCCCAGCTCCTTCAAGTGTTCTTCATAAGATTTATTCTCTAGGCCCTTCACCAACATCACTGGACACAATACACCAGGTGTGGCCTCACCACTGCTGAGTACAGAGGCACAATCACCTCTCTTCTTCTGCTGGTGATTCTATTTCTAATACAAGCCAGGAAGCCATGGGCTGTCTTGGCCAACTGGCCTAAATGCTGAATACAGGCCATACTGGTAGACTGGTAACTTCCACCAGTAACCTGAGTTACTAAAAAATGATACTGAAGAAGAGACTCAAAACTGTGGAGATGACAGTAAGAGCTTTGAGGAAACCCAAGACTTGTTTGGCAGTTTTCAGTTTACATAACATGAAGATGAAAAGCAACACAGTAAGTTTGCTGTTGTTCCCTGTTCCCGTAGTCTGCCACAGGACAAATCTTGCCTTTCTAGGCTCCTGGACAGTTGCCCATCACTGATATAAACCAAAAAAACATTCCTCATCATCTTCTTCTCTGTTGATTCCAAGTAATCTTGGTGCAGTTAACAAAAATGAAAGCACCTTTTTTCATCATCATACTTTTGTGAAAATATGTCAGTTTTTTAATGCCTCTGAATGAGGCTGGATTCCTGATTCCTTTCTGTACAATATGCATTCCAGAATGGTAAGACAGTTACAATGCATCCACAATAATGCTAAGAGCCTTAGGAATTAATGAAAATTATAGTAAAAGAATGTATTTTTCTGAGGAATAAGAAAAACAATATTCACAGGAGACAAAGTTTGAGAAAAAACTTTGCTTTGACTCAGCAACAGTTGAATAGCAGAATGAACAATTTCACTCTTATCTATGAATAAAGAACCTACGACTGAGGGATTTCAAGATCACTGTACCTTCACAGTAAGGTCAGTGTAGTTTGCTAAGTGACTGATCTGGACACCTGAGTCAAAAGGTATTTCTAGCTATTTTAAAGCCCCAAATATCTAAGTACCCTAAGGGCCTGACTTTGCTTTCTGATTTACCTCTGCAAATCCTGTAAAACCTGTCTGGAATCAGAACTGATCCAGAGACTGGAATCTCAAATATCTGCCTTTGGAAGAGCTCAGGATTTGGCCATCCTTATTATATTACCTTTCACAACACCTGATTGGTCTGATTCATTTTAAGTGTATAGTGCGTTTTGTGAACAGTCATCTTACTTATTTGTCACTGTGTGAAAAAGGCCACTGATTAAACAATAGCTATATTTCAAATCTAGCACAAACTACTAGCTAGTACCTGAAATGTTACAACAGCTTATGCTGTCCTGAGTGCTTAGAAGAGACTAAAATTTTAGTTATACTTCTTTGTCTTGTTTCAGATTTTCAACTTCTCTGTCAATCGCCCAGTTTGGGAAAGACAGTTAACCTGTACTCAGGACACTGAAGATACTTCTACATGCTTGATACAGTCATCTGCAGAAGTTCCTGAGCTCAACTGAAATGAAGGAACATAAGAACTAGCAGCAGTCAAGCTCTGATAGTTGTCCCATTCAGCCCATTCAGACCCCCTTACCCTGCTTTCCTGCTTTCTTTTTTTTTTTTCTTCCCCCCCCCAAAAAATGCAGTTTCTTCTATTTTTTACCTTGGACACAGCTGAAGGTATTTGATTAGTGTTTTTAAAAATTTGGACCAGACAGGCATTCTACACAAAACTTCAGCCTAATGTTATAACTTGGCAAAGTTATAAGCAATTGAAAACCAGGTCTTATAATGGGAGATGTTAGGCAATTTTAATCTTAAGTGATGCTACAAACCCTGGCTATGATAACTAAGAAAATATAGATATCTGAAAAATCGCATTCTGAAGTAATTGTATCCTGGATAATGTTTACTCTCATTTTGTATCATTGCTTGTTTTTCTGATGTTCAAATTTTTTTTATATTATTTTTTTTTAATGAGGCTGTGTTCATTTCATTAGAGGGCAAATTGCTACATGTATTATGTCATAGGCAACTACATGAGGGTGTACATCAGAGGACCACACTGTCAATATTTCCTTAGCTCTCATAGCTGTAAACTGCATGTTATGATCTACTCCTGTACACTTCGCATGAGTCAACTTGGTTTACTGTTGAAACAAGAGAACTGCTGGCTTTAATATGTCTGGTTTCTAGTTCACATAATAATAGTTCTGCTGACAGTTGTCCACAGTGCACTTTGAATTTAACTACAGGGTAATATTTGCTACACTGGATTGTTCTTGGATAAGATACTAAGTTCAAGTCATATTTCCATATATTATGGGTGCTCAAAACGTTATGAACAGCTTTACAGAATGTACCAATAGACACACAAGTGTATCAGACATTTCCCCAAAATCAGCCAGCAATACTGCCACCCTCTTGTGGAATGCATCTTCACTTTCATACCCAATGCTTAACATGGGCATGGACAAAACAGTTTGAAAACATTTTGGTACATTGTGGCTGCTTGTAAGGTCACATAAAAAACTTTTAGGAAAATTTTCAAGTTATTTTCTTGGGGACTTTCTTAACCTCATTTTTCCCTGAGTCATGTATGTGTGATGCAGGTTGAGGTAAGGAGACACTAGATTTTTCTGGGCAGGGAAGACAGTTCTGTCCTTCTTGTAGCTATTTGACTCCAGCTGAGAAGAAAAAGTTAGAGCACAGCCTTGCAGACACTGAAAAAGATGGAGCTGTTGTGCAGAAAGAAGAAGCAAAGGCCTCCAGTTTTATTTGTCTTTTGGGAATTAACAGATTAAAACAGGAAATGCAATATGGTAGAACAGATCAGACAGTAAAGCAGGAATTCAGAAGATCCAGGTTATAGCTAAGATTTGGCTACTGAACTGTTGTGTGACCTTGAGCAAGTGGCTTATTCTTTCTTTATTTCCAGAGATAAAAACCTGATGTCAACAGATACCAACATTCCTTGACATTAGTGCTGATGTAGGGCCTCTCACAACAGGCTTTTCATCTGTCTTAAGCCTCTATTTGTGATTGCAATTCTGTTGCTACCCAACAATCTGGACCTATGGTCCTGTCTCCTAACATGTGCAGTAATGGATGTTCTTGGAGTAGGAACAGCATCCTTTTGAAAACATTAAATTTTACATGTGTCACATCTTCAAAAATATAATAATTTGAAAAGAAGAGTGAGGAATAGAGAAAAAAAACACTGAAGAGGAATTTCCGGGGTAAATCAGAACACTCTTGGTATTTATGGCTCAGAGGAGGTAGTACATTTACATACTAAAACTGTGATGAACTTCTTAAATAAATTTTTATAATCTGCTTCATCAGGAATCTTCAATCTGGAAAACTCCATGTGTACAGCTCAATTTCATTTAAATTCATTTTCCTCTCTAAGTCAAACAATGCA
Organism: Apus apus; assembly: GCF_020740795.1. Taxonomy (NCBI): domain Eukaryota; kingdom Metazoa; phylum Chordata; class Aves; order Apodiformes; family Apodidae; genus Apus; species Apus apus. The sequence goes on along the minus strand of NC_067312.1, from coordinate 37,393,397 downwards.
GTTGTAATCAGGGATAAATCATGTTAGCTTAGATGGAGAGTTTCAATATTGTGAAAAATTTGAGAAAGATGTTTATCCCCTCCCTACCTTTGATAAAAGAAAATCCTGTGCCAGTAGAATTGTGCTCATGGTTAGACAGTTGTAGAACAGTATCTCTTCTGTATCTGTGCCTTTCAGAAAAGAAGAACTTCTCTTAGGCATAATTTTTCAGTGATATGATCCTAAGGGAACTAATTAAAAACAGTGGTGTTATAAAGAGATATTTCAATCTAACAAATATTTTAAAAGCCTAACAAACCATGACATTTAAAGGTGTCTATTGTACTGGGTACATCATAAACCATTAAATTAAAATGCTACTCTGGAGTGTTTCCAGTTTAATTTGCATCAAGTTTATTTTAAATTTATTTAATTTATTTTAAATGAGCTGTATCATTCTATAATACAGTGGTGGCTTAAATTAGAAGGAATCATGCAAACCAAGGGGAAGAAAAAAACCCCAAAACAACAACAACAAAAACCAAAATAAAGCCACAACCAGAAAACAAAACAAAAAAACCCATAACCCCAAACCCAACCTAATAACACTCTGATTCAATACTACATCAACAAAATACATTAACAAAAAAAATAAATTGAAACCTTTAATCCTAATGATTCTGTCAAGCCAGTCTCTACATCATCTCTCATATTGCACTAACTGAACGTCTTGGAGATTTTCCACCTACTGGAATACTCGTGTTTTTGGTTTTTGTTTTGTTTTTGTTTTTCCCCAGATTGATCTGAACAGACTTCAGACTACTAGAAAATCAGGTGGGTGCTTTTGTAAACTTCTCTTCTTTCTGCCTGTTCACTGAAAGGTAGATTTTCTGTAGTGGTGTCAATATTGTGGTTCAAAGACATCAAACTTTTAATACAATGGGGATACTCTATTACTTTTCCTTTTCCGAAAATAGCTGCTGATCACCTAACGTGAAGCTCTGACTGGTAGCAAGTAGACAAATTATGTATTAATACATTTGAAGTACCAGGTTGTGTTCTGCAGAAATAACATTGTAAATAGCTGTCTAAATGTAACTGATGTTTCTGTGAATGGGACTGTGAAGTCTGCTAAGAGGGGTCAAAAAGTATCTGGCACATATTTCTTGTCATCTTATAAGAGCAAGTGCTATTCGTCTTTTTCAACAACACACAGGTCTAACCCACTATGTCTAACAGAGTTAACAAGGTTGTTCAATTTTTTACAGGCCACCAGAAAGAACTACGTTTTATGTAGTACATGAAAGTAAGTCCTGATGCATCCACACTCTATGCATGCAATAAACCTAAATAAAATATTAACTAATATTTGAAGTCTTCTATTGGTCTAGACCATCCAGAAGAAGAGCAGTCAAAATGTCACTGTCCTGGTTTATTGTTTAAACTGATTTTCAATCCATCCTTTATAAGGATTTGAGTCTGCTGAGAGTTTGAATGTCAAGTGTATCTTTCATTTTAAGAAACTTTAAAGGGACACTCTCAGGGTTTCCTTTCACCCAGGGACTTCAAAACCACACATCAGCTTTCTTCTGTCCTTGAAAGTTTTTAAAAAACACTGTATTTTATACTCTTATGAATCTAAATTAACTCTAGTGTGCTACTTTGCAGTTAAATTGTAAATATAGGCCACTTCTGTTAAATTAGATAGTGCCATCTTTCTTCTCTAGTGATTTCCCTGCATAATAATGCAGTTCCTTTTGGGATTCATGTTCTACTACAGGGTCACTCTTTGCTTCTTTTGAGGCAGTTTAAGTGATCCTCTACACAACACACCCTAACTAGTAGCAGCTTTCTCTCCGGACAGCTGATTTCAAATGCTTAATTTAATCAGGGCTGGCCTCCAGTTCCCTTATCTCATTTATTAGTGAATTACCTCTTAGATGCCATTTCTCCTGAGAGGAAGTGCAACTTCTCTTTTCCGCTTTGCTAGACCAGACTATAAACTTCATTTCCTTACTAAAGGCACTGCACTTTGTAACTCTGTTTCTCTTCCTTGCTGGTAATGGCAGCATGCCATCACTGAGCAGGGTTCCTCTTTAGTGGTATCACAAAAGAATAGAGAAGAAGGTTTCACATAAAACAGGTCATTTGTTATTTCTGAAGCTTTTTTTTTTTTTTTTTTTTGTGAGCCAATACTATTTCTCAAATAAAAATCAAAAACAAGAAGGTACTGTGTTTTGTGCTTCTGCAAAGTTAAAGTTCAGATTTAGCTAACAGCTGAGCTACCAATAGTAATTTTACTGCACTCATACCCAATTGCCACCCTAGGCTAGTTGTGCATAGTTACAATTACTTTATTGCCTTCAATACTCTCTTTGAATTATATTTTCACCCTGTTAAATCAAGTTGATGTAGTTTAATTCTCCCTCATTTGGAGTTTTCTGATCTGCCTTCTTATATGAAAGCCTGTTCTCCAAAGCATTATTTTGATTGTGGTGTTTTCAGTGCCTTTCTTTCTTTTCTGAAACAACAGTTAAAGAATTTAGACAGTCCCTAGGATTTCCACCAATTATCCTCATTTGCTGTAGTGCACCTAATTGTACCATACTTCTTTATATTTTTAGCAAATAAAGAGAATTACTTCTATTCTTTAGCTTCCCTATAACATGCAAGTAAAATAAAATAACTTTTTACTCTGATTCTATTACAACCTACTACATATACATGCAAATAATCTAACACCTCTTCTCTGCTGAACATCACTGATAAAGAAAACTTCCTGCCTCCATATGAAGGTCCTCTGACTGTAGGTCAAATGGCTTACAAATGATCAGCCTTCCCATGTACTGCTAAGAGCTGTCAGAGGTCAAGAGCTGTTCACAAGTAGCTGTATTTTGGTCAAACATTTGTGAAGCACTGAGAAAAAAGGGCTTCTCAGATTCCGGTTTTCTCAGATTCCAGTTATTTCTAGGCCGTTTTCATTGGACAATGCACAGCAGGTTCCACAGTAGTTGGTGTCTCAGATCTTCTTTTCCAGAGAAAAATACCTTCCTCATTCAGCCTGTCCTGCTCTATTCAGCATGCATGGCACCCTGAAGGACATTTATAATAGAAACTAAAAGTGAACTATTTAAAAAATACTTTAAAATACATCTGTCTTACACAAACCTCGTTGTTACAGTCTTTTCTTTTAGTAATGATCTCTTCTGTAGCTTTGCCATGATCCCTGCACTTTTTATTCTACACAATTCTGGGATTCAAGGAACAGGAAAAAAAGGTTTGAATTCAGTGCTGTCCTTCTTGCAGTGGACACAGTACTCAAGTTGCAGCCTCGCCAGTGCCGAGAACAGGGAGACGATGAGTTCCTCAGGCCTGCTGACCACACTATTCCTGATGCAGGCCAGGAGACACTGCTGGCTCATGTTAAGCTGGCTGTCAGCCAGCAGCCCCAGGTCCTTTTTTGCAGGGCAGCTTTCCAGCCACTCTTCCCTAGGCCTGTAACATTGCTTGGGGTTGTTGTGACCAAAACGCAGGACATGACACTTGGCCTTGTTAAACCACATAAAATTTGCCTTGGCCCATCAATCCAGCCTGTCCAAGTCTCTCTATAGAGCTTTCTTACCCTTGAGCAGATCAGCACTCCCTCTCAGTTTAGTGTTATCTGCAATTTTACAGAGGATGCACTCAATCCCCTCATCCAGGTAATTGATCAAGATATTGTAGAGAATTGGCCCCTACACTGAGCCCTGGGGAACATCACTGGTGACCAGCTATCAGCTGGATTTGACTCCATTCACTGCAGCGTTTTGGGCCTGGCCATCCAGACAGTTTTTTACCCGGCAAAGCATCCAGCTGTGCAAGCCATGAGCAGTCGTTTTCTTCCAGAGAAAGCTGTGGGAAACAGAGTCAAAATTTGTACTGAAGTTTAAGTAAAAAACGTCCACAACCTTTCCCTCATCCCATCATCCATGATGCTGTGAACGTTTCTTATTTGGTTTATAACCTTGTAAAAGAAATGCATCAACGTACTGCAAAATCTTTTTTCTTCATTAAGACAGGATATTATCTTATATTAAGATAGATTATTATACTCTTATGAATCTTGAGAGTAAATCTATTGCAACACATTTTTATACAGGTTATGAAAGCTAATAGAATTCCATCTTGGTCACTCAGAAACCAAATTCTTTTTCCTTTTTGTACTTCCATGACTTTTACTTCTAAAAGCCACACAAAAATGTCTCAGCTACTTTTGAGTTAAATGGTTAAAAACTTTAGTGATGTCTTCATCACTACAAATGTCCCATATGAATACTTTATTCTCATTTTACCAATTGGAAATTGAGACACAATCTGTCTTGTAGTCACTCTTTAAGAAAATGGGTGATAGTTGTGTCAGGAGCACCCCCTGCTCATATATATATAGTAGTATCTGCCAGAGGATAAGAGGCAAGACTCAGGCTTGTGCTTTCTCTTCTGCCATGCCCAGAGCCCACCTGAAGGTTCTGCTACAGCAAAGGCTTATGTCCTAACATTTTGAAATGGGAGCAGACTCAAAATGCACTATAAACCTACCCTGCATGTATTCTTAAAACTAAATTACAAAAAAACCCAAACTGTATTAAGGTCTGCCAAGAAAAAGGTGCCACAGTTACTAAGCCATTATCCCCTTTGTTAGAGCAAATACCTAGTCAGTTATATACTGAATAAGTGGCATCACAGAACCAGCTATGTTAAAAACTTTAAAGTATTCTACCGATAATTTTGTTTCACCAATCTCTGATTGCCAATAGCTACTAACAGTTATACATGCCTTAAAATACAAGGTGTGGTTTTTAAATCATGTCAGTACTGTGCAAGTCTTTTATCTGTTCTTAACCTACTGATATGATGACAGCTGAGATCTCTTTCCTCTAAGGTGTCTTTGATAAGATATCTAATAGATGATCTCTTGGATAAAAATAGACTAGAGGGAATGAGAAAGCCAGGGCTGCACAAAGTTCACAAAGATCCAAACTGGGTAAGCATTTCTTGGTTACTAACACAAGTAACAGCCTGTACTAGTTTAACATACCTGTCTCCTTCTCTTTCTTTACCAATGTTGCTATATTTAAATGATTACTCCTCCTTCACATTAAAAAATCCCAAAACACAGAGAGAAATCTTGGAGACTTAAAATCATGTCAAAGGGCCAGCTAGCAGGGTGAGAAGTTTACGTTAGTAACTGGGAAATCCTGCCGCAAAACAGAACAGTAAGCAACTCTTGACTTTACAAGATCTTTTTTTCCCAAAACTCTCTTTTTTCAGAGAGTTGTAGAAGCACAAGGCTTTTCAACGTGTTCCTCTCACCTTGTCATACACAGATGTCACATACAACTTTTATTAAGAACTTAATCTCGTAAGATCTCACTAGAAGTGGCTAATAACATTTAAACCACAAAGGATCTATCAGCATGCCTGAAAAGGTAAACTATGACACACAAGTACAAAACTGAGCATAACAAAGTGACTTGCAACTCTCTGTGTGAAAGAAAGTTTGAAATTAAAATGTCAGATTCTTAGAAGTTTCTAGGTGTGTACCATCTAGAATTCAATTATTGCCCAACTGGAATCCTTAAGCAATCCCCCTTCTTGAAGAAATAAGAAGGGGGATACAAAATAATACACTTATCCACTATTTTACCTCAGCATGGTCACATTTGACCTTATAATCAACAGTACAGCAGAAAGTCACATTTCCTCTGCTTCACAGTACAGATTTGTTTCTAAGCTTCTATCATTAGGAATTTTTATCCCCTTAGTGGGTCTGCTTTTAGGAGAAGTAGGCTAATACTTCTGTTTAATACTTTACCCAGTGCAAGACAGGAGGAAACTTACGTATTATTTGACATATTGTTCACAATTTAACTTCACAGTAAGAAATCACTGTAGACTGAATTGATTTTGCCAGCAGATGAGAAGGTGGTCTGCATTACAGCACCCGCCCTCATGTTTACCTGACTCCATTACTACCTTCACCGTAAATGAGTCCCAAGGATGTCCAAGACTGAGTTGCTTCCTTGATTACAGTTAGCTTGGAAAGCATTTGCCCTGTATCTCCATTAACCTGTCATTACTCATGCCAGTTCACAGGTGAGGAAGAGTAGGTTTTCAGGGCACAGATATGCAAAGAGTTAGGGTCTTGGTATTCTGATACAGAGTTTTGTCTGATCCACCCTACTGAGTACCACAATCTAGTTATTGCCTTTGGAATGGACCACTTCTCCATTCTCCTGCAGAAAAGCTCCCTGAAGATTGAATTATGGAGGTTACCCACCATATACAAGGCCTTTCACTTCAGGGCCTTTGACACAGTCCTCCACAATATCCTTCTCTCTAAATTGGAGAGGTATGGGTTTGATGGGTGGACTGTTCAGTGGATAAGGAATTGGCTGGATGGTCACATCCAGAGGGTAGTGGTCAATGGCTCTAAGTCCAGACAGAAAGCAGTGACAAGTGGTGTCCCTCAGGGGTCAGTGCTGGGTCCAGTGTTGTTTAACACAAGTTAAACAAGCTAGACAAGCTAGAGAAGTGGACCCAGGTGAACCTCATGAGGTTCAACAAGGCCAAGTGCAAGGTCCTACGTATGGGCCAAGGTAAGCCAAGATATGAATACAGGCTGGGGGAGGTCACGCTTGACAGCAGCCCTGTGGAAAAGGACCTGGGGGTACTAGTGGATCAAAAGCTGGACATGAGCCCCCAGTGTGCAGTTGTAGCCCAGAAGGCCAACTCCATCCTGGGCTGTATCAAAAGAAGTGTGTCCAGCAGATCAAGAGAGGTGATTCTGCCCCTCTACTCTGCCTGGTGAGACCTCACCTGGAATACTGTGTCCAGCTCTGGTGCACAAGACAGATGTGGACCTGTTGGATCGTGTCCAGACAAGGGCCACAAAAATGACCCAAGGACTGGAGCTCCTCTCTTATGAGGACAGGCTGAGGGAGTTGAGGTTGTTCAGTCTGAAGAAGAGAAGGCTCCGAGAGGACCTTGAAGTGGCCTTCCGGTACTTGAAGAGGGCCTGCAGGAAAGCTGGGGAGGGTCTTTTTACAGGGGCTTGCAGTGGGAGGACAAGGGGTAATGGATTTAAACTGAAAGAAGAAAGATTCAGGTTAGAGATCAGGCAGAAACTCTTCAGTGTAAGGGTGGTGAGACACTGGAACAGGCTGCCAGGGATGTTGTGGGGGCTCCATCCCTGGAGGTGTTCAAGGGCAGGTTGGATGGGGCTCTGAGCAGCCTGTTCTAATGAAAGGTGTTCCTGTCCATGCAGGGGAGTTTGAGCTTGATAATCTTCAAGGTCCCTTCCAACTTCAAACATTCTGTGTGATTCTGGAAACAAGGTATCCAGAAAGTGTCTTATAAAAGAACCAGTCATGGATGCTGACACCAGAATTTTAAAAAGAGACTGGCCCAAGAGGGTATCCATTCAACATTTGTGAAAGAGCTTGAATGAAGAAGGCTGCTCTCAGAAGGAGCCTTCACCTCCCCACACAGTTATTGGACACCTTTAAACCACTCTAAATGAAAGCTGAATTTACCCCGTAGGGACCAAACCAGATTGTAAGAACAAATAGAGAAGAACATTAATCCAGAAACCTTTATTAAAAAAGGAAAAATATTTTCCCTGAAGGAAGAAACAGCAGTTGAAGTTGACATTCTTTTCCGTCCTTATCAATGTAGTTTTCTGGGTCATGCTGTATTATCATATATTATTTTATATATGTTATTGTTTTAAGATATTCTTAAATATCTTATATATATTATTTTGATGATACCTTGTGGTTCATGTGTATAAATGCATGAAGAGTGGAGATAAACATCTCCTGGGCTAGTTCTTCAGAAGTATCATGTGCTATTTGGAGGGCTTACCCCATGAGTCATTAGTACCCAGCAATAACTGTAAGCATAATACTGTATACTTGGACAGAGCAAAAAAAACAGAATTAAAAAATTAACAGATCAAAGGAATTTAAGAATTGTAAAACACGAAACTCCTGTTAACTTCATTATTTTTATGTATCGTAAGGTTAACTAATATCTATTAAATACTTACAATAGTGGTCAATGCGTACGAACAACTAACTTTATCTAGAAACAATAAAATCAAAGAATAGACTAAATCAAATGCAATGATTGCAGTCAGGTCACTCGCAAGTGAAGGATTCACTTTGCATAGTGAAAACCAACTGAGGATTCAGGTGACTGAGGGGAGTCTGGAGAGAATTGTACCTCTGGGAATAACTAATCTCACAGGAATCCCTGCACAGAGTGAAGTCAGATGTGTTCTGTGTATTTTCTCTTGAAAACGATTCTACATTTGATAACTCAGGAGTTAGTAAGCTGGGGGTGATCTCTAAGTTCAGAAAAAGGGTGTACCCTGATCCACACTGAAGCCTCTAACAACCTAACTACCTTAAGCAAACCCCTTATTCATAACAAATGGTGACCAATTGCTTTAACAGCCATATCACGTCTATGATGCCGAGATCCTCAAGTCTTCCACAGTCCCTTGTGGCTAATTTACAGCCATAATATATGTTTAATTTATTACTATTACAGGGGTTACTGCAGGGGCCAGAGCTCTGCCCAATGATAGTGGAGTCTGCTGCAAAAAATCAGAGACAATCACTTGTGCCTTGTTCATTACAAATGCAAAATTAATAAGCTCTTATTTGCCTCACAACTCTAAAACATGCCAGGTCTATTTTGCTTAGAAAATTTTTGTTTGCTTTAAGTGTCCCTACAGGAATTTTATCATAATACCCAAGACAGCAACGGAATAAATGCAAATCATGGGGGTCATCTTCTGAAATCACCTATGGTCTTGAATTCCTGACAACTGAGAAGACCTCAGTGCTTCAATTGGAATGTTGATGCCCGTAGCGTGTGGCTGTGGAGATACCACTCAAGCAAATATTGCTAAAAGAAAAAGCTGGGATTGCAGTTTTATTATGCAACTCGAAACATTTTAATAAATCATGGACATAGCTTCAGTCTGAACACGAAACTGTTTTCAGGCAGCTTAGACAAAGCAAATAGCTTTCTGCAGCCCCATCATTTCTGCACCTGGCTTCACTCACTACCTCAGCTGCTCATTATCTAACACAGAGTATGTTTACGTGTTGCTTGTCTGCAATATAAGTGAGGCACTGTTTGCGTTCTGAAGGGGTTTGCTCCTGCAGTTGGCTCTGCACTGAACATCTGTCTGGCAAAAGAATAACAACCTGGATGAAAGAGTGAAGAGTCTCTTATGGAGCTTATAAGTCTGTTGTGAAATATTCCATGTGGTTGTCCAGGAGGGCAGGTGCTTCAAGTTAAAAGATACTGTGGGAAGACCAGGATTTGACCTGTAAACAGTTCCATTTCTCTTCAGTCCCCAGGAACAGTCATTTTTTGAGGTTAAATGTCAAGGTAATAAACCTTTGTTGATGTTTTATTTCTAAAATGTAATGAAAAATATGTATCTATGACATTAATAGAGAACAAAGGACTGTCAAGTAAGAAAGACAAAGATAGCAAGCTATTAAAAATATATGTAATTTGTTAATAGGCATTGATATAAAATTTGTCTTTGCAGACCAGAAAATGTATGGACCTTTTAATAGTAACACCACTTTTTCACACTGTACAACAACTGTGTATTTGCAAATGTACATAAAGAGTAGAGGATTGTATGTATATATTTCCATGCCAGTGATTTTCCTCTTTCCACTGGGAGTAATAACCTTCTGAACTTCAAGAACTGAAGAGATTTTTGTTTCTTTTAGTAAAAAAGTTAGACACAGGCAGCTTCAAGTGTCAGTATGACCCATGGGAGTAAAAAGGTCCTTCAAAGGTATGATGTCTGATGAGTCACAAGTAATTAATCCTGCAAACATTATCCATCAATCTATGGATTATATTTTCCTTAAAAAACGCAACACTGCTATTTAACACTCAGTCTACAGACCTATGATTCTTCAGTTACTCAATTAAGAGAAATAAGCAGGAACATGTTTCTTAAAACTTGTTCTACAAACTCATCTGCACCCACTTCTGGTGAACACCACAGTTTCTCATCTCTGTGTAAAATAAGGTATGTGTAGAAGTAAAAAAGAATGTCAGACGTCACCATAGTTCTTAAAATAGTATTTTCTAATAGAGAGAACTGGTAATAAATAACAAAGACCAGAAAAGAATAATTCTATATTGTGTAGCCACATGTAATTCCATGGACTATGTATCTTCTGGGAGTAGACTCATTAGGAATCCTGGGGAAGGAACTTAACAGAAATAAGGCTACATCACTGAAAACAAAGTGAAGTGAGGAGTATCTTTGGAACACATCTGTAATCACATGACCCTGCAGCTGAATAGCTGCCCATTGGTTTTCAAGGAGTTGAAAAGTAAGGCAGCATTTGCATAGACAACCATATTATTGTATGAGTATTTGTAACTGATTGCATAACCATTGGACATGAAAAAGTGAAGCAGTAACACAAGTGAAGCAGTTGTCTTGGGATAACATCCTGAAGAGCAGAGAAGCCATGAAAGCTGGCTCATATTTAAGGATCAGCTTCTCCAGGCCCAAAAGTGTTAGATCCCAACTAAGAGACAGTCAGGTGGAAACTCTAGGAGGCCAGCATGGATGAGTAAACAGCTCATAGAAAAGCTCAAACTTCAGAAGGAAACGCACAGAGGGTGGAAGCCAGGACAAATGCCCTGGGAGGATTACAGAGAGGTTGTCCGAGCAGCCAGGGATCAGGTTAGGGGAGACAAAACACAGATGGAATTGAATCTTGAGAGAGATGTAAAGAGCAATAAGAAAAGCTTCCATAGTTACGCTGGGGATAAAAGGACAAACAAGAAAAATGCAGGCCCCCTCCTGCAGGAAACAGGAGACCTGGCTACACGGGACATTGAGAAGACTGAGGTTCTCAATGACTTCTTTTCATCCATCTTCTGTGGCAAGTGCTCCAGTCTCATTGCAAAGGCCACAGCAGGTGAAAGCAGGGACTGGGAGAATGAAGCACCTCCCAGTGTAGGAGAGGAACGGGTTTGTGACCACCTAAAGAACCTGAAGGTGCACAAGTCTGTGGCATCTGATGGGGTGCATCCATGGATCCTGAAGGAGATGGCAGTTGCTAAGCCTCTGACCATCATATTTGAGACATCATGGTGGTCTGGTGAGGTTCCCACTGATTGAATAAAAGGAAACACAGCCCCTAGTTTTAAAAAGGAGGAAAAGAAAGATCCTGAGAACTATAGATAGGTCAATCTCACCTCTGTGCCTGGCAAGATCATGGGACAGATCCTCCTGGAAAGTCTGCTAGGGCACATGGAAAATAAGGATGTGATTGGTGACAGACAAAAAAGCTTCTCTAAGGGCAAGTCATGCCTGACCAATTTGGTGTCCTTCTATGACAAGGCTACAGAGATAGTGGATAGTGGAAAAACAGCTGACATAATCTACCTGGATTTGTGCAAGGCATTTGACACTGTTCCACATGACATCCTGGTGTCCAACCTGACAAGACATGGATTTGACAGATGGACCACAAGGTGGACAAGGAATTGTCTGGATGGTTGCACCCAGAGAGTTGTGGTCAATGGCCCAGCATCCATGTGGAAGCAAGTGATAAGTGGTGTCCCTCAGGGGTCAGTATCGGGACCAGTGTTGTTCAACATCTTTGTTGGAGACATGGACAATGGAATTGAGTGTATCCTCAGCAGGTTTGCTGACAATACCAAGCTGTGTGGTGTGGTTGACACCCTAGAGGGAAGGGATGCCATCCAGAGGGACTTTAACAGGCTGGAGAGGTGGGCCAGTGCCAACCTCCTGAAGTTCAACAAGGCCAAGTACAAGGTCTTCACCTGGGTTGGCACAACCCCAGGCACAAATACAGGTTGGGGGAAGAATGGCTGGAGAACAGTCCTGAGGAAAAGGACTTGAGGGTGGTAGCATATGAGAAGCTCAACTTCAGTCGCCAGTGTGTGCTGGAGCCCGGAGGGCCAGTTGTGTCCTGGGTTGCATCAAAATAAGAAGCTTTTCACCAAAGAAGGTAGTGACAGGACAAGGGGTAATGGTTTTAAACTGAAAGAGGGGAGATTTAGGTTAGACAGCAGGAAGAAATTCTTCACCACGGGGTTAGTAAGGTGCTGGAATAGGTTGCCCTGGGAGACTGTTGATGGACCCTCCCTGGAGGTGTTCAAGGCCAGGGTGGATGAGGCTTGTGCAGCCTGGTCTAGTGTGGGGTGTCCCTGCTCATAGCACGGGGGCTGGAACCTGACGATCTTTAGGGTCCCTTTCAACCTTAACCATTCTATGATGCTATGATTCGTAATAATAACTTTTCTCTAATTCTTACTAAGTAATACCATAATGGACTTCTGCATTGTTATATCATTAAAAAATATGTTATGGATGTGTATAAGCAGACTTAAAAGGCAGCTGGATTTCCTAAGCCATCTGCTGATCCCCTGTCATGAAGGAGGCAGAGAAGAAGAACTACTTGTGTCAAGATAAAATGAGACATGGAAGGAGCTCCTATATGAAGAGTATGATGCTGCAAAAAACTGTAAAAACAAATATTTTTGATAGCTTTGTAGAAAACTCTCACTTCCCACCTGAGACCAAGTTGGCATAGATTTCGTTAATGGCTATTTTTAAGTTATTTTGAAAAGTCCTTACCACAACTCAGCCCTGGTTTTGAATTTGTAATCATTGAATAAAAGGTTGGTAAGAATCTCTGGAGATCAACTGGCCCTAGCCCTGCAGGAATTAAACAAGGTTACCCTGTGCCTCATCCAGGCCAGTTTTGCTTATCTACAAAGAAGGAGACTACACAACCTCTTTGGCCAACCTTTTTCAGTGTGTGACAGCCCACTGTGATCATATTATTTCTAGTACCCAATTGGAATTTCCCTTAATACAGCTTGTCTCATGTCTTCTTTCCTGTCAACTCCAAGAAGAGTCTGAGCTTGACTTTTCTAACATCAGGTGTGCAATGAAGTCAGCTCTAGGCTTCAAGTGTGCTTGTGTCAAAGCAGAAGAAACCTCATTGTCTTAGCTTGTCCTAATGTTTTGTGCTCCAGCCCCATAAACATCTCAGTAGCCCTCCACTGAACTTGCACATCATGTCAACCATCTTCTTGTATTGAGGAGGCAACAATCAAGCCCTGTTTCAGATGCAATCTCACAAGTATGAAATAGGAAAAAAAAACATCAAAAAACTATTTCCTTTCACTTATTTAGTAGACTTTTGTTAATATTATGCAGGATGTAGATGGCCTTCAAGCCTGCCAGGACATACCCTGAGTTGTGTTTGTCTCGTCTACCAGGACATCTGAAGTCCTTTTATTAAAATCTGCATTCTAGTTAGTTGGTACTCTGTACTGCAGCATGGAATTACATCATCCCAGACTCAGGAGTTGGCATGTGTCTTTAATACTGTTTGAGAAGTTCATGTCAACCCAGTTCTCCAGAATGCTGAAGTCTGAGTAGCAGTCCTGTTCTGTCTCTCCGGTTTGATATAATCTGCAAGCATGCAAAGAATGCACTTGGTCCCATTGCCCAGGTTAATTACGAAGAGGTTATATAGCACCAGCCCCTGAGAAACACTACTAGTAACTAGGTGGTCACTGGATTTTGCAACCTCGGGTTTATACATTTCTATAAGGTACAAAAACAGAACAGTGTGAGAAGTCCAGCCTTGAATGCATGGCAGAGTTATGCTTTTGGTGCATCCTCTGGCCACCTGAATGTGGGGCTACATGGGCTCTACAGTCTCTTCTGGGTACCTTAGCATCCTAAATTTAAAGAATGCTAATTATGTTACAGCAGTCAGGAAAATTTATTTCCACAGACACCAGTGAGGGATGAATTGGAAAACAACCGATGGATGGTGAGTCAATAATTTCTGATAGTTCTTCACTGGGGTGTGTTGGAGGTTCAGCTTTTTTTTTCTTGTTGAAGACAAGTCTCTTGCTGTGAGGAAGGTCCCAGAAAGGGGAAAAAAAGGGGAAAAAAAAAAAAAGCAGTAAGAAACTTATTCTAAATTCCACATGGGATTTTTAGTCATTTTTTTATTTCCCAGACACAGCAGACCTTCTGTTTTTTTAAAGCACTTTCATCAGCTTGGACAACATGAACTTAAAATGTAAATAATATTGAAATTATTACTCCAATGGTTTGTTGTGTATTGCATATGATACTACTGTTTAATGCTGTAATTTACAACATAGATATTATCAGTTTGCCCGTAAAAGTAAGAAACAAGGAAAAAAAAACCACAGGGTCAAAGGATAAAATCTAGATATTATATTAGGAGAGTGATTATTGAGTAAAAAATGTAGTAATTTTAAGCAGAAAAAACACAAGACTTGCCTGAAAAAAAACCACAACCAAGCAAACCTAAACAAACAAACCAAAACAACCCTCAGAGTTTCATTAGAAATAATCAAGTAAGAATAAAGACAATTTTAGCTGATTTATTAAGTTTGCAATATAAAGTCTTAGTAAAAGATACAGAATTTACATGAGGACTCCGACTTTAATTTTCATACAAACTTCAGAAGAGGAGACACAGTAGCATGCAGTGAATATGTATTTACATAAGTTAAACATTTTTCTTGCTCCTTCAGCACATGGATGAACGCCACGATTACACTGAGTACATTCATATTCAAATGTAAATGTTTAAAATAATTTATTCAGGAAATTATTAAATATTATCTTAATTTGTCCTTTCTCGGAAGCATCAAGTGTTGTCACAGATTTTGCAGAAGAAAAAGACACCTAGGGCATAGCAAAAACCAGCCTGGTGAGTCTTGTTCATTATTTACCATTTGAGCTGACTGGATCTGTCATGACTAACCAAAGAAAGCACAAAGTACTCTCTTTTGGAGAGATTTTAGGATTTTGGATCACACTGATATCAGGGAGAAGAGTGATAGCTGGCAGAGAAGACATGACCAGCCAGGGTTGATCCAAATTGTATTGCGCAGGGAAAGGTCATAGGGAACACAGAAAGCTGTGGCAGAGCTGCAGGTGAAATTGAGGACAGAGAGTCTGGAACCAGGAAGGACCTGGACCTCAGGAAAACAATGTTGGGTTTGATAACAACTACTTGAGAAAACTGGGAGAAAGGAGAAAGAAATATAGCAATACCTTCTGCAAAAGAGGGCTCCACAAGTCACTCTCTGTCCCAGCCCTTCCTTCCCTCTCTCCCTTCTCCTTCCTTCTCTTTTTCCAGTGAGCAGAAGACTATCTCCCACACTTTCCAAGAATCTGGCAATAATGGAGGAGCACCCTGTAGTCTGAGAGCCATCAGTAACTTTAGCAGCTGCTTGATAAAAAGCTCAGGAAAAAAAGCATTCCCATGGAAATATAGGTGCCTGTGGACTCAACTACAGTCCAAAACTTCTGGAGCAATTGTACCTGACGTAACAAAACCTTGAAGTAAGACAAAAGCCAGCTATTTCTACTACTGTTTTACTTTCTTGTCTGTGACATATTTTTTTTCTTTTTCCTTTTTTTTTTTAAAAAAAAAAATTAATTGCCATTTTAGAAATAACCAAAGAGCCGGGAGTCCACTATAGATGTCACTAGTGATTCAAAACGCTAACGGTAACTGTGTGTTTAATTTTGGACAAATGAGCAGTAGTGCCTGTAGATTAAATCCTCTAAGACAAATTCTCACCTCTTGCATGCAGATTTGGTCTCCTGAGGCCTTTCATGTTGTGGAGTTATGTTCCTGCGTATAACAGTCTACTGTGAAAAAGACTAGTCACAGTATCATATTAAATTAACATTTTGTTTCCTGACACATTAAGTATGTTAAGTGGAATTTAAAATGCCACTGCGTCTGATGAACCTTACTTTGCTAAACCATATGGCTTTCCTGCTTCTGTTCAAAAAAGATAATTTCAATTTAATATGAGTGTTAGAATAATTTGTGGAATAATACTGGTTACCAAGGAACTGATGATCACTCTGAAGATAAATAAGCGTATTCCTTCTTTCCTCTCCCCTTCAAGAAAATGCATAAAATGGAGCTTTCAGGTGTTGATATGTATCACAAAAGATGAAGGAGAAGATCAAAAGAAGATGCAAGGTTCCTTTGGTATCCTACAGGGCTGGAGTTAGAAGTATAGGAGGATTACAGAAGAACTGTTCTAAGTTTCATTTTCTGATATATTTTTCACTTTTTGCTGTGGAGAATCCATCTTTTTCCTCACTTACAGAAACATAGACTTGCACAGCAAGAGAGACTTGAGACCTACTGTTGTTCCCTGACTAATTACTCTTTAAAAACCTGAACTCAAACTGCAGTTATAGAGGGATGCAGTAACTACAACACCACATTGTTAGTGACTTCAGCTCTAAAATTTTGTTTGGAGAGCTTCCCTGCAGCTGGTACCTTGTTATCTGATAAGATTGCATCCTGAAGGGGCAAATAAGGAGGACAAAGGCCAATACACATTTCCTGGCTGTTTTCTGTTTCTTTCCCAAATAAACACAAGAATTTTAAAGTCATATAAGGTTGAAAAGCTCAGACAGAGGAAAAAAGAAAAGAGATAAGCAAAGCAAAAACTAAAAAAAGATGTAGAACTCTAACACCCTTGGAGATAGAACATGGTGAGATATTTAATGAATGAACAAATTTTAAAAGGAAATTACTAAGGTAATAATTTTTATGAATACCACCAATGGGCTTTCTGTAGACAACAAATATGACAGTAGGCAAATTTTACGGCAAGCCTGTGGTCTTCTACTAAAATGTGGGCTTATGAAAAGGCTGTCAAGACTTAAGTAAAAAGGGGCTGTCAGAATCTCCAGGTATCACTCATTTAAATTTAAATCTTATCTATTACACTTGAGTCTCATATCCTTACACCAGAAGACAAACCCAGTGTTTAAAAAGCTTCCATCTTGCACCAATATAAAAGCAAAGTAGCTCAAGCAGGGGAAAAATATCTGGTTTATATATTTTTTTATATATATATATATATTTATATTAAAATATGCTTCAGAAAGGTGACTGTAGAGACCATAGAAACAGAAATCACACAAAAGGCTGAGCAATGCTACTTTGCCAGCCTACCCATTGCTGAAGGTATGCAGAATCTTGTGATACAGAGCTTTCCGTAAAAGTGATTGCACACCTGTAAAAACATACCAATACTCTATGATACTCTGTTAACTTAAACACTGCCCACATCTCTTATCTTTTGCATTTTCTGATGTTAGTGTTCTTAGAAAGCACTTCTTCCCAAGAGAAAGATTCTGAAAAATTCAGCTTTAAGTTAATTTTTAATCTGCAAGGGTTCCAAACTATAAATCCTTCATCTAAATCCGATAGCTTCCTCTGGAAGTTGCCTTTGCAACAGTGCAACAATGATATGAGTTCCAGCAAGGAGCAGACAGCATTAAATGCTGCTATTTCCTACATCAGTTATTAGCAAAAAATCCACATCTGGTGACAACAAAAACCTGCAAGCAGATAATGAAATAATTGAAAAGGTGTATTAGATATTATTCTCCACCATAACCAATAATATTGAAAGAAAGTGGATACAAAATGCTGTTAAACCTGGTAATATAAAAATTGGGAAAAAAAAGAAAATGGTTTCCCAGAGTTTGACACTATGAGTTCAGCTGTCGTTTATTTGATATAAAAAGCTACACAAGGAAAAACAGTTATCTACCACATTTCTGTGTTCTCCACTCAGCTCTGCCAACCGAGCATGACTTCAAAAACACCCAAACAGTCCACATGCAATATTTGTACCTGCTGGAGCATGTCAGTGTTATGTCAGTTAAATGTCAGCTACTTGCTTATGCTGGAACTGATTTGCCTTATCAAAAGAGTGAGAAACATCTACTGAAAATTAGCATCTTGTCCTTTAATTGCAGTGATGTTATTCTAGGCATACAGTGCCATAAAACAAAATCTGACCTGTATAGATTTGGTCCCATGTTACACAAGCATAGATGTTTATGTAAAGAAGGTGGAAATGATACATCTTATGCCCATGGCAAAGGAGGTGCAATTGTCAGACTCAGTGGAGGAAGACACAACTATTTGTCCTTCTCCGAACCATTAGACAGCTAGTAGCCAAACCTGTCTATAAACCTAAGGGATGTGTAAAAGGGTTCTCTTTCTGTAGTCAGCAAGCCGGTCTATCTCTTCTCTTCAACCTGCTCTGCGAGAGATGTGGTGTCCATAAACTAACAAAAGGAAAATTCTTGGCTCTGCCATGCATGTGAATACTGACTGAAGGAAGGAACAAGCTAAAGGAGAGTGCTTTCACTGGCAAATGTGAAAATCCTGGATAGTCAATGAACAGCAGATGTGAAGGGTAAAATTCTTGATGTCTTCCATGAAAGACACAATTTTTCCGTGTTTTGAAAATTTTCCCCCTCTGTATTTGAGTTGCTTGCTTGTTCCTCACAGTTGCTCATATGTAGATCAGTAGTTGATGAACATTTACACTATTTTCTCCAGAGCATCATCTCTCCTTGCCTCAGGTGTGTCTTGATTTGAAAAAATATAAGGATGAAGAATTGGTTGCTTTTCTTAACAGTCTGTCCTATGGTTAGTCACCCTCACATTGTCATAGTCCTCAGGACTACATATTGCTCATATGTATTCATCTGGCTTCAGTCTCATTAGAGAGTTTCTTTGCACATAATGCCTCAGCTATATAGAAGCAACCGCCATTCATAGGAAAAATCATATACCTTGGGGGAAAAAGTAGAATTCTGAGGAACATATATGTGGGTACATTAGTTTTGCATGTTCTTGTCAACTGTAGTTGTTCATACCTAGTATACCTTCAGTTTCTTATTAATTTCTTAATGATTTTCAGCTTACAGTCAGTTAGTAATTGCTCTTACCCTCTTACATGTTATTTTTTTCAACCTAATTTCTTATTTTTTTTTTCCAGTCATCTTGCATGGGCTTTTATCTAGGGTGTACAATTTAAGCCAGCTGTTCCTCTAATAATCTCCTGAAGAATGCCTCTGTCTCACTTGCATTATTCCATTTTAATTTGTCCTTCAAAGCAACTTCACTCAATTTCTCTCAGCTTTGGTAAATTACGTACACCTGATGCTTTTCACTGTTCAAGATTGTCCTTTATTTGCCTACAGAATAAGTGATAGGTTGCCATTGCTGATTCCTAAGAAGCAATGATTAATTAATCACTGGACTGGAACCATTAATCTCTGTCTTCTAAAATTAGATTGAAACTTAACATACCTCCTGTCAGATGCAATAACTCTTGATTAGAAAAATATTCACCAATTTTTATAAATGTTAATGCTGTTTCTGAGTTATGCTCAGAATCCTGAAAGGCTGTACAGGAAAATTTTCAAGACCAAGTGCAAAGCTCTGGGTGCAAAATGACTCTCAGGCGATAATGAACATCTGAACAAATGAACAGACACTGGAGAAGGAGACAGACTGACACAAAAAAGCCTGTTGATCCCAAGTGTTCTTTGTGACATCGAGGTGTCTAGAGGATGACAAAGAAGCTCCTAAATTTTTCACTCTGAATGACACTGAAATATGTGGGGAAATATTGCAAGAGAAAAGTGACAAGAACACTCCACAGAATACCAGGTTGGAAGAGGCCTCAAAGATTGTCTGGTCCGACCTTTCTTGGCAAAAGCACTATTTAGAGAAGATGACCCAGCTCCCTGTCCAGTCCAGTCTCAAATGTGTCCAATGTTGCAGAATCCCTCACTTCCCTAGGAAGGTTATTCCAAGATCTGATCCTTCTCACTGTGAAAAGTTTTCATTCTGAGTGCAACTGGGATCTCCTGGGGAGTAACTTGTACCCATTACCCCTTGTCTTTTCCAGTGACTCTTTGTAAATAGGGAGAGTCCACTTCTTTGTAGTCACCCTTTAAATACTGGGACACAGTGATGAGATGTCTCCTAAGCCTTATTTTCTCCAGGCTGAACAAAACCAGCTCTCTCGGCCTTTCCTCATACAGCAGGCTTCCCCACCCTGTGATCATCTTTGTACTCCTTCCCTGGAGAGAGACTCTCCAGCCTGTCTGCATCCTTTTTGTAGAGCAGGGACCAGAACTGAACACAATAATCCAGGTGTGGTCTGACAAGCACCTAGGATGACTTCTTTATCTCTGCTTGTTGATGCAGCCCAGCATCCTGGTAGCTTTCTTTGCCTCTGCAGCACACTGCTCACTCATGTTGAACTCATTCACCAGGACCCCTAGGTCCCTTTCCACAAGACTGCTCCCTAGCCAGGCAGATTACAGCCTGTGCTGCAGTCCTGCGTTATGTCTTCTGAGGTGCAAAGACTTGTCTTTGTTAACTTCAAAATGATCTTGTTAGCTCACTCCTCCAGCACAGTAAACTTCCTATAGGATGGCTCTCCCATACAAAGTGTCCACACCCCCACTCAGTTTGGTATCACCTGCAAACTTAATCAGGCTGCACTTGATTCCATCATCCAGATCACTTATGAAGATATTATACAGCATTGGGCCCAACATTGATCCCTGGGGGACACCAATTGTGACTGGTTGCCAGTCTGAGAATGAGCTATTTACCACCCCCTGCTGAGTGAAGCCTGTCAGCCAGTTCAGCTGAAAAGCCTTGGAGAAATCCAAGTAGACAATGTTCACCATTTACCCCAGATCAACAGAGCAGGCTACTTTATAGCAGAAGGCAATCAGGTTTGTCAAGCACGATTTGCTTTTGGTGAATCTGTGCTGGCTTTTTCCATTCACATGCTTCATTCGACTTGTGATGGTCCCCAAGAGGATTCTTTCATAACTGTTCCAGCAACTGAAGTAGAAATGATGGGCTCTTCTAGAATCTGGAAACTGTGTCTTGGTATTAAACTTCAGCATGCTCTGCAGGATTCCAAACTCCAAAATATTGTGATCACTCCAGCCAAGGCTGTCACTAACTGAGATATTAAAAAGCAATTTTTCTTGGTTAGTGAGCAGCAACTCCAGCAAGTCCTTATTACTAAAAAGGAAACAAACTCAATGTTGACTCACCTTAATGTTTGTTCCTGTTCTCATGTAACAACTGAGCTCACACTGACCTCTCCTTTTACAAAATAAGCTAATTCCAGAACTCCCTTTCTAAAGAGTGTAACATTTTACTAAAAATAAAAAGTTTTTTAAACTATCTTCATTTCTTATAAACCCACTTGAGGAAATAGAATATTATCCTTCTTTCTCTTTCTTCCAATTTTCCTGACAAAGAGACTTTGAAGGCTGCATCAAGTGTGACCAGCAGGTCAAGGGAGGTGCTTCTTCCCTCTGCTCCACTCTTGAGAGACCCCGTCTGGAGTATTGTGTCCAGTTCTGAAGCCCCTAGCATAAGGAGGACATAGAGGTCTTGGAGCAAGTCCAGAAGAGGGCCATGATGATGATCAGATGGCTGAAGCACCTCTCCTATGAAGACAGGCTGAGAGAGTTTGGGCTGAGCAGCCTAGAGAACAGATGGTTCTGGGGAGATCTTATAGCACCTTCCAGTACCTGAAAGGAGCCTACAGGGAAGCCAGGGAGGAACTTTTACAAGGCTATGTAGCAATACAACAAGAGGTAATGGTTTTAAGGTAAAAAGTAGGTATATTTAGACAATAGTAAGAAAATCTTCACTATGAGGGTGGTGAGAAAATGGAACAGGTTGTCCAGAGAATCTGTGGAAGTCCCCCCTCTGGAAGCACTCAAGGACAGGTTGGATGAGTCTTTAAGCAACCTGGTCTAGTGGGAAGTGTCTCTGCCCATGCAGGAGGGTTGGAACTAGAAGATCTTTAAGGTCTCTTCCAACCCAAACCATTATGTGATTCTATGAAGGCAAAAATACTCTCCAGCATTTTCTTCAGTCGACTTGTACTGGTATCAGCAGTAAATTCAGATTCTGTTGGAGACTAAAGATATGCATCTGCGTGTTGTTGACTGACCAGTCCAAGAATTAGTAGCAGTCCTCTCAGTTTCAAGGGTAGTTTTGGAAATCACTTTCTTTTTACAATCCATTAAAAACCTAATTACAGATACTTGGTTTTCTTTTATGATCTACACAGAAGAAATAACCTCTCTGTAGGAAATGAATTCATGTACAATCCCTGTACACTGGTTTTGCTTTTAAGTGCCATATTCTTGACAGTCATTTGCTTTAAATAGAAAAGAATATAAGGCTTCTCTTGAATTTTACAGGTCTTTTTGACAGAAATTAAAATATCATACATCTAACTAAAATGGAGTCAATGGTTCAGTGCACAGAGTGTTCTCATCAGTAAACAGCTTGAAAACTTTAGCATGTAAAAAATGAAACAATGTTTTAGTCTAAAATTCAAACCTTTTAAATACCCTGCTGCTTAGAATCATTTAGCTCTGGGCTAAAGTCAAAAGCACTAGCAAGTTTTCCCTCTGAAAATACACTATGTCATTAACATGAATGACCATATTCCTAGCAGTACAAAGAAGACAAGAAAATATCAATAATCCTCAAATAAAGGAAACCAAAGCCCTGTCTGCTTCAGCTTAGAACACCCAAATTCTGCTTAAGTACAGTCTGTGCCAGTAATTCACTGTGAGAATGCAGAATGCATATAAATTACTTGTAATATGGATGCATCACCCCTGAAGATT
Source organism: Apus apus (assembly GCF_020740795.1). Classification (NCBI taxonomy): domain Eukaryota; kingdom Metazoa; phylum Chordata; class Aves; order Apodiformes; family Apodidae; genus Apus; species Apus apus. Next base: position 37,370,764 of record NC_067312.1, on the reverse strand, counting down.
ATCCTTCTGTCTTTCAAGAATTACATAAATCTTTTTTAATGTGCCTTGTGTGACTGCACAAGTAGCTCTATGAAAAGCTCAAGCAGTCATAATCTGTGGGGTGGATATTGTCCATTTTTGCTGTTTCATTAACAATAAGAGTAAAAAAGTTTCTTCTCCTTATGTTAGCATTCATAAAATGTCTGTACATGCATAACTTCACCCATATATATACACGTTCATAACTTCATCAGTCAGTGACTGCTTTTACTAAGCCAATTTTTTTGTGATAACATCTTCTTTTAAAATATGATCATAAAGAGCTGTTATTCTGGAGAAGTATGTACAAAACACCAGGCAACAGAACTGGTCTCATTATGGCTCTTTTTATTTCATTATATTCTAGATTAAAGCATTTGCGAAGAACCATGAAGATTTATTTTCACATGAATCTCAATTTTGTAAGTCTTGCTACTCCATAAAAGCATATGAGGAAGTACAACACACATAATCTAAACAAGCCCAAAATACTTATAGCAAAACAGAAGTGTTTGCAATAATTTCTCACTTTGAAGAGGAGGGAGAACCACCCTCTATCACTTTCTACCCCTCACCCAACTGGTGATTCTACCATTATAAAAAGATATCATAAGAGTTCATATAGTGTAAATCTCTTTGCCTCAATGCAGAAAAGAATATTCTATTTCCATCAACTCTGAATTCTCACTGTATCTAAGAAAAGCTGTAGCAACACTTTCTGAACAGCACACATTATTTTGCAATCTGCTGGCTAGTCTCTCTAGAACACACTAGCGACTAGACTTACCTACTTGTATTAGAGAAGATCCTTAACTATACAGTGTTTAAAAGTTACAGATTCAGAAAAAAATATTTTAAAAAACAACTGTCACTACTCCGCATTCATTTTAGTTTTGCTCCGTACACCTAAATTATTTAAAATATTTTTTTTTCTTGTTTATTGTCTTTGTCAATGATCTGAAGCAAGGAGTAAAGTACACTCTCAGTAAGTTTGCAGATGACACCAAGTTGGGTGGAAGTGTTGATCTGTTTGAGAGTATGAAGGTTCATCAGAGGGTCCTGAACAGGCTGGACAGATGGGCTGAGGCCAGTTGTATGAGGTTCAACAAGAACAAGTGTTAGGTTCTGCACTTGCATCACAGCAACCCTGTGCAATCCTGCAGGCTTGGGGAAGAGTGGCTAGAAAGCTGCCCAGAGGAAGAGGACGTGGGGGTGCTGGCTGACAGCCAGATGAGCAAGGGCCAGCAGTTTGCCCAGGTGGCCAAGAAGACCAACAGCCTCCTGGTTGCATCTAGAATAGCATAGCCGGCAGATCTGGGCAACAGATCTTTTCCCTGTACTCAACACTGGTGAGGCCACACCTCGAGTACTGTGTTCAGTTCTGGGCCTCTTACTGCAAGAAGGACATTGAGGTGCTGGTGCATGTCCTGTGAAGAGACACAAAACTGGTGAAGGGTCTGGAGCACAAGTCTTATGAGGAGCGGCTGAGAGCATTGGGGTTGTTTAGTCTGGAGAAAAGGAGGCTGAGACTTTATTGCTCTCTACAACTACCTGAAAGGAGGTTGCAGTGAAGTGGGGGTCAACCTCTTCTCCCAAGTAACAAGTGACAGGATGAGAGTGAATGGCCTAAAGTTGTCTCTGGAGAGGTTTAGATTGGATAGTAAGGAAAATTTCTTTACTGAAGTGTTGTTAAGCATCGCAACAGGCTGCTCAGACAAGTGGCTGAGTCATCATCCCTGAAGTTATTTGAAAGACATGTAGGCGTGAGACTTATTTAGGAATATGCGTTAGTGGTGGACTTGGCTATGTGCTAGGTTAATGGTTGGATTCCGCTGTTGGATTTCTTTATGATCTCTAGCATCTTTGCCAACCTAAATGGTTCTATGAAATGGAATGCGATGGATGATGTAATGTGGCCAATTATAGTTTGTTATAAGCTTTATGACACACAACTCACTATTTTCTGCAGACAAGGTGTCATGTCCGGACTTGCACTGGTTTTGGCTCGGGTAGGGTTAGTTGTCTTCATAGTAGCTACTACGGGGCTCTATTTTGGATTTGTGTGGAAAACAGTGTTGATAATGCAGGAACATCTTCATTATTGCTGAGCAGTGTTTACAGAGTGTCAAGGCCTTTTCTGCTTCTCACCCCACCCATGAGAAACCTGGGGGTGCACGAGAGGCTGGGAGGGGACATGGCTTGGACAGCTGACCAAAGGGATATACCAGACCATATTACATCATGTTCAGCATATGAGACTAGGGGGAAGAAGAAGGAAGAAGGGGACATCCAGAGTTATGGCTCTCGTCTTTGTGACGGACCCCAGCATTCCAGGGAATGGCCCAACACCTGTCTGCTGATGGGAAGTAGTAAATTAATTCCTTGTTATGCTTTGCTTATGTGCACAGATTTTGCTTTAGCTATTAAACTGTCTTTATCTGCCTATCTATCTGCTATCTATTTGTCATAAGCAGCAGGTATTGACTAAGATGCCATGGCACAAGGTTCTATTATATGCTTGGAACTGGAGATTAATTCCTTTCTTGTGTCTGTCCCACTTGTGTCTGATCCACTTGTGTATAGGACAGTCTCCAAGACCAAGAAAATGCTCCTTTTATCTTTTCTAAGAAGAATTGTCAGCCTTGATGAGATTCAGGGCTGACCCAGATTTTATTCTGGGTTGTACTAAATTGTTTTTAAAAGTACACCCTGCCTATCCCAGTAGGTAAGAATAACTAAGATTCATCTATACTGCCTCTTGTTTTCTACATCGGACTTGTGGGAAAAGCTACGAAAGAGATACAATGAGTTATTAAAAGATTCCCACAGGAGCTGGAGAAACCGTGTAAGAAATTCAAAGCCTGGATAAATGCTCAAGTACAGGATCCAAACCAGTCTTTATTCTGATCTATTTTACTCTGATGAAAATGCATTAATCTTAGCCAGAATATATAATTTTCCATGGTTTTAAATAAATATTATTTAAAAAGCAAGTTTCCTTGACAGTCAAATCCATGTGTTTGTTTTCCAAAATAAGTGTGGCTAAAAAACCTGAGTCAAATCCTGATTTGGTGTCGATATAAATTCCAAAGCACAAATCTAGGAAAGAGAGTATATTCTACATTTCAGTCATGTTTGGCTACTTTTCAGTCATGCACTCTTACGTTAGGATTAGTCCTGCTGTTAGTTCAGGGATCTCGTTACATTTCCAAGGCAGAATAAATAATACACATAGCCTTAAAACTAATTTCACACTTGAGTGTTGCACTAAGTGAAAGAGATTTCTGAATCTTCGTGACACCTGCTTAGGGATTGAGACTTGCAGGGTTTGGCACTGCTGTAAGGAAAATTCTCCTTCTGGTATCCCTTTGGTGCAGACTGAGCCCAGTCAGTCCAACATGAAAAATATCAGGTTGTATTTCAGGTACCCAAACCAGCCAGAGTCAAAGGGTAGACAAATGCTAATGAGTAGGATGTTTTTAAGTAGAGACTGCAGAGTGAGAAAGCAACGATGGCAGTCTCTTAAGGGATTTTGTGAGGTTATGTCCTGGTTTAAGCCAGGATGAAGCAAATTTTCATTTTACTGATTTTTTTCCTTTAGAGGCCTCTCTTTTAACAGCAAGTTTTCCAGCCAGTGGACTAAGAACACTGGAATGTTTATGTTGCTGCTGGGACTTCAAGGTGATTTCTCTCTACTTGTTGAAACTGTGGCCTCAGAAGCTAAGGGAGCAGAAGAGTCATCTATGTAAGCTCAGAGGAAGGTCAGAGATCACAGAAGACAGCTTCCTTCCTTCTTCTTCCCTTCTCTTCCATCCATGGCTGGCATCCCAGGAGGACTCCATCCATCCGTCACCATTGATCCCCAGGCTTGTGCATTCCTGGCCTTTGTAACTCTCCCCCCAGTTTCTGTCTGCTCTGCCGCTCTCTCTGGCAGCTCTGGAACTTCTCGAGACTGTTCGCAGCTGAGGAGAGTGTGGTGGGAGCTGCTGGGGGTGGGGGGAGGTGAGAGGGGTTCACACATTCCTGAACACATTTGTATATAATTGCACATATTTTCTTTTATCATTAGTGTTTAATTAAATGTGTCTAGTTTAGTTTTCAATCCAGCAAATTCTCTCTTATTCTCTCTCTCCTTCCCTACCTGGATGGGTGGGAGGGGATCAAGAGCATTGTTGTCGCTGTCTCAGTTGCTGATCCTGAGTTAAACTGTGACAGGTTTACAGGTGATAATTTATTCTGTAAAGTCCCTTGCACTTCTACAATAGCTCAGCCTGTGGTCATTAATGCTGTGCCCACCCAGATCACCAGGCAGAGTAGAATGGAGGCAGATGGAGGTATATTACTGCCTTTTCAACCAAAAATTTAGTGTAAGATTGTATTGTTTATGTAGCATGAACCCCAGTTGTGTCATCTTCTGCATGAAATTGCTTTGTATGAAGCACACTGCTCATCTGCAATTGCTCTGTAGGGAGTGCTGGTGGGGGGAGAGGCCTAAGCCTCATTTTTCTTAATGGACTCAGCCAGTAACTTAGGAAACAGCCTTCTGAAAATCATGATACTGCTGTACTTTTACCACAGCATGCAGGGACAACACATCACTCTTGCTTTGCCGTAGGCAGCAAAAGCAGCTGTATAGATCCAAGCTTGTCTGCGGTTTTACAGGAACTACATCTCTTATGCACTGTTGAAGCTCATTGCTGACTCAAAGGTGATCAGTAGAAATAAATACAGAAGAAGAGAGTGCTCCTGAACCCAAGACCTAAAGCAAGAGTTGTTGCCAGCATTTACAGGTGCTTCTCCTTCCTCTTTTCCTCTGGAAAGCAATTCAGTTTTGCAAAGCTGAACTAGGAGATCAGTAAAGTAATCCATCCTAGAGGTAACCTCTATCCTCTGACAGGTTTTGAGCCTTAAGAACTCACAGAAGACTTTTCTATCATGGCATTCCAACATAACAATGACATGAAGATCTTGGAAGTGAGTCCAGAGGAAGGCCATGAATTTGATCAGAGGGCTGAAGCACCTCTCCTATGAAGACAGGCTGAGAGAGTTTGGGCTGTGCAGCCTAGAGAACAGATGGTTCTGGGGAGACCTTATAGCACCTTCCAGTACCTGAAAGGAGCCTACAGGGAAGCCAGGGAGGAACTTTTACAAGGCTATGTAGCAATACAACAAGAGGTAACAGTTTTAAGATAAAAGTAGGTATATTTAGACAATAGTAAGAAAATCTTCACTACGAGGGTGGTGAGAAAATGGAACAGGTTGTCCAGAGAATCTGTGGAAGTCCCCCCTCTGGAAGCACTCAAGGACAGGTTGGATGAGTCTTTAAGCAACCTGGTCTAGTGGGAAGTGTCTCTGCCCATGCAGGAGGGTTGGAACTAGAAGATCTTTAAGGTCTCTTCCAACCCAAACCATTATGTGGTTCTATGAAGGCTCTGAATTAAGCTAAACCATTACACAGGTATCCAAGGAGGTATCTGTTCAAGGTCCAAAGAACAGCAGAAATAGACAATAGTAAAATTGCAAAAAGTCAAACAGCAGCAGCATTTTTGATGCAGCACTAGGTACTCCCGAGCTGGTTCTGCTCAGCTGGAGAATCTCAGCCTTCTGCTTCTACTTTCCTTGCCAACCGTCAAGGTTAGTCAGATCTGGTTCCTCCCTCAGGAAATGCAGTTACTAAAACCAGAAATCTGGACTTTGAGAATTCAGAAGGACTATGAATGAAATCTACCAGGAGTGGAGGAGGTCCAGTGATCCCTTATCCCTAGAGGAAGGAAGAAATTTGAGGATGTCTCAATCATGTCGCTGGAAAATCAATAAAAATTGCCACACCTAGTAAAGATACAGACCGTTTTCAGAAAACACTCTTGCAAAAATTCAAGACATTATTTGAAATATATAGCCTGCCTGCTTAGTTATCAGGTAGGAGTTTATACGGGTCTAGGTTTTTTATTTCTTCCTCAGATTTCATCTAGTTTCTATCTACACTTCTATAAACTTAGAAAAAAGGTCTTTATCAGATTTTTATTAGGTAAGTTTTCTTTTGTCTACCACCATATGTTGTAAAGAGTATTAAATGTTCTCTTTATCTATACATTTGATGATAAAGTAAAACACACACAGACCCAAAAAAGCTGGAGTGTATTTTAGAAAGCAATGGGCTGTGAATTGTTGATTAAAGAAACAGATTGGGTTCTTAGCACTTCCATATTTGCTGGCATTTTTAAAAATAATTATGATCATTATCAATCTAGTTCCTGGAATATTCCCTTACAATTTAAATGTAGAGTTTAGTATATAAAAAAAGCAAATAATCTTTGTATTGCATTGTTATGCAAGATGAAGAAATAGAGAGATGAAAAATACTGGAAACAAGACGGAATCTGATACATTTTAAGTAGATCAACAGTGTTTGAGTCTTCTTTATCTGCTTGGAAATGCTCAGAAAACTCATAGCAGATTTCACCCTGAACAAATTTATACTCTGCTCTTAGAAAAATAAATAGTCAAGAGAACAAACATTTAAGTGAATGGAGGGACAACATTAGGTCTAACACATACTTTGCAAAACATGCTTTGGAAACCTCTGTGTTAATAACAGCTATTCTGATTACTTTACAAATATTTAATCTAGCTGCCTTTTTTTTTTTTTTTTTTTTTTTTTTTTTTGTGTTGGCAAACAACACATGATAGAGCTGGAAGTTGCAGGTCACCGGTTATCCATATGGGCTTCTTATATTCTTTAACATCAGCACCACAGATCCTTGATGGTGGGTACCAATATAACACTGTCAGATAGGTGTGAAAAGAATTAACATTGGTGACAAGCAGCACAGGCGGGCAGTACAAGGACCCAATCTGCTCAAAAGCAGGTGTATTACTCTAAAAATACTTTTGTAACGTAACTATAAAATTGCTGTTAGCTACTTCAGAGATTTCTAGGGAATCTGTGCAAACCTGAGAATTAAAGCAGACTGAAACAAGTGTGGGCAGTCTCACTGTTACAAGGAAAACATTGTATAGGTATATACAAACCAGAGAAAAAGAAATCTGGTTTGGTTTTTTTGCAAGCCAATGAAGCTCTGTCCTCTTTGGTTACTTTAGCCCCTGGCTATTGTCTGTATGTGTCTTACCAGCAGCAGAAATTTGCTAAAGACTGGTGTAACCAACAAAAAAAGTACCAAGGCCATAGGTTGTCTCTTCAGCAGATCAATTAACCCAAGACTTTAGAGTTCAGTGCTGTTGGTAGTATTTGAAAGCCACAGTCAGAAAACTTCTCAAGCAAAATGTTTTAGCCATCACAAATATTTTTGTAGGTGTAATATTTGCTGACTTTATCAGAACATTCTTATTTCATAATAATGCTTCTTATAGAAATAGAATAACAGAAAGACAAAAAGTAACCTCACTATACTTGTGGCAAAATAAAACTTGCAAATACAGCTGTGGTAGACACTAATTTTAGGTTGGTTTCCTGTGCTGGAGATACCCTTATACTGAGAGTAATGACAATACATTCTCAGGTCCTGGAAACAAAGAATCCTATCAGCTCCATTCAGATAGTCAAAGTTTGCATCTGTAAGCACACCTAGTTTCCCAGGCCTCCCTGCACCTGTGTTTCAATCTCCCCAGTCATGTATATCACAGGGAGAAAGAGTTTAGCTGAAACTCCACTTGCCTTCACATGGAATAGCTAACCTTCAAGTCTGTTTTGCATGATAGCTGAAGGTTGTTGTTGCTCTTGAAATGGAAGAACTTCATAACAGTGAAACCAAACCAACCTCTCCTTTATTAATTTTCTAGCCTTCTTCAAGTCATAGTTTCTCTTTTATCAAGCTGACTCAAGCCACATTTACTCAGGTGAGTGGGCTCAACACTTAGGTAAATCAAGTTCCAAATTGGAAAGAGTTAAAGGGATACTATTGCAGCTATCTACAATCTACCTAGCTGATGTTTACCTTCCCATAAGAAAACAAGGAAAAGACAGAAATTATACAGTAACAAATCTGAAGTTTCATTTTAAGGAAGATCCAAACTGTATTCGGCACAGGGCAGGGGCAACAGCTTCCCAAGGGGCTAGCTGAAAATTGCCTGTGAGGCATGCTATACCACTAGGCCTCCAAGGCCAGAGGGTATAATTAAAATCTATAGGAGCCTAAAACCGTTTTGAAACAGATTCTTGACAATCACATCATATATATTCAGATTCATTTCAACCAATAATCTGGAAGCTTACGTTTATGACTTCAACTGAAGTTTTGGCTGTTCAAGACTTGCAGGATATTGCTGGATATTACCGACACTGCTTTTTGTTACTGTAAAGATATTTCTTAAATGAGGAAGGGAACAGAATGATAGGCTGACCCTTTTGTCACTGAATAGTATCTAAATGTCCAAATAATACCTAAGTTTCCCAATCCTATAAAAGTAACTTTGCTAGATATTAATCAAGACAAAAATTTTGTTCAGCATTTATAATTTTTTCTAGAAACACCTAGCAAGGACTTTTATCTTCAGTGAGCTACTGCTCCTATATTGTCCCTCACCCTTTAGTAATCTTCTGCAGTATTTGCTGTCAGAACACATTGCTTGGAAACGCATGCCTTTTCTAACCAGTTCTTATCAAGAGACAGTACTGCAGGACTGAGAACTGAAAATTACTCATTCCTTAGTGTAGAAAAACAAGCTAGACATCAACAACATAATCTGTCGGCACATGGTTATGCAATGAAGTGTACTAAAAATGAGACCCATTAAGGTGCCATTCTGCTTACTATAAGACAAAAACTTACACATATGCATTTAGAAAACATACTTAGCTACCGAAGATTATCAGCAGCTATTACTTTTAGAGCTTTTTTGGCATATTTTTTACAGAATGCAAACAAAAAAAAAAAAAAGTGAAGGCTTCAGGAAATATATTGTGCCATTAGAACTAGACCAGCTGATTTATATAAACATTGCTCAATGTTTTTAAAATGGGCTTAAAATGAGAGGCTAGAGACTGAGCATCAATCTAAGCTTAAAGATTCTGTGGTCTGTTGAAATGAATGTGTGAATTCCTTTGTAGCTAATAAGCAGATGCAAGAGTTTCCGTGCCACAAAGCCCAAAATCTTTGCTTCTTCTCCAGATAGGAAGCAAACTGAAAATTTGAAATGTGGGGAAAAAAAAAAATAAAAAAAATCTGAAAGCTTTCAAGAGATCAACTGCTTTAACTGAAACAAAAAGAACCAGAAAGATTTGTGTCAGATTAAAGAATATTTCTTTATAAAGGCACACTTTTCATTGAGAACTGCAGTTGAGAATCCTTTGTCCTTTCTTTACGGGATCAGTATATGAGAAGAGAACACACCTTCTTTAAAGTAACAAAGGCCACAAGACTAGACAACACAGTCGGGAAATGCGCACTGCCTTTATCCGTGACAGAAATAGTAATTTTTAATTGGCACAGCCTGTAGAAGAGCTAGGTCTCAGACACAGCTGCCACAAGGGAGTGCACAAAAATGGAATCCCACCTGAGCTGAGATCATGTGTAGCAATACATCAAGAATTATTATTAAAAATACTATGTGTATTTAAATATACACATGTGTATAAATATATATATATGTTTGTAAACATATATATATGTTTACATACATATATGTATAGGTGTGTATGCACATGTGTATCTACATACTTATCTTTATGCATTAATCTACTTCAGAGTAAACATTTTCTGAAATTTCTTTCAGTGGCAAGTGGCTACTTATTGAGACCTCTATGACAAGAATTACTGATATAAAGCACATAACTATTTTCACTAGCTGAACATCTATTAAACTGTTTACAGTCTGTGGAGATTGTACTTATCAGGGCCATTTATATGTAAATAATTTCATCCCACTCTCTCCCTTGGAAAGTCTTGAATGGAGGAAGGACTTAGAAACATTCAAAGGTAACTGACTTCTTACTGTCTATCAAAGTAGGTTGTACCTATGTTTGTAAAATATTGGGCATCTGTTAAAAGATATCATACAATCATTCTCTCAAGTAATTTTGAAACTTGTTTGCTAGTCTTTAAATTCGTGAGCCACTGCTGCACTCACAAACAAAAGCAGGACTGGGAAGAGTGAAAGTCACCTTTGACAAATCTATGAAACACACTGCAATGGACAGCCCAAATTGCAGGGTTGTTTAACATGTGCACATACAATGAGCAGATGGGTTCAAGGAGTTTAGATACACATCTAAGGAATGTTTGGCCAGCTGGGGATAAGATCACCACAATGTGAAGGTGATGAAAGAGAGCAGCTTGCAACTCTGCTTGATCTCTGTGATCTGTGAATGTAGCCAGACAGCTTCTGAAAGGAAAGCAACAGGGGCAGGCAGAAGTCAGGCACAGACCATATGTGGTCTTGTTGAACCGTTTTGTTTTTTCATACCATCATCTTCAGGGGCCTCAGGAAACCACCAGACAAAAAGAAACACAGAAGCTGTGATGCCTAGCTGGTTGAATTTGGTGGCTAATGTTCTCACTGTGTAGAGAAGCACTGAAGAGGTCAGACTCAGGCTGACCCATGTGAAGGAAAAAGAGCCAGGACTTTAATGAACTTAGTAAGAACTGTCTGCAGGTTGCCAGTTTATATAATCACGTTGCAATACAAATTAACTGGAAAGATACCTTGCTAGCTCACAGATGCAATATGTGCTAACACAAATCTTTCTGAGCCTTTATTGAAACTGTAAAATAAGTCTTGGATATTTGTAAGTGTCAATCAGAAGATCAGTGTTGTCTCAACGTTGTTATCAGTGACTAGACCTCAAAATCTGGACTAACATCTCAACATGAGTTTGCAGTGGCTTGCTGAACTGGCTTGCAGGTGCAGAAACCATGGAGAATGGACTGAGGTATGGACAGTGCTGGTACCTGGTACAAGTCTATTCTGCTGGTGCAGCAAAGCAAAAAACAGCTGTCGAGGAAGATGGATAGCACTTGCTGTACCAACACCGAGGAAGCCTCAGTTGAACTTTCCTCACTATAATGTTATTATAATACAAAAACACCCCTCCTGGTAAGAAGCTACCTGCCTCCAAAGCTGGCCATGCCTCAGACACTCCTCTCTGGGCATGCATGGAAGCCTCACTCCAGACAGGTGGAGACTCGCATATTTCCATGAGACAGAGGTGGAGTGGAGGTGGGTCCAAGGAGGAGCAAGGTGTGCTACCCAGGATAAAAGATGGTCCTTAGTAACCAGACTTTGAAGATCTTCCCCACTGAGAGATCACGATGATCAAAGAAGCAGCAGTGGAATGCCTTCTGGATTCGGGACCACAGGGACGCCTTTGGACCCATGGTGGTAGCTATTATTGTTTTTCCCCCTTTTTTACCTCATCTTTCCTATTCTTTCTTCCTTTCTATCACATGTCACTTTACAGGCAAGACCAATAAAGTCATTGTGTTTTGATAACTTTACTCCCTGGGCTTGTTGCCATTTCTTTTTTGCACTTTGGGATCAGAGCTGAAACGAACCACCATGTGTCCACTGAGGAGTGGACTGTGACAATATTACAGAGAGTTTTTCTGCAGAAGGTTGTAGGAATTATTTCCCTCCAAATGAAGCAAGAGAACAGTTTATCTGCAAACTGGGAAGCTGCAGAGTGTTATCATGGGAAACATCTCTTAATCCTTTTGGAAATCTCCTTAGCTGGATCCAGATAATAGGACAAATAAACAGAAATTAGAGAAGCAGAACTTGTTAGTAATGAATTAACAGATATCTACATATTTGCCAGACTTTGAGAAAGGTGATAATGTGAACATCAATGGAGTGTCCTTGGGGACAAACTGTGGGTTAGAAGTGAAATCCTGACACTTGCTTTATGATCATGGAAAAACTTAGATGAAAATTATCTAGTGAAAAATTACAAACACTTTCAAGACGCACCTTTCTGTTATGTAAGATAGCTGAAAATTAGTATTTGGTGTTCAGATTGTCTACATGTGATATCATTTGTCCTGCTTAATTAAGCTTCCAGCAAACTTTGTCTGTAATTTAAGAGCTATATGAGCAGTTCATTATAGAAGTAGACACAGGGTAACTGTTTCAAGCAGATACTAAAGAGTACAGTGGCTGAAGTTCTTTTCAGAGGCAATTTTTTTACTATTACTTAATAAGCTGGTTAAATTTCAGATGTTTTTAATTATCTCTTAAATTTATACTTTCATTGCCCTGACTCACAAACTGTGATTAAAAAGAAACAAACCTCTATTATTTTTTTATACTTCGTTACCAACTTCAGTGTGTTATTTTTTATGACACAAGACGGTATGAAGTAATACTCCACTGGAAACTAAACAGAAAAAAAGAATGTATTCTTATTGTTGTTCTCACTGTGGGACAATGTCTTGAAGAAAAGTGACATAAGAAGAGGAGGATCCTACAGTATGAGGAGAAAAAAGGTTCCATTTTCCCTATATGTGTTTTGCTGACTAGTGAAGCTCACTTAGCCAGTGCTATCATCCATATAGTATTGAGGACTTAATTTCAAATGCACGGAGAGCTTGTGGGTGAAAACAGAAGTTTTAAGTAAGATTAATAGTTAATGCATCCAAAGGGAAAGGATCCAGGTTGTCTGAAATCAGGGTTTAGTCTGTTGCAGTACTTTGCCTTCAGGCTTACCAGCCAGTTCATTAGAGCTGGAGCAGCAAGGTGACCCTGAAGGATACACACACTCTGGGATATATTAGTGTAGCACACAAACATACCAGTTTTCAAGAGGAAGCAAAGGGAACAGTGCAACAGCTATCTCAAGGGATAGGTCATGCTGAACCAATGGATACAATTTACTTTTGTACAGGTCAGAAAAGAAATCAGTCTGCTATGGAGTCCTCCCACCTGATTGACACATATCCTTCCCTGTTTTCCGGCCCTGAAACAAATGTCTTACAAATTTCTTAAAACATACCCTTGTAAATCTGAGCTGGCCTCAACTCACTCAAATGCTGCACTGCCTCAAGCAGCTTTCTCCATTCTTTTATACTACTGCTAAGAATGGACAGTTTTGCAGAATGAAAGGTCTAAAGGGTTAGAGGACTCCAAGAAAAACTGTCTCTGCAGTGCAGGAAGAACCTGGGGAGTATGATCAGTCATGCTGAACAGAGCAAGCTATACTGGGTCTCAAGTGTATTCTTCTTCAGCAAGAAGACTATAAAACTGAGGTCCAGTTCCATAAGACGAGATACGCTTCAGTCAAAGGGTAACATAGATAAGAATCATTAAATGATGCTACTCAGGCAGAATTTGCCCACAGAAGTTTCTAGTGACTGAGAAGTTTTTTGCTTTGCTTTGCTTTGCTTTGTTTTGTTTGGTTTGTTTTGTTTTCCAGGAGGTCCCACCAATCCCCCATTGCTAGCAGAAGGTCTGTAGGTCTGATAGGCAGAAGTGTTGAACACCAGCATCCCCCATCTCCCATCAACAAGGAAACGGGACAGAGAGAAAAGGAAAGGTAGGTGTTAACACTACAAGTCAAGAGAGGTGTTGCAAGGTAGAATCCAAAACTAGAGGCTTCCCAGACATTGGATGTATTTTAATACAAAATCTGAATTATCACTCTTTAGCGTTTATCTTTTTGCACAGACTTCAATAGGTTCCTGAGAATAAAGTATAGAGGAAGAGAGTTTCCGACTTGAAGGCCTAAGGCACAGCAGCATGAAGTAATTGATATGCACCAGCACTCATTCTGGCTCACAGAATGAAACAAAGAAGTGGAATCAGGAACATATTAATTCAGCCAACAGAAAAAACAGGGATAGATCACCTGCCACCAACAGGGAGGAAACGCATGGCCAAGTTCAAGGTATAATGGGCCTTCCAGAAGCAGACTTCTACTGTGTGAGACACAGGACAAGGAAGAGTACATCAGATGGCACAAACCCATTTTCAATTAGCACAGCTCTCCTCCCTCCTCCTGACACAGAAAAGCAAAATGGAACATGCAATCTGGGGTAAAATAACAATTTAGTGGTATTGACCAAATATGACTTTTGTTCACAGAACAAGAACTGGAATAATGATGCAGATGTTTCTTTAGTAAGTCCAGAAAGGATACCATATGATTTTAATTGTTGGTCGTACATCAAAAGACTAAACCTACCTGTGGACTTGATACTAAATTGCAACCAATAGTTTAGAAAGGGCATCCTCTCTGAAGAACAGTCTATTAAGAATTATTACAAGTTGTGTCATAACCATTTAGATTTTTGACCTAGGCTTGTACAGCTAGTACTGGAAAAAATAATTTAGCATAATCAGTCTTGCTAAAATTACATGTGAAAGTGAAAGCCATTAATGGACACTTTGCAGATTAAGAAAAGATTTCTTGGTATTTTGAATGGGCTATCAGAACACAGGAAAAATGCAATTATTTGCTGATATAGAGTCAGTATCCTGTGTAAGGCATTACAAATTCAAAATTACATTACAAAATTATAAATAATTACATCTTATTGACAAAGGGCCCAAAGCGGAGAAGTGCACAATATAGCATAGAATATCTGGAAAAGCAAAAGAACCACTTTCCAACTTAATGTTGGGCTTACTATCCAACATTAAAAAAAAAATAATGATTAAGTAGTGTGACATGCACTCCAAACTGAAGCTAAACCTCAGTAGTAGTAATCATCTTCCCATCTAATCCCTCATATGGCACAGCTCACAAATTCTCTGTAGTAAGTCCACTTAACACTATAGATGTAAAATTCTATAGTAAAATATAATGAAAATTAGAAAGTCTTAGTGAGGTCTTTTAGTAGACTGCCTTGAATATGAGTCAGGTCAGAGGAAGCTGCATGCCATACCACCACAAGTCAGCCCATTCCTGAGGACTCAGCAACATGACTCAGAAGATGCAGGGAAAGCAATTACCTAAAAGAGCCAGCAACCAAGGTAGAAATTGGTATTCCAAAGCTCATGCACGAGAAATATTGAATCTTCCCAAGATCTGAGAGTTATGAAATAGATAACAGCATCCTATGTAAAGAAAGTCTCCAAAACATGAATGATGGAAGGAAAACTAAAAGCTATCTCGAAAGTAATAAAACCAGAAGAACTAGTTGGAAAATGTAAATAAACATTGAAGACCTCAACAAGCATGTAAACTAAGACAATCAGACTCCAGATTATTAAACGTTCAGGGATTAATCCATATAGATATTAAGGACCAAAGGCTCAAATCAAACACATCAGCAACTGAAACTCTTGCAGTTGTCAGATTAGAGACACAAAACAGGAGTCCTTAACTGTCTCAAAAGGAAAAATTTACTAGATTTATTAATGGCTTGGCATTTTCAATATTCATGATAAATACTAGTATAATGGCTTGCAAAATGTCTCCTGTCATGAAAAATGAGCAAGTGTCATCCCAAACATGTCTATGTTGCAACCAAGAACCATCATTTGCAAAAACAGGCAGATAAGGCCAGGGCTGTGTATGCCCTAAGTTGGGGCATGAGTGGCTGAGGGGCAGGGGATGTTTTTCATGCTTGTGGATGCAGAGCAAAATTGCACAGCAGCATGAGCAAAACAGCCTCAGGCAACAGAAGAAATCCTACTACACCTTGAAAGGAGACAGCAGTACATCAGCATCCCCACTAACTCTTGAGCTGCTTACTAGAGATACAGCCATCCCTAATGAAAGGCAAGGGAAGACAGCACTACCTACAGTTCCAACAAACTTGTTTTATGTCTAAAAAAGGAAGAGATCAAGCAAAATCAAAACAAGCACATTGTTAACAGCTTGTGAAGAACAGCACACAGCTCTAGCTTCTGGAAAAGTTGGAAGAAGTTTTGGAGCCATCTGCCAAACAGAGAGAGAAAGGGCAAGACAGATACCAAGGCATCTGGAAAACTTTTTTTTAAATGTGAGAATTGAAGTAATTGCCCAGAATTAAGCCAATTCAATTCTACAAAGTAAAGCAATACAAGGATGTAGATTTTACAGTCTGTTTATGTCATGGAAACCTGTTTTAGGCCTATATGGATGATAGTTATGACTCCTTTCAGATGGGGTGCTTTCTCTTTGTGGACAGCTTTTGAGAGTACCATCCACTTTGACCACGTAGTGTTCCTGTCTGGAAACATAGCTCATTGCATCTACTTTGTAAGTTTCTAGGCTAGATGGTGTGCTTGCTAGCTAAACTGGTAGAGACAATTTCCCAGACAGAGAAGTCAGCAGTAAGGCACTACATTAGTAGTAGAGTAGAGCATCTGGTGCCTTTCTTGAGGATGTTCATCTTGGACAAAGAGTTGTGCTAGCTAGTGAAATTACATTTCATTACATATGTAAGTATTCTACATGCTTATAGGTATTTACTTGAGACTGTACTTGCACAAGTCCTGTCAACTGGAAGCCTGCAAGACCTGTTTTGGCTGCAAATCTTATATTTGGAAGATTTTGGAAGATAAGTGGAACCTTACCTTATAATGTAAAAACTTTGTAGGTGATGGTTTTCAAGTCAAGCAGAGAAGAACAAGAGAGAAAATGAATGTCGAAGTTCAGCATGAATAGTAGCCAAAAAGAAAGTGATTTATGAAATGTGCATAAGACAAAAAATCAGTTCTATTTTGGTTACAAGCAGAGGAGACCAGTTCAAACCTTGTGTGACTGCACTTCATTAACCTCTATGATGGCCTCCCTTTCTTTTTCCACCTCCTAGCAAAAACTGAAGCTGAAACTGTACACTATCACTGAGGATAAGATATCACCAGAACATGCTCCAGCATACACATAAACTACCAAATGCAAATATCAGCCATCACAATCATATAGCAAATTAGGAGACAAAGGACTTCTTCAAGCACATTTACTTAACACTCACTGTGCTTACATATTCAGTAATTTTAAAAAAATTTACTCTGTAAACTTTGCACAGTCTTTATTGCAAATTTGTTCTAGACATGCAGTTTGCATTTCATTAGGGACTTTATTACAGGCCAAACAATCACAATATAAGAAAACTGTGTAGACACCTGATTTACGCATTGTTGATGAGACTATTCAGCTATTCAAACAGTGTGAATTGTAAGCAAAGAGAACAGATGTTGTCTAAATTTGAATGGGAGGTCTGTGGGCTTTCTCACCCCTCTCATGCTGTTAAGCTTTTTGCCTTCACAAATGGGTCAGCAGTAAAGAACTGTAAAATTCCTTTGCAATCCTATTTACTTTGCTTTAACAAAATTAATTTAGCCCCTGATGTTTAATAGCCTAGAATTTGAAAGAAATGTTTGTCAGTAATGACCAAATTGTTTCACTTTTAGACATCAGGACTCTCTTTGTCAGAGTTATTTTCTTTGAGAAAGGGATTTCAGTTGAGACTGTCTCCTTTTCACAGATCAAATAGCAAGCAAGATATCTATTGTGCCACCTAAACCCAACAATTCTATAAATTGATTTGCAAGTACTAACTGCAGGATTTGATCTTCTCATGCCCATCTAGGCAGATTTTTAGAGACAGCAATAAAATAAGGAGTTTTATTGTTTAAAATGTTTTTAATAGTTTTTCCTTACATTGGAGCTATCTTTCAATATCAGATATTCAAGTCTTTTGAAGTGGAGGACATGGGCACAGAGTATACTAGGAAGTTAAAAAATATTTTAACACAAGAAAAATACTGTTCTGGAAAAGCTGTCTCTGGTATATCCTTCCCATATGTGACAAAAGAATTGTCAAATACAGACCTTTCCAGTTCCAAGAAGATGGTGCTCTAGTAACTTATTCTGCTCTTTCTGCTGATATTGACCTGCATTAACATTCACAGACTTCACTGAGACTTGCACCAGTAAAACTTAGGGCTGAATTTGTCACTAATGTGGATGTAACACTCATATTTGGAGAACAAAGATGATGGCTGTCAGAAGACCTCTATATATGGGGAGCCTGCTTAGGATACTTAAAAGAAGTCTGATTTTTAAACAAACATCAAATGCTCACAGCATAAAAATCAAGGCATAATAACCTACTTCAGGAGGTCATTCCATAAAAGGGGCTTCTGAAAGAGCAGTTTTGAAGAGTCTTTGAACTTATAATACTTTCTAAAGAAGTAAAGTTATGAGTTATTTCACTAACCCTTCTATAGGGAAAGAAATATATAGGTTGTGCGGTTTTTTTACTTTTTCAGCAATTCTTCTTGAAGACTATTCTTGATAACTAAACCACTTCAGATGATGAACCTGAGAACTAGCAAGTATCTAGAAAGGAGCCTGAAGAAAGCAAAAATGTAACTTTGGTTCTGTCCTGGCTAAAATCAGAACACTTGCGTGCATCAGAGAGCCAATTTTCTTTGCAGTAATTTTATTTTCAGTTAAGTTTCTTCTAAGTAACTGAACTTGCTGAAATTATCCACCTAGTTTTCAGTTAATGTCTGCTTCTAGGACTGATAAGGCTCTATATTTATAGTTACTGCTAGAGAATGGCGTGCAGAACTAAGGCCACTGCTTGGTTTCTGCAAAATATCTTATGTTATGGAAAAAAAATAAATGGAGGAAATGGGTCACACCTGCGACCCTCCTGTGGGGAGTGGCAGATCAGACAGGTAATGAAAATGGACAGAATCAAGTATTCCATCCCACACATGTCATACTCGGTGTAAATCTGCAGAATCACAAGAGTCAAGCTTTCCTTGTCCATGGCTGACGTTGTAGGATGACTTTGTTTATCTACCTTTGACCCCAATCCATGCATTCCCTAATCCATGCATTCCTGCATCCAGCTCCAGTCTGCTGCTGACTCCAGGACCACAGTCTAGGACTTTCCCATGGCTGCCATGCAGCATTGCAAGTGAATGTAAACATTATTGGGAGAAGCGTGATAGTGGGTTTGTATATGTTTGTATATATTTAGTTGCTTTCTTGTTTAATCTGAATTGTTTCATTAAAGCTGTGTAGTTTAGTTGTTAACCCCATACTCTCTCACTCTTATTATCTTTCCTTTCCCTTTCTGGAGAGGGAGAAGCTTTAACAGAGAGCATCTCCCATTTGTTAATTGCCAACCCAGCTTTAAACCTTGACACCCAGAAAGCTTTGCATCAAGACCCATTGTTGCATTGTCATTCCTTTGGCCTCATTGCTTGGTGAGAAATCTTGTAACTTAACCTCTAGGGACATGACACAGCCTCAGGGGGAAAAATAGGTGCACCATGCCATCAAGAAAAAAGAGAATGTGAGTAACTATGTTTTTAAAGTATGAAGATTTTATACACTTCCAGATGAACTGTACAGAGAGAGGGGAAAAAAAAAAAAAAAGCCTAGTCTATTAATAATTGCTTCATTGTATAAATAGGGAAATAAAAAGTATTTTTATTTTCATTAAAATTCAGCAGGCATCAAAGCTGAAAAGTAGAACATTTTTTTTTCATGGCTAGAAGTTGAGAGAAATAGATTACCTTAGAATCCTGCTGTCTGTAGCAAGGAGCCAGTTTAGCTAACATATATTCTTAACAGATAGAAATACACATGAAGGCAACAGGACTGTAGTGAGTTCTCCTTGAAACAGGATAACTCCAAGCAAGACAGTCAACATTTAAATTCCCTTCAAGGGCAAAGGAGGGAACACTGAACACATGTTCAGGTTTCACTACATGTATTATAAGCCTCACTTCTCTTCAACTGATGAGATTTTTGCATCTATACTTTGAAACAGTTTCTGTACTGAAGTAATAACCAAATGTCTAAAAAAATTATTAAGAACATTTGAAATAGAAAGACCAAGTACTCTTGGAACACTCAGAGCAATAGTTCAACTTACTGAAATCATATTTCCATGACTGTACATAGAAAAAAATAGTATGCCAGTATTTGTCATCATGTTATATATTAAATATCTAAGACAGATTTTAGTTAAAGGTGACTAAATACAGGCATCTGTATTTGCCATCAAAACATTTTTACCTCAAAGGCCAGCTTTTTAGATTATATGATGTGAAGATTTAGATGATGGCTGACAGTTAAGCAGTCCATACTGCTTAAATTCAGCTGCATAATTCTGCACTAGGAAAAAAAAATAAAAAAATTCAAAAAATCTTGTATGACTATGTCATCCTAAATCTCTCTTTTCTTGTTTTTTTCTCTACCAGTGTAAATCTGTAGACCAAAAACCCACTTCCAGTAGTGTAGGCAATGCCAGAGACAGAGTATGTTTTTAGGGTAACACAGAAGAAATCCACCTGAGTCACTGTTTGATTCTATACTTTCAGTAGAGTAAACTAAAGCAGGTCTATTCCAGAGTCAGATTCTCATTTTTCTTGTAACAGTGGCATTACATTAGCAAGGATCTAATGGAGATGAGAGACAATCAAGGTGATCAATAAAAAAACAGGCTACACAATGCATAAGGACATCTTCACAGGCATTTTAAATTAGTGAAAGCAGGTATCAGCTTGGATATAAAGAAAATATTTATTCTTAGCTAATAATGTTCTTCCCCGGACTTCAGTACCTTTTGTTGTTGTCTCTTAACCAGGATTCTAATTTAACATTCTGGCCAGTGTCTCATCTCAGTTTATCACAGGCATCAGTCTCCATAACTGTGTTTTGTGAAGAAGCTCTTCTCTCCTGCAACGTCAGGACTCTCCAGCCTGCACAACCATAAAGGTATTGATTTTTTTTTTTCCCATTCCTAGCAGTTGAGAAAAAAAAAATCCCCCTTTTGGAGATGTCATTTGCAGATAAGCTGTGTTTGACTAGAGCAAAAGACAGGACTGCACTGATAAACATCCAGATAATTGAAAAGGAAGCATTTTAATTTCCTCCTTAATCCATAGAACCTGCAGTTAAAACTTTTTTATCTTCTACACAAAGGTAGTGTGAGATATCCATCAGGCTTCACTACTCTGAGACATTTCGTATAAGAAAACTTAAGTGCACTTTCTGCACACACACCCTTTCCCTCAGGTTCCCTTCACAATTCACTGGAATAAGACATTTCCTGGAGATGGCAAATAGTTCTCCCTGATAAATAAGGTTTTTTGTTTCGTCTTATATATAACTTCTGGTGTTAAGATCTTCAAAAAGCTTTATTTAACTAAGGGACAGACTGTCACACTCTGTGCAAATAATATACTTTTTTGCAGTAATACTTTAGGGCTGACTTTGAGTTGACCCCTTATTGTATCCCTCAATGGAACTCCATGAAGGGATATTTGTCATGCCCATAGGCATCTTGCATTACACCAGTGTGAGTCTTCATCATCAGTAGATGACTAGCAAAAACATGGACTGAAGAGAACATGGCAGATATATGCAAAAGACAGATTGAACCTGATTTATTTAGCAGCCTATTATTTACTACAGCCCTCCTTGCCCTCTCTCTTGGGTATGGTGAAATGGCATTATTTCCTGCTACAGTAAAATAAAACTGGAAAAAAGGAGTGCACATAATAAAATACCATCTGAATAAAAGAAGCTTAAATCAGAAATGTGATTTCCTGGTTCCTAAATACAGTGTATTTTCATAGACGCCTTCAACAGTTTCTATTGTTGTCAATTCCCATGTGAAAGAAAGTAACAACATTCTTATTCTTATTTGTTGTTACTATTTTAAAGCACTTGGCACTTTACAGGAGTACAGAAGGAAAAGGGAGCTCTCAGCCTTGACTAATATGCATACTCCACAGTGAACAGTTTCTGGCATAGGAAACACAAACAGGAAAAGCAAAGCAGGTACCTGGATTACAAGTGTGATTACATGAGCACTCAACCAACCAGGAAAGCAAGTCTTAGAATTTTATCTTAAGCATAAAAAATTTATTTTCCACTCTCACTCTTCCACAGCTTATATATTATGGACTTTTGATCTCCACAGACTTGCATGCCAGATTTTCAACTGTCTGGTAGTGATAGAACAAAGGGCAACACTTTCAAGCTGAAAGAGGGCATATTTAGATTAGACAGTAGAAAGAAATTGTCTACTGTGAGGGTGCTGAAACACTTGAACTGGATTCCTAGAAAAGCTGTGGATGCCCCGTCCCTGTAAGTGTTCAGGGCCAGGTTGGCTGAGACTTTGAGCAACTTGGTCTAGTGGGAGGTGTCCCTGCCCATGTCAGGGGGCTGGAACTAGATGATCTTCAAGGACCTGTCCAACTCAAAGTCACCAAGTCAGTCCTGCGAGCTCCCTTCACTTGGAAATCAGAGGAAAATACTGATGAATGTCTCATGAGAAGTGACAGTAATAAAAACAACAACAACAACAATAATAATAATAATATGCTTCTCTCTCTGCTGAAAACCGTATCATTTTAATGTAAAACACTCTTCTGAAAAAACAGTTTTAAAGGAAAAGGGCACACAAAGATACATTTTCCTGTATACTGTTAATAGATTTGGCTAAGCAGCTCTCCTGAGCTACATTTGGCCAATTATTCCCTCACTTCATAGAATCATAGAATCATAGAATCATAGAATCCTAGGGGTTGGAAGGGACCTCGAAAAATCATCTAGTCCAACCCCCCTGCCAGAGCAGGGTCACCTAGAGTACATCACACAGGAAGGCATCCAGGCGGGTTTTGAATGTCTCCAGCGAAGGAGACTCCACAACCTCTCTGGGCAGCCTGTTCCAGTGCTCTGTCACTCTTACAGTAAAAAAATTTTTCCTGATATTCATCTTAAACCTCCTATGCTCCAACTTGTATCCATTACCCCTTGTCCTATCACTGGTCTTCACTGAAAAAAGCTTAACTCCATCGTCTTGACACTCACCCTTTACATATTTGTAAACATTGATGAGGTCCCCCCTCAGTCTCCTTTTCTCCAAACTAAAGAGACCCAGCTCCCTCAGCCTTTCCTCATAAGGGAGATGTTCCACTCCCTTAATCATCCTTGTGGCTCTGCGCTGGACTCTTTCAAGCACTTCCCTGTCCTTCTTGAACTGAGGGGCCCAGAACTGGACACAATACTCCAGATGCGGCCTCACCAATGCAGAATAGAGGGGGAGGAGAACCTCTCTTGACCTACTAACCACACCCTTTCTAATACACCCCAGGATGCCATTGGCCTTCTTAGCCACAAGGGCACACTGCTGACTCATGGTCATCCTCCTGTCTACCATGACCCCCAGGTCCCTTTCACCTACACTGCTCTCCAGCAGGTCAGCCCCCAACCTGTACTGGTGCATGGCGTTTTTCTTCCCCAAATGCAAAACTCTACACTTGCTCTTGTTAAAATTCATCAGGTTTTTCCCCGCCCAAGTCTCCAGCCTGTCTAAGTCTCTCTGAATGGCAGCACAGCCTTCTGGTGTGTCAGCCACTCCTCCCAGCTTGGTGTCATCAGCAAACTTGCTGAGGGTACATTCTGTGCCCTCATCCAGGTCGTTGATGAAGATATTGAACAACACCGGTCCCAGTACCGACCCCTGAGGGACTCCACTAGTCACAGGCCTCCAACTAGATTCTGCCCCATTGACTACAACTCTCTGACTTCTTCCTTTCAACCAGTTCTTGATCCACCTCACTGCCTGATCATCAAACCCATACTTGATCAACTTATCTACAAGGATGCTGTGGGAGACGGTGTCAAATGCTTTACTGAAATCAAGATAGACCACATCTACTGCTCTACCATCATCTATCCACCTAGTAATTTCCTCATAGAAGGCTATGAGGTTAGTCAAACATGACTTACCCTTGGTAAAACCATGTTGACTGCTCTTGATGACCCCCATCTCCTTGATATGTCTAGAGATAGTGCCAAGGACAAGTTGTTCCATTACCTTTCCAGGGATGGAATTACTAATGTTTAATTCTTAGCACTTCCAGGATATTTTTCAATACAACTTTTGTGACCTAATCATGATAATAAATTGCATATTTTTTGCTGTGTTGTGGAAGACAGTTCTCTAAGGACCAGACTGAGGACTATGGGCTCATTTCTCAGTTGACAGAAAGGTGTCCTGGAAGTCGTGTTTAAAAAATACATTCAACTCATGTTAAGAGAATTAAAAATTGAATTTTTCATTCATAATCTGCTCTGGTGATGCAGTAGAAATGCTGTATTATCTCCACTGTCAGGTGACCCAGAAAAAGTTGCTTAAAACAAGGAGAAACCCCAGACTCACTAATAGAGTATTCCTTCGTTCTTTATTAAAAATTAAAATAAAAATAAAATAATATTTATTAATAATATGGACTAGAGCAATATATGTAAATCTTTCAATACAAGCTACGTATACAATGAGCTTGTTTACCATACAGCTTTTTGTTGAAGAAATTAATTCTTTTGCAGTGCCTAAATATATGCCAAAAGATTAAACAGAGGTTAAGTATCTTATAGTTCCAGTAGAAAAAAGAAGAACCACAAAACAACAAAAAACAAACACAAGAACAAAAAAAAACCACAACAAAAACACAAACACAAAATCAAAACCAACACAACAAAACCAGCACCAAACAAACAAACAAACAAACAAAAAAAAATCCCCAAAAAAAGAAGCAACCAAACCAAACAAAAAAATACCAGATTTTGAGAAATAGTAAGAAGTTATGTACACTAAACACTTGGAAACACTTTCATTTACTTTTTCTCAGTTCTTAGTCTCCCTTTCAGGATGCTTTTTGCCTCTGGTTCACCCCATTGTATGTCCCTCCATTTGAAGGAGGGACGTCACTGCCTTCTCAGTCCACACCCCTGAAATAGTTCTTGGGCAAAACCCAGCTAAGCTGTTTCTGCCTGAATTTGTTTGCCAGGTAACTTATTGCAAATAGACAAGAATTTGAGCCAAATTCCATTCATATCTGCAGTACTATTTCCCAGTTAACAACATAACAACAGATGTTATGTAAAAAGCTTTCTCAAAAGAAACAAATGGGGGTGTAGGGCTAATGGTTGGAGTTGATGGTCTTGAAGGTCTTTTCCATCCTTAATGATCCTATGATTCTATGAAAAGGTTCACTTCTCAGAGTGTTCCTGTTTGAACTCAGAAACTATTGAGCTAGTAGGTAAACAAAGGCTTTCCTTGGTGGGGAGGAGGAAGAAAAGAGAGAAATCAACAAAAAGAAAATTTAGAATTCTGTGTAGATTTATTCTGTATGAAAACCAATTTTAAGAAGGACTCAAAAAAATGTATACTAAGCCAATATTAATAAAAGGGGAAAAAAGAGAATTCTGAAGTGCATGCTGCCAGTGTAAGTTGTCAGCCAAACTTGTTTTTATTGACACATCTTAGGTTATTATTTAAATTACAGATGGTATGGTGAAGATTCTGTCAAACCTTTAACCAGGGAATGATTGTAAATTATGTTCTATTTTATGCACAGATACGAATGTTAATTAAGTAATAGCAGAGGCAGTCTTCAAGTTTATGGAGCTATAATCAGCTCCCTTGTGTTCAGTAAGTGCCACAGCTACTGTGTGCAGTATTAATTTCACACTAAAGTGGGAAATGGTGAATGTTACCAAATATAATCATAAGTCACAGGCAATCTGGGTTATTACACCCAGGTGTGGGGCATAAAGAAATTACTTAGTGCATAATAATTTTTTAAGTCACTACCAGACATTTAAAAAGTTATTACTTTGCCACAGTATATGACATCTCTTCTTAACCTGCAAATAATCCAGAGGTAGCATTAGATACTTAACACTTGCTATTCCAAAACAAATTTAATATTACTTATTTTTTCTTGTATTTGTCAGGTACAGGAAATCTCATTCAGATACATTATTTCTGGTAACAAACACAGGAGAAGTTCCTGTTTGTGAGAGAGGGTCACACTGAATCAGTTTTGTCTGGATTTCCCCAAAACAGAACACTCTTAAAGCAGAAGTACTCATGAATTCTTGTCCTTCTCTCTGGTTATTGCTGATGCCAGATAGACTGCTGTCAGAGCTAGGTTTAGTGCCAATGTTATATTAATGGAGGTGTTACAGAAAGAAAGACTGTTAAGGGACCAAGTTATTCAAAATCAGTCAATAGAGAAACTTTTAGCCTATCTTGAAAGGTTATTTTTACTATCTGAATAAAAAATGAAACACTAAACCAGAGGATTCCACTTAATCATCTCAGAGTAAACATTCCAGCAAAATCCATCAGCATAAACAGGAAGGTTATTTTATCTGGAACAGCTTCAGCCACATTGTTCTCTTTCTTTCTTCCTAGTACATGAAAAAGAAATAAGAGAAGTAGTTATGCTGTGGCGATACTGATGGTGTCCTCTTCTGTCCTCTAATTCTAAAAATGACCCTAAAAGCCAGAAAATTTGTAGTAATGTCATTTATAGCAGCTGGTTCTCCCATGGGATTAACAGGTGGAAAATCCCTAAAGAGCATAAAGCACTGAGAGAGGACAGTGTCTTAGTCTCAGACAGGTCAGCAGAGGTTTTCTTGCTCTTGCAAGCCTGACATTCAACAATTTCTGTGAGACCTGCCCTGGAAATGGCAAGTGGGAAGCACTGAACATTGCCACAGATCTGCTTTAGTGCAAGAACTCCTTACAGAGGTGTCCTGCTTGGTCCTCAATGTCAAATGAAGTAACCCTCCTTGGGTCACTGGTGTGACAAAAGCACATCAGACTAAGTGTGCAAAGCCTGCTGAAGGCCATTAGCTGCTGCCCACATAACCTTGCAGCTCCCTATCTCTGTCTCAAAGAGGAGTATACTAACTCCTTCTACTTTTAATCTTTTTCAGTAAATAATGGCCTCCTCACAGACGTGCTGGAAGATGAGTTACTTACAGTTTTAATAAAGAGCCAAGCATTGCTATTGAGAGGAAACAGGAAGAGATAATTGCAAGGAAATCCACCAAGATATATCTATATTTGTGTCTATCTGAGCTTCTTGCCATTACAGCACGTGACCATTATAAATGACCTAATGGATGGTTTTAGTTTTTAGAATGTACGATTTCACATATGTAAGCACTCGAATTCTCTTCAGAAATGCCATTAAAAACCCCCACAGTCCAGTGCCTCTTGATGAACTCATCAGCTTTAATTCAGAATGAACTCAGAATCACATATGGTAAATACAGTCTGGGTCATTAATATAAACAGCTTTACTTTTTTACAAGCTTATATCCTAACAACTTTAGAAACTACTCTTGGTGCTAAAGAATTAAGTTCCATGCCATCTCCTACTTCCTGCAATACTATCTAGACTTTAATAAAAATGAAATAATTCTCTTCCTAAACTAAAAGGATCTCTTCCTTAATCACCTTCAGATCCTTTGCAAAACATCTGTTCTTCCCTGCACTAACCCCCAGCTAGCTTTTTTTTTGTCCTTCACCTCACAATTTCTTACTTGATCATCACCTTCTCATCCACTTTGCAAAAAAGTAACCTATCACAAGTCTCTGGAGCCCCTTCGAGACTGTTTCTGCAATGCTGTACCCTGCTGTTCAGCAGATAGCTAACAGAATGTGAACACCGTGGCTTATTACTGTTAGTATTTATTACACCTGACATATAAAGGTACAGTGTAAATGAATATACTTGGACAAATCAGTCCTGGAATCACATTTTTTTTTTCCAAATATTTAGCTTTAAAAGAAAGCAATAAAAACCCAAGAGCGGTCATTACAGTAAGTAAGTGGTAAGTAAGTTTTATTTATCACTGTTATAAAGTATTAACAAGACAGACTTTCTAATATTAAATTTCAGAAAGGGTATCAAGATAATTTTTAGGAAAGGACCTGGAAGTTTCAGTGGTAGAGTAGATGTTTAGCAGGCTAAAGACCAAGAGAAATACCTATCTATTTACGTAAATGCATGACATTAACCCAGCCCTGCTACTTCTGAATCATTAGAGTAGCCACCAGCTGGGACTTCCAGTAGGTTCTCTGCAGCCAGATTCAGTGTGTATTCTTACTTGCATAAACATAGCTACTTGGCAGTCCTGTAGCAGCACTAGTATATTTCATCACATGGCTTTAATTCCATTTGCTAACACTTTCATTGTTCATATTAGCAAGTATTTAAAATACATTGTCTTTTCCCACTATATAACTCTAACCATAGAACAGACTCTTCTACTCTCTCAGGGTTTTCCCAAGCAAAGTTAGCTCATGGCAGAGCTCTCCACATGTGGTGGACAGCATTTAGGCAGGAATACCATAATGTTATGGCACAGGTCTCTGTTGTATGGAGAGATTTTCTTTCTCCCCATAAATTTAACAGATACATTTAACAAAACATAGATCCACATAGAAAATAATAGAAATTATAGAAAATAAATTATAATCCAAGCAGTGATTTTGCAAGATGTCATAACTTACACAGTAACAGAGACAGTGAAAAATTGATTACAATGGAAGTTTACTGCTTCCAATATTATTAGTGATTTTCCAAAGAGTTTTAAAAATATCTTATTTAACATTTCTGAGAACAGATTTAAATTTATGGGACAGGATAGTAAGCTTCCTGAAGATATTTGATACTTCAATGTAACAAATATATGAATTGTCTTTTTTTTCTTTTCTTCTTCTTTTAAGCCTTCACATTTACTTATCAACTACTGCTTCTACGAAGTGGAAATATGTTCCCCAAGCACCATCTGGGAGATTCTGGGAGACCGCTGAGTATCATCTTCAGAAGAAATCTGCCTCAAAAGCATTTATTGAATAGTAGACAGAGGTTTTTAATACTCTTCAGAAAGTTTATATTCTATTTGAATGC
The DNA here is from genome assembly GCF_020740795.1 of Apus apus. Lineage (NCBI taxonomy): Eukaryota > Metazoa > Chordata > Aves > Apodiformes > Apodidae > Apus > Apus apus. Next base: position 37,342,111 of record NC_067312.1, on the reverse strand, counting down.
TGCAAAAGGAATATCAGTGTAAGATTTTCCCAGAAAACCTTTAGAGGTTAACTGATCTTGTTCACTTCCAGTCACGTGGTGTGAAATCCAGTAACTGCATGTACTGTGATATAAGTCTCACATCAGGTAAATGGGGATTAAAAGACTTCACCACTTACCTTGATTCTTATATACAAATGAATTTTTTTGTAAAATCCATACAAGAATTTTATTATATTGTGATATATATTGCAGCTAAAGAAAGTATTCAGAAGAACCTTGTAAAATAACATCATCAATGGAACTAGAAAATTATTCTCAATACTTTGTTATTGCATAGAATATGCAGGTCTATGCTGGAAAAATTATTAACTTCATAGAATATCTTGGGCTGGAAGGGACCTCTAAATATCATCTAGTCCAATCCCCCTGCAATAAGCAGGGACATCTAGCACTAGAACTCATTGCTCAGAGCCCCATCAAGCCTGACCTTGCAGGTGTCCAGGGATGAGGCCCCCACCACCTCTCTAGGCAACTTGTTCCAATGATTCACCAGCTTCATATTAAATAACTATTCATTTCTCCCTTTTCAGCAAAGGATGACATAAAATGTTATGTGCTCTTATCATGTTGCATTAGATTTAGACAACTCTAGATAATTCCTGTCTTTTTTCTGAACTGAGCCTGGTGATTTTTTTTTTTAGTGGCTTCTCCACATAATAACAAAAACATCACATTTGTTGTCTTCTGAAGACAGAAACATGCTGCTTAGAGGAAAGTATGTAATATCATGAACCAGAAACATTGCTATAGCAGGAAAGAGATAATAGTAAAAAGTTGACCAAAAGCATGGCAATGGCCATTCTCCTTACAAGGTTCTGCAGGTGAAAGGAAGTCAGATTGAGCAAGAGTTATTGCTTTGTGCTTTGGTATCATGACTTCTTTCAGTAAAACCTTCTCCTATCTATAGGTGTTGAAAGGGATCACACAATTACGAGTCAACTACGAATCTTTTCAATGAAGAAAGAGTGGCCAGATCCTGGAAAGCACAATAATGAATGGAGGTTGCAAGGCTGGAAATTAGCTAGCATGTCTCTTCCCTAGAGAGCCCACAGACAGCTGCTACAGCTCCAAAAATGTCTGAAAACTGAAAGTAACCAGGGCAATTGATGGAGATGTTGAGTGAGTGCACTCATGCTGTGAAAATATGGAAATACTGCCAGCTTAACCCTGTCAAAAACAAGCTTAGAAGAAGCCCTCTTTACTATATTCCAGAACTGGAAAACTGACATGCAGCTTTCAGTGATGATGTAGAGAAGGCATTTTAAACATTCCTGTATCAACTGTGTACATCTGCTTTGGATTTGTGTTGGAGGATTAAGTACACTGAGAAATATATTTGCAGAACTCTAGACTCTTTTCAGGACCAAAGCTCCTACTGTGCCCAACCCCCACGCAAACCAGTCCTCTTACATCAGCAGCATTGTACAGAATTGAGAATCAGGGCAGAATCAAGCTGTGGGTTCCTATGCTTCATAATAATGTGATTGTGCTGGGGTACTGCAAAGGAGGGTTAATGATTTGCAAATTCATTGTGAATCAAATTTCAGCACAAAAACACACGTGTATCTTTCCTGTTCTGGAGAAGCAGACCTGGGAATGGCAGGGTTTCTTGTCTGGAGCTCTTATGCAATCAGATGGTGTGCATTTGCCATCATAGCCTTGTTTTGCAGTGAAAGCAAGCTCTTGGTGGGAAAGGAAGTAAGAGTGAATAATAAAATTTGTATCTAAAAATAAAATCAGGTTTACAATAGCCCTTTTGCTCTTACACTGTTTATATAGGCAAATTACTTGGCAGACTCTGCTCTGACAGCACAGAAGCAAGTTTTAGCCTGCTATTTTTGAGCCACTTATTCAGCACAGGAGCTTTATTGAAAATGTACTTTCCATTCTTCCGCAAACAAATACAAAATCTGCTCTCTGAAGATACCAGACGCATTAATTTTTGAAACTGGCAGCACTAACTTAAGACACAAAATTATGCATTGTCATTTTTTTTCAGAGCAAATTTTCTTTTTATTCACTGGAAATAATGAATTATTAAAAATGGTATTTAAAAAGTTAAAATGTTTTAAAGGGAAGAGAAAGCAAATGACACAGCCTGACTTGAGTTGACCGCAGGGGTTCTTGCTTGTGCTGTGGAGAAGCACAAGAGAGTACTGTCAATATACATCCACAGGCTACTCCTTCCATGCAGTCTCAATACTAAAGAATTCATAATTTCTAGGGAAAACTCCTATGCCCTAAGGGCAATGTATATAATACACTACCAGCACAGCAGTCCCTACCTGGTGGTTCAGCCATGGTACACATTCATAACAGATTAACCTCATATTCCCCAGAAACTATCAGTGCATAACTTCAGCTGGCTTTGCCTGGTATAGTTCTGAGGCAGGACAGCTGAAATGAAATGTCACCCTTTGATGTGGATGCTCTTGCTTGTTTGTTGAACACCACCGTCTCTTCTTGGCACAAAATTGCTGTCTACAAACATGGCAAGCATTTTACAATATGAGCAGGTTGTGGGGGTAATTTTTTTTTTTGTCATTTTACGTTTAGGCTTAAAATTTATGATTGGGTAAACCCCAATAATCCAGGGAGAAGCTGAACAAATGGTTACAGCTGTATGAACAACTAGGTACCTTTATGCATTTCATTACCAACAACCGTACTAAAACAACACCTCCACCAACACCTCAGAGACAGGACACAGAGCACAGAAAACACCAGTTTCCTCTTTCACCCCCAGTGAGTCAGGGTTACAGTAACACCTGGTTCAAATGTAGTATAAAGAAAAAAACCAACCACTCAGTACTTAATTGCCCTTGAAAAGCCTTGCGTCTTGTCAGTGAGGTACAAAGGCTTGATTCTATAGACTAGCTTAAAGTCTTTCTAACATTGGGTACAGAAAACATAACTTAATATCCAATAAAATATTTAGACCAGCTTAACTATAAATTATCTATGGACTAACTTGAGAAGAAGAGGAAGGAGTCGTTCCCAGGTGTCTGTTCAAAGGAAACAAGGTCTCATCCCAGCAATTCTGCTGTATAGCTGCATGCTGACAAACAGGTAGAAGATGGAGAAATAGTGAAACTGTGGATGCTGATATCTCCCCTCCCATCTGCAAGAGACTGGGGCATCTCTGCCACCTCCAAGGAGCAAGCACGGAGCCAGAAAGGAGGGAGCAGCCCCAAGACTACAGCTCTGCCTCTGCAGGGCTGTGTGAGAACTCGGACTTCTCCATGCCACAGCTGCCTGCAGAACCCCATCTCCTGGATCCCACAGGAGCCATGTACAACACTGGGGTGAATAAAGGCTCAGATATAATCCCTGTCACAACATCCACAGGAGAAAGAACAGATAGAAACTCAACAATACCAATAGAAAAAAAATGCTGTGCACATAGATCTCAAATACTGCTCTTTGTTGCCAGACTTTTTGTACTACTGATTCGTAAATATGAAAAGAGACAGAGAGGAGAGAGCTGGCTTATTAAAGCCTGGATTTTTCCTTATAATGGTGAGGAAGTAAATATACAAACCATCGGGCCTGCAAAAATAGACTTGCCTTTGAAAGTGTCATCAGAAAACTGGGAGACCCATTGCTAATGACATTAATCCCACTATTTTTTCCATAGTATTATTAATTCTATTGCTAGAGGTTTGGGATCTCACTTTAGTCTTCATTGTACATGGAATTCAATACCTATATCCTAAAAAATAATTTACAGATAAAACCAAATTTCAAGGTCTATCTGTTAGAAAGACTTTTCACATGTGCATATTTGACTCCACAAAAAAAAAAAATTTCAAGGTTTGATCTAAGTGCAATCTGATATGAATTTCAAGTACTTGATTTCAAAATGTTCATTTTTTATTAAAAAGTTCCAGCTGGTCATATAAATCACATTTATTTTCTTTTTTGACTGGATGAGCAGAGCTTGCCCAGTTACTGGGGTTGTGATAATATATACTTAGAGGATCTGAGTCAAAATCTTGCTAGTTGTTTGTAAGGTAGCACCTAGACAATCAGCTTACTGTTTTTTCTGTTTTTGCAAGATTATTTTGCCCATTAAATTTTTTGGCCTGAGTGTCAGCAGAAAGCATACATTTTTATTCGTGTTTGTATCTTATACAGTATCAAAGGCAAAACAAAACCATTCAGTTTCTACTGAGCTTTGGTTTAAACCAGTTTGTTTTATCTTGGTTGCAGTTCTGGAGAGAACATGTTGATGTGAAGAGGCGAAATGGTACTGAAATGAGCCTTCTTCCCTTCCCAGATTCATGGAAGAATGAGAGCACAGTTCTTGCATTGGGGCTGATGAGGCCACTAGAGACAGTAAGAGCCAGGCAGGAGAAAGCTGGTGACAGATCAGCACATGCAGACACTGGTTGTTCAGTGCAGAGTTGTCCATAAATAGTTCAATGTCCACTAAAATAAACCTTTAAAAGAGGACACTGAAACCAGTGGGTTAACAACCCTCCCATGCTAACTTGAGGCAATGATCCTCTGGAAACCTGCTTCTTCCCTAGGCCCCCTCAGAAGCTTAGATAGCTGAGCAAACTCTCTCATTTACCTGTTTATATAAGTTTAACACTAAAATGACAAGTTTTAAGAAAAAAAATGCATTGATTAACTTAGCTACATCCTATCCTCACCTGCCCATACTGAAGTAGGACTTCTGATAATCCTCTAAGATAAACTGAAGTGGTGTGGAGAACATACAGATTCACAGAAAAACAATTACGTAATTTTGGAGAGCTCATCCCGTCTGTTAATTAATCTCATTTACTTGGAAGACAAGAGCAGCAATTGAGAACCTGGTTCCTTACCTCTGTAGTGATTCTTTGTAGAAGGACATGGCAGCTAAGGAAAACAAGCCCTAACAGAGCACTAACCTGTCCTTTGGCCTTCTCAAGAGGTATTTATCTATCTGAATACTGAGTAGCCAGATTAAAGGTCAGCAATGATAAATGTGGCACTGACTCACTGTGATGAGGAGCCTATTAAACACAGCTAATAGAGACAAAGCAGGACTAATTCCTTACCATTCTTAAATGTTGCAATTTTCTACAAATAATAAAGCAAAAAGGATATCTCCAAACAGATGCTGGATGTGTGTGATTTCACACTTACTGTTTAATCTTTATCTAGTACATCTTTAATCTTTAATCTTTATCTAGTACATCTAGTACTCATTGTCTCATGTGAAGGAAGAGTCAGATATCCAACCAAGAGGCAGGTGCAAAGTTGACCACTCATTTTAAGGTACCCACCTGTGAAGAGTCACTGGACAGCCGTGCCAGCAAAACCAGTAGCAAATCAACTATGTGATAAACTTATTTATGAAGTAGTGTGATTTATGAGATGAACTGGAGCAACAAAAATTAGTTTGCAAATGATCTAAAAGCTTAAGCTTGTACAATACTTAATCCAGAACTGGTCAGATCTATTCTGCTAAAGACATAGCCCTGGTTTTATACATTTAATGGGATGTTTTTCACAGAATGTTTTCTTATTAAAATAGACAATAGAAACAATAAAATTCAGAGGCAAATATCTTGCAGTGCCATAGGCTTCCAGAGAGCATAGTTTGGCTGTAAGTACAGTCAGTGGTGAAAAACTTGCAAGGCTTCAGGAGACATCAGAAAATTCAGGACTGAGTACTTTCTAACGTCAGTCTGGAAGCTGTGTGTGTGTGTGAACTCCCTGCATTTTCTTTTAAAGGTCTATGTGTTTAATGTTCAGGCTGCTATAAGCATTACTGCTCTTTCAGTAACATGTTTCCAAAGTGTCAATCAGTACTAATCAGTGCAGGAAACATATGGCATGTTAATGTCTGAGATTATATTTTCAAAAATAAACAAAGTTCTTTTGAAGATTAGTGTTTTAATTAAGATTTATTTTCCTTATTTTGAGCCCTCTGTAACTTACGATGCTCTCCCCAAGTTCTATGTCATTATATATTCTATAGCACATATTTTCTGCCCCATTTTTCACACTCTTCTCTCGTCCCTTATCTACTTTGTTGGATGTCTCACATTCTGAATAAATACATTATTTCTTGATTCATGTCATAGCATCAAGTATAATGAAAACAAGTCATAGAAGTAATCTTCCAGTCATTATCCAAAAGGCAATAGCAAAGCCATTTGAGGTATTATTAACGAAAATTTTACCAAAAAGAAGAGGAAAAATACTATAGGTGTAATTGTGTTAGGTGTTAGCAGTAAGATACTGTAAATTATGTGTATACTCCCTTACACTAATAAGGGAGATGGGAGAGTAGACAAGCCAGCTTTGAAACTGACAGTGGATCACTCATTTTGAAAGCTTTGACTGGCTTTAGCTATTTTGTTTTATTATGCTTAGTAAATTCCCTTTTCGACAGTGCCAGCCCCACTACCACAATAATAAAATTAAATATATCCAAGCTTATATGACCCATTAATGGGTGACAGGTGCAAGGGAATCTCAGTGATATAAAAACAGCGATGTAAAAACACGAATAACTTTTAGTGAAACGAGACACAAACTATTTTAAATAAAATTTAGTTTATTCTTTTCCTTTTGAATTGTGAAGAGGACTGACCAGATCATGCCAAATTCTGATTTTCTGGGAACAATATTTCAGAACTGATGAGTTTCACAAGCTGCTTCCTTTGCCAATGATTGATTATTTAATTTCATTCTGTTTGCCTATCGTCATATTTTCATTCAGGTTCTTACTGCAAGCTGTATCTCTTGACATACAATGTCCCTTCTCTGCCACGTCACGGCTGCCATCATGTGCTTCAACTTACCTACTCTGCCTAGCTTAGCACAAGACTCCATCACACTGCAGTCCATATGGCATGGACCAACAACAGCAAGGCAGGATTTGTAGCTGTACATACAAAAAACCTAGAGATTAATTTCTAATATAGATTAATACTTCATTGCAAAAAAATCAGTGCTGATCAGTTGTATGTTGTGGCACTACAGAAGCTGGCCCCTCTCTTCTGAGAGTGGAGTTTTGTTTCCAGTGCCCTTTCCAGACCAATTAGTCCATTTTGATGATGTCTATTTCATAACTGGACTATCCAGCACTGTTCCCTGAAATGCGAGTCAGTTGTCAGCCCAGTGCTGGCCACACCAGCAATAGTAATGATTTACAAGGAAAAGAGAGTAGGCAGATAGAAAGGCCCTTAAAAAATAGAAAAGCTATAGAACTGTGGAGGTCTGGGACTCTTTTACCTCACCCAGCTACTAACTAAGCCCTAGGCTCCTCCAGTTTTACACATCTCTGCAGACATCTCTTCAGCAGCGGTGTTTCAGTAGGTGGCACTCTGTCCTCGGAGTTTGCCTGGAGCCCAGCATGGACTTCCAGCAGACGAGAAAGTCAGCTCTGCCCCAATCCCTTAGCTATTATTGTAAAGGGCTGCTGTAGCCGGTGCGATAGTATCCCTTGCTCCCCCAGCTCAGCCCTTCTCTGCCTCCACCCAGGACTTGTGGCTCTCTAGGAGGGCTGAAATTCAGAGGTCAGTGGAGCAATTTTTTTGTAACCTGTATTAGTTTTGCAGAGGCAATGGACATAGTCATCTTCAGTGAGCAGTTAACCTCTTAAAACACTGCAAATCAGCTATGGAATTGCCCAGATTTTGTTAAATACTACTCAGTATTAGGAAAAAACAGAGTCAACACATAGAAAGAAAAAAGGTGCACTCCAGTTTCAATATTCAGCTTTAGTGGTATCTGGAAACCAAATTGTATTCATTTGGCTTTCTAAAAAGTACACCACTGAGGTAGTTGATGACCGTAACAGCTGGTGGCCAGGACAGAGAATCCCACCCCCCCTGTGAAATATAAATCAAGAGACAGAGCAGTTTGATCAGTAGGTGAGTGAGCAGCTGTTCATCTGTGGAGGTCAGTACAGAAGGATCATTAACTTCTCCTTGAAGTGACTTTTTGTAGTCAGGAAACTTGATCAAGGCATGACTATTTTTGGTACCACCCACTGTGTTTTCTTTTTCTGTTTATCCCTGAAATTCATTTGAACTGGGTGGATTTTCAGGCAAGCCGTTGTCCAAGCTCACAGGGACTCAGGACTGCAAGTTATATATGCAGTTATAATGCAAGTTACTGTCTTGCATGGGTTTTTCAGCTACATTCAGCAACACCATTGAAAACTCACTGAGGAAGGGATTTGGCTGACATGTGTTACAACAGAAAATTTGCAGAGATGGCCAATAAACCAGGCAAAATCTATGTAGTAAATACCTGGTTAAAACTGTTTGGAAAATGTCTCAACATTTATTTTAGAAATAAAATCTCATTCTAGGGAAAGCTCAATACAAAGGCAATCACTAGGTAAAGGCAGGACACCAGTTTCCATTCTCTTAGAACTAGTAATTTCTAATCTTGGCAAGAATCTCCTAACATACCTTACTGAAAGAAACAATGCTTGATGTTGTAAAAGGATAGCATGGTAACTGAAATAAAATTTAAGAATTACCAATCACACTTCTACTATAAATGTGTATGGCTTTCAGCACCATAATACTTAATTTCTTCAACATCCAATCCCAATACAAGTTACAGCTACTCAACTTTATTTTTTTCCTGCCCCTGAATAACTTGCAGTTGAAAATGACTGTTTGTATTTATAGAATCTTTTTGGTTGGGAAAAACCTTTAAGATTTTTAAATCCAACTGTAACTTAACACTGCCAGGTCCACCACTTTACCATGTCCTTAACTAAGTGCCACATCTAAATATCTTTTAAATGGTTGGGACTCAGTGTTGGGGCCAGTTCTCTTTAATATCTTCATCAGTTTACCTGGTGAGGGAATCAGGATAAATTTGCACATGACACCAAGTGGGATGGGAATGTTGGTCTGCCTGAGAGTAATGTCTCTGCAAAGAAATCTGTACATGCTGGATCAATGTGCTGATGCCAGTTGTATGGGATTCGAGAAGGCTCCGTGCCAGGTCCTGCACTTGGGTCACAACAACCCCATACAATGCTACAGGCTTGGAGAAGAGTGGCTGGAAGGATGCCTTTTAAGAAAGGACCTGAGCGTCTTGGTTGACAGCCAAATGAACATGAGGCAGCAGTGTGCTCAGGTGGCCAAGAAGGCCAACAGCATCCTAACTTGTACCAGAAATAGCACAGCCAGCAGGACTAGGGACATGATTGTCCCCCTGTACTCAGCACTGGGGAGGTCGCACCTCAAGTACTGTGTTCAGTTCTAGGCCCTTCACTGCAAGAAGGACATTGAGGTGCTGGAGCAGGTCCAAAGAAGGGCCACAAAGCTGGTGAGGGGTTTGGAGGACAGTACTTGTGATGAGAAGCTGAGAGAACTGGGGTTGTTTAGCCTGGAGAAAAAGAGGCTGAGGGGAGACCTTCTTGTTCTCTACAACTAACCGAAAGTAGGTTGTAGTAAGTTGGGGACTGGTCTCTTCTCCCAAGTGCAAGTGATATGATGACAGGAAATGGCTTCGAGTAACTGCCCAGGGAAGTGGGTGAGTAGCCATCCCTGAAGATATTTAAAAGACATATAGATGTGACACTTAGCGACATGGTTTAGTTGGTGGTGTTGAGTGGACAGCTGGACTCAATGATCTTAGGCATCTCTTCCAATCTTAATGATTGTATGATTCTGTGAACGAGTTCCTTACTTCCATTTAAAGTGGCAATACTTAAAAATTTCTCTACATGTGCCCAAAGTGTAGGGGCTTTTTGTTAGGAGGGGTCCCTCTAGCCTATGGGTGTGTATTTTAATATGCTAGTCATCCACTAATATGTTAATGATATGTTAATACAGAGAATCGAGTTTCTCAATGTTTTCTACCTAGTGGTCAAGGTTATGACCAAGGTAACTTGTGAGAAGTACTCCTTTCCATCCCTTTCATTTGTTTTGCAGATCTGTTTCAAGGAGAGGTAGATGACTGCTTGGGGTATGTTTTTCTCTGTTTCTTGCTGTTTAGGTCTTATGCAAGTTCTGTTTTTATTCTGCATGTCTCTTTTGTTCTTTTTTATTTGATTCTCACTTAACTGCAAATTTTATCCAAAATTTTACTTACTTCAATTAGTAACTGATATTATGACTGACTGCCAATTTGATTTAACTACATTCACCACAACTCTTTGGGTCTAGCCATCATGAGCAACAAGTTTCTCCAAGAGAATGCTATGGGAAACCGTGTCAAGGGCTATGCTGAAGTCCACGTAAACAACATTTGCAGTCGTTCCCTCATTCACTAAGTGGGTCACCTTGTCATAGGAGGAGATCACGTTAGTCAAGCAGGACCTGCCTTGCATAAACCCATGCTGGCTGGGCCTTACTGCCTCGCTGTCCTGTGTGTGCTGTGTGGTGGTACTTAGGATGATCTACTCCGTAACCTTCCCTGGCACCAAGGTCAGACTGACAGGCTTACAGTTGTCCAGATTTTCCTTCTGGCTGTCCCTGTAGATGGGTGTCATATTTGCCAGTCTCCAGTCAACTGGGACCTTCCCTGTTAGCCAGGACTGCTAGTAAATGATGGAAAGTGGCTGGTGAACACTTCCACCAGCTCTCTCAACACCCTTGGGTGGATCCTATCTGGCCCTATGACTTGTGTGTGTCTCAGTGGTGTAGCAGTCACGAACAATTTCCCCTTGGATTGTGGGAGCTTCATTCTGTTCCCCATCCCTATCTTCCTGCTCAGGGAGCTGTGTACCCAGAAAACAACTGGTCCTACTACTAAACAGTGAGGCAAAGGAGGCATTGAGTACCTCAGCCTTTTCATCATCCTTTGTCACTGTGTTTCCCCCTGCATCTGGTAATGGATGGAGATTCTTCTTAATCCTTCTTTTGCTGTTTTGTTTTGTTTTGTTTTGTTTTGTTTTGTTTTGTTGTGTTTTTTTTTACAGCAGCATCTAGAAATGGTTTGTAGGGGAAATTACTTATTTTGGCAGCCCAATGGAGCAGTGGGAACTCCCCAAAATATCAGTCTGGTTGAAGTAGACTGGTAAATACTAGAAAGTTACCCATAGAGCTATAGTAATAATTTTGCAGTAAGAGACAAATGGATAGAGAAGTTGTGCACTGAAAGATTCACACCCACTTAATCCACTTCGGTCCTGCTCCATACAAATACCAATGCACAAGTACATGAGTCCATCATTTCAATGACCAATTATTATTCAGAATATAACCAAGAAAGAAGTCATGTTCTCTTGTCCATTTTTGAAAGCTTGAGGGATGATTGTTATTACCTCAGATCCCTCACAGACTTTTCTGTGCCTCTCTGTCTTTACCATGGCTTTTACATGCTGTTTAAAAGTCTGGAGAAACTGTGCTCCTCTGAGATGAATATGGGCATCCCAACATCCGTAGGAGAGTCTTCCCTCTTCTCCAACTGCTGCATTACAACTGCATTACAGATAACTTCCCTGTAATTGTTCTCACAAGGTAAGAAACTACAGATAGATTTGATTTCTTAAGAAAAGGTGAACAGCACATATTTTGTAAATAAAAAATGGTGATGAGACAAAGATGAAACAAAGTAATCCAGGTAACCAGAGCCACACAAACACCATTAACAGTACTGGATGTTTGAAGTTACTTCAGATAACCACAAGTGCTTTTCAAAATCACTTGTTTAAAGAAAAAAGAAATTCTTGGTCACATGAGTAAGTTGTCAGAGTAACATGACCAGGTGGTGCAATACCTTTCAAAGAACCACAGAATACCGAAGCAGCTCTCTCAAAAAGGACATTTGACATGAGCCTGTGTTGACTGTACAGCAAATAAGACAGACTCCACAGATATATATAGGTTTGTGCCACTTCAGGAGACCACTCAAAAAAACTACAAGAGACATTTCAACCTGATTGTAGCTGCTTATCAGAGAAAGTTTTAGGTGTGGGATCTTTTTTCCTAGTAGTTAACTTAGATGCAGCCAGACTTCTCTCTGAATCTGCTCTCTTTGCATGCTCATCTTTTGTTTCTGTGCCTTCCCCTTCAACTTCTTAATCCTATTCCTGTATTTCTCTTCTTTCTTCTATTTTAAACTCTCCTTGTAATCCATCTAATATAGCTTCACTCTACTAATGAGAAGTACCTCCTTATTCCTAATTCTGATTGATGCTAAGTTGAGCAGTACCTAAAGCTTGTGGACAAGCAGAAATGTAGCTTTTTGCTCCTGTGGTGAGTTAGACTTCCATCATCCCAATATATGTTTTTATGTTGCGTGTGAGAGTTACACCTTCCCTCTGCTTCTTTAGTGTGGAACTGAGACCAGTGAGATAGAGGAAGACTAGGAGTCCACCATGAAGGCACTAGCAGAACAGGAATTCATGGAGAGGACCACAGATAAAAGTCACCATGAAAAAGCCCAGTTTATGAAGTTTCAAGAAGCAGATGTTATCTTCCTCCTCTTCACGGCTATTACAATCACCTGATTTGCATTTATTACAGTATTTTTCAGATTCACTACCTCATAACTTCTCATATAAGATGTATTCCATATAAGACAACAAATGGAAGGATTTCGGTCAAGAGTCTTTGCCTGTTTTAATAGTGTGATAGAGGTTAAGCAGAAATACTTCACCTCATACAAACCTTGCTTGTATTTATAACTTTTTTTTTTAATAGATTTTATTTAAAAAAAAAAAAAAGAAGAATCATCAGAAGTCTGTACTTCAGCTGTCTTATTTTTCTGTGAGAATTCTGGCCTCTTAATATAATTCAAAGGAAAAATAAAAAATCATTAAAATTAATTCACAAAAAAAGAGTCTCAAATAATGTTGGGTTTTGCTTAAGCTTTCACAAAGCTGGAGATCTTTCATTTGCCCTCAATACACCCCATTGTGTAAGCACTTCTAGAGAATGCGGACTCTTACAGACCATACATGCCATGGTATCCACCCTAAACCCTACATTTCCCCCCTTCTGCTCCCTCTTTTCAAATTTAATTTGAGATTTCAAAGTTGTTTTTGAATAGGCATGGGGGGGAGGGTGAGCATGGGGAGGGAGGAGTGATTCACTTGCTAGTTTTGTAATGCTCTTTGTTCCCATTCATATTGTTCTGTAATGACGCATACTATGAACTCTCAGAAATCCTGGAACCAGCCTTTCAGTCCAGGCTACACCCTCCCACTGGTCAGAAAGCAGCATCACCATGTTAAATATTTATGTAAAACAAATGGTGGAGCAAAAGACAATGGCAAATAAACAAAGAAAAATAATGAACTAGAGAGTGGTTTCAGTGAATGGCACTAAGTATGAAAGGCAAGCTTTCCTCCTGGCATAATTCTTTATTATTAATCTGTGCTGATTTATGAGCAGATCACAATGGCTATTTTTATATACCTGAGCTGAGAAGATTGAAGTATACCTATAGAGAGGGACATCAGCATAAATACATACAAGCTATTACTGTGTGTTTCCCTCTTTCACTTGCGAACACAAGGGTCCTGGATTCAGAGACACCTCAGCTCATCCCAAAATGCCAACTTGAACAAATTCCTCTAGAGGAAAGATGATTAGGGGAAGTGGTTCATGCTGCCAAGCCTACACCTTGCTTGTAGGCAAGTCAAGTAATACCTGTGTAACTCAAATTTTTCCTCTCTAAAGCAAGAACCTTTCATATACTTTGACACTTTGCAATCTGAAAATCATCAGGGGATTAGAGAAATTAGGATTAAATAAAATACAAAACATTTTACAAATGTTTATCCACAGCATATTACATTAGATATTTCCAGGGATCTGATTTTCTCCTTATCGCACACCAATTTTTCAACCAGAGTAGCTACACAGCTTCTCTTCACACCTGTAGATCAAGTAATGGGGGCACAGCATGATTGTTGCCTTCTAGCCAGGTTGGAGTGCATGACTCTTGAATTCTTGTTATGTTTGTTTTGATTTCTGTTTTGAGACATGTACCATATGCCTATCCTGGCAAAGCCAACTAAGTCCAACCCCAGAAGTCATTTGGACTGTAGTGAGCAGCAGGTCAGCCATGGAGATGCATTATAGTTTGCGGTCCTTGTAGAAACTGAGGACAAGCTGCTTTGATACTTGTTCTGTTTCCCTTTACTGTTCCCCCTGTTCCCGTGTTACTTTCCCTCCTAGTTGGGCACAGGCATATCCCATTTCAATATGTATTAACCTCACAGGAAGCAGAAAGATATACAAAAGGAGAACCATTTGGTGCAGAAACAGTCACCTGGTTCTTAATTAGAAGACCAACTGTCCAAACAAAATAATGAACTGCATGCCTGGTTTACTGTGATAGAGTGAAAAGAAGCGTCAAATTACATGATTTACAAAGAAGATGACACCTATGTTACAGCCCAGTTATTTGCAGCCTGTAATCAAGAGATGATAAGGTCAGATTTTTACACAATGATGAAAATGTGGGGATTTTGTTCTCTCTCTTCTTCTTCTTTTTTTTTTTTTCCCCATCCTTAAGAATTACTAAAAACAAAACAAACAAACAAACAGAACCCAAAACATAGCAATAATCAACCAAAAAAAGAAACAAAACCAAACCAAGAAAACCGAACCAAACCCAGAAGTCAAGTAACTTGTCTCAAATAACGACAGAAACAGGTATACACACTTGGTATAAATTTCTCAAATTCTCTCTTGGCTACTGCAAGACCTTTCATTTCTCATGTTTCTTACAAATAAACTTTGCAATTACAATGGGATTCTTAAAAGACTGTTACTTGATTCAACAAAAATCTGAAGGCAGGTAATTCCCACTGCCTACAGTGACAGTGATGAGAGGGGAGTGTTAGAATGATTTACATTTTTTATCTACCAAGCCTCTCCAAACAAAATGAGGATTTTTAGCTAACCAGGTTGCACTTACATGCAGAACATTACTGTTAACAGGAATATGTGTGAGTATAAGACAGTGTGCATCTGTCACAGAGTAAGTTACAGTCCTTTGTATATATTCCACCCCCTTTATTTTAAACCAAGGCACCTCCATGCGGTTTGGGATGTGCAAAGCTAGCATTCTGACTTCAGTGATTTACTCCAGCCTGGAGATACATACATATGAGAACTGTCAGCACAAGATGTTGCTGCCTGGGGCTACATGCTAAATATGTATATTTAACAGATTTCAGTATATATATCAGAATTCAGCAGCTGTACCCACCCCATTTACCTTAAAGCAAGGCAAGTCTGACCATCATGGGCTCACCACTGCACTCTCAGTCCAGGCAAAACTAATGTTCAATTCAGAAAGCGCTTTGCCCAGGTAAACCCTAAACACAAAGGGCATTACTTTTCCAGGCCTCAGTCCTGATGTGGGAAGGTATTTAAGCCCACTTGTCCTGATGGGTCAGCCTGAGGTAAAATAAACATCTTTAAGCAGGAGCTGCTTATTCTGGGTTTATGCAAATAAGAATGATAGGGGTCATGGGCAGACTTCCAAGATCTAGGGCATTCTTTGATAAGAGTCAGGATCTTGCTGCAGCAAAATGCATGCAAGCTACATACACATACAATGTGTCTTAAGGCAAGAAAAATAATTAACTGCAAGTCTGAGAACAGGCAGAGGGAACCCAGTTGGGGAAATCTGTACCAGACCATCTTATTTGCAAGGAGAGAAATGGTCTGTTGAGCAGCTGCTCATAGGCTGCATCAGTGCACAGCTCAAACATTTCGTCCCTCTGGACCAAAATATTTTACTCAGGCTTTGGCCTGAGCAGACTTTGGATCTTACTCCAAATCCTTACCACAAGAGCAAGAAGGTATCCCGCTCACCCCAGCTGCTCACTTAATGCCCTGCTGCACTACCAAAGAAAGAAAGCATCAAATGATACTAAGAAAGCAAGGAGGAGAATGACTCCCAAGTAATTCAGAATATTGCAGCAGAAGATCATGGTATTTCTTTAAGCTTTGTAGGACCCTGTGCATAATTGCAATGAAATTCACTTGGCTGTCTGGAATAAGCAATGATTTGCGATAGAAAAACCCGACCATCTGTCTCCTGATAATTCTACTTAATCTTTGCCTTCTATAAGTAACAATAACATGTTACATATTTTGACACAATGAGTATTTTAAACTTATTTGAATGAACCGATGCATTAGGTTTTCTGAAGTGAGAAATGTGCATTTTCCCCTTTCTGACAGCATTTTCAAGCTGAGCGTGAGCTAATGCAGGTTGCAAAAACCTTGTTTTAATTCTTTCTGAACTTACAAAAATAGAACAGTCAGGATGAAAATGCCCATGCTGTGCATTCCAAAGGTTGATAGTCACAGATTGATATACACAGTGCTTATTAATTTAGTAGGTGCATCCTGAGCATTTGGCATTTCTTTCTAAAATCAGCAGTCTGCATCTATGAAACCCTGTTTGATTGCATTGAGATACTATTCCTATTGGTACAGTTTAGGTGTAAAAGCTAACAGCACAGCTGGTGTTTTATCATGAGCTCTTAGTGCTTCGGTCCTTAAAACTGAAAAGTTCCATATCATAGACAGCTATAAGCTAGAGTATCTGTATTGACTACAAAAGGACAATGCTGTCTGGTACCATAGATTTCCCTGTGATCACAAGACAATTTCTCAGCCATTGCTTTGTCTTTTAACTGAAAAGTACATCTCCCGAAGGCCCCTGCTGCTGATTCATGTAGCCTGGTATGCATAGTGACTACTGAGACCTTTTGTAAGTTTTAAAACATGTCCAGATCTATACATTTCAGAAATGTTACCTTATTGTTATTGCAAAGCATCTGACAAAGGATGAAGAGAACAACATGGCACTGCTTCTTCTTGAGTATTTACAAGCTTATTAGAAGCAGAATTGAATAGTGAAAGTTAAAAAATAAGAACCTCTTCCCATGCATAAAGTAAATTGTTGCCAAGTTATTTAAGGCCTTTTGGAAATACCATTAATGTGTTGATGATTACATCAGTCCATTACTGGCTTTTGCTTAAAGAAAAGAAAAAAGCAGCAAATGCCAAGTTAGAAGAGAAGGCTATCTGCATGAAATAGAGAGGGCTTTCAGTTCCCATTTGGAATGCACAAGTACTTTCCAACAAATAATGAAATTACAATCCTACTACTTATACTCTGGAACATTAGGGATAGGTGCTGTATTAATATTATTCCATAAGGAAAAGGAAAAGATAGTGATCCTACAGTAAGAAGAAGCTGGACCTACTGAAAACATTTAATAATTTCTTTAAATGGCCTGATAAAAATCCAGCAGCTACCTCACTGCAACTTCCACAAAGCTCAGACAAAGATTTTTTTTCTGCTTCATACTGACTTTTTGGTACAGAATATGAGCCTGTCACCATTTGACACAGGTTGGACAACAATGTTTTCGATCTCCTCCCCCTCCCACCCAGGTAGGGAAGGAGAGACAGAAAAAGAAAGAGACTCTACTGGATTGAAAACTAAACTACACAGCTTTAATTAAACACTTATGATAAAAGAAAATATATACAATTATATACAAATCTGTTCAGGTATGTGCAAAAGCCTCTCGCCTCCCTCCACCCCCAGCAACTCCTACAGCATCTCCTGAGCTGTGAACAGTCCCAAAAAGTCCCAGAGGTGCTGCTGGAGAAAGCACAGAGTGATGAGGGTCAGGAGAGCTTGAGCCTGGGGGTTGATGGTGCTGGATGGACGGAGTCCTCCCCGGACGCCGGCCATGGAGGGAAGAGAAGGGAAGGAGAAGCAGGAAGGAAGTTGTCTTCTGTGATCTCTGACCTTCCTCTGAGCTTACGTAGATATATGGAATGGAATATCTCTGGCCAATTTTGCTGCCTGTCTAATTCATCCTCCTACAGGGGGGTCATAGATCTCTCCATAGTGTCTCAGCCAGGTAAGTAAAGGTGTGACCTTGAAGACCCAGCAGTTAGAAAAACATTCCACCATTATCAGTCTTCGTTGGAACTTTCTGTTACTAGTTAAAAGAAATCTTACTGAAGGAAAAATAGAATCAGTAAAAGGAAAACACGCTTCCTCCTGGCTTAAATCAGGACAGACCCAATTTATGAAATATGCAGTATGATAGACTTTGTTACAACTAGGTCTTGCAGTTCCATCAACGTCAAACATTCATCTCAGGAAAATTAATGAGGTCGCTCCCTATTTCTTGCTTTCAATCTTCAAGTGATCTTTTAATACACCTTTCTAATTCAAAGATATCTTACACAGAATGTTGCACACTGACATGTAAGTGACCACACACGCAAACTTTAAAAATATTGGTGGCCACAGTATTAGTCAGGAGACCTACAGACTATCCCAGTGAGAAAGAGAGCATTGAAGCGCTGAAGATGAGAAATCCACTAACACTGGCAAGGTTATATGACTAGAGGTGATTATACCGCTTAAGTTGCAGGAGGAAATAAGAAATGGAATAAAAAGTCATTTTAGACAGAAGTTATGAAAATAAGCCAAAGCAGGCCAAGTTCAACACCATGTATGGGGAATATAGAAGTGCTGCAGATGGCAATGCCTTATTGCTCATTTCAGGCCAGGGAAGCAAAGGAGCACTAACTCTCTCACAGCTCTGCTGAGAATTAAACCTTCATACAAGCAACCACATTATACAGGAGGTTTTGGTTGTTAGGGATAAGACTCCACATCTGTACTGCATGTTGCATCCTCTGCTCAGAACTTTATTTATATCACTGGCTTCAAACAATAAAACATACCAAATATCCTTAGATTAAGAGATTTCGTAAAATGATAAATTCTGGTTCATTTTAATTTGGTTCCTTGGTTTAAGTTTGCTCCAAGATTCTCATTGCCTGTGCTTTTCTTTCTTCAAGGGGAGGATAAGATTCATAGACAATTATGACAGTGGGAAGAAGAGGAAATATCAAAAATCTCAAAGCAAACTGAAAGCATTTGTAATTCTGAGTCCTTAACTCAGAAATATGTTATTAGGATTAATGAGTACGATCAATGGTATAGAGTGAAAAAAGACTGTAATCCACCATGGCAGAACTTGGGATATGTGTTTAACATTCATACATTCATATTTTGAAGTAGGCATGCCCTCACAGGCAAATGCAAGTATTTACACACCCACATAGGTCTAGTTTAGGTAACTACCATGCTATCTATACTACTTCAAGTTGTGCGCTTCCACTTTGAATGCTGGAAATCTGCGGACCTGTAGAAACAGAAATCAGATATTTGGCTGCAGAAAAAAAACACAAGCAAACAGAAAAAAAACAAATAAATACCCAACAAAAACTACAGGAAAATCAGACTTCTTTTCTATCCTGTCTATACTTGGGTGGGCAGTAGCATCCATTCTTTTGTACCTGTTCTGGTGTTTTCACCAGCGTAACTCACCTTGCAAACCTGGCAGAAGACATTTTTTGTTGGTTGCACTTTCTGCAAATTTCCTACTTTGAGCAAGGGGGAATGGAGACTCCTTTGCTTAACAGCATTGGTAGCACTGGACTGTTACAATCAGTTCAAGCCAAAATATGCAACTTTGTATTTAAAACCATGCATAATCAGCCACAGCTCAATGAAAGAGACCATGATGTAAAACAATGACAGTTTTTCCATGAAAACACCTTAAAATAAACAAACATAAGCTTATTTTTAAGTAAGAATTATTTATTTATTATTTTTTAATTAAAATGTGGGTCTGCTTTCATGTTTTGACTCCTTTTTCTTTGCAAGGTATTCAGGTTAAGTCCTAAAAATCAGTCTCTTGCCTTCAGTGTTTCAGTGACATCTTGCTAATAACAAATCCCATATACTACCAGTAACCATGATAAATTGGCACATTAAAGAGCACTTCTGGCTTAGTCTTAACAAGTAACTTTGTTTTTCTTTGTAGAACACATTTGAAGAAGGAAAGAAATTACTTAATTTTTGAAACAGTAAATGACCTCTATTTCCTTTATACCAGTGAGAAGAGGAACCACCACCAAGGGCTAATTGTTAATTTGAAATGACACATTTTGTACAGAAGAGAAAAAAATCAGACCTCTCCTGAGAAAAGTGAGTCCCTGCTGTGGAATGGGCAAAAGAACTGGGGCTGTTGCTCGAGGCAAGATTTTTTCTGTCCTACCAACCAGATAGACTCATCCATGCAGGATTTTTTTTTTACTGTCATATACGTTGTATTTTCATAAAGCTGAAAGTCTTTCACAAAGCTGCTAGTTTGGTCTGGACTAGAGCAGATAAGGCACTGCCACTTAGCCTGCACCCAGCATTTGTGATTTGAAAGGCAAGGGAGTCCTTAATTTCCACACATGCTGCAGTTGTAATAAAGTTTCTTCCCAGAACAGGATGAGATTGTGATAAAAATTTGCAGGTTCACCCGAGTCATGCCTATTGCCCAGAAATATCTTCTATATTAAGAAATAATCAGCTGTCATTCCAGCAGCTGGAGAAAGCTGTGAAGTATACTGCACAGGGCTTAAATACACTAGCTACTTGCAAAAGGGGCTCACAGTCAGTTTCCAAGGTTACTCAGGAGGCATTGCTAGATGCTTCTTTCACCTTCCCACATCCATGCAGCTCCAAAGGAGAAGCTTCAGACATTACTCCTCACTTGAATAAGCAACACCCTCCCTGTTTGGAAGACTGAACATTCAAGTTGGAAAACATACACTCTCCATAACATGTCTAGTTCTTGAATTTTTGCTTCCTCTCTTCTATATCTATTATTTTCTTAATGTTGGAGGGTCCTTCCCCCTTTCTTTTCCTCTTTATTCTCTCTAGCCAACAACTGGATTTTTCTCAGCAATAATAAACAGCTTATCAGTCCTAACAGATAAGCATTAAAACTATAGTTTGGAGCAACACAACCTTTCTCTCCTCACATTCTGTAATATTTTCAGTTGGAGCACCATTTAAATTTGGAGCAATTCCAGGATCCAAATGGGAAAAGAGCCGTTCATGAGCTCTTGGTACTCAGAATACAGAAGCTATTGAATGGGCATTGATAGAGGCAGATATGACTCCTACTTCTAAGATCAGAGAGGTACTTATATTTGGAGAGCTTTTTTTCCTGTAGTCTATTTCTTATGCGGTCTAACATACCTTTGAACAGTATCAGTCTGTATGATGTTTTAACAACTAAAAATGTTCCTTCTTAAGAGTTTCCCCACACCCCATGTAGTGGTGATTCTCTAGGTTACCCTTGTAAGCACTAAAGTGAGTATTTATCATTGCCTCAAAGAAAAAGTGGGATCAAATAAAAGATTTTTAAAAAACCTTCAGTCTATACATTCCCTGTATCTCCACAATCAAGTGGGCAAAATATTGGACTGTGACTCAATTTTGGCAAATATACTGTAAGCCCTTGTGAAAGCAGTCAGTTCAGATGGAGCATAAGACATCTATTATTTCTGAGGAAAACTTAAAGTACCAGAAGTAAAAACAAAGTGATACTCTGGTTAAAACACACCCCACATTCAAAGACAGCTGCAACATTTCAGGGATTAATATTCTACCCATGCGTCTCTGTCTGTTTTAAAGGTCGCCAAGGTACTTGCTGAATGAAAACTTTCCAGAACCATTTCCTTTTCCTTAAGGATTTGACTGAACAAAAAAGAAAAAAAGCTGCTTGCAGATGCAGAAGACGTGGCCAGAGAGCATGTTCTACTGAATGGGAAGAAATCTTTGGGTATTACACCATTACAGGTTTTTCTGGGGAAGTGCAGTTGTTCTGATGAAAGATCAAATGAAAAGGGCAACATATTCCACTATTCTTTATGCTTTTGCAGAGCACAGTTTCCCACACAAACGTCTTACCATACTAGAATGCTGATACTTTCAGGATGGTCTCAGTATAAAATAATAAAAAATATTTGGATGGGCCAGACAGCTAGTAGGATCACGTGTATGCAGATATGACTTCATAAACCAAGATTGATTTGCTATGCTATTTAATGAAAGACTCTTCCTCCAGCACCAAAGCCACATTAAAATATATACAAGTAGTGCTATCACTTTAGTACAGCATGCAAAACACTTGAACTTTTAATTAAGCATTATCTTCCCCACAATATATTGTAGGCACTGGAATGAACTAAGCAGAAACAAAATAGGAACTCAAATTAATTTTAAATGGTCTGATGGAAAATCCTTCCTAACTTCATCCACTTGACTGCTACACTCTAGCCTTCCTGTTTCACTATTTAATTTCTTCATGAAGAACCTCTCATCTTCTACAAAATCGTAACTTTTAAGTATTTGAACACACAGACCAACAAAATCTGTCTTTTCTCTCAAAACAAGAGAAACAAGCCTCCCCACATACTACAGCCACAATCATTCAGACCTTTCCAGCCACCGCAAAATGCACAAACTCTTCCATGCCACTTCTGTTGACTCCTCACCTCTTCATATGTCACTAAGTGTCTGTTAATGAGATTAGTTCAGAGAAAATATATCAACAGTCCAGGATAGTTTATTTCCTGATATGAGGTTTATTTGATACTTCAAGTTATAAAAAAATAAGAAAACTGAGGTGATAACAAAATTTTAGTCACCTCCATATTGTTGAGGGTGTCACTGATGCTATGAAAATGTATGCTTCTACTCACTAGACTAAGGAGAAACACACAGGGAAAACCACAGCTCCTTTAAACTGCAAACTAGATAGCTCCTACAGACAGGTCATGATAAATTGCAGGGGGGGTGGGTTTATTTTGTTCTGTTTTTATTGAAGAGAAGTAAAGTTCAAGAGTGAGTGAAAGTCCTGCAATGAACTGTCCTATTACTGGCAACTAAACAAAAGCAGAGCTTATTACATTATTCATCCAGCAGTCTTGTCAGTGATATTCAACATGTTTAGTCTTATGCTAATGATTAAAGAGAGGAAGTGGTGCAATCAAATAAACTGAACATATTCATAGTAAGAAAAAAAAAAACCTACTGAAAAAATAAATTGGAAGAGGCAGGCCACTTATGGAGATAGGTGCAAATGGTTAGATTCAATAAAATTTGAAAAGTTGGAAAACCATTCAAAAGTACATGCATATTTGTGTCAGCAACCATATGGGAAAACTCTATAAAGCCCTATTTAAATTAAAGTACACACACATTTATTTCATGCAAAGAGGAAACAATATGTAGTACTTGGCACCACACACTGTTTTTATTTATTTGGGTGGGCTCAGGCTGTATGTGGCCACTATATTAACTAATAGTCTGGGGAGAGAAATATTAAGGCAGAATTATCAGCTTTCTCAGGCTATGCACAAAATCTAAGCCAGAGCTGCCTGGTACTTGGCAGTCAGTTTTTCTAAGAATAAGCCAATTGTACACAGAGAGTGAGCAAAAGGCATGGCAGCAGTTCCTTATGCTGACTCTATTTTCAACTTTCTACAGCAGAAAGTTGTTTTGTTAAGTACCTCAGCCATAAAAAAGAAGGATTTAAATGAAATATACTCAAGTTCTTGGGCTTACTCCTATAAGAAAGCCTCTGAACATGAGTAAATCTAATTGAAGTCAGTGAATATGTTGAGTTCTTTATAGCACCTGCTTGTACACACTCAATGGTGCATAGTCATGCTCTCCCATGGGGAAAAGGATGCAATGTGCATGGAGCACCCCTTCTTCTGTCACTGCAACCACTCAAGTCACTAACATCTGGGATGTGAGTGGTGTCACCTATAACAGAAATACGCCAGTTTCATATAGGTAGGAAAAGGCAGAAATTCAGGTTTTGTCTGTCTCACATGGACTCTATCACAGTAAAACAAAAACAATAAAAATACCAAACCAAAACAACTAAAAACCAACCAAACAAAAAAATAACGCAACACCACAAAAAAACCCCAAAGCAAAAACTGATTAGAGCAGACTACAAAAAGCCCTACTCAAACTCCTCACAAAAGACACACTGATGAAGAAATTCTCCACTGACTTTTCTTTGAAAGAAATATTACATTCTGTTGCAGACTACCTCTTCTGTCACCCAAATGATAAATGAGAGATATGAAATACATACTTATTTACAAGGTCTGAAAAGCTGTATATTGCCCTATGCATCTATGTACTTAATTGGTTTAATTTTGTTCTCCGTTGACATCTGTAGTACTGGAAACAAAGTAGTTGACTACATATATCGCCACTCACTAGTTACCAGAGGTGTACAAATGTACTTGCCTATTAATGTGTGTTTTACTATTTAAGCTTTCAAAATTTTTAGTTATCTACATTGTCATGAGTTAATTAAGGTCACAGAGCAACAAGGTATGAACATTACATAGACATTTGATAAGAGGGTGAGGCTCAACCTCAAATGGAGTAAATGCAGCTGAAGAGAAGCAAGGAAACCCTTTTGTGGTTAGCAATTACACCGCGTTGGGCAAAAGCAGGGCAATGAACTCCCACTTGTCTTGAGAACATTTATAAGTAGAGGTGAGTAGGTCTCATAACCATGTAAGAGTGTCAGATGCATATTGTTAGAAGCCTCATTATTATGCATTATAATGCAGTAAGATGCACAGCACAGTTTTCTGATGACTCAGTTTATGAAGAGGTGTATTAAGAGGTTATGTGAGCTCCTCCTCCCCCGATAACAGCTCTCAGCTTTTCACCTTAGTGTCAGCCTTAAAATAGAAGTATCTGCCAGTTCTCACAGTGACAAAATCTACAGAAGCATCTCTGATCCATCAGAAGTAATCTAAATGCAATTTTCCCTCTCCCCAATAATACAAATAAAGTATTTTTACCTCTGTCACGTCTCTACTATTTTCAACTTTTCCATAATGGCATTAGACTCAATAACAAAGTCAAATGTAAAGTAAATGTTCAGTAAATATTTATTTTAAGTTTGATTAGTGCAATGTATTGATTGACTGAGGTTCATGTCTGTATTTTGAAGCAGATAAAATGAGTTTGGTGGACATTTTTGCTACCTTATACTTATGTAATATGGCAATAAAAAGCATTATCATGAGTGTAGCAAGATGCTGCAGCTCTCAGTGTGCCTCCCCCAGTTTCCCTTTATGATTCAATTGCTCTCTCAGTTTTGTAGCCTTGGGGCTCTAGTGGAAAGATTTCCATGGGAAAGGAAAAGGCCTAGCAAGCTCTGAACTGTTAACAACCTTGAAAGTACAGAGGCCAAGCTGACACCTCTAACACCAATTGCTCTCCGGTGTTGAAGAACACGGAGCCCAGCCTAGTGACAACTAGGCCCAAACTAGAGATAAAGTAAGAACAAATGGAGAAACAAAAGAATTTGCTTGGTGAGAAAAGGGCATCCTCTGTTTTTTTTCCTTTTTTTTTTTTTTCTTGGGTGTTTTCCTTTTATTCTCCAATGACAGATTTTGGAGGTACAGCTAAATAGTTAAATGACAGCAGTCAATCCACTTTATTTTATAAAAGCCTGGTCCCATATTTGATCAGGGAGACTCCAGTACCCTTTCCAGGAGATGTGCTGGACCTTCTCCTTTCCAGAAGGGACACCTGCCAGAGGGATTATTTTTCTGGAGTTGAGGATCAAGACAAAAGGGACAGCCAGCTGTGGCTGTAAGAGAATGAGAGGTGTTAACTGCTTATATGTCTTTATTAGTTAACTTGACAGTAAGCGATATTTTATTGTTAAGTTTTAAACTTTTAGCTAAGTGCACTTGCTGTCTTATCACCTCGCCAGGTATTATTTTAATCATTGTTTTAGATCCAGTTTTAGACCCGTTAATAAGTAAGTTGGCAGCATTTAAGTGGTTAACCCTTATTGACTGACTGATTATTAGTTATGCATTTCATAAGATGCCTCTCTGCATTAATGCTTTAGCATTCTGTTCTAATACCTGCATTCCCATACAATCCAGTTGTGATTGTGCCTTTTTAGTTTAGTTAAGGTCCTGGTGCTGTTTGCAACCAGTCTTGGTCTGTGCATATATACACCTCGTTTGCTATCTTGCCGCATCCAGGACAATGAGTTACCACACTCTTATCATTTCCAGCATCAGGCATTGCAGTGAAAGAATCAAGTACTGTCTTCTTTCAGTAACAAGCTCACTTCAAGTCCACATCATTATGCATTACCAGAACCCACCAAAATATTTGCAAACAAGTGAGCATAGCCCTGTTTTCTGGCCTACTTCCTACAAATACACTCACCAGTCAAACAGATTTGTTATTTCCCACAACCAGTCTAGCAAAAGGAAATCTAACAGCTCCCAGGCAACCCAGCTGACCTCAGCTGATCAGGAGACAGTGTTGTCTTCACTGACCCCTCCCCAGTTTGTAACTTTCCAGTATCAATAGATGTTCTGCGCTGACAAGGAGAGCAAGAGCACATGTGGGATCAACACTTCTTATGTGCAAAGTCAGAACATGTGGAAAACTTCACTCTGGAAATTAATCCCTGCTTATTAACAGGAAGTGTTTATAACAGCAGGTTTTCACTATTATTTTTAGTTTGTAAGAGGTGTTTTCAGCACACAAAAGAAGCCAGGTACTTGCAGGGCTTTCATCTCAGCTGAACAACTTCCTCTTTTTTACAGGCACAGAAATACATCTATTTTCTCTACATGCTGTCTATAAACAGAGGATGCAATTTGTTAAGGGGCCCTGTTGAGGTGTTACATGGCCCGTATACACCTGTAGTGGGGAAAATTTGTTCCATCATTAAGGATACTGCAGTACCTCCAAAAGCCATTTAACTTACTAAAATATTGTCTTTCTTACCAGGTTTGGGATAAACTTCCACAAGAGAAGGGGTAAGGGTTTTTCCTTGTGTTGTTTTTTGTTTTTTGCTTTTTGTTTTTTAATGTGTTCAGTATTCAATCTGTACAAGCAGGGAAGGGCAAGCTATTGAGGCTAAGATCACCTATGCACAAGTAATGTTTGATTTTGCCTTGAGAGTGCCAGGTCTAAACACTAATTACATTAAATTTAAGCTTGGGCTTGTGGGCTTCTAACTGTGTTCAAACTTAATTGTAATTCTCTGAATATTTCTCTTTAAAGCAATAGGGCTTTCCATATGCTTCCATATATTAAGCTCACATAAGGACTTTGAGGCACAAGCACATTGAAAGCTACAGGCAACCAAATTTTGTTTTAATTGCTTAGTATTAGGGTTCTAATTGTGGTCATTTTATTGACAGATTCACTGAGAAGCCTCACAATGGAACTGAAAATGTTAAAAAAAGGTACTTTGGAATATATTCATATTTAAAACAAAAGCTTTAATTCATTTGGAAAGGTTTGATGTTCTCAACAGAAAGAGGATTTGTTCTGCAGAAACACAGAGTTGATAAAATAGTCAACATTTATGACTCTTACTGGTTTTTGCCTCCCTTAGCAAGGGCTTTTTGCCCCTGAAAAAAATGTTTTAAGGATATGCTGAAATAATAAAATGGCTGATTGGTGCCACAACATAGAAAAACAAATTAATTTGTCAAAAAACAGGGACATGACATATATGACAGTAACTCAATTTTACAGGCAAACTTCAGAATTTATGGGGGGAAAAAAAAGCATAAATAATGATACCAAGAGAGAAAGAAATTTTTTGCCACATCTATTAATAACAGAATGAGAAAAAGGCAATAATGTTACTTTACTCCAAGTTGCCTTAGGAATGGTAGTGTATGGCAGAATTGAGTAGCAAGCTAGCAAAGAACCACAGGTCTGCCAGGTGCTGCCAGGGGATTTTGCACCTCCAGGTAACTGGAGCTGTGGAAGAGGCTGAGTTGTATCTGCCCCTCAGGTATCTCTGTGCTCAGGGCAATTGCATCAGCTGCTGCTCTCCCTACAGGAAATTTTTGTATCTTGTATTTGAGCCCTAAACTGTATTACAACTCTTTCTCCCCCTACAATATCTTTAAAAACAAAGAGTAAAATCTCTAGTGGCCAAGTCAAAGCACTTCTACTTTAAGCTGACTGGAAGCCATGTATCTTCAGGGTGCCAAATGAATCACTACAGTCTGCTATTTAGCACTTAAAAATTGGAGTTGAAGTGTAGATTTCAGAGGTTGTTTCCTGTATGGTACAAAAAAAGCTGAGAACTGCAATTCTCCTGTCACGCTGGAGGTGTAGTGGTGTGAAACTGTAACATAGTGGGACAGAAGGATTAGGGTCCTCTTACTTCAAAACCAGCATTTTAATAGTAACACATACAGCAGTACAGCAAACTCTTAAGAGATGATCTTTTATATAGTGCAAATATGTAATGTTGACTACATTCCCCCATTGTGCTTTTCCACAGCAGCTACTAACCTAATAATTTGGTTGATATATTATATTATAAATTATATGGGCTGTCTGCATGCTTAGTTGAGCTCAGAACCCAAATGTGCAGGATCAAGTACACAGAATTTATTTTTCCAGTACACATAATAGCATAAAACCATATCATATGACTAGATGTAAGGGCTTCATCATTGTCACAAAAAGGTATGGAGACCAAAGACTGTATGAAAGGACCTGGAAAGGAAAAACAAAATGCACCCATAGAGGCTAGGAGGTGATCTGGTAGAGACCAGCTCCGTGGAGAAGGACCTTGGGATCCTGGTAGACAACAAGTTATCCATGGGACAACAATGTGCCCTTGTGGCCTAGAAGGCCAATGGTATCTTGGGGTGCATTAAGAGGAGTGTGTCCGGCAGATCAAGGGAGGTTCTTCTCCCCCTCCAGTCAGCCCTGATGAGACCTCACTTGGAGTATTGTGTCCAGTTCTGGACTCCCCAGTTCAGGAGGGACAGGGATCTACTTGAGAGAGTCCAACAGAAGGCTACAAGGGTGATTAAGGGACTGGAACATCTGCCTTATGAGGAAAGGCTGAGACCTGGGGCTTTTCAGTCTAGAGAGGAGAAGACTGAGGGGGGATCTAATTAATGTCTATAAATACATGAGGGCTGAGCATCAAGAAGGCAGGGACAAGCTCTTTTCACTTATGTCCTGTGACAGGACGAAGGGCAATGGATTCAAACTCGAGCACAGGAAGTTCCACCTCAACATGAGGAAGAAATTCTTTACTGTGAGGGTTACAGAGCACTGTGAGGGTTACAGAGCACTGGAACAGGCTGCCCAGAGAAGTCATGGAGTCTCCTTCTGTGGAGACTTTCAAGACCTGTCTGGATGCCTTTCTGAGTGATCTGCCCTAGTTTTGTTTTGGTTGGTTTTTTTTGGTCCTGCTCTGGTAGGGAGATTGGACTTAATCTTTGGAGGTCCCTTTCAACCCCTAATATTCTGTGATTCTGTGCTAACAAACTTTTTTAGCAGTGATAGAGAACTGAATTTGCTTCAGTCTGTACAGTTGAGGGTTCATATGCATTTTTTCCTTGACCTTATACGGCATGAAATGGAAGAGATGTCTTTAAGGGTTGTTGCCCCATCATGATAAGGATAACGCAAACACCTGGATATTATCACAGCCAAACCATTTGAGACTAAGTAGGTTTATGAGCTCCTGTTAAAATTTGCCAATGACATTGCATTCAAGAGGTCTTACAGAAGATGGTCTTTCATAGAATCATAGAATCATGGAATCATAGAATAGTTTGCGTTGAAGGGACCTTTAAATACCACCTAATCCAATGTCCCTGCAATGAGCAGGGACATCTTCAACTAGATAAGGTTGCTCTGTGCCGCATCCAACCTGAAGCTGAATGTTATCAGAGATGGGACGTGTATCACCTCTCTGGGCAAGGGAAGACAGAAGAAGAGCATCAGGGAAATTAGAGTGGCAGAAATGTCTTTCCAACCTGTGTGTATGTGCCAGCATTACATCCACCTAGATCTTGGGATCCTAGAGTCAGTTCCTAAGTGATTTCAGACAAAGGTAGCTTTACAATGGAGATTCCCTGCAGAACCTTTCACTTAGCAGCTAGGGAAGGTGTGGGCCTGCAATAGAGAATAAAAATGACACTGAGCTCCAAGTATCTCCCGTCTCCCTACCTACACCTATTTCAGCTTTCCTTTGTTTAAAAGACATTCAGAGAAACTAAAGGTTTCAGATACGTTTGCTGTCAAAAAAATACTTTGGTTTTTTCCACTGTTCATCTCTTATGACACAGTACCTTATGCTGGAACTGTGCTAGGAAAGAAATTCACCAAGCATGTTGACCTAGGACTGGAAATGTCAGGGGCAAGTTCCCTATTTTTAAAGCCAGTTAGGTAAGCTAAAAATCTCTGGGCAAGTTATTGGCCATCAAAGTCAATCACACTTTTCTGTGATTTGTTTTACTTTACTTTGTTTACTTTAATTATTTTACTCTTTGTTGTTAAGTAGAATCTTCATTAATGTGATTGTTGATAACTGATTATCAGAAGTTAAATAATTACTTAATACAGATATCTCACATGCTTGACTTTTCACCCTGAGACTGAGTCCAACTTGCTCTCAGGCTCACTGGGAAAATCTCACAGATTTTGGTAGAGTCCGATTGATTTAGCTAATTATAACAGTGATTTAGCTTACAGTATGCTCATCTAAAATATTTTTTCCCTTCTATTTCTGATTATTTTTCTGGCCATTTTGTGCACCTTCCTTAGTTAAGCTACTTGGAAACATTCCATGAGATTCATTCTGAATTTGAATAACAAATCATATTTCCAGACATTTTTTCCTATATTAGTTAATCATTTTCAGATCATTCATGTGAGTAATCCTACTAAAATAAATTCAGCCCCTGCAAGGCCATTGAAGTGAATGTGTTTACTTCCATTCTAACTTTAGAGTCTTTGCATTCTTTGGTTTTCTAAATAGAGATTGAGTTTTACTATATATCAGTACAAACACCTCCTACACACTCTGTTCTGCTTAAAGGCAACTGGGGCTATTCATGGTGGATAAGCTTAAGGGCAGTCTTGGCTGCAGTGACCATGGAATTTTGGCATTCAAGATCCTTAGGGCAACCAGAAGGCTGTGCAGCAAGCTTTCTACTCTGGACTTCAGGAGAGCAAACTCTGATCCTCTCAGGGATCTGCTTTGTGGAGTACCATGGGGTAAAGCCCTGGAGGGGAGAGGAGACAAAGGAGGCTGGTCAATGCTCAAGAGTCACTTCCTCCAAACCCAGAAGCAATGTGTCCCAACAAAGAGGAAGTCAGACAAAAGTGACAGGAAGCCTGTGTGGTTGAACAAATTGCTCCTGAACACACTTAGACATAGAATGAAAACTTACAGAGGGTGGATACAAGGACAGGTAGCCTAGAAGGAATGCAAAGAAGTTGTTCAAGCAGCCAGGGACCAAATGGAGAGCAGCGGCTACTAGTGTTCCTCAAGGGTCAGTACTGGCACTGGTGCTGTTTAATATCTTTGTTGACAACACGGACAGCGGCATTGAATGGACCCTCAGCAAGTTTGCTGATGACACCAAGCTGTGTGGTGAGGTCAGGAAGGAGGAAAGGAAGGCCATCCAGAGGGACCTTCACAGGCTTGAGAAATGGACCTATGCCAACCTCAAGAAGTTCAACAAGGCCAAGTGCAAGGTTCTGCACATGGGTCAGGGCAAACCCAAGCACAAATACAGGCTAGCTGAAGAAATGATTGAGAGAAGTCCTGAGGCGAAGGACTTGGGGGTGCTCATTGATGAGAAGTTCAACGTGAGCTGGCAAAGTGCACTTGCAGCCCAGGGCTGCACCAAAACAGATGTGGACAGCAGGTCAAGGGAGCTGATTCTCCCCCTCTACTCCACTCTCATGACACCCCACCTGGAGTACTGTGTCTAGGCCTGGAGCCCCCAGCATAAGAAGGACATGGTGCTCTTGGAGTGAGTTTATAGGAGGGCCATGAAGATGATCAGAGGGCTGGAGCATTTCTCCTATGAAGACAGGCTGAGAGAGTTGGGGTTGTTCAGTCTGGAGAAGAGAATGGTCTGGGGAGACCTTGTAGCAGCCTTCCAGCACCTGAAGAGGCTACAGAAAAGCTGAAGAGGGGCTTTTTGCAAAGGCATGCAGTAAGAAAACAAGGGATAATGGTTTAAAACTGGAGGAGGGAAGATTTAGATTAAAGATTAAGAGGAAATTCTTCACTATGAGGGTGGTGAGACTGGAACAGCCTGTCCAGAGAACCTGTGGTTGCCTCCTCCCTGGAAGTGTTCAAGGGTAGGTTGGATGGGGTTCTGAGAAACCTGGTCTAGTGGGAGGTGTCCCTGCCTATGCAGGGGGGTTGGAACTAGATTATCTTTAAGGTCATTTCCAACCCAAACCATTCTATGTTCTATGATGATTCTATGTAAAGCTAGCAAAACTTAGCCCCTGAACTTCAAGATTGATTTATTTTTATCTGGTTTTCCTTTCATTTGTTCCACATTGCCTGTTTTTAACTGGGGGGGAAAAAAAAAAAAAAAAAAAAAAAAAGTTCTCTTATTGCTTGCCTTTGGAAGAAGCATTTTCCCTAGGCTATTAATCTAAAATTGAATATTGAGTGTCAACCTTGTGTTAGATAGATTAATGAACCAAGCTCTGGCCTTTCATCTCTGACAGTAGGCTTTGTTTATTCATGTTATAGGTACAGGGTGGGTAGCTATGAATGATGATGCATAAAACTAATTTTCTAATGAGCTAAATAGGTGACTTGAAAAGACTTGTGTTAGTGTGTATGGTGTATACATGTGTACACAAGCATGAGTAAGAAATGGGTTCTTTGTGTTGGCACATCATTCAGCATTATCCAGAGTTAAAACACTATATTAGTTATCAAGGAGTTACATCAAATATCAGAGTATTGTGTATTCCCTAGTGTTCATTTGGTCAATTAATAAAAAATAAAATAGTAGATTCTGTAGTAGGGAGGTAAAAAAGGAAAGTTTTATACCAAGGTTAAAGAAACTGCAACATCCTTAAACAGTAATCTTAATTCAGTGCTCAAGGGTTTGCCAGAGAGAAATATAACTAGTGAATGTCTTAAAGCACTAAAAAAGGTTAAACTTTAATTATTTTTAGAAAGTAGTTTTTCTTTGCATATGAAACCTATGTCATGACCAGACCAAGGTCTCAATAATTCAGTAGGACTAATGGATCCACAAAGACTCTACACATCTACTGCAATCCCATCTCTGCTTTGTATACCCTCATTGTAACTACACCCTTTCTGACAAATAATGAAGGACATAACTTGATGTACGCCAGGAAGATCACACTCTCTGGTGCTAACAACTTAATTCCCATATTCCATTAATAGGAAAGATTTCATTAATGTTCAGGAATGATTTGCAAATTAATTGTGTTTTGAATCCTCTAACACAGAGCAGTGTTCCTGAGTTTATCTGTCAAACTAATCCCTCTGAATGCACCTAAGAGAGGCAATAATCTTGGGAAATAGTCAGGAAATTGAACCTAGCCTCAATTTCAATTGCCAGTTTCAATCCTTTATTAGTTTCTGGTGTAAGAATTGAAATTAATCCAATTAAATTGCTTCAGGAAATGGGACCGTATGATAAACAGATATTATTTGGCTTCTTGTATGTGTGTCTGTGTATGAACTAGAAAGACAAGGCAAACATTTCAAAGGAACAGAGGACAGTATAATGAAAAGCAGCATATTTTGTGTCAGAAGTATACAGATTAGGCACATTAAAATAAAATAACATTTATTATAGCTTGAGACATTGCAAGAACAACGTATTGATCATTGCTGCTGAATACTTTATTTTCCATAAACATCCCTATGGTGTTAAATGAATACTGGGGAAGGTGAGAAAGATGAAATGTCTATTTTGAATTTATGTCCATTGTTTTGCACTGACAAAAGCAGTGTTTTTTCCATGGGACAATCATTATTAACCCTTTAAATCTTTTCAAATCTTTTAATCTTTTCCAAGGGTCTGTGCAAATCTACATACTGCTCACAAAAACAACAGTCTCAAGAAGTAATTAATCAATATGGAAGAAAGAAGCTTAAACTGTGATCTCAGATTCCTTTCAACTCAAACATTGACATCACCCTTGCCCTATAAACTCACAAAATGACTTTTTTTCTCCCACAATGTGACCACATAAAACAAGACATTGGACTGGAATTACACAGGTCCAAATCTCTGTAGAGGCTCTGTAGAATTATCTCTACTGTCAGAGTTCTTGTTTTACAGCCTGTGATCAAACATATGCACATAAATACGTAAGGCAAAAAAAAAAATAATAGCCTAGAACCCTCCCTAACCCTGCTTTTTGGTTAAGTACTATAAGATATCGCGTGCACACAAGAGAGGTCTCCTTTTAGATGTTTTCTTTTTAATTTCAGTTAATGATACACATGGTCACTCAGTTGTGACATAAAGCATACCCATATTTAGCTGACCAAATATGGAAGATTTTTAATGGGTAGAAACAGTCACTGGCCAGTTGTCATGGTTCCTTGTCCCTCTCCTGCCTGGCTCACCATTAATACCGTGCTTTGGGCCCAACACGACAACAAAGGAACAGCCCCATGGACACTCACTCAACTGCCTCCCCCCCACACACACACTCTGGGTTGAGGAGGACAAAGCTCGTGGGTTGAGACAAAGCACAAGGAGGGTTCCTCACCAATTAAGGTCCCGGGAAAAACAGACTCAACTTGGGGAAAAAAAAAAATTAATCTCACACTAATCAAACACACACAGGACACAGACACACACAGAGCAGGGCTTGCATATGTTACCCCACCCCTCCCTTCTTCCCGGGCCCAAATCACTTTGTTCCCGGTTTCTCTCCCTCCTTCCCCACAGTGCAGGGACCGGGGATAGGCTTTAGAGTCACTTCACAGGCTGGTGGTTCCTGCTGCTCCTTCCTCCTCAGGAAGAAGGATTCCTTACAGTCCTTCCCTGCTTCCCCACAGGGTCCCTCCCCAATAGTCTTATTCACTATTTAGATTTTCTGGAAGAGACATGCTTGGGAGCACATAGGTGCACATAGGACTAGAAGTACTGCCCTTTTCAATTTTCACTTGCCAGTAG
This sequence comes from Apus apus, assembly GCF_020740795.1. Lineage (NCBI taxonomy): Eukaryota > Metazoa > Chordata > Aves > Apodiformes > Apodidae > Apus > Apus apus. The sequence goes on along the minus strand of NC_067312.1, from coordinate 37,307,246 downwards.
TACCTTCCATTCACTACTGGGATGGATAAAATCCTATGGAAGTAGAAAACTGCTGTTCCAGCAGTGAAGGTGGCAATGGATAACATGTCTGCCAGCAGAAAACCCATCTCAGTTAGAGCTCATACCAATCCCCAAGAGACTTTCGTACTAGAGGCATCTGTAAGAGTAACCTATCCACTTGACTAACTGTCTCCCAAAATGGCATGGAGGGGCAAAATCTGGCTCTAGAGACCCCACTAAGGTCAATTCACATTTTCAGTCAATGCAGTGGAGAGTAGAGTCCTTGGGATGTGTTACGCCTGGGCTGCATTTGCATAGATGAGTTTTCTTCTGCTAGGGCTTTATAGAGTTCACTCATGGAGCTTACCAACAGAATATTCAGTTACATATCTATGAAAAGAACATGCTTCAGTCCTCTTTGCACTAAGCTATGGTTTTACTCTGATATTTACCCACTTCAGAGTCTGACCTTTTTGCCATATTCCCATGATGGAACCGCAGTGAACAAGATAAATTTACACAATACCCATCTGGCAAAGCATACACACTTTGAACAGAGTCAGACTGGAGTGATGATGGTAGAACAATCCTGCTTGGTCACCCTTATTAGTTTTACTCTTTGTCTCTTGCTTTTCTTCTTATTTTGTTATTTTGTTTGTTTGGTTGGTTGGTTTTTGGTTTTTTTTGTTTGTTCTGGTTTTGGTGGGTTTTTTTCCCTGCAGATCTGACTTGTCTTACCTTCCAGATGAGCATTTAATCTCCTCATCCTTTCATTCCTACTTGAGCTGACCTATTCTTTCTCTTGTGGAGTGTGGGTAGGAGGGACAAAAATGGATTAGCTTCACTTAAGGATGAGCACAGAGCTGATCTAACTTGGAAAAAAGTGCCAGGAAGAAGGCAAAACAATCACTTCTGTGATGTCCAGAGAACTTCTACAGGGAAAACTCAGATATCCTCATTTTTCATTACATCAGTCAAAAAGAACAAGGTCAGTCTGGGGCCTGTTGGGGTTTCATTTGGCCTTTTTGGGGGTTTTATAACTTCAGTTTGTTTCTTCAAGCCATATGGTTTTGCCAAAAAGAATTTGCTTGTGTTTACCAGGAACAAACAGTCAGCAGAGCAAGCATTCATTGTGATAAATAGTGTTTGGCATGAAGGGACAAATCAGAGCAGCACAGCCACTATAAAGCTGTTCTTTTGCTCTAAGTGAATGTTAATGACACTGGTTCAGTGATAAACTAATTCAAGACACTACGTTACTGGAAATAAATTCTTGACTTTAAGAAATATGCTTGTGTTACTGTTGAGTCAGAATCTGGCAGGAAGAACACTGACATAAATATTTTCTTAAATATGTGGGTTTTTTTCTTTTTCTATGCATATTTTATGACCCTAATGGAGGTCACTAGAGAGTGTCCTAGTTTTTTTGTATTTCAAAATGGAGCTATGCTCTTGCTATAGTCTACCAGGTTCATTTAAAAACAAACAAACAAAAAGCAATCAACAATTCCTCCAGGCTTTGGTGATATGTTTACATACCTGAGTCTAACAGTTTGACCTGTCAGACCAATAATCCATGTTTTACAAGTTTCCTAGGGATGTATTTAAAAATGCAGTGGTTTGGATCTGCATGTTTAAGAGGCTGGTTTTTTTCCTCATGCTATACTACTGCAGTTGTGCTCAGGAAAGGCACTTGGGCTGAAGCCTGCTTTCCTCAATGAGTTTTCAGCAGGGCATTTTAGTATGAAAAGTCTACAGAGATGGGAACCACGTCCTCTCTTTCCAAACATCCACAGGGTAGCAGCATTCAAGACATGCTGCATAGCTTTAGGGGGGAGTTAGAAAAAAATATATTAAAAAATCAAACCCGCTTCATAAAGATATCTCTTTGTGTTTTTCTCTCTTCAGATTTTCTCCCTGGCTGATTATTTGTTATCGCAATATGGAAAGAAACTGCTGTTCCACTGAATTTTCTCTTAATTTCTAATATTAAAAAACTCCAGTTATTTAAGGACATGAAGTCAAGCATTGAAAGTTAGCACTGGATTGAAGTTTCAGAGCCTTAATTCTGCCCCCTTGTGCACAAGTGTAATGGTAGAGGTTTTAATTAAATTATTACATGCTATTTTTTCCACAGGACTCCAGCCTCCTTCTGGGCACAGGATGCACTGTGCTCACTGGAAGGCACCTATTCAATACCAACACTCTTCCTCCACTTCTTTACATTATTCATAACACTGCTGTGAAGAAAGACGAATTAATTGACTTTTCATGCAACTCAACCATTTCACAGCTATTCCACAACATTTTTCAACCAGGGGCTCAGAGCTGGAAGTGTCAGAATTTACCCCAAGTGCTACATGCCCTAATGCTCCCCTTCCATCCCCATCATCTCATGCCATGCCCATGTCAGTCTTCACTCTTCTGTCCTCAAACTTTTGAACTCTTTTTCCAGCCTCTTTCCTCAGAAAATTCTTGTCTCCTCCTTTTCTTACTCCCAAATGGAAGCAACATCATGACCCAGTGTTTGTGGGAGCAGTGACTGGGGGTAAAGCCCTGCTCAGTTGGTCCAGCAGCATACACATTAAGCTCAGATGGAGTCTTTGGAGAACTGGCTGCTAAATTTTAACAAGTCTCTACTGAGAATGTGAATAAGGTTTTTCAAAGGCTTTTAACTTGGCCAAATTTAGGCAGTTTTTCATGGAGATGAAAATCACATTCCTGTCACCAAGGCAACCCACTTGCCTAATTTCAAGTTCCTCTGCCAAAACATTGCATAGCTAGCACTTCTCAACAAACACTTTGTATGATTTTTTTAATATTTTTTTTTAAACATAGTTAAAACAATATGATTTGCTCTAATCATCTTCTCAGAAGCCGCTGAACCATTTTTACTCAATTTCTCCAAAGCCAGGCTGAGTCAGAAACACAGCATGGAAAACTTAAGCCCAAATCATTAGGGTCTGGCTAAGTTATAAGCCACTAGAAAAGGGATCTTTACCCTGTCAGTTGTCAGGCAACCAGAGAGATAGATGTATGTACCAAATGCACCTGGAAAGAGAAGGGTCTTGAATTTTAGAGGTGTTTGCATTTCCTTCTCCATTTCTTTTACGTAGATGACAAATAAAATATCATGTTTATCTCCCTCTCACTTCTTAATTGGGTTGTTACACTCTATTTTACTACAATTCTGTGGTATGAAAAGATTTTTTACTTTAATTTTGTGGTAAGAACAGGGACAAGTATCACAAGATAAATCACACTAAAAATTCTGAAGTAGCTAAACAAAAGGCCTATGAAGAAACACAGTATAGCTCTAAAGGTGGTTGGGTATGAAGGCATGAGTAAGGGTAGGTCGCTGTTGGCTGTGTTAGATTTATGTTGCTGCAGTATCTGTGCAGACCTGGAAATCACAAGTCAGGGCTCCAGCATGTGAGCTCAGTCAAAAAATGAAGTTAGTAACTTACTTCTACTCTCTAGAGCTTCCAAGATACAAAAGAAGGATGAGGTAGCAGCAGAACAACCCAAACACCTCACAATAAACCACAATCCCTACATTTTGTTTCCTTCCCATCTGTACAGATTGAGAGCCATTTTACACTCCGGGCACACAACAACAAAAAAACGAACACTGCTTTCTTTTGGAAGGCTGTTGAGGACAAAAAGAGACGCAGCTTTATAACGCCATCTTCATGAAGATACCCACACACACTTAGGTACAGCTGGAGCATAGTTCACATTTCCTGGACTGCATCTGCTCAACCTGCAACAAACACAACAGAATTACTGAAGAGAGAATCCCACTCCCACAGCCCATCACTAATGTCATTCATGGTAGAGTAGCAATGGGCTGCGGCTCAGTGGGCATTTTTTCTCTCACTTAGCACATAAAGAAAAGCCCATAGGCTATTTCTAACATGGGAGTCATCTTCATATGGGGGTGGTATGAGTGAGTGACTGCATTTTGAAACTTCTGAATACCCTTTGCCTCTGGCCTGAAGGCCATCAACATAAAAAGGCCTCACTAAAAATATTAATACAGTTTGCAGGGTGGACTGGAAGGGCTGAATCCTAGCTTTCATATACTACAGTACGGGTACATGATATCTAATATATGGAAGGACAGAAGAAAAGAGGGCAAAACCAAACATGCACCATGCCCCCATGCAGAAATTGAAGACATGTACATTAGCTCCCTTCTGTCAGTTGCTGCAGATGCCAAGCAGACCCACAGCAAAAAATCAGGATGGACTCAGAGCTCTCTGAGTTGATGTGGAAGAGGGACATCTACCTGCCAGGTTCTGGAGAATACTTGGAACAAAAAGATGCAAAAGCAATTATGACAGAGAAGAGGCATAGTAGGACCTCCATGAAAAAAACTACATGATTATTAGAAATCTGAAGGCAATGCATGGGAAGGGATTAAATGCACAGTGTGGGGATCTGAATACTGTAAGAGAGGAAAGGTGAGAATGAGGAGGAAATTTTGGAGCCTTCCTCAAGCGCTGAATTCTTTAGATGGCTAAATTACGTAAAATTAGATATTATGAATATCTGCCTTGACACAGCCTGCCACCCTTCTTTCTAGCTGGCAAAAGCAAGTAGTCAGAATCAGGTGATGGTCAACAGCAGTAGATATTTCTATGATTTCCCACTCCTGCCCCTGGTAACAATTACTTCTTGTAAAAATTCCACTTAATATATAGTATTATTTGATTTTCCAAAGCCCATGTGTCTTAAATATGTCACTGATAGAAGCGACATTCCTAAGACTACCGTTTCTGCCAGTAACAGGAAAGAAAACCATTGCATAAAAGACACAATACATTATGTCCCTGTTGTACCTGGAAATACAATAAAAATTGCAAAAATGTAGTAAGAGGAAATAAACCAATGCATGGAGCTTGCCCAGCAGATGTGTAACTTCTTAAGAGGTGAATTATCCATGACATAACATTGCTCTGAAAAAGGTATGATTTGCTACTAAGAGTGAAATCTAGTCACAAGGTGACAAAAATGTTTCCACAGTTTTTGAAAAATGTTAGGTATCTGAATTTCCAAAGTCTCCTAACTCTAAGAGTATCCTCAAAATTCCCAGCACTGAGGCTATTATCCCTTCTATACAGAGATAGACAGCTAATGTTAGGTAGAAACTAGTTTCCAAGCACTGTACATAGCAAGAAGAGTCAAAAAGTCTTATATAACTGTAGAGTCACTACATCACCACATAAGGTCAGGGAAATGGAAGATTGTTACCATTTGACTCAGGTTCAACAACAACACTCTCAATCCCGCCCCCCTTTCCCACCCAGCTAGAGAAGGAGGGCGAGAATGAGAGAATTTTACTGGATTTTACTTCACTGGATTGAAAACTAAACTACACAGCTTTAATTAAACACTTATGATAAAAGAAAATACATACAATTATATACAAATATGTTCAGGTATGTGCAAAAAGCTTCTCTCCTCCCTCCACCCCCAGCAACTCCCACAGCATCTCCTTAGCGGAGAACAGTCCCAAAAAGTCCCAGAGGTGCTGCTGGAGAAACCAGAGAGTGATGAGGGTCAGGAGAGCTCGAGCCTGGGGGTCAATGGTGATGGATGGACAGGGTCCTCCCTGGATGCCGGCCATGGAGGGAAGAGAAGGGAAGGAGAAGCAGGAAGGAAGTTGTCTTCTGTGATCTCTGACCTTCCTCTGAGATATGTAGATATATGGAATGGAATATCTCTGGCCAGTTTTGCTGTCTGTCTAATTCAGCCTCCTACAGGGAGGTCACAGATCTCTCCGTAGTGTCTTAGTGTCTGAACTGGCAAAATAAAGATATGACCTTGAAGACCCAGTAGTTAGAAAAACATTCCAGTGTTATCAGTCTTAGTTGGAACACCTTGCTACTAGTTAAAAGAAAACTTACTGAAGGAAAAAAAAAATCAGCAAAAAGAAAACTGGCTTCATCCTGACTCAAACCAGGACATTCTACCCCTTATGCCATACCATATATTACATATAGGCTCTGTGCTTTACCAGCTGTCAAATTAAAAATTTTCCCCCAAAGTCAGATTACCTTGAGGTACACATTGTACTTCACCATCCCCATCGTCACACAGCAGGCATGCCCAGGTCCTTGAGCAAAAGCAACACTCTGGACAGGTTTACCTTTGCCTGAAGCAGGATAAACCCAAATACTTGTACCCAACACGTTTCTTTCACATACTACAGGGAATTTATCCCCATCTGCAGTATGTAAAAAGGTCTGACTGAGCAGGACCAGCCCAATTGATGGATCCCCTGGCTCAAACCAGGACAAAGATGTTCTGGATTTAAATTTTAGAGCTCTGGAGCTGATCAAATGCAGGAGTAATTTTCTGTCAAGATTTGATCAGTAAATATTTGCCCCACTGCTTACCTTACTGCAACATTTACCTCTCTGTAGATCCCACAAGGGATGTAAGAAAAATTCTCCTGGTCTGTGTCTTCCTGCTTCAGACACCAAAGATCCAGTAGGGCACTCTACAGCAACTACCTTTAGGGGGGTAATACAGGGACCCACAATGCACCATAATGCAAACTCTTTTCTATTCTTCCTTCTGGATCAGTCTTATCACATGAGTGCGAATCTATGTTTTCATGGTATATTTCCTGTTTTCCCCAAATTTGTATGCTTTAACATGCAAATCAACATCAGCAATCTGCTTATGTCTTTAATTTTCCATTCCAGGACTTGAAGGAGAAAAAAGAAAGTTTCTGTAGCTGAAGTCTTGATATGCTTGTTTTGTGGAAATCTATTAATGGACACAAGAGTCACAAAAACTGTCTTCCCTAATCTGCTGTTCATAAGGCAGGTAACTTCTAGGGGACTGAAAACACAGCCTGAATTTCAAAGTAGCCAACTAGAGTCAGAAGCTGGAGCTGAAGTTCAAAGAGTAGGAATGATAAAGTAGGTAAATACCTTACCAGTAAAAAACCCTGACAGACACCTACTGTTGAGAGCAGCACATGACCAGCCAGGGAATGCATATGGTGACCTACAGGTTACTTCTTCACTTTCCTTTTTATGTTCCTGACATTCCGATCTCTCCCTGCATTAGAATAATAATTAACATTAATTAATATCTAACCACTACTTCAGTGAATTTCTTAATAAAATGTCAATAAAGGAATATAGATCTTTAATGGAAAAATAAAGGAGCACTGTGTATTTTGGTCTCTGGCAGGGAGGGAACTATGTGGTTACTCTGAGGTAGTTGCTGCTTCTGGGTTTCTGGAAAGTCAAATAAAGGCAGCTAGCAGCATTTTATTTATAAAATGAAGCTTTCAAAATTATGACTGGTTTTGATGATTTGGGAATTCAGTATCATACTACACAAGCAGTCCACACCAAGAAATGAGTTCCAGCTGAACTAGCATTCAGCAGAGAAGACTGTCCTACACAACAAGAAATGTTTTCCTGTTCCCCAAAATGTATGCTGAGGATGAGCTTTTATCATATTTTGACAGCCAGTCTTTGCATTGCCAAAGCCCTGCAGCTAAATAAATATAATTAACTTGTTAAAACATAGCTGTATTTGTCATCAATGAATTTGAACCAGCAGAGATGTTAGAAAAAGATGGGAAGCTTTTAAACAGTTATTTGTAAGTGGCAGAAAGAAGTTATTTCATGAAGTAAAATTTTGCTTTTAATCTTCCAGGGAAGACCACAGGAGCTGTCATTGCTCGAAAGACAAGGGTCTGGCTAGTCAGCATTTATTTGGAACCAACTGGATTAGCAACTGTCTGTCTACCTTTTTCTGCAGGTCTGCTAAGCTTTGCAGGTAATACTAGAAACACAGTTTCCTCTTCTGAACTCTGTAGTGTTGCTTTCAGATTATCTGACACACACCCTTTAGATTAGAAGAGTTCATGGTTCAGCCAAATGAAAAGAGGAAACTAATTTGTGACAGCATCCACTACCCTTGCTTTAAAAAACTGATTTTTCTAAAGCATTTACTCCCTCAATTTCTCCTATAAAACATATGGAGACTGGCAAGATATTTCAGGGCTTGAAGTTCAGTCATCCTTGTCACTCAGCCATTGCACTGGTCCAGACCCAGAGCTATCAGGACTCAGAAAGCAGCAAGGCTTCCTGGTTTTCATTTTGGTTCCCTGCCAACCAAGGGACAGAGGAGTAGAAAGGTAGCTGAGAACTATTGGTGCCAGTCTCTGGAGGTTCAGAGAGGAAAAGTCTCTCCCAGCAGCTCTGACTCAGCAGATTTACATAACTGATACACCATTATAGCTATACTATTATTACACTATAACTGTAAAGGCAGTCTTTCCATGTTTGCATCAGGACAAACATGACCAGAAGAAGAATTGAATCTGTCCCTCAAGGGCACTTTGGGAAATGGAATTCTCAATGCCACAAATAAATCTCATGTTTGCTAAAAATCAGGCAAAGATCTCGTTGTTGTATTACTGCAAATCACATTCAGCTTTATGTCCTAGAATAACAGATTTTAAAAGAACTACTAAGGCTTAAACTTTAGTTTAGAGGTACCAAAAATCAATGTAGATTAAGGCATTAATTGAAAGCTTTCACATAAATCCTTAAGTAGATCCCTTTCTATCCAATTCTTACTGTGTTTTCAGATAGAAAACTCATTATCATCTGGACATTTGCACTTCAGTTCCGTATTGGTCTGGTCTCATGATCATGGTCTCAAATGTAAAAAGCTGGGTGTCATTTGGTTTAACTGCTCCAAAACCAGTTGGGAATACTGACAGCTGCTTACTTCTGCAAGTAAAAACGGTATTACTTTGTTAAGAAACAAATCAGAATGGTTGTAAATGATAAAAGAAGCAGCCTCTGCACCTCAGTCTTCATAATTGCGTAAATTTTCTTAAACCTCCGCCCCTCCACAGCTGAACAGTAGGTCACGAATATGTTCCTTTGCAGCTCCATTCCCAACTGGTAGAGTATATGTCCAGACATTTAACTGAAATGGACTCTTTATGCTAGTTCTGTCTATTCAAGTAATATAATTAAGGGAATTGCACTGTCTTAAAATTTCGACATGCATTAACAACATTAAGCATCAATCTCAATGTCCTGCAGACACCTGTCTGTCTAAAATTACCTGTTTAAGAGAGTTCTCACAATGCAGAAATCTGTATTTAACTTTTCAGTGAGTACTACCATCTGTTAAGCATTCTCTGCCCTTTTGATGGCCCTGTATAACAAGCTGACATCTCCTACATTTTCTGCCTCTCAAAGCAGGTGTTCTATTGACAAGTTACTCAGAATAAACACTACCACTACATATTGACAATGGGATCTGAAACTTTTATTATAACCACTATGAACTAAACATTGTCCTGACAATATTTGTCATCTCCTGTGCATTTCACTCTTCTGCACTATTGTCAATGAGCCAGTCACAAAGCCTTTGCAGTATTTCTATCACAGAAAAGCAGAGATTTGTTAGAAGTATGCCTATAATGCCAAGTAAAGTTGTTCTGTCTTATATTGGTTATATATAGTTATTTATTTGTTTCCTGATAGTGAGCACACATGCTGATTAAAAACAAATTTCTCCTCTTTTATTATTTACAAATTAAACTACACCAGAATGCCAGATTTATTTCCACTTTATTTTTTATCTGTCTTGTGCAGAAAATCAGAATCACAGAATCACAGAATATTAGGTTTGGAAGGAACCTCCAAAGATCACTGAGTCCAACCCCCCTGTCAGAGCAGGAACATTAAACAAAAAAAACCAAAACAAACAAACAAACAAAAAAAAACAAACCACACAAAAAAAAGCAACAAGCCTAACAAAAACTAGGGCAGATCACTCAGAAAGGCATCCAGACAGGACTTGAAAAGGAGACTCCACAACCTCTCCTGGGAGCCTGTTTCAGTGCTCTGTAACCCTCCCAGTAAAGAAGTTCTTCCTCATGTTGAGGTGGAACTTCCTGTGCTCGAGTTTGAATCCATTGCCCCTTGTCCTATCACAGGGCACAAGTGAAAAGAGATTGTCCCTGCCTTCTTGATGCTCAGCCCTTGTGTATTTATAGACATCAATTAGATCCCCCCTCAGTCTTCTCCTCTCTAGACTGAAAAGCCCCAGGTCTCTTAGCCTTTCTTCATAAGGCAGATGTTCCAGTCCCTTAATCATCCTCGTAGCTTCTGTTGGACTCTCGCAGGTAAATCCTTGTCCTGATGGGGAAAATGACCTACTGCACAGTGTTTTTCTGTATAATATTTAGCTTTGGCTAAGAAGGCCAATGGCATCCTGGGGTGCATTAGAAAGGGTGTGGTTAGTCCGTCAAGAGAGGTTCTCCTCCCCCTCTATTGTGCATTGGTGAGGCCGCATCTGGAGTATTGTGTCCAGTTCTGGGCCCCTCAGTTCAGGAAGGACAGGGAACTGCTTGAAAGAGTCCAGCGCAGAGCTACAAAGATGATTAAGGGAGTGGATCATCTCCCTTATGAGGAAAGGCTGAGGGAGCTGGGTCTCTTTAGTTTGGAGAAAAGGAGACTGAGGGGTGACCTCATCAATGTTTACAAATATGTAAGGGGTGAGTGTCAGGGAGATGGAGTTAGGCTTTTCTCAGTGTTGACCAGTGACAGAACAAGGGGTAATGGGATCAAATTGGAGCATAGGAGGTTCAAGGTGAATATTCAAAAAAATTTTTTTACTGTAAGAGTGACAGAGCACTGGAACAGGCTGCCCAGAGAGGTTGTGGAGTCTCCTTCTCTGGAGACATTCAAAACTCACCTGGATGCATTCCTGTGTGATGTGCTCTAGGTGACCCTGCTCTGGCAGGGGGGTTGGACTAGATGATCTTTTGAGGTCCCTTCCAACCCCTAGGATTTTATGATTCTATGATTCTTCCTTTCAAAAGTAGTCTGGAGTAGTAGTACGGTCAGCCATTAAAGAAGGGTTGGCTTCACTTCTTTACTCAAATCAGGTGTTAGCAATTATGTTTTATTGCTATTTTATGTGAGCATGGCCAACAAAGCCAGATTCTGTTTTCTGAACCAAGAGTTAAAGTGCTCTATGCTGCACAACTGCATGCATGTGAGCATGGAGCAAATTATCTTGAGTACCATTATACATCATTTACAGAACAACCAGTGATCATGCCCAGCCAGCCCAGGTTCATGAAGGGCAGGTTCTGCTTAACGAACTTCATCTCTTTCTATGACCTCATCTCTTTCTGCTTGGGGGATGAGGGAAAGGCTGTGGATATAGTCTACCTGGACTTTAGTATAAGTTTTGATACTGTTTCCCACAGCATTGTCATAGAAAAAATTAGCTGCTGTAGACCTGGATAGGCATATACTCTGCTGTATCAAACACTGGCTGGATGGCTGGGCCCAGAGAGAGGTGCTGAATGAACTTAAACACAGCTGGCAGCTCTTTACAAGTGGTGTTCCCCAGGGCTCAGAGCTGGGGTATCTCTTGTTTAATACGTTTCTTGATGACCTTGATAAGGAGATTGAGAGCACCATCTGTAAATTTGCAGATGACACCAAGGTAGGTAGGAGTGTTGATCTGCTTGAGGATAGGGAGACTCTTCAAAGAGATCTGGACAGGCTGGATCAATGGGCTAAGGCCAATTATATGGGCTTCAACAAGGCCAAATGCCAACTTCTGCACTTGGGCCACAACAACCCCATGCAGCATTACAAGCCTGTGGAACAGTATCTGGAAAGCTGCTCTTCACCCTAGCTGGGTGGTGAATCTTATTAAAACATAAGAAGAGCTCAGTATAATGCAAAAAATCAATATAGACCAGGCCCACAGGTCTCCTGTCTCCTGTAACAGCAATAATAGGGCCAACATCCATGTAATTTATACCCTGCTACTGTGTAAGCCTCTTATTTCCAGCACAGGCAATATGGCAAATCTGAAGTGACCTGCCTTTTTCAGCAAGACCCTGCAGATCTCTCTCCTGAAGGGCCATCCATTCTCTCCTGGAGTGAGGGTGAATTTTTTTTGCCTGCAACAGCCTCAGGCAGTAGCCCCAGTCTCCCACGATATGTAGAAACAGAGGTGCTAATTCAATTTGGTTGCTACTCAGTCCTCTACTGAAGGGTGCTACCTACTTTTCTTATGTCACTTAATAAGCTCCAGAGTGCCCATGCATTAGTGTGAGTTAACAAAGCCTGGAACTAGACAGTAGCCATCCAAAATACTGCAACTTTTCATGACTTTTACACAAGTAAGAATAAATCCACTGCCTTGTCCATACCAATATTACATCTTGACACTTTCTAAGCCAGCAGAAATGAGGAATTGGTATTGAGCTACCTTTACTGGGAGGACACTGTAGTTTGTACTATTCACAATAGTAGGACTTTATGCTACTGCATTGTAACTGAAGAATACCATTTTAATAGTCTCAATTTTGGTTTAACATGGAGGTTGGAAAATTTCTTATGGAACAGAAATTTCAAATTATATGTCAGCTCTCCTGCTTTATGCTGGTATAGTACCATTTTCGCTATTAACTCCTTCAGAATGGGTTGCAAACACAGATCTGCAAACATATCAGTAGGCCAACACCACTGCTGTCCAAAGGATGGACAAATTTTCCTGCAGCACACTGTGGTATTTTACAGAGATGTAACCTGTACATACACCAGGCCGAAAGCTCAAACCAGTCACTATTCTCTACATGATCACTAAAATCTTTTGTCTTGTTCACTTCCATTACTATATGAAATTTTCATAAGCAGGCAGCCCTCTTTGCCAAGAGCTTTGAAAGACATTGTATTGTCTTAATTTTCTTAGGTAAGCTGAAGAAAGGCTCTTTGATCTCTCCTGTTAGTTGCTTTTCCCCGGGGTCTGAGTTGGCATCTAACAGAAGTAGTGTTGCCTCCTCACTGATTTCAAGTAGGTGTTTCCACTCCAAAACCAAGCAAGGAATGTGTACAAATCCATTGAGACTATACACATAAAACACAGCAATGCATGACAGGGGGATTTCTTGCTGCAGTATGTAAAACAATGAGCTATTGCCTTCTGTACCATCTGCACTGCTGACCCAAGCCCCAGTCTGCTGAATACAGCTTTATGTAAGGCACTTGGAAGGGACAAATCCCCAAGGTCAGTGGGAACAGGAAGTAATCACTCTTTTGCAGGTTGAATGTTATTAATAGAGTGTTTCTTTCATCTTTCTTGATGGAAAGAAGCTGTAGGGTTTATTTTCTGCCAAGCAGAGATCTTATAACTAGTCTTCATACCAAGGCTGAATTTTACCACTTACACCCTGGGAATATGTAAAAAAAAGAACCTCTTTTTTAGATAAATTTTTACACCAAAAGCACAAAGTATTAAAAAATCCACCACTTTCAAATATTAATAACATATTTTTGAATAATAGGTAGATTCTCAGGGTAGAACTGCAATAAAGTGGCACACTGAAGAACTTCAGAAGTGCTACAAATGACAATATATTTGTCACATGAATTGTGCTAGAAATGGGCCAGTAATATTTATTCAACACCAGTTCACTAATTCTCTTATATTTTAATACTTTGTACTAAAGTATTATCACTCCAGTCACTAAAAAAGGAAGGAAGACAATTCATTAATATGCATGATTTATAGAGTATAACTTTCAAACCTAGATATACATTTTAAAGATTCAGATAGGCTTTGGTTGCAAATGACTAAACAGGGACAGATCGTCTGTATGTGGTATCTTTGGGCATGGGAGATGTAAATTCATCTCCCACTTATTGTACCGTTGATTACGCCACTCCATCTCTCTGTGCCTCAGTTCCCCAGGGGAAGGAGGAATGTTTATGCCAGTTTTTTCTCACTTAAACTGAAAAGAACTCAATAATATTACTAACAAATAATAAAGGGGACATATGCTGAATTAGACCAAAATTCTGACAGAAAAACGAAGACAGGTAACTAAGGGTTTTGCTTTGCTTTATTATTTTTCTTTTAAGAGCATTCACTAAAACATTCAGAAATGGTTCAAGACATGGAAGAAAAACATGGATCAAGTTCTCCTAAACAAGGAGATTGGAATTATCAAAATATTAAGCTGAGATCATGAGGTGAACCTCACCATGCAGCACTCGCAGCCCTCCCGTCCTAAGCTCTCTCACCTTATGTGGCTTGTGTTTCCCTACACCTTAAATTGAGAAGACAGGCATCTTACTTAGACATGTACATAGTCTATTGTGAATGCACAGTTGATCAAACAATGTACCAATTGCTCTAAGCTACTAGTGTAAAACCAGGTGATAAAAATATCCTTACAAAATGCACGTGTACAAAGCAACCCAAAACCTCAAAAGACAATCCAGGGAGCCTTGGTCCATCGCACCTACCCTGCCTCAACCAAATGGCAGTGCAACACTACAACAGCCCTTTGCAACTAAACAGCTGATTTTCTGCAGAAATTAAGTCACTATCTCCAACAGAGATGAAGTTTGAAATTCTGGTTGCAATATCAAACCAACATTTAAGGAGTAGATAGGCATCTTTTCTGCAGACAGCACTTCCAGACTTTACTGAATGTCCACTTTAGGTGTCCGCTACAGAGAACAGGAGAAATTCAGAGCTGGACAATAGCTCCCATTATAATTTTCTCCATTTCTTACTAAGAAACGCTTCCTATATTTCATAATGTCATGGAGACACATAATTTATTAGCTTGTGTTAATTTTATCACAGCTGTTAAAATTCACTTCCTCACATGGCTTCCCTGCCTTTTCCACAAGGATATTTACATTACTGCTGTTTACACTTCCATTTCATTTTACAAAACTGTCATAATTCACACCACTAACAATGCTGCAATTTAATCTTTCTACTCACAGCAACTGGATGTCATCAGTGACTAGGTGAGAGCTTTAACCCTTCCCAAATCTTCCTGTCAAAAAAACAACAACCCACTACCCCAAGCAACTAACCCTTAAAAAGCAGCCATCCAGTACAGAGCATCCAGCTTCTATGTTTTCCACAGTGATTTTACTGGGCAGTTAGTTTCAGGTGCTAATTATCTTACAAAGATATTAAGAATTAAATTTCTAGGAAAATTACACCTATAAAACCTCTGGAGTTAATCTGGTGTTATTTAAGAAAATAAGAGAGTCAAGGCATCACAGAATTGTAGAATGTTTTGGGTTGGAAGAGACCTTAAAAATCATCTAGTTCCAACCCCCCTGCCATGGGCAGGGACACAACCCACAAGATCAGGTTGCTCAGAGCCCCATCCAGCCTGGCCTTGAACACTTCCAGGGAGGTGGCATCCACAACTTTCCTGGGCAGCCTGCTCTAGTGTCTCACCACCCTCATAGTGAAAAATTTCCTCCTAATCTCTTATCTAAATCATAGAATCATAGAAAGTCTTGGGTTGGAAAGGACCTATAAAGGTAATCTAGTCCAATCATCCTACAATAAGCAGGGACATCTCAAACTAAATCTCCTCTCTTGCAGTTTTAAGCCATTACTCATCCTCTCACTATATGCCCTTGTAAAAAGCCACTCCCCAGCTTCCCTGTAGCCTCTTCAAGTACTGGAAGGCTGTTATAAGGTCTCTCCAGAGCCTTCTCTTGTCTAGACTGAACCACCTCAACTCTCTCAGCCTGCCTTCATAGGAGAGGTGCTTGAGATCATCTTGTCATCTTCCTGGCTCTCCTCTGGACTCACTCCAGATATGAGACACAACTACTTGCTGTGATCACAAAAAAAAAAAAAAAAATTCCTTGACGTGTTATTATTGAACAAATGAGAATTTTCTTGAGGCTGACTTACCGTGGCCATGCAGTGATGATCTAAACCAGGTCTGTAAAATGTATTTCCCTCTGCTCCTTTGAATGCAGGTATGTCTTCCAGGAGAATGCATGTTCTCACTAGCAGCCACGGTCCACATGAAAACAAAACATCCTCAGCATTTAATTAATTTTGCATCTCAGTAACTTACACTGTAACAGAAACAGAGCCCAGCTGTTCTTGTGGTATAACTCCTTATGTCAATGTTGCAATAGGCCAATACACAGGTGGAAGCATTAGGTAGAAACACTCCCATAAAGATAAAGAAAAATAATATATCTTATAAAAGCGTATTCTGATTTAGACATGCAGGAAAAAAAAAAAAAAATCATTTAAAAGCAGAGAATCTGTTTCCATGAGTGTACCTTACAAGTTTTTCTATGAGTGAACACTAGAGGGTACCAGTATTTTAAACAGCTGATAGTTATACTGGTAACTTGCCAACAGGGGAAAGCAGCAGAGGTGAGAGACATGCTCTTCCTCTCTCCAATCTGAAAGAACACATTGTGTAACTTGTGTTGGTTATTCTGTGTGATGTGAAGCCTCCAAGTTCTGAATTTAGCTATGCAGATGTTATTTGAGTATACTTATCTTGTCCCTGATTTACAGGCACTAAACTGTACAATTTATAAGACTGCTTAAAAAAGAGGTCAACTACATTTTTTATTTCTAGAGAGTTATAATTTTGGTTGAAAATAAAGCCCTAACATTGTCATTAAAACACGTTTCTGGCAAGAAATTTAGTTTTCCTTAGCTGAACTCCAATATAAATTTGGCTTCTTTTTACCCACATTCATAAGTGAGTTTTGACACATGATATGCTAAAAATGTCATCTAATTAAAAACACACAAATAAAAGAAACTTCTTGTAGATAATAAGTATAATTTAAAATTGTAATGTTCAGAGAATATTTTTTATAAGTACTTGTGCAATTGATGGAGCACAAATGCACAGAAGTTCTGTTGCTGAATACGATCTAATCCAAGTGCCAAATTCTCACTGACAGGAAAAGGGCTTTGGTATCTAACTAGTTTTACAGATTTTGTTCTTCCTAACTTAGGAGTAGTTCACATGAGATCAAACTAGTTTTTGTTGCGTACCTGGCATGCAGTTCAGCGGTTGGACTGAAAAATCTTGACACCTGAAGTACCATGTACAGGAGGAGTAATATAGAATTATTACAAACACACTAAAACTTTGGATTCAGCAAACTACCCTGATAACAGTACATTTGGAGATCCATGTCCCATAGAACTTAAATTCCTTCTTTTCCTTCAGAGAAATGGTTCTTACAGGAATCAAGTCTTGTACTGCTAGTATATGAGGCATGGATCTTTTTTGAGGTTTATCTGTCAAATGACATAAAGAAATAACACACAGTGCCTGCCTGCTTTATCACACCTGACTACAGCCAGTGCTATTAGTCTTTTGCTTTCATGAGCAACTCAGCAAAAAATTTCAAAATGCAAGGGGGTTGAAAAAGATATTAAACTAAGATCACAAGACAAAAGAGGGAAAATTTTTACAGTGTTCAAGTAAAAACCCATGAGAAAAGCCTTATACTGACGGCAAACACATCATATGATAATCCCAATAAATTATTTAGTGCTGGGGACATAGCTGTCACTAAACAATGAAAGAGTCTGCTGGCAGAAATGCTGAAAGACTGACATTGATCAAAGTTAACTGCAGCATCTTTGCTCATGCTGTGCACCCTGGAGGGCTGCCAAAGTACGTCATAGGTGCAATAGATGATGAGGCCATAGATGGCTGTGATGATGACTGATGTGACACTTTTGCCAATCTTTAGCTTCTGATGGCATCTTTGGTTTCCTCTCTCTCACCTACTTTTTATTTTCTTCTGTTTTTAAATATAGTCTATTCTTTTATTGATTAATTGGAGCTTAACAAAGATGTACACTTCATCAAATTAAAAAAACCTAAACTTACAGTTAAAGTAATACTCACAGCATGCCGTTTTCCCCTCTGCTGACTGATCAGGACCCTTTATTCTCTTTTTTAATTGCCCCTTGCCTTCACTGGGAAGGTTAAGGAGCCAAACTAAATTTCTTTCTTAACTCGTGCAAAGAGAAAATGATATGAGAAGCCCTTTCCCAGACCACTACCACCTTTAGAGTTGTTTTCAGTTCAACTCATTCTTGCACAAAGGAAATAAACAATTTACACTATTCACATGGCTGTCACAAACTGCACGTAGTGCCCAGAGTACTCAGAGTTATTTATAGCAGCTTATTAGCTTGCTCTTAACTCACTAGTTCATGCTGAAAGTAAAGGGAAGTCCCTAGCACTGGAGAGGGTTTGTAGGCAAACGGTGCAGAAGGGAAGACCATAAGAAGTGCTGTGCAATGTAAGCTTCGTTTAGCTTTGGACACACGTTATGAATAGGTCCTCAGTACAGGCACAGCACATGCAGTCTCGATCTACAGCAAGACCTCTCCATGCTGGGACACTACATAGCAGCAAATTAAAGGTCTGTGGAAAATACAGAAACATTAAACTCAATTTCTTTTTTCTGTCTTGGAAGTGAGAACAGTAATATAACTCTTCCAGTTCATTGCCTGCTCTTTTAGGTGATAGCATATTAATGTCACAGAAACCTACTGACAGTGTTTTAGTTCTCCTGCTGTTGTGGAACCGGATCCCATGAGAGAAAAAAAATACATCTCTTTAGCATTAAGATGGTTCCCTTGTCACCTTTCAAACGTCTGTTGCAAACAACAGTCAGCATAACTTTAAAAGATCCCAAGCATCTTTTGTTATCAAAAGCATTAAGGATCACTAGCAGCTTCTCTGTTATTATTATAATGACCTACCTGTTAAAAATAGTTAGAGAAGAAACAGGTACTCTTAGCACAGGAATTGGCATTCAATTCCCTTTAATACAATGGTGTAATTAACATGTCTGATAAGTTTCTCTAAAGGCATTTTAGAATTCAGAATTACAGTCTTGACTTGTTTTGCATTTTGTTTGCCTTCTCCATTAGACTAGGACATAACTTTCATTGATAGGCTCACATCTTCAGTTTTTCTACTCTGAGACAGGAGGTGATGTCTGCACCCAAGAGCACCTAAGGCACTAATTAAACTGAATTTCAGCTCTGCAGAGGGGGTTTTAACAGCAAAATCAAAAAAACAACAAATTATCTGGTGAGATAGCTTGGATAAGGAGGAAAACACACAAAATAGATTTGGACCACTAGATGAATGGGAATCATGCTTAAAAATAAATGGCCTTTAACCACCAATTTGAGTAGTAAGAAAGTAATGTATCTTTTTTCCTTATACAGGTATGCACTGGAGGATGAAAGAGAAGAGACCAGAAGCAGAAGGAAAAGTTAAAAAAAAGCTTCTGAGAATAAAAGCTGGGTGAATCCTAGACATAGTTGGTTCATTTTGACATGTGCTCGAGGAGTGGTCCATAGCTATGGACAAAATGAGGTATGAATGAGCAAGAAAGTACTTCTTACTTTGCCTATTTCTGTTTGTTCATGTTACTAGCTGTACCTTCTGTGTGTAAACCTAGAAGACTTCTTCAGACCTGAGAAAGTATAAAACACCAGAAAAGTCTAGCATCCATATAGATCTTCAGAGTGGAGTGTGCTCTGAATGCAAATTCCTTTTATTTTTATTTTTTTTTCAGAAGCACAGTGCATGTCAGAAAGTCTAAGGAAAAAGACACTGCTGCAGCTGATGGCCAAAATAGCTCTCAGTATCAGTGTGAGGGGAAAGCTGAACCATATGGCAGCCTGACAAAGCTCTCCTGGACAGCTTAATAAAGGGCTAAGTCAGAAAGTCCAGCCTGTATCTTAAAATATTTTAAACTGTTTTTTTCCAGATGAAAATAGCATGGGACAAAATAGATGTGGATTACATTAAAAGGAACCACAAACAGGGAGATAAAGGAAGAAAAAAGAATGACAGAAAAGAACCAGGAGCAAAGGACACAGAGAAATTTGAAGGATTAAAAAAAAAGAAGTTTGGGAGAAATAGTGAAAGATTGAGAGAGGTACGGATGAAGCAGCAAGCAAAGAAGAAAAAAGTGTCCATGACCAAATAAGCTGTCTGACTGCATGAGCAATCCACACAACCTCCCAAAGGTTTAGCTTGACTCTGGCCTTTGCATGTCAGCCCACTCTGTGGCCACTGGGCAGAGAGAGCTACCATCCCTCTATGGCATGTTCTGGTTAGCAATGGATTCTCCAAGTTTCTGTTTAACACAGAAGATATTATCTTAATTTAGGTTCCAAGACATCTAATGAGTACAGGTTGATTTTTTGTTTACTTTTATTCTTACAGCTGGTGCTGTAGTTTGTAATTGTGCATTGCTACACTTTAGTATGAATTAAACTGGTATTTATGCCAAAGTAATGTAGAATAGCACCATGGCCACGCTTGCTGTTTTCACGGGATCAAACTATTTCTGTGCACTCCCTTAATTGAGTACTAACTCTAAATTTAACTTCACTTTCAGTTCTTACATTTGGCTGTACCTCCTACAAGTTCCTTTGTCTATCCAGTTCTTTGTGCCCTCAAAACAGCTATTCAGCAAAAGAGAGCTCAGGAATATCTAAAAATGTTATGAACATACTGACTGCCTAAGGACATTAGGTTGGATCTCTATCCTTTCTTAAGCCAGCAACTCCCTTGAAATATTCAGCAGCATTACACTGTCTTTTTTAAGAACTGGCCAATGGATGAAAAAGAGTTTTCAGGGGATGGTAAGCATATCACAGGCATTATTTTGTTACAGAATCACATTAAAAATCCTTATTAAATTGCTCCCCCTGACTTTAACAATGTTTAGAAATGGTTGCTGACTGTGTGAAACAAGAAAATGGACTGATACAAAATACTTCCATACCAGTGCAATAACCATTGATTGTTCATGACTGGTACAGTGATGATGGAGTGCTTTCATCCACCCTCACACAAGAGCTGCACTCTGTATTGTAACATAACTTTTTTTTTCATTTAATTCCTGACACCACAGAGTTACAGCTGACCTCGAGATAAAGGATATGGAGCAGGATTCAGTCACGGCAAAGGAGCATTTGTATCCAAATTTCTGGGTCAACTCTTTATACAGAGGGCCATTGGAAGAATTTACATTTCCCCACCTCCAGAAACCATGCTTTTTATAACTGAGACCTTAGCTCAAGTCCACCTCTGCAACTGCCATCTAACACAGGCAGTGAATTGTCCCCATGCTGTATATTTTTACATTCAAAACACCCCTTCTGGGTAGAAATAATATCACACACATACCTTTTTTTTCAGTTATAAAAGCAATGTTTTCCCTTGATTGGTAAGACTTTGTAAGTGACTTGGAGGTAAATGATTACAGCTCACACATTCTTATTGCTCCGAAGAAAAAGAGAAAAGTACAACCAAAGTAAAATGCTAGAATGTTAAATCAGGATGGAAAATAAGTCAAACAGGAAGCTGGAGGTGCCTTCTTGCCTTGTATTTAATAACTAAGATGCCATATTAAATATCATAGTGCAATAAACATTGCAAAATAACTTTTCTTATTTTACACTCTGTTGTTGAAACTGGTTAAGATACACAGGAGACAACACAAGGCTTCTGCCAACATCTGCTACATCACAGAAGCCACCATTTGACTATCACTTCACCAGGAACACTAAGACTGTGACATTTGTCCTAGTTTTAGAGTAACCCCTATGCACACATCCCCATAACTGCCTCATCAACAGGCTGGCAGCAGTTGGTGCTGTCCCAGGTGACCTCAGGTTGGCAGGGCTATAGAAAATTTGTATCTTGGTACTCTCAAACCTGGATACATTACACTGCACTGAATTAATGCTATCACATAAATCAACTGCATTAAAAACAGGTTTTAATTATAGTTTTAATACAAAACAGAGTAAGTGCAAAGTACTGTTATTATCTTCCCATCTGCTGATCCTGAAGTGCTTTGCCTATGTTAGCAAGCCAAGCCCCCTAATTCACAATGTCATAAAGTTTCAAGAAATCAAAGAAAGTTGCAATCCATGATGCTTTTCTGTGTCAGACATAGCTTACAGAGTCCTTTGCATCCTGCATTGATTCAGTGGTACTTGTTCAGGAATTCACTGCATTGCTTGTGTGGTTTAGTGCGATGTTCAGGAGTTCACTGCATTGCTTGTGTGGTTTAGTGAGATACTTAGATCAGGATTCAAAGAGGTTCTTTAAAGAGAAATGAACCTTTTCTCTTTATATAAAAAATCTCCTATCTGTGTTGGAAATTATTAATATCATCCTCAAATTTACATTACCTGAGGAACAGAAAGCAAAGAATAGATAGGTCTGGTTTCTGCAAGTTTGAAAAGTGCTTTTGGAAGAGGAAAATGGAGACAGCAATGGTTAGCAACTAGAATGATTTGAAAAGAAAAAAAAGACTGCTGCTTCCAGAGATAAGAAGGGAGATCTTATCCTGCTTTTGGCACTGTAACTGAATGTTTTCCTTTACTCAGATTTTTAATATGTTCTGCTCATTTCTAGTGCTTGAAGAGCTCCCATAATTTCTGGATTGTGCTTAAAAAGATTCTTAAGGAAAATGAGATACTTCACCTTCCAATACAAACTACCAATATACAGGAGCTCGGTTAGAGATCCCATGAATAACTCATTTGTAAACAGAAAAAAAAAAATGGAAACCCTCTCCACTTTTAAAACAAAAACATTGTAAAGAAGACTAGCATGTTTTGGAGTGCAGTAAACTTGTTCATAAGCTCACAGGACTTACTATCCTTAAATTCTCCCTCTAGAACAGGTGAAATGTCAAACAACAGTAAATATCATCCTCAAACATTTTATTTCTTTCTTCACTGTCATCTGTTCTGCCTATAAAATTTAAATCTGCCTGGATATTCTTTGACTGAACATGTGTAATGTTTAAAAAGAAGCATTCAAGATAGACAGCACAACTTCATATTCTCAGTCATTCTCACAGAGGATATTACGCCAATTAGAGATCAGATTTGTTACCTAATGTAAATTGCACTGGCCCTGTTGACAGGTAATCTGGGATAAAGTTAAAAGATAGAAAGTCTGGAAAGGCTTAGCCTGCTTTTTCACTTTCAGCAGGCTAGCTGAAGTAAATTCTGTTTGCTATGTATATTCACAGACAATCCAGTGCTCTATCAGGATCGTTCAATTGAAACTGTTCTATCAGGTTTTGTTTCTGTAACACAAACTACACAAGCACTTCTGCTTCACAAACCTGTAGATATTAACCCTTCTGCTCCTCATCAAACAATGGGACAAGATCTTCAGACAAATCAAAGAAACTGTAAATCCACAACAGTTCACACTTAATTTTGAAAGGAGCAATTGAAACAAGCACTTCACAACCTTGGTACAAATATTTCTTCTAGCAAATAAATGCCATTTGATATTTTAAAAAATAAATTAAAATTTAAAAAAATAATAAAGGACATATTTTCAAAAGTGTGTGCACTTATTTGCAAAATATATTCAAAATGTTTGCATTCCAGTACTAGGATACAATGTATTACCCCACCATACCAAAAGCAGAGGAGCAATTGGGGTTCACCGTTGCAAATTAGTCTCATAATCTGATTCTTCTGGATGATCTTTTCATTTATCCTTTAGATATAACAAAAGAGACATGATGTATTGCTAGCATTCTGTGTATTCTATGTTTCTGCTCAATAGAAAATTCCACAGATGTGTGCAAGAAGAAGCTAACTACAGAAGAAAACATAAAGCAGTTAGTGACTAAAGGAAGATGAAAAGAGAAATGGAGAAATCAGGTTTGTTCCATTCCTAATGCAGAAACACTATTACTCTTAAACTCTCTTCTTCATGAGGATTCACATTCTTACTTTCAAAAATGAGCTTCTAGTTCCACTGCCTATTGATTCATTTATTTTCAACACTCAGTGTATGTTTTCCTTCCTCTTCTTCATTATTTAGATGTCTCTGTTTCTGTGTAGCCTTTCTTTCTAAATAACCTATCTCTTGCTTTAACTTCCCTTAGAATTCTTAGAATTATTCCCACTGCAACTTTTACCACCTCGGTGGATGATTGTTGCACCAGCAACCTGCCGTGCCTTCTCAATATGTAACTGCCACTGTCTGAGCAGGGATTCCTCACATTAAGTTCAAATCACAGAGATGAATCCTGCAAACCCTTCACGTGCTTAATTCCTGATCAGGGGTCTCCTGTAAGTGTAAGGTCTGCAAGATCAGGTTTCCAGTTTGAATATAATGTTTTTCCATTGAAAACAGTTGGATCTGCATTTCTATCCTAGCTCTGCATCACTGACATTTTCAGGCTTATTTCTTTATACACGGAGTAGGTTTATTGAAAAAAAGGTACTTTTTTCCATGAAAAGGTATTTGCCAGTGCCACACTGAGATGTATTCTGACTTCAGTGATTTGAAATGTCACTAAAATTTTTATTTGCATAAGACGAGGGCATAACTCTGTATGACCCTAATGGGGTATCATTCTGAATTTACATCTTCTGTGGCCGCTGTGGGGAAAGGTTGAACCAGTGTTATCTGTCTAACTAAATAAATATTTTTTTTTCACAGAAAAGGGTGAGGAGCATCCATTTCAAGTAATAACAACAGCAAAGACACCATGCAGTTTTTAAACATTTATAGTATTTGTGTATTTTAATCAAAAGGAAATTTGCCATATGCAATGTAATACAGTCAAAGGAAGAAAAAAAATTATGATCAATTAGCACTGTTAACTGTCAAGATAACTGTTTATTAAAATCATACAAAGGGTATGATAAGCAGTGGAAATACAGGGCAGACCATATACTTGTCTTCCTTAGTTTCACCATTCTTCTAGGTATTTCCAGAAGGGCATATAAGGCTCCTGAGCCATTTCCAGAAACCTTTCTTTCCCATGTTGGAAAGATTTTGAAATGCTGAACCCTAAAATGACAACTTTATGATTTACGGAAAAGCTTGTGCCAATTGATTGCACCAATAAAAATTGTGTAACCTTCTAAACAGTATGCAAAACCAACTTATTTGGCTTCCATAAATAAGGACATAGGGGAAAATGAAAAGAACGCCCCCTTCTGCTGATAACTGACCAGCTGCCCCATGGAAAAGATTACTATGCAGGCAAAATACAAGTTCAGCTTTATATAGATAGACAGGAAGTTTGGGAGACGTTGACGAGTTTTGGAAGAGGAGAATGCAGAAGCCCAGTGATGTATAAAAGCAAAAACCAGACTTCACTGAGTAAAAAAAAAAAAAAAAAAAACAGTGGAAAAGCAAAGAATAGGAAAGAAAAGTGAACATGTTTTTCAGGATAAGGGAACAAGCATTAAAATGAAATACAGAGAAAAAGGAGGAATGCAGGTGAAAGAAAGAACTGGAAAGGAATGCTTTAAGGTTAGAGCAAGGGAAAGGTCAAAATAAGAAAAAAGAGGAGACAGTGCCAGGTGGAGCAAAGGGAAAGGTTCCTGAGTTAAATCAATGACTTTTTCTTCCATCTTTTACAAAGCTTGACAATTTCTTTGGCAGAAAATGCTTGGCAGAGGAGATAGGAACAGAGCAGGACATTTTAGAAGAAATTCAGAAAGAGCAAAGAATTGAAGGGAGAAAGGTCATGCTAGTTGAAGAGAAAAGAAAAATAAAGATACTGGTCACGGGACAGAGAAATGGGTGAGAAAAGAGAAAATCTTTTGTAGAATTGAAAACTCCATGATGCTCACAGTATCTTTCTTCAGCAAGGCATGGTGACACTAAAGTAGGGCAAAATTAATATAAGATGGATAGTAAAAAAATGCAAAGAATGATACCTTTTAAAAGAACCCCAAGGAAGCAAAAGGAAAAAGGAGCAGTGAAGGAAAGAAGGTCAGACAGGAGAGCTAAGAACAGCTAACAAAATGCATAAGAACAAGTTTAGAGGGTCAGAAGAAACTAACTCGGTGAAAGGCTGCAGCAGAGAGAAATCACACTGCCTGTTTAAAAGTATG
Organism: Apus apus; assembly: GCF_020740795.1. Taxonomy (NCBI): domain Eukaryota; kingdom Metazoa; phylum Chordata; class Aves; order Apodiformes; family Apodidae; genus Apus; species Apus apus. The sequence goes on along the minus strand of NC_067312.1, from coordinate 37,281,470 downwards.
GGCCTGTACAGGTGATGACCCAAGAGACTGCAAGGGATGGTAAGTGGGACACTGTGGAGTGACAAGGAAGCCATGATTCTCTTAGCCTGACTAGAGAATTGAGTAGAGAGGGAGAGCAATGATTACTGAAGGAACAGTGAAGAGAACCAAAAAATGGCAGATGAGAGCAACAGAGCCACATGAGGGCAGAGGAAGGAAGAATGAAATGTGACAGATCCCATCTGCATTGATACGTCATATTACTGCTTGGGCAACAAGCAGTAGTATTGTGAAATGTCAGGAAAAAGGAAGATAAATATGATTTTACCCATTCCTCCTAAAAAAAGGCCCACAACATTGCAAAAGCTTCCAGTAATCAAAATCTATCTCAGCTATAAACAAAATTCACATTACAGCTTTGAATGGAAACCGAATGTTAACTGGAATTACATTTTGTTTATGGTTTTAAGAATTAATGGATTAAACGAAGCAGCTCTTTAAAAATAGGACACACTCATACATATATTGCAAGCATGACTCTTTCAGAATACTGCTCCTGGAACGATACAAAAACATCTGATGAAATCTGAAAGGCATTTATCACTGTTGTTACTGTGTATCTGTGTGTGTAGATATACATACACCCATATAAAGCACATCTTAAAAGGGAATTGTATGGTAACTGAAAGTGGTGACTATTGCAAGAGATTTGACACTACACATCACATTTTGGTATGGCAAAAGTTTCTGAAGCAGAGTTTACAATGCAAGGCTAAAAGAAAGATCTTGCAGCTCATAAGGAAACTACAAGTGTTCAGTACAACACAAGAAGGATGCAGAGCTCTTGGAGCAAGTCCAGAGGAGGGCCATGGAGGGGCTGGAGAGGGCTGGAGCACCTCTCCTCTGAAGACAGGCTGAGAGAGTTGGGGTTGTTCAGCCTGTAGAAGAGAAGGCTCCGGGAAGACCTTATAGCAGCCTTCCTGTACCTGAAAGGGCTACAGGAAAGCTGGGGAGGGACTTTTTTCAAGGGCATGTAGTGGTAAGGTGAGGGGGTAATATTTTCTAGCTGAAAGATGGTAGAGTTAGATTAGAGACTGTGATTATAATGACAGATAATCAAAATCTACTATTCAGTTTTTTAAGACTATACAATAGGATATCACAGATGCATCATGTGTATTTAACTATTAAATCTCATTCCTTTTGTGGCTCAGAAAGCAACTACCATATAATAAGTACACAACCTTATCATTTAAAAGGGAATTTTTGGGGTACCTTAAGAATTCAACTCTGTGATCTCCCACATTCTGCATAAAGAAATGCATGAAGTGTCTTATGAAAAGGACAGTCTCTTCCCTCCTTTACTCTGGGGCAGAAATAAAGGATACAAATAGAAATTTGATGACCTGTCACAAGCAGCCAGAGGTAAATTTTTCTGTATCACATCCCCAGCCTTCCATCTACAGGGAGTCACATCCAGAGTAGGGGATGACTATCACAGCGTGGAGGGTCTGGTTTTACTAAACATTAGTCACTTGTTCCTTGAAGAATTTATGAAAGAAAATTTCAGCGGAAAACTACTTGGTCTTTGGCCACAGCTACTTTTTTGCTTGCTTGGTTTGGGGTTTTTTGTGGTGTTTTGTTTGGTTTTGGTTTGGTTTGTGTTGTGTTTTTTTTTGGTTGGTTGGTTTGGGGCTTTTTTTTGGGGAGTAGTGTTGGTTTGGGTTTTTTTTCACCAGGAAAGGATACCATTTTCTTTTGTAGCTGTGGCATGGTTTTGGTGGACAGTTCTCCTATGAAAGAAACCAGCAAGACCAGCTGAAGACTCATCCTATGTAAGCTAAATGCTGCAAATTATTTTGCCTCCAGGGAGGCACTAAAGTCCTAGGCGGAGGTTTGCTCCCTTTCTAGTAGTCTCAATTCTCATTCTGATCAAGGTGGCTGGCTGATTAGTGATCGGGGGGTACGAGCATCAAAAAGCCCCAGTCTTTTTTGTGTTGGTTTATAAACACCATAAGAAATTGCAGTTCAAGAACAAGATTTACATTTCAAGCACTTTGAATACCTCTCCAAAATGTGATGGCCTTTGGCAGACAGCTGTGCTATTATTACGGTCAGAGCGAAGTCAATCAGTATGCTGTGATTTATGTTTCCTGGGACAAATATTTTTAAAAATTAAATCCTTACCTGGAGACAGAGTATCATAATTTGGGGAATGTTCAGTCCTGGCCTATTGTCTCAGTCTTTCCCCAATCTCAGCTTAATCAAAAGATATAGAAATTCTCAACTGTTACATTCTGTCAGTCTCTGTAAGAGTATAATGTATTGGAAAGCCACCTTATTCACTCAGTACAACTATCTGATCATCTAGAGTCTGGCAGCATTCACACGCATGCTCCATCTTTTTTTCCTTTGTCATTAACTTTTTTCTTTTTTTTTTTTTCTTTTTTTTTTTTTTTTAATTTGAACGAGGAAGTAATTAACAGACAAATGCCTGCAAAAGTATTTAAGGTAGAGAGATAACAAGGAAACAACCAATAAAATTCCTGTTCCTAAGACGACAGATTTTATTTAGACAGCAATAAGCTACTGGAAACAAAAAAAAAAAAAAAAAAAAAAAAAAAAGCCCAACAAAAAGCCTTCATGACAGGAAACATGACATGACTGCCAAAGTACTTCTAACTAGCTTGACATGTGAAAATCTGTTCCAAACTGCTGTGAAGGGTTGGTTCAAGACACATCGTGATGAAGGCACAACAGCTGAAACATTACCATGTCGAATCTGATATGGCTAGGCAAGCACAAACTTTTAACTTGCAACATTTTGGTTTGCAGATTCAACAAGTGAATTTGCAGTAATCTTTCTCCTTGTGACTTATGCACTCACCATCTTCAATCCACAGGTATATTGCCACCAAATTTTTTTCAACAATAGAAGAAAAAAACTGTGCTCTCCACTATTACCAGTTTCTTATTGAAACTAAAAAGCCAGAAAAAGAAATCTGACAATCTTGATTTTATACAGAGTTTCTAGAGGAGAATTAGAGAATTAACAATAAGACCCAATAACATACCCTCTATTTTTTAAGCACTTAATTTCTTACAGATGATTTGGAACAGGAGGTAGTGGAGCCCTGTAGAGACAAGTTACGTATCTCTTTGTTAAAGACATCACCGATCTGTGGTTTATCCTAAAAGCTTTGAGGGCAGGTTTTTTTGCATGGCCAACTGTATCCGTTGTTGGTTTCCCAATACAACTGCAAGAGGTAGAAAGCATACAGAGGAAAGCAGAGGTGTGGCACAAACAGCAGCAGCTCCTGGGACAGCAAAGCCTGTTGCATGCTGGTGGGGAAAGGAACCGTGTCAACAGAGCCCTCTCCCTCCCAGCTGTGCACAGCTAGTGCACTAGAACCAATTCCAGCAGCTCTCTGGCCCTCTGGGGGCTACATTAGCTTACCAAGCCACAACTATGTTACTCCAGGTTCATTTTCCAAAATCCCACATCTCCTAGACACAGGGAGCATAAGATCTGCCATATCAAGTTGGACTAAAAGTTTTTCTAGCCTATTCATCCTGTCTTCCCTGGTGGCTGTACACGGACACCTAGAGAGAAAATAGCTTTAAATCAGATTGAGAGTATCATTTCAGTCCACTGATTTATCTGCTTTTAAGGAGACAGTGAGGCAATATTCATTAGCCTCCATCATCTCAGCCAGGCTAATGGATTTGCTCTTAATTTTCCCATTTCTCCTCCTCAGAAATGCATAAATAAACTTTTCTAGTACACAGAATTAAAAAAGGAAAACAAACAAAAAAGGTTTGCTCCTAATTTTCCCATTTCTCCTCCCCAGAAATGCATAAATAAACTTTTGTATTACACAGAATTAAAAAAGGAAAACAAACCCTGCAAATAGTATGTTATTTTTCAGGAGGCTATAGGTAGTTGTTCATGTCCACTGAGACATTTTTGAAGCACCCAGTGTAATTGCACACAAGCAGCATCTGTCTCCTCAAAGAAAACAAAAGGAGAATCAACAGAAATGGCCTGTCAAGCAAATCAATGGACCAAGTAGCCACACATGATCCCTCTCACTGTAGCTGTTTGTCGCTGGTGCCACTACAAAGCCAAATCCAGACAGACATGCTGAGGAAAGGAAAGCTCCTGCAACAAATTTAGTCTATATAAGAAAGAGCAGATCGCAAGTAATTTAGAAAATGCTCTTTCTAGCGTGCCTTGTGTTGCAGCTTGGCCTTGTTTTGGAAGACTAACCTGATTCCTTTCTGTCCCCTTCCAGTGCCTCCTTCCTTCCCTTACAAGTTCTTTAGAAAATGATGGATGACACCTGTGGTGATTATTCAAGGGCTTAAGATTCTTGCAAAGGATCTGCTTTATTTTGTATTTGGTTTTAATTGGCTGTGCATAATAACAAAAGGGGCTTCACAGCACCCTGTGCACAATCTGTGCCGGGGAACCTCAGCCCTTAAAGGCACTGCCACAGTGTGCTCTTGAAGCTAAGAGAGTAACATTTAAACATATACCCAGTAAATAGACAGATTAACATCAACCTCATAAACATTCAAACTGTTCTCTGCATGTAGACACACAAATAGTTTATAGTTGCCTGTTGAAGTCAGTTTTGTTTACAGTGTGGTACAGGCACGCACTTAACACTATCTGTGTATTGGCTTATCTGAGAGAAATCTGTCTGTGAGAATCAGAGACCATTTTAAGATGAGCATGTTAATTACTAGCAATTGAAAGGTGACAATTAAGTCTCTTTGGGTGTCTTTTCATCTCTGTCCCTAGCTGAGATATGTGCTTTAATTCAGTTACATAGTTTAAATAAGCATAAGTTAATTCTTATGCCCCAAATTTGGTCCTGAGAGCACAAGCTCTTAGGTGGCCATCCCGGGAAACTTATCCATTAAAATGAACTTAGGGGAAAAAAAAAAAAAAAAAAAAAAAAGAGAACAATTTTAAGACTTTTAGAAGGAGGAAAAGGGGAAGAACCAAGTAGTCCTGGTGGGAAGAGAGCACACACTTTTTTTTTGCAACAGTGCCAATTAATGTTTTCTTACATTATTTGTGGAATTAAGATACCAAAGGATACGGTCTCATGTCATATTAAATTCAATCTTACTGAGAGATTACACCAAATAGGGTAGCCCTGTATTCTTCATGTATGTCTCTTCCTCGTCTCTTGCTGGATCTCAAAGGCCTGTGGCCATGGCACATATCAGGTGATCTTTAGCGATCCCATCTTCTTCTCAGCTTGTACCTTGAAGACATGTAGCGTCAATGGTGGTGTGGAGCGGGAGGAGGGGCACTCAGTGTCTTCCTGCAGTTAAATCTGATTAAGGATAAAGTGAAATTGCACCCAAAGGCCACAAAGATATTGAAGTGTATCTCACTTAAAAGCTCTTTTCTCCCACTTACTCATACTTATCAGGCAAGCTTTGAGGGAGGAATTTGTCACAAGCACACTGGCTATCTGAGTTTGGGAATCCTATCATGCTCAGCTTCTCCAGGAAAGGTTCTTCTGGTTTAATCATTGAAAGACAAAGCTAAAGTTATTATTTATTTTTGTTTGCTTTGGGATTGGTTTTTGGTTGGTTGTTTGGTTGGGTTTGGGTGTGTGTTTTTGTCTGTGTGTGTTTTGGTTTTGTTTGGCTGGTTGGTTGTTTTTTTGCTTGTGTTGTGTTTTATTTTTATGTATTTATTCCTTGGTGAAGGAGATCTATAGGCAACTGAAAGAGATTTTTTTTTTCCCACCCTTTACTCTTATGCTGAACACATGCTGAATCCAAAATGCTAAATACTCATAAGAAAACACAATTCAGGTAGTACAAACGCACTCTGTGGATCCAAATTTGTTCAAAAACATTTTTAAAGGATAACTTTGTCCTGCAAGATCTTCTGCCAGATTACATGTCACCTGTCATCCTGCAGTGGATGTGAAGCCAGAATAAATAGTGTATAAGGTGTTCTAGCTCATTTAACAAAAATGCAACATATTATCAGACCTGATCCAGTCTAAATCTGTACTAGGAAGTGAAATGGTGGTATACAGTTCTGGTATTCCTGAACACAGAACCATAGCCCCAGCACAATAAAGCTAACTAAAACCTCTTCTAATCCTCCACCTAAAGTTGCAAGGGATTTCTAGTGGCATGAATCACACAACATGGGTCATTTCCTTTTTCTCAGTTCTGAGCAGAGTGTTTTCTAAGAGGTACTCAATGTCTTCCTCAGTTGTTCTGGGGTCTTGAATTCACTGATGCTTAGCTCCAGGGCTAAGCATAGAGTATCACAGAAAATTCCTGCCTATCCAAATATTTTATTCTCTTGTGCCTGCAGAGTCTTCTTCTTTGCTACTTCCTTTATTTGCAATGTAATAAAAATTAAGTAAAGTACAGCTTCAATCTTTGGTTATCCCCTTTACTCACAGATAGTTTTAAGATGTGAGGGGCTTCTAAAGAGCCTTCCTTCCTTCCACTCAGCTCTTTTTCCAGGTTTGCTTTCTTCATGGTACATTCAGGTTTCAGTTTTCCCCAGAGGCAGCAGATTTTGTAGAACATCAGTTTTATTTTAGTTCTATGATCCTATGATTTGGTGTCTAAATTTAAATTAAAGTGCCATATTAAGACAGAGGAACTCTCTATCAACAGGGGCCAGACAGAAGGAGTCACATACAGCAAAAGAGAAGGACCACAGATGTCATCAGCAGGAGCTGGAAGGTGGGGTAGGATTTAGCTTTACCCTGCCTCAGCCTCTAAATTCTGTAGTTTATGGAGCTTCTATACAGAGGCTGCAAATGTATGGAGCAGCTGCAACCTCACTCTTGAAGCTGGACTTTCTGTCTGTCTTCCACAGTTGCCTGTTTATTCCATAGAACTCAGGAAAGATACCATAAGCAAGGAGAAGAAGGCCAACAGCAATACAGACTCTTAGCCTCACAAATCAGACTGCCACTGGCGCACTGGTTAGTACCAAGAGTGGAGACAGAAGGCTAATACATATCACACCGTAAAAAATACTAATGGAGGGGAACAATGCCTAAAAACAGTCAGTCTGTTCCACATTTGGTCTTAGAATAACATAACTCTGTAACAGCGCCCATTACGGAGAGCTCAGTAATTCTGAGTACTTATGCTCTCCACATCATGGGGGAAAAAAAAAAAAAAAGGGAAAAAAAGAAGATATATGTATATATGTGTGTGTATATATGTATATACACACATACATCCTTTCCACTGAATACCATTTCTGGAAGAAGGTATTACACAGGGACCAAGAGGTACCATCTAGACAGACAGGAAGCAGCAGGTAAAGGACGTGAAAAGTGACATGATGGCAGGCATGGAACAAGGTAAAATCAATTGACATTTTGAATAGGATTGCATTCAACTATATAGTCAGCAAAACTGGACAGGAAATGTCATGAGTACAGCCTTTCTTATGCCATTTGCAGTACTTCCCACTTCCAGGCAGGCCAGATATTTTGCCAGTACAGGCTCTTAACTTTCTACCATGAAAAGAACAAGGAAGTGCAAAAATGCACAAAAATAAAGAGATTAAAATTAACTAGCAGAGTGTTTCCAACTTCTTAAAGAGGGCTACTCCCACTGCATCTTGGGTATGAGTCTGAGTTTTTTTGATCTTGTTTTCCTTTACTTTATTCAACTTCACTATACAAGATGGTCCCAAGGCACAAAGCTCACATACAAATTCTAACTTTCCTAATTTTGGACATGTCTGAATCTAAGGATTTGTTTCAGGCTGGGTAGAAATAACCACTGGTCCGAATCTTACTTGTTTTTCAAAGTCTGAGGTGCCTGGAACTAGGCTTAGAGGCGTTTCAGTCCAATATACATAAATAGAGTACAGAGAAGACCAGAATTTTAGAATAAGTGCAAATCCCAGGAAGAAAAATCTCTTTAGATGATGCAGCATTGTACTGGGTCTGGCTGGGATGGAGTTAAATTTCTTCAGAGCAGCCAGGATGATGCTGTGCTTTGGATTTGTGACCAAAACACTGCTGACAACTCACCCATGTTTCAGCTACTGCTGAAAAGTGTTTGCACAGCGTCAAGGCCTTCACTGTTTCTCTCTCTGACCCCTATGAGTGAGGAGGCCAGGAATGGACAAGAAGCTGAGAGGGGACACAGATGGGACAGCTGACCCCAACTGACCAAAGGGCTGTCCCATGTCATATAACATCATTCTCAGGCTGGGCATCAGTCTGCTTGTGGGACATGGCGAGTGATTGCCTTTGAATCACTTGGTTTTGGGTTTTTTTTCTTCCTTTTTTCCCCTTCACTTATTACACTGTCTTTATTTTGATCCATGCGGATTTTCTCACATGTGGTCTTTCAGTCCTCTCTGAATCCCAGTGAGGGCAGAATGAATGAGCAGCTGATGGGTGTTTAATTGCTGGCCAGGGTCAACCCACCACAAAGTGGAAAGCATATAATGTTTCAAAGATATGAAAGGAAAATAAAATTATTCCTGTTCTGATTGTGTCAGATGAATGTGGAAATTAAATAGGAAAAACACTCTTCATTTTTTTAACCCAGGGTATGTTCACAGGCTCCATGGCCACACTTAAGTATATAAAAACCATTTTTTCTCAGGTCACTTCCTTATTACTAGGCATTAGATTTGGATAGCCTGATTAGGTTTCTACTCTGCAAAACTAGGCTTCCTAAGTATGAACAGAAGCTTTATCACTGCTCACATCTCAAGAACAAGTTTTAAAAGAGATCTATAAATATTTTGCTTCTCTATAGCAACTACATTATCTAGACATTAAGTAAGTTTCACAATACAATAAGACAGGTAAGTAAGTTTTATTACCCCATTTTCAAGATAGGCAAATCAAGGAAGAGACACGGAGAAGTCTGTGCAAGGCCAGAGAGGTAGTGTCTGAGTCAGGGCTGGCTGGCTTTCCTTTCTTTAAACTCTGCCTTCAGGTCTATGGATGACATTCTGCCCATTGTCCATGTAGTTTTACTTCTTTATTTTTTTTGGAATCCTGAAATAGAACATTTTGAATAGTCTATGTTTGATACAACATTTGCTACAAATATGTTAAAAATCTCTAATGCTGGTGAAAACTACCTTTATCATGCATGACTAATATACCAATTTGTGTAACTCAAAAAGGCCAGAGGGGTGCATAGTTTAATTTTGTTTATTTATGCTTGCCAATTTAATCCTTTCTTTAATAATTCAACAATAGCACTGTTGCTCCTCCCTCTTAATTAGTCACTGGCTCTTTAAACTGAATGGGAGTAATCGTAAGAGTTTCTTCATGTCTTTCATGTTATAGAAAAGAACTCAGATTTTTTTTTCCTCTAAGTCGTTGTTGAATTTGACAGCAGGACTATTCATTGCAGAACTAGCTGCAATTAGAGCAATTATGCAGATCACATGTCTTTCCAGTGTAATAGCTGTTTTTTTGTTTTGTTTTGTTTTTTCCTTTTTTTTTCCTTTTTTTTCCACCCCCCTCCCCCCCCCCCTTTTTTTTTTTTTTTATTACTACAGCTTTTCTAAGCCAAAGATGAGAATAAGGAAAGACAGACAGACAAGTGGACCACCTACTGACTAGGTCCCACCACGGAATTGGAGAATTTGTTAAATACCTTTGTGCTGGAGGAAATTCCTGCGCGGTGCTTTGCATCTCAGTTTGCCAAAGGTCATCATCACAACAGCACCCCATGCTCTGTTCCTGCTTCCCAGGCAGGAAGGGGATGGCACACTCTGCAAACACTGATATACCTCTGTTCTCTGCAAAGTGGTTTAGAATGGATAACTGAACCAAACTATGAATCAGAGAGGAACCACCACAAAGAACAACAGAGTAGTCTGCACTGTAAAAGTTGCAGAAGGAAAAAGAGATTAGTCTCAGGTACCTGTTTGTCTACTCCCCTCCTCACAAAGAAAAAATAGGTCACTAATTGAGACATATAGCACAATATGATCTCTTTTCCTTATTGAAAGAACATTTTATACTTCAATAAGAACTGGAGGCTTACAAAGAATCTTTCAAGACTCTACCTTCATTCACACTAGATACTTCTATGCATGTGAAATCTTGATCTTCAAAGAACAGTGTGAACAAAGTAAGAAACTGCTGTCTCACAAGGCACAGTTACAAGCCTGATTCTGGTCCTTCAGACTCAGAAACACATAAAAGCCTAAAAATCTGAGTATTGCCGTTAAATATTTAACTGAAAGGAAAATTAAAGAGACCAACAGACACCTGTAACAAGATTTATTGTGTTGTCAACAATGCCTTTTAGTCCTGATTTTTCAAATTTGCTATAAAAAAAATCAAATTGCCTGTGAATTTAACAGAAGTATCATGTCCAGGCTTAAAAATTCTACAGATAATTTTGCAAAAAAAAAAATTACTCTGTGACAGCTTCTAAACATACAAACAAACTGGAGTCAGACAACTGACCACCCCTAAAAAATATCATGCAGTAACTTGACAAAAACTGATGGGATATCAATTTAATTTTTAAAGTCCAGCTGAACTTTAAAAAAAAAATAACACACATCCGTAGAGAAAACTTGATGAAACAGATATTTTCACTTCCATGTGGACCACTTGGCTTCATGTGAGAGCTCCAGTAGCAGTAAATATTACACAAAAATTTGTACAACATTTTAGGCAACAATTCAAAACTTTGAAAAATTCGCCATTTTAATGTGTGGATTTTTGCCTATAGGCATCAGGAGAAGGTGAAAACAAAATAGATTATGAAAGCAAATTGGTTCATTCTTTGTTTGCTTGGGGACTGCAAAAATATATTTCTTACATGTGTGTACATGTTATGCAGTCTTTATCCCCTCATCCCTCTCCCTGCATAGCTCACAGACATGGGATACATCTACATCCAAATGTGAAAAGAATATTCTAACTATGAAAGTTTGACAGTGAGCTCCTGCACTCACATTGTTAAAACCTCCAGCACAGTACAGCTCTTTTGTGTTGTGTTGCTGGAAGAAACAGATCCAAGTAGGTTCAAATTTCACTGCTCATTCTCGTTGTGGCACTGTAGTAAGAAATTTGTAATACAGTTTTACATCTTAACAACTTGGTGACCTGCATCTGTCTTTTGAGAGAATTTCCGACTAGTATAAGATAGAGCAGGGGAAAAAAAGATAAGGTTTGCAGTAAAATCAGCGGAGTTTAAAGGTGAGCTCTAAGCCACCTCTATGTATGCTTATCTTCCCATTCAGTGAGCTGTGCAGACCAGCTGCATGCATGAATAGCACTGGATGCGCAGACAAATGCATTACACACACATTAGACTTTGTTAACTTGGCCCGGTTTACATGGGACTGATTCTAAAAGCCTTTAATAAAATTACTCTCATTAATGTTGAATAGCTTCTAATCAGGTCCCTAACCAAGCAATATGACACTGAGATCCATTTTATTAAGGACTTATTAAAAGTTTGAGTTCAAACCTGAATTTTACTTGATGTATAGCAAAAGCCCATGTAAAATGTATAGAAAAGTTATTTTACCTTTAATTAAGCTTTATTACAGGCTTCAAATGATTTAAACATTTGTGCTTCTTCGACAGCCAATTAAGGACATCAGTTTACTGTAAATGTTTTTAAAGGGTAGTGAAAGCTTTTAACTTGTCATGTCTAAACGCACAAGAAACTCTTAATCTACTTGTCACTTCTGCCTGCTCAGATGAACACAATGAATAATGTTACCTGGAGATTCCAATGCATTTTAACAGCTAGAGGGTCCGTAGCAGCAGGAACATCTTAGTTATGTTTGCAACACACAGTTTCACACCAGCAAGCATGATAGGTATGAGTGGCTGCTCCTCTAATAACTACAGAGTTATTAGATCACCCAAAGTTGCTCCTTGTCTTTTCCATGGTGTCCTCCTAATGCACTTATCATGGAAGGGGCAAAGAGCAATCTTAGAGCATCCATCAAATACATCTTGTATTTAGCTGCACCGTTGCATTGAGATATTATATGTCACATTTGGTATAACCCCAGTATAGTAGAGTCTTTCTGTAAGTCACCATTTCCTCAGATTAGTTTCCCTGTCTGTTCCAGGGCAGCATAGCAGCCTGGTTTTCTTAATACTGAGGTCATGGTAAAGCGAGAATTCTGATCAGGTAATTTTAGCAGTTTTTCACAGAATGTCCAGCTGTATTTCTGAATGTAACTGGTTTTCTGATTTTGTCTTAGTTTGCTTTACATACACTTATGGGTGGTTTTGCAATATATTATGCAACATGTTATCTTTAAAAAATGTTCTTTGAGTATCTGGAGATATAACTTTTCAATTAACAATCACATTTTTAGTCTGTCAGGCTTTGAGCTCCACTTTTTTGCCTTTCCAAGAATAAATCTGGTAATCTCTTCTGAGTTTCTTCAGGTCACTCCAGTTTTCTGTGATATTCCTCATGAATGGATTTCATTATCTAAGAACAAGTTTACTTGAGATATTTAGTTGCTACAGCTGGCTTCCATGTGTTAAATTCTAATCCTGACAGTGTCTCCTTGTGACACTAGAGATTAAAAGCTTGCCAGTTGTGTTATATTGTTTTCTCTGTTTATGTTGAAAGGTTTTCCATTTGGTCTTCACCTGTGGTATTGCTGGTGCTAAACAAAGCGTGTTCTGTTGGAGAAGGAATTCTTGTTCTCCTAATGCATGCAGTTGCATTCAAGCATCATTTCCTGTAGTTGAAGCAACATTAACAATATTATTCAGAAATGGTTGCATTGTCTTTGTCATCTTAAGACCACCTCACAGCCAAGTTAACAAAATGTATCTGTGCACCTAGAGAATCTGAATCAGGAATAAATACACATTTGGATCCACTCCACAGTCAGCCAGCATCGTCCAGTTACATGACTTGAGTAGGTGCCCTCCCTCATATATGCTGGAAACACATCACCCTGGTTCAGTGGGCTGAACTCTCTTCAGCGTTACACTAACATAAAGCTGGAGTATTTCTTCTAAAGCCAGGAGGGTGATATTCTGCTGTGGAGCTGATCAGAAAACTGGCCAGAACTAGACCTGATCAAGCAACTCAGAACACAATTGACTAAATGAGCACAGGACACTGTCCTTGCACCTCTGTTGCATGCTGCTGGACTCCTCTGTCATACTGACAGTAACAAGACTGAGGATTCAGTTTCTTTTACTTATTATTGAATGTCTACCAAATATTGTGATTTCTTATTAATTATTTTAGTTCTAGGAGTGATTATACTTTTTCTGGTTTTGTTTACTTTATGGATGGATAGATTAAATGGAAAAAAAAAACAACAAAAAACCAAAACAAAACACTAAGTGACACAGGATATGCCAAAATTCATCTATGTTGGCAAGTTCTAACTAATCACAGAAATCAGAGGATATTGCTTGTCTCTCTAAAGGTAAAATGTCACTCTTCTGGTCAGGAGGAAGTCTCCAGAATGCCCAGACTTCTTTAACTCTCAGTGAGACCTGGGTTTGTTTGCTCTGTAATTGCTCAGTTCCTGAATAAAAAATTTAAAATTACCAATATTTAGCGCTTAATTATCCAGCTGAGGAATCAACACAGAAGAGACAAAGCGGAGATAAGGCTGACGCAGAAGGGAAAAAGGAGTGAAGTGCCTGTGGGTGCAGAAGAACTTGACAAAACTTAGAACCAGAATGAGTGAAACTTTTCCTCATGAACTGTGGGAGTTTAATTTCCTAACAGCAGAGAAAGGTGGCAAAAACTGTTGCATCACTCACAATATAAATTCAAACAAACCCCACATTCATTTTAAAAAAACAGTTAAGTCCCCTGAAAGATGTGCTTTATTGTCAGTATCACATCATTTAAAAAGCTGGGGCATTTAACAGCAAGGAAGTTAATAAGGAGATCATAAATCATATATTACTCACATAGTGAAGTCGCACAGTATTCTTATCAGTTATTAAAAATGTCTATTTCAGCCTTAACTCTCACCAGGGGCTTAACTCTCCTAGCCTCATTTTAGTAATTAATTATTTTCTTTTATTAATTCCTTCTTCTATTTCTTCCTCACCTTTTCTCTCTCGTGTCCTTCTCTGACTCTTGTTACATAATACAATATAATATAATGAAAAATCCATCTAAAAAGTATCTGTAGATCAACAACTAAGGACTCAGCTAAATTTAAGATTCAGATGATGCTCTGTGATTATAGGTGTGTTAATTTCACTTGCTAGTTATCACCATTCTCCAGACACCAGGTTAGACAGTAAATGCACAGGTGAGCAAAAGTGGACATACAGAAGTCTTACATAAAATACAACATTTCTAAAACTTTCTGGAAGAAATTGGTTGTCTGAATTAGCTAGCAGCTTAACACAGCAAGATCTCTCTTCCCCCCTCACAGTGCTAGTTTGCACATCACTGTGCTGAAGACTCAACAGTGTGATGCAGAGCCACTGTTAAACACCACTGTAGGACTCTGCACTTTGAACATGGACTGCCAGTTATGGAGCATTGTGATACTATCTATCATGAAGATATGATACCTCAGAGAAGATCTCTCAGCAAATGCTGTACTGGATACAGATCATCATGCTCAAATGTCATTCAGGAAAATGTTCAGCTATGATGTCCCTTGTTTTTCATGACCAACAGCAGTGAGCACAGGAAAGGCAGATAGACTGCAGAAAGGAAAAAATATATTGGAAAAAAAAGGATATGAAGGGGAGAGTTTGAGAAAGGAAAGAACTCTCATCAATGGCTTACTTTGTCTTTTGTGCCTACTCAAAGGACACCAAAGAGGCTCTGACAGAAACTGTCAGTGCATCTCTGCTCTTCAGCAGGCAGAGCACAGGGGCATCTGCAGAGATGTGCGTTTTTCTATCCATAGTAGAGAAATGCCAGAATTGTCTCCTTAATGATTTGACACAGCAAAGAGTTTCTGAGGTAAGAGATCAGTGTCAACCCCTTGGAAACAAACACTTTGCACTCACAGTATCTTTCTTTGTACCTGGGCCATTCTTACTTGATATCTGTGTTTCTGCCCACCATCTCATTTCAGACCTAAAATCTGCCAGGATGTATCAGACTTAGTTGAGTCTTTCTCCAATTTTGTTTAACAGTATTAAACAATGAAGGAGAACTTCCATTCCTGAAGTCTTGGCATTTGTTTAACTACTACTACAATAGGGAAGAAAATATACTGTTCCACTAGTGGTCACACACACCAAACAGAACTACCTTTCTGTTTGGTAAACCCTTTGACTTCTTCACTATTCAGGTGCAAGAAAGTTCGCGAATGTTATCTTAGGAGAAAATGATGGTCCACAGCTGTGACCTGACCTTCCTGAGGAAATAACTATTAAAAAATTATAAAATAATTATTTCTTATTTAACCACAAACAAATAGACATATGTCCTAAAATACCCTTTCTCAACTTCCTTGTGTGGAACACAGTGTTCCAAAATCTGCCATACTTCCTAAATGATAGGTTGATGTTCTTTCAGAGCCTTCTTCCCCATTAATAAACTCACCACTTCTAGGTCATATATTTTGGTAGACACAGGCTGTAGTAAAGCAGCTCTTACTCATTTCAAGGCTCACCAGATTCCACTGCACAAGTTCCCTGCAAAGAAAAGGCAGGTGTAAAATGCACAGGAGTTGTACTGGAAACAGTGGAGGGTCTCAAGTTAAAAGGGCTGCTCTAATAATTATTTCTACACATTATTCAGTGGAAAAGGTGCACAGGTTCTCTTACAGGTTAAAGATATGACTTTTGACTTCCCCACACAACAAGAAAAGAGAAAAAAAGATTAAGCATCATCTTAATCTTTTTTGTTAAATTTTGTTAAATGAAGTTAGTTAATTTTGTTAAAATGAAGTTAGTTTCTTAGGTATATACATTAATATCAAGGTAAGTTTCACTGAACCACTTGAACAAAGATAAGGAAACAAGAATTGATAAGAAAATCCCATGTCTAAATTAGGTACAAAATGTGGCTGTTAATCAGCTAAATTCCAGCTCTCCTAACAAAGAGTCTGCAATAGTCTCTCAGCAGGGTTTGGGTAAAATGCAACTAGCTCAATGAGAGATCATGAAATGAGGGCAGGCTGTGCTGGAAGATGAGGGATTATATTTTCTCTCTTCAGGTAAAGACATTCAACTATTTAAAAATCATGTTTACAGTTTGAAAATTGGGTTGGATTCTCACTTGCTACTGGACCACTGTTTTTAGCAAGAACATTATCTCAGCCATACGCTAGCAACGTATTGGCCTAAGAAAAGAACAGTGAAATAAACATTACTTTTGCACTTGATGGTTTCTATGATACTATAACAGGAAAATAAAATCCTACAGCTACTTACAGTATAGCTGAGTCAGTTTTACAGAAAAGGGTAGCTATACTCATTCTGACTCAGGGGATGATTGAGAAACAAGTTAACTGGAATAGTAAATCTAGAGAACAAAAAAAAAAAACAAACCAAACACCTTCTTCCATGTGGGCAAATTCACTCAATGAGCCATTTCAGATGAATGACCTTTCCACCATTATACCAAGGACACCCAGGATATATTTCCATAGATAGAATTAATATTAAAACACTAGAAATGCCACATTGATGCTTACTTTCTGTGTGTATTTCAGATTCTATAACTGGAATTTAAAATCCAATAAGAAGGTGGAGAGGGAGAATGTGCAGTTTTTCTCCAGAAAAGAACTCAAGATTTAGTGTCACAGGATGCTGGCTCAGGCAATGGAGCAAGCTAAAAGATTCCTGCTTCCACTGGCCTTCTCTCTCCACACCTTAGCCACTTATCCTAGCTGTGTCCTGTGGATTGCCAGTAAAGTTAGTATACGTATATGCACTGTTAACTAGATCTCTGAAAAACAAAACCAAACCAACCAAACAAAAAGTTGTGGTTTTTTGTTTGTTTGTTTTGTTATTTTGTTTTGTTTTTAATGTAGGTTACTATTATTCTAATGACATAGTTTAGATTTCAGCCCAATCAAAGAGGTGCATCTGCACAAAGGAGAAGATGGCAAACAACCATGCTGGCACAGGCATCAGTACAAGTGGTGAGAGTCTCTGGATAGTTTTGCAACTAATGCTAAATACTCTCAAACTATGCCCACCACTGTGTTCAGAACTGTAATGAGGGGGGAGCCAATGACTCAGAAAAGACCAGAAATGCAATCAGCAAAGGTAAGAGAAAGCAGAAGGAAAACAGAATGGAAAAATATGTGGTGCAGTTCTATTTATTAAAACAGAATAAAATCCACAGGGTGACTGTATGAGGCAGTACTAGTCCAAATATTAGTGATCAGGAAAAGCCCAGACTCGAGCCTGTTCCAAGATCCAGACACAAATTATATTTCTTCACTACCAACAGACAGGAGACAAAGGATCCTGTCTTTTATTTCCTCATGTGAATCACTGAACTGCCATTAAATTGCTCAGGGGAAATGCAAGGAAGGCTTAGGCTGGAGGACACCCTAGGCAGACATCTGCCCTGCCAAAACCCTGTCACAATTTTTCTGTTCGTGTCTCCTGCCCTAGACTCATTATCCCAACTGAGTACTTCCACTTGCCCAGTTTCTTGTCTTTGCTACATTCAGGGCAGAAGCCAGAAAGCTCATTAAAGACAGCTGTCAATTATCATACTCACTCCCATAGTGACCAAAAAGAAATGGGAACAGTAAATGCTGCGTAAATGTCATGCTTTGCCATGGACACAGGGTTAGGGATATGGACCCTACAGACTACATGCTAGGAACAGCAAGAGGCATGTCTAGTGAGGATGACCAACTTTGAGCTATTGATTACTGAAGGCAAAAATTGTCTAATATACAGCTGAAGACTGTCACTCAACATTTTTACATACATAAGTGGCTTTTCATGAGAACAGCAATATAATCAAAACAGAGATCCAATCTTGTTTCAAAGCAGAAGGAGGCAGGTATTTGCTAAGGAAAAACTGCAAATATAATTTATCATGTGCAAAACCAGTGTATTATTAAAACCAAACAAACAACAACAAACAACAAAAAACCACACAAAACAAAGAAACACCAAAAAACCCCCAGAAAAAGCAACAAAACACCCCAGACTTTATTCCCTTTAAAAGCAGTTGAAGTTAAAAATAAATAAAATCAGAGGCAAGCCTGAAGCATGGAAAACTGCAGATCAAAAACTACGTACCAGCAAATTGGATCATATGGTGGCTGGTGTCAAATGACCTAGCTGCACTTTTCATAAAAAAGTTATGTCTGAAACTAAGGAAATCTGAATACTCCTTTGGATTCCAAAACTATCCATCTTTCTAAGGCAATGTCTAAGTGACTCCCTGACACAACCTCCATTCTTTGAAGATTTTCCTTCTCTTCCCTGAAGAGTACCCTTTCATCTACTATGCTTCAGACTCTCCCACTCCAAAAGTTGATGAACATACACCCCCAGTTCTTTCTGAAAACATTCTCTGTTCTGGAAGGTCTTCATGGGCCAGCATATCTGCTTGCAGGACTTCTTCCTAAAGGACTGTGGGCTGCCACTTCCTTTGAACGGATAGGCCCTCTGTGGTTTCATCCTTTATTATAACCCCAAGGTGCCTAATACATCTCTGGAGCTCTGCTTTGCTCAACTCACAGAGAAAAGTGCTGGAAATGAAGCACAGCAGAGTAGAGAGGCTGCCAGAGCTTTTGAGCCAGAGGGATTTTCAGGCTGGGAAAGGACTAGAAAGCAAAGAATAATTTCTGGACTAGGTAAGCAAAATAGCAAGAAAAGAGGCAATTAGATCAAATATGAGGAAAATGAGAACAGAGACTGAGGTCAGATCCTGGATGACAATAATGTGGAACTAACAATAGAGGAGAGATTCAGGGCTCACTATCAGTAAGTAAAGGACAAGACAGAGACACATGGAAACCTGCATTTTGAGCAGTCAGCCAGATACTGATTTTGATCATAGCAGAGGAGTAAGAATGTGGGGGGGAAAAAAAAAGAGATTAAAGGCATAGATTGTGACATAGTGATGAAATGGACCAATTTAGTGCTCTTGCTCAGAGAAGAAAAAGTTTTCCCTAGAGGGTGATGTGTACAGACAGCTAACTGGCCTCCAGTAGAAGCAAGCTCAGCTACAAGCAGTCCACATGCAGCAGGTACGCTGAACAAACTACACCACTGCTGACAGTCCCCTCCATGGTCTCTTCATCCACCTGGTATTCAGGATACTTAATTCCTAGCTGTGTCAGAAAGAAATAGCTTAAATTAGAATGTGGCATGGCTTAGAAACGCAGGAGTTATTGCTTTTTTTCTTTTTTTTTTTTTTTTTTTTAGGGGTGAGGGTGCAGAGGGAGGAATTGTAGTCTGCCCAAAGGACATGGCTGTGATGAGGTACTTAGCAAAACTTCTGCAGTTTGGTGTTCACTCTGAAATGGGCTCAAATGCTCCACAATATGACCAATGTTCAAATGCTTCCACACTAGCTCTGACTGCCATCTGCCTCAGTGGCCTCAGAAAAGAGGATTCTATAATAACAGAAAACTGCCTCTGGGGATTAGTAGGTCCATCCTTTTTTTCAAAGACTGTTTTTATGTATAGCATAACTTTCACAACATTTTTGTTATGTGACGCAATGCAGCATTAGGAAAAGATACTTGAGGACAATGATGTATTATTTATCAAGTCTACCCATTCCGAGTGGCTTTGGTGCCCGTGTATAAAATACTCTGCAAGTTTTAAGTAGACACATGACAGAGCGGCTTAGTTTTTTCCTTGTAGACTGTGTATTTTGTGCAAGAAAAAAAACACCACATCATCTACAGCAGGAAAAAAGGTAGTCAAAATGACAGTAAAATTCACTAAGAAAAGATCAGAAAAGAGATTTTGAATTTATCCTCTGGAGAAAAAAACCCTGAGACTGCACAAGGTTCAGGTTTTGTGACCCACTGACTGCCATCTACTTCTGTAAGGTCACCATTCATGATTAAACATACCTTAAGCATTCCAGATATAGGAAGAGAGCTGACTTGTGTAATTATAATTGAACCAATAAATAAGGAGGGCTACTTGCTAGAGGAGATTTAAAGTCGTATTCAATGACTGTACCTTGATGAACATTAGCTTCAAGATGCAACTGCCTGTGCCTAACACTGCTCCTTCTGAAGCTGGTAAGGTCTTGATTGAGGCTTCAGCAGAATGATGGCTAAACAGTGGGCCATCATCTATGAAATCCCAGGAAAGGTGAGCTATGTGGAGGTCTTGAACCTACAAACAAGAGTAAACAGTATGTTGTAATATACTGAGCAAATCATAATGCAAACTACAGGAAAAAAATACTAACAGAGAAAAACTAATGGCTGGCACATGAATGTTTGAAGACATAGTACAAACAGGGAGGTAGAAAATGGATTTCCCTTTCTTCTCCCCTTTAAAAAAAATCAGAGGATGTGGGAAGATGTTAGTCATTGAGATGTTACTGATCTTTAGGGGAAAAATGAACTTAGGGCAAAGAATGTTTTAAAGTGGAACATGTGGTTTTGGCTGTCTGCATTTTACTATTTCTACTTTATTAGGAAAGGAGTGGTTTTAAAGGTAGGAGCACAGGTCTTGGAAGAAACAAAAAGGAACTCTGTGTTACTGTATGACTTTCTGTAAAGCATTTAACTTCTCATACGTCATATCTCTGTGAACCAGAGAATGATGGCTGCCTGACTTCGTAGGACACCTTGGCTTCCTCAGAGAAAAAAAGAAACCCTGCAACATTTACATTAGTACATTGTATAGCACTTCTCATGTTCAGATTCCTTCACAGTCTGTAATGGATACTCTCAGTGGGTCTGTTTGACTGCGTATTAGAGATGCTTACTCTACCTTTCAAACAAAGGAGTAGATCCAGAGGTTGTTCAAAGCCATTGTAAGGGGTTCTAAGGCTTAGTCTGATGAAGTGACCATTTGGGCTTGGGTGGACCCGAGTTTTCTGCCAGCCCCCCCAGGCAGGTCCAGCTGCGGGCGGCTCGGAGCCGCCACACAACCAGCAGCGTCTTCTCCAGGCCTGCAGACAGGCCGCTGCGGAAGCTCTTCTAGCAAGGTGGCCAGAGCCACCCGGGCCAGTAACAAGGAAAGAGCGGAGAGGCTGTGCTGCTCCTCCTCCAGACCCCTGCCCCGCTGCTGAAGCAGCAGCTGCTCGCTTGTCTTTCTGAGCGTGGTCACCACGCTCAGACCGAGGAGCAAAGTTCAGTGTCAAACGAAGGCGAGGAACGTTTGCTGCAGCACCGGCTGCCGACCCCCGCCGAGGCACAGCCGCTGCCCCTGAGGCAACCCCGGCGTGCCCGGGTGCCGCCCCCCGGGGCGCCGGGGCCGGCCCAGCCGTGCCGGGGAGCTCGGGCTCTGCCGCGGCTCCGCGTCGCGGCCGGTGCCCGCGGCCGCCGGGCCGAGGGGCCGCAGCCGGTGCCGGGCACGAGGCCTTGCCGCAGGCCTCGCACCTCGGCCCTGCTCCGGCAACTCCGGCGGCGGGGCGGGCAGGCTCCCAGCCCGGCCAGGGCGAGGGGGCAGCCCTCGGGGGGGGCTGCGGAGCCCGGGACGGGCCGTTGCCGCGGGCCTGAGAGCGCAGGGGGCGGCGGAGCGCGGGGCTGCCGCGGCTGCCATTTCCCCTGGCCCTCGGCGCTGCCGAGCGGGCGGGAGCGGGGGCGGGCAGAGGAGGAGGAGAAGGAGGAGAAGAAGAAGAAGGAGGAGGAGGAGGAGGAAGAGGAGAAGAAGGGGGAGGAGGAGAGGGGAGAGGGAGGTGGCTGAGCCGGAGTGAACTGAGTCGCTCAGCTGCCAACACTCACACACCGCCTGTCGCCTCAGCCCCGCTGCTCCTGAGCGCCGGGCAAGAGGGAGAGAGGGAAAGCGAGGAAAAGGCAGAGTTGTGAGAGGAGGCACAGTGTCGCTGGCAGGGGGCAGGAAGTCAGAGAGGAGGGAAGCGCGGAGAAAAGGAGCTCTCCTTCCCGCGGAGAGACGACTTCCCATGTAGCTGGGGACAGAGGGAGAAGAAGCTGGCGCCCAGAAACTGTGCGAGCTTTCCAAGCAAGTTACTTAATCCCCGAAGAGCGGCGGGAGGAGGGGACAGCACTAATCACCGATCATAACCATCATTCCCAACCCCTCATCATTTAACCCGCGGGCGATTCAATGCACTACTCCAAGCTCTTCCTAGTTTCCTCCTCGGGCTAACTTGGGAGGACGCGCCGCCGGTGCCGCCGGGAGGTGAGGGGAAGAGCCTCGGAAGAAGGGAAGAGAAGTTTTGCGGGGATTGTGTGCGAAGGAGGAGAAGATGGGCTGGAAGCGCCGCTGCTGCTGGGGAGGCGGAGGCGGCGGGGACCTTCTCTGCCGGCTCACCCTGCTGCTGGGGTTCCTGCTGCCCGCCTGCAGGACGCGCCTCTACACCAACCACTGGGCTGTGCGGATAACTGGGGGGCTCTCGGAGGCCAACCGGATAGCTAGCAAATACGGATACGTCAATATAGGACAGGTAACCCCCCCACCACCCCCCTCCCCCCAACCCCTTTACAACTACTTGCGAGCGGGCGACAGCTGCGCGGCCGGCGGGCGGGCGGGCGGGCAGGGTCCGGGCGGGGGCGGCTGCTGCCGCCCGGCGCCCCCAGGCCGGGGGCAGAGGACGGGCGGCTTCGCGGCCGCCGAACGACCCCAGCCCCGCCGCGGGCCCCGCCGCCGTCTCTGCGGGGCGGCTTCTGAAGCCCCCCCTCCCCCCCCCCCGCCCCCGTCGTCCCGGCCTCCCGCCGCGGGCATCGGAGGTGATGCGCGGGGGCAGGTACGGGCGGACCCGCGCCGGAGGGGCCGGGGCCTCAGCGCCCCTTCCGCGGCCAGGTGCGGAGCGGTGCGCGCCGCGGAGTCGCCCGCGGGCCGTGGGGGGAGGGCGGCGCGGGGGGGCCCGGCGGGGTCTGCTCGCAGCCGCGCTGCCTCGGCGGCGGCCGAACTTTGGGCTGCGCGCCGGGCACGCTCCTGCCGGCCCCCCTCGCAAAGAAAAAAAAAAGCGCCAATAAAAGAGAGCTCGTCCTGCAGCGAGCGCCCGTCTCCCCGGCAGCCAGGACGTGGCAGCTGCGGCCGCCGGCCCACCGCGGGGGGCGTCCCGACCCTCCGTCTGGAGGAGCGTGCGAAGGAAAAGGTGACAGGGGTGGCGCCGGTGCCCCGGGGCGGCTGCCAGGCGTGTGGCCAGCGTCCCGCAGGGAAGGGGAGCGCGCCTCGGGGGGCCGGGGCCGCCGTGCGGCTGGCCCGGGGTGGGAGCCGGCTCAGGCGCTGCTGGTGCGTGCTGTCCCGGAGCCCACTCGCTTTCCGCCGGGGTTGTTATGAAGTGAGGGGCGAGAAGTAGGCTCTCGGATGCCGGCGCTGTCGGCAGAGCTTTCCCGGCTCGTACCAGGCCGGTTGGGCAGCACCTGAGCTCGGCGCAGCCCGCAGATGTTTCGCTAGAAAACATCTGGACTGGCTAGATCAAGAGAGCACCCCGTGAGAAAATTCTTGGATCCAATCCGGTTCAGGAACTGCAAGTGATAAACACCTAATTCTCACTGGATCCCATCACACTGAAACATCCCCTGCTGCTGCAGCTAGGTACAATGGCTGTTTAAAACGTCCAAACAAGGCTTTTCTTCTGACAGTTTGTGTCCAGCATCTTAGGATTTCCTGGCAATAGTCCTCAAATTATGAGTTGCATATGTAGGGTTTAGCAAGGTGAGTGCCTAAAAAATAATTCCATTGTGCACTTGGGTGTGAAGATCCAAGAACAGTCTTTCTAGACTGTAGTTTGCACTACATGAATTCAGAGTTTAGAAACGAATATTTACAGGTACAAAAGGCTTTGTTTTGTACTCCAAGTTCACAAAACCGTGTCTGCGTTTGCACAGCAGGCCTTTTACATCAACCAGATCAAAGTAAGACCCAATTTTTATGTTGTAGAATAAATTCCCATGCCTGAACTGCATCATGGACTCAAGTTGGAAGTGCACATCTCAACCATTCCCAATCACTGCAAGGCTGAGTAAGACAGCTGTGCTGTCTATTAAGATAAATAATTTACCTAAGAAAAGCTGGGCATCGAGGTAGCACAAAACTTGATGGGTAAAAATTCAGTTACTTAGAAAAACTAAGTACCTGCTTCCTTTTTGGAGCACTTGGGTGGGTAGGCAGTGTTTTTCCCATTTGGAGATTCAAAAATTTGGAGGGAAGCTTTCATGTCAAAACTGAACCCCCACCTTGAAACTACCGTTTAGGAACTGAAGTGCAAAGTTTTTTGTCTTAAACATGTCTTTTGCTCAAGGTGTTTCTCTGTATTCCTATCTACTAGGCCTTTACAGTGCCAAAATAAGCAATAGTCTGTGAGAGCAGGCATGTCTTCCCCTTTTGTCAGGCCAGCTGGCTGCTTTTTTATACCTTGCACATCCAAGCCTTATGTTGAGTTAAAGGGAAGAATGTAGTAACCTACTGTTGCTTCTTATGTGTCAATGAAAGTGCCATGTATACACCTATAAGATATTAATAATAGATACATTACTGATCAGGTATACAGATAGGAATGAGAGAAAACAGTGTAAGTAATGAAAAACTGGAAAATACATTACTAGATATGCAGATAAAAAAAGAGGGAAGCAATACAGTTAGTTAGGCAGATAGGTAAAGTGCAAGTAGGAGATGAATATGTGAATGTTAAATACTGAGTGCATGAGAAAGAAAACTTCAGTAATAATGTGAACTAGGCTGATGGGTGATTCTTCATCTTCTGGCTCCAACCAGCCTTTAAGAAAAAAATGCAGGCACTGGGCACATGTGAAGAAATTCCACAGACCTTCCTGTAAGTCTTTGAGACTGGAGTAACTGGGTGATACATGGCACTGTGCTGTGCCAGCCAAGAGCTCAGTGCTCTACCATTACAGTTACATGCCCTAAGAAGTGTAGTGCATTTGCACAGTCTTACTTAGAGTTTCTTTTCATGGGTATCTTTTTGTGATGGCTGGTGTTAAATTTCTGATATTTTCTTGCAAAATCATCTCCAAATGGCCTTTCTTTGACAGCGTGTTAGTTACTATGTTGGTGGTCAGTCTAATGTCTGTTCTTTTATTCCCTCCTAATGATTATACTACTTGAATCAGGCTGTCCTGGTCACTAGATAGAATTTCTAATTTGAGAATTCAGAGTTCATAAAACAATCCAAATGGCTGTGGTCTGGCCATACATAGTTTAAAACATGTCTGTAGCGTTCAAAGCCTATGTAAAATAATTATGTAACTGTATGTATTTAAATATGTGCATCATTTGCTCTGAAGCGTACTGATCAGTCTTTGTAAACTGTATCACTTGATAAAGATGTGTAAAAGAAGTACAGAAAGGGAATCAGGGAGTCTGGACTGATTGGTTTGCTTGTTACAGGTTTTTTGCGTAGATTTGGCAAAGCAGGAGATACTTGGCACAAAAAAAAAGAGGAAGTGCAAAGGCACATGAGAATGGGGCAAGAATCTACTGTTTATTATTGAGAGGCAATTGCAAACAATTAAAAATCTGTATTTGGTGCGAGATGTTGAAAGACATTCTTTTACCTAGTGAAGATACTATCAAAACTCTGAAAGAGTTAACCAGTAAGGAAAATTCTCTGTTAGAGGCAGGACTCACAAGCTTAATGTCTATATATTGTAGCAGCTATGGCTAGGCAATTTTTGGCAGATAATATTTTTTCTAGGTAAGCTGAAATATTATAATTAACGCTGTAAGTGTTAGAGCTAAGCTGTTTGCTTCTGCTTTAAGAAGATAATTACAAATCTTATGAAAAAAACATCCACAATGATCTGAAATAGATTATTTAAAACACAGTGCAATGCATTAAACATAATATATTTGGTTAAATTAAATTTGTGAGCTCATCTTTAAGAAGAAAGTGTAAAAAGCTAAATCCAGATTCCACTATGGCTGGCCTAAAGAACTGACTCATTACAAATGACTCAGAAAAATAGTAGAATTTAAATATTGAAGACAAGGGGTAGTGAAACTGCATAAAAAGTGGAAAGTGAAATACATATAGTTGCAAAGTTACAAACTAGAATTGTTCTGACAACAGTTAATTGCATGATTAGAGGTGAACAGACTAGTGGAAAACAGATGTGTTCTGAAGATCTTACCAGCCATGAGGAGATGCAGGGTGCTATGGAAGAGAGAGCCATTAAGGTAGGTTAGGAGCAAAACAGTTAACATTAGGCAATATTTGGCTTGTGCTTATGGAAAACTGGCCTTGAAAGATATGTAAGTTTATCGGTGGAGACAAGATGGTAGACCCAGGAAGCCTGTGAATCAGAAATACTGGACAGCATCCTTTCTCCCAGTTTTTGTTAGTTGGTGCATTCCTGGTAACAGCCAGAATTAGCTTTCCCTTTTTTGATGCTTGTGTGATTTGGAGAATATTCAGTTGAGTCTTGAAATACCTCCCAAGTCTATTTTCATAGCCATGCTGATGACAGGAAAGCCACAAAACCTATCTGAATGACTCGACGAGTCAGTCAGATGGCAAAAAGGCCATCTGTTGATAGAGGCCTTTAGGTCACCTGTTGGTGAGCACTTCAGAGTTCCTGCAACTCACAGCTTCTAGTAAACGCCTGTTGCTTTCGAACTTCTGTGATCACCATCTCTTGTTACAGAAATTTGAAGCTTTACCATCTCTGCTTATTGAGAAGAAGGGTTTTCTATTAATTCTTAGGAGACACAGCACAAAAGAAAAAGGATCTTGTTTTACACTGTGTTTTTCCAGGCTACGTATTCTGCTTCATTTCCTACAAATTGTGCCAACATACTGCTCATTTATCCTGGATTTCCTTGCCGTTACCACTGTGAAGGTGATATAGAAGTCAGATAGACATAGAAGCTTATTCTTCAAAGACACGTGAATTTTTGCAGTGAATCTAGTGAAACTGCCATTAATCATCTTCGTCTACAGCTCGGAAAAGCATTTAGCAGCAACTTAGACTTATCATTGCATCAACTGTTACTTAGTTTCTGTTGGAAAACCCTCTTTCCCACAGGACTCAACAAACCTTACCTATCACAAAGCCAGAGGCTATAGATGCCCTTACTGACACAAGCGAGCAGATTGTCCTTCAGAAAGTCACTGATTTTGGCTGCTGCAGCTAGTGCCACCCATTTGGAGCTTCTGGTTTGGACAGCAGGGCCCTCTTGAGCTGACACTGAAATTTACAGGCCTTCATTTAATGCCTGTTAAAGGCCTGTCCCATAACTTTAGGCTTGAGTTCTTGATTACTGATAATCTCCTTTCTGTCACATAACCACAGGCTTGTTAAAGACAATGGAGCAAATACAGTGAAGCATCAGTATACGCTAGAAAAAAGTCAGCCCAATGTCTCTTGTGTTTTCACTGGGCCTTAAAACTAGCATAAATCTGTAATACCAGCACTGAAATGCAGAGCTGATTTTTTTTTCCTTTTCCCTCATGTTGCAGGCATTTCTGGCCTACCCCTGAACTGCAGTTAGTAGCTTATTTAGCAAGCAAATCCTTGTCATAAGAAAATGGACTGAAGAGGTATTTCAAGACTCAACTGGGTATTCTCCAAATGTAAAAAAAAAAAAAAAAAAAAAAAATGCCTCTATTCTTTTTGTATGAGTCTTTAAAGTGGTCTGAAGCTCTCTGGGACTGTGATAAGGTAGTGTAATGCAAAGCAGCCAAGGACTTTTTCTAAGTTAAGCACTGGATGGAGCAGCTTGGGGTATACCATAGCCTACAAGAGCTTCTCACGGATGTGTTTTACCCTCTTATCTTGCAGTGGCTGCACTGAGCAGACCTTTCTTTTAGAACAAAGTGTGTGTCACTGACTTTAGGGAAAGTTTCTTTCACTGTTGGCAGCTGTTGGGAGTTAAACATATATAGTCTTTGTAGCATTTTGTATAATTGGCACAAATATGACTGTGTTGGTAGTGTGAAGAGTCCTTACTATACATTGAAAAAAGGAAGTTTTCTTTTGAAACAACCATGAAAATTAAGATATCCTGATATGTCATCTTGATTCATCATTTGTTGTAAACACAGCTTCTCACTGGATATAAATTTGTTATTTGGTGCTAAAATATTCTCAATATGCTGGAGAAAGGAACACTAGCTTATTGAGGGGTGACTTGTGAAGCATTTGAGAAGCTGGGAATGTTACTCTGGGATCTGATGCTGAAGACTTTTGCACCCTTAAGCTACTGATGTAAGTTTTTTCCCCTCACTTCTTTGTTTATATGGAGAAAGGAGGAGCTCCAGTAACTGACTCT
Organism: Apus apus; assembly: GCF_020740795.1. Lineage (NCBI taxonomy): Eukaryota > Metazoa > Chordata > Aves > Apodiformes > Apodidae > Apus > Apus apus. Next base: position 37,253,190 of record NC_067312.1, on the reverse strand, counting down.
GGGCATGTGAGTTTATTTTATTTTGAAATGTGTGGGCTTCAAAATAAGGAAGGTTTTCTACGTTTGTGCTCTTACAGAAAGTGGCACATCATCAGTTTCTGATTGCTGTCATCAGGTGCCAGGAGCTTCTTATTCAGGTAGTGAACTTCATTTGAAGATGCAGGAGAAACAAACAGCTGATACTGCAAAGGTGTTGGAAGAATGGAAGAGATAAAAATATCTTATCTGTGGCTCCAAGAAGGGAGAGAAATGCTGCATTAATTAGTACAGCAGTAAACTTTAGATCCTCCTATTCCTTTTTCTTTCTTAATTCTAGGTAGGGGCCGAGGTTGGGTCAGCACTGTTCCAGATCACATCTTTCCTCTCCTAATTGTATTCTTTCAGTAATTTTTCTTTTCTGATCTCTTTCAGGGTTTAGTGTGGCCTACTCCCCACCCTTGGCAAGTTACAGACTACCTTTACTCTCCAATTTTCTTCCTGCAAAGGAATACACACTGTTTGCCAAAAGACACCTAAGCGTGCTAAGCTTGAGATGTGGCCCAGGAGTCATTATTAGATATACAAATGTGGGTTTTTTACTTAATGCAAATGGTGGTGTAAATTGCCAAAAAATTGTTTTCTATTTTATCAGGAGTTTATCAATTTAAAGCCAGCAAACCACACAAAGGGTTAATAAATATTAGTTCATTTCAAACCTGAAGTCCCAGTGATGGCACAGAGAAGATGTTGTGTAACAAGATCAATTGATCAGAAAGAATGGGAGAAATGGCTCTTTTCCATTTTCCAAATCTGTTCCTGATGGTAGTCAAAAGGAGATTTTGCAAACTAAGTAGCTGAAATTGGGTAACTAGAAAACAAAGATTCTGTTAAGAGAAAAGAGAGCTTATTGTAAGATAAAGAGCCTGAAGTAAGGTTGTTGTCTTTAGATAAGGAAGGAGTTTACTGTCATAATCTCCACCACCTTACATGGATGACTCCAAAAAGAAGGATGGTATAACTGTGTGCAAAGAAGATCAGCTACCCTGGAATGATGATATGGACAGTTAGTAGAAGAGTCATGCCCTTTAAGAGCCTGTGTGATCAGAGCACTGAAGCAGAGTATACTCTGACTAAAATTTTATACCTGGGAAAATTACAACAAAGTCCCTACTGTTGGAAATACAAGTACCAGTGCTATGGTATTAAAACAGTCAAACCTAGGTCTATTCTAAGCTGCATACACATGCAGATGTACTGTGGTTACATATACACCAAGGAAAATAGATTAGTACATTTAGGGAGTGGTAGAGTATAACCACCACATAGAAAGATCATTGGAAAATGTCAGCACTCAAACAGCACTCTTTCAAATGCTCACATGCCACAAAACCAGAAAACCAGCACATATCGGAGAATACAAGGGTATGCCATGGCTAATTACTTCATACTTAGCAGTCATTCTCTTGTCTCTGTGGCTAAAAATGAGAGGGAGGATGGAGAAAGAGCAGGGCCTACTACTACTAAATGTAAGTTTTCATTAGAAGCTGGATAAAGAAAAGGGTGTGCCAACTGGGTTCTGGTGATAGAGGCAATCTAATAGTCTTTGTATGTTGTTACAAAATGAGGGAAGATGAGAATCTTGTTTAACAACGTAGTAGTCAAGTTACAAATTATGTGATGATTTTTTTTTTTATTTAAAGCCCTTGGGCAAACACACACTAAATTATACTTTTAAGAATAAAAATTAGTTGCAAGCCCAACTTACAGATGGCAATGTTTGTGGGAGCTGCTCCTCTTGAACAAAATATGTGAAGTAGTGGACAAAGCTATAATAAAATGGAAGAAACGGAAGAAATATAAAAACACATATGCAGGTGAATCAGTGTTGTGTCATAGCTCTGGTATGACTGTGGTCATGCCTGGTGTGATGTGACCAGTGGCTGACAATGGCGGACAGTTGTAGGAATGAAAGGCAGGGGGAACATCTTTACATGTCAGCTTGTCCATTGCAATGCCCTTAGGAGAATCAGATATACCCATGTCTTTCCTGGCAGATACCTAACCAGTTTTCAAAAGTTTCCAGTAAGGAAGCTCCACAGCGTCAGGGCATGGTCACTCCCAGTGTCTTGTTATCATCTTTGCCCTGGTAAAGTCTAAGCTGTATCTGTCTTGCAGTTCAAAGCTGTGTTTCTTGTTTATGGATATAAAGAGTAACAACATCAGAAAAGTTGCAGTGTTCCACTCTGCCTGCCGCCCTCTTGTATCTTTTCTCATCAAAGCCCAGTCCTCTCCCTTGTTTCACATCAGTTGGCCTTTCACTGATCAGTCTTGCTGTTTGATCTTTCTAAGTGATCATCACCTTCTTGACCGAGGATCTGCTAGAGTGGTACATCTGAGCACAGCATAAGGATTCTTTAAGTTGTCTTGAGGGCAGTGGTCCTATTTATGTTGCCTGTGATGGTGTTTGTCTATCCTGTAGCTGTATGACATTTTTTACTTAGTTCCGCTTGTAACCTGCTGTGGTTCACAAATTGATTCTGCTAAATTCCTAGCCTGTTGTTCTCCAATCTGGATTGGTCCAGTAAATTATTATTGATTAGGTGTAGTACTTTGCATATGTCTTTGCTAAATCTTTCCCCTGCTTTTGCAGACTTTGATTCACAGTTTCAGGGCTATTTTAGTTCTGTTCCTACCCCCCAGCATGCTTGTAGATTCTCTCTGCATCTATGTTAATATGTGTCTTTCCTATGCTGATATTCCAGTCAGTAGTTGAAGTATTGACCAAAACAATTTCTAGAGGAACACTGGCAGGTAGCCATTTGCTGGTCTGCTGTAATAAATAGATGTATCAGTGTTACTTACATAGTTTTGACCTACTATTCCATAGTTTAATTTTGTGCCCTACTTCAAGAATTTCAAGGGGACTGTTAATCAAATAGTACTTGAAGATAGATACAATTTTTAATTTTCAAAGTAAATTAAATAGTAAAATCACAAGGATATTCAATCAGACTGGATCATCAGTGATTGCTGTTACATACCTTAAGGTATTCATAAGTGGATTTTTTTGCCTCAGTTTTAAACAAGTCTAAAACTAGCCAGTATTAAAAGTGGCTTTCTTACTTGTTACTTCCAACTTACAGACTGTATTTAGTCATGGCCAGTATCTGTTCTTGTGCTTAAGTGTCTCGCCTGTTTTTCCAGCACATTTTCATCCAGCCTTCACTTTTGCTTCTGTAGCTTCTGGTTTCCTATTAGAAGATAGGCTTCCCACTCAAGGGGAAGATAGGTCATTCCAGTTGCTGTATTTTGTTCCACATCTGTTTGCGTTGACCAGACGAGATGGCTAGCTTGTATGTAACCTCCCCACTGCTTTGTACAGTGTCATAAATAATTGTCTAGACTTTGTCAAGAAAGATATTTCCAGTATTGTCTTTGCATGTTGTGCAGCTATGCTCTGTGGATCTGTGGTGGACCAGTTTATTTGTCTCTTCCTCTCCAAATGATTACTTGTAAAATCACAAAGTAGGGAGATACATATGTCAACCATGGATGTAAATAAATCATACGGCAAGAACTGTGGTGCTCTTTGTATCACCTGCCAAACACAGGAAGAATTATGGTCAAGCAGAATCCTGCTTGCCAGAGATGTATAGCTTAAGACAGTAAGTGATTATTTGGCCACGTGCTGGACCCGATTTGATTGATATTTGCAGAATGAAAAACTCTTTGGAATGAAATGTTGGCAAGTCCAGAAGAGTATCAAAGCTATGCCATGAAAACCTGCCAGAATAGCTTGTTGTGGAAATTCTTGTGGATTACATAATGCTGTATGATGGAGATGAGACTGTAAAAAGCACATTAGCCAGGCATGGTCATGGATTATGTAGTTCTAAACAATGAGGGAAGAAAAAATTCCTATCACAAATGCTTCCATATAGAAGGAATCTGCTTCCAGGGAGACAACATGCTTCTAAATTAGAGATAGCCATCAACAAGGTACCATTTTTTGTCAAATTATGGTCAAGTTATGGGGTTTTTGGTTTTTTTTTGCAGCTTCTACATAGTCAGCCACAGTCCTTACATCTGTGATTGTTAGCAATAGCAGACATCTACTCCTCATTGCTCACTCCTTTTTCCATGTAATTCTCTTATGAAATAGTGCAGGTCCCAGAAAATATTCTATCATAGACCCCAGCAGAACTCCAGCAGGGACCTCTGCCATTGTGAGAAACTAATTGCTTTTTAATAAACAAATACCAAATATCTCCTGAGCTTTTTTTTTTTTTCTGGTCTTTTAACTGATTGCTTGCTTCTACCAAGATCTTACGCCATGACTTCTGAAATTCTTAAGAAGCTGTTGGTGAAGGACATTGTCAAAAGCCTTTTGGAAGTCCAACCAGAGTATGCCTGTCCACCCATCTTTATCTACATGCTTGGCCTCTTCAAAGACTAATACATTCATAAGGCAGAATTCCAAAGTGGTAATTTTTTTAATCCTAGTGCCCGTTAATTCACTTATTTCTTGGTTTCTACTTACTTGTTTAGTAGTGACTTGCAAGTTCATAGTGCTTCAGGTCTCCTTTCAAAAGCTGACATCACATTCATCACAAAGCTGTTCAGAAATGTGAAAACTATTTTTGAAGGGAGAGTTTTCATGCCCCTTCTTATATTGCTTTCAGTTACTTTAATTTTCTGAGTGTTTTTATTCATCTATTTCATCCATAGTCCTTCCACACTGTAGACTACTTTTACTTCAAGTATCATATCTCAAGTAACCCATCTGAGCTGAACTGAAGTAAACAAATCAATCATATGCTGAACTTTGAAAAAAAATGCAATGCTTTGTGTATATGTTGGTCTCCAGTGAGCCAAGTGTGTATGAACAACAATGGCAGGGCTTTGAGCTGAAAAAGTTCCCCTGTCCTTGGAAATGTTGCTGCTTCCCTGCAGGAATGGTCTGCATAATAAGCTCTGTATTGTCTTGAGCAGTCCTGTGTGAGGAGTGGTAATTTTACAAGTTGGGAGTGGAGTGTAGCCAGTGCTGATACCTGAACAGTGATTTTACAGCTCAGATTAGCTTCTTCTGCTTTTAAAGAAAAACATTTCTGTCACTGGACCTCAGAGAGAGTCTGTGAAATTTAGCTCAGCAAAGTATTCAGTTACAGTATGCAAAGGCCTCAGTTGCCTTTTAGTATTAATATTAGACATGCATTTTCAGGTTCCCCAATTGTATCAGGAAGTCTAACAGACCAGATGTATCCCATCACCACTACAGCCCAAACTAGCATGACAGTATTTTAAGTAGGATACTGTTTTCAGTTTTCCTCTTGGAAGATTCCCTTTTACTCCATTGTAAGCCAAATAGTTTCTGTTCCTTGGAATGAAAGCACAGCATTAGTAGGATTTTATTCACACGTATTTGAAGTACAGGATCATTTCCAGAGAGGACATTTATGGCAATACGTGGCATTTCCTTGACAGAAGCCCATTTCTGCCATTACTGTCGTTACTCCTTTCTACCTGTCTGGTCAAGCACTACCTTTGCTTCAGCTCAGAGATGTTTAAATATCCATCATCACTGAATGAACTCCTGATAATTCTTAGGGCCAATGCATGATGATCATGGCCAACTGACAAGTGACAAAGCTATTACCTGGGAAAATTTATAGCTGGAATTAAACAGGATGGATGAGCCTTGCTTTCTGAGAAAGCTAACCATCCTAATGTTACCTAATAGGACTCTGAACTGTGTTGACATCACAGGTCTTATGAATGAATGGTTCTACCATTGCAACAGACTGCTCTTTTGGAAGCTTTCTCGTAGATAAATACCATTCATCTCCCTTTTGAGGAAAGGCTGAGGGAGCTGGGTCTCTTTAGCTAGGAGGAGACTGAGGGGTGACCTCATCAGTGTTTACAAATATGTAAAGGGTGAGTGTCAGGACAATGGAGCCAGGCTTTTTTCAGTGATGTCTAGTGATAGGACAAGGGGCAATGAATGCAAACTGGAGCATAGGAGGTTCCATGTGAATATCAGGAAGAACTTCTTTAGAGTGAGAGTGACAGAGCACTGGGACAGGCTGCCCAGGGAGGTTGTAGAGTCTCCCTGTCTGGAGACATTCAAAACCTGCCTGGACAGGTTCCTGTGTGATGTGCTCTAGGTGACCCTGCCTGGCAGGGGGGTTGGACTAGATGGTCTTTTGAGGTCCCTTCCAACCCCTAGGATTCTGTGATTCTGTGATTCCCATTTTTCAAAATTTACGTAATTTCCATTTCTTGCCTGGCAGCTACAAATATTAATCTCACACACTTAACTACCCAGTGAGGAATTCTAGTGGTGGCTGGAATCTGTTGATTTCCTGATGTTTCTGATCTTGTAGGTCTCACTTAACATACAAATCTATAATAATTGGTATTCAATTTGTTGCTACCGTTCTAACTTGCAGCAATAACTTTTTCCTATTTCAGTATTTTGCTATTATATATTTAATACCAATATATTAAACAAATATATGGTAGAAACATTTCTTTCTCCAAAAAAATCTACTTTCAGTTGCACACCTAAGCATTCATTCAGTCTTCAGGTTGTAAGATTCTGCTTTCCAAACAAGAAAGCCGCAAAGAATATTCTTTAAATATGTGAAATGGACGGTGTATGAGATCTGTGACTTCTTTATTTTGGTGAATTCAGATATGTCATCTTTAATTGGATATCATTTATCCTTGACTTTCCTGTGTAGTCTGAGGTAATTTAGAAGCTGGTATATGAACCTAGTCATTAGGATTCTAACTTAATCCAAAATGTAGACCTCATTGGATTAAAAAAAAATATATATCTTTCTTCATTAAGTGTTTATTGCAGCTCCCGTTAAAGACAGTGGAAGGTCCCACTGATTCCATGAAAGCTGAGTTGAAGCTTAATCTCTCTTCTGGCACTATAGAAGTTTGTACAGCAGGAGAGACCTGCGTGAGTCTAGTTAATACGTCACTTTGTTGTTGCTGTTGTAATTGCAAATAGCTAGTTTAAGTGAACTACTACATTATTATGCTAGAGTTAACAGACCCTTGGTGTGCTGTAATATTTTTTTTTAAATCCTTACTAAACATTACTTATTATGATGTTGTTTTCTTTCTTGCTAGGTTTGAATGCTGTGTAATGCAGATGTTTGGGGGATTATTCTTTAGTCTCATTTGCTTATTTACTTTTTCTTTATGTGTGTCTTTAGGTCGTGTACAAAGTGAGATTTTTTTGTTTGTTTGTTTCCATACTGTTAAACTTAATAAAGTGTAAGATCCTCTCCAGAAACTCATGTGAATAGTTATTGCTCAAATTGTTTTATCAAAATCAGTAAGATTACATGTGGATGTGGAGACTGCTTATATAAATAATTAATATGGTGAACCTTACTTTTACATGGAAAAATATAAACATTGGTACAGCTCTAGTGTTAACCAAATAAGATAGGTGAGTGTGTCAGCATCATGCCTGGTTCTGGACAAACTACATGCTTATGTTTGGTTAAGCATGTTGTATAGAGTGAAGGTCTTTGATACAGTACAAAGTTAAGGACGTATGTTCTAGGCTCACTGAGAAGGAGTGTTAGATTTACTGCCTACTCATCACATAGATGAACTTGACTCAGTCCTAGATATTCCCATGAGTCACTTCTTTATTACTCTTCAGTAGATTATATTGGTGATAGAGGAGGAAATTGTTTAAATCAAGGCTCATGAAAAAGTCAGTTAAATGGAAACACTATTTACTATGGCCAATAAGAGCTGAATTCAGATTTGTAAGACAAAGTACAGTGTGAAAAGGTTTATTGCTGGCAATATAAATGTTCATGGGAAACAGTATGACTACTGTAGGTCACTGCATTAGTAATTTTGAATGTTATAAACTCTCTTGCTATTAATATGCTTAAGAGCTTTCTATTGATGTTTAAATAACTGAATAGAGATTTAACAGTGTATCTAACTTGCTGCACAGTTCTTAAATCTTTTACTCATACAAGTAACCCTGTTAGATTTGATTGCCCTTGATTTATGCTCCTTAAATTTCATTAGGTTCAACAGATTTATTTCTGATTTATGTTTTTTAATGTGAAGGGACTTGATCCTATGGGGACTGAGCAGACGATTACAAATTTCAGGACAAGCACAATGGTTATTAAACATTTAATGTTTGAGATTTAAAAAGAAATTAATATGAAAATACTTTGCTGTGATATTTTTCTTGCTGTAGCTTGTTTAAAAATAAAACCTATTTCTTAACTACTCTTTACACTGTTTGCATGAGTAAAATAACAGTGTCAGAACTTTGTCAAATCTCATTCATATGATTTATTGTAATTACATATTAGAGAGTACAGGTTATGAAGAAACAATAATGCTTGGAGTCTGGAGGAGGTAATGCATGGAATGTGGTGATTCTGTTTGCTACTTAAATAAACATTCATGATAACTGCATGAATATCCATCCTTGTTCTCTCATGATTTTACATTTGTTCAGTATACAATGCAAAATAGAATTGGAAGTCAATACAATAATGACAAATCTCATTTAGGCAATGCAGTATATAATTTAGGTATTTTAAATTACAGAGTAGTGAGTGGGGAAAGGAAAAAAAAAACACCAACTTCTCAGAAAGCAGTGGCAATTTAGTTGATCTCCCAAAATATTAAAGATATTTGTTTCCTATTCAATGGCTTCATGGTAGGGCTGTTCACTGGAACAGACATCAACAGCTTCTTTGCAGATAAAAGAAACATTATTAAGGTTTCAACTTACCATGCATGATTACTGTCTTGAATTCACATGAAATATTGCAGTTAAAGTTTGTTCATGCAGTGGAAAATAACTGCACCTTGTTGCACCAATTTTTACTTGCAGAAATAAGGGGGTGACTCATTAAGCATCACCAAAAAATAGTGTTTGAACTACCAGTTTACATTGCACTGCTTTCTGTATTGAAGAGGAACAATAGAAAAGATTAATGGGAATGAAGGCAGTAATTGATTTCCTTTTGAGAGTTTTCATGAAATGTGTAATGTTACTCTGGAACTGCAAATCTACAGTTGCTGAGCAACCTTGCATTACTTTATTTGATAGGGACACGAACTTGCCAATTGCTGCGATGCCTTCTTAGGTGAAGCTTGCAGTGACAATGGGGTTGCAGTTGTTAATGTCCATTTTTGTACTCAAATTGTAACATTCCACATAACTTGGAAATGGTTTCCTTTGCCATATCAAACCAACTTTTTCAGGCTAATGTATCTGTTGAAAGACCAAACCTGCACTTCATATAAAAACCTGTTTACTCCCCCTGCTTCCCCATGACCCCCCAGTAATTGCGGACACTGTGTCCATTAGCTTTTAGCTACTGTTTTGAATGTTGTTATAAAGTCACAACCAGTTTATCAGTCCTATAAGGGAAGTGGGTGAAACTCTTCCTTGCTGACTTTAAAAGAAAGATTTAAAGTACTGTAGTGATATTTCTTTCAATGTGATGTTTGAATAATCAACATAGTGTCCACATATCATCTACTTCAAATATTTTATTCATTCTTAACTTCACCAAGGGTATATTTGTCTCTGAGGAAGTGGTACCACACAGCAAGTGTTCAGGGGCTACCAATGTGCAGCACAGTTCAGATTCAATGAAGTCTGCAAGCTCCTGTCCTCCTATAGAGACTAGTGCATTTTCTTGTTCTTAGAGATGCAACAGAGAAAGGTAGAAGCCAGGCTCAGCCTCTGCTTTTGTCATAATTTTTGGGACGAATATGTATCTACTGTGGTCTTGTGAGACCTGTGGAGCATAAGGCACGATTCTCTTCACCGCTCGTCAATGTGAGACTCAAACATTATTTTCACCTGTCTTTATTTCACCTGTCTGTATTTATCTGATGCATTTCTTTGGGATTTCTCTTTTCATTATTTGTCTTGAGTATTATTCTTTTTTTCCTGCACTTCTGAAAGTAGCATCGTTTATGATTAGATATGGTCAAAGTGTACTTTTATTTTAAAGAAAGTCAGCTAACCTCTCCCTCCTTTCAGAACTCAATAAGGTGGAAGGATCTTAATTCTGATATTAATATATAATCCAGAAAAAGATGCCACAATCCTCTTTGGAAGTATTGGTCATCCTATATGTTAGGGTATATTAAATTAATAAATCTTAGTGTGATTTAGAACAATTAGAATAAAGCTACAATACCGTTCTAATTAATATATTTTTAATACCTAAAGTCATATTACCTCCTGACCTCATTACCTGTGACCTCTTTAGTGACTTATGCTTTCCCATTATTGCAAAGATAATTGTACTAAAACTTAGATGTATTACATAACAAAACATAATATTTTTTTTTATGAAGCAAAACATCTTATGTTACTATTTCGTTGTTAGGGTTTTTGTTTTGTTTTGTTTTTCTTTCAAGTAATTCAGTGTTACCAAGAGAGCACTAAAGTACTGGAATCTCAAAAAGCAGAATTTCATTTGGTTGTATTTGTTTTTAAATGCAATTTTACAAAGTAACCGGTATTCAAAAAGTACAATCTAGGAAGCTTTTTCCAACTTACCTGAACTTCGTAAAAGTTACAGACCGTTTATTCATCTCAGAGGAAACTTAGTTGTTTTCTTTTGTTGCTAAATACATTTTAAGATATATTTAGAATAAATCATCACACTAAGGCTGGAGGAGCAATTACCATGAGGACAGCTGAAGAGCTGCTCTCCCACCTGATCTGCAGACTGAGATGGGGGCTCTTTCTCTCCCAAATATGCCCTCTAATCAAAAGCTTTCTTAAGGGTTTGGCTTTTTTTCATCAGAATGAGGAATTTCACATACTATGTGTCATTCACAAGAAATAACAGCGAAGTTAGGATACATATGGCACAGTGCAGTGAAGCGAAAGACTGGACCACTTTCAGTGTTGGACAATTTAGGGCTCTTACAAAGATCAGTTTTTTAAATACTTAGGAGACAGAAGCACAGGCTTTTGGGACCTTACTCAGTCTAAAACCAGGAAAGTGCACTTCTAATGTGCCCAAACTTGGCTAACTAAAAGAATTCAAACCAACAGCAGAACCAAGGTAATGTATCAACATAATATTCTCACTTCAGACACAATCCAGAGTGCTCTGGAAGCTTGAATTCCAGCTATGCTCAAATGCTCAAGCAACCCAGTTCTCACGGATTTTTTTAAAGTCCTATTAGCTAACCAAAATTTGACAGCACAAGTTGTGAGAACATCTCTGTTTGTGCTCAAGGTAAGAATAGCCTAACTTGCCAGTTTGTATCTTTGCTTCTCTAAAGTTCCCTTACACTCCAGACTTCTGTATTTTTCCTTTGTCTAGGCACTTGCCTTGAGCTAACCCAACAGTGGGGTCTGGGGCAAGAGAGCTGGAGGTTAGGAAAGTACCATCACTATTGCAGTGTCTTACGGGGTCAAAAAAAAAAAAGCAAACACCCCACCCTCCAAAAAACACAGTTTTGCTGCTCAGAATATAAATCAAGTTCAGGTTTCAGGTCTTGGATGAACATGCCCTTTCCAGACATGGGTGCTTTAGTTTGAGAAGGTCAGTGAATGTTTAACAGCTTCTGCAGAGCTTTCTTGCCCTGGAAGCCTGAGATCAGAACCCTTTTTAAGAATTGTAATACTCCATAAGCCTAGAGGGACACGAAAGGGAAAGGGTGTGACAGTTTTCTGTAGTGTCAATGAACCTGTCTTCACCTGTGGATAGAGGGGTCAACAGGGATCAGGGATCAGAATTAAGGGCTATGGACTCACCTCCTTCATGTCAGTTATCAAGTGGTGTGTGTCAAAGGAACATAAGCAGTATTGTAACCTGTGTCAACATTTGGTTCTGTCAAAATGCTTTGTGATACTAGGCTGGCTTCACTGGCATTTAACACAAAAAAGAAAGCTCTGGTAATACCAACACATTCTGTTTCAACATTTTCAGACTGAAATATTGGATTTATACTCTGCAACACCATATCCAGTATACTTTGTATAGTGTGACAACATTTTAAAGTTTCAAATATAATTGAAATTATTTTATTGAAACAAGATGATGATAATAAACCTGAAAAAAATTTCTTCGTCTCTTTTTTCTTGGTATTTCCTTCTGTCAAGGACTTTAGCACTTCTAAAATTTGTTGCAATTCTGAAAGAAGTAAATGTCAGATCTTCAGTGAATTACATTGCTGTACCTATTTGTAATAGCATATGTTACAGGTCAGCACAGGGGGAACAGATCTGTGCTTCTAGCACTTTATAGAGTTGTGAACCAGGTTTGGACCTGATCAGCCTTCCTTTCCTGATCCACTTAGAAGCTAAGTCATTAAAGACTGGAGAAACAGGGACCCTTAAAATATATCCACCAATTAACCAACTCAACAGTGTATTGGTTTCCATTCAACCCACTGGGAGTAGTGTGCTTTGCAGCCAGATATCTAGAAGACTTTTGTCTTTAAAAAAGTTTATTTACTAGATAAGAAACTGTTGGGAAGGCATCTCTTGGGTTTCCTCCCATATTAGCTTGAACGACTTCCCTGCTTGAGTTCTGCTACATAGAATTTTCAGTTGTAGCTGCAGAACTTAGCTGGATATGTCAGTTTGGTGACCCTATATATTTAACAGGCAGCTTTAGAGTTTATGAGGACACAATGCAGATGTAGATTAATTAGTTCAGTAGTTCTGTCTTAAATTATCTTAATATTGCATTAGACTATAAAACTATGTATGAAAGAATTATTTTCCAAGGACAAGCCTAGAAAGTTTGACTCTTGTTTTATGATACTTTTAAAGTTTACACATTTTTTCAATGTTACATAGAAAATAAGACCTAATAAATATAAATTAATGTAATTATGTGGATGCTTTGGTTTTCTGATATTCCAGTAGGATATTGTAGGTTTGTTACTTCCAGGAATTATTTAATCCTTGAATAAACCTAGTATGGTACTATTAAAATGGGTGTATATATCAATTTAAAATGTTCAGTTGTGAAGATTACTTCCAAAAAGAGAAGTCTTCCCTGCTCTCGCTATCCATTCTTTTTGCTTTTGGACAGGCAATTCCTTAGGCATGTTTTTCTTTTTCTTTTGAAATAAATCAGGTCCTCCAGGTCAAAAAGGAGATAAGAAAGATTTCCCAAGGATAAAACAGTAAAGTTGGCATCAGTATCTAAGGTAGTCAGCTCTGCAGACTGGTGTTTCTGTCTTTGTATTGCTTTTCCTCTGAGAGTGCCTCTAAGACCTGGTAGTGAAAAGTATAAAAAAACAATTTAACAAGAATATCCATGCTAACTTTTATCATCCTGTATTTCCATGGTTTAATTGTTCTCCAAGTGGTCCAAGATTTTTTAAGGTCTAAGTAAATTCCTATTAAAGGAAAAGAGGGCCATAAAATTTTAAATAATGCTGGTGTTACCTTACTGTGAGAGGCACTGACAGTTGGTGAATATTAATTAAATTACTTTTACAAGATTTGAAATCCTTTAATTTCATTGACAGTTATGAACTGAAGATGTAGATCCTCCCATTTTAATTAATATTAATAAGAATTATTCTTATGTACAAACTGATGGTGCCTGGAAGACATAACATTAGAATTACTGTACAATTAGGTCATCTCCTAAATTTGCTGGTTTCGATGCCCTCAAGGAGGTTAGGTAGAGTTTTTCTAGCTGTAGTAAATAAATAGATAAATAAATACAATCCTCAAGCCTGTGCAAGACAAGACACAGAGAACTAGGTGATACTGAGATCTGTGTAGCACTAAACAGAACAGATATTTATTTTCCCTAAAATACGACATATTTATGCAGTTCTGTGCAGTTGTAAAAAACAACTAGTTGCTTGAGCTGTGTCTTTTCAGTAATGTGTGTGCTTGTATAGACACACACACACAGAGGTAGGTTTCTAATTCACTCTGAAGACAGCAAGGTCCTTAAAAGGTCTGTAACCTTTGTAGAGCGCTCTGGTATGGTGAAAATGTACTTTACTGGTGGTGAAACTGTACTTTACTGGTAAGGGTAGCATCACTTGCCAGTAGTTAGCTCTTCAGCCTTGTTTGAGGCTGCTGATGAGTCCAGGAAGTGTCCCCGAAGTGACTAATAATTACACTCCTTTATTACAGGGAAGCATGCCATCACCTGCACTGGTGCTAACCCTGGCACCAAATTTAAATGTTTGATATAAATAATAATTCAAAAAGGGTACAACAGTAGCCTGATGCGAAGGCACATTCAGCGTGCTACATGCTGTTAAGCTCAGAATAAACTCTAGTTAATGTGGTCAAAAAGTGATGCAAGCGAATGGAATACATTAGACTACTTCAGTTGAAAGGAACCTAAAATGATCATCTAGACCAAATGCTTGAGCACTTCAGCACTGACCAAAAGCTAAAGCATGTTATTGACGGCATTGTCCAAATGCCTTCTGAACACTGACAGGCTTGGGATATCAACCACCTCTCTAGGAAGCCTGTTCCACTGTTTGACATCCCTCTCAGTTAAGAAATGGTTCCTAATGCCAAGTCTAAAGCTCCCATGGCACAGCTTTGAACCATTCCCATGCATCCTGTTACTGGATCCCAGGGAGAAGAGCTCAGCACCTCCTTCTCCACTTTCCCTCCTCAGGAAGCTGCAGGGAGCAACGAGGTCACCCCTCAATCTCCTTTTCTACAAACTAGACAAGCCTGAAGAGCTCACTCAGTCTCACAGAATGTGCCTTCCAGCCCTTTCACTGGCTTTGTTGTCCTCATCTGGACACATTAAAGTGCCTTCAAGTAGCTGAACATCCTCCTTAAATTGTAGCACCCAGAGCTGCAGGCAGTGCTGGAGGTGAGGCCGCACCAGCGCTGGATACAGCAGGATAATCCCCTCTCCTGACCAGCTGGTCACGCTGTGTGTGATGCACCCCAGGATGTGGGTTGCCCTGGTGGCTGCCAGGGTACAGGGCTGACTCACACTGAGCAGTGTGTGACCAGCATCCCCAGGGCCCTTTCTGCAGGGCTGTTCTCCAGCCATTCATCTTCTTGTTTATACTTGTGCCTGGCATCAGTCCATTCCAGGTGCAGAATCCAGCATTTTGACTTCTTAAATTTCCTCCCATTAATCATAGCCTAGTGCTCCAACCTATCTAGATGCCCCTGCAAGGCCTCTTGTCTGTCAAGACAATCAGCAGCACCTCCCAGTTTGGTATCATTGGCAAACTTAGCATAGAATCCTAGAATGGTAGGGGTTGGAAGGGGCTTCTGGAGATCATTGAGTCCAACCCCCCTGCCAAATCACAATCACCCAGAGCAGGTCACACAGAAACAAATCCAGACAAATTCCCATGATGGTTCCCATGAAAGCTTCTACTGGTGCATTCAACTCCTTCATCCAGAACATTGATAACTATTGAGCAGAACTGGTCCTAGAATTACACCCTGAGAGACACAGCTGGTGACCAGTCACCAGCCAGATGTAGCCTCTTTCACTAGAACCCTTTGACCCCTGCCCTTCAGCCAGATCTTCACCCAGTGCACCATGATCATGCTCATCCTGCAGATGGACAACTTGTCCAGAAGGATGCTATGAGGGACAGTATCAAAAGCCTTACTAAAATCTAGAAAAATGACATCCACCACCTTCCCTTCCTCTACTAGATGGATGATCTTGTCATAGAAGGGTATCAGATTAATTAGACAGGACTATCCCTTTGTGAACCCATGTGGACCATACCCTGTAATTGCACTGATCTTTAAATGCCTTTCAATAGTACTCAGTAAGATATTCTCCATATTTATTCCTGGAACTGAGGTTAGACTAATTCCTGGGTATTCCATCACACCCTTCTTGTAGACTAGAATAACACTGTCTAGCTTCCAGTCCGCAGGGACCTCCCCAGAAGGCCCAGGGTCCTGCAACTCAATGAGGTATCCACTTTCCCATATATGTTTAAGGAGGGTTTATTCATGGGCATGCCTGTAGAGATGGGAGATCAGGTTCATCCACGCTACAGAGTTGCACCACTTCAGCTGGAGTTGCCTTTCAAAGAGATTATTATCAACAGAAAATAATAAGGATTTTTTTAGTATCAAAAATATTATTGTAGGGCTAATATACTTTAATTTGGTTTAGTCAAACCAATTCCTATTTAATTTATGATAAACTAACTCAGTTTAACTGAGCTTTTCAGTATTTCACTTAAACTAAACCTAGGTCATTCTTCCTGAAATTAAGATGCCAATGGACCAAGTGCACAGAGCTGGCATTAGTATCTTAGACCCCATTGCAGTTTTCCCCATTAGGTGAATTAATTTAAATTGTTGATTATTTTTTTTATTATTATTATTTTTTATTTTTTCCTAAACAAGGTCATTCCACACTCCCCTGTGCTGTTTACATCTTTAAATTTTCAGGTATAATGTATTCAAGTGCTCCCTGGGAATAAAAAATTTCTATCAATATTTCTTCTTAGTCAACGGATATTTTCTTAAGATTTGTTTTTCTAATATTCACAGAGTTTTTCCCTGACTTAATTTTCAGTTCTCTTCGAATGTTTACTGTTGAGCTCTCAAGTTTCTTGCATTTGTATTCTTCTAGATGCAAATTCAGAAGACTGGGTTTTTTTGAGATTAAAGTTTTTGCTCCATCCTCTCTGGTGATTTAATCCAGATTTATTTGCAAAACCAAACCTGTTTTCTGAGGTCATTTGAGTTTCAACTTGAAATTACAGTAAGCTCAATTGTCCCTTTTTTGCTCATCATTAAGAAACTTTTAACTAAAATATTAAGTGTGTTACAAGGTCTGCAGTGCAATACAATGTCAAATTCCAAATGAGTTGGAGAGACATTCTCCCTAAAGACAAGGAGGCTGAATGGTTGTTTATAGGTGCATTAAACTGAAGTTTCAAGTTATGAATGTTTAGATACTAACGAGTCTGGAAAGGAAAATTTCTTTGTCAAATTGTGAAGGCTGCCTTAGTTTGATATTTACATTGCTACTGTGTACTGATGGGATGAGTAAGAAGTATTTTTATTGTACTGTTGTGAAATTTGCAATTTTGCATGACTTGATGTTGTGCTTTGAGCTAGTAATTATCCTACGAAGTTACCACTTCTGTCTTTCCTCTGCTTCTTTCTTGTCCACATCTGGCAGAAAGAGAAGCCTATTCCTGTTGTGTAGTCTGATGCTGTGAATGTCCTTTTATTAATTTAATTATATAAGTAACCCAATCTAGTGCTTTTTACAGTACATTTCCTTAAGCAAACTAGATGGAGTGGTTTTTAATAACCATATAGCCACCTGACGATTTTTATACTTGCCATTTGAACACAGTTTGGATATGGATGGATATAGAATTACTTAAATTACTGCATATAAATTAAACATTAAAAAGGTAGATACAGCCAGACTAAGCAGCTCAATTATAATCTTTGGTTATGCAGTTACTGCCTCAAGGACACTCCATCCATTTCATATCATATGTCCTTTTTTTGAAAGATGATCAGTAGGTTCAAGTAACATTTCAGTGCACAGGAAATTGCATAATTTATAGACTTTTAGAAATGAAAACCAGAAAACTGGTTTTCATAAATTAAATCTCCCTCTCTTTTTTTTCTACTCTCCCCTTACAGATTGGAACACTGAAGGATTACTACCACTTCTATCATAGTAAAACAATTAAAAGGTCAGTTCTGTCAAGCAGAGGTACCCACAGCTTCATTTCAATGGAACCAAAGGTAAGAAAATCTACGTATGTGTCTGAGGCAAAAGCCTTTGCATTTTTTATATGAAACATCATACCAGAGCACATTCACCTGAATGGTGTATAGCATTACAAGAACTGGCACACTATCTGCTTGCTAAGGTTCTGCTTCTCATTAAAACAAAGGGAAGACAACACCATGCTATTAAGTATGTACTGTTCTTGGAACATAAGGTCCAGCATTATTCATTGATGAGTACAGGAATTTTGTTAATGCACTAATCACTGTGCTGTGCTTCTCCCCAAAACCACATGTGTAACATTCATCTGAAGATCTTCTCCTGTAAATCAGCTGGCTTTCAGAATGAAGATGAGCAATGTGGGATGGTATGATGTTCAGAGGAAGGTTCTTCTTGCTTTTTTCTGGTCTTTTTCTGGACTTAGTGTATGAGGGGTTAAAATAAACCTGCTGTTTTCTGTGGTCCATTTGGCAGTTTCTACTGACCTGAATTTTAAGATTTATTTGAAAAAGGATGTCACATCTTTGGGGTATTTAATATAGGAGGTAACTGTCAATTTAATTACTGATCTATAGCTAAGTATAATATTGTCTTCTATCTATACTCAAGACACACTTTGGTTTTAATCATTTAGTTTCAGTGGCTAGTAGCTTCATTAATGGCTGTGGAACTGGATTTCCTCTGGTTTCCTTCTAGGAGGCATATTTGGAGAAGATCCTGTTACCTTTTTTATGCTGTTCGTGTGACCCACTCTTACCAACAAATCCCCGAGTTCCTGGTGGCTTTCAGTGGTGGTAACAGAGTCAGTTTTTCTTTAGGACCTTGGATCATGAGTGTTGTCTGTGAAGGATTTTTAAGGTTTTACTTGACAAATAATTTATGAGAAGTTAAAGTGTTTATCTGTGAAGTTTGAATACTACAGAGGTACAGTGTACAAATTAAGCATTATACAGGAATACCTCTGCAGTCTGGAACCCTTAACCCTTAAGAGCACCAGCAACTCTGAGGAGAAGTGCATTTTGGCAATTAGTATGCTAATGTTTAGGGCCCAAATCTCTGTTCCTAGAGTGCTGAGATCTACCATTCAAACAACAAGCATTGCTCTTTGAATAGACAATGCTGCAAAAGGAAGGGAGACTGTCCTGTGTGCTCAGGGTGGAGGGATTTCCACACAAATATGCAAGTTCACATGCATGTACTACCATAAACTTTGGTGTTACGCCAAGTTCCAGATACCCTTTCTGCATCTCGCAAACCTAGCTCACACTACTGTGGCCAGAATCATGAGAGACTCTAAGGCAGAACATGGCAGAAAATAGAACCATCACTTTTCATCACACATTTCTAGTATTTTCCATCTTACGCTGTTCAAGTCTTGTCCCCAGTCTGTGCTGCTGGTGGTACAGAATTTCTGAATTTCTGAATAATTATTAAATATCACTTTAATGTTAGAAAAGCTGTAGGGTGGATTGCGCAAGGTACTGAAGCCTGTTAATGATTCCAAAGAAAATATAGGCAAAGAAAAACTGATGGTCTAATACCTAGATCTTGCAAAAGTGTTTGTGATTGACTTTGTGACTGCTCCACTGAATCTGAGCTTGTGAATTCTTGTGTGACTGCAGACACATCAATATACGGACATGTATTTGTAGAATAAAGGCGAGTTTGTCCTCAGTATGTGTCATAAATAATTAAATAATAATTTAATTATTATTAAGGTAGACTGGAAATTTAATTGTATTACATAAACTAGACCTTTTAAAACCAAAAGATTTAATCTTAAATAAGGTACATTTCATGCCTGTAAGAATTTTCAAGTACTATTATATTTAGTAGTGTGACTGTCTAATACCAATATTTGCAGCAGACTAGATGGCATGTGTATCTGTGAACAAAGGAACACAGGTTGGTTTACTTTGAAAATAATTTAATGGTAGTTTACTTAATGCTTAAAATCCTCTCTGTGTGGCATACACACAATTCTAATGATTTGTGCTTGCTTCAGATGTGGATCACTAAAGATGAAATTTTCACTGAAGGAATTTTTATTGAGTGGTAATTTATTATGTAAATAAACTGCATATAATGGAAGAACCAGTAGGAAATGTGGTTTTTCTAAACTACTGTTGTGAAGAGTGTTTGATTCACTATGTGAATGCTCAAGGAAAGATATATAAGTCATATAAAATCTTGCTGTTGTGGATTTCAATTAATTAATTGCTTTGAGGATCTTTGGCTTGTTTGTTTTTTTCCTTCTGGAAAAGCCTCTTGACACTGTTGTAGGCAGCATAAACAGATCCAACAGGGAACATAAACTGAAGGCCCGTGGATTACACATTTTGGCAATTTTCTCAGCATTAGCTAAACATTACTCTTTATTGATGTGTAAAGGTAAAAGATATGCTGTATAACACAATGTTGTCCATTATCATCCACATCCTTGCCTAGCAATGCAACATGGTGTCATTTAGAGATTAAATGGATTAAGCAGTTTTAGGAAGAGATGCCCAAATGAGGCTCTAATGTCCTAGCATAGATAGTAATGGAGAAAATTTGAAAAATAGCTTTATCCACAGCACCTTTTCAAGGCCTGTGTGTAGTTATATGTAATTTCCCGTGTGTTGATAGAAAAACAAAGTGAGAGAAGTTAGTGGATTCAAAGGAGAGATTAGTACTACGCACTGAAGCTAAATGTTGAATTACATGTATTACAGAGATTTCTGGACTCTCCAGCTGATGTACTCCTTGTGGTTGGCCTTTGGAAAGGGTCAATGAAAGCACCATACCATAAATTGACACCTTTCTTAGCTCCATAGAGTTTTCTCAGCAAAGTTGCCAGAATCTTCCCATAGGGAAATCTGCTGCCTCCCTGGGGCCAGGATAAGGGATATAACCAGGAAACTTTCTGGTCTGATACGGCCCTCAGTCTATTACCCTCTTTTGATCTTTCAGGTAGGTAGTGATGAGGTGGAGAAAAGAGGTTTGAGGGTAATATTGAAAGCTTGACATGAGCCATCAGTGTGCACTTGCAGCCCAGAGAACCAGTTGTGTCTTGGGCTGCTTCAAAAGAAGTGTGGCCAGCAGGGCCAGGGAGGTGATTCTGCCCCTCTACTCTGTTCTGGTGGGACCCCACCTGGAGTACTGTGTACAGTTCTGGTGCCCTCGGCACAAGGAAGATGTGTAGACCTGTTGGAGAGGGTCCAGAGAAGGGCCACCAAGATGATCAAAGTCCTGGAGCACCTCTGGTATGAAGACAGGCTGAGAGAGTTGGGGCAGTTCAGCCTAGAGAAGAGAAGGCTCAGGGAAGACTGTGTAGCAGCCTTCGCGTACTTGAAAGGGGCCTACAGGAAAGCTGGGGAGGGTCTTTTCATCAGAGAAGACAGTGATAGGACAAGGGGTAATGGTTTTAAACTGAGAGAAGGGAGATTTAGGTTAGATATTAGGAAGAAATTCTTCACTATGAGGGTGGTGAGGAACTGGAATGGGTTGCCCAGGGAGGCTGTTGATGCCCCATCCCTGGAGTTTTTAAGGCCAGGTTGGGTGAGGTTTTGTGTAACCTGATCTAGTGGTAGGGTTCCCTGCTCATGGCAGGGGAGTTGGAACTTGATGATCCTTAAGATCCCTTCCACCCTTAATGATTCTATGATTTTATGATTCTAATGTTATTTTTGTGATGTTACAATGCACAAAACAATGGGAGCAAGAGTGGAAAGGTAGTGGGAAGATGGATAGAATCAGTCCATAGCTGAAAGGTGCTCTACTTCTAATGAAGCTCTACTGCAGCTATTAAATAGTTAAGTTTATTGCTAGGCCCTCTATTGAAATCAGATTATTACAGCACTTGCAGAGGTGGGAATAAAGAGCTGTGGCGCACCCCCAGGTTTGCCACAGTGGTGAAATGAAGAGTCACAAAGTAGAAAAAATTGCAAATAATTATTACAACCTCAGTCTGCAAGTCAGATTTTACATCCATACAAAGCATAAGGAACATCAGGTGGAGCTTTTCTATCACTGAAAAGATTGCGGTTTCAATGAAATGTTGAAGAGTTGAAGAGTCTGCATATGACAATAATGCATAGATGTTAAATGGACAGTATAGATGAGAAAGCTGTCTTTTTAATAATGAACTGGGAGATGAAAAGTCAGATGTGATAATGAAATTTGTGATTCATGGTGAAAAATAATCCACCGAATCAAAAACAATAATCCTAGAAGCACACAATTCTTAAGATAATAAAAGGCAGCTTTATGATGGAAAATATATTAAATTGATGTATGTACAAACTAAAGTTTTTCCATTTTCTTTGTAAAGTCCCCAGTGCTTTCCATCACAATGGGTATCTGAACAAGACTAATAATTGATGTTCCTGTAAAGTGTCACATTTACTAATGGGAAAAACATTTTACAGCATTAGTGTTTATCAATCTCAACTAAGATGACACCTCAACTTTTTAAAATTTTTTATTAATTTCAGGTAGGTTTATTTGGGATTTGAACTCATAGTTGATGGTTCAGGTTCACTCATCTTTTAGAAATGGCAATATTTCCAATCACAATTCCACTGAAAGAACAAGTAAAGCTAACTACTTTCAGCAAGATACGCTGCTTGAGCAGGATTGTGCAGAAGTGTCATGCCTTTGTCACCTCTGCTCCAGTATTAGAATACCTGGGGAAACATCACTCCAGGCATTTACATTTTACTTAGCCTAACCTAACCACACACAGAGCAGATCTGTATGGCCTGGTGATTAAAAAAATGTTAGTACTGTGTGTGTGGAAGGGAGTCTTACCTTTGCGATAACAAGCTGATCAGAACTGGTGGTAGCTGCATGTAAAATGCTGACAAGCATGTTTTTGATGAGACAACACTAAATGATCCAGGCTGTTGTCAGAGGATAGGAAAGTACATGCCAGAATCCCATCCTTATTATTGGTAGGCCACTGTGTATGTTTATGAGACAGCAGAGAGAAGCAGAACTGTAGCAGCCACGAGTGAATATTTCAATTAGTTACAGCAGTTCATATTGGTAAATAATATCCTGGGTTGTTATGGGAGATAGCTGTCCAAAAAGTAAAGGAAGAGGTAGATTTCACCACAAGGTGATGGTCTTGCTTTGGCAAGGAGTATGCTACTGCTTGTGGAGGGTGCTTCTGGGAAACACATTCAATTACTCTGGATCAGACTGTTCATTGAAAATAGAAAGGAGGGTTAAAATTTTAAGTGCTAAGAAGATCATAGTTGTGTTTTTCAGTTGTTTATTAATTTTAATGTTCAAGATTGCAGTATGAGGTTGAATAAGGAGAAAATAAAGCTTTGAACAGTGTGGATTTAATGTAGGGCCAAAAAAATCAGCAGAAATTAAGACTGTTATTACAGTAATAAACCCCCAAACTTTTAAAAGCCAGTATCATGGACTTAGACCTGGAGAAATTCAGATGAGAATGTTGTTATGGATAAGTTTGTGTTTCATATTGACAGAGTTAAGTGTTAAGCTGTTAAACCTCATTAGTAAACAAAGATATTTTGTTAGCCAAACAGAAAAACACAACAGTTAAACATTGGAACCAGGTGAGTTACTGATGTTTGCCTTAGTAGCCTAATCTGTACATGCAGAAGACAAAGAAGTAGTACTACTCTACTTGGTTGCAAAACAATAGGAACTGTCATGCTGTTTTCCACTCCAGAGTTTGACTAAAGGTTTAAGTTAGTTATTAAGTAATGCAGTATTTACCACTGTGGACTCTTTGTTTAATTGACTCAAAAAACTTTTACATGGGCAAGACTTCTATCTTTAGCTTAGTCAAAATCAAGAATTACTCACTATTTCCAAGGAGCCCGTTGCTGGGTGAGTTAGAACATGAACTGAATTACAGTGTGTGACAGGATATAGCAAGATCTCCCTTCAGCACCTGCTTCTCAAGTATTAAAAAAATTTCATGTAAACATGTAGTAAAGCTTAGATTAGCTACTAGAAAGTGTAAATTTACTTGACAAATAAAGATACAATTGGAAAGCAGAGAAAGGGGAAATCTTTCTGACAATAAAATCAGTGGGTCTGAGCTCCCAAGGGAAGATGTGGCAACTTCTTTATGTCCCTACCTGTGGCGCGGGGATTGGAACAGATGATATTTAAAGATCCCTTTCAAGCCAAACTGGTCAATGTTTCTGTGATTTTATAAACATGAGCAAATAATCCTACCACTTGGATTTTTTCACAGCTTTTGAGATATGAAGTTTCTGTTCACTAACAAAGAAATACATTAGATCCTTCTGTAATTAGTGTTGTTCTAGAAATTTGTTACATTATTGTAAAGTTTTCATAAGTTATTTGGTATTTTGTTTCCTTAATGATGACTGAAATCTGTACTTACAAGGATGCCTGTTATATTAGCTTTAATTTTAGCTTAAACTACATTCTCCATCAGCAGAAATCCCTGAGAAGTCTGTGTTACTTCAGCAGAAGTCAAGACAAATATTGCCATGCCAAGGCTGCATCAGTTGTCTTTTCATTTGTGACACAGGATAGACTAGACTGCAGTTCACAATATACCTAGACCTAGAGGAACACCACAGTGATAAACACCAGTGAATAGTGCAATAATGGAGTGGAATCGCAACTTTTGTAGCAGGTTTCTCCCTTGTCTGCACCAATCCAACACCTGAAACACTTGAGAAGGTAGGGTGAAATCTCTAATCGTTCTGAGGAATAGCAACCTAAAATGTGGTGCTTTTCAGCACATGAAACTGTGCTTCAACTGTGGCTGATACAAAACCAGCTCAGAGCTGAACTTTGGGTGACAGTAACCTAAAGATGAAAAGATTAATCTATAGCATCTTCAGACAGCGTGTTCAGACAGTACACATTGGCCAAATGCTGTGGTGCTGTAACAGGAGATAACAGTTCTTCAGTCAGCAAATTTTGTCATATAATGGTAACTTCATATATCTAACGATAGGTAGAAATATTTAATGAAGTTAATTGTAACACTAATGGGACTGAGGTTTATTTGGGAAGATTAAAAGCTTTATTAATGTGTAATTCTGTTAGAATGTTGATGAGGTAGCTGACTTTTCTGTTAGCACTTAGAGAAACCCTCAAAAAATAATCACAGAAGCTTACTGGTGGAATTACCTTTTGATATTTTCTACTAAAGGGAGAAAAATGGTCAGTAGGAATTCAGTATAATACAATTTTAGAAAGGGAAAATGTCCATGGTCAGGGAATATGGAAGTGTTTTTTGAAATAAATTGTGGTGTTTTCTTACCTACACTTAAATTTCTGTTTCATCATGATTATCCGAGTTGTTAGCACCTGCCTCAAAAGGGTTTTGTCCCCTTGATAGTGCTAATTGTGTGTGCATTAGAAAGAAAAATTAGATTTCAGAACACTCCAGTTTTCTGGGTTCTAGGTGATTTTACAGAACTCCTCAGCAATGACAGCCTCTCTGTTAACTTTTGGGCAAGAGCTGGCGATTAGTCAAAAGGTATTATTGGCTTACTTTCTAAATAGTGTATCAAATTGTTTGAGTAATGAAAAAAATGTTATACAGCAGGATCACATTCCCTTGCTATTTTCATATAATTATTTTCTTAAGCTGGTAATGAGATGGGCAGGCAAACTTGAAGACCACAGGATGGCAAGGAGTTGGGTAAAGATTTTGACTTATAATGTACTGTGAAAAACTTCATTGCCCTACCCTTTTTATCCAGTTATCACAATATCACAGAAGCCCAGTGTCAGGTCAGCTGTTAAATACCCCATTCCAGCACTCAGCAGTTTATAGGGATTGCATTTGAGGTGCTGTTACGGTCTCTGGACTTCATAGTCAATGGGAAAAATGTTGATAGGCAGGGACTCAACAATCTCTCAGAGAAGGAGCTAAAATCTTCTGAGACTGGAATATTTAAAATGAGGCAGATTTCATTGGTCTCTTGATTTGATGTATTTGGAACCTGCTGGCTGTGGAGAGGCAGAAGGATCCTACTTACATGCAATGGCCTAGGGATTTGCAAGGCACTCAGTTTATCAAGAGGGGAAAAAAAAAAAAAGTAACCCATTTGAATTTTGCAGAACTTGAATATAGTATGTCTTGGAGACTTAAAAAAATTAGCTGGATTTTAGATGTGATGGAGAGGTGATACTTTTGCTTTGTAGGGAACAAATATTTCTGAAAGCGAATGTTATACAGTTCTCAATTTAAGATTTAAAATTTAAAATATAACACACCTCTTACATTTCTTGAATTTGAGGAAAACTTAGGAGAAAGAGTTTTCTGTGTATTTTCCCTTCATTGTCACTAGTGGAACCTCAACAAAAACCCCCTATATTTAGGTATCATAAAGCTTAAATCTAGCCTGTTCATACATGATAGTTGTCACTTAGGATACAGATAATTAGTTGTGATGACTTGTGTTCATTCCCACCTTACATTTTGTAGGTATATCCAGGATATCATGATTGCAAAGTTGATTGTACATTAATGAAACAACAAAAACAAGGAGGAAAAAAAAACCTCTCACCACACAATGTTTTATCAGAGGACCCTTGAGCATCACAACCATGGAAGTAAAGGTTGGAGAAAGTGTTTGGGCAGCACACAGTCCAGCATGGTACAGCATGCTATGGGAATCTTTAGCTGGCAGTTGGTTTGAGCAGGGACTAGTAGAGATCGTATCCACTTTTGTTGAGACTGCTAAGAGGGTTATGGAGCATGCTGTATAGCTAACTTAGTTAGACATCACTGGCTTAATCTTGTGTACCTTGAGGTATTGAAATATTTTCTAAAATCTCTCCATTCTGGGATAAGATTTTCTCAGCACCTCTGTGGCTGTTGCTTTCTTGCTTAATGGCACATCTGCGTGATTGTCTCTCCTCATGCAAGCTGTGAGTGCTCATCCTCATTCAAAGTGAGACTGTGCATGAGGGATGTGCAATGCACAGGCAGCCAGATCACCCAGGTTTGTAAGTGCAAAAGCTATGTTCAAAAACCCAAGGAAAATCTAATTGCAATCTGAAAAGGAAAAGGATGTTATATTCCTCTCACAATTCAGTAATGGCTAAAGGATTTTGCTCACCTGTAACAATGACAAAAGCACCTCAGGTAAATCTGTGTGGGATATGTAAACTTGTAAGATTACTATTTCATCATAGCAGTCATAAACATGCAAAAGCAGAGGAATATAAAGGAAACTGCTTGGCAATCCTTAGGACATGGGAGCTAGTAGGTGTTAATAACATTGGAGTTTCTTTACAATTTCAGTAAAGCAGTGCACGTTCCTAGGTTTTTTAGCAACAAAGTGGGTTTATAGGTGAAAAATGATAAAGCTACTAAATGTTTTAATAAAAAAATGAGAATTAGTTCTTTCATATGTAGTCTGTCTTCTAGGAGCTTGCCAGGGAAGACAGCAGCTCTGACAGCTTCAATGGTCTTGTGTTACATTAAATGTGCTTTTGCTGTCATTAAAGTCAGTTTGCACTGCTAGTGGAAGAGGGATAGCAAGGTGCTGTTTTGGCTACTGGGCTATAAAATTGCTGGATATCAGAGAGAATCAGAGAGAATCAGAAGAGGAGGAATTGGAGAGAATCATAGAATCATAGAATCATAGAATCATAGAATCATAGGGGTTGGAAGGGACCTCGAAAGATCATCCATTCCGACCCCCCCGCCAGAGCAGGGTCACCTAGAGTACATCACACAGGAAGGCGTCCAGGCAGGTTTTGAATGTCTCCAGAGAAGGAGACTCCACAACCTCTCTGGGCAGCCTGTTCCAGTGCTCTGTCACTCTCACAGTAAAAAAATTTTTTCTGATATTGACCTTAAACCTCCTATGCTCCAATTTGTATCCATTACTCCTTGTCCTATCACTGGTCATCACTGAAAAAAGCTTAACTCCATCTTCTTGACACTCACCCTTTACATATTTGTAAACATTGATGAGGTCACCCCTCAGTCTCCTTTTCTCCATACTAAAGAGACCCAGCTCCCTCAGCCTTTCCTCATAAGGGAACCGAGTCTAGGGAAAGATGCGCCATTCTGGAAGAAGTTAATCCTGCAGGGCCAAATGCCTGAATATCAGGAGAGAGAGAGACTGAAAGAAAACACATTTTGGAAAGGAGCATGTCAGAGCAGACTGTCTTGGAATGTGACAGAACAGCTTCTACATACCATTTCCTGAGGGGATCCAGCTTCATCTGGTACTGATGATATTGGTTATAGTGCAGGATATTAATAGAAAAACAGATTAAAGATTTTTTTTTTTTTTTTTTTCCCTCCTCCCCTCATGCATTTGGAAAACTTCCTGGCAGCAATGCATATTCCTGGTATTATGTGTCAAAATTTTTAGGCATCTGTCTGCTTGCTTTTGACAGACAAGACAATCATGTTTAATTCTTGTGGTTGCTATCTCACTCAGGTATTCTTAATGCCGAACAGTAAGAAATCATGATTCACATAGATAATTTGCCATGTGTAGCATTATTAACAGGTAATTAAGACAGGGAGAGGAAAGCCATGCCTCCCCAAAACAAAGCAACTTTTTGTGCCGAACTTCTTGTGTGTAGCATCATCCTATCTCTTAGAATAATTTAAAAAGTCAATCACTGGAAAGCCACTCATTTTCCTTGGCTGGTATGTTTCACTCTAGCAGGTATTCACTGTCCTGTGAGCTGCAAATTGTAACGGCTCAGAGGAGGTGCCAAGCAGCTATGTCCAGTTCACAGCTGTGCTGCTTGAGTGTGTGTGGCCTTTAACACACGGCTTCACTCCTTCATGCCTCTGACTCTCTGACGTGTGAAATGGAGAAATTGCTGACAGTTGAGTAAAAACTTTTGCAAATTGTCAATTTGCACAGCAAGTACTATCTATTTTGTTCTATGGAATTGTACTTCTCTTGGTATCACACAGAGGATTTTATGAATACAAACAACATTTTAGTAAAATAAAACACTCATTCTAAATCCTTTCCGTATAATCCACGTAAAAAAGCAGTCATATCCATTGGTGTGTTGGCTTTTCCTTGTTGCATCAGCTGTGTTTAACCTAGAATATTGTTTGACATTACTTTCCCCCCTTTATAAGAGGAGTGTAAATGCTGTCACTCCCTTTGATGGTAATGTACTAAATAAATATAAAGGCCAGAATATAATTTTATCTTTTCTTTTGTAAGGGATCCAAATTAAAATATTTCTTTTTAAGGCTTGTTTATCAAACTGATACTCAATCCCCTGTTTCATCTGTAGCTGTATAGCAACTTTGTGTGATCATATAATAAAACCAGAATTTCTGAATTCTAACCAGTTCTTAGTTTTCCAGGGTGTTCCTAAGAAACTATTCCTCAAAAATACTGTTGCAAATGTATTCACAGTCTGTAAGACTAGAAGGAAACAAAGTGATCATCCAGTCAAACCATCACTGACCAGATGTCTTATGGCTCACCAAAATTAATTTATACTTGAAGCAGAGCATAGCTTTTAGAAATCTTCCAATTTGAATTAAAACTCTGCCAGCAATTGAGAGGTTCCATAAGTTTTAGAAATGTTGTATTTTTGTGTTATCTGAGGTTATCTGGCTTCAGCTTCTAGCCATTTCACGTTGCTATAACTGTTTGTGAGTTTGGAATATACTGCTATAAAGCAAATGTTCGGACACTGTGCTGTTAATGCCCTCTTTCCTCAGCTAGGAACATCTCAAATCACTTCCTTGTCAACCTGTTTTTCTCCTCATCATTTTTGGGCTTCTTTCCTGAATCCTTGCTGTATAAACATGTTTCCCTTCTCTTGGATGTTGGAAGTGAGCAGTGAAATTTGCAGTCCTGCTCAGTGCAGATGTATGGTCAACTTGCGTGTCATTTTATGAGCCCAAATACACGTTGATGAGGTAGTCTGAAGAAGGCTTCCCATGTCTTTTGACTTTCACACTTCCTGGCAAATGGTGGAAATACAGTCAGGTGGTTTTAAGCTGTTATCTCATGATAATATATGTGTTGTTAATCCACCAGAGTCCAGTTTTGTCTTTCAGTCTCTCCTATCAGCAGGTAAAGGAGTTGGATGGATGATTAGAGATATAATAACAGTACTAATCTGAAAGATTATGGGAGCCATTATAGTTTTGGAAGCTCCTGAAATGTAATCCCTGAAAAGAGCAGACATATTCTGTTATATGTCCCAGATTATATCAAACAAAGCTTATGTTTGTATACTTCAGAAGATACATGTTTGCACATTTTAAGATTGTCTTGGTCAGAAGTAAAAAGGTTTTATTGGTATAGAGAGTATTCATAGCCAGTAATCATATAAAGAATCACATTTACTTTATGCCATTTTAAAGCCCTTTTATCCCAACAGAAGACAAAGTAGAAATAGCTCATAAAGATTGCTATCAAATGACATAGACAGAGATAACAGAAGTTTTGGCAAGACTGTAGAGACCACACTGCGACCTCATATAAGTGGACTGGTTTGAGACCAGAAAACCTTTAGTATATGCAATTCGAAAGTCTATCCCGTAAATTATAGCCATGAAAATAATGCTTTTTATTTTCTTTTTCTCAATTTATTATATGAAGATTGTTGTGAATTATGAGCACAAAGAAATGAATCCATAACTAAGTAACTGTTCTTGGCACATATCTAATGTCATAATTTGCACAGGGACCATCTGGGAGTTGCAAAACTTGAGATGTTTCTCTTCTTTGAGCCAGGGGTTTAAAATAAATAAAAGCAGTAATGAGCAGGTTCATTAATCAAGCATCACTCCAGCTTTTATGTGGTCTGACTTGCAGAAATCAAGAGATACCTTCTCACTGGAAGCACTGTCAGCAGTTTGTGAGGTGTGGGAATAGTACTTCAGTTGAAAAAACATTTGCTTTTCTTCAGCCTACTGAATGTAGGAAAAGAAACTTCTGTCCTTTTTCATTTGCCTGGGGGTTGGTCTGCATTGTTTCCTGAGGCTGGCTCTATGTGTCTCACAAATAGATTCTTTCAGATGGTGATGATGGTGATGCTTAAGGGTTGCAGCAATTGATATTTTGTAGGCATCTGTTACCAACCCCCAAATCAAGACGGCATGACCAATGAAGCAATACTCAGATGGCTCAGGCAGGCTTTGGGTCAACAAAACCTGGTCCTTGTGGGAGACTTTAACTACCCAGACATTTGCTGGAAGAACAACACTGCAGCTCACCTGACATTCATCAAGTTCCTGGAATGTGTAGAAGACTGCTTCCTCACACAAATGTTGGATGTGCCACCCAAGAATGGGACACAGCTGGACTTACTAATAAAAAAAACAGCTCTGTAATATCTTGGTTAGCGACAGACTTGGCTGCAATGACCACAATATTGTGGAGTTTGGGGTGCTGCTGAGCACAATGAAGGTTAATTCCAGGACAATGGGTTTAGATTTTAGAAGAGCAAACTTCAGCTCACTCAAGGCTCAGTTGGAAGGGATCCCATGGGAAGCTTCTGTGGAGGGCAAAAGAGCTAGTGAGTGCTGGGAGTTTTTCAAGAACACTGTCCTAGAGTAAGCAAAACCAGTTCTCACTCTAAGGGCAAGGGAAGTAGGTGGAGCAAGAGACCCCCTTGGATTAACTGTGAGCTTCTGGGTCTGCTCAGAACCAAAAGGGAAATGCACCAGAGGTGGAAAGTGGAACATTACTGGTTGAAAAGTACAAGGACATTGCCAGGGCATGCAGAGATGCAGTTAGGAAAGCAAAAACTCAGCTTGAGCTGACATTGGCCAATGACTTCAAAAACTTCAGGAAAGGGTTCTTCAGATATATTAACCACAAGCAGAAACATGGGAATAATATTGGCCTGCTATTAAACAGAGAGGTGAACTAGTCACCAACAATGCTGAAAAGTCCTCAAGACCTTCTTCACCTCTGTCTTTACCAGTGTTGTTGGGTCCCAGGACATAGGAACAAAAATACAGGTTGACACAGACACTGACCTGCTATCAGTGAAGAAAGAGCTGGTGTGTCAGCTATTACAGAAGCTTGACCCACAGAAATCGGTGGGTCCAGATAACATTCTGCCATCTACCCTGGGGTGCTGAGGGAGCTGCTGATGTCATTGCAAAGCCACTCTCCATAATCTTTGAGAAGCTGTGGAGACTGGGAGATGTCTCTGAAGACTGGAGGAAGGCTCCTGTTACAGACATCTATAAAAAGGGTTCAAAGGAGGACTCAGGTAATTACAGACCCATTAGTCTCACTTCAGTCCCTGGAAAGGTCATGGAGCAAATTCTCTTGGGGACTGTCACAAGTCAATTGAAGCACATGATGGGGAAAAGCCAACATGGATTTATCAGGGGCAAATTGTGCTTGACAAACCTAATCACCTTTTACAACAAAGTGACCCGCTTGGTTGATGCAGGGCGAGTGGTGGACATCGTCTACCTGGACTTCTCCAAGACTTTTGATACAGTCCCCCACAGCCTCCTCCTGGAGAAAATGACTCATTAAGGCCTGGACAAGTGGTGTGTGCAGTGGGTGGGGAACTGGCTGACGGACCATACCCAGAGGGTGATAGTAAATGTTTCCTTCTCAAACTGGCAACCAGACACAAGTGGTGTGTCCCCCAGATCACTAATGGGCCCAATGCTGTTTCACATCTTCGTAAGTGACCTGGATGTTGGGATCAAGAACACCCTGATGAAGTTTGCTGATGACACCAAGATGAGTGGAGAGGCTGACACTTTGGAAGGCAGACCCACCCTCAGGATGACGTGGACAGTTTGGAGGAGTGGGCTAACTGAAACCTTATGAAGGTCAATGGTGAGAAGTGTAAGGTCTTGCACCTCGGAACACATAACCCAGGAGTGCAGCTCAGACTGGGATCCACCTGGTTGGATAACAGCCCTGTGGAAAGGGGCCTGAGGGTCTCAGTGTGTAACAGGCTGAACATGAGTGAGCAGTGTGCTGCAGGGGCAAAGAAGGCCACCAGGATGGGAGGAGTGGCTGACACACCAGAAGGCTGTGCTGCCATTCAGAGAGACCTAGACAGGCTGGAGACTTGGGCGGGGAAAAACCTGATGAAGTTCAACAAGGGCAAGTGTAGAGTTTTGCATTTGAGGAAGAAAAACGCCACATACCAGTACAGGTTGTGGGCTGACCTGCTGGAGAGCAGTGTAGGGGAAAGGGACCTGGGGGTCCTGGTGGACAGGAGGATGACCATGAGCCAGCAGTGTGCCCTTGTGGCTAAGAAGGCCAATGGCATCCTCGGGTGCATTAGAAAGGGTGTGGTTAGTAGGTCAAGAGAGGTTCTCCTCCCCCTCTATTCTGCATTGGTGAGGCTGCATCTGGAGTGTTGTGTCCAGTTCTGGGCCGCTCAGTTCAGGAAGGACAGGGAACTGCTGGAAAGAGTCCAGCGCAGAGCCACAAAGATGATGGAGTGGAACATCTCCCTTATGAGGAAAGGCTGAGGGAGCTGGGTCTCTTTAGTTTGGAGAAAAGGAGACTGAGGGGTGACCTCATCAATGTTTACAAATACGTAAAGGGTGAGTGTCAAGAAGATGGAGTTAAGCTTTTTTCAGTGATGTCTAGTGATAGGACAAGGAGTAATGGATACAAATTGGAGCATAGGAGGTTTAAGGTGAATATCAGGAAAATCTTTTTTACTGTGAGAGTGACAGAGCACTGGAACAGGCTGCCCAGAGAGGTTGTGGAGTCTCCTTCACTGGAGACATTCAAAACCCGCCTGGATGCATTCCTGTGTGATGTGCTCTAGGTGACCCTGCTCTGGCAGGGGGGTTGGACTAGATGATCTTTCGAGGTCCCTTCCAACCCCTATGATTGTATGATTCTATGATTCTGTGATGCTGGGCTGAATCAATAAGGACATCACCAGCAGAGATCAAGAAGTCATCATCCTGCTCTACTCAGCATTTGTCAAACCACACCTGGAGTATTGCAATCAGTTCTGGTCCTTGCTCTACAGAGAGATGCAGACAGGCTGGAGAGGCTCCAGAGAGGGGCCACAAGGATGATAAGAAGACTAGAGAACCTGCCATATGAGAAGAGGCTAAGAAAACTGCGTTTGTTCAGCCTTGAGAAAAGAAGACTTCAGGGAACCTTATTACCATGTTCCGGTAATTAAAGGGTAGCTACCAAGAAAATGGAGACTCCCTATTTACAAGGAGTCACATGGAAAAGGCAACGGGTAATGGGCATAAATTTCTTCTGGGGAGATTCCGGTTGGACACAAGAGGTAAATTTTTCACCATGAAGACAATCAAACATTGGAATAGTCTCCCAAGGGAAGCGGTAAATTCCCCCACATTGGACAGTTTTAAGTCTCAGCTTGACAGGGTGCTGAGCCATCTCATATCAACTATAGTAGTACCTAGAAAGGTTGGACCAGATGATCCTTGAGGTCCCTTCCAACCTGGCGTTCTGTGATTTTATGATTCTGTGATTTTAGTAGTAGCAAACTTCACTGACAACAGCAAGACTGGAGTTCAGGACAGAAAGAGTTGTGCTGGAGCTTGGGTCACAGAGAGTAAGCCCACAATGACTTAAAAGGTTACACTTTTCTGTGTTTGTTTTTTTCTTTCACTGCACCTTATGCCAGAGGAGACAATGCTAATGATTCACCTCTCTTGATTTGAAGTAATAGATCAGAGCCAACCATGCTGACCATGAAAGAAATAGGAATATTTATCAAGTTGTTTTACAAAGGCATATGAAATACCAAAGAACTAGTGAAATGAGGTGGTATAAAATATGCTACTGATACTCACATGAAGAGCAAAACCCAAGTATTTTGAGTATTTTAAAACTCTAAAACTGAAGCTTGGTATAAGCACTTTTAGCTTAATTTTGAATTTTAAAGGCTTACTTCTAAGTATGTGGTATAAATGGCGTGGGTTTGGAAAAAAACAATTGATCCTTTGTTAATGATTAGGGATATACTAAATAGTAGTCATACAGACACAATCAAAAAACAAGCGGGATCAACTTTTCTTGTGGTTTAAAAGTACTCTGATCAGAAAACTGCTTTATTTTATATTTAATATATGGTTTGTGACCTAAGTTTTTCCATGGTGAATTTATGTAAAACATTTCCTTGTTGGCAAAGCATCATTAAGCTAAAGTGCTGGAAATGCACTGAGCAGTAGTTGATAGTTTCTTCCTTTGTAGAGAGCAACAGTGTTGTGTGAGGACAATTACAAGGGGTTTTTGGTCACTGAGGGGACTACTCAGGAGAAGTATTTCCTTTGGCAAAACCACTATACCACTGTGAGATATTATATATCGCTTACTTACAGAATACTTCTACTGTCTCCCTAATTCTCAGTGGATTTGCTGAACTGCTGTTCTATGGCACTAGAAGCCATGGCAAACCTTTGACTAAATCAACACCTTTGGAATTACACTGATATTTTTAACATTTCAATTTGACCCCATGAGAGAAATTTGTCTTCCTAAAGGCCATCTTAAATTAGCACATGCAGATGTCTGAGGACTGAAATGATTGGTGAAAAGGTTTGTTGGACTAGCCTAAGGAAAGAAAAAAAATCCATCAGAAATTTCTACAGTTTTTTTTTAAATATATATCATTTTTACTACAGTAATATAAACATAAACCCCAAGTTATTTCAAATGCCAGATGTTAGACTCCAAAGCTAATTAAGTTGAGGGAGCTTAAAGTTTTATCCCTAGTGGGCACAGGGTTTCACATCAGCCTTTGAGTTTATTAAGAAGATGCAATTTTAGGCCTAAGTTTGATGGTGTTATGACATACCAGTTTGAGTTCAGAGATATAATAATGACCCTCGTGGTTTATTGAAAATCTAGATTGTATTGTCCCAAGACTAGATATACTAAAATAGTATGTAATGGTGTAAGCAGAGCTTCATGCACTGTATCAAGCAGATGTGTCAATTAGAGGTCTTTTTTTTAAGTTGTGTTGCTCTTGAGGTGTGATGAGGTGAGGCGTGTTACCTGTGGCTATAAAGTACCTTGTATAAACATAAGAGCTGCTTTTAAGGTGATGTAGTAAAGATTTTTCCTCACTTTTCCACACCCAAGTTATTTTAGAAACTGAACCAGAGCATCTGAGCTGGTTAGAGCACTGCAAATCTGAGGAAGAGAAAAAAAGCCCAATTTCTTGAGACATGCTTTGCCTATGCCAGCTGGGGCTCATGCTGCTGGAACCCATTAGGCAGGATCCCAGGCTCTCTGGAACTTGTTCTCAGCTTTGCTACAAATCTGCTGTGTGATTTTAATCCTATAATTTTTAAACACCCTGTGGTCTCATGTGGTGCAGAGGGAGGTTGGGCAGAGTCTGTGGCCACATTCACTCTGCAGTTGCTACAGACGCACCTATGAATAGAAAACCTGCTGAGGCTTCTCCAAGGAGATAAAATGGGGGTCTCCTTGCTTCATACTGTTTCTTTCTTTTCCTGTGGGATATGAGTCCTGCCCAGCAGCAGACACACTGAGCTTCTCCTGCATTTCAGTGTAATGCTTGTCCTTCCCAGCAGCAATGGCTGCTAATAAACTGCCTTGGGACAGAGATTGTGCATCTTCACCACGAGCCAAGCTGTGCCCTTTTCTCCTCTACAAGAGAAACGTTATTCCTCTACAGTATTGCTCCTAAAGCTGGAAGAAGACTTTCCTGCCATACAAAGTTGTAGGCTCATACATATTGATATTTGTGAACAACTCTGAGCTCTGGTGGTGGGAAAGATGCAGAGGAAAGGCAAAAGGTGTTTCAGGTATGTTAAAATTCATAGCTGTGGATCATTGTACCTCATGGATAGGAATTATGTCTGTAGTGATATAATGGCTTACTTGTATGTACCAAAGTAGGTAAAACCCACTTAATTCATGTCAGGACTCCTTGGCTTTTCTGTGGCTATGAAGCAGAAAAATATTCATTGAATTTCAGGTTTGTTTCATGGGTTAAACTGTGGCAGCTTGCCCCACTGTTGTTCAAGATGTATTTCTTTGAGTTTAACTGGTAATTTCAAGCATTCTCTTCTGCTTTCTTTCCTTCTCTGCTTTTCATTTTTCTCCCCAGCATGTCCTAACATCTGTTTCGGTTTTTAACTTGCCTTTTTTCAGGATATGTGGCATAATTATGACAACTGCTTTGATTGTGGATTGTCATTCACCCTTGCTGAAGAAGCCCTTCATCAATCAGCAATAATGCTTCACATAGCACTGCTGGATTCATTGACTTTTTGTCCAGCTTTAGACTCCTGCAGTTTGTGAAATGATATCTGCAATAATCTTCTACACTCTTGACCTATGTCAACAGCTACTTTACCCAACTGTCTTAATCTATTTTTATAGTACAAACTGGCTGCTGCTACTGCAAGTCAGATAATACTGTTAGGTTAGGAAAATAGCTTGATGCTAAATAAGAATTTTAAAATCCCATGAAATTATAAATATGAATAGTCCAACTTTGGGGATCTCACTTTTGTGACTTTGCACATGGGCAGCAGGAGGTGTGCCAACAGTCTTAGTTACCTCGCCTGCATTCCTGAGTAATGGCTTGGGTCTCAGTTGTTCAGTAACCAAGATATAGTCCTTGGAAATTGGTATCTTCTCCTATGCACTGTAATCCTAAACTTACTGACTTTTTGTTTTCATTACAATGTGAAATGCAAAAAGAGATTGTTGTGAAATTATATTATAAAGTAGAGCTTCTGTCACAGAAAATTTCATGACAGGACAACTAAGGTACATACTGGGTTAGTTAGAATCATAGAATCATTGATTGTTTGGATTGGAAGGAACCTTAAAGATCATGTAGTTCCAACCCCCCTGCCATGGGCAGGGACACCTTCCACTACACCCTGTTGTTCCAAGTCCAATCCAACCTGGGCTTGAACACTTCCAGGGATGGGGGCATCCACAACTACTTTGGGCAACCTGTGCCAGTGACTCAGCACCCTCACAGTAAAGAATTTCTTCCTGATGTCCAACCTAAATCTGCCCTCTTCCAGTTTAAAACTGTTATCCCTTGTCCTTTCACTACACTCCCTGGTAAAGAGTGCCACCACATCTTGCCTGTTGACTCCCATTAAGTACTGGAAGGCTGCTAAAATGTCTCCCTGGGGCCTTCTCCAGGCTAAGTGACCCCAACTCTTTCAGTCTGTCTTCTTAGAAAAGGTGCTGCAGCCCTCTGATCATCTTTGTGGCTCTCCTCTGGACTTGCTTCAGCAGGTCCATGTCCTTCTTGTGTTGGGGCTCCCAGAGCTGGACACTGTTCCAGGTGGGTTCTCACAGGAGTGGAAGAGGGGGAGAGAATCACCTCCCTTGGCCTGCTGGCCATGCCTCTTTTGATGCAGCCCATGCAGGATATGGTTGGCTTTCTGAGCTTTGAGTGTTCTTTCTGGCTCCTTTAAATCTATCAGTACCCCCAACTCCTTCTCCAAAGGGCCGTCCTCCATCCACTCATCACCCAGCTTGTAAAACACGTTTGGGATTGCCCTGACCCAGGTACAGGACCTTATACTTGACCTTACTGAGCTTCATGCAGTTTGCAGAGGCCCACCTCTCAAGCCAGTCAAGGTCCCTTTGAATGGCATCCCTTCCCTCTAGAGCAGGAATTTAAGAACAGAGTTTCTCCTAAGGCCTATTCTGGGCCATGTACAGTGTTAAGTTTTGTGAACATGTGAAGGACAAAGTGTGCCAGGTGCAGCATGAGACTATTCGCTTGGGGAAGGAGGGTGCTTGCCCAGGTCAATTTGTCCTTAGACAAACTCTAAGTAAGAATCCTGCAATCCATGCTGATTACATACATATTGTATTCACTGCTTGCTTGGCCATGCTTTCAGTATCCCCTGTCTGAGTTTTGTCTCTCTTTTTAATCTATGGTGTTCCTGTGGCACCTGCTTTCTTGTTATCTGAGCAGGATTTTCTAATTTCTTCTTACAAGCATAGGACAGATTGAGGTGCATGATGGCAGTATAAGGGATTAAACCATAACTACATTTGGCAGTGGGACCTTCTTCACAGACTGAAGACACAAACCTTCATGTTTAATTCTGCAGCATAAACTAGTAGCTTCTCATATGAAATGTATAACTTACTTCAGAGTTAGGGTGGTTTTTTTCCCCTCCATGGATGTTTTCATCAAAATGGAAAGGATTACACCTTCAGCTTCTGCTTTTTAGTAATGGAATTTTCAGCTACTGGACTTGACATATTTTTAATAGATTTGAAAATATTTATTCAAGCCAACCATCTCATGATATATTAGAAGTGCTATTTCGTAAGAGTGTCTAGTGTATGTATGTTAAAAATCACTCTCCTTTGATAAGTTGGTGGATTATTTTTTTCAGCATGATAATTTTTTGTCAGCATGGTAATTTTTTTCCCTTTTTTCAAACTTTTTTTTCATAGGTTATTACACTGGAGGAGGTATTACTGCAGTATAGTTACATGGAACTCCTTTCCGGAGAGCTCTATTAAAGCAGTGAGAGTACAAATGGTAGGAAGTAGTTTTGTTTCACACAGAAATAACGTTTCATTGTAATTTTTAGCACTCAGAGAATAAAAGACCAGTACACTTAATTAGTTCAGAGTGACTTTTATGCTATAGCACTGTTCCATGCAGGTCTGTGAAGGAGATCTGCATCATGCGCAGAACAACCCTGTGAGTGCTGAAGTGAGGAGACTGGAAATAGTGATTTTTTAAAAATAGTTTGGTCTCCAATCTGGCTTGGCTTTGATTTCTAGACGTTCAGGAAATGGAACTTTCAAAGCTGAAGTCAATGGGAAAATGTGCACTGTTCGCCCTCAGTAAGTGTGACTTTATGGAAATGTTAAAATGCACCTCATTGTTTGCATAGAGTCTCCTTTTGGCAAGAAATGGGAATCTGTATAATCAATTATTCCAGAGATTTTCCTTCAAGGACTTGGGGTTATAAAGTGTGGATGCGTGTTAAGAGAAAATATTTTCATACAAATGGGCTATTTTCATACAGAATCAAACAAATCCAAGATATACCAGGCATTTGACAGTGACGTGTGGATGAATACACATAAAATATCAAAGAAAGTATACATCAAGATAGTAAAATAACTGCTGAGTCTTGACATTGCATTCATTAATATAACCCAGTGATTGTACAATTTTACTTAAACTGGCAAGTTTTTCTGTTCACTTATTAGAGAAAAAACCCAAACTGTATGGTTCAGTGGAGTAAGCTGTTCTATTTATAGAGTAAGGGTATCTTCTGTAAACCAAATTTTATGCACGGGTTCTCAGATGAAAAAATTGTCTTCCTGTGATGTTTTAAATTATATTCTAGATGGCTGTATCAGTACATCCTCTGAATAAGAACAATTAGTAGGCAGATCTCAACAAAAGGTGTTTGCTAAAAATCTTCCAGACAAAGCTACAATCAAGACTATGATCAGGCATGTTGTGATGTTTAGGTTACTCTGTCTAGCATACTGCACTGTCTCCCTCACAGCAGTGCATAGTCACTGACTGGGAATGGTCATTTTGACTTCCCCATTTCAGTGGTGTCAGTATCTGTAAGTGCTCAAAATGAGTCTTAACGTTTAACACCAGGTTTGTCTAGTTTGGAGGAAAGGAGGCTGAGGGGTGACCTCATTGATCTCTGAACTTTCCTGAGAAGAGGAAGTGGAGAGAGAGGTGCTAGAATCTTCTGACTGGGATCCAGTGAGAAGATGCATGGAAATGGCTCAAAGCTGCTTCTTGGGAGGACATTAGGACATGTGCCTGCACATTAGGAAGCATTTCTTCACAAGGGGGTGGTCAAACACCGGAACAG
Organism: Apus apus; assembly: GCF_020740795.1. Classification (NCBI taxonomy): domain Eukaryota; kingdom Metazoa; phylum Chordata; class Aves; order Apodiformes; family Apodidae; genus Apus; species Apus apus. The sequence continues at coordinate 37,212,717 of NC_067312.1, read as the reverse complement.
GCTTCCTAGGTAGTTGGTCAATGCTCCAAGCCTCTCAGTGTTTAAGAAACATTTGAACAATGCCCTTAATAACATGCTTTAAAAAAAATTATTATTTTTTAAGTTTTATGTAGAATCATGGAATCATAGGGGTAGGAAGGGACCTCTGAAGATCATCAAGTCCAAACCCCCTGCTGCAGCAGGAACACCTAGGGCAGATCACACAGGAACACATCTAGACGGATCTTGAAAGCCTTCAAAGAAGGAAACTCCACAACCTCTCTGGGCAGTCTGTTCCAGTGCTCTGTCACCCTCACAGTGAAGAATTTTTACTTTTGGTCACCCCTAAAGTGCTCAGGCAGTTGAACTAGATTATTGTTGTAGGTCACTTCCAATGGAAATCTATTTTTTATTTGATTCAATTTGATTCAATTCTATCCTGTTCTAGTCTAGTCTAGTCTAGTCTAGTCTATTCTGTTCTGTTCTGTTCTGTTCTGTTCTGTTCCGTTCCATTCTATTCCACTCCACTCCCCTCCACTCCCCTTCATTCCATTCTATCATTACAGAGGTACCAGCACTATCTTCCCATATGCATACTTAGGCAAACATGTCATTTTACAGAATAACAATCATTCAGGTTGGAAAAGTCCTTTAAGATCATGAAGTCCAACCACAACCTAACTCTACCAACCAATAACCTAACGCTACCAGTTCCAATGCTTAAACCATGTTCTCAAGCCCCACATCTATACATTTCTTGAACACCTCCAGGGACAGAGACTCAGCTGCCTCCCTGAGCAAACTATTCCAGAGTTTAATTACCCTATCAGTGCAGAAAATTTTTCTAATACTTAATCTAAACCTTCCCTGGCACAACTTGAGCCCATTTCCTCTTGTCCTATCACTTATTACTTGGGAAAAGAGACCAAACCCAACCTTATTACAACCTCCTTTCAAGTAGTTGTGGAGAGCTATGAGGTCTCCCCTCAGCCTCCTTTTCTTCAAACTTAACAACCCCCGTTCCTTCAAACAGTCTCATGCTCCAGACTCTAGAGCTTCATTGCTCTTTTCTGGACTCCATCCAGCACCTCAATGTCTTTCTTGTAGTGGGGTCCCAAAACTGAACACCCTTCTGTGTTTGTATGAAATTAAATGGCTATTTACTTACAGTAATTTTATGCATACATACAATTGTCATTAATTCTTATGGGAAGACAGGAAGTTACTTTTCTTTTTCTGGTTTTGGGTCTGATCATGGAAGCTGTACAGCCCTTCTGCAAAATTAGTCTTTTATATGTTATCACTAATTTTGCTCGGAGCTGAGGAAGTAGGAATTATGGACAACATGCAGCATGCAACACCGATAGGCCCTGCAACAGATATAAAATCTAAGGTACAGTCACTTGCTTTTTTTGTTAAAAGGCAGTAGATAAGTAAAAATATTTATCCACACCTCACTAAAATCTAACGACCTACTATACCATAGGCTTGCAGATTATATTAATTCATACAAGCTTTCGTACAGATATATGCATGTACATAAATATCAACATATGTACCAAATTTTCATGTGACAAATTGTTGTTCCAACAAACTGGAATGGTGCAGTGACACAGTGTTTATGATTGCACGCACTAAATATCTGTCTGATGTGTGTTCTTGATAATGTTGTCTGGAATAACAGAAACAGGGAAAAGTAATTAATTAGGCATTTTTTGAGATATCACTGTGTGCACGTATCAGTCTCCGCAAGTAGTATGTCTTTATATTTCCATATTTTTAATGGTCTGCAGTGATTTGCAGCTGAATAGGCAGTAAATAAATGGGTAGTGGCCAACAGCTTGATGTGCAGATGGAGACAGGTGACAAGTGGTGTCCCACAGGGGTCTGTACTGGGACCAGTGCTGTTTAATATCTTCATCAGTGACATAGTGGGTTCAGAGAATTTGCAGTTACACAAACCTGAGTAGTGCGGTGGACACACCTGAGAGACAGTATGCCATGCAGAGGGACCTGGACAAGCTTGAGAAGTGGGACCATGTGAATTTCATGGGGTTCAACAAGGCCAAGTGCAAGGTCCTCCACCTGGGTTGAAGCATCCTCAGTATCAATACAGGCTGGCGAACAAAGGGATTGAGCCCTGTGGAGAAGGACTTGGGGTTGTTGGTTGATGAAAAGCTGGACATGAGCTGGCAAAGTGCACTTGTAGCCCAGAAAGCCAACTGCATCCTGGGCTGCATCAAAGGAAGCATGCCCAGCAGGTCAAGGGAGGTGATTCTGCACTTCTGCTCTGCTCTGGTGAGACCCCACCCAGAGTAGTGTCCAGCTCTGAGTCCTCAGCACAGGAAGGCCTTGGATCTATTGCAGCAGGTCCAGAGGAGAGTCACAAAAATTATTAGAGGGCTTGTGCACCTGTCTCATGAAGCTAGGCTGAGAGTGTTGGGGTTGTTCAGCCTGGAGAAAAGAAGGCTCCCGAAAGACCTTATTGTGGCATTTAAAGACATAAAGGGGGCTCATAGGAAAAATGGGGACAGACTTTTAAGCAGGGCCTTTGGAGACTGGGCAAGCGCTGATGGTTTTAAATGGAAGGAAGGGAAATTCAGACTAGATATTAGGAAGAAATTTCTTACAGTGAGAGTAATGAAACACTGGAACAGGTTGCCCAGAGAAGTGGTAGAAGCCCCATTCCTGGAAACATTCAAGGTCAGGTTGGACAGGGCTCTGAGCAACCTGACCTAGTTGAAGATGCTCACTGCAGGGGGCTTTTACTAGATGACCTTTAAAGGTCCTTTTCATCCCAAACCATTCTGCGATTTTAGTAGAGAGTTTTGCAAATTGTCTTGTCAGGAAAAGTCCTTTCATTTAAATGGTTTTAGGTTGTTGAAGTTCTCCTTAAATTTTTGTGTTGCACAGGCTCCTGGAATAATTCAAAATCCTCTGGCTCCATTTACAAAAGGAAAGTGTCTTTCAGAAACTTTTCACAGTTGCTAATGGTAGTTCTTATAGAAGCATTGATACACTTCAGTCCCTTCTACTGAAGTAGATGCCCTGTGTCTCTGATTAACAGCTCCTCTAGGCCGTAGTCGGGTTGGTGACTACCTTCTTCCATTAATGTTCATGCATCTAAATCAGAGGTAGAACTGGTAGAAAGATTTATCCTCTTCTGCTGAGTCTATCTCATTGTTTTTTCTTTGTGGACACTTTCACAGCACTTGTTAGATCCTTGGGTTCTGTTGGTGGTAGGCATTTGTAACTCCTCCCTGCAGACTCAAGATAATGAATGATTTTTCGTAATAAGTGACCATGCAGGCATGGTGTGCCCTGTGTATTCTGGGACTGTGAAGTGTTGAATTTTTTTCTACTTAAATAACTTTCTCAACACAGCAACATATTTATGTGATTAATTCCTTCCGGTAAGGTTGATTGAATATGACAGTGGATGCTCTTATGGCATGAAAGCCTGAGACTCTTCACTCAGCTGAAAATTTTCCTAACACCAAGACCCAAATCTTATAATAAGGCTTGGAAGGTTAATCTGTATAAGGTGTTGTGAGGTCTGGGCTACATCCAAGGAAAGAAACTTTGAAAAAAGTGAGCTTCTACTATGAAAGTCTGGAAAATTAAGGCTATATTAGCAGCAAGTGAAAAGGAAGTAGGTTTCATTATAAGTCATTTATAAATCAGCCTTCTTCATACAGGAGGGGTCTAGTTGAGGGGGTTGTTGATCCCGTTCAAAAGCAGCCGTAAGAGTGCTTAGCCAAGTCTTCTGGTTTTCCTTCCTTTGGCCTTTGCCCAGATACACTCTGTGCACCTTACTGGCCTCCAGACTTTGATAGATCAAATGGCACCTAAGTCTGATTAGCTGTCTGCACCTGATGAAGGGAACTCTGAATGCTGTATGATCTGAAGGGGACAGTCAGCTCTTGGCTTCTTGAGAGAGCATCCACCAAAATTGATTTCATCCTGAGCTGAAAGGGGAGCACAGAAGCCATGAGAGAAAGGCACACTATCAAATTTCTCCATTCTCATAGAAGCAGAAACAGGTCTATGGTTGTCCCTAGAAGATTTAACAGAAAAATGGATTTCAATGTGAACACTACCTGATAGTCTGTATTCTTAAACTACATATTTTCTCTTCTAGAATAATAGTCTTGACCCTGAAGTTAATTCTCAGAAAGGTGAAAAATACATTTTTTCTTTATAAAGGAAACCAGGAAGCCTTGCCAACCTCTATAAGGAAAGTCCTAGAAGTCCTCTCATGCTCTGAATTCAGGGATATCTTCCTGTGTTTTAATCCAGCCAAGAAGTAGAGCCCAGAGTGTTATGGTAAAGGTTGTAGAGGTAGGCGTGGTATGGATGTGAAGCAAAATTTCTGTTCATGTCAATACATCTTTGTCTGTTGAAGGATTTGAAGCTGAGTTATGGATGAACAGTGTAGAGATTAGTCTGCTAAGGGAAAACATTCATACCGTCTCTGACAAGTGACAAAGAAATACGTGAGCTGAAAGTAAAATTCTTGTATATATTTGTAACTTTGTGTGCATACACAGATATTCATAAACAGCATAAAAAAAAAAAGTGCAGAGTTCACTACTAGTAGGAAATGGATGTCTTGCTTGGAGAGAGGTGAATTGAATTTTTATAGTTATATTCCATGAAACACTTCAGCAGATACATGAGCTGTCAGGAAGCTATATGTATGTAAATATAGCTTGAGTTTGTGAATAGTTTGTATTATTTACATTTATAGAAACTAGTTCCCATTTAGAATAGCTAATGCAGAAATAATGGCACAGTCCTGTCTGCTGTAAGGTTGATGTAACTTGGTACTGCCCTTTCTGGTTGTGTCATGAATCTTTGAAGAGGTGTCAGACAGACAAGCATGTAAATCACAATTGGATTTTATCCTTTATTTTCCTGTTTCAAGCTTCTTTTTGGTTGTTGTAATTTGACTTGTTGCTCAGTACCCAGCTGTTTCTCCCTGGCAGAATTTAGTATAAAATGAAAGTTGCAGCTTGCTTGGAGAGTGAGAGAATTATGACAAAGAATCACTTTGCTAAAAATACATTTTAATTATGTTTTTCCATCCAAATGGTGAAGGTAATTTAGATATTGGTTACACAAAACCTGTGAATATTTTTATGAATGTTTTTGTTTCCCAGAACAGGCTTAAATAAAAATAAAAAAGAAATTAAAAAACCCAAAACAAACAAACTTACCCCGTCATAAATCTAATTTCTCATTGTAATATAATTTTAAATTTTGTAAAAGTAGCTGGTTTTATAAATTTGAAAGAAACACTAATCTAATAATGAAAAAATAATAAAATAGTAGCATTCAAAAAAGGTTAGCTAATTAAGTCCGTCTAGCAGGTGAATTAAGTAGTTGTTCATGGAGATTTGTAACACTAACTAAATTGGACATATTTCTTAGTGAACAGTATGCCGAGGTGAGCTGTGTGTTCTCACTGCCAAAATGAACTCTTTAACATGAAATACATCTTGGATTATGGTAATGGGAAATTTCCCAAGATTTCACACATTTCTTGATAATCTCCACAGAACCCTAACACTTTCCATATGTTTTCCTGGTTGGCAGGTGGAGTGGATACAACAGCAGGTGGTTAAAAGAAGGATAAAGAGGGATTATAAACCTGGTGGTACCCAATCCACTTATTTCAATGATCCCAAGTGGCCAAGCATGTGGTACATGGTAAGTACATAAAAGGGCATTGGCTCTATTACATGTTAGCATTTAGTTGTCTGCTGAGATAATTTGAAAAGGGGTGGAATCGTATGTTTAGAAAAAGCAAATTTGGAGGTTTTTTATGAAACTAATTAAGATCTGTAAACTCCTTACAAGTCTTATAAAGAAGTCCCAGAGAACCCTGCAATAGGAAGCATTTATTAATGCATTAATTCACTAATGTTTCCCATTGCAAGATGTCTTGGGAAATACTTAATAGAGGATAAACTGAGAAGGGAAGGAACTTAGCCACAACCTGTGACAGCAGTGAAACCACTTGTTTTGTATGTCCCTATTTACTGACTGTGTTCTCAGTGGGTTAGAAATGTCTTGTATCCCAAAATAAGAAAAGAGACATGAGCCATGACTGTTCAGTGCTATAATTACACTCTTTAGTAATGAACAATTGCATTGATTAAATAAATTGATTATTTGTGTTGCTTCCTGTCTGACACGAATTGCATGCTTTCTAAGCAAGTTTTTAGTTGGTTTTTTTTTGTTTTATTTCTTCCTGATAGTCACAGTTAAAGCCTGGAGTGAAACTTTTGTATTGATGATGTTTTTAAAAATACCTTCATTTCACCTGGGAATGTGCAAATCACAGAATCGTATAATGCATTGGCTTGGAAGGGACCTTTAAAGGTCATCTAGTCCAATGCTTCTGCAGTGAGAAGACATCTTCAACTAGGTCAGGTTGCTCAGAGCCCTGTCTATTTCTTCCTAATATCTAGTCTGAATCTCCCTTCCATTTAAAACCATCAGCGCTTGCCCAGTCTCCAAAGGCCCTGCTTAAAAGTCTGTCCCCATTTTTCCTATGAGCCCCCTTTATGTCTTTAAATGCCACAATAAGGTCTTTCGGGAGCCTTCTTTTCTCCAGGCTGAACAACCCCAACACTCTCAGCCTAGCTTCATGAGACAGGTGCACAAGCCCTCTAATAATTTTTGTGACTCTCCTCTGGACCTGCTGCAATAGGTCCAAGGCCTTCCTGTGCTGAGGACTCAGAGCTGGACACTACTCTGGGTGGGGTCTCACCAGAGCAGAGCAGAGGTGCAGAATCACCTCCCTTGACCTGCTGGGCATGCTTCCTTTGATGCAGCCCAGGATGCAGTTGGCTTTCTGGGCTACAAGTGCACTTTGCCAGCTCATGTCCAGCTTTTCACCCACTGGTACAATTAAAAGTTTTGTTTAGTAGGCAATTGACTCCAGCTGACACATCTCCCTTTTGGCTGATAAAAGACTTGCTTGCTTTCTCAACTCTCCTGTTGATGCTGTTCTAAATCTCTATGTGTTGTTTTCTCACTGTGTCACCTGTGTTGCTGACATTAAGACTCTCAGAAAGTTTTATGACTTGATAGATTGAATTGCTTCAGATAGGGAGGAGAATATGCCTTTTTGGCAACAATATGTAAGATTGTTTTCCTCTACATAGATACTGTATTTTCAATTACTTTCAAACCATTAGTTTAGTATTTCAAGTGAATTAGCTTTAAAAATACTTCTAAGTTTTATTGATTTAATTCTTGCTTGTAATTCATTGTTGCATATATTTAAGAACAAAAAGTACCGTAAGTAATTTGTAACTAACAGTGAACAGTTTCTGTGAGTATACGCAGTGAAAAGTCCTTATCTTCATCAATATGTCATATAGGCATGTTGTCAGTCAGGAAGTCTAGTAGCTTTGCTTTTCAGTGTCCTGAATACTTGTATTTTAATTAGAGTCTAAGTGATAACTTTACTCCCAAAATTGCTCGTATTTTTATTAAAGAATTCTACTCCTGACTCTTTTTTTTCCAATAGATCCATGTTACTCTGAGTTATTAGAGATCTGTGTCTTTCAGGCAGTAATTCTTGTTATATAACAGAAATGTATTTCATTTCTGTTTTATCCCAGTACTGGCTTATGTAGCGAAGGGTTTTTTTAGCAGTTCATTGCTCACTTTGAAAACAGCTTTTATCCAAAATGTGGGCTTTTTTCAGTTGTTCCTGAAAGCTGTATTATTTTGGGTCATGGGTTCATGGCAGATCCTTTTCCCAGTTTATTGAAATGTGTGTACTTGTCTGTCTTCTCTAATATGTATGTTTATTCAGTCTGCTTGTCCTATAAATATATGCATAAGGTGACAGAGAGATTCCAATCAATGGTGGTAGATTGTGATATTGTGTCCTGTCAGTTCTCATTTTAAAAAATATTATTTCAGCATTTTTAATTGAAACTAGAAAATAACAGTGATTTATCTTGAGGTAGTCTGACGTTATTGCTACAGACTTTCATCTCTGCAGTAGACTAAAAAGAGAGGCCAGATTTCAAGAGAATAATAGTAGTCAAGCAAAAGCCCACTATATATCTTGTAGGGTAGATTATGTAATTTTTCCTTTGTGCTCCTGTATTTCTGTACAAGGTTTTTAGTGCCGTCATACCTTGTTGGTGGAACTAGATTGATGAGGTGGTTTTTAACTGATTATAGATGCTCATAGCAATTGCCTGTAATTTTGTCCAGGAAGGTAGCAACCTTCTATTCATAAATCAGTTATGTTGCCTAGCCACACTGCTCCACAGCTGCCCCACAATTGACAGTCTAATACAGAGAGCCGTTTAGGGCAGCAAATGGACTTTAGAGTTTCTCTTGTACAACATTCAGAATATTGTAATTTCTGTATCTGTGGAAGAAAGTCCTCCCCTGCAGACCTTCAGACCCTCTGGAAAGGGGCTGTTTCTGACTAACTGCATTTACTTCTGTTTGCAGTATCTTTAGTGGTAGTGGTTTGGTCTCATTTTGTTGAGCGAGATCACAGAATCACAGAATCCTAGGGGTTGGAAGGGACCTCGAAAGATCATCTAGTCCAACCCCCCTGCCAGAGCAGAAACCCCTCTGCCAGATCAGAAACCCCTCTGCCAGATCAGTGAAGTGTTAGTGTGTGTACTATTTCAGAAGAGAGCAGCTAAAAAGACATGAATGAGTTGACTTCAGGACTGACTTGGGTCATTGCCAGATATCTTCATATGACTGAATTTGTGATTGTGACCATAGCTACTTTTGTTAATTTTATTTACCAAAATGAAAAGGAAAAAAAAAAAAAGGAATTTGAGGTTAGTTAATGTTTTAAGTAATCGCTGTGTCAGAAAGAGGTTTTTAGGTTACTGGCCACAGACATGTTATTGAGAAAGTAATAAAATATTATCACATACAGGTTTGTATTTGGATTAATAAGTAACTTCGTTGTTGGTACCTTTGACCGTTGAACTGGCATAATCTCTAACAGGGCTGTAAATGTAGTCCATATTTGTTGACACAAGTCCTTTTATTCAAAGACTTTGTCAAGCAATATCTGACTGATGTTCTTCCTCCTCCAGCTTTTTCTTCACAAGTTCCACTCCTTGTAATTTTATTTGTCTGGTCTAGATAGAATACATTTTTGTTTGTGTGATACCCATGGGAAGAAGTTACAAGGGTGTCAGGCCCTCTTTCCCTTTTGGGCCATCAGAAAGTTTGGAAGTATGTCTTAAGAGCTATTCTGTGAGTAAATTAAAAGTATTTTTTTAATCACTCTTTTTTCCTCCATTTTCTCCAAGGATATTTCTAGACAGAGCAGAGAGATTAGGAATATAGTTATTTAGCACCTTATGGTTCTGTGAAAGCTGAAGCAGCCAGATCCACACATCACCTGAAAAAGTATACTTGTACTTTTCATTACTGGGGTCTTATTTATTGAGAAATTACAGCTTCTTATGCTGTCTACTAACAAGGAAAAGATTATTTTCTTCTGACTTCCCTCATTCAAAGCAAAAAAGAAAAAAGGTGGGACCTCTGAATCCTGAGGCATCTGTGCATAAAAGTAAAATAGAATATTTTTATAGATTGCATAATATGAAACTTCACCTGTTTCACTGTCATTAAAAAATTACCTACAGAATTGTGTCCAGCTTCTCTGAAGAAAATAAAAGAAGGTCCCTAGTTAATATATTTTCCAAATTTTGAGTCAGGAGCGAGCTAAGTCGTATATGCCATCCCCAGATTGTATAATCATATTGTATCTAATAAATTTATTATCTTTCATTGATGTTGACAAAATAACCTGTTTGTAAATAACTGAATGAACTATATACACTCATTTTGCATAACTGAAAGAAGTCAAAGTCAACCCTGAAGCCCTACTGCTATCTGAAACTGTTTTACTTAACTTGTAATAACAACTTTGGAATGACTAAAGGAACTTTGTGGCTAACCAATTTCACTGTACCTGCCAGCTGGTTTAATGAGTTGCCTCATCTTGCCTGCATGGAAAAATGGTCATAAAAAGTAGAGGAGGTAAAATTGAAAAAAAAAAATTAAAAATATATGCAAAGATGTGGTTAATATTACTAATTTTTACTTTAATAGACTTCAGTCACAAAACTCTTCTTGCTGACCCTTTCTGTTTACTCCGCACTTCAGAAGAGCTTTGTAGTGGTCAGCTGAAGCTGGAATCACACAGACACACAAGCACAGATTTCTGCAACTGTAATCTAGCTCTGCAGTGATGCTGGCCTCCATTGCATTTTTTTTTTTTTTAAACAATGTAACTGCAAGAAATTAATTTAGCCATTGTTTGTTGTTTTTTTTTTAGCAAACCATTGTTAAACTCCAAAGGTGCTGACTATGTCTTTGCAGTCAGTTCAGAGATGCATAAGTCTTTTTCAACACTGATCAAGGATAATCCTCTCCAGTACTTTAATCATCCCTTCTATTGTTAATAATAATTGCTAGTGCTAACATGATCCTTCTAATTTGGAGAAGTTTCCACTTCCTACCAGGTTCTTCTTACTCTGCATGGCCTAGGAATCGAACATAAAGTAGGATATTTCTATGGGACTAAGAGATGTGAGGCTGGGGGAGAAGCACTGTTCTGTTGGAGCACCTAAGAATAAATGTGATAATTGAAGTGTATAACCCAAGTGTTTTCTTATCCCTGACTGCCACTTCATCAAAGAAAGAGGAAATGTGTATCCATAGGTTACTCCTTATAGCTGGAGAAGGTATGACGCTGTCAGAATGAAAGCTGGAAAGGAAATTACATCACAGTAAATCACTGGGGCAAGATGGTATTCCTCTGAGAAACAATAGCATAAAACAACTGAGCTACCCACAAAAATAAATAATTAAAAATGTCTTAAGCTCCTGGAAGATGTTAGCCACAGTCTCTAAAATGCATAGTTGGGGGTCAAGTAAAACCGTCATTTTGTTTTACACGACTCTTAGGTCCATGGTGTTGTCAGCTCACCTTCTGTCTTAAATAATTTTAAGGTGTGTTTTTGCTATTGATCTCTACAAATTGAGTACTTCCTCTTTTGAAAATTATTTTTCTTTTTCAGAATACCTTTCCTTTTTTATTTTCTCTTCATGTTTACACCTCCTTATTCCTTCTTTCTAGACATAAACTGTGCTTTGGGAGAGTAGGTGGAAGACAAAATGCATTTGGAGAAACGCTAAAAGCAGATGACTTCACAGTCTTCTGTTTGGAACCCAAAGGAAGGGCTTTTGTAAAGTTAGTTTTCTCTGAGTGGTAGCAATATAATGGAAAAGGACTGTAAGACACTGTAATTTATGTAGTCTTTTTGAAAATAAGGAAAACATAGTCAGTGAATATAATGCACTCCAGTTGCTGAAAAAATCAAATTTTCTTACAAGACTTCTGAAAAGGTACTCTAATAGAAATCTGTAAACCTAAGAAAAGATCCAATGCCTGTCTGTGCTGTTTCTCCAACTGCTTATGTTATGACTTAGCTCTGGAGACTTTTGGAGAAGCAAAACTAGGTGACTGAGCCACAGTGGAAACTAACATTTACAAATTACTTGGTGAATAATACTTCATTAATTACCTGGATGAGACAGCTATATAATGTTGTTGCATAATTATAGATACAGTGTAATGTTACTGATATTTTTAGAAAGCTGTTGAAGATAAAAGATTTGCTTAGAATCTTAACTCATCAGCCAGTGTTTATCAGTCATCCTTCTATATTTGAACTGTAATATTTCTGGTATAGACAGATGAATTATCATCTATACTGTAGCTTAGAGCAGTCCATGCTGTCAGATGAGATCTCAATTAGTTGCATCTAGGGCTGGCTGCCTTGAGCTCTGTTGCTGAAATCAAAACTTGGGAAAAATGGCTTTCTATTCAATTGCTTGTAACTTCAGCACAGGTGAACCAGCTTACTTCGTTTCTTCAAAAAACTCCTTTAGTACACTACTTAGTGCTCTCTGGTTATATTTGTGAGGTCCCAGGTGAGCTACACTAGAATTCACAGTAGGGGACAGACAGTTCTCCTTTGACATAGTCTAGTTGACTCTGGATGGCAGCCAGAATGATGCTAATAAACCTTTATCAACAGTGAGTAATGTGAGTCTTTTAAGGTCCTGTAGCCATGAAATAATGAGGAGATGAAGAGTTAGAGAAGCCAGTTGCCTTCCTTATGCCACTGATGAGATCTGTGGGGAGTTGGCTTATCTTGTGCCTCTCTTCCAGCTCTAAGAACGGAGTTAGAATGGGGGAGCAGGAAAAAGAATTTTACATCCCTCACCTGGCCCTTAATGGGGTTAGCTACAGTGACTGGGGCTGTGGAAGGAGCCAGTGGGAGCAAAGGAAGGAGTGACAGGCTCCTGATTAGTTGGGCTGGAGGAAAGAGAGGTCACACTGGGTCCGAGTACAGAATCCTGGACAGAATTTCACCTGCCACATGCTAACAACACAGCAAATGTCACCTTTTTTGTGACCTCCTAAAAATTTCTTTCCAACCTACCTACGCCAGGCATTGGCAACTAAGGAAGAACCTCACTTTCCTTTCATTGGTCTCCCAGGAATTGTTCTCTCTCTTTCTCTCTGTGCAGTGGAAGCCAAATCATTGTTCTTTCTGAGGTGGCATGGCATGCTTGTAAGTGTTTTGCATATTTTGTAACTTGGTTTGGTTGTTGCATGCACTTTTTGTGTGTCTGGTTTTTACTGCACAAGAAGATCAACCATTTGGTGTTTTAGAAAGTTAAGAAGACAATCTGTGATGTAACTTCAGTCAAAGTGCTGCTAGAGAGAATCAAACTGCCTGTCACAGCATTACATTGCAAATTGGCATGTGGAAGTACATCTCTTGTTTTCTGTGACCAGGCAGAACTGGTAACATAAGGTCAGGTAATACACAATATGACCTAAATTAATTTCCCCTTGGAAGATGTCAGCATACTTTAAGTAATAAAAAACCTGTAAAAGTGTATCCTTATCTACTGAAAATAGATTATTAGTGCAACTTGTTTGGCAAGATGAGTAAATAGTTTAAAGACAGAAAAAACAGACAGGGTACTTGATCTGTTCCTCTGGGACTTTCGGTTCGGACTGAAAAGCAACCCTGGAAGTGCTCAGGAAACACAAAATGGAAGCCAGCAATGTCAGGGGTTGTGCCAGTATTTTCACTGAACCCAGAAGAAGCAATACTGAAATAATTTTCATACTTGCTTTGGGAGAAATTTTCCTGACTGTCAAAGATTTGATAATAAATCATATAGCAATAGTACACATTCCTATGCCTGTATGCTACAGTGAGGGAAGGAGAGTATCTTCAGAGGGAGACTATGCACTTTTATTCTATCATTCAATAATTTATTTAAAATGGATTTTATTTTGTGGGCAACAGCTGAGTTATATGAAGATGCTGCATGTAATTTTCTGTATGATGTCATTTGTGAAATAATCATTTGTCTAAAATGCTGTCTTTCCATGAACTGACTTTTTTGGACTAGTTTTGCAATTAGTAAGGAAATGATTGTGTCACAAAACCTTTGCTCAATTTCTCATGACATCATGGATATCTGCCTTTAGCTTTCATTCAAAATAAATAGCTAACAATAAATTATGCAGAATATAAATTCATATAAAATTGCTAACAGTAACAACAGTGAAGTGTGGTATACTGGTTCACAGTCTGGTGTATTTTAGTTTTTACCTTCTATAGCACTTCTTGGGAAAAACATACTTGTGTATACAGAAGTACACACTTATCTGGAAGTACTTTTTTTCTCTTTGCAAAGGAGAATGGCCCATCATTACTTTCTAAGAGCAGTTTTTCAAGAGAAATTGCTTGGTTAGTTACCCACTTTTCAGATTTTTTAAAAATAAAAATCTGGTTATATCAAATAGCAAAACAGTTCTTTTTTCTTGTTGCTGTGGTGCGATACTTAGTACTCTATTAATATTACTGAAAAAAAGGAACTTAATTAATTGTAAAAAAATACTGCTTTGTTTTAAACATTCACTGTACATATTTTTGCTATTGTTTGCATACTAAGACTCCAGATATTTCAGGAAAGCAATTCCTAAATATTATATCTACTCAAGTATTATTTTGTAGGGGTTTCTTTCCTACATAAAGAACACTGTACAAACATCGAGAACCTCAAAATTACCAGAAATGTACAGCCACGGTATAGAAGCATAAATCCTAAAGTTTGCTTGTGATTGCTAGAAGTTTGGTGTGAGTGCTAGAGAATGAGCTGGTGTGCCTTGTTCCATTTGCCCTCATCAGAAGCAAAATCATAATCTATGATACTTAATACAGATTTCTGACACAAGCAGTAGCTACATTACATCCCAGTCAGGGAGGAAAAATTAGTGGTCTCCTTCCATAAGGCAGTTTCCCAACTGGTCCATTCAGAGGAGAGCCTGATCTGGGCAGTGTCTCCTTTTCAAAGCAGAAATTAGAGAACTACTATTGAGCTTGAGAATGTTAGTTCTCACACCATTATGCACCTCTTTACTGCAGACAGATGTCATATGACAAAGGATACCATGAGAGAATGTGGACAGCAAAACTCCAGCTTTCCTGATTCCCATACCCATCAATAAAGTGTCTTCTGCACCACTTTACTATATGCAGGTCATCCTCAGCATTGCTTGCAGCTACTTCTGGTGTAATGAAATCCCTGCCGTGACTTACATTTGCTCCTCAACTTCGGTGAAAAGCCAAATAAGAAGAAGATAGCAAAGGAGACAAAAAAAGTATAGCAAACCCTATCAGTGTCAGCAACTGTTTGCACATCTGCTTGACTTTTAAATACAGTTTTGATGAAAATTAACCTAAATAAAGTGATCATTTTGACCTCGGTCATTGAATACAGGAGGTCCTGTCAGCCGAAGACCCCGAGTCTGCTCAAAGAAAGCTAAGCTGTAGGGCCTTTTGGGAAAAAAAATGCCAGTTCTAAAACGTGGAGCAATACAGACATCTGTGCTTGCTCTTTTGCTGTGGAGGCTGTAAGTGCTGCAGAAACTTTAACACTGGCTGTTTCAAAATAAATGAATTACCAGCAAACAGCAGAAATGCATGGTGATCAGAGGGAGGAAGTGTGCTGCAGGGAAGACCCTCAGGCTGCTGCAAGTGTGAATCTTTTACAGTATTGATACCACTTTTGTCTTACCCTTTATGTTGTATTAGAGCCCACAACTCCATGAGTAAGTAGCATACCACTTAAGCATATAATTGCCCTGTCTTTATCTGTTTTATTGTAATTCCTAACAGAACAAGTAAATTCTTTTCTGTTTTGAAAACAATTTAAAAATATATTAAACTCAAGTAGTACAAGCATAGAAGCCTAAGGAGAGACGTATATAAATCTCCATGAGAGACTGAACATCAAGTATATAGTGCGTTTTTCCTCTCTGTATCTTTCAGATAACAGAGTTTATTACTAAAAGTAAACTTTTGCTTTGGAGATACAAGATTACATTTGGGACCCAGAAATCCTGTTTAGAAAAAAATAAAGACAAGTTATGCAGACAGTTTTTTTTTCTGAAATCACAAAAAGGTTGAATAATTTCTCCTTTGTTCAACCTTCTACTTTTTCACATCCAGGTTTAATGTTGAATCAGGACACTTTTTTTCCTCATAAGTCTCCCAGTCTAGCTGCAAGTAGACTGTTGAGGAAAGTTGTTTAAGTGCAAGCTTTCAGACACCGTGTTAGAATGGGCTTCATATGATTGCAACTGCCAAAACATTGAATTCCATATATCCCTGATAAACTAAGTCCCCATCTACATGAATTGCAATGTTGATAGAGGAATTAATGCAACCTATTTAGAAAGTTTTAAAGTCCTTACGTCTTGGTAAGTCTGCTTACAGAAACATGATTCTGGAAAAAATCCCTGAATTACTGTAGCCTACTGAATTTATGTCTCAAGATTTTCTCAGAGCCCTGGTCTGATGATGAAGTTTCTGAAGACATCATAGATAAGCTTGAGGCTCAGTGTGCCACATCCTACAGCCTACAGTATCTTTTGCCCCCAGCTTTTCCATCCTGCCCCATCCCTTGAATCATGTCTTATGACTACCTGAACATCAGAGACAAAAAAAAAAGCACAAAGGAAGGAGCAGGATCAAGAAAGCAGTTAGATTGATTCAGCTTTCTTGATGATCTTAACATCAATTTACAGTGTCTGCTCTCTTGGTTTGGACTTCATTATTAGGATTATTTGCTACACTCATATGGTTTTCCTTTTTAAAACATTGTCTCCTGCAGTTTTCATCTGCTCCCACTCCAGGTTGGTGATAAACTACTACATAAAAAGATAAACCTATTGTGAAGGTGAGAGCATTCTACTATTTTATGTCTGTGCTCTGAAAATGCTTGCCCAAACACTCCATAATATTGGCAGATTTTTTGCTTAACATGGATGTTGCATGGTACTGACTGGTGAGAGAAAACGAAAATCTGGAAGGTGCCTGTCTTTAAAGCCCATTCAAACTGGGCATGTGGTCTGCTTCTAGTAGACCTGACTGCTACTTCTTCTTCAGTATTCAAAAATTTCAAATATTTACCCCACTGTGTGAAGCAGCTTTGATCTTGTTTGTGACTTCAGACATGCTGATAGCCTGAGATCATACTGTACACTGTGTAAACTATTACCACTGAAACATTCTGAGGACTAATTCAGTAGATATTCTCAATGAATGGAACTACAAGGGTGGCCAAAACCACTCTGTAAGTTTGGTTTATTACTTTGCCAAGCCCTAGAAAAAGTTTTGGATTGTCTCAGCTTTTGAAAGACTCACACACCAGATTTATCCCACAATCTAACAGGAAAAAATAACCTGAGACTGAGCCATGCATCTCTTTTTGCCACTTAACAGGTAGTTGTTTGCATGAGGATGACTGTGAATGAAAGAAAGGTTATGACCCATGTTGCCTCCAGGCAGGCACTAAGCAGCAGAGATCTCCTATGATAAAGTTATGTTATATGGGGAAGGATGGGAGCAATTTTCAAGTTTGTATATGTATTTAGACCAAAAAAAAAATTTTGCTTTCTGTAGCAACCCTGTGATTATAATCATGCTGCATCAAGTTGTTAATTTGATTAATGTGTAGATTTTGAGGGAGAGGCAAGGAGAAAAATACTGAACAATCAAATAAAATATTTATTGTGAATTGAAAAGTTCTCATCTAGATTCTTGTTTTCATGTTGTATCCTTGTTAAATCCTGGCATCCATAAATCCATAAACCAGAATGATAGGTTAACTGAGTTAAAATAGCTGAGCCAGGAGCCAGGGGGAAGCTGTCTTGTCTGTTCATAACAGAAATCATTAAAATAAAGTGGCCACGTGCAATGGTGCTGTTAATAAGATGCTGTGCAACAAAGTGCACAGGCACATGATCAGGTCTCGCGCCTCACTGGAATTAGGCATCCACCTGAATGCTTTGAAGATCAAGGGTAGGTTCAAGCATATTCCTGAACTTAAGTGTGTGCTTAAGTGTTGTTGATTTTCTCAGTGTCCTCTGAATCAAGATTAATTGGCTGCTAGCTGACCCAGACTTTGTGTTTAAATAAGCCTGTTACTACACTGTAGTTACCTTTTTAGGGGGGGTGGTGTGTGGATTGTTTTATGTCAAGCCATAGATCTATACAGGAATTGACCAGTGTGTCTGTAACAAGACTCTGAAATAGATCTTCAGTTGAATCAATACAAAAGCCTTATTTATTTTATACAGTGCCAAGGTTATAAAAACAAAACCAACTTTCTCCTTGCTTTTGTTAGAAGCCTTTTTTCCTTTAAAGATCTTTATCTTCCGTAGAAATAGCAGAACAACCACATAAACTCGTATTTTTCTGTCATATAACCATCCATACCTATTCACAAATATTCTCATAAATTAAAAATTCTAGGTTTTACTCCAGAAGGAATAAAAAACTATTTTTTCAAAAGTTTTTGTCACCCACTCCTAAACGCAAAGGTCAAAGGGGAAAGAAAAAATCAAAATATCACCTTATTTGAGTGTTTCATGTCAATTTCCTTTTGACATTATTGCTTTGAATATTTAATTGAGTTTTATTTATAGAAATTAATGTTTCTGTGTGTTTTTAGAGTGGAATTATCCAGGATACACTTATATTTAAAGCAGCACCCAGCTGCAGACACTGAAGCTCTCTCTCGAAGTATTGGAGGCAGTTAATGGAGGAAAAAAAAAGATTCTTTCTCCGAGATCATACTTTTTGCTGAGGTATCTGTGGAGCTCCTGATACAGAGCTGCTTTAGACTCACAGAAGCAGGATTTGAACTAATTTGGTTAATTCATTTCACAAATGGCAGAGGATTGTATGATCATTTTGTTTCACCAACAATCAGTACACAGAAGCCCAGAATGTCTAGTTAAGATGCAGTAGGTTTTTAGTAACACATACATATATTAAAGATCAGATCTGTAAAGAGTCACATATACAAGAGCATTGCCTTAATGATTCTTACACCTTGGACTTGCATGCTTATCTTGCTCTATACTTACCTTTTTGGGCCATTCTCTACTCGATCCTCCTTCAAAAATAAAATCTGTATTAAATTACTTCCATGCTGCAATCAAGTAATGTTTTTTCCTCTTAGATAAAATAATTTATTTTAATGTATTCAGAATCACTGTAAATTGTGTTTCCAGCACTTGGCTCAGAAAAAGAAAGAAAGAAAAAAAAAAAAAAAAAGGCAGCAGGGACTCCTTTCTCAATTTCCAAAAGCATCCTTTTTGAAGCATCAATACTAGGCCCATGCCCATGTTATTCCAGGAATAGCACCATTGCTGTCATCATCAAAGTGTGTTAACCCAATTTTCCTGCTATTCTACTGCTTAACCATCAAAAAAGAATACATTGCTTTATAGAGCATCATCTTGAAGTTGTAGGTGACTGTCTTAAATCCTTTTCATCACTACTGTGATTTCTGGACATTTTATCTCATTTTATGCCTTCCACTCTCAGTCCTACATGGATTATTTTATGCATGATTGTATAAAAAATTGTATTATGAACACACTGATTAAATACATTCACCTTCTGTTGTTTAACTCCAGCCAGCAGCTGAGGCCCACCCAACTGTTTGCTTACTCCCCCCCCGGTGGAATAAGGGAGAGAATCTGAAGTGTAAAAGTGAGAAAAGTCATGGGTTGAAATAAAGACAGTTTAATAGCTAAAGCAGAAGCTGTGTGCACACAAGCAAAGCAAAATAAGGAATTCTTTCACTACTTCCCATCAGCAGACAGGTGTTTGGCCATTGCCAGGAAAGCCAGGCTCCATCACGTGTAACAGTTATTTGGAAAGACAAGAGCCACAACTCTGGATGTCCCTTTCTTCCTTCTTCTTCCCTCCAGCTCCATATGCTGAACATGATATTATATAGTCTGGTATATCCCTTTGCTCAGTTGGGATCCCTTGGTCTGGCTGTGTCCCTTTCTAACTTCTTGTGCACACCCAGGCTCCTTCCTGTTGGGTTGCAGTGAGAAACAGTGTGTAACAACTGCCCAGCAATAATGAAATAATTGCTGTATAATCAACCCCGTTTTCAGCCCAAAAATCCAAAACAGAGCATCATACTGACCATTATGAAGAAAATGAACTCTATCCTAGATAAAACCAGTGCACCTTCATAAGTGATCCAGATAATTCCATCTCTATTGCCATTGTTATTTCACACTCCTCTAATTTCTGTATTATCAGATATTTGAGTGTGCCATAGGTGAATGTATTTTCAACTTCCTGAACTACTTGGAAGCATTGTAGTCTCATAAGATTTGAGACTTAATTTTGCACGTGCTCAGTAATCTTTCCTTAAAAAAAATTAATGTAGCTTTTATGACATCATAATGGCTTGAAAGTATGAACTGGCATGTCAAATCCTCAGTTAACTTACTGAAGAGTGGCAATGTTTTTAATTGCTTATGGATTCATACTACATCTCTAGTGGATCCAAAGATCTCATTAAAGTTTTTAAGTAAATAAAAACATTTTTTAAACTGTCTCATGCATTTTCATGGTAGAATATAACAGTTGGAAAAAATTAGAGTTTTACTGGAGGTACGTTATATTTCTGTGAGAATTCCCACTTTTCAGTTTTACAATCAATTTTTTTAACATTCATGTTGAAATAGTACTTTCAGTCAAACAGCAGAGCTATTAGGAGAAATAAACAGGAAAAAGATCTATTTACAGCTGAGATTTGAAAATGCAGAAAGCTGCGAGTCAGAATGCAAAATGACAGGAATCAGAAGAAATTGGTAGAGATGGTAGGAATAACAAGAAAGAATGCAGATCAGAGAGAAGAGGAGCTGCAAAGAGTATTTTGTAGCTGTAGTCCAGCTACATGGAAAAGCAGTGGATGCAGAGGAATTGTCAACATAACATAAAGAGCTCTTCTCTTTAGTTTACTTGTGATTGTATCTTGTTGTCCCTTCTGACAGTGTTCTATTTATAGCTTACTTTAGGACCTTCTCTGGGTGTCTTATCTGATGATTTCCTGGGGTTTTTTTAAGATATCTGCAAATGCAGAGGCAGTTATCATTAATGGGTATAATTTCAAAGCTGAGGCTGCCCTAGACACAGACTATATATAAGCCTAAAACAGTCACAAATGTGATTTTCCTTGTAGTCCCAGTTAGAAAAATTACATTTTTGAGTCTTTGATGTGCATAAGAGGTCCTTATACTGAGGTTGTGTATTCTGTCTTGTCTACAGGAACACATTCCTCTAATATCAGTTCAAAATTATGTTCTCAGATCAGTTCCACATATTAAATTATTTTATTTGCAATTGGTAGAAGTTCCTTTCTAGTACTGCTGCAGTCAACACGATGTGTGTGTCTTTAGTGATAAAGTCGAGTTTAGTTTAGCAGCACCTCACCAAGTAAGTCCCTGAAAGTCCTGTTAGTAGAAAGCCCCATTGGGCTGTGTCCAGTTCTTCATAAAAACGGTATCTGCAAATATACTGGTCATCTCCAGAACCTTTCTGCAATATTTGTATTTTCTGAGGTAGCTTTAATCTTCTGAGGTTTCCTTTAAGACCCATTCCAATTTTCACTACATTTTTACATTTGTTGCCTATTTTGCACAGTCTGTCATGCACAGCTGTGTCCTGTCTCTGGACTAACCTTCTTCAGCATTGCAGAAGGACTTTTAACTTTTAATCAGCGAGTAAAATTTCCTGAGACAATAACAAGAGAACTAGCTGTGTGGTACTTTTTTGCCTTTTGTAAAACTTTTGTTTTGTTTTGTTCTTGAATAGCCTTTCCTTTTCCTTCAGGGACTCCCTAGATTTCTCTGGGCTACTTCTTGTTTCTGCCAGATGATCTCATCTGCAAAATACAACTGGCCCCTCCCTCTAGTGGTTTGGCCTTGTCATCCCAGGTTTCTCTTTTAATACACAGTGGGCCTTGCATTCGTCAACCATAGCACGTTCAAATGGTGAAAAGCTCATTGGTGCCTGGAGCACTAACTTCCTTACAGGCAAACTAAAATACCAGCCATTCATCTTAGTCTGATCCTGTACTGTTAATGAATTTTCACAGCATGCATTTCAGTGTTAAATGAAACATTTCTGTAAGGCTGTCTAAGAAGGGTATAGAGTGATTTTTATACTTCTGTCTCAAGAGAATAGTTTCATGAGCTTAAAATTTGTCCTCTGGCAAGTTATAATGTCCTCTGACATACCAACCAAGCAAATAATGGGATCAAGGGTACAATAACCTGATGGCTTTTTATGGTTCTTAGGGAAAAGGCTTCTAGGTATCGAGTAGCATAGATATTTATTGCTGAAATAAAGGCACTTGGAAACAATTCCAGCCTCAGGAACGGCACACACCTGCAAGAAAACAGGGAAAAACTCCCTCTCCGTTACTAATAATGCAATATGGCGCTGTCATCTTATTCTGATCTGTATGCGTCCTGTTTTTCCTACCCAGTTCTTTTGCTTGATGAAGAGTAGGGACATGTATGTTTCCTTCAGCCTCCTGAACAAGACTTTTTGTCTCACATCCCTCCTTCTCCCTCCTTCTCTCCCTGGGACATCCCACCATTAACACCAGATGTCATGAGGCTGTTGCCTCTTGGGGCATCAGACCACAGTATGAAACAGAGAAAAAAGGACTGCAATAATGCAACAGTCCTTAAAATTTGGGTATGCACATTCAGAGCCAACATCTCTTCCTCTGTTCCCTCACAAGTCCTCTCATTCCTACAGGTTCGTAACAGTCATCCCTGGGGGTATTCAAAAGCTGTGTACTTCAGGACATGCTCTAGTGGCCAAGGTTGTGGCGCTTTTTTGTGTTGACGGTTGGACTCGGTGATCCTAGAGGTCCTTTCCAACCATGATGATTCTGTGATTCTTAGAAAAACAAGTTCCCTGGTCCATATTTAATCAGCTCCCCGCTTATCCCCATTCCCAGCATTCCCATAACAGCATATCCTTCTTATCATAGAATCATAGAATCCTAGGGGTTGGAAGGGGCCTCGAAAGATCATCTAGTCCAACCCCCCTGCCAGAGCAGGGTCACCTAGAGCACATCACACAGGAAGGCGTCCAGGCGCGTTTTGAATGTCTCCAGTGAAGAAGACTCCACAACCTCTCTGGGCAGCCTGTTCCAGTGCTCTGTCACTCTCACAGTAAAAAAAAAATTTCTGATATTGACCTTAAACCTCCTATGCTCCAATTTGTATCCATTACTCCTTGTCCTATCACTTGTCATCACTGAAAAAAGCTTAACTCCATCTTCTTGACACTCACCCTTTACATATTTGTAAACATTGATGAGGTCACCCCTCAGTCTCCTTTTCTCCAAACTAAAGAGACCCAGCTCCCTCAGCCTTTCCTCATAAGGGAGATGTTCCACTCCCTTCATCATCTTTGTGGCTCTGCGCTGGACTCTTTCAAGCACTTCCCTGTCCTTCCTGAACTGAGGGGCCCAGAACTGGACACAATGTTCCAGATGCGGCCTCACCAATGCAGAATAGAGGGGGAGGAGAATCTCTCTTGACTGACTAACCACACCCTTTCTAATGCACCCCAGGATGCCATTGGCCTTCTTAGCCACAAGGACACACTGCTGGCTCATGGTCATCCTCCTGTCCACCAGGACCCCCAGGTCCCTTTCCCCTACACTGCTCTCCAGCAGGTCAGCCCCCAACCTGTACTGGTACATGGCGTTTTTCTTCCCCAAATGCAAAACTCTACACTTGACCTTGTTAAACTTCATCAGGTTTTTCCCCGCCCAAGTCTCCAGCCTGTCTAGGTCTCTCTGAATGGCAGCACAGCCTTCTGGTGTGTCAGCCACTCCTCCCAGCTTGGTGTCATCAGCAAACTTGCTGAGGGTACATTCAGTACCCTCATCCAGGTCGTTGATGAAGATGTTGAACAACACCAGTCCCAGTATCGACCCCTGAGGGACTCCACTAGTCACAGGCTTCTACCTAGATTCTGCCCCACTGACTACAACTCTCTTAAACTTCTTAAACATAATTTTTCCATTTTCCCTGGAAGAAAGAGTGGAATGGGAGGGAAGTGAGTTTGTGTAAGTCCTGAGCTCCCTCACTCTCTTCAGTCTCTGGGAAGGTTAATGATTAATTAAAGCCATCTGCTCAGAGCCTTCCCTCCATGTTGTTAGTTCGATTCTGTCACATATGTTCACACAAAATCTAAATAAAACTGCCTTCTTCTCCCATACTTCTTAACAACTTGAGAGTAAAGTAATGGTCTTTGACTTGAAAATCACCTAAAAATTAAATTGTGATGAGCCTGTCTTCAGTACATTAGAAAGAATCCACAGAAACTTATTAAAACTATTTTAAAGCAAGACTTACCATAATTCTATTTGATCGTTATCATAGAAGTAACAAAAACATCAAGTCTAGCTTGAGAGACAGAGAAAGGGAAACTGTGTCTTATTAGATAACTGTCACCCCATGAACTGATGCACTTTAAAAAAAAGAAAAAAAAGGCATCTTGGGACTTCCTGTAAAAGTGCCCTTATTGACTTAGAGGAGGTCAAAATAAATATGAGGCAAAGGCCACAAAAATGGTAGAATGGAAAGAATTGCCTCTCTGAGGAATTATTCATCCTTCATGAGTACTGTATCCCCAGGGTTGATGGTGCACAGCTGAGCCCAGGCAGCAGCTGTTCTTTTCACATATTCTCTCTAATAAATAAAAAAAAATACCATGCTTATTTTTCATAGACAGGAATTCAGGCAGGTAAAAATATATATTAACTTTTTATCTACTTGCTGGCCTTTTCTTGCTAAGTAGGCTGTTTATATAGTAGTGGTAGTATCAGTAGCAGCAGCAGCAGCAGCAGCAGCAGTAGTATTAACAGTCATCTTGAGAGAATACAGACACATATAGAAATATATTTCCATGCATGGTTATTTCCTTCCTGCATGCTTTAAAAGTAGTCACAGGCTGTGGAAATTGTTTATTTTCTCCCCTCTCTGCCTTTTACTGACACCCCAAGATTTCCTGCATCAGGTTCTTACATTTCTCCCAGCACTTCTGAGGGAGAAATCTGTCCATACAGCAACACATACCTCTCAAATGTTTATTCTTCTTTGAGGGAGTTTCCCACTCCTAAAAAACCTGTGTTGTTGTCACCCTGTGGAAAATGGACATACAGGGTTTCTCTGAATTAAGTCATGCTTAAGCCAGCACGGAAGTTGCAGAAAAACAACCAGTGCAGACTTTTAAATGTGGCAGTGATGGCAAAGTGATGGAATTGTCTTGAATACAAATTTAACACATTATGAATTATTCTCTTTTTTTGAAATAACAGCAATATAATCACAGACAAAGAGTAAGATATATGAAGTCCTTATTTTTCACCGCAAAATCCCATTTATATATAGTCTTGTAAACTATTCTTGTCTCACTATAGCTATCAGATACTTCTATGAATACTAGACACCCTTCCATATTCCTTTCCTTTTCTCCTTCATTGTTTAAATAGACATAAAGTTATGTATGTCTGTGATTGTTCTTATTGGCCTTTAAGTGTATTTTTGGTTTTTAACTTAAAGAAGCAATGAAACTTAAGAACAAAAGTAATTTCTTCAGTAAATTAACTAAACCCTCTGAAGTTGCCCAAGCAATAAATTGGTGTTAAATATTTATAATGGTACACTTTTAAAATATTTCTCTTGATACAGACACAGATCAAAAAATATCAATCCAGTAAGCATGGCTCCAGAAGTCAGATAGTATTTAATGAAAAAAAAAATAATGTATTTATTATGGATCAGACTTTTTCATAGAATCATAGAATCATCCTGGTTGGAAGGGACCTTGAAGATCAAGTCCACCATAACCTAAATACCCCTACCATAACCTAATTTACCCATTCAGTGCTTAAGTCATGTCATTAAACACTGTATCTACATTTCTTTTAAACACTTCCAGGGATGGAGACTCCACGACCTCCCTGGGCAGCCTTTTCCACTGTCCAACCACTCTTTCGGTAAAGAAACTCTTTCTTATATCCGGTCTACACCTCCCCTGGCGCAGCTTCAGGCCATTTCCTCTCATCCTGTCATTATTTACCTTGGAGAAGAGGCCAACTCCCATCTCCCTACAACCTCCTTTCAGGTAGCTGTAGAGAGCGATGAGGTCTCCCCTCAGCCTCCTCTTCTTCAAACTAAACAGTTCCAGTTTCCTCAGCCTTTCCTCACAGGACTTATTCTCCAGACCATTCACCAGTTTGCTAGCTCTCCTCTGGACATGCTCCAGCACCTCAACATCCTTCTTGTAGTGAGGAGCCCAGAACTGGACACAGTGCTCGTGGTGTGGCCTCACCAGTGCTAAGTACAGGGGCACAATCACCTCTCTATTCCAGCTTTTATTATATGCCTGCTTCTGCTAGAGCTTAAAAATGCTGTGTGCATCAACAAGCAGAATTTATTTGAAGATGAAACTCAGAAGAAAATAGTTACCTATACAGTTAGTAATTGCTGTTCATCATGCACTGAATATCAGGTTTTGTCTGAGAAAAAAACAAAGAAGTTGAAAGTACACCTTCTTCTCCTTCTAAAAATCCTTCTTTAAGCTTCTCTTTATTGTGATGAAAGAATAAAAAAATGTGACACTAGTAAAAAGTAACTGTATTTTAGTAGTCTTAGAAAATGTAGCTCTTGAGAAGAGAAATTCTTCTTTTCTTTTCTAGAGAATCTGAAAAATAACTTCAGATCGCATTAACTTTACAGTATATGATGCTCTGCAAAGCCTGTTGTCATGATTTCTATTGCATTACACAAGCCATTTGAATTAGGAGCCTACCTTTCCAACTCTCTTGATTATGTCCCTGCTTTACTTCTTACATTCCACATTAGTACTGTATCACATCAAGAGCATAAAGAAAAGAGATTATCTCTAATTTTTGCAGGAAAAGAGAGAATTGGCAAATTTTAACTTGGAACACTGCACAAAAGTTGTACCTCAAGCTGAACATACCATCAGGAAGTCCCCTCTACTAAAGTTAAAAGCTGATAAACTTTGCTGCCTGTGCATTTGCCTGAACAGATAAGAGTGCCAAATGCCCCATATTACATTCCTTTCACAGACCAGATATATGGTCTCTTTTTTTCTGGTAGCTCCACAAAATGCCAGGCACCATTCCTTGGCCCTCTGTGTCACCCTTCTTGCTTGTGTTGATCAAGGTCAATGCATGGCCCCTTGAATGTCCTTGTTCCTCTCTGCATGATCGTGTACAATTCGTCTTGTCCTCTCCATGTTCACAAGTTAGTAGCTGACAAAACCCTGCCCACCTCTACCCCCCCAAGGGAAGATAAAAGGGGAATAAGGGATAGACACTTAAAGGTTGGAAAATGAAACTGGAACAAGTTTACTGTAACTCAGAAAAGGGAGTAACATGGAGGGTGACAAAGAAATATATAAACTTAAATACAACCAAGCTGCCAAACACAAAAATTAGTGGCAGAGACAAGAAACATAAGGCTAATGATAATGATAATAAGCTAGTTTTTAGAGAGGATTTCACAAAATAGCCAAGAGAATCCAGGCCCATATCCATGCATCGTGCATTCATCAATACAGAAAATTTTTCTAATGTTATGCCTGCTTGTTAGTTGCACAAAGACAGGCTTCCAAATTGTCTGTCCAAATACATCTAAATGTTCTTTTGTCTTTTTATGCTCATAAGCACTGAATTTCAAGAATGAGAAATCTTCAAGATCTGATTTTTTTTCATGCACCAGCCCTTTTCTTTCCTGCATGTACTTCAAGAGTCTCTCAACCTTTCAGATGTTTTCTATTAAATACTAATGGTGGTATCATTAATCTTTTTACAATTTAATAGTCCAAAGAAAAAGATCATCCCTTGAATGCCTTTTAAAAATCCCAATAAATTACCCTTTGTAACTGGGCAATAGGTTTTTTATTCCTTTTGAAAGTATCCTGCAGGCAATAGATGAAAATATGTTGAAATAGTGCTGGCCTACTTCAGTTATCTAGTCATGGTACCAATGCAGGAAGTTTCTGAATTACTCTATCTGCTTGAAGAGGATGGAATTTCTGTGTATTCCCTTTAAAATTCAGCAAACAAGAGTTCAAATATTAACAGATCTAATAAAAACTTCCAAGCACACAGATTTTCTAGTTTATCTTGACAAATTTTGGTTTTATTCTAAAAAGTAAGAACAGCAAAATGAGCTATAAAATTCAGTACTTTCTCATTCATATAAAATTCAGTCACTCTGGATCACATAGATTCTATTATGGCAGATGTTTTACTATTTTGTGTTTGTGTAACAGTGCATATTGAAACAGTGCTTCCAAATTAATTAAAAAACAGTCCTCTGCTAAGAAGCTGACAGCGCAAGTTGGATAGGTGGTAAAGAAGCAGCACATGGTTAAAGAAAAATTATAGAATGGAACCCAGTAGCAGAAAATTCCTTACAAAAATGTTTTTGAAAGAAAGAGGAATTTAAAGGGTCAGGAAAGAATGCAAGTGAAACCAAGTAGTAGATGGCATCTTGAATGATGTTCAGTGTGGAACACCATATCTATACTGTATTATTATTTAAAGAGTAATTGCACTCCACAATTTAAAATGTTCCAAATAAAAGCCAAATCTGACTTATATGAGAGAAAATCATAGAATTGCAGAATCATTGAATAGCAAGGGTTGGAAGGGGCCTTAAAGATCATCTAGTTCCAACCCCCTACATAGGCAGGGACACCTCCCACTAGACCAGGTTGCTCAAAGCCCCATCCAACCTGGCCTTGAACACTTCCAGGGATGGGGCATCCACAGCTTCCCTGGGCAACCTGTTCCAGTATCTCATCACCCTCACACTAAAGAATTTCCTCCTAATGTCTAACCTAAATCTCCCCTCTTCCAGTTTAAAGCCATTACCCCTTGTCCTCTCACTCCATGCCCTTGTAAGAAGTTCCTCCCCAGCTTTCCTGTAGCCCCCTTAGATACTGTAAGGCTGCTGTAAGTTTTCCCTAGAGCCTTCTCTGGGCTGAACATCCCCAACTCTCTCAGCCTGTCTCCATAGGAGAGGTGCTCCAGCCCTCAGATGTCTTAGTGGCTGTCCTCTGGACAATCTGGATTACCTGGAGAAAGTCAGACAATGGGGTAAGGTATAGTTTATGGTTAAAATATGGGAATCTGAGCTCAGATGTTGAACCAAACAAAACTAGAATTTGAGTGGTAAAAGATCATATTGGAAGAGAAGAAATAGGTAGGAGCAGGGAAAGAATAGCAGAGATAATGAATTGAGAGGAGGAAGGTGAGGAATAGAGGTGAAAAGAAAATAAAAATGCTGGTTTTACAGGACTAGAGAAAAAGATATATATTGTACCCAAGATGAACGGAACCCTGTATCTGCTGTTGGAACTAGTCCCACTTGGATGCTTCTTTACTGCTTTTGCATTTTGTACCCATATGTTATGTATGCTGTGATCCCAAGTTATAACTGGGCATGCAATTATGCCTGCTTTACCCCTGGAATTCCTTTTATGCAGAAAGATTTTGTTTAAACTAGCTTTCTGCCTAGTCTTGAAGCAGAGCAAGAGAATTTGAGTATCAGTTTGACCTGGCACATCTCTTGAGAGAATCATTCGGAGCATGCGGTAAAGCAATAGCTGTCTCTCGTTTTGTGTTTGTCTACATGTATGTAGCAAAGCAACTGGTGAATTAGGTCCCTTCAGCCACTGCCACAAAACCAGAAGTTCAGGCCAACTGAGTGTGCCAACAACATGAAGGGGAAAAGCAGTGATCCTCTGGCAGAGAGCCAGAGAGCTTGCAAGGGAATGGGGATTAAGAACCCATATGCTTGCTCAGCTGGGGTGGTTTGACTAGCATGGAAGCAAAACATTGAGCTCATCCAAGAGGAAGAGAGGAGAAGACAGTCAGCAGAGCAGCCAAAGGATCCTTTGGCATTTCAGAGAAGATGATAAAGGGGCAGGATAATGGCTCAGTAAATTTCATTGGAGACCAGAGTCAGGAATCCAGATTGCCCATTGCAACAAAATATGAATTATTATATTAATGACTTCTGCAGGAATTTTTCAATGCCTAATTCAGTAAGACTTTTGAAAAATGCAAAGTACCTGGAGACATCACGCACTTTTAATGCACTTGTTTGTTCATTAGAACGTCTCATGTGTACAATCATTACATGCACTGTACTGGTGGCAAGTTTAGGCTGTAATTCATCGCATAATGCCAGCAGTGTGAGCATTTTGAAGCAATGCACAGAACAAAAGCATTAAATTTGCCCTACACATTCTTTGGAACTGGTCCCTGAAATCCTTCAACCTCCTTTGTGTGAGGATGGATAGAGACAAAAAGAGCGATGGATAGACAAAGAGAGAGAGAGGGAGAGAGAGAGAGAGAGATTTGAAGACACATGGGAATGACCATTTCAAATTGCAAAGTGCCAGAACATGAGGTTAAAGTGGGTACGTGAGGCAATGGGTCAGGAAGTGAGGTGGACCATGCTCATGTGGCCACTGTTGCTATGATACCATTTTATTTTTTAAATTATTCCTTCCACCCTTTGCTGTTCCCCTTCCCTCTGCCCAGTGTTTTGTTGGGTTTTTTTGCCTGTTGCTCTGTCTGAGCCTAGAGGAGCTGGAGGAAACCTACACCAATTAGGAGCTTGTTGAACTCACTTCACAGGGAAAAGTTCTGCATGTGGGTTGGAGAGTCACTAATGGGGCATGTGAATACCAAAGGGTCATGTCTCATTGTCATGGCAAACTGGATCTCTTCACATGAGCTGGGTGCATTCATGTCAAGGAAGCGGCTTTCTGTTTTAATGTACCCTAAAGTTTTTCTCCACCATGCTGAAAGTGATTACTCTGAAAACTGTACCCCAGGCTGTTCTCAACCTAACTATCTACAATTCATCAGACACCCTAAGCTGCAAGATTTCAGGGTTTTGTTTTGGTTACAGGTTCTTAACTGCTACTCATCTCCTGCTGATATTGCAGAAAACCTGCCAAAAGCCTTCTTTTGTAGATATAAATGAATCTGGATTAGTTTCCAGACATTCTGTCAAGAAATTATACAGCACATAAGCTCCAAAAAGCCATGTTTTTTTCCATGACCATTCCTGTACAGGCATTTGTCTAATTTTATCCACATATGGTTTGTTTTTCTGAAAAAAAATCCAGATATTTAAAATGTACATTTCAAATGAGCATCCTTAGCAGCCAGGAATAGTTGCATTGTTTTACACATGGTTTCTAGTGGCTCAGTATGGACAGTTTGCTTTTTTATTGCTTAGCATAATGAGTAATCAGAAAGAGAAATAAGCAGAACTAGCAATTTTCATTTAATTTGGCACTTCTTTTTAATTTATTTTCAGTCTAAATGAAGATGTTGGTCTTGTATATTTGCTATTGAAATCAATGTGATCACATGCTGACTTAGATGGTAATGTTAATGTCAATACGATAACATCTCAGCCCCACACTGTTCACTGGTCTGCACCATCCAACATCTTTATCTCCTCTTCTCTCCCCAGCACTGCAGTGATAACACTCACCATTGCCAGTCAGACATGAATATAGTGGGTGCTTGGAAGAGAGGTTACACTGGAAAGAATGTTGTGGTCACCATCCTGGATGACGGCATTGAAAGAAATCATCCAGACTTGATGCAGAATTATGTGAGTGTTCACAGGAATCCAGATTTGCTGCTTTATTATTACCTGAACAAATTTGCTGCTCCTGGAGGGAGGGAGAATCATACAATGTTTTCCTCAAATGTTAACAACTATGGGAAGAAGGAAGACAGCTTTTGGTCATCTCTATTGGTTTTTTAAGACTATTCTATCTGAATATATTTATTACATGGATACCTCTTGTAGCTGACTACTGAATTTCTGAAGGACTGGAAGCAATGATAGGATGCTTTTTTCTGTTTTCTGTGTTTATTTTAGTTAGTATCTTCGCACTATTAGAACTGAGAAAAAGAATATAGTGCTTTTCAGTTAACGTGTGCAGCTGAAGTCCATTTATGGCCAATACATTCACCTAGCAACACAGTAGCTCTTCTCAAAGACTAAAATTTTAGGCATGTCCTTCCGTGTATTTATTTTGAATTCTATTTATATTACTGATAGAAATAATATTAAAGGAAAAGGACATGACTTGTTACGATTCACTCAGTAAAAAACAGGTGTAGAGTATTTTGGGGACTTTCTAGTAAATCTCTTTTAACTCCAGTAAGTCTACTCACAATTTTAAATAGAACTGTGTCCTTTTTTTCTGTGTCCTATGCCTGATGTCATCTCAGAAGGAGTCTGTTTGCTTGTGATTCATCACATTTAAATGATTGGCTTAATATCCCTTGGAGGGGACGTGTGAGGCGAAGCTCCTTCTCTAATGGGTGACTTCTTGTGTTAGTGCCAGAATTTGAAGCTGTTCAGAGCATCAGGACCACGTTCTACTACAGTGATTAGTCCTGTGCTGTGGGAGTAGGCATTACATGAAAGCACATGAGGACCATATCATTTCTCTGAAATAAATTATGCAAGGTGTACATTCACACAGGGTAAGAAAATTAACAAATATATTTGGATTGGTGGGACTGGTGAAGATGACCAGCACAAGTCATGTATACCTTCAGTCCCATTACAGATGTAGGTCTTGTAAAAAGGCCCTGGACAGAGGCTTTTCACCAGAGAGCATATAATCTTGACAGAGCATGGAAGAGATGAAGGTGACAAAAAACACCTTTGACAGACCATCAAAAGCTACAGTTGTGCCCACAGTTTAAAGCTGTTTGTTATAAATCAGCCATACTTATGTCTGTATCCTTCTCTATGCTGCATGTGGAACTCAGCTTTGAAATACACGAGGATGACTGCATAAAAAGAACTGACAGGCAAATGCCCTATTTGTCAATGTATGCTTGATCCTAATGCATGCCACGGCTTTCATTTTAATCTCTTAAGTTATTTAAACAAACCAAATATAATTTTATATCCTCATTGAATGACCCAGGTTGTATCACATGTCACCTCATCCCTGTACTGTCCTTCTGCTGAATTTAAAGCGGCTATTTATTCCCTTACTGCCTCCTCTCTTCCTTTCCTCACGCCAACAAGGAATTCCCCTAAAGCAGTACACATTGCTTGTTTATGACAAATGCCTTCTATATGTCAGATTATTGCTGGTGTGGCTGCAAACAGGAATATTTGAGGTGGATGTGGTAACTGGTTTTGAACAAAGAAGAGATTAAAAAGAGCTGCTTGCCGTGTCAACACACCACATGCTACTACATTGATTAATGGGAGCCATACAAACCAGCAGCTATTTACACTATAAACTATTTTCAGCTATAAGAATTCTGGTAAATGTAAAATATGGAACAAAAATACAGAGGTATCTTCCAAATATTTTAAACATTCACGCTTCCAGGGAAATGGGAATGCGTTTTATGTTGCATTTCAAGCTGTGTTTTTCTAACAATATTTTAAAAAAATATGGTATTATTCTTATTCCTTGAAACTATGACTGAAATTTCAGTCATAATTGTGCAAATAATTTATTGAATCTTGAAACACTTAGCAAAATCTCAGTTTTGAGAATGAACTCTCTTAAGTTCCAAAATTTTCTTGGAATAAAAGTCTTCTGCTTACATGAAACACCACTCACTGTTTCCTCTCTGATGATGAAACTATGTTTATTTCAGGACATTTGTTTTCCTTCTTTTTCCAAAAATAAAATAAAATAGAATATGTAAATCCTGTAACTATTAAAAATACAATGCTTTCCTAAAACATGTAATCATCATAAGACCACAGGAATGTTAGTTAACCTAATTAATCTCTTGTAGGAACCTGCTAAAGAATGTGTAGGCCACATGAGTCAATTGCTAATTAATGAGAAACTGGTTTTCTTTCTCCTGATGGCTACAGGATTCGCAAGCCAGTTTTGATGTCAATGGAAATGATTTTGACCCTATGCCTCGATACGATGCCAGCAACGAGAACAAGTAAGATGCTATGACATTCATGACATTTTCAATATAGTTCATCGAGTAGAAAGTACCAGTTTTCTATGAAAGTCTAAGAAACTTGGTTCCTCATGAAACAGCATGATTTACATTTAAGTCTTTTGAAAGACTTATTTATGTATCTTCCATATATGAAACTTACTCTTCGAAAGCATTTGAAGCCATCCAAAAACATGTAAAAATGAATATGAATTATCTGAGCATGTGAAATAAACAATTTTCAATCCCTTTGGAATGCAGAATGTAAGAGGTGACTCTTGCTTTTCTCAGATGTCATCTCATTGAGTTATTTGGGGTTATTATGTGTGACAACTATCTTGGCTCTTGAACTTTATAGACTTTATGTATTGAAGAAATAGACAAGTTAATGGAAATTTTTTAATCTTTTTTTTACCATGTTAATAATGTCTTTTGAAGTGAAGGAGATTTTACATGTGGAATTTTGATAGAAACCTTACAAGCCCAGACATGCCAAATCTGTCAGATTATTTTATCTGTGTCAAATGACTGGTTGGCTATATCTCCGTGAATGACTTATTTCTCCTTCAGAGCTTTGCTTCCTAACATTTGTCATTCCAGCTCTGCTCTTTGCATGTGCTGTGGTGAAGTCTGGGGGAGGCACTGAAAGGGGCATCTTACCTGGGGAAGCATGCCACCCTTCTGCCCACATGGGATTTGAGGGCAGTTATTTGTAGGTAACCTTTTTTACACTAGGTACTTGGCAGAAAGAAATACCTGTCTGTGGAATTGAATGAATTAGAGGAAGAAGAATCCTAGTAGTTGACAACATGCTGACTGTACATTTTGTTTTCTTGTGGGTTTGGTTGTTTTTATTTTATTCTATTTATTTTATTTTATTTTAGTAAGCATTTAGTATTGTTTGTCTGCAGAAGGGAGACTACAAGAGGTGAAACTTTGTCCTTTACACAACTGAAATGATTTTGGGTTTGTGTTGGCTCTTCCCTACAATCCCTCAGACTTTCTCCAGAAGAATGCAGTAGGTGTGAGCTGACAGCCAGCAGCAAAACTGAAGACTGGTTTGACTAGAGAAACCTGTTGCACCAAATTTGGATCACACTTTGATGGGAGAATTCTTTCCTGGTCAACAACTTCTTCATAACAGCTAGGAGCCATGTTTGGACTGGCTGAATAACAGGGCCTTGTTAGGGATAGCTGCCTGTTACATATAGATCCTCTTGTCTTACAGTGATTTTCAAGGATCTACTTTCAGCCATAGGGTGAAGTAACTGTGAAAACTGAGGTGAATTCTGCCAAATTATTGTTTGGTCAGTCAGCTTGATGCTGCCTGTTAGGCCAAGATGAGAAACGTGTAAGGATTTAGCTCTTAGAAGCTGTATAAATAAATGTTAATGCACACACACAGACACATCTTAGTTGTGATGCCTACAAGCAGTTCAAAATACTACATTGGTATTAATTTTAATTGTAATAATAGTTTATTTCTGTGGGACTGCAGTCTTGCTGTATGTTCTCATTCAGTTGTTCTTGTTTAATGCTGTTTACGTGCTGCCAAATATTTTCATCTAGAAACAAGCACATGCAAGAGCTGTTTCTTTCTCTTTTTGCCCGCTAGGCATATCTTTCTCATCCTATTTTGATATAGAAGCTCAGTTTACTGAATTGTATCTCTTCTTCACTGGAAATCCCCTAAAGCAAGAATACCATGAGAGAATAAAAACAGAAATTCAGTAAAACTGTTTGGTTTGAAATGTGTAAATATTCTGCGTGTGCAGGATAGTGTAAGTTTAAGCAAAAAGAAAACACTTATGTGGAACAAATGGTAGATAAACACAGTCAAGTCAGTGACGAGCAAGGACTTCATTCAGAGCTAGATGATCATATGGGAAATGCTAATACTACACTATAACTGTTAGGAGTTATCCTCAAGACACACGTTCATTGAAACAGAAGAATAAATAGAATTCTATCAATTCTTACTCTTTCCAAAGCTTTCTATTTATGTTACAATTGAGGGATTTGATGTGTCATTTTTACCTTGTTTTAGAGGTGTCTTGTCACTAGTGTAGAAAAGTCAGCATCAGTAAGTGTACTATAAAGTTTTGGTGGCTAATGACAGAAATCTCTGCTTTGCTTGTAAGAGGTCCGAGGACTACAAGCAAGGTTTATACCATACTAGTTACCTGGAAAAGAAGTAGGACCATAGATTTTTTTTGCAGCCCCGAGTATGTAGGCGTTGCCACTCAGCATGCTGCAGTAACTTATTTGTATGACTGACCACTTCAGCATCAGCCCTGTCTTTGTACTAGATGTTTATATTGAAG
The DNA here is from genome assembly GCF_020740795.1 of Apus apus. Taxonomy (NCBI): domain Eukaryota; kingdom Metazoa; phylum Chordata; class Aves; order Apodiformes; family Apodidae; genus Apus; species Apus apus. The sequence goes on along the minus strand of NC_067312.1, from coordinate 37,176,883 downwards.
CCCTGTACAAAGTGTTGAATAGCAAGACTGCAGCTGCTTGATCAGCACAAAAGAGTGGTCACCCCCACTCTTACTTCATGTTTGCTTTTTCCTCATTTCCCCAGCCTTCATGCATCTCTTCAGACTGAATCATGCTGAGAGCTGCACTGTCGACAACAGCACCAACAAATTACATTTTCAGCCAGGTCAGCCAGGTACATCATTTAGCTCAGCCTGAGGTCAGAGGAGAGTGAGACAGGCACAAGTGGGGGAAAATGAGGTGTGGCCTGAACCTCTCACTAGTAATGTGAGTTTCAGTGAACTAAGGTGACTGTGTGACAGTGCCCCAAGTGCCTACAAATTGTCCACAAAACTGCGTGTTATGGACAGGCTGTTGCCAGTGGTGGCCTCCAAGGAGTTTTGAGAGAAGATGTGACAGTCAGCCTGGCCCTCTGCGAATACTCCCCAGCTGAGTTGCTGGTTTGCATCACAACACATCCCTCTCTCCTGCTGTCCACCACCCCTTCTCCCCAAGCACGCTTCAGAGACATGTCCTGGCTCATCTGCATGAGGATGCTCCCCTCCTTGGAGTTGGGGCATGGTGAGGGTACAGTTGGAGACTTCACAGTTCAGGTGCATTCTGAGGGATTCAGTCTGTTTGATGCTGCTAGGAGCCAAGCACCTCCAGCTGTGAATCACAGCTGAGTCTTTTTCTTTGTCTGGCTACTGAACTCATCACTTTCTTACAAAGCATGTCCAGAGAACGGAGGCTGCTTTCTCTTTTGTTGCTAGTTAGAATGTTATGTGGGTTATAAAATTTCTCTCCTAGAGCTGGGGGATTAGATTTTTTTGTGCCTTGCTTCCCTGGTGAATACTCTCACTGCCCAGTTCCTGAGGATCTGCCATGGGATGTGGTGGTGAGAAAACAGTTACTGTGCTGTACTGAGCTTCGTCAGTCTTATCAGGAAGTACAGCATCAGTGTACTGTACTACCATCTTTTGGACACAGAGGCATGTGAAGCATATAGTGTAAGATTATTTGACAACCTAATAACCACTTAGAGGCTCAGTATTTCCAATTATCAGGAACACTGAGCCTGGTAAGCAGCACCTAAGCATCTTTAACTTTTGGGGCTGTCACACTTCCTTAGTTTCCACTGGACTCAGTAAGAGTTACACACCTACGTACTGAAAAGCACTACTAGTAGTCTCTATATTTTTATGTGTCTAAAATATCTTCAGAAATTGGGGCAGGAATTCTGGCTGTCCAACATACAAGATCATTTGGCACTAGATACTCCAGTTGTGCATGGAAGTTGAGGTAACCATAACCAGGGAATGTTCTGAAAGCTGTGCTTCATAATGTGCAAGATCAATTTGGTTGATTCCTGCTTCCTGCTGTAACAACTGGACAACATAGTGTAATGGTGGTTTGTATATTCCAGTAAAGGCGGGATATACATTGCTTTGTGAAATTATCTAGTTTATTCTACCTCATTCGATAACCCAACCTTAAGGGATGGAAATGATAAACAGTAAAAAGAATTGCTGTAAAAATAAGCAGGTGTCTCTGGGCAGCTTTGCACGCAGCTGTAAAACATCAGGGTACTGGACCTGTTTGCTGACTTTTCCTTTTTTTTATTAATAGTGAAGGCTTTTTGTTGCTCAGGCTTATTGGTGAGGAAAAGGGAAAGAAAAAAATTATCAGGGGGATTGTGAAGCAACTGTACATAACCAGAGTGGTACTTACCAAAATTATATTTCTGAATTTTTACGTTAAATCTTATATTAGCTAAGGAGACTAGGAGGGTAGATTAGACCGATCTTTCAAGGCTTGTAGTCAAAATCAGGGTTGAATGATAGTTTCTTTAACTACTATGGTATGTAGGAGTTCTGCCAGAACTTTACTTTGGTTTCTACAAATTGGCAACAAATCACAAAGCTTATAAATGGCACAGGTCTGTACTAGAGCTTCCCTTTGCTCAGAGGCTAAAGACAGCAGTCAGCTGTGGATGAAGTCATTCCTGCTACTTAAAGCATCTTGTTTTGGTTTACTGCTGAGTACTGCTGCTTTATTATTTTTCTGTTATTCTGCCATTACCTGTAAACATCTGTTTTGAAAGAGCTGGGCAGCCACAGGTCCTTAGACAAAATGCAGATGGGATCACTGAAGTGGTACTCTACATGTTGTGTAGCCTCAGAAATAAAACAGAAATGTTAACAATGTCAAAACATTTTGCTATTTTGACCAAACAATTGTTTTTTTGGTTTAATGAGAAATTTCTTGGGGATGATATGTCACAGCTTAGGTCTTATTCTGCTCACAGGTACTTTTATAGAACAGAACCTTTTAAAAAAACTCTTTTAAATAGTAGCAGTTGACTTCAGAGCAGTTCTTATTAAACTTATGCAAGAAAAAGTAAAAGTAAGCTGTTGTTTCTCTCTTGGAGAAATTGAGTCATTCTTTGGATGACTCTTCAACATTTTTCAGTGATGCATCCCACTATATAAATAACTTATTTTAATAACCTTCTAAATGATTTTTAAATTTTTGGGACACAACAATTTTTTGCTGCTCAAAAATCATAGGAAACACAAGCTGCTTAGGTATAAACTTTGCAGTATCTGACAGCTTCACATTTTTTCTCACAACAGAAAAAAGGTTAATGACCTAATCAGTTTCAGTCTTGCTTGAGCCAACATATTGACATTGTTTTTCTGTGATACCCATTCCGATTCATTATTACTTTCCTTTTCCAGTCACATTAATGTAGGTTCTCAATAAAATGCCAAAAGCTTAATTTTCTTTCAAGAGTGACAGTCTGCTTGTGTCAAAGACCTGTAGCGTGTCCCAGGTAATTTAATCAGAATGGATACTAGATATTTGACAGTCAGATCAGCTTCTGTTGCCTCCTGGATGGTCAAAAATAGTAAAATTAAAAAGTTTCGTTGACTGCTGTGACACCTTCAGACCAAGTATCTGAAGCTGAGCACAGTCAAAATACAGGGAGCCTGAAGTCTCTCATTGCTGGCTTGAAACATCATCTTAAAAAGGTTCCCACTGCAGCAGTGTGATAGAAGGGAGTGCTGACAATTGAGGGTATTTGTCAATGTAGGTTATGCTTTTTGATTGCCAGTATGCACCTGTTGCTATTGTTTTGAAATTGACTGTATTGTGTGCTGCAGACAAAACTGAAGGGAAGATAAGCTGTGCTAAGAAGCACTGCTGCACCATCTTGTGCTTTTATCTTTTGTGTAAAAAACAATTCTGCTGTCAGATGGCCAGTTAAAACAACACAACAACAAAGAAGACCTTGGCAAGTTTTTTAGACTAGTTACTACTTTATTTGACTGCTTTATATTGCTCAAGGCTTGCAAACAGGACTGAACTGCAAATCCTAAGGCTCACACCTGCAGGGAGGACCTAGGAAAGCCAGTGATTAAGCTGTGGAAGAAGGCTAGAGATAAGCTGAAGAAAGGTATCCGCTTTCAGGAGAAGGCTCCATAGTGTCTGCTCTTTTTCTGTACTCTGATTTTTCTTCTTGACTTTCTTCAGCCTCTGGAGGCTTAAAACCCAAAGGATACAGTGGTAGTGTCATCTGGCTGAGTGTGATCTATCCAAGGCCAGTGAAGCATCTCTGATAGCAGATAAATCTTCCTTAACAGGAAGGTAGTTTAGAGTATTAACTTATATATATATGTATTTCAGATAAATAGATCAAATCGTTACACTGAGGGTGGTATTGATCATTCCATGTACCAGTGACTAAATGTCTTGGTGTCACTGCAAATTTGAAGGACTCTGGTTAGGATTGTTAAGAAGATGCACATTTGGATTGTTTTCTCTGAGCTGGTAAAGTATTCGTTTACAAAAATCAGGGTCTGAACCAAACAGTCAGGGGTCATTGGTATAGCAGCTGCATTAGGAGATAGCAATCATGATTTGTCATGTTTTGGTTCTATTCTGATTTTAAACTCATTGCCCTCATGGTCATATCTGTTGTGCTGCAGTTTTAACAGATGTTAATAATGAAATAGGGTTCAGTCTATGTCAGCTTACAATGCCATTGCCATGTTTTACAAGGATCTGTGTTAGTGATTCATCAGCTAGCCGCCAAGTTAATTGCGATCTAGTGACCCAACCAAGTGTCTAGGGGCATGATGCAGCATGGAGATCATGAGATATTAGGTCTGTGTTGCTTGCTAGTTACTGTAGCTAAAGGTCCCTCCTTTTCTCCTGCCCCTCTATTCTGCCTTGGTGAGGCCACATCCGGAATATTGTGTCCAGTTCTGGGCCCCTCAGTTCAAGAAGGACAGGGAACTGCTTGAAAGAGTCCAGCACAGAACCACAAAGATGATTAAGGGAGTGGAACATCTCCCTTATGAGGAAAGGCTGAGGGAGCTGGGTCTCTTTAGCTTGGAGAAGAGGAGGCTGAGGGGTGACCTCATCAATGTTTACAAATACGTGAAGGGCGAGAGTCAGGAGGACGGAGCCAGGCTTTTTTCAGTGGTGTCCAGTGATAGGACAAAGGGCAGTGGGTACAAACTGGAGCATAGGAGGTTCCACCTAAACATCAGAAAAAACTTCTTTAGTGTGAGAGTGACAGAGCACTGGGACAGGCTGCCCAGAGAGGTTGTGGAGTCTCCTTCTCTGGAGACATTCAAAACCCACCTGGACGCCTTCCTGTGTTATGTGCTCTAGGTGACCCTGCTCTGGCAGGATCTAGATGATCTTTCAAGGTCCCTTCCAACCCCTAAGATTCTGTGATTCTGTCCCAGTGTAAAATTGTAAAAACAAGGGAAGTAAACATTGCAGCTTACAAAACTGTACTGTGCTGAAGTAGGGTTGTTTTACAGATTCATTTGGAGCAAATTTTTCTTCACTTTCTCTTTTAACTGTTACTTAAGATGATGCCCTGTGTGCTGTTACTCAAGAAACTTGCCTGTCCTTCAGGTGGCTGTACCTCAGGCATAATCACCATACGTCCTTTGTTTCTTTCAGGGAAGGACTGAAGAGCTTGGAGCATGTGTGTAAACATTTTTAGAAGAAAAATTTATTTCCTTGAAAAAGAAATATTATAGAAACATGGAGCATGAATCCCCGCCAAAAAGGGCATATGATAATGTTTTTCTTTTAATCTAGAGCAGGGTTTTTAACCTATGGGAAGAGATAAGGTGTGCAATAAAACAGAGCAGAAAGCAAGTTAAGTGATAGTGTTTTGAAATTTTCATGTCTTCTGCTTCAGAATAAAATGTGTGTTCATTTGAAGCTTTTGGAGAGTAAGTAGGACCCCAGAATTGCTGGTAGCTGAAGACAATTAGCCAGGCTAGAGAAGAGGCAGTCTTTGTCAAGCTGATTCACTCACCCACAACTATCACTCTCATCACTCATCTCTATGGTGAGTCCCTTGTGAAGTGTTTCATATTAACAAGACAACAAAAAATTCATTGGACTACAGGGCTTGATTCAGTAGCCTTTTGATCCCAGGTTCCAGTTTCAATAGTGAAAAATATCCTAAAGAAAGTTTTGTCAAACTGCCAAAAATTGGGGTTTTTTTGTAAACTCTTCTAATTGGCTCATTATATTATCACACTGCATTACGTAATCCTTTCTGAAGTCCACAAGTGATATCAGTTACAATTTTTTGAGAGCCAAAGGAGAGACATTTCTTTGAGTAGCCATTGAAATGAGAGAAATCAAACAGCAGAATAAACAAACTAAAGTTTAGCCATAACTCCAGTTGCTCAGAGATGAAAACAGTAGTCCTTTTTCACTACCTTGGTATTGTTTGCTGAGAGGTATTTCTCACTGCCCAAACTGCTGTTTGAGTAGCAGTGCTTTTCTTTTTTATAATGAATAAGACTCTCATGGTCTCAAAACAATTAACCACAACTCTACAGGAAATACTTTTTCCTGTTTCCACTTACTGAAGTATCAGATAATGAGCTCACAAATAAAATGAAATTCTGAAGTGTTAGGCAACCATTTCTAGTTCTTTTATGTAAACAATTGATAACAATGAGTCAGATCTTCCAATTCAAAGTCAACAATAGGAACGATATAAGCTTTGATAGTCATGGTATTTGTGACATTCACTTTTCTGAATTATTTTTCACGGAGAGTTAGAAATTAAAGGGTTGGGGTTTTTTTCAGATGGTTTTGTTCCCAGAGTTGGCATTCCCTGTAAGTATGCATCTGTATTTTGAGGTTTTGAATTTTGGAGAAGAGAGTGTACAACTACATAAAGGAAGACCTGGGAAACTACAGGCCAGTCAATCTCATCTCTGTGCCTGCTAAGATCATGGAGCAGATGATCCTGAAGGCTCCACTAAGGCATATGAAAAATGAGGAGGTGGTTGATGGCAACGAACATGGTTTCATCAAGGGCAAATTGTGCCTGGCAAATTTCGTAGCCTTTTATGGTTGGGGTCTTAGCGTCAATGGAGTACAAAGGAGCATATGATGTCATCTACCTGGACTTGTGCAAAGCATTTGACACTGTCCTGCATGACGTCTTGGTCTCTTAACTGGGAGGATACGAATCCAGTAGGTGGACCGCTCAGTGGATAAGGAATTGGCTGGATGGTCACACTTGAAGAGTTATGGTCAATGGCTTGATGTCCAAATGGAGACCAGTGACAAGTGGCATTCTTCAAGGGTCAGTACTGGGACCAGTGCTGTTTAACATCTTTGTTAGCAACATGAACAGTGGCATTGAATGCACCCTCTGCAGGTTTGCTGATGACACTAAGCTGTGTGGTGAGGTCAACATGCTGGAGGAAAGGGATGCTATCCAGAAGGACCTTGGCAGGCTTGAGAGATGGGCCCATGAAAACCACATGAAGGCCAAGTGCAAGGTCCTGCACATGGGTCGGGGCAATCCCAAGCACAATTACAGGATAGGTGAAGAATGGATTGTTAGAACAGCCCTCAGGAGAAGCACTTCAGCATGTTGGTTGATGAGAAGCTCAACATGAGCCAGCAATGTGTGCTTGCAGCCCAGAAAGCCAGCTATATCCTGGGCTGCATCAAAAGAAGTGTGGCCAGCAGGTCAAGGGAGGTGATTCTCCGTTTGTACTCCACTCTTATGAGGCCCCACCTGGAGTACTGTGTCCACTTTCTGGAGTCCCCAACTCATGAAGGACATGCTGCTGTTGGAGCAAGTCCAGACAAGGGCCATGAAGGTGATCTGAAGGCTGGAGTACCTCTTTTATAAATACAAGCTGAAAGAGTTTGGGTTGTTCAGCCTGTAGAAGAGAAGGCTCTGGGGAGATCTTACAGCAGCTTTCCAGTATCTAAAGGGGCTACAGGAAATCTGGGGAAGTACTTTTTACGAGGGCATTTAGTGATAGAACAAGGAGTAATGTCTTTAAACTGGAAGAGGGTAGACTGAGGTTAGATATTAGGAAGAAATTCTGTAGTGGGATCTGGCTGAAACACTGGAACAGGTTGCCCAGGGAAGTTGTGGATGCTCCATCCCTGGAAATGTTCATGGCCAGATTGGATGGGGCTGGGAGCAACCTGGTGTAGTGGGAGGTGTCCCTGTTTATGGCAGAGGGCTTGGCAGATAACAGTTGGACTTTAAGGTCTCTTCCAACCTGAACCATTGTGTGATTCTGTGAACTACAGTAGGCAAATTTTGATTTGGTAAAATAGTAGACCAGTTTCAAGTTTCATATATTTATGCACATAGGTAGAATTTGAAAGCACAAATACATTTCTATGTGTTGTCCCCTTTTCAGTGCTTTTAGGTATTGAGAAAATGAAAGAATGGATTAACCTTCTGTATGTGGTAATTGGTTTTGCCATCTGATTTCATAGTAGTCAGCTCAATCAAAGTGCAAAATGTGGCTGATTTCTCAGCCAGAACACACATGCACAAAGTATAATATTGATTCCTCCTTTAATGCTTGTGGCATCAAAAGCAGAGCCCTAATTACAAGTTTGATAAAGCAATTGTGAATCCAGTGTCAAAGCTTTTTAATTGAAGTGTTTTTCTAAATAACATGCTCTTCACAGCCGAACTCTGCAAAATTATGCTATAATCAAATGTCTTAATAGTGTTAGTAGGTTTTTTCATAGGACCTTTTTAGGGCAAAACTGTCAGACGCTGCTTTTTCTTACAAATGAAAAAAAAATGCATCTGCCTGTTGCTGTAAGCAGGCTTATTTTTTATAGCCTGGTTTTACATTACAGTGATTTTGTATTTTTTCTTAAAGATACACTGTCAAATTATTGACTTTTAGCAAAGTCGTATTTCTCTGTTGAAGATAAGTTACCTCTTTTTCCTGAAGAAAAACAATTAAGGTAGAGAAATTCAGATACAGAAGCAAAGCAGGTATCTATCATAGACATAGATTGTGCTGATGATGCCTATGCAACAAAAGTTTGACCTGCTTTGAGAATTGTTTGTATTTCTGTGAAGTCCCAAAGGAGTTGTTGAATGTCTGATTTTAGTAAACTGAGATAGAGATTATGGTTCGCTTACTTCTCCAATATGTGAGATGGTGAGGGTGTTGGCTAGAGGTGTCAAAGAGTGCCAAAGAGAGTGTAATGAGGAGGTACGTGTTACTTCTTCTTTCTGCCCAAACTTACATCTCTGGAGTACTCTTCTTAACACTCCATAAACATCCACTGAGCAGTTACTAACTTGTTCTGCAGTTTAGTGAGTGCATGAGAACTAGATTTCTTATTCTGAGGCCTCTTTTCCAATTAGGAGCAAACTTGCTACTTATGAACCAATTATATGTTTCATTAAAAAACAATTATCAACACAGATTAGAGTAAGACTTGAATTTATTTCAATGATTTCATAATTCATCTTTGAAATGCAGCTTTAAACAGGAATGGGAGGTCTGCTTAATGCAGAACAGCATCAAATTAAATTTAGGATAAAGTACAGTACATATATTGCTCAGTGACATTTGAAATTGCACTCAGAAATTAAAATATGCAGGGTGTCTTTGAGCTTGAATATGGTGGAGACTCAAATTATAAAACATTCAGTTCTTTAAAATTTTGCCATAGCAGTCATGTACTATTAGAAATAGAGTATGCAGAATGCTTAAAGACCCATCCATGACCTGCCTGCACATCACTCTTTCTCCTGTTTTTTGCCTTATGACCTTGGGATCATTGGAGCTGTCAGCATCTTCCTTGCATGAAAGCATTAATATTTTTTTTCCCTGAAAGCATTTCCCCAGACTGTTTTTGGGAGGTTCAAAGGATTGATTTTCTTACCAAGGAGGCCTAAATGTGAAACTCCAGATCTGCTTTTTCATAGGGTATTTTTCATTTCTGCTTAGGTGTGATTTCAGTAGAACTGATGCAAAATATTTTATAAGGTTTTTCTTTCTGTTTCAATTGTTTTTTAATTGCATAGAAATGATGGGGCTCTAATGTGGTGATTCTGAAATAAAAGGGAACTACTCAAGCACCTGAGAACTCTCCAACTCATTAGTCTGGATGAAAAACGTTTATCAGGATAAATAGTGACTGATAATATACTGTCATGTAAAAGCTTGTGAACAAAAAAGATGTGGAGTAGAAGATAAAATTTCTGATTACAGACTGTGCCTGTAACAGAGCAGGCTCATGGCCATGAATTCGAAGTAATAAAGAACTTAGGGATTAGTGTTAGTCATGGTGGCCTGGGAATGTTGGCAGTCATGATAAAAGGATATTTAATGGCTTATTTTTCCTAGTTATACCGGGTTGTACTAGATCCGGTTGGGGCATAGTTAATTTTCTCCTCAGCAGCCCATATGGTGCTGTGTATTAGATTTGTGACCAAAACAGTGTTGGTGACTCATGCCTCAGCTACTGCTGAACTGTGCTTGCACAGTGTGAAGGCCATCTCTGTTTCTCATGCTGCTCCATCAAGCAAGGAGGCTAATGTTGCTCCAGAGGCCAGAAGGGGATACAGCTGGGACTGGTGATCCCAACCCACCGAAGGGATATCCCAAACCACTTAACTTCATGCTCAGCAATAAAGCTGGGGGAAAGTTTTTTCCAAAGTAACAGTTGCTCATAGTGGCTGGTCATTGGTCTGCAGGTGGGACATGATTAGCAATTGCCCATGCATCCCTTGGTTGTGTTTTTTTCTTTTTTTTTTTCCCCTTTATTTATCGAACTGTTTTTGTCTCAACTGTCAAGTTTTTCTCACCTTTGCTCTTTCAATTCTTTCCTCTGTCCCAATGGGAAAGGGAGAGTGTGACTGTGTGGGGTTAACTGCCTGCCAGAGCCAATACCCCGACTTTTTAATAACCTACTTGTTCCCAGGAGTAATTCTAATAGCTTTGGAAAGGTTCCATGTGGTAACAGATATCTGAAGAATTATTCCTGTGAGCCCGATTTCATGGTGAAGTTGAACACAAGATCTGTGGTGAGATACTGTCTGTGTATGTAGGCATGCTTGGGTAAAGGGACTTAATGCTCCAGAGAAGTACCCAAATGTGGAGCTATTGCAGAGCTGCTGATCCACTGGTCCATGAAAAGTAGCACAAAACTGACACCTGGAGCAGTGGAAGTGACTGGATGAAGCATAGGGCAATGCAGGTAGAATACGGTTGAAGAAAACGAAAAATGTCTTTACTTCTTCACTTCTGTTAAATCATATAATTTCAGGTAATGCATGTGGCAAGAGCAGATACACTTGTCAGAGGAATTTGTGATAGCTCCAAATACCAGATACATAGAAAACTTATCGCCAAAGCAGGTGATAAGTCCCCTTTAAATCTTAGAAACCAGCTTGCCAGCTATGAGATCAAATAGATTAAAAGCATTAACCAAATAAATTCCATCACTTTGTTTCTTTATGCACAATTAGGTTGCAATGTAGTCTTTTAATTCACAGGGCAGACCTCTACCATGAGTCAGCACTGATGTGAGAAAATATATTCCTGCCTGTCATGGGCTTAAACACAGTTTGCTAGCTTATGCAGGGATGCTGAGAAATGTCAGATCTGAGATTTATTCCTGTCTTTGTTTACAGATACAATATGATTATTTGCTTACACAGCAAGGAAAAGGGTGTAGAATTTGTGTTTATTCTGAAAGTTATTATTAAGCTGTGGCTGTTCAAGTTGATGTGTTCCTTCAAGGCTCAAATTTGCAATTTAACTTCTAGGTATCTCTTCAGTAGAAAGAGAATAGTCGTATTTTCTTACACCCACCAATATGACTTTTTAAGACTATAGACATTATAGTAAAAGGCAGTGAAATGAAAGCAGGTGAGAAAGCAAATTTGCAGGGTTTAGTAAATCACTCTTTTATTGCACTCAGAAAACATGATGACAGACTACTTAATCTGTATCCGTCTCGTCCAAAGTTCTTCTTTATGCTGTATAGATAACATGGTGTAGCCAGTTCATAGTGACCTTTCTCAAGTACATGCATGTTCACTGTAGGTGGTGCATTTGGAATTTTTAGCAGTAAATTTCTAGCAAGCTCTACTCGTCTCCAAGCCTGTGTTTTCTAAGGCTAGTATCTTAGTTAAAAATAGGTTGTTTTTCCCAGGAATAGGAAATGCATGACATAGCCAAAAATACTCATAGAGTCAGTATTTCAGTTTTTACTCTAAAGCTTAAAAAAAAAAATTGAAAAGTGTAATATGTCATCAACTTTAGATAGCTCTATATTCAGAAATGCTGATGATGTTTAATTCGTGAAGCTTAATGAATAACCTGCAGCTGAAGTTAATAGGAAAGATTGATTAAGTATACCAAGACTTTCTGATTTGTGTAAGGTAATATTGGGAGTGACACTCACTTCCTTTGCAATCTGAGGCCTTGTTCCCAAATTAGGATTAATCTTAGACTCCAAAATCACTAAAAAAACTTTAAACTATTCTCATTATCCATATACTTGCATAAAAAGAAGAGGTGTAAGGACATATTTTCCTAGTCTCATCTTAAATATACTAATGTCGTGTGGAAATATTTTGTTTTCGTAATTAACAAGAGTCAATTAAGGTGATATAAAACATTGTTAAAATGTATAAGAAGAGGTCTGCAAAGATTTTTTTTATTGTTTAAATACATTTATTTTAACGTTTTTCCAGTTAAATCCATGCAATTTCTAAGTAACATAGTTGTTGATGAAGCAACACAACTGCTGACAACATCTAGAAACATATCCAATGATTTTGTGAGGTTTCCTGTTGACTTATATATTTCTTGCCAGTCTTCTTTTATTAAGACATACAGATGTTTTCAGATTTGGGTGTTTGTGTGATTGCTTTGGGGATTATGTATTTTCAATTAGAAGACTGTGTGGTGAATTGACTAAAAATGGCAAGAATACCTTTGTGTCAAAACTTCTGGAGTTTTTTTGCAAGGATGTAAAAGTTTCTTGCATGGAGATGGAAAAAGATGGGAAGAGAAAGACATGGTGTGTCTGAGGCACCTGCCAAGGTTATTTTCTTTTTAGCTGGAATCTGTAAGTATCCAGACAGCCTTTCTTTGGCATGGGGCAGGATAATTTTGCTAACTTATACATTATAGCATTATTAAGACTTTAGAGGACAGTGCTATTACCTGGGAATAGAAAGTGTTATGAACATTATTTCCTCTTCAGCTTCCATGTTCAGGATTTGTCTTGTGATTATTTTCATCGGCAGTTTTTTTGGCTCTCCAGGTATTACACCCCCTGACTAAGCTTGGGTGCTCAGCAACTCTGAGACACAGGTTGGTATAGCAAAGGAAAGGTGAAGTCTGTATGTCCAGAGTTTTTCCTGTGTCATATCTTCCTATTTTTCCCTGTGTCCATCATCTGATTGTTCTCTTTGGGGTCAGAGTTGCATTGATATGAAAGCATAACATGCCCATGGCTTTCGTTTGTCCTTTTTTCTGTATGTCATGAGTGAAGTGATGAAACTGTCTGGTCTCACAGATTAAGAACAAGAACAGTATAGAGAGATACTCAGTTCTTCCCAGGTGTTTATGCTGCTCTGTTCTTCAGGCTGCACACAAAAAGGGATCAACCCCCTCACATACATAAAATGATTGTCAGGATTGCTTGAAGCACATCCTACTTGTTCTATGACTTTCCATCCCTTTGACAGCCTCTCAACCAGCCTGAATTAAGTTTAAAAAGATCTTTCTGCTTATGTGGCAGGGGAGCCTTCAGGTCTATGCAAATGAAATAGTCTTTTTCATTAGGTAAGTATAGGTAACAATATACTGTTCCAAGGTAATACTGACCTTGATGTTGCTACTGAACACATTTAATTCCAGTGCACAGGAACTAAATTGTATTGCTTTTACTTGTGATTTGCTTTAATGAATGAGGACAAGAATTGGAAAATCTCAGATCAGTTTTGCTGTTTGCTGGCTTTCAGACTTTTTCATTTCTTCTCACCAATGCCTTTTTCCCTTCAGAAATTTTACCTTGGTTTAAATGTATTAAGACATTAGTAAATAATTATTTTGAGACATTAAACTATATACTCAGCTAAATAGCTTATTTGCTGATATATTCTTATTCTATGTTATATTTCATTGGCTCCATCAGAACATCTATTCACTGTTTGTTTTGCCTTTGATAGAAAATACAGAAGAAAGGCATATTTGTTTTATACATTCAGATTCAATTTCTCACTCACAAAAACAAAGCTGAAAAATGGTAATTAGTATTGTAGAAGCACTGTCCTTTGCTAGGCTTATATCAGAGCTTCACTCTTGTGACAAATTAGTGGCTTAGTGCAACTAGCAAATGTAGAGAGTGGCAAGGCAGCGTTGCTGTTACACACGCTGTTATATTTAAGATGTGTGTGTCTGAGAAGTGAAGTGCTCCATGTGTTTGTTTTAATGCTGTCATCCTTGATTTTATTTGTGAGAAATAGATAATTTCAAGTTATTATTTCAGTAACTTCCCATAATAATGGAAACATCATTAGTCTTGGGGACCTTGATTCAAGCCAGCTTCCAGCCCTGTGCTGTAATCACATTACAGCGCTGTGATGTACAGAAACAGCATACTATCTGTGATGTAACACACAAGTCTTTGGCATTTTTCCTGATATTTCAATTTGGAGATTTTTTAACCTGTTTTTCACATTTATTCCGTCATCTCTTTCTCCGCTGTTAATATCAAATCATCTCTCCTTTGTGAAACAGCTTTTTTCTTATTATTTTTCAGCTTTAGCAGATTGTGTTTGAAAGGCTAAAGACTGAGGTTTTCCTTGCCCATGCTTGTAACTTCTGAAAGTTTATTTATATCTCCTTTTCCAGATGTTCCTAAACCAACATCCCAACTTAGTGCCAGTTTGGAAAGTGTTTTTCATCCTGCAGATTATTAGAGATCGTTTATATATCAACAGGTCTAAAACATTATTTCTTCTGCACTACATAAGACATTACTCTGGGAGGCAATAAAATGTCTTTCTGATTAAATGCATTCCTGATAATTTTTGTTAAAATACACATTTTCTCCAGCGATTACTTTGTGGTGTCTCAAATATAACTTTTTCTGTTTACATATATATCCCAGTGTAAGAGAGACCTTTGAAAACATTTGAATATTTAACTAAAGAAGTTTTGCGAAAGATAAATGCCAGCTCAAAAATTTTCCTACAGATAACAATGGCTACTTAAAATTCCATTCTTCCTCTCCTTATGGAGGTTTAAAAATGCTTTCAATAATTAAGGTTCCTATAATTTTCAATATCCACTAATTGCATAGTTTAGCTCATGTTATCAGCTCCATCCCTTGGATTCTACTCTAGTTTATAATAAAGACTCAGTTGTTGGTGGTTTTTTTCTTAATATTAATGCATTGTTTTTATGCATAGGGAATATGCTTATTACATAATTATTATTAAATAATTATTATACTGAGAACGAAAGTTGATGGTAATAAAAATAGGATGTTCAAGCACAGCCTATTAAAATATGTGTAAACTTAGGTTAGCTACTATCTACTTTAAGTTTTGTTTGGGCGTTTTTTCTAACATTTTTACTATTATTTAATATCCATTATTACAATATGGGCAGTATAGAATTTGCAAAGGATGTGAATTTTTTTCCTATGGACATTTGCCTGGCTTAAAAAAAAAAGAAAATGAACCACCATCACAAACACACACACCTCCAACCCCCACTGTTTTTCTGCATTTGTTTACTAACTAATTCCTGTGCTTGGTATCTTTTAGAAAACCTCATTAAATTACTGGTGACCAGAGGTGATTGTGATGGGCTTGTATTTAAATAATCTGAAATTCTTCTCTCCTTAAGTTCCCATTCTGAAAAGACTCATTGGTTGAAGTGGGCTGGACTATAATGTTAGTGTCATGAAAAGCTGGAGGGCTTTAAATCCTCTAGACCCCACGTCTTTCGTGAAATACCTGATGAACTCCAACAAAGTTTTCAGAGTGTTTGTGGAATTCAAAGAAAGCTGTCAGAGATGGAGGATCTGAACCACAGAGCCAATTTACATGGCAGGGGCTTTTAAAATTACCAGTAGATATCTTCACTAACTCTGAATATTTCCTTACTCTAAACATTCAGAGGCAAGCTTAATTAAGTTTTATCTTTAAAATGTTCCTGGTGCCTTACGCCTTCTTCCTCTTCTGAAAGGCAATTTAAGAGTGATTAGTGAATAATAAATGTCTTACGTTTCAATTGTGTTGGTGGGGTAGAATAGTAGAATCATAGAATTAAAGCTGGAAAAGACCTTCAAGATCATC
This sequence comes from Apus apus, assembly GCF_020740795.1. Taxonomy (NCBI): domain Eukaryota; kingdom Metazoa; phylum Chordata; class Aves; order Apodiformes; family Apodidae; genus Apus; species Apus apus. The sequence goes on along the minus strand of NC_067312.1, from coordinate 37,161,218 downwards.
AAGTCCAACCAAACCATAGAATCATTGAATGGTTAAGGTTGGGAGCAAAATAAAATATCACCAGGACCCAACCTCTCTGCTGTGAGCAAGAACACCTCACACTAGACCAGGCTATGCAAGGCGTCATCCAACCTGGCCTTGAATACCTTTCAGGGAGGGGTTTTCCACAACCTCCCTGGACAACCTATTCTAGTGACTTACTACCATCACACCAAATAATTTCTTCCTAATATCTAGCCTAAAATTACCCTTTTTGAGTTTAAAACCATTACCCTTTGTCCTATCACTACACTGTCTAGTGAAACGTTTCTTCCCATCTTTGATGTAGGCTCCCTTTAGGCATTGGAAGGCTGCTATAAGGTCTCCCTGGAGCCTTCTCTTCTCCAGACTGAATAGCCCAAACTCTCTTAGCCTGTCTTCATATCAGTGGTGCACGAGCGCTTTGATCATCTTCATGGCCCTCCTCTTGACCCTTTCCAACAGGTCCATGTCTTTCCTGTGCTGAGGGCTCCAGAGCTATATGCAGTATTCCAGGTGCAGTCTCACCAGAGCAGAGGGGCAGAATCACCTCTCTCAACCTGCAGGCTATGTCTTTTTGATGCAGCCTAGGACACAACTGGCTCTCTGGGCTCCAGCACACACTGGCGGCTCATGTTGAGCTTCTCATCAACTACCACCCCCAAGTCCTTTTCCTTGGGACTGGTCTCCAGCCAATCTCCCCCGGCCTGTGTTTGTGCCTGGGGTTGTGCTAACCCAGCTGCAAGACCTTGCACTTGGCCTTGTTGAATTTCATGAAGTTTGCACTGTCCCACCTCTCCAGCCTGTCAAGGTCCCTCTGGGTGCCATCCCTTCCCTCTAGGGTGTTGTTGTCAACTACTCCACACAGCTTGGTATTGTCAGCAAACTTGCTGAGGATACACTCAATCTTATTGTCCATGTAATTAATAAAGATATTGAACAGCACTGGTCCCAGTGCTGACCCCTGGGAAATCTGAGCCATTGACCCCAACTCTCTGGGTGCAGCCACCCAGCCAATTACTTATCCTCAGAGCGGTCCATTGATCAAATCCATGTCTTGCCAGTTTAGAGACCAGGATGTCATGTGGGACAGTGTCAAATGCTTTGCACAAATCCAAGTAGATTATGTCAATTGTTTTTCACTATCCACCATCTCTGTAGCCTTGTCACAGAAGACTACCTGATTGGACAGGCATGATTTGCCTTTAGTGAAGCCTTTTTGTCGGTCATCAATCACATCCTTATTTTCCATGTGCCTTAGCAGATTTTCCAGAAGGATCTGTTCTGTGATCTTCCTGGGCACAGAGGTGAGACTGATGTGCCTGTAGTTCCCTGGGTCTTCCCTTTTCCCCTTTTAAAAAATAGGAACTATGTGACCTTCTTTCCAATCAGCAGGAACCTCATCAGACCACCACGACCTCTCAAGTATGAGAGACAGAGGCTTAGCAATCGCATCCACCAGCTCCTTCAGGATCCATGGATGCACCCCATCAGGTCCCACAAATTTGTGCACCTTCAGGGTCTTTCGGTGGTCACAAACCTGTTTTTCTCCTACACTGGGGGGTGCTTCATTCTCCCAGTCCCTGCTTTCATCTGCTGTGGCCTTTGCAATGAGGCTGGAGCACTTGCCAGAGAAGACTGATGCAGAGAAGTCATTGAGAACCTCAGCCTCGTCAATATCTTACATAGCCAGTTCTCCCATTTCCTTCAGGAGGGGCCTGCATTTTCCTTGCTTGTCTTTTTATCCCCAGCATAGCTATGGAAGCTTTTCTTATTGCTCTTTACATCCCTGTTGAGATTTAATTCCATCTGGGATTTGGCTCTCCTAACCTGGTCCCTAGCTGCTCAAACAACCTCTCTGTAATCCTCCCAGGGTATCTGCCCTAGCTTCCACCCTGTGTGCTTCCTTCTTCAGTTTGAGCTTTTCTAGGAGATACTTGCTTATCCATGCCAGCTTCCTGGACTTTTTACCTGATGTTCTCTTAGTTGAAATACGTCGCTCTTGGGTCTGGAGGTGGTTATCTTCAAATATCAACAAGCTTTCATGGACCTCCCTACTTTCCAGGATATCATCGCGTGAGACTCTCTCAGGCAGATCCCTGAGGAGGCTGAAATCTGCCCTTCTGAAGCCAAGGGTAGTAAGCTTGCTGTGAGCTCTCCTTGATGCCCTAAGGATCTTGAACTCCACCATTTCATGGTCACTACAACCTAGGCTGCCCTTGAGCTTAACATCCCTTACCAGCCCTTCCTTGTTTGTCAGAACAAAGTCCAGCATAGCACCTCTCCTTGTAAGTTCCTTGATTACTTGGAGAAGGAAGTTGTCATCCACACACTCTAGGAACCTCCTGGATTGTTTGTGCTTTGCAGAGCTGTGTTTCCAACAGATACCAGGACAGTTGAAGTCTCACATGAGTACCATGGTTTGTGAATTAAAAGCTGCTCCTATCTGCCTCCCCTTTACTTTTAACCCATAAGCACTCTGTTGGCTCCTTATCCATCTCCAGGGAGACCTTCATGCACTCCAGGTGGTCTTTGACATAGAGGGCAACACCCCCTCCTTGTCTCCCCTGCCTGTCCTTCCTAAAGAGTCTGTAACCCTCCATTCTGATGATTCAGTCATGGAGCAGTCATAGGGCAGGCAGCTGACAGTTAAGCACAGAACCTGCACTTGTTCTCTTTGTATCATTGCCTGAAATACTGAGCCATTTCTGTCTCAGAAGGAAATCTGTTACTAAAAAATTTACTTTGTGCAGTCTCATCTTAGAGAGCCATCAAATGACTATACCTTTAACATCCAGGTGCTCAAGCACTCTTCATGCATGCAATGGAAAAAGTAACTTACACCTTTTCATAGAAGAGTATCTCTTCAACATTTTATTTCATTTTGACCATATAATAGTGAAGACAGCGTAAGTCAAAAAAATTAATTTTACTAAGGTGTTCCCAAGTAGGTCTCTCACACCTTGTTGACTTGCTATTAATGACAGACTGACAGAAAGAGGAGGAAATTACTTAAATGCCTGCATATTTTGTTTTTAATTTATTTTCTGTCTCATATGCAAAAATGAAAATAAATACATGTATGAATAAGTTGTATTTATTTGCCTGGAACAAAAAAACTAGCTACTGCAGTTGAAGCTAGGCAGAATCATAAAAGATGGTTTTATGGTTGAAAGTGCTGGCCAACTTTATAAGCATCTAAGTCCAGCCTTTTCTTAAGATAATACCTGTGACATCTTCTTTAACCTGATGGCCTCTTGAGCCTAAATCTGTCTTTGAATAATGATTTTTCTTGTTTCTCCTTATGAGATAAACAAGAAAGAAACATGTCTCCATGTAGGAGACATGTTTGTAGATGGGCAGAATGGCTCGTAACCAAGCTTTCTTTCATGTTTCTGTCCTGTGAAACTGCATCACCCTGACATTAACACAAAGAACAAGTGCAAAACCTTTTAGCTGAACATCTCTTCAAAGTGCCATTTAGTAGCCTGGGAAGGAACTTTCCTTCAACATAAGTGGGCACAGGATCCAGAGAGATGAAGCATTGACCCTTAAGGCTTATCAGGATAGGCCTTTGTAGAAGAGCAGTCATACTTTCTTCTAGAACTGCCTGAACTTTTTAGACAAGTTGTATGTGATGGAGGAATCCTACAAAGACAGAAAATGGTTGTATTTTTAGATATAAATAGATTCTCAAAAAATGCTACTTTAAAGCCCCTCCTGTTTCACCTTTTGTTACTGGTTATGCTGCTTCTGTACGCTGTTTTTTGAAGTTTTCAGGATTCCGTGCTAAGTAGAAGTTTTTATCGCTTTAAGCAGACTTAATAAATTTCAGGCATCAGTTTCATAATATTTGTTTATCAAGTTAGTTAAGAAATTAGTGTAATGATTAATCAGAAGGGCTTTTCTAATTTTAACTGCATAATTCAGAGTCTGTTCCAAACTGTAGACCTCAAGCGAAAATCTAGGATGAGGAGAATTAAAAGCAATGTGAAAAGAACATGATTTTTTATATGCCAATTTTTTAGAAAGTCCTCTCTTTCATAGCATAATTGAAATATTACTTTAAGGACCTATAGAAAATAACATACTAAAACAAGTTGAATTGCATATATGATTAATTCACACATTGAGAAACTAATTGTAAGAAGTACGATTTTATACATATGACCTTAAAATGAATAAAACCACTTTTAATTTTGTCATTTCCATGATAAATGGAGAATGCAATTAAAAATAATCTTGACAGAGAAGCAAGGGCCTAAGATAAAAAGCTGCTTGCAAAATAAATGTATACCATTATTGGACTTAAAATATGATGAAAAGAAGAATGTTCCAATATATGAGGACCAGTGAAATAGTCAACAAAGCTAATTTAACTTACATGTTGTAAAACTGTCCAAAGATCTAATTCTCACTGGACTATACTTTTTTTGCCATGAGAATGAAATTTCATACTGTGCTTTAATTCAATAAAGATGCATCGTGGTGCTTTCATACCAGTCCTTCATAACCTCAGCTACTTCTTACTGAAGTTACATCAATCACTGCGTCTACTTCCACTTTACCTGAAATTTAGGCTGTGGTTTCATGTTGCTGTTAATCCCTTGTTACTGTGGGTTTCTGCTGCAAGGTGCAGTCACACGTAAACTCCTCTGCCCACCACACATCCCCTCTGTTTCTCCTCTAGAAATATGATGTGGCCCTGCGGTGGCCGGGATGTGTTTGGTGATCTGTCAGAAATCTAACCCTTTTGATGGTGCCCGGTGGATGTAGCTAGCAAAGTAGGAGGCAAGAACCACAGAGAAACTTGAGCTCATTCTTGTTCAGACAGCCTTCCTCCTCCATCTGTGGTTTCTGTCTGTTCCCTTCCTCTGCTGAAAAACCTTTCTCCCATCACTGCTTCCCAAACTTGGTACCCAGAAGGGTTATCTTGCCAATGTAGTCTTCTGGGAAGCTGCAGCTCAGCCACATGCCTTTCACCAGGCAGGCAGTGATTCACTAATGAATTATATGCACTGAGGTGATGTGTGGAGGTATTTCTCCATTTCTAGAGTGTAGTCATTCATGCTTTGATATTTGAGTGATAATGCCTCTTAACTTGTATGTCGCACCTAACAAGATCACAGTGAGAAAGAGGGAAGCTTGGGAAATGTGTCTTGCAAAAAGTTATTAAGGCAGCCATTTTCCTATAAATGTTGATACTTCTTAAAAAGACAGTACTTCAAACAAACACAGAGCTAGAACACTATTTTAAAATGGTATAAAATTAAGAATAATATTTTTAAAGCTTATTTTAATCTGTTATTCCTGAATTATTTATTTCAGGCTTTTCAAAATAATTCTGTAACAGGGTAAGACATTGGCTTTCTTAAAATTAGGAAAATCAGGCATGAACGTGAGGTTTCATATGAAAAATAAAGTTCAAATTCAGTCTTAAAAATTCTCTGATTAAATTCACCAATGAAATTATCAATTTGGAACAGATTAATAGTGAATTATTTTCAATTGACATATAATTGTGAAACCTTGGTCCAGCTTTAGAATTTATCAGCATAAAACTTGTCACTTTGATTTTTTTACTAAAGATTACCCTTTTTGTCATAGATTATAGATGTCTTATTTATCTGATAAACTGAACTATCTTCTTTGAAATTCTAACAGGTTAGCATTTATCACATGTATTGCTTATTTTTTTGTTTCCTCCCTTTTTTTCCTAGTCCTATTTCTTGTTCTTTTCTTACATCAGTTATTTCCAAACAAGTTGTCTTAGTGTTTCTCATCCAAGTGTCAGAAAAGGCTAAGGAAAAAAAGCTGTGCTAATAATAAGAAAATAGAAGTGACTCTACCCAAAACCATCTGCACCAAGAGAAAGCAACCGTGACTCTTGTCTGTAATATGGGCGTCAACTTTAATTTCAGAACACCCGTGCTCTGCAGATGTCTATGTAAGCAGTCTGTCAACCACCACCAGCAGCAGAGTGCCTGTGTACACAGCTGACCTTACTTAGCCTCCTCTGAAGTGCTTGCTGTGTTGTTATCTATTTTTCACTCTGAATTTTCAAACTGATTTCTTTGTGGCTACCCTAAGCCTTATGTTGTCTTTCTGTCTTCATCTCATAAACTCAACATCTCTTTTCCTGTTTGGTCTGAAACTCTGTAGCTTCACAGCAGCTCTCTAAAATTCCCCGTCTGCTCCTTTTTGCTTGTGTTGCATTTCTGCAATGAACCTGCTTAACTGAACAAGGATTAGGGCAAAACTTCCAGGTAGAAAGCATCCTGTGAAATCTCTATGGCAAGTGAAAATCATGAAAAGCAAGGTTGACTTTCCTAGCATGGTGGCCATATCTACAACCACTGTTAACTTGTAGAGGAACCTGGATCAGGGCTAGGCAAGGCATCCCACTGTGGAGTGGCACATTGGCAAGGGGGTGAGCAACCCCCAGAGGTTTTGTGTTTCATTTCAGCAGCTTCTTAAGATTATATACCCTTGGAGTCCAGCTCTGCTTTCAGGCACAGGATGTACCTCTGATGCGGAGGGTACTTAAGCTGTTTTTTCTACTTCTGGAAAGGCTGCAGACTTGCAGTGTTGGCCCAAGGCATGACCAGAACATGCCTACACAGAAGACTTGAGCATACCTGGCATATAGCCAGTATTAGACATGTCTCTAAACAGTGTGGACATTGGCACAATCTCATCTAACTCATGGAAAAATGTGGTACATATGTGTCTGTTGGGCAATGTAAGATCTACATACTAGCAGCATGAGTGATTGTTGAGGAATGCAGGACTGAAATTCTATATATAGTGTAAGATTTGGTTCAACATCAAGAATCAGCGGCCAAGGCTTCTTTCTGGTGCTGTGGATTATGTATCAACATTGAATGCCTTTGTTACAAACTATGTGTGTTTCCAGTAGCTAGGAAGCCTACCATGAAAAATTTATAATGATTGTGATAATGATGCTAAGATGTGTTCAGATAAATATTGTAACATGAGTGTAAGTTATTATGAGACATTAAGTAGTGCAAAACCTTGTGGACATTTGTGCTTCTAGCACCTGAGGATGAGCAAAATCAAAGCCTTTAATCCCAACAGTCTGCTTACTTTGAAAAATGTTTGTCTGACTGCAGGCATGGAACCCGTTGTGCTGGGGAAGTGGCAGCCACGGCAAACAACTCACACTGCACAGTAGGAATCGCCTTTAATGCCAAGATTGGAGGTATGTGAAACAATCTCCCCATGGAAAAAAAAGAAAAAACACACAAAACCAAAGAGCCATTTGTGCTAAATGGTACATTCAGCACAACAAAAGAAGGAAATGTGTATGGATAGCAAACCTAGCTGTGTTAGCAAGTAAATCTCAGTTGCAGAGTGATCATTAAATACCAGTACTGAAGGAGTTTGTCTGCAGTGACACTTCTCCGTTGCTCCCTGGAACACTGACTCTCAGTACACACCGAAAAATACAAAGTGAGACCTTTGATGAAAATATGAAACACAGAATTAGGACATTTTGGTTTTCTTAAAGATTCAGAGCTCTAAGTGATGAACTTTGTCAAACCAAAAGTAAATGTACACATCAGGAATATTACCTTGCATATCGATCCCAAACAAAACACTATAAAAACACATTTTTGTGTTGCCTGACTGTGTTTGGAGAGAATCTTCTTTTTATCCCTCTGTCTGATGAGATTATTGCCTGAAACAGATTGCATGCTTAGGTTAATTCAGCCAAGAGGTTCCAAGTGGTTTCTATGAATTATTATGGCTGCTCAATGGCTGCTCAATTAAGACCCTTGGCTTAATTTGTGGAGGTGACTATCAAGATGTTATCTACATGACTCCTAGGCAGTAGCCTGTCTGTGACAGATTTTAATGCTCAAAATGAAGTTTTACGCTGTAGTTTTGATAAAATAATGAGATTGGTATATTGGCTTTCAGAAGAAAGGTCTATAGCTCAAACTCTACTTCTTGATTTTCTGTTCCAAAATACAGCCCATCTGTGAAAACAGAAACATGTTTACCTATGTATACACCAGAGGACAGTTCAAAATACGAGCTTGCAAAGTTGAGGCCATGTTTCCACAATTTATAGTACTCTATCTGTTCTCTTCTGGATCAGTACAAGTTTGATCCAAATAAAATGTGAGCACAGCTGCATTTCAAATAAGCCAAAGCACACTACATCATCCTAATGTCAGCTTTCTTGTTTTCCTTCTGGCTTCAAGAGAACAGACAATACCTGATCCAACATAAAGTTAGAGTGATGCAGGAAAACAATTTCCGCTCAGGTGGAGATCCTTCCTGCACAAAGTTACCCTGTCAGTAGTGGTTTAGAAAATCTGAACTGGTGATTCACAGAAGTGAGTGAGTCTGTGGCAGATTAACAGGTTGTCTCATGTTGACATGACATTTGGTCTTGCACCAGCAGCTATTAAACCAGATTTATTGCACTGTCAAACTAGAGTTAAGGAGAGTTAGTGCACTGATAGAGATAAAAATGGCTTCTGAGGAGGTTTCATTTGTGAGTTGGATAGTCACACAACCTGCAACAGCTTGAGCATGTCCTTGAACAGTTCTACATTATTAACAGTGGGTTCTTAATAGGTTATTATTTATTAGACTTTAGAAATGTACAAAAATAACGTTTTAGGACCCCTCCAGGCTGAATCACAGCCTTTTCTAAATATCGTGTGGAAACTGATTCAGATGGACATAGTATGAGTGCAGTTAATGTGAACAGTAAAGGCTGGGTATGTGTGCCTTCCTACTCTTTGTTTATTTATTGATTGATTTAGTACAAAGAATCTAACAGCCTTTAATAAATGTCACTGGTCTAAGTGAAATAAAGATTGTAGCTACTATTTTTCACCATGATTCTGTACAGCCACCATTAACCTTGCTCTTAAAAGGAAGCTGGAAAGTAGTAACTGTGTAAACCACTTGAGGCAATGTTCCACCTTTTAAAAGCATTGACACTTGAAAATAAGACTTCAGGAGGCTCAGCAGATAATCTGTGGAAAATCAGAAGGAAGGGGTAATCCTAAGGTATTGGAAAGATACTGGAAAGCTTCCCCTTCCACTAAATGTATATCTGTAAGAGTTTTGCTGCTGCTGAACTCTATTTGGCATGTCTCCCTCCTTTCCCTCAGAAAAACCATAAGCTATACATGTGTATATGTAGTGGTTGTGCTCCCTCTCCACAGGCCAGCTAGAGTGTAAAAATTTTGAATCATACTGTGGTGAACTAGTGTACAGCTCGCTTGTTTCCCAGGAGTTTAAAGATCCTCCTGGGTCCTTCCTGGAGAAGAAACTGCAGTTGAGCTAAAGCAATTACATTCTCTGTACACAGACGAGCACCTGCTGACAGTGATGTTGAATTTCTTCCACCATTATAAGTATTCTTTACTTCAAACCAAAAAGCATATCTGAACACGTAAAGGATAGTAAGGTGATGAAGCAAAGGGGAAAAGAAATAATTTCTGTCATTGTTGTATCAAATATTGGCAGCTGAACAAATCTGATTAATTATCTTTGTCATGGGAAGTCATTAACAAGCTATCCACCAGTAATGCTCACTTTTTTTTCTGAAAGTGTTCGTACCCGTTCTCTCGTTTCCACACTCTTAAGAACCTTTGACCACAGATAGGTCAAAAATGAGGTCCTTAGAAAGTCAGATCCTTCTTTTACAACTGTAGAAGTGGGGTTGTAGTCTGCAGATAAGAAAATTTGAGTAAAATTGCAATCTAGATCTTCAGTTTTTTATCAGGTTTTTAAAGGTTGTTTCTTATTTACAAAAAGAAAACAAACAAACAAACAAAAAAGCAGCTTTATGCTTTGCACTTTGTGCTTAGCTAACACTAAAAGACAAACCAGTGCACCAAAGGGGTAGATTTTTATTATTTTATTATGTAACTCTCTATAGTAATCACACATCGCAAATTACCACCTACAGAGACTATGAGAGTCTATAGGATGGGAAGGTTAGCATGTTGTTATTGTTGCAGACTGACTGTGGAAGTTGCAAAGCATTTGTGGGGATTTGGGTGCTTAGTTACTTGGCTGGGCTCGAGTCCTGACGGGAAAACAGTTACACTGAATTATTACACAACAGATGTAGATTGTCATCAGCTGACAAGGAATTGGTTAAGCTATTTAAGTCAGATGCTGATGAAAACTTGCTTTCAGCTCAGTTTTGCCTGTTTGCTCTGATGCAGGGAAAGTTTGTTCTGACTAAAATGCTGCTTACATCTTGTCAATTACTGCAAATATTGGGAAGTCTGAAGTCTTAGGTGGAACAGTCTGCAAATGTAGTCTGTTAATTGCCTTGTGATCAGCACATGAAAGAGAGAAAGGGGGAAAGTATGAAGAAAGGAGGAAAGAAAGAAAAGAAGCGGGAAAGGGAAGGAGCAAGGAAGAGAGAAAGGGAGAAAGGGGAGAGAGAGAAAGGAATTATTTTTGTTTTAAGTAACCAATGAGATATCTGTTGTTCAAAGTCACCTTGAAGCATGTCTGTCAGTTCTCGGCCAGAGGAAATAACACCTAAGTCACAGCTTTGTTCATGTTGCCTTAGATTTGACCTCTTCACCATTAGTCAAAAAACCTGGTGTGAATTACTTCAGGTGCTGATAGCAGAATTTGGAGTTATTGTTCACTGAGTGCATGTAGTTTTATTTAGGTTTTCTGTGCAGTAACAGAGACATAAAGGAAAGCTATATTTTCCTTCTTTCAAAAGCAGTGCACATTTTATTGTCTCTATTTAGAACTAAATATATTTTTATGTGCTTGAAAGAAGTTGAGAACACAAGTTCCACCCATCATTAATTTTCTGAGATTATGCTGAGGAGGAAAAATAAAACCTGAGAATCCTAGAGTTGGTTTAATGACTTTTTTTATAAAGTTCACAGTGAGATCACTGTTTGTAAAAGTTTATTATCTCACCAAACATGGGCAGCTTTTGTGTGAACTTAGAAATGTGATCAGTTTTCATTTTTGAGTCAATTAGAGTAAGGAAAAATAATAAAAGACCCTTTATCAACAAAGCACCCCCTGTGCCTTTTGTTAATTGGAAGTTAAGGTCTTGGTGAACACTCAAGTTACTTCAGTCTAAGCTCATGAACAAAATGAAATGTGTCTGTAATTAAAAATATGTAAATTTGGCTTATAAATAGCAGTGGCCTTTTACAGGGAATGAGTGTCAAACTTGTTAATTGTCCAAGTAATCACTACTCTATGCTATCATACAGTTACATGCTAATTATTATTTAATATTTAACATCTCTTTGATCAGATGTCAGGCTAGCTGTATGTAGGTTCTTTTTCTTTTTTAGTTTAAAACTGGCATTGGTGGTTTTTCTCAATCAGAATGAATGATCAAAATATTACAGTTAGTCAAAACAACAACTTTATGATTTTCTCAGTTTCTAAGGCTTCCTTATCCTGTCTAGTTATCTTTAAACATCATGATGCCATTCAATTTAGAAGAGCTGACACATTGACCTGTCCAAAGCCACATGAATGGATTCTTTTAAAACAAGAATTTAGGATTATACTTCACAAAAGGTTGTTCCCCACAGAGGAGAATGTTCACAATATTGTAGTTTCAAGATGAATGTTACATGTAGGGTATTTGTTAGCAGTGCCCTGTAATCACCTTGCTACTCTGTGTGGTAATTGGTCTGTACACACGAGCTTTGTCCACGGTTTCTTCTTTTCAGCCTCATTCAGTGAAGGAATAATCCCTTGTTTATCTGTCAGCAGAAATCCATTTATTATATCTGTAAACATAGTTAAGACTGTGAATAACTTGAAGTAGGTGCTGCAGTTTCACTGCACTATAAAAAGAGAAAGAAAATCGTATATCATCTTCAAGTGAGGCCTACAAGCATTTTAATGTTCAAGTCTTTTAAAAAGTTTTCTTTAGCCTAAAAGTTTGTTGTTTAAGTTTGAAGGCCAGATAGTGAATAAATTACTTGTATATTTTTTGTATCTTTTCATTTAGAGACTTTTTTCTGTTAGAAAAACACATATCCAGACAGGCTTGGGGGCATTCAGTCCAGTGTCCTACACAACAATTCTCTTGGGGAAAAAACAGAAAAGTTTTTCTGGTTGGTCCTGTTCATTATATCTTTAATTCTGAAGGTGTGCGAATGCTGGATGGAGACGTGACAGACATGGTAGAAGCAAAGTCTCTAAGCCTTAATCCTCAGCACATCCATATCTACAGTGCCAGCTGGGGGCCTGATGACGATGGTAAGACTGTGGATGGACCCGCTTCTCTAGCACGCCAGGCCTTTGAGAACGGCATCAGAATGGTAGGTTGGCATCAAAGTGCATCTCCTGGATCTATTCTCATGTGCAAGTGCAAGGGTACATGTTCCACATTCATGCAAGTGCACAGCATTGGCAAGAGAAAAGGATTCTGAAGAAAAGAAGAGAAGCTTCCCTTGTGTAAAACTAAAAATACATTTTCCTTCTATAATGACCTCATCGTCAGTCCTTCCTAAAGTAATCAGCTCTGTTCATTTTCAAATGGAATACATCATCCTCAGTGTCCTTTAAAATTGCTTTGAGGTAATTATGTAATTCTGCAGGAAAAAATAAGACTGAAAAATGCTACAATGTACAGCAGGGCCAAGTCTTCAATCTGAATTGTGATGAAATTTTAAAGCAAAAGCCTTGACTGTTTTATTCTTCATTCTTCCTTTTGTCTGTTGCTTTGTTTTATTTGATTCCTTGATGGAAGTTTTGTGCTTGTAGTAAGGAGCTGGAGGCTAAAAAAAGTCTATACCCATGTTTCTTTTAGTGTTCATGTCTGGCTTCAGACAACTTAAAGCCTATTTATAGCTTACATATACATTTCTTTACAACTCTGTGCTATTACATTTTGTCTGTGATGTAGCCCAGAGATCTTCGGTAGTACAACACACAAAATCTCAAGCAGCCCCACATGAAGAAAATCTAAGACCTTTTCAATTTTCTTTAATAAGTTACTGTCAAACAAGTAAGACCACAGAAGGAACAGGTAGTTATAGGAACTTTTGATGCCAGAGGCCAGTTTTTAATTCTTCCTTTTACCCTCCTACCTGCCAAATAGATCAGTGAATTCCTCATCTCCCAGTGCTCACAGCTCTTTGCACTATGTAGGACTGGTAGAAAGGAATTTAAAGCTTAGCATTATTTTTAATGCAGCAGGAGACTTGCTAGTTAAGTGGTGAGTGGCTCTAGGATCAGAAAATAGGGGATCGATACAAAACATTTTATTAAGGAGGGTGAAACTGTTGGACCAAAGTGGAACTGGGACATAGTTACTGGAACACGGTAACACTGTGCAGGAAAATTGGAAAGTGCGGCTATAATTGAAGTCAGTGTTTTAGCCAGGTATGCCAAGACTGATTTTAGCAAACTAACATTCAGCCTGGAAGATTTTTGCCCTGTGTAAAAGACAGTGACTACATCTGAGAGACTCTAATAAATGAAGGGATACCATAAAAAGTAGACATAACAGCAAACAAGGACAACAGACGCAGCCGCGCAAGCCTAGGAACTCGAACTCACATCTAGTCACAGCTGCATCCCTGGCTTAGTTTGATTTCCTCAATAAAGTCGCATAAATTTCTTACTCCCACTCCTGTCCTCTCTGTCCCAAATACGGATAATAATACATTCTTAACTACCTAGTAATGAACAGCAATTACTGAAATACTAAACAACATGGACAGTGTGTTTGCTATGCTGTCTGATGTTGAAGACATGTCTCAAACTCAGTTCTGTGAAGGCTTTACTAAACATGCAGCCATGGACCACTGCCTTCCTTTCACTTGGTCATATGATGACCATTTGGTGTGGAGCTGCAGATTTACACTTTTGTTTGTTGCACATTATGTCATAGGTGAAGCATACCATAATAAAATTCTCAAGCATGTACGTAACTTCACTCTGTAAGAAATTCAAGGAGCTTAGCAGGTGAACACATTTCAGGACACTGATAGATTCTGCCCCAGAGAATTCTGCTTTCTTTAGTAAGCATCATTTAAATAGCTATTGAAATCCTCTTAGAACAATATAACAAGTATGTAGAAGGCCAAATGCATATCTGTTACTGCTTCCTTTGCATCAACACTCCTGCTTTCTGATGGAATATCTGTGCTCCCCATTGCCCAGCTAGAGTTTGCTACTGTTTGACAGTGACTGCAAAGAAGAAAAACAGTGAAGCAATAAAAGGAACACTAATGGGGACTGCAGGATGCAGGGGAACTTGAACAAATTAAGTTTTATGTATAAACATATACATGTGTTAGTTTAAATATCATATTTCATTTGGGAAAGACAATCGTGAAAAGTACAGCCTGAATTTCTCTACCAGAAAAACTCTGCCATTTCCTCATTGAAATCTCAAACTGGGGATAAATCCAGTATAAATTAGGAATGTGGAATAATTTGGCAAGAGTGTGGATCTTGCCTATGAACATTTTTGTTCCATCATTGTTGTTATTATTATAGCTGTAATATGAGAGGGTACACCACAGACCTCAGATGAATTTCATTTTACCAGCACATTGTTCTATATTTTTAGTAAGTACGAGCATATAGTGGAAACATAGTATTTAATTTTTAAATTCTGAGGCAGTCTTTTTTCTGATAACATTGTAGAAGAGTTTGGTGTAATTTTTTTAGAAATAGCAAAAGTCATATTTGATGGAAGTAAAATTATTATTTTTTACAACTTAGCTTCTATTTAATTTAATCAACTTTTTGTTCTGCCCAAATTTGCCCATGCAGAGTTGAATAAAACCGAAAATTTCCGTATATTTGGACATTTGTCTAGCTCTGCCTACTAAAGATTTTTTCGTTCCTACTAAGGAAATCGAAATTCTCTTTCAAACTTCTGTAAATTCATACTGATAAGAAATACAAAATGTTTAAGACTAATTTCCAATTTTCATTCTTTAAAATATAGACTGAGAGATTGTAAATGTACGTCTCAATTACCACTTTCCTTAATACACTTAATTTCCGGACCGAAAATTACTTTAAGATCTGCCCGTTCTTGTGCTTTTTAATAAACCATGCCTTTCCTTGTTCAGATAAAAGTACGTTTTCTATATTTTCTTACACTGCTATAAGATGTTTCATTTTAAAAGATGAGTGAAATGGGAAAAGAACAGATGAATTATCTCTGTGCCAGAATATTCCTAAAATCAGATCATTGTCCAAGGTAATGCCTAGATACTCAGCCAAACATAGATTTCCCCAAGCAGTCATAGTAATGGTGCAAATAATAATAAGCAGACAAAAATGCTTATTACATTGTGTACAGATCTTGACCTTCCTTCTTGAGAAATACTGAGCTGAACAACAGCAGTCTTACATCTAGTATACCATCTGTGATGTAAATTAAAATAACATTAACAGGGAAATCTGGCAAGACCTTGTTTCAGATGTACACAAAAGTTCACGATTGATATTCATTTATTGTACATAGGCACACACAACTGGATGTGATTTTTTAAAAATGGGACAGCAAAGGGAAAGGTTGAGATTTCTTTTAAAGCATCTGAAAAGGAAATTATGCTCTGTTTGTTTGATTAAGAAAATCAAAGGTGGTGCTGAATAATAACTTTGATTTGAGTATAACTAAACAGAATATTTTTTTTAATTGTACTAATGAAGTAAAAATTACATGGATGCAAGAGCTGCAGTTTCTTACTCAGCTTGCTCAGAGGTTGGGAAAAAAAAAAAAAGCTTGGTTTATCTTTAGTGCATACTATTCCAATTAACAGCTCATGCAGGGTGTTTTAGAACTATTATTATTTTTAAAACTGCTGAGATAATATGATTAGTCTTTCCAAATCCTGCAGAAAATAACAGAGATAAATGACTGTACAGTTTTTCCGTAAAGTCCCACAGAGACAGCACATGCCATGAACTGAAAAAGACAAATCTATTTAAAGAAAGGATACTGAGTAATAACTAAGTTTATGAAATTACAACGTAGCCCACAAGTTAAATTTGCTTTTAGAATTCTGCCCAGGATCAAGGGAGAGGAAAAAGAAACATATTTTTAAACCTGTCTTAAGTACCATGATTTTCTGTTATCTTTAGGGTATTTTTTGTAATTCTATTAAATCTGCATACTTGAGTTCAAAGAGAAACCTTGGAGACTTTGCTATCAAACAATTTCTGTGAAAATATAAAAGCTCCCCTTATATCATGCTTACAGTTGATAAGGTCCTTTTCCTGAAAATAGTGCAGCCATAAGCATGGAAAATTCTACAGGCATTTGTTTGAAATTACAATGTATTAGAAGTTGTAGACCTAATAATCTCAAAAATAATTCCATTATAATCATGCAGAGCTTGCCTGAAAAAAAAATCAGATGGAGGGCAGCATATCCAAAAGTAACACATTCAAGAAAAGATTAGGTATGCAATGTCACATTTCACCCTGTGTTCAAGAACAAACAGACTTAGCACTGCAAAACATGGTTGTAGCCAAATCATGTAATAAGACTGTGCTGAGTCTGGTACAAAAGGGAAAACACAAAAGCCTTTCCTTGATTCAGAAAGATAAAACCAAAGTACCATTAGATTTTAAGATGACAGTCTCAGAGCCTATAAGCACAATGCTCTCAGCACTTGAGAGACTTAGGCTCGCTGATTCATGGCTCTGTGATATTGCATTCACACTAGTTCATTTCTATTCATACAAATAAGCCTATTATTCTGGGATCAGTCTCAAGATCATTTGGAGAGTAACACATTTCAGATATTCTGACTTGTTCTTTCACTGCTGTTTGGCAAAGACCTAATAGTCAAGTTTCTGGGTATGTGACCCCTGTTGATATTTTATGTTTCAGGGTTTCAAAGAGCTGGTTATCTCACCTCTGCAAACGTCTCGCCAACTGCATGCTTAATGTTGTTTGTTCTGCAGTACTCATAAGGTAGTCCAAATCAGCAACAGGGCAGGTCATTCTTAATATAACCTCAGAGAGTGGAGAGGCAGGGAAATCTACATGGAAATTTCTGGCTTTCTGCCTGCATCAGCACAGGGACCTTAATCTTATTGCCATGACACCATTCTGTTTAGCAAGCTGGACACAAGCCAAAGTGTTTGATGGGCATTAATGATCAGATGCTGTGTGGCTGAAACTCTTGTGAGAACTCGGCTTGGTGCCTTCCCTCCCATCATCACTGCCCCTTCTCATCTCTCTCGCTTCACCAACTTTGGCTGCAGAGCATGTGTTCAGGGTGTTTGCTGGGAGCAGACGGCTCTCTTACAATCACTAAACAAGTCTCCTACCCACATGCAAGAGAGAGAGAGGCTAGGGAAGAAAAGAGAAGGGAAGAGAAGATAAGAGACAGAGAAGAGGGAAAAAGTTTTCACATATTTTAAATTATTCTTATCACTTTATGCTTTGGCTCCCAAACTGTAAGAGGTTGTTCATAATTTGTGAGTGTCCAGGCAAAGGTTTTCTGCCTGTATTGTAGCACAGATGTTTCTCAAGTTTATTTGTCCTGTCATCGCTTCTCTGCATCATTGTGAGTAGGATGTGTTGCCTACACAAAGAAGATCTATTCTATTCTCCTTTGCCAGAGAACTGCACTACAGAAATCAAAGGCAGAAGTTACTGCAAGACTTCCAGTCAAATATGTCAAAATAACTTCCAAACAAAGTGGCTGTTGTTTTATACACGATGCGCAGAGGATACGAACAGAATTTTAAAATTACAGGTTGTGTTTGTTCATCTTGTACAGCTGCAATTTGAGTCTGAACAAGACTTATCTGTGTGTATCTCCGATCATATAGAGTTAAGTTTTGCATGTACAAGACCTCCTGCACATTTCTAATTAGTTGGCCAAAAACTACTTGTTTAAGATCAGTAAGAAGAATTAGTCCTGTGCTTGGGGAAGGTCTCGGAAGACATTACTTCTGGTATGCTGATGTAACCTAACATTAGGTTCTGGCATTTACCTGTTATGGGATTTGCATATATACTGTGTATCCCTATTGTACCTATGATGTAATATCTGAACATGTGATCTCATAGTTATATCAACATACCAAGTTAAACTTTGAGTGGCTCTGTACTACAGGTGGCTGCTGACAATGTACTAGAACTGGAAAATTCATATGGTGTTTTGCCATTGTAATTCTTCCTTCTGACATCACGAGCCATTGCACCATTAGGTTGAAATAATTTTCATAGTTTTAACATCAGAAGAGGTCCTGCCCTTCATCATAAGCCAGATCATCAAAATTTCATCCAATTGTTCCTGCATCAATATCCCTGTTTTCTTGATCCATCTATTATTTTCTGTTTTCTGTACATCTTTTGGGAAGAGCCGGTCTTGACTGAAACCTGTTATGTTCATGACTGTGCAAGTTACTAACCTTCACAGTTAAAAATATATAGTTTGTTACTAATCTAAATGTCTTAGTTTCCTTTCCTCTGTAAAATGCCTCTTCTGCTATATTTATGGTGCATCTTATGATATTAGAAATCTGCATATTTTAGTAACTATAGATTTTGGCCAAGTGATCTCTTGGATAAATTAAATTGGAACATAGGAAAACAGGACAGGAAACAACTGTGTTGGTCATCCAGTACAGGTCTGTAGTATCACAGGCATCATGTCCTGTAAATGCACTCAGCAATTTGTATTCTAGAATGAACTGGAGTTTTTCCCCCCCCTCTATTGCTGTTGGAAGACCATTTCACAGCTATTGCTAATCTATTGGTTAGAGACTTTATTCTAAGTTACAGCCAGGTTTACTCAAGTGCAGTTTTTTTACCCGTTAGTTCCTGGGTCAAAATTGTGCTTCAGCTTAAATAACTTTTCTCGGTCCGTTTTTGTTTTTGTTTTTGTTTTTTTTGACATTGTTGTAGAACACAGTCCCCTCTCAGACTGCTCTCCATATCCTTGCTCATCGGAGTGGTGCTTCTCTCCACATCTTCCAGTCTGAATTGTTTTCTTGAATGCAGGTAACTAGATTCATTAACATGTTCTTTATTTTTATGTCAAGCATCACCTAATAACTTTGTTTCCCTGACTTATTCTTAAAATACTCTTTCTTAACACAAGTGTTTCCCCACCACAGCCCACATTGTCTCTAGTGCAACTATTTCTACCTCTACTTTGCTGTTACAGTAGCCTTAATTTTATTTTGTTTCATTGCTGATTTCTTGGAGGGCTCATCATGTTTTTCAGAAACCAGATAGACTGGTTCTAATGCATATCTCTGCATAAAATAAGTTATCAGATAAGAACTGAACAGATTTACATGGAATTCTGAAGTATGTGTGGCATTTTTACCTGTTTCCATTAATGCTGACAGCACTTACTCTGTTCTTTAAAATCTGTTCTACAGACTTAACAGGAACGTTTTGTATGTTTAGTTTCCTTCTCTTAGTCAGAATTTCCAAACCACAATTCATTCCTTCTTTCTGAAATGCTGTTTCCCAGCATTATTTTTTCAAGTGTGGATACCAGAATGGGGCATCGAAGTTGTAGCCTTCTCTGTGCACACAAAGGACTGTTTCCCTTTTCCCAACACATGTTCATATTACTGATCCCAGGAGAAGACTAAATTTTGAGGCAGCTCATAGACAGTTGGTTATCTTCCATGACCCTAAACTCCCTTTCTTTCAGGGTCACAACTTTCTAAGAGTTTGACCACCCTCCTGTATGTCTTAACAATAACCTTTTCTAGGTCTTCTTACCTTGCATTTGGCTAATACACATAACCCAGTATGCCTTAATGTCTTTGCAGATGAAGTTTTCTCCAAATTCAGAATGCCCAGCAAAAATCAACCTTAACACATTGTTAAGCTAAGAATAATTCTTTGTTCTACCATTTGCACATAGTTAGCAACTTTCAGTATTCACCCAAAGCACAATTAGGCGTATTACCTTCCAGTAAACAAAGTAGAGTTTAGGGTGAGCGATACCTGGTTGAAGTTTGATACTATGCACTTTATTTTATTTTGTAAATATATAAATGAAGGTAACCTTAAAATTTATGTCCTTTGCTGTCTGTGAAAAGTGAGCTTTTCTCACTTTCAATATGCAGTACAAAAAAATGAAAAAAAAAAAAATAAAAAAAGAAATAATATACAATGAAGGTTCTTACATTACATTCAGCAAAATCTAGAAATCCTAAAAAGCATGAAAATTTGGAACGAGATTCACAGGGAAATATACCTCAAAATGTCCAGTTTGCTTATAGTGTTGCAAAGTCACTAAAGTTACCTCATTCCATCTTGCACATACATGGAAACTGTTGTAACAAGCCAGAATAGCATTACTGCTTTTGGACTTGTTGTCAAAAGTCGCCACTGGTTTTGGGTGCCCAGACTGAAACAGGTGATACATTTTCAATGTAGAAAACCCACACCATTCTTGTTGGGAAGTAAATTTTAGTTAGGAATTTCAGAGAGTGCATTTTTGAAACATTAATCTGGTTGCTGTATGGGCAATTCATGTATCCACTTTACTCACATACTGGAACAGCAAAATGTGTGTATTTGTACATGTCATGTGGGAAGAAATAGGTTTCTGAAAGGGAAAGCTCTGGAAGTCTGGCATCAAGAGTTTTCTGTGAGTAGAGTTCTACAGAAGTTTAAGGCATAAAACCATGAGGGCTATGATTTTGCAGACAGCCGAAGTGCATTATTTCTTCCTTAAAAAAAGCTATGGGAGGCAAACTGCACAAAGCGATTACTGCAGTCCTCAGTCTGCAGAAGTAGACATGAAGAAGCTTTATTTTCCTGCTCATCTAAGAAGAGCTAAATTCGCAGAAAATTTGAGATTCTTTGTTGATCCTCAGAAGTTCAACAAACATCTCAAAACTCTAAGTTTTCCATGAGGAGGATTCTGACATTAAGTAGTGAAACAACAACTGTGAGGGTCTGGTGACAATTGGGCTTCTCTCTAAAGACTTTAATAGGACTTTAGCATAAAGGTAACAGGAGCTGCCTGCACCTGCTCCATAGAATGGGATTTTGCATGAGAAGTCTGTCCCGCATTCCGTCATAATACAGGTACCTTTCTTGTGCATTCCTTGTTTGCTTTGGCTTTGCATGCAGTTTCACCTGTCATTAACTAGAGACTCTTTGTGCAACAGAAATTTTTTAAAACCCTGCTTTTCTTTTATTACAATTTACAATATACAACTTGTTTGAACCCTAACAGTATCAGCAACAACAATAATAGTAATGATAATATGGAGTCATAGCCTGAACCAGGACTGCAATTCATGCAGCCGTGTAGCTGGCTCTGTTTTGTTTAGGAAAATGAGAAATTCGTTCCAGCATTCCACAGGTTCAGATTTCAGGTTTCAGCCAGCACTTCTTTCGGTTGCACTTTAAGCACTAATGATAACTCTGTGGGGAATATGTTGGAGCTGTTTAAGCTGTTGTTCTAGTGAAGAGTAAAACAAAAAATACACCACATGCAAGGATGCATGTTGAAATGTTCCACTGATATATCCCAGTAATTATTTTGTTAATGCATGGATGCTTGTGGTTACTAAAATTTTTTTTTTTTATCCACACGTTACAATTTTTTCGCACTTCAGTATTTTAAACATATCGTATCTTATGAGCTAATAAAATAGATTTTTCCTTCTTTTTGTTGAGATTAATTGTCTTTTCTTAACTAAGAAGCTGGTTCAGAAGTAGCCAAAAAGCTTAACTTTATGAGCAAAAATTAGCCTTTTCAACCTTATAAGGTAATCATTGCTTTCTGTAAGCAGTGACAGATTTTTGAGTTGTGTATGTGTGTATGCCTATGCCAGCACTAGGCTGTATTTTCTTGACTTCCTAGTTTTCCTAAGAGTAAAACATGACTGCCATTATTAAAACACAGGACTCAATTTTTAGACATTCCATACAACTGGTGTTTTAACTTATCTACTCCTGTTAGACTTATTATTCATTTCTTTATAGGTCTCATAGGTGCACATTTTTCATTAACTGATGCACAAATGTGAATTTTTCTGACATCATGGATACCTCAACAAAGCTAATGACCTCAGAAATTTCTACACTTGTTCATGAATTTTTTGTTTTAATATCCTAGGAGGCTGTTTTAATAAAAAGCAATCTGTTTGACTGTCTTCTGATAGCACTTCAGAATTGCTGGCTTGGACTCAGCTTACCATTATCTGTTTTGGACCGATGCCTTCTTTCAAGTGAGAGTGTTGTGCAGTCTACAGAAGAGACTTTTAAGGGTGTTGTGCCAGGCTGTTTTTCGTTTTCAGATTAGAGGTTAAATGTACTAGTAGAAACGCAGCAGGAGCTGCGAGATGCTGCTTCTCAAAAGCAAAATGCTGCCAGTCAGCAGATTGGCAGCACTGTGCCTCTACATAGGGCAGCAGCATCCAGTTCCCCAGGAGTGCAGAAATCAGTGGAAGCTGGAAGCAAAGAGATGCTGCCACACACAACTGCATCTCTCAGGATGCTTTGATCCTTGATGACTGGCCCCGCAGTGATTGTACTGTGCTGCACTCAAAATCATGCCTGCATAGTAGGTTTTTTAGGTCTCCAGAGTAGTGACCTCTGTTCTGACTGTTCAGGTATGAACATTCCCTCTTTAGAAATTAGTTTTTAAAGAAGAGGTCATACCATGGGCTACTTTTTCCAGCTTCCCCATCAGGATCAATTTCACTTCATGGTAGTCGTTTTTCTTCTTGGAAGAATTAAGTAATTTTAGAACCATATTGGGAAGAACAGAGGAAATTGAATGTTTAGGTTCTAGGTGCAGAGAGAGTGTCCCTTCATCTTGTCAGCTTTACGTTTTCATTATTTGTTTTCTGCTCATGGGTGTGGGATTTCTAGCATATTGGTGAAGAATTACCTCTCCCTGGCTGCTACCACATACCTCTGATTACCCCAGGTCAGTTTTTCTGTCCTCTGCCTTTCTGGCTCATTCACAATTTCTTCTCTGTCTCTTGGTAAATTTCATCACTTTTACAGAGAATACAACTGGCCCCATAGGCAGGGAGAATTATTAGGGCATTTGATTCCTGGGCAGGAAAACATCAGGATGCACAGGCTGGATTAAGGCAGCTTGACTTGTAAAGCAGCGAGTGAATGTCTAGTCTAAACTTGATAAATCTTGCTGCAGTGGCTCAAACTATACCTCTGTCGCAAGCCGGTACTGGGGGGCTAGATAGATAGAATCTGGTTTCATAAATAGAAGTGTGATGAAAACAACTTGAAAGTATGTGGGGCTGCTGGTTGTCCATAGATGAGTGTGTGAAGACCTCTGCCTTTTAATGGTCCCTGCCACTTTCACTCATAGAAATGTGGTTTACACACACACACATACACAGATGCATGCACTTTTTCAGCTGCCTGCTGAGCACACTTTCTTTGCCTAGAAATTGTGGTAGAAAATTGGACTGTGACTAGGTCAATATCAAGTCTTTATTTTTCAGTGAAAGACTTTTCCATAACAGAAGTTATGTTTTTGTTCTGGTTTGTTTTGATTATTTTTTTTTATTACCTGATACTTTATGCCATTTAAAAAAATAGAAAATAATAGGTGAAAATTTCGTAATGGTCTGACTTGTGCACTGACAAACACAAGTGCAGTTATGGTTACCTTGCAGAGTTTGGAAGAGGGAGTCCATAGCTATTATTGCAAATTGAAGAACAGAAATGACACTGTGCCTAAAGGTAGAGTTAATGTGTTTTTAACATCATGGGGTAAGCACTGAGTGTACTTTGCTGTGCACCGTCCCACCCTGATCTATGCCTCTGCTGTAGTTTACTCTTTTAGTTTTGCTCAAGTTGTGCCCACGTGGTTTGTAAATGCACCTTTGCTTTTGAGTAATGACACATGGCTGCTTTGTCAGCCAAGGCTTGACTTTTCATCTTGACACCCTTGGGCATCTGGCAGATGACAGATGATAGATTTAGACAAACAGTAAAAGCTACAGCATGCCTTGCATGTGTGTTTATCTTAACTTTGTAACACAGTCCAAATGTTATTTAACTTTATGGATTTAAAGGAGACCAGTTGTGAATGGCATTCACATGCAGTAGGACAGCTGATGCTGTTGCTTTAATTACTTGTTTGGTGTAGTTACTAGCAAGTTTATAATTTCCTGAGCATGACTGGGTCTATTGAATTAAAGCTGGGTGTTTGAAACAGGGAGAAAGAGGAAAACAAATGGTAGTTTAACAATAGGCAGTAAATGTAAACCAGAACTTATTTACCTGGCACATTATTTTAGTCAGGTTGAATACAGTTTAGGGGTTTGCTTGTTTGTTTGTTTGTTTGTTTTTGTTTAAGTTGCCATGTCCTTTGTCAAATAGCTTTTAGGAACAAGATCTTTACCATGTTTTTGAGACTGAAGGTAATGCTATTGTTTTCTGTGAAATGGTGAGTATTGCAATGTGTTAGAGGAATGGGAATTCTTTCCTTGTATGTATTAAAAAACACTCTTTTCCATTAGTCAATGCACCTGGTACTTATTTTTTTATTGCAATAACAGAGATGTTGATACTTTATATATTTACAGTGAACATCAATTTTGAAGAGGTATCTGTTCTTATTTGTTTACAAAAAACTTTGCATGGAAAGGTAAATTTGGGTGCAAATGGCTGTTATTTTTAAAGGCCTGTCATTACTGTTAAAATCTGAGTTGGTGTTTATGATTTTTAAATGCTACATTGCAGAATTTCTATCATCCATTGGCATGTTTTTTGTGCCCAAAAAATGTATTCACATGTCTATTTCTGCAGCTCATTTTTCAGTATTATGACAGCATCAGAAGTATGAATTTAAAGAAATATGAACACATTCTCTAATAATTCAAGGATTACTCCTGCAAAATTTGCAGTCCTAGCCTGCTCTGCAGACGTTTTCATTGCCTGAGACAAGTTATGTTATACTATTGTTTGCAGACAAAACCAGCTGAGGATGATAGCAGAAAAATGACAGCTGTACTGTTATTGATAGGATATTTTCCTGTATATATATGTTTTTGAGAATATTTTTACGGAAGTTTTGTGAGTTTTGTTTTGTTTGATTTTTTTGTGAGTTTTTTTAAGTAGAAGTAGACTTTTAGACAAAATATTTAAAGAGTTACATTCTGGTTTTCTGTCCCTGTATACTGTCAGGGGGGTTAGACTAGACGATCTTTCAAGGTCCCTTCCAACCCCTAAGATTCTGTGATTCTGTGACACAAAAAAGTGTAGAGTCAGCATATCTTTATCATAATCCTCCATCCCATTCCCCACAAACCTACAGAAGGCCCTTATTTCTGGCTCCCTGACCTGCTTGGGTAATAAATCATCGAGGATGCATGAAATAATCTTTCTCTTTACCCTTCCTTTCATCTGTCTCATCGGATGTTATCAGAAGGGAGGGGTAAAGAGTAAAGATATGCAAAGGGAGATGACCAGGTAGTAGATTGCAGGAGAAGTGGCTCATAAGCGCTTTGAAGTTACAAAACTGGATTTGGGAGGCTCTGAATTTAGCCCCTGCTGGCAGAGGAAAGGAGGCAGAACAGGAACCCCAGTCGGAAACAGGGTTTTGTTTTGGCAAGAGTTCGTAAGGTGTAGGAGGAAAGCACTAGCAGTTCATAAAGGTTGTCTTTAAAATAACGAAGAATGTAGCCATTTTGCATCTTTTTGTTAGTGTAGTAGCTAAGATCAGTTAAAGGAAGTGAAAGAAGTTGAAACAGTTACACTTCACGGCTGCTCAGCCTGATCTTTTCTGGAGAATTTGGATTTCATAATACAGTTAACTCGGCACCCTGATTTTTTTTCTCTGCTTGAAATGTTGATGTTGTTTTTTTTTAATGAGAAGTTGCATTTTAGGGACATAACCTTATGTAAATATAAGACAGGAGAACTTAGTTTTTAACATATTTTGCTGGACTGAAGGGTCTCTCCAGGTAGTACACTTTTATTAAACTTAATAAAATAAAGTTTAGTCTGAGTTTACCTATTTTAAGCTCTCATTTGAAATTATGTGTATGCATAAGTAACTTGCCCAACTAGTCATATATTTAAAGTATCATGCTCAACTTGTGCTTTAGTGCTTTGTTAGAATAGATTTATAAGAATAATTTCTTTTTGTCCTTTTTTATTGATGTGTTGTGTTGTGGTTTTAGAATCCATAATTGACTAGATGGGTCGGACTAGGTGACCTGAGGTGCCTCCATACCTCAGGTATAGTGTGTTCTGCGGTTAGTAGTGTCTGTGATACGATGATGCTGTGGTTCACAGTACATAATGCTACACAAACAATACCTAGTGCCATCAGGAAAATCAAGGAGAAGCAGCTGAGAGTGCCTGAATAAATAAAAGGTATCATGCATTACAAAGGGCTTTAGTTTCAAGTATGGTATTTCTTTTCATTTTCTAACACAGTGTGAAGTTTCAGTACTTCCTCTGAGACTTCAGCACCTTTTTCTTGGTACAGCTGGATACCATAGATGCAGAACAACAAACAGATGTATTAAAGTTTTTTGTAAAGCTGTGTTCATACCATTCATTTTCTGAATTTTTCTGATGTTTGATTCTGAACTCTTATAAATCCGATTTTCATTTCACATTCTTCTCAGTGAGTTAGTTTTTGTCTTTCTCTCTGAGATGTCTTCTGGGTGCTGTAGGACTGTTTGTTAAGCAGGTGAGGGGCAAAAGACAGATTATTAATAAAATCTTTTGTACTATTTCCAAACAGGGAAGAAGAGGCTTAGGTTCAGTCTTTGTTTGGGCATCTGGAAATGGTGGAAGAAGTCGAGACCACTGCTCTTGTGATGGCTACACCAATAGCATCTACACTATCTCCATAAGCAGCACAGCTGAAAGTGGGAAGAAGCCATGGTATCTGGAAGAATGTGCGTCCACACTGGCTACAACATACAGCAGTGGGGAATCCTACGACAGGAAAATAGTATGGTTTCAATTTTATTTTTTTATGTAATGTGCATGGGTTTGTGTTTTGCATAATGACTTTGAAGGAAGGGAGGGAAAGAGAGCTCAATTAAACTAACTAGTTGAGCGCTTTAGAAAAAAGTCATAGGTAGGCAAGTTCATTTAGCCCCAGTGTGTTTCTTGGTTGGAGTCACCATACTGTTCTTTGAAAAAAGCAGTGTATCTCGCATGTTACAGCTTAATGCAGTGCAAGTATACCAAATTCATAGCAGGTTTTCCACTCATCTAGTTGCTGCAAACTCTGAGTGATGCTTTTGAAGACCCTATTGCCACTGCCACTGAGACAGATTTCTTTCATTACCAATATTTTGTAGCCCATCAGTAGGCCTGAGAACATGTCATCCTTTTGTTTTTAACCCAGTTATCAGTAGTTTTCATATTTTAGACATATGATGTTAGCAATTTTCGTACATAGCTCTCATTCCTCTTTTCTGTTCAGTGATGGTCAGTTATTATTCATATTGCTGCCTATTTTGGCTAGACAATATATCATAAGCAAGATTAATCTCAGTGCTTGTCTTTTCTGTATTATTCCTCATCTCATTCCTAAGCAGTCAGCATCTGTTTTCCATTAGTTCTCATCTTGGCTGAAAATCAACAAATTGGTTTAATTCTGTTTGATAATCTATTGATACCACTGGTACTTGTACACTGCCTCTGCTTTTCCCAATTGTGTGCATTCAATATACTTTTGACATTCAATATGCTACTCCTTTTATCCTTTTAAACCTTTGTACTAAGATTTATCATGTTTACAAATATTATTCTCTTCTCTGCTTATCTATTCTAATGTATAACTTACAAACCATAATTTCTTTCTGATCAGAACATTTAGGAATTTGTGCTGTTTTTTTCCCCTAGATGTTTTCTTAAGCATCCATCCAACATTACCTTATTTCTGGCCTTTAGCAGGTACCTTTGTTGGTGTTAGTGAGGAGTTAGAATTTCTTGCAGCTATGTTTTTTAAATACTGTCTGCCTTGTCTTTCAGGGTTCTGGGATGCTGGCCATCCCTTCTTGGATGCTTCCTTATTTTCAGATGATCTAATTTTTGTTTTAAACTTGTTATGAGGTACTTCTTCATTCCAGTAATTTTTCTCTTCTTAACTTGCTTCTCTCTGCTGAAACGTTATCTCTCTTCCTCGCATGTTTCTTATTCTCCCTGATAAATAATAATAAAGAAAATAAATTATTCTGTCTCCTAGCAGTCCTCACTTCTGTGATTAAATTCTCTCTGCTGTCCTTTAAAAGACCTTCAATAAATTCGTCATGTTTTAGTAAAACTAATAGAATATAAGGTGAGCGGAGGTGTTTGCAGTTCCCCAGCCTGACCTCTTGCTTACCCGAGTCTGTAGAACTTTTCCAAGCCCTTCAAATCCAGCAGTTGCTGTCAGCTAGACAATAATTTTTATAAATACAATCAATTTTGCTTTCAAAGTTTCTAGCGACAGAAAACCATTTACATTTCAAGCTAGTAGTATTTATTCACCCACTACCATTAAAACATTTCTTGTGTTTGCTGTCTGAACTCTCTAGCTTCAATTTCTAGACATTTGGTTGTGCCATAGTTTTTATTGCTAGTATGAAGAGCATTCTAGTTGTCCATTATCTTTCTCCCTACCCATGTAGCCTGATCGGTTAATCCATTTTAATAAGGGAAGGTAAGCTTCTTGCATCATTCTTTCTAAGGTATTTTATAAGTTTTGAGCACCCAAACTGGACACACCAGTCAGGTAGTAACAGTATCAGCAGCAAGTGCACAGGAAAATGTGTGAGTGCCAGCTCATTTCCCCTCTTATTATACCTTAGCCTGACTGAGACCTCTTAGCTTAACTGCCATGTAATGTGTTCATTTGTTGTGTGCAGCCAACCCACTTTTAGAGCTGTTACTCTAAGCAGTGTAGTTATGGTCTGTTCATTGCACTGTTTACCACTGGCTCTACTGGGTTAGTACTCGACCTGGACCAGCCCTCTTAACAACTTTCTTATTCTCCAAAGTTTCTCCAAGTCTATTCATCAGAAAATGCAGGTATTTTCTTTTCAGTTTCCAGGTCTTGTAAAAGTCTTTGGTGCTTCTAAACTAACTATCTGATTTAAATCTACTGTTTAAAACAACTCCACATAGGAAGATGACTTATCATGTTTGCGTGCTCAGAAAATTTCATTTAGACTTTTTTCCCAAAAAGGAACATTCATTTATTCTACATTGCTATTAACTATTTTATTATTTCTGAACAATTAAAACAATATTGGTTTGGGGGTTGTTTTGCTTCTGGTATATTTTAAAATAAAACATCCTTACACATTATTCTGACATTTCTTACCACCTCCAAGCATCTTCTGTCTTCTAATTTTCATTCATTGCTATCTACTTTATTTTTGTTCACTTGTATTTATTTTTTAGTTCTTGCACCTATCCATACTTTCTTTTCTTTTTTTTTTTTTTAATCTAATAAAACACCAGGAGGTGATCTCACCTTTGTTGTTGAAGACTTTCTTAGGAACCACAAGAGTAGATTTTGTTGTTGTTTACTGAAGTATAGTAAGGGTAATAGCTACATGCTTCTATGACGCTACAGCCTGGTGAAGAACTGACATGAAATTGTGAAGCCAGCATTTCAAACTGAGTATTAAGCAGTCCTTTCATCATGCACATGCATGGAGATAGGGACATTGCCCTCACCTGTGTGACTGTATTGCTCATAGCCTGATTTTCAGAGCAATAATGGTAGTATGGCTATTCTCTTATCCAAATTGTCTACTAAAATCCAGTCCTTCTAAGGACCTATCAAGCCTCATTTATCTTGGAATGGAGTCTTTTTTGAGACAAGAACAGAACTAAAGACAGAACTAAAAATTTTAAGGGCGAAGTTTTTCAGCTGCTATAAAATGCTAAAAGCATCTAGAATGAAGAAGATGTGCAGTTGTTTTCATTGCTGTACCACATATCCTTTTCACTGCATCCTCTCTCACATTTTTATTTAGACTGCTGCTGCTTTTGAGTCAGACATGTCTTCATATCTTTCCACAAAAAGCATACAGCATGCCATTAGTTTAAAGTGAAAAACAGCAATAGAAGAAGAATATAAGGATTATTATTGAATTTGAATTCACCAGATTCTATTACACATATAAATTTATACACAATATTCAAATTAGCCATCAAGGGCTCAACTTCATGGCATAACATGAAAAGAGTAACAATATTTCATCAAGGCACACGGTGATTGGATTTGTTGGAGTGAGACTCCTATATTCAAAACAGGAAGCAAAAATACCACTGCAGAAAATCCAAAATAAGTGACCTAGTATGGGTTTTACAGTCAAAGTCAAGTTAACTCATTCTTATGAGAAATTAATTCATTCTTACGTATGCAACTCAGAACAAACTCCAATATCAAGTGATATTCTCCATGGCTGTAGTACAGCCTATCCATAATTTAGGGACAGGGAATAGTTACAACATTATAGTTTCATGTTCCAAAGTTTTTCTTTTCAGCTCTTTAGTTTAATGTATTTTTTTTCTTTCCTTTGTTTCTATCCAATATGTGCAGAATGTACTAAAAGGTAGATGAACAAACAGTAATCAAATGTGTGGACTAAAAATTCTTATTAAGATGTTTTGGTTTCAATATGGACTAACAGAAGTTTTTACAACTCCACAAAAGACTTTTTAAAAAATCTTTTCATTACTATGTGGTTTTATAATGGCTTGTTACAAATATAAGATGTAACATAATTTTAGAAGGTTTTCTAGCCTGAAGGGTTTTTTCGGTCTTGTACAATGATAGCTTAAGAACATAATTTCATCTACACAAGTCTGTTTTCCATATGGAGCGTTTTTTTAACTTACTAGCATTTAACTTTAAATTAAAGTAAGTGAAAGCAAATTCTGGACCGAAATAATTTGAGCTAACATTACAGTTAAAAATACACTGCTGTTACCATCTTGCATGAGTTCCTTGTTGCTCAGGGAAGGTACTCCAAGTGTGAAATTATATGAACATTTTATCTGTGGGGTTCAACTTTTAGCTGATAACAGATAAAAGAAATTATTTGACAAAGTGTGCATTTAGGAAGGATATTAAGTACTAGGGAAAGAAAGTTCTTTCTAGACTTCATTATTCAAGAAATAAAGCCTTTGGTAAGTTCACTAATTTAAGGATGTAATATCACAAATGCTTTTAAACATAGTTTTCAAGTTCTAAAAGCTTCCATCTTGTTTCAGTTGCTCACTACTTGCTTTCAAACATCATTTCCTGGGTGCTATTAGTTCCTTCTCTATTAAAAGTCTTTTATGTTAGCTTGCATATGCTTACATAACATGAGAACTTTCAGCAGCCTTATACAAGTGGTATGTATACTACTGAATATGACTAATGCAAATGTGGGAAACCTATACCTCCTATGTGCAATTGCTTGTATTCTGCCCAGATGGAATGGAGTGGTTTTTTCCTGATCATATTTTTCATGCCTTCCGGTTTCAAAGCTATACAGGCTTTTCTACCTGCCCTGTGCTTTTCTGTGATTTTTTTTATCCTCCAGTCCTCCCCTTCTCCCATTTTTATGTGTATCTGTTGCAAATGAAGTATGATACCAGTGCATTAGAGGAAATGGAGACACAATCATTCTCTACACTCAGGTAAGAAGCTGTGTAAGCAACTCCTCTGCCCCTCAGGCAGATATTTTCTCTCCCTTAGTGACCTCAATCTCAGAGATCAGATGAAATGCTAAAGATAAAGTTTGGTGTCACAGGTCATTCACTCTGCCACCTTAATGGAGGTTTCCATGCTGTGGGCTGCTGTCTGCTAGTAACTGTTCTCAGGTCCATCTGAGTTTTGCTTTAGCTTCTCATAGGTAATAGTGACTTGTCTCTATTACCTTACCTTTGCCTAGGAACCACTTCTTCAGGAAGATCATAGATTAGAATGACTTTAGATTAACCTTGCTTGAAAGAAGTAGAATTTAGAATAAAAACATTTTTGTGTTTGATTTTCTGTGTTACAGAAGAGTATGCCTAAAATTCATTACAAGATTGGAACATCCTAACACTAAGTAGAAGGCTGTGGCTTTATTTGGTATTACATATTACAGTTCATACATCCACTTAGATTACATATAAAAATATGTGGCAGCATATAATTAAGCAATACATAACAGTTTAAAGCTGCAAATAACTAGTTGACTGGTGATGTCTAGGCAAAATTTGTGATTGCATCAGGATTTTCCAATTAATTACTGCATAATTTCATGTGAATTATTGTATAAGGCATGAAGGAATGATTAAACATGGTACTTAGTATGAGTTCAGCTGTGTTCTATCCTGTCACATACTTCCAGTGTGACGTCAGACAAACTAATTAACCCTTCCATACCTCTTGTATGGTCTCTAAAATGGGCATAGCCAGTCTGTATAATGATTTTTTAATTCCTTTTTGTAAAGCACTTTGAGATTCCTGGATTAAAAGTGCTCTGTAAATGCAAATAGAAAGGCAGAGTTTTAACTGCAGTTTTAAAACCCTTTAAAACCCTTGCTTTTATAAGTTACAAGTCTTTTTGGTGATCATTCCGTGAAAAAAATGAAGACTAACTTCTGTTTTCAGTGCAATACAGTGAACACTTCCCAAGTTCACAAGTGACTTCAAGCTCAGAACATCTAACATCATGTATTCAGACACCTGTTTTTTTCCCTTTCCTTGCAGTGAAAAAAGGAGATTCCCTCCACATACATGCAACTTATTCAAGCAAATGAAATTTGTTCTGATTTCTGAAGCTGTGTTGTAAATTTCACTCATTCCATTTCTTCCAGATCACCACAGACCTGAGGCAGCGTTGCACAGACAGCCATACTGGAACATCAGCCTCTGCACCTATGGCTGCAGGCATCATTGCACTGGCACTGGAAGCAAAGTAAGATCTAAGTTATACTTTTAAAAAAATGAATCAATTAATTAAGCATATGGAAAAATCTCTCTCATTCATTCAGTGTCTTTATCCAGGGATCTCAAAGGGCTTTGGAAACTTACTTGTAGTAATTCATTGTACTCTTCCAAGGGCAGGAAAGATCTCCATGCTTGCTTCATGTGTGGGAAACCTGACACTGGGGAAATGACAACAGACAGTGGTGAAATAACATGAAATGGTGTTGAGCACAGATAGTTTCCTCTAAATGATGTATGGCATGGTCACAGTGTCTTACAGTACCCTCATCCTGCTGCCCAGATCTGCTGTACTCTGCAGGCTACTGTAGGTCATCTGTTGCATTCATCAGGCTTCTCTTTTCAGTCTCCACCCCAAATCCTGCTTGCAATCAACTGTTTCTAAGTGCTAAGAGACTGAGTCTATAAAATTCTAAAGAAAACCAGTTTCCACTGAGGGCAGCCTTGGAAGGAAGTGAAAGATCAGCACACAGTAATAATTTCAAATTGTATGTAATGCATAGCAGCAGAATTTTTTCCATCTTTAATGTTGCTTCTTTGAAAAAATCATAGGTGAATATTTAACATAGAATACTTTTTTGCTGTAGGGTTATAGTCATGAGAACAAAAGTTATTAATTGAAGAGGTGACACAATGAGTAGTGCAACGCTTGTGTCATTATAATTAAGTTTTCGTAGTGCAGTCATTAGAAGCAGAGGTATTGTGAAATGTTAATATAATGCTATTGTTTTTTTAAAAAAATCATTTGAATCTATTTCTAATCTCAGTTTTAAAATCCTGAAATTCATTCTAAGCAATCTGCACATGCAGATTGAATTGCACATGCATAAATTTCATTCTGTTGAAAGTTTTTCTCATTATTTCTTAGTGAATGGAAGTTGCTTGTAATTTATTTTTTGTATTTTATATTTGTATTATATTTGTGTGCATTTTGTAACACATTATTATTGTAATTGAAATTTATAGCACGCAATGCCTGCAACAAAGCTATTGCTAATTGTGACAAAACACACAGAAAGACTTACACAACCTTTTTCACAACCTGTGAACTTTGGCAACTCTGCCAACAGGAAACCCATGTTAGTGCCAATGGACCAGTGTGGGTTTTTTCCAAATTAATAGTTGCTATGATAAGAACAAAAGCAAGTCTGTATTAAATCTTCACATGCAGTGATGGAGACAAAAATGTGCCAGTGACTAAAGATCCTAGTAACTTTTTTATATCTAGATGTCTCTGTTACATGGTGCTAACCAGACATTCAGGATGAAAATGTATTGTTCCTCCACTAATCTCTCCTTCATGAGTCCTTCCCACGAGGTCCAGAGCAAGCTGCTCCAGCCTGGGCTTCCCACAGAGTCACGGCCTGCTTCGGGAACAAACTCCCTGGCACCAGGGTCTTCCACAGCTGCATAATCAGAGTCCACTGGCAGCAAATCCTCTGGCCACAAAAGTCCACTGGCCAAGTTCACCCCTCTTGGCACCTTCAGGGAACATTCCACCACGTTCCTCCATGAGTGCAGGGGGACAGCTGCCATCTCGCCATGGGTTGCAGGGAAACTTCTGCTCGGGCACCTTCTTCCCCTTCTTCCTCACCAACCACCAGCACTGCTCTCCATCTCCAGCACAGCTCTTCTTTAAGTGCTCCTCTGCTCAGGTCTCATTTCAGTTCTTTCATATGTTAATGACAGAAGTGGATCTGTTGTCCCTCTAATGGCTTCTTGGCTGGGATTGGAGTAGGAGGAGCTTCTTAGCTTCTTACCAGAAACACTCCTGGGGCCCTTCCCCCTCATAACAAAAAACCCACCAAACCAAACCAGAACAGTCTGGTATTTGAGTATCAGGTTTCCTTTGGGAACCAAAGAAGAGCAACTGAGTATTAAACTGTTTGTTGGGAATCTCTGAGGGCATAAGGCAGAAATGTAGATATGCAACAACTGTCACACAAAGACATCTCTTAATCTTAATATTCTGGTTTTTTGTGGTTTTTTTTTAAAATGGTAATCAGGCAATTCATTGTTTTATCTAATGGTTTCCATTGTATCTAGGATCCTACTCCGGCTCTTTGAATAAATGCTTGCTGTGTATTGCACTTCTTAGTCATTATGCAGTGTTGAATTTTGCTAATTGTAAATCAGCAATTATGGATAGAAAGTAGAATTTATTTAGTCAGCAGCAGAAACAATGTTTTTACTAAAAACTAACTATTTGCATTGCATAGTACCATCTACTGTTGATATCAGAAATATCCTTTCTCATTGATGAAAGGTTTGAATTTGAGATTTGGGTGAATCAGAGTTAGGAGAGACAGTACACCCACGTTTGTTTCAGTGAGCACTGTGCCATGTTCCCTCGGAGAAGCCAAATTAAAAAAAAAATACTGTGTTGCAGACAGAAGAATATACATCCCTAAGTGAACTGCATGCTCTACTATCTGTAAGCCAATGCATATTTTCCAACTTATGGTATACAAATTGCAGTTATGTAAGTAAGAAGTAGCACCTCAAAGGGTATTAATCTGCCTTGTTTCTACCTTGTGGTATATTCACTGGTAGAAAGTCTGTTTTGTTCCATGATTTTCTTCACATGAGCTATTTACTTTGTCTTTGGTTACATAAAACCAAGGCCAGAACAAGGTAGTACTGGGAAGAGAGAAAAAAATTCAGTGAATTCTGATACTAATGATCCATTCAGAAACGTGGCAATGTACCATATTCTTCTAAAAGGCAGTACAACCAAGTGTAATCACAGAGGAAAAAGGAGATCACATTGCAAGGGGTCAGGAGTGTCAGAGGAAGATTCTGAAAACTGATCAGATATTTGCAATACTTTCCATATTGATTGCTTTTCTTACAGAATGGAGTGAAGTAGTGTACTGTCTGTCAAGGGGCAGTTCTGGATACAGAGAACATATTTCCATGTCATCAAGGTTACGAGTGGTCTACTTGCTCAAACCAGGACAGCTTGTTCTTAAACAGAGTCAGATGCTGAAGGTGATGCGACAGTGTCAAGTGACCTCTATATGTAGACTTCCAGTGTAAGAGGAGAGATTATCATTTAAGTCCATCAGCTTTAGCTAGGTCCTTATGCCATCGGTTGAATGTCTGTTATAAAAGTGAATGCTTGAGTGTGTGAGCTAGAAATCTTTTTGTGAATCTGAATTTTTTGACCACTTTTAAAATAATGCTCTTAATGATAAAGCATTTGAAAAACATAAAGAAATGGTTAATTTAGAACCTGTGTTGGGTTTTTTTTGAGCTTTAACCACCTGCACCACTTATGCAATTTCAGTTATTATACTGTGATTGACTTGGAAGTACTCTCCTGAATTCAAGTTGTGCAGTGTTTCTCATTTTAAGGTCCTGTTTTCAGTTACATGTAACTTTGCCAAAGAATAATAATTCTGTCTGATACTTTCCATGTAACTTGCTTTAAAAAGGTTTTAAGAAAATTCCATCCAGACATTTCTTAAACTGAGTCTAGGTTTTAAAAAAAAAAAAAGTTTGACTGTGGTAATTTTTAACTTCTTCAATGAGTTTTACTGTGTCTGGACTTTGGAGCAGCCACTAGAAATAGAACAAGTTGTTCTGGTGCCAGTGCAATGCCATTTACTTTTATAAGCTTGTCAAAAATCTCAGTTGGCATGTGGTCAGTTGAGAGTTTGAAGAGTTTGGCAGCACGATCCCCTGTACCTGCTAGGTTCTCCAAGTGTTCTCCAGCTTCAGCTTTCAGAGTCTGCTTAGAGTTGTCTTAGAATTTGCTTTTAGAGGTTCTGGCTGCTCACCTTTAGAGCAGGAAGCTCATATGTTTTTCCCTGTCTGTGTTCTTGCAGTGAGAGGAAAATGACAAAGGTAGAAGAGAAGCAGGTTCACTGCATTGCAGTCCCCCTACAGTCTTTCTTTTGAGATTCCTTGCTCCACAATGTCATAGCTCAACTGTATTAAAAATTATCAGTATCATTGAAGTGGGCAAATAGGTAAATTCTGGCAACTGACCTGAGGGTTTTGTTGAATTGCTTCCATTCTGTTGCCCCTCAGCAGAATGTGTACAGTGTCTTTTGAGTGGTCCCATTTCATTCTTTCTCTGGAGAAGGCACAAGAAGAGATATGATTCAGGTACCTCTCTCTCCAGGGACGTCTCCAGAAGTCATCATTATCAACCTGCAGTTCGGCCATTGATTTTCTTTTTGTCACTTAGGGTTTTGTGTCTCTGGGAAAAACACGTTACTCTAGGCTCTGGAGTCTGCCAGCACTGTGCAGTGCAGATTTTGCACAGCTTAGCAGACCACCATTGCTGGTGGATGTATGGCTGTTTATCCTCCCCTTCATCTAAAGGAATGTATGTCATATCATGACTTGTCTGGATTCTATCCTAAAAAAAACCCAATATGAAGATAACCCAAAAGCTCTTTGTAGCGAATACAAAAGGCTTCAAACACT
This sequence comes from Apus apus, assembly GCF_020740795.1. Classification (NCBI taxonomy): domain Eukaryota; kingdom Metazoa; phylum Chordata; class Aves; order Apodiformes; family Apodidae; genus Apus; species Apus apus. The sequence goes on along the minus strand of NC_067312.1, from coordinate 37,123,866 downwards.
GACTCCTGAAGAGACTAGGGTGCATGGCAGACAATGGAGATGCTGCACAAACATAAACTGAATGACGTAAAGCAGAGCCAGACACAAACTGATAAAGATTATGTTATACAGGAAAGTGCTATTACCTTGAAGAGATGTTCAAAAACTATAGCTTTGAAGGGAAAATTCTGCTATTATAGAATTTGTGAGCTTGAGATATTTAAGATTAATATGTTTATAATATGAATGATGTACTGAAGTTTCTTAGTGATTGTTGAAATGGAGAGATCCAGTGTGACTTGCCACAGTGAAACTTGGCAAAGGACATCTCAGGACACTTCAAAATGCAATTGCTTTGAATTATGTGTTCTTAATGAGCATTAGTCAGCAATTCGTTTTCAGATGTATATCACTGCTCTTTTTTTTTGCCTAGTACCTAAATTAAGTGATTAATGGAAAAAGAGTAGGAATGTGATAATTAGTGTATTTGGCTACTGACAGCAATTTTTATCCTGGAAAGATATTTTCCAAAAATTTTACTAATTGCACATCTCTTTAAACAGTATTCACAGTGTTTTCAGTTGCCATAAATTTTTTTAGGGATTGTCATCTTAAGCCAGGCTTGGGTTTCTTTCAAAGACATCTGATTGGGTAAAATTGAATGCAAATCAGAAATTAGCAGAAGATTTGGCAAATTTCTGATAAGCAATTCTGGAACCCAGAAAGGAAGTGTGAACAAAAAAGAAACTGAGAGCCAACTCTGAAGTAACCAAATGGTTTTGCTTGATATCCTAGTTAAATGAACAGTGGTCTGTCAGGTCAGAAAATTGAAAGTCTACTAGAGCAGAAACCTGTTACATTTACAGAGAGTGAGCTACATGCTGATCAGCAAGTATATTCTTTACTTTTCTAGCAGGAAGTTAACAGGATTTTTTGCACAATATATGACAATTAGAAACTAAAGGGGTGTCAGACATGTCAAAAACACAGGCTTTTTTATGTCGCAGTGTATGCATGACTGTTGTTCAACACCAGAGTCCATTTTTGTATCTACTTATTTTCAGGAATGAGATGGTTGTGGTGTAGACCACCTAGACACCTATGCACTGGGTAAGCAAAACAATTAGAGGCTGTCTTCATGTCTCATGCCTCTTAAAATTCTGTGCTGCAACAGACATCTTCATGCTGACTCTTTATGTGATGTGGGAGAGAAGAATGTCTCCCATTAACATAGCTAATATTCTTCCTCTCCATTGCTTTTTATAGTGGAGTCATTATGACAAGTAATAGGGCTGTAGATCTCAAGAAACAATTTAACTGATTTGAATGTTCCAGGAATGTGTGAATTAATCAGGCAACTATTTCTTATATCTTCTTTATAAATTTATCATAAGACCATTAATGATGATGTAATGCAGAAATTAGTGATTAAAATTATCTCCTACTGTTGTACAAGATGTCTACAGAGACTCTACAGAGTCTGTAGTCTCTACAGAGACTCCTTTTTCTAGCAATAACTACCCATGTTTGTTCTTTCATAGCCAAGATTTCCAGAGAAGGTTATTTGATATTTCCAGATTGAACAGTGATCCTCTTCTTAATCCACCCTGTAATACTGTGTTTTTCTTTGATTCTTTAGAGAAAAGTTTATAGTATCCTTCCATCAATTCTCATCAGACTCTGCTATTTTGGCAAGAAATACTTTTTCAGGCATGCCACCTTTGTCACATGCAAATAGTTATGGAGATATTGTAGCAAACATTCACATTGCTGACCATATCATTTTTCTAAGAAACAAACAAACAAACAAAGACACACACACACACAAAAAAGAGAAAAAAAAATCCATCACCAAAGTTTCACCCTATTTGCTTATTGCATTTGCATATTTTTGCTAATTGAATCTCTTGCACCAGTTATTTATTCTAAGCAGTTCTTTTTTTGGCTCAGTATCATTATTCAAAAGGGTAGAGCCTGAATTCTTTACTATTTCCAGGATTAGCCCAGTTGTCACTAAGGAAACTACTTTTGGAATGAGAAAATCTGATTTGGCCAAAAATTATAATCTACTGTTTCTAAGCAGCCTGCTAAAAGATACAGTTCAATCTCATATTAATGTTACTCTAGTATAATCTATTTTATTTGCCCTATTTCATTTTTTTCTCAGTTACCTTGTTTCATAAATACTTTGAGAAGCCTGAAAGAAGAGGGCTGTACCTTAGAGTGAAACTATTGGCTAAGGACACAACATTCATTATTTCTTTGGCGGCTGTACTAGCAGTTTTGTATGTAATTGTTCTCACTTCTGCTTATTCTGGTTTGATTTTGAGTATTATCTGGTGTGTGTAATCCCAAGACAATTTCAGATGAGACATTGAGAAAAAATTTCTGGAAGGAAATTGCCCATTTTTTAAAATCAGTCCATTATTAAGCAGAGTTAGTACTGTTCTTGTTAATGCATTTGTTAATTTCAAGATGTTTAGCCATTAATTCTTCTGAGATTAATCAAGTAGTAAATCAATTAACATCAGTGACATCTTGTCTGGATCTGGGGCCCACATGGCTAGCAAACAACTGTTTACTCATTTAGGATCCAATTTTGACATGTTTTTAAAATATTTTATCAATTTTGTGATTTTTCCAGATGCTTTAAAATTGACTTTCTTATTTAAGAAAAAAAAAAAATTAACTGCTATTTTGATGTCATTTCAGTTTCTTTCTTTCTTTTTTTTTCTTGTTACAGTTTCTGAAAATTTTATGAACAAAAAATTTCAGACCTATTTTCTTTCAAATAAAGTGTGTACTCTAGAGACAAAATTTCAATCTGGCAATAGCTCAATTCTTAGTATACTGAAGGTCCTACAGTAGGCTGCAGAGATTTATTTTAATATTTTTCTTATGCTGTTAATTCTCTGAGATATAAATATGCCCAAACCACCATTCCTTTAGAAGAAAACATAAAAATCTTAGGAGTTATACAGTAAGCAAGAAGACTTGGGGGTTGCATCAGAGGCAGACTGATTTAGCTATATATATATATGTAGTGTCCTAGAAGTCAGGCCTTTGATCAAGGTTTTCCGCCTCCAAAATTCTTACCTTATTTTTTCTATTAGATAAGCATGTAGAAACATCAGTGAATGGTTCAGCTTTCTGCCATGATTTTTGTTTTTAGAAATAAACTATGATTCTGAGACATAATCTTGTTTGCTGACTGATCCACTAAACCCAGTTTATAAGAGTTTTAGCATTTTCAAGTGAAGACCGTTACATCTTTAGATCCTTTATCTAGGCATATTTAAATCTATCCCTTCTCTTTAAATCATCAGTTGAGTGTGCCCTATCTTCAATCTCTGCATCAGAGGTTGAGAGGAGTGTTTTAGTGCCTTATTTTTCACCAATAGCATAGACAGCTTGCTTTATAGAATAACAGATTGTTTAGATTCCAGATAATGAAGAATGCAGTTCTCAGGATTCTTGGAGGTCTTCCTGAAGGCTTGAAACATGTTTTTCTAAGACTTTACACAGACTCCCAGTGAAATTCCTGAGCTAGTATAAAATCATATTGTTGTGGGTTTTTTTTCTTGAAGAATGTTATGTGACTATCCAAGCATACCCTATCTTAAAAACCCTTAGTGTTCCTTGCATTCATTTTTTTTTTTAAATATTTTTAGTATCATTCTAGTCCAACTCTCTAGTGTAAGAAATTCCCCTTTAAGAAGAAAAAAATATATCCATGGCTGTATTAATGCTTGGATTAATGTTCAGGGACAGAAGGCATCAGCTCTCCTTAAAAATAACAGAATGATTAAAAATGGGAATACCATTATATTTTGTAGCCATGAACAGAGAGAAATTGAATGGCCATGAGTTGAAAAAGCCAGGAAGGAATTACAAAGAATTCTGATTATGATTAATAAAAGAATCACTTAAAAATTTTCTTCAGTCCAGATTATTCCACCTCCTCTTTCTGCTTCAACAACAAGCTTAGCCAGCACTTTCTGTGTTGACTCCAGAATAATATATAGCTCTTCCTGTGGTGTCCCAGCTGTAGGTTGAAAAAGTACTAGGCTACATCATCATACCCATGGTCTACACACACCAACTAGGAAGTGTTCTGCAATGGAAAAGATACACTCAGAATAAGTATCGTATTACTTCAAAGGAAACAAGAAAAATATGTAGTAAATGGTTTTGTCACTGTCTTTGCATTCTTCCTTATAATCTTGCAACATAAAAGAGCTCTGATATTTTTTGGTAACTCCTACTTGTTTTCAAGCTAAAGTATTACAAGGGTATTGAAAGGTAAAATGTGTAAAAATCAGTTTTATGTGAGAGAACATTCTAGATAGCCCAAGTTTTTCTCTCCTGAATGGGATTAGAGGCCATGGTTCTGAAATTCATTTTAATCTTCAAGTAATTCCACCAACACAGGTGAACTTCTGTTGGTTAATACTCATAAATATATACGTCTGCATGCATACAGAGGATAAGCTACGAGCAAGTTTTTTCTGTAAAATAGTTCATTACAAGTTTACAATAATTTCTGTGTTCCTACTGCATTTTTCTAAAGATGCAACTTGTGAAAGCTGAGATTTGTCACTTGAAAATCTATATTGATGCACTTTGAATGAATAAGAAACTGCCCATTTTGACTAGGTTATCGCACATATTCCCTGCGTGCTTCCTAATAGCTTGATTCAGCTCACAAGATGAGCAGGATTCTACTTGCATATTTAAGCTTCATAAAGCATTGATTACTCAAGAATTTCCAAAAATACATTATTTTGACAAAAGTGATTCTGGAAGATGTGAAACAATGCATGCAGGATGCCAATCCACATGGCATTCATTTGTGTACATCAAACAGAAGGATAAGTGAGATTTTTCTGTTTTCCACTGTCAGGGGGACTTGGAGAAGAAAAAGATATTTCTGCATGTTTGTTGTTACCATGCTCTCGAAAGAAATTTCTCATTTAAATTTCTAGTAAGTTGTCTATTTGTTGGTTCAAGAGTATAGAATCCATGTGATGGCAATGTCCCATTCACCCCAAAACATGACCCACTTACAATGACCCATGGCGTGATCTTCTTGCACTCTTACTGCTGTTGTCTTCATGTAGTTTCTACCTGCAAGTGAAAGCAGAGACCAAGTATCATGCCTTAAAGAAAATTGTAGAGAATAAGTTATTGGTCTGCTGGTCCAAATGACTTCTTGATCTGAGAGGCAATAAGAGCACGTGTTAAGGAACTGAATCATGGTTTCTGAGGTTTTCAGTGACTGTGTAGTCCTGAGCAATGTAGACAGCCAGTGTTGGGTCTCATTCTGATCTGTGTTAATCATTACAACTGAGTTGTACCAGTGCATGCAATAGGGGCAGATAATGATATGCTGAGAATAATACTTTGTGACTGGTGTTCTATGCTGCAATACTTTTTTCCTCTTCATTAATTAGTGGCTCAGTTTATCATTCCCTCTGATGAACTGCATTTTTAAATGGAATACTATTTGTGTTCTTACAGATAATAAAAAATATGAGGAATTGGAAAGAGAAGGATGGCCATGCACCGTTAGATAGTCCTCTGAGAAAGGAAGTTCTCCTTGGGGTGGATCTAAGAGAGAAAAGAAAACTATAATCCCTAAAGATTTGCTCTGGTCCTGCAAGATAAATGTGTATTAATGTTATAGTGAGGAGGCAAACAGCATCTTCTTTCACCTTCCTCGTAGACAGGTTATTAGGACTCACTTAAAGGAATACACATCTGTGCAGTCAGTTGCTCTGTTACTATTCAGATTCAGTAGAATACACATAGACCCTCAGGGAATTCAAAGACCGGGGGCTAATAGAAAATGAAAAGCAACAAAGGCATCTGTTGAATGCCTTCAATAGGAGATGAAAGTCTAAAGGAATTGCCATCTTGAGCATGCAATTAGTAAGATTTAGTAGACCTTTTCGGCAAAGCAACATTTTGTTTTGTTTTCTTTGCAGTGGTCAAGGTAAGTAACATATAATAGTCGGTGCTCATACAACTTGCCTGTGTGAAATGTACTCCTTCATCTTCCTTTAAATATTATGTAATAGAATATTATCATATATCATTATAGTCTGTTTTATACAATCCTCTCAGCACTATAAATAATTTCATATAGTAATTCTGTAAAATTAGGAAACATTATTTTGACTGGAGCAAGGGAAAGCAGAGAAGGTAAATGAGGGTTGTATTGATTTGATTACTTTTTAGCTTACATGATCTTGTATCCCTACATATCTGATCTGTGCCTTTGTTTTCCCCCTTTTTCATAGTCCATTTCTGACCTGGAGAGACATACAGCATATTATTGTAAGGACTTCACGTGCAGGACATCTTAATGCTAATGACTGGAAAACCAATGCGGCTGGTTATAAGGGTGAGAGCTTCCTTTCTTTGCTGTCAGAGGCAACATCTTACATGATATTTTTAAAGAAGAAATAACCTTAAGTAGTTTGTTTGACCTTATGTTGTGCATAGTTTTGAGACCTTTCAGGCTGAAAGTGAAGGGGCCTATTTCTTCACATTAGAAAAGCTTCTTAGAATTATTATTGCAAGTAATGGCACCTACAAAGTGTAATTAACGTATCTTCTTAATCCCTTTCAGTCCTGTTTTATGCACTGCTGTCTGAAAACTAAGCAAGTTGGTGTTTTTTGATTTGTCGTTGTATAGCTAGTATTCTGATAAAATAGTCTGGAGTTGATACAGCAATTTCTGGATTCAGGCCATGTTCTTATTCAGAATTATAGAAAAATTGGTTTAAAAATTACAAATCAGTCTTTTCAAATTTCTGTTTTATATTATTCTCCCTAAATTATTTATATTTAAGAATTCTGACAGATTAGGATAAAATCAAACCTTGAGCTACCAAGGCTTTCAATGTCATAGACATCATACTATTCAGTCAGCTGCCACGTAGGTTTCTAAAATATTTTACAGTCTTGTAATTTTGTATTAAAGCTACACCTTTTAAACATTTTTTTTCTCTTTTGTAATGCAAGCAGAGGTAAACATTTGCACCATTAAATAAGGTATATACTCAGGATGGGTTAAAACTGGACCTTGAATCCATACAACATTGTGTTTCAACACAGATTGGCTTCTCATTCCTACTCAGTAAATTCTTACTTCTTTCAGTTCTGATTGCATCTTAACAAAAAAAAAAAAAAAACAAAAAAACCCCCCCACAAACACAAAAAAACCCAAACAACAAAAAACTCACAAAACCCAAAACTAACAAACAAAAAACACAACAAGAACAAACAAACAAACAGAGAATAACAGAATTGCTTATTTCTCTTAATGAGAATTCTGCCCAAGACTGCAATCTTTTTAGATAACGTTTGAACTGGTTTATGCTAGGATCTCCTGAGAGAAGAATGCAATATACAAGAACCATCAGATCTTTACTCTGGTTTCACTTTAAATCTGAAACCTAGCTTCAATCTATTTCAGATCAAGGCACATCTACCATAGAGCATCTTTAACATATCATTCTGACCTATGACATTCCTGCTGCAATGCAATTGAAACCAAACAAAAAAAAACTTCCATTTTTGGATTCTAACCAGGCTCTGACTACAGAGGGTAGATATAGAAATGGATATTTAACTCTAACTCACTCATCACATGAAGATTCTGACATTCAGGAGCCTGGTTTTGTCCCACTTTCAAGTGCATGCTCACAGACAAAAAAATGTACACAGTGAGAAATAGATACTTCCTTAATTACAATAACATTACAGTGTTTATTATTGTGAAACATTTGCCAGGATTTAAAAAATTTTGGCAGGAGATTGTGACTGTATTTCCATTTTGTTGGAGCTATCTGAAGTTTAAACAATGCTTTTCAAGTAGCATAAAGTAGAACAGTTTTTTTCTGGAACTCATTTCCAAAATTCTATATTTGTATATTTTTTTTCATTTGTTGCCCAAGAGGGGCAAATGTCCTGCAAGGCATTTCATAGCAGCTGTCACTCATTATCAAAGGAGAGGTCACACTAACACACCAGCAGTAGTAACATTGGCAGTAGGACTTGCACTGTTGCACCACTGGAGCCTGCTTATTCTGACTCCTTGGAGCCACACATTTTTGTATGCATTAGAGCAGAAAAATAGTGAGGAAAAGGTCTGAAAACAGGTTTCTCCTCCACTTGTACAAAGTCACAAACATAGATAAGCTCTGATGGGAGACTGGGATTCAGAAAGTACAACTTATGCTGGCAGCGCTCTGCTGTAGACTCCATGGAGGAACTGAAGAAGAGGAAGACAGACTAAGTGCCTCAACCTCTGTGGAGCTCAGGAATCAACCTTAACCCAGATAAAAGTACTAGTTTTAACTAAGTTATTTTGGCAACTTAGGCTGAGCAAATGGTTCCAATAAAAATGCAGCTCTCTTTAAACCTCTGTTGGTTTTGGAAGAAGGAGAAGCAAAAGATTTAGATTAAATCACAACATCCAAACTTGAATTCAAGGGGGGGTTTGCACACACCGCTGCTGGCAAGACTGAAACAGATTTTTTTAGTATTGCACGTGGCAACATTTAGTATAATATTACACTATTATCCTTCACTGTTGCCAAGAGCAACAATTAAAGTATGGTTTTTCATAGATGAATTACTCTGATCAACAGAGTTCCTTTAGGAATTGTGTCATAATTTTGTTAAAGGCAAGATCCATACTTCTTCCGCATCATGTTCTTAACACAGGAAGGGGTGGAAGATTATTTTTTTTCAAATTAACTAAAAGAAAGTCACAGGAAACAATCTGCCTTTCTTCCATGCATATTGGCAAAGAAAGAAGAATATAAGAAGGAAGAGAGAGACAGCCTTGCTCATTTAGAAATGAGAGCTGAAAGGGTGAAAACAACAACAACTTGGAAGAACTGCTCACTCAACAAAGGGTCAGCAAATCTGGTAGTTGAAAGTGGGTCAGCATGCCTTTTCATGGGGCTGTTTTGCTGGGCTGCATGGCAACCCCGTCCTTCACTATAGTCCCTGGCAGTGTTTTGCCATTGCAGAACACACAGAAGGAGCTCACAGATGTCATTACTGGTTGCAAGAACTACTTTATATATATATATATATATATATATATATAATGTTCATAAAAGAAAGATTCATTCATGAAAAACACTTAAACCAGCTAGTGATTAACTAAAGCAGTGCCTATTATTTGTTTAACTTCTTGGCAAGTAAGCAACATTCACTTGATGCATGTCAATAGACTTAACTCAGGAATGGGAAAGAATTTTTCTTGAAAATGTTTTTATTATTGTTTTGTTGTCAACCAGCATGTGGCTTTCCTCAAGCACTTATTACCTGGTTGTCTCAAAAAGCAAGACTTGAATACTCATTTTGGGATATTCTGTGGTTGGTTAGTTAGTTGTACATACAATTTATCACTAGATAGATAATCACTAGAGGTACATTATGCTCAAAGCAGTTAATTAACTGATTTTACAGAAAAATGCTAGGAGACATCTGGTTTTGTGCAGATATCGAAACTCTTGATCTGGTTTTGCTCTGGCAGATTGGTATCATAATCTCATAGTTGTTCAGTCAAAAACAGAGTATGCAATTGCTTTCATGAAAAGAGAATACTGAATTAATGCTGACATGTCTCTAGGCTGAAAGATACAGGATGTAAAATACTGCTGTCTTAAGAATAACGATAAAAGCTAAACAATTCTTTCTCTGTAAGTGAAGCTTCAGATACTCTTAAATACTGTCTCTGGGGAAAAAGACCATGCACAGTGAAGGAACTGTCTAGACAATAACACTTCAGTGCAGTGAGATAAAATGCTACTGAAAGATTAAAGGAAATAAAAAATGTATCCACTTTTTTTTGTTTTCAGGACATTTGTAGGCCCAGTGGAAGTATTCTTTCTAAAGAAACTGAGAGTTGTCCCATAACACACTACCGGAGTTTTAAGATACCCCTTTAGGTTAGCCAAAGTTATCTGCTATTTTCACTGGAGAGTGACCACTGGAAATAATTGGTTACTTAATGCTTCATGGCCTTTTAATATTATTACTTTGTTGAAATGTTTAACTGGTGATTACTTTGCTGTGAACAGAACATTACCAGTTTGGGAGTGAGAAAGAGATGAGCCTCTGTATGCTCCTAGATAAGAAACCTAGGTTGGCCAGATTTAAATTGCTGTAGGGTGACCAGATTCAAATTCAGAGACCAGCAAGAAAATCTTCAGAACAATTAATTCATTTCAGAGGAGACAAATAAACTAGTCATAAACATTCTGCTGTATATTTTCAATAACTTTAAAATTATATATTTGTTAGAAGCTGGCATAAGACATTTGAATAGTAAAGCACTTGTGAATGGGTATGTCAGCAAATTCTATTTAGCAGACTTTAAGCTACATTATTTTAATGTAGAAAATACATTTATCAAGAAACAAATATATAATATACCATTTCCAAACATGACCACATGAAGTTTAAGTACAAGGGCAATCAAAAGATACTTTAGGGACTTGGGAAGACTGGTTAAAGGATCTATACAGGCAGTGTTCTCCTCTGTCCTTCCAGTTGTAGGGATTAATGGGGAAAGAAACAGGAAGACCCAGAAGATCAACAGCTGTTTCCATGAGTGGTGTCACCAGGAGGATTTTGGGGATTTTTGATCATGATTTAGTCTACATAACACTGCTGTAGACTGCTGGTGACAGATGGGATACACCTGTCTCAAAATGGAAGAGGATCTTTGCACAGCAGTTAACAGGACATGTTGAAATAGCTTTAAACTAGATTTCAAGGGGGGAAGGGATAAAATCAGGCTCTCTAGAGATAAACCTGGGCCCAGCATGCCAGTATTTGAGAGCTAGAGTGCTAGTGAGGTCCTTCCGTCTGCTCCACGATGTGCTGAGTATACTAGAACACGTTTGCAGTGTCCCTGTTCTAATGCATGCCACACCCTAACCACCTCAGAGGAGGTAGGGGTTGGAGATTCACATGGTGGCAAAGACACAAGGGTGTTGATTGGTTAGAAACCACAGAAGCACCTGAAAACAATCACAGATAAATTAGGATTTCTTCCAAAGAACATGATGGTGGGATCAATAACTCGACTGAAGTGCATCTACACCAATGCATGAAGCATGAGCAGCAAACAGGAGGAGCTTAAAGCCGTTATGCAGCTGAAAAACTAGGGTATAGTTGCCATTGCAGGAACATGGTGGGATGAGCCACATAGCTGGAGTACTGCAATGGGTAGCTACAAATTATTCAGAAGGGATAGGTAGGCAAGGAAGGAGATGTGGTAGCATGGACCCATATGTTAGGGAAGGGAGTGTTTTGACTGTCTCAGGCTTAACGGTGGCAATGATAGGGTTGAATGTTTATGAGTAAAAACCATGGAAAAAGCCAGCCAGGCAGATACCATGGTGGAAGTCTGTTGCAGACAAACCAATCAGGTTGAAGAGACAGATTAAATGGTCTGTAAGCAGCTGGGAGAAGTCTTACAATTGCTAGCCCTCATTTTTGTGGGGGACTTCAACATCTGCTGGAAATACAATTTAGCCAAGAGGAAACAGTCTAGGAGGTTCCTGGTACCTGTGGTGGATAATTTCCTAACACAGCTGGTGAGTGAGCCAGCTAGAGAAGGCACCTGCTGGATCTGTTGCTTGTGAACAAGGGGACACAGGGACTTGTGGGTGATGAGGTGGTTGGACACTGTCTTGGGCACAGCTATCATGAAGTGATGGAGTTTTTGAGTTTTCCACAAGTATGGAGGGGAGTCAGCAGAACTGCTGCCTTGGACCTTCAGAGAGCAGACTGCAGCCTGTTTAGGAGTCTGGTTGACAGAATCCCTTGGGAGGTAGTACTGAAGGGCAAAGGGGAACTACAGGCCTGTCAGCCTGACCTTGATGCCTGGCAAGGTTATGCAGCAGATCATCCTGAGAGCCATCAAGCAGCATGTACAAAATAACCAGGGGATCAGGCCCAGCCAACATGGGTGTAAGAAAGGAAGGTCCTGCCTAACCAATCTGATCTCCTTCTGTGACTGTGTAACCTACCTAGTGTTTGAGGGAAGGCTATAGATGTGATCTGCCTCGACATCAGCAAAGCCTTTGACAGTCTCCCACAGCATCCTCCTGGAAAAGCTGGCAGCCCAGGACTTGGACAGGTACGTCCATTGCTGCATTCAAAACTGGTTGGATGACCAGGCCCAGAGAGTGGTGAATGGAGCTGCATCCAGCTGGTGTCTGGTTAGCAGATGACACCAAGGAGGGTAGGAAGACACTGCAGAGAAACATGGACAGGCTGGGTTGATGGGCTGAATGGCATGAAATGTAACAAGACCAAGTGCAGGATCCTGCACTTTGGCCACAAGAACCGCAGGCAGCACTACAGGCTGGGGGAAGAGTGGCTGGAGAGCAGCCCAGCAGAGGGATCTGGGAGTGCTGGTTGACAACCCTTGAACATGAGCCAGCAGTGTGCCCAGGTGGCCCAGAAGGCCAATGGCGTCCTGGCTTGTATCAGGAATAGCGTGGCCAGCAGGAGTAGGGATGTGATTCTCCCTCTGTACTCAGCACTGCTGAGGCCTCACCTTGAGTTCTGTGTGCAGTTCTGGGCCCCTCACTTCAAGAAGGATACTGAGGTGCTGGAGCAGGTCCAGAGGAGAGCAACGAGGCTGGTGAAGGGACTAGAGGGAAAGTCTTATAGGGACAGGCTGAGAGAGCTGGGGTTGTTTAGCCTGGGGAAGAGGAGACTCAGGGGGGACCTTATGACTCTCTTCAACTACCTGAAGGGAGGTTGTAGTCAGGTTGGGGGCTGGGCTCTTCTCTCAGGCATCTAGTGACAGGACTAGAGGGCATGGCCTGAAGCTGCACGAGGGGAGGTTTAGGTTGGGTATTAGGCAGCACTTCCTCATGGAAAGGGTGATCAGACATTGGAATGGACTTTCCAGGAAAGTAGTGGGGTCACCGTCCTTGGAGGTATTCAAGGAAAGACTGGATGTCGCACTTAGTGCCATTGTCTAGCCAACTGGTGGTGTTGGGTCATGGGCTGTACTTGATCTCAGAGGTCTTTTCCAGCCTCAGTAGTTCTGTGTTTATAAGTTCAAGAATGCTGGACAATCTTCAAGAATGAAATCTTAAGGACACTGGAGCAGGCCGTACCCCCATGCTGAGAGACGAGCTGGTGGGGAAGAAGACCATCTTGGCTGAACAGAGATCTGGTTGGAAGTCAGGAAAAAATTGAGAGTTTATGGCCTTTGAAAGAAGGGGCAGGCCATTCAGGGAGAAAATTAGAAGGTCCAGAGCTGAACTAGAACTTAATCTGTCTAATGCTGTAAAAGACAATTATGTCTATAAATACATTAACAACAAAAGGCTAAGGAGAATCCCAGAATCATAGAATGCCAGGTTGGGAGGGACCTCAAGGATCATCTGGTCCAACCTTTCTAGGTGCTACTATAGTTTAAATGAGATGGCTCAGAACCCTGCCTGTCCAGTGTAAGGGAATCTACCATTTCCCTTGGGAGACTGTTCCAATGTTTGACTGTCCTCATGGTGAAAAACTTGCCTTGTGTCCAACTGGAATCTCCCCAGGATCAACTTGTACCCATTACTCCTTGTCTTTTCTATGTGAATCTCCATCCTTTATTGAATGCAGGAGGAAACATAGTGACAAAGGATGAGGAAAAGACTGAGGTATTAATGCAGGAGTAGAGTAATTATTTGCACTGGTGAGGCTGTACCTTGAATACTTTGTTCAGTTCTGGGCCTCTCACTTCAAGAAGGACATTGAGGTGCTGGAGTATGTCCAGAGTATGTCCAGAGTATGGCAATGAAGCTGGTGATGGGTCTGGAGCACAAATCTGATCAGGAGCAGCTGGGACAACTGGGGCTGTTTAGTGTGGAGAAAAGGAGGTTGAGGGGAGACCTCATTGCTCTCTACAGTTACCTGAAAGGAGGTTGTAGCAAGGTGCGTGTCTGGCTCTTTTCCCAAGTAAAAAGTGATAGGATGAGAGGAAATGGCCCCAAGTTGTGCCACAGGAAATTTAGATTGGGTATTAGGAAAAACTTCTTCACTGAAAGGGTTGTCAGGCACTGGAATGGGCTGCCCAGGGAAGTGGTTGGTTAAATATCCCTGGAGGTATTCAGAAGACAGATAGATGTGGCACTTAGGGACATGGTTTAATGGTAGACTTGATTAGGGTAACTGTTGGACTCAGTGGTGTTAAGGGTTTTTTCTAACCTAAATGATTCTATGATCCTAAGTAAGCAGTTCCAGAAAAGCAAATCTAGTTTTGGAAAATACAATCTAGCCATACATACATGACCAAGTCTTCAACACATTGGTGATTGTAAAGTTTGAGAGAGGTGCTGGCACTCAGTCACTCAAATAGCTAGGCATTAGTCCTATGTTAGCTGAACTGGTCAGATGAATCTGAACACTTCTTACTGGTAGCCCCCGCTTGGAAGTTTATTTAAGTCTGAGCATAATTTAGCACTAGGAAAGGCGACAAGCAAACCACCTACAACTAATAACTAGTCTTAACAATGACTGGAAGTGTTTCCTCCAGCACTGTCAGAACAAATATGATAGAAAAAGGTCTGTGTCCTCAGGAATAAACCATTTTTTAAATACCTTAAGTACCGTAGGGTCAATGCCGTAAGCTTTATCAGTGCTTCATACAGAAAGCGTTGCTGTAGTTAAAAGAAGTTATCAGGCTTGGAAATCAAGATAGTTGAGGAAAAGTGGAGTGAAAACATGGTTTTCAGCAGCAAGTTTAAAGGTACTGTCTTTTTAATTATTCACTTCAGCCTTTCTAGATGGCTCTTGGTTTCTTTCCCACATGCAACAATTCAGCTCACAGCTATAAATAAAATTTTCTTAAATATAATATTAACATTGCATTAGGAGCTTTTCAGTGTTTCATGTGTTAAATCCAAATTGCCAGGTGTCTGACCTCTGATAGCCTTGAGTAAGACCTGAAAAAATCTCTTCAGGATTTGGGGAAGGTAGCTGGAAAAATATTTCTAATTCTGCAACCTAGAAGGTGATTATTTTATTATTATTTTTTCTCCCCTCCAAGCACAAATTCAGATCAAGAATGTATCTGTATAGTTCCAGGGATGGAACTATATGAGGGAATCTCTCAGAGAAGCAAGGGAGGTGTCATTAGTTCTCCCAGCCTCAAACTTTTCATTATCAAAGCTCCTCATTACTCGTAAGCTCTGCAGCATTGCTCTACTGGCTCTGAAAAGCAAGGAGTGAAGCTGTACATGTAAAATGGAGTCTAACCAAAAACCTCAGACCTGTGCTGGGAAAAGTAAAGTAGAAAGAAAAAAGAGAAGTAGATTGACATTCTGTGTTACAGTTGATTGCTTTCCTGGGGTCATATATTGTGAATCAAACTTGCACATTTTTCAAAATGTGAATTAAATGGCTCTAAAGCAGTGGTAACAGCAGACAGACTTGATGTTTGTCTGGCCTAGACACAAAGCTATGCACAGTTGCTGTGCTCTGAGGCTACTAGTATTCCAAACATTGCCAAGGGACAGCACTAACAGGATGCACACCACTGGAATGATAACCGTTGACATTATTTTATTTTAACAAGTTCTACTCAGACCTTTGTCAAAACTCTGTAAAGGATTCAGGATAGAGACCTAAGAGTCTGCCACTTAATGTGAAATACAGATTTGCATTTTGCAGTACTGACAAAGAGCCAGGATCAACGAATTTGAAAAGTGAATAAAAAACTGATACAATCCTCCAAAGCAGAATGCTTTAATTGTAGACAGAGAAGACTGAATTTTTAAATACAAGTCCTTAAAAGCTATATGCATTTATATGACCTTTCAATGTACTAATTATCAAAGCAGTACACTTGTGAGAATGTTCTAGGCAAATATATATATATATACTTGTATACATCCATGACAATGGTCAACATCTTGTGCACAGGGTAGTTCTGTCTTTTTTAAAAAACAACAAAAGCCTGCCTTGGAGAACACCAAAGTTCTTCATTGCTATTGAACTTCCATAGTGCATTTCAGTAATTACAAAACCAGCAGTTGTTTTATTATCAGGGAGTCCACAGTATTTTAAGCACTAGAGCATCCTGTCAGGTAACAATAGGGAAAGATAAGGGCTACATAGGACAACTCAGATCAGTTAAATGCCTGAAGTTGTTTGTAATTCTGTAACTTTTTCCCTCCCAGAAAAATCAGCTGTTGGGAGTCATTTTTAAGTGAGGTAATGCAGAAATTAATCCACAAGGCCTATTACCACAATTACTGGTCCAGCTGTCTGTGTAGACATGTCTTATTGTTTAACTTCCTTTTACTTCAGGTTACTGATCAGAATCTCCTATATAGCAATATAAAAATGATCAATTTCTCTGTATTGGGGTGAAGTTAATACATTTTTAGTCTTAAATATCATTATTATTGTTATTGTTATTATTGTTGTTATTGTTGTTATTATTGTTATTATTATCATATCATTTGCAAAACACTTTATTATTATGTTCTGTGCATTTGTGTGTATCCTTCTTCTGGTGAAATGTGGTGCAGACCTATGCTCACTCAGAAATTAGTCTGAGGGTAAATATCCCTCTGGAGCACTGACACTGTGAACAGACACAGCCATTGTGTGAGACAGAAAAAGAAAAGATGTTCTGCATGATGTGTCTGATACACCTGACAGCACAGAAATGCTGTCTTTGTGCTAATGATCTGTCAGCATTTCCAGTTACAGTGACTTTGACTCATCTGTCATCGTCTGTTCTGAGATGAAGCCTAGCATAGAGGCTCTCACCAAAAGGTGTTTTTATTGTTTGGTAGGGTGAAATGAAATTTGGCTACTTTTGAGTTATTGGAGAATCCTAATTGTACTAATGAGGGTAAATTTGCTCATAATAGAGGAAACTAGTACATTTTCTTAAGAGATGTTCCATGGTGCAGTCAGAAGATGGCTTTTTTTATTTAAAGACAATTTGCAAGATGCCATGTTAGTCAATAGATATTTGTGCTTTTTGAAAAAAAAAATCCAATATAAAAAGATCCAACTAGTTAAAAATCTATAGCTTCTATTACATTAGGTCTTCTTTAGCTAACTCTATTTCAGCAAACTTTTTTCTCCCTTCTAAGTGGACATAATCCTCGGATTTATTCCATTTACATAAGCCATCTCATTTCAAGTGATATAAATTAATGTCTTCAGTAGAGGCTTTATGATTTACAGCCAAATGCTGCTGCAAAGAAGCAGCAGCTTGTCTGTCTTAGCAATCATCAGCCAGCAGTAGTCAGTCACAACTCTGCTGCTTCAGAGGCAGAGAAGTAAACCAGTCTTCCTGGTCACTCTGCTTAGGTTTTAAGCAAGGCTTACTGGTATTTACTCTCACTCTGGGGAAAATGTCCCAGTTTACAGGGCATGGTAGATCCTGTGTGCTCTGAGGACTGCATAAACTAGTTTACTCATACCTAAACATGCTCTGAGAAGTAAATTGGGAACTAATTCAGATCTTCTGCAGCCAGAGGAGAACTTGGCATGGCCATGCTGGGTACACTTGGACACTCACTGCCGAGCATGGACCATGGGGTGGCTAAATCCCAAGCCTATTGACTTTGGATTTGGTATTTGGGCAGTATTTGCTGTTGCTACTAGTAGAGTCTGACTCTGATACTGTAAAAGTGTACTTCACTTTTAGTCCCTTTTGTCAGCCAACGTCTATGCTTAATATGTATTCTAAATTCCTAAAGTAGATAAATACTGCCAGGATGTGAATGCAAATGTGATCCTGGATGTAGTTCTGTAGTGTTTTGAGATGATGTGTTTTATGGCTATTTTTTAAGTAGCTGCGAAGTCTCATAGCAGATGCTGCAGTGCGGTATCAGAGCTGTATACAGAAACTATTCACTAAGGTATACTGGCTACTGCAGATTTAGCTTCTACTAGGTGTCCCACTGGTGTTTGTGGGAAGTCTCTATTTTGTCTTGTCAATAAATAGGAGCTTTTTGGCAGATAAAAAAAATGTAAAATCCAGATGATATTTTTGTATTGTTTGTTTGTCAAATCTAATATCAGGTAAATCTAGCTAATATATTATTGAGGAAATTATTTGTAGTAAAACAAAAAACAGAAATTGACATAAGCACTGGAAGCTCAATAAAAACTATTTTTAAAGTGTTCTGTTAGCGCCTTTCTGACCATGAAGATGATGAAGAAAAGCTGAGAGAGTTGGCATTTTTCAGCCTTGAGAAGAAAAGGATCCAGAGAGACCTTATTGCCACCTTTCAATATATGAAGAGGGCTTATATGGAAAATAGAGACTTTTTACCATGACCTATAGTGACAATACAAGGGGCAATAGTTTTAAACTGATAGAGGGTAAGTTTAGATTGGACGTAATAAGGAAATTTTTTGTTATGAGGGGGTTAAGACATCGGAACAGGTTGCCCAGTGAATTTGTGGATGACCCATCACTGACAGTGTTTAAGGTCCGGTTGGATTGGGCTTTAGCTGTTTGGCAACTTGCTATCCTTCAAGTCTTTCTCTGGTGTGATGGTAAGAGTAAGAACTAAATCTTCTACCTCCCTACTGAATTCGTAAAAATACCTGGATTTAAGAAAATTTTGTGGGAAGGAAGGACTAAGCTTGCTGTTTGCTTTGTATTTAAGCAGAAAAATTTAGTGGTTGGTTCTGTGTAAAATATAAAAATACAAATAATTTACTTAATCTAAAAAGCATGAAGGAATTGGTTTTACAAGCAAGAATAAAAATTAATGCGTTTGCATGGTTGTGTTATTGGCTTGTAAAGCAGTTATGTGTTTCAGAAATCACATCCAGTCATTACAGATTACTAGTCATAGGTTGACACAAAATGGGAATATGGCTGAAACAAGATGAATTTTCATTCAAAAATAATGTACTCTAATTAGGACATGAGAAAACAAAGTTAAAATGGCTCAAGCCTTGTGTCATTGTAACATTTTTCCTTTTTTGTCCCTTAATTTTCTTTGGACAATCGTCTGTCCCTCTTGAAGCATTTTTTTATATACTGGACAAACAATTTAAAGTAATACAGAATTAGAGCTTTATATTTGCTAATAAAATGCCAAATGTAAAAGAAATATTGTTGTAGGTCAGTTTGAGATTAGGATGAGAGTAACTCAAGAGCAACTCTCATTTTCTAGTCTTGCTCAGCAACACATAAGAAAAGTAACGTACACAAACAAGTCATAATAATTTACATATCAGACAACTGATTCTAGTTTAGGAAAGGTGCATATTCTTCATTTGACAAACAGAAGTTACTACCATTTCTTTCCTCTTATTTAGTATTTGATATATGTATGCAAAATATTTATATTTCTAATGCTACTTTCACAGTATAGAAAATTAAAGGCCAAAAATACAGTAGGGAGATAATATTCTCCAATGTTTTTTGTCAGATGAGTAAAATAATAAGGCAGTCTTAGCATTTAAGCTACTGATGAGACATTATGATGACAGGCAATGAAACTGCAGCCTAACCAATCAACTTTAGCTGCACTGAGGCACTGGAAATGCTCTGTTTTCAGTGCCCGGGTCACGCTTTCCTGGAGTCTGCATGAATCTGTGTTATGATTTATCAACACCAGCCATTCTTATTCTTCAGTAGAGTCAATTGGGATATACATGCTGGATCATCTCCCTTATGAGGAAAGGCTGAGGGAGCTGGGTCTCTTTAGTTTGGAGAAAAGGAGACTGAGGGGTGACCTCATTAATGTTTACAAATATGTAAGGGGTGAGTGTCAGGGAGATGGAGTTAGGCTTTTCTCAGTGTTGACCAGTGATAGGACAAGGGGTAACGGGATCAAATTGGAGCATAGGAGGTTCAAGGTGAATATTCGAAAAAATTTTTTTACTGTGAGAGTGACAGAGCACTGGGACAGGCTGCCCAGAGAGGTTGTGGAGTCTCCTTCTCTGGAGACATTCAAAACCCACCTGGATGCGTTCCTGTGTGATGTGCTCTAGATGACCCTGCTCTGGCAGGAGGGTTGGACTAGATGATCTTTCGAGGTCCCTTCCAACCCCTAGGATTCTATGATTCTATGATTCTACATGCTGCCTATAGATGTGGGGGTAGCTTTACATACTCTTTGTATATAAATGAGAAAGTTACTGAATTTTCAGTAACAGTTTCAGATAAAACAAGGGGATTACAGAAAGACTGGGAAAGTCTGTCCAGCAGCTGAATAGGCCTTGATTTCATGGTGCTCTAATGGAGGAATTGCTCCAGGGATAAATAAATGGACTTGAGCCCTGATAAATGTTATTTTCTTTGATGATAAGAAGAGTAAAGAGATGAGCTAAAACTCAGTATTTACTTTGTGTTGCACGAGGCAAGTTTTTCTCAGAAACTTGTCCTTTGTAAAGCTCTTTGTATGCCTGTGATTCTGTAGAAATACAAATGGATCAGTTTGCATTGCTGCATGAGTAGAGAGAGGATTCAAGGGCAGTTTTGCTCATGGACACCGTGATCACAAGGAGATCACAGTTTTCAGCCCTTCATCTCAACTCAAACAACAGTCTGCTGCTTAGTCACCAGCTTGCCTTGCACCAACCTCACATTCCTATTCTGTCTGGAACAGGCAAATACCTTCTTACAAAACAGCCTTCTACCCCCTCTGACATAATCAATGACTCCTAGCAACAGCTCAGCCCAGCAGCAATTCAGAGAAGTGATAATGTAGAGCGCATAAGTAGGAATTTGCAAGGTCCTGGTGCATTTTGCACTTCTAGTCAGCTTATCTTACTCTGCAATCATCAGTACCTTCAAATACTGCTTTTCCATCTGGGTTAGCAAAAGTGATTTCGGTATCATTCACATACAAAATCAATGGCAGTTTTTCCCAGAAGACATTTATGACCCCATGTGGACCACTGAGGTAATTTTTAACCTCTGGGAGAAGCACCCGGGCATAGAGTTCATGGCAGTACTAGTATATACACAGATAAAGGGGCATAATTTGAAGGCAGTAGGAAAAAGAAATCTGCTTTCCTCTATAAGATTGTGGAGATCAACTACTTTTGTTAACTCAGTGATTCTTTCCCAAATTGCTGTTACTTAGTCTTTGAAAATTACAGGCTTTTGCTGGTACCTGCAACTGCTAATGAATCACTGAATCCAAGGCTTTGAAATGCAAATGTTGCAGACAGCCAAATGTCAGTTGCCTGGGAGCTTCCCACATGGCAGGATTTAGACTGTTCAAGAAGTTTTTATTTCAATGGAAAGGCCTTTCAAGAAAAAATGTACTTTTGTTTCAGCTGTGGAAAAAAACCCAGCTTCTCACTCCCACCTCTGCTCTCATGCAAGAAAGTTTAAGCATTGAATCATGGGCAATTAACACAACCACATAGCCTTGGGAGGTAATTTTTTCTCCTGGATGAAGACTATCTTCCAAGTAATTTTTAGGGTGGGAAAGATGGTAAGTTCACTGTCTAGATTTTATTTATATTTTTAATGTGGATCTTAAGCAAAAAAATTTCTAAAGTGAGGTGGCTTAAAAGCTGCTGAAGTTTCTATCAGAATGTCACTGCTTGGTAGTGACAATATCAGGTGCTTTTCCACCCTTATTTTTGAGTGAGAAAAAGTGAATCAAGGAGAAATTTGGCTCTTCTTTTAGCTCAGTGGTCGGGTTGAACGCATAGTGTCTTACAAATGGACATCCTGAGTTCTAACACAATGAAAGTTGCTACCTGTCAGGCATTAAAAATGCAATTTCCATAGGTTAGCTCAAAAGATTTTTCCATTCATAAAAATTTAATCCCTCCCTGCTTAAATGTAGTACTATACAGAGTAACTGTGTACAGTTATAGACCATGTGAATTAACACTCTTGTCCCTCCCATTGTTCTTCAGAGCAGACAGAAGTATTATTAATTAAAATTTTAAAATAGTAGAGCAATGTATGCACGGATGGATGGGCAAATGACCTCACAAATAAATATGCTCTCACTATCAGATGCATTTTTTGCAAGATGATATGTGACCAAGGTGATCTCCATCACAGGAACTATCTTCACAGTACAGTTTCTCCATCTATACTTCCCTTGCCCTTTTTCTAGCTGCCTCCACCCATGTGTAAAAACAGGACATCTCTTTGTTTGTGGAATACATTATGGAGAATTTAGAAGGATGAAAGAGACCTGAATTTAGTTATTTCATATATTTTAGTAATTGTTTTTCATTTCTGAAGACAGTATCTGCCTCATTTGGCAGAAGATCTGTGTTTAGTTCTTTCCAAATGAACATTTCCATACTATGTGGACTTCAGTTTAGGGCTGAAGGGGAAGGAGAAGGGAGGAAAACCAGTTCATTACGTACTCATCATGCCTTGCAGTATTTCTCATTGAGGAACACTCTTCAGTTGACAGTTTCAGACAGTATTAGATACTGCCATATTTGGAAGACATGATCCTTAAAGCACTGATTATTTTTGTGCTTTGAACTGTTGTTAGACAAGGTTGGGGGTTTTTTGGATGGAGTCCTTTGAACTCTGGTTTCACAAACTCTGCAAAGTGCAGTTGGAAAGACTTAATACCATTCTTTGTTGCATTTCTGATTAAAATAGCACTTATGTTTTTCTAAGGGTTTTCTGGTAACACTATCTGTGGTAGCAAGCAAAAGTGATTTATTAGTATCTGTGATCTAAACTCCTCCCTCTGAAAGCATTTTTCTTTCACCAGAACTTAACCAAGAGCACCGATTTGTCACAATAAAACAACATGGCTAGCAGCTCTTCTAATTTATCAAAATCCATTTTCAAGCTTCTGTTTTGATTGGAACATAAACCAAAAACACACAGCTGATTCACTAACTGAAACTTTTAGCCTCTGTGAACTGCTGGAACTCTTGAAATAGATACATAAAGTTAAGTACCATAAAATTACAAAAAGTAAACAATACAGAATTGGCACAAGGCAGTGGGAAATACTTCTCCATGTTTAGGTGCTGGGCATTTTAAAGTTCTGGTTTTTGTATCCTAAGAAAGGTGATGCTTTAAAGCCTTCTGCTTCTTTGAGTAGAAAGTATTCATGCATAAAAGTTAAATCACTAGGTGCTGAGTTACTTGCAAAGGGACCGTTGTTGGCTCTCCATGGCATGAAAGGCAGATTGAGGCGAGAATGAAATATCCAAGGTTGAGTGTTAACAGAGTGCTAAGCTCCAGGCATAGATACTTAGTACCGTTGCATGTGGAATGCATGCAGTAGATAGTATTAGAGGTCAACAGCAATGTTAACAGCTCTCTCCAGCACTAAGTTCATCTGCAGATCACTACATCCTATGCAGATACACAAAGGAAGAAGAGGAAGGAGCCTGTCTGACACAGACTCTGCAGGAGAACCAGATTAACTTTGGGCCCTAAACTTTGAATACCATTGCTTTTCATCCTCATCATGCAGACAGCATTAGGAAGATGTTGGATCTATATGGCTGGCTGGCCAGTGGCAACCATAGTGCATACAGGAATAGAAGAGCATCCACATGCTGCTTAAACTCAGGGAAGTTAAGAAGGTACAGCAATTGTAAAAGACACTCTGTTCTTTCTTAAACTTACTGTCTTGTTTACCTTCAATAATTACATACATGTGTGTGTTTGGTATTTAAGTAACAGAAATAATCCTTCTCTGGTTCTTTACACCTTTTAATAATATGAGAGTACTGGGCTGAATTAAGGCACATGGACAAAGGCCAGTCAGAGTTAGTTGTACTCCCTGGAGCTCTGCAGTCTGGTTCACACTTCTCATGGTAAGACAGTGTTATTCATTGTGGTCATTTGCCACTTCTGTAATAGTGGTGTCCCTCAGGGGTCTGTAGTGGGACCAATGTTGTTTAATACCTTCAGTAATGATATTGACAGTGCCATTGACAGCACCATCAGCAAGTTTGCTGATGACACCAAGCTGGGTGGTGCAGTTGATATGCCAGAAGGATGGGATGACATCCAGAAGGACTCGGACAAGCTGGAGAATTGGGCCCAAGTGAACCTCATGAGGTTCAACAAGGCCAAGTGCAGGGTCCTGCACCTGTCCTGGGGCAACTAGAAATATCAATACAGGCTGGGGGAAGACATGTTAGAGAGCAGCCCTGTGGAAAAAGACCTGGGGGTATTAGTGGATCAAAAGCTGGACATGAGGCACCAATGTGCAATTGCAGCCCAGAAGGCCAAATGCATCCTGGGCTGCATCATGAGAAGTTTGTCCAGCAGGTCAAGAGAGGGTATTCTGCCCCTCTACTCTGCCCTGGTGAGACCTCACCTGGAGTACTACATCCAGTTCTGGAGCCCCCAGCACAAGGATGTGATCTGTCGGAGTGTGTCCAGAGGGGAGCAACAAAAATGATCTGAAGGCTGGAGCACCTCTCTTATGAGGACAGGCTGAGGGAGTTGGGGTTGTTCAGCCTGAAGAAGAGAAGGCACCAGGGGGACCTCCCAGCGACCTTCCAGTACCTGAAAGGGGCCTATAAGAAGGCTGGGAAAGACCTGTTCACTGGGGCATGACAATAATAGGACAAGGGCTAATGGTTTGAAGCTAGAAAAGGGTAGATTTAGGTTGGACATTAGGAATAAGTTATTCAATGTGCTGGTGATGGATCACTGGAACAGGGTGCCTAGAGAGGTGGTAGAGACCCCAACCCTGGAAACATTCAAGGTCAGGCTTGTTGGGGCTCTGAGTAATCTGTTCTAGTTCAAGATATCCCTGCTTAATTTAGTGGGGTTGGACCTTTATAGGTCCCTTCCAACCCAATACATTCTATGATTCTGTGATTATTGTTTTGGCAAGGAGAATTTTGAGCTCTGTGTGAAAGCAAAGAAGTAGAAAAGAGCAGCTCCTGTTAGGATGTGACCCTCTGGATTAGTCTGGGATGAAAAACAGGGTTTATGCTGTAATTGCAACCATTTTGTTTGTACCTTGCAGTGAGCCATCTCTATGGATTTGGACTGATGGATGCTGAAGCAATGGTGATAGAAGCAGAAAAGTGGACAACAGTCCCTCCACAGCATGTGTGTGTGGAGAACACGGATCGGCAAATCAAGTAATACCCGCTGCCAAAACTCTTGCTGGCATAAACTTATGGAAAAAAATTGGGTATAATTTACCCCTCTCTTGCATTATACATAATGTGTCATTTTGAAAGCTATACTGGGAATGTCTCTCACCTTCACAGTTATCAGATCATTCACTTGTAAACATTGTTCCCTGTAGTGCCTGGATAAAGGTCCTGGTTTAAAGAACACCCCAGAAGTTGAAGGTGTAAAACAAACCAGGCTGGATAATGATTGATTTTGATGTTAGTGATGCACCAAAGAAGAACATTTGGTTGAGTGCACTGCAGTCACCTTTGTAAGATGAGTGCAGAGTTGTAAGTCCAGGCTCTAATGAGAAAATGCTCTTTTAATTAAAATACTGCATGATATTGTCTCTCTCAAACAGTGTCGGGAGAGTCTCTGTGTCAGAGGCTAAGACTAAACTGCTTTCCACTTGCTAGCTAGAGTGTCTATAGAACAAGACTTAAAAGCAAAATTTTGTGTGTGGACTCTGGATACACAGACAGCATCAGTCATAAGGCACACATAAAGTCTGTCGCTTGATAAATATGCCTGACAGGCTTGATCTGTAACTAGTATAGTCTGCAAGGATATCGTGCCAATTTAAGCCAGATGAGTCAGCTGCTGTTTGGTACAGTTAACATGTAATACTTGCTATTACGTAAGCAATGACTCTGGCTATGCCAGGCATTTCCTGGGGCTTAACAACCAGCTGTGATCCCATGACAATCCCAGCAATTCTCAGCTGGCCACTAATCCACAAAAATGGTCTGTCCCCAAGGGTTATTCCTATTACAGGTTTTTCACTGTCCTCTTTCAGCATAATGTGTGCATAACAGAAAGCCAGCCAGGTAGTTGCCATTAGCTGCAGTGAAGTAATTACCCTGTGCTGACAGTTTCAGCCAGGAAGTATGTAAATTAATGGTTATAAGCTAGTGTCTTCTCAGAAACAATTGTCCAGCATTGTCATTCAGTACTAAGCAAAAAAT
Source organism: Apus apus (assembly GCF_020740795.1). Lineage (NCBI taxonomy): Eukaryota > Metazoa > Chordata > Aves > Apodiformes > Apodidae > Apus > Apus apus. The sequence goes on along the minus strand of NC_067312.1, from coordinate 37,097,799 downwards.
CCATGGTTGTCTCATTTTACAGAACAAGCAAGAAATGCTGATGTTGTTTTATATGCTTATATTCTAGAACAATACGACCTGACAGTGTTGTCCGTTCCATTTACAAAGCCACTGGCTGCTCAGATAATCCTAACCACCATGTGATCTATTTGGAGCACGTTGTTGTGCGCATCACTATTACTCACCCTCGACGTGGAGACTTGGCAATTTACCTAACCTCTCCTTCTGGAACTAGGTCACAGCTCTTGGCCAACAGGTAAAGTATGAGAATGTAACTTCACAGTCCAGCTTGCATGCAGAGTCTGCATTGAAATTACAGCATCAACAAAGAACAGTCGAGTCATTACAGTAGGTTTGCTGGCTGACACAGGCGAATTACTTTTTGTGAGAGAGAAGGGGAGAGTGAGGTGCAAATTAACTCAAAAATGGCAATCTCTGTCTTTATCAATAGAAGAGTAGGCTATAAAGCTGTTGAAGGACATCATCTCCAAAACAAAGTCAATTTTGATACTCTTGTGTGGCTCATCATTTATTAGGAGCTGGAAAATATGTGGAAAATAGTAAAAGGCTCAGTGTTACAGAAGGAAGCTGAATGGAAATGTGTTTCTACATACTACTGGCATTTACTTTTCCGTTTTCTCCTTTCTTATCCTTTGTTCACTAGTAACAAAAATCACACAGAACTGTAGTTCTCTACTACTGTTTTCTGTAAGCTTTGTGAATATAGTTATGACTTCTGATGTTACCAATTTCCCTGTCTTTTTTTCCCCCTACATATTGAAGTAGTAAGCTCAACCCATGAAAGGCTTCTAGTAGAATAACACCAAGAAGTTCCACTAGTATTTTTAACTGAGTCCGTTTGTAAACAGTCTATTAAAATTTTCAAGTCAGCCATTTCCTTCATCCTGCAGATCTGTGATGAATACTTGCTTTTGAATGTCCAGTCACTATAACAACAACAACTAAGAAACATCAGTCCTTAGTCTCATCCTGTCACCTCTGTATTATATTCTTGGAGAAACTGCTACACTGCCCCAAATTGTCTCTTTTTCTCCAGATGGGACTCAAACAAGTATCTCTTTATTCAATTCAGCATTTCCAGCATTAGTGACATTTCAGTCCCTGAAAATGCAGGACATCATTAGTACTTGTCCTCAGCAAATTGAAAGACTTGCCAGGGATATTTCTATTTCTCTGGTCTACTAGCAGAAATTTTCTTGGAAGAAAAGTCTGGCAGTCCTTTCCAGAGAAATCTGGCTAAATCAGTGATCAAGTGCACTGTTGCCTACCAGATAAAGCACTAAGAAACTCCAGAAGACTTCTACAAACTACCTCATTTTCGCGTGTGTGAAAAAAGTTACAGTTACAGTAAGAAATGCTTCCATACTACTCCAGCTGGCTAGGAAATCTTCTTCCTGATGAAACCATAGTATGACAGGGAAGCTATTTTCCTTGAGGAGTAGCAGATTCAGATAACTGCTGTTCTGCTGCGCGCAGAGCGCAGCTCCCACACAAAAGTTGGTGTTAGCTGATGTTTTATATCTCAGAAACAGCAAAAGCTGCAACGTGCCAAACCTATGTTGTGAGAAATTTTTCTGTCACACTCAAGTCTTTACAAATGTTTATATCCCCAGTCCTACTCTTCAGGGTTTTCAATGAATTCAAAGTGGCTTACTTTCCAAATGCCCAGTCATTTGCATTCCCCCAACTAGATTTGCTGATACAGTGACCATCTAGCCCTGGAGATTTTCATGTCTCTATGACAGAAGGACTTATCTTTCCTCCTGTTTCAAAAAGAAGGAGGATGGACTGTTTTGGAGACAGGTGGAGCTCAAATAGACATAGTTCTGACTGAAGTGTGAACTCACATTTTTATTAGATATTAGGTTAATTTAAAAGAAAAGGTGTACAGAAAAAACCCTTCAAGCTGTAGACATGAATTCACCAAATGGAGAGAAAATTGTCCTGGAATTTCAGGGCCTCCTAGATTATCTCCCGTGTTTCATTACGAGTACTGTCAATTCCTTTTGTGTGTGTGGGCACACACATCTGTTTATATCCCTGCTACACTGAACAAAGAATTTGTCCTCTGCTAACCAGTGCAAAGGCAGACTTCTATCCTCTAAGCAGTTATGAAACAGGCTTTTGTTTTTCTGATTGAAGAAATCCTTCTTTAGTTTTCTATTCCATTCCCATGCAGCAGTTCTTCCATGCTTCAAAATGGAAAAAAAAAAAAAAAAAAAAAAAAAAAAGTTAAAATCCTCCAACGAGGTATCCAAACAAAACAATCTTGTGTAAACCCAGTGGTCTTAACACAGCTAACTTCTGGCTCTAGGCTTTCATGTCTTGCAGCTGACTCACAGCAAGTGGGAGATAAAGACATTCCAGTATTCACAGTTCACCTCTGGTGATAACTGGTATGTGGAATAGGTACAAAGTTTAATTCAGTTGGTCTTTTTGTAACTCATGCCCTTTTAGAAAGTAATTATTTTCTCTACCTGTGGTATGGAGAATGTAAAAGTATGTATTAAAATAAGGTGATGTTCAACTGTTTCTTATCCTATACTGTCAGAAGGCCAACCAGAAAACAAAGAAACTTGAAAAGCCTTTTAATGTTTTTCCACTTTTCAAAAACCAAATTATCCACACCAGAAATTCCCTTCCCGTGCAAGCTTCAGAGATCTACTGACTTAGCTGCCACATTTGTCTGGAATGAACAACTCTGAGCTACTAATCTTAAGGGGTAAATGTATTTTGCAGACTCTAGGTCTGAAATACCTAGAGTCATCAGAAGCCCTTTCTTAGAGTAAAGTGATGGATATGAGCACGGTACTTTTCAAAATGTTATTTCAAGGTTTATTTTATTCTTGTTTTATGTGGCTCTCTGTTAGAAGTCTTACAGCTTAGTGGTCTTGCAATTAGTAGTATGCAGAGTGTTGTTGAGTTTATATGTTTTAGCATCATATAAAATAAAACTTTCAGTAGGAATGTTGTTACTCACTAATACAATAATTTAATTATGAGGCATTTGGGTTTTTATGTATAATTGATGAGGGAATCAGAATAAATGCATTTAAGTACATGGAGAGATGCATTGGCAGCAAGTGATCTGGACTTTTTTTCTACAGACAGAGGTCCTAGAGGCTGTTCTATATTGCTAATACCTGAGTGAGATGCTTTTCTCAGACATACAAGATCTTTTAATGCACATGTACATGATTAATAGCAGCAATACCAGCTGTTTTTACTGAGCCCAAGGAAAACCTCATTGCTTTACCATTACTCATCTGGGTTTAATTTGAAACAGTTTGCTGGTAATATGTCTGAAAGTGCAAAAGGTATATTTTACACATGTGCACTTCTCCAACAATTTCAGAAGAAGACTCATTGTGTAGTTTCGGGTACATTGATGAGTAGGTCCCTCAAGGCAATATCTGGCCTTTTTTCTGCATATTTTATCCTTAATGCTGGCATCCCCTAAAATGACTTCAGTAAGAAAACTTGTTAGTCAGAGGCAATGTGGATTCCTTTGCAGACATTTGGTGGATTACACTGTCACTGGCTTGAGCCTCATGTGCGTTCTTCAAAAACTGCATTACAGGGAACATCTGCTTTGTTGTTTGGAAAGTACTAAACATGATTACATTGGATGTACTGTATCAGAGAAAAATACAGGCTTGGAAAGTGCTGGCTGGTGTGAGGATGAGGCTACAGTTAAGTCCAAAGGGGAAAAGTATCCCCTTTTTAAAAACAATTGGCCATGGGATTTGGCAGCATGGTTTTCTGAGTGGTTTTGAGATATACCAAGGTCAGTACAGGGTGGGCTGTGGGGGAGAAACAAAATTCAAAGAGGACAGAGGAAGAAAACTTAGGGCTCGTTTATCTCCCACTGAAGTCATGGCTTGTTTAATTCATGTCCTTTAAATTTAAAGCAGCTGCTGCTATTTGAACCACGTAACTGAAATTTTTTAGCTACATGGTGGCAAGTTTCCAGGCCACTAGCCTCCTATGCTTTAATGGTGCTGACCTTAGTAATACCTTTATTCAGTAACAAGGGGAAGTATTTTCATTACCATCTTTTTCCTCTAATGAAACCTTAGATAATCAGTAAATTTTAATAATACCCTTCTCTGTGGGAAACTCTTAGATCAAAAACAAGGTATTCTTGTCTAATCTTACTTGCTAGTTTGCTTCATTAAAAGGCTCGGTGATAAGAACTAGACGAAACTTCTTTTGACTTCTAGACCAGTCCATCCTACACCTTTATTGTAGTTTATACCTTATACTCTAATAACAAAACCAACATTTTATGTATCCAGATATTATTGAAAGGATAGATTCAGCCTTCACACTGAGTCTCACTGTTACAAGGAAATGAAAATAACTCTGTGTTGGTATTATTAAGTCCAAGATGAGCAAACAAGAATCCTCTGCTTTTACTATGTTTGCAAGATTAATCAGTTTTCAGAAAACCATTTCTCCCAGTTGGTACTTGGTATGGTTTATTTCATTAGAGTTACCTATTTTTTTTTTTGCCTTTGTTTTTGTTTTTGAAGGTTTGAATAGGCATCCCTCTACTCTTCTAGCAATCATTCTTCAAACTGTGATTACAATTACAATACTTGGCAGTATTAGCAGAAGATAGGCTGGGGAGCTCTGAGGATACTACAGACACAACATCAGTTTAAAAAAAAGTCAAAATAAAAAAGAATAATAATAATAATAAATACATATATTAAAAAAAAACCACAAAAAAAAACCAAACAAAAAACCCCAACACTTTTTTTCTTTTTTTTATATCAAAAATTGAAAAAAAAAAAAAAGGTTTCTTTGCTCTGCTCTTCAGGAAGACTAATGGGCTTTATGTGCAAAAGAGTAAGTGAATGCATGTAACTCTAAAATTGATACTGGAACTTGCTCAAAAAATGTGGAAGAATGAAGTGCAATTTATCTGCAATTTAGATTGAGATTGACACATGCTTTTCTTTGTGGACAGACTACGAAAGAATTAATCAGGCATCTGTAGGATAGGCATGTATTAGAATTCAACACCTCAAGTTCAGTTTTAGTGAAAAATTAGAACCCATCATTTAAAGTTTGATTTAATTTTCCATAGCTGTAGCAGGAGTGAAGACAACTGGCTCAGGACACACTTCAGATCCAGCTAAATGTCTCAGCTTCTGAGGTTTGTATTAAACCAATTAGAAGAGAGGAGCTGGTTGAGGCTGGCTGAATAAGAATGCCTAGGATTTCAAGCTGCAGCAGATAGGTTTGCTGCAGCTGCTGAAGTGAAAATGCATTAATCTTTTGCCAGCCTTATGAAAGCTATCCCCGCCTAAATCTTACTATAACACTTACTGCATTGAGTTTCACTTACAATAGACTGGATTGTGTTATGGACAGTCAGTGTCCTTTCTGCCCTTACTCTAATCAGATGTTCCTTTTCAAACACAGGATGTGGTAGACGAAGTCTGTATATATGGCACCAGGTTCATTCATGCTCGTGCATTAGAATTTCTGCCTGATAAGAGTGAAGTTTCTGAAGGTTTAGTGCAAATTCCAATAGGAAAACACACACAACATTTAAGAAAGTGTCTGTATCACACTGTTTGACCAATGTGGTGTGTGGAGCTCAGAGGCATGACGTCTTTTGGTCATGATGGAGCATTTCATGCTGGTAATTGTAGTCCCTAGGGACAAGCTCTCAATATTTAAAGATAGTGGTTGCTGTACTAGCCACTACTTCAGGTTGACAGGCAATCTGTTTTCCATACTACTCTTCTCCAAACAACTTTATCATGACAGCTCAGAGATCTTTATTTCTTCATAAAATTAACTGTGATAGCCACATGTAGAATGGAAATTAAAAATAATAGTAATTAGATGTATATGCACAAATTTTGAGTACATCTTCCTTAGATCCACTTCCAGAAGTTTTATGGGGTCTTTCTTGATACGTATAGGTGAGACAGCTTTGGATGTGCCTGTGTGCTCTATTTTTTCCTGAATACTTCAGTGTTGGTGGGCAGGAGGTCCGGCTGAAGTTTTGGTTAAGTGAGTTTGAGCTGCATGCAGTTTTTCAGGGGCCACATCTCCCAGGAAGCTGGTGACTGAGCCCCATGCAAGAGGTGCTTTATGGAGAATAGCTGACCAAAGCATTTTCAGGAGTACAACTCTGGAAGTCACTCTGTACTCTTTTAAACTCTGAGCTCACTAAAAGACTTGTGGCCAATTAGATTAGTGGGCAAGGACTGCTTGCGTTTCAAGGCTGCCAACTTAGTAGGCTGGAGCACATCATAAACAGACATTCATGCAACAGAGTAGAAAATAGCCTTCTCCTGCCAGCTACTCCACCGCAGTCCCTGCCATCAGCCAGTGCAGGGATTTCTGGCTCTTGATGTGGCCGGCTCAGAATACAAACATGGTGTCAGTCAGGTGCAGTTGCACCTTCTGAGGTGAAAAAAAGATCTTGACAATAAAAAAGCTCCTTTTATGTGTTTACCTTTTGCTGCTAGTGATGAGTGATGGTGGTGTTACACTTCCTTTTCTTGCATTAAATTAAAAATTAAAACAAATTAGTACAAATTATTCTGAGCATTCAGAAATTTAGAGATTCTTTCCTAAATAGCTGGCTTGTTGGTTTTTTAATGCTAGTAGATTTTACTGTGAGAGATTAGCCTCATGTTCTCACTTGTGGATTTCCAATAAATCAGCTAATTTGTCTTCATCTGGGTCTAAAATTTGATTGCTGGTGAATTTTTCTGCTGGAAGCTATATTCTTAAATAGAAAAGTGATCTGATTTTTGGGCTGAAGTGGTGGTAGTGGAAGAGGCCAGGGCTCTTGAATTTGTTTTATGGAAGTAATTATTTTACTCTGCACTTTGTAACAAATATATTCTTATGTAGACCTATATATGACATTTGATTACTATGTCATAACATTTCTCAGAAAGAGAAGAGGCATTATTTTTAAATGTAATGCTATTCATTAAAAGCAGCAGCCCATAATTAGTTTATCTGGATATTGTTGGTTGTACAGTCACATCCACCCTAACTTGAATGTCCTCTTACTAAGAGAGGTAACTGAGTAACAGATCTGGCATTCTATTGTGGTTACATTAACAAATAAGTTATAAAGATTCAAATCCTGTTAAAATCATGTTACATGAATGAGTACAGATATTGCAGATGTATATGAGCATTGTCATAAAAATCATCATATTATTATAACAATATTGTTTAAGTATTTCATCTCCAAGAACCTGAAATAGTCAACTAACAATTCACCAGACCATATACTAGTAATTTACGAGTCCATAATAAACTGTATGTATGTCCTTGATATGAATTTTGGCTCAGTATCAGTCTGACAAATAAGAAAATCAATTAACTATCTTGACTGGCTCCATACTCCTTAAAAGATCCTATTTCCTATACCATGTTTCTTTCTGAATAAGGAAAAGTACACCTCAACATTTGGTCTTCCTTTCTCCCTCCCTCCCTTCTCCACTTGAAGGAAGCTTCACCACTGAAAGGGAAATCCATGTGCTGCCTGACAAGATTTTTAATTTGGGAGTTTAGTGTATAAGCAAAGCAACACAAAAATATTCAACCATTGAGTATATAGAACTTACACATTCAGACAGCCTCAGTCTCACTGTATTTCTAGTTTTAACTGGTTTTTTGATCTGTCTGTAACAGTTTAACTTGTTTGTAGAATCTTTTGTAGAAACAAAATTCATACGAGTCCAATTTCAACCTTCATTTCTAAAACTCAGATCTTTCTCAAAGAAGTATTATATCAAAAATGTAGAGAATTTTCTGAGAAAGATTACCAGATTTTGCCCATATCCATGGATGGAAGCTTTCAAGCTTACAATTTAAGCCATAGCATATTTTAAGAAAAGATGATTTTACATAACTATGATAACTTCATAAGGTTTCTTCCACTTAAAAGAAAGATGCAATATTAAAATGGAAAATATGGCAAATAAACACCCTTAATCAAATAATACTGTGGGAAATATTGGTCTAATTACTGTAAAAATAAACAGCAACTTGTGTTTCTGTTTATGTGAGTGGAAACCCAGTGAATAAAGAAATTACAATATAATTGCACAGTACTACATTACACTATATAATTTAGTTGCCGTAATGGCAAAGATGAATATCACTGCCTTGATGGATTGACAGGCTGTTTAGAAAGTAATACATTAGTTATCAGCAAAACACAGTATGATAATTTGACTAACTGTTGGAAATAACCTATATAATTACTTGAGCATACCTACATGCAAACACTGGGTGACAACTGCTTTCAGTAAAAGATTTGTGCTACAGGTTTGTGAGATTTGCTGTACTCGAACAGCTAATTTAGCAGTGGCATGAAACAAGCCAATTCTGCTGGCAGAGTATAGATATACACACAGACACATAAAGACACACACAGACACAGAACTTCAACAGAAGAAAATTTCACTCAACTATCAGTGAAAATTAAAGCTAATTCTAGAAATATATCTGTATTTAATTTAATGTTATCTACACTAATAAGAAAGACTAATATTATAGGCATTCTTTTAAAATGGAAGAAGGTTGCACAAAGGAGAGCATGAAAATCAGCTTTGGGCTGAGTCCTGTGAAGTGCACCAGGTGTGCAGGTTCACACAGGTCCTGCTGCAGTAAGTGTGGATATGCAGTACCTGACCCCATGCCTCTGACTGACCAGAGTTTTCAGCAAGAAGTATGGCAGGTCACTCACATCCTGTGTGGCATTTTTTAGCAGAAATTGACAGATACTCACATTGCTACAAAAGTATCCTGCTTTCCCAATGTTTGCTAAACCTTTTGAGAATTAGCTTGGAAACTAACAGTAAAGTGAGTGCAAAATACCATAAAGTTTTTGTATTCTAATACTAGGATTTCCTCCATTGTATGGAAAAAGGTTTTAAATGTATTGCATTTTTTACCACAGAGATCTTGATTTATGAAAAATGTTTAAGCATAGCTATTACTAGTAGAATTTTCACACATGGAGACCAAATTAAAGTACTGACAAACAGGTATGCATACATATATGTACATATATATGCATATGAAAAATAGTTTTACATATATGCATGTATCTGTGTAGAAACATAGTTACATACATAAATATGGGTGTATATATACATGTATTTTTTGAAGCTGAGCTGTGCCATTTTATTGGAGGCAACAGTCTTGATTAGAGCGCACCTCCCATCAGTAGCTTTAGGGTGCATTGGCAGGATACTGTGAGCACTGAATAAAACTAAAAATTCTCTTGTGTCTTTCCAAAATCTCATTAATAAATTCCAGTTTTAGGTAATAAAATCTGCCAGTCCTCCTTCACCTTCTCCCCCCATGGGATCAGCATTACATAGCAGCCTCTGGACTAGGTCCTCATAATAGAAACTATCATAATCCTGGCTTAAGCTCCAACCTCTTCACCCACAACCTAGCTAATTAAATTAGGGTAATGTTGGTTAGGTGAAACCATCAGATGCCATTGGTCTTTCTGTTTTACCTAAACACAGGTCTGTCAAGTGTTTGACAAGAGTAATTTGAAGATTGAGACCAATGTCTCAGTTACATTTTATTTCCCCATGAGAAGTCATATATATTTTCTCAGTCACTGCATACTTTTTATTGTTTAAAAACCCCTCTCAGTATTATGATCCAAAGCCAAAAAGAAACGTTACAGAGATTTTCCAATTTAGAAGTTGTATGTATTTACACTGTGCTGTTAGAGCAACAGATATGCTGTATTGCATGCACTTTTCCAAAGACACATGAATCCTATGAAACAGTATTAGCAAATTGGGGTTTTTTTATTTAATTCTCTTTCTGTTCTCTTTCATATTAGGACAAATGATGGCATGTAAAGAGTGTCTTCCATCAAAACAAGAAACTGTTGAATGTACTTGAAACATGTATGGGAAAACCATCATAAATAATGTTGTGTAAAGGCACAGATGAACGAACTGGCTAATTGGTGTATAATTCATGAGTCTGCAAACTTGGAAACTTAGCTTCCCAAATAAAATGGCTCTTTCAAAGTAATGTCATTATTTATTTTAGGCTATTTGATCATTCCATGGAAGGATTCAAAAACTGGGAGTTTATGACTACTCACTGCTGGAGTGAAAAAGCAGCAGGTGACTGGATATTGGAAATCTGTGACACTCCATCTCAGCTGAGAAATTTTAAAACTCCAGGTATGACTCTAACCCTTATTTTGGCTCAGTCAATTCAGAAGAATGCTTGCAGTTGCTTATACTGCCTTGACAGTTTTCCACCTTTTATTTACAGCTGGAACATCTCACATAGTATTAGTGTGAAGGCAGAGCTGTGAAAAGCTTTATTCTTAATTTCGCTTGTCAATGCACTCTTCATTTTTATGTTGCTGTTATTTGCCATTTAAAACATGTATTTCTGTTTAATTCTGAATTTACTTCTGGTTTCCATGGAGAATTAAATCTTCTCAGGGGTAAACTGCCCTCATTCTTGCAGTCACATGTGTTATCTCAAAGTACACAAGGATACTTTGGCAATTTAGAGCTTCATCATACCAGACAGGAATTCTTTAAACAACGACAGACATATATACCATCTGACAGGTTATCAAGAGTCAGTGCTTTAAACAAACCCAAATTTTTACTAGGCACAGTTTTTGACAAAAAATACAAGAAACTGCGTGTGCCACATTTGAAAGATGTCGCACATATAATGGAATCACCAAATGTTTTGGGTTGGAAGGGACCTTAAAGATCATCTAGTTCCAAATCCCCTGCCACTGAGAGGGACACCTCCCACTAGACCAGGTTGCCCAAAGCTCCATCTAACCTGGTCTTGAACACTTCAGGGATGAAGCGTCTACAACTTTCCTGGGCAACTTGTTCCAGTGTCTCACCACATTCACAGGAAATAATTTTTTCCTAATATCTAATGTAAATCTACCCTCTTTCATCTCAATACCATTACTCTCCACTGTGTTTCTCCATGCCTTTGTAAAAAGTCCAGCTTTCCTGCAGCCACTTCAGGTACTGGAAGGCTGCTATAAGGTCTTCTCTAGAGCCTTCTCTAATCCAGACTGAACAACCCCAACCCTCTCAGCCTGTCTTCATAGGAGAGGTGCTCCAACCCGCTGATCATCTTTGTGACCCTCCTCTGGATTCCCTCCAGGAGCTCCATGTCCTTCCTGTCTTGGGGGCTCCAGAACTGGACACAGTACTTCAGGTGGGGTCTCACAAGAGTGGAGTAGAGCAGGGAGAATCACCTCCCTTGACCACCTGGCCATGCTTCTTTGATGCAGCCCAGGACATGGTTGGCTTTCTGGGCTGCAGTAGCATATTGCCGGCTCATGTTGAGCTTCTTACCAACCAGCATCCCGAAGTCCTTCTCCTCAGGGCAGTTCTCAATCCATTTTCCTCCCAGCCTGTACTTGGGATTGCCCCTACCCAGGTGCAGAACCTTGCTCTTGGCATTGTTGAGCTTCATGAGGTTTGCAAAGGCCCACCTCTCAAGCCTGTCAATGTCTGTCTGCGTGGCCTGTCTTCCCTCCAGCGTATCTACCACACCACACAGTTCGGTGTCATCAGCCAACTTGCTGAGGGTGCACTCAGTGCCACTGTCCATGTCGCTGACAAAGATGTTATACAGCACCAGTCCCACTACTTAACTCTATGGAATATCCCTCATCATGGATTTCCACTTGGACATTGAGCCATTTACTTCAACTCTTTGAGTGTGACCTTCCAGCCAATTCCTTATCCACCAAGTTGTCCATCTGTCAAGGCCATGTCTCTCCAATTCAGAAACGAGGATGCCTGAAGCACAGTTACAGATGCTTTGCACAGGTTCAAAGTTCTCTGCATTTTTACCTTACCCATTAAAAAAAAAAAAACAAAAAAAAAAAACCCACATTTTTTTGGTGTTTACACAGCTAGAAAATCCAATTATACAAGAGAAAGGAATTCACAGGTTGCTAGCATTGGTAGGTTGCATTGTGCTCCTGTTTGTGTGGGCAAAGTGCACAGACCTCATGTTCATCCAGTCACAAACTATGATCCTAGTAAGAATTTTTGAGTCTACAGTCATTCTTCTGCTTTGAATTCCCACTGCACAGTTCAGTTTCATTCACATATTTCAGTATGAGGACTTCAAAAGAAATGGAGATTGCGAGAAGGGTTTCAGGGACACTCATGGGAGTACATGCTTACTTCTATTTGCTGGTTATGAGAGATTAGTACATACTTGCCTTTGAACTTACTGAACATTTAAACCTTAAAAAACATTTTGAAATGGAAACATTATACGCAGGCAAAAACACCACTGTTTTTGCATGAATACTGAATATAGTCCTTCCTTCAGAGCCCCACAACAAAATAGGTAGAATTCCTTTAATAAAAAAAAAATCAATTATTAAATATAATTTCAATAAATAATACAGATTTAAACATGTTTGAGAGATAAATACCACTGATGTATTGGAAATAATTTATCACTAAATCTAAATTAACATTTACTGTGATTGGGCAGCATATCAGAATGCAATAGTATTTCACTGGAAGTGAAAAATCTAGTTGATTACTGCTTTCTGATAGATAAAATTAATTATAAAAATTCTGCTCTGAAATATTTTTAGGACTACAACAACATTAGCAATAGAATTAGTTTATAAGTTAGTGAAGTAAAAGATACATTCCATCTCAGGCAGCTAAGTAAATTCACAAAGCAGTAGGAGTTTTCTAATTGATTTTCTAAATTTTAAAACATACTTTAAGTAAGTGAGGCTATAAAAATATTTATTTGTAAACTTAACAATAGGAGATTCTTAAGTATGTTTATTCATGAATGAGTAGATTATTGCAAGTCAGTAAAACTATTCTAATAAGCCTAGCTAAGTGTGAATACTTTTATTACTTCTACTAAATGAAAAAGCGCACATAAAGAAACATGGACGAAGATGCAAACTGGAGTGCTTGAAAGCCTTGAGTTTGAAATAAGAATGCTAGCATGATAAGGCATATGCAGGTACCTGACTAATCTAGAGGAATGATGTTTCGATTCTGCATTGTCCAAGAAAGGCCTATTAATGTTTCTGCCACAAATATGGAGATGGAGTGCTTTGCCTTCCTCTTGAATGAAATTTCCTAGAATCATAGTATGGTTAAGGTTGGAAGGGACCTTAAAGATCATCAGGTTCCAACCTCCCTGCATGGGCAAGGACACCTCACACTAGACCAGGCTGCACAAAGCCTCATCCAACCTGGCCTTAAACAGCTCCAGGGAAGGGGCTTCCACAACCTCCCAGAGCAACCTATTCCATCACCTTACCACCCTCATGGTGAAGAATTTCTTCCTGATGTCTAACCTAAATCCCCCTCTTTCAGTTTAAAACTGTTACCCCTTGTCCTATCACTGCCAGCTCTGGTGAAAAGCCCCTTCCCAGCTTTCCTGTAGCCTCTTCAGGTACTGGAAGGCCATTTTAAGGTCTCCCCGGAGCCTTCTCTTCTCCAGGCTGAGCAGCCCCAACTCTCTCAGCCTGTCTTCAGAGCAGAGGTGCTCCAGCCTTTTGATCATCTTAGTGGCCCTTTTCTGCACCCTCTCTAACAGCTCAATGTCTTTCCTGTGCTGAGGACACTAGAGCTGGATGCAGTACTCCAGGTGGGGTCTCACCAGAGCAGAGGTGCAGAGTTACCTCCCTAGCCCTGCTGGTCACACTTCTTTTGATGCAGCCCAGGACACAAGTGGCTCTCTGGGCTCCAGCACACACTGGTGGCTCATGTTGAGCTTCTCATCAACTACCACCCCGAGGTCCTTCTCCATGATCTTTCTGGGCACAGAGGTGAGACTGACCTGCCTGTGGTTCCCTGGGTCTTCCCTTTTCCCCTTTTTAAAAATAGGAGCTATGTTCCTTTTTTTTCCATCAGCAGGAACCTCATCAGGCTGCCATGACCTCTCAAATATGACGGACAGAGGCTTAGCAATCGCATCCACCAACTCCCTCAGGACCCATGGATGAACCCCATCAGGTCCCATAGACTTGTGCACCTTCAGGTTCTTTAGATGGTCACAAAACTGTTCTCCCACAGTGGGGAGCTCTTTGTTCTCCCAGTCCCTGCTTTCACCTGCTGTGGCCTTTGCAGTGAGGCTGGAGCACTTGCCAGAGAAGACTGATGCAAAGAAGTCATTGAGGACCTCAGCCTTCTCAGTATCCTGTGTAGCCAAGTCTCCCGTTTCCTCCAGGAGAGGGCCTGCATTTTCCTTCCTTGTCCTTTTATCCCAAACATACCTGTAGAAGTTTTTCTTATTGATCTTTACATCTCTGGCAAGATTTAATTCCGTCTGGGATTTGAGTCTCCTAACCTGGTCCCTGGCTGCTCAGACAACCTCTCTATAATCCTTCCAGGGCATCTGCCCTGGCTTCCACCCTCTGTGTGCTTCCTTCTGAAGTTTCAGCTTTTCTAGGAGCTGCTTCCTCATTCATGCTGGCCTACTCCAGTTTTTATCTGACTTTCTCTTAGTTGGGATGCATTGCTGGAGAAGTTGATCCATATATATCAGCCAGTTTTCACAGTCCCTCACCTCCAGGATGTTATCTCATAACGTTCTCTTGAGCCTGAAGAGACTGAAATCTGCCCTCCTGAGGTCAAGAGCGGTAAGCTTGTTGTGAGCCCTCCTTGCTGCCCTAAGGATCTTGAACACCGCCATTTCATGGTCACTACAACCAAGGCTGCCCTTGAGCTTAGCATCCTTCACCTGCCCTTCCATGTTGGTGAGAACAAGGTCCAGCATTCTAAATTTGTTTTCTTTAGTTATTCAGATTGGAATGAAGACTCTGTGCAGTTCACCTGCTCAAGGTAAACATGCCTTTATGGGAGACCAGCTGGTCCAATTGCTCCTGCAGCTTACAAATTCAATAGGACTACTTCCATCATAACTTAGAGCAGACCAGGGCACAGTAGGAATTCTAATGTGTGAATATGGAGTTGTCCAGTCTCCTTCCTATTCCAGGTGGTGCATAGACCTTACTTAACTGGGTTTATACATTTTACTTTGGACACAAAGGAACCATCTCATTTCAAATTAATGAAAAAATTATTTTATGTTGCTTATATAATGTTATGTCTAAAAAAATAACACACAGATGAGCCTCATTCAACTGCAGTTGAAACTGGTAGAATTGAATGAGAATTTTAGTTCTTTATTTCTGCTCTTCATTAGCTGAATTACGATATTTTTAATGCAGCAGATGGCCAAATAGCCTGATGCTTTTAAAAAAAGTTTATTTGCCTGTCCAGCCATCAAATCGTTTACTCTTATTGCCTGTCTCAGTTGTCTGCATATCCTGAATTTTTTGGGCGGTTGCTAAACCGGAAGTCATAAACCAAGATTTTTAAAACCTGTTATGTAATATAAAAGCAATAAGTCTCTACTGAAGACCAAGATAATTAGTGTGATTTTCAAAATTGCTGAGCAGCCAACAACTTTTTATTAAAGTCTGTAGTAACTCTAGGGTGCCCAGTATCATTTAAATGTCAGCTGTATACTCAACTGGTTGACTTTAAGCACAGCATCTTGAAAATCTTGAATATCAACATCTAAAGCTCTGACAAGAAAAACTAGCATTGCCAGTGTTTCGATTTTTCCTTAGTTTTTTTTTCTGAACTGTTCACTTTTCACCATGGTTTTGCAGTGCTAAAAGATTCTTAGCTAGTTGATATTATTAAATGTATTTGGAAAATCAGCCATAAACAGCACTGTTCAGGGATTCAGGGGAAATGTTTGGTGTTTGGGGTAGTTTTTTTAATTTTCAGTGCTTTAGACTTTGATAGCAGAGAGATGTTAAACAAGAACTAAATAATTTACTTTTAATCCGATTACTGAAAAGATATAAAAATAAATTATTTTCAACTCCATCTTGCACTGATGCAGCCAGGAACATCTCTGCTGGCTTGAAAGACAAATTAGAGTAGCTATTCACCTTGGCATGCACTGCAATCCAGTGTTTAATCCAGCAGGCATGAAGGAGAGGCACAGTGCAGCATGTTTCAGACGTTACCCTCTTCTCCCTTCCATGGCACATCCCCTGTACTGAATTCTAGAAAAGAGGCAGCATGGAGCCATTTTGCAAATTTTTCATCTGGGCTATTCTTCGGACATCTTTTACAGCCCCTTTATGTCACCAGGACAATCTAATAGTAGTCAGCTACATTTGCAGCTTTACACTTTAAAGCCTCTTCCTGCACACTCCTGTTTATCATATGTAATTGTATAGGTCTTGCTGATTTATTGATTTCAGTACTTTATATATACTTTTCTCAGTGCTACAGTGACTCTCATGGGACCTTTTTTTTTTTTTTACTCTGTGAGGACTAAAGCCTAAAGACCCAACTCTGGAAGCAAAGGGGCAGTAAGGACAGGGGATGTGGAGAAAGTAAGAAAGTGAAGCTGCCCAGCTGATGGTTGTGGGGAAAGCTGATGCAGAAATGAGTCCTGCTGGAGAACTTACTCTTTACTTCCTTTTAAACGTGATGTGACACAGTGCTTGAGACTGATTGGGATTTTTACATGCATTGGATTTCATAAGTTGCAGTCTGGTTGTGAATTTTGTTCCTGGTTTGCTGTAGACTGTCTATTAATACACCCCCCAACTTTCTAGAGTGGTCATTGCCCTGTGGTTGAAGCTGTCCAGTAACACATCTGTTTACAAGATTTTAAACTTTCTGCCATGTATTAATGGTGGATAAACTCAGCTGAATGGGCATGTTTGGGTAAGCCTCTGCAACGAATAGAATGTGATATAAAGTAAAGGTGCTTAAACACAATTTATGGTGCCTCTCTAGTTTATCACCATACCCTGCAGCTTATCCCACTGATATCACCATCATGCCTGTTTCTTGTTTCTGTTGGGTGCATGTGTTTGTTTAACTATTGAAAGGTTTTATAATTAAGAGCTGCAGTTTTTCTGTAACCAAATATCCCCACACTGGCAAGGTGATGCCACAACTGTTACTCTTAAAGAAGTGCTGGGTCCAGTTCACAAAATAGTACATGTGATTTCTGTATTCAATTCTGTAGAGTTTCTGGAGGTGGACATGTGCTAGCTGTGAAACAATGTGATATACCATTTCTCCTATACATAAAATATGAGACCTCTGCTACATACAAAATACAAGCAGGGTAAAGGTTTATTCTAGCAAAACTACATTATGGAATCAGCCAAAAATGGGAAAAGAAATATTTGGCTTAAATATGCACACTTTTTTTATTCATTATAAACTGTGTGTGTTTGTATATATATTTAGTTATTGAAATATTTTCATTGTGCAAATTAAACCTGCCTTGAGGCAGACTTAATTTATTTGCTGGCAAGTCACATGGATTTTTCTCCTCCTTATTTACTGAATGATTCTTAAAGGCAACTAATCTCCATAGAGACCGTGCATTATTCCCCTCACTACCTTTTTGTATTAGGTATGCATTAAAAGCACCAGTCCTTCCTGCAGCAATGTGAGTACAAGTTCTTCCATGTGTTTAAAATCCAAACGAAATACACTGTGCCTGAGGAGCATCTTTACCTGTGGTTATTTTTAGTGAGTCCTTGCAAATACATTTTTTAGTATCCAGTATTTTTACCAGTGTTCTGGAAGAAGAATAATATCAGCCCTTGGGAAGTTTAGTGATCTCTGGAGCATAATAATGACACAGATTAAAAGATCTGAATAACTCAGCAAAACACACATTTTTTTTTATAGCATCCAATATTTTGTGGTATATATATGCTGTAGAATTGGCTTAAAATACCAAAAGGACAGAGACTGTATGTGGAGAAGCTGTAGCTTTGAAAAAGCTGTAGAGATGACTGCATGTCTAGATAAAAATGAGCTCCCTCTATGACCTCTTTCCTGAAAAGATAGTGACTTTAAGAACCCAACTGAATCATTCTAAAGAATATTGAGAGGTAACTTGATCCCCACATGTCTATATAAGAAGAAAATAAGTTATTTGCATGTTTTTAATCTAGTGGAGACTAAAGAGCTACATGGTTGTGAGCTAGGGGTAGGAAAAAACAAGTTGCTTGGACTTTAGCAGCTGAGGTAGTAGTTTGGCAGCAAGTGGTGATAGACTCTTAATCAGTTCATTTTTGAAATCAAGATTGAATGTCTCTTTAGAAAAACTAATGCTTTGCTTTAGCTGTGAAAAGTTGGACACTAATGTGTGAAACAACTGTCATGTGATGTAGTCTCTTGCTTATGTTTTATTCTAAAAAAGTAACTCTGGGAGCAGAGAAAGTTCCATCTGAAACGTAGAAACTTCTGTCCTGGAAAGGTTAAATTGGCTTGGCAAGAGACAGAAATAACAGAGATTTTTCTCTTTAACCCTAATATAAACCAATTAAAAGAACTGGGCTATAATTTGTCAGGTAGTGGTTTTCCTCATTGTTGCTTACTGCTTGGAGGATGAATGTAAAAGCAGAGAGATAACATATTGTATTGGTCATGTCAAGGGAGAATACCTGGTCACATTGGGAAACATACTGAAAATCACTTGTAGAGGTCAAAGTACTTTGTTTGCACAGGTTGAAAAAGTCCAAGGAAACAATATGGAACATCAAATTATTGAATATCATTGAAATTAAAGAAGACTGCCTGAGTTGAATTTTACATTAAATATATTACATTAAATATTTTACATTAAATATAATAAGTGATTCTCTGGAGAAGAGACATACCTGGTTTATATTTCTTTTTCAGTAATAGTTTTAAGAGACGAGTATTCTAATCACAGAACAGCCTCCAAAACAGGATCTTTCCAATGCAGAAATAAATACTTACTGCTCCTCTGTTTGCATTCTCTTCTGATGAGGATTGATATTTACAACACGAGACTTCTACATACATAAATACAATCACGAGAATAGGATAAGACCAAACATACATTTCATCTTTTCAAGGAGGGTTGTGTATTTATGCATCATTACTTTAGGCATTATTCCAGGCCTGAGTCCTTTTGGTCTTTCACAGAATTAATTCACTGGGTAGTATAGAGGGATGGGGACTGGAAGTTCACACTTCGTGTTCTGACAGCCCGAACTAATGGCTTGATGTACAAATATCTTTTTATTCTTCCATTTGGTTTGATTTGGGAGGGCACACTGAAGTTCTGCCATGGAGGTTTTAAAAGAAGTTGTTTCTTGTTCATCAAGATGGGTCCTGTAAGCTCATGAAAAGTACCTTTGAATAATAAATGAGATGTAACCCCTTTCTTGTCAGAATTCTGAAAACAGCTACTTAGCTAAAAGTTCTCAAATAATAATTGCCCAGTCATTAATGTTCTAAGATAAAGTGAAATCCAGAGCAAAAAACTCCTTTTTTTGAGTACCATATACTTTTTTCAAATAACTGTATGGCCAAAGGTTTTGCTGTTTGTTGTTTATATTGAGTACAACTCATGTTGCAATCTTTTATTAAACCGACAAGAGACTGGAGCACAATGAAAATACTACATAAAGATGTGACTGAAGGCAGTAAGCTTTCTCAGTTTATAGTGAAACAGTGATTGCAGTATCTGTATTAAACTGAAGACACTTATTTGAAAAGCAATGTCTTCCAAATCTGCTCACAAAGTTATGTTTGCAAAGTGATATGCTTTTGTAAGACACAGCAAATAGAAATGTTTTCTAAAACTAGATTTTAAATACCTAATTTCTAGGCAAATTGAAAGAGTGGTCATTAGTACTGTATGGAACATCCATTCAGCCTTACTCGCCAAGAAATGATTTTCCAAAAGTGGAAAGAGTGCGCTCCAGTCCAGTTGAAGACCCTACAGAAGATTATGGAACAGATGACTATTCAGGTGCGTATAGTCATTTACTCTGTCAACTTACTGAAGAAATAAGAAGTTGAAGAAGTGACCTGAAACCCTGCGTATGTAAAATATTTAGTGAAGTGGATTTTTAGTTTAACATCAGAACTATTTGTTTCATGATTTAGAGTTAAATGTTTTCATTTCATCCTTATGAGTTTGTAAGCAAAGTGTTGCATATTTTAAGGTACAATAGACATACTGTGAAGAATGCACCAGTTTTCATGTAAGTATATTAAATTACAGGTACATACGTATGTACACATATATATGAAAAACAACATCTACATCTGTGTTGTTTCTCACCAATCCCTATAGAAGTTTTTCAGCCTTGTTGTTAGACTTCAATAGAGTTACGTTTTTGGCACTGCAAAATACGTCAGGTTGGCAATTTCCAACATTAGGAGTATTATTTAGCTGGTTAGGACTGGTGAATCTGAAGTACAGCTACAGTAAACAAACAGTAGGACTAAGTTCTATATAGAGGTTTCTGTTATTATAGTCTCCTGCAGTAGCAGTTACACCCACAGTCCATATTTTAGATTGAGAGCTGCTGAATGACTTGTTTTGTTAAGTGATGAAACACAATCATCACTGCTGTAAAGATCACTAATTTCTTAAATTTTTATATAAAGCAAACTCACTTTACTTCACGTTTGCATGATACTAGGAGAAATTTCAAAGTTGCAGGCAAACTGAATAGATTTCATTCACAAGAGAGCAGTGATCTTGAAACTTAAAACCATCCACAGGTTTTATTCACCTACATAAAGGCACGAGTTGATGGTTCTTTCCTCCTGTAGTAGGAAGGGCCTTTTTGAAAATGGTAAACATAGAATCATAGAATATCTAGAGTTGAAAGACACCCATAAGGATCATTGAGTCCAACATGAGTGCATCTGAGATGGAAGACCTGCTAATCAGCAAGTCTTATCTGAGGCTTTTGCAGTGTGTAGCAGTGGGAAGCACAGTGGGAAGCACATGCAGGCCCTGGTGGCTGGTTCAGTTGGTTTGTGATAGCCACTTGGACCAGTTGTTATGCAGTTGATAACCAGAATATTCACTGCTCGTCTTTTTTTCATTTATGTTGACCTGCTTGTAAGTGATTTTGCTAATAATTCTTTATGAATTACGGAAGCCTTTACACATTTCTGAATAAAATTCAGAATTATTTGTTGCTCATTAGGAAGACATCTGTTTGGACTCAGAAATAGTTTCTCTTTGATAGATTCTGTAGAGGATGCCACACTTTCTAAAATTGTCAGTCACTGTCAGTGAATACTGAGGCCAGGATTTGCAAGGTCTTCAAACAACTAAACTAAATAACTTCCCTTTTTGGTGAAGCCAAATTGCTATTTGGAATTCAAATCAAACAGAAAAATAGAGTAATGTATTCTGCATTAAAATACTGTGGTTTAAGGGATGCTAAGTACTAAAAGATAAGTTTTATTCCTCCCCCCTCCATGTATTCTGGTTTTATTACAGGTCCCTGCAATGCAGAATGCAGTAAAGTAGGGTGTGATGGGCCAGGACCAGATCATTGTACTGACTGTCTGCACTACTACTACAAATCTAAGAACAACACAAGGTATGCCCAAGATGATAAAAAATCTTTACTTCATAGATTTCTTAGTGTATACCTTAACTTCCTTTCATCTTTGCTGTAGTCACGCTACATAATTCATTTTCCACTGAATCTGACAAATTTTCATAGGAGTTGAAAGAAAACCAACCCTAGATAATCAGAGTTTAAAGTATAGCTTTCAGACATCTTTCTCTGATTATTTCCTCATCTCTTGATTATTTTTCCTTAAGAAAAGGAAATATATATACATATATATATGTATATGTATAGGTATAACTGTGATAGCTACTACAGCATCTGTGATTGAGTTTGAACAAGACAGGAATAAATGTAGATTATCAAAAATGTTAGCGTATGGCTGTCTTCTGAGGCATTTGCCAGTGAGATAGCATATGCTGCAGGGAAAAGGAAGAGAAGAAGCAGCTTGATGCAATGCTTTGGACGATTACATCTTAGTAAACATATGATCATTGAAAAATAGCAATGCTGAGAAATACTTCTGCTTTGCAGTCATGGTCCAGGAGTGTGGTGGCAGGTTACTTCACTAATGACTCTACCTTCTCTTCTCTGCTGTCTGCAGGATCTGTGTTTCGACCTGCCCACCTGGTCACTACAATGCAGACAAGAAACGCTGTAAAAAATGCTCACCCAATTGTGAAACCTGTGTTGGAGGCCATAGTGACCAGTGCATGACCTGTAAATCTGGCTACTACCTGAATGAAGTAACCAATAGCTGTATTACCAACTGCCCTGATGGGTTCTACCTGGATAAGAGTTAGTACTTCTTGTTTCTTTATTGTGGGCTACAGAATTTCATCTGGGGAGGCTGTTGAAATACTTACGAGCAAGAAAAGTGTATGTTGATGCATCTATCTCTTATCCTGTTCCTCTTACTAAATTGTTGCCAAGTGTTGTCAGGAATCTCCTCAAAAATGTTACTTTATTTTAAAAACCATTTGTAGTGGCAGGATACTTTTTCTGGTTGTGGCAGAGAGTAACAGTAACAGAATGAGGGCAGCTCAAGAGCAGGTAAACTGCAGGAGAGAGCAGGCTATCGCTACTCCAGAAAGCCCCCAGATTCTAATGTGAGACATTTCCCATTCCCACAAATTCAAATAATATGGCACCACATACAAGAGAGAGCTGAGGAATCGACCCTGGCCACTGAAGTGGAGCTCTAAGAAAAATGGGCTTCTCGGATGTAAAAAGTGGTTGCAATTAGCGTTTCTGACAGACCAAAGTACATGTAGTGGTGTGATCACCCAAGAGCAACAATTCTCTGCCATGTGACACCCCTGCCTTCCATTTTCTCCTGTGATTGACAAGTAGACTGCCCATGCACTTAAAACTGCATTGACTTCAGTTATCTTTAGACACATCCTTTTTTTCATCTAGGTACCTAACCAATTTTGAGAATTAGGAAAAACAGGTATTACTTTAATTCTTCCATTTTTCACTGTATGGGAACTACAATAAAGGAAACTCCTTTCCACCTATTTAAGACAGATAGATGAAAAATTAGGATTAAATGGAACATCAGTTTTTTCTTCTCAGAAGAGTATGTGACACTGCATCTTAAAAGTCTGAAGAGAGTGAGACATCTCTTTTAAATATGGAGCTCTTAGAATGAAAATGAAGGTGTTAAGTAATTTATGTGTTGACTTTAAGAATACACTTGTTCATGCAGGTGTGTCTTTAAGCACCAAATCAGGTAGACGGGACAGGCTGCTTCCATGGAAAGTGTAAGGGGTAAATTGCAGGATAGTTTCTGGAATACATGGCAATCATTACTGCATATCACTGCTAGATGAAAAGATTATTTAAGTCCATATTATAATCAGTTAATGTGGATTTAAAATGTTTATGAAGATACTTCTAATTACCTCAAAGCATGTTTGTCTCAGGGTACAACTGTGAAATGTACAGAAATAGATTAAACCATTTGATTCCTGAAATAAAAAGGTAATGATAGGCAGACCTTAACTATTTTAGCCTAGCTTGATGTTTCCCTTCCTGAGGTCAAGCTAGAGTGTGCTAAGTTGTGTGATAATATATCCATTTTGTTTTATTAAATATAACTGTTCAAGGTTTTCTGGGCTTGGGGTTTTTTTTCTGTTGTTTTTGTTTGTTTGTTTGTTTGTTGTTGTTGTTGTTTTTTTCCTTTGTAGATAAGATTGTTTGCCGAAAATGCAGTGAAAACTGTAAGACATGTGTTGAATTCCAAATCTGCACAGAATGCAAACATGGCCTGAGGTAAGGAAATGATGGATGTCACTAAACACAATGCCTAAAGAAGCTTACTGGTCTTTGGATACACAATGAAGAAATCAGACAGCTATTTAACCTTGAGTGGCCCTCATTTCACATGTTCCATCTCTGTTTAGCTTGTAATATAGTACTTTCTTGCTCTACTATGTGCCAGTCTGGCTAACAATGGATTTTTGGAAGACCTATCATTTCAGGTAAAATAAAAGCCACAGGCATGTGGAAAGCTGGCTTCTTCACTTTTTTGATCTACAGTGTGGCAGTCAAGGATTATTTTAGAGGTAGAGCTGATGAATCATATTAAACTTTCTGATTCATTTCTGTGATAGTTAGAAACTATTTTCTTATCTTTATTGTATTTCTTCATGCATTCAGTCATTCACTTATCTCAAATACCTCAGGCTCAATTCCATTAGACTTTTTTTTGGTGTATTTTTTCCACAGGAAAATTTAGTAATTCTCGTAATTGATAGGTAAAATCTACAAAGCAGCAGTACATATTTCAAGCTCTTTTATGAATTAATGACCTTTTGACCCTAGCAGCAAAGGTCAAAAATCTTATAAAATTCATGACGGAATGTGTGCTGGCTTTATGCCACAAAAAATATGAAGTCAGTATTCAATATCTGTAGGGTTTCTTCTTGCAGCATATGAGTGTTCTGTGAATGTTTTAACACTAAGCTTTTACCTTCCATCAAAGTGGATTTTCTTCTGTTAGTAAAAGCTGAATGTTGTTTACTTCTAGGACATCAATAGTTGGATTCCTTTACATTTTGTAAAGGAATTCTCATTTTTGTATATTTATGTTGCATCTAGAGTTTCCAAGTACCTGCATAATTTTTAGTATTAATATCTCTACTTTTAAAATTTACCTTTTGAAAAGGGAGTGCAATCTAATGGGAAGGAAAGCATGAGATCTGATCAGAACACTGGTCTGTTTACATTCTCTGTGAAATATGCTTCCCATTTAAAATACTTGAGATTTGCAGTCCGTGTTAAGATTCTGGAGAATTTAAGACTCAGCATGACCTTCTGTGTATCTGCAAAATCAGATTTGTAAAATAGCAGTTTAGAAGTTCCTACAATGGGCAAATATGTCAGGAGACCAAAGCCATCCATAAAAACATGATCATGCCAAGTACCTTATAAAGAACTTTAAGATATGTGACTAGGGAAAAATAATAAGAAAGTAGGGGTTCTTACGTTTCTTGAATTGCTGATTTATTTTTTTTCTAAACCAGAACTTTATACACTTTTGAAAATTTCCAGTGTTGCTGAGCACCACACAACTTTTCCTGGATCCAATCTGTAAAACAGAGTTAGCACTCACTCAGAGTGGTAATCCCTAGAACTGAAAAGCATTTTTAGCAGAAGAGTTACATTAGATGAAATCTGAGGTGCCAGAGAAAGTGGCAAACATGGCAGAGAAGTCCTAGCTTTAAAAAAACCCAAACACTGCTGTAGGCACCTTATGACATGAAAGCATAAAAAGCTACTTAGAGAGAAGCATGGAAATGTGACTCTTTAGGCTGTTTCTTTTTCCTCTACTTGCTGTTTTGTTCTCTCTCTCAAAACTGCCTGCAGGCAGAATACCTCCAGCTGTAATCTTGACAAATCTCCCCAGCCACTCAGAACAGCCATTCAGTTAGGAGGTTTCAAAGGAAACCGATATTGCAGAAAGAGGTGTCGATTTCCTTCACTGTGAATCTATTCTTAATCTGTTCTCTAGCATAGTATCAGGAGATGCTGCTGGTCTTTCAAAGAGAAGCATGAGATCTTGTTAACAAGTCCCTTAGCATTTTTTTAATACAGTGGTGCTGACCCTGTGCCAAATTCCTTGTGGGTAATTGCATTTTATGTGCCCGAATTTTTAGTACTATTTGGCATTGTTCAGGTTTTTTTCCCTGCTCCCTACTACTTGGTTGTATTTACAATTAGTTTATAAACAGCTTGTGTATTTCACTGTGGGCAAAACTGCATTTCTCTCCTGCTTGAAGTGATTGCAGTTTCTACATTTATAAAATATGACCAATGAAGTAAGATGGTGGATCATAATATATATGTTGCTCTTTTATTAAAAGAGAACTACTGGTTTGTGCATGACCTTGTTGTCCTCTGTTGCTGTTATCTGCCCAAACACTGTGTTTTTTTCTTGTTTTCAATAGTTTGCATGGAACTAAATGTGCTATCCGCTGTGAAGAAGGAAAATACCATAATGGTAGAGAATGTGAACCATGTCACCGTTCCTGTGCAACATGTGCAGGTACCGTGCTGACAAGTATCTGCATCATTTCCTTTCCTGTATGTTTTTGGCTCTGATTTTATTCTACTATGTTACAGTTACAGTATAAAGTGATTGTTTACAGGTAAAAGCTTAATTCTCTTGATAGTTCCTTAATATAATTGAACTATAGCAGACTTCTTTCACCTAACATGAAAACCAAAGTTTTCTAATTGAAAGTGTGCATACACTTTATTTTTTTTTTTTCTTTTTCCTTTCTTTCCTTTTTTTTTTTTTCTTCTCCTCTTAGTAGAAATTGTTCTGAATTTCAGTAATGCCCTCCATTTTCTTTCTGGGATGGAGAAAAGACTGGTAGATTCTGTGCGAGCTTTAAAACTACCAACAGCCATTTCAGAAAAAGATATACTGAAATTATATAATGTTATCTATTCTAGCCATGTACTTTTATTGCTTGATGTTCCTGTTTGAAAGAAAGTAAGGCAGGTAAAACATAGTTTCTAAAATTAAAAGATTTTGCTACAGTTAGAGGTGGTTTCTGTTGGGCAGTAAGAGGAAGCTGCCAGTAATGCAGTATATTTTGTTTCTGGTTTAAGGTGCTGGAGTAGACGCCTGTATAAACTGTACACAGGGTTATTTTATGGAAGATGGAAGATGTGTGCAGTCCTGTAGTAGTGGTTATTACCTTGATCACTCTACTGAAAGTGGATACAAAAGCTGCAAAAGGTATCATCGGTGGCTAATTTATGTGTCTAATGTTTGGCAGTATATTAGTTATTACTCTGTTGAAAAAGATAATATTTATTAGAACATTCAACACTGCTGACTTCAAAGAACAGAAAAATACATTGCATACCAAGCAAACAAAGAGAAAAGTTTTGGTTTTTTTAATCTGAGTTATATTAATAAAGGCCTTCTCAAAGTGGGTTTTTTTTCGTGTACATCTAAGTCTGTCCATGTTAAAAGAGCCTGCAGTGAGAATCTAAGCAGGTATGCAAAAGAATATAAAATTTGCAGATCTGTCAGAGGATTTGCATTTCTCAGTAACAAACGAAAATAGGCAAACTATGTTTTTTTTATTGCAACTTTATTGCAGTTCAGAAGGACAGTAAGAGTTTTTCGGCTGCATATTCACAAACATGGCACAAGTGTATTACTAGACTGCTGTCCAGAATAGTTCACCTGACTTAGTGTACAAATGGGTGGATAAATCTCAAACAAGGCTGTGCCGTGCAAGGAAGGGACATTTTTTTCTGTCCCATCCTTTGTTAAACAAATGCCATTCATTGCCATGTGGAATCATTAATTAGGGACTCACTTTGATTTCAGGGCAGTAAGGAAATCACCAAATGTTACGGTTTTACACACACACACACACACGAAAAAAAATAATCGATACAAAATGAAAATGGGACAGAGCCAGAAGGGTGATGAAAGGACTGGGCAGCAGGTCAGTCTTTTCTGTCTTGTGGCTTTGACTCATGCCTTGCTAGCCCATGTGCACACAATCATCTTAGTACTTTTGTTGATTACTTCTGCATAGTTACTACAGTAATGCACCTAATAAAATACAGTGAATAGGAACTGGTTGGAGGAAAGAAGCAGGTCTGTGTTGCAGAGGAAGTTGTTTGTTGTTAATATTAATACTAATATTAGCATTAACATTAATATTAATATAGCAACTGATATCTCTAGAAACAGCAAACAAGCCCTTTGCAATTCAGAAAAGGTCTTTGAGAAACTGTTGTATTTGGTGAGGCCTGAAGAACAACTCCTGCCATTGTGTTCCAGATGTGATGCCAGCTGTTTGGATTGCAGTGGCCAAGGAGACAGAAACTGTACGAGCTGTCCAAGTGGCTATAACCTAGACACTGGTGTTTGTGTAGTAGGAACAGTCTGCAAGGATGGTGAGTGCAGTTCTCTGGAAAAATTAGTTTTACTACTGCTAGTTTCTTCTTTTACATGTATTGGGTTGGTATAGTCTGTTTGTTTAGTTTTGTTACACTCATCATTTGTGGCCTACATTACTTCGTAATTTTTTCAGGTTTATGAAAGGAATAAACTACATTTGCATGTATTAACACCATTAGTCACATCCACTTTATCTGAATTTTCCTAAAATAGTTTCCCCACTGCCAACAACATATTTTTCATTCCTTAGTTGTTTTTCGAAAGTCATTGCTCTCAAAAGATTTTTAGATGAAGACTCTAGTGTACTATCAATATAATCACATTTACCTATTTTACCACTCTAAACTGTGAAAATGCTGGTAAGTAAAATGGATTTTAAGTACCTGGAGTATTGGATTAATTATGTGAAAGGGTAATGAGAACAAAAGAATTCTGAAATAGAGGGCACCCAATTTGTGGTGGAGATTTGAACTTCCTCCAGGTTTTCTGTGGCAACTAAGATAGCATTCTTGTTGAATATGATTGGCATAATTATTCACTAATATTAATTCCTTTCTCATGTCACAATTACAGAGATGCTTAGATAGCATTGTGCTTCCCTAAAACTGTTATTATGTTAATCACTTGTAGGTACAGTCCAACAAGTATAGACCAACAGGAAAATCATACCAGAACAAAGCCCAGTTTTAAGCTATGTGGAAGATACCTGACATCAGGTGTATAAAAAGCTAACAATTACTGTTGGATCCAACTCATTTTCACTGGATTTAGTAGAATTTTTACCAACATCTTAAAAAAAAAAAAAAAAAAAAAGTGGGGGTGGAAGTTAAAAGTATCCTGTCCATCCTAAAGTTACATTAGAGGTACAGGTGAAGTATTTATGAGACCTTTTCACATCAGAACGTTAGAAGTGTCATTGTAATCTGGAACAAATCAAGGTCAGATATAGATGGACAAATGAACAGTAAGTGGACTGCTAAGAATTTTGAGTAACTGCAGTCTTAGTATGGTTTTTGCAGTTGGATTCTGCAATGCAAACATTTTACATTCCAGCTTGGTCTTTAGTATGGTTGGATAAATCTGTCTTGATTTGTGAACATGTAACTTTGATCAGATACAGTTGCCCAAGACAGAGGACACCCCATCCCAGTACTGCATCCCCATTATCCCAAGTGCAGCTGCCATGAAAGGGCGACATATCAATGTGTGCACATTCAGGCAGCTGCAGTGCATCATATTGGATCCCACCACAAAGCACGCATTCTCGACACTCTAGGGTAGCCAAGAAAAGTCCCAAAGGTGTTTTTTTCCTGTTAGTTTAAAAAGTATAGAAGGTCTCATTTCATTATCTGACAATCAAGCACGGGTTACTAGTCAAACTCACTCTATAGGATTTGTGTTTCTGTTGGGAATGTGTTATTCTTTTTCTGTGGTTTGTCCATTTTATTCTTTTGATTCATAAAAATTGAGAACAAAATCCTTTGCTGTAAATATCACTGTTTTCTAATTATTCTCTTTCTAATCTTTTTTTCCTTTTCACAAATGGATACAAATAATTCCCTGTCGGACCACACAATATCTCTTCCTGAAAAAAAAAAAATAATAATAATAATAATTAAAATGCTGTTGACTGAAATTCCTTCTGATGGACCAAATTTCCTACTTGCTGCCTGCTCCTGAATGGTCTCTTCAACCAAATCTGCCTGTCTGACCAATTAAACCTTCCTCCATTGTACACGCCATGCTCTCCAAACCTTCAACCTCCCCTCCTTCTCTTGCTGCTGCCCTTCGGAAGCCACGGAAGAGTCCTGGGCCGAGGGAGGATTCTGTATGCTGGTGAAAAAGAACAATCTCTGCCAGCGGAAAGTGCTTCAGCAATTGTGTTGCAGAACATGTACGCATAAGGGGTGAACTGACATCTCCCAGTGTCCTCCTGATCCTGTAGACTTATAGATTAATCCGTACTATTGAAAAAGGAAAAAGGAAAAAAAAAAACAAAACACAAAAGCAAAAACAAAAAAAAAAACAACCAAACAAACGAAAACAAACTAATAAAAAAAACACAACAAAGAAAAGAAAAAAAAAAAAGCCACCTCTCTCTCTCCCCCCTCTTTGTCTGGGGAGATGGTGAACTGTTTGTTGGAACTTAAATGGAAAAACTACAACACGCCTACCTTTCATAACTGGGTGTTTAGAGCTGAGCATCCAGGATCACAGAGTCAGTATTGTGTGACCAAAGCATTTGATGCCAAAATTAACATCTAACTCATTATTTGATTTCCTGTCAACCTTAGGATTATTCCTATTTTTTGAAGGTCCTTTTTCTCCCCTTTCTTTCCCTGCTTCTTTCCCCTTCAAGATGTTTAAAGAGTTTTGAAGAATACAACGAAAGTTTACATGGATTAAAACTAAACAATACAAAAATATTTGCATTAGTCTTTTTTGTGATATGTGTATTGACAGGGGGAACTTGAGTTCCTGAGGGGATCAGAAACATCATTAGGTGCAGGACTAAGTTCCACCCCTTTTGTAACAGTATTTAAAAAAAGAAAAGTGAACGTTTCTGCACACATTTCTTTCTTACTTCCTCTGCTGTGTGCTGTTTTTTGTATCACATGCAGTATGTATATATGTTTGCCCAAAATGTGCTTTTGGTCTTACTAGATTTCATTTTTAGACAGCTAGCTTATTAACAGATATGCTAGGATTTTTATTTTATTTTTTTAAATTGTCAAAGCTATTTCAAATAAACTTTAAAAAAACATTGTTCCTGTGGTGAACAAATTCAAAAGATACTACTTCTCTTGTTTTGCATAAGCTTGAGTAATGTATACGCTCGGAAGTCAGAAAACATTGCTAACATGTAAGAAGTATTCATAAATTATTGTTGTCTTATAACGTTCTTAAAAAAGGGGATATTATCATACAGATATATGGAGCTATTTCATAGTGCCCATATGTAAATGCCAGTGTGACTATATACGACAGGATGTGTTTACAGGACTGGATTTATAATTGTGCCAAATACATCTCCAGGAATAATTACATATAGGGCAATAAATCAATGTTTCTTTTGGTGTAACAGTTGTGTCATCATGGGCCTGAATCTGCTTTTAACTGCTCACAATAGAAATTTCAGCAGGAATAGTCCTGCTGAGGCAAATCTAATTACCTCACTATGAAACCATCCTGGATAGTGAGAGAAGTAGCCCTTGGCTTTCTCTTTTTACCCAGGCACACTAATACCAGTACAAATTTCTGTTTAATATATCTTCATTATCATGACTTAGCATACTGTTCAAAAGACAGTATTTTAGCAGAAAACAGAAAAATTGACTTAAAAGATAACTGTTTTCAGGGGATAATACTTAAAACTATAAAGTGTCTTTCTCAGTTATCTTTCGAGGACACACAAATAGAAAATGGATTGCAGAGATTTAAGCATGTAATGTTAGAAAATAAAGAGGATCAAAAATGGCTGTGTAAGTGTTACAAATGAATGGGTATAAACATAGAGGTAATGTGCCACCTTTAGCAGAGAGCAGATAAACCACTACAATCTGGTGCGGTGTGACAGGGGCCAGAAAAGCTCCTTTGGTGCCCATTACAAATTTCCTGATAAACATTCAAGTTTAAAAGAATTCGATTTGTGCTAGTTTAACTACTAGTCTGTTGCTGCCTCATTTCTCAGTTTAACATGTTTAACTAGAACATAATTCTTTCAAAGTTTAAGTTAATATTATATATTATATATAAATATATATTCATAATTGAGATTTAATTATGTAATGGATTGTAAAGAATTTGTTTGGATACTTACAAATGTCTCTAACACTATTACAGAGAAGAAATTAATATCTTTGTTTTCTTTAAAAAAACTGACACATTGTTATATCCAAATTCATTTTTAATGAAAAAATACTGTACATGTGTAAAATGTTCAGTTGTTATTTGTAAAATAGGGTAGTTCTGTTGTAACTGATATTGGCCAAAATCAATGTTATTCCATATTTTATTTTTTCTATTAAATTAACCTAAATTCCTGTTCTTTTTGTCTGGAAAAACATGTTGATAATGTATATGTAAAATATCTTTGTTGAAGGGAACAGGTAGCTTTATGGTGCAGAGCCCTTAGGTGCCACACACAACCCATTGAAGCAATTTGGGAGGATAAGGGTATATAATTTTATTGCAGATTCTTTTTGTTTGTTTGTTTGAAGTGATGGAGTTTATGACTGGTTTCCATGGAAACTACCTTATGTGTAGTAGCAGTACAGCCATGTTTGAACGCCAGTTGGTAACAGTGTTCATTTCCTCTGGCCCACAAGAGTTCAAGATGAGTATGATCTCTTGTCTGTTTAGGATTAAAAAGAGAAAGGCATAACTACCTATCAGCTCAGACAGTTTAGGAGGAAGGTTTCATCTTTGCAGTCATACATGCCCATTTGCACCATGAGATATTGATGTCTGTTCACATGCCAGCACTCATATCCAGTACACTTCAGACCACAAACCCAGACTGCCACTTGGGAACAGCAGGCTGTCTGTCCTTGCCAGTAGATCAAAAAGGCTCCATGTCGACTCTTCTGACCCCTGCATGGTGAGATCCTCCATCAACATTAGCTGATGCTCTCGTTCATTTCCCACTTAGATATCCAAGCAGCCACTTATCCAAGAAGTCATGTCTTCAGGTAACGTTTTAAGCACATCCACCGAGTACATGTAAAGAATTTCCGGGGGGGGGGGGGGGGGGGGGGAACAAAAAAAACCACCCACTTTTCAGCCTTAAACATTTCATTGTCACCAATTTGGTTTTCCAATGAGGAGTTAGGTCATCATTCTCACAGTTGCCTTTGTCAGTCCTTTGAGAGAAAGCATATGTGGCATGACACAGTCTTAGCAGTAGTTTGCTAAGGTCACACCTGGAACAAAAGGTCAGCCTAACCCATACTTCAATACTGTAGGAAGAGCAGCTTCTTTCAGCCACCACCCCAGCTTCATCTTCAAACTGTCATGAGAAATTCAATCAATTGTAGTGTCCTATATTGTCAAGATTTCATCTTCTTTGGATAGGAAATGTATGGAGAGTGATAATAATCTTGTTATAGCTCTGGCCAAAGAAGGTTTCTCTAGAGACCATATCTGTAAATGCTGAGCTGTCAGTTCTCACAAATGAGGAAACACAGAACTGAGTTTTAGTCTGAAAACCAGTACTTCCTGGTGCCAGCAGAGACTTTTTGGTAATTTTTATATGTGATGCCATAATAGCAGTGGCCAGGTGCAAGCAGAATTCATAAGTGGTACTGTAGTTAGTCCTTGTACAAGGGGATCACTGCAGCAACAGGACTGCAAATGAAAGAAGCTAGTTTGTTCCCAGCTGCTGAGTTTTCTTGGGTGATCAGTCCTTCCTCTCTGGTTCAGTGGTTCAGTGGTTTGGACTGTTCAGTATTTGACTTTGTGGTTTTGGCATGCAGAACAGATGTGGGCCATCCTAGGAAGATCAAAAACTGCTAAGCATGAGCAAAATGATACTTTTCTCCATATCTGAAAGGACTGTGAATGGCATCAATCCAAATCTAGTGATTGACTCCTGCCTTATTTGTATCACAAGTCAAAAAGCAATGACTAATTAAAGATACTCTTCTAGTTAAGACATGTCACTTCCATGGAAAAGTATTTGCCAGTTCATGTCTGATTAGGAGAATCCTTACCCAATCCTTAATTTAAATGCACCAAACTAGACCTCTTCTTGACTAAAAGTCTCAAAGACAAAGACAGCTTTGGTCCAGCTCTCTCATCTCCTCTCCGGTACATTTGCTAACACTATTTTTAAACAGAAAAAAACTTTAGGATGTCCTAGATCTGCAGAACATCCTGCAGAAGCCTGCTGTGTGAGGGCATGATTTTACAACAGAAGAAATGTTTCCTTTTGTGCAGTGGGGTTGCAGCCTTACTCCCTTTCTAGCTGCAGCTCTCCACTTCAGCCACACACCAGTTTTGCAGGATCAGCAAATCAGATACCTGCCAGCATATGTCAGTGGAAATCTTATATTTCTGACCTGTATCTCCTGTGGCTCTCGGCTTAGGCCCTGTGCACACCAGTCTCCACTGGCACATCCTACCTCTTTCTGGGGAGGCTTTGCAAACTTCCCCTCTGTGGAAAACACTGTTTTTTAATAAAGATTTTCCCTTACAAACTACCGCAGTCACTATTGAGATTGCAACTTTCCAATATGCCTGCTATCAAATATATTGAGTAATAGCAGGACTGCTGCTTGTTCCATGTTGTCAGGTAATGATAGAAGGTATGACAATATGAGCCTTGAAGATGAGTAAATCTATATACAGAGATGTTAGAGCTGAATACAGCAGTTTCACCCATCACTAAATACAACTTGCAGCTGGTCATGACCAAATTAATCCTCTTAATAGCCACATGACAACTAAAATGAGCATTATCTGTATGAGTGGCCATTTTAGGTAACTATCTGCTACATTTTAATGAAATTATTTAATGATGTGAATTACTGTAAGAAGGCCTGTTATAAATTCAAGATTCCTGTAAAGACATTTAAGTGACTGCTTGTAGGAGTCAAAGCTTTCAATTTTCAGTGCAACTTGGTGAACAATAACTTGTTGGTGAGCCATTACCATGCCTTACATTTATAGTGGATATGCCATTGTCATGTCATTGCTACAGAAAGAATGAAGAAAAGGTTTGCCATTAGATGTTTGTGCAAAATATTTAAAGCAAGCATTTAAAAAGTTTTACATGATACAGAGAAAAGTCTTAGGCAAGTTTTCATCAAAAAGAAAACTGACACCAACATCAACTTGCATGAATTAGTTCAGAATATGCAGTTTAAATGTATTAAAAACAAAAAAGTTAAAAATATATTTTATGAGCATTTTGTTTAGCAGGGAAAAACTGATTTCTGTTTGGCATAAATTTTATTTCTTTGTCTTACTTAAACTATCTTAAGAGATTTCATTTTTTGATGAAATTTATTATCTGATTTTATTTTTTTTTTTACCACATCATGAAATGCATGGGGGCTTAAATCCTTCTCATTAGCAAGTACTAAAGTGTCACGGGTAGCAACGCAGTGTCCTTGAGAACAAACTAAGGCTCTGAACCTTTGGATTGCATCTGAACAATGGAAGTACAATGAACACTTGCATTTCCACCATTGGTTCCACAGTGATCAACAAATAAGATTCAGATCTGTTGAAATCCTGGGACATCTTTGTGAAGTCTCAGAGCACAGTGACAGAGTCTCACTAGGTAAACTGTTCTGAAATCCTCAGGATAAAGTCAGAGAGGCTGCAGTCATGTTCACCTGCTATGCAAGGATAGCAGACACCACCAAAGAATTGCATTTGAATAGCCTGTGACTGAAACGATCCTGGAAGGACTTACTTTCTGGATTAGAAAGCAATGTTTCTTGCATAAAAACAGAGCCATTTTTCACTTCTAGCATGGGAAGTGTAATGAAAGGAAAGCATATTATGGTGAGACAGCTCTAAGGACTTAAAAAAAATACTTCCACTAAGCAACAAATGCAGCCTCTCAGTGCCACACCACTTGTTTTTTTATGTCCAGCTTATGCATTTGCTGCCAAAGATGGGCAAGGTACAGATTAGAAGAATGCCCCATGTACATTCATTTATTTATTAGTGTTTCTCAGGGTTTGGGGGTTGGATTTGTTGAAAGTCTTCTGGGAAAACAACATTACTTTTCAAAGCAAAAAATGCTGCTCAGTCACAACTCAAACATCTTCTTTTTATGGTGTTGTGCAATGAGTTAATTAAGTGCTCATTTTCCAATCATCCTGGGACAGGAGAAGCTAGAGTATTGAGAGAGGTGAATATTTACTTACCCCAGGAGAATGAAGGACTCCATCATGTCAACTCAATAATAACACTGTTCCCTGCACCACAACTGGTGTGATTTAGTTACAATTCAGATAATAATACATATCTTTCTATTCACAATTGTCTTTGGCATGTCCAGTAACCTCCTCCTGGTGCCTGCATATGTTCTTCGAGATGTAGGTTGGAAAGAAAGTCTAGCACCTGGTTGCCAGTCCCCATGGCTCAGATTGCTGTCAACCATGGTGCTTGTGACCACGCTAATGCACTATTCTGTGCAGTAACACTGGATCAAAAGACAGAAATAATTCAAATATTCACTCCCAAATAAAATAGCCCCTTTTCTTACTGCAAGAGCAAAACCATACTGAACAAAGTTGTGTAAAAGGTGCTCTTGCTGAGTCTGCCACTAGCACAGACTGCCTGAACACTTTGAATCCCAGGACTGAAAGGAGTATTCGACGAGCTCCCATGGCCAAACAGTGCCATAAAGCCTCTCTCCAGCTCTATGTGAATTAAAAGAGCTGTATCACTTACCTGTCTCTGCACCTTCAGTATGGAACATGTGGTCATTAAAGGAAACATCCTGGGCTGTGCTTTCCAGGGTAATCATCAAAAGTTACTACCTTGGCTATTCCTGAAGTGCTTGGAGTGGAGATGAGGAACCAGGGGAGATTTTAAGCAAAGGGAAATTACCAATGTAAGGGTATTAAATTGGCTGAAGAGTTACAAATAGGAATAAAAATTACTCTTTTTTACCTCTCATTAAAAGACTTCATTCAGACTGCTCCTTACTTTCAAGGAGATAAACTTGTTCCTTTTGGTAGATTTCTTTCAGGCTTTAATATGTATTCACCTTGGCAAATAAAACAGAAGTTGCTTTTGATTGACAGTATGAATCCATGTTGTTGTATACTGGTCCGGCAGTAATCTGCCTGCTGAAATTTTCCGTTATCAGCAGATCTGTGTTCACACCCTGATAAAGTTGGAGATCTCCAGTAGAAAGACTCTGTGCAGAAGTCTTTCTGTTTAAGATGGATGACACTGCCCTGAGACACCCAGCTCTTCCCATTTCAGGTGTATGTCTATCCAAGTCAGACTGCAGAAACCCTGTGGACAGGGAAGGCTATGTGTATACCAGTTACACACCCTTTGCTGCACAGCATAGGAGCGCGATGCCATGCTGCTGTGGTTGCCTCTGGAGTATGACATGTTTTTCTTCAGCATTGAAGGATCCTATCTCTAATGTACTCCAGGTGCAAATAACACCAGCTTTACTCAACGTATACAGTCAGCTTTTTTTTTTTTTTTTGCTTTTTTTTTTTTTTGCCTTTTTTTTTTTTTCAAAGCAGTACTATCAGCACAATGTGATAATTTTCAGGGAGATTCAAATGTTTCCATTCCACTGGTGTTTGGGAAATTTCCAGTTACTGAGATTCACAAAAAAATAGGAAACTTGACAAGATCAGGCAGGAAGATTTCCAGTTGGGAAGCTCCAGAAATAGAGAGGTTAAACAGACTTTTTCCATTGTCAGCCTACAACTTTGAAGGTGCCATAGTATTTCACCCTCCTTCAAAAAGTGAGAAGTGTGCAGAACAACATGTTAACAATATAGACCAGGATTGCGCCATTCCCCTTCCCTCTTTCTCCTGGGGTGAGCAGCAGAAACCTTGCCAGACTCTGACCTTTGTGCTTACACAGGCAAGAAGATCTCAGCCAGTGTTTACTTCCAGACATCCATTTGTTAGTACAAACAGAGTTTTAAAGTTGGTTTTTAAAATGCTACAGATAATGGTACAAATGTAGGCTTAAACTTGATTTTTAAAATAACATATTTCTGGAGTGTGTCTGTGCCAGCTGACTGCCCCGAGGGCTCTGGCTCTTCAGTATGTTTCTAACAACTATTGTATAAATACCATATAGAAATTAGAGAAGAAACACACAAAAAAAAGAAGGGGGGAAATCCCTCTGAGTCAGCAAAAAATGCATCTTTGGCTACTGTAAATATTGTTATTCTGCAGGGAAAAGAGTAGAGGGTTGTGTATGATAGTGTAGTGGATAAAGTTGCCTCCCTCCTGCCTGTCATGATTAAAGCTAACCTGATTTCAGCTAATCCTGCAACAAAAGAGTTTTCCATCCTAAAATCATTGTATCACTCCCAGCTGCACACACCGCCGTTTAGGAAAGATATGTTCGGCCTTCTTCAAGGTTCTGCCTTGTCCCGTGGCACAAGGGGGAGCTTCAGTGCCTTAGAACCAGCATCCTAATGTCAGCCTTCTGGTTCATCACTGCCTAGAGCACTTTTGGAAAAAAAAGACTTTTAATCCTGAATCCCTGTCATTACCTCAAATCATAGCACCCCAAAGGTTTCCCCATGAAGAGTATATTATTGTCATTTCTGCC
The DNA here is from genome assembly GCF_020740795.1 of Apus apus. Taxonomy (NCBI): domain Eukaryota; kingdom Metazoa; phylum Chordata; class Aves; order Apodiformes; family Apodidae; genus Apus; species Apus apus. Next base: position 37,059,633 of record NC_067312.1, on the reverse strand, counting down.
TATCCAAACAGGGACACAGAAATTTGGTTATTGTGTAAAATGACTGAGTGGAGAAGAATAATTAGCAGGAGACTGAAAGCTAGAGGTTCAATTTTGTATGAGTGCCTAAAATTTTGGGGGAAAGGAAATGCCATAATCTCCATGTCCTAATATTTTCAAGATGAATATAAGATTTCTTTCAGGGAGCTGTAATCAATCAAACATTAGTTACAAGATAAAGACTGTACCCTTAATACTGCTTATGCAAAGCCATAAAAATTAACCAGCAGCTATACAGTGCTCTAGTCTGGGAACCAAGGGAGAGAGGTTATAGTTTGTTATTGCATAGTAAGTTGTTTATCTTGTTGTAGCTTAGTTTTTCTGCCTCCTTAATGGCTAGCAACTGTCCTTACCTCATTTTGAAATGCATCATATCAACTGATAGGAACCCAGCCCACGTGTAGGTTTCTTGAAAGCAGTGAAAAGCACAGTGTGCAACCTGATGTGGCCCAGATGTTGAATTCAACATTTCTAACTAGAAACACAAAATACTATCCATTAAAATCTGCCCATTGTGAGATGTCTGTTAACATAGCCTCAGTTATTATTATTTTTTTTTTAATAAGGTGACAAATGTTTTTAAACAAGGTAAATTAATTAAGATTAAATATGGAGTGATCCAAAGTAACTGATGAGCATTGCCTGATTGAAGGCATAGCTGAGACATACTGCTGAGAGTGCTCCCCATTATATGTGTTAGACGGCGAAAGAATTCAAGACAGAAGAAGACATAAAAAAGCGAAACAGTTGAGTCTTTGATAACCAGTATTTATCTAGCAAGATTTGTAATGAGTTATACCACCCGTAAGGAACTCTGGCAAACAGTTAAACTACCCTCTGGAATAGTTTGAAAATCTTCTTTAAAGTTGCATTTCAGTGTTTACTCTTTGAACATCTAAAAATTATTGTATTAACATTTAGTGACAGATCTACAGTTCTATATGTGACTTGCAATTCAGAGAGAGTAATACGCAAGTATTTTCTGTTGCACATTCTTATGTATGCTTTAAAATGCTCCAAGTCAGACAATAAAGTCAGCAGAAAACTGGTCTTGGCGCTATTCCAACACAGCTGAAATGAATCACAGCACTTACAATGAAAAGCATAACAGAGAAATAACAAATACCTTTTAAAACTGAGCACTTCTACCATGTGGGAAAGATTTGAATGGGCCTAGCTGAGATGTATTGATTAGTAGCTTAGGCTCTATGGATAAGCATACAGGCAGGGTGGGAAAATAAAATAAAGGACTGGAGGAACAAAAAGGTTTTCTAACGTATCGCAAACAAACATCAGAGAAGCAATTATTTAGTAGCATTACCCTGTCAGATTTCCTAGTGATACAAAGCTGGTAGTATAAAACACTGATCTAACAGACCTGCAATAAGACAACTTTCCAGATACTGCATTTTTTCCTGGCTGTGCATGACACAAGTATGTGTGTGTGTGTATGTGTAGGTATCAAATTTAAAATCTCATAAAGCATGTGTGATCATGGGTTTCCATGTTATGTCCTCTGAATACATACTGGAAAGAGCCAAGAGGCCCACATGAAGCAAATCTCTCAATGGCAGGATGATCTGCTGGAGAGCAGGCCACAGACATTTTTTGTAGAAAATCAGAATGATAAATACTGTATATTGTAATAGTTATTCATCACTACAACATTTTATCTCAGTAATGCCTGGTTAAATTTAGAATCTAGCTGAATTCTATGTCTAACAGCTGTACAATTTATATCTTTATCATTAGTCCTCTAGAAAGTAATCTAACAAAGAAGATAACACTGTTGCAATTCAGAAAACTACACCATTTCCATGGAATTATGTTGATTTAGGCAACTCAAGGTCTGGCCTATGTGGGCATGTGAGGGATTACATAAATACATTTATATATATATATATATATAAAATTTTAATTGGATAATGAGAACTATAAAAATGTGTTATGTTTATGCATATCAAGATTTCTGTTTCCCAATCTCATTGAGAGAATGTTCATTTGCTCTCAGTTCTGGATGTTTTTTCCCAGTTAGCAGTGACCCCACAGCAGCCTCTGCAGAGCATTGTTTTAATCTTCTATGTAGCTCTGTCATGAATTTTGGCTTGTCTTTTACCTCTTTCCTTTCTTCAGGAGGTACACAAACCTTTACAGAATGAAAATTTTGTGTTTACTTACATTTTGGGTGTCCCAGCTTTCACCCACAGCTGGCTAGATGTTCTGATTGGTATGGCTTTATAGCAATACTGTTCCCATCCCCTTAAACATTATAAGTACTATCATAGTTTGTATCTCATACCAAAGCCTTCAACTATTATAAAATCTGTTAGCACAGAAGTAGAAAACCCAAGGGACAGAGAACATAATTTGCAGTGTTTTACGAAATGTTTCTTTCCTCCATATAAACTTGTAGCAACAGTTGCTGCTACAGCACCTTTGCTCTCCCAGTGTAAGGAGCTCTGCAACTGAAAGCCAAAACCAACTCATTCCGCATTTGTATTTTGACTCCTAAGGTTCACTGCATTTGCCAAATCTGGATGTCCCAGCAGCTATGCAAGTGGAAAGAGTTTCTCCATATTGAAGTATCCATAGAAACTGCAGGGTTTATGTATTACATAGAATTTTCTGTCCAACCTCTTCCATTACTTAAGAATAAAGGAAAAGCCAATTCCCTCAAATATATAGATTCAGTTAGTATTATTTTTTGCATAATGAACTGATATAAAAGAACCAGTCTTGAGCTTTATGAAACTGCTTGATAAACTGATTTATTGTCCCCGCATGATGTTAAACAGATACAGTATTCATGCTACTGACTGACTTAATATCTCTGCTCTGAAAATTATCGAGCTTACAGCTTGATATTAATTAATATTTAGCAAATAAAGAGGCAAACTTTGCACTTCTGTGCTATAGTAGCACTAGCGTATTAATGATCTGTGTTTATATCTTTTTCTCATTTTGAAGGCAACAATTAATACAATTAAAAATATTTTTCAAATCCAAACCGGCATTTTGGCACCAAATTTTCATTCAGGCTAGGTAATTTATCATAAAATCACAGAACGCCAGGTTGGAAGGGACCTCAAGGATCATCTGGCCCAACCTCTCTAGGTACTGCTATAGTTGATATGAGATGGCTCAGCACCCTGTCAAGCTGAGACTTAAAACTGTCCAATGTGGGGGAATCTACCACTTCCTTGGGAGACTATTCCAATTTTTTACTGTCCTCATGGTGAAAAATTTACCTCTTGTGTCCAATCAGAATTTCCCCAGAACTTGTACCCGTTACCCCTTGTCTTTTCCATGTGACTCCTTGTAAACAGGGAGTCTCCATCTTCATGGTAGCCACCCTTTAAGTACTGGAACATGGTAATAAGGTCTTCCCAAATCCTTCTTTCCTCAAGGCTGAACAAACGCAGTTTTCCCAGCCTCTCCCCATACGGCAGGACCTCCAGTCCTCTGATCATCCTTGTGGTCCTTCTCTGGACCTGCTCCAGCCTGTCTGCATCCTTCTTGTAGAGCAGGGACCAAAACTGGACACAATATTCCAGGTGTGGTCTGACAGGCACCGAGTAGAGCGGGGTAATTACTTCTTTATCTCTGCTGGTGATGCCCTTGTTGATTCAGCCCAGCATGCTGTTGGCTTTCTTTGCCCCTGCAGCACACTGCTCACTCATGTTCAACCTGTTATCCACCAAGACCCCCAGGTCCCTTTCCACAGGACTGTTCTCCAGTAAGGTGGATCCCAGTCTGAACTGCACTTCTGGGTTATGTGTTCCCAGGTGCAAGACCTTACACTTCTCTCCATTGAACTTCATAAGGCTTCAGTCAGCCCACTCCTCCAGCCTGTCTCAGTAATTCTGGAGGGTTACTGGAGGACCTCACTTGTGACTGGTTACCAGTTTGAGAAGGAACTATCACCCTCTGGGTATGGTCTGTCAGCTGTCTCTCCACCCACTGCACAGACCACTTGTCCAGGCCTTAATGAGTCATTTTCTCCAGGAGGAGGCTGTGGGGGACTGTATCAAAAGCCTTGGAGAAGTCCACGTAGACAATGTCCACCTCTCACCCTGCATCAACTGAGTGGGTCACTTTGTTGTAGAATGTGATCAGGTCTGTCAAGCACAATTTGCCCCTGATAAATCCACGTTGGCTTTTCCCAGTCACAGGCTTCAATTGACATGTGACTGTCCCCAGGAGGATTTGCTCCATGGCCTTTCCAGTTACTGAAGTGAAGCTTAAGTGTCTTGGGAGCTGGACGAAAGATGCTATAGCTACAGTTTTGAGAAGCGCTAACATGTCTCTGACTAATGGAAGCTTACTTAAATTCTTTTCCTCCCATAACATGGCCCACGCCCATAAGCACACAGTCTTTGTGCTGCAGCTTGCCATGAGGTACATGCTGCAGCTGCACCAAGGACATTAAGTAATGAAAACTCCTAGGTAGCACCGATTTTGATGTAACTCTGCAAGGAGAGTCCTAAAAAGTCCCATACTTCGACTGATGCCAAGGAAATATCATTAACCCAATAATCACTCTCTGTCAAATACACTTGGAAAAATAAAAGTAAGAACATAAATAAGGACTAGAAACTCCTAATTCTGAGCATCTCAGTCCCCTAAGGAAGCCAGTACTTGTTTTCTTGATACCACAGGAAACATGCTCATTTCCATAATACAAAACAGATCTAATTCTTTTTACTCATTGTATTTTCAAACCTGGCTCAGTGCACGGTTTGTTTTAATGTGAGGTACTTATCTGAAATAATTTATTTTTTTTTTCTACCAGGGGAATATCTTGATGATTCCCAAGAATGTCAATTGTGCGAAGCATCCTGTCAGAACTGCATTGGACCTGAGCTGGACAAGTGTATCAGCTGCCCACTCACAAGGTAATTGTCTCCTAGCACAGTGCAGCCCAAAGATCTCTCATCATCATCATGGAAAATTGGCTGTATGGTCTTTAGCACTAGCTTGCACAGTTGAGTGAAGAAGCGAGCAATGACTAGGGCAAACAAAACCAGAGCAAGTGAGAAAACAAGACAGTTGAGTGCACAGGTGGTTGATGTTTAGCCAGATTATTTCTACAGAAAAAGTAAAACTTCCTTTAACATGCAGAATTTTCTTGCGTTGTCATCCTTTCAAAGTCATAAAAGCCAGAATCACAACAGTGACAAATTTCCAAGAGTCTAGAGCATCTGAAGTTGTACAAAGCTACAGAGTTTGGCACAAGGCATGAATATGGACACTGACACTGGCAATTTTAGAGATATTCGTAGCACCTAAACATTGTCCCCTAACAAGCATTTTAAGTCAGACTGGTTTTTCTAACCAACAATGAGGAGTGAACGGAACTATAAAGAAGCTTTACAACAGGATATTGCAGATCAGACTCTTACATTCAGGTCATCTTGCACCTAATTCAGTAACCTACTGGCTTTAAATTCATGTCCTACCAACACTGTTATCCTCACACAGATAGCTCTGGCTTTGTTGCATTGGATTGCATTGTAACCAGCTGATATTTACACTGGTATGAAATCAGAATCAGAAATAGTTACATTAAAAAAAAATCCCCAGACAATCCTGCTTTTTTACTGTGGAAATACCTATGATAGGACTGTGCCAATAGAAGACACACCAGGGCCAATGGAGCCCAAATTCACAGCTGAGGCAACAGGATTAATTGAAGGTGTATTACATCAGAAATGGCATTAGCATTGAAAGCCTGGGCAGAATTTTGGACTGTGGACAGAATTTCTCCAATTCACAGTTTCATTTAAATTATATTGTCTGTGTTTCCTTGTAACCTATTTTGTGAGTTTTGTACAGAGATATTTGCAAAACGAAGAAGGTACAAAGCAACACCATAAGGCAAAATGACCTAGGTGTTTGCAGTAGTTAGGTCTCTGTGACCTTCTGGAAGGGTGCTGCTGACTCTCCCATGAAAAATCCTGTAACAGATTTCTATTTTGGTATCTAACATTTCCAAAACCTTTTGGCGCCTCTTCTGCACAAAGTTATTAGAAAAACTCGTATTAGGACAGCTAATAGTAAAAAAAATAAAGAAAAAAATCACCAGAGGCCAAAGAATAAATCTTTCCGATGGACACTATTTGTTATGTACCCAAAATAGACCCATTTAATTGAAACAGAATTGTAAATCCTGTCACTTTTGAGAGCTTCAGATGGTGTCTATTGAAAACAGTAATGAGTAGCTATTAAATAATACAGACTAAAATTCAGCAGTCCTGCTTTCCTGCAGGAGAACACTTTTCCTCCTCAAAAAGGATGAAAAAACGTGGGGGTTGGGATTACTGAAAAGTAACATGAAAATGAAAATTCTAAATAATCTCTGTTCTTTGTGTAAGCTTAGCAGTAGATGTCACCTCATTTAATAATAAAGTCACTGTCAGATAATCCTCTTTTTTGACAACTCAAAATGTTATTACCTTTAAAAAAAAAAAAAAAAATTGAATTGCAGTTTTGCATATGGCCAAGATGATTTTCAGAACATTCTTTACCCATCTGTTTACAGTTTGAGCTATAAATATTAGTGACAAGATCTGACCTGCTGTTGTCCTCCGCTAGGGGAAACATAACAAAAAGTACTAAAAAGGTACTTTACCACTGTGTGAGTTGTTTGTAAGGATGGATACATTACAGCCAGCACATGTAGTAGAACACTGTAATATTTGCATATAAGCACAGCCCACCTGCATCCAGTAGTTCTGTCACAGTAATTTTGCATTTGCACAGAAACCAGCCAGAGGAGTCTGCAGTCCCCATGAAGAGCTGAATAAAGGCCTTAAACATGCAGGTACTGCTCTGTGAGCTAGTCATCACAGGATTATCTTACTGCCAGACTCCACAGCAGAGATACATCTTTGCTGAACGCTTTATCTACCCATGCAAGCTTACCCCTATTTCACCTCAGCAGCCTGCCTTCAGCCTCAGAAGCCTTTTTAATCAATTCCTAAGTTTTCTTTGTTGTGTGAACTTCAGGAAGGCTGTTTGCACAACAGCCTGTTCTTCCATCTTCACACTTCTTAGGCCTAGACTTTTCCAATAATTTTTTTTTAACCTTTTTTTTGTTACTATTTTAAATGGCATCAAAGACTATTTGACAAAATTGGTTTTAAACTTTGACGATATTTTTCTCATCTTCTTTCAGAATAAATCTGACAATGACCATACCAGCTCAAATTTATGAAGGCATATTGCAGACATTCTGTAATGCCATTTGCTGGCTCCAAGGAAACATGCACTATCTTAATGTTTTGGAAAGCCTACTGCTTCCTAGGTGTACAGACAAGCTGGCAGTCTCAAATTCTGTACTAAGATCCTGAATGGTGCTCAGCTTCTGTAGAAATTGTGACTGAAGTCCTACAATACCAAACTGGTCAAAGTAGTTGTGTGGAAGATTAGTCTTTCTTCTCATGTTTTCTTGATACTGAAAACACTGTCATATTCTAGCCAACTTGTTTTATATTTTTTAATAGCTGTATCTGTTTTGATGCTTTTCTACTTTTCTTCCAAAAAGATTAAAAGCAGTAGACATTAAGTAGCAGTGAAAACTGGACCAGAAATTTTCATAATATAAAATGTTTCTGTAGCAAATAATTCATTACCCAGCAAAAGGAGAAGACTTAGGGCAAAACTCCTAAGTGCATGCAGATATGCAAGGCTAAAAATACAGCTCCTAAAGGCCAACATTCAGATACATTTCATTTCATGTACAAAGTCATTTTATTGAAGCCATAGTACTGCTCACAAGAAACATTTAAATTGGAACTAATAGGAAACATTAACAAATTAATTATTCCTTTACAAAGAAGTGCCAAGTCTTGCTTTCCTTCTAAAATAAGTGAGCACTGAAGAGATTGTGGTAGAAGAACATCTAGGAATAGACCAAAACATGACTTTTCTGAGAAAAAATCTCAGAAAAAAAATAATCCCTGAAGTCTAAGATCCAGGTTCAAAACATGGTTGACTTTCCACTTGGTACACACTAAGAATGAGATCAGGAAAATGAAGGAGTAAAGTGCAAAGACTCTTGTAAACAGAGTGAAGGAAGGATACCTTGCAAGAACAAGTAGTTGCTAAATTGGTGTTTATGCCTCTCTCTGCCTTGAAAGAGTCTTTGATGATGGCCGCTGTGTTTTGCAATGCCCCAGAGGAAAGTTCACATTCAAAGAACAATGTCATTTGTGCCATCATACCTGCCTGGACTGCAGTGGCAGCGAACCTAACAAATGCACCACTTGTGGAACTGGTAAGAAAGATTTCTTCCTGCAGCTTTTTCCCCTTCCATGGTCTCCAGCCTCCCTTTTGTCAGGGGCCCCCTGTTAGAGAAAATAAAATAAGTAGTGTTTTTCCTACTGATTTTCTTCATAACCTTGTTTTAACCCTGAAGGCAATTTGAACTCTTTCCTTTTTAAGCACAAGAAAACACAAATCTGTATTGTTCTTGCATTTTTATGCATTTCCTTTGGTATATTTTGAATAGGAGAATCAGAAACAGAAATGAATAAAGAGAAATAAAACCCAACAAAAGAAATCTTAAAAAAAAGAAGAAATGGAGACAGAAACCACAATAGTAACAGGAAAAAAAAAGCAATATGAAGGAGAAGTTTGTATAGTTGCTCCTCAAGTCTCTCCCTATGATGGACAGCAACATATGGTCCTTTATTTCTGTGTATGACAAAATTAAAAAAACAATGGGAGTCACACCTTGAGGAAACTGGAAAAAATAATTTTGAAGATTTGTATATGAGAAGTAAAAGGAATAAAATCTGAATTCTTGTGCTGTGGTGCAGCAATTGTTTCCTATTATTGCTGCTTTCTCTGCAATTTCAAAAATAGTAATTCTTGCAATCAAATACACTTAGCACAATAACATATGCAATTTATACTGTGGTGTAACCCTTCAGAAAACTTCTCATGTTGCAGCACATGGCACATGGAGTTGTAGGGGTTATCAAGGGTTTCATTCACAAGAATTTGAAGCAGGGGATCTTCCAGTTCCTCATGCCCTAGAGAATGCTTTTGCTCTGTTAGCCGATACACACTTGCTACTCAGATTCAGACCTTAAATATTCCAGAGTCTAGCTGTGTCTAGGAAAAGGATTACAATTTAATCTACGACAGACACAGACTGATCGTTTCCAAAGGTGAAGTGGGCAGCTTTGTTTTCCTAATGGAATTTCTACATCCACATGTACAATACAGTACAAATAGTTGTATGCTCACTGTAAGGGAACTCAGTAATGGAAATCTCTTGACCTTATTTTATTGGATTGGTGAATGTGAACAGTAATTATTCACTACCATGTCATCTTTATATGTGATAAATTGCCAGGAATGTGGAAGGTTTGAAGTCCAGAAACTTTCATACGTATTTGTAAAACTGCACAATCTAGCAGTCAGTGAACAAAATTCTCACCAGCTGCAGCATCGGTGCTTCATAAAACTGCTTATGATGCCCAAATGTCCTCTGTTGCTGACAGCTTTTTTCTGTTTTTTTGCTACACAGATAGAAGAGGGATCGAACGTTTCCTGTATCATGGGGAGTGCAGAGAGGGCTGTCCTCCAGGTCACTACCATTCACAGCATACCTGCGTGCCTTGCTCTGCACACTGTGAGGTGTGCCTGGACTCCAGCCACTGCAAAAGATGTTTCAGAGGCTTTTACCTAACTCAAAACATATGTCAGAAACATAGTTATAAAGAAGGTAAGCATCCTTCAGTAGGAGTTTACAAATATTTAATTTATCTTTTTACAGAAATGTGGTTAGGAGTCTTGGCTCCTGTTTTGAAATACACAATCACACCTGACCCTGAGTCCTTAATTTCCAGCTCTCATGCTCTTCTAGTATCATGTTCATGTAAAAAAGTATTTTCCTCAAATTGAGTGGGGTTAAGCAAGAAAAAAATAGAAAAGAAATAGCTGTAAATCTTCCTCCTTTTTGGATTTGCATAAAGTTTATTTCCAGAAACCTGCTTTCAAATATTTGCCTTCCAATACCAAGAATTAACCCAAAATTGGTGATTTGCAAAACACAGGTGAAGTGGAAGATCCTGGCTCTGAAGATTGCATACCATGTTCAGATGGATGCCAGAAGTGTGAATTGGGTAAATATTCCTGTTATAACCTGTAGTCTTATTCTTAAAGTAGTGAAAAGGTTATTCCTCCTCTTCCTCTCGTCATGAGTCTATGTGCATACTGCTGAGAAGTAAGTCACTGCTACATTCTCTCATCAAGTAAACTGTTTTTTTTCCACAGTGCATTCAGTTTAGAATGCAATTTCTAAACTCTTCCAACATAAATAAGATTTTTTTTTTCTTTAATTCAGCTATTAATCTTTGCTGTAGTTTTGGATTTGTTTTGTTTTGTTTTTTCTTCTTGAATGCCACACTTGGGCTAAGAGCTTTATTGACCTTCTGAAGTCCTTACCAGACACGGAACTTTATCAGAGATATTCAGATTTCTAGGCCTGAAAACAGATTGTTAGTTTGTGCCTTTTCATTAAAGAAATAGACATAAAGACAGACCTTAAATTTCATTCAAGACTTAGTCACTGCAATAGCAATTCTACCACCCTAAAAAAAAATACTAAAAATTTAATTCATTTTTCATACTGGATTAAGTAAAAAAACAACAGAGGTTTCCTCTCAACATATTCTGCTGATGGCAGAAAGTTTATTGTCTTCAGATAAATGCCATATAACTCACTGAATGCTATTAAATCTGTATCTCAATAATTCACCTTCACAGATGATTAAAAATGTTCAAAAAACCTCACAATTCATTGTTTCCACTGTGTTTACACCAAGAAAACTTTATTTCCTGTGGAAATATGGAGAGAAGTAACAACGATCAGTAGCTTGAGAATGAGTGGCAACAGGGTGACCCATCAGTAAGGCAGTCTTCACTTGCAGCATCTTAGACAAACTTCTTAAGAAAGCACAGAATTTAGGTAAGGTAGGGCCCAAATGAGTTCTGCTATGCCGAGATGCTTCAATAAGACCATCTACTTTGCAGAAAGTAAGACTTTGTTAAAATCCCCTTAAAGGATTATACAGAAAGAAAAAATAGACCTAAACCTTACCTCTTTTAGTACAAATCTGTAGCAAGTCACTGATCTGCAAATAATTGTCTGGAAATACTATTTGTTAAAAGAAAGGAATACATTTGGCTTGTTATATTTCCAAGACCATTTTTGAAAGGGCTAAACTTAGAGATCACCAGGATTATCCATCTCCTCCTTGAATTCAGGCAGATTTTCACAGACAGAGGAGTTCAGACTGGGACCTCTGATTTCTCCCACTTTCTGTCTAATGTGTTTTGAGGCCCGATGTAATAGGCACTAGTGTCTGTACCAGGAGGCCAAGTGCTGCTGTACAGATTAGAGTGAATATCAGGGAAGAAAACTGAGAAAGCACCCCACAACAATAACAACAACAACAAAACCCAAACAAAACAAAACAAAAAACCACCACCAAAATCAGAAATTAATTCCCACCACTAGTCACAGCCATTTCTATGGTCTTTGGTTTTGTGCCAACATTATTTTCCCCTAGGGAACAAGACTGTCCTGAATGCTCATGCACACCAAACTTAAATGAGGATTTTCATCACATCTGTCTCTCTTCTTTCTGCTGGTCACCCAGACTAATATATCACACCATAAAACTCTGTCTGTGAGTGGTGAGCAGCCATTTTGCATGAACACACTTAACATCTAGTGCTTTCCTCTGCGACTGCACCTGTAGCTTTCAATATTGCCAAATGAAGAGCTGGAGGAACTAGGTTTAAGCATGACTGCAACTACACTCTGGTCTGGTTTTTATGGTGTGGTGTCCAGATTCATGCCAGCTCTCCACTTGGTTGTGAGCAGGAAAAAAATTTTTAAAAAAATATATAAAAAAAAAAGGAGAGAATCTGTGCCAATCTTTATTGCTACTGTCAGATGTTACTTTCCTATGGTAATGTTCTTGGTGCTCTTCACAACACGTGTGACTTAAAATCCTTTATATCTCTTCTGCAACAGTGTAGTAACAATTCTTGCTTCGAATTAGGGTGAAATCCAGTACGAGTAGCAGCTTCTCTTAAAAATAGTCATTGCAGGTAACCTAGAGGCTGATTCTCTTGCTATAAAAGCTTAATAAGCCTGCACAAGGAGACTGCAAGACTGTTCATGAGCAGCTGGCATACAGAAAAAACAGCTGTACATTTGTCCTCAGATTAGTCATCTCCTAAATATTAGTCATCCATAATAACTGCTACATATTTACTCTCAGGTTCTTGCACTCAAAGTTCTGATTAAAAACAGGCTTTTCAAAAGCTTCAGATGCAGGTAAAATGGAGACTGAGGTAACTTTCAGTGCTGAACAAAGCTGCAAGTATCAGGATGCCAGAGTTTTGTAAGGAAACTCTTTGGCAGTTATGATGCATGTGTCATTGAGAGTCAAAGGATTTGTTTAAAGCTAGCTCTATTTGGAAGAGAAGAACAGTGGGTTAAAACCAAGATCCCAAGCAGCTTTTACAAATCACCACGTATTCCTGAATAAAGGAAACTTCAAAGTGGAAATGAATCAAGTAGACATGCTGCTTGCTTGTGTTTCTGCTTACAATACTCCATGAGTTTTCTGGCATATCAGTAACTTAATTAATAGATATAATATGCACAGTAATAGGTTTCTCAAGTCTTACCAGAAAATTGATATATTTAGAGAATTCTGCAAAAAAGAGCTGAAGTGCCTGTCTCAGGAAAAATGGATTATCTGGAAAGCTGTAAAGAAATTATACTGCCATAAAAATAACTTCAAATAGTACAATTTCAAGGTGAGAAAACATGGAATGTGACACACTTAGTTTCACATCTTTATGGTTTTTCTGTAGGGTCTTACTAAAATTATGCAAATATTGCATGATTTCATGGTCTTTCTTTGCCTTATCTTTTTTCCAACACCACTTAGGAATTTAATCTGAGTAAGAACTGTAGATCAAGAGTAGGAAAAGTATTCTAATAGTATGAACATTTCTGCTAGAAATGCAGTGGGAAGCTTTTGGGAATGCTCCAGTTAAAAAAAAAAAAAAAAAAAAAAAACAAAAAACTAACACCCAAACAGTAGCAACAGTAATAATAATAGTAGTAGGAATAATAATAATAATAATAATAATAACACATAATGTAGTAATCATAGCAACTAGAATCAAAATTATATAATTCACATACAGAAAAGTAGTTATTCATATACAAATGCAAATACATTTTGTGCATACTTATGGATCTGCAGAAGACTCAAGACCATTCTGTCACAAAATATCATCAGGCACCTGCTCTTTCTGAAATGCCTTAAGATCCTTTGATACAAATTGTAAGAGATAAAAATCATTAACTTCTCCAATTTATACTAAATGCAGGGTCACTTATAGAAGCTGAATGAATTTTAAAAATATTATAACACCAAAGTGACATTACATTGTAAACTGAGAGCAGAAAAATGCCTGTGGTTCTCTTACTGTCTACAAAGTACAGAGGTTAATTGATTTTTTATTAATTTTTTTTTTTTTTGTAGACACAGATCTAGTTTTGAAGAGGGATTTAAAAGTTAATTAAGATCACTGAACACCCTGTTTTCCTCCTAGCCTGAAGGACTAGGAGGTTTTAGCCAACATTTTTTTCACAGGGTGCCAAAGAATAGAATAAAACACCGCCTGCAGTCTTGGGCAGTGCTGTCCTGCTTTGTGCAGGCAAGAAAATGAATGAGATTTACTGTCCTCTGGCATGATGCCATGTGCCAACAGAATAAAGCAAGCTATAGAGGCAGACTGTGTGGGAAATCTTTCTTCTTCATCAGTAGTGACCCTACAGGCAGATTAAGATGTAGGTACCTTGCTTTTGTATTGGCTTGGTATGTTACATCCCACATCAGACATTTCAGAAAAGAATGTAAAACCCCCTCATTGTGTACACCTGCAAGTTATTCTTCACCAGGAAGGAGGAAACTAAGGTGGAAGACTGACAGTGTTTGCACTGTTTTCTGGGACCCTCCAGGGAATGAAGTCTGCTTCACTCCCAATTTGGACACAGTTTTGTTTTAGAACTCCAGAATGGCAACAGATCTTAACTGTGTCTACACTGAAGGTCTAAGAGCAAAGACAGGAACTGTCAGAGAAACTTAATAAAGGACAGGTAAGTCTTTGTAGTTTAAATACAGAAGATGCTTTATTTTAAATTCAGGTGACACTTTTCTTTCTGATTCACTTTATTAATTTGGAGACTGCTCTTATTTTAAGGAGATAAAGAATCTTTAATGCTCACTGACACCATTCTGCCTGCAGACACTCTCAAGACCTGGGGTATGTAACAGGAAAATTGCCTTATACAGCAGTAGCCCCAAAAGGATCCATGGTTTTGTGTACACCATGTCAAAACAACGGCTGTGCACAACAGGGTTCACTTCCCTACCTTCTTCTTTCCACATGCATTTGAATGCATCTAACACTTCTCGCTGCAGAGGCATGACAGAGACATAGAAATCTATTGTGAAAACCAGAGACAAGTCAAGACTTAAGGGAGACTTCAGTATATATTTTCCTTGTGCTATTGCAATATGTACCTTCCACCTCTCCATGTAAGTTTGCTTAGTCACAGTTTAGATTACTTCAGAATACCACTCATACTTTTTCCAGACTCTTAAACCTGTAATGAGATTTAGAAACTTCCTTCAGTGTCAGACTTACCTTTTTAGAAAGCAGTCAGCTACAAGTTGACACACAGGACAAAAGAAAAAAATAAGATATAACTGCAGAATTTTAACCACTTAAAGGAATTATTAGAACAGAATTTCAGAGAATTTCAGAGTCAATATAATACAAGAACATAACAATCCTAGCTCTTATTTGGTATGTATAAAATACATTACATGGACTAAAGTGTTGTCTCAAACACTTTCAGCTCTTGTTCTGTTTCTAATAATACAATTTGCATTTGCCCTTTTGAACCTGCATAATGAACAGACACAAAATACGAGTACTTAGGAAAGTAAGAAGTGACAAATTTCTCTGATGTGCAACATCTACAGACTTGCATATATATATACTTCACAAGCAGAAACTGCCACAGCATTAACCAGTAATGCTAAATGTGAGTAGTTCATTGAGGAGCTAAACATTTGGAATGCATGGAACTCAAGTGGATCATTGTTAAATTTATATCAATCAACAGAAGGATAGGTCTTCCTCTCAGAAAGGAGTGTGAAAGTCAGGCATTCTCCCAGTTTGTTTGCCTGCTTCCTAGTGTCCTCTCAGGTACTCACATATTCCTGATTCATTTCTTACTCACCTACATGTTGATTCACTTCCACTCACATCGCCCAGCTTGTAGGAGTATGACATGATATGATATGAATACTTTCATGTTTCCCCAGAAGTTACCTCACCTTCATGTAGCAAAATACCATGTATAGTACCTTTTGATCCATCTGTGTCTCTGCAGTGCACCAAAATGTGGCTTTTCCGACATTTCTGCTGAAGTCTAACACTGTATATAAAGTGCTCCTCAATGAGGGTGCAGAGTAAAGAATATTCAGAATAACTACCACAATTTTCTCCTTCAAAAATACCTTACAAAAAGAGACAAACATCAAGAAACATCGAAGAACTGTGTCCCTGCCTCCAAAGTAGGCATTTAGGCTCCAGTGTGACTTTGTTTCAGCAAAGAAAACCCTGAGCAACTCTCACAGGCTATCCAGAACCTAACTATTTAGTCTGGTCTGGGTTACAAGATCTATGTACAAACTTAGAGCTATAAAAGCAAAAAGTGAGACAAAATAACATGCAGATGTTCCACAAAGTCAATTATACAGAGTGAGATGGGGGACGGGGAAGGGAAGTGAAATACAGATTCCATTGCACACCAAAGATACAAGATCTATTTATTAAAGAAAACATTCTGTCTGAAAATTTTCTTTGTCTAAGGAAGAAAATCTAGGCTTGGGGAAAGTAATTGGAAAAATTTAAGATATGAGATCGAACCATGACTTCTGCAAACATAGGATACTCCAGATTTTAGTTTAGAGTTCTCCGCAGAAACAAGACCACAGAAGGAAAATACTGGATCAGACCACAAGTTCATCTAGCTCAGTAGGCACTGACCAGACAGTGAATGCTCTCCTAAAATTACAAAGACAAACAAAGCATGTATTGCTACTCCTTCAACAATTTGCAGTTCAGAAGACAAAACAGTAAAGGAATGTTAGCTGCTGAATAATTCTGCTGGAATTACTGAAGAACAAATATATTAAAGCAAATATAATGTAAACCATCTGCAGTCCAGACCCTACTTGCAGAGAAGTTTGCTGCCTCCCTGGGGCCCAGATCAGGGTTATCAACAGAAAACTCATGGGGTTAGTACAGCCTTCAAATTATTACCTACTTTCACTTGAATACCAGTGATGTTTCAACTAAAAGAAGAAGGTCAATCAAAAGAGATTTCTGGACCCTGTGAAAAACGTTGAAGGATTCAGTAGCACAGGTAGTGTTTTCCTCAGTCTTACCAGTACTGATGAGAGATACTGGAAGAAACAGATGAGCCCAGGATATCAACACCTTGCCCCAAGCCTAGTATATCTGTCAGAACTCTGTTTTTCAGAATCACCAACAAATGCTGTATTCTACACCTTGAGTGGATTAGTGCTGAAACCATACAAACTAGTAGAGGAGCAACTTGAGAGCAAACCTTCAGAAAGGGCCCTGAGGGTTCTGATGAGCACAGACTCAATATGAGTCAGCTTAGTGCCCTGGCAGCCACAAGGGCAACTGACATCCTGGGGTGCATCACACTCAGTGTGACCTGCTGGTCAGGAGAGGGGATTATCTCACTGTATCCAGCACTGGTGCAGCCTGTCCTTGAGCACTGTGTGCAGCTCTGGGCCCCACAAAATTAAGAAGGATGTTCAAGTACATTAATGTGTTCAGAGAAGAGCAACAAAGCTGGTGGAAGGGCTGAAAGGCACACACTGTTAAGGTGGGCTAAGGGCTTTTGGCTTGCCTACTTTGTAGAAATGGAGTCTGAGGGGTGACCTCATTGCTCCCTGCATCTTCCTGAGGAGGGGAAGTGGAGGGGCAGGTGCTGAGCTGTTCTCCCTAGGATTCCAGGACAGGACACATGGGAATGATTCAAAGCTATGCCAGGTGAGCTTTAGAATGGACATTAGGAAGCATTCCTTCGCCAAGTGGGTAGTCAAACAATTGATTCAGCTTCTGAGACAGGTGGTTGTTGCCCCAAGCTTGTTAGTGTTCAGGTGGTATTTGGAAAATGTCCTTAATAACATGCTTTGACTTTTGGGCAGCCCTGAAGTGCTCAGACAGTTGAACTAGATGATGTCTGTAGGTCACTTCCACCAGGAGCTGTGCTATGCTATGCTATACTATGCTATGTTATGCTATACTATATTATTCAAGCAGCTCTACCTCAATATGTACTTGTTTTAATTCTTCGGGTTTATACCAACCTACAGCTGAGCTTCTTGGTCTTTCAAATAAGGAATTACATTATGGAACTACTTATTGACTGTAGCATTCAAAATCTTGGATTCTCCTTATATACAGAAGATGTTTCCCATATGAGTCTTGCCTGCATAAATACATTTTGTTGATGGAGGGCTAATGGAATCCAGTGGTTCAAATTAGAAGTAAAACCTGCATCGACGCCTGTGGTGTGAGCTTAGGACTATTGGCCCACAGCTGCATTCTTGCTTGTAAACAAGCACTCAATGGGAAATGCTGTTCAATCAGACAAACTACCTGTGTAGTAAGAAACTATGCAAACGCATAAGGACCAGCTCAACATAATGTGTGCTCATAAAATGTACCTCAACACACAGAAAGTTCAGGTTTAGTTATATGCAGCTTTAATGCTTCCTGAAATCACATTGAGATTTTGAGAGGTGGAAACAATGGCCAGTAGAGAAAGAACAAAAGATAACACAGTATCCAGGTGATAGCATAAAATCTAAGACAAATATACTGAATGCTGTCTCTTAACTGTTAGGTAGTATAGCTGATGTCCTGGTTTCATATCTGTTGATGTATTTTTGCGGGGTTTTTTTTGTAGGAGCAAGAATGAACCACTATTTCTTCTTTGTATCCCTGTAAGCAATAACTTCTTTGGTTCATATCACATTTTGCAGCTTTATGTGTGATGTAAATCACAGTACAGTACTGGTTAACTACGTCTGGTGAAAGACTAGAGTGGTCTGACCCACTCCTTATTTTTTAAGCCAGTTTTTAAAAATTTCTATTCCATCCTATTCCTGATCTCATCACTTTGTCTTAATGAAACCTCTCCCCAAATTTGATGTATTTATCGACATACATGCAAGTATTTATGTATTTATCAATATTTCACCACAGTCATAGAAACTATAGAAATATTTCAGGTAATGCAAATTATAGTGTTAATCTTGTTTAATTTTATCTGCATTTCCTTTCTAGTTCTAACTAAAACGTAGTAGAACAGGCAAATGCACCTCATTCTCTTTATTTTGACAATAAAATAGAAAGACAGCAAGTGACATTATTCTTCTTTTAGAATAAGGTAATTGAGATTAGAACTGTGATTTTTTTCAGTGAACCAGCTTTACACCAAGAATAACACAAAGAATTTTTTGGGGTTTTTTTCGTCTCAGTTTCATACTAATTAATGGTAGCTTTAAAACAAACCGAAAAAAGGTACAAAAAACTAAATTGATGTAATTTTAGTAAAAGTATAATTTTAAGACATTAAGTCTATTTAAACGTTTGTTGTTGTTTTTTAATTGTATGCTTTAGAAAAGCATATATTTCTAATTAAATGCATATATTTTTCATTAAACATCCTGGGTGAAGCAAAGTTATCTTTATCAATGATTTTGATGATGGGACAGAGTGTCTTCTCAGCAAGTTTACTGAAGACACAAAGCTGGGAGGACTGGCTGATTCACCTGAGAGCTGTGCAGCCATTCAGCAAGATTTGGACAGGCTGGAGAGCTGGGCAAAGAGGAATATAATGAGGTTCAACAAGAAAAAGAGCAGAGTCCTGCACCTGGGAAGGAACAACAAAATGCACCCGTACAGGCTAGGAGGTGATCTGCTAGAGAGCAGCTCTGTGGAGAAGAACCTTAAAGTCCTGGCAGAAAACAAGTTATCCAGGGGACAACAATGTGACCTTGTGGCCAAGAAGGCCAATGGTATCTTGGAGTGCATTAGGAGGAGTGTCTCCAGTAGATCAAGGGAGGTTCTTCTCCCCCTCTACTCAGCCCTGGTGAGACCTCACTTGGAGTATTGTGTCCAGTTCCGGGCTCCCCAGTTCAAGAAGCACAAGGATCTACTTGAGAGAGTCCAACGGAGGCTATGAGGATGATTAAGGGACTGGAACACCTGCCTTGTGAGGAAAAGCTAAAAGAACTGGGGCTTTTCAGTCTAGAGAGGAGAAGACTGAGAGGGGATTCAATTAGTGTCTCTAACTACATGAGGGCTGGCATCAAGAAGACAGGAACAAGCTCTTTTCGTTTGTGTCCTGTGGCAGGACAAGGGGCAAAGGGTTCAAATGAGCACAGGAAGTTCCACCTCAACATGAGGAAGAACTTTATTACTGTGAGGGTTACAGAGCACTGGAACAGGCTCCCAAGAGAGGTTGTGGAGTCTCCTTCTGGAGACTTTCAAAACCTGTATGGACGCCTTTCTGAGTGATCTGCCCTAGTTGGTGTTTTTGTGGTTTGGGTTTTTTTTGTCCTGTTTTGTCAGGGCTGTTGGACATGATGAACTTTGGAGGTCCCTTCCAACCCCTAATGTTCTGTGATTCTGTGATACAGGGTTTGGGCAGAACAAATACTGTTGTCATTTTACCTTGTATAAATCTAACTGACCACAGAATCCAACTTTTTCCTTGATTAAAATTCACATCTTCTTTCTCCCACTTCCTATTAATATAGAATAAGCATATAGAATTAATATATCAACTTCCAGTTTATATAGAATCAAAGAATCATCAAGGTTGCAAAAGACCTGCAAGATCATCACGTCCAACTGTCTGTCTTACAACCCCTAACCACTAAACCAATTCCCAAAATTCCATGTCTACCCATTGTTTGAACACCTCCAGAGTGCCTCCACCACCTCACCGGGCAGCCTGTTCCAATGCCTCACCACTCTTTCTGTGAAGAAATTATTCCTGATACCCAATCTGAACCTCCCCTGGTGCAACTTGACCCCATTTCCTCTTGTCCTGTCACTAGTCACTAGGGAGGAGAGGCCAACACCCACCTCACTACAACCTCTTTTCAGGTAGTTGTAGAGAGCAATAGGTCTTCCCTCAGCCTCCTCTCCTCCAGGCTGAACAGCCCCAGCTCCCTCAGCTTCTACTCATGAGACCTGTTCTCCAGACCCCTAATTAGCCTAGTTGCCCTTCTCTGCACCCTCTCCAGCACTTCAATGTGCTTCCTGTACTGCAGTGCCCAAAACTGCACCCAGTGCTCGAGGTGTGGCCTCACAAGGCTGAATACAGGGGCAGGATCACCTCCCTGGTCCTGCTGGTCACACTGTTCCTGGTGCAGGCCAGGATGTTGTTGGCCCTCTTGGCCACCTGGGCACATTGCTGGCTCATGTTCAGCCAGCTGTCAACCAGCACCCCCAGGTCCATCTCTGCTGGGCAGCTCTCCAGCCACTCCTCCCCAGACCTGTAGCACTGCCAGGGGTTGTTGTGGCCCAAGCACAGGACCCAACATTTTGTTTTATTGAAACCCATACAATTTGCCCTGGCCCACCAACCAAGCCTGTCCAGATCCCTCTGCAGAGCCTCCCTACCCTCAAGGAGATCAACACTCCCACCCAGCTTAGTGTCATCTGCAAACTTACTGAGGGTGCACTTGATCTCCTCATCCAAATCATCAATAATGATATTAAACAGGAGCAGCCCCAGCACCGAGCCCTGGGGAACACCACTCATGACCGGCTGCCAGCTGGATTTAAATCCCTTAAACACACAAAAAAAATGGGAATAAGGAATAAACCGCAGCAACAACAACAAAGACAGACAAATACCTTCTCACACAAACTGGAAGATCCAAACTAGAGTCCTTTCTTCCACACCAGAAATCTCCATTTTCAAGGCTTACTGAAAGCTGGGGTTTCAGTTGGGCTCACATGGTCTAAGGAGTTAAAATATAAAATTACTCTTGTTGGTGATGTATTACAATTTAAAGTACTTTTTTTCCTTTTTTTTTTCTTTTTCTTCTTTTTTTTTACGTAATTGTAAATTATTGTTCAGGGGAATGTAAAAGGCAAATAAAATTTAGCAGTAACTGCAGGCCAACCCTTTAAGGGAAACTACAATATAGTATAAAAACTTGTTCAGTCATTACATTTAATTAAACTGGAAAAGAAATGTAAACCGGGCACTGAGTCTCATGTGGTGAATAGCCTGAACTTCTCTGAATGTAAAAAAAATTAAAGTATATTCAGCAAATTCTAGGCTCATGGCTAAGCCAATAAATAGTTCAAGAAATTGTTATTTTTTTTTAAGTTCATAAACAAACCAGGAAGCTAAAATAAAAGTTACAGTCTATATACAGGTCCTGCAAAATGTACTCTTGCACTTAACTTCAACCCCCAGCTTTATTGTATGCAGCAGATAAAGTCAAGCATGAATATGAGCCATTGCAAGATCTGGGCCTAATTAGACAGGATAATTTAAGTAAAGGCTACTCAAATGTATAGTGGGCTGGCCATGTTCAGATTCCACAATTAAGATCTGTCTAAACACCCTGAACACTCAAAAATAGTGAAACAGTGACAAGGATTTCCAAAATGCTATGGAGCTCATTTTTAATATGTATGAACTTATGTAATAATTTTTTCATTAAGTCTCTACATTAATACTACCAAAAAAAAAAAATTTACACTGTTCCTCTACATATAGTAACAAAAATACCCTTTCAGCACAACAATGCTATGCTTGTAACACTAATTCCCATACTTCCCCCCGAATCAGAAAAAAAGCACTAATTCATTCAAATCAGAGAGTTTCAACAGAATCCATGAAAGTTTGGCCTCTGATCAATATTTAATCTTTGCATGTACCTTTTCTGCATTATAACATAGCTGCAGTCCACATGTATTTTACTTGAGAAGAGTGGGGGCTAGAGGAGGGAACAGGAGTATGAGTTTATTACAGACAAAGAAAGAAACCAAATTACTTTTTCTGTGAACACTAGATGGTCTTTGCCTACCTAGGAAAACTGCAATAAACCCAGAAAACCAGAGCACTTATTTGTGTCTGAACCCTTATATTTTCAAGTTGGTTGAATCCTGTTTCCAATGCTATCAAGATTACTTTTGTTCCCTTCTTCAAAAGAGTGGCATAGGCTCAGCACAGTGGAAATTAATGCAAACGGAAACTGTAAAATATAGATAAACTATTAGCAGTTCTCATGACAAGAAGTCTTTTGGAGTGTGACAAACCCAACCAACCCACTTTGCACAACAGAGATCTCATTATTTTATGGGCAAATGAAGGTCTCCATGAATACAGGACCTTTTTTACTGCTAGTTCAAGAACCGATTGTGGCAGGTTTTAAAAGAGCCACTCTTGAGGAATTGCACATATATATCTATACAATTCCCTATACATAGTTTGTTCTTAAAATTATTTTCCAAGATTTTGGAAAAATAGCATGAATTAAATATCAAATTTGCTATTGTAAGAATAGTTCCATATTTATTTTTCAGTCAGCCTGCTATCAGATGGTTGCCCCCTTTGCACTCCTTTCTGAATCATATTCATTATCCCTCAAGAGTTTAAATTTAGAAACTAAGTGTAGAGGTGGTGGTAGAGCTTCTTCTTAGTAGGTGTGTCAACAGGAAGAGCAATTGATCAGAAAAGGTTGATAAATAACATAATAACCTCCAAAATCTTAGGTATGAAGAAAGACACAGATTTTTCCCAAGTGAAATACAGCAAACCAGGTGTTCCTATAACATTTGTAGCCTTCTAATAAGGTATTTACTATTACCACTTCCTTTTAAACCATGTACAAGTGGCAGAAAGCAAGTTCTATTTGTGATACATGTTTTTGCTCTTTCCACACATATGCACTCCAATCTGCAATCTATCGTTGCCCATTTATTACTACGTAATTTCTCTTAGATCCTAAACCAATTCAAAATACATGGTCTTTACTTAATGGTCAATTACTTAATTTTTCTAATCTCTTTCCAGTGGACAATGAGACATTGTGTCTTTGTGATTGTTTCTGAGATCTGTCTCAAACTGATCTATATAGATAGTCACCTATACAGGCAAAACTGAGGGGACAGTTAGGAAAGAAAAATGTCATCAGAACCTCCCACAGGCAAGAAGGGAAAGAGTCCTTTCTTCATAAAAGACAGAAAGTACATGCAGAGTTCATTACCAAACCCACAAGCAGCTCTAGCAATTTTAACAACGTCTCTTTGACACACACTGTATTTTTTCCATCAATGAAACACAAGGTCTGTATATGCCTATACCATAATAATTTTAAAATGGTGTAAATACACTTATTTATCAACATATCAACGCCTGGCTCCTAACAACGCTCTATAAACACTGTAAGGAAAGAAACCCATGCAAATTAATAAATCTCAGCAAGTGTCCTTATGCAGAAACAGTATTTCAGAACTCATTCAAAAAGAGGCCCTGGACTAAAATAAAATAAAATTAAATAAAATTAAATAACAATCTAGAAGCAAAGGGAGACTTCATAGAGTATATTTTCATATTGTAAGAGGATTTCCCGTCTTAATGTAAAACTTAATGCAAAGAACACAAGATCAGGTGATTGCTATTTCTGTTTGTGCTCTAAATGTAGAGTATTTTCACACATCTGCAACATTTCTGGGTAAAACTTTACACCTCATAAATAAATTGGTAGAATTACTTGCAAAACCAAGTATATGTTGCCTAATAAGTTTGCATGTCTAAAGTGTGATTTATTGTAGACGTAGTTCAAACAGACTCAGTGAAAATTTTGCCTTATTTATAGGCTTTTCGTAGTAGAACAGTTTATAAATACATTTGCCCAGGTTGTTCTGTTTCCTTCCATTCTGCTCCCTTTGGGATCTGTGAGGAAGGCAAAAGAAATAGAAAGCTAATAGATGATAATGGAAGGTTACAGAAAATTTTCTTCACTTTATGTAAGCATAAAACTACATCCATCATTGTAAGAGTGCAACAATTTTTCCGTTCATGCAAACAAAATTTTGAACACAAATATTAATTTTCTAATAAGAAAGTTTACTCAAAAGTTGTGGGCCCCCCGCCTCCTTCCTGTAATAAGGAAAGGTGTTTGCCTAGCTAAGGATTTTTAGGATTAAACTGAATGCTTACATGTTTTCGAAAATCTTGCTTTTCTATGTGTCAAATTCTTTCAGTTTATCTCTGCAACAAATAAAGAAATAGGATGAAACTACAGATTTGGATAACTTAAAGTCTGCTTTTAAGAGTTCATTTTGCCCAACTGGAGTTCCTGGGAAGGTTCTGCTTTCCAGAACAGCACTTCCTAAACATTCAGCACCTTCTAGATACCATAGGCTGTGGACTCAAAAGCCACAAGTCACTGCAAAAATACAGGCCACAACGTGATTGTGGAATAGTTTATCTCCAAAAAATGTAAACAGAGATAACAATGTTCTAGCTACGGCTATAGTCATTTTAATGTAAGAACCATTACCATAAAATATGGTTATAGCAACAATTATTTTTAGCGTTCTTGTTTTATCTCTGAATATTATTTACATAATTCCACATTTTTTGTTTCAGATGACCCAAGAATCTGTATAACATGCATTCAGAACTATTATATGTAAGTATAGCTGTATAGCTTTCTAAGCCTATGCATTTTTCTAAAGAAAAAATGTGTGTTTCACTACATAGACCTGTGATGTGTATGTTACCCCATTCTCTTTACATATTGCCTATTTGAGAATCGTAACTTTGGAAAAAAGTATTGGGAAATGCTGGAAACTATCAAGGCTTAAAAGTTATATAGTACTTTGGTACTAGTATGCTCTTAGTATTTTTTATCCAGTTCTGGTATTTGCAGTTCAGCAGGCACACTTAAAAATGTAAAATGGTTAAGTAAAGGAAAAAATATAGAGAGTAACAGAAAGATTAAATTAAACAGAGGGAAAAGAAGTACTCCTCTGTTTTCAAAGAAGAATTGTACCTCTTTTCAAAGAGACAGTTAAGAGATCTCTGTAAAAATTACAATGACAAAGAAAAGTGTCGATTAAAAGGTTGTTCAATCTAGCTATAAAAAATGGTATTGGATTATATATTTTTACAGGTGACCAGCTCTTTCCAACCACAATATAGTAATTTCTAATTAACCATGTATTAATTTCTGTTCTTATAAAGGAAATCAAATCAGTTATACTTAAAATCCTGAGCTAAGAAAATACGACTTGTTAATATTTGCCAGTCGAAAAAGTAGCATAGCCACAAGTACATTTTGAATCCTTCATTAAAGGAATAATTTCCATTCTTTAGGATGAAAATAGAGCTTTACCGTTGCCGTACCTAGTAACATACAGAAAACAAACTCAATAACCTCAAAAGAAACTTACTAATGCTGTTCTACTTTATCTTACAGGTATAAGCAGCGTTGCTATAAATACTGCCCAGAAAACACCTACATAGATGAAAGTTCTCTGCAGTGTAGAGAGTGTCCTAGCAACTGTGATAGCTGTGACAAGGACAAATGTGACTCTTGTAAGGAAGGCTTTTATCTCTCAGGTGAGCAACGTACCAAGAATGGAATATATAGAAAAGTATTTTAGACTCTTTAATAAATCTCTTCTATGAAAGACAGTGGAGGCTGAGGGGAGTCAGCACTTTGCAGAATTAGGTCCTTTGCATTAACATGAGGTGGTTACGTTAGCCAGTGTTACCCTTTGGTTCAAGGGCTCCATATATTTTAATACATATTCCCTGTTTTTATTTTATTTTTTTTTAATTTTAGTTCTATTTTTAATGCAATTCCATTCTTTTGGGCAAATACAAAAATATTGCATTTGATTCAGACTTCATAAAAGGAGAGGTTTTTAACTCACAGAAAGACATGAAAATGTTCCTTACTATTTGCAAGTTCTGTTGACTTTCAGTTCCATATAAAATAATGAGTCTTAAACACTCTGAAATTAGCTCAGTGAAAACCACTAAATTCCACATCCAATTAGCACAAGACTAGGAAACTCTTCACTATATTATGAAGCCATAATTCAGGGAGGTGTAGTTCAGACATGGTGCCAAATATGAATCAAGGGAAATCCTCAGGTTAGGACATTCTTGTGCATTGCCTGCTGAAGGTGCTCAGTAGCAGAGTACAAAAGCATCACACTCATGGAAAACTCTGTGGTCACAACATGAGGTCATCTGGTGGGTTGCATGGCTTTTAGGTGAAAATGGAGGAAGCTCAAAAAGCTATCAGTGTAACAACTTCTAGGGGCTTTGCTGCAGTATCTAACCACCTTAGAGAATTGTGGACTTGAATTTTGTACTGGGCCAGTATAATTGGGGCTCAATCATAAATCCAGATTTTTTGTAAGATTTTTACATGTCAGGATTTAGGATATGGATGAAAACCCATCTAGATATAAATTTCAGTGCAGATTGGTTTGAAGTTTATGAATTTGCATAAGCAGCTGAGCTGAATTTAGATTTCACACAAAAAAAGTTAGAGCTACAGTAAGTTTCATGAGTTCTCATACACAGTTTTTATTTTTTCTTCAACTGTTTCTTGCTGGAGAGAGAGAGATGCTATAAACAGGGTCAGTGGGCACCATGATGCAAGGCTCTGTTTCTGTGGCAGATGGCACATGTGTGACTGAGTGTGGAGATGGCTTCTTCACTGATGATGTCTCTAGAGAATGCGAACCTTGCCACAGGAGTTGTGCAACCTGTGTTGGGTACAGCTACGAGAACTGTACAGGGTGCAAAAACAGTTTCCAGCTATCTCACGGGCACTGCTTGAATCCAAGAAATTCTCCACCCAGTGGGAAATTTTGGAGCGGTAAGTTGCAACTGATCCCTTAATCTTTTACCATTTCTCTGAAGACTACTAGAAGTTTTAGAAAGAAGATATTAAGATCTCACAGCTTGAATGAAACTGCACTTCTGTCAAATATGTTGTCATTTAAAAAATATACTGAAGGAAAACATTGCTTTCACAGAGTAAAATTAATCTTCCTGCAAATAGCATATGATTTTAGTACAACTTAGATGTTCCTTGTCTGTGAGTTATTTTATCTGGATAGATAAAATATTAAAAAATAAAAGATAAAAAGATTTAAAAGTTAAAAAAGAGAAAAGAGATGAAAAAGATAAAAGACATGATTGATTAAGGTACTGGGAGTTCCATATCTAAACAGACACTAGGAGCCCTGTAGGCTATGTTTTATACCAGCTTTGTGACTATTGATTCCCCACACAGAAGTGAATATAAGTTGGAGAAAATGAAAAGAAAAATCAAATGTGTGTGTGTGTGCAGTGTGTGTCTAAAAGCAAGCTCTCTTCCTTTCTCTTCTTCCTCCATTGTAGGCATGCACCACTGTCTAAGGGACCAAACATAAGATGTAGAACTACATTCTGGAGTTTTTGTCCTACTTTGGCAATTTTAACAACCTTGTATATAGATTCTCTCATCTATAGCATGGGAAAGGCAATTGTCTGTTGTTGGCCCCCTCTCATCTCCCCCCCCCCCAAAAAATATATATATATTTGGAAGGAAAATGTTTTTCAAATTTAAAGTTCTTGAAGGGCATTATCTGTATTAATTTTTAAAATTATTTCCTGCATAAGCATCTTTAAATGCATCCCAGTCTCAAATCTCTTCTTAAGAAAGTGTTAAATGAAAAGTAATAGAATATTTGTCATTCCCATTACATGAGTTATAAAAAGGTACAATTTTGAATCGGTAATATTTCTCAGTGAGGCAGTGCTAGTCCTGAATGTATCACCCAGCATACAACTTAAATGATTTGCTCTAAATATTTATTCAAGTTAAACTTGTGCAGCATGTGGAATCTTAACAGTTAGGATTGCAAGTGGCATTTTTAAAATTCTATGTACACCATACTCTCCAACAAAGGGTAGAATTTCCTCTAAGGTTTCAGCTTTGCCAATCACCGTAAACAAAAAGAAAAGTCAGTGTCACATGATTCTTTCACTCTCTTCATAGTTGTAAAACACCAGTTGTAAGAACACATTCAGTTTCAGACAGTGTTTAAAAAAAAACACGTGGGCTGATTAGAGAGGAAGAAGTGGCAACTACCAAAAATCTAAGGAAAAAAAATATTTCTAATGAAAGACTGAGATAAATGAGGGGCTAAAACCAAGAGGAACACGATCACAGAGAAGAATGGAATATATAAGGTCCCCATAAGTGTGGTAAACAGGACAAGTTTCAGATTTGGCTTTGGAAAAAAGGGGACTTTCAAATGGAATAACAGATTAACAGTAGAATCTTTCAGGAGATCTAGGGCTTTCCATCACCAGGGGTCTTTAAGAACACATGAAAAGGATTTGACAGGGATGTTTACTGAGGTGAGCAAGAGGCTAGATTACTTAAGGTCCCTTCCAGCTTTATTTTTCTCTCAATACAAATTTTCGTCTGATTCCTATGTCTTTATTTGACTCAAACACAAGAATGAGTATTCTTAGATCTATATGACCTTGCATTAAAGATTAAAATATGTTAACAAATATTTTCAGAGAAAATATTGACCCTTTCTATTCACTGCCTATCTATGAAGAAATGTTTTATCAAAAGGAATAATATTTTTTCACTTCAGAAAAACATCAGAGAGACCTAAAAAGGAGAAATATTAATAGAAAGTTATTATCCTCCAGGCATTTCCTTGTGTTACATCCATATGAGTAAGTATTTTTTCAATTTGAGACTATCTACATCAGTGCAATGGAGAGATCACATCTGCAGTTTGGTCTATCTATCAGCTATCTGCTTCTTGCACTGTCAAATGAGATGATTCACTGTCACTTTTTTTTTTCTTTTGAGCAGACAGCTGATGCAGTTCTGTATTTATCAGCATTGCTGTGCTGTGAAACCTCTTTCTCACTTGCATACTGATTCTCTTTCCTTCCAGTAGTTAAAATATATCTTACTTACGGGCATTTGAAACTATAAGAGAGACTGGTCTCAGAGGTCTACAAGCTTGAACATTAATGACGGCTCCAAAGTCACAGGATTCCTGCTACTACTGCTGATGGGAGTCCACAGAACCTGTCTGGAGGCTCTTCAGCTTCTCTTGGATAGACTTGCTGGGATGTCTGCATTGTGGCAGGAGCTGTGTCATGTCATTGTTGAAGGAAGGAAGGAAGGAAGGAAGGAAGGAAGGAAGGAAGGAAGGAAGGAAGGAAGGAAGGAAGGAAGGAAGGAAGGAAGGAAGGAAGGAAGGAAGGAAGGAAGGAAGGAAGGAAGGAAGGAAGGAAGGAAGGAAGGAAGGAAGGAAGGAAGGAAGGAAGGAAGGAAGGAAGGAAGGAAGGAAGGAAGGAAGGAAGGAAGGAAGGAAGGAAGGAAGGAAGGAAGGAAGGAAGGAAGGAAGGAAGGAAGGAAGGAAGGAAGGAAGGAAGGAAGGAAGGAAGGAAGGAAGGAAGGAAGGAAGGAAGGAAGGAAGGAAGGAAGGAAGAAAATTTAGAAGAGGCAGAGAAAATACTTTGTGTGCTAAGTCATAGCACCTTTCAAAGTTTTTCACTGCTTCCTCTGGACAGATCATCGAACACTTTGTCACTGTTCCCCTTTTTTGCAGTTGTTGTTCTTTAGCTTGCTTGTAGACATTTTGATTTTCTCTAGGGCTATTTCTTCTTAGTTAAATGTAAGGTTCTTCAATTTCAGCTGTTGTCAAACTCAGTTTCTAAGGGTAGCCTATCATGCAGCATGTGCATGGTCCAAGAAGTCTGTCCATTCTGCAGGGGATATTGGAATACTTTCATGTGTGCTGAACAGCTCAGTGTTGGAAAGACTGTGGCTGAGTTTTGCCCTTCGGCTCTCATCCTCTCTGCCTATTTATCAATATATGCTTCTTCCACTGAGTGTTCAATGTTGTCAACATATTTACACTGGTGCAGCACAACGGCAGAGCTGTGTCTGAGCTTCAGTGGCCTGAATTAAAGAACCTAATTAAAGAATCCAGTCCAGACTATTACTAGTCCTCCCACCTGGGGGACTGAGCCGAGCTTGGGGACCAAGAATGAAATTAACAACCTCACTCCTGTCATGAGAATGAAGATGAGATTGTACCAAGCTCATCCTCAGTACACGCCCTGCTCCACATGATGCAGGAAGACAAGGCAACTAGGAAGACAGCCAGCATTTCCAAATCTGCTTTTACCATGTTATTCTCCTATTTACTTTTTCTCTTTAGAAATGTTACTAACAGACAGTTGAGGTATTAGACCTTGGACTGTATTTACAAATAATGAAGCCATTTTTCTTTCTCTCTTCCAGCCACATGGTTTCAGTGGATTCCACTGTGGTTTTAGTGACTGTATTGATGTACCATATGGCACAAACTGAGTTTTGGGAAAAAAAGACTGTTGTTTGGTTTGGTTTCAAGACTAACATAAATTAATGTGCAGCATATCATAGCCTGCCGGGGAGAAACCAACACAGAATCTGACTTCCATAGCTATTTGAGAGACTATTCTTTGTAGGTGAAGAGTCCATGGACACGGAATACACTTTTTTCCCATGTTTCAGTTTTCTCTGCTGTCTCTTATACAAGGATAAATGATACACCAGTCTTAAGAATTTTTTATGAGCATACAATCCAACAACTGAAACATTGTATAAAAAACCAACTTTCTAAAATGACATTTACATTGGGGGTATACTCTGCTGGTCAACAGTTCAATTCATATCAGGAATCCTTAAGAAGTCATAGCCAGGTCTGAAATAATGAAACAGACCATGTCGGCTATCCAGGCTTTTAAAAAGACAGAGCAAGCCCAGAAAGGAGGGGGGGGTGTGGAATCAAGCTCTGTGTTTCTAGCATGAAACATCTGTATTTTATCTCATGTACCAGATGATGAAATTACTTTGGAAGCTACGAGACACACTAGTGTAAGCTTAGTTCACCAAGTGAATACACACACCCTTTCAGCTGGATTAGGCATTTTGTAAGTTACGTTCAGTTCTTCGTTTTGCCTGTTCACTGCAAATACCGCACCCTAAAAACTTGTTCATTCCTCAGTTACATAGTTTAGTCTACCACATTCTTCTGAAAAGCACAAAAGGGAAAAAATGGGTATGGAATGAGGGCTGTTTCTGACGCAAACTCAAAACAGAATATGTGCTTCTATACATGAAGATAATATATGCTGTAGTAAATTACTCCGCTAAATAGCAGCTGGTTCTGTTTGCTATTACATACCACCCCCAATAAAAAAAGCAACTTCCCACAAGCAGCCATTGACCAACTGCATTCATCTTGCATATTTTTCTTTTTCTAAATACAGAGTAAAATAAAAACAGTAAAAATGTACTGGTTGAGGGGAAAAAAACAAACAAACAAACAAAAAAACAAACAAACAAAAAACAGGCTTCAAAAGGATTATTTTAAAAGACCTTAATGCAGCTATATGGTATATTATAAAGATCTCAGAATATAAAACAGGGGTGGGGAAAAAGGAAAAGGATGGGCAGAAGATAGTAAAGAACTATTGTAGTCTTCCAAATGTGAAAATGTTATGACATTTAGAGTGCAGAATCAGAGTATCATGGGAAGAGCATCATCCGTATGTGAAACTTCAGGTTGCTAGAGACAAGCAAAAATTATTCATTATCCCATATGTTCTTAGGCATGCCAATTTCATATTCTAGCTATTTGTTTGTAAACTAACACTATGGTTGTTACAAGATAACTATATTGGGAAGTAAGGGTTATTGGGTATTGTGATTTACTTCTCATCAGTCCTATAGTTTATTTAAATTTGAAGTTCATATACATCTTCAAAATGGGATAGCTCCATTATTTTATTAATATGTATATTGTTTTCATAACATTTTACCATGTCTATGTAATTCTAATTACCTCATGGAGATACATAACCTGTTTCTTTGGTTTTATCTATGACTGTATCCATTTTGCAAGGCCAGTACCATGTGCAGAATAAAATCTAAGTAAGTAGCATCTCAGCTAGATCACATTAAAATCACATCTTACTACATGGCGTAAAAACTAGACAGGTCACCTTCTAAAAAGAATATACTCGCAGTTACAAACAGCTTAATTTGCCTCTGCATTTCTTACTACAGCAATTGTGCCATGCTCCAACAATAAAATATACTGTAAAAATACTCTCCTTGTAGAGGTAAATGTCTAGACATTAAGTGTTACAAATCTACACAAGGAGCTACTTAGATAGCAACTTAAAAATACAAGTTTTTTAACTCCCTCTATTACTATTCTAAGTAAAAGTTAAAACAAAGAAAAAGCATGTTTTACCAGTCCTAACACCTACTGCTTACACTATCTGGCCAAAAGATCCATAGGGAGCAGATAGAGCAAGATGAACAGCATGAAGAAAATGAGTATATAACAGTAAGAACTACTAAAATGTACTTGTGGTTTTAAAAGAAATGGTGGAGGGACTATGAGGTACTTCAAATGTTATGTTTCAAGGCGTGACTCTTTAGATAGCTCTGCAAATATGTCCACAGGTTTTATACATAGTTTTGTGTTGTTTTCTTTTAATAAACTTCATATTTTCCAGAACAATTGGTGGGCATTTGAAGACCTCACCTATTTCCACACTGACCTGTGTTTTTCACGTTGAACATTGTTGAGGACTCATTTAATCTTCCTTTTAAATCAGATTGAATAATTCTGAAAGCTCCAAGATCACTGAAGCAGGAGGAAAGGAAATATGGGGACATTTTGCTAATTTGAGCTAAAATTTCTCTCATTTTTTCCTTGATTTCCTTCAATAAACTCTGCCATTGTCTCATGTATGCTGCACAAGTCCAAATGAGAAAGAAAATAGAAAAAAACAAACAAACAAACAAACAAAATTGTCTTCTTCCACCCTTCCAGTTTGATAATCCTTTGAATGTGTAAGGGCACTACAGTAACTTCAGAGCTGCAGTAAACCTTAGCTCACAAAATGTCACAGTGTTATTCAGTTTCTTAACTTCTAGAAAGGAACAGGAGAGACTTCTCTGAGTGTATGTCAAAGTTGTTACTCATTCTGACAAATACAGAACAATCAACATGACATTGAGTCAGATTCTGGCCTGAATAGAGTTTAAATAGACAGCATTTTTATCTTTACAAAAATAAAATAAAATAAAATACAGCTCAGTAGGTCTGAATGACTCAGTAGTCATTACTACCTTCAAAATGTATTAAAAGGTCATACACTTTGGCCTTTAAAAAAAAAAAAAAAAGTAAAAGGCAGAACAGTATAATAATAGTATGCAGTGTTTCTCAAAGTTAATGTCCCACTTTTAGAATATGCTGAATATGGATAGTGAATAACTCCACATCACAGACTCATAGCTTCAACATCCACAAGTTTAATTTGCAAGGAGCAAATTAAGGAGCTACAGACTGATATTTCAAAGGAAATCTTGCTGGAAACTCAAGTACGGAAAGGAATCATCTAGGAGAAAGTAAAATACGATCCGACAGTTAATACCAATTTAAAAAAAAAAAAAAGAATTGTAAGATTTCTTCAGTCAATACTAAAGTTGGGTATTTAAGAGCTTATATTTGACTGGAAAACAAAAGGTTGTATCCCATGCCCACTATAAGGAGCCCAATTGCTTGTGCACATTCCCCTCTGGTGGTGACTAGCAAATATTACAGCAAATATTACAGAAAACAGCAACCGCTGCCAAAGGAGCAAGGATTAAACGCAAATTAAACGTACTTCACCAAAAAAAGATCTTTCTTTTTAATTTTAAGGCCTGAAATGTTTTTGAAACAATGAACTCGTTTAAACATCCTCCAGCAGTAGTTTACAACTTCTCTGTTTAACCTTACCTTCCTGCTACTTATTTTTTATGTAACACCACTTCTCTTGCCAGGACCCAGGTCCTTTTCCCCTGGCAACACGTACTTCATTAATATTTCTGGCCTGCTTTTTCACACACATAACTGGTATTAAATTGCAGCACTTAAAATGACCCAGTAGGGATTTTTAAAAAAACAAAACATCAACCAAAGAAAGGTAGCTGGATGCAAAGCTGCTGAAAAGGGAAACTGACATTGGTATTATTTACTGCATATTTAGAAAAAGGCCAACGACATTTTCAGCAGAAAAATCAGAATTCTGCCCTGTTAAATTCTGAAGGTTTATCCAAGAAACTCATGGAGGAATGGAGGATGCAGGCAGACTTCAGGAACAGATGGCCTTACTTTCAGACAAGATTCTAGAGGCAAAATGAAAAAAAAAAACACAAAACAACCAAAACCAACAAAGAATTAAAAACTACATGGCCATGTAATATATCATCAATTATTCAAAGATCTTTTTTCAGAGAGTGACAAATTACTTGTTTCTAAAAAGGAAAAATCTTAGGATTTTCAGGCTGATGGGGATCTTCTGTCAAGAGCAGAAAAAGAGAGAAAGTATGCATATTTAAGGATAGGAGAATATAAAACCTATTAACACCAAACATCAAGCTTTTCCAGAGCATTCTTTATAGTCTTACAGATGACATCAGGATTTGTTCAGTAATGAAGAGTCAGGAGAAAACATGAAGTTAAGGAGTAGGTTATCCAAAAAAAAAATTTTAACAGTGAATTTCTGCATCTCACATGAGTAAGCAATGGTCACCAGCAAATTACTTTGAAGATTATTTGGATAAGCAAATTGAAAACGTTTGTGTGCAAGTGACTTCAACTGCCCTCTATGTTCAGAAACATTTAAATGGCCTAGAATCTTGGAACATCAGGATGTAATCTGAAACACAGATAACAGGTCTTCAGCAGGAAAAAAAAAAAAAAGGTAGAAAATACGTCAGCAAGAGACCAAAGATCTAACTCACAGGACCTGCTGTTGCAGAAAGCCTTACAATATATCCATAGCCACACAAAGAAAAGGGCTAAGAAAAGTGGAACAAAATGCTTCTTCTCCTAAGAAGGGTGCAACTCACAGGTAACTAAAAATAGTATTATAAAATTATAACTCTAGCTCCTCGCACCCTAAACTATAGTACTATTAATCTATATATAAATATATAGCTTATACTTAGTGCAAAGTACAGAACCTAATCAGGATTTTTCAAGAAATCTCCTTTCACCCTAAACATTCAATGAATCTGTAAACTGCCTCCCCAACAGCAGGAATCTCATTGCAAGGAGCTCCAGCACGGAGGCCAGAGTTCCATTGCTGATTCCAGAATATGGGGCATTTCATGGCTCCTTTAGGTAGCACTAAACTCACTTCACACACTGAGGTCTCCTTGTATCTCCGCAGTCCTTCATCAGTACCTACCCCTGTGCTATCTTCCCACCCCTGCAGCTTTGGGAATAATCTAATAGTAAATACCTCCTCCTCCTCCTCTTGGGTTCACAATGCTTATACATCATTTCCACATTTTCCTTTTCCAAAAGCCAGACACTTGCACCTTCCTCACTTGTTCTTTTCTTTCCAAAAAGCTTTCCAGAGGTTTTCATTTCTGCACACTGATGTTTATCTGATACTATACTCCTTAGGTTCAGTTATGATCAATAAAAAACTCAAGCTCAGGGGTTTTTTTGTTAGCTGCTTAGCAGTGCTTGAGGCTGCACATCTCAAAATTCCATTTCATGCATTCTCTATAAAGCCTCCGTACCTTTGAAGCTGAAAATTGTCTTCAGCTAGTACTCTACTGAAATACTGTTCTAAGTCCACTTGTCTTGGTCCTCAATAGGTCTCTGACTCACCATGGCCACCAACAATTCTGTCTACTGAATCCACTGCTAAAGCTAGTTCCTGTCTTGTGGGAATATACACACGAGTCTAATATTTTGTTCATTGGTCTCACACTGGGCAGACCCAGTGTCCAGTCTGGACTGCCACAACCCACTTTTACCTTAATAGTGTGCAGTCCTCTTCTGTTATGTACCTTATTGCGTGGATCATACGACCTGTGCCTGGACCCTGCAAATACTCTTGGACTCTTGTTCGCAGAGGGCAGAGATGCTGTAATAAGAAAGGTGGTGACAAGGAAAACTCTCCTAATCTCCTTCTGTATCTGGAGCTGCTTTATATTGTGCCAGTTACCAACAAGAGCTGCAACACTATAGGCTTTCACTACCCTGTGCAAGTGATATTCACACATAGTTCTGCTGAGTGGCTTACTGTTTAGTCTGGAGAACAGAAGACTGAGTGGGCACCTTATCAATGTAATGGTGTTCTGGAACCAGCTAGTACAAAATTTCCATCAAAATATCTCACAACACCAAATCCCCCAAATTTAAATACTTTCTAGCTCTTCTTGTTTGCAATCAGGAATAGAGATCTGAATCTGCTTTTGGAGCACTATATTGAAACTAACATTATTAAACAAGATTAATGTTCTCATTTGAGATGAGTAGTCCAGAACCATGCCTTAGTGAATCTCAGGAAATAGTTTATCTTTTCCTTTATTACAGCTCCTTACTTACCATTGAATAGAGTTGAGCTGATCATAATCATCAAGTTTTTCAACTTTGTGAATTCCAAAAATTCACAGAGGTATATTTTTAAAACAACTTATGAAAAGCTATAGAAATTCACCCTCAAAAGGTGGGAGGGTGAATTAATAAAAACAGCCTATAAGAAAACACAAACAAACAAAACCCAACCAAACACAAAACACCTTAACTTTTTTCTTTTTATCCAAGATGAAAATAAAAAATTGCAGTCCTGTGACCCTTCATGTAGGACCTGTGAAAAATCTGCTGACATATGTACTTCGTGTCCAGAAGGTAAGAGGCTTCAGCTTCTTGGAATAACTTTTTTCGGGGGCTAAAATGTTCTGCATCCTACACACTTCCAGGGAATATTTTTAGCAATTGTCACAGAAACGTTCTTTGACACCTTACATTACATGCAGGTAATCAGATAATCTCCAGCTGAAGTCAGGCATCAGATAGGAATTAAGCACATGCCTTTGGCAACACAGGTAATAATAAAAAAAAAAAACAACACCAAACCATGTTAGGTTTATGTTGTTCCTTTCTTTCTTTTAAGTCAAAAGTTGTAGACACGATGTAGGCATTACTGAATAGGATTTATTGAGGAAGATGTATTAGATAATCCTGATGATTCCTTCTACCCTTAAATTTCAGTGAAGGTCGAGCAAACTACTTTGGGAAATGGTTTAGAGGAAGTTTTGTGAATGTTTTTAAGCATCAAAAAGTTAAATTGCAAGGAAGTTGAAAGTTTTTTAATAGCCATCCAAGGTAGGAGTCTTTTAAATACATTTCTAATTGGTGCCTTTTCCTACCTGGGTTGCTTTTTTGCCAGGAAAATTTCTTATCCCTGATACCTGTGTTTCCCTGTGCCCTCCAAAAACTTTTGGCAATGTTGCAAGTGGGAAGTGCGAGATGTGCATGGACGGCTGTGAGGTGTGCTTAGACCACTGGCACTGTCAGAAATGTCAGGCTGAACAGGATCAGCCTCTCATCCTCCACAAAGGCAGATGTTTACATGAATGCCCTGAGTAAGTAATTCCTATTGTCTGATTACTCTTTATTTTCTCATTGTGCTCCTTCTCTTTAAAGTTCAGCTCAATCATAAACCTTTCAAATGTACAATGTAACCTAGCCTACCAGAAACTACCACAAAGTAAAAGTCACTTTCATCTGACCTGAATGATCAAAATTTTCTCTTGTTAGGAAAAAAAGTGGAAAACAGAAGGTGAAACTAGACATGAAAATGTGACAGATTATACGGCTCTTATTGAATCCAACTGAATGATATTTCAGGATGATTCTTCAGGGTGACTGAAAATAAGCCTCTAGTCATCATCCTAACTTGTTCCTTCCTCAGAGTAGTACAGAGCAGGGGTGAGAACCCAGAAAGTGGATGTACCAGAATCCTGATACAGAAATCTAGCGCTTAGTGGTATGTTTCTCTCTTTGGCTTATACTCTTTACTTCTTCCTGTAAAAGAAGGAATTCCCATTTGACTGCAATGCATATTTGAACCTCAGTAGATCAGGTTCTCCTGTTTCTGTGCACTTTTTATCATACCTATATATACACACACAAAAAAATCTGTGCTATCCAGTATGAAGATCCTGCTTGGATAACCTTTTTCTTCAGAAAAATGAGCAGCACCTGCTTTTCTTACTATCAGTACAAATTCCCTGGCAGTACGTTCCTGGTAACTTTGCCAAAGAAGTCAAAAAGAGCCAGTGGAACAGACTCTGATCATCATCAAATGTAGAGTAAATGCAAAGTAATTGCACTAAAGCTTCCTCTAGTCCAAAAACAACTTTTAATATCTGAAATTGTGGCATACAGGCAAAGATAATGTTTTGGCATTAAAATGTTTCTTCTCAGTATTCATTCCCCACAGTTAAGCCACACAGGATCAGTATAACAAAATTAAACCTTTTCATATGCTACTAGTTTTTTCAGCTGTTATTATCTCCCTTTTTTCCAAACTCCAGACTATAAATAATGGCTTCCCAGACATAATTTGGGAAAGTTCACCAGAGTTAAACTCTGGTTTCAGTCTCTGAGGCAAAGTTATTGTGGCATAACTACTCTCCACTGGAGCGAAGGACTATATTAGGGTTTTTAGAGGTTTTTTTCAGTTTTAGCACATGCTGTAAGAGATGGAAAGGGTTGACTTGCTGCATTGATTGTTTTTGACAGAGGATTTTGAAAGACTGGGCTCACCAAGTAGTCAAGACTGGAATAAGAGAAGGCAGGACTGTAAGAAACAGATGCAAGATCATGACAAAAGTTAGGAAAAAATAAATAGAAGATGAGAATAGATGACAGGCACAGCTCTTCTTACCTTTTCTCTAACCTTGCTCCTAATGCATATCGTCAGGCTTTATTTTGAAAGATCATCTCCAAGAAGGAAAGGAGAAGCACCCCTCTATGGGAAGATTAAGCTTGTTAATGTGAAGGGCATGTTCTGGGACTACTTTCTCAGTCATCTTCTTTCTTTGTTTTCATCAATGGCTGTATATGTATGGATCAGTGATCACCTCAAAATATGGACTTGCTTGTCCTTTAATCTTCTGTATCTAGCCTCTCTTTTTATCCCTCTTCTCCTGAAATATAGGCACAATTTTTTTCTATATTTTCTTTATGACTAGTAGTCCCAACTGTGGTTGTCTACAATTGCCCTCACACCATAAATACCACCAAAACATGATCCCTGCTCACTGCCTCTAGCTTGCTGTTACTAAACGTAGGTACTACTTAAGCATCCTTGTTTTGTTGGGTTTTTCTAATTCCAGTCCTCCTTGTTCTTCTCAGTATTCACGCTTCCAGGGTCTCTTCTGTTTCTTACCTCTAGGGACAGTGAGGTTGTACTTATATGTCCTTCCCTGATACTACTGTCAGTTGTGCAAGACTAGAGATTGCATCTTTATTTTCCCAAACATTCTAGAACTTCCTACCTTCTGTATAGAGAAATCAAGAAATGGGCAAGAAACAAAGTCCACCATCCTTTACAGAGTAGGTACAAGAGCAAAGGAAACCCAGGCCCCCTTCATAGCACTAACCATGTTCATTTTCTGCTCACAGGCAGAGGGGTTGTAAGTGAAGAATGGACAATAAATAGTGTGAGAAATCTGTTTGATCCAGTTAAATGTTTGTGCTCAGAAAGTCTCATATATACTCATAATTCTTATAGCCTGGACTGTTTGATAACTGTACATTGATGGGATGTTTGCTTTCTGTTTGTTTTCCTTCAATAGGGGATATTTTAATGACTCTGAGACTTGCAAGGAATGCAGCGATTCCTGTGAGACATGTGTGGGAAGTGCAACCAAATGTCTGTCCTGTAAAAGTCCTCTGCTTCTGGAACAGTGGATATGTAAACCTACTTGTTCAGAGAGGCATTTTGCCTCTGAAGGAATCTGCAAACACTGCCCTGAAATGTGCCACGAGTGCATTCACAACAAAACCTGTAAAGGTATTATTAAAAATTGGTCTTGACTTGGCTAAAATGCATCTGGATCTGTCTAGGGACAGACTGGCAGAAACACAGATCTGAAAATAAATTCTGTACTGAACAAAAATTTAAAAAGATATATACATATCATTGCTGATTTCTAAGACACAGGCTAAGCAACCAGCGCTTGATTATGACACAGCAGAAATCATTAATCTGTAAAGATTTCACATTGCTTTTCCTGTTTTTGTTGTCCTTTGTCCCTATTGGTTTGATTCTATTTCTGACCTAATGTATCCATGCCTAAACACTTTTATACACATTTACACTGATGTGAAACACAGAATGTTTCTTTCCCAGTTTGGTAGGACTTTGCTTTTATCTTTTTTGCAAATGGCTACTCCTAGAGAATGAAATCTCTGTAATGAAGAATTAGGGAAACTTTAGATAAGCCAATAAGTCTGAATGCCTCCACAAAAATTCTCAGGATAGTTAATATTGAGCAAGCCATTTTGGAATCATAAACAGAGACAAAATGGGGGGGAAATATCATAAATAAACCTATTGAATCAAGTATTCATAATAAAATTAGCAGCTGAATGCCAGCTCTAAACAAAGACAAATGTTCTCATCCACGTATTCCAGCCAGACTCCTAGTTAAATAATAAACCAAACAAAACTTCAGATGTGGATATGTCTGGTTTTGCAGAAAGTTCATAATGCAGAATCACAATATCACAGAATGTTTGGAGCTGGAAGGGACCTTAAAGATCATCAAGTTTCAACTCCTTTGCATGGGCAGGGACACCTTCCACTAGAACAGGCCGCTCAGAGCCCCATCCAACCTGCCCTTCAACACCTCCAGGGATGGACCCCCGACAACAATCCCTGGGCAGCCTGTTCCAGTGTCTCACCACCCTTACACTGAAGAGTTTACACCTGATCTCTAACCTAAATCTCTCTTCTTTCAGCTTAAAACTATTGCCCCTTGTCCTCTTACTGCAAGCCCCTGTAAAAAAGTCCCATATATAATATCTTAGCAGAAGTCCACCTAGCTTCAGTGGCAGTGTGGTTTCATTAATACCAATAAAGCTGAACAGGTGACTTGGCTTCTCAGTCTCTGGATGTAACACAGAAGGTGCTGTGTGAGGGTTGGGCGATTGTGGGCAGTTTGGAGGCAGAAAGAGTCAAAAGAGAAAGCCCTAGCTTCCAAGCTGCCTTCTTACTTCACGTTATGACAGGCGCTGCAGGTTTTATGGTTTCCTAGAATGTCTTCACTGCCTCACTTTGCGAGGTCAGAATTTGCTGCCTGTTTGCTTACCTGTTTTTTGTTGTTGTCTGCAGAGTGCATGGACGAGTTCTTCCTGCATGAGGGAAAGTGTGTGCAGGACTGCCCTTCTCACTTCTATGCTGAAGACAAACAATGCTTTCTATGCCATGAAGACTGCCAGGATTGTAATGGGCCGGACTCAGACGACTGCACTGCGTGTACCAACTCCTTTGTCCTCTATGAAGGCATGTGTTTTGAAGAGTGCCCTGAAGGGACTTACTATGAAGAAGCCACTAAAGACTGTCAAGGTTGGCAACTGTTGTTTTCCTCAGGATGGTACTAAGATACAAGTGGGTTTCATTAAGGCTATCCCAAAATGGCATGTGTGTGCTGGCTAATGCCACTATCAGTGTTCTGGAAACAAAGACAGCTAATCCAGAGAAACACCAAGTCATATCTTAGATCAGCAAAAAATTGTAGAAAGCTCAGAGGGAGGCAGCAAAACTGGATGTGTTTAATAATATGGGTGACCACTCTGGTAAAGCACTGAGTATTGCTGGAGACTATGTTGAACACTGCTCAGCAAAAGCAGCCCCAGTACAAAAGGAAACCTGTGCAGAAGCAGAACTGTCATTTTGTTTCCCTCAGCCTCTAATCCTGAGCCACTGGCTGCTCCTTGCAAAATTAAAGCTGAAATAATAATCTGATATACAACAAGAAATTGTGACAATCCTACTGTTTGTCTATTTCAGCATGCAACAGGACATGCCAGACTTGTTCTACTTCCACTGCCTGCCTTACTTGCAGAAATGGCCTGATGCTGAACCATGATGGGCACTGTGTGGCACCTGGGTCTTGCTCTCTCACTGAATACTACATTGAGAAAACTCAGA
Source organism: Apus apus (assembly GCF_020740795.1). NCBI lineage: Eukaryota > Metazoa > Chordata > Aves > Apodiformes > Apodidae > Apus > Apus apus. The sequence continues at coordinate 37,017,272 of NC_067312.1, read as the reverse complement.
CCTGCAAGCCTTGTCATAAGAATTGCTTCCACTGCTCAGGACCCACTGAACACCAATGTCTCAGCTGTGCAAATAACCGCTATCTTCTCAGTAAGTGTCTTGCTCCTGCCTCTAGATTTTATTCTTCTCTGAAAGCAGGAAACAGGCAATTTTCTGTCACATTTATGAAGCATCTAGGGCTGCTTCGGCCAGTCCAAATACTGCAAAGTAGACCTGACAAACCAATAACTTGTGCAGAGATTATTGCTTCCGTGAAGCTATGTGGAAACTGTGAGAGTGAGCTTGCCACTCACTAGGGACAAAGCAGGACTTCCAAGTACCATCAAACATCATGGCTAAACAAAACTTGTGTGTTTCCTTTACTTGGTATGTACTGCTCCTGTTGTTTCCTACAAGGAACTTCAAAAGGCAAGAGAGATATCCTTAGCTTTTTTTTCTTTACTGTTAGTGCAAAGAGCTCACATTTTCATGCAGGCTTGTTTAATCCCTGTGGAGATCTAACTAAGAAATACTTTAGCAGAGCTGTTAAAAAGTTGTTAGTGGATCGCTAGGTCAGTATCTAGTGGATGGCTGAGTTGTAAGACACTTTTCTGACCTTGAAGCAAAAGACTGTAGTGTCTCAGAGGCATATTATTAAAAACTATAAAATCTCAGAATTTAAACTTTACTTCTTTGCATATTCCTTCAAAAGCAAAAATATTATTGAAAATCATTGCGGGAAAAAGTTATTAAAATTATCTTTCAAATGTAGAGTTTCATTTAATACTGAATCAAAGCTTTTTGGGTCTAATTCTGGTGCAGGACTAATGAACTGACAAGACTTACAAGAAACAAAAAATAATTACTATATCCCAACATTTTCTTTTCTTCTTCTGGTACAAGCTCTAGCAGAATCTCCTGAGTTTGCTGTAGCATAGCTGTATGGGACCTTTTATAGCAGTGAATACTGAATATGACGTGTTATTCTGCATTGTTGTCTGTGCAGATACAACCTGTGTTGAAACATGTCCAGATGGGTATTATCTTGACAGCGATGAGAAACGATGTTCCCTATGCCACAGTGCCTGTGTCACTTGCACTGGAAAACACAGCTCACAGTGCCTTTCCTGCAAACCAGGATGGTACAGACAAGGAAGAGGATGTGTAAACCAGTGTCCAGCAGGGTAAGGTCCAAGATCTTCAGCTAGAAGCTACATCACAGAGAGAACTTTGAGAAATTAGATCACTCTGTCATACTCTACTTCAGAAACAGAACTGAACTGCACTGTCAGGTGAAAAATTCTTATTGTTGTCCCAGTACAGAGGTAGTGGAAAACATCCCCTCACAGTAGAAAACAGTCAAGTTGGGACCAGCTTGATGTGGTGTGGCCATTTTTACCCTCCAAGGATGCTCTCAGGCTATGCTTATACAGATCAATGTTAAGCAGAATAAATATATTGTTATCTATTAGTCAGCTTGATCACAGGAAGCAGCCAGTGTAAATTTCTTCAAGCCTCCTTGCAGCCTCCACATAATCTGGAGTTTGGGTGACATTACTTTTGTTGTATATTGAATGCTTATAATGGACTATAAAAGAACCAACCAAACCAATACCTTTCAACAGAGGACTCATCATTCTAGGCAGCAATTTCATTAATATGAGTCTGTTTAATTTCAAAATGTTAATTCAGTGTTCTCTTGTGAATACGTCTCAGAAATTCAAATCTGGGATGTGGCTCTATGTTTTCTGGCTCAGGTACACTTCATTTTGCAGTACAGTACCTGATCACACTGGCTGTTAATTGAGTTATCATCCTATTAAACTGCATGTCTGTAATGAACACATCTGAGAAAACCCCACAGGGCAACAATTCTTTTTCCCTACACAACTCGGATGAACACTGCTCCTCTGGTGGAATCCTTTGGCTAAGGCTGTTCGGGCACTGAGAGGACAGACGGAATTTCTGAATTTTCATCTGACAGTAGCTCACTGGGAGCAGAGAGGAATTCAGTGCTTACCCAGCATCTCCAGGATATGTCTTGCAGAGAAAAACAGAGTTGAGGTTTTCGCAGCTCTGCCTGTTTATACACTTATTGTCTGAATTCTCCCTATATTCTAGAACACCTTGCTTTATACACCCTCAGTTTACAAAGTCATGCTTTATAGCTCTATTCAAATTACCAAAGGGAAGTAAAATAATCTAATTTTATTTTCATTGAGATTGCAAATGTTTTCTGCCATCACATCAATGTCACTTCTATACATTAATGTAATCACAGTAAAAGCTAAGAATGAAGGATAAACATTTTCGTTTTCTTTAGGCAAAGTTCTATCTATCTCATCTGTTTCAGGTATTTTGCACAAAACTCCACTGGATCATGTGAGAGATGTCACAAGGGGTGTAAGGAGTGTGCAGGGCCTCAACCCACAGACTGTCTTTTCTGTGATACGTATTTCTACTTGTTGCGCTCCAAGAACGAATGTGTTAGCTCTTGCCCTGAATATTACTATGAAAGCAAGGACAACAATGTCTGTGAAAGATGCCATCCTTCCTGCCAGACTTGTGAAGGTAAAAATATACGCTCTGTTCTGACAAAAAAAAAAAAAAAAAAAAAAAAGGGTTATCAAAATACTTACCAAAGGTTATCAAAACCCCTGCCACTTTTTTGTTTTATTTTGAAACCCTTGAGTTATACCATGTACAAATACCAACCTGTCCATGACCTAAGTAGCTGCAGTGGGTGCTGCAGACCTCCCCTGGGGCTGGGTGATGACTAAATACTTCCCTCTGCGAGCTGTCCTGCCATGTGTTACTCTGTGAAAGCTGAATAACCTAAATCCAACATATCTTTACAATCAGCAAACAGAAGAGTAGAAACAACAATAAAGCATATCTCCAGGGTGGGAAAAGAAAAACAAAACATAACACAAAACAAAGTCTGCTGCTTTTAATATAGTTAAGTATTTTTAAAAGTTAACTTTGAGAGATTATCTGGTTTGTTCTGTGACATATTTATGGATTCACCTTCTTTTTCCTAATTCATTCAATTCTGAAGCAAGCAGCATTAATCCTGTTGGACCCATTTGGTGTCCTATCTGAACGGCATCAGATGTCAGCTAAAAGGCACCACTCTGCAGCTTAGACCACATCGTAATGTAACATACAAAATTTGTTTTGAATAGTGGATATACTGGATGGATATAGCACAGATGGCTAATTGCAATATAACAATATTTAAAATTGTGGAAATAAGAGTGAAGCCACCTTCAAGAGCTATTTAAATGCAACTGTATAACAACATTGTAACAAGGAACAGAAAATATTTTGGCCAAAAAGATAGCCATCTTAATTTACAGACTGTTTCCATTGTTTTTTTACTTGATTTTGGATAAATGCCACAGGATAGATTTTCTATCACAATTGCAGAAACGCTATGATTAAACACAAAACAGTCCTTCCAAACAGAAAACCTGTAGATCTTCTGAAGTGCCCATGCCTTGCTGATGTACAAGCAAAGAAGTTGTTGGGATGTCTCTTTTTTCTCAAGAGCAGGAAGGCAAACCCTGCACTGCTGAGAAAAATCACATAGAAAATCCACTGGGTTACGGAAAGTTGCCAGCATCTGCTGTTTAACTGTTACTAATGTGAGCTACTCGTGTTTTCCATTTTCTTGCTTCCAGTCAGCAGCAGAAAACATCAAGTTACAGGGAAACAGACAGGTGCATCTTGGCCTGTAGGACAAACCATTTCACTTCAGTGTTTCACAGAAATACTGCAAACATCATCTGTCTTCAAAAGAGTCTTCAGCACATAATGTGCTGATGATGCTCTGTTTGCACCTAGAATGGATGGGGGTTTTTTTCCTATGCAATTAAATAATTTATTTTGCTATTCAAACATAAACATGTCTTAACTCCCTGTGGTTTGAAAGCAGTTAGACAGCAATAATATTGATTTTATGAAGGCTCCCTACAATTTTACTTCAGTGCACTGACCTCATTAATTTTCCTGAATGTGTCTGAGCTTCCCCATACAACTGATTTCCAAATTAGCTTATCACAAATATCAAAACACATAAAAAACATACTTTGTGGCCACATAAAACCTTAAGACTAGCCCAAGCTCTTTCTAATACCAACTTCCTCATGCTGAACTCCTTACTGCTGATTCTTGCTGTTGAAAAACATCCTCTTCTTGGGTGGCAGTGATCTGTATAATTTTTAAAGGAAGGTAGATGACAATTTTTCCTGTTGTAATACTGTTGTTTTATTTGCCTTTTTAGGGAAGGGAGCATTTAGCTGCACATCATGTGTATGGAGCTACAGTTTACTAGGTGGAATGTGCAACTCCGACTGTTTTGTAGGTGAATACAAAGTCCAGGCAACACCAGGACAAGAGGTACCTATTTGTAGGCATTTTATCCTGTGATTTGTATGCTGAACTTTAACTTTTGAACACAATGCAAACAACACAGAATGCTCTTCTCTATGTTTTCAAGGTCCCTTATCTTCAAAAATGCTTACTTTTTTCTTTTCTTGGCAAAGAAAGCAATGTTCCTCTTTCTGGGTTTATCTCCTATAGAGTAATCCTCTACCAACAAATATAAAGGAACAACTTTGTCAACGATGATACCAAAGCCATGTGAATAAAATCAGCTGTGCTAGTAATATAGTTTTTTTGTTGTTGTTGTTCCAGTATAACTGAGACTTCCCTACAGGTTTCTGCTGTTTTGTCTGCAAGAAATCACATTGCATTCCTGATTGACACCTCTACTGGCAGAAACCTCTCGTGGAAGGATAGGCTGAAGTTAACAGAGCTGTATATATAGTAGAGTAGGACCACAAGTAGGTTTGGGTCTGTGCCACAAGTCTGGGCACTCCAGCTTCCAGATTTCCACGCCAACTGCCTTCCAAGGGTGTTTATTCAAGAATATAGCAGCAAGGCCAGCTGGCCTGAGATGCAACATGCTCTGGAGTCTCTGTCCTGTAACATCTCCTTAACAGTGCTGCTTTGTAACTGTGAGACTAAGAAAACAGCCTAAGATTTGGGGACCACAGAGGTCCAAATTTCTTTGCAAGAGCTTGGAGTCTGATAAGCTGGGCCTCCTGTGATGACCATCCTATCTTGTCCAGATTCTTTGATTCAGGACAAGCAGCCTCACAGCTCTGATACCAAGTTTAATGAAAGATTATTGGAGTTTTCAGACTCACACAGTGGATATGGCATACTGCTCCTACCACAAGAAAAACAGCATTTTTTTCCCAATAGGCCAGGAACTGTGAACACTGGATGTCCTGAAATAGCTGAGCTCAGAGCATTCTGCAAAGTATATGTGACAATGATGATCTTTAGCAGTCTTTGTACACAGAGGCTCCCAGAAGCCTATCAGAAGTTTGGGAAGCATACTTGAATGTAATCTGTTTCTGTAAAGCAGAATCAACATGATCTAAAAAGAATCTGTTTTGCTAGAAAATTTCCAGACAGCTTCATTCGTTATCTCTGCTACTTCCCAGGTTAGAAGGCAAATTAATTCAGCTGCCTTTCCCCCCCCGCCCCCCCAGATTATGTCATGTTGCTTCACCTTCACCTTTTGCCTACAAGCAGGTCACTGAGAATCCAGGAAATACAAAACAAACTTTAGTTTTCCTACTCCCTACTGTATTTTGCCATTGATACCTGTGGTGCTCCAAGATGACCACCCAGACAGTGAACTACAGGACACAGCTGCCAGGTTAGGTACAAAGAATCCCAAACAAAAGGTGCATTGCTTATGTTCTGTGTCTGAAGGAGAACGAGCCCAAATGTGAGAGATGTGACAGCTCCTGCACAGAGTGCAAGGGACCTGGGCCTCTCAACTGCACAGTCTGTCCAGCCAGCATGCAACTCTACCTGGAGGAAAGCCGCTGCCTGCCCTGCTGCAGTGACTCTGACCTGCCAGGAACCCCAGAGTGCTGTGACTGCAGTGAAACACAAGGTAGGACCATGCTGAAGAGGAGTAATGGTGCTGAGGGGCTTTAGGACTGACTAGGCTGACATTTAAAAATTGGAAGAAGAACGGAGCAAAAATGTGCTGCTGAGCTGCAGGCACATTGTGTTTCTACTGGTCCATCAGCAGAACAGGAAGAGCTTTATACAAATAACAGCAATTGTGATGGATGCAGGGAACAGCACCCTCTTTCACTCACAGCTAGTATGTTGAACGGCCAGGCATTTCATAAATCATAAATTGCTCACTTCAGTTCAGATAGCCATCCAAACCATGGTGTTTCAAGGTCATAGTGTCAAAATGCATTTATATGCATGTTAGCTTTCTGCTTCCTTGCTCTGCTTCCTGATGATTTCTAATCTAATAAAAAATCACACCTATTCCAGAAACCTTGCTTAAATCCTTATAACATCACAGCTACAAGAACACAGTTGTAGTGCTGGAAGAATAAGGTATTTAGTTGAACATGTTTTCAAGTGTCAGCAGACCTAAACATTTTACTGAGTTTTTTAAGACAAACACTCCCCTTATTCCCCCACCCCCCACTACATTTTTTGCACACAAGCTCATTTAAACTCTTTTTTTTTTTAACTGCTGTTCTAGATGATTGTGTATTACGGACCACTCTACCACCCGAGAGCAAAAGCAAAACTGCTTTCTTTGTTATTACCTGCATTTTGCTTCTCCTTGTCATTGGAGCCACTGTATTCATCTGGAGAAAATCACAAGCCAAAACCCAGGTTGTCAATAAAGGTGGGTATGAGAAGCTGACAAATCACTCCAAAACCTTTCCTTCCTATGCAAGCAATTACCATGAGAGTCCCAGTTACCAGGAAGACCAAGTGATTGAGTATAGAGATCGAGATATTGAAGACGATGACGAAGAAGATGATATTGTATATATGGGCCAGGATGGCACAGTCTATCGCAAATTTAAATATGGACTTTTGGAGGATGATGAGGAAGATGAGCTTGAATATGATGATGAAAGTTATTCATTTAGATAACTCTTTAGTAATTTATTAATTTCCTGCTCTGTTGCTTTTCCTGTTGAATTACAGCAATTTAGTTAAGTATGTTTAGTTACTTCTTATCATGCTGAGCTCAAGAATTTAGACAACAGTTATTGTGAGAGCAGAACGGTTTCTAAAAGCATTTTTTTTCCTAAAGCTTTACATAAACGTTTGGTAGGCACTCCAGATTTAGGTTGGTAAAGGGGTTGTGTTCTGTGCATTTGTGTGGAGGGTAAATCCTTTCCCAAAATGCATTTGTGTGCATTATAACTAATATAAACTCTGCTTCAAACCATGCACACACACTTATTGAGAACCTTGCCAATCGCTGCTAGAAATGTGCAGATATAAACAAGATGGGCGTATTTATCTACCTGATGAATGTCACTAGGATCGAGTGCCAGGAGTTACTACTTTGTGACTATTGTTATGCAGTAGTTCACAAAAGAATATACAAGTTTGCTGAGTTTACCCAGATTTTCATCACTGGTATCATCTGGTGCATCTGTGTTTCTCAAAGCCAACATGTTCCTCCTTACAATCTCATAGCATACTTCCCAGTGAAATTATGTATCTATGACAAGATGATTTAAGATTTCTGATCGTGATTTCACTCCAGGTAGCTATATTGCATTTGTAGTTTGTATGAATCATAACTAAAACACTTTATATATCAGCTTCTGATGAATCTTTACTGTGGTGTTTGTCAAATAAACCTTCATTATAAGCACAAACTTCTGGGCTTACTGCAAAGAAAAATACTGTCTATAAGCAGATTCACAAAACAAGGACTCCTTTTGCCTTTTCAACTACCTTCTCAGTGATATAAACACAGAATATTTATTCAGGCAGCTTTTCCATTTCTGTTGTAAATGGCTTGCAATGTTTCAATAGTGGCAAGGGGGATATTTAGCACTTATTCAGTAATGTAACTTAAAGAACATAGCAATGCAACAAACAAGAAAAAATAAACAAACAAAAAATCCAGATTTGCCTTTTTTTTCCAGAGGTTCTTTGTTGTGTTTTGCCTACAATTTCAACTCCATTTTGAGTTATCAGCTGCATATTCTTTCACTTCTGATTCTTCCTGCTCTGCAGTCTGCCACCTTCCTTCTGGCTTGCAAAGCCTGCCACATGCAATCAAGGATCCTGGATGTCAAAACCAGAAAGAGACTTCCTCGTATCACTAAAACTGTATTGGCAGACCTGAGACACCATTTGTTCAAAGAGAAGTGGCAAATTCCTCCATTCAAATAAGCAGTGGTTTCTAGGAAGGATTCAAAGGACTGCTCAAATTACAAGCCTATTCTTAAGAGGTGTCAGTATATCTGCAGCAGCTGGGATAGAATGACAAGGTGCCTGTCTTACAAAATGGCAGATAATTGCCTTGAAGGTGAACCAGTCTTTTTAAGAGAACAGTAAATAATGGAGGAATTAAGCTAGAAGGATATTATATGAGGAATAGAATCATATTCAAGTTTTTTTGGTTTTTTTTAAAGTGCAAGTTTCGAAATTTGGTCAGTGAGACTCAAACGTAGTGACCAGCACAGGCGTACCACTTCTACAGCATTCACAATTAAAACTCCCTGCTAAGAGTCCCCAGAGAAAAGAAGAAAAATAAAGGTTAGCAGTTAATTGGCACATGAGGAAATGACTCACCAGTTACAAACGCACAGAGAACACAGCACACAAAGTAAATACCACTTTTTTCCACAAAAAAAAAAAAAAGGAAAATCAATTCATATCCACAGTTATTCAAATCCACAATTTTTCAATTCCACAAATCCTTAGTTGCCACAAAGCCAGTTCTTCTGCTTTCTTCTGCCTTCTCCTCCATCCACCACAGTGAAAAATACGTCCATAGGAAAAAAGTATCTTTCAAAAACAATGCTGCTATGGGATCTCTTCCATTCAACTCTTTACTAATTCATTTTCGTTTAATCATCTGATAATTCTTGTTACCTTTTTTTTTTCATCCAGTGGCATCTTTTTTTCCATCTAAAGGCCCTTCCTTCCCCCTGCACCTCTTTCTTTGATACTCATTCACCCATGGAGTTGCCAAAGTTCCTCAGTCTTCACCAATTCCTTATATTTTTTCTTCCTCCTACTAGGGAACTCTCTCATTACCTTTTCAGTAGGAAAGCTCCTTCAAAAAGATCTCATAAAAATCACATCTGCACGAACCACTTACCTCACAAGTAACCCAGTAATTTGATTTCAAAGGAAAATGTAGGTTCTTTACCCCTTTTTTTCCACAGAGTTTATGTAAATAGAGAAAAGTTTTCTCTCCTCTGACTCTACCCTGAGGTTCTGCTAGAAAGGAGGTGAAGAAAAGTAGATTGTAGGAAGTAGATTTTGAGTGTTTTGAGGTCCAAGAGTCCTTCCTCAATAAGCTATTCTCTGATCAGACCACATTCTCTCAGTATACCACATTTTTGCCTCTGGGTCTTGTATAAGAATTGCAGGACTTCAGGCTGAGAACTCAGACTGAAATCTCAAAACAACGATAGGAATGAAAATATTATAAACTTAATTTTAAAAGTTACCACAGAGACCTTTCAAATTGGTATTCTGAGACAGTTTGTTTTCTCATGAAAAATAAAGTGTGTTTCAAGAGGATTGCATATTTTTGCATTAAAAATGTTTTCTTAGCAATCAAAATGCCCACTTTAACAGTTACCTACAGAAAAATTGTGATAATCCATAGCAAGTCACTCTTTACCTAGGTCACTTATGTTCAAGTCCCTTTTGGGGTGTGGCAGGAGTGGGGCAGAAGAATATCTTTCAGAGTACACTGGAACTGATTTTTCAGCTCCCTTCAACCTTTTATGTGTACATGTATTTTCAGGCCTGAACTTTAAGTTAGAGTAACCATCCATGCATACTGATGAGGAACAGAAAAATATTCTGTCTAAGGGCTCAAAAGCACTTTTGAACAGAAATACTTCAGGAATTTTTTTCCACATTTTTTTCCTAATTAGTACATAGATATGATAATAATAAGCTATTCTATCAAACAACAGTAAAGATTTGTACTGTACACAGACATACCTGCAGTAAACTAGATACACTTACAAGTGTATGGGTTACATTTGTACATGTAACTTCTGCTCTTCTTTCAAGGTAGGTACCATATGTTCCTACTTTATTGGTTGTTTCCTAATGATCTGAGATATCTAGGAAGTTGCCTGATGTTGGCTGATTGCCATGTTGGCTAATTTTACCATATCTCTTGATTTTCTTAATTGTTAACATGACAAAAGACAATTTTTCCCTTAGAAAACATGTACTAGAGAAGGAGGCAGTAATTACAGCTTTTTTTCCTCCATCATCCCCTTTTCAGATTTAGGTTTATGCTGGAAGGAGACCTCCTCTCAAACCTTAACAAACAAAACATATAAACTAATTAACTCATTGCATGACTTCCTCCTTTCTTCCTCATTTATAGTCTATTTAGCATTTAGATAAGTGTATTTTTTTTTTTTTAAAATTTTTTTTCAGGAAGAGTTCAGGTGCTACACTTACTTATAAAACATTATGCTAAATAGTTCTTGCTCTTCTTGTATTCCTATATCCTTATTCACTATCTAAAATCTTCATCCAATTATTTTTCTGTATAATTTCTCCTCCCTCTTGTCACATAGCATCACCTTCATTTCTCACTTCCTCTTTTTTCTGATGTGAAAACCTAATTTTACCATCAAAATGTTTCATCATTAGTAAAACTTTTAAAAAGCCAAATATGAATCTTACTGTACTCACTGCCCTGAATTCTCCCTTCTTTACTTGTTAACTGTCATTGTCAGCAATGTTTATAAAGTTTTAGTTCCCTTAAAAACCTAAATAGGACACAAATCTATCCAAATAGTTCACTGGAGCAACATGTGATGCAAGTTCTCTAAACATCACAGTAGCAAATAAAGACTTCTGGTTATAATTTATCTTATGTCTTTCTTCTCCCTTCAGAAAAGTACAAGAATATTAAGGGTAAAATGTATAGCCATAGAATCATAGAACTATTCAGGTTGGAAAAGACCCTTGGGATCACCAAGTCAAACAATCATCCCTACTCTACAAAGTTCTCCCCTAAACCATATCCACCAACACCACATCCAAACGACCCTTAAACACATCCAGGGATGGTGACTCAACCACCTCCCTGGGAAGCCTATTCCAGTGTCTAACCACTCTCTCTGTGAATTTTTTTTTTTTCCTAATGTCCAGTCTAAACCTCCCCTGTTGCAGCTCAAAGCCATTCCCTCTTTTTCTGTCACTAATTACCTGTGAGAAGAGACCAGCACCAGCCTCTCTACAATGACCTTTCAGGTAGTTGTAGAGACTGATGAGGTCTCCCCTCAGCCTCCTCTTTCTCAAACTGAACAACCCCAGCTCCTTCAAGCGTTCTTTGTAAGATCTATTCTCTAGGCCCTTCACCAGCTTCATTACCCTCCTCTGTACTTGCTCCAGCACCTCAATATCTCTCTTGAATTGAGGTGCCCAAAACTGGACACAATACTCCAGGTGTGGCCTCACCAGTGCTGAGTACAGGGGCACAATCACCTCTCTACTTCTGCTGCTCACACTATTTCTAAGACAAGCCAGGATGCCATTGGCTTTCTTGGCCACCTGGGCACACTGCGGGCTCACATTCAGCCCCTTGTCCATTAGAACCCCTGGGTCCTTTTCTGCCAGACACTTTCCAGCCACACTTCCCCAGGCCTGTAGGGTTGCCTGGGGTTGTTGTGGCCCAAGTAAGACTTCAGGTAAATAATGGAAAGTGGCCTGGCAATCACGTCTGCCAACTCTTTCAGCACCCTTGGATATAATCCATCTGGTCCCACAGACTTGTATGCATCTGAGTGGCGTAGGAGGTCTCTGACCACTTCTTCTTTAATTGTGATGACCTCATTCTGAATCCTTTCCCTGTCTTCTAGCTCATGTGGCTGTATTTCAATGGAACAGCTAGTTCCACTGCTAAAGACTAAGGCAAAGTATTGTTGAGCACCTCAGCCTCTTCCTCATCCTTTTTTACTACAGATTTAGACCATATTAATTGCAAAATACATTTTAAGGCAATTTGAATTTTTTTAAATTTAATTTCCTAAAATAAAAATATTGCCTGAATCCTTGAAATTACAGTGCTTGAGTGTTAAACAGATACCAGAAAAACATATGTGCTTGGGGATTTAACACTTAAGTCCATGCCTCCAGTGTGGACGCTGTGCTGTCAGAATACCCTGATCCCTCACAAATAGCAAGGTGCTCTGAAGAGTTCACTACATCCATACCCAAGAAGCAATCCTTAGGGAATGCCCACAACACCCCATTATATTACATTCTTTCCTGATACAACTTTATGGATGCCACACAGAAGGTCTGTGTATAAACAGTGTGAAAGCTTGAGAGGAGCTTTCCCCCAAGAGGGATGAGTCAGATTAATATTTTTCAAGATACACGGCTGATTTCTTTTCAGCTGTAGCAGATGGACCTTTGCCCTGACCCAGATTAATGTTCAAACAATTGAATCAGAACAGAACAGGCTGCAACTCTTGCCACCTGACTTCTAAGAGAACAAAGCAGTTTAAAGTTTTGATAGAAAGGCTCTAGACAAATCTATTTCAGGTTATAGAATTCTGAGGACATAGCTTCTCCAAGTCCTAAACAAAGCACAAAAATCACCAGAGTGGGAACTGATTTTCAGACACTTTAATTTTAGCTAGTTTAGACAATTTCTAAATGTTTCTTTTCCATCAAAGTTTTTAGGCAATCACCCTTCCAAAACCTTGCACAGGACAGAGACACCTAACTGTGCTAGGCATGGAAAAGGAAAGCACCCTAGGAACTTAGTCATTGTCAGAGGCCTCCTCAGACACAAAACTTACTGAAGAGCAATACCATCAATAACTTACTATCATACAACAAAGTGGTGATTCTCACAGATTTCAAACTAAATAAACTATTCCAAAAGATTGCTAGAAGTCTAAGACAGAATAAGAATTAGAAAGGATACCAACTAGCATCTATACACAGAGACTTAGAAATAGTTTTCTAAGGATGCCAAAGTTATCAAAATATCAAGGTACCAAATATATCAAAAGAGTAGGAAGCCTTTGGAAGCAAATTTTTGAAGTTGCTCTACTGCAGCTTTGTGATTATTATATTTAGCCACAGTTACCAGACACACATCTGCAACTAATCAAAGGAGCAAGAATTTTCTTCTCATTTGGCTCATTACCACCCCGCAATGCAGATGTGGCAAATGAGGTTGCAAAAATCTCAGCTAACTACCCTTCACACTTGTTATCTTTGACAAATTTATCTTATCTACTTGCTTATCTAGCTTTTTTCCACCTCAAGGTCTTTCTGTTTGCTTCTTCTTGCCCCTTGCATCTCTCTACTATTCTCTTTCATCCATGAAATTTGCAGTAAACTAGACCTCACACTAGTGCAACTCAATAGTAGAAATGCTACTAATGACAATTTCCAGCATTTTAATTCACTGTATTAATTTGGAAAACTATGTTTGACAACAGAAATTGAAATTGTTATTTGTAACATAATAGAAAAATACAACCTCTATTGTAAAGACAAATCATGTATTGGATTTAAAAAACAATACACAATATTTGTTATTAAATCATGGGCAGAGATAGGTATACTCAACTGAATGAATGCAATTACATTTTCTTTAACTTGAAGGCAAAAATGCAAAGAGCAGTTAATTACTTATCTGTATACATGCTCCACACTTAAGGTGAGAGTTGTATTCAAACTAAATTTCTCAAGTTTTTCTTTTGGTACTGCCCTCTATCCTCAAGCATAATGGTTTTAAAAACAAACCATTAAATTAATTTTGGACAGTACCATTCTATAGATAGTAGCATTCAAGGTCATCTAGCCCAACCCCTCTGCAGTGAGCAGGGACATCTTTAACCAGATGAGGTTGCTCAAAGCCATGTCCAATTTGGCCTTGAATGTTTACAGGGATGGGGCATCTACCACCTCTTCTGGGCAACCTGTTTCACTGTTTCATTGCCCTCATAATAAAAAACTTCCTTGTATCTAGTCTAAATCTCCCTTCTTTTAGTTTAAAAATATTATCCCTTGTCCATTCACTACAGGCCCTGCTAAGATGTTTGTCCCTGTCTTTCTTTTAAGCCCATCTGAAGTACTGAAATGCCATAATACAGCACAGAGCCTTCTCTTCTCTAGGCTAAACAACCCCAACTCTCTCAGCCTTTCCTCACAGAAAATGTGTTCCACTTCTCTGATAATTTTCACAGCCCTCCTCTGTACTTGCTCCAACAGCTCCATGTCTTTCCTGTGCTGAGGACCCTGGAGCTGGACACACGGCTCTGGGTGGGGTCTCACCAGAGCAGAGCAGAGGTGCAGAATCACCTCCCTTGACCTGCTGACCTTGCTTCCTTTGATGCAGTCCAGGATACGACTGGCTTTCTGCTCTGCAAGCACACACTGCCAGGTCATGTCCAGCTTTTCATCCAACAGGACTCCCAAGTCCTTCTCAGCAGGGCTGCTCTCAATCTCCTTACCCTCCAGTTTATACTGATACCCAGGATTGCCCTTAGACAAGGTAGGACCTTGTACTTGGCCTTGTTGAACCTCATTAAGTCCACACGGGCCCACTTCTTGAGCTGGTTCAGGTCCCTCTGGATGGCATCCTCTCCCTCAGGTGTGTCAACCGCACCTCTCAGCTTGGTGTCATCTGCAAACTTGCTGAGGGTGCACTAAATCCCACCGTCTATGTTATTGGTAATGGTCCCAATACGGATCCCTGAGGGGCTCTACGCTTCACCAGTCTCCATCTGGACATTAAGTTGCTGACGACCACCCCCTGGATGTGACCATCCAATCAATTCCTCATCCACCAAACAGCCCACCCATCAAATTTCTCTCTCTCCAGTTTAGAGAGAAGGAAGTTGCGGAGGACCATGTCAAAGGCCTTACAGAAGTCCAGATAGAAAAACATCTGTAGCTCTTCCCTTGTCCACTGATGTAGTTACTCTGTCACAGAGGGCCACTGGGCTGGTCAGGCAGGACTTGCCCTTGGTAAATCCATCCTGGCTGTGTCAAATCATCTCCCTGTCCTCCATGTACCCTACCATAGCTTCTGGGAGGATCTGTTGATCTTCTCCAACATGGAGGTGAGGCTGACAGGTCATTAGTTCCCAGGGTCCTCACTTATACCCTTTTTAAAAATGTGTGCAATGTTTCCCTTTTTCCAGTAACCAGGGACTTCAACTGCCATGACTTAATCCCCAAAGTTTTTAACTGATCTGCAGCCAAAAGTTTGGCTTTCCCTGCACTTAGTGTAGAAGGTTGAAATTATTTTTCTGTGCTTTACATTCTAACTTCTACCTTGAAGTTGGTGTAGTTAACAACCCAGTTTTAACCATTTAAGGGAACTGGCAGAAGCAACCAAAATGCAGTTGCCTTTTGCTTCCTCCTCTGCCTTGGGGCCCAAAGAGCAGAAATATTAGAGTGGTTCTGCACCCTTAAAGTCTGAACTTATGCAGTGTACCAATTTTCTCCCTGTCATTCACTTCCTGAGCATTACTGAAACTCTTCCTCAGAAGGCAACTACACAAGTTATGCGTTGTCAAATGCATAGCCAGCTAGGCAGAAGTATCTATCTCACATTCCAGTAATTCAATGAGTAACTGTCACTTCCTCTATTTCAATTAAAATTACAATAAATAATTTCAATTAAAAAGACAGCTACAACCATGGCAGCTGTGTAACTTAACAAAATTAGGATCTAGACTGAATTATTCTTGTTACTGTTACCTAATCATTGGTTTCCTGTACCACAGGTAAATTTTTAGTCAATCAGTATAAACATCTTCTAAGCTGCTGTCTACAATTCAGGCGTAAGAATGACAGAAAATTGGGGAGTTTGGAATAACATTCTCTGTCTGAAATACTGATAGTCTTCACTGAAGCATGTAACTCTCCACATATTCTGGGCATATGAGGTCACAAATACCTAAGGTCTTCTTCCACATGTGCTAAGATTTATAAATGACAGGTAACATTTCAATTAATGATTTTTCAGTAAAGACCTAAAACAGCCTTCTCCTCTTTTTGCATGACTGGGTAAATGATCAAATAACACAAACAAATTTAAATCATCTTGTGTGGTTTTTGTGTTCAGTTCCAATCCCAGTTACCTAAACATGTTGTTGCAGGACAACCCTGATAGGCAGCTAAGCACCATACAACCAGCAGCTCACTTCCACCACACCTCCCTAGCATGCCAGGGAAAGAAGAATCATAGAAAAAAAGCATGGAAATGTGTGGGTCAAGGTAAAAATAGACTGACAAGCAAAGGAGAAGTGGAAGAAAAGGACGTCCCCAATTAAAAGATGGCCAACCTCCCTAAACACCCTCCTCTCTGTTTTATTGCTCAGCACAACTTTTGTATGGCAAAGAGTAACTGATCAGTTCAGGTCAATTGTCTGGTTGTGCCCCCTCCTAACCTCTTGCACATCTCCAGTCTATTCACTGGGAGAAAACAGTGAGAAACTGAGAAGCTCTTGATGCTGTGCAAGTACTTTTCAGGAACAGCTAAAACATTAGCGCCTTATGTTCACTGTTTTGGTTACAAATCTAAAACGCAGCAGCATATGAGCTGCTATAAATAAAATTAACTCCACCCCAGCCAGACCCAGTATATACACATACATTATATATCAAATGACACATGGCACGTGGTATTACAAAGAAAAAAGCTCCAGGAGATGAAAAAAAAAAAACATATGGTTTTTTGGTTAGCGGTTTCCTCTTTTGCTTTCTGGCAGATGAAAGAAGGTGTCTTCTTTGAGTTTAAGATGTTCTGGTAAATCCAGATGTCTTTTTGCCTCTTCAATGTCTTCTTGAACTGCTGAAATGAGTGCCTCTGCAAAGCAGAAGAAAGAAAAGTAGTATTTAAGAGCTGGTCTGAATTCTAAACACACAACAGCAAGTGAAAAAGGATGTATTACAGAACACCAGAAAACAATTACAGAGGTAGAATATTATTATAAAGTTAGAAAGGCAACACTCTCTGCTTCTAAAATAACATGTGGTTCACATGCATTGCACTTTTTAGTGCTGTAAACACTACTTTTTCCTTGTTACAAGACATGTCAAAAAAGTCAACAGAACTTCATTAACTGCTTCAGTTTTAACATTAATTCTTTTTTAAAAGAAATGGACAGAGTAGAAAAATACTTTTACAACAAGCTCATGATTTTCAAGCTCCTAGTCAGATGACTGACAAGACAATATAATTTTTAGAGTGAAATAAGTAAGTACTGACAGTCTGGAAGTTGTGGGCCTTTGCTTTTTTTTTAATATGACCAATTTACATATTAGCAGACAGGCTTAAAAAACATTTTACTGAAAAGTCAAAGATAAGACATAGAATCACAGAGTATCCCAACTTGGAAGGACCCAGAAGCATCACCAAGTCCATCTCCCTGCCCCTAACATGATCACCTAAAATAAAACTATATGACTAAGAGAATCATCCAGGCACTTCTTGAACTCTGATGGGCTTGGTGTCATGACCGCTTTCTTGGGGAGTCTGTTCCAGTGACCAGCCACCCTCCCAATGAAAAACCTTTTCCTAATGTTCAATCCATACTTCCCCTGATGCGGCTTGTTCTGGTTTGGTTTGGTGGTTTTTTTGGTAACGGGAAAGGGCCCCAGGAGTGGATCCAGTAAGAAGCTGAGAAGCTCCCCCTGCTCCAAAGCCAGCCAAGGAGCCATTAGAAGGAGAGTAGATGCACCTCAGCGATTAACATACAAAAGAAGATAACACCCTGAGCACTTAGGGGAAAAGAGCTGTGCTGGTGAAGGAGAGGACTGCTGGTGGTTGGTGAGGAAGAAGGGGAAGAAGGTGCCCAAGCAGAAGTTTCCCTGCAACCTATGGTGAGATGGCAGCTGTCTCCCTGCACTCATGGAGGAACGTGATGGAACATTCCCTGGGGGTGCCAGGAGGGGTGAACTTGGCCACTGGACTTGGATTTTGTGGCCAGTGGATTTGCTGCCTGTGGACTTTGATTATGCAGCTTTGGAAGACCCCGGCGCCAGGGGAGTTGATTGTTCCCAGAGCAGCCCATGACTCTGTGGGAAGCCCAGGCTGGAGCAGCTCCATACCTCATGGGAAGCACTCATGAAGGAGAGGTTTGTGGAGGACTCTCTCCCATGGGAGGGACCCTGTGGGGAAGCAGGGGAGGACTGTAAGGAATCCTTCTTCCTGAGGAGGAAGGAGCAGCAGGAACCACCAGCCTGTGAACTGACTCTAAACCCCCTCCCCCGGGAACAAAGTGATTTGGGCCCAGGAAGAAGGGAGGGGTGTGGTAACATATGCAAGCCTTGCTCTGTGTGTTGTCTGTGTCCTGTGTGTCTTTGATTAGTGTGAAATTAAATTATTTTTTTCCCCAAGTTGAGTATGTTTTGCCCAGGATCTTAACTGGTGAAGAACCCTCCTTGTCCTTTGTCTCGACCCATGAGCTTTGTCCTCCTCATCCCATAGTGTGTGTGTGTGGAGGGGGGCAGTTGAGTGAGGCCATGTGGCAGTTCCTTTGCTGTCGTGTCAGGCACAACATGGCTTCATTCCACTTCCTTGTGTCCTGTCACTGGACCAGAGAGAGGAGATGAGCACATCCTGCTCCACTGTCCCTGGTAAAGAACTTGTAGACTGCCATGAGGTCACACCTCACCCTTCTTCCCTCCAAGCTGAACAAAAAAGTGGCCTCAGCCACTCCTCCCAAGTTTTGCCCTCAAAACTGCCTTTCACCACCTCCCTCCTCTGGACACACTTTAATAGTTTGATGTCATTCTTAGACTGAGGTGCCCAAAACTGCACACAGCACTCGAGGTGGGGCAGTTCCAGTGCAGTGCAGAGTGGGACAGTCACCTCCCTTCACTGGCCAGCAATTCTGTGCTTGATGCACCCCAAGACATGGTTGGCCCTTTTGGCTGCCAGGGCACACCACTGACTCGTAGTCAACGTGCCACCAACCCGAACCCAAGATCTCTTTCTGCAAGCTGCTCTCCAGCCTCTTGTCCCCCAGCTTGTTCATATAAACAGGATTACCCTGTCACAGGTGCATAATCCTGCACTTACTCTTGTTAAATTTCATATGGCTCATAAACATTAGTTTATGAGACCTGCAATACTAACCTAAAGAACTGAAGTTTCTCTCTGATCGAATATATCCAAGAATGACAATACTGAGAATCTTTCCATAGAAGTCATCTTTGAAAGTGTGGATAATGTGTGTTTCCTAAAATAAGATAAATACGTTCACAATTATGCATTTTTATTTTATTGCCCTTGTAGCAAGGATGTTGAGCTAAACCTCTGATTTGAATGATCTTTCATTCATATCAGGAAAACTGAGACACTTCCTCTAAAATGCATAATGCAACATTAAGTAGCTAGATCTTTTGATTATGTTAGTAGAGAACTGTATTTTGCATGGCATTTAAGAACACTGTGATATTTATTTCAGAAGTAACATTTTCAAGGCAGCAAATAAAAAATAATGCCTAGATTTATTTAATCATTAAGTTTTTTACACCAAATAACTTCAATGAATTGGATTGAAACAGTTGTTTTTTAAAGACAGCTTTTGCCAAGCAACTCACAGGAACTGAGTGACAAAGAAGAATGAAGGCAGCTATATTTGAAGCAGGGATTCTTCTCAAAATAAAACTGCTTCCAAGTATTAGTGATTAAAAGCAAGTTCTACAAGACTCAGGAAAAGTACCAGCACCTGACAGCAAGAAAAACACAAATGCTACCGTCTTAATTCTGTCTTCTTACTATTTATTTTTGGATCTTGACTCTGTATGTTAAGCCATAGCACCACATGTATGATTTCCACCATTTAAGAGAAGAATTACTGGAAAATCATTACAAATAAAGCTGCCCCAGTACCGTGTACTTCAAACGCAGGTGTATTGCAGATGGTAGCACGTTAGTATGTTCCAACTCTGAAGAAATCTATTAAGCTTATGTTTATTTAGCAATGTATAAAGGCCAATATAAATAAATTTTATTTATCTGTGTCTGCATGTGGCTACTTAGAAGTCTTTTGGGATGGATTTTTTTTTCTCCCCAGATAATAAACATTTGAGATGGATACCAAATACATTTTTAGCAGCAAACAGAATTTATGTTCTCATTTACGGATCAAATTCTGCTTATCTTACTCAAAGTCAATGTCTGGATCATTTATTATCATCAAAGTACCATACAAAGCAAAATTCTTACCACTGATTTCTTAATATTCCTATAGAAAGGATTCCATCCTATGCTCAAAACCATTTTATGCACATCTCCATTTCCAACACAGGCCCATCCATAGTATACACCAGTAGAGATATCAGATGGAAAGCTTTCAACTACTTGCTCGGAAAAGTTAGCTGCAAAAATTTTAGAAAGTGTACATTTGTGTAAGTAAAGTGCATCACAGAATTTTCAAACACCTAAAAGCCAAGCTCTGTCTACACACTATTTCTAACAACACTGATGATTACGGTGATACAGCATGACACTTTAAAAGTATAAACCAGAAAAGCGCCTCATAAAATGTAGTCTCTGGGGTAATACCAGCTACCACTTCTACACATACTATGTCATACTTACACATATTCTATTTTATTATTAAATATAATATTCTATTCTTAAATATAATAAATATATTCTTACATATAATAAATATAAATATAATAAATATAAATATAATAAATATATTTATATTTATTATAAAAATAAATATATGTGGGTTTAATACATTTCGGTATTAGGGACTATTATGGCTTTAGTATGGTCAAAGAACAGAAAAATCAAGTTTATTTTGCACTGTAAAGTCGAATCGTAGAATTACTTAAGTATTAGTAAAATTATCTTTTTAGTAAACAAAATATCTAAAAAATATATATATTTTTGCCACGTGCCAATTTTTTCATGTTACCTTTTGGGTTATTCATATTTGGGAAAATAAAAGATTTTGTTAGAATCTGAAATAAAATAGGTTCCTTTCTGAGTGAGGAGAATCAAAGCCTTTCGCCAAACAACTGTGCTACTTTAACTTCACACCTGGGTAGAGCTCTCCATGCAAGGTTTCAAGCTGTTTTTAAAGAATTTACAGTTAGTAGATTCCTGTCCTAGTTCACAAGCAGAAAAAGCTTCTTTCCCACATTCCTGGATACTAATAAGCCATATAAAAAACAACAAGGAAAAAAGGCTAAATTTATATTAACAGATGTTGTCATATGTTCAGTTCCTCAGTCTTTGCTAGAGGAGGTTTTCCTGCCTACTAGGATTTGTGCTAAATGCCTGCTGACTTCAGACTTACAGACTGAGATCCATTTTAAGTATTGAGGAAAGTCAAACCGAGAATGGCAACAGGAAAATACACTTCTCTTTAGGAGAACTGCACTTGCTTTGCTTCTCAATCTCTGCATGACTTGCCTTACACCTCTCTCCTTAAGGCTACTGCCAGTGCACGCTTCCCTTCCCCTCCTACCCTGAGGTCCAACAAGCCTGTCAAGACGTTTTCCAAACGACCACCACGCACAGAGCGCGCCGTCGCTTTTCAGCACCTCGCAAATCATCATGATCGCCATCCAGATGAGCTCAATAACCAAAAAAAGCAAACGGGAAGAAACTGGGGTTTAGGAGGAAGAGCAAGCCACGGCAGGGGCGCAGCCCTGCAGGTCCGCTCAGAGCCTCTGCAGTTCCAATGAGCTCAGCCAGACCCAGCAGCCGCGGCGCGCCGGGCGCTCGCACCGAGCCCCGCTCCCGCTCCCGCACCCGCCGGCCCGCACCAGAGCCCAGACCCGGCACCGCGGCCGCCACGGGAGGCGTCCGGCCCCGCGTCCCCCGCTCACCGGTGGGGATGCCCAGCTCCCTGCAGCCCCTGCCGAAGCCCCTCACCACCTCCCCGCGGCAGAAGTACGGCAGGTGCCTCATGGCGCAGGTCGTGTCCAGCCGGGCGCAGCGCTCACCTCCAGGCTCTGCGCTCCCCTCCAGAGGAGTTCCGGGTGGAGGGCTCCGGCCTTCAACCCAGGGCACTGCCCGGCAGGCACCAACCTGGACGCGCTCCCACCCGGGCGGCCGGCGCTGAAGGTCAGTCCCGCTCTCTCCGCCCCCGTCACCGCAGCCAGTCCCGGCGCTGCGTCCTGCCCGTTCTGCCGGCCTGGCCGCCGGGTCCCCTTCGCGGGGCAGGGTCCCGCCGGGTCCCCTTCGCGGGGCAGGGCCGTCGCAGGCTCCTGCTGGAAGGCCAGGCGAGCCGCACGTTTCTTCCCCAGTCATTCTAGGTTTTCTTCTTCTTTCAGAAAAGCTCAAATGCTTCGGAATGCAGCAGACACCTGGGGAAATCTGTGAAAAAAAAAAAAAAAAATCCTGTTTGTTTGTTTTGGTAGGTAATTGTGGCAAACTATAGTTGCTTGCTAAAGAAAAATGGTTTGTACTCCTCCATAACTGGTCAGCCTAGCCATGCAGGGATTCCCTTCAGGACAATACATCCAGGCAGAAAGACTCATCCTGTGTGCACTCTGTCTGGGAAAGTACAGGCCCCCTAAACACTTCTTTAGATTTCTTTTTCCAGTCACTTTCCATGTTGTAGCTGTGTTGCTACCCTGCTTTAATATGCCCAGCTGATTAACACTTTCTTTTCTAGGGGCCTGCTCAAATAAATTACATTTGCATGTGTGATATTCAAGATAGCATATTCAGTTTCCAGTGTCGGAGGCATTTATGGCAAATAAATCTTGGTCATTTTCCACAGGACTGCTACAGTGTATTTACACATTTCTGTAAAAGCACATATCAGTACCTTGAAAAATCATCAAAATCATTGACATGAATTCCCAGTCATTTCTGTGTATTCCCACAAGGCACAATTCCCAGCTCTACCAGCTTGATACAACTAGTTACAAAAGTGCTGTTGGACTTAATTCTTAATTCAGTTGACTAATTTTTTATCAGGAGAAGAAGTGTAAGTACCTGTGATGTGTTCCGTCCTCGGAGAGGCAAGAAAAAACCCTCCCAACTCCCTCCACCCTCCAAATTGCCCCTGAAGAATAGGTATGAGGCCTTGGAACTTCAGGGAGAGGAAAATGAGGCTGGAATGACAGATTTGTCTAGTGAACCGCCTAGGACTTGTCGCTCAGCTCCACGACTTAGGACTTCTTCAACTAAGAAGGAAAGGAGGGTAATTGTGGTGGGTGACTCCCTTCTGAGGGGAACAGAAGGGTCCATCTGTCGAGCAGACCCATCCCACAGGGAGGTCTGCTGCCTCCCCGGGGCTCGCATTAGAGATGTTAAAAGGAAACTCTCTAGTATGGTAAATCCATCTGATTACTACCCACTGCTGATTTTTCAGGTTGGTAGTGATGAAATTATTACAAGAAATGTAAGGGCAATGAAGAGAGACTTCAGGGCCCTGGGATGGCTAGTTAGGGGGTCTGGAGCACAAGTCGTGTTTGCCTCCATACCTCCTGTAAGAATGGGTGGAGAGATAAACAGGAAGAGTTTACTTATCAATGAATGGCTACAAGACTGGTGCCAAAGGCAGGGCTTTGGTTTTTTTGACCATGGGCTGCTCTACGAGACACCTGGCCTGATGGTGGCAAGTGGGATGCACCTGTCACAGAGGGGGAAAAGGCTTTTGGGGCAGGACTTAGCAGGGCTCATTGAGAGAGCTTTAAACTACATGTGAAGGGGGAAGGGGAGAAAACTGGGTCTGTTAGGGACAAGCCCAAGAGAAACATACCAGGGCCTGAAGAGGGGTGGTCTAAGGAGGATTTGGTCCCACCAGTGTGCTCTACTTGCTTCCTGAAATGCCTGTACACCAATGCACGCAGCATGGGGAATAAACAGGAAGAGTTAGAGGCCTGTGTGCGGTCTAAGGGTTATGATCTGGTAGCAATAACAGAGACATGGTGGGACAGCTCACACGACTGGAATGTGGCCATGGATGGCTGTGTGCTTTTTAGGAAAGATAGGGTGGGGAAGCGAGGTGGTGGAGTTGCTCTTTATGTGAGAGAGCAACTAGAATGTATTGAGTTTTGTGCAGGGGCTGATGAGGGGCAAGTTGAAAGTCTGTGGGTAAGAATTAAAGGGCAGGGTGGTGTGGGTGATACAGTTGTGGGGGTCTACTACAGACCTCCTGATCAAGATGAGGAAGTTGATGAGGCTTTCTACAGGCAGCTGAAAGCAGCCTCACAATTACAGTCCTTGGTCCTCATGGGAGATTTTAACTACCCCGATATCTGCTGGAAGACTTACACAGCCAGCCTTTCACAGTCTAGGAGGTTCCTCCAGTGCATTGATGACAACTTCTTAATGCAAATGGTGGATAAGCCGACTAGAAGAGGAGCGCTGCTGGATCTTGTGCTCACCAACAAGGAGGGCCTTGTTGAAGCAGTGGTGGTCAATGGCAGCCTTGGCTGCAGTGACCACGAGATGGTGGAGTTCAGGATCCTGTGTGGGAGGAACAGGATACCCAGCAGGACCAGAACCCTGGACTTCCACAGAGCAAACTTTGGCCTCCTCAATCAATTGTTAAGGGAAGTCCCATGGAACAGAGTGCTAGAAGGTAAAGGGGCTCAAGATAGCTGGACAACATTCAAGGATCACTTCTTGCAAGCACAGGATCAGTGTGTCCCAATGGGTAGAAAATCTAGTAAGGGAGCTAGGAGACCAGCGTGGTTAAAAAAGGAACTGCTGGGCAAACTCAAATGGAAAAGGGAAATCTATAGGTCATGGAAGGAGGGGCTGGTTACTTGGGAGGAGTATAGGACTGTTGTCAGAGAATGTAGGGAGGCAACTAGGAAAGCTAAGGCCTCCTTGGAACTTAACCTTGCAAGTCGGGTTAAGGACAATAGAAAGGGCTTTTTCAAATACATAGCCAACAAAACTAATACCAGAGGCAATATAGGCCCACTGCTGAATGAGGCGGGTGCCCTGGTGACAGAGGATTTAAAGAAGGCAGAGGTGCTGAATGCCTTCTTTGCCTCTGTCTTTACTCCTGCAGGCTTTCCCCATGAGCCCCAGTTTCATATAGCCCCAGTAGAAGTCAAGATAAAGGAGGAGTTTGCCCAGGTAGATGAGGATTGGGTTAGGGATCAGTTGCATAATCTGGACATCCATAAATCGATGGGTCCGGATGAAATGCATCCAAGGGTGCTGAGGGAGCTGGCAGAGGTCATTGCTAGTCCACTCTCCATCATCTTTGGTAAATCATGGGTAACAGGAGAGGTGCCTGAGGACTGGAGGATAGCAAATGTCACACCAGTCTACAAGAAGGGCAAGAAGGTGGACCCGGGTAACTATAGACCGGTCAGCCTCACCTCCATCCCTGGAAAGGTGATGGAACAACTTGTCCTTGGCACTATCTCTAGACATATCAAGGAGATGGGGGTCATCAAGAGCAGTCAACATGGTTTTACCAAGAGTAAGTCATGTTTGACTAACCTCATAGCCTTCTATGAGGAAATTACTAGGTGGATAGATGATGGTAGAGCGGTGGATGTGGTCTATCTTGATTTCAGTAAAGCATTTGACACTGTCTCCCACAGCATCCTTGTAGATAAGTTGATCAAGTATGGGTTTGATGATCAGGCAGTGAGGTGGATCAAGAACTGGTTGAAAGGAAGAAGTCAGAGAGTTGTAGTCAATGGGGCAAAATCTAGTTGGAGGCCTGTGACTAGTGGAGTCCCTCAGGGGTCGGTACTGGGACCGGTGTTGTTCAACATCTTCATCAACGACCTGGGTGAGGGTACAGAATGTACCCTCAGCAAGTTTGCTGATGACACCAAGCTGGGAGGAGTGGCTGACACACCAGAAGGCTGTGCTGCCATTCAGAGAGACCTAGACAGGCTGGAGACTTGGGCAGGGAAAAACCTGATGAAGTTTAACAAGGGCAAGTGTAGAGTTTTGCATTTGGGGAAGAAAAATGTCATGCACCAGTACAGGTTGGGGACTGACCTGCTGGAGAGCAGTGTGGGTGAAAGGGATCTTGGGGTCCTGGTAGACAGGAGGATGACCATGAGCCAGCAATGTGCCCTTGTGGCCAAGAAGGCCAATGGCATCCTGGGGTGTATTAGAAAGGGTGTGGTTAGTAGGTCAAGAGAGGTTCTCCTCCCCCTCTATTCTGCATTGGTGAGGCCGCATCTGGAGTATTGTGTCCAGTTCTGGGCCCCTCAGTTCAAGAAGGACAGGGAACTGCTTGAAAGAGTCCAGCACAGAGCCACAAAGATGATGAAGGGAGTGGAACATCTCCCTTATGAGGAAAGGCTGAGGGAGCTGGGTCTCTTTAGTTTGGAGAAAAGGAGACTGAGGGGTGACCTCATCAATGTTTACAAATACGTAAAGGGTGAGTGTCAAGAAGATGGAGTTAAGCTTTTTTCAGTGATGACCAGTGATAGGACAAGGAGTAATGGATACAAATTGGAGCATAGGAGGTTTAAGGTGAATATCAGAAAAAAATTTTTTACTGTAGGAGTGACAGAGCACTGGAACAGGCTGCCCAGAGAGGTTGTGGAGTCTCCTTCTCTGGAGACGTTCAAAACCCACCTGGACGCCTTCCTGTGTGATGTGCTCTAGATGACCCTGCTCTGGTGGGGGGGTTGGACTAGATGATCTTTCGAGGTCCCTTCCAACCCCTAGGATTCTATGATTCTATGATTCTATGTGTTCATATCTAATTGCAATCAAAGCTGACTGTAACAAGTTTATTCTTGTGATAGGGAGCTGTCTTGAGAAACTGGTTATGTCACACTGTTAAATGCTAAATGCTACCAATTAATGGATCTGTGAGCATGAGTTATTTTATATGATAAAGCCAACATTATTTTAAAGATTATTTCACCTCAAATTTGCCCTCTCTCTAATTCTTTTTTTCTCTCATCCTACTTCACCACCATCTGTTTGATGCTAACATTTTAAATGATTGCTTCAGATTGTGTAACTTTGACTGGCTTGCAGAGTTATTGTGTAGTAACTTCAGCTGAAGGAAAAGAGGGATGGTAATACATATAAAAGAAGGAAAAGTGGAAAAAAAAAAAAAGAAGTTCTAAGTACTGCATACATGCTGTTCTGCTGCCTCACAGGATGGTGAGACAGATGTTACAAAAAAGTTTTCTTTATTGATATTTATTAATGGAAGGATCTCCGATATTAAGCCCAAATACTGAAGCTGCTACTTAGATGTCTAATGACAGACCTCAACAGTGTGACCACTCATCCTGGAATATTTAGTTTATTTCAGCTGAAAAAAAAAAATAAAAATCGTGAAGCAGGAACCTTTATGTTGCTCCTAATATGTTTCTCTCTGATAGTAATTAATTATGCCTTTAGTAATTACTTGTATATAAGCAGATGTATACTTGCTTATTTCCATTCTTTTTTAATTACTACTTTTTTCCGGAATAAATTTTGGTGTTCTTGTGGCATCCACAAGATGGCACTCCATCTCTTTTTTTAACATACGCAGGTTTGGGCACAGGTTTTGGGCACTGAGTTTACTGAGGTAACCCTCAATAACAGAACAGATACTGAGAAACAGTAAGTCAGATAAGTACTTGTTTAAAAGCTACATGTTCAGTAATTTCACAGAAGTCTCACTGACGACTTTTATCTCATTCTGTCTAATAGTTGTTAATACTTTTTCTCAGTCGGGATGGGGTTGCTGTGATCTACGGTAAAAATTATTCATTATCATAGAACCATAAAATCATAGAATCTTTAAGCTTGGAAAAGACCTTCAAGGTCACCAAGTCCAACTGCCTGCCCTACAACCCCTAACCACTAAACCATCTCCTGAAACACCATATCCACCCATTTTTTTAACATCTCCAGGGACAGTGCCTCCACCACCTCCCTGGGCAGCCTGTTCCAATGCCTCACCACTCTTTCTGTGAAGAAATTATTCCTGATACCCAATCTGAACCTCCCCTGGTGCAACTTGACCCCATTTCCTCCTGTCCTATCACCGGTGACTGGGGAGAAGAGGCCAACACCCACCTCACCAGAACCTCTTTTCAGGTAGTTGTAGAGAACAATGAGGTCTCCCCTCAGCCTCCTCTTCTCCAGGCTGAACAGCCCCACCTCCCTCAGCCTCTCCTCATAAGACCCGTTCTCCAGACCCCTAATTAGCCTAGTTGCCCTTAGTTGCTGCACCCTGTCCAGCACCTCAATGTCCTTTCTATACTGCAGTGCCCCAAACTGCACACAATGCTCAAGGTGCATCCTCACCAAGGCTGAGTAGAGGGGCAGGATCATTTGCCTGGTCCTGCTGGTCACACACATACAGGTCGTTCTGATACTGGGACCTGTTTTTTCTGTTATAATAATTTATACTTAGTTCAGCTGGGAAGGAGGAGTTTACATAAGTATAATATAATTACCTGTATTCAAATTTTGTAGATGTGTTTCTTCAAAAAGTGTGGTTGAATTTTAGTCACAAACATGTGCCAAGAAAAGCAGCTTTGGTAGCTCCTACCTGCAGTTAGAAAACTCAGAAACTGTATCACACAGCTGGAAAGTATTTCTGCTCTGTGCTGCTGCTACATTTTTTGCACCTACTTTTTGAGTGAAAAGTCCTCAAGTACTTTTTCTACTGCACATAATAGCAATACAAACCCAAAGAAAAGAGAGCAGGTGTCTGGAACTGCTGGACAAACTGCTGGGCAAACCCAGGTGGAAAAAGAGAATCTATGGATCATAGAAGGAGGGGCTGGCCACTTTGGAGGAATGTAGGACTGTTGTCAGAGGATGTAGGGAGGCAATAAGGAAAGCTAAGGCCTCCTTGGAACTACACCTTGCAAGTGAGGTCAAAGATAATAGAAAGGGCTTCTTCAAATACAGTGCAGATAGAACTAACACTAAAGGCAATACAGGCCCACTGCTGAATGAGGTGGGTGCCCTGGTGACAGAGGATAGAAAGAAGGCAGAGGTACTGATGCCTTCTTTGCCTCTGTCTTTACTGCTGCAGACTCTCCCCAGGAGCCCCAGATCCCTAAAGCCCCAGAGGAAGTCAGGATGAAGGACGAGTTTGCTTTGGTAGACGAGGATTGGGTTAGGGATCAGTTAAGCAATCTGGACATCCATAAATCTATGGGTCTGGATGGAATGCACCCATGGGTGCCGAGGGAACTGGCAGAAGTCATTGCTAGGCCACTCTCCATCATCTTTGGTAAGTCATGGGCAACAAGAGGTGCCTGAGGACTGGAGGATAGCAAGTGTCACTCCAGTCTACAAGGAGGGCAAGCAGGAGGACCTGGATAACTATAGACTGGTCAGCCTCACCTCCATCCCTGGAAGGTAATGGAACAACTTGTTCTTGGCACTATCTCTAGACATCTTAAGGATGAGGGAGTCAATAAGAGCAGTCAACATGGTTTTACCAAGGGAAGGTCATGTTTGACCAACCTTATAGCCTTCTATGAGGAAGTAACTAGGTGGATAGATTATGGTAGGGTTGTAGATGTGGTTTATCTTGATTTCAATAAAGCATTTGACACTGTCTCCCACAGCATCCTCGTCAATAAACTGAGGAAGTATGGTCTTGATGGTAAAGTAGTGAGGTGGATCATGAACTGGTTGAAAGGAAGAAGTCAGAGAGTTGTGGTCAATGGGACACACTCTAGTTGGAGGCCTGTGACTAGTGGAGTCTCTCAGGAGTCGGTACTGGGATTGGTACTATTCAATATTTTCATTAATGACCTGGATGAGGGAACAGAGTGTGCCCTCAGCAAGTTTGCTGATGACACTAAACTGGGAGGAGTGGCTGACACACCAGAAGGCTGTGCTGCCATTCAACGAGACCTAGACAGGCTGGAGAGTTGGGCGGGGAGAAACTTGATGAAATTCAACAAGGGCAAGTGTAGAGTTTTGCATTTGGGGAAGAAAAATGTCATGCACCAGTACAGGTTGGGGACTGACCTGCTGGAGAGCAGTGTAGGAGAAAGGGACCTGGGGGTCCTGGTGGACAGGAGGATGACCATGAGCCAGCAGTGTGCCCTTGTGGCCAAGAAGGTCAATGGCATCCTGGGGTGTATTAGAAGGCGTGTGGTTAGTAGGTCAAGGAAGTTTCTCCTCCCGTTCTCTTCTGCCTTGGTGAGGCCACATCTGGAATATTGTGTCCAGTTCTGGGCCCCCAAGTTCAAGAAGAACAGGGAACTGCTTGAAAGACCAGAGCCACAAAGATGATGAAGGGAGTGGATCATCTCCCTTATGAGGAGAGGCTGAGGGAGCTGGGTCCCTTTAGGTTGGAGAAGAAGAGAATGAGGGGCGACCTCATCAATGTTAATAAATACGTTAAGGGCGAGCGTCTGGAGGCTTTTTTCAGTGATGTCCAGTGATAGGACAAGGGGCAATGGGTGCAGACTGGAGCATAGGAGGTTCCATGTAAACGTCAGAAAAAACTTCTTTACTGTGAGAGTGACAGAGCACTGGGACAGGCTGCCCAGGGAGGTTGTGGAGTCTCCTTCGCTGGAGACATTCAAAACCCGCCAGGATGCGTTCCTGTGTGATGTGCTCTGGGTGATCCTGCTCTGGCAGGGGGGTTGGACTAGATGATCTTTCGAGGTCCCTTCCAACCCCTAAGATTCTGTGATTCTGTCACTTGTCATCTGTGTAGGTGTTCTTTTTTCCAGGAATAACCTGAATTTGCCCTACCTCTATACTGTTTCTAGAAAACTGAAAAGGCCTTGTTAATTTTTAAGCTGCAAGGGAGAAAGGTTTTCTATCTATGCAGTAGCATCAGAAAAAGAAGATGAAATAGAGGCCTTAGTGATTCACATTGCAGAGGGGAGGTAGTGAAGAAAATGGCTGCAATGTTTTATCCTGCTTGCTCATTAAGCAAATTTTCTTCCTACCTTCCCTGTGCTGTACCTCAACAAGGCAAGGAGGGCTTGAGCAGCAGGGGTTGCCATTACACCTTTGTCTCTGCAATAAGCAATGACTTGAGTAAATAGGAAAAAGTCTGCTGAAAATTTAGTCACTTTTAAAAGGAAACTGATTTTTTGAATATTCTTGCCATCACCAGTATGTGATGCTGTCTCCCAAATGCATGGAGGGCATGTCTGCGTTTCTGTAGGGAGCCTTGCAGAAGACTGAGGTTAGTGATCTTGAGCAAGCCATGTCTAATGGTCCGTGTATTCTCATTTGTAGATGCCACAAGGGAATCTGTGGGAGTGCCCTGTTCTGGCCTGTGCTGAGCACTGGTGATGTTATGGCAGAGATGATGTTGCAGCCTGTCAGGAACGGCTGTATGTCACTGTTTGTTCCACAAAAGACAGCCACCGTGGTGTGCAGGGGAGATCCATCCGGGGTCCCTCTCATGCTGCACAAAAGCAGGGCACCCTATATCTGAAGAGACATAACATTTACTCAGTATGTCTATTCCTAATTTTGTTCTATTTCTTGAAACAGCTGACATTTGTTGTTGGGGCTTTCTTGAAAAAAAAAAAAAAAAAAAAAAAAAAAAAAATTGTTGATGCTGTCACAGAAATAACCAAGGGACAATTTAGAACAGGTCAGAAACGTTTTTTTTACTGTTGCTACAGGAGAAAATGCAGAGCAGCTGAGCAGCCATCTCTGCTGATACAAAGTCTGCCCACGTGGGGCAATTTCAGAGTTGATATATACAACTCCTTCACCAAAATTGTGTCAGACAAGTAGGATGTGGTAGATAACAACAGGGACTTAAATCCTTCAGATAAGGAGGCTCTATACAGTACATCCTTTTACAAATAATCCACTCCTTCAATGAATAATCCACTCCTTTGTAATTCTCTCTGAGTGGCAAGACATTAGCTGCAAATGTGTCTTAACTAGGGATGCCTGCAGAAGTCTATGAAACATTCATGATTTTGCTTCCACAATACTGGATTCTTTTTTATTTCCTTTCTAAAAGTAGCAGTATCAGAGAATATAGCATGAAACAGTTTTAGCAGGATACTTTATACCAACAACCCTGAAGTTCGCAACATCAACAGAATGCAGATGACAAGAACCAGAATAAGCATTTGTGCAACAACTGACAGCAAAACACTGACATTGTAAAAAATGTTTTGTATTATAACTGAATCAAAGATGCTGCTCATTTCATAGAGGACCGGATAGATTTAATAATTTATTACAGAAAAAAAATATATGTTATCCAGCAAAAACATGGACACAAAAGGATATAAAACTTTCATCATTATTTTTTTTCTCTCTGATATAGCAACTAAACCAAAAAACCTCTTCAACAAAAGGAGGAAATGAACCAGAATTTAAATGGAAAAAAACACAACACCAAACAAAAACAACAACAACAAAACAAAAACCCAAACAAACAGCTGTGATATAGTAATAGATCATAGTAAATCAAAGGAAAGGTTTGAGCAGAGCATTGTAGAGTCAAAGTCTGCAGTGTTACAGAAGGAGCCTGGAATTAGATCACCAAGCTTCGAAATTAATTAAATCCACGGAAACCTGCTCAGACATTTACTCAGAACTCCTGATTAACTCCTGCTTATGTACATAAATGCTCTCGTTTAACTTTTTGGGGTTTTAATTGTTATATACATAATACTGTTTTTTGTTTGTTTTGACTTTGGGAAAGAGGGCTTTTAAGATCATTGAGACTGGTAATAAATAAAATTTGGAACATTTTGAAATATTTGAGTTAGTACCATTTGTTATTTTCACAGGGGTCCATCTCAGAAGGAGCCTGACTGACTGTCTTCATGGCTTAGGTGTCCTGTGGTTAAAATACAAGCTTTTTCCAGCTTTACCAGAATCATCTTTCATCATTCCTACCAGAGAAGCCAGCCAGAGAAGTCAAGCTGTCATATTAGGCCAGACCTGCTTCTCACTTCTACAGTGCAATCAGCAAGTCATGCTTTTTAACTGTATCAGATCTCATTTAACAATGAGAGGCCCCTAACTTAGCCAATACATATTTTTTTATTTCATTTAATCATCTCAAGGCTGTAGTGTTGCCTTCGGAAAGGCAAGGCGACCTGGTTCAGGAACGGCACGGCGACCAACCCCTGGTCGCTCGGTCCATATGCACACAGACACCAATGTGGTGGATGGCAAAATGGCGTTTATTGCCATGCGGCATGGCATTATATAGCTTGAGTAACGTCACATCCGTTTTGCTTACATCACAGTCTATACACTATTGGCTGTCCCGGGGTGGGGGGAGGGCCCTGTCTTTCCGTACAGCACGAGATCTTCCGGACGCCAGACCCTGGCTACATTTCCCCCCTCCCTATGCATAATTAAATTGGCTAAATATAACAGTTCTAAAAAACTACAGATATAAAAATCCTAGATATAAAACATCCTATTCCTATCTTAAACTTTATAACAATCTTAAAAAATTTAAACGTATAACGATCTCAAAAATATATACTGTAAACTTGAATAGAAAAATACAAGGCATGTTGAACTTGAGGTAGTTTGGGGGTAACAGGGTATAAAAATATTCCTAGAGCAATTGTTGATGCTCTACCAACATGATGTTAACTGTATCTAACCGGCTCCTGACAAATGACACGAGTCTGTTCAGTATGCAGGGTCCAAAGATTAATGCTATCATGATCATTGTGATCGGTCCCATCAAGGTAGATATCAAGGTGTTCAGCCATGGTGAATGGTTGAACCATGCTGCAAACCAATCTTGTTGTGCCTCTTGTTGCCGGGGTATGCAGGTTACGAGGACGTCTGGTGATCTGGTTCTGTGGATAAAAACTTACAGTTTTCATTAGTTTCATTCTGGAGGTCAGGTTTAATAGACTTAAGCGGACACCACTTGACTTTCCCATCTTTTTTGACTGCAGCATACCCTCGCCCTGTAAGGACTAGCCTCCACCCCTGTTCCCATTCCCCTAGCTCATTTCTAATTATAACCAACGGGCCGCCTTCTAGCGCTCGAGTGGCCCAATGTTTTTGTGTAGGGCTATTCATCTCTTCCCCTCTAGGAAATTGATTCAGTGCTAAAAGAGTGGTCGCTAGCAGGCGTGCTTGGTCTCCTGAGGGGATGACATTGACAAAACCCTCTGTCTTTGCCAGCACCTCTAATTTAGTTTTCAGGGTTTGATTTGCTCTTTCGACTATGGCTTGTCCTGTGCTATTGTATGGAATGCCATGTATTAGGGTGATACCCCATTTCAGAGCAAATGCCTGGACTGATTTGGAAACAAAATTTGGGCCATTGTCTGTTTTGATCTGACTAGGGATACCAAGCCATGCCATGACCATTAGCCAATGCTGGATGGTCGCTTTGGAGTTGGTTTTGGGGTGTTGTGTGGCTACAATCATTCCGCTATAGGTGTCCACAGTTACTGCTAGCCACGCTCGAGGTTTCAGCAACTGACAGAGTGTAAAGTCTGTCTGCCACACTTCAGAGGCCTTGAGACCTCTGGGGTTGACTCCACTGGACCACAGTGGTGCTTTCTGACAGTGAGGACATGTAGCAACTACGTGTTTTGCATCGGTGACAGAAATCCCGCATTTCTTCGCTAGCGCTTTGGCCCCGATGTGAAGAGACTCATGTAACTGCCGGGCATCCCTTAGCGCCCACACTCCTTTTGCAGCAGCGTCTGCTTCGTCATTGCCAGTTTGGAAAAACCCTTTGACCGGGTTATGGCTGTTGACGTGGATGACCGATATGGTGCCCTCTCGAGAAGAGAGTGCTTCTTCCAGCGTTAGGGCTACTGCTGATGTTGACACGCCGGGTCCTGACATGGCTAAGCAAAGCTTGGCCACGAACATCGAATCGGTCACTATGTTAAGGTGTTCCGTTGGAAACAGTCCACATGCCAGCACTATGGCCATCGCTTCTAGCTGCTGAACTGAAAGCGCACAATCGGTCATTTTGATGCAGTGCCATTCTTCTCCTGATTGCCACACTGCCGCCGCGGTTGAGGTTGTTGAGGATGCATCTGTGAAGACTGTTGGTCCCTGTTGGGGCCGGTCCATGATCTTCTGTGGGATATCAATGTTGACGATTTCCAGCATTTGAGTCCAGGGGGGCTTTGCAGCGTACCGAACTTCTCCACCAAATCCGACAAGGGCTATAGCTAAATACTCTGACATGGTCACTGATTGTATTGGGAGCTGTTTGCGGAAGGGTAGGAATATCCTGGCAGGTTCGATGCCTAGGTGTCTTAGGGCGAGCTTTCTGCCTTTCATGATGAGATTGCCAAGGCACTCGACTCCTGGAGAGAATGCACGTGATGGCTTTCCTAGGACTATCCATTGTATTGGCTGGGCTTTTTCAGGTGGCCCCTGGGCCAGTGTCCCTACTCCCCCTCCCTTTGTGAAATGTACGTACAGGTCGAGTGGAACACCTGGGTTCCACCTGGCAAGCGTGCTTGAGGATACCTGTTGCTCGATGAAATCGAGGGAGTTCATTGCTTCTGTTGTCAGAGTTTTTTGTTCCCATGAGTTCTTTCCTTTTAGAAGATCATGCAGGGGGGCCATGATTTCGGGGGGTATCAGGACAATATTGCGGAGCCATTGCAAGGACCCCACTAATTGTTGCATGTCGTGGAGTGTTCTGATGTCCCGACGGATTTTAATTTGGGGGGGTGTTATATAAGAACTGGTGATCCCCACTCCCAGAAAGGTTACACATGGTCCCCTTTTGACTTTTGCGCTCGCAATTTCGAACCCGTTTGTTTTTAAAGTTTCCGAAACTGCTGATACCAGGTGGTCCACCTGACTTCCTGACGGCGCGGCAATCAAGATATCGTCCATGTACTGAATGATAGTCGCTGTCGGGTCACTGCACCGAACCGGTGCCAGTGCCCGATCCACTGCAATCTGGCAGATGGTAGGTGAGTTGATCATTCCCTGAGGCAGCACTTTCCACTGGAAGCGCAGGTTAGGGCGTTGGCTGTTTGGGAACACGACAGAAAAAGCAAACCGCTCCTTGTCCTCTTCATGCAGGGGTATTGAAAAGAAACAGTCCTTAATATCAAGGACGGCACAAGGTTGTCCTTCTGGTATCATGGAGTTCATAGGTAATAACGTTTGGACAGGACCCATTGGTTGGATCCTCTTGTTTACTTCTCGCAGGTCATGAAGGAGACGAAACCCTTCACCAGACCGTTTGGGGATTACGAAAACTGGGGTGTTCCATGGGCTGGTGGAAGGCTCTATGTGACCTCGTTGTAGTTCTCGGTCAACTAGTTCAAGAAGAGCGTCCATTCGAGGCTTTGGCAGGGGCCACTGCTCGACCCACACTGGGTCAGACGATTTCCACATCTGTCTGATCGGTGGAAGTGGGTGTGCGGCAGTGGCCCTCACGGTAAATTTGTCACCCTGGCTTTCAAAAGGGCTAGAGCGTCCCTTCCCAACAGGGGTGGGACTCCAGGCATGACATATGGGAAGAGGGTGATGGTTTTCTCTGGTCCTTTTTCCGTGTGAAGCGTGATCGCTACTAATTGAGCACTCTTTCGAGCCTGGGTTAGTCCTCTGACTCCGCCCACCATGGGGGCATTCTCCAATTTCCAGTGCTGGGGCCAGTTTGTTTCGGGAATGACTGTAACATCTGCTCCGGTGTCAATTAAAAAGGGAACACTAATGGTGATGTCATTTAAGGTATTGCAGAGGGAACAGATCCCCCAAACCACTGGCGGGCTATCACATTTCACTGCCAGGGCCACCCTGGGGTCTCGCCCCCAGAGGGTGGTCCTTGCTGTTCCTGAGGTAGGGGCAGGTTTGGCTGGATTGTTGGTTGAGCCATAAAGTTGGTTGTTTCTCGAGGGTGCTGCGGGTTCGGATGCATTCCACCCCATCCGCGGTTGGTATGGTTGGGCCGCCTCATGTCCCACGTGGGAGAGGGCTGTGCACGGCCCTGGTGCCCTCTCCCCCTCCCGTTTCCCTGGTTTCTAGATCTGCATTCCCTGGCGAAATGTCCCTTCTTTCCACAAACCCAACAGAGTCCTCTGGGTCGATTTTGGTGCGGGGGGAGCGCTGTTGGTGGGTCCCCCAACCGAGGGCAATTTGCTACCATATGCCCCGCCTGACCACATTTAAAACATGCCATCACATTAGCCATCATGGTATTAACAGCTGTCTGAATTGGGGTTAGATGCTCTTCCCTTGCGACGTGCCTAATCATGTCCGCGATACTCGACCTCACTGGCAGTGAACGTAGGATTTCTTTGGTTACCGAGTTACACTGCTGACGTAAACAGTCTGCGACAACCGGGCCTTTTGCTTCCACGGGCAGGGTTGAGGAGTCAACTGCTGCCTGGAGGCGATCCACAAATTGTGCAAAACTCTCACTTTCCTTTTGCTTAATCGAGGACCACGGCGATGGCTTGACAACAGTTCTGGAAGTTGCGTGAATGGCTTCTCTGGCTGCGCGAGTGGTTGCCATAATTTCATGGACCCGCAGGCCCTGGGCCTGCGCCTGGGGGGTGATCATTGTTGGGTCTTTACCCATCAGCCGCTGCAGTGTGGAGCCGTAGAGTGGGTGGTCTGCCCTTGGTCACCTGGGCTAGTTGCATTGTACAGTGGTCCTCCCATTCTTGTTTAAACACAAACATCCCTGCTCCGTCAAAGATCATTCTACAGGCTTGATTTATATCAAATGGGAGCAGATCATCTCCCCCAAAAAGGCCATCTATGAGGCTGGTGACCATAGCAGAATTGAGTCCTTTGTCCGCAATTGCCTTAATAATTGTATGTATGTCCTTAAGGTTTATTGGTGAAAAGACCCTTTGTCCCCCCTCCGTTAGCCGGACCGGGAATGCTAGTGTGGTTGGTGGGACCAAATCAGCACACGCAATTTTTATTCCTTTCCAGTCAGTGAAAGGGAATTCTTCCCCTTGCAGTCCTTTTTTATTTCGGATTTTATTTTTATTTTTATTTTGGATTGGGATATATTTGCTTTTGACTGTATTTATTCCCATTTCCTCTTCCTCTGAAGTTGAATCCGTTGCGAACTCCTCACTCCAGTCCGTGTCTGACCCGAAGTCAGAGCTCGACTGACCGGCCGCTTCCGGTTGCCAGTGCCCTTTTGTGGGGCTCCGGCCCCGCCCCCTTCCGTCACGGGCGGGCGGACTCCGGCCCCGCCCCCCTCCTCTGCGAGTGGGCGGTTCCCTCCCTCCTGGCTCACCCCGCCCCCTGCGGGGCGGGCTGTTTGCCCTATAAGGCGGGTGGCTCTGATTGGCTCCGCCCTTTGCTCACGCCCCCCTCCCCCTGCCGCTCGTGCACGCCCATCGCTGCCGGCGCCTCCTCCCCGCCCCCGCCACGTGCGCCTTCGCCCCGCTCCCTCCTCTTGCGCTCGGCGCCATCTCGGGGCGCACATGGCGGCGGTTCAGGCCAGAGCTCCTCAGACCCCGGTATCTCCGCGGCGCCCCTGGCCTCTTCGGCCAGCCCGCGCCAAAAGGATACGGCTCGTCTAAGCCTCTCCGTGAGCGGGTCGGGCTCCGGGGACCGTGGTGGCTCCGGGGACCGTGGGGCCGCGCCGCCCCCCCGCCGATCGGGGCTGGGGCTGCGCGGGGGGGTCAAAGCGGGCGGAGATTCCAATGTTTTTGTCTCGCCTCCCCCCGGATCCCCGGGCTCGGCGGAATCGTCACCGCCCGGGGGGTGCAAGGTCTGTGTGGCCGCCCCGACTCCCAGTTTCGGGGTGACCTTTAAACAATTCTTTGCCTCCCTCCAGGTCTCCTGTTCTTGTAGGGCTTTCTCCAGGGTCTGCACGACCCTCCCCCACGATTTCAGGTTTTTTCCACTACCCGAAGACATTGTCTCCTTAGCTAAAGCCTTAGTACATTTGTCCCACACCTCAGGGTGGAGAATATCCACCGGCTGGTCAATGACCCCGGTTTGCAAAAGTCTTGCAACAGCAAGAGTAAAATCTTTGGGCTTACAATCAATCCCCCACTGCTTATGTATTTGTAATACGACCTTCACAAGGGTTTCCATTTCGACCTTCACGAGTGCCTCAATCCTCGTTGGTCCCGGAGCGTCCTCCTACTTGTTGGTCCGGGGCGTCTGCCGGGCTGGTTTTACCGCTCCGGCCGCCGTTCACCAGATTCCAGGCGATTTCCCGATTCGGGGCGAGATCCCTCGATTCCCGGGTTTCGGCACCACTTGTTGCCTTCGGAAAGGCAAGGCGACCAACCCCTGGTCGCTCGGTCCATATGCACACAGACACCAATGTGGTGGATGGCAAAATGGCGTTTATTGCCATGCGGCATGGCATTATATAGCTTGAGTAACGTCACATCCGTTTTGCTTACATCACAGTCTATACACTATTGGCTGTCCCGGGGTGGGGGGAGGGCCCTGTCTTTCCGTACAGCACGAGATCTTCCGGACGCCAGACCCTGGCTACACTGTAGTCCATTTCTGTTTCTTTTTTCTAAAACCATTTCCATTTTTCATTCTGTAATTGGGGCTAACCAGTTTTGTGGAAGAAGGTTGTCCCAGGATGACCTTTATCTGAGACAGTTTGTTCATATTAAACTAATTTTAAATGCACCTTAAAGAAAAAGCCTATCAAAGATACAACAATGTATGTAAATTCACAGTGGGTAAAAAGAAAAACTATTTTCTGATACATAACACAGATACTCATTTGTACAGAAAAAGTAGATGTGACCTTTCCTTACTAAGTCTCACCATAAGTCATGCAAATAAGTACTCAGTCTGCTTGTCTACTTCAAAGTCTGCTTCCCAATGCTCAGTTTAATTCCAACTGGAAAGACATGGGAGGAGAAAATGCTCCTGAGAGACCGTGGGGTCAATCTCTCCTTTCTCAGCAGTGAGTTGGCCAGCAGCTTCTGCATGCCACAGTGCCTGGAGGTCACTACTGCAGCCCGGAATCCTCAACAGCTTCTTGGGCCTTCTGGCTGCTCATTGTCTGCACCCAGCAAAATCCATTAGACCCTTTTTCAGCCACTGTTTGCATCCAGGCTGAGACACAGAGACTCCAGGAAACGGCGTGGCAAAAGTGTCAATTCCAGATGATGTTATTTGTTGTTGACTCAAACTCCAATGGTGCACAGAGTGAAATGCAAAGCTGGAAGTCAAGAGACCAGGGCCTGAAGCAGAAAACCAAGCCCTGTTACTAGTCTAGCCCCAGTCAAAGGAGGTAAATAGCAGTGAGTCAAAGTGGCCCAGCTGGATCATGGTGTTTGGCTCTTCTTCCTGCTCCCCTGCTTCTGCTGGAGCACGTCCCTCAGCCAGGAACAAGGGCTAGCCTGGAGACCAGAGGAACACAGAGTGATTCTTTTGGCAACAGGAAACACTGGCACCATCAACCCTCCAAAATGTTTTCTTTTTCTGAAAAGCAGTTGAAGAGCACCTACTGAATGCATTCGTTGTGAGACTGCTTTAAGACCAACAGTAGGAGTGGAATGGCATACTAGAGAAAACAGGCCCCAACAAAGGCAATTGCCCTACTGGCAATTCCTGGGTTGAGCCAGGATGAAGCCAATTTTCCTTTTACTGACTTTTTTTTTTCTTCAGTAAGCTTTCTTTTAACTAGTCACAGTGCATTCTAACTAAAGCTGATAAGAGTGGAATGTTTTTCTAACTGCTGGGTCTTCAAGGTCACACCTTTGCTCTGCCGGCTCAGACACTACGGGGAGATCTATGACCCCCCCATAGGAGGCTGAATTAGACAGACAGCAAAACTGGCCAGAGATATTCCATTCCATATATCTACGTAAGCTCAGAGGAAGGTCAGAGATCACAGAAGACAACTTCCTTCCTGCTTCTGCTTCCCTTCTCTTCCCTCCATGGCTGGCGTCCAGGGAGGACTCTGTCCATCCATCACCCTCTACCCCCAGGCTCGAGCTCTCCTGACCCTCATCACTCTGTGCTTTCTCCGGCATCTCTGGGGTTCTTCGTTAGTGTTCGCAGCTCAGGAGATGCTGTGGGAGTTGCTGGGGGTGGGGGAGGCAATAGGGGTTTTGTACATTTCCTGAACATATTTGTATATAATTGTATATATTTTCTTTTATCATTGGTATTTAATTAAAGCCATGTAGTTTAGTTTTTAATCCAGCCAAGTCTCTCTCTTTTTCTCTCTCTCCTTCCCTACCTGGGTGGGAGGGGGAGGGGATAGAGAGTATTGATGTTGAACCCAAGTCAAACAGTTACAAGTATTGCACACAGGAGAAGGAAAGAACTTCAACTGCAGTGCTTTCACTTAGAGACAAAGAAAAAAATCCTTCTATTAGTTACATTCTATATTTACATACCTTAAAAATATTCTCCAAGGTATTTTGCCTATGTGGGTGACAAGGTGTGAGCCAGGAAGGATGGAGGAGGAGCAGCAAAGTTGTGGGAAGTCTGGAGGATTTGTCAAACACAGTAGCTACTCTGTGCATCTCAAGGATTGCCCTTCTTTCATCCTGTCGTTCAGAATTAATGTCCTAATCTAAAACTGAGGAAGCATAGAAGCAGAGGGTTTAAAGCCTTCCATTAGATGCACATGACTGCAGGCACAGAATGTTTTTTGTATCACACAACAAGGACACAGGTACTGTCAGAAAAGGGCAGAGCAGTGTTGACTGCACAATACATGAGGCATACAGTTGATTAACAGAGGTAAAATAATTAGCAGTCTTTAATCAATACACTGCTGCTGAGTGCATAGAGACCCCTGAGAGCAGCCCACTTCAGAAGTAATATGAAGCCACTGGAGAAAGTAGGTTGTCATGCCTGACGTGTATTAATTCAGCTCAGCAGCAACTACCTACACAGATGGAATAGTAATTTATCAACATTAAAGTGGTTTTAAATAACTAAAATGTTTTTAAATGACCAGAGTTTGGGCTTTTGACATTCTAGTTAGAGTGGCACCTCCTGCCTTAATCCACCATGGCCCTGTAACTTTGGCATCTGATCTGACTGGAGGAAAACAGCTGTGAACCAGGTGTACTGGTGCCTGGAGTTACACTTCCTCAGATGCAAGACTTTGTATTTTCCTTTGTTAAACTTCATTAGGTTAATTTCTGACCATTTCTCTAGCCAATCCAGGTCCCTCTGAATGCCAGTACAACTATCTGGTCTACCCACTTCTCCCAGTTCTGGACCATCTGCAAAAATGACAAGGGTGTCCCATCATCCATGTCACTCATGAAGATGTTAAACAATACTGGTCTCAGAATTAACCCTGGGGTACATCACTAGTAACTTGTCCCTAATGGGACTTCGTGGCACTGATCACAAATTTCTGTGGCCAGTCATTCAGCCCATGTTCAGACCTTGACAAACTCTGCCACCATGTCAGATCTTCAAAGTTTGCTGCACAGCTTCCTGAATGAACGCCTCCGACATCAGCTTGACTTTCATGTTGAGTGTCCACAACTTTACTGCATGATTCCCAAGTGGCTGTGATTCCTAAGGAGCTAGGGCTGCTGCAGTAATGTCCAGGCTTTCTGTGGGAGCCCCTAACTCAGGGCTTGCTGCTCCTCACCCTCATGCCCAGGCCCCAGAGCAAGGGCTGGCAGACAGTAAGAGGCACTGGATCCTGCAGGTGAAAAGCAGCTGTGCTGAGAGCATAGTAGGTGGGAGGATCGAGGAGCTGGAGGAAGTACAGGAGGAGTAGAGTGGGCATCAGGGCATTTTACTCCTTGAGGCTTTGGAAAATTCTGCTGGGACCACAGGGAACATCCCTGTGATTGCCTTCAGGAGGAATCAGCTTGGTTTCAGCCACCTGCTCTTGCATTTACCCATTGACACTGCCAGTGCTGGCAGCTTCCAGGTTATGTGCCAAGCAATCTTGCATTAATCTGTTAACAGGACAGAGCTCTTTTCTGCCTTCTCTTCAGCCCTAAATCTCATCATGCCTCCCTGGAAAAGAGCATGAAGTGAGTTTCCCAGGGGCCAGAAATACCATAATGCAAAGCAAGTGAAAAAGAGTAAAGCGGTATTATCATATAGAAAAGCAACGTGAGTTACAGTGTTTTATATGGTGGGCTAAACCAGAAATCCCATATGACTGAATATATTTCCAAAACTGAAAATACTGTTAAATATGTGTAACAGTTGTGCTGGTTTTTGGTTAAGGTAAAAGATTTGTGAGAAAATCTGAACCACATATCAATACTGATTTATGTGAGGAGCAAATGCAGATGCTGGTAAATTATATGAGTGGGGCAGTTTTATATTAGAAAACAGAGAATTCTGGCTAAATTCAATGCTGATCTCTTCAACATGTTTTCAACACACTGGTGGGTCATAGAGCAGCCAACAAGCTTGGGCTGTGATTTGCCCTACAGACAAAAATTATTTATTTGACTTCAAAGAGTTGAAACTGATAATGCTATTAGGACTTTAAACACAGTTTGCATCCAGTAAATGCTTTCAACTCGTGCATCAAGAGTGGATGAAAACAAGCACGGTTCTCTTGTATGCAGCAGACTCAAAATTGGCCTGCAAGGTGATCATGGGGTGTCCTCTGTTTCATCCTCAGGGGGGTGTTGCACTTGACCAATAGGTCTCATCACACAGCCCATGGAAGCAGATGAGTCAGGTTGTCAAGAAGAGCCCAGGTTTTAAAAAATACTTATTCTTCTAACTATTTAAATTCCTCATTCCTCTAAAATTCCTGTTGCCGTGAAAAACTCTGATTACACATGGTTACAATAATTTTTCTCCTAAGCATAAAACAAGCTAATAAGTGATCTATTCAGTTATACTAGCTCCTGTATGTGTGCAGGTCTCATGCATGCAGTATAGTGTGCTGTAGGGGACCCTGAGTGAAAAAAGCTGATTTCTCAGCTGGAAGCTGTTATGCATTATAAGTATTATGTGTTGTGCTTTATCATCACCAAGAGCATTTTCAGTTTTAAATAGTCACCTAAAAAGTTGGAATTAATTTTGAGTACTTCATTCCCTGAAGCCTCATTTCAGTTTTCTTCCATTTTTCTAATTCTATTTTAGAAAACCGTAAAACTATCTTTGAAGGGTTTTCAAGTTAATCCATGTTTTAAAATGTCAAAGGTCTTTAGTTTGTTTTGGGACTGCAGAAAAAAACACATTATAGCATGGCCAGAAACTTGTACAGGAATAAATAGTACAAGAATAGTTAATATGTTTAGTAACAGCTTCTTCTTTAGCAAAGCCTACATGCAGTGCCTATGTTCCAGCATTTTGTGGTGTCTTCTGCCAAAATACTAAGTCACGGGTACTGTGCAGGACAAATATGCACTGTGTGAGTAGCTTTTACATCAATCTGGTAGCTTAAAACCACCTTAAGATTAGTGTAAGCTAATTTTGAAGTGGCTGCCTTATGCCAATGAGCACAGAATACTTATAGTACAAGCGAGAATAGGATCTCTTTTATCTGCCTTTTATTGTGTCCTTATACTTTGCAAACTCTTGCAAAGTTTGTTGAAACTGTGAGCTATGGAAAGGGTGTGCGGTTGTAAAGAAAATGGATTTTCTTGGAAAGAGGAAAATCTGCCCTGCCTGCAGTGAGTGTCACAGAGAGCAGAGAATTTGCTATTAGCATAGTCCCATAAAAAACACCGGCTGGGGAATGTATCACATATCATCACTGCCATGTAAAATGCAAGCTTCTCTCTCTCCTGTGCTCAGAGAGAAATAGTGACAGTCAGAATCACTCTATACTCTAGTACACAAAGGAAGTGATTCAATCTAGGAGTACATGGGGCGAAGAAAGCCTGTAGAATCATTACTCTGGACTTTAATATTTACTGCTTCTTTTTTCCACGAGTGCTCCACAGTGCAGCTCCTAGCTCCAGGACCGGTGGTATGACTGCACTTTGCAAACCTTTGCTTTAACTGCTGCATCCCACAGTGACTACAGGGGCAAACAAGCAGTTTTGTGAAGCAACTCCTTCATTACTGAGCTCCAAGTTAAATGTTCCCCCTCACCCCCTATCCTTTCTGTTGCTCCACTCCAGAGTTTCACAGGAGTGTGTAGCGCAGT
This sequence comes from Apus apus, assembly GCF_020740795.1. Classification (NCBI taxonomy): domain Eukaryota; kingdom Metazoa; phylum Chordata; class Aves; order Apodiformes; family Apodidae; genus Apus; species Apus apus. The sequence continues at coordinate 36,972,345 of NC_067312.1, read as the reverse complement.
CGTCTGAGAGGTTTTCAGTCCTGTCCTTGAAGCCTGTGAAGGCTTCAGCAGCACACTTGAATTTTCTGCCATAAGCAGCTCTACAACACGAGCTGCTGCCCCCTCACTCTGCTCGGTGCTTCAAGACCGATACAATGAGCTACTTGTTCAAGGGAGGCACAACCTGAGGAGAGTCTATAATTAAGCAGAAGTGGAACTGCCTTCCAACCACAAACCAACTGAAAACAAGTAACTTCAAGATCTGCCTTCATCTACTCTAGAATTTAAACAAAGTAGGAAGCTTTCCTTCTCTTTCTCTAAAAAGAAATACTTCTTTTCATTTTGGCTTTACACAAAATTAATGGTCCCTCTGCTTCACACACACCAGGCATATTTTCTTTAAAATATTATCAGTTCATAGATATCTGCTTAAACCTTGGCTAGTTTTCTCCGTTTGTATTTCTCTCTGGTATAATAAAATGTGTTACCTATGTCAAATATCTTTGTCTCTGTCCTTAGACATCATGTTCATACCAATGCTTTTATACTGTTTAAAAATAGACTCATAAAGTTTTAATTCCTTTAAATGTTACTCTGAATATTATTTTGAATCCATGTTCTTTCCAATGCACTCGTATATTTGAAAGTCACAGGGATATCTTGGTTTATCAATCTATTGAAAAAGCCTGTTCTTTCAAACTTGTAAAAGAACAAAGTAATCCCTACCACCAAGGAAAGATCTGGGAAGAAAAGCAGAAGAGTTTGTTACTATTAGATAGCAAGATAAAACCATAAATACACAGACACTCTCTGTTGTTTCAGGCTTAAGACCAGAAACCCAGTTCTACTATGAAGGCAATAGTGCTGATCTGAAGTCCACTGATAATAACAAACACCTTCCCATTACTTTGGTTGATGTGTAGTAAACCAGAAACTTAAAGGAATTTGCCTTTTCAGAAAAAAAAGAAAAAAAAGAAAAAAAAAAAAGGAAAAGAAAAAAAAGAAAAGGAATGTACTTCTTCAGCATAGTCTGATTACTTTCCGAATTAGGGCATACAGAGTTAGGTAATCTAAGATGTAAGGGTAAACAACTCAAGGTTTTGTTTCAAGTAATGGAGCCCAGTGTAGTAAAAAACCTAGTGATTTAAATTATTTGGGAGCAACAACCTGTCAGTAAATTGCTGAAAAGCTTTCTCAGCTAAGCAGTGTCCTTCTCAGGACTTCACTTATGCTGAAAATCTCATGAGGATCATTAAACAGTCAGGTTTGTGCTCCTCAGCACAGGACAGCTTATGATCAAGAGCTCACAACCATGTTAGTTTAACTGCACACACATTTCCCAAAGCCACCAACCTGATTAAAAACTGGTGCTCATAGCAGGCTTTAATTTGTGAATGACAGAAAAGAAAAGCCTGTTTTTATTTTTTATAACCACCTTGTGCCTTGTGCCTCCCAGCATGGCTCAGCCTGGACTGTAACAGCTCCTAGTGCATTTCCAGGGATGTCGATGGTGAACTCACTGAGCTGTACTCGGTGATAGTTTTGCCAGGCAAGTGACGGAATGAAATTTGGCTTGAAGTACATAAAAAAACCTGTGCCGTGGAACTAACTTTCAGCCTTTAGCAAAACTGGCTGAATTCAATGTAACAACTGCCAGAAAAAATGACCCTGTGATACATTTAATGGGAAAATGAAAGGCAGGAGCATTACACGCCTGTTAATCTGGAAAGGACTGAACTAAGTGGATCATTTTACTGCTCTCCTACACAGTTTTCTTTCTCATTATATATTACAGGTTGTGCTATGGCTAAGGGTCAGGAGCAAGGTCTGATGCCCACACCTTCCCATACAATGATCTTTTACAATTAGATGTGTGGGAGTAATTATTGGTAGAAGTATCTGAGCCCATCTTCCAGTAAATATATCTTCTCATGGGTAGTGTAACTCTTTGAAAGACAATACAGAAATATAGAGTTTCTTGATCAAAGGAACATGTATTTGGAGAAAAAATAAATAAATCAGGGCCTTTCAGGAGGTCAGAAAAGTAATGAAAAACCAGCTATGAAAGACAATCCATGATGGTCACAACAAGGCCTCAGAGGGACTTGCCTAAAACCAAGCTGAAAACCTGATCCGCTCAGCTAAGTGGGTTTCTGTAGCAGAAGCTTCCTGAGTCTCTCTTGGCCATGGAGGGTGGCCAGCTCACCAAACCCACCGTACACCCACACTGCCCAGGCATTGCCTGTTGAAGGCCCAAAGGACAAAGAGTGCAGCACTGTGCTGCTGCTATTGTGGTTTCACGGAACCAAGAATTCAGCAGATGGGAAACAGTAGGGTTCACCAATTTCATCATATGGGGAAAAAAAATAACCACTTGTACACTGGGATAAGTGATAAAATACTGAGTCAAAGACTGGGAAGCCATAGAGAGGCCAGAGTGTCTGTCCTGCATTGTGGCTAAATTACTCTCACAAATTATTGGAGATGTTTATCTATTACCCTTTAAAAAGACTGCAGATTTTTATGACAAAAACCTTGAGAAAAGTGTGGAAGATGAAGCAGGGAAGAGTCTGAGTCCTTCCTTATTTAACCTGTGTAAGAGGAAAGAAGAATTACTGTGGCACATGTCCAGCTTTGCAAGGGGCCAGAATTTTTCTGGCCAAGCTGTCCCCTAGGTTGCTACTTGCACCCACTAGCAGTGAGAGGTGGCTCTTGATGTAACCAAGAGGTTACATCTTGAGGTTAACCAAGAGGAGCAAGAGGCAGAATCTTGTGCCACCTAGAAATCAAAACTTTCAGAAGCAATGAAGGGCTGCACCACATTAAAACAAAACAAAACAAAAACCACACTGTAAAAAGGTTGGATTAAAAATCGAAGAATCTTGTATGACAAAAAGAGGGTGATCTGTGCATGTAGGCAATTTGGCAGACTTGAAAACTACACAGAAAACTACAGACAGATAAAAACACTAAAAGAAAAAGAATTATTCCTGTTTCCACACTTAGAATGAAGCCCTATCCTGACAGAGAATTAGGCATCCTCTAACTAACATGCTGTTTAAACAAGAGTTAACACCAACTGGACTACAGACACACCCCATGCTAGAAAACTGTAACCTGGGGCCTCACTCTGGGCCAGGGAGTTGCTGTTTCTATAACACATACAGGCAGGAACCTGTCTCTAGTGGCATCAGCCAGAGCTCTGCTCTGACAGAAAAATTGATTACACTAACACTTAGCTTCTGCAGATTGTATCCAGAGGAAAACACACTCAGCTAACAAATATACTGTTCATTTTCTTTCTTGTCATAAGTATTTAGCAGAGAGAGAAAGCATTCTGTATATGCAATATGATCAGTCACTCTTAAGAAATGCTATTGTTCTCACAAGGCTGAGTGTGTTTAGAGAACTGTGTTTGTATTCTTACACCCTTTGTACACACATGGTATTTCCTGATTTTGCAATGTAACAGCAGAAAGAAAAGTTGTCTCCTCACATTACCTCAAAATGAATGAGAATTTCTATGTTAAAAAGGGGACACAGAGAAAAGTGGATAAATTTGAAAACTGTGATGACAAAACAAGTTATTTTTCTACAGAAAACCGTACAAATAATCCAGAAACAGAATGTGCTGGTGTCACAGTTTGACTCAGGAGAGACAACAATGCTCTCGATCCCCTCCCCCCTCCACCCAGGTAGGGAAGGAGAGAGAGAAAAAAAGAGGGAGTTTTTTGGATTGAAAACTAAATTACACAGCTTTAATTAAATACCAATGATATAAGAAAATACATACAATTATATACAAATCTGTTCAGGTATGTGCAAAAGCCTCTCGCCTTCCCCCACCCCCAGCAACTCCCACAGCATCTCCTGAGCTGCGAACAGTCCCAGAAAATCCAGGAGCTGCTGCTGGAGAGAGACCAGAGTGATGAGGGTCAGGAGAGCTCGAGCCTGGGGGTTGATGGTGCTGGATGGACGGAATCCTCCCCGGACACTGGCCATGGAGGGAAGAGAAGGGAAGCAGAAGCAGGAAGGAAGTTGTCTTCTGTGATCTCTGACCTTTCTCTGAGCTTATGTAGATATATGGAATGGAATATCTCTGGCCAGTTTTGCTGTCTGTCTAACTCAGCCTCCTATGGGGGGGTCATAGATCTCCCTGCAGTGTCTGAGCTGGCAGAGTAAAGATGTGACCTTGAAGACCCAGCAATTACAAAAAAATTCCACCGTTTTTTATCGTTCCTAGCTGGAATACTCTGCTACTAGTTAAAAGAAAGCTTACTGAAGGGGAAAAAAAAATTTAAAAAATCAGTAAAAGGAAAACTACTTTCATCCTGGCTCAAACCAGGACAGCTGAATTTAAAGATAAGTGTCTGCGCTCCTCTTTCTCAGTCCCCATCCCCGTCCAGGAAACAGTCAGGGTAGCATCCCGGGACTGAACCAGGAACTCAGAGGAGGATTGCGCACAGCACTACACTCTACAGAGGTATTTCTTTAGTTTCCTCATCTCCAGACTCTCTTATTTCCCTACTCATCAGCAATGAAGGAAGTGGGAGAGAAGTTGGTATTGCAACAATAATAATGCATCAAGCATCAGCTAAGCACTGGCCACGGTAGAAAGGAGGTAATAAGAAAAGTACTTGAAGCAAAAGACCCAAAAAGTGCTTTTGTTAAGGACCACACTCAGTATCTGAGAAGGAAGCTAAAAACGACAAGGATTTGTTGGATGGCATGTGTGGAAAGGAGCTGTTCCCTCATATAGAGCAGCACTCCACACCATGCCCTGGTGCACAAGAGAGTTCTAAGGGCACCACCTCAATGGTAGTGCATATTACTGCAGCAAAGGCAAAATGAGATTTCTGTGCTTTTTTCCCTCACATTAGTTTTACGTGCTGCCACACACACAACTACTCAGTTTAAAACTAAAATAAATTCTCTCATTTATGTTAGCCGTGCAAGTATTAAAAGTGCAAGCTCTTCCTTGTGCTTGCTTGTAAAGCTATAACCCTTGCTTTTCAAGCCAGCATGATGCCTTTTCTTGATGTTAAAGGGAATCCCTGGGCCCTTTGAAATATTTTTGCCCTTGGGAGGAAGAAAGTCTTTACCCAAAACACGTCTTTATAGATTTCCAATATTAACATGGGTACTCCTCTGAAAGCTAATTTTGAAATCAGTACATTTTTTATGTATTTCAACAGACCATATGTGCTGGAAACAGGCATGTGATTAAAGACCCTTAGGGCCTTGCCTTTGCCTCAGCTGGACTATGAGAAGGGGAAGAAGCAATGCCACCTATATATCAATTCAACACAGAGTAAACAGAAGGAAACCAGGATTTCTCCTTTTCCTGCAATAACTCCTATACTGTGAAAAAAATAAGTCAACTAATTATCTTACAGCATTATGATGTTCTCTCTCAAAATATGGGTTTTAATATGTCATTGATATGGTGTGCTGGGCATTACTCAGGTCTTACATGTCAATCATTCATTAGCTAAATGGACACAGCCAGCAGCATACATAGCACAGTAGAAGCCCCACCAGCGCTGCTACTTCTCATTAATATCAGTAATGTGCTCACAGTGGAACTACTGTTACCATTTTCAGACACTCTTATCTCTAACAGGATGCAGTAGGAATAGGAGACTCCTAAGATATTTCTTACAGATCATCACAAGGTTTGGAAACGTCTTAGTTTCAGGTCAAGTAGAAAAGACAGGGAGTATTTATTCTGTCAAAAGACAAATTACACATATAAGAGAAAGGAAGTAAGTGATTCAGGTACTTCTGCCAGGTAATGTATTTATTTTGTCTTGTAGAGTTAGTGATTTGAATGGAGTGGTTGTCCAGAAAATGCCACAAATTCAGTGGATTTTAAGCATTTATACGAATAATGTGATAATCCACAGTTTCAGATTAGTTAGTATTAAAAATACAACATCAGAATCCTCACGGTTTGGAGGTATGAGTCCGATTGCAGAATAAGGTGATTTGTAACAGGCTGTTCAAAAAAATCTATTTCAGTATATCCCTTTGAGATACCTGAAGGTTTTCTTTGTCAGAGCTGACACACTGATCTGACCTCCTGTGGCCCTAGGTTTTTATTCATGCTGCCAAAGAATTGCATTTTTGTATTTACTAGAAAAAATAAATAATAATGTAAGTGTACTCCTTAAGATCTCATCCTTCACATATCATCTTGAAAACATTTTCGGTCTCAGTTAATACAGCATTTTGCAAATAAAGTAATACTGGAAATACTGGAGTTTTATTTATACCACATTTATCTTAACAAAAACAAGTAAGCTCTCCATTCAAATTATCTGAAGTTTTCTTATCTGAGCTATACTTAGGGCTTATAGGACATTCAAAGTTTCTTTTAATCTGGTCTGATTTACAAACAAATTCTTAGTATTTTTCAATTCCTTTTATTCACTTAACAGTCAGCTTGTTTCTTTATTTAGACAAAAAAAAAAGAAAAATAATTTTGTTGCAAGCACAAAATAAATTTTCCTCCTGAGTTCAAGGAACACAATCCTTTGGGTAGTGAATACGGAACAATAGACCAGTTTTGACAGATATGAAATTATTAATGAATGTAACATTGGAGTGGAGGGTAGAAAGTCTTTTGTAGAAACATCTCTGTGTAAATATCTTTCTTGCACCAGCAGGGAATTTTTTTAGAAACCAATAACTACTGGAAGAGTGAGCAATACAAACTTCCAATGGTGATTATGCAACAATCACACTTATTTTTAAACTTTTTCCCTGTAGAAATAGCCTTCCTACCCCTGTAGGAAGCCTGATGGGAAAAAGCCCTCAATTGTTTATCTTGATAGACATGGTTTGGGCATCAGGCACAGCTTTGCTTTCACTGAAATAAAGAGCTGCTCACCTGCCGTATTTGCTTGCCACCTACACAGCTTAGGGTTGTTATTGCCTTATCCGTACTCCTGAAGTCAACAGTGGTGCATTTAATGAAGGCCTGCTGGTCATGGAAGAACTCTCTCAAGGAACAGACCTAGAACCACTGACAAACTCAGAACTGCTGAGCTAATTGTGCTTGAAAGAGTCCAGCACAGAGCCACAAAGATGATGAAGGGAGTGGAACATCTCCCTTATGAGGAAAGGCTGAGGGAGCTGGGTCTCTTTAGTCTGGAGAAGAGGAGACTGAGGGGTGACCTCATCAATGTTTACAAATACGTAAAGGGTGAGTGTCAAGAAGATGGAGTTAAGCTTTTTTCAGTGATGACCAGTGATAGGACAAGGAGTAATGGATACAAATTGGAGCATAGGAGGTTTAAGGTGAATATCAGAAAAAATTTTTTTACTGTGGGAGTGACAGAGCACTGGAACAGGCTGCCCAGAGAGGTTGTGGAGTCTCTTCACTGGAGACATTCAAAACCCGCCTGGACACATTCCTGTGTGATGTGCTCTAGGTGACCCTGCTCTGGCAGGGGGGTTGGACTAGATGATCTTTCGAGGTCCCTTCCAACCCCTAGGATTCTATGATTCTATGATTCTATGATAATAACTTTGATACCAAATTTCAAAAGCACACCCAACTTTGATTCACATACATAATTCTTGCATTCTGTAGTCATAATGTGCTCCTGTGTCAGAAAAATCACACTACCCTCTCCCTTTTTATTACCTTTATTTGCCATTTTATTACTAGCTTTTGCTGAGGAGTCATTGGGCTAGTATTTTTAAATATAGCTTTTTGGAAAGTTGCCGGTAAGTCCAGTAGGTCCTAGGAACTAAGTTTTTGCAGAAGCAAGATGTGTATACAGTCAGCTGATGACTGGCTGCCTTTGCCTGTTGTAAGTGGTACCACTGGTGAGTTCTCCCATGTTAGTCATTACTTTTCCCATCACCCCTCTATTACTTGATTGGCCTCAACAGTGACAATAATCTACTAACACGACATTTTCAAATTAAGCTCTAGATCATCAGAACATGTTTGCAACTTCAATATTTGAAACTCAATTAGAATACAAATCAACTGAAATCAGGTCAACCAACAAGGAGAGGTTCTCTGATGGACCTGATATTAACTGACAATGAGAAGCTTGTTGAGAATATGAAAGTCAAAGACAGCCTTGGCTGCAGTGGTCATAAGATGGTGGAGTCCAGGCTCCTGAGGGAAGCCAAGAGGATAAAAATCAAGATCACAACTCTGGACTTCAGGAGAGTGGACTCTGGCCTCTTCAAATACCTGCTTGGAAGAGTCCCATGGAACAAGACCTTGGAGGGAAGAGTGGCCCAAGAAAATTGGTTAAAATTCAAGAATCACCTCCTCCAAGCTCAAGAGTGGTCCATCCCAACAAGTTGGAATACAGGCAAAAATGCCAGGAGGCCTACATGGAGCTCCTTGTCAAGCACAAAAAGGAAGCATACAGAAAAAGTGGAATCAAGGACAGGTAACCTTACAAGAATAAAGAAACATTGTCCAAACATTCAGGGAGGAAGTTAGGCAAGCTACAGTCTAAATGGAATTTAATCTGGCCAGGATGTCAAAGACATGAAGAAGAGCTTCTGTAAGCACACAGGTGACAAAAAGAAGACTAGGGAAAATGTAGACCCATTGATCACTGAGACAGGGAACCTGGTTATGCAGAACATGGTAAAGTCGCTGAAGTACTGCACAACTTCTTTGCCTCAGTCTTTACTAGCAAGGCTAGCTTTCAGGAATCTCAGGCCACAGAGACCATGGGGAAAGGCTAGAGCAAGGAAAATATACCCTTGGTGGAAAAAGATCAGGTCAGGGAATACTTCAGCAAACTGCACTTAACATCAGCCCTTGTGTCCTGATGGGATGCACCCACAATTGCTGAAGAAGCTGGCTGATGTCATTGTGAGGCCATTCCCAGTAATCTCTGACTCACCATGGCATCTGGAAGTGTCTGAAGGCTGGGACTATTTCAGCTTGAAGAAGAGAAAGCTTCTCTGAGGGGGAATCTCATCAATGTATATAAATACCTAAAGAGTGGGTGCAAAGAAGATGGAGCTTTTAAGTGAAACACAGTGACATGCCAAGAGTCAATGACAAACTGAAACACATTAGAGTCCCCCTGAACATCAGGAAACAGTTTCTCACAGCAAGGGTTACTGCACACTGGCACAGGTTTCCCAGCGAGACTACGGAATGCCATCCTGGCAGATATTCAAAAGCCATCTGGACATGGCCCTGGGCAACCATGTACTAGGTCACCCTCCCTGAGCAGGGGAGTTGGACAAGACAACCTCCAGTGAACCCTTCCAGCACTGATTAGTCTCTGATTCCCTGGTTCTGTATAATGAATAGGTTTGACTCTCCCCTCAGCCTATTTAAATATGGGTTTTTTTACAACTCCCAAATAGGACTTGGCTTCCCACCAAACCTGGGAAGGCAGGAAGGACTTTTCTTAGGCTCTATTGGTATTTGTGCTTCTCAGTTAATGAAGCAACTACGGTGACATGATTGATAACAGAAAGTAAAGAAGAAAAATAAAGATAAATATTAGCACATCCATACAGATCTAAATAATGCTAAGCTGCAAAATTAGATGGATTTGTGTCTTAACCAAAGCAACCCTTTCTTCCCAGGTCTGCACTGCCTGAATTATGAAGACACCGTGCTTCCCCTGAGAAAAGCAAAGATGGAGATGGCATCATGGGTAGGTTTTTGAGGGTGATACGATGTCTTCCGTGGTTTTCACTCTACAAAATAAAATACATTTAATTATTACCGGAGGATTTGTAATTGCAAGCTGCACACAGGAATGAACAATCAAATAAGTGATACTGTTGAGCTAATGAGGGTTAGTGACAACGTAAAATCTCTTATGTTAACTTCATGGCAATTGTAAAATTTAAGAATGGTTTGAACATTTTACAGCAGAAAGGCTGACTATTTTAGTACATGAATATGTTAAAAAATAGTGTCAAACAAAGGGAGGAGTTAAATGATAAGCAGCAAATAGAATGACCACCTATTCATGTACAGATTTGTTTAGGAAAAAGCAACCAATTTTCCTAAATCTATACATACAGCTTTCCTAAGTCAAAATTCTAAATGGAACCTGTGACCTAATATATTTCCTGATTTTTCATATTTTGCTTATTCAGATTATGATGTTGAGCAAGTAAAAAATTCTTCCCTAGATAAGATATCACAGAAGTCATTAAGATCAGCAAGTTCCTTAGGCAGATATTGTCTTTCTCCATTAACATTCTAGCATGAAATGACGTCAATTAAATTCCAGTTTTATTTGTTCTGTGTGATAAGCTACAAGATAAGGTCTCAGTAGAAAATGTGAAAAAACTTTATATTCACCTCCATGTACAGAGTTTTACTCTTTGACTAACTGGCCAACACCGGTAGTCATTTCTGTAAAACTCAGTAGCAGAACAAATGTTATTTAAATATGCTGGGTTTTGAGAAAATCGCTGAGATCTGCAGCCATAACTTTTTCAAAGAGTCCATGTTTGTGATGAAAAATTGTCCTTTTGATAAAGGCAATGCAAAATTCTCCACAAACTAAACAGAAAAAACATTCCCTTTCTCCCATGCCTTGTCTATGTCCTCCCCTCCCCAGATAGAAACTACAGGTTAAATACAGAAGCAGCATCACATTGAGCAGGTAATTGTTTCCCAGAGAACCCCTTCTTTCCATAGGTAATAAGTGTACGTACAAAAGTAACGTATCAGTAACATATCAGTAAAGTGCTGTATTTTAAATCATAAAATACAGAGTTATTCTTTGTGGCATTTTACTAGATACTAGCGATGTGTTGTGCTTGCTTCACACTAGTGATATTTTAGGTACAACACCTAAGAGGGGCAATAGTAATACTGGGTACTCACAGTCACATACTTGCCTAGAAAGAACAATCTCTTGAGCATGCACAATGTATGGCACTCTAATTTCTCCTACACCTCACTTCTCCTGCACACTTCTCTACCTCTTTGTACAGTGCCACGTAAGACAAAAGTACTATGGGGACTTTACATAGGCTATGCATCCCAGAGGAACACCTGCTGTTCTGCTTGTGGAGCTTCACTACACTCCAGGTAGAATTTCCTGTGCAGTTTCTTCACATATTTGTTTGTAGTAACCTCAGTCTTACACACTTAGGAACCCGGGGTTGGAGGGGCAGCAGGTAAGAGTTGTGGGGGAGAGAAATATCTCACCTTGAGTATTCAAGCACTGCAAAATGAAACAAATCACTTGTTTGAAAATCACCACCTTGAAAACCCAACTGTTGTTTTGGGAACTGTGGTGGCTAATTATCCTATGTTTTGACTTTGAACTGGATTTTAAAGGAGCACATTTAGAAAGGCACAGGGTCACACCTTACCACACAGAACTTACCTTGATGGCCTCATAAGACATCTCTCTGTGTTCAGGTAACCAGACTAGCAGAGTAATATTACAGAAATGTTGTCTCCAAACAGAGCAGTACTTTCAACTTATCTAAAAATATGTCACTATACCAGTAATGCAGCCTCTGCTGATAAGTTGTACAGGATGACTGGGATAATAGTCCACTGCTTTTTCCAAGGGACATTAAATTATCCTCGTGTTGAGATTAAAAGTGCATTTTTCCTCTGTTTATTTCCCAACTATGTTTACTTTCTGTGTTAAGAAAATTATGCTCTCCTCTGCTAAAGTTCTGCTCTGACAGAAAAGCTGCTACTCTCTGTTGTGAAACTCAGTACCTTTCTTATTAATATTTTACAGTTTTGAGATTTATTGGAAAATGTGTGAGACAAAATATTTCAGGAACATTACACCCCCTATCAACTAGTAAACTTGCTCTATGTCAATTCCACTTGCTGAGCATTTGGCAAAAGTAATAGGGCATTGGATGCTTTTTAAATTTTTATCCAAGACTGATACTGGGTAGAACATAAGCTCTGAATATCTCAAAGCTGCCTTTGTTTTCATAAATATTTCCTGTTTTTCCAAGGCAGTAAGTTTCTTCTGAAGGCCACTTCATCCAAACTTGTATTCTTTGCGGTCATCTTATATGCAGCATATGACACCAGAAGAAGGAATGAGGAAGAAAATAGGACAATTTGCAAACCAGAGTTATTTCCTAGGATATCAAAATGCTTTGATTTATAAGCTGTATCATTGCAATTATTATAATTTTAGCCTGTTTTCTCCCCTTTCACATGGTTCTCCAAATCACGAACACAAAATTTTGTTTATCTCAGTGTGTGGCAGGAAAATAACACTCTGACTAAAAGAGCATCATAGTTTGAGCTGAGTTCACTTTGTTTATACTGGTAAGCAAAGAGAAATAGACATTTTTTGAGTTTCTGTCCTCTGATGTAACATGTGACTTCCCATTACTTCACTGTAATGAGTATATCAAACAGGAAAACCTGACTTTTGCTTTTCTGAAGAATGAGTCTCAAAATTCTTTGACTTGTCTTGTATACGTGCCATCCCCTGGAGAGTCTGTATGATACTGTAAAATGATAGTGTCTTACACATCTGAAAACTGGACTTTTAAGGGCAACTATGAGCCCTTGCCATCTCATAACCAGCTGTGTATCTGAAAAGCACCCAAACAAACATGAAAGTATACAGACACATTCCCCTCATCCTTCAAAGAAGTCAGCAGATAACTAGGTTTTTTAACTTCATTTGAACTTTGTCCAGGTTTTGAAGAGAGCAGCTTTTGGCCTGCAGGGTCTGAGTTGGGGATTCTGGGAGAACTTCCATGCTGTCAAAAGGCAGCTAGAATGAAACACTCTCTGTATTAGGGAGGACATCAGTACCATTAAGATTCTGTCTCATTATATAAACATATAGCTCTTAAATACAGGCAAGTCTCATACTGAGTCAACATACAAGTTTAGATGTACAAGATGAGCAGGCTCAAGCCCTTTAATCAGAGTACTGGCAGCAATCATTCCAGCCTTTCTAGTACCTTTTAAATTTTCTTAATTTATTTACATCTGTTTAGCTACTGTATTTGCCCTAGGTGAGGCCTAGGCATTAAGAAATAAAGGGTTGTTTCCTTTGTCATGCTAATTTGAACTTAATACCTGCCAAGTTGTGGAGTTATGAAACAGTAGGCTGATATCATCCCAGCTTCTCTGCCACTGAGGAGTTGTGGGATGGAAGCCCTATGTCATGGGTAGCAAGGACATTTTTCCCTGTCAAGGTTCCTATACTTATTTTTCTTTCTGTCTCCAATCTCTTCTCCTACTCCCATCTTCACTGTCCCTAATACTATTTCTTCTCTTGCCTAACGTCCCCTGTCAGTCTCCCTTTTTTTTATAACACAGTTTTGTCTAACATTTATGGCCAGTACTATAAAATGCAGATTAATAATATAACAGGGTAAAACTGACACCCAGACAAATGGCTACTTTCACTCCATTTTAAATAATAACTTATTAAATACTCTTCTATTTTCACATTCTTTCTTTATGGAGATAGAGCAGCAATAAAAGATAAAATGCGTGTACACGTTTTTTTAAATGCCTAAAGGAGTCACTTGGCAAAAGATTTGTCATATGTCGAGTGAGTTTTAAGATGGTCCTAGGTCCAGATTTTCTTGACTCTTTCACATATGAGAAGTAGATAGATTATGGGAACATATATCAGAGAACTGAGCTTGTTACGGAATAGAAAGGTGGCCTGAGCTCACTTGTTGAGGCACTTTGAAGGGTTAGAAGTCTTCAGTGGCTGCCTTAATTTAGACAATTTATGAAGAGAGGATGTGGCCCATCTTTCTTCCCAAAAGATTATTTAGATATTTGTGCAGATGAGAACTTGGTAAAAGCAAGCTTGCTAAGAAAGAGACTGTTAAGGAGGTTCAACTAGGAGTCTTTTTTGGTGGTTTTGACACTGCTTGTGGCTACACTGCAGAAGTGCTGATTTGCTGTTTGGTTGCCTCCTTTAAAAACTGACAGTGCATTTTTGCCTGGAGAAAGTGAAGTTCTGCAAGAACAGCTACTGCAGCTAGGATGTTCTTGACATGTTTCTTGCTTGTCATGTGTGCTCTGTCATTTCTGCACTCTGATGAAGACAATACGGGGATGATGCTGTTTCTGACCTTTCTAAATCTACGCATATGTGTACACTGAGTGCTCACATCAAGGCTGCTTCTTGAAAACTTGGCTACTGATGAAAAATTGTTTAGAAAGAACAGCTGCAAGCATTATTCTGTTTCTCCAGTTGTGCGGCCTAAGACTTCATAGTGATGATTTAATTAAAAAATAATTTTCACCAAAACTACAGACTAATAGCATTGTTTGCATATTTTCTCAGGGCTCTGAATGCACAATCCATATGTATATGTCACTTCATATTTGTGTATATGGTCTTTTCTTAACCTAAAATCATAAAAAGTCTCTCCTCAACATACACACTTCCCTTCTCATGTGAAATTCCCTAAGACCTCTTTTATTTTTCACTCCAATTATCAGAAATCTTGGGAACTAATGACATCTCAGACTTAGTAATGGGATGTAATTTCTCTCTAGCTCAGTAGTTAAAATCCATTCCTAAACAACTAATAGCTTTTGATAACTGTATGAATGGATGCTGACTGGACTTATTCTGATTCTTCCTGTAAACACACTGTACAACAAATTTCTAGACCTTTGTTCGGTTCAAATGATCTATTAATTATGCACAATACTTAAGTCCTCTAGAGTGATACTTCTAAGGCAGAGGCATACTGGTAAGCAGTCCTCTGACTCTAACATGTCTGAATAAAGAAATTCTATCTCTGATCGTTTGTATAAAGCCAGCAGGTACCTTTGGTTCTCAGCATCAAATATTAAGAATTTTGGATCACCATTTTTCTGAAATTGTACCAAATGGAAACTTGAGTGCTTAAATTGCGATTTTGTGAATTTAGCCTTCAAAGGCTTATTTAGTGATACATTAATCACAGAAGAGGACTGGGAAATGGAAGAAAATGCATTTATATGTTATAGTAATCAGCACCCTTATTTTTGTATTCAACACTTTCAGCTGTGACTAATTGTGTAATACAGCTCTATGTTGGATTTTGCATTTGAGTCTCTGGTTTGTCTTAAAGATACAAAAAAAACAAAACCAAAAAAACCACAACAAAACAAAAACAAACAAACAAACAAAACCCCCACAACCCCACAAAAAGCAAAAACACAAACCCAGCACAAGGTGCTTGGCTACTAAAAAAAATTTTAAAAAAATCTAGATCAAATTGATCACAGCTTATATTTGCTACATTCATATTATGGTTTTGGTATCTTCACAGAACTCCAGTTGCTTTTGGGTTTGATCCCACCAAAATAATTGAGGATTTTGGTATCAATTTTAACAGCAGCAGATCCAAATCTCTAGTGGCCTGAAAGAGTCCACCAAGAGGAAAATAGTTTTTAATACTCCCAAATTTACTTATTTTTATTTTTTTTTAAATAAGTTGTTTCTGTTTTGCGATAAGTGCTGTGGTGTGTAATGTTGCTGCAGTCCCACTCCCCTAGAAATCTGCTAAAAAACTTGGAAAGACACTGGTTTTGGTGAGCCACACTCTCCAAGAATTTGTCAGTGGGCCAATTGTGAACTGTCACCAAAAACTTTGTATCCATGAAACAAATTGTTGACTCAAAATATGTCAGATTGCACTGTGAGGACAATACAGTAATGTTGCCATTTAACATGGTGACGCAGTTCAAACACAGTTAAGGGGAGTTTACAACTGGCAATAGTAATTTTATAATCACTGTGAAAGTGAAATAACTAATAACAAGGTCAAAGAAACAATTCAAAGCACTTAAGTAATAGCTTGCTTCATCAATTGCTTTTGAAACACAAAAAGTTAATAAATAAAAGTTTATGAAAATGCTCTGCTCTAGGTATTTTTTTATTATTTTTTTTACCTTCAAGTTGAGTGTTTACTGTAAGGTTTTATTGACTTCCTGTGCTAAAGGCCTGTGATAAAAACATTTAAATAATTACTACATTTAATGAAATAAACTTTTTACGCAGTTTTTTTGGGGGAATACTAGCAGATTAAATATTTACTATCCAGATTCACAGTGGGAAGAATTCCAAGTATTTAGTGTTAACAAATATGTTTTATATAACTTCTTTTTGACCTTTTCATTTCTCATGGAGATGCTTACCATCTCATTAACTGCCAGACAAGAAACCATTACAGCAACAGGGACAGTGCTATAAAATCTAAATTGAAATGATAACTTGGATTAGCCTGAAAATATATTTCAATAAATTGATGCTCTGAAATACTTTGTAACAAATTTGTAGACAAAAAATAAAATTAAATTCCTTTTGCCTTGGTCACTACAGAACTGAGATTCTAATATCTTATCCCTTCCCTGAGGGGATGAGACTTAGTACAAAGTGGCTAGTAACTTAAGGGTAAATAAACATGGAATTTCAGCCTATGGGAACACTGACTTAAAAGAAGTAAACAAACTTCTAACTTCAAAAAAATTCCACCAACTCTATGCCCCATTTTTCATTGTCTGGCAAGGATCTTTCAGCTGATACACTGATTTTAATTTATAGACTTAAAGATTGGACTTAAAATAATCTGTTTTCCTAGGCATTTTCACATAGGGGGTGTGGGGATACAATTTATTTATTAGATCCCCACAACAGGAAAACAGTTACTGTTAAACATGTTAACTGCTCTATCTAATGTATTTAATTATTTCAACGGTAACACAATCAATAATGCTGAAGAACCTAACAAAATGTTGAGTACACCCAAAAGGTTAAATGATTGGTTTGGATTCGTTGTCCCAGTTGAATGAACACTGAATCAGAACAAGATTATGATCTGTAACCCAAAGAAAAAAATAAATAAATTGTGAGATCTTTATACATAGCTAGATATATCTACTACGACCGATTTAGGAACCCTGTGTATGAAAAGCTGCACACTGTAGAACTTCAGTTCATGATTTTTCAAGTACTAAAGCAGTGCAGGTTTTCTTTGCCTTGGGGAGAAAAGACATGCTGCATTACTGCACCCTGACTTTGCAGCTGGTTGGGCAAGGAAGTTCTTTGCTTGAATTGCAGCTTTTATACAGCACCTGGCATCAAGTAGCAGGAATTTTAAGATATATTTTGTAGGTCTCTTCTTATGTGGAAGCTGGCAAACCATTTAAAATAATAAAAGTAACAAGCGTTTTGGCTTCTGATTATTAATACCATTTTAAGTGAGAAATTGAAATACTGACAGGATGTGTTTCTAAGTGCAACATTCAAAAGGAGTCATTATGAAAAAGTCACTGGCTAGTTCCCATTTTGCTATTGATCACTGCTCCACCCAGAAAGCCAACATGGTTTATCACATTTAAGTAAAACAAATAATCTTGCACACCTTTAACCTGCTAGAGGATAGAATATGTGTATTTCATAGAAGAATATGCAAAAAGTTGCAGAAATCCACAGCACCTAGCTTTGAGAGACTGTAGTTCCACAAATCAAAACAAAAGCTAAAATATCTGGTAACCATTTACAGTCAAAAATAGCATACAAGGAAAAATTGAGGAAAATACAGTAAGTAAAGGGAAAAAAAAATCACAAGTATTAAGGAAAGAAAAAAGAATGCAAATGGAAATTACTATAAAAATGGAATCATTTAAAATAAACATGAAAAAAACCCACCAAACCAGTGGTCTAAGTTGTTCAACATTTTATGTACATCTTTAAAGTATTTCCACTGATAAT
Source organism: Apus apus (assembly GCF_020740795.1). NCBI lineage: Eukaryota > Metazoa > Chordata > Aves > Apodiformes > Apodidae > Apus > Apus apus. The sequence continues at coordinate 36,954,670 of NC_067312.1, read as the reverse complement.
TAATTCTTCAATGCTCTGTATGTAAGAGTGGGAGTGTGATTTTATTTCAAAGACTTGTCTTCCATTTGCAACAAATAAAGAGATTAAGCCATTTTCTGTTTCATATAAGCAGTTACAATTCAAAAGAGAAACTTCAAGAGTCTATAGGCATATGTGATAAAAATATCAACATTTATTTCAGTCTCACTGAATGCAGGTAATATATTTATTGTGGTTTATCCGAGCAAGTGATACAGCTATGAGACCTGTACTGAGTGAGATATCAGCTGGAATTCAGGCATGCTTCTCTCCCTGCATGTCCACTGTAGGAATCTGACTTCAACCCACTGGAGAAAGAATATCTCTTGAACTACTTACGTAAGAAAATTATTGCAAATTCAGGCTTTATCAATGTAGTAGCAGCTCAGTAGGAATGTTTGCACTGATCTTGATTTTGAAAGATTACTAAAATTAATAATATTGGCTATTTGATACCGACAATGACAATTTGATACTGATAATGACAATTATATTCCTCCTAGACAATTATAAATATTGCCTGAAATATTCCTGCAGTCTCATGCATGGGGTTAGAGTGTATCTCTCTGTGAGAAGCCCACAGCAAGTTAGTGGGGCTGTATAAACAGATGGCAACTCAACTGTACAGATGAGCATCGAAGGTCAGCATTTGTTACTATGAAGAAGAGAACAGCCCTTTGATTTTTAACAGAACTCAATGAAAGTCACTTCGTCATGAAAGAATTTCTGGAGCAAACTAGTCTTGCCCTGAGGTACATATGGACACTTAAATTCTCCTTTGGCTGAGTCTATCCATGTATTTACAGAAAATACTGAATAGAAAGCTTAAAACCTTACAAAAAACCCCACTAAGTACTATAGCCAAGCCAGTCGCAAGGGAGAGAGGTCTGATACTTTATTTCTGTGTACCTTGAGAAAGTCAGACACCTCAAACACACATATAAGTGAAAGAAACAGGTTTTCTGTTCCTTGCAGGTTTTCTTAAAAATAATTTATCTCCTACTGCCCTGGCAGCTCTTTTCTCCTGATGGTATAATTCACTTCAAATGAAGACAGCTTTTCTTTTAATACATAAAGGAGAACACAAATTAAGTTTGGACAGCAAGTGCACTAACAGGAATGTGACTGTATTTTTCTCTTCCACCTCTGCAATAAATAGAGCAGACAAACATTCCTTAATAGCCAGGTGTTTTTAGGGGAAGGCCATCCAGCTTTTACAGACTTGCAAGCCTATTCCCCATCAAATTTTACTGGCCTCTTCTTCAAACACATCTTCAATTTTAGTCTACAAATAGATGAATTGCATTCATGAGTGTAACAAATACTCACAAAGGGAAACAAGATTGGAACCCTTCTCCACATTTCACTGCAATCATGAAACAGCTACTTGTTGGGGTTTTTTTTCTTAAAGTCATTCCTAAATAACACTTGAATAACAATATACAGTGAAAACACATGGAAGCTCAGCAGAAATGTCAAATCAGAAATGACACCATTATCTACAGCAAAATTAACGGGCTAAGGAATTTTTTTTCTTCTAACATAATCCTTTAAAACAGTGTTTCCAGGAGATATCCCAGTCATAGACTCATAGAATCACAGAATCAGAAGCATGAAAATGCTAGCAACTATGTTGTATGTGCAACTCAGGAACACACAGCCAAAACCTTACCTATAGTTCTTTGATGACCTTTGCAGACACGTCTTCTTCAGCACAGTGTCTCATTACCTTTGACAGTCTTCTTTTCAGACACCAAGATCTGAACACAGAGAGCTTACCAAGAGAACATATGCAAAAAATTTTGAAGCATCATGACAGGTATGTTGCTGTTCTGTTATTAAGTTTTCCAGATACACATTTTCATTGGATGGAGTCACAAGAATATTCAGACACTGCAAAATAAATTCTTCTGAACAAGCTGGATTTTGAAGGCAGAGGAGGAATTCATCACACAAGCTTCTGTTTCATGTGCTCCTGCTTTTGTTTGTTCTCTGTTATGATTCTTATTTTGTTCTTTCTTTTGTGACTGGAAAAAATCACTCTAACATTTTTTTACCATTTTCCTCACAGTAGTGCACTCTTACTCTTTTCAGACTTAGAAGCAGCAGTTTATTAACCACAGAACATCTGCTTGACAGCTCACACAGTCTAATGCAGCATCTCATGCAGGGCTAGAAAGTCACAGTCTGCCTAATTACCAGCATTTAGAGATAGTGATGAAAGACAATGCTTTTGGAGCACTAACCGTGTAACTATGTCACTATTGCTCTTTTTCTGGGCTAATTAAGTTGCTAATGCAACTCTTGCATCTGATAGCAGAATTCCCTTCAGAATTCACAATATTTGCATAGCCCTCTGTGCCAGAGAGACCACAGGCCACAGGATCAAGCTTTAGGAAAAGAATAGTACATACTTGCATTTTCTTTTCCATATGATGATGTGATGCTGCAATAGAGAAATACTCTGAAACTCTGACCCAAGGCAGTTATAAAGGAATGTGCCTGTAAAAAACGTGGTCTTGCTGTCTATGTCTGCCTTACATAGGAAACTTTTCAGGGATTAGAGCTCCTGTTTTGCTAGGGAATTAATAAAAACATGTTTTCTTGACCTGTTACTAACTGCGCATGACCCACACTGTGAAAAGATTTCTGAAAGGAGTGCAATAAAATTTGCATGTAACTACACGTGCAAAAGCCAGATGCAATTTCTTGTTTTGAAATACAAAGATATCACACTGATACATGAGTAATGCACTTCTGAATACTCTTAGAAATGGAATGTGAGCACCCATGTGCACAGCACTCAAGAGCAGGATTTTATCAGTAAACTGGCACCAAAACCCATTAAAAATGCACTGCATCTCATAGTTAAATTCCCTGACATTAATTCTGAGTACCTTTTTCTTAAAGACAAGATACTCTTTAAAAGCTAAAACATAAAACAGTACTGAAAGACTGAAGAACAAATGGCTTATTATCAGAGGGGGCAGAATCCCAAGCACAGGAGAAGGCAACTCTCTACATGGAAGATATTACACAGGCATCAAATTTCCCTGAAAGACTATATGGAGTGATAGTCAGAGAAACCTGAGGAATGCACACAGACCAGAGTTTACTTTGATTTAGTATCTCAAACAGAAGTCAAAGATCTGAGAAGGAGAAAGACACAAATGCCAGCAGAAGTCTGCAAGGTTAATGCATGTACCTGCATTCTCATTAGTTTTGTGTAATTATTGCCTTTGTAGAATTTAAAGAATTTAAACATTTATACTAGTTTGGGTTCAAATGGAATTTTCATTTTCCAGGTTGCTTCAGATACAAAGCAGAATTCTTATATTTCAATAATGCAGGTTATTGTAAATTAATGAGTGCACCACTAGTGAGCATGTAAAATCTTTATAAATGCAATCTCACTTTAGGTATGATGCTTCTTTAACAGTGTGCATTCAAATAATCTTTTATCTAAAATGACATTTCTAGAGTCATTGAAATGTTATTTTGAAAAGCATTAAACTACAAGACTAGTCAATAAAAATGTCCAGACATTTAGTGTAACACTTTACTAATTTTCTCCATCAGAAAATTTTGCACCAGTTTGCATCCATATCCTCTAAGCGGTAAAATCAATAGGGAAAGAAAATAATTGTTTAGGCACTTCTCCATGACTGCTCTTCCTTGGCATTAGATCACTTCAGATACATGTCATAAACTGGAAAACAGAATCAATGTCATCTAGTTTTTGATGGCTAGGAGAGCTCTACACTGCTCAGTTTTCAAGTGAACATGTGGCAAAACTTAATTTAATTAATTAACTGCCAGAACCTTGCATGCCTTCTGGTTAGCAGTGCTGGCATTTTAACTCACCCAGATGCTTCTCCCTCTTTCACTTTTAGAAAAGTTCTTACAACCTCTTTTTTCTTACATGCAATTTTCCCTGCAGACCTAGTTTAGTCTTCAAAAAACAGGAAATAATGGCAACATTCAGACTGGAAGTCCATCTACGTGTTGTCAGCACCATATACATATGTTCTGCAGCCTCATAATTGCAAGAGCAAAGAAAAACAGCTTTTCACAGAACTGTTCACTAACTAAGACAAATGCAAGGATATGTGGGTGGCTAAGAGGCCACAGTCATGGATGAGGAACACATAAAGACTGAACTTACTTGTAAACTTAGCTGGACTGCAGAAAGGGATTCAGGGAGGAGTCCGTTTTTCGTATTTCTTCAGTTCCTGAAAAGTGCAACTGTTCTGCCTAGAAGAATATATAGGCTGGACTTGATGATCTTAAAGGTCTTTTCCAGCCTTGATGATCCTGTGATAATGTGAATACTATTAGTGGTACAAAGACAGCAGTTTTGTCCCAAGGAAGGAATCAGTATGACTGATTTGCCAACTTGTAGACAAATGAATTACCATGGCTTATGTGAGTATCTGTATGAAGAGCTCTCCAATTTCTAGACTATAGCTGAGTGACTAGCTGAGCTCAGTTATTTCTGTTGTTTGTGGAGCAAAGAAAAAAAAAAGGGGGGGGGGGAAGGGGAGTGGGCAAATGAGAAGTCAATTCTTAAATACCAAACGCACTTCTGAAAGCAGTCATATGAAATCCAGGTAGTCCCTACTGAAAAAGGTCTTCTTTCTTAAAAGCACTGAGGGCACTTTTATAAGGCCTTCTCTCCTGCCCTTCTTTTCTGCAAACAAAATTCAGGCTTATTGTTGACATGCTGATATGCCATAGCTCACATCTCCTTGACAGTATGTAAGAAAATAAAAGGTTAATTATAACAGCAATTACTAGGCAGAAAGGAGAAAATGCCCTTGACTGTTCAGACAAATATAAGAGACTGTTTCCTGTAAAGTGCATCCTTAATGAGAGTGCTTAATATTATTTTAATAAATATATTTCATTATTTTCATAAGCTGATCAAATAAGTAGAACTGGAAAACAGTTTGGGTGTTTTTTAATAATACCTTGCATACACTTAAAAGCGTGGTGGGAGGGGAACATAGGAGATGGGAAAAAATGCTAATTTTAACTAAGACAAGAAATGGAACTCTTCGTAGTTCCATACATGTCTAGAAAAAATGATCTGTCTCCAAACTAACATGCTATATAATTGTCAGTCTTGAAACAGCATGTTGTTTTCACTCCTGCAGAAGTTATTATCTTAGAGAAAGGCTTTTGATGCACAAGGCTTTGTTACATATTGCTACTCAGAATGCTCTAAATTGCCTCCTACTGCATTTTCAGATTTCTATAAATCCTTTCTTAGTTTCTTTCTTGTTAATTTTTCTACATGGGCAAAATGATCCAACTGCAACTACTGACGGTTGCAGTAAAACTCTTCCTAGACATGTGCAGCACTGATTGTCCCAGTAGCATAACTTGTTCTGGGTCAGGCATGGCACGCAATTACATTTCTCCCCACACAGTCAAGAATATAAGCTGCTGAGGAAGGAAAGGTAAAAAATCCATCAACATAAAGCTAATTAATATAAACTTCCTGTAGGATACTGCACCAGCAAAGAGTTTATTCCATTCCCTCTGTCTCAGTGCTTTTGATCTGGAACTATGAGTCTTACAACTGACTTTAGTGTATTGTCAATACAGGTCTTCAATCATGTATTTATAAATTTTAAAAATAGTATTTTTCTCATTTCAGATATTCTGAGGAAAAAACAGGCTGTGAGACGTTTTAATGTTTTGAAGTCATGGACATAAATGTCCTTTACATAAACAGCAACATCAATCCCATAAAAAAAATCATTACATGAGTAAGAAAAATGTGTTGGACTATCACTTATGGCTCCAGATTTTCTGCAGTTATCTTGCTAGCTCATATGATGTAAACAGCAAAAAGTGTTAGTATGGAATTCAGTGCAGGGCAACCTATCAAAATCATAATTGCAGAAAGTTAGGTTGTAAGGTGCAATCTGCTACCACAGACAGTGGCAACTCTCATCAGGCTGGTTTTCACCTACCTGTGCAAGGATGCTGCTAACACTCCCCAGGGCACTCAGCTTCCTCACCCTGGCAATGCAAGAAGAAGGCAGACAATGGTTCATAACTTGTTGCTTACTGACAGTTTCCTTGCATCATATAGCACTGAGTGATGCACGAGTGGAAAAAAAATAAACATTCAGGTACTTGTTTGGTTCAGCACAAGGAAGATAGAAGGAAGAAACTCTCTTCTACTTTAGGATGCTTTTGTAGAGGAAGGGTTCTGTCTGCTCTTCTTGGGCCTGACTCACTGTTGCCTGTTTGCTGCATGCAACCAGTGTCATTGCTCTTTGCAGTTTTTCTTAAAACATACTTTGCAAGAGCTCTGTAAGACAGTTCAGTCTTGTCAGTTAAGGTGAAACATAATATGAAGCAGTCCATCTTAATGACCTGAAAGAAAATTCTGAAAAGCCCTCACAATAGTAGATCATTATCTGCCATCTTCCAAATATTCAAATCACCACAAAATAGTTAATGCTGCAAATTTTGAATATGTTAAGAAAGTGTCATCCGCTCTGAAGATTCAAAGCTGAGCCAGATGGCACATCTGGCTGCAGTGTATATGAGCCACTCTACTTCTACTGCTAAGAAATGCAAGAGCTGAAGCACCAGGGGAAAAGACCAGAAGGCTAGTTTGCCAGAGATCTCTCTTGCAATTCTGACCTAGGGAAGTCACTGCCATTTAAGTGTTGAGATTGTTGCTCCTCGATCTGAGTAAATGTATGATGTAGTCACTCTGCTATCATTTGTTATCAATACCATGGAATACACAAAAAGAGTAACGTAGGACCTTGAACAACATGACACAAAATAGAAGTAGCACTAAAACACTACGTGATTTAACAGGTGCACACATATAATAGTTCCTTCTGTACTTGGAATTCAACATCCATGAGTCAGTGTATCCAGTATCAGTAATTACAGCTATAAATGCACAGCTATTACGCAGTCATCTTGTGTAGCTTGGGAGTAGCCTGTTGTACCAGGAATACAATGGTCCTGGGAAAACGCTAAGAGTTTGTAGCCATTCTCAAGCAGTGAGCAGGCACAGCAGCCCTGGGTGGTACAGAAGCACAGCTGCAGCACTCTGTTCCACTCCGTTCCTCAAGAATTGCTCAGGCCTCTGTAGATGTGTTCCCTTGCTCCTCAAGAATTGCTCAGGCCCCAGAAGAAGACACGTTCCCTTGAATGCAGCAGTGTTGTGGATGAGGTCCTCCAAATCCCCCATTTTTTCAGCAGGAAATCTTTGCATGTTTGTTCCCCCAGCTTCCTTTTCACATTCATTCATCTACACTGATTTATAGCTTTCCTCACAGCCCTCCTCCTCAATACCTCCCCAAGGCATCTGAAACTTAAAACATGCGAAGTACGTAACGTTGGGGGAATTAACAACTTGGATTTTTGGCCTTCTCAGCATAGACAGGAGTGTCCAGGCAGCCTCTGCAGTGACAGTTCTTGTGTGGTCCCACGCGGGTCACGCGCGTCTCCTGACGGCCGGCCCCGAAGGAGCTCCACCTGAGAAACAGTACTCAGAGCTCTCTCACATACGATAAATGCGCACAACCCTGGAGACACAAAACAAGAGGTAAGGAGGTGAGCACGCACCAGTCGGTGACCCTTTGGTCCGTGCTAACAAGCTGGGCCCAGAAGGGCCAGCTGGCCTCGGAGGCCGAGCCCCTCCCGCCAAAAACGGGCCACAGGTGCTGCCACACGTCAGTGCCTCGCCGCCCAAGCCGCACGGAGCCCGCCACCACCCCTCGCAACAGCGTCTGCTAGCAACCCTGGAGCCCGGCCCCCGCCCCCACGCTGCTCCAAACCACCCGAGCAGCCGCAAACACCGGCCAGGAGGCGACAGAAGCAGCCAGCAGGACGCCGGCCCGCGGGGGAAGCGCGGAAGGGACGCGCGCCGCCGCCGGGAGGCACCCGCCGCCTCCGAGCCCGCGGCGGGCGGGGCCGGGGCCGGGGCCGGGGCCGGGGCCGCGGAGCGCTCCGCCCCGCCCCCCGCGCCTCTCGGCGCCGCACGCCGGCGCTGGGCGTCAGGGAGCGGCTGCGGTGCCGGGCGGGCGGCAGCCCTGTGCCCGCTCCGGCCTCGGGGAGCTCGGCAGGACGGCGGCGGTGTGGCGAGGCCCCCGGCGTAGCGGAGGCTGCCGTGCTGGAGGCCCTGACGGGCACCCGCCGGAGGAGGCGGGCACATCCGTACGTGCGGTGCCTCTGTGTTTTCTTGCCTTCCTTTTCCCCCCTGTGGGGGGTGGGCGGTCTCGGCGCGGGGGGCTTCGGCGCGTCCTGTCTGCTTTTTCCCTGGTTTTATTTTGCGGGCTGGTTAGCTCCCTCCAGGGGGGAGGGGGGGGCACCCCGGGCCGAGCCGGGCGGGGGCTGCGCTGAGCCGGGCGCCGCGGGTCCCGCTCCGCGTTCGGCAGCCGCGCCGGCTGCAGCGCGAAGGAGTGGCTGAAAACGCCGCTCCTGTCTGGGCTTCTTGTAGGCGTTTGGTTGGTTGGATTTTGGGGTTGTTTTTTTTTGGGGGGGAGCGTTTTTCTGTGAACTTCGACGGACTTTTGCGTCTCTCGGTTGTGGGATCGTAGCTTTCTGAGGAGAAGTAAACAACCCAAAACCAATAGGGTTGCGAGGGGTAGACTCCTGCGTGCCTCAGGCGCTGGCTCGTGCCAGGATTAAACTCCGCTGCGGCTGAAGGAGCTTTTCCAGGTGCGCGCAGCTCGTCCCCGGCAGCGGGTCCCCGGACGGCTGCACCTGGCAGAGCTGGAGGGGGCCGGGAGGTTTCTGACCAAGATGCTCCTTTTGCTGAATAGCGTCCGACAGCAGGAAACTCTTGAAACGGTAAACATGCTTCTTAGTACCGTCAAGTGGCTTTCCTAAAATAGCAGTGTTTCCGAAACACTGCTTGGTGATCAGAGGTGGGTTGTTTTGTTGTGGTGGTGGTATGTTTTGGGTTTGTTTGTTTGTTTTTTCCTCGCCTTTTTAGTGCGGCTTCTTTAAAATGGAGCTATGGTACGTGCTGTTGCCGTAGGAGAAGTTCGTGCGGATATTATGTTAGCTCTCATAAAGGAAATGTAAATATACTTGTTTCATGTTGCTTCTAAAAGGATATTGCTTAAGGTGAATAAAGGGGTTTGTTCCTGGTATTTTGTTACAGAGTATTTATAGAAATGTTTCGAGCTAACATTTGGCAAATGTAAGGTGGAGGGCTCAGATAAAAATTAAAACCGCAGAAACTCTTCTTAAAATTAACCCAGCGTAAGGACCATTAACAGGGAACTAGTGCATGTATGTTATAGCAACCACTGTTTTGGGGGGGGGGTGTTTATGTATCGACATAATTTGTAGGATGCTTATCCCATGTAGAGATGCTTTTGCATAACGTTCATTAAATGGTGTCACAAAATTATTTGAACTTTGAAGCAGAGAATTCATAGTCTGAAGAATGCCTAATGGGTATGTTACTCTGACTCTTCCAGAACCTAAAAACCATAAATAATTCTTAATTTGTCTCCTCTCTTCCTCCTCCCTGATACTTTCTCCCATCCTTAATGTACATTTTTACCCTGTAGCCATCTCACAACTGATTCACAAAAAACAAAATTGAACACAAATATTTAAATCTGCTTTGCTTTCAAAGGTCAACTTCTGGCAATTAATATATTGAGGGAAAAGTAAAATATTATTAGAAAAATGTTTCTCTTTCATTCATTTTGCTTTACTGTATTTAATCTCTTTTCTTTTTTTCCTCCTCCAATTAGACAAAACAGGGAGTGGGAAGTCATATTCTAAGTTTAGGAATTGATCCTTAAGCCATTAAAAACAGCAGGAGATTTCTTTCACTGACTTCAGTTGGTGCTTGTTAAGGGCTGTTTATAATCTTTAGTTATGTATTTAGGTCTTGATACCAGGAGAGCTGAAGCACATGCCTAAAAATATGCATATGCTTACATGGCTTGCTGTAATAGTGTGTTTGTGGAGTGGTGTTGTTTATTTCCAGTTTTGTTTCTTATCTGCTGTGTAAGTAGCTAAAGGATTTCTGGTTTTGCTTTTGACACTATAAGAATGGGCTAGAAACTGTAAAGAAATACTTCCTCTGTGGCTTGCATAATGTGGTCCATCCAGTGTTGAGGACATGCTCACTCATTCTTGCAGCTCTGCGAGGGCAGTGTCTACTCTGCTTTTATGGTCTGTGTGACCAAGGCACAGTAAGTGTATTGGTTTGCTCCGCTACTTTAGGATGCAAGCTGGCAGCAGCTTTTCCTTAGGACCTAGGCAGCTGTTCGTAAAGCACTGCCTTGCCTTCTCCTCCCAGCCTTCATTTGGTTTTAAGGGGAGCTGGCACAGCTTCTGTGCAGTTTTCAGCACCCTGCAGGATATGGTGCTGTGCTGACAATTGCTGAGAGCCCGCCTAAGCATTTTGTCTGACACAATTGTTAGAGAATGTGTCCTTGCTGGTGTTGGAGTGTGGTTACTTTGGTTACTGCTGGTAATTATATGGTGCTATAGTTGAAATTTGTATACTCTATACAGTATTTGTGTACTGTAGAAGCTAAAAAAGCAAGCTTCACTAATCAGGTGAAATAATACGCTTAGAAGCATATGGATGAGTAGTTTGGTATATGTTGTAATGTTCAAAACTGCATATTGCTTAAAACTCTGCACAAGTTCAATGAAATGCTTTTCTAAAGGAAGTTTTACTTATACTGCTAGCTGGGGAATGGGAGGGGGTTACTCATGTCTTCACTGCCATCCAGTGTAAGGTACAGCTTGAACCATTCTTCATCTTCTAGGTGTAATTTGTGTGTGAATCCATTTTGTACTGTCCCTGCTTGTTGTGGACCCACACCACTGATACTGCAAGCTTTATTTTCCCTAAATATATCAAGTGTGTCTCGTTGGTCATTGCAGAGTCCTGCTGTGGTTATGAGGTCATGTATCTTGTCTTATTCTTCACTTTTGTGCAGTCCAGAACAAGCTTTTTCTCCTATGTGAGGAAGAAACTTCAAGTCTTCCCTCAGTGAGCTGGAAATTCTGTCCTTCTTCATTCTCCTGTTGTGAACTAGAAAACCATATCAGCCTTCTGCAAGGTACAATATTTGCTTTTTACTTTTTTTTCCTCCTTGCTGTGAAACTAGCTATTATATTTGTGATCAGCAAAGTAGAGGGAAATTGTGGATATTGCAAATACATTGTGTATTTTCACCATTGTCTGGATGTGCTTGTGTTTTGTATTTTGATGTATGAGGGTTTTTTAAAACTAAAAGTAGTAATGAGCTAGCATTAGTTTCTTTAGTATGATCTGCATCACAGTCAACAGGTTGCTTGTAAAAGTTTGTGTGGTGCTGTGTACATGCATAGTCATAGCACGTTTGTGTCTAGTGAAGCAGGTGCTGGATGGTGGCCATTTTAGCTGCTTGTTTTTATCACTAGCTCTTTTAACTCAAGATTAATGTCTTGTGTGACTGCATGAAATCTGGTCAGCCCCCTGTGTTTGGTACCCTCTGTTTTTTGTATGATTCTTTTTACTGCAGTATTTCAAATTCTGTAGGTAGTGATAATGCCTTTTAAAATGTCTCTTTGAGGCCAGGGAACACCTAGATTACACACCCTGGAGCTGAGACACTGGGGCTGAAAGACTCATCCAATGCTATGTAAGAAGTATGTGTCTGCAGGTTGTGGCCTAGTGTCAATAACGTGATTTTTATCCTCTGTTAGTGGAGACCAGGTTACTGTGAATCATAAAACTCGTCCTATGAAAAAAGTACCAAGGATGTGAAATATGGTTCCACTTGGCCCATTTTGTCTCTGTACAAACATCTTGGTGTTCTTTAACAGAAGCTGCTAAATTATGGTCAGAATTATATTCAGCATAATAGGCACAAATACAAAAATTATTGAATTGCACAAATACTTAAAAAATTGAATACTATTCAATAGCAGAAGTATTGCTGTGATTTACTGTTGCAGTTACTAAGTCTTGTTTGCAACTCCAGCAATGTAGCTGTACCATTTGAACTGAAGGAAACTGCTAGCATTTAAGTTTACAACTTGATGAGCAGTGCAGTTTAACGGGATGTTGCCTTCAGCACCAAAGCTGATTTAGAATACTACAACTGTTATGGCAGTTTGCCACTTTTTTGACTGTGGTTGCACAGCTGTTAGTGAGGCTTTGTGATGATATCAGATCACTGAACTGATCCAGCTTGAAAATAACTTCACAAGAACAAAAGAAATTGGTGTGGAGGGCAGCTGTTTTTCAGCTGACTTAACTGCTGCAGTTTGCTAGTACGACCATCTGTAGGGTTGTCCTATGTGGAACGTGTAAATGGCAGTGGAGAGGCAGAAGAGAAGTGGAATTAGTAGAGTGAGACCTCTTAGCTTCTTTTGCTGTTGAGAAAACAGATAGTGAGATTGCTCTTGGCATTCCTTTAATCTAGTCAAGAGAGAGAAACTTGTTGATTATCTTCTGCAACAGCTGTTGCTGCCACCCAGTCTGCATCCTAGCCTAAATCTCACTTTCTGTACCCATCAGGCCTTTTCTTCTGTTGCTGCAAGCTGTAGCATAGCAAAGCCTGTGGACATACCTGTGCCTGCAAAGGGAGTAAATGGGCTGGATTCTCCTTGCGCTGTTTTGTACTGAGAACTTCCTGCCCCTCTCTATCAGGGAAAATAATTTGCTTTTTTCTGTTGCTGAATTTGTTTTCATGAGAAGTTCTTTGCCTTAGTACTGTTGTGAGGCAGCTAAATACCAGGGCATACATCCATGCAGCTAAATGATAACTAAGTTGTAGCAGAGGTGTGCCTGTTAATCTCCAGGTCTCAGCATAACTAGTCCCGGTAGTAGTAGCTGGGGAAGCAGTTAGGGATCAGTTAAGCAATCTGGACATCCATAAATTGAAGCATCCGGATGGAATACACCTGCGGGTGCTGAGGGAGCTGGCAGAGGTCATTCCTAGGCCATTCTCCATCTTCTGTGGTAAGTTGTGGGCAACAGGAGAGGTGCCTGAGGACTGGAGGATAGCAAATGTCACTCCAGTCTACAAGGAGGGCAAGAAGGAGGACCCAGGTAACTATAGACCGGTCAGCCTCACCTCCATCCCTGGCAAGGTGATTGAACAACTTCTTGTCACTATCTCTAGGCATATCAAGGATGAGGGAGTCATTAAGAGCAGTCAACATGGTTTTACCAAGGGAAAGTCATGTTTGACCAACCTTATAGCCTTCTATGAGGAAGTAACTAGGTGGATAGATGATGGTAGGGCAGTTGATGTGGTTTGATTTCAGTAAAGCATTTGACACTGTCTCCCACAGCATCCTCGTCAATAAACTGAGAAAGTGTGGTCTTGATGGTCAGGTATTGAGGTGGATCATGAACTGGTTGAAAGGAAGAAGTCAAGAGAGTTGTAGTCAATGGGACACACTCTAGTTGGAGGCCTGTGACTAGTGGAGTCTCTCAGGAGTCGGTACGGGGATTGGTGCTATTCAATATTTTTATCAGTGACCTGGATGAGGGAACAGAATGTGCCCTCAGCAAGTTTGCTGATGACACTAAACTGGGAGGAGTGGCTGACACACCAGAAGTCTGTGCTACCATTCAGCAAGACCTAGACAGGCTGGAGAGCTGGGCGGGGAGAAACTTGATGAAATTCAACAAGGGCAAGTGTAGAGTTTTGCATCTGGGGAAGAACAACCCCATGTACCAGTACAGGTTGGGGGCTGACCTGCTGGAGAGCAGTGTAGGGGAAAGGGACCTGGGGGTCCTGGTGGACTGGAAGATGACCATGAGCCAGCAGTGTGCCCTTGTGGCCAAGAAGGTCAATGGCATCCTGGGGTGCATTAGAAGACGTGTGGTTAGTAGGTAAAGGAAGGTTCTCCTCCCCCTCTCTTCTGCCTTGGTGAGGCCACATCTGGAATATTGTGTCCAGTTCTTGGCCCCACAGTTCATGAAGGACAGGGAACTGCTGGGAAGAGTCCAGCACAGAGCCACAAAAATGGTTAAGGGGGTGGAACATCTCCCTTATGAGGAAAGGCTGAGGGAGCTGGGTCTCTTTAGCTTGGAGAAGAAGAGACTGAGGGGGGACCTCATCAATGTTAATAAATATGCTAAGGGCACGTGTCAGGAGGATGGAGCCAGACTTTTTTCAGTGATGTCCAGTGACAGGACAAGGGCAGTGGGTGCAAACTGGGTCATAGGAGGTTCCATGTAAACGTCAGAAAAAACTTCTTTCCTGTGGGAATGACAGAGCACTGGAACAGGCTGCCCAGGGAGGTTGTGGAGTCTCCTTCACTGGAGACATTCAAAACCCACCTGGACGTGTTCCTGTGTGATGTGCTCTAGGTGATCCTGCTCTGGCAGGAGGGGTTGGACTTGATGATCTTTCAAGGTCCCTTCCAACCCTAAGATTCTGTGATTCTGTGAGCAGGGAGGTACCAAGGGTGGCAAGCTGATGGGAGCCCTGGGTCTGTTCTGGTCTTGTAGCCTCTACTGGCTTCTGTCTTGTGTTAGTTTGCTGCTCCTACTGACTGGCATGCATGGAAAGGTTTCCCAGTGCTGGAATGGACTTCTGTTTAGTTACATAAGCTCTTGTGAAATCTTCTGCCATTAGCCACAAGAGAGCAGATAAGCATTTTGTCTTGGATTTGTTAAAGACTTGTTGTTTCTTCCTGAAATCTGAACTTGATTTTTTTCAGTTTGTGAAGAGGATTAACTGCATGAGATATCACATCTCAGACTGAGGTTTGCTCATTACAGCTGATTTTTGAGACAACAGCAGGGTCACAGGCTGTGTGTCACATAGTCTTAATGAGTTTTTTTTAGGTTCCTAGAGGTTTCTTAAAAATTTGGGAAATGTGTTTTCTTTGTCTGCTCTTTTTCCTTCAGCAAACTCACTTGTTGGTAAATCATCCTTAATGCTCAAGACAAAGAGGAACAGGGAATAGCCATGTTTGTGTTTTGGTGATGTAAAAATGCATTGCAGTCACCACAGAAGATCAGTGAAGATGTTTATTTTGGGTCAAAACAGCCATCTTCATGTTTCTGTACCTTTCCTAACCCAAGTCGCAAAGTCGTAGGATTATTAAAAAGGAATTTAGAAATTAATGATCTTCCTGTTAGGGCTATATGTACAAAGCTTCAGAGGATGATTGGACTAAATGGAAAGATTCTGACATTCCCTTCACACTGCTAAGGTAACTTTCTGCCTTTAAAGATTCTTCAAATGTACTTTCCCTTTGTATTTAATTAATGTTTCAGTTTTAATGTGTCATGAGTCAAGGCTTTTTGCCTGAGAATAGCTGTGTTTGTATGAGACCATGCCCAGGTTTACAGTGTGGCGGTTGGCTCTGCATGGGTTTTTGGTGCTTCCTCCTGGATAGGAAGGTGTGTGTGTGCAGTGGTATATGGTTGGCTTGTCTGCCAGTCATTGATAACAGTAGCACATTGACTTTTTTTTAACCTCTAGAAAGGAACCAAAACCATCTCAGGTAAGAACACTGAACTTTATTTTCAATAGTGCTATTTGAGTTTTTTGCATCACTTTATTATTTAGTGTCAAGTTTGACATTGAGAGCTCAAGTAAGGGACGGGGATGTGTCACAGACTTTGTCTTTAGGTTGTACTTCTCTTGTTCTAATGTCTTAAAAATTTGAGATGGCTTGTGTTCTGATTTGTTTGAATATACAAGTGTTTTTATATGAGTAATTCTAAAAAAATATTTTGAAGGCAATAAATAATCCTGTTCAGCCATTTTTCCTCTAGTGTGTCTGCTGACTATATTAGGAAAAGTTTATCTGGGGATGGAGTGGTGAAAATTTACCTTCTTAGCTGATGGAGGACTTCCTGTGTAGTGTAGTCTTTTGGCTTTTGAGTTAAGGTAAAGATTACTGCACCTTTATGCTCTTCATAGTGCAGAGCATAATAAGCAGATCCGCACCTGAAGGTGCAGATCAGGATCTCCTCCATTTTAACTTGTGATACATGTTACAGTCTGTACAGGGAGTAAAAGGAATGGTCCTGATTTCTGTGGTGTCGAGATTGCATCTTACCCAGTCCACCCAGCTCCTGTGCACCAGGAATAATGTCATTTTACGCTGGCTCTGAGTGGTCTTGTTTTCAGAGCTCTCAATAAATAATCCTGGAAAAAACCAAAAAAAGGTAAGCACACGTGGCTTACCTTGCATAGAGGAGCATACCCTGAAGTCAAACTTCAAGTTCTGTCAAAACTCTGGTGTCTTTGCTTGGTTTGGAGTGATGTGGAAGTTATTAGGGATGATCCCATAAAGGATATTGCAGTGCAAGAAGGCAGGCACACAGTGAGGTGTTTGAGGGACTGGTGCTTTTAGTCCTTTACACCCTGTTCAATCTTGCACACACTTTGAGGAAAAGAAACTTTCATCTTCTGAGTGGTAGTTAGCGGTCCTGGGAGGGAAGAGAGATGTCCCACCAAGTTCAGTCACTTTGTTAAATGCTGAAACAAAGGAAGTATTATGAAGAGGTTTTTGGCTAGGAAACAGAAAACCTTTTCATGGGAGGCCCCAGCTTCTGGTTTTGTTTTTAATACAAACATGATGATGTAACAAGTAATCTCATTAAATAATGATACTTGTACATTTCATGTTGTCAGGTTTTGTTTACATTGTAAACCTTTTGCCAGCTATTCATAGCTCGATGTAGTAGCACACTAAAATATTTTAAATTGAAAGTGCATTATTGTGTATTTCTAAGTGGCAATGGAATCTAAATTGGAACTTTGCTTGTGATCTTTGCAGGTCTTTACACTAGAAATAGTTTGCAGCTACTGGGAATGCAGATGAGTAAGGATGATAGTGTTTTATGATCGCTTTTTCCTTGGTGGTTAGACTTCTGCTGTAATGTGTATTGGAGATCCTGTGGAGAGATGTGGTGTTGCTTTAATGTTCAGTCATGGCAATGTGGTGATTCTAAGCATATGCAAAAGCAGAGATGATATTGTCAGAGGCAGTTTGGTATCTGGTTTCTGGGCAGAAAAACACATAAAATATTACAGCTTGGTGAACAAATAGTGGAATTAACTATGAGATATTATAAGTACCTAAAATTGAAATACAAATACCTATGCCATTTTAAGATACCTTTTAAAATTCTGTTGTAGCTTGACAGAACAATGAATTTAGGAAAAGTTTTAGTGATACTGATTCTGAGAAGGAAGAGTTTCAGACCTCTTCAATAAAATAATCTACAGTAATTCAGAAGGACCTCCTAAATAGCAATGTGGATTGCAAATTACTTGTTTCATTTATGTAGGAATGTCTGCTAAAATGCTGACATTAAAGTAACATTTCATTTGTTTGCTTTTTTAAATATAGTTTTCCAGAGCTAAGATTAAAGAATGAGTAGCTTACAACTTTGTAAGACAGTTCATGTACTGCTTCATGTCTGAAATGTATTGTTAGGGATGTTTTATTCAAAGTCTTATGCTTCAGTGTTTGAAAAGAAGAAACTCCAACAGTAGGAGGAGCACCCTACTCATTAGCCCTCAAAACTTTTAATTAAGTTTTTGAGTATTGTAAGCTATTATCTGCTCAGTCTCGAGCTCTCTGTCTGGAATTATGTAGAACATGGGCAACTAATTTTTAGCTGTCTGTGGAGAAATATTTTAATTGTCTGCCTATGTTAAACAGCAGATTCAATGTACTGAGGTGTTCTCATGCAAAATAGCCAACAAACATACCAGTGACTAGCTAGACTGGCTATTTTGTAAGGCTGTCGTTTAGAGTTTGCAAGGCTAGTTCTCTTTCTTTAGGTTACTATCAAACTATCAGGTTTTGTTGTGTGTTGGTGTATACATGGATGTGACTTTTGTCATGTGCTTTGCGTACACTTACAGTGAAGTCCTGAGTGTTAATGCAGGCAGACAGACCCCACCTAGGACTGCCTGTGCTGTTTGACTAGCTGTTTGTAGCAGAGTGGCAAGATGGGAGGTTTTGAGCAGCGAATTAATACTGACTCACCTACAGCCTATACAGCATGTAATGAAGGCAGTGTTTCCCTCATTTATGTCTCCTTACCTCAACAGACTGCGTTTTTATTATTATGTGAGCAAAGGCCTCCCTGTTGTGCTGTAATTATCCATGTGTAAGCGTACAAAGCTTCAGTATACAAGAAACAACCGGTTGTGAATCACTCTTTGGATTTATTGGTGCTCAAATTGGGATTATTGCCTTATGTTAGCAGCTGAATCTATCAGTTAACTTCCTCTTTCCCATAATAATCCAGTGAGTCATTAAACTAATTATTCTAGTGCTAGTTAGTACCCTCAGTTTTTTCCATTTCTGCATAGGCTTGTTTGCAAAGGGTTGCCTGTAATATGCACTTGTCTCTCTTGATTTTAAAAGATACGGTGCTTACTGTGGGAGAGCTGAATGTGTTTTAAGATTAATGTACCTTGCAACAATAAGAAAGGAAATTATCTCTGTTTCAGCAAAGTACATTGACAGTATTTTCTTACTATGTGAATGGTTAGAAATGTTGCTTAGACAGGAAAAAAGAGCCATGGTCTCTTGTCTCTGGGGGCCCCCGGTTTCTAGAATTAGCTGGATTTCTTTGTGTTCTCAGCTCCATTGTACTAAAGCCCAAACAGTGCATGCCTCGCATGTTAGTGACTTCTGAGTTTCTTTTCACAAGTCTGTTCAATATTTGAACCTACTCAGCTTCATTCTGCTTCACATGCTTTATGTCACAGAGGTGATAGGAACTCTACAGGCTCGAAAATGCACCTGAAGATTGACATGTTGAGGTGTCAGGGACCAGCACCCTCTTTTACGTTAGTGTCTTCAGAGGAAAAGTTGTAAGGATCCCTACAGTAGTTGTGTACTACAGAACTCATCTTTGAACCTTCTCAAGAAAGATCACATAGTTGAGGTGCATTTGTGATCAGACTGTGAGTTTGGTGCAGACCTAAAACGGTTGTGCATCATATGAGTATCCTACCTCATATTTTTGGTGCTTGAATTTATTTACCTGTGATGTAAGAATGATACTTTTTAAGCAGCTGTTTGATCTTATGTGGAGGTGTCAATCATTAACTACTAAGTAGCTGTGAACATCTGCACAATTACTAGGTGCAGTCACCTTTAGCACTTGCCTTTACTCCTCCCAGTTTGTGCATACACATGGCAGAGATTGTAATTTGGAATGGCCCTTACTTGTCTCACCACTTGAATCGTGGTTCCAAGTTTGATATGAAATGGCAATATGTGATTCCAGAATGTGAAACCTAATCAAGACCCTTTCGTTCCTACAGTTGGTGTTCCCTTTGTTAGTTTGCTGCACAGGGTTCTCAATTACAGCCTCTCCCTCTGACACCTGCAGCAGCTGAAGTGGTGAGATCTGAGTCCCGGTGTTCTTTGGGTGAACAAGGAAAGCCTCTTCTAGGGTAAGTGTGTGCCCTGGTGCAAAGATTGAAGTGAGGCTTCTGTCTGGACACAGCTTTTCCATACTTGCCCACAACTCTTTTATGTGGGAAAAGGCCCCTCTGGCTCTCACTAGCAGTCATCCCAATGGCAGCCTTCCCCGGGCCCTGAATCAGCCTTGTGTCAAACGTGGCTTGGCACAGCTGGCAGAGGGAAGGCATCAGTGCAGTGTTGTTGCGGAAGACTGATAGCGACGAGATGTGCATCTGGGGTGTATGTAATATATTACCATAAAGAACTGATGCATAAACATAATCTCTGGCCAGTTTGGGTCTATGTTTAGCTTATAAATGAATTGTGAAAGTTACCTTCGTTTGAAGGACTGCCTTAACTCCTTGGTCACAATGTGATACCATACAACAAAGGGTAGCTTTGCATGCTTTATTCATCTCGCATCAGATTGTGTTTGAGTAGTTAAAAGTTCTGTTTGGAGAAAAAAAAAAAAGCCTAGTGCACAGACAGCTTTTAATTAGATTAAGGCAGTTAGTGAGAATTGTAGTAATAAAAGCATCTGTACTGATTGTGTATTGGGAGGTGAGTAGCTTAGCTTCATGATTTTAAATAGTAACATACATTACCAGGTAATAATCTAATTTTAATTGTACATTTGCCTTTCAAAAGGGAGGTTTTGCAGACTGATGCTTTTTTTTTTTTTTTTTCCCCTGCAACCTAAAGCAGGCTGCCAGAACACCGAGGCGGTTTATTTCACAAATCTACACCACAGCAGTTATGAGAAAATCTATTTAATTTATTTCTATGTATGGCATTTTAGTAGCTCTTACTTCAG
This sequence comes from Apus apus, assembly GCF_020740795.1. NCBI lineage: Eukaryota > Metazoa > Chordata > Aves > Apodiformes > Apodidae > Apus > Apus apus. The sequence goes on along the minus strand of NC_067312.1, from coordinate 36,934,422 downwards.
CTGAATCTTACCTGCTCATGACTGCATCCCTGTGCCAGGCTGACTTTGTGATCAGAGAGGGACTGAAAGTCAGTGGTGGACAGTAGTGTCAAGCAGTTCATAGTGCTTTGCAGAATTTAAGGGGATTTCCCGTTGGTTGGGAGGGTCTCAAGGAAGAGCTTAAGTCTAAAATTATCATGTTCAGTTTATTTTAATATGAAATTAACTGGTCTACTTGTATGTTGTTCATCCAGATACTAGAGATTTGAGTTTAATTTATGCAGCTAACAAATATGATCTGAAATTCCTTCAGTCTTCTAATTTATTTGTTCATGCAAGCCTGATTTCTTTAGTGTCCAGTCTGTCTTTTTTAATGTCTGGTATATGACTGATTTAATATGCAATAGCAGGATAGCATCAGGAGGTAAAGCAAATGTGAAAGCACAAGTACATTGTTTGTTTGGAATGGTTCAACGGGAGGTTAAAATGCCAGTGGCAATTTCAACTGCCTTCAGCTGAAGCTAGGTGTGTAATAACAGGCTGTGTTAGGAAATAATTTGTAAGTTGTTGCTTGGTTTTGGGGTTTTTTTTGGTCACAGCTTGACATTAGTAGAAAAAATTGGTTTTGCTTTGCTATATCTGCAAATGATGATAAAGTGCATGATAAGAAGTGCAGCTCAGAAAAGTTGAGTTAAAAACAAAGGATGCCTTAGGATATTTTTGTTGGCTGCTATTGAGCAATGTCTTGATTTTTAAAAAGCAGAAAGAATTTGTCTTGAACTTCAGGTCTGATTGCAGGGATGCTAAGTTTCGTTCAGGATTTTAACATGTTTGTTGAAATGTAAACATTTTTCTCAGTGTTTGTGACCATGTAATATTGTGCTAATGCATCATAAAGTATATGAAAACTATGAGAAATATGTATGCTTTTAAGAAGTAGTATGAAAGGGAAGTAAGTACTTAAAATGAAACTTATGTTTTCCGTTTGCAAGAATCTCTAGAGGTACTAATGATGAACCTCTGACTGGAATTTGGTAACTGCTTGGGTTAAAACTTTGTTGCAGTAGCAACCACAGTAAAATTTTTGTTTGCTTCCAGTGCTCATTTAGTATTGTTTATCATATGAGGATTTATGAACACATTTTAAGCATTGAGGGCTGTGGCATCTACGGGCAGCAAAGCTGAAGCTGAAAAGGTTGAGAACAAACAGTTTTTGACTGACTTTTCAGTGGTACTTCTGCTAAATGAAACAATAATCAGCAGTTGGCACAGGGAGATGGAGGGTTGGGGTTTTTCTGTGGGACCTCAAAACATTTTGTGTATTTGTTGCTTCTGCTTAACAACTGTAAAGGGCATTTAGAAAGTGCTTTGCACACTCTTGAGAAAAACTGTAAGATATGTATCTACAAAGTGAGAATGGTAGTACAGGGTGGTAATATACTTGAGAGCAGGATTGGCAGGAGCACCCCCAAGGTTGGAAGGTGGAGAAATAAAATTCTTTTATGGCTTTCTGATTTCTGTGGGGTTTGCTAGATACTGTGTCTTTGTTGCTAAAACTAAATGTAAAGTTACAAATTTTATACAGCATACCTGATGCAATTTTGCATTTTGTTGAAAAATTAAATCTAGCTGGTACGTGAAATCGAGTTGTTCAATCAGCTGCAGCTGGTTCATGTAACTTCAGTTCTGGTTGTGTAGATTTGTAGACAGTATGTTAAAAAATGCATATAAATTTTATATGCATCTATAAGGACATACTTCAGCTTACTTCTGAAGGGCCTTTCTGGACTCTGGGTTTATGTAAGAACATTTTAGGATTTATGTAAGAACTTGAATGTATCTTGCATGGTTTCGTAGTTCTGAAGATAGAAATTTTACAGATTGCTTAGGTCAGTACTGTCATCCTCATGGGTAACTGTGTCTTGCTCGTCATACAGTTCTGTTGTTCCTGCTACCTTTAGTCAGTGGCCAGGAGAATGTCTAGAAACCAAAACCCATAGCAGCTTGTTTCCTGCTGATGTTTGATAAAAATCTGTTCTGAAATACAATTTCAGTGGCTTGATCTCTCTGGAGAGTACAGGCATGTAGCAGCATGTCTTAAAATTTTAGTTGCTGATACTTACATCCCATCTAATAGATATTAGAAACAACGACATCAGTTGAACAGTGAAGCAGTCTTCAACTACATATCTAATTTTTTTAATTGATTTTAAGTTCATTACTATTACAGAATTCCATGAAATAGGTAATTGGATAAATTGCATAATCTCTGTACAGCAAGATTTTCCACTTAGGAAAAAAAAAAAGCATTAACGTGTTAGATCTTTTTATGGACCATTAGCGCTTAATAAAAATAGACAAAACCTGCAGCATTCACCTCAGATGCTGTAAACTGAAAGACAGCATGCTGCCTTCTTCATTGCTGCTCTCCTGTATGGCGTAAGAAGTAACCCAGTTGAAAGTGGTATCTTAAGAATTGACAAGGCAGAAATGGACAGTCCAGTTTATTCCAAAGCAAAGTGAAAACTTACAATAGCAAGAATAATGAGACTTTTAAAATACAGCCTATCCTTTCAGCATTGGGGTTGTTCATACTTTCCGGTTTTTGGAGGTGAGGAACAAGGAAAGTGACAGGAGTGTTATAGCATGGTTCTGCAAAGGAAATAAGGATGTCAGGGACTCTGTAATTCCATTATTTGGCCTATCATTTTCTTCTGTGGGCTCCAGGTTATTTGGTTATCTAACTAAAACACAGACACTTTCCCTTAAGAGATTTCTTACCTGAAGATGCAGTTGTTGGTGTCATACTACGTGAGAATAACAGGGAGATTTCATATGAAATTGTCTTTATGCTTAGAGCTAATACAAGCATTCAAGTAGTTTCCCTTTTAGACCACTCTGAACTGTGGAATTTCAGGGGGAAGTGTTTTTCTGTTGTTTCCTTATCCTTAGTTTTGCTGTTCCTATTCTTTATGGATCCTTCTTCAGCTATTGCAGTGAAGGTGGGATGTTTTTTTTGAGTTGGTGACATACATACTTCCACTTTATTTTTTTAAACAAGGCCTGGTTCTCCATGCAGCTAAGTATGGGAGTAATTTTACTAAGGCCATAGTGGTGTGGGAAAGGAAGACACTTTTCTTCAGAAATAATATTGCTTCTCTTATTTTTGAGTAATCTCTTGTGAAACCTAAATTTATTCCTAATTATGAATGTTGTCCAGGAAAATGCCTCAAGGGAGTGGATGTGGACTGTTAATTATTCACTTATTCAATTTTGGCATCATCATTGTATTTTTGCAAATATTACAGGCCCAGAGAGATAATGATGCATCTTGCCAAGTAATGGGAGGAAACTATTTTGGAAAAAGTGTGCAGTGACAAAGTTAGAGTGTAAGAAGATAGTGAGGAAGCTTGCTCACACAGGACGGCACATACTGCAACATACAGTCAAAATGATGTTGATTTAATGAGCTCCAAAGGCATTCCTTGGTCTCATACCTCAAATTTAACATGGATAAAATGGTGTGTTTTGCAAAAAGCCTACATGGGATATATTTATGGACTATCTTCATGTTAAAAAATACTAACAAGTCTAATTTGACACAGTTTTGAAGGTGGAGGAGAAAATAATGCTGTATTTTTTTTCCTCGTTATCAAATATGTGTTTTCCTGGTAACAGTTACGTAACAATGAGCTGCAATATGAGGAAAACAAGTGTGTTTAAAGTTTTCCTGAGAGCATTATTACATCTTAGTGGTGGAATGTGGAGATTAAGCTAGAAATGGTCTAGCAGGAGCATGGATCAGTTGAAACGATGAGATAGTCCCGATGTTGTATAGGAAATAGCACTCATAACGATTTCAGTGAGCACATGAAGGAGCAAGCCTGATGAATGGCATATTTTTAGCTAGGAATTATGTCATCATGTCCAGAATGAGGCACAGTGAGAAAAAATTTTATTTCTGCATGGTGTCTCTTCTTCTGTGGTATGACGAATAGAGGCCTCAAGCACTGCATGATGAGTGCAGTGCTTTCTGTTCGGTCCTTGCAACAGGCAGTGTGTGACTGAGGTCTGTGCAAAAAGAAGAGAGGTGAGCTCCATCTGTGGTTACAAACTGCTATACTGAAATTCGCACATTGATGCTGTTTGTTGAAATATGTCCTCAAGATGTAAAGGCGGGTAAATCACAGTAGTGATATCCTGTCTTGCTCTCTCAGATCCTATAGTTAATCTTGAATTTGACTTAGAGGAAGAAAAATACTATGTGTGCAACCTTTTATTATTCTTTAGTCTCTTTATGTGATCTATTTTGCATGGTGTAAAGACTGAGGAAAAGGAGTGCAAGAGTCTTAGGTGTCTGTAGTAAAAGCTCTGTAATCAAATAACATGTTGCGGAAGGGACATCACTCATTTGAGCCTTTTCTGGTTTATCATTACTGTGCTTCTCATCCCTCCTAACAGGTAGGAAAGGAACTGAAACTTATTTTTGTTCCGTTTGGAAGAACAGTGTAACACAGAACTTCAGCAAAATAAGTACATGTTCACATCTTGCTCCTTTGTCTCCTCCACTTAACTCAGAGGTTCCCTTTGTAATCATCAAATTCTCCCACACAGAGACTATGCAAGCAGAACCTTTTCTGCTTGCAAAACTTCCTGCTACAGAACATTGTACACCTAGACTTCTAAATCTGTCTGGTTTGCATGGTAAAGCACCATTTGGAGTCCTCTCAAATGTGGACGGTAATGCAACCTTAGCTGCTTGGCAAGGTTTTTAAAATATGCTTCACCAGCATCTTCTACTAAGATTCAATATATTTGAAATAGCAGTGCAGAAGGATGCTTCACAGTATTGACAGCATGTACTTAAAAAAATACAAATAGTGTTTAATATCTTGCTGAATTCTTCAGTACATTTGTTTGCTTTTGTAAAGATATAATCTGGTTATTAAGCTGTAGAACTGAAGCATTATCTCCTTTTGCACTGATTTCCTGGTAATAGAATTCTTAGTATCATTGCATTTGTTTTAGCACAACATCCAGGTGGTAATTTGGATTGATCAATCAGCAAATACTGCTTTTCTTTGATGCATGTCTGTGAGTATAAACTATGCACTGGCTAGAAAAAAAAAAAAACAACTTAGCTGTCTATTGAAAGAAGATTAGGAGGCTTGGTAGTTAGAGGTGTGAAGAATTAATAAAGACTCAAAATTTATCGAGAGAGATGAATAGGGCCCTGATTTTTCTCTATTTTGGCAGTCTAAAACTACAACTATTTCAAACAGAACTGTGCCTATAATGTGGTGTAACTATTCAGTTGAGGAGTTTGGGATAACAATGTTATGCACTGACGTGAAGGGTAATAAACATCTTATCTCACACAGGTAAAACAGCTGCAGGTAGGTACCAAATAGCAGAGTATGAAAAAAAACCTGTATGTATACCTGTAAATATAATCTTTCACTTAATCTGAAAGCTTAATTTCTGTGTGTAGTTTGTGGTTCATCTAATAATAGTTCATGGTAAATACCTGAAACTGATGAAGCCAAGGCGAGAGAATGCTTTCTTTTCACAGCAGCTTGGTGTAGGCAAATGAAATTTACTGTAGGAAACGGCTCAGGTTTGCTGACCCCATCGCAGGCTTCTGCATGAGCCAGTTCTGCTTTGTGTGCACAGTATCCCTCCAATGGTGTTTTGCAGGTACATCTCTTCAAGCTTTACAATGATTGCCTCTGCAGCTAAGCACTACTGCACTTTGGGTTTGGCTGCTTGGTTTGTTCTAATCTTTGATCTTGACCATGGATTGATGCTATTTTGTATAGACAGTAGTTGCCTGACAACAGGCAAAAGGAGCAGGACTGAATATATCAGGCCCTTTCTGTGAGATCACAGTTAACTGACCTTTCTGTATGTTGAGACAAAAATATTGACTTGAGGATAAAAATGGAGGTTATTTTCTTTGCTCTTTTCCCTGCAACGTAACTTTATACTATATCAGCTGTTTATTGAATTTTTATTCCATACCCCCCACCCCTGACTGTACTTTTGGCTACTGAAAGTTAGGGACATAGAATGTGTATTTTTAATAGACCAAAGCAGAAAGCCTTTCTATTAATGTATTTCCTATTACCATGTGCTTCTCTTTCACTTAGCCTCCCTTGTGCCCCAGCTAGTATTGCTTTCCATGCCTTTTCTCCTCCCAGTTCAACCATGCACAATCTCTTGTTGAGTCTCTCCCTCACCTTCTTGCCTCTTTTTCACATTTTTCTTTATTTGCCAAATCGCTGTGCTCTCTTGCACCCTTTCTTTCTGTTTTATGTGTGAAAATCTTCAAAGTGAAAGTATGCTTTTCAGCTTGTTTTAGTTTTCTTCCTGCTGTGAGGACATAAAGACAGCAAAGGAAATAAGCATCGCCAAGACTAGGCCAGAGAGACTTCAATAGCTTTGGCTACCCTCAGAGCAAAGAGGTGTGTACACCCTCATGGAGATACATGCCATGAAGATATGAAATACACCTACAGATTCCTCTTCTATCCATTAACCCTGGTAAGTGTCAGCTCTTGGAAGCTGTATTTGTTACACAGAGCTGTGCCACCTTACACTTGGTGGTATGGAAGGAGATAATTCCAAACCAGTGCCGAGACCACAGTGTCCAAGTTTAGGACCTGAAGGGCCTATTGATTCAAGATATTATTCTGAAACAGGTGTTTGAACATGGGCACGTTGTTTGGTAGAGCAAGCATTCAAGAGTTATTTAATTAGAAAACCTCATTATCACTTTTCATGATTCAGAGAAACTCCCAAGTGAAGCATCTGCCGAAGAGCATTGCAGGACTCCTGCTTTACCTTTGTGAGGGGAGAGTGGTTTTCCATCTGCTGCAGGGTTGAGGCTGTGTCCATCATAGCCTCACTTAGCATCGTCCTCACAACTCCTACATACTTTTGACCAAAAGGCAAGGCAAGACCTGTATCGCCAAATCAGTGCTTTCTTCTGTAAGGTATTTGCTTTGAAGGCAGATATAAGTAGCGTCCACTTTTTCTGGCTATTACGTGGGTTCAGTGCTAGTCACTGCTAGTTAACAGCAGCTTTTTTTAATGTGGTACAGCACACTTGGTCTGGCTTGTGAGGCATCTTACAGCACCTGCCCTTCCTCTGTTGTTCTCGCGTGTGCTTTCACTAACTTGCATACACACGCATTTGAATAATACAGTGCACTGCAAGAAGACCATTCACACCACCATCACCAGTTTGGTGACCTTCTGCTGCACCTGCAATGAAGGGGCCGTCTCTGTCCTGTGGCCATTCTTGCTGCTAGACTGATGGTGAGGAGTAAGCACACAGAGTACTTTGGCTGGTCTTGGCTATTTTCTGGTCCTGTATTTGGGGGTCCTTAGTAACTAGTACAGGGCTACGGTTCTTTGCTCTTACAAGGATACTGTATTGCAAGGAAAATTGAAGACCAGCCTCTTCATTGTCTGCAAAGTAAAAGCATAGCTAGCTAGTCCAAAATAATAATGAACATCCTTTTTTTCTTACTAAGCTAATTGTCAGGCTGTTTATTCCTGGCAACAGAGCACAAAACTAAGAGGTTTAGAATGTAAGAGCACATTGCTTACAGCAACTACTGAAAGGCAATTTTCTATAAGTATATTTAAACATATGTGCCTTTCAGCATGCTGGTTCATGTCACTTTGGACTAAAAAAATAAAATATTGCATACTAATAACTGGTAAAATTCTAGGTTGGAAAAAATAATTTAATTTATTTAATCATACATTCCGTCTGATTAATGCCAGATAAGGCGTATCAGAAAGTGAAGTATCACATTGTATACTTTAAATCGTAAGAACACTCTGTTCCTGTAAGAACCTATTGATTTAGTGGTGGGGTTTTTTCACTTTAGTTTATTGAAACTGTACAATCGTCATAGCCGGTGACTATATTTTATCTTGTTGGAATTTTGTTCTCTTTCTAGTTAATGATTCATAAACCAGTATGCATTAGGCAAAAGGTGTGATTAATGTGTCTTGTGTTCTTTCTAACTACTGTAAGCTGTATTTTTACCATTTGAAAAAACCATGGTGTGGGCCTGACTGGCTAGCTGACAGATGATACTCTTTTCTAACCTAGTCATAATGATGCTTCTAAGCCACTTAAAATGATGCACTAAGGGGTGTAGATAGCGTTTCAGAGAGCTTCTATGTGAAGGAAGGAGATTCGTATTCAGACCTCTCAAGAAGTAAAAGACCTCTTTCACTTGTGGGAAAACTCGCATTCATTTTCCTTGGAAGCGCTGACAGGTTCTGGTCTGTCCTCTTTAAAATCAGTGGTGTCAGACTGTGTATGGCTCTGCTGTTGAGTGCTCACCCACTGCTTGCTCTTGCGTGTGGTGAATTGTGTCCTTTTTAAGTCCCATTCTTACTGTGTTCACAATTATTTTTTTTTCAATATAGGAAAGCTAATTTACGTGCAGATGTATCCTTTGCTTATAGTGATAGCTAAAGATTTTTAATTTTCTTGTAATATTTCCATCTAGATTATTTTAACACAAACAAAAAGCTACCCATTTGTTGAAAATTCCCCAGGGCGGAAAACTGACGGTGCTTTTAGATTGTTTATGAGCTTGCATTTTTTTATACAAGAATGTTCATATTGGTGAAATAATGTGGAGTATAAAGCACATCAGAAAAATAATGGAGTGTTTTGGAACTGGCAAAAATATTTAGTAATGAATTAATTTTGCTTTCTTGCTGCCAAAACTGTTCAGGAGTAGATTTTTCAGTTTGGTTTGGCAGGTGGAAGACTGTTAGAGGACAATTTGCATCATTTGGTTGTAAATAACTGCTTACAAATTTCTGTTTGAAAACGTTTCTATCACCATTTAAAAGTTCTGTGGCTACACTTCAATACCTTAAAACAGCTGTACATATTTCTTCCCAAGATGTACCTCACATTCCTTAATGTTAGCAGGATATATTTGCATGCTGGTATGGTTTAATTCCTTAAAGTACACTTCAAGAATATTAATAATTTCAGATTAATGCAAAATTCAGCATGCTGTCAGGCTGCTGTCAGCCAAAAAGTAGTTTTTTGTTTTGATCTGCCCATGGAAGGCTGACTTAGAGAATGAAAGTATCAGTTCCTTATAAGGACAAAAGTAACCTTTACATTTAAGCAGCCCCAAGGTCAGATAATAGCATAACTTTTTAAAGTACTAGGAGTTCTTTTCATGCACTTAGTGGTGCGGTTGTGGTCTAGTAGTTGTAAAATTGCAGTCACAGTTTGGTAACAACTACATACCAGCTGTGACAAATAGCAGCTATTTCCTCACATCCAGAGCAGTTGTTTACTTCACTGGTTTCAGAATTTTATTTTATCATTCTTTATTTTTAAACTATTCTTGTCAGATGCAGCTTCTTAAATTTCTTTTTTCTCCCTTGAAGATTTCTCTGTAGTTTATAAAAAAGCATGTTAGAAGACTCATTTAAACCAAGAAAAGCTTCAGATTTTGTCATTTTATAAAGTTAGGAACTTTTGATGTATAGGAAACTGAATCTAATTGAAATTTTGGATGTAGGCATTGTTCTGTGCTGAGAATCATACAAGAGGGTTTTTAAAAAATAATTTTAAAGACTAAAGTGAGCTTTCTTTTAATTTCTAATTAAAACTAAGTTGGAGGAGTGCAAGGAAAACTTGTACTAATTGCAGTTTTTACTTTCCTAAAGGAAAATAAATAGCGGGGTGTTTCTTTAATTGTCATAACATAGTTTCTTATTCGGTACAGTAACTTGATGTCTCCCATTTGAATTTAGACATAACTTTCAAATTTGGTGCTTACATTGGTCTTCTATATCCATTCTTGAGTGCCCTTATTTTTCATACAAGTTGGACACCTGAAAACCAAGTGGTTGCTTAAATACACAGTTGGGTACCTGGTCTCAGCTGTTGTGTTACTGTAGATCTTTCCTCCAGGTTCATTTTGAACTTTGTTCTGGTGCTGTTGCTCAGCCCATTGGGCACTGCTGCTAACACTTCTTTCCGTCTCTCAGTCTTGTTTCCTGGTTTTGTCACAAGTGAACTTGAAACTTTTGAGGTTATGTGAAAGTATGAATGAAACAACTGAGACAATCAATTTCCTGTTTCGCAGTGGCCAAAGGTCTGACGTGTTGCATCGCCTTTCTCATTCCCTTCCAAGTTTCTTCCTGATCTCAGGGTAGTCCATATAAAAGCTGTGCTTGCCGTGGTACAGAGTTCCATTTTGCCTGTTACTCCTTGGCAGGTTAGTCTGTTTGTTTGTCTTGGTGAGTTCTCCTGAGGCTTGAGGAACACTGGTGCTGCAGTGAGGGTGCTAGTGAGTGCTTGCTTGGTCATAGCAGCTGCAGCTTGGATCCACTGAGATTACTGCAGATACACAGCTTGAGTGGTCCTTTGTGATACTGTGGAACCGGGCGCTTGGGTGGGGGAGAGGCAGGGCCCACCTCAAACCCTCCCCAGCCTCTCCCGGACCCGGCCAACCCAGGACAGGCTGGAGGGCAGACCCAGGGGTGCCCCGGTGTCCCTGCAGTTGATCCACCAGGAGGCCTAGCATCACGGGCTGGGGGAGAAAGGGGGCCTCTTCTGGGAATTGTTGTTCTCCTCGCGCTTATGAGGAGCCTCGCAGGTAACTAGAGAAGTAAAGAGTTCATGAGGCCAGTACCTGGCAGGGTCTGGGGCTTCCCCCACGGCTGGTGACTGCAGACAGGCTGAGGAGGCTTGAGCTGGCCTGTCCAGGGTTAGCCTGAGCTGTGCTGGTCCTGTACAGCCTTGACTGCTAACCCATAACAAACCCACCAGTGAAAACCATTCCTGATCTTGAAAATGCCCTCAATGAGCACCTCAGCCTTCACCCAGCCTCTGCCAGAGCCCGAGAACTGCCAGCCCACCCTATCTTCAGAGCAAAGGGAGACAGTCCAGCTCCTGGTCCTGTTCATTCAAGGCTGGGAAGTGGCAAAAATGGAGCACCAGTCCCCAGCAGCTCACCAGATGCTGGTCTGTGTGTCAATAGGCCTCACAGTGTGGTGATTGTTAAGCTGTGGTGTGCGATGGCAAAAGCAGAGGTGAAAGCCTGCGGGAAATCAGTCATGTCAGCTTGTTGTGGGGGGCTTGGCCCCCGTTCGTATGCCTGCAGCTCCAGCCCGTGCTTGGCGGGTCCATCCTTGCAAGTGGGGCAGTGGGAATTGTGCTTTGATGCACCACAGGTTTTGTTCCCACATATGAGCTGTCACAAAAGATCCAAGGGGTCCACTGGGCTCCCTGGTTCTTGAAGGATAAGCAACTACTTCAAAGAGTCCAGCACAGGGCCACAAAGATGATGGGCCCAGTCACCTCAGCAGTGTACAGTGAATGGGCAAAGGGAAATGGGCACAAACTGGAGGATAGGAGGATCAAATTAAACAGAAGGAAAAGCTTCTTTAAGCTGAGGATAATGGAGCACTGCAACAGCCTGTCTAGAGAGGCTTTGGAGTCTCTCTGGAGATATTCAAAACCCATGTTCCTGTGTCATTTGCCGTGGGTGATTGTGCTCTAGCAGGGGGGTTGGACTAGATGAACTTCAGAATTTCCTTCCAACCCTTACCACTCTGATGCTGTAATTCTGTGAATCATGACAGCGTTTCTAGTCCTTTCCCTTCCTTCATGATGGTACCAACTACATGAAAAACAGTTGTCTAATCTGTCAAAAATCTCCAGCATTAGCTATCACATCCTTCAGTGTAGTCTCTTCCACTCTTAAGGTACATATTGCAACTGTATAGAAGGGTCCTGTTGCAGTCTGACTCTTTTCTCCCTGTTGGAGAAATTTAATGGGACCGCGGGCCTGCAGGCGATGTTCGCCTCTCAGAGGAGCGGCAGCTGCAGTGCCAGCAACCAACAACCACCACACCCACGATAAACAGAGTCGATTTAAAGTTTATTAATTGAATGGTTTACTTAAGGGATTTAACAGAATTTAGGGAAAGGAGGTTCAGTAAGGGCAAAGAACAATAAGGGATAACAAAAGAAACTTGGGGTAACACTCCAACTGTGAACGTTTCCCACCCAGCAATACTTGTAAGTGGGGAAGTTTAGGAGAGGAAACCCCAACAGGAGAAGCAGCAAGCAAGCAGTCCAAAGCAAAATGGAGAAACCAGCTGGCATCTATCCCTGTTCTTACATAGTTTGTTACATTGTCATCCCATGTCTCCAATTGGTTCTTTGCTTTTCCCTGTGAGCTATTATCCAGTTAGATCCCAAGACCTTGCTGCAGTCTCACCACAGAGTTCCCACCTTAGAGTCTTTTTCTTCAGCGAGGCCTAGTAGTTGTTGTTCAGTCCATGGAGAAGGGAAAGGCAGGGAGCAGGAGGAGCAGCCGTTTTTAGCAGTTTAGATCACTGCTCCATGAGACAGCCAGTTGCTCCAGAGAGGGGAGGGTACCGACCCTCACAGATCCTTATATGGGGACAAAAATGGGGATTTTAAAGACTTGAATTTCTTAGATAACCTGGCTACCGAAAAGCTTAACTTAGCATTCAGTAAAAGCTGTGTGTACAAAAGTTACACTTGCAGGAGCCAGGCTAAGAGAACATAAAAGAACTGGAAGATTGTGATGATCCACTCTAGCAGTGAGCTCAGTGTTTCCACAGCATAGCCTTCTGCAAACTTTATTGTGACTGATTGCATGCTAATATGCTGAATAATTCCCAGTGGTGTTTCTCTTACAAGCTGCCTGTAGAGAACTGATGCTTTTTATACTTAGCCTTATCCATTTGACCTATTTTCCATTTTTTATGTGATTTTTTTTTTTTTTTTTTTTTCCTCTGGAGTTTCAGATTACTGAAGTTGTTGGTTTGACCAAATTACTCTTTTGCATATATTCCTCACCCAGCTGGGTGGGTTTGTTCGGACTCCTATTTGTGTCATTCGTTCAGAAAATAAGTAACACGTCCTCTGACCTCCTTTTCCCTTTGTATGAGATTTCATTCCCCTTGGATCTTACCTACTGACGCAGTTTGCCTTGCTTTCCTTCAAAAAATCATTACCGTGTTATGGTGACCCCCATGTTATGGTCATTCAACTTTGGCTATACTGTAAAAGCCAAATGTAGAAGAATTTTCCCTCTGTTTGTGCTTTTTGCTTTTTTAATCAGCCATTTGTCCCAACATGCTGCAGCATTTTGTTGGACAATATTCATTATATGGTGGTGTTATCTCAAAGTTCAGTGTCTGCTATGTCTTAGTAATATTAGGACCATTGCCATATCAAAGCTGCCAAAGTAATGGAGCAGATCTCCAATTCTGGAGTCTGCAGTGTCTTTTATCTGTGCTCTTCACTGTGGAGCTATGTTACCTTCTATATTCTTCTATTACATGCAGTTGTATATCATGTGTACATGTTTCTTTCTTTCACTTGTTTCAAAGAAAACCCCATTTTGATAATTTTTCTTCATTTGTAACTCCATTGGCTTTACAGAAAGATTGCTAGTCTTCTAAAAGTTACTATTGTTGGCACAGGAAATCTCAATTCTGAAAACGTAAGTAGGAATTGGGAAGTCATCTTTGGCTCTGTATAAATGCACTTTTCTGCTTCATATACTGTCTGTTACTAAGTAATGAGAAATGAACGAGGCCATTTCACTTTATAAAAGGAGGGCCTGTAGCAGTTCCTGCAAAATACACAGTGTGACGTCAGTTATGTCAGGAATCAAATGTTTGTTCTTTCTGATTGCTGGTCTGGGATCAGTGATTTGGAAAAATCCCATAGTTCTTAATACACGAACACCATCTATGATGCAGTAGAAGCTTTGCCCTGCTTGTACAGTGGGTGTTAGGAAAGACATTAGAGATCCTTCAGCACTTATGGGAAGAGCAGAGGACACAGCAGTTAACAGTAGATGTTAAATAGGCTAATAGGCAGTAGAGGACTAAGACAGATTTAAGACTCTCACAAGGAAGCTTTGAATTTGGAAGTTCATGGAGGGGAAGAAAAAACAACTCACCCCTTTCTAGAGGGCTTTTAAGTTTTATGTGAGATGCAGAATTTTAAAAATACAGAACTTAAAAATGTGAAGGGATGTGTTTTGTTGGAGCAGCACAGTAATGCTATGTTTCTAAGGACTTCAGAACTTTGATTTCTTTAATAATTTTTCTGTTATTTCCATTGTTGTAAACAAGTTTCCATCTGAAAATTCACAGCAGATTATTTTCAAAACAAATAATGTGATTTTTTACAGAAGATAAAATATGTAGCTGTTACTTGTGCTATTGTGGCTCTGGACTCTGAAATTGCGCTGAAGAGCCATTCAGGTGTTAGTACCAATACCTGTTTCTGTGAGCTGGGCCTCAGTCATTAAGGTTGTGTAAAAACAGTTACTTACCCTCTGGGAAAATGAATGCCTTATGCTGTCAGTAAAAGGTGAATTTCTGCTATATAAGGAAAACACAATTAAAAATTCAAGAACAAAAAAGAGGAGCTGGGTAGGAAGCTCACATGTGCTGTTTGTCCCCTCAGTTCTCAAAGTTGTGGCTGCATGGTGGGCAGGGAGTGCTGACACAGAGGGCTTCTGGCTAGACAGAGAAATTAAAAAGACAGCCCTGAAGCTTTAGAGGAAAATGCATACGACACTTTTTTCCCCGAATCGTGGAAGTTGCATTTGTGTTAGTTAAGAAGCATGCAATTCAAAAATTCCAGTGTGAGAAACTAAAAAGTAAAATGTGTCTGTGTCATCTAAGACACTAATAGAAGATCTTTATAGCCCAGTCTTCGACTGAATACCTGCAATATTTTTGGGATTAAATGTTTTCCTCCTCTGTTCTCACCTCCTATGCCCACCTCCTCTTACCTTACTGTGAGCCTGCCCTTGGATAGATACATGCAGAGATATGGTGCTTTAGTTACAGTAGTTACTGTAATAAATAAATAGTTGTAGTTTAGCCTAGAATTGTGTCCAAGATTGTAAATTGTGACCTATCCTTGCACTGTTAAACTTCAGCAGAACTGAGAAAGTAGCTCTGCTATGCACAAAGTAAGGCATGTGAGAAAGCACCCTCTACCACCTCAGCAACTGCAGAGCAGGGAGAAAATACAGTGATACTTGCTTTGCAGAAAATTGTTAGCATGGAATAGGAGACTGTTGTCTCAGCAAAGATCTTGAAAGATGTTTAACACAACCCCAGAGAAATTAGAGCTGTGTGCTCTGTTTCTCAAAAGATGATGAACTGAAATAATTGTATTCTAGATGCCTATAGGAATAAAATAAACTGGCATAGACAGGAAAAAATTACCTTAATCACGGTGTATTTTCACATGAACGGACTGATTTTGAATAATTCCTCTTACTATGTGGAATCAAAAAGACTTTTTTTCCTTATCTGGCATGAGTATTTCCTTCATCTTAATTAACAAAGTTCACATTCATGTTTGGGTTTTGCTGAGTATGCATGGTCGTTTATTAGGAAGTTTTGGGACTAGTAGAACACCTTGTCAATACTCCCTTGGGGGAGTGTGGAGAAAAGCAATCTGAGGGGTTTTGATGGTTTTACCTAGGGACCAATTTCCTCTTACTAGTGATTAAAATTCTTTTCCTACAAAAGCTTTTTTAACAGAAGTTTTATAATTCTCTCGTCATGTACTAATAATGTTACAGGCATTGATAAGTGTTAACTAATGTTAAATGTGTGAATATAGGTAAGCTAGATAAACTACACGCAGTTATAAAAACAGAGTTGATGCCTTTAACTGAGGAGTTTGATGTGTTTGCTAGTACACATCCAAGTAAAGAAATTACTGGTTAAGATACATTAATTGCATGAAGGCTGCAATCAAGAATGTAGCCAGCTGCAGCAGGAAGATACTATTCAGTCATGTTAGAAGAGGTTTTCCTAATGAAGCGGTTTTTTGTTCCAGGTTGCTATTTGTTGTCCCTTTTTATTTGTGTTTTTTGTTTGTTTGTTTTGTTTGTTTGTTTTGTTTTTCACTCAGATCTAATTAATATTCTGCTTCTCTTTCAGTTTTGAAAGCTCCTGTGAAAAGGTTTTCTAATGGTGTAATGTGTATTTTTCAGATTACTGGAAAATTAAATTCAGTGAATGAGGCCTGGGGATATTTTTTCTTTAATACATTTTTAACTACATATAAGATGCTATTTGTACTGATTAAAGGCAAAAGAGATTTGTTTTCTTCTGGTGTGGCAAAGAAATTAAATTGAATAATAGGTTTACTGATGTAGGTTAAAATGGATTTGGAAGATGGGAGAGAGAGAGAATTCCGAAGAGGTATCAAATAATATGTGATTATGTAATATTTTGCTCGTATGTTTAGTCAAACCATTTTAACTGTGAAATAGCTTACCTTGACAAGACTACTTGCAGAAATTATTTTTAGTAACTACCACTACACAAAACTTGCAAAATGTGTTTATTTGCTCTCCATGACTATTCGGTGTGCAGTCCTCCAGTCACTCTTGTTGCATATCTTGTTGGCTTTGATGGAATTAAAATATGGGCTATCCCAAGTGAGTGGCACTTTTTTAAGGTTTAGTATTTAGTTTCTAAAATTATTGTGGAAGAGAGCATGTAATTATCCAGCACTCTAGAATATGTATGTCTAGTGCTCTATATAAATTATTTATTGTAGGGTTGCTGGTGCTACAGTAGTGAAGTATCTAGGGCAAAGGAAAATTAGATTGCAGTGATTTTTATCCTGTGTAATTCTAGTTTCTAAGTATAGTAAATGACCTATTAGTAACTAAATTATTTGAGATGATTCTTGAACAGCGTCACTCATAGCTGGATTCTTGCTGGGGCTGAAACATAGTAGAAAAAGGAATTCTAAAGCTACTCTGCAAAATGTAAATTCGTGATGGCGTATTTATAACAGATTTTTCTTTTAATAGGTTCTGGAAAACATTAATGACAATGATTGACTTCAACTTTATGCTGCTCTCCAGATGACTTTTCCTGTTGTTCATAAGGGTATGTATATTTCCCTTGTGAAAGTGTTGGCAAAATGTAGAATGATTTTTAAAACACGTCCTTGTAGCTTTTTGTTTCTTTCACTTTAGCAGCCACACTGAGTGTCTGAACCAAGTGATCTCTAACTTAGTGGTTTATGCTTGACCTAGTGTGTCTTATAGCCATGAAAAGATGCAGTGTCCTTTACCTCCTTGTTCCTCAGATGAGATACAGTGTCAATGCAGCCAAAGGCCTTGCATGTCTGAGACATGCCACTGAGTATTTGGCTCACAAGCCCCATAGTTTCGCCTGTCACTGTCCCTTATCTTGTGCAGTCTGCTAAGGAGCAGGATTTCATTGCAAGGTCTTCCTGCAGGCATGCATACTAATGTTGGAAAAAGAAATACAGGGTCATGTAGAGTCAGTTGTAAGCTTGGCACATGCCTGGAGCAGTACTGTCCTTTTAGTATGCCTGGAAAATACTTCCAAAAGTACTTTTGAGTACTGATAAGGTGCTTGAACAGTGATTGAGGAGAGAGAGCAATTTGCCTCTCTTATTTGATTTTTGTAGGAGGATTTGTGGAAATGTTGTCTTAGAAAACCAGAATTTCAAAGTCTGCATGAGTGTGCTTGCTTTTATTAAAACTGTAAAATGACGAGACTGTGTGAAGCACAAGGAAAACATATATTTGCTTTGGAAGAGGATTGCATTGTTGCTATGAATTAAAAGAGAAAAAGAACAGAAAATAAAATTTCACTAAGGTCCAGTAAGTGTGCCTAGTCAGTTTGCCAAACTGTGTCCTTTCGTATTGCAGTGTAACCTGGGAGTACTCTGCCACTATAATAGGATCTAGTAAATAGACATTGCCCTTCCCTAAAGAGTTTACAGGTCAAGTAACACAGAAACGGATAAAAGTTAATTAACAGGTGACTTAAAGGACATCTGCCACTGTTGATATGTGAAGATTGATGAAATAACCACACAGAAAAGGTGATGAAAAATGATAGCATGACCTTTAACTTTTAATGTGATTGCTGGCCTTTTTTTACTTAATAATTCTTTAATAATCCAATAGAGTACATTGCCATCATAGTAGTGGAATTCACTACCTTTTGGTAAAGAACTGATATTAAGCTGGTAGATCTGGCTCCTTCTGAACATGTGTTGGTGGCCTGCACGTAGCTGGGATTTTGTTTTGCTTCTCATGACATCACATATCTGACCAAGTGTGGGAACCCTGGACTTAGACCTAAGCTGTTTCAGAGATGTGCATAAGCGTAGCAGAAGAATAATTAATCAGGAATGAAAAGGGCAAGGGGTATATGTGTCATGTTTGTATGCTTAAAGCATGTTGCTGATTCTAAGAGAGAACCATGTAACAGTCATCTAAGATATACTCCTGAAGTAGCAATGAGTTCAAAGGAAGAGTGAATTTTGGATGCAGTAGGAAAATAGAACATGCAGTGCATTTTGAACTGCCCCTATAAAGAGGGAAAGAGGTGATATTAAACAAAACATTTACCCTCTGCCCTTCTGAACATAGTTTTAAGCAGGTGACCAAAAAAAAGGGGTGAGCTTAAGATAATTTAAATGGAGGAAGATGCTCATGAAATATCACTGATCTTGGTGACTTGCTGCCCTCTGAAAAGTTTTAATTTAGAAAAAAAATGGATAACACATTGTAAGATGTTTTCTGAACACTTACTTTTCTAAACGAAGTAGTTGCTTTATAACTTAAGCTTCTTTTATTAGATGTCATCTGTTACTGAAAATGGAGATGTTATTGCTGGAAAACCAAATGAAGAGAAAACATACAAAAAGGTAAATCAGATTTGTGGCATTTCCATTGCATGTTTTTACTTCATATTGGTAATTCAGACCTGCTTGAAGTGAAATATATTGCAGAACTGATAAAGTACAGGAATGAACAAAATACATTCCATGAATTTTTTGAAAGTACTTATTTCTTCTGTGAAATCATAAGATGTTTTTACCCACTGCAGAGCTATTTGAAAGTTTCTTCAATATAGCTTTGAAGTATACAGTGTTGCTGGATTGATGGAAATTCTTTGCTCTTAGCAACAGATACACCTCTGGGCATAAACGCTCTTGTCAGATATTTAATACGGTAAGTTCCCAAAAGCTTTGAATGTTTAGGCAATTCATCTGGACTACAAACGTACCCTACCCACCTCCTCAGTGCTTTGCCAAACAGTACACTTCTTGTTTACTTTGTTTTCCGAAAAACAAGTGTTGTTTACAAGATATATGTTTACTACATATTTAATGTAGGAGCATGTATGAATAGTAGCAGCATAAGGCTGTTTAGGCATTGTAGCAGGAGATGATACTGGTCATGTGTTTGTTTTTCTGTCACCAATTCTCAGGGACCAGCATTACTTAGGTCGACCTAGCACTGTTGGTAAGTAAGGGGAGCTATTAATGCACATTTTCCTATACATATTTACACATCCAAGTTGTTAGCCACCAGATTTGATAATTTTCTTGACAGATCACCTCAAGTGGTTGTGGTTTTTGTTTGGTTGGGGGTTTTTTTGTAATTTAGCATAGAGATCTGCATAATCTTACAGTGCAAGGTTAAGTGTAATGGGTTAGAGTTCTTAAGTTACGAGTGTTACCTACAGCACTGCTGGTGAAGTCAAGGAGAATAATAAGCTACTGTTTCTTTTCCCATCCCTTTTGCTGGCAGCTATATTTTCAGTACCTGGGTGACTTTAACATGCCAGATTATCCTTTCATTTCTAAGAAAATTGTTTGAGAAAACAGTTTTTCCTTTCAAAGATGGGTTACATTCAGTCTCCCAGCTTATGACTTTAAAATACTGAATTCTAAATTTTTCTTGATGCTTAGTGTGAGGAATGAAGAAAAGTTCAGTGCCTGAGGTGAACACTTTTACAATTTTATGTTGCTAGACTAGAAAAGACAAATTATGGTAGTCTCACCAAAGGTGAGTTGCTGTTTCCCAGTCATCCTACATGCCTTTCTCTGTTCCTGTCCAACTCTAAATTCACAATATTCTACAGAAATCCTTGTAAATACTTCTCACTATGGCACAATTTCTTCTGTGTATTTTACTAGAAATGCATCTCTGACGAGATCTAACAACGATGTTACATTGGGAGGTCACAGTGACTGTAATCTCAAAATTCTGCCCTTTTTCCTGAACCACCAACCAGCAGTTGTCTGTACTTGTACACCAGTTTAATTCCTTTTGTTATACTTACACCCTCAGTTGTTTTGTATGCAAGATGCTGTGTTAAATATGCCACGTAGATTAGTCATGTCATCAAATGTTATCATTATGCTCCTGGTATTTGGGATAATGTTAATTAAAAAATTAATAAATTTTGACCCCACAGTTTATCTATATGTCGTGGTTTGGGCCTAACATGACAACAAAGAACCAGCCCTGTGTCCACTCACTCAGCTTCTTCCACTCCCCACCTCCCCCCCTCCCCGGCACACACACTGGGATGAGGAGCTCATGGGTCGAAGCAAAGGATAATGAGGGCTCTTCACCAGTTAAGGTCCCGGGCAAAACAGACTCAACTTGGGGAAAAAATAGTGATTTAATTTCACACCAATCAAACACACACAGGACACAGACAGCACACAGAGCAGGGCTTGCATATGTTACCTCACCCCTCCCTTCTTCCTGGGCCCGAATCACTTTGGTTCCCAGTTTCTCTCCCTCCTTCCCCCCAGTGGCACAGGGGGACAGGGGATGGGGTTTAGAGTCAGTTCACAGGCTGGTGGTTCCTGCTGCTCCTTCCTCCTCAGGAAGAAGGATTCCTTACAGTCCTTCCCTGCTTCCCCACAGGGTCCCTCCCATGGGAGAGTCCTCCACAAACCTCTCCTTCATGAGTCCTTCCCACGAGGTCCAGAGCTGCTCCAGCCTGGGCTTTCCACAGAGTCATGGGCTGCTTTGGGAACAGCCACCTCTCCTGGCATTGGGTCTTCCAAAGCTACATAGTCAGAGTCCACTGGCAGCAAATCCTCTGGCCACAAAATCCAAGTCCACTGGCCAAATTCACCCCTCCTGGCACCCCCAGGGAATGTTCCAGGATGTTCCTCCATAAGTGCAGGGGGACAGCTGCCATCTCGCCATGGGTTGCAGGGAAACTTTTGTTTGGGCACCTTCTTCCCCTTCTTCCTTACCAACCACCAGCACTGCTCTCCTTCACCAGCACAGCTCTTCTCCCTTAAGTGCTCCTCTGCTCAGGTCTCATTTAAGTTCTTTTGTAAGTTAATCGCAGAGGTGCATCTATTGTCCCTCTAATGGCTTCTTGGCTGGTTTTGGAGCAGGGGGATCTTCTCAGCTTCTTACCGGAGCCACTCCTGGGGCCCTTCCCCTGCTACCTGAAAATCCACCAAACCAAACCAGAACACCATTCCTTGATGCTTTTGCTTTTTCTTTGCTTTTTTTTTGCCTTTTTTTTTTTCTTCCCATAAAAGCCTTGTGCTTGCTGTTAGTTCTCGCCTTCTTCAGACATTATTCCATGTAACATTCTTTCATATATTTTTAATAGAATCAACTTCGTACTTCTGGAAGGTTGGCTAGAGGGTGAGGCAGGCAGTACTTGTGTTAGAGGCATTTCATGCCATTTCCCATTTAGTTTTCATATTTTTTGGAAACTTTGACAAGGCTATCTTGCTCCGTTCAAGTCTTGTTTACAGTTAAGACCTGTCTGGTTTTTATTGCCCGTATTGCTTTCCTTCACTCTCTTATGCAGGCATTGCGTTTACAGTTCTCCAGTCATGGATTGTTGCAGTTGGTTTGTTTGGCTGGAAAATATTTGCAGGTCTGTCCTGTGATTTCTTGTGCCACTTCCTCCAGAAATCTGGGCTGGAGAAGAGGTTGTTTCCTCCACTGGTGCTTTTTTAGCTACTTGGGCATCTGCCCTTGATCACAGTGGAAATGCTTAGGCATGACACTCAAGTAGTTGCTGACAAATTCTTGCCACTCAGAGGCTCCGCTTCCAATTTTTTTATTTTTTTTTTAAGAAAAAAGGTGAAGAAGCTTGTGCTGTTCAGCTTAGAAAAGCAAAAGGGATAGTACGTTGCCTTGAATTGTGGCAATTCTGGTTTTTACTCTGCTCTACTTCAACCTCTAATATATAGCACAAGGGCAGGTGTGTAACTGCTGTTAAGACTAAGTTTATGAAGGACTGTGACATGGAACCTGTGGTACTGGTGTGTATCTTTGACCTGAAATATTCTTAGCAGTCATGTGCTCCCCTGGAAAGGTCTGGTGCCAAAGAAGTGGTGTTGTAAGAGGTGAGCACAGAGTTTCAACAGAGAAATAGCATAGCTGGTGGCAGAATGACTCACACATAGTGCAGAGGCACAGACATTAGAAGAGTTTTATGGGTAATTCAAGAGGATGCTAGTGATAATTCTGAAATGTGATTACAGTGGTCACAGTGAAATGTGACATTGGTTCCACATGAGGACTCAATAACTCTGTCATGAGCTTTGTGGTTTGGTCTTAACTTCGAAATCTTCCTTAGGCTCTTCTGTCTTCTCACAAAGCAAAATGCCAGTGTGCCTCTGTCTTCTCCCAGCAGTTCAAAAACGGCTTTTGGTGCTTCTAATTCTGCAGTCACTTTATGGCAAAAAGTACGTGATACTCAGATGCGTGCTAGAGTGTCCGTAACGACCAAAATAAAATGGCATCTCTAGGGATAAGGGATGTGTTTACACTGCTCTGCTGAAAGGTTATGTTTTCCTTGTGAGGGTGTGGAGGGTGAGGAAGAGCAATCCGCAGTCTGATCTAAAAAGCAGAACAGCCTTTTGTTTTAAACAGGTTTGCGTTTTTCTTAATTATGTCTTGTGTCCATTTATCTTTCATAATAGCTTGCAAAGCTTATGTCTGTGCAGCTCTAGAAAAAAAGTACATAAAAATGGAAAAAGTGGTGTGTGTATGGAAAATGTCTGCTTTGCAATGTAAAATCCAGTGACCTGTTAGAGAAAATTTAAAAGTGTCTTGGCTTTGGAGGCTTTTTCCCTATGCCAGATCCAGTGAGGAATATATATTAAACAGTGTTTTAGTTGCTTGATCTGGAATTGTAAATATCCTTTATTAAGAGCTGTGCACTATCTCGTAAGAGAAACCTGGGGGAAAATCAGAGAAAACAATCTCAAATACCTGTTTTTCTTCTTAATCAATCTGTTTTATGCAACTGTAAAAAATTAGGTTTTTTGTCTTGGAGATAAAGGTTTTTTTTATTGAGTGTAAATGAAACTGCTTACCTTAGCCAGTACAATTTGTCCCTTTGATACAGAGAACAATAGCTTACTAAAACCCATTTCCATTAGAGACCAAGCAATTTCTAACAGCTATTTGAAAAAAACCCGCAAAATAAAACAATTTTTTCTTTGGGCATGTAGAAAACTTTCCCTTTCTTTTCCTTATGGTTAACTCCCCCTTACTTTGGGGGGCTCTGGAGTGGATGATTCAGCAACTGGACTGACTAGTGCTGAAAGGACATACAGTTGCAGTTGCACTGTGTGGTGTGGGACTCAGCTGCTACAGCAAATAGAGAATGAGTGAGAACTAAAAACTCCATAACCTGCTTCTTCTTTGGTGGTTCTCGCTTCTATTCTGTAATTCTGCCTTTTGCATGCTGTTCATACTGTCAGGGTGTGCAGTGCTGAGGCTAATGTTCTCATTTAGTGCACCTTGGCTCTGAGGACTAGTTAGCTGTGATAAATTAGTTGTAGCTCTGTGCTAAGAAAAAGCATGTGAATCATTCACTGGTGAAAATGGGCAATCTTCAAAATGTGCTTCTTTCTCTGCTGTAACTTTAGCATAGTTTGGCCATGGGAGTGCTCCCAAAGGGATTATTTTTCTGTTCATTCTGGCAGAAAAAGGAATCTTGAGTACAGTGAAAAAGTTTATTTCTGACGTCTTCTCCTGTGCAATAGCAGTATGTTTAAAACATGATTCTATGTAGAATAATTATAATAGCTATCCACATAATACAGACATCTGTAGTAACAATTGGTTTTCGTTGTTTTTGAGTTCACCTTAGTCACGTAAAAATGAACTTCCTCCAGGAAAACATACTTGACTTCATCTAGGATAAAGCTTTCCAGAATAGCAAGTAGACTGTAGGCCTGTCAGTTGCATTTCTGGAACTTTAGAGTCTTCCAGTATTTTCTTTATTATTTTGGTCAGCCCAGCTAAAATAGAGGTAGGTAAAATCTTTATCTGAATTAATTAAATCTGCATGTCTTGAATTTCCTACAGTAGTCAAGTTGTGGTCCACTTCCCTGGCAAAAGAAAACTTACAGATCAGATTCAGCTTGAGTCAGGAAATTATTCTGATAGAAGTTGAGCTGGAAGGATCTCATGTGTGGGTGTCTAACTGTTTCTTGAGAAACCACTCCAACAAAATTGTTAAAATTTTTCAAAGAACTACCAGAAAACTACTTTCACTAACTTTGAACAGTAATTATATAAAGAGTTAAAAAAACCCCCAAACACAACAAAACACAGTATTATCAGTGGCACTTGTTTGATGATCTAGCATTTATATATATATCTAGCATTCAGTATAGTATGCTAGAAGAAAGAAAAACTTAGTAATAGCCATTCACCCCATCCTCACCCCAGACCGTACACTGCCACCCCCAGCAGCAAGATCCAGAGATGAGAGTGATGGGCAGAAGTCCAGCTTCATGAAGTGTAACCTACAGCAGCTACAGTTGAGAGAGAAAGAAGTGAGCTGAAGGAAGAGTGAAGAGTTACCATGGCTGTAGTGACCTGTGGTTACAAGTTGTGGAGAAAGAGTAAAACTAGTTTAGTCAGTGGAGTTTTCTAGTAACTATTTTTATGTCCCTATTTGTGATTTGATATAAAAGGAAATTGACAGCTCAAACTTGGCAGCTGCAGAAAGCATTCTGAGGTAGAGTGGCACTAAAGGATGAAAGAAGGGCTTTAGTGCAGAAGCAAAAACTAGGCAATAGCTGTATAAACTTCTGGAGCCTAGTGGCAACTTCCTAATGTTGAAAGAGGGCTCTTTTAAAATGTTACTTGAAGAACACATACTGTTTTTCAGCAGGCGCTCTCCTCAGGTGGTTTGGCATAAGGGTTTGCACAATTTATGAATACTTGGTATCTTTTCAGGAGTCTAGAAATAATGATTGTGTTTATGAGACTTCTGGTACTTTGCGTATCCAGTATATCTGAAGAACAAATGCTTATTTGTAGTACAAAATTCACATCTGGCCTAACCCATGTGGCTTGAATAATTTTGTTCAAGTGAGACCCCATGGATTTAACTTTATTTTATTTTTTTTAACACTTCACTGAAGGCACACATCCTTTGCTGATGTAGCTATTCTACAGCAGTCTCATTCATTCAGTCCCACCAAGCAGCAGAGTGGGCTGCTGATGGAGAGGAAAGCAGGCTTCTCCACAGATGGTAGTGTAAGAAAATGAATTAATGGAAGCTATGTTGTGGGAAGCATGGCTGCAGGGCAGTGTTAATCAGAGGTAGCTTCTGCTCAGATGCCTTTTTCTCCCAGTCTCTTACTCAGAACTGTGGTAACTAGGTATCTCTGCATTTCAATAGGCAGATTTTCAAACCTGTTTGATAGTAGTACAGACAGTGGAAGAAAGCAAGCATCATATCATCTTGCCTTGCAGAGGGGTGATGAGGTTGATTTGCTGCAGGGTAATTTGTTTATTTTTTTCATTGCTTTATAGCACTTGCAATAAGGCAGGTGTCTTCTGGAAGACTCACCATCTTTTCCCCAGAAAGTTCACAGACCAAACTTCAGCGGTGATAAAATGAGTTATGAAAAGGGAGGACAGATAAACAAGGACAAAGTTTACATCCACACAGTCCTAAAAAATATCCCTAGGATGTCTGCACATAAAGTAGGCAAGAATGTTAAGAGTTATGTTTTTCATAGCAGCTTGTGGGGAATGCATAAAAACTTAGAAAAGAACAATTAAAGAGTTAAGAGTGTGAAAATAACTTAGTGAAGGAGAGTTGAGTGGAACTTCTATACCTGCATCCCACTCAGTTCCTCTCTGCTCATGGTTTGTTAAATGATTTGTTTTCTGTCATTAACAGTCCTGTACAAATATGGAGAAAAACAAGAGAACTTGTTTAAAATAATAAATCTGTTTACCAGATCCGAAGTCTTTGTGCACCATATACTTAGAACCTATCCTTTACCATCACATCAGTGGTTAGTTAGATTTGCCAGCCATTTACAAACATGAGACTCTAATGGAAATAATTACTGAACAATGTATAATATACTTTCTCAGTACAGCATAGTATAATATACTGTAGGATTGAAAGGATTTAAGTTATCTTTTATTTTGCTACTCTGAAAAAGGATTTCAGCTTGGAGTGATGTAGAGCAAGTGGAATACCCATCTGTAGACAACATGAGACATTCACGAGACAGCACATTTAGTGCTAGAATATTTATTAGTGATCCAGAGATCCCATATACTTGTGTTCTGTATTGTATTCTGTTTTCATCCTGTAATCTGTTGTTATGCTTTATGACTCTGCATATAGTTTTTATCTCTACAGGCTTTTTAGCAATGCCATACAGCAAATATTAGAGAAAATATATGGTTATTTCTTAACAAAAAGGGGCAAAGGTGTGTTTCCTAAGAATGAACACAATTTAAGCTTTTATATGCAGGGATAAAACTGTAGAGAAGCAGTAGACAGGAGGAAGAATTATGCTTCATTTTGAATACGTTCATATTATGGACAGCAAGGTAAACTGACTGAAATACAAAGTGTGAGAATGCTAAAGGTGAATTGTCTAAGCATTACATGTGATGCAGAGAAAGAATTTTGTAGCTTGAGATGAAAATAAAGTCATTACAATAATTCCCGGTGTTATTTGCCTTAATCTAGTACGTGAATACAGAGCAATCTAAAGAGGGAAGGGTAATCTTATTTGTGTTCGGTGTGAAGCAGAGTCTAGCAGAGTCTATCTGGGATGCATTTTCTCTCAGCACTGTTTCCTGTAATGCAACTTTTCCTTTAGCTACTCTGCTCCCATTTAAGAAGCAGCTGGTGGTAGGTGTGTGAGAGGTGTCCCTACCTGCAAGACTGGCACTCTGGGGCAGTAGTACAGAGAATGAGCATTTTCTCAGTTTGTATGGCTGCAGGTGTTGTAATTAACCTTATACTTTGGTGCTTTCTTTGTCATTATCTACATAAGGTACAGTTAAACCTGAATTTGTATTAGTCTTGCTTTGGAGAGAAATCCCACTAGCATGTCCAGAACATGCTTGCCGTATGGCAGAAAGCATTGAGCTAGCATAAATTTACTGTTCTTTGAGCTGTGTTCAGGAGGTGATGAGACATTCATTTTGAGGAGGTTGTTGCCAACAAGGACAGATCCTGGCCTGGCACATTAGCAACCAAAATATCAGAGCCAACAAAAGGTAGGTTAGTCTGAAACTGGCAACATTTTAATGGGTTTTTGTCATCTTTGTCAATACAAAAAACCACTAACGCACCTGTGCAGTAGACAGTAATGCCCTAATCAGCAAAAGAACAATGGTACTTTTCCTCTCTGTGCCCTTTCTGGTAGCAAAGGCAGTTGTTGTCACAGTGTGCACCATTTGCTACAAATGCAAGTAGTTTCCTAATCTAAAATTCATTAGCTGAAGTTGTTTCTCCTGCTAATTAGTCTCATTCTTTCATTTCTTGGAGCTTCAGAAGGTGTTGATAATAGATTAAAATATTCAAGAGTACAGGCACCATACACTGTCAGCTGTACAATTGCAGCTGATATATTGACTCAGGGCCACTTTTTAAATCATGACATGAGGTTAATAGGAAGAAAAATTTATTTCAGTCTCTAAGAGAGAACTTGTAGCACAGAAGATAATCAGTTTTTATTGCTTGTTCTACAGCAGGAGAGTATTTAAGAGGAGTTGAAAGAAATAAGAGGCTTAGGTTTAAAACTAGATTTTGCAGCCTTAATGGGCATTACAAGAGTGTCTGAGTAAGGAAGAATGCATGAAAGATAAGTTTTTCAATTTGCATTTGTAGATTCCAATAAATATACTTTTATAATCTTAAAATAGATTAATCAAGAACGTTTCCTCTAAGGCTTGAGAAGCAGCTTGTTGTCTCTTCCTTGGATTCTGTTAATGATCTCAAAATAATAATAATAAAGAAGTTAGGCCAAAACAAGTGTTTGTATTGAGATGAATTTCAAAGTTGGGTTTGTTTTCATTTTAAGGCTTGTGAAAAGAAAAAATTCATTTGCTAAGTCAATATTGGGTGACCAGCCCTCAGTGGGGTTAACTTTTAACAGTTGTTCACAAATCATTGACTTTGGGATCAGCAATTGCCTTCAGCATGCTGTAGCTGCTATCAGTTTGTTTTAAAACAGTTTGTAAAGTATCCTGTGTTACTTCATACATTGACTTTCTGTTAAACCCATTGCCATGATTCCTGCAGAAATGATGGGTGATTACTAATGGCACTCTTGAATAGAAATGGAAATCAACAGGAAGGTAATAGTATGTGTAAGATCTGCACTGTACCAGTACAGAGCCTTACATTCTACACTCCAGAGGCTGTAGTTTTCTTTCAAATTTGCAGAAATCGTACAGAGACTGTTTATGAGCTTGAAAGGTGATCCAGATTTATCCTCTTGAAATCACATTGGCAGGTTATTTGCCTTTTTTTAATGGCTTTATCCTCTCTTGTTAATAAAATACAGTGCTGTGTGCTATCTATTGCTCTTCCACAGTCCCTTACTGTGGCAGTGAGCAGGGTGGTCGTCCTGCTGTGAAGCAGAAAGCCTATTTGTATGTGTACGGGTTTAATCAAAGTTACATAATTATGGCTTTTGTTGGGCGATAATAATTCATGAATACGAGGCCTTTCAAGGAAAGAAGAACGTGAATCTTCTTACAACACAAAGCCAAATCTTTTCAGTAGTCAAAGTGCCAGTCTAAGAATGGTGTTGGTGTTTGTTCCTACCAAATTTTCTGTTCTGAGCTGTTACACAAGTACAAGTTCTGCTTGGTGTGCAAGCAGAATTATTTAGGAGCTACACATCTATCTTTTCTAAAAATAAGCAATCTAGCATATGCTGTTTTGAGAGCTATAACAAGAGTAGTTTTGTCTACTTGAGCCCTTTTTTAATGTCATTTCCACTCCTGAAATGTTCTTATTTACGTGCTGAAGTTGTTCTGACCGTGAAACTTCTGTTGTTCTTTGCTTTCGCTGAGACAGTCTTGTTTCTTTGGTGGGTGGGAGGTGAAACCTGAAAACAGGAACCAAAATAGTATCTTCAAACTGGTGAAAGAATGCTAATTTCTTATTTTGACACAGGTCTGCCATTTTTTTGTCCATCCAGCAGGTTTGTCTAGACAGCATGAGAAAGTTTCAGAGATGGTCTCAATTTATCTAAATACAGTATCACAATTTGTCACTATCCTTCCAAACCCTTTTCACCCTTGCAAGCCCTGTTTGTTCAATTTAAGACATTTCACTCTCTGCATATAGATTTTTATACAGAGATTTTTCTTCCTCATCACTTCAGTTTCTCTCTGTATTCTCCCCAGTTAATGCACCTCATGTATTGACCATTAAGCAGAACTTAATACATATATTTGTATCCAAAACTTGCATTTAAACCATCTGCCTGTATTGTGATGCCTTGGCATGTGTGTGCAATTGCCTGGAATTTCTGTTTTTTTCCAGAAGATTATCTGAAGTAGTTTGAATGTCCAGTAGTGTTTGGTGTTTCTTTTAAATCTTTTAACTTAAAAGTAGTTATCTCTCTGAGGTCTAGGAGGTAAAAATGATATGGCATTGTTATTATGAAAATTATTAATAGTTTAGCATATAATGTTACTGATAACAGAAATCTATTTTTTGCAAACTCATGCTTGATTTCTTACTTTCTACACAGACTACATCCTCAGCTATTAAAGGTGCTATCCAGCTGGGAATAGGATACACAGTAGGAAACCTTACATCAAAACCAGACAGAGATGTTCTTATGCAAGACTTCTATGTCGTGGAAAGTGTCTTTCTGCCAAGGTAAGGACAAGTCAATTCAATTATTTTTCAATATAATTTCATAATTAAAGTCTTAACTAGATATTTCAAACAAGGATTGTTTTCGAGTTCTAACAAAATGGGGTTAGAGTAAATTTAATGTATGAGAACTTGAAAATTGCTCTGTCATCATGTTGCCATTGAAAGTGAACGCAGGGAGAAAACTGGAAAGATCACACTTCAGCTGAAATTTGAAACTTGTCTCTTCTGGAGAAGGAAAGTAATTGTGACACTTTCAATTTCAAGAAGCTGGTAATTAAAATTGGAAGTGATTTGTGGCTCCGTATGCAATGAAGTGTTATGTCCAACATTCACATGCATAGTTCAGTTTTTAAAAACTGAGAATACTTGCTATTTTGTTTAGATGTCATCAACATTTATGAAAATTGAAGTCCTGCAGTATTAAGAGAAATGCAAGAATTTACACTGCATTATAAAATTTTAGCCATGACTTTAGCCTGTGATCAGGCTCAGCTCTTGCTAGCTGACTGCACGTTGTGCACCATTACTGCTTTGCATTTAGCCACCTCCAGTTCTATCACTGCCGTGTTAATGGTGTAGAATTTGTAAGAATACAGTTATGCTTATAAGAAAAATCAAGGTCGTACTAATTTGGGGGCTTCAGAAGCTCACGTACAATACTGGCTAACTTTTTCAAGTTACATATGGACAGAGAAGGTTTAGTAAAAATGTATTCAAAATTAGGATTACTTGCTCTCTTCAGTGTTTTCTATGTTCTTAGAAGTGCTAAGTACCAGTAATGTCCACCATTTCTGTAAGAACATGCTGTGTATGCAGTACTCCCTGCATTTGGGAATGCCTTCTGTGGGTTTTCAACATTTTTGTTCATGTGTAGTTTTAATGCCTCTTCATAAACTGTTTCTCATAATTTACAATCCTTAAAAACTACTGATGTCATGAAAAAAAGCTAAAATGACAATGTAGTGTTAAACTGACAATGTGCAAAATAATTGCAGGCACAAGTTGGTATCTCCTCATGTAAATTCCTGTTTTCCTCTGTTCTGGCATATTCTTTAAGGAGAAGAAAAAGTATTTCTTATTTTAATTGTAGCTTTTACATTACATTATTTAGTTCCTAATAATTCAGAATATTTGTATCCTCATTCTGATATTAGCTGCAGGGTTTATGCACAGCTGTGTAGTCTTCCTGTTATAGATTAGGTAAATACAGAGAAGTTAACTATGTGCATGTGTTTTCATACACTGGAATCACAAAATTTCGTTGAAAAAAAATCCAAATTACAGCTGAGAAATTTGCATATCATGTAGCAAAGTTTTTACTGGGCTGAAAAACAGAGTGAGAAAGTATAAGCCATCCTAGTTGTGAAATGTGGCAGTGATGCAGGCTTCTGTAATTTGTTTAGCTGTGGTACCAGCTTTGTTGTTCATGGAAATTAAATTAAACACACATGCTAAAAGTGTTTTATTACATAACAGTTTCAAAAAAAATTCCAATCTCTTTCTTACCATAGTAGCAAAGAAGCGATTAAAATGAAATGGTTTGCGGTCCATGATATTGCATATGTCTTCTCTCCTATAAAGCTTACATGCATGTACACTTGGAAATGAGGTTTCTCTGTTTTCTGTTGGTTTTAAGGTGGAGCTGGGGGACATCCCTGCTGCCTTAAAAAGAAAACAAAGGTAGAAGGAATAGCCTGTGTGCACTAACATAGAATTTATTCTAAGAGCTTTAGTAGCATTTTTCTGGTCAGTTTCCTATAAATAAATATTAAGAAAATTAGACAAATGAAAGTAATTGCAAGAGCAGCATGACACTTGATTTCTTATGATTATGCATAGAACTGTCAAATTTCAAGTCCTTCCTATGTCTTAATGTATGTTCATTATTCTAAAACGATTTCAAACAGAAGTTTGCATAAATTGTTATAGTTTAGGATAGTACATAATGATACAAGGTTATTTCCTACTGGTTGAGGGTGTTGGAACATTGAGTTTTTCATTATGGCATTATATAAATTACTCCTGGATCTATAGGTAGCTTTGTTACCCTACTGGGACATAAAAAGCTAAGGTCACATGGGTTTTCAAGGTAAGTCTGTGCTCCCAAGGTGCATTTATGGTACTCCTCACTTTTTCTAGGAGAGGCAGTATTGTTAGAAGTCATTATTTTATTGACTTTCCCTCCCCTTTGCATTGGTCTGTGTTGAAAGCAATTAATTGAAATGAGTTACACCAGCAAATCCAGTTATCTGACCTCTACCTGGAAGCACCCTGGAGCAAGCTGAAGTTAAGAAATTTTTTTGCCACATGTCTACAGCTGGAGGATAATCTGTCAGTGCAGCAAGTGTGGTGCTGAAAGCAGGCAGCTTATAAAGCCAGGCCCAGAATTTTTCCATGTGTTTTGAGTACGCATAATTCAGCTGAGCTTCCTCTTCAGTGTAGCTGATTCACAGCAGTTTGCTTTTTTGCAAGCTGTCCTGCTCTACCTCCTCTCATGTTTTCCCTGACTCCACCTCTCGTCATCTGGGTCTGGCAGCAAGGTGAGAGGACAGCTCTTTTTCAGTCATAGGCACACCTGCTGCTTTCACAGCAACACAAGCACTGTTACGGTGGTAGTGATAAAATAGATGTGAGCCAGTAGAAATGCTATAAAACAGCAGCCTGTATGCCAGCAAGCAAAACAGTGTTATCTGTGCCCTTTTACTGTTAGGGGAAAATAACCAACAGCTGTTTACAAATTTTCAGTTGCAGAAGATAAGTAGTTTCTGTGTATCTCTCAGCCCCTGAAGTACACTCCAGCACCACCTGTACGTCAGCTTCGGTAACCAGAGCAAAACACTTCCAGCAGTGTTCAGGATTCATGAAGGAGGAAGAAGAAAACCAGGGTAAAAAAAAAAAAAAAAGTGGTCAGTTCAGTCCTGAATGTAACTGCCTTGCTTATTGTGGCAGTGAATAACTCCATGGATTTCAGGTTATGCCTGTTATCAAGTGATTTTGTAACTGGGTAAATTGGTCAGAGTTTTAGCCCAGATTCATGTAAGTGTTCATTTCAGGAACTGACTTTGAGTGAAGCATAGGGGGTGGATTTGAATTGCAAAGGTGCTTGCTTTCAGTTGTACATTGAAGTGGTGGAGGAAGTAGAAAAGTGTTTTTGTTGCTTTCAGCTTCATGGTGTGGCATCTCCTTCATCCCTTTTTCTGCAGGCTGGCCAGGAGTTTATAACATGGTGCTTTTGGGAACTGAGGCATTATTAGGGGCGTTATAAAGGAGTTCATTGAAAACTGCCATCCAGATTGAGTTTGAATGGCACTGTGCAAATGTGCTCTTTGGACTGAGAAACAAATGCAGTCTGCAGTGACCCAGTTGATTCTGAAGATAGTGCCTGAAGTCTCCACCAGCTTCCTGAATAGGATAAAACTGCAGGGGGAAATACTCCAAGTAACCTGCCTTTTGGCTTTTAAACACTGCTTTGGAAATCCAGCCACAGAGTCACTTACCTGGTGCTGGTACTGCAGTACTCCAGAAGTGGCTGGAGGGTTCAGTGAGAAGGTTGAGCATCTGCCTGTGCTATCAACACTCTGTCCTAGGGTTCAGCTGTGTGGGGCATATTCTTCCCTTCCTGAATTATCCACTGTGTCCTGGACTTCCTTGGTTGGAACCAGGTCATATCTTGGTGGTACATTTTGTCTCTAAATCAGTCATTTGTCAAGTGTTTCAATAGCTGTTTGATTCCAATGTAGAGCTGGCTCCAAGTGATGTGAACATGGTCAGAAAGGATCGTTTCTGAGCTAATAAGCCTAGCTGTGTCAGCAGTGGTGGCTCAAGCTAGTTGCTCAGCCATGGGGCCATGCAGCTGCCTGCGAGGTGGCAATGTGGGCATCTTGCTTAAGCATTTCCAGCAGACATGTACTAAGTAAGCAGATACTCTTTATGAGGCCTGACAAGCCAAACTGGAGCTGCTCCATTCAGTCAGCTAAGTTTGTGTAGTCTGCCATTTGCAGCTTCAGAAATATGGAGCATTTGAAGCAAGGCACTATGTTTCAGGCTCCATCTTTGTTTTCTTATATGGAGGTTGCTGCTAAGCACAGCTGTGCATGTGATCTTTTTGCAGCAAGCTGTTGATCAGTCTTGTGCACTTCCCTTGCTAGTGCTCTTTATTTTCAGGGTCTAGACCCTATGTATTGAGAACACTTGCTATAATTTCTAATTTAACTAAAAAGTCTGTTAGATTCTGTTGAGCTGTATGCACCCTACAGTCATCTGTACAGTGAACTGTTTCAATTCCAAATTGCTTTATTGTGATGCTAAAGAAAGATTATTTGGTGCTTTTTGCTATTTATTGTCAAAAGCTTAACATTGTATTATAATAGTATTTGAATGGCAGACCAAATAAGTAGGCAAAAATACTAACAAAA
Organism: Apus apus; assembly: GCF_020740795.1. Lineage (NCBI taxonomy): Eukaryota > Metazoa > Chordata > Aves > Apodiformes > Apodidae > Apus > Apus apus. The sequence continues at coordinate 36,899,989 of NC_067312.1, read as the reverse complement.
GTAAAACCCTGGATCTATTTTAACCAGTCTGGGCTTAAACCTACACCTAAACCTAAAGTATACTGTTTTCTGATATGTTTTTCAGGAAATATTGAGGAAAAATGAGGAAAATTGACACTTGCCCTTGGACATACCTTTTTACCAAAATTGTGTCATAAGTTACATAATGGGCTAAGTAGTGTCTTTGTAATAAAAGAACAATCTGCAGGCTCAGTGTCAATAGTACTCAGTGTTCACACTAGTGCTTAGATGTTGTGCAACTTAGGCCTCTGAATTTGTTTCCAGTTGGGCAGTTCCACAAGACAGATAAGGAAGTGGCCTGAAGCCTTTGATAAAACACTGCTGCTCTTTGGTACTTCAGTTGCAGAGGTGCACAGGATGCCCCAAGTGTTGAAACACTTTTTATGGTTTGTGAGTAGAGTGATAGCATAGATAGGAGGAAGTAGTTTCTGTTTGCAAAACAAACAGTATTCAAAATGAGGACACTGTGGCAACAAGAACAAAAGCACGTTCATTATTAATTACTTGTCTTAGCTACTTGTGCTAGTGTCAAATTCTTGGTAAACCTGTGATAACCTCGATATTTGTGTGGTTATGTAGACAAACTATTTTTTAAAGTACTCTTGAGCTCCTTTGCTTTGGTGGCATCTGCCGTTGGTTGTGAAATAATGTCTGTGTATTCAGCTGTTATATACATATGGCTGGCTTGACTTGTTTTGAAGATATTTACTATTCACAGCTGTATTTTAAAGCTGCCTTGCAGAGGACTGCTTAGGACAGCATGTAGTAACCAGAAGTATAGGAGAACATGTAGTGAGATACAAGGATATTACCTCTGGACTTTACTGCACAGTATGAAAGAAACAAACACATACCTGTTTGTACAGGTGGCCATGGTATCTGCTTCCATCATGTAGGAAACAGTTTCTTCCCTGAAATGAAATAAAGGAAATAAATACACCCAAAGCATTCCTTGATCTGTGAGTATGTATTTATCCCTTATGAGGAAAGGCTGAGGGAGCTGAGTCTCTTTAGCTTGGAGAAGAGGAGAGTGAGGGGCAACCTCATCAATGTTTACAAATGTGCTAAGGGCAAGTGTCAGGAGGATGGAGCCAGGCTTTTTTCAGTGATGTCCAGTGATAGGACAAGGGACAGTGGGTGCAAACTGGAGCATAGGAGGTTCCATGTAAACATCAGAAAAAACTTCTTTACTGTGAGAGTGACAGAGCATTGGAACAGGCTGCCCAGAGAGGTTGTGGAGTCTCCTTTGCTGGAGACATTCAAAACCCGCCTGGACGCCTTCCTGTGTGATGTGCTCTGGGTGACCCTGCTCTGGCAGGGGGGTTGGACTGGATGATCTTTTGAGGTCCCTTCCAACCCCTAAGATTCTGTGATTTGCTCTGAATACACAGAATTTCCCTCTGTTTAGGTGCTGTTCCAAAGTAAGTGCTGTTTTCAATTATTCTCGAGTAAGTCTCCACTTGCTATGCATTACTGTCCACTTGCACGCCCAGTATTGATCATTTTACTCTATATGTATTTATTGAATGGTTTGACCCATAGCGTTATAGCAAACCTCGTACCTTCATTTCAGCCTGGTGAAGTTCCAAAAACACAGTATGTCTTCTGGTATAGTAAGGACATGTAGTCTATTGTCATGCTTTCTCAAAAGAAGCTTTTGCTACGGCTGCAGGAAGCAGATTTATAAAGGTATTTATGTACAGAAAGGGAAGGCTTTTTTATGAACTTCAGATTATTAATCTTCCCTGATAATGACCTGATGCTTCAGCAGAGAACACTTTTCTGTTCTTCTCTGCATCTTGCAACAATTAAATGTATTTACAAATACACCTTCAGGTTCCCAGCGTAGCTACGTATTATCCCTTTGGCATCCTCATACTGCACAAAAATTGAACTAGATGCATCCAACTGTATAAAACCATGTCAGACAAGACTGGCAGTATTCTGAGCTGCTGAAAGGCCTTATAAAAAAAGAGCATAAGACAACTTAATTGTAAAGAAAACCTACTATCTTCAGCCTAGTATCCTATTGCTTTCTATTTTTTAATGTTGTCACCATTTGACTTGGGTTCAACAACAACGTTCTCGGTCCCCTCCCCCTCCCACCCAGCTGGGGAAGGAGAGAGAGAAAGAGAGACTTTGCTGGATTGAAAACTCAACTACACCGCTTTAATTAAACACTAATGACAAAAGAAAATATATACAATTATATACAAATATGTTCAGGTATGTGCAAAAGCCTCTTGCCTCCCTCCACCCCCAGCAACTCCCACAGCATCTCCTGAGCTGCAAACAGTCCCGAAAAATCCCGGAGCTGCTGGAGAAAGCACAGAGTATTGAGGGTCAGGAGAGCTTGAGCCTGGGGGTCGAGGGTGTTGGATGGACAGAGTCCTCCCTGGACACCAGCCATGGAGAGAAGAGAAAGGAAGCAGAAGCAGGAAGGAAGTTGTCTTCTGTGGTCTCTGACCTTCCTCTGAGCTTACGTAGATATATGGAATGGAATATCTCTGGCCAGTTTTGCTGTCTGTCTAACTCAGCCTCCTACAGGGGGGTCATAGATCTCCCCGTAGTGTCTGAGCCAGCAGAGTAAAGATGTGACCTTGAAGATCCAGCAGTTAGAAAAACATTCCACCGTTTGTTATCATTCCTAGCTGGAACACTCTGCTACTAGTTAAAAGAAAGCTTACTGAAAAAAAAAAAAAAAAAATCAGTAGAAGGAAAATTGGCTTCACGCTGGCTCAAACCAGGACAACTGTATAATGGAACAGTAAAATACATGTGGATTTTATGTTAATACCTTGGAGTTGTGATAGTGTAGACTAGAAAGTGATCTGGTGAGTTCATTAGAACTAGGCATCTCTCACTAGCTGTTAACCATATGGTTTAGCACCCCAAAAGCAGCAGCATTATTCTAATGTCTTTTTATATATCCTTGTTGTCTACAACTGACTGAAATCCTGTAGTTTTTTTCCCTCCTTTCATCTCCTATTCAAGAGTATGAAGTATAGGCATTTCTGGACCCTGAGAAAGCTTGTTCTCCAGCTCTTATTGTTTAGTTAATAGAAGTTCAGTTCTGTTGGGTTTTGGCAGTATGTGTGTGGGGGTAGCTAGGTGGTTTGAGTCGACTTCTGTCATTAAATTGTTTTTAATGGATGGTGACAAGTTCAAATTACAAGAATTAGTTGTAAAGGATCAAAACTCCTAAATGTTTTCACGGTGTTTAATTTAGTCTTTGCTGGAATGCTGCTTAGAGTTTATTCCTTTTCATAGCTCTATGAATTCCTAGCTTTTTTCCTCTCTTTCTCATGCACTCTCCCCTCTCCCTCCCTCCCCTCTCTCTTCTGTCTCTCAAGACTCATGTAACTTCAGCCTAAAAATACAGTGAAATAGTAAATATAAAGACAAGACAAAACAAGCTAAGGAGTCAACAATATTTTTTCTGTTTCTTTGGTTTTGTTTTTTGTTGTGTTTTTTTTCCTTTATGAAAGACTGTCTTCCAGGCTGGACAACCTAGCAGTCTTTGTGTTTCTTCAAGCTGGAAACTGTACTGCACACCCTTTTCCAGAATTTACCAATTGATTGAGTTGTGGTAAAATATGTCTTGACAGGCAGATAAACAGAAAACCACTTTTAAGTTCAGCAAAACTGAAGTGACTTCCCAATTCTAGACTGACCCAGCAAGAAAGACAGAGATACCGTAACTGCAGTTATCCTGCAGAAGAGACTAATGCTGAGGGTGGTGTTCCATAGATAAGTCTAGCTAATAATCAAATGTTGGCTGGCACCAAAAGCCTATGTAGTCCTGCTTCTTTCCCACTGTTCAGACTGCACAGTTCTACCCTATCTGTTGTACTGTCTTTTGTGTCCCGTCAGACTCCCCTGCAGACTAGTTCATGTCACCAAGCTAGCAGGAAGTCCAAACTTTCTGCAAGACCTTAAATGAAGTGGGGTAACCCTTCCTGCCTCAGGAAACTATTGGACTGGCTTACCTTGTAAGGGTATCAGAAGTTGTAGCCTTAGTTTAAACCCAGTCTTTTTGCAAATAGATGTGCGTGATGAAAACGGTAATTTCCTTTAAGGAAGGAGAAAGGGATTTACTGGCAATACTCTGTCTCTCTCAGACATTTCTGTTATACTGATTGATGGTGATAGGGAGGTTTATTTGCATTTATGACTCCTGTCTTAGAAGGCCAGTGGCTGAGTTACGCAGTGTTACAGGAAAACAAGCTGCAGGAAGTCACTGAATATTACTCAGTAATAATTGCTTTTGGTTTGTTTTTGTTTTCAGTGAAGGGAGCAATCTTACCCCTGCTCATCATTACCCTGACTTCAGATTTAAGACGTATGCACCTTTTGCCTTCCGCTATTTCAGAGAACTTTTTGGTATCAAGCCTGACGATTACTTGGTAAGAGCCTGCAGTTTTCCTTTGAGTTGCAAATGATTATAGTGTATGCTAGTTTCATAGTGACAGAAGAGGCTGCTTTAGTGGTCCCAAACAGGTAGTGAATTTTGTGTGGGGGGTGGTATATAACTAGTGAATATTTGTAGTGTTTAGTTCTTCATCTTTGAGACAATTCCTGTAAAAACCTACCTTGTTAATTGTCTAGAGTTACATGAGTATTACTTCTCATTCAGGTCCTTGTTTCTAGAGAAGTTATAATTAGTACTTGCGTGACTTCTAACAACTGACTTCTAGTAAAGTAATAATTTTATTTGCATTATTTAATCACTTCTTTAATGAAGTGTTTGTCTGCAAATGTTCCCAGCTAGCCTTGAGAAAAATGGGTAGCCAGCTGAAAGAGAAGCATTTTAGAATATCTCCTTTGTTCTCTGTATTTTACATTTTGAAGACTTACTCCTCCTGAGTATTCAAGTGTTTATGTGAGAAAACAGTCATGCATTTGCTGCCATCATAAAATCATTAGGGTTGAAAGGGATCTTAAAGATCAGCAGTTCCAACCCCGCTTCCATGAGCAGGGAACCCTACCAGTAGACCAGGTTGCACAAAACCTCGCCCAGCTTGGTCTTAAAAACCTCCAGGGATGGGGCATCAACAACCTCCCTGGGCAACCCATTCCAGTTCCTCACCACCCTTATAGTGAAGAATTTCTTCCTAATATCTAACCTAAATCTCCCCTCTCTCAGTTTAAAACCATTACCCCTTGTCCTATCACTGTCTTCTCTGATGAAAAGACCCTCCCCAGCTTTCCTGTAGGCCCCTTTCATGTACTGGAAGGTGCTATAAGGTCTCCCTGCAGCCTTCTCTTCTCTAGGCTGAACAGCCCCAACTCTTGGTGGCCCATCTCTGGACTCTCTCCAACAGGTCTATATTATTCTTGTGCTGAGGGCACCAGAACTGTACACAGGATTCCAGATGGGGTCCCACCAGAGCAGAGTAGAGGGGCAGAATCACCTCCCTGGCCCTGCTGGCCACACTTCTTTTGATGCAGCCCAGGATGGGGTTGGCCTTCTGGGCTGCAAGCACACACTGGCAGCTCATGTCAAGCTTCTCATCGACTATCACCCCCAAGTCCTTCTCCTCAGGACTGCTCTCCAGACATTCTTCCCCCAGCCTGTATTTTTGCCTGGGGTTGCACCGACCCAGGTGCAGGACCTTGCACTTGGCCTTGTTGAACTTCATGAGGTTGGCACTGGCCCACCTCTCCAGCCTGTCAGGGTCCCTCTGGATGGCATCCCTTCCTTCTAGGGTGTCAGCTACTCCACGCAGCTTGGTATCATCAGCAAACTTGCTGAGGATACACTCAATCCCACTCTCCATGTCTCCAACAAAGATGTTACACAGCACTGGTCCCAATACTGACCCCTGAGGGACACCACTTGTCACCTGCCTCCATTTGGACATTGAACCATTGACCACAACTCTCTGGGTGTGGCCATCCAGCCAATCTCTTATCCACCAAGTGGTTCATCTGTCAAATCCATGCCTTGTCAGTTTGGAGACCAGGATGTCATGTGGGGCAGTGTCAAACCCTTGCACAAATCCAGGCAGATGACATCAGTTGCTCTGCCACCATCCACCATCCCTGTAGCCTTGTTGTAGAAGGCCACCAGATTGGTCAGGCATGACTTGCCCTTAGTGACGCCATGTTGGCTGTCACCAATCACCTCTTTATTTTCCATGTGCCTTAGCAGACTTTCCAGGTGGATCTGCTCCATGATCTTGCTGGGCACACTGACTGGCCTGTAGTTCCCTGGGTCATCCTTTTTCCCCTTTTTAAAAACAGGGGCTATGTTCCCTTTTTTCCCATCAGCAGGAACCTTACCAGACTGCCATGACCTCTCAAATATGACGGACAGAGGCTTAGCAACTACATCTGCCAGCTCCCTCAGGACCCATGGGTGAATCCCATCAGGTCCCATAGATTTACGCACCTTCAGCTTCTTTAAATGCTCACGAACCTACTCTACACCTACAGTGGGGGTAATTCACTCTCCCAGTCCCTGCTTTACCTGTTTTGGCCTTGGTGTTGAGGCTGAAGCACTTGCCAGAGAAGACTGAAGCAAAGAAGTCATTGAGGACCTCAGCCTTCTCAATATCCTGTGTTTCCTTCAGGAGAGGGCCTACATTCTCCTTGGTTGTCCTTTTCTTCCCAACATACCTATAGAAGCTTTTCTGTTTGTTACTAACATCCCTGCTGAGATTTAATTCTAGCAGGGATTTGGCTCTCCTAACCTGATCCCTAGCTGCTCAGACAACCTCTCTGAAATCCTCCCAGGATACCTGCCCTAGCTTTCATCCCCCGTATGCTTTCTTCTTCAGTTTGAGCTTCTCCACGAGCCGCATAAAAGTATGCTTCACTTGGTAGAACCCCTTTGTGCACTGCAGGGAAAAGAAGCCAATATTTTAGTTCTGTAGTCTTGCTTTTGGGAGGGTAGAGTGAAAGCAGAAAGCTGGATTGCTTTCTAAATGTTTGCCTCATGTGTAGTTGCAGTGACAAATGCCAAAGATTTACAGTTTCACCTTTTCCGAGGAGGTTAAGCAGTAATGCACTGTGGGAGTCAGACTGGATAACAAGGGTAAATGCATTTGAACAGCTGGTAAAATTAAATTTTAACTGGCAACCTCATGGAATACTGGCGGTTTGCTGGGAAACTTCTTTATCATAAAGTACATAATTGCCACAGGATTGGGGATTTTCTTACTTTTCAGTTTTAATTGGATTTTCATAACCATCCAGTCAAAATCAGCTGTGTTGTTTGTGTAGCAACAGTTGGTGAACAGACTTTAATTTTACAGAAATGAACTTAACTGTGAAATTACCAACAAACTGTGTAGGTTAATAACTCGTGCTTATGCTATGCTGTTTTATTGAGCTTTAATGTTCAGGATAATTGCTCTCAAATGCTTACAACAATGACAATTACTCATGAAGCTTTATGTGTTTTGGCAAGAAAAATGCAGGCAGTACAACTGTTGATTTGCTCTGAAGGTCTGTAGTGTTAAGGCTCAGCAATGCTGTTCTGAGGACAATTGCAACTATAGCACTAGTAAGAAATGTCTCATATTAATTGGAACTGAGTGAACTGGAGAAGCAGGAAGAGAAACAGTGAACATTTTTATAGCATGCAAAAGTTTCTTAAAAATTACAAGCTTGGGAAAAGCCTCAGCTGGAGCCAGGGAAAGAAAATGCAGTAAGGCAGTGGTTAGAGTCCATAGGAAGCATGCTTCTTTAATTCAACTGCTCACAAAAAAGAATATACTTAATAGATTTTCTTGTATCAGTTTTCTTTGCTATCACCACCACTGAAATATATGGCAATACTCTAGTTAAAATTAATTAAAGCTGTTTTCAACAAACCTGGTTTTTTATGTGGAATTCCTCAACTCATGTCAGGCAGTGACCCAGTAAACCAGACATTTGTAACTGAAACAGTTATTCCTTTTGTTCTGAGGAGACAATAAGTCAAACTGCACTGTGAAGAGTAATTCCCTGGTGCTTACACTACTCAGAATTCATATTGTATGTAGATTTGTTTCTTTCAAAGACTGAAGCCTTAAAATACTGGACTGCACAGTGTATCTCCAAGTGTGTAAGCCTGATTATATGTAACAAAGGAAAAGAGTGTGTGAATGAAAGTTTAGTGATGCTCTATTTTAAACAAGCTCTTGAGTTTAATTGTAAAGAGATTTTTGCAAGTGTCTGAGCTTATTATTTCTTCTCCATTTTGTTTGAATGAAGTATGAAGTGTGAATTAGTGGAGATTTAATAAATATACATTAGCCTCCGTATGACATCTGGTTCTACTGGTAAGGAATACTCTGTGGTTTCTTTTTCCTCCTTAATGTGATGGTCATTATTACTGATGCCCCATGGAAGAGAGGACCTGTCTAAGTATCCAAAAGAATGGTCCTACAAAACCCATTATTTCCTGTTGACTAGTATTTAGTTTTCCTGTTTCACGCAGTTTTCTATCAAAAAATTACATTAGCAGCTATACCAAAATTATTATTCTAATGTTTTCAATCCTGGATTCACTGGAGAGGACTTGCCTATTTGTCTACAGTGAGAAAACTCTAGTCCTGGTGTGTTTAACAACCTGCTGTACCTGATTCATAGATGGCTATGAAAAGCAAACAATTGCAGTGCAAATGTTGTCTTAAGGCTTCTGACATCAGAATTTGCAATGCTGATGGTGTGAGGGTGGACTCGCTCCACGTCAACAACTCACTCCACTCCAAGGAAAGTTCAGCTGGTTTAGTGGGACATGAAGAGGGACCATACCCTCAGATGTCAACTGCTTTTCCATGGTTCTGTAGCAGAGTGGAGTGTAACAACTGGTGGGCCAAATCTCAGCCAAATCACTGTGAACCAGTTTGCTGCACAGTAGTACCTTTGCTGCAGTGGAAGCCCAAAGAGTAAGTTCCACAGTTGTCCTGTGCCTATTTTGAACCTGCAGTTCTTTGTGTTAAACTTGTGTTTGAGTAACTCATGTATTGATAGTGAAAAACATTTTTTTGTCTTTTACAGTACTCAGTCTGCAGTGAGCCTTTAATTGAATTGTCCAACCCAGGTGCCAGTGGGTCCTTATTTTTTGTAACTAGTGATGACGAGTTCATCATCAAAACAGTTCAACACAAAGAGGCTGAGTTTCTTCAGAAGCTCTTGCCAGGTTATTATATGGTAAGTAATACAGGACTGTATTTTACCTGTATTTTTTCTGTTTCATATCACACTTCTGAAGATTCCGTTTCCTTTGTTGTCTCTTCCTTTGTTTTCCTTTGTTTTGTCTTGTTGCCTTTTGTTTGTCTTTGTCCGTTTCCTTTTTGTCTTTCATTTGCTTTATCCATATTTTTCATAATACTTTTGACATTTTTTTGCCTGTCTCTCAGCTTTGTATCCTGCACATCCATCAGAAAAAATAGATATAAATCAAGAATATATTAAAGATAATAAACACTCTCCTTTTAGCATTCAAGACAAAGCTGAATGTCATCCTGTGATTTGATACAAACTTTGCTTCTAATAAGCTAGTAACAAAAAAAAAAGTTTCTAAATTTCTAATTCAACTTTTCTTCTCCCTGTTGTGTTTGTCTACCCACTGCATTTCACTCAGAGTGGAGAGAGAAACTAGACCAGTCAGGTTCATTTTGTTACTGGACTGCTTCTGATTTTAATTTCTCATGTATTAAAATAATGATGTAAAATACTTTTATCCATATAATTTGTTCAAAACGTAATTTTTAGATTGAGCTTTTTGGACGCTAATTCTAAGTTGATTGCATTGGTTTTTGTGGGTTGATCATCCAAAAGGGCAAAATATTCATCTGATTTTAACAAAAAACACTCATACATATGAACAGACATTCTTTTGGGTGGTATGCAGAACTTTGGAGTGTTATACCTGTGCCTGACTTTTCTTTTTAGCTTTATTACAAAAACACTTGAAAAGTTACTCTCTTGCATGTGCTAAAAATGAGGAGTACTGTTTACCTTACATTATTTTTTTTATTAGTGGCATTATTAGGCTACAGTAGTGTGGATTCAGTGTTTGTTTAAAAAAAATAACCACTGAGAGCATCAAAAAGAGCAATGGTGACAGGTACTTAATTGATAATCAGCTTGGCATAATTTGAGTTATTACAAGTAAATATAAGGCCACTTTGCTTTGTTTTTGGGATCTTCATTGTCACTGCTACCACATGCAAGGGGTTTGAAAGTGTAAAACTTAAATCGCTGATAATTTCTTATGAAAGTGCTTTCTTCCTGTCGTATGTTGTGACTAAGTAATAAGACTTGTAGTTTTTACCGTTCCTGCTTTTTAATGAAAAAAACAGAATAGTTGTATTCAGTAGGAGGATTTTCTTTCTCGCTTCTCTAATCCACTCAGAGTGAATTTCTTGCCTGTTGTGGAATTTGGATTATTTCACACTTTTCTCTTTGATGGTCAGTCATGGTTCTCCACACTCCTGTGGAGACAACCTGGTCGTTTGGCACTAACCCTCAATGTGAAAAGCCTTATGGAGAAAGGGGTTCTGTTTTTCAGAATCCAAGTCAAGGTAATGAGAACTACATTTGACCCAAACTCCTTATGGCTGGGGGAATGCAAAGCTTGTTCAGCGCAGAATTAATTCATTAAACCTTCAGGATGCTTTTAGATTTGGCCTAGTCTGCTCTTTCATGGGATGTGAGAAAGAAACCTGGAATAAATCCAGTTAATACTCTTCTCTTGGCTTATATAAGTTCCTGGCAAAAAGACTATTTTTGTGATAGCTTTCTGATTGCAGACCCACAAAGAATATCAGCTGGTCAAATAAACTACACTGAACAGGGAAACATGCACAGTTTTCTTCTTGTTTGTTAATGTCCTTGGGTATTAAAAAGAAACTTTCTTAAGCATGAAAGTTTATTGGAAAGAGACATATTTAACCATGTATCTTTTGTTCTAGAATCTGAACCAGAATCCAAGGACTCTTCTTCCCAAGTTTTATGGGCTATACTGCGTTCAGTCAGGAGGCATTAATATTAGAATTGTTGTAATGAACAATGTTTTACCACGAGCCTTGAAAATGCATTTCACGTATGACTTGAAAGGCTCGACATACAAACGGAGAGCATCAAGAAAAGAGAGGGAGAAGTCAAACCCTACATTCAAAGACTTGGATTTCTTACAAGACATGCATGAAGGATTGTATTTTGACTCTGAAACACACAGTGCACTAATGAAAACACTACAGCGGGATTGTCGAGTGAGTAATAATTATTGACTATTTAAATTTCTGTGTTCACATATGATACAGATTTACCTCAGGAAAACAGAGAGCAAGCTCTGAATGTTAATTACCCTTCCCATTCCATGCAATGTAATTAGGAAAGTCTATGGATGTCAAGGCACCGATGAAGCCTGTGTTTTAGTTAAGCTGTTGGGATCTGAGATCATAGAATGGGATATCCTGATGTGGAAGGGATCCATGAGGGTCATCAAATTGTGACTCCTGACTCCACACAGGGCAATCTAAAATTTAAACCATATATCTGAGAGTGTTGTCCAAATACTTTTTGAACACTAACAGGCTTGGTGCCATGACCACTTTCCTGGGAAACTTGTTCCAGTCATTGACCAACCGTTAAGGGAAGAACTTTTTCCTAATACCCAGTCAGAACTTGCCTGATGCAGGTTGGAGCCTTTCCTCCACATCCTGTCACTAGACACCAGAGATCAGTGCCACCCTTTCTGCCCCCATCGTGAGAAAGTTTTAGACAGCAATTAGGTCACCCCTCAGTCTCTGCTAAGCTGAACAAATTTAATATCATCATCTGCTCCTCGCAAGTTATGCCCTCTAGGATTTTCACCATCTTTCTTGTCCAAAACTGCACACAGAACTTGAGTTGGGGCCACACGATGCTGAGTGTAGTGGGACAATCACCTGTTTCAACCAGCTGGCTATAATTTGCTTAATTGCTTAATGCACCCCAGGATACAGTTGGCCATTTTGGCAACTAGGGCACATTCCTAACTCATTGAGCTTACCATCCAGCACAACCCTCAGATTCCTTTGTGCAGGGCAGTTCTGCTATTCATGCTTTCAGAATTGCACTGTTCCATCTGTGGAAACACAGATGAATATAGGATATAGTCTGGTAGAGTGTTTTTTAAATTATCATTCTTGCTTTCCATTAATTTGGAGATTTTAATGATTTCTATCTGAGACACAATGAATAGTCCTAAATAGTAATTTATTATTTTTATAAGAATAAACTGTGTAGAGCTGCAAACTCAGTACTGTTTGGGTAAGTCTGCCTCTTTTTAAGTTAACAAAGAGCTAGGAAGACTGAGTGGGGAAAGCAGGTCTGGTGGCAGCAGTCTTAGTTCTGGAGCAAATTACCTTCTTCCTTAGCTGAAATACAGTACTTACTGTCCAGATAACATTTTCAAGGCAGGAGGAGGATACCTGCCATTGTCCTTTGAGAGGACCTTGATGAATGGATTCCGTGCATCTTGCAGACAGGAAGAACTGCTGCAAAATGGATTTTTCTCTGTAGCAGAAGTAAGAAAATAAAAAGTAGAGAAAAGGGGAGTTATCCGGGTCTCTCAAAGTTTCAGAAAGATTCACAGGGGTTGTGGAAAGAAAAGATTGGCTTTGTCTGAAGGGAATCCTGAGAGTTTAATAATAAAACAGCAGAATGGGTGAACTGAACTCATCACACAGAGTAGGCATCCTGAACTTCAGAGTTTGTTGTTCACTGCCACCTGCAGTGCAAGATGGAAAGCCTTGTTTTTGTACATGAATAGTACTTCTTGTTTAATTATCACAGAGGTCTGCAATGCCTTGTGCTTCGTTTGTAAAACTGTGTGACCTAATATTCAGCTGCATATTCAGTGTGAGACATTTATCTAACACTACACATTGTTATTTTTGAAGCCTCTTGCAATGAGCATTTCCTGAGCTCCTGCCATGTGTGATAACGCAGAATGCATCGGTGTGGTCACATCTGGGGATCTGGATGCCCTGTTGGGGTTCCCCCCACTTACCAAAGGTTACTTGCCCAGTCAAAGCCTGTGGAGGGAATCTATTATATAGAAAATAATAAGCAGAATCTAAAAGAATTTCCAAATACAGTGTCTTATAAATATTAACAGCAACAGTTATACTCATAAATGAGACCAAGGATTAAGTTTTGTGACACATAAGCAAGTACTAAGTAAAAGCAAAGTCAGCAAATGCATTGAAGATAGTTTAAAGTGCACTTGTGGATTTCTTTTTTTTTTTTCTTAAAGATGCAGAAAATTAAACTCCATGTCAAACTTAGCTGCTGTTGTCTTTTGCTATAAACACTTAATCCTTCAGAAATTGTTTCTGTGTAGAGGAATACTTTTGTGGGGCAAAGGATAAGCTATGGTACTAAGTTGTGTGTTAGGTACAAGCACCGTAAGTACAACTCTGTATGAGAGGCTAGAAGTGAATTAATTGTAAGATTTGATTTTTTATAGTTGATAGGGCACGAAGTAAAGCTATGCATCCTTTCGTACTTGTTTGATCTTTGCTGGAGCCTTTAGGCAGTTTAATAAATAAAAATTACCACTGTTCTGGGCAGAGAGCACAGGAAAAACACTTCTGGTACAAGGAATTAATAGTCTAAACACAAGTAACAGTTGGCCTTTTGATCACCCCATGTTAAAAATTAAGATAGAGTTTTTTTAAAGGTACATGTCCAAAATTATTGTCAGAAAGGTACGACAGCATATTTCATCAGAATATGGCTCAGTGTTTTGGTTATGAAAACACTGTTAAAATTTTCCCTGTAAGCCCTTAAAGAAGAATCCATACGGAAGAACTGGCAACTGTTTATTAAAAGAAAAGAAGGGAATTCCTTCTATAACTAAGAGTGTTTTGGCTATACAGAGATACTACTCTACACACTATTTCTCATCTAGTTGCCTAACATAGCATGTAACTTTGAACAAGAAACATGGATTTCAGGAGAACAGGTAATCACAGTATTTTGTATTGGTAAATCTTTGCTTCGAACACTCTCTCAGGTATGGTGTGTTCTTGAATGTCAACTAATTATATGCAGGAATTTGGGGTATTTGAATAAAAATAGCCTGGTTGTGTTTTTCCCTCTCCATCTGCTGCTGCATCCCAGAGAGAAAGGAAAATTGAAAAGTGCTAAACAGAGGAATGCATGTAAAGGCAGTTACCTCTCTTAACTGGGTAAAAGGAAAAAAAAAAAAAAACAAGTTTGTTCCTATTGCTCATTACATTGCTGTTAATGTCTACTTAGTAAATGTTTACCTGTAAGCACTCGGATAGCCTCCTTTTGTCAGTCATTTCCCATTATTTCTCCCTTCTCTTGCATAATTCTTCATGTATATAAAAATCAGACATTAAAAAAGCTATCTATGCAAATCAAACCGTTTTTATTTATCCTAAAAATTGGGTTGAAATTCCCCAGTAAAATTGCAAAGACACATACTATTGTAAAAACCGAAGTTAAGATTTATTCCTCATCTGTTTGAAAAACCAGGGGGAAAGAGGGCCAGGTTTCCTAAGAGTCTGTGAACTCGATTTGTTGCTGAATGCCGCAAACCGATGCCGACCCAGAGGCTAGAGGCTGTCAGGTGCTTCCGTGACTTCCCCACCAGGGTCGAGGGGATTTTAAAAGAGAGCGAGGGTCGCCCGTGGCGCTCGCCCCTCTCCCGGGAGCGGCCGCTCCGGGCCCTGTTTTAGAGCAGAGATCAGAATAGCACCCTCACCGCGCCCACGAACTGTTAGTGGGATCAGTGTTTACTTAACGAATTAACTGGTTTAATAATGAGCGGCTACACTAAATGGCAAATGGCTACCAGGGCTATATGCAAAAGTGCTGTGCCTTTAAGCTGTTCTCCCCGAGAGAGGGTTGCGGATCAAAGGAGAGGGAGGGAGGAAGCCCCGACACAGTCCTCAACGAGGTCGCGCTGTGTGTGCAAGTCTGGGGAGAGGGAGAGGGGGGTGTATGGAGTCGTGACCCTCCCGCAGCGAGGAGGTTCCCCTCCAGCAGCTGGGTTTGGGAGGGGGTGCAGCCCCAGTGCAGTCCCCAGCGTCTTCTTCCCCAGCGGCAGAGGCGGCAGTGGGTGCCCCCTCTCAGCAGCAGCGGCGGCTGCTCTCCTTGGCAGGCAGCTGCGGCAGGGTCCCCAAGTCCGTGGTGTCGGGGGACAGCAGCAGCGGTTTGGTTTCCCCGGCAGCAAAACGGGGGGACTCCAGCCCTGGCCCCGACAGCTGCGGGAAGGCCCCGGTGCTCCAGGGGTCAGAACCCGGCACACCCACCGTCAGGGCTCAGGCTGGATCCCCGGGCAGGTCAGCAGGCAGAGCCCGCACCAGGCTCCGCAGCAGGGCAGGCCCGAGGAGCAGCAGGGGGGTGTCCCATGCAGGAAGCGTCTTAGCAGCCCCTCTCACCTGCTGAACCTGCCCCTTTTGCACCCCAGTGACCCCCTGTCCAGGCAGTGTCACTGCTGCAATGGATGAACATACTGATGTCTAGAGCCAATTGGCATCCATGAACCCCAAGTTAAGGCTGTGACTAGCAGGACAATGCATAACTTGTCCATCCTTCCTGCCTTGTATCATACTGGTTGTTTTGCTTTCATTTGTCCTAGAGCAGCAGGCCTGGTTTTGGTCCGTTTGCTGGGAATAATCAGCAGAAGGCCTTTGCTGGCTTAAAAGGCATTTTGTTTATACTTATGTGGGGAAGAACAGTTTCCCACACTTAAGGATGACTTTTTTCCCAAACAAAGGGTATTTAAGAGCTGGCTTATAAATTCTTCTCAGTTAACATGGTAACCTTAGGAATCCACATTTAACACTTAATTTACAAAAGTTGTTTCACACGAACTGACAAGGCAACTCTCTGTAAAACCATGGAATTTTGTCTTGCAGTTGTTAGATTTTCTGTCTCAATAGAAAGGGTATTTCTAAAGCTATCCATTGAAGTGCTGATGACCTACATGTAGGCAAAGTATGAATGTTTTATGATTTCTCCCTGGGGATATCTCTTATAAATTCATAAAAGTGGAAAAGTATCTTTTCTCTAAATACAGATGTTACTAAGAAGAGTGACTCAAATAAGCTCTACTGTTTCCTTCTTCACCTCTTTCCTTGAGGCATGTCTTACTGAAGATAGGGAAACCAAAATGTTTCTGGACAGAACACTAAATTTTTATAGTGTGTTTTTGCATTAGCAAGTTACGAGAGTTATTAGATTTCCCATAGGAGTATTGTCAGGATTATTTATGTGATAAATCAGGATTATTTAACTAATATTTTCACACTATCTGGAGCATTAAACTTCATGAAGACCTTTTTTTTGTTTGATGATTAGAGTAGGAGTTTGAGTCATGAGGTTTTTTTCTTTCTCACTGCTTAAAATTTTTCAGAACATGAAGGACAAAACACATTGCTGCTAAGACTTTGTAAGTAGAATTAGAAAGCAAACCACAGAATTTAGCTTTTTGTATTATGGTATTTCCTCTCTGATAATTTTAAATGGAAATTGAGTTGATTTATTCCAAAGTTGCATTTTTACCAGAATTATTTTGAAATAGCTTGATGCAATACTGGTATGATTTCTGTTTTGTTTTGTTGGGGTTTTTTTCTGTTTCAGACATTCAGTAGCGATGACTGGAAATTATTCTGTTGCTGTAAAAGCAAAAGGCATAGTTCATTAGGGGTGCTCTCTGCATTTATCATAATTTTGTGCAAGTGTTGAGGAATGTTCTAAACAAAAGTATGTGCTTACCTGGTTTTCATTTTTAAGTTGACATTAGAGCAATTAATATGTTGGCACCTGTATTACAAAGTATCTGTTACAGAGTTCTTGTGTGATCACATTTACTCACTGAATTTTTCAAAACCCATAGTAGTGGCAGGGTTTTATTGGATTTCTTCTCTCTTTTTCTGCCTCAAGGGGTCTGCACAGATTATTCTTTAAACCAAATAATATCAGTAGCCCATTTCTTACCAACAGTATTGTTGGCACAACTTGAAGCCATATTGAACTGCAGCATGGGGCTTCCACCACCTCTCTGGGCAACCTGTTCCAGTGTTTCACTCCCCTCATAGTAAAGAACTTCTTCCTAATATCCAATCTAAATCTACCCTGCTCTAGCTTAAGGCCGTTTTGTCCAATGGCTACACACCCTTGTAAACAGTTCCTCCCCAGCTTTCTTGTAGGCCACCTTGAACACTGGATTTAGAATTATCTCTTCGGATGTGTAGACTCCTTTTTCCTCATATGCTTTTAGAGACCATGAGACTTTTCCTGGTGATTGCCAACAAATCTCATTTTGGATTTGCAAAATGTGACTAAGAGTTAACAAGACATTTCACTGTTTTGTGTAAAAATATTTATACTTCCATAGTCATCATCAAAATGACATACGTGGAGTTACTTTATTTGTCATCTCTGCAAAATCACGTTCTGTTCTTGTTCACATAAAAAAATGTACTGTTGACTCTTGATTCTATACCAGAAATTATAACATTATCTTAGGGCGTTGTGTGCCAAAACACCATAAATCATGAAGTAAAGGAGAGGTGAGTGTCACAGCATCTCCCTCCTGGTCACTCTCCATTTTTCTCCCCCCACTTAGCACTGCTCTTCTTATATAAGATACTTATCCCAGTTTCTATCTGCTAACAGTTTGGTTATACTACCAGATGTGATCACGGCTTGTCTAGTTCACATTTGCATGTTGACATGAACTTTTACTTCCTTCTAATGGCAGTATGCCAGACTTCATAATGATGTAACTGATGAGAAACTTAAGAAAGTACCTGTGTGTGGAAGAAAAATGGGAACTTGCCTACTGACAGGCAAAGATGGTTGGTAGAGAAGGCTAGCGGGTTGACTCATATTTCTGAAGTAAAACTGCATTGCAGTTCAGGTGGACCTTGTTTAGCTTAGTGAAGAGATATGCCTGATTTTTTTTACCCAAATTCCACAGACTGTTAATGAAAGGGTTGTAGCAAATGCAGTTATTGATATTTGAAAGTTCTCCAGACTGCTTTCTTCATTATAAACAGGAGGCAGAGGGGTGGTAGAGAGTCATCTAGGCAAAAATGCTCTGTAAAGTCTGGAACATGCATTAGAGGTTACTTTAAAAATGTATTTAGTTCATGAGTACATGGTGGAACTATTAATTGATTATTTGCTAGAAATAAAAAAGGTCCTGACTGGGCATACCTTCCTTGACTACGAAATAATATCAGGTTACATTTCAGTTATGCATCTTACTTTCCCATTTGTAACAAAAGCATTGAGCTAATTAGGTAACTAGCACTTTGACTTATCTGGGAAGAGTAAAAAAAATATTAAAAATAAAGCAGAAGAGAAACTTGTGCTTTGAAGGCCTACTTTTACTTGGGTTTTCAAAATGCTGCTGTGTAATTCATATTGTATGTAGTCTTTTTTTTGTTTCAGTAAGCATTTTCTTCTTTTCTGATAGGTTCTAGAAAGTTTTAAGATAATGGATTACAGTCTGCTACTGGGAATCCACATGCTGAAGAGTAACTTGAAGGAAAAAGAGGGAGAGAGTTCTCAGAGCACAGCAGACACAAGACGACCTGGAGGGCAGAAGGTTCTCTATTCCACAGCGATGGAGTCAATACAGGGCCCTGGGAAGTCAGGGGACTCACTTAGCACAGAGACAACAAACACGTAAGTGCTGTAACCTGCTCTTGAGATTGCTATTAAAACTTGCACATTCTGTTTCTCCATTCTGTGCCACTTGGGGATAAGAGGCAAAACATTCAAACGTACACCACGTTTCAGGAGTTGAAGGCCTTTATTTTTTTCTGCCTTTTTTTTTTTTTCCCCCAAAAAAAGCTGGACCATCAAGATTTTATGCAGAGCAGGAAATTAAAACAGTCATTAGTAGACTGATTATCTTTAAATACATTATGTCCATGTAGGATATTTACTGAGATAAAGCACTTCTCCTTCCTATTTTTCTACCTAGCAAAAACTGCAGTAGAAATTCAAGTATAGACACAATGGTCGCTCTGTTGTTTCCTTTAAAATACATTAGGTGTTAGTGACAGCATTATGTTCACCATTTTCATTCTATATAATCAATCCTTCATTATAATGAGCACTTAATTACAAATTAAGGAGTTATTGTTCTCGTTTTCAAGGGTGCTGTCTAGGTAAATACAACTGATGGTATAGAAACATGTGCTTAAATCTCCCACAAAAAAAAATGGGAGAATTGGGATATTTAGCATCATGAGAGTTTCCAGATGTTCAGAACTGTGTAATTTTAATTAGAGCTGAGTTTCACCCAGATTTTACAGCATTACTCATGTTGACACAGAAGATGGTGAATGGTGGCAGAGGGATTACACTGGCAGTTCTGGGAGTTGTGTTTTGGTTTTGTTTTTTAACTTAAAGCCAAGGCTGATACAGGTCATCAGACAAAGTCTTTGTGGTTGTTAATTATGGAAATGCACCCTGGACACCCACATCACTGGAGCTGATGTAGTGCTGTCCAGATGCTGAGCAGAGTAGTATGGCTGCTGAAAGCCTCCTGCAGCAGTCGAGTCCTTCTTGGCGCTGCGTCCTCTCACATATTGAAATAACTGGTAGTGTGGCAGATCTCACTGATGTGGGTGAAAATAAACCTAAGTTTTACAAAAAAGACCCTAGGTCAGTCTTCTGCTTTGTTTCATTGTAAGGCCATGCAAGGAGGCATGAGGATGATAATGGATACCCAGCAGCAGTAACTGCTTCTTGTGCTGGATCGAATTTCCAGTCATAGCTTCCAGGAAAACCTGACAGAATGTAGTTGTGTAAGCCACTTAACACTTCTGAATGTAAGACTGGTTAATTGAGCTGGAATTTACAGTAACAGGGTTTTACAGTAATTTAAACTCTACTTGTTCTTACATGGTTTCCTTTTTGCCTAAAATAATAAAAAAACCTCCCCCCCAATAAAAAAGAATTTAAAAAAAAGAAAAAAAAAAGTAAATGGGATAGTGGTCCTGTTTTGTTGGGGGAAGGGACTACTGTGCTTTAAAGGCAGGATGGCAAATACACTCTCAGCTGTGTCTTTGATAGCTGTTTCAGGTTTGTCTTAGTTGTTTCTCAAACTGTTAAAAAAGATCTGGAGATATTGCATGTGTTGGATCTTCAATCTCTGGTTTCATAGTGGGTGCATCAGTGTCAACAGAAGCTTACAAACTGAAAATTAGATTTCAGTTTCTGATTCTAAAAACAATAAACCTTTTTTCCTAAGTGGTGGAATAGACCTTATAGCAGCCTTCCAGTACCTGAAGGGAGACTAAAGGAAAGTTTGGGAGGGAATTTTTACAAGGTTTTGTAGTGAGAGCACAAGAGGTAACAGTTCAAAACTGGAAGAGAGCACATTTAGGTTAGACATTTTGAAGAAATTATTTAGTGTGAGGGTGGTGAGACAGTGGCACAGGTTGCCCAGGGAAGTTGTGGAAGCCGTATCCCTGGAAGTGTTCAAGGACAAACTGGATGGGGCTTGGAGCAACCTGATCTAGTGGGAGGTGTCCCTGCCTGTGCAGGGGGGTTGGAACTAGATGATCTTTAAGGTCCCTTCAAATTTGAACCATTTTATGATTCTCCATAGAGAGGGTCTTAAAATGAGCACCCTGTTCTTAAAGGTCATAGCTGAGTAAATACTCTGAACCAAGTGGAGATCTAGGCAGTCAGGCTTTTCAGCTTGGTCCTGTTACCTTTTCTGTCACTAATCTGTCTGTGAAGCAATTTTGGAGAAGCATATACTCTAAATTTTTAGTGAAAGATACACAATACGACCTTTTTAGAGTTAGAGTAATGTGCAGGCTCTCTACAGCTTCATTACATGTGATCCATAAAGTGACAAAATTCTCCTTTAGCTGGGCAAAATTACTTATTTTCCTTACTAATAAAATTATGTATGTTTTTTTCCAATTTTCAGATAATGTAGATATTTCCAATCCTATCTAAAAGTTATCCTAAAATACTCTTTGTTCATAATGGATATTCACCACTGGATGCCACATATTTTACGTTTGCCATTTAAAATCAGTTGTATACCAAGTGACCCACATTTGACTGACTTTGCACTGTGGCATGTAGCTTTAACGTTGTGTATATTTTTGGGGGGTTGCAAGTAGGTACAGTTCACCTGCTAGTTGATGATCAGAGACGTCTTAAAAGATAAACTGACATGGTTTGTGGTTTTTTTTTTTTCTCTCAGAATGGGCGGTATTCCAGCTAAAAGCCACAAAGGAGAAAAGCTGCTTCTATTTATGGGCATTATTGATATTCTCCAGTCTTACAGGTAAGTTGAATTTCAAGTTTTTCTTGAATGAGGCTTCTGACATTACTTACAAATGCAGAAATATTACAAAGCAATTCTGATTTTGTATTTATGTGCTTAGGCTAATGAAGAAACTGGAACATTCTTGGAAAGCTCTTGTTTATGATGGGGTATGTACATTTTATTTTATTTTTAACTGCTGATACTTCAGCTAATGGAAATGTAACTTATCTTGACCAGGAAAGATTTTGCTCCAGTATATCTGTAGTCTACTATGTGGTTTGGGCTGTTGCCAAAATATTTTAGGTCTGTTTGCCAATATATGCCCTGATTTTATTTATTGATCTTTCAAAAAGCTACTAAAATCATAAGCCTGTCCTTATATCTTAAGCAAGACAGTGGCCACTTAGCAGGACATGGATGAGTCTGTAACTGAAACATGTGCACAGTGTGAAAAAAAGCATTTCAAATGCTAGGAAGATTTTACAGAAAATGGCTGAATAATTCATAATGTCATAAATTAAATATATAAAGAAAAAGTCAAGAATAATTAACCTTTAAAAAAGAAAAACTTGAGTTGGAGTTCACTTGTTTTTCAGTATGCCTGAAATGGATAATACAGTTTACCTGAGGTGTCCAGCTTCTTTCTTGGGAATTTACTTGAGAATTACTTATGGAAAATGTGACTGAGATTTTTTTTCAATCTTGTAGGATACTGTTTCAGTTCACCGACCAAGCTTTTATGCAGACAGATTTTTAAAGTTTATGAGTACAAAAGTTTTCAGGAAAGTTCAAGGTAAGAAAGTTGTCATTTTTACACTTGTAGGTGTTTTTATAATAATTACTTTGTCACACTCCTGTCTTACCAATAAAAGAATCCTTTCAACATTACGTATCACTTACATTGCCGGAAGTTAAGTTTCTTTACTGGAGTTGATGGCATTGTACTCTAATAGTAAAATTACAGAGAATTATTTGCTGTGTATTTTTTGTCACATTAGGAGCATGTGAAGGTAAAACAGGTTCCCTTTCATTAGCATTGATATAAAGATAAATGTAATGATCTAATGATATTTCTCGTCCTGTGCCGGTTATTCATAGGAATATTTCAACTGATTTTATCTAATTTGCAAAAGTAAAGATTGTTTATATACTACCTCCAGCATGTTTGTAAGAACAGTCTTTCTTACCTTTGATATGGATTTATGCTGTGCTTATCAAGGAAAAAAATCAGAAGTTGGATATTCAGAAAGCCTTTTGTCTTTGTCAGTATAACCTGTATATAGTTTTCCTCTCCATTTCTCCTTCCTTCTTTTAATTAATACTCAATGGTAAGATACATATCACTATTGGCTATTTACAGAGTGTGGTGGGTTGACCTTAGCTGGACTCCAGGTGCCCCCCAAGCTGTTCTATCACTCCCGCTCCTCAACTAAAGAACAGGAGAGAAAAATACAACAAAACTTTCATGGGTCAAGATAAGGACAGGAAGATGACCCACCATTTATTGCCATGGGCAAAACAGACTTGACTTGGGAAAATTAATTTAGTTCCATCAAATCAGATCAGGATAATGAGAAATAAAACCAAATCTTAAAACACTTTCCCCTGACCACTCGTTTCTTCTGGGGCTCAACTTCCCTCCAGAATTCACTACCTCCTCCCTCTGGGCAACACAGGAGGTTGGGGAATGAGGGTTGTAATCAGTTCATCAACATCTCTGCCACTCCTTCTTTCTCACACTCTTCCCCTGCTTCAGTTGGGGTCCCTCCCACACTGGCAGTTCTTCATGCAGTTCTTCAACACTGGTCCTTTCCCAGGGCGCAGTCCTTCAGGAATAGACTGCTTCAGTGCAGGTCCCCCGCAGGGTCATAAGTCCTGCCAGCAAACCTGATCCAGCAAAGGCTCCTCTTTCCAGGGTTCCATAGGTCCTGCCAAGAGCCTGCTCCCACCCAGGCTTTCCACATGGTAACAGCTTCCTTTAGGCACATCCACCTGCTCCAGCGTGAGTGTGGGGTCTTATAGAGGTTGCAGGTGGATATCTGCTCTACCATTAACCTTCATGAGTTGCAGGGGGACAATTGGCTTCACCATGGTCTTCACCAGGGGCTGCAGAGAAATCTCTGCTCTGGTGTCTGGAGCATCTCCTTCCCCTGCAGACACTGTGTGTGAAAACCAATGATGGAGACATTGCAGATTAGAACATACATTAGGCCTAAAAGAGCAAGAAGGAGGAGGGAAAACTGGTAACTAAGAGCAACAAGAAATCAGAAGTGTGGGTAGTTAAGTACTTTGTGAAATTACTAAGTAAGAAGAAAAAGAAAAGATAGACTGATGAAAGCAGAAAGCTGAGAGTAGCTGGACTAAAAAAAATAACAAAACCAACAAGAAAATACATGTTTTAAGTACTGTGGAGGAGTCTTTAGAAGAGAGAATTTGAATTAACCCAAATTAGTCATTCCCTATATGCATGGTATGTTGTGAGAGTATTCAGGAAAGTAAGACTTCTAGACAGTCTTATAAATATTAATGAATTGATGGATAATTCCTTTATGAGTTGGTCAGGCTACTGAAAGGATATTCATTCTGAAGCATCACAGGTATGAAGGCTGGAGCGCCTCTCCTATGAAAACAGGCTGAGAGAGTTGGGGCTGCTCAGCCTGGAGAAGAGAAGGCTCCAGGAAACCTCATAGCAGCCTTTCAGTACCTGAAGGGGCTACAGGAAAGCTGGGAAAGGGCTTTTTAGTGGGGCTTGTAATGAGAGGATGAGCAGTAATTAATCAGAACTGGAAGCAGGGAGATTTAGATTAGACATTAGGAAGAAATTCTTCAGATTGAGGGTGCTAAGACACTGCAACAGATTGCCCAGGGAAGTTGTGGAAGCCCCATCCCTGGAGTGTTCAAGGCCAGGCTGGATAGGACTCTGAGCAACCTGGTCTAGTGGAAGGTGTCCCTGCCCATGCAGGGGGGCTGGAACTAGATAATCTTTAAGGTCCCTTCCAACTCAAATAATTCTGTGAAATACAGAAAAGGATGATGACAACCGCAGAGGATTCAGTGTGTGTACAGTAAGGAAGTCTGTAGGGAAGACCTGATGAATATACCAACGAGGCAAAGATGAGTGCATGTGGTTCACTGTGGCCCAGGCTACCCTTTGGGGGAAAGCTGTTCTGGTTATCTGAGCAATGAGGATTTTTGCAACAATTACGGCAAGTGGTATAAAACCTTATCATAAGACATACAGAAAAGTTGCTTAAAATAGTATGCATTTGTACTAACTTCCTGCTTTCCTGCTAATTATTTTATAAATCTGTAGATATGCTGAAATGGCACTTTTTTCTTGTTTTCCTAGTAAGAGAAGGAGTGTTTCTGATTAGTCTCTAGGAAACAGTGTTTTGTGAGTTTTACCACTTTTTATAAAGCAGAGTTCTTGGCAAAGAAATAAAATTGACTGCCTAAAACTATATGGTTTATAGAGGAATTTATACTCTCAAATGGATACTAGTTAGCAGTTTACAGTTCTACTTGTAACGTAGAGGATGTTGGAGTTGTATGTCAAAATGTGGTATGGACACTTGTTTCACATACTACAGAAAGGGTATTGACATGGCATTGTCTCAAACTGATAGGAGGTGTTTTGTAAATACCTTTTTGCCAACGTGGTGCTGTTCTTTTAACATTGTTTTTAGTTTTCTGGAGTGAGAAACACATCTGTATGGTTAGAGGTAGAACAAAATGCAAATAAAGGGTAGAACTAAATGAGATTTAAGTGAAACAAGATTCACTATAAATACTAGCATAAAGGTAACAATTTAAGGTGTAAATCTTTCAGGAAAGGATGATTAATATAAAAACAAAATAATCTGATATAGTATGACAAAATATAAAGCAAAATTAATCTGAAAGGAGAAAAAAGTCTTTCAAAATCCTACAACAATTTTGCCAGAGAGCTGGTGGGAACTCTGTTGTCTGAGACAATACTAAAGGGAACTCCTCTGCACGGATAGAGAGTAAGGAGTAGACAACTTGATACTTCTGTCTGTTGAACAAAATAAATGTCTCATGTGGCCATATAGGTTTCCTGAACTTTTGAGTCTTTTTTCATTTCTTTCTCATTCTGACTGCTTGATTTATGTCAGTACAAGACACAACCCGTTTTGTATTTGAATACAGGGCATCATGCCTAATTTTCTCTCTAATCTTAATTTGCCTGTCTCGTTTTTCCAGGCTATTAACCTGTTTTAATATCCTACTCTTCTTGATCTTCTCTGCACACAAACCTATTAATCTTCTTTTACATAGATTAATGGTTCAAATGCATTATTATTCTTTCATAAAATAAAGAATTGGGAGTGTTCCCGCCTTTAGGAACATTGTTTCTAAAGTTCAAGTTGGACATTTCAGTTTAAACTCTTAATGTTCTGAATGTGTGTTTTTTCCCATAGTGTGCAGAATAAACCTCCATAAATAACAACAAAAACAGAATGAGAAGATTAAGCCTTGGGCAAAGGCTAGCTCAGCAGCTATTTACTGTTATTTTTCAGCAATGTAATGGAGCTATTGATCTGGTTCTCTTCTTCAGTCTTCAGCCAAGTGGCTTTGATGCTTTTAATTTCAATTTTGTAGTAGGGCACAATATGAACTAATGTAGTGCATCTCAAGTAACCTTGCAACCAATGCAAGGAGGTCAGCAGCTGGCAACTGATCAACACTAAATGAACTGTCTGGCATCTGTCTGGAGAAGAACTACAAATGGGGTTCATGGTTCAGTAATCGTGGCAATAGGCAGTTCCTAGAGTCTCACCCAAAATGCCATTAAAAGTAGGCAAGGCCTTCTAAGAATTACAGAGGAGTTACTCATACCAGAATGCTCAAGCCATCATAATTTTTTACATGTTTATTTTACCCAAATAGGATGTTTCATACATGTCACTGAAGTGGAAATTCTTCAGTAGCACGTACATCATTATACAGCAGTAGTTCACAGCTCAAGGAAATTATCATAACCTCTCAGAATACTCCACATGTCTTTTCAGTTTTCCTGTCTTCTCTTTTTTCTCTGTATTATTATGTCTCTGATTACAGAGATTGATACTCCATAGGAGATTTGTAACTTAGTGGTGTCAAAATTTGTTAACTGACTTGATCTTTTTGATCCAGTGGGCAGTAAGAAACCTCAGAAAAGGACAACACTTCTTCTCTCATACATGAAATAACAAAGTCTTTGGCTCTAGTTTAATAATTGCTTAGTGGGATTGTATCTGAATGTGTTCTCATCTGTATTCAGAAACTCTAGCTTTGTAGATAGCTTGCTTTTCTATATGCTGTTAAAGATGTGCAGGTACATAAGATGACATCATTCAACACCTATTTTCATTTGGTAATGCAGCTTTGAAGTCTTCACCTTCAAAGAAACGGTGCAATTCTATCACAGCCCTAAAAGCAACATCACAAGAAATAGTATGTGCAGTTAGCCAGGAGTGGAAGGATGAGAAGCATGGCTTTCTTGCTGAAGGACAAAGCTATGCCAGCCTTGATGAAGAAGGTAATATCTTTCAAATCAACAGCTTAAACGGTGTCTTTAAAGGAATTTAGTATAAGCTCTAGAAGCCCTGTAAGCTTCCCATCTGATTGATCTTTCTAAACTTTAGTCAGGTTATTCTCCTGGAGAGAGTTGTTAGTCATATTTAGCAGAATGGACATTCAGGAGCAAGATGATGTCAGAATTAAGGTTATAGTTTGATGTTAGTATTTTGGATTTTAGGGGATCTTAAAAAATTGTTCCAGCCCAGAGTGGAATGAGACCAGAGCTACTGCTATGCTTTTCATTGACATTTAAACAAACATGTCACATGAAGTGTTTCGAAGCTTAATTCATTGTTCCCAGAGACTTTCTGAAAAGATACAAGGTTTGCCCCTGTCAGAGCTCATCTGCAGCCAGGCTCAAAGGCAAACTAGCTGTCTAATCTGAAAACTGGGCCCTGGTATTGTGACGCCAGTCCCAAAAATTATAAAAATTCATCAGATATTAATACCATTGTTTAATATTTGAGCTGTGTTCTGCTGACTGTACTGCCTAGCAGCTGAAATTTGTCCTGTGTCCTGTAAAGGCAAAAAGCCTGGAAGTATGTATGTGTGTGCTAGCTGTGTGGTGGAGGAGGACCCTCCCATTGAAGCCACAGGATTTCAGACTATAGCTCACTTGCTCTCCAACAACCTTTGTATACCAGAGCGCTGGGGGAGGCCAGACTGCAGTCTTACATCCCAGGTCTTAATCAACAGTTTAAAGCTAAAGGATTTTATGTATGTTTATGCATACAACCACGTAACATTTGTCCTGCTGTCCTCAAGTGAGGACTGCTGTAAGAACAGGTTTACAAAAGTGGCAAATACAAAGTAGTTAGACATAAACATAAGGTAATTTATTAAGGTGACAGATACAACAAGTTCAAGATAGCAGTTGATAAATGTACTGACAACAATAGTACTCTTAATAGATGTTAATATTGCTAGCAATAGTAATAATTTAAAACTATACAATACACAGTACACCCGGGGATGCTTTCACCCCTACCCAAAAGGTGAAAGTCATGATATCTCCAAGGAGGTGTCCCTGCCTGGGGGGAAGAAGAGAGGATCATGCCCATTGACCCATTCCAGTGGAGGTGCTTTTCTTGTGCCAAGCAGAGGATTCAACAACTAATTTAGTACCTTTTGAGGAGCTGGGACTTATGTCATAACTAGTCTATTGGTGGATTCTTAACAAACTAATAATGCTTATTAATTAAGAAAAGGTGAGGGAGATGCCCAGTGCCTGCTTTGTATGTAAATTCAAGCTTTGTTAATGCCCAGGACTCACTTCACGTGCAAATCACCACATGAAGTCAGACAGGCTTGGATCCAGACCTGTATTGCACAACCTCTGACTGTGGAGCCTCACTTCACAAGTCATGCCCAGTCTGGCCATGCAGCCATTAGGCAGCTGGGTTTGAGGACAGGCAGACAAGGACAGCAGTGCATTCCTTCCTGCCAGCGAGCTGGGCCTATCCCCCCCACTGGACATTAATTTGCCTGCTTGTCAGGTCCAAGGCCAAATACCCAGTTAAGCACTGCTCATCTTGAGCTCCTCTGCACAGCTGCTTCCAAGAAAGTTAAAGCAGAATCCAAGTTCTGTTTTCCCACACCGTGTAATACCAGAGAGTGTGGGCATGGACACATGAATATTAGGATCTCACATATTCAAACATATTAAGAACCTTTAAAAAGCTGTTGAAAGCACTATGTGACTCCATACATTTGCATAAAGATTCTTGCATTCCATTTGAAATCAAATTTGTTGATGTTGTTCTTCATTTTTGTCTATATAGTACTAGCTTCACGCCACCGGCCAGATCTAGTGCCAAGCACTCCATCTCTGTTTGAAGCAGCTTCCTTGGCAACCACAATTTCTTGTTCTTCCTTGAATGTAGATGAGCATTATCAACGTGATCAACCTATGCTCTATTCTAGCAGGTAACATTGTATATGTGGTTTTACTAAAAGTCTGACCATGTTTGCAATGGAAGGGGGATTTGTGAGAGAAGAAAAAGTAGAAGAGGCAAGTGTCTCTATAGCTCAGTCTTCAGCCTCTCCAATGAAGGAGGGGTGCTATAATCCCATAGGATTTGTTATGTATTTGTTTGTTATTTGTTTCTTGTATTATGACTGGGGTCACAAGTTAGAAAGCAAAACATAGCAAACATGTTATAGCGTACTTAGAATTTTTGTCATGTTCAAAAACTAAACTTGGCATTAGAAACTTGCTTAGGCCTTAGTTTGTGCCATAAATCAAACTACATTAACATCAGGGTAGGAAATACTTGTAACTTGGCTGTATCCTAGAGCAGCTGGAGAAAACTGTGATGTGCTAGGAAGAGGGACCTACTTTCAAGCTGAACTTTATTCTCAATGTACAGTGCTGAATGGTCTGCTTTAAGTTCTTTAGAAATTAGAGTTTTCTGAAGTTAATTTCTTTGAAACTTCACCCATGGGTGTGATGAGAGCCTGTCTGATTTTTACCCTGCACCTGGGCCACTGTAACCCAAGATGTGAATACAGGCGGGGGGAGGTCACACTTGAGAGGAGTTCTGTGGAAAAGGACCTGGGGGTACTAGTGGATCAAAAGCTGGACATGAACCACTAATGTGTTGCCAGAAGGCCAACTCCATCCTGAGCTGTATCAAAAGAAGTGTGGCCAGCAGATTGAGAGAGGTGATTCTGCCCCTCTCCTCTGCCCTGGTGAGACCTCATCTGGAATACTGCATCCAGCTCTGGTGCCCCCAACAAAAGAAAGGTGAGGACCTGTTGGAACGTGTCCAGAGAAGGGCCATGAAAATGATCCAAGGGCTGGAGCACCTCTCTTATGAGCACAGGCTGAGGGGAGCTGGGGTTGTTCAGTCTGAAGAAGAGAAGGCTCCAGGGGACCTCACAGTGGCCTTCCAGTACCTGAAGGGGGCCTACAGGAAAGCTGGGGAGGGTCTTTTCACAGGGGCTTGCAGTGAGAGGACAAGGCGTAATGGTTTTAAGCTGAAGGAAGAGAGATTTAGGTTAGAGATCAGGCAGAAATTCTTCAGTATAAGGGGTGGTGAGACACTGGAACAGGCTGCCCAGAGATGCTGTGGGGGCTCCATCCCTGGAGGTGCTCAAGGGCAGATTGGATGGGGCTCTGAGCAGCCTGTTCTAGTGGGAGGTGTCCCTGCCCATGCAGGGGAATTGAAACTCGATGATCTTCAAGGTCCCTTCCAGCTCCAAACGTTCTGTGATTCTGAGAGCATCTGTGTATGTGCCTGTACTCTACTTTGTACACCTGACATGTGTTGCGTGCTCTTGCCTGCTTGTGATCTCTTTACCATGTGTCATACTGTAGAACAGCCATTTCTTTATCTGTTTTTATCAGGAGGAGTAATTGCTGTGGGCCCAAGTATCTTGAGTTTTCTTTGAAAAAATTTGTAATCCTGTACTACACAATTCGAGAAGCTTCCTTACATGCCAAGTTATAGTTCTTTACTTTAAACTGCATGTTTTCCAAAGAGGTGAAGTTATTTTAAAAGCCATCTAGAGGCAGTAGGATTTTACCTCCTATTAAAATTTGTCCAGCTACATTTTTTTAAGAAGTAAAATTACTTGCAGAGTTACTTGATCGAAGTAATACTTGCAGCTTCTATTTTCATCAAGTTGAGATAAATCTCACTGATGCGGCATCTTCCATAGGTTTGGTGTTTTGGTGTAAAAGACTAGAATGAGGCATGGTATGGGGTGTAACAAAGATGAAGTTTTAATTACAGAACCATCACAAATGCCTCTACACCCAAAATGCATCTACACAAGCTTTAGGAAATAAAATTACTAATGAATACACGTTAGTAGAAATAGAGGTCCATCAACTCAGCTTCTGTCAGTCTTGTCTAGTTTGGGACAAAGTTAACTGTAAGACTTCAGTATTCCGTGATCTTTTAGCAAGTTTTAGCTTTTCTAGAAACAAAGTTGTGGGGTACTGTTTGTTTCTTGGGGGGGGGGGGAGGTGGGGGTGTTATTTGCTTTAAACCTCAAATGAAACTACAGAAGTACTTTGTTAGTGTCAGTTAGCAAAAGACTTGTGGAGTTGTCTGGATAAAGGGTTCAGACTTACTGCTAGTAAAACATTTCAGATACTCTTTACTCTCCACAAATTAGTTGTAGAGAAAAGCTGTTACTAAGTCCATGATATTTTCCTGTAAATATATTCCAGAATAATTCTAAAATAAATACAGGTTTTAGCAGAGCTCACTTTGTGTGTTTCGACTTGTTTACTCTTCAGTTGTTATCCAGTCTATGAAAGAACCTAAAATGTAGTACAAGTTGTCAGTTATGCTTTTACCCTCCACATCTTTATCTTACAAAATCAGATTGGAACTGTAGTGTCTGCAGTCCAGGTTTGCATACTGTGAAGTCATCTGTACAACAGGACGTGGTTCTCTTAACACAGCAGACCTTGCACCAGTGTTCACAGATGTGTATGTCTTTCTGTGTCATGTGCCAAAACAAAAGACCTTATCCTGTAGCCAGGAGATCTGCCAGAGTGGCTGACCAACTAACATCCTTGCTAGTCTTTTGGCAAGGACATGATTTGTTTACAAATGTGAGCCTGCTGTCAGTCTTTAAATATGTAATTGACTATGATATTCTGCTTCAAGTTATTTAAGAGAACTACAGTTTGGCATCTTCTTCATCAGGTTTTTTCCTCCTCCTCCTTCAGTGTCCTGGTACAAAGTAGAGGGTACACTAATATCCTTGTAACCAGTCAAAAGGAGATAATCCTGTGTGCATAGTAATAATACAGTATCTGTACAGTTCCTTGACTCCTATTAATTCTGACAAGCACTATGTGCCTATACCCGTGAGAGGACAGGTGCTATTATTTGCCTCATTAAAAAGAGAACAATAATACTTTCATGTACCTTCAAGCTCACACTGTCTTTTTAACTTTAGGTTTTTTTCAGAATTACCCTCAGTTTCTGTCAACCATTAATGGAATTTTCTTCCAGGGAGAGTGAAATTGCATTTTATGTGAGAAAGTTACATGAGAAAGGAGCTCAGCTCATCTGTCGGTGAGGGTGATTAGCACTCGTTATGTAGGAAGCAAGGAGCTGCTGCTGTCAGTGTGGTTAAGCAGACTGAGGTGACTTGCTGAGCTGGAGCTGGATCCAGAGATTTTTATCATGTGAGGAGGGTTTATGTTAGACCCGACTTGGTACAGATTGGAACTAGCATAAATAATTGGTAGATAATGCAGAGCAGCATTTAGGGATTTGTCATAAACATACAGTTTATTAGGAGTGGTTTTGCAGACTGACAGCTGATTATTTTTCACCAAATTATTCCTCAGTCCTTGCAGAGTGAGAGGAAACTCGAGGTGTTACGCAGGCAGTATGAAGGGGAACTGGTAGAAGTAGTAAATGGAGTAGTGGGGGTGAGAAAATGGCTGTATTTTTCAGCACAAAAGGAACTTTATCTAAAAAAGGGAAGGAAACGGGAAAAAATGGACAAAAGTGTTACTCAGCAAATGTAGGCTTTCATGTTAGAAGACAGCTGGTTTCTGTTCTATGAAGCTATTTCTCAGTGAAGTGATTCTGTCATAAGCAATATCAAGTGTCATTACTAAGAGAATTGGCGATTTATTGCTTCTATTCAAGTTTTCAAACATTTTCCACTCCTTCTCAAACTTATATTTGGTGCAGATTTATTTTAGTACCTAAAACATCTCTTTTTCCAATAGAATATATGTTAATTTTGAAGTCCAAATACATTTTTTTGAAAGGTTTTTTTTGCTATATCTTAGAAAATGTAATACTTACATGTTATATTGGAGATTATTTTTATAGCAGAGGTGGTAACAGATTTTTCCTCCCTCCACATGTTTTCCTAATTAGTACTGATGAATTAAATTACAGATTAATATTCTGAATGTCCTGAGCAGTATGACTGTTGTCTCAGTTGACGTTGCTTATACAATTGCAAAGAATAGAAGAAGGCTAATAATGTCTTTGCAGGTGCTACTGGAAATGTTTTAAACAGGAGTTTCAAGATACAACAGAAAGTCTCTTTCCAAAGTATCTTTCAGCAGATCTCATGGCTTCCATTCAGTAACCCAAACAAAATCCCATGATATATAAAGGGGTACTTTACCTCTCTGTCTTTAGAGCAATGCCAAGATACTAAAGGTTTACATAAGGAGGATTGCTGAATTCTTTTTGTATGCTTGAGCCTAGGAAAACACTTTATATGAAATCTAATTCTTGTTCCTCTTTATGTATTCTGTACCTCCTTTCTGTAAGATGTGTATGTAGTATGGACTTGTGATTTCTCTTTCCTCCTCTTCCTCCTTTTCTGTGTATTTTTCAATTGTTTGTTTTCCTTACCTTTGCACTGCTTTTTTTCGGTGCAGACTACCTGAAATTTTGGAAGGCTTTGAGGCTTTTTTGTTTTCCTTTTACACAGTCAAAACTTCCTGAAATGTCCAAACTTTGAACAGAAGTGTCCCATGACTTGATATTCTATCAAACAATCTTTTCAAAAACAGCTTGGAAAATAAAAGCAAACTCTTCTGCTGTTGTTTCAGTGAAAGGGATTTGTAGGCATTAGTTCACTGTTGTAAGGAATACTGAATCACACCTTTTACCACTCTGGTTTTCCATGTAATCAAAATTTTGTGTCGTAAGTTTCAATGTTCTGTCTATCCACCCACCAGTCTTAGCATCCAAAGCCCAGAAAAATGTGTCTGAGTCTGATTCAAAGAGGATTAAATCCATGCAAGATTCATGAAAATAATCAGCTAGCTGGAGTAAAAAGACTTGAATGCTTTAATGCTAGGAACAGATGCACTGAGACACTGGGGGAATCCCGGGAGGAAAGAGAAAATTTTACTATGATTGAAGAAACATGTAATTGTGGCTTAAAGAAAAACAAGGCTTTCCCAGTTCTCCTGTGATTGAATTACTTTTGCTTCTTTTTTTTTCTTTTTTAATTAAGAACCAAGATAAAATAGGCTGCTTTAGCAGTGGGACAGCAACAGCACAGCTGCGCACGCTCATGGTGGCTAAACATTACTAAGAGGGAGAAAGTAACTGTAAAAATGTGTGGAGGGGAGTTGCTTAGCTTTTTTCCTTTTCAGTCTGAAAATTTAAGGATGAGAACTAAGTGCACTG
The DNA here is from genome assembly GCF_020740795.1 of Apus apus. Taxonomy (NCBI): domain Eukaryota; kingdom Metazoa; phylum Chordata; class Aves; order Apodiformes; family Apodidae; genus Apus; species Apus apus. Next base: position 36,865,978 of record NC_067312.1, on the reverse strand, counting down.
TTTATACTGTACAAAACATCTCTTCCACTGAAGTGTTCTTTCTGATAAACCATGTGTATAGGGATTTCTCTTGTTCTCTCCTGTGCCTGCCCACAATTTCTCTGCCCTACCAGAAGTCTGCATAAATCTCGTGACCAAAAAAGCTGATTGATGGTGTTGCAGAAATTTGAACTTTTAGTTACCAACTGCTGACAGCATGTGTTGCTGTTAAGAGATTAATTATTAGTTGTTGTGGGGTTTTTATCATTCCTTTATGCAGAAGTTTCTTGTAGTTTGTTTATGAAGTGCTTGTTTCCTGGCATTTGAATGCTTGTTCTGGACACACATAAAAATAAAGAATTTCAGCCTCAGACATAGTATGATGGTCTCTGTCTTGTGGAGTTCATAGTCTTAAGAAAGATTAATCTGAAATTTGCTTTTCCTACTAGTTTTCACTGAACTCTAGCTGCAATATGAGTTACTTTCATAGCCACAGGACTATTGTGTAATCCCTGGAATTCAGTGTAAATGGTTAAGGAGTCCTTAGTGTCAACTTAGTGTCAACAAGTGGTCAGTATCAGTACCAAGGGATCACTGGAGCACCTAGATTTCCTTAAAAAGAAATACAGTTCTTCCTTTCAACTTTTCTGAGCCATTTACACTTAATCTTTTACTCATTAGAGAATCTTTAATAACATACTAATCTGGAAAAAAATGTTACTTTGTTACAAAATTTATTTAAACTAGTCTGTGTGGTTATAATGCTGCTCTACTGATGTATTATTTAAGTACAGGAAACTTCTCTTAATACATTTTTTTTCTTTGTGTAGGTATTTAGATTTAGTATTAAATACCATATAGCACGTAAGAATTCAGAACAGGCATTAACTCCAGCAAAGCAAGGAGAGCTGACTGATTCTCAAGACAGCCCACTGATGTTCTGAGGCTTGTGTATAAAACAAAGGCTAGAAACTCAAAATTATTAGTTACTGTGGCAAAAGTAGAGACTTATGTTTTGCCATCGTCAAATTTGTGCATATTGTAGATTCTGAGTAATTTTCAATGCTTGAGCTGTGAAGGGTAGCAAGAAAGCAGTAACAAAGATAATTGTTTTAGAAGATCTAGCTGGAGCATTTCCTTAATAGAAGTTTGTAAAATAGGCAAGTGTTCTGTAAAGCAGTTATTTCCCTGGAGCAGATCAGTACTGTCCTGAAAGTCAAAGGTCAGTGTCCCTGACAGTGGAAGAAGGACCTAACAGAGACTAAAAGACTAGGCTTATGAATGGAAGTTCCTAAGTCTGCTTTGTGCAAGTGATCCACTGTGGTGGTTCATATTTAGCCCCGAATGTCCCTTCAATTTCACCTGTTCTGCTACAAGCATATAAGTATATGTAAAATGTATGTATTTTTTTTCAGAAAAGTAGCCCATGTGATTTCATAGATCATTACATTTCCTGTTACAAAAGTTTATCCTCTCAAAACGTCTCTAGAAAGAGTACCACTGCTATGTGACTCAAGAGGAAATTAAGCAAACCTAATAATTAATAGGAGAGCAGAAAATAAATATAGTGCCCTGTTTTCATCATAACTGTTTAATATATTTTTTTGCTCCGAGGTACTTTCTAGAGGTTTCCGATTAAAATTCTGGTGAATAACAAGAGAGGTCACCCCCTGCTCTTCCTTATTGTGATGTTTACTGATTCACATGTCATGGTTTGCCACTTTTCCTACCCTACTTCTTCTAATAATTCTTTATACATGAAATGAGTCTTACTTTGCAGAGTTTATCTCTAATTATTCAGTATGAAAGTCACAGAAGCACAGAGATTGCTATCTGCAAATAAGTTGTGGATCTTTGTAAGAAAAAAGGTGGATTGGCATCTGTGTTGTTTCATTCTCTTTTTTCATGCCTACTTTTGTTCAAGGGACTTTATTTGCTGCTGGTTTTCTGGATTTAAGACTACTCTTATCTTTGTACTTTGTTCTGCTCCGTTTCTTTCAGTATGTTATTATGTATTTTACATATTATTTGTCTCTGTGTATTGAATCTCCTTGTCTAGGAAGCTGACTACTAAATAACCAATCTGTAACATTTATAGGAGCTTCTCTTTGACTTCTCTTAACATGGTGTTTTCGTTTCAGCTGTCATTTGCTGCCTGACTGTGTAGTGTATTTCTGTAACAGGTAGAACACACTCCAAAGGGAAGACGGCATTGTCTTTATTCTGCTATATATATAAAACTAGTAGTTTAACAGTCCAAGACTGAGCACTGAACTCACATTCCTATTGTTTGCTATCCATATCAGGCTGCAAAGCAGCAGAGATTGCAATTTAACAAACTAAGAGTAAAAGAAGGACAGTGCCTTCTAATGGAAAGCAGAGAAGAGAGGAAGAAAAGTGTCACAATAAGCCAGTGAATTAAATTGAAAGAGTAGGTGGACTTTATCTTAGTCTTCTGATACATGAAGGATGTAAAATAAAATGCCACTGATGTGAATTGCAGAAGTCTCATGTCATCTTGAGCACAGATTCCAGAGTTTTCTGGAACTGAAAGAAGTTAAAAATAACAGCAGTAAAAGTGGAAGGGATGTGATTTGATATGTATATGAAAGGAGTAACGATTTCACATTTTTGCCGTTTAACCTAACTTGATGCAAGGATGAAAGCCACAGCCTACCTGACTTGGTTTATAGTTAGTAATGCAGAGCACTATTTTCCAGAAGGAAGGTTGACCAGTGGTTTTGCATATTTTTGTAGCAGTAGTAGCTGCTTACAGAACATTCATCTCATGTCATGTGGTTTTCATTTATGGGAACATTCAGAGGCCTGAACTGTGCAACAGCATAGATAATAATTCTGCAAGTGAAATTGACTTCACCGCCTTGCCTTTTGCCATGAGTAGTAGTATCTTTCATGCCAGAGCTTATTTTGTGGGAGATGATAAACATAGTCTAACATACAATAACATCCCATTTTATCCCTTCATGTCTGCCCTCACCCTTTCAGTAAAATAAACCATTGGCAGAAAATTGATGTGACTGAAGCATTGCCCAATAGAAAAAAAGTGATGAGTGTGACAAAAATGCTACTAAGTCAGTGGGAGCTGGGTCAGCCTTGGGACAAAATAGGTAGTCTTGCTATTGAAAAGATGCCTAATGTGGTATATAACAAAAGGAACATTGTAATGTGGCAAAAGTAACGCTGTACACTTCATACTAATTACATGAGAGTGACTGATGATTCATTATTTTGGTGAGCATTTGAATTTGTTTTCTACTTTGCATGCTAGCTTTGCCCTTTCTGAAATTATAACCTATTTGAAACATGCTTAAACTACAAAGTACTGCGAAGGGAGGGTGAAATTAGTAATTTCTGGGCTGATGACTGTAACTGTGTTTTCATGCCTAAATATAATGCAGAATTGTTTGCTTTTCACATTGTGTGTAAATAGATAAGAACTTTTATAATCTGTCTCTGCAAAACTCACAGTTGGGTTTTTCAGGCAGCCTGGAGTCTTACTAGTCTCTGGCAGCTAGTGAGGGAGGACAGGTGATAATGGGCACCTGACTCCATTAAAACACCTTTAAAAATTTCAGCTTTGTGGTTCAAACTGTGTTTATAAAACAAAGCAAGATTCCTGTGTGGATGCATTTGCAGTTTCACATTCTTTGTAGATAGCAGAGAAAAAAAATCTTATCTGAATAGTACAGTGCACCTGCTCTGTAAGTATCACTTCCTTGCAGACTTGTACTAATTACAGTACACTCTTGTTCTTGCACTTTCCTTTCTGAATAGTTGGCTGCAAGTGATCCCATATCTGCATTAAAAAGTCCAATGCTACTGCGCTTAATTACCAATTTTTTTTTCCTATTTTGAATTAACAAATACTGTCAAAATGTACACCATGTGTAGTGTGGAAGTAACTTATTTTGCAATTAGTGAAATTACCCCACATTTACTGTGACATTGTCTTGGTTTAGTGGTCAAGGCAAACAAAAAGACAGAGGATTGCTCTCTATACCTGACTCCATCCTCCCAAGGGAAGATAAAAAGGGAATAAGGAAGAGAAACTTAAAGGCTGGAAACTATAGCTGGAACAGGTTTACTGAAACAAGGGCAGTAACACATGGGATGCAGAGCAGACACATACAATTACATACAAATATATATAAAACCAATCTCAATGATCACAGAGATACGTGGCTGAGGGGTTTGTGTGACAGCACCGACTTGGGTGAGGAGTCCAGGGTTCTAAACAGTACCTGACAGAGCTGGATTCTGCAGAGCCTCTCTCTGAGACTTCTGACCACACCAGCAGCAAGGAAGAAGGGAGTAGGAAAAAAGGGACTGGGCTTCCTGTCCTCCTTCTGTAGAGTAAGGCAGGAAATGGAAAGGAATACTGACTTAATTCTGTTCCACCCCTCTCAGATCCCTCAGAGTCTTAAAGACCCTGTCTGTAGCTCCTTTTATTGGTACCAAAAATTAGCCTGGCCCACTCAGACCATAATAGATATTCTTTCTTTAAGTTAATAGAGTTCAGGAACGGTATTACTTTCTGATAAAATTTTAACTAATGCAAAAGTAGAAACTGTGGTTTATGTATGTTAGTCAACATGAGGTGCCAGTTATCTAGCCACTGTCAACACATTTATATGTGTCCATTTGCATTTCATCTTTTCAGATATTTGAAGCTTTTTGTTTGAGACAGAAATGTACTTTAAAATATACAGCTATGACTGAGCTCTCTGTAACTTTGTATTTTTGGTCTGCTTTCTCTTTGCAGTAAAGGGATACCTTCGAGTTCAACATTCACTTTAGAAGACAGTGCCATCTATTTGACTTCAGAACAGAGCACAATGGAAATGGAAAATGATAATGCTTCAGTTTTGGATGTCTACTTAGTAAGTTGTCAGGCTCTTTCTGATGGGCTTTTTTTCCCCTGTAATTTCTTTGACTCAGGCTCAGTGACTAAAGCACATACTTAACTTCAAGATTCAGAGTTCATTATCATTCTTACATAGGACATATGCTTAAGTACCTTGCCAAAGCAGATCCTTCAAGACACTATACATCTATTAACTATTGTGTTAACAATTAAGTATGCCAAAATGCCTTTCGGTTTTTCTCTGACAGTAGGGAGTTTTTGTTTTCCAAAGGAGGGGGGGGGGGGAAAAAAATCCTTCCTTTTCATGTTGAATATTACACAATGCAGAAATTATTTTTTTTCAGAGAGGGAGTTCTGTGTTTACATAGGTGATTTTGAAGCCAGTAAAGTAGAGATCAAGGTGAAGTACATCAACTGCTCCCATTTTTCCTCTGAAAGGTTATCCAGTTGTGGTGGCTGGAATATTATTTTAAATGTATATTTTCCTTGCTGTTTTGCTTCCTAGTGAACAGTTTACCTGGCTGCTGAAATATAAGTTGAAGTCTACATCTTTGGTTATTTTCATATCACCTTTGTTTTAAAGATTCTGTTGGTCTCTACAGATCACATTCCACAGATGTAAGGCAGTAGGCACCCAGCTCCAGATCCAATTGAGTGAAGTTTTGTGACTCTAACTCTTCTAGGCTGTTTTGAAAATTAAAATCTCAGTATAAGTATAGGAGGGAAGTATGTTTAGCTTGGCTTCTTTCCCAAAGGTTTGTTTTCATAAAGCACAAATTAAACAATTCTTATAGTATCCTAGTAATATAATATTTTCCGTCTATTTTAATAAATAAATGTCTGTGACTTCTGTGGCAAAAATGTTCCTAGAGAGGAAAGGTGAAGAAGGAAAGACTAATAAATGTTTCACACAGGCATGGTTGTTTCCTTTTTAGGTTAGAAGCGCGCTTCATTGTTTATTTTTCCTATCCCTAGAGTTTCCTGATATTTGTCTTAAGATCCAGAGTATCATAGAATCATAGAACAGCCCAGGTTTGAAGGAACCTCAACAGATCGTCTGGTCCATTCATTCAGCTGGGAAGGGAAGCACACTTGGAGTTGTTGTCTATCCTGCCTCCACTGAAATGAGACAGTACCAAGTAGCAATGGCCAATTAGATGTAGAATTGACTCAGTTAACTGTGTCCTCAAGTAGTCCATTAAATCAGCCTATTCCTGCAGGACTTGTGTTAATGTTTCTTGTTGCTGATGTGATATTGACATGAATCATCTTTGAAGAGAGACTCACATCTTAAAATGTTATGGGAAATGGACAAATGAGTAATCATATGCACCTAACCTTGCTAGCAAACTGGATGACTTAGTGAATTGTGCTTTAAACCAACAAACTTGGAGGGTAGCATCCAGAGCTGTGTGACACCTGCATATTCATAAGGGTGGATGAGCATAGTGGGGAATGCTTCCCAGCCCTTTACAAAGGCAGGAACCTTAAGTCCAGTCACCTCAGGTGCATATATACCAACGCATACAGTCTGGGCAGCAAAGAGGAAGAACTGTAGCTCCATGGCCAGTCAGAGAGTTACAATCTGTTAGAAAGCGCAGAAACTTTGTGGGAAGACTCAGATCACTGGGAGACCACAATGGATGACTAAGAACACTTTTGGAAAGATAGAAAAGGAGGAAGAGGAGGTTGGCTCATACTTCATTAAAAAAGATAAATTTGAGTGTATGTAGGTTAAGATATGGATACTGCAAAAGTTCTGTTGAATGCCTTTGGAAAGAGACTAGGTGGTACATCACCAAGGATGATCTTGTGTTAGCTATCTGTTACTGACCTTCCAACCAAATGATGAGGCTGACAAAACCTTTTTTGGCTGCTAAAGGAAGTCTTGGGCCAACAGAACAAGATCCTAATGGCTTACTCAGATTATGTAAAATTTTGCTGGGAGAACAACACAGCAGCACACAAGTTGTCCATGAGATTCCTGGAATGCATGAGAGCTGCTTCCTGCTACAGGTGCTGGACATTCTAACAAGGGTAAGTACAATGCTGTATGTACTGCTCACAAACTGAAAAGACGTACTTGACAACATAACTACCAACGATAGCCATGGATACAGTGCTCACAACATTGTGGAGTTTTAAGATCCCGCTAAGAACACTGAAGACCACCAGCAGGACGAAGACCCTGAATTTTAGAAAAGGCCACTTCAGTATGCTCAGAGCCCAGATTTAAGAGATTCCATGGGAAGCATACATGGAGGACAAAGGAGCTTGTGAGAGTCAGGAGCCTCCTAGAAATATAAGAAAAATCCATTGCCTACAAAGGAAAAGGAAGAAGGCAATGAGCTTTTGAGTGTGGTTAAAAGCAAAAAAAAAAAAAAAAAAGGCAGCATAGCAGCTGTGAAAGGCAGCCAAATACCCATTGAGGACTACAGGAACCTTGCTAAGGCATGCAGAGATGCATGCAGAAAGCTTAAGGCTCAACTAGAACTGAAATTGTCCTGAGATGTCAAGAAGAAAGGGTTCTTCAGATACGTGAGCAGTTAGCAGAAATGCAAGGAAGACATTGGCCTCTTACTGAACAGGGCAGTGAAACGAGTTACTAATAATGATGACAAGGCAGAAGTTCTCAATACTTTCTTTGCTTCTGTTTTTATCAGCATAGCTGGACCCCGTATCAAAGGATGAAGTAGCTATGACAACGCATGTTTTGACCCACCAGCAGGGGCCCTCTGCAAGGGCTCAGCCCACATAAATTGATGAGCCTGGAGGGAATCCACCCTCAAGTGTTAACAGAAGTGACTGACATTGTTGCAAGGCCACTGCCTATAATCTCTGAAAGTCATGGAGATCAAGGGGCATGCCTGATGACTGAAGGAAGGTAAATGTCCTATCTTATCTGCAAGAATGGCCTAAAAGAGGACCCAAGAAACTACATGCCCCTTAGCCTTACTTCTGTTCCTGTAAAAGTGGTGCCAGAAGCCCTCTGAGAAACTATTACAAACCAAATGAAGCAGGTGATTGGGAAAATCCAGCATGGATTTACCAAAGGCAAATTATGACAGAGTAACCTTCTACAAAAAAATAACATTTTCTATCAACATGGAGAGAGTAGTAGATCTTGCATGCCTGGACTTCAGCGAAGCCTCCTCCTGGACAAACTATCAAGATGCAGATTGGATGGGTAGTCTGCAACATGGACAGAAAATTGTCACAGCCACCACACTCAGAGGATGGTGATCAATGTTTTTTACTCAGGCTGGCAGCCTGTCACAAGCAGGGTTCCTCAGGAATCAATACCAGGCCCCATACTGTTCAACATCTTCATAAATAATGCAGACAATAGGACTGAAAGTACCCTCCTCATGTCTGCTGATGACATTACACTGGGTGGTGAGGTGGACACATCAGCCATCTTCCAGAGCAACCTGGACAAGCTGGAAGAGTGGGCTGGCAAGGACTGGGTGAAGTTTAACAAAGTGTGAAGTCCTGCACCTGGGATGACGTAACCAAGAGCCCAGTGCAGGCCATGATCTGTGTGGCTGGGGAGCAATCTTGCTGATAGGGACTTGTGGGTCCTGGTGAACAAGCTGAACACGTGTCAGCCACTGTGGCAACCAACGCAAATCGAATCCTGAGCTGCATCTGTAGGGGCACAACTAGTAGAGATAAGAGACAACTAGCAGAGATAAGAGACTTGATCATCTCGCTTTACTCAGCACTTGTCGGACCACAGCTGGGGTACTGGGTTCAGTTCTGGTGTCTGGTTCAAAAACAGACACAGACAGACTAGAGAAGGTCTAAAGGTGGGCCATGAAGATGATCAAAGGGCTGAAGAACCTGTCCTATGAGGAAGGGCTGAAGCAATTACGTTTTCAGCCTGTAGAAGAGAAGCTTCAGGAGGAACATTATCACAGTTTTCCAGTACTTTACAAAGAGGCTTTCTCTTCACAAGGAGTGACAGGTAGGAGTTGCATTGGAAGAGGTTTCATCTTTGTATAAGAAACAAATATTTTTACAGGGAGAACAATCGGTCACTGGAACAACCTCTCCAGGAGAATGGTGGAGTCCCCATCACTGGAGGTTTCAAGATGCAATCGGATGGGGTGCTAGATAATCTCATCCAGGCTCCCTTCTCCATAAAGGCTGGACCAGATGATCTTTCAATGTCTCTTCCAACCTGGGCTTTTCTGTGGTTGTCTTGGCCACACTTAACAGAAAAAAACTTCTTCTTGAAAACTTCTATTTGTGGTTTGTAATATAGCAATCTGTGTATCAGTAGCACTGCTCAGCTCTGTGAAGTGCTTTTTTTAGAGTTTGACATCTATAAGTGGGTGGTGGAATGCTATGAAAATCTAGTGACAGGCATTGGTAATATACCTTCTATAAAGCTGTCCTGAGTTTTAGGTGTGATGATGATCCTTTAGTTAATTTTTGCCTTGTAAAACATGCATTACTACTAAGTCTGGGAAACTGCAGTAAGTATATGTGTATTCCACTAATCAGTATCAACAGAAAAATAAATAAAACCCAGCTTTTCCCCTAAAGAAAGGTCTGGAAGAATAAATAGGTTTGAAGTAGAGAGAATCATAGATGCTTTTTTGTCTTAGCAGCACCCTTTCTCTACACACTCCATACCCAAAATTCAATAATCAAGACAAAGTAGGGGCACATAGCTCCAGCATCTAGGTATGCAACAACAGCTTCAAGGAGGTTGGATACTGTGGCTAATCACATGTTACTTTTGAAGTTGCAAACTCATCTTGAGAAGTTACTTACCCCTGCCTTTTTGGTCCTGTTCCACACACTGCACTGATGCCTCCCTAACTGTTTTGAGATTATTGTGGAAGTGAGCAGTAACTTTATCACATGTACCTATGTACATATGCTGAGGTGTTTGTGGAAGGAAGAGGAATAAGATACAATTTTATCCACTAACCTTTTACTTACAATGCGCCCCCCCCCCCCCCCCCATATCCTTCAGGACTGCCTGAAACACTAGTTGGCTTCTGGTTGGGTAAGTCAGATACTGAAGGATCAGGATGTGTGTTAGTAGTTTGATTCACTGCCGAAAACAGTTTTACTTTTATAGGAGGATGATTAAATGTAAGCTAGAAGATGCACCTTGTTGAGAACACTAGAAACAGGTCAATAATTTCTAATGTAGGTCTCAAAAATAAATCAAATATATTATGTTTGCATTAGCTGATTTAAGCCTTAATTGTAAATGTTACAAGATACATTTTCACCTTTTAAAAGCGTGAGGAGAAAATGTAGCTTTAAATGGCATTCCCAGACTTTCCTTTAATCCCATACTTAATAATCCTTGTGTGTGTTTCTACTGCAAGGCAAGCTGCTCTAGTCTTACTTGCTAGATATTATAATGGAAAGTATCTTCACTTGCTTAATTTCAGTCACCCCACTAATCCATTATATGTGTTTGCCTCCTGCTTTGAAATACCAAACTTCTTGGACGATTTTTAATCCTATTCAAGAGTTACGAATTTTTGATCCATAGTTGGGGGGAAAAAAAAAAAAACTAAGCAAAAAAACAACAAAAAACACCCAAACAAACAAAAAAAACATACTGTAGTAAAATGACATTGTGTTAATATAAAACACAGCTTAATAATGGCATTTGGCTGAACAGTGTTTTGCAAAAATTCAGACAGTCAAGTAAGCTGGGCTGGGGCAGATTGTAAGAAAAAACAAAAAACCACACCAAACTAAAATTAATTCTTATTACAGGTAAGAGCATTAGTTTTGGGGTGTTACATTAAGGCAACACCCTGCAGACTCACATTGTGCAGCTGATGTCAGAATTGAGCATTTACCTGGTAACAGTAAGATTTTTTGTTCCAGGACACAGGTACAGAGACATACTGACTGTTTTGGCATACTGAAGGGCTGGTGTGGGCCCAGAGTTCCTCAGTACTGAAAAAAGACCTGTTTCATCAAACCAGCGTTTTATGCAACTTGCAGCTCTAAACAGCACTGTTAGAAACAACCTCAAATCCAAGTTTACTTGAAAGTGTCATTGGTTTATTTTCTCTTAAATCTTTTAACACAAATAATAGCTTAAGGAATATATCTTTTATTAGTAAAATATGACTAACCATGATCTGCACTGAGCAGTAAGTATAAGCCAATCTAAATTATTTCCAAATATTCTAGTACCATACAGTGGGAAACAACTACTGAATATTCTATTTTAAAAATGTACTTGTTAAATAAAGATTGCAAAAAGATAGAAGCAGGTACATAAAATGGTTGGGAATTTGAAATTTTCTGTGCAGAGAATTAAAACATTAAAAGGTTATTCCTTTTATGAATATGTAATACAGAGATAGATCAGATACTTAGAAGCAAAAGATGCTGTCTGAGATAAACAAGTGTCCTGTATGTAAGCCAGTAACAGAGAAGCTAACACTCTTCTTTGTAACACTTTGATGTAGAAATACAAAAAAAACCCAGAGAAAAAGTATGTTTCCTTTTCCTACTGGAAATAAACTTAATCTCCTTTTAAAATTCCCCTAAAGCCCTATTTATTAGTGTCAGTACGAGCATCAGCTGATACACAAGCAGAAAAGCATTGAATGTCAGCAAACACTGTTGAGCACAAAAGTTTACTGTGTTCCATGGAATATGATTGGTAGGAAATACAAGCCAAATCATGCAAAAGTTTCTTAAGAGACACCAGCAACTGTAACCAATCCTGAAGACTTTAGTCCAGTGTTACTAAGAACTGATATGTGGAGGTCCTTAGAAGTGTTAAATTCTCTTAGAAAACAATACCTTAAAGTCACCTTGTTCCTTCTGTTTTGCAGTGAAGTGCCAACTTCTTTGATTGAGCTTTCTATCGCTGAAAGTGCAACATGTGCAATTATGAACTACTCAGCATACACTTGAAATTGCTTAGAAAGGCAGTTCACATATTGTTTTGACAGACTACAGTATCAGTACAATCAGAGTAGTAAGACTTAAGAATTACTTTAATTGGTTCACTGCAAGTAGGTTTGATTTCCTTTACACTTCAGTAGAACAAGAACACGCACTTCAATAGTACAGCAACAAACTTTGAAGCTTGCTACTTTGTAATGCTCTGCATCTTAAGGCATCTAGTGGTAACTATAAGATTAAAATAAACAAATACATGCCCTGCCTGTAGGATTTGATTAATGAACTCTTGAGCTTGAAGAATACTTATGTATATTAACTACAACAGAAGATTCTTAGAACAGAAATTGTTACATGGAAATACAGCATTGCCTGCTGTTTTTCAAGGAAGGACTCACAAAATTTCCATGTAGTTTAGAACTCACTACCACTGGATATATGGTTTCAAAGGATTGTTAAGGGCTTCAGTAAAATAGGAGAATGGAAAAACTGTAGTGATGAATGCAGCCCAGAAAGACAACCATATCCTGAGCTGCATGAAAAGAAGCATAGCGAGCAAGTCCAGGGAGGTGATTCTCCTCCTCTGTTCTGCTCTTATGAGACCCCACCTGGAGTACTGTGTCCAGTTCTGGAGCACCCAGCATAAGAAGGATGTGGAGCTGTTGGAGCAAGTCCAGAGGAGGGCCATGAAGATGATCAGGGGGCTGGAGCAGCTCTCCTATGAAGACAGGCTGAGAGAGTTGGAGTTGTGCAGTCTGGAGAAGAGAAGGCTCTGGGGAGACCTAATAGCACCTCCCAGTACCTGAAGGGGCTACAGGAAAGCTGGGCTTGTAGTAAGAGGATGAGGGGTAATGGATTAAAACTGGAAGAGAGGAGATGTAGAATAGATATTAGGAAGAAAATTTTCACTATGAAGCACAGGTTGCCCAGGGAGGTTGTGGCTCCCCCCTCCCTGGAAATGTTCAAGAACAGATTGGATGGAACTTTGAGTAACCTGGTCTAGTGGGAGGTGTCCCTGCCTATGCAGGGGGGTAGAAACTACATGATCTCTAAGGTCCCTTCCAACCCAAACCATTCTATGATTCTATGAACAAGCCCAGCATATTTAGAGTGTGGTTAGTGTGGCTATGATTTATGTCAGATGAACTGCATAAATAATGTTATTACATTTAGAATTATGTTGTGGTTTATGTTCAAATGCCAATTTTATTATAGGATTTCAATGGCTGGAAAAGAATTTTGTATTTCAAAGCTTCTGTAGATGAATAGATAAGCAGATTTGCAAATATTGATCTATTCAATACCTGTTTAGAAACTGTCAAAACTGTCTGCCTCTTACTACTCTTAAGTGCTCTTCCTCAATTATTCTGTTCTCACTCCACAGAGTTCTGTCTCTTTGAGCATTTCTTAGCTCATATTCAAACTCTCAGCTGTCAGGTTACTCTATCACTGTTCATCTTCACAGTTACTTTCTCTTGAAAATATCCCCCCCTTTCAGCTATTTTCAGTTTAGCACCCCAAACTCTCTTGTCTCGTATAAACTTGTTGGTTGTTGTTTTTTTTTTCAGAGAAGAAAATCCCTCCTGGCTTGAATGAAGCCAGGTTGAATTAAGTGTCCCTGTCAGATACAGCTTTGGCTAGGGGGTTGTACTTCCACCATAGCTCCTTGGTGAAGCGTTTGTTTTTCATTGAGAAATATTTTGCTTCTTGGTCTTTCATAACATTTTATTCAATTCTAATAATTTTGTAGTTATTTTCAGGGTGCAGCTGAAATTAAGGCAGTTTCTAGACAGGATCCATGTAAAAAAAAGCTAAAAAGTGCACAGTAACACTATACCACAGACCTCTAATTATGATAACATTGCTGTTTTTCTAGAGGCTTCAGTTTTTCTGCCTCACTATTTCCTGTGAAGATACTGATGGAAAAACATGGTAGACTGGACATTATTTCTGGGACCGTAGGAAGGGAATCCAGGCCCCTTCACTTACATCCTTTCTTTCCCTTGAGAGCAGAATAATCCTTAAAATCCTTAAATGCATACTGGAACCAATCAAACACTCTCTTCTTAAAATAGAATCCTGTTTAATTAAGGCTGAAGAAGCAAACCTACTTGTTTTATGCAGTGAAGGAACTATTCATTTCCTCTGTTATGTATCTTACCCCAGTATCCATCCATGCACACTCTTAAAAAGGAGATGAAAAAGAGACCTGTGTCTCTCATAGAACTGAAACGTGGTGTGAGGTGAAACAACAACCACGCACTTAAATATATTTTGGCAGAAGTGTCCTTGAAAAAGCAACATTATGTAGGAAGCAGCATAGCAGCAACGTTTCAGTCACCCTTTCATTAAAATCAGACACAGGAATTACATGCTTGATTAGATTAAAAAGGTACCATATCAGATTACATGTAAGAGGTTACCTAAGTAAACCAAGTGCTGAAGGGCCTGCACATATTGTCACTAATATATATGTTCTCATGCCACAAGGCTTTTAATGCACCATATGAGGAAATCAATCAGATCAAAAACAAATCTGCAAAAAGAGAACTGAAGCACAAAGATGCTCCAATACAAAAAGCTTCAAGTGGACTCAAACACTATAAATCGATTATATACTCTTTGTGAGATGTCTCTAGAGAGAGACAACAGCCTCTGAAAAGTTAGCACCGTGCTCACTAGCATCAGTGATTATGAACTCTCTAACACTGGTGTACAGTGCAGCAAGAGATTTAAAGGTTGCCACAGAACAATATTACAGAATCACACAATCACAGATTTTTTTGAGTTGGAAGGGACCTTGAAGATCATCGAGTTTCAATTCCCCTGCATGGGCAGGGACACCTTCCACTAGAACAGGCTGCTCAGAGCCCCATCCAACCTGCCCTTGAGCACCTCCAGGGATGGAGCCCCCACAGCATCTCTGGGCAGCCTGTTCCAGTGTCTCACCACCCCTTATACTGAAGAATTTCTGCCTGATCTCTAACCTAAATCTCTCTTCTTTCAGCTTAAAACCATTACGCCTTGTCCTCTCACTGCAAGCCCCTGTGAAAAGACCCTCCCCAGCTTTCCTGTAGGCTCCCTTCAGGTACTGGAAGGCCGCTATGAGGTCCCCTGGAGCCTTCTCTTCTTCAGACTGAACAACCCCAACTCCCTCAGCCTGTCCTCATAAGAGAGGTGCTCCAGCCCTTGGATCATTTTCATGGCCCTTCTCTGGACACGTTCCAACAGGTCCCCACCTGTCTTTTGTTGGGGGCACCAGAGCTGGATGCAGTATTCCAGATGAGGTCTCACCAGGGCAGAGGAGAGGGGCAGAATCACCTCTCTCAATCTGCTGGCCACACTTCTTCTGATACAGCCCAGGATGGAGTTGGCCTTCTGGGCTGCAACTGCACCTTGGTGGCTCAGGTCCAGGTCTAATGATACTGAAATATCATTCTTAAAGGTTCAAGGTCTAGTGCTAAAAGTCATAATTAAAATATTTATTTAAATCTGCTGTTTACCTGTTTCTAAGATAAGCTTTTAAAAATGCCTTTGAAGTTCTTTTTTGTTCTTCATAGTAAAGATTAGATTCTTGTTGAATTATTTAAAGATTGGTTTAATGTTTGTATTGAAAAGTACATTGTAGAAATGACCTTAAAAAAATCTGTTTAATAAATGGGAACTTATGCCTTTATAATATTTTTAAATGAGGTTTTAGTCAGGACACTACAGATGTCTCTGTTTTGGTTTTGTGTCCTTCTCCATGTTGGATACATTAGCTGAGATTCATTCAATATACTGCAACATTTTGTTGAGCTGTTAGATTATCCTTGGTTCGAGTTGTAGCAATAAGGTGTTCAACAAAGAGCAGATCCTTTTTAACTTGTCTCTGACTCGACAGAGATGCTAAAAAGTGATCAACTATTTGTATTATGTGACTGCTCCTTCTCTAGAAGATACTATAGAAAACTCTTAGTTCATTAACATTATTGTTTGGGGCTTTTTGGTTGTTTTGTTGGGTTTTGTTGTTGTTTTGTTGTGGGGTTTTTTTTTGTGAAATAGAGTGATCAATGTGACATTGACTAGAGTATTAGTTGTGCATTAAAGTTTTCAGATAGGCATGATTTTTCAACCAGAGAGGGTACTGTGTGGAAGCTAACGGAACTTTTATACGTGACATACAAAGACAGCAGTCTTTTCCCTAACAGTTTATAGTAAAAAAGGCCTCAGTCAATGCTGCAAGGTAATAAAAGATTTGGTGAACTGCTGAGTGCTCGGAGTTTGGACTGCCTTCTCTGGATGTCCAGAATGTTCAGTGTCTTGCAGCAGAAAGTGGTTCTCTCTCACATAATACAAGTGTACTGCAATTTCTGCAAAACCATAGGGCTTAGCTGTTGTGAAGAAGAGAGACCCAGTGCTTTTGATTAGAGGCAAGGTAAGAAAAGAATCACTGCCAAACTGTGCTGCAGTGTGTTTAGAGGAAGAAGGATGTAACCTTTTTATATTTCTGTAAGAAAACGAATAAACACCAATCTTGACTTCACATGTAATTTCTTTATTTCCAGTAACGAAGTACACATGAAGAGTAAAACTAAGAAAAGTGACGGTGGTTAATCAAGAGTACTTTCTGCACTCCTGATTTAAGAAGGAGGAATTTGCTGAGCCTAATAGACAAAGAGTGATAATCAACTGAACTTATTCTAGGAAGTGGGCTTGGCAAGAATGACGTGAAACATTCCACACTCTGCTATCATCTGCTGTTGCTTGCTGAACTGTGAAGAACTGTGTGTTTGGGCTGCTTTCTACTATATTGCCCATCACCTTTTTTGGACTTGAAAGTGGTATTTTCTTATCTCTCTAATGGTTTCATCTGCATGCATTCTGTAACTATGCACAAGCAAAATCTATTACCTGCTTTACTGATTTAAAAATAAGCACAGTGGTGAATAAAATTAATTTGTTTTGACCCTTCAATTCTAATAACTTAGGTCCACATCAGTGGAAATTGGAATTAATGTCATACAAGGGTTATGGCAAACCTCTGCACATACTATATGAAAATGAACCTTTAAAGATACTTTCACTTCTGGTGAAAAGGATAAAAAAAATGTTATTTATAACAAGGCCTTATGTTGTGTACATACATTGTCTTTGAAATATTTTTGATTTTAGTTTATTTCTTGTAAAAGAGAACTTAAATAATTTATTTAGTAAATACTACTGTAAACTATAGGATTTTTGATGAATAAAGTATTTTGTTTTCAAGACTATCACAGCTGTCAACTTGCTTTTGATCTGTACAGGACTTAATGTTTTGGTATTCCTCTACCTTCCTGAGATGGTCTGGAGAGGCATTTCAAGAGGTATGACATGCACTCTGTAACACAGCGTCTGTCTTTATCTCTACCAGCTCTATAATGAAGAGGGGAATCTTGAAATTAAGAGCAGAAAAAGGAAAGGAACATACTCAGCAGGCATTGCTTCATAAACGCATTTAAGGGTTTTCAATGTGTGCAATCATTTTAACCTAACTACAGAAACTGTTCTTGTTTCCTTGATTTCCCTAGCAGGAGAGAGATAATCCTAAACACCAGTGACCATCAATCCAAGACTTCATGTTTCAGTGCAGTGGTGTATTTAAAAACTAAGCAGCTGTCACTCCAGAAGTTTATGGAAATTATTACTAGTAACATTTCTTTAAGGAGTAAGTGCTGCAAACCTGCTGCATTGGCACAACCAGAATTTGGAACTTCAATTCCTAGAATTATGCCTTCTACCTCTGAAGAATTTTTCATGTAAGGTTTCAGTGTGGATTTTTTTTAATTGTGTGTTGTTTGTTTGTTTGTTTTAATGTAATCCTGTAACCCTGGCACAGAGGATGGTATTATTCCTTAATTATGCACAGAATAGAGAAATAGAAAGGTGGTATTTTCTTAGAGCCTGTGTCTCATGATTACTTTTCTTCCAGGGTTTAAAATTAGATTGCTTAATCTCAGCAAGATAATTATTCTATAACATTCTTCTTAGAAATACAAAAGACTGATCTGCATGCCCTGTGAGCAAAAACATTTTGTACATCTATGTGTAGTATATCTTCATGCATAGAATACAGCATATTTAGAACATATGTCCGTGCAAAGCAGGTACTTCTGATTAGTCTTCTTTGAGAAACGCCATGAAATTTCTTAGTTTAAGCACCAGATTAACCTTCATGAAGTACATACATGTCACTTTTTTTCCAATTACCTACTGGACTGGACTGTCTGAATTACTTGGTCCTTGGGCATCCAACATAACGGCAACAGTTCTGAACAAAACCAGAATGCCTAAACTAAACTATTCAGAGACTGAGCCATCTTTGTGTTTCATCCATTTAACACAGTCATTTATAAATGAAAAGTCCTTTAATAGATGCAAAAGGAAATCCTGTAGATCCTACAGAGTCTGTTGGCAGAACCTTCTCCAAAGCATGTGAACTTAGAAACTGGGTGGGGGGGGGGGGGGGGGGGGTTGTTGGGTTTTGGAGTTTGTTTGTTGGGTTTTTTTCTGGGTGAGTACATGGTACCACTGAGATGGAAGATGGATTACACCTAAGTAATATTAATGATCAGCAACTTGGAACCCATTTGTTTCTCTAATGCATTAAATGGCATAAAGCTTCAAACATGAAAGAGTACAGGAGTTTGTAAGGATATGCGTGTTTTGTGCCTTAGTATTTTATTTCTTTTCATCTTGCATTCGTATTTTGCATTGGTACACTTTGATGAAAACATTATGACTACTAAACATATCTATAAAGCTGATGAGACAGGGCATATCAAGTAGAAATAAAATACATACAGAAGGTATAATCAACTCCCTGGAGTATTAAAGTAACATACTGGTCTATTTCTCCAGATCTCAACAGATGGAACTCACCACAGGGAGCAAAATTTGAAGAATTAGGTCACAGACAAAGGCTATCTGTGTGCAGTGGTATCTGAATACTCTGGCCCTGCAACCTGCCCAGAAGGAAAAAAGCACAGGTTGATGCCTGCTTAGGGAAAGGTAGGGAATAACTCCAAATTTGTGTATCTGACCCAGGGATTTAATCATATGGCATTCAGAGGGCGAGTTTTGCCTTTGGTGGTAGCATGTAACAGTTGTCCTCAGTTTAAAAACAAAACAAAACCAACCAACAACAACAAAACCAAACCCCAACAAAAATTTCATGTCCTTGTACTTTCAATGGTTTGAAAATACTCACACCTACCCCAAGATCTGTTTTCTAGTTGACTGTGCTTAGACTTCAAGCAATTTAATTTCATATAGTTCAATGCACTTTTCCCAAACCCTGAACACTAGACAGTGATAAAAGAGTAATGAGTATTGCACTCCACATGATCTTTATAGAAGGCACTTGCCAACCTATTCCCAGTGATGAACGCATCTGCTTGCAACAAAAAAGATACCAGCTTTTTCCAGACTGAAGGTGTGGGGCCTCATCCTGCAGCTATTCTGCATCAGAAACTGCTTTTCATTTATTTAACACCAGCCACAAAGATACTGATACTGAAGTGGTGTGGTATGAACAACAATAACCTAAGGGACAAGGATCAAGGTGAAAAATAATAAGTTGTTGTTGTCCAGCCCTTTTTTGAAATAATGTGAATGATCCTTGCTGGTAGTAGTGTCCTGTAAACTTAATTAACTTTAACATTGTTGACAATTTTTTAAAAGACTCAGGATGTGAGATGGCTAATAACTCTATGCTAATTCATTGATTTGTTGTTATCTTAGAAATAAGAGATGAAGATTTTCTATTCAGAGTTACGTATTACTCTGAAAGCTGAGAGAACAATCACTGTGGAACTACCTCAATAAAACCAGAAAATATCAGTTTTTATAGCAATGGGGAGGTGTGTAAACAAGCATCACCTTTACTGGATCAAATGCTATATAAAAGAACAGGCATTCCTCCGTTCTTCCAGCTGCTTTCCCCTCTCCCCACTAAGGTATGAAAATGGAATTGTTTGCTTTACTAATTTATTCAGCAGTCTGATAAAAGCTGTTTCTCCCTGTAGGCCTTATCTCAGTATGTAGCTGCAAGAACAGCTAGTTTCTGCCAGGAGTGGTGAGAATGTGGGTTGGTCTTCAAGGAACCAGAAAGTATCTTGTACCTGCTTGATGGATAAAAATTTCCCTCACAAAATTCAAGAACACAGACCCGTACAGGGTTTGAGGGAGGTTTCTGGTAATTGAGAAAGACACAGTACTGCTAGAAAGAGACAAGAGGCTGTCTAAGCTAGATAACAGAGAACTCTTAACTACAACAGACATCAAAGCCCAGACTTGAATCGTCTGGGCTCTTTCTTCTCATATGGTAGAAAATTATTTCAGCTTTAAGAAAAAAAAGGAAATGCCTGTAGATTTTGTTGAGGAACTTGACGACTGCTTCCCTAAAGCACTGCAAGATGCCAGGTGCTTACTCAAGTGAGACTTTCAGAAATGTAAAAATGGATCACACAGTAATCATTGGTAAGCTTCTTAATACTTGTATGCTTTACATATTGATGATTTTACTTGCAACTGTTGCATCTTGCAGTCCTATCCTATGCAAGGATCTGAAATTAAATTTGTCTGTGTTCCCACAGAAAACGTTTAAGAAACTTTTTCATCAGAATAAATTACTATCTCTCATCTGGTAAAACTATTTTATATTCTCAGTGTAAGTAACAATAAAAAATGTCTAGCTGAGACTCTTGACATCATCAACTATCATGAATAATGTATTACCAGTATTTAAATAACTCAGTAGAAACTTAGGCAGTCACATACCTAAGTTCCTTTCCCTTTCTTCACTGCTTTTTTAAGCACATCATCAGAAGCTCTACCAAACATATGTCAGGCGTAATAAATTACGTGCTTTATTTTCACTTTACTGGCTCAGAGTAGCATTTTAACTATAGGAGGCAACAGATCAGATCAGAGTATCTGCTGTCATGGAAAATACTGTCCTAGGATGAGTCCCTGAGCTGATGTTATATCCTGTAAAAATGTACTTTTCCATGGACTCAGATATTCACACAGCCAGAGTAGTTCCTGGACAAACCAGTGACTGTCATCTCAAATGGTCCACGTTAGCTGCTCACATCAGTGCTGTTACAGTAATTGGAATCTTAACAGCTTTTCTGAGTGAGTTGCAGCTGCTCCGGTTTTGGGGTGTGAATCTGTTGGCCTGTTGTTACGTTTGAAGCCAAGATACTAGCCCTGGTCTTCGTCCCATTGCTCCCTCTATGTACTGCCAGCGTGTCCTACGGTTTTTGTCCAAAATTGTCAAGAAAGGGGGTGTCCCTGTTACTGCTTAGGTCTGGAAAGGCTGTCGATGCTGTACTTTGAAGATGTGCCAGAGGACTAGAGCTGTAGAACAGCACAACTACAGCAAGTGGATTTTTACCGTGCAGCTTAGGAAAATACTGCAGTTACAAAACACGTTCGATTTCAAATCATTTTTTTGTAGCTTAGGCTGAAATTAAGACTGCTGACATGCACCTGCGCTGTGTAGGTTGCAATCGCTGGTTCCTGAAAGGTAGAAATCAGCAGAAAATTGCCTTTGCCCTGCCTGGGGTGGGTAGCGTTGCTTTGTAACTTCTGCCTTCCCGGCGTCCAGCTCCTTATAAGCCTACCTGGCAAGAGCACGGTGCCTGAGCACGTCCCTGCAGAGATGCGCTCCCGAGCAGTATTCCCTGCTCCCAGGTGAGGCTGCGCAGCGGCTGCAGTCCTGCTACCAAGCGACCGCCGCAGCCACTTCTCTGTACGATGCCGGCCAGGTTCCGGATCCCCAGGTCTTCCCAAGCACGCCAGAAAGTGGGGCCGCTGCCCCACGGCCCAGCACCTGCCCCGCCCGGCTACCAGGCCGGCGCCTGTGCCGCCGGGTGCGCGGGCAGGAGGCCGCGCCGCTCCGCGGGCCTGGCGGGGACGGCGCCGCCGCCGGCAGAAGCCGCGTCCTTCTGCTGCGGCCCCGGGCGGCGCTGCCCTCCGGCGGCGCGGGCCCCGGGACGCCTCGCCGGCCACGCTCACACAAGCGCTGGACCGGGGACCCCGCAGCCCCGGCGGCCCCCAAGACCAACGCCGCGCCCCGCCAGCCCCCCGGCCGCGCTCCCCGTCCCGGGACGGCCGCCCCGCTCCCTGCCGCTCCCCGCGCCGCCGGGGGAGGGCGGTAGCGGCCGCACGGCCTCCCCTCGCCGCCGCCGCCCGCCGCGCTGGCTCCTCCCCGGCCGCTGGCGCAGCGAGCCGCGGCGGCATGTGGAGGCCGGGGGCGGCCGGCGCCCTCCGCGCCGCGCGGCGGGCGGGAGCGGCGAGGGGAGGCGGCGGCGCGGAGGGCGCCCTGCTGGCCGGGGCAGCCGCCGCCGGGCGCGGCCGCACGGTGAGCGCGGGGCGGGGCGGAGCGCGGCGCGGCCTGCGGCGGCGGCAGCCGAGCGGCGGGGCGGCCTCTGGCCGCGCTCCCGCTGCGGGCGGGCCCGGGCGGCGGGGAGGGAAGGGGAGCCGGTGGGGTCGGCTCAGCCGCCCGGCGGCCGGTCGTTCCCGCCAGGCCCACGGGCGGGATGTCGGCCGGGGCTGCGGGCGGGCGGCAGCGGGCCTGAGGCGGCGGCCGCGGAGCCAGGTGTGCTGGGCAGAGCCCGCGTCGGGCCTGGCCCGCGGGAGGCGCCGGGGTGTGTGTGTGTTGGGCCTCGGCGGTTCGCTGCGAGCTTGGTTCGGGGAGGGTGGTTCCTGTTGTTGGCAGCTCGGTCGGCTGCGTGGAGCCAAAAATGGACGCGGAGCAGGCTGACGGGGCCACGTCGCGATCTGGCCAGAGCCTGAGCGTAGTGCTTGTGCCCTGCTGCCTTTTTGCGTGAGTGTGTATTTAAAGAGATGCTGAAGTGAGCGGTCACAGACATGTAGGCATCGGTTTGTGTTTTGTCAAGCTGCATCATTCTGATCGTACCTCGGAAGGGTTGCCCCGTTTGCTCCCTGGACTTAGAATTGTGAGCATGTTGGTACAGCTTTTCTCAAATTTTGATCTTTTAAAGCTTTCTTTAAAACAGAAATTAGAATTGAAGCAGTGTATTTTGCAGGAGAGATCTGGAATGTGAAGTGCAATGTTACCTCTTAGCTTTGTTGAGTAAGGAAGATTCGGGGCTTCTGCTTATTTCAGTTTAATATATTAATTTCTTATAACAGAGGGACACAAGTTATTGATAATAAAGCATCTGAGTAGTGGATACTTGTGAAAATCTTGCTCTAAGCCATTTGTCTGAAGTTGCTTCGTAATTCTGTGGTAGAGCAATAGAAGACAGTTCTTCTATTTCCTACTTCACTATCCTTTGAATAAAAATATTTATTATTTCATTAGTTTGTGTCTGAAGATGAGGGTAATATAGATTGCCTCGATTATCCAAGGGCTAAAGCTGCATAGTTCTGTCCATATTAGCTCTGTGATACAGAATGTGACTGTTTTCGTTGGGAGGGATGGAAAGGTCTTCAAGGATCTCTTCATGCCAGATATGTAATTTATAATGCTTCCTGTTTAAACTTGCAATTCCGCTTTACTTAGGCTTACTTTCAACAGGAATTTCAATATGCTTCAGAGGTGAAGAGCAAGACTGTCCAGTTCATTAATTTAAGAAATGCAGGAACTTTGAATGACCCAAGGTAATTTTTATTTTTATATATTCACATGAAAATATCATCTCTGTGGTTTTTTTACAATCATTTCTAGATGTGGTAAGACTATCAAACTAATGTTATGCTGATACGTACCATTTTATTGAAAAGCATTTGGGGTTGATTTGGGAAGTCACTTTGGAAAATAATTAAATGTACCTCAACATAGGTGTCTGCCACCATTTAACATATGCCAGGGTGCGTTCAGTTTCTGCCTTACGCTTAGAAGATGTGACACAGTACCTGTAGGAGACTTCTCCCTTTCTGATGCAGCAGTTGGAGGCCCAGTCAAGGATTGTGCAGATGTCGAAAATGTTTCTTACCGTTAAGTACCTGAACTGCACCCTGAAACAATACATGAATTCTGGCTAATCCTAAGGCCTTTTGTGTTCCATGCCCCTAGGTCTTTCTGTGGAGTCCCTCATAGTGGCGTAGAGTGTGTTTTACTAACTGGCTAGCAGGAAACCTTTTTTTAAAAATCATATTCTGGGTCGTCAGCTGAAAGATACTGAGTCACCATAGTTCATAGTAACTGTTGTGTTGCTATACCCATTAGTGAAAACTGAAATTGTGTTACTGCAATTCTCTGTTGCTAGAGACACCTACGCTTCTGCTTAGAAGTCAACACTGTTACGGATGGAAGAACTTAATGTGGTTAAATTGATTTGGTTAATTAAACTGATCTAGACTTCATCCACACTAACTTTTTGTAGTTATTTAAAGAGGGTAGCAAGCAGTCTCACAAGTGCTGTGAGCCTTACATAATGGCTAGAAGGGTGGCTTGAGATCCTCTGAAGGAGGAGGTAATTGTATGTATTCATAAGCACTCTCTAAATAACATGTAATTACTGGGCTACATGGGTAATTTGAGAAGCCAAATGCTGTACATAGACATGCTGTTTGATGTCACAGAATCACAGAATCCTAGGGGTTGGAAGGGACCTCGAAAGATCATCCAGTCCAACCCCCCTGCCAGAGCAGGGTCACTTATAGAGCACATCACACAGGAACTTGTCCAGGCGGGTTTTGAATGTCTCCAGTGAAGGAGAGTCCACAACCTCTCTGGGCAGCCTGTTCCAGTGCTCTGTCATGTTGATGTTTCTAAACTGCTTATAGCCACAGCAAGTTTCTTAGAGTCAAATGACAAATAGTGTCATAGAATGTTTTGGCTTAGGAGGGACCTTAATCTCATTTGGTTCCAACCCCCCTACATGGGCAGGGACACCTCCCATTAGACCAGATTGCTCAGAGCCCCATCCAGCCTGGCCTTGAACACTTCCAGGGATGAGGCATCCACCACCTCTTTGGGCAACCTCTTCCAATGTCTCACCACCCTCACACCAAATAATTTCTTCCTAATCTCTAATCTAAATCTCTCTTCTTCCAGTTTAAAATAATTTCCCCTTGTTCTCTCACTCCGTGCCTTATAAAAAGTCCCTCCCCAGCTTTCCTGTAGACCCCCTTCAGGTACTGGAAGGCCACTGTGAGGTCTCCTTGGAGCCTTCAGGTAAATGCTTCTAAACAGGAGATACTTGTATCTATTTGTAGAGTCCAAGCTAATCTTGCACAAAGTCCTTTATGAAAATGCCCTATTTTGAAGTCTGACTTGCCCACTTAGTACACAAGAGTAAGTTTATCTAAGGAAGGAAGTACATACTCATTAGTTACAGATCTATACTACCAAAAATTCAAAATTCCACTTCTACCTGTAAGGTGGATTGTCACCTGCATTACCTTAAGAAAAATTACTACTTGTTCTTGGGTTTTTTTTAGTATAATCATTTCATGGTTAATATTTTCTCCTAAGTCATGCTCTTGATATGCTTTTATTATAGGGAAAATACTGTCTTCCCTGGTTTTCCTCCTAATTTTGGGTTTGTATGTCATTGGTAGCTCTTTAGATGAGACCACTTACGAAAAACTGGCTGAAGAAACACTGGACTCTTTAGCAGATTTCTTTGAGGACCTTACAGATAAGCCTTTTACCCCAGAAGATTATGATGTCTCTTTAGGGGTATGTTTCAAACATTCTTTTACCACTGTGATTATTGTAGATTATTTCTTTGAAAGATAATTTAAAATTAGTCTCCCTAGTGCAGACACATAAAACATGATTAGAGCAACTGTTCTATTAAAAAGTAGGACACGCTGTTGTATGATTTGAGGATCTAAAATGTTATTTTATACAGAAGGACATAATATAGAATAATAAATGACCACAAGAGGAGAGAGAAAGTGATTTCAAATTTCACAGTGGTCTGGAATTTTTCTTAATGTGCATAGACCTCTCACATTAGCAGTCACTTCCCCCGCAGTGGATACTAGAACAGACCTGCATGGCACAGTCCACATGCATCATGTGTAACTGGTAGAGCAGTTTCTTTGATTGCCCTGAATACTGAGAAGCAGCATTTGTCTTCACCAGGTAGAGTATGTTTGTCCTAGCTGTACTGATGACTCAGCCTGTAGTGAAGAGAAGCAACAGGAGGATGCAACGTTTGAATAGGTGGTTGCAAAAGGGAGACCAGAGCATACATGGGTAGAAGGCTGCTGTCACGGGAGATGCTGGGTGGCTGCTTGCCTGATAATTGGAGCCTTTATTAGTCAGCCACTCAGATTATTTTTCAGGAGTGACAGACACAGATTAAAAACATCCATTCTGTTTGTATAGGGTTTTTATTAGTTTTATATACAGTTCCTGAAGTGGTTTGGCTATAGGCTGTAACAAGGAGGAGAATGCAGTTTCTCCCCACACTGCTGTCTGCAACACAGGTCTTTCAGTACTGCATTTTTTTAGGGGCCATGTAACTGCTGCAGCCTCTTCATGTCTTCTGACAAGGAGGTTATTTTCTGCTTGCCCTTTCAGTTAAGATTTTGTGATCAGAGACATTGATGCAGATGGGTTGGGTTGCATTGTGCAAAAAAAACAAACAAAAAACAACCCAGAACCCTGAAGTTTTCAAACTTGCTCATGTGTAACTTTGTAATCATAATGTTCACTCTTTATTTCTTACGCTAGGATAGAGAATAACATAGTGTTAGTAGGGTTCCATTGTTGCCTTTAGCAAATATTTGTTGTTTTAATTATGTAATTAATGTTATAGCTAATTGCTTTTCTGGTGAAAAGGGAAGAATTTTTTTTAACCATTACTCTTTGGTATGTTTTAGTATATCAGCACCTATTAGCCTAATTTAAAGAGCTTAGAACAAAAATTAGTGAAAAGGTAATGATTTACCTCTTTAGTATTCTTAGACGCTTCATTTCGTGAAGGTTCATGAGTCCTTTTATGTCAGAATTTTATCTCCAGCCCCTGCAGAGTGGATTGTGTTCGATGTTGACTCATTCAGAGGCTCAAAGTGAATTATTTTTACATCATCTTAATTTTTACCAGTTACTGCTTTGTTGCATAGACTTTGTAATTACATAATAGTATATAGCAAAAGGTTAAATAGTGCCAAATTTACTGAAGTTTATTCCAAACAAACAAGGCTAGTGTTGTAAGAAGCCACAAGGTGGCGAATGTGATAAAGGTTTGTTATGACTTTGATTTTTTCATGCAATTTTTATCTTTGTAATATAAGGGAAAAAAAAAACCTCTTTTGAAGAATATTCTTGTTATTAGAAGCTAAGAAACATTCATCCAGTAGTACGAAATATGCATAGTCATATTCCTTAAAGTATGGTAAAAATATTTTGCATCTTAAGTTCTTAAAAACTCAGGTTGTATATCCTAGTATTTAGAAAATATTGTAAAATATATGGTTAAGTGTTTTAAACTCAGCATTAGAAGTCAACTTTTGTTTAATTTGCAATGGCAGACCAACAACATTGCCCAACAGCTGACAAGCAATGTAAGTGATAGTATAAAATTTTTGTTAGCTTTTTGGGAACCTGTTTACTTACAGTGTTTCTGTTGCATACTTAATACAGTGCTAGAGAGCACATAGAAGAATAGTGAAACCTTTATATGGCCATTCAGGCCTTATCACCCCAACATGCTTTCATAGCTTTATCATCCCATAGGGCATGAAGCATTTAAGAAACTGGATCATATAGGTCTTACCTATTACCTGAATCATCAAACTGTATTCTGTAGAGATACTCTTTTTGATCAGCATAATTCAGATCATCTGTAGGTGAGCTCTAGTCCAAGCACTGTTATTCTTTTACTTAAAGTTAGGACTGAAGTGTTTTTGTCAGAGTTGCTTTTCAAATGCAGTCATGGAAATGTCAGAGAAATTTAAATCATGTTGTCCAGAAGAAACAGGACTAAGAAGACAGAATAAATGCTCCTTAGGTTAATAGTCTAAAGCTGGCACAGCTAAAACAAACTAGACCTCATGGAGTTTAGAAGTCAAACATTTTTTTAGGCATGATTCAGGATCAAGACACTTCATCTGGAATTACTGGAGAAATAATTGTGTTTATTCACTGGGAAACTGTTGCAGGTACTTAAGATAGATAATATTGCATATCTCAGAAATCTACCAGTGACACACAAAGCTTCTAGACTTTGAACCACACCAGCTCTGCATTGTTTGTGAATAGAGTAGGATGTCATTGGATGATGTTTTAAAATATGCAAAATGAACTAGCAGTCCTTTCAAGATGGCAGGTCAAAGCCCAGGAGTATAATTTAAGTAGTGCCATTACGAATGGTGCAAACACACTAAATCAAACTCTTAAGTAGAAAGTTTAAAGTCTACTTTAGATAGGCTCAGAGATACGCAGATTGTCGTGGGCATTAATACAAGTTTTTTGTACCTAACAGTCATTCTTCCAAGCTATTATTGGGGATATAGTTGGGAATGTGATAGAGATGTGTAAGTTTCTGTTTATCTACTGCAGATGATGCAATTCCTGTTAAGTAACAGGATGCAAATTTTTAATTTCTCACTTTTTTTCTTTGTGTTTTAAGAGTGGAGTTTTAACAGTTAAATTAGGTGGAGACATGGGAACGTATGTAATCAATAAGCAAACACCAAACCGGCAGATTTGGCTGTCCTCACCCACTAGGTAAGTTACGTGTAAGTAAGTTACATAATGTCTGCAGACTGGGTGGAAATGTACTTCCCTTTTTTACAGCACAGAACAAACTATGTAATAACCTCTTAATAAGTGACCCTTTTCCTCAGTGTGTTCTCAAAACATGATATAATGTAGATGTTCAATAATAATTTGTTACAGAGGTTCAAGTGCAGCATACTGACATATCTAAATTAATCCTGGAAGTGTGTAATAAAAAATTTTCGTACCCTGTTCCAGTCCAGAGCCACTGTCTATAGGATTATAGCCTACTCATAGGAAAAACAAACAGCCATGATTAAAAAAAAAATCATCAACCAAAGCTTCTGTTGGAAGAAAGAGTGATGATGATGTTATGATCTAAACCTCTCTTTGTATTTGAACAGGGTGTCTCCTTCCCCTTTAAGCTTCTGGGATTTCCTGCTTCATATGTTTATGTGCTCATTGTTTTTGTCAAGAATCTGCACTTTATAGGAGCCGTGGCTAGCTGTTCCCTCTGCCTTCTCTAATGCAGAGGTTTGATCCATTCCAGGTTTTCTGTTCGCTTTCAGCAAGGAGGGCAGCGAGATACTGTGAAAATGCTGTAGCTGCCTTCCGCAAACATCTGTATTCTCTGCCAGTGTCCCGGGGAAAGAACTGAGGGAGTTGGTTAGTGTTACTGGTGAATGAATAAGCTATCTGGAAAGTATGAGCACTCCCAGTAGCTATGAAGGCGTACCTCTTGGACGTTGTTCAGAAAAAATATATTGATTGCAAAACCTGGAATGGCTTTGCAGTAGGAGAATTCTGTAGAAGTGTTTGTGTTGGGGAAGAAAAAAAGCGCAATGGAATTTAAGATTTTAAGAGGAGCAATTATAATAGGCATAAAACTTACATAAAGAATATTCTAACTTTGCTTTAGCATACTTATGTATTGACTGGTGCACAGCAGACCAAGTTAGTAATTTTTTTTTAATCCTTTTATTAATTACATAACTGACTTAACATGACTTGCTAAAGTACAGGCATAGCAAGCTAATAAACCTTTTTCTTTAGACTAATGCAGGCTGTGTGTCAGATTTTATCAAATCCATGTATTTTTGTAACAAGCATGATTTCAGAACCTTGGTTCTGCTTAATGTGTCAGTAAGGTTTTTGTGTCACTGACACAAAGGTTTCATGTATTTATGAAAACCAAAACTCAGAGAACTCCTGTCTGTTTTGTAGCCAACTGTTGTTGAGCTAATAAACACATGCTCCAGAATATGGAATTAATGAAAAAATGTAAAACCATTTTGTTTTGGTTTTGATTGTTCCGCTAGTCAATAAAAATACCCAAGGAAAGAGATAAGCTTTAAAATTCTTTGACGGTATTTTTCATAATTTTTTATTAAAGATTATTCACCTACAAACAGTAAGTTCCATGCTTCCTTAACTGGTATTATGGTAAACAGTGGTATTTCCGGAAATATGATGCTACGTGTTCACTTACTTCCTAACCTCTGAAAAGCAACTCTGCATGATCAGGAGTGACATACTTCTGAAGTGTGATGGACTAGGAAATGAAAGAAGCAAATGTTACTGCCAGTGATCACTTGCATTGAATGTTGTATTTGGGAAATTTGTACAGTCAATGTAAAGTCTTGAGTTTTTAAGAACATATCCCAAGGCAGATAAATTATTAAGATGTGACAGAGAGAAAATTTCTTGAATTTTTTCAACCTCGTCTTTGCTATAGTGCATCTTTACACTCAAGTGCACTTAAGCTTATGCTTGTAAAGCTTTGCTTAGTCAACATTTCTGAAAAAGAGAAAGAGGGGATAGCTGCAACCTGCCAGCATTGTGATTGCAGCAGTTCTGTGTAGCTCCTTTGACTGAAAAAACTTTTCAACCTTACACAGCATCTTTCAATAATACCTTAATTTGATATTTTAATTATTCTCTTTGTTTAAAAATCTATGAAGCCATTCCATGGGAAAAATATTAGTCTATATTTAACTTGGCAGACATTTTATAGAATTCACAAGATCCTCGCTTAAATTATTAATGGAAATTCTAAATAATCACATTTGTACAGCATTTTGGAAATTCAGAGAACTATGGAAGTGTTTCATATTCTAACTGTATTACTGATAGTTACTACACAACATTTAAAAGGAGTTCAAATAACTTGCACATTTCTTTGTCATTGTTGATTAAATGGCCTTAAATCTTAGCCTGATTTTCATGAATGGCTGCATCTCATTCTGTCATTCTCTAGTTGCAGGGCAGTATAAACATACGCTTGCACTGCAAAGACAAAGAAATAAAAAATGCACAGGAAACTAACTGGAGCACATAATCTCAATTCCAAACAGCTACCAGTTCACATACAGCAAGTGAGATTTCAATGGAAGTGACATTGATTTGTGTTTTAATTTGTAAGTTCTCCTAATTTGGTTAGTGGTTAAAGTTATTCATTTGAATGTTGCAAGTTATTCAGGATATTCCAAGTTCAGATAAGTGTTTATGTTTGTAGAGAACCTGCAGATTGTTCTGTATATACAGGATAGTCTGTTTTCTAGCAAACTTTGTGCATGGGTTGTCCAGGTTCCAAGATACTTTGTCCTGTGAGTTCACAAATAAGACTGATGGTTTGTGTGTTTGCCCCAGACAACCGTTTCATTCCTTTCTCTTTTTTTAGTTTCTCCAACTAAGGTTGACAGTAGTGATCACCTTTCAGTCATCCTCCTGTTTCACATGTGGAGAATTGAGTGGATAGAAAGGTCTGGAATGGAACCCAGGTGTTCAAGTTTCTTTCTTGATACTTACTTAGGCCTGAAAAATCAAGCCAGCAACTATACAATAGCACAGAGGAAAAGGGCATTTTAAATACAAAGCTCCCACATGCCAATGTATTTGCTTTCAGCTGGTACATTATTTTGTGGCATCTAGAAGGTGAGAATGGTGATCGGTGTTCTGCTATGCTTAGAATACCGGCATGGGACTGCTGCAAGGCTGATCAGTAGCATTAGTTCAGTGTTACACAAACATCCCTTGTAATACTTGTGTACAATAAAGTTATATGAGTGAGGAAAGAAGGTAGTAAGGGAAGAAACTGAGGAAATCAATGCCAAAGCAAGAAGGGAAGGAGCTTGTGTTGCTGGGAGTGACTGATGTATCTTGTCACCTTTCAGATACATCTGTTGGATGGCTCAGCAGCGTCTGGCAGACCTGGCCTTTTCTGCTTCACTTCCCCAGACTTCCCACCAGTCCTTCTCCAGGGTGTCCGTTTCCTTTTCCTGAGCACTCTCTGTGGTTCATTATAAACACAGGCTTCCAGCATCTCCCCATGAATAATCTGTACTTACAGTGTGTGTTTTTTTTCCTAGTGGGCCTAAGCGCTATGACTGGACTGGACGGAACTGGGTGTACTCTCATGACAGAGTATCCCTTCATGAACTACTATCAAAAGAATTTTCAACAGCATTAAAAACTAAATTGGATTTGTCCTCCTTAATATATTCTGGAAAAGAAGATACATGATTCTATTAATGGAAGTTTGAAGACTTTAACCACAAGCCAAACCCTTCCTTGGTTTCTGGAGTACCTGATCATAATTCTGTTGCTGTTCTTGACATCACTATGTTGTGCAACAAAAAAGAAAACAATATATTTTTCTTTAGTGCTCAGTCTTGGGATTTCTTTGTCACTGCTTGACTCTGTGTCCGTGCAGTACAGGTGGTTGATGTCTCCTGTTGCTGGATTTCTCACTTTGTTACTGCAGCAGTCAGTCATTCATTCTGTGTGCAGTCTTGTTCTGAGGTAAGGACTGGCCCACCTGGTGACTTCTGATCAGTGCACGAGTGCTCAGCTTCTTGTGGGGAGACATTCACCCAAAGAAAGAATGTGTGTGAATCACATTGACGTAAGTTGTGGTGCTGCAAATACATTGCGCTAAAATCTGTGGCATCAAAATAGAATCAAATATGTTATTAACCAAATTACTGTGGCAGGTAGAAACTTATTTTTGTATAATGCAATGGAAAGAAGTTTTTTTCTCTGCATGTATTGCAAAACTTGCTCTTTACTCCAAATTCGAAATTACAGTTTTTTTCACATTAGGATATTTTGAGCTAAACTCTAAATTACTTAGAGGTCTCAGTGATCATAAACATCATAGGAAACTACAGTGCTAGTATGTGATGTCTGAGCTGGGCAGTATCTCTACCAACGCTTGACTCTGTTATTGTGGATTTCTCTTTCTGTTCCCTTTTGTTCTTCAAAGAGTGAAAATACATAATTCATCAATCTTTTTATTTTTTTAGCTGAGCAAAATTAAGATCCTTTCATGGTAGCAAAAATTTGCTCCAAGTTTGTTCTTCTGCATTTCTTAAGTAAGTGGGCTGACAATGTCTCTTTTCAGCATGATACAACAAGGCTCCCCTTAGTACTATGCTGATGCAGAAACTTGCCTTTTTGCTTCTTAGAATTGATATGATATTTATGCTTATAAAGCTGTGTTTTTCTGGCTGTTAAAAAATGAGAATGAAATAAATTATAGACTCCAGATCTTAAACCAAAAAAACTTTAAAATAAGGCATGAACTGGGAGAGGAACACTTCATTACTTGCACTGTTGTATTATTACCACTGGTGTTTTTTAATTGTCAATAAAAGGAAAGCACAAAAGTGTTGCCTAATTATTTAGGAAACAGCTACACCATACTCTTAGAAATCTTTTATCAGTATATGAAAAGATGTTCAGTGCAAACTACTTTTCTTCTTGGTTCCTCTGATGCTTGTGGTTAGTTTGGCATGACTGGCTAGCTAGAATTATTTACAGATATGACTGATTTTGTCAATGAAAAGCAATAGCTATATAGTACTGTTGCCCAGTATTTGGATTAAAGTATGAGTGTTGTTACCTGCTATTTCCCACCATTAAATGGAGGGTAACAATTCACTGGAAGGAGCTCTTGGTTAATTGTTCACAGTGTTCATATGTTTTTCAATAAAAATAAAAAGTAGAACAATTACCTGAAATTCCAACTCTACTGGATGAGGTAAATACAACTCCTATGAGTACAAGAGTAAAAGATGCTTTTTCTGTTTTTTTAACTAAGGAAAGCTAAAAATAGAACATCTTCTTACTGTTTTGAATTTAAAACAGTGAAAACAATCTACAGCATATGGAAAATTACAGTAATTATCTCAATCTCCTAGTAGGTCAAACAGCTATTTAAACATGTTTGTATAGGTGTTATTGACTTGGTATTTTAATCAAGGATGCTTCCTCCTCAATCTTCCTTCGTCTGATCATGTATATCTTGTGTTATGATTTTCATGACTGACTTTTCAAAAAATTATTTTCTTAGGTAATTTACATGCGACATATTCACTAACATGCATCTGATTGATGCATATTTGGGGGTTCTTTCTCCGTCCCCTTACGTCTCATGCAAATGTCTATACCAAAATGAAGTTACTTGTAGAATTCTTAATTAATTATGTACAAATGTGATTGCAGGCTATGAAGATAAAGCTAAGGACCACAGCATGCATATTGGTTTGAATTATTTCTGTGTCTTAAAACACTGGAAAGCTTCAGTTCAAGAGTTGACCAGTCAGGGTAGATTTTATAAGAGCATTTCAGCTTCCACATTTGCACTTCATCCATACAGCTACTGCTATTTATGCAAACGATTTCCTGGTTTTACGTAGCCGAGTAACAAATGGATTTAATCTAAGGAAGATAAATACTGTCAGCAAGTTAGAATGAGTTTCATGTCAATGTATTAAATGAATCATAGGCTGTGACTCATTTTTTTTTCTCTAATACTTGGAGCAAATTGTAAGCAAGGGCAAGGACTCTGTTGTCAGCCGTTATGCTTGGACAGTGGAGGATAGCTCTGAAACTAATGCCAGACTTTCCATGTTGTCCAAAGACAAGTAACTTCTCTAGTGTTTTTACTTCCATAACTTACTTGACCAGGCACATTACTCCATGGTCACACACCTGACATCATGTCAATAGTTTCTTCCTTCAGCTCTCCCAAAGTAAATAGCTAAAGGAAAACCCTCTGATAGACACTATGAGCAGTCAGTACCAGTAAGAACTATTGTGTTACTGACAGTCTAAGACAGTTGCTCCATCTCCAGAGAAGGAAAGCATACAGAGTACCTTCAAAAGACAAGTATTGGCAGAAGTAGTTGTGCTGGATACTCGGACTCTGTAGAAAGTGTGGTGTGTTGGGTTTTTAATGTATATTAGTTTTAACTAATAACTAATCACTTTCTGCAGGTGATTACTGAATTTTTCTGCTTCTGCCTACAGTGTCGAAGTCCTACCATGTCTAGCTTGCTAAAATTATTTTGTGTGTGCCAGTGAGTTCTTTGGAAGTCTCAGTTCAAGTAGTGGAGTTAAGCTTACAACAACTGCTCACGGTTTGTATTGGTAACAAGATACTGCATTTGACAGGAGTTACATACCTAGATGTTTGTCTGGTTTTTGCTGGTTCATTTTCCTTGCCACTTGTGATAATTCTTAAGAACTGCTGCCTTTTCCCTGCAAGACTGTTCCATGTGATAAAACCATTCAGTCTTGTTTCCTTAACATTCCCAAAGTCTTTCAGCAATTTCATTAAACGGGATGAAGACATGTCCTGAAGAGGTGGTAGCTGAGTAAGGGAAGGAGGATTCGCAGGGAGATTTGGTTTTAATTACTTTTCGTTTGTGGTTAATAGTTGAACTCTGTGATTGTGCTAACCAGCTCTGGAATGTGTGGGAGTCCTGGGAAGGAAGGTAGAGGCTTGCCAAAATACCTTGAAGAGCATTCAAAATAGAAA
The DNA here is from genome assembly GCF_020740795.1 of Apus apus. Taxonomy (NCBI): domain Eukaryota; kingdom Metazoa; phylum Chordata; class Aves; order Apodiformes; family Apodidae; genus Apus; species Apus apus. The sequence goes on along the minus strand of NC_067312.1, from coordinate 36,830,719 downwards.
AGGAAGCATGGGAGGGGCAGAAGCAAAGGCTATCAGGAGGAGATTAACTTTGCCCAATGGCTGATGTCATTGGCAGGGCACGGGAAAGACTAGGGGCAGGCCGCATCATGTGGCCCCTTTGAGGTTGGTATTTTAAATTAACTGCACACCACTATTCATAATTGTAACCAATTAAACATGTTCCAGTCCATTTTACTATTGAGATTTATTTATTTTTAACTCCTGTTTACAGATAAGAAAAAGTTGTTCAGCATTAAACCCTCCTCTGTCCCGAACTGTCTTTTATGTAAATTGTACTGTTGGCAGTCATGGAACAAAGACAAGATTCCAGGATTCCTGACCTCTTACCAAAGGAGATAGCCAGCAAAGCCTGTTTTACTGGAATTAGGAGAGTTGTGAATAGATAAGAAAGATTTTTAAACAGTTACTAATTACAAACGTTTTTGGAGTTCAGGTGAGAAAAGACAGATGTGTTGAGATAAGGATACAATGGAATGTTTAACAAGGATACAGCATGTTTAAAACAAACCATATAATGTTATTGCAGCCCTCTCCAATTTGCTGCATTGTTTTAAAATGTGTTTGTGGCGTGGTAATTGCTCTATGTAGTAAGTATCACAATGAGTAATATTGTAAGCATTGTTAGTTTTGAGATGTAGGCTCTTCTGCTAGCCATCAATGTTCTTAGCTGTTCTACTGAAAAAAAAACAAAACCAAAAAAAACACCCCAAACCAGTAAATATTTCAAGTCTTCCTCCTCCTCACAGCATTTTATAGCCATTTACCAAGCCTCATAAGGCCACTATTACAAAAGTATCTTCAGAAAAACAAGAACATTTGGAGAAGTAACAGATGAAGTTTTTAAACATTCGTTAAAGAAACAGACACCCAGCACAGCGTAAACCAAATAATCTGACACATACCTGGAAGTAAGACTGAATTTCCACTCATCATGCCTTGGTTCTACCTGAGTGCAGTATTGTGTTATGTACTGATGGCTGCGCCTGGGTGACAGAAAACCTCATGTTACTGAATGGAGTCTGGTTTGTTTTTTTTTTTCTCCATTTTGCTATCTGGGGCTTCTAGATTGCGAGAGTCACTTGAAGACTAGTGTATGCAGATGCATGTTAATTATTAACGATAGCTACAATCAGGCATTCAGTACAACATGGGAATGCAGTTTCGTATTTGCAGTCAATAAAACAGGCTCTTTCGATGCCTCCTTCCAAAGTCCAACACCTTCATGCAGAGCTGTGTGTGCCTTCTTTATCTGAATTCCTGTGAGATGCATACTGCACAAACACAGTCCACCCCTAGCAAGGAAGAAACCCTTCTGAATTAGAAACGCTGTGGGAATCTACAGTATCTAGCATCTGTTGAAGAATCATCTGCCTGTCTCACCAGCAATTAACAGCAAACCAGAAAACTTGTAAGTAGATTTTGTTGCACAGACCAGATACTGTGGGGAAGTATAGGGTTTAATTTTAGAGGGACTTGGTTTAACCACCCAAGAGAGCAGATAAGGAATTCCTGGTGACATGTAGTGCTTTACAATGCAGAAGAAATATGACTCCAAAGAATCCTGTCAGGGCTGCTGGCCTCGCCTTTCTCACTGGGGCTGCTGGACATCAGTGATGCCGGAAAGCTGATACTTGTGGAATGCCAGCCTGAAGTGCAGTCCCTTTTGGCAAGTTAAGGTTTCAGAACCGCATTGGTACAACTTGCAGAGTGACGCTGCGAGTTCTGGCCTGGACATGCGGCTGCTCTGCTTTCTCCTAATCTTAGATGTTTCAGCTGTGAGTGATGATGTGAACACCCAGCTCCTCAGAGCTGCCAGAGCACACCGAGCCAGCGCAGCGAAGTTGGCCGCAGCTCGTCTGCGATAAGGGGCAGGAACAAAAGCAGATTCAGAAGCGTACGCGGAGGTCTTCTAGTAAGAAGAGTTTAGATGGGCAGTGATCCCAGGTTCCTAACAAAGCGTTGATGTAAACGGGAAAAAACGCAGCCGCGGGGCTCGGGGACGGCGCACCCCGAGCGCGGCGGCGGGAGCAGCTGCGGCCGCGGGGGCAGAGCCGGAGCCCCTTCCCGGGAGACGGGACGGGCTGAGGAAGGCCGGGGTGCGGGGCGGCCCCGCCGCGGTGACTCAGCGTGGCAGAGCACCGGGCTGCAACCGGTATTTCCTGTTCCCCCGCCCCCCGCCGCCTGTGTGTGCGGAGCCCGAGCGCGGGCCGGGGCAGCGGGGCGAGGTCACCCCTGGGCCGCAGCCAGGGGGAGGGGGGAGCGGCTGGGGAGGGGGCTCGCTGGCTGCCCCCCGGCCCGGCCCGGCCCGGCCCGGCCAGCCACCCGCCGCGGCTCCTCCGCTGCCCTCCCTTCCTCTGTCCTGCCCTCCCCGCCGCCGCTCCCCACCTGGGGGCGAGGCCGGCACCTGCGGCGGGAGCCCGCTCCGCTCCGCTCCGCCCCGCCCGCGCCCCGGCAGGAAATCGCCCGACTCGGCGGCAGCGGCTGCAGCGGACCCGGACTAGGAGCCGGACCTGGCCTGGGCCCCGCGCTCGGACTCGGTGTCGCCGTGGCAGCCTGCTCCGGGGCGGCGGGGCAGGGCTGAGGGCACAGCGGGGAGCGCAGTCCCGGGGCCGGTCCGCCTGCCAGACCTCTGCTCCCGCCGCCGCTCCCGGAGCTGCCTCTGCCAGCAGGCAAGTGTCCCCGCGGGGGGCGGGCTGGGCGGCTCCGCGCCGGGCTCCGCGCCTCCCCGCCGCTTCCCTCCCTTCTCCTCGGGCAGGTGCGGCTCTTGGCTCCCCCGACCCGGCTCTGCCGCTGCCTCCGCTCCCCGCTCCAGCGGCCGCGCTGCGGCGAAACACTGCGCGGCTTCTCCCTCCTTTGTGTGCTTGGATTCCCCCCCCGCCTTCTCCTAAATTCCTCGGGCGCGCTTCGGCGCCTTTGTCCGCGGGAGCCGGGGCGGGGGGGGGGGGGGGGGGCTGCGCTCCCGCTGCGGGACCCTGGCCCCGCACTTGGGGAGCGCGAACTGCTGGGTTGGGGTCCGGGATTGGCTTTTCCCTAACGGGATTTAGCGGCTCTCCGTGACTTTTTCCGTGCTAAGGACTTTCCCGGGGAGTGCGATACTACGTGGGAAGAGGGAAAGATGTCACCGATGCATCAGGGGTTTTGTTTACCCTGTTTTTAACCCTTAGGAGGGGCGGGTCCCCTGACAGGCGCACACCCCCGACGGCGGGGGCTTGGGCTGCCTTTGTTATACACAAAATTCCTGAAATCTTTATGTTGGCATATCCCAAGTGGATTCCAGCCGTGCCTTGGGCTTTGGCTAACTGGGTCAGGGGAAGTTTCAAGTTAACAGGGAACTGTAAAACAAAGGAACAGGCAGTTCCAGGAGCCAAATGCTTGATTGCCCCGTGAAAGTGCCTTGGCATTATTCTTGTTTGCGGTGCTGGAGCCCAGGTGCATTAGTTTTGCATGGTGGCGTGTCAAGGGTGATTTACCATTGGCTTGCACTTGCTCTATTAGACAGCAGTGCCCTTACTTTTCCCCTACTTGAAGCCTGTTTCCTCTGTGTATTTTCCCTGGTTGAAAAACCACATGCTGTCTGAACATACTTGTGTAAGAGTCGTGTTCTCATCTTTCAGATTAGTTATCTGAAAACTTTCTTACCTCCAATGTTGTTTCCTAATAGTTACCCACTGAATCTCTGAATAACCTTCTCCCTGGCTTTGATTTATAAACTGTCATTGAAACCAACAGCTAGGACAGCATTTTGAAGCTCTCGGCCCCACAGCAGTGCTCCAGCAGAGGCCAGCAAAGGTCTTCTCAGTTTTGACCTTTGGATATAATTATCAAGGTGGCATGGTTAGAAACAAACTAAAATTACATTTTATTTTGCTCAGTCAAGCTTTATTTTAAAGGTTTAGGACTGTGGTTCAGAAAAAAAGCAAAGCAAAGTGCTACTGACTGATAAAACGTCTCCTTTTGTTTCTGAAGTATTCGTAGTCTTAACAATCCATCTGTAAGCTCTTCCAAGCAATGACCCTTGTCAGAATCCATGAGGTCTGAATGGTAAGGATCAGGTACTGAAAGGAATTGGCTTATGTAAATTGATGTTCATTCATAGATGATCAGGCTGCTTGAAGAGACTTTGAAATGCTTTGCATGTAGTAAGCATGTGTGAACCATCTTAGACATGGTCAGTAAGATTTGTACTTTGTATAGCCCAGTGTTCGAGGGCTTTCATCAGGCTTTTGAGGAAGTTTTCTGCATGTATTTGACTTCTAACTGAGTTTACTGTTATAATTGTTTCCAGACTGTTATATGCAAACATCTTGTTATGCCCTAAACTTTGCATGTAACTAGTGACAGTGACTTTTCTTCCCTTTGCAAAAAGGGAGTCACTGTGGATTGGGGAAACATGTCTAATTGCGTTCTGCCTCGCCTTGTATCACCATACCTGGAACTGTGGCTGTGCTCAGTGCCACTGCACTGGGCTTCTGTGGGACTGAAGATGTGTGCTGAGAATTACACAGTGGGTTTAGGATGATCCCAATACTTTGTATGAACTGTAATCTCAAAAGAGTGCTTCAGAATGAAGCATCAAAGTAATTAAATGTCTTATACTTTTTTGATTGCTTAATCCCCCCTTTTCTGGTTTAGTGTTTTCTTAGGACAACCAGGAAATCTTTCTTAGTGGTTAAAATAATGTTTAGACACTGTTATGGTTCACCAAATGGGATGTCCTATACCTTTATAAAGTTTAGATGCTTAAAAGCATAAGAAAGTTCCTGTGTCATAGTACTCCTCAACTGAGGAATGATCTATTACTCCAGGACTACTTCAAAACTCCACTTAACTTGGAGCAAATTTAGATTATAGCATTTGAGTGTGTGTTTTAACCGTAACCAACATGGTCTCCAGAACTTCATTGTAGGGTAAATTAAATCTCTTGTTACAAGACTGTCCTCTTTTAATTGCTGAAATAACAATTTGTGTTCTCAAGGACAATGTAAGTTTTGTCATGCCTTGGCTGCATCAGTTTCATCCTGCTATAGCAGTCCTGGAACCAGTCATTCTAATAATAGGGGGAAGAAAGCACAGACATGGTGTAGCAGCTAGTGTTAGTTGAGGTTAGAGATTTGCAAGTCTGGTTTATTTTTCAAACAGGAATGAAAATACTCATTGCTGGGGAAAAAATAATGTATCACATCTGAAATTCATCTTTGACATTGATCGCGTGAATCTTAATCCCAAAAATTCGGTGAATTTCTGTGAACTTTGGAAGACTTACCATGAATGAGACAAACTATTTGTAAAATAAACATTTAGTGCAATAAGGATATAGGGCATAATTTTTAGGCCTGTCTTCTAATATCTGGATCTTGCCACAGTGACGAATGTTTGCAAATGATGAGTTACCTACAAAGACTGCAGCACCAAAGTGGGTGTGAGTGGTTTTGCGTGGCCACACTGACACACACACACACCGCTGCATGATGTCCTTCACAGCTAAAGGCTTGGTTTCAGTCCATGACCAAGCACTCTGAGTGCTTTGGGGATTCCCAGAGAAGTACTGATGTTTGATTTCTACAAAGGTTTCTCTCCCAAATGCTTTTGTCATAGTAGAGCTGTTCAATCGCCAGTGCTTTTCTTGGTTATCTGAACCTACCCTCTTCCTCATAAAGAACAGCACTGTATTAAATTCTTATGTCTGTTCCCTTGTAAAGTGTGCTTGCTTCTTGTCCCCAGAGTCTTTGGAGCCATGAATGGTTTTTTTACCAGTACTAGGGTTATCTTAGTCACACTTAAGAAAGTTGTTGGTTTTTTTCCTGAATAGGAAAAGTGTGGTTTAGAACTTGCTGGAACTCTTTTTTGTTTGTTTTTAACCAAAGCCTGCATTTAACAGTAGGGGGCTGATGTTATTTTTTACTTAAACCATGTCATGTAGCAGTGAAGACCACTCCAGGTAATTTCATGACTTAAACTATTAAAGTTTGGGGTTCTTTTTTAGTCTTTTTGTTGGTTTTGGGTTTGCTTTCTTTAAATCAGATTATTGCTTTTTGAAAGTGCATGTTACTAGGGAATATTGTAGATTTTTGTTTCAAATTATAATGCAGACTGAGACAACTCTTTTCTGTTCAGCTTTAAATGACCCTTGCATTTGTGAATGTTTTTAGGATGTTTGTGGTCCAAGCCTGGTAATAACTAAATGAATGGGCTGTGGGAGCTCTGATCTGATATCTTGTACAGCATCTACCCTGATGTCTATTCATGAGCTACAGGCTTTGTTTTTAGGAAACATGAGCTACCCAAGTCTTCCTGAATTTAGGTCAGCATTGTCACTGTGTATTGGAGTGTTGTATCCTCAGATAGTGATGGTTCCTAATCAAGGATGAAAATTGCACTTATTAGTACTTTATTAGGACAAAAAATACTGTGTGATGCAATAAAAAGTGTACAAGGAAAGATATAAATCTTCTTTTGTTCTGATACCTGCTACCTTTCCATGCTGTTGTCTTTTGTTTTGCACCAGCAGTCCAGAACTACTTTTCAGAAATTTTTATTTCTTGAAGGTATGCGTATTATTTCAGGTGTGGTCTAAATACACGTGAAATGTCAGATTTAGGATGTCTAGTTAGGTGTGGGTATGTTTTTATTAAGCCAGGCATGAGTTCAAATGTTTTGGACCACCTGAGATTTTCCCTCAGATGGGCTCAACAATACCTTTCCCAAAAGTGTTTTGCTGTCATTACTCTGTCTAACCAATTCTTTAACATCAGCTTGCATTGTATTGATAAACTGACCCTGAAATAAAAGAAGTTCAGCTTAATCTAAACGCAGATTTCATATGTATGTTCAAGCTATTTGTTATTTACTTTGCCCCCTTAGCCTTTTTGCTTGTTGTTTGGAATTTTTTTTAGAGATATTAGAGACAACCCATAAATCTCTCCTGCATGTCACAGTTAACAGGAAGGCTGTCTGTAGTCCAGTTTGCTCTCTCTGTTCTAACATCTGCTTCATCATCTAGCTCTGCTTAATAGCCAGCGGATTTGACTGCTGGTGTCTCTAGCCTCCTTAGCACAACTTTGGATAAGCTGATTCTGAGAATCTCTAGGAACATATGGACTGTTTAGGCAAGGGACAGCCCCTCAGAAGGAGCCAAAAGCAACTGCAGTTTGTGAAACTGTGTGAAAGAAGTTTCCATGTTCTCCTCTTCCCATGAAACTTTTCCTGCCTCCGTGCCTCCAGTCTGATCTTTGATGCTCCTTTGCCTCAAGATTATTTCTACAGATCAAGCTTTACGTACACATTGATTGTTACTTGAGCTGTTTCTTAGCTGTATGGCCCAAAACCCCCACACCTTTATGTTTTGGAAGTTAACAATTGCCTGCCATAGTTATTCATGTCACCCAAGAAAAAGCATGTAGGAAGACACCTTTGTTTCTTTTCTCTCTTAGTGAGAGAATTCTTTGGTCTGTAGGTGTTGCAGAGATTTTTGTTGAGAGACAAGAAATAAAGGAATTTTTTCCCTTTCCAAAGATGGTAAATAATTTGTGGCTACCTTAGGCAATGGTTGTCTCTTCTGTAGTTGGGTCTGAAGTGACTGAAGACGTCATCATGCTTCTGTCATATTTTTTTACATTTAATTGGGGAGTATGACTCTGTTTTCAAAGATCAGAGCAAAAGGAATCTTTTGCTTTCATCTCATGAATGTTTCTTGAATGCAGAAAAGAGCTTCTGTCATTCTTTCCCTGTTCATGGAAATATGTGGCATTTTTCAAACCATCCACTACAACTGAGTCTACAGATTTTACAGTGTGAATGAAAATAAGCACACTTTAGAACTTTTGCTGTTGCAAAAGTCACATGAAGAATTTTATCCAGGTTGCAATCACTGCCCCAAGACCGAAACATTTTTTTTTTGTCCTCTTCTTCACCTAAGGAAGCACAGTGAAGAGTAGAGGACTTAGGGACAGATAAAGAACAGCTGACAGTTTTCAGAGTTCACTTTCCTTCTGGCCAGTGTAGCTTTGCAGGGCTGTGACAAGTGCTCCAGGTCTTTTGGTGCATTGCCACCATTTTAAAACTGATTAGTAATCAATGCGAGAGGTCCACAGGGAGAAGGTTATCAGAGAAGGCAAATAGAGTGAATAAGCAGAGGATCTTTTTAGCCAAACTGTGAGGCCATTTCTTGCTGTTACCTTTTCGGGTATTTTTCTGAACAGGTTAATCCTTGGATTATTTTTCTTGACTTGTGTGCTCCAAGTTAGGAAAGTTGCACTGTGTTTTTCCAATAAAACTTGTTGTTCGTTCTTCCTGAAAAAATGCAAAGCCGGAAGGGGAGTGGATGATAACTCCTCAACTGGAAACAATGGATGGAGGTATGTTTTAGACCTTTTGTTTGATCTGAAAAAGCCATCCTTCACTAACAATGGATGTACTAGCAGCTTTGAATTTCTGTTTTCAAATAAAGTTGAAGGAAGTTGATAAACTGTGAGTCAGTCTTACTCCCCCTAGATATCCGGAAATACCATGAACCCTTTGGCTAGAAGCAGTACTTGGGAGTAACTTGTACTTACCATGCAAGCTTGGCTTCTCTGTGTACAGGGCTAGTTGTGGAGCATCAGTCTGATTCCAGTCAGAATTACTTGGCTCTGTCCAAAGAGATAAAAGATGGACCAGAGCTCCTCTAAATGTTTTTTAGACCTTGCATTTGGCTCTGACTTTGTAAAGTACTTTTGGGACATTTTTGCAAGAGCTGTTTCTTAGGTCTTTAAGGGGAAAATTTAGGGTTTAAAAAGTGATGGGGGGGGGGGGAGGTGTGTGTGTATGGGGGGTGCAGGAAGAAGTACCAAAACTTTGTAGGATAAACTGTGGTAATACTGATGTTGCTAACAAAACTGACCTTGAGCTGAGCGAAGATTGCATTTTATGAAAATGTTTTGGCATTTAAGTAAAATTGATTATTGTTATGGGCTACTGCAGTCAGAAGGTTCTTAAAAACTGGAATAGTAAGAAAACTGCCTGCTAGCTATCTGGTTGTTTCCTAATCACTGTCTTGTGCCAAAAAGCAGTGTCTGTCACCCAGTATGAAAGGAGCTGACCTGCATCCAGAGTTGAGATATATGCTTTAATATCCGGTTCTGCACAGAAAAAGGAGACAGGTGGTATTCCACAAAGCAAGCTCAGCTTCCTGAAACACAGATGCTGCTTTTATGCACAGAAATATGTAAAATTACTCTATCTCTAATGATAGTCTTATCGCTCCTCTATGTGGTTGGTTAAATATTTCTTTGCTTCCATATAAAGTGACAGTGCTTAAAAATTTCTATGTGTGCTCAGAGAGTAGGGCGCTTTTGTTAGTAGGGGTCCCTCCAGCCTAGGGGTGGGTACTTCAGTATGCTACTAGGGTCTTAATATACTGATGGTGTGATAACACAGTGGGACCAATTAGTCATTGTTTTCTACCCACTGCTTATGGCTATAACCAAGATAAGTTGTGGGGAGTACTACTTCTTCCCATCCCTTTCATCCATCTTGCAGGCTTATGTCTCAAGGATGGGTTGTTGACTACTAAGTACATGTTTTTCTCTAGTTCTTGTTGGTTTGGTGTTATGTAAGCTCTGTTTTTATTCTACATGTATCTTTATTCTATTTTATGTGATTTTCCCCCCAGAATTTTACTTAATAACTGACATCCAGTACTGCCTTTGTAATAGAGCTGCCAAAGCTATCAGAAGTCAGGATGCATGCAAACGTAATGATGTTAACTGAGCTTGCAGCCTTCTCGTAGTACTTTGCCTTCCTAAGCCTCTTAATACTTTGTATACAGATGTTTGAAGTTGTAGTTAAGATCTGGAGAAGTAATTTTTTTGCTTAATTTCTGTGGGTTTAAGATATTAATTAATTTTTTTAATACATCACAAGTTTTCAGACTGCGTATTCATTACACATCATGCAACTAGGTAGGTGAAAACTAAATTTTTCCCTCCAAAAGTTGTTTGTAGTGATACTTCCTCAAAGTAAAAAGTGCTTGATTTTAATTTGCTCTTCTAAAATCAGACCTATGGATTGCTGTTTAGTATGGGTAACACAGGATTGTAAGTCATATAGGATCCGGCGATGGTTATACAAATCTTTTTGTTTGGAGTTGAGTATTTTACAGTGAAAGTATTGAAAATTCATGGATTTCATCTTAGCTGTTTTTAAATATGTAGCATGCAATATGAAGTCACCTCAACAGAAATACAGACATGTCTAATAATACTAAGGAATAACTAAAATGTGCAGTTTACAGAGGTGTTTGTAGCTGAAGACTTCAGTCTTCCTGTGCTATCTCTTCTTTTTGTATTTTTAACAATATTATTGCATAAATACCTAATATTTATGTAATGTATATAATTATATATGGAACATAAATATCTCACTATCTTAGTATCAAAGTAGCATTACAACATTTCCTTAGCCTTTATGAAATCAAGTACATCTCTTAAATACTGCAATTTGATAGTGCTGCAACGTTTCCAAACTCACTGTTTCTTCATGTACATGTTTCTCCACCTCCAAAGTACCTGAGGACTTTGGCATGCACAGTTACTTACCTCATGGCTAGAACAATTTTGACATGGAAGGTGGCTTTTGGCATTGTGTGGGGCACATTTGAATTACTAGCAGGTATCATAATGGGAGCTTTTATCTTGCTTAATTCCATACGAGTCATGTAAGGAAATGTTTCTCCATGTCTTTTCTGAACAGATCAGATAACTCCCTTGCAACACTTCAATGTACAAAGGTTTCTGGTGCTGAGAAGAAAAGTTGAAGCACAAGCTATTTTTGTTTGCAACAGTGTCTGAAGCCGTCTCAAGTTTTCTGTGCAGATCTCTCTTACTCCTTGGATGGGTTTGACAAGAGAAGTTACCTAGTGCTCCATTAGTACTTGAAAGATTATAGACAGCAGAGATTTAGCAAAGGATTAGTCAGTTGCAGAGTATGCATCATCCGACCAGGCTTAGAACCGTGATTGTCTCTTCAATCAATTATATTAGTGTCTTATTCAAAGATCGAATTATGTAACAATGACGTTTCAGGGGAATCTGGTGGGAGTTTTTCTTTGGTTTCTCTCTTCTGCTCACTCTTCAAGCCTGGGAAAGGGGAAAAGCATTATTTTTATGCTTCAACTTGCAGCAAATTTTGAAAAGCAGCAGTTGAAATACGTGAAGAGGCATGACTTCAGTTCCAGCATCTGCATTTGGATGATAACTTAGAGTGGTGGAACTCTTGGGAGAGGCAGGATGCGGTACAAGAAATATATAACCATTTTGGAAGCAGCAATAGGTATTACTCCCCTTAACAAGAGGGAGCTGCTTCCTGAGGGTAGACATGCAAATCTGTGGCAACATCCAGGGTAAGTGCTAAAAAGCAATCAGTGAGTAACTATTGGAAAACCTGTGCTCAGCTTGAATCATGCCATTTTAAAACTTGTTATAAAAGAGGAGTCATTCATAAACCAGGTAATTTATTTTGTACCTTTCAAATTATGTCTCTTCTGCATTTGTAGTAAAATTTTGTGGTTTCATCAGAGACTTCTGTGTACTTCTTGTCCTTTGCTAGCAGAGTAAATAGGTGGTGTTATTTCTGAATTGAAGAACAGAGAGGATAAACAGCTGTGTACTCATCAGAATGAGAATTAAACGGTTGGTTTGCATTTATTGCTTGCTACTAAGTTGATGTGTGTATGTTTGTTTTCCCCTTTTCTCCCCATTTAAAAATATGCATATTTTAATTCTCTCAGCGAGAGAACTAGCAGCTTCTATAAGAGAAAAGGCAAAACACTTCGTGCAACTTTCCTTCTCCACTAGGAAGCAAGAGTTCATTATACTTAGGAGTACTCTTTCCCTGAAGGAAAATTTTAGTTATTAAAAGAAAAGTCAATTAAGTCAATTAATTATGTAAGTCAAGTAATTATGTTCAAAATGTGAAATACTGAGCATTCTGGTTTTCTTAAAAACAATCCAGAGTGCTTTCTTGTACCACACAATGAGATTAATAGGCTTCAGAAAATTCTTCCTGTTGACGACTGTTTCCCTCAAAAACTTAAGGAGTGTGTGAAAGGGGATTGCTGTTCTTTTCCATCTACCCCTATGAGTAGCATCAACTGATAGTGTCTTTACAGCCCTTCTAGTGTCTCCTGTTTTTATTTTACATTAGAATGCTGTCACTTCATTTAAGACATTGCAGAGGAGTGCAAAATAGGAGAGGCTTTTTTTGAAGAGCAATTAATATGTTTGTACTGGTTTGGAATAGTTTTGTGTCAGCATGACTTCAAAGCAAAGCTTGGAGTAAAACTGACTGTCTGGCTATAAAAGAATTCAGATTAATCCTGTAATTTTCCCACAAAGGTGCTTCCTCTAGCGGTGGTAGCAACAGTAAAAGCAATAAAAACACAGTGCACCATGTGATTATTATTTTTTTTTTAGTTAGTTGCATCACCAAAACCATGAAAACTAGTCTAGAAAATACCATGATGCCAACAGTTTCCTGCCTCTTAGCAACACAAATATTCTTCAAGTTGGTTCTAAGTTTCTGGTGTCATGTAAATGAGTGTTTGTCAGGTTTTTTGTTAAAAATTTGACCATTGAAAGGGCTTCTTAGTACAATGTATTTGGACACAGAACAGTGGAGTGTCCTAGACTGTAACTTCCTTTGATTGTTTCGTGTAAGTTATCTACATGCCAATCTCTTTGAGTTTTGCAGCCACTCTTTACGTGCCAATAAAATAATACAGATTGCTCTTGGTAGCTGGAGGAGCTGCACTGCAAAGTAATGGGACATTCTTGCAGAATTCCTCTTAGTTTTCAAGTAGGTTTGTTCAGCCAGAGTCACAGCTTGAAACAAGCCATCTAAAAATGCAATTTGCTAACTTTAGTGCCTGTTGTTTATTTGTTTGTAACTGGGACTGTTTGGCTTTCATCTGCTAATGAGTGTTAGTATTAAAGTGCAAAAGACACTCCCCTGTTAATGTTTTTGTTTCCAGCATATTTAATCAGACACATCCCTCCTTTCAGGAGTAGGTTTAGTTGATGCAATTGTTGTACACACTTGAAATTCCAAACTGGTTAAGATGTATTTGGATTGTGTTAGGATTTGTCATTCCAACAGTTTCACAAAAGCAGAAAAAGCTGTTGTCATTGGACTGTAATAGGGATCCCTTTTATGTTTTCATTAAAACTTTCAGGGAACCAGCAATTGCAGCCAAGTGAAGTGTGGGTTGAAGTAAAAAGCACTGTTCTTCTTGTAGCTGTAGACTGCTTATTCTGTACAATTGGAAAACATAAACCAGTAACTCACTTTGCTAGCATCAGCTTCACTTGACTTCTAGAGGTATGCCGTCATGTTCCTATATAAAAAAGATGTTTTAAAAGTGTATATACTATAGGGAAAAGACCCCACAAAAACATAAGACAGTTTCCAAAACCTAATGCTGAATATCATCTCCTCACTGCACAAATTCAGGTGCCTGCTTAACTCAAATACTTCCTTTATTTCTCTGAATCTTCTAAAATAATAATAAAAAAATAGCCAGCTCTAGTGCCATCAGTGTAAAGTTGTAAAAATCCTGATTAAAAGCACAGACAAAAGGAAGGTGCAAAAGAAAACAGGAAAGGCAAATACCTTCTTTTGCTAAGGCATTAATTTACATTTCCGTATCGAAAGCCTTATAAAGTATGTTTTCCTACCTCCATTTTTCCTTGGAATACTGATGTGATTTCTGTGACAGATTTTTGTAGATTTAGGCATCTTCACATTGAAGGCAAAGTGATTATAGTGGTAGCTTGGGTTTAGCCTGCTTTTGTAACTTCCCTGCAGTCTCCAGAATAGTATTTTGTGCACAGTCTGGAACAATAAAGCTGGTGTTTGTTCATAATGTGCATCATAGCTCTTTGCTGCTCTTTGGTGATCATGGAAACTCATACTAAGTGTCCTCTTGTTCTGCCACTTCAGAAATCATGCCTTGATCTAAAACAGTAGTTTATTATTTTTAGAAAGATCCTTTTTTATGCTGGAAGAACCAGCATAGAAGGAAAATGACCTTCTACTTGTGCAATGTGGTATATGGCACATGCTTGCATTTTTGAGTTTTTAAGAAGTTAATCTGAGGCCAAATGTACTTTTAAAACATCTTCAAAGTTTTAAGTTTGGTTTTTGAACCTGGGAGCTCGTTTTGATTGTGCTCAGGAAAGGTGGGTGCCACACACAAGGCAGACCCATAAAATGTGGGGTAGACTTGTAGATAAATGGGAAAGTTCTGTGGAATTATTTCAGTATCTCTTTCATATGGGTCTCCTTATATCTAGAAAAGACTAATAGAATATTAGCCAGAATAAAAAAAAAACATATTTATACACTGGAAGGGGAGGAGGAAGGGGAAATAAATAATAGGCAACAAACCCAAACCTATTACACGTATGGATAAGATATTCTAAGCAAGTCTGGCTATGTGCTTCTTTTATGTGCTTCTTTGAAGATGGAACACTTTTGGAAAGATGCTTTCTGAGAAGAAGTAAGATTGTCAAGACATGTGTTGGTTTTCTTTTAAAAATACAACCAAACCAACAAACCCTAACCACTGCCTTCTCTTTCTATTTCTGTCAGAAGTTCCTCTTTTGTCTTAGTTAAACTGTTCATTTTCTATTTCCTTACATGGGATAATCAAGGGCTTGCACAAGGGGTGTGGGAGAGGAGGAACCCTCTGACAGGGATGCTGAATGAAAGCTAACATGCTGCTTGTGCAGAAGAAGGGCAGCTGAGGCCTGCTGAGCAGGGGAAGGAGTAGAAAATTACTTTGGGTATTGTTTCCTTTCTATCATTTGGCAACTGAAGTTACCAGTTGAAAACACTGGAGCACATGTATTTGATCTTACTGAGGTTGTGCTTGAGATACAACTGGCTTAGTTTTGTACAATATTGTGCAAACTAAGCTATAAGACTAAATTAAAACAAAAAGCCCAAATGCCTTATGGAGAGAACCATTTGGGGTGGGGGGGGGTGGGGGGAAAGGTGGAGGGGGCAGGGAATAAGCAGGCTTCCTGTCTGTAACCTACTTAGCTTGCAAAAATGCATTGGTGCCTTGTGCGCAGACTTGCAGGGATGCCTGATGAGGGACGGTGACTGAATTGACCGTGACTGCCGTGTTACTGTAAGTGTAAATACTGTCGTGTATCTCCTCTGTTCAATCACTGTTTCCATTTCACTGCCAGGGAAGCCGAAGCATGCCACACTAACCCGAGAAGAATATTATGTATCCTCTTCATCTCTATGACTTCAGTGTCCCAGGCTTCACAGTCACACCTTGGTGAATACAGGTTACTTACACGAAACTTTGTTTTTCAGTGATCAAACTACTGCGCTGCCATCTCCTTGTGAGTGGGACTGGGAGCCCAGCTGCACATCAAGGCCGAAGCATCTCCCAGGAACGAGACAGAGACACTCAAAAATCATCGTTCCTCACAAGGTACTAGTCAAGTTGTGACAGTTAGAACTGGCCACTAGTTTAAGATGACAGATTCTTGTAATGTGCCAGCTGTAATGTTCATTCTTGTAGCCATGTTTTTAAAAGGCTTTAAGGTAATAAGTTGAGATCAGAACAGTATTTTGGATTCTTGAAGCAACTTAGAGTGAGCACATGCACATTTGCTGAAAGCTTGATGATGTACAGCAGGCCTCCAGAAGAGGAGAGACTTCTGCAGTGAACTCAATATTCTGCCTAAGTTATGCAAATAATAATGAGCAGGCCTGTACTAGTTCTTCTCTTAACTAAACATTGGTAAAGAATGGATTTAATCTATGGTGATGTCTTCAGCAAATATAAATATTTAGCATGGGTTTGGGGATAAATAAATTACTTCAAGCGTGGAGGGAAATATTAATGGGAACTGCTTAGTGACTCAGTAGAGTCCTGGGAAACAGAATAGCCACACACAGGGAGAGTTGTTTTGCTGCATATTTTCTTATAGTACATCATTAAGGTAAATATAATCCTTTCAGCATATTAACCTTGCTTTTGAAACATTTTCTCAAGTGCTTCTAGAGAGAATATAAAATGTGTCCTTAGTTTTATGTGTTGATCAAACATGTCTGGCTTGTTTTTGTAAGTCATTAAGAGATGACGATTTTAAGAGAGCAAAGATTTTTATGCTGGTCACAATACTATAATTGAATTATCTTTAATTCTTGAGCAATAAATAGTTATTGCTCCTTTAGTCATCTACTTGGAAATGCTGTTATTAGTTGTCCTGTCTTTCTAATTTGTGATATACTTAGCCAAAGCTACTAGTCTTTTAGTTTAATGTTCTGGGAGTGAGAGAACAGGATGCTAGTTAGTAAGTCTCGAAAGACATGACAGGGAGGAAAAAGCAAGCAAGCCCTGTTCACTTAGGGCACTGTGTGGGGAAAAAGTGATACTAGAGCATCGGTAAACCTTAGCTAGGCAGGAATGTCACAGTTGATGTCTCAAGCAGACTTTAGCATTTTCTTAAAAATAAAACAACTTTTAAGAATATGGTATGGTATGGAAACCTTACACCAGGGAATGTGGATGCTTGTAAGCCAAGCTCTTAGTGAACAAAACTGCAGAATCTTGTACGCACTAGAGAATGGTGCCTCAAAAGCTTTGCCTGTGGGCTCCAAGGAGCTGTGGAACTGGCAAGTGAATAACTGGAGTGGTGGTGTCCATCTGCTCTCTCTCTCTGGTGATTGTTCCCACCCTTCACCATGGACTGTCACCAGCTCACTTTAGCCCTTCCTGAAGAGCAGCGCCCAAAAGCCAACGTAGTACCCCAGAAAGGACCTTGCTCTTACTGAATAGAACTGCAGAACTGCTTTGTTTCTTAATGAGCTCATCAGCAGGAGGCTTGCCAGTATAAATAGGATGGAGAGAGGCAGAGCTTTGAAGCATACTTTTAGTGCTTTGAAGGACTAACTTGGCTGAAGAACTGCTGTCTGGAGCTTTGTTTTTTAAATTAACCTCTGCATCATTAAAAAAACCAACAACAACAACAAACAAAACCACAAAAAAACAAGAAAGCTTTGTGGATGTTACATTTTGTGCATTCTGCATATTTTTTCTTGTTCTGAGTAAGTGCAATGATCTCCGTGAGAATGGAATCTTTGTTTTCATTACTGTGTAGCCTTAATTAATTTGAGCCATAAGAGTTGATTACTATGGTAAAGTTTTTGATGTTGTAGGGCTTAACATCTCGTGAGGGAAGGTGGATAAATTGCTAAAAGCAGAGGTTTGCTTCACAGCCTTGCAAAGGGTAGTCAAGAAGCATGGAGAAGAGAGGAAGCAAATGAGAAACAAAGTGCATGCTCACAAACAATGTGTCCAGTGTGGTGCCTGCTATTTAAAATGAACAAGTTGGGGGTGGGGAAAGTATTTCCAGTGTTGGTACACACTTTTGTATGATGTTTGAAGAGAAAAACAGTACCTACTTATGTGGTTTGGATCTGTTTAAACTACTTGGTTATTTGATTTTTTAGAATGACAGAACTAGCCTTTGTAGCTTCTTAAATTAATAGAGGTCAAACTACTTATGCCAGAGAAAGCTGCTTCAATATGTGTAGTCCATAGAGGGGGGTGTATGTGTGAGTGTGTAAGGTATGTCTGTTCAGGCAGAGTCATAGTGAAATCCCTGTTTCACTCTAGCAGAAAGTCACATTATTTAATTTGCTTGCCTTACCTACCAGTATAATTTTCAAGGCACTGCAGAACATTGCACAGATGAAAATGTCTTTAGAACAGAGTGTATTTCTTCATTCTCCCCACTATCTTTTTTATTGACTGTTATCAAACACCTTTGCATGTACTCATGCTGTTTTTATCTATGCTGTGAAACATTCTATACATCTACATTTTCTAATTTACATAACATTTGCAAAGATTTAGCAACAAACAAAGCAAACAGTCTTGTGCTCTTTTGTAGCAGAATGAACCTGGGGACTTTAGTATATTTTTCCCAATTTTTGTTTTAAATATGAGTACTGTATTTCATA
Organism: Apus apus; assembly: GCF_020740795.1. Taxonomy (NCBI): domain Eukaryota; kingdom Metazoa; phylum Chordata; class Aves; order Apodiformes; family Apodidae; genus Apus; species Apus apus. The sequence goes on along the minus strand of NC_067312.1, from coordinate 36,812,674 downwards.
CTGTTAATATCTCTAATGCTGTTCCTAGGTTTCCAGCATAAAAGTGTTTGTCACAATAAACTTTTTTTATTTTTATGAACTTGAAATTGTGTTTGTAATAGGATTAGAACAGTGCAGCTTCTTGTTCCAAATCTTTATCTACATGTTTTAAACTTGAAGCATCTAGGTAAATTGGTATGTCTGGACTAAAAAACAAAAAAACCAAAAAACCAACAAACCTACAGAACACTGTACCATGAGAACCTCAAGATAAGTTGGCCAGATGAGCCACAGAGGATTCTGTGTGTATGAAGTATGTATGAAGCGTGGAATGCTCTTTATATTGGGCTCTGTGTTTCTCCCCTGAACATAAGTAACAGATTTACAGTTGCTGCTTTTGAACCATGCGAAGTGTGTATGGCTGTGCATGCTTACACTAGACCAGAGATGGCCAACATACTGGACCCTCCAAGCTGCATGCCAAAATCCTTATGCTCATAATCACAAGTTGTACTTTGGAAATGGAAACAAGGGTCAGGTCACATCACTCTGCTTTGAGGTGGCACTTAAGTCATGCAGTAACCCAGGAATGCTAGGCTAATTCAGGGGGAATGGGACCTCAAGTGGTTTCTAGCCCAACCTCTTCCTCAAAGCAGGGTCAGCTGTGAGGTCAGAAAAGATTGCTTGGGGCTTTACTCAGTTGGGGTTTGAAAGGCTTCAAGGACAGAAGCAGTACAACCTGTCTGCACCCTGGGTACATGGCTTGGCTGCCCTCATGGGGAGAAATTGTGTTCTTATATCCACCTGAACCTCTTCTGTTTGAACCTTTGTCCATCATCTCCTATCCTCCAACCACTGTTAAAAGCCTGGCTGCATCTCCCCAGTCTCCTCCTGTCAGCACCAATCAGGTCCTGTTACGTGTCCCTAAATCATCTTTCCTCCAGGCTAAACAAACCTAACTGCTGCCAGAGAGCCCTCTTGAAGGGCCAGTGCTTCAGCCTCACCGTCTTGGTAGCTTTCCATTTGATTCATGTATACACATGGTAACAAGTGCCAAGATAGTATTCATGGCTTCTCTTCTCCAGTCCACTCAAGATAGAGATTAAGATTGCTGTGTCATATATGTGACTTAACCCCAATGTAGAACTGATTGTTTGAACCATATGTAGCTCCTCAGCAATTTGAGAGTCAGAGGTCAGCTACCTCCACGTCTTCTAATCCTGATGGTTGAATCTGTTAGGGCCCAGCTTACTATATAAAGAAGCTGACATAATTGGATTTATGAAACATTTAAGCAGAACTGGGCTGATGGATTTGTGTGATTTTGCAGCCTGATGACAAACAGCAGTCTAAAGAGATTGCTTGGAAGGGGAGGGGAAAAGGCTGTTTGGCAACATGGTATTTTTAGAAACTTCTACAGTGCCTTTCATCAGAGAGGATCATGAACACGTGCTTAAAAACAAAAGCAAAACTGGCATCTTGGTTCAGACAGTTCAACAACTGGACTAGCAGCCTACATTCCCAGTATGTCTTGCTGAAATCAGTTCCCAGTTCTTTAAGGAAGCTGTTTCCTATGCTGTCTAGCAGCACTACTAAATGTTGAACATTTTTTAATGTTCTCTAGCATTTTTTAAAAAAGAAAAATAACTTATTGTCAGAAGGGCCAGTTAAAAGGCTAGGTGGTGGGGAGAAGATGGAGAGAACCTGAATCACAACATGGTAAATAATCTTGGTTGCTGCAGGCAAATTGCTGAATAGCCTTACTTGGTTGGCACGAGTAACTGTGAGAGGCAGCTACTTGTTTTAAATCTACATCCTGTAATGTAGTGTTAAATGGGTGTTCCCTCTGCTGAGGCTGGAAGTAGCACAACTGCTTAATTCAGAGAAGCATTAGATAATTTATGGACTATGGCCTAGCTTTTGCATGACTCAAGCTACAGCAAGTGATCTCTCTTGATTAGTCCTACACAGACCATAGATTCAATCTGATTGTAGTCAAACAATGTCTGCCTCTATTACTTAAACTGAAAGTCTCAATGGGAAATGTAATCACTAGAAGTGATTTGCATGTTTCTTATAAAGTTAATACCAGTTAATCTTTCCATGAAAGTTAATTTTAAAACCCCTACACGTTTACATAACATTTCATTAAATCCCTGCATATTAAATTGCTTTTTGCAGTTACTACACATGCAAAATAGCTGGTCCTAAACATTGCAGAGGGCAGAGGGGCACATTTGTAGCCCAATTCATGTGATTTTGACATGGCGTTGGTACCCTGCTTTTTGCAAGGCTGTATCACTTCCAGGACTGACTGCAGCTCTACCTGCATTTCCCATTTCAAAGCAAGACAATCAGTTGGCAGGGCCTGCAGCCATGCCTGCAAACACTTTAAAGTGTGCAGAGACAGAACAGACCATTTCTTTGGGTGTCCTTTCCCGATTCTGCTTGTGCTGCTCTCCCTGGTCAGTTTTGGCTAGCTGGTAGGTATTCTGTATAGCACACATGATCCACAAAACAGGGTTTTGTGGGATTTAAGAGAAGCTGAGTTAGAAGTTATATCTAATTATACACTTCAAGATGTGCTTCTTCAAGCTCTGGTTTAGAGGTTTGGTTTTGTTGTTCTTCAGCTTACAAGTGAAGAGAATGGGGATGGTGTCCTCCCTATGGAATAGCTGTTAGGTCAAATAGGTACTTTGTGTATCTGTTCTCCCATTTCCTGCTACAGGAGGTAGGAACTTGCAGTGCTGCAGGAGTTCATGCAGCTCTTGTGACTAATTACACTGCTATCTTGTATCCTAACACCTTGGGTCTAGGTGGTATAGTCCACCCCTCGTAAGGCATATCCTCCCACCTTGGGACAAAGGGCAGAAAGTACCTAGGAATGCCTGAAAGTCTGTTCTCTGAAGCTGAATTGCAGGATAACTTGTAATTGTGTTGATAGTTATGCCATCAATATGGGCCTCTGGGCACTTGGCCAAGCCCTAGCGTGAGCGGGAGTGCTAGAGGTCACTTACTGGCCCTGTTTTTGGGCTGGTATGAGATGATTTATCTTCCCATTTTGGCAGAGTGGCTGTTTGATTTGAGAAAGTAAATAAGAAAATAGGAAAAGATGTGTGTCCTCTGTACTCTTACAAGTGAGAAATTTTGTTGACAAACATGGGAAATCCTTTGATAAGCCCAAATAAGCTTGTTTTCATAGAATCATAAAAGATAGTTTGGTTTGGAAGGGACCTTTAAAGGTCATCTAGTCCAGTCCCCCCTGCAGTAAACAGGAACATCTTCAACTAGATCAGGTTGCTCAGAGTCTCATCCAACCTGAGCTTGAATGCTTCCAGGGGTGGGTCTTCTACCACCTCTCTGGGCAACATGTTCCAGTGTTCCACCACTGTCATCCTAAAAAATCACTTCCATATATCTAGTCTGATCATTTGAAACCTTTTATGCCTTGTCCTATCACTACAGGCCCTGCTAAAACATTTGTCCCTATCTTTTTTTTAAGCCCCCTGAAAGTATGGAAATGCCACAATAAGGTCTGCCCAGAGCCTTCTCTTCTCCAGGCTGAACAGCTCCAACTCTCTCAGCCTTTCCTCATAGGAATGGTGATCCAGCCCTCTGATCATTGTTGTGACCATCCTGTAGACTTGCTCCAACAGCTTCATGTCTTCCCTGTGCTGAGGACTCTGGAGCTGGACACAGTATTCCAGTTGGGGTTTCTCCAGAATGGAGCAGAGGGAGAATCCCCTTCCTTGACCTGCTGGTCACACTCCTTGTGATGCAGTCCGGGTTAGGGTTGGCTTTCTGGGCTGCAAGTGCACATTGCTGGCTCATGTCCAGCTTTTTCTCCACCCATACCCTCAAGTCCTTCTTCACAGGGCTGTTCTCAATCTGTTTGTTTCCCAGCATATGTTGATACTAGGGGTTGCCCTGACCCATGTGCAGGACCTTGCACTTGGCCTTATTGAACCATACTGATCCCAGTACAGATCCCTGAGGGACACCACCTGTCACAGATCTCCATCAGGACACTGAGTTGTTGACCACTACCTTCTGGATGTGACCATCCAACCAATTCCTTGCCCACCAAACAGTCCACGCATCAAATCTATATCTCTCTAATAGAGAGAGAAAGCTGTTGTGAGGGACAATGTCAAAGGCCTTACAGAAATCCACATAGACTTCTCCACCCCGATAGATTTTTCCATCTTTTATTACAGGAAACTGATTTGAGACAAACTGATAGGCCCTTCCCAGGTGATGCAACTGAAAACCCACCTATTTTACTTGCATAACTGTGGTCGATTCCTGCATCTGTGTTGCACTTACCTCAGGCAAGCTGTCCCAAATGGGATGGGATGGCAAACGAGACATATATGCACTGATTGAGATTAATTGCATATGATACTGGAGTCTTAACCCCTTAGAAGGCACGAGCACAATCCAATTGTAGGGAAATTGGGAGTCTGTAACAGAAGCTAAGGTTAGGATGCTAAAAGGTAATGTTAACAATAAAATATACTACTAGTAGTTAGATCAAACAACAAAGGTTAACCATTAAAATGTTGGCAACTTACTTATTACTAAGTTTTATACTAGGCCTAGAACATTAATTATTGACTTTACAAGGATTCTAGAATTTTAAAACTTAACAATGAGCAATTGCTTAAAATTAAGTGCACTAATAAAGACAATAAAGGAATTAATATATCTCACCCTTGCCTATCCACAGCTGGGTGTCCCTGGGTGGGTCTTAATTCTAGAGTATTAATCTCTCTGTCAGGCATCCCTGCTGGAGAGGAGAAGATCCAGCAACCTCCTGGGAAAGTGTACTGGAAGTCTCCCAATAAAAGATGGGATCAGGCTTTTTTAGAATAAAGTGGATTGACTGCTGTCATTTAACTATTTAGCTGTACGTCCAGCATCTCTCATTGGAGCAAAACAGTAGAAAAAGCCATGAAGGCCTTGTTCTCACCAAGCAAACTCTGTTGTTTATCTTTTTGTTCTTACTTTATCTCCATTTTGGTCTTAGTTGTGGCTGGATTGAGCTCTGTGTTCTTCAACACTAGAGAGCAGCTGATGTTAGGAATATCAACTTGGCCTCTCTGTGCTTTCAAGGTTGTTACCAACTCAGAGCTTGCTAGACCTTTTCCTTTCTCATGGGAATCTTTCCACTCCAGGCCTGGGCCTGCAAAATTGAGAGACAAAAACCAGCTGAATCATAGAGGGGAACTGTAGCAGGCATCTTGAGAGATGGGAGCACCCTACTGCACTAGCTAAGTGTTAACTTTGGTTGCCTCCCTATAGCTCAGGGAAGCACAGCTGTTAGTTATAACACTGTATGGCTTTAATAAAGTCACAGAACATGCCAAGAGGAGACTTTAGGCCAAGGCACAGCTTGTGTCTGGAGCAAGAAGTAATTCTCCTTGGCTTTGGATGGGGTAAACAGACCTTGGCATTGCTCTGACTGGCGCTGTCTGCACTCCCCAACAGACTGTGTCTAATGTGGAATCAGGAGTGCTAACTCTTCCTCTCCTGCCAGAGCCTGTGTGGAGAGATATGGCTGCAGGAGGCTGGAGCTCTACTTTATTGCTACAAACTAGATGTATGTGTCAAGAGACTGCTGCTGCAGGGATCTAGTGGCTTCTCCTTTCCCTGTCCCACTTTATGTCTGACAACTGCTGTCTTTGAAAAAGTATTTTGCCATCCAGCTAAAACAAAAAACTAATATTGCATCTGAAACTATGTAGCTGTCTGCAGCAAAATCCTACCATGCCCTATACAAAGTGAAAAACAGTTCATGTTATTTTCATCCTGTCTGGCCATTTTAAGGAGTAAAGTACTGGACAGTGGCTTTTTTTGCTCACACCTATGCTGATGTTGCCAGCAATGCTATATATTTGTAAGTTGCCTCCAGATTGCAAAGCTGTGCAGAAACACTAAGTGATGCAGAGAGTGGCAGCTGTTTTGCATCGCCCTGCTGTGTCTCATGGAGAAATTCTTGTTACCACATCCTATCACAGAATCCCATGTGCATGAGAAGCCTGATCTGCTGCGCGTCATTTTTGCAAGTGGTCTTGCAACTGCTAGTGTTGCAACAGAAGTTGGATGGTCTCATTCGGTTGTAAAACTGGAAAGGTGAACCAGATGAAAGAAAAGTTGTTGCTTTAGCATTGTTTTGCATTTTTGTTCTTTTTTTTTTAAGTATCAGCTTAAGAAAGCTCTTCCCTCACAGTTGGTCCTAATTTCTTCCTTCCAATTCCAGTATTAACTCATCCACTCAAAATTATATAACAAAACAGTAGCATTGGGAAAGATGTCTTTATTTCTGAAAACAAGCGTGGCTGAACTTCTTCCAGTCGTCTTCTTAGAGCTTTTAGTGACTCGTCATTTCTTCCAGCTCTTAACAATACTGCTACCTCAAAACACGCTTTTAAAAAGTACATAATTACAGCCTCAAAGCCAAGCTATTCAGCCTCTGAATTAATAGCAGCAGTGTTAAATTCGAGACTGGTGGGGAAGGGCTGTTAGTTACACGGTGGGATGGAGCACCTGACAGAGCTTGCAGACTCAAGGAAGCCAGCAGGTGGGGGGCTGAGGGGACTTTAAAACTGTCCTCATCCTAAAAACACAAACAGGAGAGGTAAGAGATGACCGGTGTCTTTCTGTTAGACAGAAGAGGGCTGTAGATCCTGTTGGAAAGCCTCGTGTCACAAGCGCTGTCCCGGCTTGGGCCACGGGGGCCACCGCTCCCGTTTACCCGCTGACCGACGCCAGCGATTGGCCTCTGCCAAGGGCAAGAATACGAGAAATATTTTTGTAAACGGAGGATAACAATTCTTTTCTTCTCGGGGAGAATGAAAACGTTTCTTCCCCTGCCGGGGGCACTTGCAGGCTGGATTGGCTGAGGCCGGCCGGGCTCAGGCAGCACAAAGTCTCTCTGTGGCGGGCTCCTCAGAGCCGCCTTTGTCCCCGGCGGGCTCCGGCCGCCCTCGCCGCTCCGCTCCCGCTGCCCGGCGGCTCGGCCGGCTCCCTTCCCGGGCGCCGGGGCCGCGGCAGGCCCGGGGCTGGCGGCTGCTCCCGGTAGCGCCCGGCGCGGCGGGCGATGTTCCTATGGGAGCGACGCAGGGCTCCGCCGGGAGCGGACCGCAGGAGCCGGCACGGGGGGAGGAGCAGGTCGGTAGCCTCACCCTCGCCCACCGCGCTCCTCCTGCTCCTCCTGGCCGTGCTACCGTCCCTCCCGGTCGGGACCCCGGGGTGGCGGGGAGGGGGCGGGGAGGCGGGCCGGGGCTTGCAGCCGTGGTGCGGTGCGAGGAGCGTGCGTCTGTCTGGGGGCAACAGGGGCTTTCTGGTGTCAGCTCCTGGGTGAGGAGGAGCAGGAGCCTGGCAGCGCCGGGTTGGGTTTGCTCGGTTCACCCCCGCTGCCGGCGGCTGGCCAGCGGCATTCCTGGAGCCCAAGGCCGCTGGAAATGCCGTGGGTTGTTTGGGTTTTTTTTAAGTTAAAATGGAACGGGGGTTTCAGGCCGGCGAGCAGAAGCGAAGGGTGTTGTTCAGCTCTCGGGTGCGGGTCGCTGCGTGGGCTTGTCTCTCTGTAAGCCTGGCCTGTTTCTTACGTCTGGAGCGCCGGGAAGACAGAGTTTAATTTCGTGTTTCAGTTACTGGTTGTGCTCAGGATTCACGTCAGTGTTTCAACCGAAAATCCCCGTTTCTGAGGAGAAACAAACTTCCCAGTTGGAAAAAAAAAACAAACCCCAAACCAAAACCAAACCACGCACACACAGAAAAACCCCAAACAACTCTCTCTGCCTCACCCCTGTTTTGTTGTTTCTGTTTTGAGGGTTTCATTTGTTTTTCTAAAAGACCGTTCAGTTCCTATGGGAAAATGTGTTTTCCTCCACCTGTTGCTCAGCTGCTGTTACCAATCCAGCTACAAAGCCCACCTAGCAATAGCCAGCAGCACCTGCCAGGCTAGCAGAGCTGGTGCAGTGTGTGTGTGGGAAGCTGAATGTACCTGTAGTCATCTCCCCCACCCCCGTGTGAATGGAAGCCATGAACAGAAGTTATTTGTACCTGATCGTTTGTTTTGTGACTTGTAGAGTTATTAATGCTGGAAGTACCCTTTTTGTGGGGGTGTGTGTTGGCCAATATCCTATGTTGCTCATGTCACAGGTATTTCTTTGATATCAGTGAACTAACAATTCTTTCATGTGATTATTTCCAGAGTGTAGTTGGTGGTGTGCTTTGGTTCTTTGCTTGTTTGAGTTGGTTTTTATTTGTTTTAATAAATCACAAAGGTTATGTAGCTGATGTGGGTAACTATTCCCCTCTTACCTCACCCCTCGTGTTCTGTTATGATAACCTCCTGTGCTTGTCTGTTTCATCTCTTCTGAATCCATGTTGTAAGCTCTTTGACACAGATTCCATTGTATTTATCACTTCTGTTGCTGCAGTGCTTTTAGTAATTAGGTGTGATTACTTGCTGATGGTTCTGGTGAGAGAAACTTAAATATCCATGCCAGTGTGTTGGCAACTTGCCTTGCAGGGATCTCTTGAGGATGAGGTTTAAGTATGTTGACCCGATATAGATGCAAAGGTTAACTCTGCACATCGGAGCCTGGAATTACAGATGTACTCTTTAAAGGTACACTTTACGTGGCTGTTGCTTAAATACTTCATTTAAACAAAATCATAGTGAGTATGGCATGGTTCCTGAAGTAACAGACCTTGCAGAGTATTTCAGCAAATGGTGTACTGGTAGGCTTTGCTGTTATTCTCCTCCTGTTTGCCTTAAAATGGCAACATTTGTTTTACCTGATTTTATCAATACTGGTAGAATCCTTGCTCTTTGGAAGCTAATGATAACACTTCTGTTGGCTTGATTTGACTGAAGATTTTGCACTTTTTTGTACTTTCCTGTTTATACCACAAACTTCTTCTGTTCTATGGAGGAAATTGTTGGGGGGGGGGGGAAAGTAGGGCTTGTCAGGTCTTGAAATAGAAATAGGAGTTATATTGTTTGGATGCACCTTTTTTGTTATTTCACAGCTGCGAGTCCGTGCTGTATGGAAGTAGGCTGTGTTGGCTATGAATTCAGTGGCAGCTTCTCTACCAGCAAAAAGTGAGCTTTGGCTGATCTTTTCTCCTGTCTGTTATTTGAGACTGTGAGAAAGCTCATGTTTCTTATGCGTACTGAACTTCAGTAGGAAGGAACCATCAGTGTGCCTTCTGCAGTGGGCATATTCCACAGTTATTAAAGACTGTAATTCCTTATAAAGACAACTGTTTGTTCATTACTTTGTAGAAAAAAGACCAACAAATAATCTGTGGAGATACTACAACAATGGTTTCTAGTTTTCTAATTTTTTCATAATGAAGCTATGCAAACTGTAAAATTTATGGCTATATTTTTAGGAATTCTAGTTTTCACATTTTGTGATTATTAGAAGTATTTAAAAAATGATGATTCAGCTGACATTGGAAACATCTTTGGAGTTCTTTTGTATAACAGAAAGTGGTAAGTTGCAGTGTTTTCATAGGAAACTGAAGTAATTGATTGCTGCAGGAAACTTTTTTTAATGACCTGAGCTGTATACGTGGTTTAGGGGTGAAATAGCATAGTGGACTTAATGTCTGTGTTAAAATTTCAAATGAACTTAAAAATACTTTGTATTTTAAAGCCATGTTTGGAATGCATTTTTTACTATCAAAATTAAGAACTCACCAAGGATTTTTTTGTGATCCATGCTGGTAAGACAGATGTACTGAAAATACCAGTCTTAAGGCAGAATTGTGCTTTTGAATGCTTCTTAGCTGGAATGTAGAGTGAAAATGAATATATACATGTAATTACTCTTGATGCTATGTAAGAATAAATCATCTAGCTTACTAAACAGCAGGAGAGATGCCTTCAAGAACCTTTCAGGCATCTCTGTCCAGTAACTTAAAATACAATAAAGATGAAAGTGGTCTTTCAAGGCCTACGCTCGTAGCAGTTAACTAAGCAGGCAGACTGAATGTCAGGCAGCTTGCTGGGTGTTTGTACCCTGTGTTGTGGCCTGTTATATAATCAGAGAGAAATATAATTTTACATATTCTGCTGCTAGAGTCTCTAGATCTGGTTAACAATACGGCATTAGTGTTTCACAACTGAATTTGGGATAAGTTATTCTCATTTTAAAAACACAAAAAAGGCAGATCTTGCAAAAAAAAAAAAAAAGAGTTGTGCTCTAGCAATTTGCTTATACAGCTACAGTAAGTTATACATCTACCCATTATTCATTTATTTATTACTTAATAATTTATGTGCTCAGCTTGCCATGTCTTTCCCTTGCACAGGCATGTGATGGGAAAAACATTTTGTGTGCTCAACCCATATAATTCTTAGTCAGTGTGAGCTTTTCAGAGAGAATGCAGGATGTCCTGCTAGACTGTGATTCCAGGCTCCGCTAACAAAGCTGTGAGAGGCAAATTGTTTGCCTTTGATTGAGCTAAGCAGCTTGCTGCCAGGGGCAGCGCTTGGCACTGATTGCTCTTATTTCTATGTTCCAGCACTGCAAAAAAGTGGATCATGTGGGTTTCTTCTAGTGGCCAGGGATGAGAATTATGCTGTCCAGTGTTTCAGAGGCTTTTTGAAGAGTTGCATTTTAAAGAGTTGAACAGGATTTTAAAACTATTTACTGTGTTGATACATTGTTTTCCTAAGTAGTTTTTGTTCCAGAAGTAAAAAGCGGTCAATGGTTTTTGTTATTCTGTTCACAGAGTCAGTTTTCAAAGCAGCTGAAGTAACAGTAGCATAACTCATTGCAAGCGTATGTGTGCATACTCCTTAGGTGATGACATCAGAATTCCTGTGTCTAAGTATTGTACTTGCTTTGTTTTTAGTATAGGCTACATAATGGTTTCAGTTTAGCTGTAATTTTTAATTTTTCTAAAGTTTCCTGAAAGTCTTGCAGGCTAGCATCAAAGTAGGGATATTGTTCCTGATTTAGCACTTTAATAGGAACCCCCTTTCAGTTGCTGACAGAATTGTCAAATCTTTTAATGTGTTTTACCTTGGTATGATGAGTTTTACAATAGGCCAGGTTGCAAAAACATTGGGATTAGACTTCTAAAGACAGTGATGATTGCAAAGGGATGCCTACTGATATTTCCAATAGCTGCTATGCCTTCAGTTTCCCTTTGGCAGCTATGCTTTCCTAGCTATTTGTGCACAGTGCACTCAAAAGGTAAAGACGGTGAAAGAAGCTGGAGAGATCTTTGGTCATGTGTCTCAGACACTCTTGTCAAGCTATTGGTAAAATGTGAAAAGCCCCGTACCAGAGTACTGTTGGTACATCAGTCTTTGCTGTCCCTTTGGTGTATGTGAAATACTTGTAATTGAGTCTGACATACGGGAATGCCTTGAGTGTGTTTTCTCATTTTCTGTGAGGTTTTTTGTTTGATGAGTTATTGTGTTGCCTTCTTAATTTTAACATTTCTATGCTGTTACAGAATTTCATTAATTAAATTTCATCCATTAATTTCTTTGCCTGTTGTAATAATTTGACTTAACTTTCCATTATTTTTCAAGCTTTGTTTTCCTACTTTACCTAGTAGAAGCCAGTAGATGTGTTCCTAATATCTTCTGCAGCAATAAGGGTGGACTAAACCTCTTGCATCACGATTATTTGAAAAAGGATTACATTTTTCTTACCTTTTTTTTTTTTTTTAAGGCTTATTTGTCTATAGGCAGGTACATAATTGCATTTTCTTTCAGATGGGAAAAAAGTAGGACTCTTCATTATGGTTTGCTTCTGCTTTGTATGTCAGAAGGTCATTGAAGTGTATAATGCTCTTTTATGTGGCTCAGACCACTAGAAGAAGATTTTCTGTTCTGAATCTGAGTTGAGAGTGAGCTTTCAGTTGCTACCGAAGTGAGCTGTGCTCTGGCTGGTCGCTTAATGAAAGCTTTTCTAAACCTCAATTGCTCTGAGACTTTTCCTTTTCTCTTAGCCACATATGCAAAAGATTCCCTTGTTTTTCTTTCCCAGTTCTTTTCTTGTGGTTTATGAAAATAACTAATAGTTGCAAAAGGAGGAATAACATTTACTGAATGACTCACTGATCTTGTTCTGGTCAGCTGTCCTTTGCGTACTTCAGTTTGCAGTCCAGTAGAAATGGCACTGTTTCATAGGGATGTGTCAGTTTGGTTTCATGTAATAGTTGGACTGGGGTGTGAAGTTCCTTACATTGACTTTACATGCATATGAAGCTTAGAAAGATGGTAGAAAGATTGCACCTAAGGTTGTATTTTCAAATTGTTCTGATGGCATCCTTTCAAGTGTAGGCAGATAAACTCGTTGTTTGGAGATGACTCAGCCAAGTGAAAGTTACTGTCTTGATACTAAAGAAAAGGAATAATTTCTACCTATGTTGGAGGATGTTTGAAATGGCCTTTGTAACAACCTGTCTGGATGTTTGCCAAGTCATGCACTGCTACCTAACTGAAGGGTTTGCTTCAGCTTCGCATCCGATCTTGCAAAAGGACTGAGGAGAAGGAGTGGAAAAGGCTTGAATTTTACTGCTGTCATCTCTCCTGTTGTTTTCTTACCTCAGCATGTTTTATCAGTATCAGCAGAGGAGTTTCAGCATCACACAATTTTATATTGCATGATAGGGTTTGCTTGCTTGTTTTCTCCTCTTCCAAATGCACTGGGAGGAGTATCAGTATCGTGAGTTATGGATCCAAGCCCTTCAATTGCAATCCCCAGATTTGCATTTGTATCCATACATCCCACTGTATGGCTGACAGAAATATTACTGAACTCCCTTTTGCAACAGATTTTGCTCTCATTTTGGATATGTACAAGATACATTTAAGTGTGAACTTTAGTGTGTCTGAGTAGGCTGTTGAAGGTGTGTGCAAGGAAAATGGAGCCAGACTCTTTACAGTAGTTCCAGTGACAGGACAAGGGGCAGTGGGCAAAGCTAGAACATAGAAAGTTCTGCTTAAATATGAGAAGGAACTTTTTTACTATGTGGGTGACAGAGCACTGGAACAGGCTGCCCAGGGAGACTGTGGAGGCCCCTTGTCTGGAGATATTCAGGACCCACCTGGATGCAGTCCTGAGTAACGTGCTCTAGGGTATCCTGCTTTAGCAGGGGACTTGGACTAGATGATCGCTAGAGGTCCCTTCCAACTCTGACAATTCTGTGGTTCTGTGTGATAATACTGAGAGGCATCTTGAAAGGGACAGGTGAGTTGTTAAGACTTAGAGGGTGTGAGTATGGTGGCAAATGAAAAGGAAGTTGGAAAGGAATGACAAGTGTGACTAGAAAAATGCTGTAAAATCCTTTTGAAATCTGGAGTATCTGTGAAAAGAGTATACCTGCGCTAAAACAAGGACAGCAGAGCAGTCAGCAGTTTCAGTGTGCTGACTAGTGAAATTAGTAAATAAGAGTTGGCTCATAAATCAAGCTGTTTGTTGTGGCATGTATGTGAATGATGCAGAACATGACTTCATGCTCAAAACTGCCTAACTTTATGGATATTTGATAGCTTTTGTTTGTCATTTTTTAACTTGTTTTTTAAACATAAATTTGAACTAGGTTCTTACTGTTGTGGTCATTAAAATGCATTTGAAGCTTTTATTCATCTGCCTTGTGTATCAGTGACTGTCTCTTTGACATTTATGTTTTGTGATAGGACATTGATAGCTGCATGAAATGCATTGTATTGGGTAAATTTTGTGGGGTTTTAGTCTTTGATGTGGTTAAATGTACCGCTGATCTTTATGCATTATACAGAACAGGATTGAGGTTTATTTCCATCATCCAAGAAAATAAAGATAATATGACTATGTAATCTTACTGCCATGGGAATTCTTGAACAAGAACAAAGTGCTTCCAAGAATTGGAAGTTTATAATTCTTCTATTAATAGAGTTAGAACAAAGGATTCTAGAAACCTTAACAGGAGAAGAAAATCTAGTTTGGGACTAAGCTCAGAAACTAACAATGGTACCATTGTTTGAATTGTCTTGCATTATGACTGGATGATTAAATATAAATGCTGACCTGATTGGATTGTATCCCAGCAATGAAACAGCCTTTTAAAACCTGGTTACACAGAGCAGCAGTTACATGGAGCAGTAAAAAGGTACACAGCTTGTCTTTCTCAGACTGGGGAGCTATAGTTGGTGAACAGCAAAGTTGCTGCAATCCCAGATTCTGTAAGGACCATGGAGTAGCAGAAATGCAGTTTCTCACTAGTAGTTGTGTGATTCTAGAGGTAGTCAGTTCCACTGCTTGGTTTGCTATTTGCATATGGGTGGGGGAAGACAAAGTATTTAAAAATAATAGCAGTAGAAGGTGAATAAACTTGTAATCAGAGCTTTGGACTCTGTAATGCACATAATGCTTTGTTTTTTTCTTTCAAATTTTTGAGGTTCTGCAAGAATAAAATCTTTTGCTGTGGGAAATAATTGATTCTGAAATAAGAAACTTCAGGAATGGCAGCTGCACTTCAAGTTTTCACAGTTACTTTTTATTAGTTTATCTAACATAACAAAATTGATTATGCACACTTAGTGAGTTTAGTTTACCTCCTCATCAAATCCTGATACTGCAAGTACATCAGAACTTTTTTATTTTTTATGATGCCAAGCAAAAAGTGGTCCTCTTGAACCTGGCTTATGCACAAAGTGCTCAAACACTTTGATTCTCAGACTTCATTTGCTCAAGCATCTTAAGGAGCAGAAGGTGCAGAAGAAGTGTAACTGAGTTACTAGGTTTTACACTTAAAGTGAATGGAGGTTAAGCCAGAGGTAGCCTTTAAAGCTGTTGTTAATTAGATGAACTGAAAGTTTAGTGCCCCTTCAGTAGTGTTACCTTCTTATAGTGTATACAAAAAAGGCTATCAGCGCCTTAGTCTGCGTGACAAGGTGAAAGTCTAGGAAAACCATCTGGAAAATGAAACAGCAAATAAACTCTCTTCACTTTTCAGTGTGTATGTACATATGCTGCATGCACAAGTATAATTGATCTGTCAGCCTTTTACCTAGATAAATTCTGATCTTCAAGGGTAATTGCTTGACTCCCAGGTTCTTATCTTCTCAAGCCTTGCTATGTTTTTGAAAAAGGAGATCCACTTTATTGCTATGCCCCAAGAAGTGATATTCTTTTCTTTAATAACTGGTTTTGTTTTGTTTTATTTTCTAATAGGATATGTTTTCTTCTCCAAAATGGCAATTTTGTATTTCAGTTGAAGTTGTTCCTTCACAACGTTTGAACCATTGATTGCTTCTGGCTTGGGGAAGCACTGGAACAATTGCAGTGTAATTTCAGCAGGTTAATGACAGCAGTGTGGTTGAGCCAAAGATTGCTCCAGAAATAGGTCCAAGCTATATTTTTATGAGTTTCGAATTTTCAGTAGGTAAGACCTGTGTGTCTTGCAGCTGTGTTTTGGATAAAAACAGTTTCTTTTTTTTTCCTCTCCGTCTTGAATAGGCTTCTGTTTAGTTTGTAATGGGATATTGTACTGGTTTTTGATTATGCATATATATGCATCTAAGCGCAGTAGAATGCATCTGTAACAAGTGTAAACTATTCCACTTGTGTCTTCCACCCCATCCCAGAAAAGTTCAGTAGTTTTGTGTGTATGTTTCTAATTTGTATAGCATGCAAGTGTTGTAAATAACTTGACTTTGAGTTTCAGGTTCTGAATTTGTTACACTCTGCTGAGTGAACACCGCCTTTTGCCTTTCTCTCCATTTCTCCACTCCCCATAATGGTAAATGAGGACCTTTTTCTGGCAGCATACCATCAAAGCAGTTTGGGTGGCTGCTTTTGCATTTATGGGTTTCCAATAGTAAGGAACAGGTAGTTAGTTGCTAAAAAGATAATTGTTGAATAAGCATCATAGTTTTAAAGTGGCACCACACAATGCTAGATAATTTCTGGGTAGTGAATTAAAATGATTAAATGTTGTTCTTACTGGCAGAGGTCACAAATACTGTGAAATACAAGTAAATTAATTTTAAGAAAATAGTCTGAGTGTTGCTTGACTTTTCTGGTGTCATGAGGAATTATGCCTTAATGTCAGCAGAAGTGGGACCATAAAGAATCTCATGGTACTTCTTGCAAGTGTACTTGGGAAAGTACTTCTTACTTTCAGGTTAAAAGTAGCCTGGAAGAAAAAAACTTATAACGATAATTCTGCTTTGTATTATTAGGGCTAAAATGTAGCATCTCTCACTTTGTGTGCAGTTGTCGTGTCAAAGTGATTCAAAGTCTCATTTAGAATTTTTCAGTTACCCATTTCCATAGTGTCTTGCTGTGACCGATGAGCAATTTGCATGGCTTATCTTTAAAGTACCAGATGTTTCTCTTTTCAGAATGTTTAACTGCTTGAGGAATATTGTTATTTCCTTTGTATAAACAGTGCAATTAATTATTGAAATAACTGTGGTGGGCAGGCACTTAAAGTCGGAATTAAAAACAAAAAAAAAATTGTTTCACTGCTGGTAGGATATATACTTGAGATTAAAGAAACAAAGCAAAAAACATCTAACAACTTGTTTTAACATTACATTTCCTGTCATTTTTAGTCTGAAAGTTTTGTAATAGAATTTTTTTTCTCAGAATTTTTTAACTTACACATAATCTATTTATGAAAATCACTCAAATGCCAGCCACTTTGGGAAATAAATAAAGATATTTTGCAGTTTGGAGTCTGTTTCTTCGGGGCAATAATACCACACTCCATTCCAAAGCAATAGCCTGCAGTTGTGTTTCTAAAACTGCAAAGAAATTCTGTATTTAACATTTATTATTTATTATTAACAGTTATTGTAAGTCAGGGAGGCAGCATGTGCTGCCTCAGTTGCAGAACCACTGCACCATCTAGTGCCTCTCTGGGTTAGTTGGGAGTTGTACACCTTGAATCTCTGCTCTGAGTTTTGCTGGCTTGAATGGATTAGCTGCATTGTGCAAAAATAATTTATCAAGGATTTGGTGGGTTTCTTCTGGAATATGACTCTTCCTGCTTGTTTTACTGGTCCGCTCTAGACTTCTGAGGGCTCTGCAAATTCAGTCAGAGATGGAAATGCAGTTTCTCATGCTTGTATGCCTATTTAACATGCAGCATGAGAGGGAAAAGAAGCAGGCTTCCTCTCTTTTCATGTATGCTACCGGGGCAGATATGTTTAGTGTGTGGATGCATATAAATTGTCTTTTTATTAATTTATCAATATATGTATAGGTTATATCCTAGTATTACATTTTTAACTGCAAAGCCTTAATAACTTAATAACTATAACTATATAACTGTATCAGCAAACAGACAACCTGACCTTTTATCAGGATATTCTAGGGTAAAGTATATGCATGAGCATAGTAATCTATTGTTTCATCAAAGATGGATTAAAAAGCAGGAGAGAATATATTTTTTTCATAGTCTTAAGTACCCTTAAAGCCACTCAGGAACATTTTTTTTCTGTCTTTTCCATTAGAAGTTTTTTTTTGTATTGCTTCTGTTTCCCTGCTTCTGTCTGGATGGCCAGGCCCAAGGAGTTATGGTGACTGGAGCAAAATCCAGCTGGCAGCCAGTCACAAGTGGTGTTCCCCAGAGCTCAGGGCTGGGGCCACTTCTGTTTAACATTTTGATCAATCATCTGGATGAGGGTGCCCTGGATCCCCTCAGTAAGTTTGCAGATGACACAAAGCTGGGTGGGAGCGTTAATCTGCCTGAGGGTAGGAAAGCTCTACTGAGGGACCTGGGCAGGCTGGATCGATGGGCCAAGGTCAATTTTATGAGGTTCAACAAGGCTCAGTGCAGGGTCCTGCACCTGGGTCACAATAACTGCAGGCAACACTAAAGGCTTGGGAAATAGTGGCTGGAAAGCTGCCTGGTGGAAAAGGACCTGGGAGTATTGGTCAACAGCCAACTGAACATGAGCCAGCGGTGTGCCCAGGTGGCCAAGAAGGCCAATAGCATCCTGGCCTGCATCAGAAGTAGAGTATCCAGGATCACCAGGGAAGTGATTGTGCCCCTGTACTCAGCACTGGTGAGGGCACACCTCGAGTACTGTGTCTAGTTCTGAGCCCCTCACAACAAGAAAGACATTGAGGTGCTGGAGTGTGTGCAGAGAAGGGCAACAAAGCTGGTGAAGGGCCTAGAGAGCAAGTCCTATGAGAAGATGCTGATGGAACTGGGATTGTTTAGCCTGGAGAACAGGAGGTTGAGGGGTGACATTCTTGCTCTCTTCAACTACCTGAAGGGAAGTTGTATTGAGGTGGGGTTGGTCTCTTCTCCCAAGTAACAAGTGATAGGATGAGAGGAAACTGCCTCAAGTTGTGCCAGGGAAGGTTTAGATTGGATATTAGGAAAAATTTCTTCAGTGACGGGGTTGCCAGGCACTGGAACAGCCTGCCCAGGGAAGTGGTTGCACCACCATCCCTGGAGGTATTTAAAAGATGTTCAGATGTGGTACTTAGTTAGGGACATGGTGGACTTGACAGAGTGAGGTTAACATTTGGACTTGATCTCAAGAGTCTTTTCCAACCTAAATGATCCTACAATTATATGTTCAATATATCTCTTCAATATAATCTAGATTTTCTACCCTAGAGAATCCTTGAAGGTGAAGCTTATCTGATGGTTTAGTTGATCTTAGGTGCAGAGTTCTAACATTCCTTCTGCTTCCTCACCTACTGTTCAGCTGCTCCTTGGCTATCCAGTTCAGCAGGAGATGGCAATAGAAATGGCAATAGAGCAATCCAGTGGGAAAACCTGAGCAGCTGTTTGATGCTTTTGAAAGCTGTTTTGGTTTACTTTGAAGAGCCAAACAGCAGAATTCATGTAGTGAGTCAAGGGGCCGCATGTAAATGAGCTGAAGGAGGGTATAAATTGTTGCGGGTTTTGGTTCATATCTTGTGCAATCATACCCAGCCTGTGAGATATGTGTGCTTGGGAAAAGAAACCTGCGTTGCCAAAGATGAAATTGGGTTCTGGTCTTCTCTGTATCTTCTAAAGATGCCTGTTTCTAGAGGCATGGAAACTTTTAACAAGCCTGAGAAGAAGAAAGCATCTGTAAAGCAAAGAAACAAACCCATCTTGGATATTTATTAGCTATTTATAATGTGAATTGTGACTTGAACTCAAAATATTTTAAGAAAACCCTGATTCTGCCCTTTCTTCCTTTTAGAATGCTTGTCCTGCTTTCTGAAAGTCTTCAAAATAAGTGGTAAATGTTTGACTTTCAATACATAGGAAACACCGTTTTGCTAGGCAGTACCTTATTGATATGGCCAGATATAAATTTCCCTGAAAAACATTTGATTCTTTTTTTCCTCCAAAAGAGAGTATGACTCAGATATTTATATGTGCAGCCTCTCCAGTTTTCTTGAAGTGTTTCTTTCAATACAGAGTTGAAAGAAGTAAAACAATTCAGAGATTATGTGCTTTGCTCAGTAATCCAGCAAAAGGATGCCTAATGCCACATTCTTTAGTGGCTTCTTTTCAGTGTCCAGGTTACTTTTATTCCCTTTATTTTTTGGAATTGAAGAATAATTAAATATTTTCAAAGCTCAGATCCCATGCCTCTGTTGTGGTTTTTTTTTGCCTGTGTCTGGGTAAACTTCTTAAAAAATTCTTTCAACTGAGGATAGTATTTTGTCACCATGAACCACTGGAAGAATACAAGTTCAAGGACGCCTGTTGTGGGCAGATTGTGTGATATACTGCATTATGTTTAAGCATCGTTTGTCACTGACATACTGTGAGCTGGATTGAGTGATATGTTTTGAGTCTAAAAACACAAAACTTGTAAAAGCTCCAAATCAGCAGAGATCTTCTGTGTGTATGCAGTTGTTGTTTTTTTTTTTTTACTCCTTTGGCTTATTTTTTAAACAATTTGTGTGCTAGAAATTCTGGGGTGTTATACTGTGAATGTTAGTAACATTGACAATACAAATTCACAGAGGGCTACTGTCACAGTTTGACTCAGGATCAGCAATTAAACCAGCAATAACAATGCTCTTGATCCCCTCCCCCTCTCACCCAGCTAGGGAAGGCGAAAGAGAATGAGAGACTTTTCTGGATCGAAAACTAAACTACACAGCTTTAATTACACACTAATGATATAAGAAAATATATACAATTATATACAAATATGTTCAGGAAATGTACAAAGCCCATATTGCCTCCCCCCACCCCCAGCAACTCCCACAGCATCTCCTGAGCTGGAACAGTCCCGAAAAGTCCCGGAGCTGCAGCTGGAGAAAGCACAGAGTGATGAGGGTCAGGAGAGCTCGAGCCTGGGGCTCGACAGTGATGGATGGACAGAGTCTTCCCCGGACGCTGGCCATGGAGGGAAAAGAAGGGAAGCAGAAGCAGGAAGGAAGTTGTCTTCTGTGATCTCTGACCTTCCTCTGAGCTTACGTAGATATATGGAATGGAATGTCTCTGGCCAGTTTTGCTGTCTGTCTAATTCAGCCTCCTATGGGGGGGTCATAGATCACCCTGTAGTGTCTGAGCCGGCAGAGCAAAGGTGTGACCTTGTAGTCCTAGCGGTTAGAAAAACTTTCCAGAGTTATCAGTCCACTCACTGGAACACTTTGCTGCTAGTTAAAAGAGATCTTACTGAAGGGGAAAAAAAAATCAGTAAAAAGGAAATTGACTTCATCCTGGCTCAAAATGGGACAGCTACAATGCAAATGGATCTAGATGTGTTTGTCAACTGATGTTCTCAATAGTCAGGTGAGCAGTGCTGTTGCCCTTAATCTTCTCAGTTCTGCATTGCACTGGATTTCAGTTCATTTTGCAGTCTAGAAGACTTTTGGAGTGTCATAAAGCAATGAAAGTAAGTTCAGCCATCCTAGAATTTTTTCCTATCTGTTAGGTAGCGAAAACTGCCACAGTGGAAGAAGGTTGACCCGTTTTCTTTTTACAGTGGCTGTTCTGGTGTGGGACTTCTGTTTGACAAATCTGGAGGAAATCTGTATTTACTTCCTCGCCCAACAGCTTCAGTGGACAGGCTACTTGACCTGAAGTCAAGAAGCCTGAATTATGCACCTGGCTCTGCAGCTGACAGCTTTGGCACTGAGTATTTTTTAAGAAGGAGTAGTTTTGCTAACTGGAAGCAAAATTTATAGTGAAACTGTGCTGCACAGTGTCAAGTAATGACTGTGTATTGTTGTAATTCTGTATTCAAACTGCTTCTGAAAGAAGTGAAAAACCTAAACCTTTATTGTCTAGTAAACACGTCTAATTTGATGGTTTAAAAAGTTTTCATGCAGTGTAAGAAATAACAATTTGTCTTTGAATGCCTGAAATAGGCATATTGTACTTATGTAGCATTTGCCAGATAGACTTTACAAATTACAACAAGTGAATAGTGTAGCTCGTAGGTAAAATATAAGTAAGAGAAGCTTTTGACATCATCACTCCTTTTGCATTAAAAAAAAGTTCTGTGTTTCTGTGTAATCAGATTCAACTGACCAAATCTATGAAGAAAAAATTATTAGAAACATTATGCTCAGTTTATATTTCTTTAAATAGGTCTTTATAGACAAGCCTTATCTTGAGATTAGTGCTTCTAAATGCACTTTAGAAAAAATGTTTCTCACACAAAGTGTGATAATACATGATGAATGTGCTTGCTTTGCTCTGTTAGCAAGGTATTTGCTTTTGTCAGGAAATCTGGGAGAAAGCAAAGACTGTATCTAACTGATAATTCTCTATTGAAGGGAGGAAGAAAGGACTGTTTGCGCAACTCATTTCTACATGATGCTTTAAACATTCAAGAGTTGCTCCTTATTTGTGTTTCTTCTTCATAACACTGGGAGATAAAAAAATAAGTACTTTCTGCCTTGTTGAAGAGCAATTGCATGTTACTCCTAGGGGATATCTTTTGCAGACCATTTTTTATCACTTCCTTTAATCTGAGCCATTAATCATTCTGGGAACCTGTTTCTTCAGGGTGATCTGTTGCTCTTCTAGGGGCTGCAGGAGCCTACACAAGAAGCAGGAAATGCTTTTCTGATTTAGAGCATTTATGGGTTGAAAATGCGATGTTATCTGCCCTTTTGTGTGAGTTGTTGGCTGTATTGTAAAAGATCTGTGGGTAAATAGTTTTTCTCACCTTCCTTGATCTTAATCGATCTGCCACATCATAGGTAGATAATCATGAAAACACTTCAGTCGAAGCCTTCTTACTTAAAAGTGGCTTGAGTGGCCTTCCTTACTGCAGGGTAAGGGCCTGGTAAAGGTCCTGTTCCTCTTCAGTAATTTTTCACTGTATTCATAAAGAATGCTTGACAATCTCTGGGTACTGCAGCTCGTGTTACATGATTACCTTTTCATAGTCATCTTTAATAGCCTAGTAGGCTACAACCTAGAGCTGAGAAAGAGGTGTGAAGCTTCACACCACACACTGATGTATGAATTGATTCTCATTTTGCTCAGCCTCTACTGTCTATTGAGGAATCTCTTGGAGATCCTCCAGAAATTGAAGTGGATCGGCATCTTTGAATGCCTATAAATATAGGGCCATCCAGCTTTGTCTGGCACATTTGCCTTTATTCAGGCAGGTGACGTGTGAGGGCAAGTTCCAAATCCTCTGATAATGCATCTGCTCTTTGAGACCAGGTGTGTTGCCAACATCTTGATGCAGCTTTGGAGTCTCTCCACTTGGCTGCTTCTATCAGTGGCTAGAAGAGCCTTTGTCCCCATCCTTTACAGGTTGGATGACTTTCAGTTGAAGTTCTTTATCATCTTCAGTATAGGAGTCTGTCTTTAGGAAAAACATGAACTCAGCTTTCAAGGCTTTTCTGCATAAGCCCAGGTTAGCAGATGAAGGATATGCGGGGGGGTGGGTTTGGGGAAAGACCTATTTTTTGTGTGTCACTTCCATACAGAGCCAACAAGATTATTTCAGGTTTCACTTCAGCTTACTTACACAGCCTTGTCTAGATTATGTGTGTGAGAACACACATTTTCTTTGCTGGGTAGAGAGGAAGAGATCAAAACAGACAGTGCTAGGTGTAAGACTTCTAGCTAGCTTTTCTGCTGGGAAAGTCATGCTGAGGTAAGGAAGCTCTTTCTTCACTGAGGTCGGTAGCGAGATACTGACTCCTGCTGAAAGGCTTTGTTGGGACATTCAGAGGTTGATCTGTTGAGTTTTCTGGGAGCTCTGGTTGTTTTTTTTTCACAGTTTCAGTTTATAGAACAGATCATCATGCTTAGTTTTCAAATTATTTTTCCCTAGATGATTCCAAACATCTGGATAGACTCCCACAAAGAACCAAGGTTTGTGTAAGTCACTGTAGTTGAGCTTTCTTTCAAAGAGAGTGTCAGTTTTAAATATCTATGGATAACAGATGTCAAGCGGGTGTGAAATGTGAAGGGCTCGTAATTGCAGTCGTAGTCTTGTGCTGGGGGTGAAATTAGGCCTTAGTTTCCTTTACCTTTAGCAGAGAAACACATGGGTAAGAAGACTCTGTCTGGGAGAGCACTTGCTTGTTAGTTTAAAATAAAAATAATTATTTCCATCTAACTTTAAAACATTAATAGAAGAATTTATATCTTGGATAAATTGTTTTCCTGCAAAATATAATATCCAAATGCAAGAGCCTTTGTCTTTCTGCTAACTTGTCAGTCTGTTAACAGCTCTTCTCCTGACTATGCAAGAATATTTGTATTCCTAGGCTTCCTGATTAGTTTTTAAAATTTACTTTTCAGGTTCCTTTTAAATTTTGGTAGAGTAAATCTATCTGTCTCCTTTTCCATTAGAGAAAAGACAGTCCAAAACCAAGGAAGACGAGTAATTGCTGTTATAACCACTACTACAGCTTGTGGACAGTGCTTCACCTTTTTTGTATTCCATATTGTCACAGTTCTTTTTTGGTGTTATTTCCCTATTTGGAGTACTGTTGAAGCTTTTTAAGGACAAGGAGGAGGAAAGCAGGAGAGCTAAGTCTCAAGTATATCCTTGCATTTGTTTCTACTTCCTGCTGTTTTTGTAAAAATAAATCTAGGGAGGGAGTCTTCACAAGAGAGGGCAGTAATAGGACAAGAGGTAATGGTTTTAAACTGAAAGAAGGGTGATTTAGGTTAGACATCAGGACGAAACTCTTCACCATGATGTTAGTAAGGTGCTGGAATAGGTTGCCCAGGGAGGTTGCTGATGCCCCCTCCCTGAAGGTGTTTAAGGCCAGGTTGGATGAGGCTTGTGCATTCTGGTCTAGTGTGAGGTGTCCCTGCTTATAGCAGGGAGGCTGGAACCTGATGATCTTTAAGGCCCCTTCCAACCTTAACCATTCCATGATTCTATGAAAATACAGTTTTGGAAACTCTGAGTGCAAGTCTGCTCAGAGGAATTTTTTCCTTCTTTACAGATGCTAGTGGCAATTTTGTACTGTTTTGACTGAACTCTAATCACCGTCTTAAACTACTTCCATCGGAATGTGTGCTCTGGAAGTGGGAAGCACCAGTTAGAGGCTGGTGTCACTGTGTTTCTCCCACACCCGCTCTGTGTGGGCTCAAGGGTGTCCACTGTCAGCAGCTTGGTGCAGAAGGTGCAAGCCTGTGTCCATCCTAGTTCTCTGGCTAGTGCAAAAGATACAGAGTTACGGTTGAAAAACAGGAGGACGTTGAATTCAGTCTTGATTTTAAATGGGAAAAACTTTAAAAAAAACAACAACAAATAAAAAAGCCACAAAAAACCCAAACCAAACAAAAAACAAAACAAACAAAAAAATCCACCACATTTTCCACTGATGTCTGAATTCTTAGTCCTCAGCAGTTAAAATTGTTCCGCTAATGAAAAATGCAGTCTGCAGATGGAGGTTTGGGTTAGTGTTGTGTACTGAGCTTCGCATGTGTTCCTATCTGTTCATGGACTGTGGAACTTACCTAAAGTCTAGGGGAAAAGTTCACTTGAGGCTTAAGTTTCACAGCACTCATGCGACGTAGGTGGTACTGGTAGCTTGACCCGTTTTCCAATGAAGTCATCTGTTTGTGTGATTAGCTGATGATTCTTACAACTATCTTACTCAATGTTTAAGGGCAGAGGGAGTGTCTGTTATTTGCAGCTATTATAATTTGTTTTTCTTTCACTTTTTACTTGCTGGAACCAAGTCCATGAGTTCTGCAAGTGTTTTTATGTGATTTTACATGTGCAGTTGAGGGGATTACTCACATGTATGCAGTTATTTCTGCATAAGGACTTCCTGGATTCAGCAGTTAAATTGTTAAGACATGGTAGATGCTGCTAAACTGCAGCATTACTCAAAGCAATGGAGTCAAGTGGTATTTTTTACTATAAAATATTATAGGAAAAATAGAAATTTTCAAATAATCTTCACTATGCTTCAAAAGCTTTTTTCTTTGAAGTTTCAACCTGTGTGTGCTTGGAAAAAGAGCAACTTGCTACATGCCTGTCTGTTCCTGAAAATCTAAAAGTAAAACACACCATAAGATTACAGTACTGCTTTTTCCTGTGGTTTCTTATAGTGAGAGTTAGTTAAACTTGTGGTAGATTTCCCTACTGTGGTTTTGATGTGTTTCTGTGTGAAACTGACAGCAGGATTTGTTCGAGTATGTAGGCCACTATTGTATTAGAATTACATAACCGGGTTGAGTGGTGGAAACAGATGAAAAGACGGGGATGCACAGCGTCCCCTCACAGATTATATCGTGCAACAATGAAGACAGCTCAAGCTCTGCAGAGAATGTGGTCACATGCAGTCAAAAAGTTGGGGATTTTGAAAGGGCACGTGAGTTGTTTTTTTTTTCTGTTGCATCTTGCTCTAAGTCTTTTCTCCTCCCTCCCCCCCGTCCCAGTCCCCTTCCCCCTCATGTGTCCTTCGCCTCTCCAAGTCACTTTTATACCCAGTTTAACTGTTGGGGCAGCTCTTCTGGGTTTGTTCTTCTTTCAGTGTGAATGAAGTTTTCTTCGGTGATCTCTTAGTACCAGGTAATTGCATAAATCTCTGATGACTGTCAGTGAGAGCTGCAACAGCTGCCTGTTCATAGCACACAGACAGTTTTGGCACTTTTGACTAGTTTCCTGCCAAAGATTCTGTTAAACAGTCTATTTTGGGTGCGTAGAAAGCACCTGTCATTTTGTTTTATGAGCATTAGGCAGATTTGAGCAAATCCTGACTATGGTATTCTAATTAGAAATGAACTGACTTCAGTCACTAATGAATTTAGACTAGCTAATTACAGTAATTTGCATTTACTGCAGGTAGTCTGCTGTCTGTGAAATCTGGGTAGACTTGCAGAACAGTTTCTCGTAGTAACTGGAGGTGGGGTTCTTAACCATTTTCCCTGCCTTTCTCTCCCCAGTATTTTGGTGTGCAATTTTGCAGTGAATTTGTGATCCTATAAGGGATGCATAGACTGCTCAGGATCCTACTGTATTTCCTAACAGATGAAGTATGAATAAATTGGCAAGGTGATAGAGGCTTTTTGTAACCCACCACTGGATGCATTCAGAGGAGAGTCATGTTACTAGATGTGAAATACAGGAATTTTGCAATTGTGGTGAAGACTTCAATCTTAGTTTTGATCAAGTCCTCAACTGATGATTTATAACCTTTGTAGTCCCTCCCTCCTCTCAGTCTTCCCCACTAATCTGTCAGTATGGGTTAGCATCATGGCAATGGCAAGCAGCAGTACGTTTTATTATGTTAAAGAGATTATTGCTTAGAGATTTGAGGAAGTACATATGTGTTTTGTGCCTTATGTGCTTCCAAGGTGACCATTCAGTTCTCTGAACTGTCACAGAGCCTGCACAGCTTTATCGGTATGGCAAAACAGTCCTGTTGTCTTGGTAATTGTGTTGCACAAAATTAGCTTTGCAAGTACATAGTATACTTTCATTCCCTACTATAGCATCCAGCAAAAGAGAGACAGTTTCAGAAGGAGCAGTTTCTAAAAATGTATTACTTGAATGAATACTTAGGAATTTAAAAGTGCATTGTTATTCTTTTATTATTATTTTTTTTAATGTTCAGTGAGTTTCAACCTAAAACCAAAATGCTAAAATTTACACAGAAATGCTGGAGATGGTCACTGATACTGAGGAACTTTTTCTAGGCTCAACATCACACAAGACCATAATTGTATTCTCTACAGGCAATAGTTCCTCTCCCATTCTTAATACTTATTTTTGTGACCAGACACCATGACGCTTATTTGTCAATACAAAATAAACTTACCCTTGTTAGTTTACAATGCTCTGATTTACTATCCAGTTGTGTGCAGGGTTTTACTTGTGCCACTGCTCATGGGAGGCCTAGCTGTCTGGAAGGAAATTCCTGTAGGCTTACCTTACAGGAATACCCACACGTAAATTCCATCCCAATGTCTTTACTGGGCTTCCCTTGGTCCTTTTCTCCAGTGTGGTACTATATAAGCAGTCATTTCTCAGGCCTAATTTTAGTAGGTAGTGTATTGAAAGATCTGGTTTTAGAGTTTCTGGAAGATAAAGGCAAGCATATTGCTTTTTGTCCCCATTAGTAGTAAGCTTGTACCAGTTGCATGTCACCTGCACTGCAATTTTGCCTGTACAGAGCTCAACTCAGTATTCTGAGCTGGAGGATAGTGCAGGGCAGACTGAATTTAACTGATGTTCTTGTTGCACATGGAAGTTGTGAGGCTTTTATACAGTGAGAAGGATGGAAAAGATTTTCCTTCTTCCCCGCTTCTACAAAATTTGAACCTACCTGCTTGTCCCTCAAATTTTACCTGTCATTTGATACTGTAATTTCTAAAACTTTCTTCAGTGAAGTCAACTGTTATTTAAATGACACATGACAGTAGTGGTGTAGCCAAGGGGCAGTAGTTGGTAAACTGTTCACACATTTTTACATGCCTAGTCACTTATGTACTGCAGCATCACAGGTGCAGAAAAAAAAGTGCTTAATTAAGGAGAAAGTTTTTAACTTACAGAAGGTTTTCTGTGTAAGGGAATGTGTGTAGTGAACCAGTTCAGTAGCTGGTAGTTGAAGGGTTAGACATGTCAGCTGATTAACTGAGAATATCAGATAAAATATTTTCACCATGTGCTTCCATAGAGTAATTCATGGACCCGAGGCACAAATGTTTTAATATTAACAGTTACAAATGCCACTCTTTCTTGTCTGATCTAGATGAGTAGAAATTTAAATACTTACTTGTATTATTTTTAATATAAGCCATCTTCCCCCCCTGGGCATTTTTAATTATTTTTTTAATTAGACCCAAAAGGTTCTGGAAACTGGAAAGCATTGTTCATTTTCTGAGAGTATAGTGGAAATTTAACATTGCTCTGTGTTGTAAAATCCCTGGCAAGAATGTTGAATGTTTTACATATTCTCGTAGGAACTCTAAGCAGGACTTACATTTCAGGTTTGTTTTTCAATACAGTGAATGTGCAATGGAAAATGTAAACCTGGTTCCTCTTTGGGGTGCTCAGAATAGACTCGAAGAATACATTAGGGGGTTCTTTGCTTTTCAGAAACAACATCCATAGCTTGCTGGGCAGTTGTGTACTTCTAGAAGACTTTGAGTTTACAAGAAATGCTTTAAAGTACAGGCATACCCTTCTTGTATCACTTCTGTCTATTGCTTTGGAGTTTAGTTGCCAGTAATCCTTTTAAATGCTTCTTAAAAGACCATTAAGTCAAAAACTGAGCTTCCCTCTTGACTCCAGTTTTCTGAGCAAACTTAGTTTCAAAAAAAATGAGACCACTTTTAGCAGTAGAAACAAATAAATCTACAGCCTGAGTGTGCATGCAAATACTGATGCAGTGCCTGGATTTTTGTTCTGCAGCATATGCTTTGCATTTTGAGGTGTTTGCAGTGCATCAAATATTATGGCTCATTTTCCTCCTTTTTTTACAGGGCAGGCACTGAAGGGGCTGGCTGTGTACTATATGAAGCATCACAGCTGGGCGATTATTCTGTATTATATTTTAAGCTGTGATGTTGGAAAGGTTTCAGGTTATATTGTGTAAGATAAACTGATCAGTTCAGGATCAGTTTTAACTGGAAATGTGGAAAAAATGTTTCTGAGAAGTGTCACAGAAATTAATATGCCAGTGCTATATAGTGACAACACTGTGTTTTCCTGTAAAATTTAATTCCTTGAGCAGTACCTAAATAATTGGTTACGTATTCATATTGGACATAACATGTTGTTAAATCCACATGAACAAGAGGCAAAAGATCTGAAGGGTGGTTTGTTTTGAAAGCCTTAGTTTCAGCTGCTCATCATACTGTATGCTGGAATGGAGAGGTCTTTCTTAAGTATTTTGTGTTATTTTTATCAACACTATATAATGCTTGTGTGATGTGAATGGAATGTTTTCCTGAATAAGACTTTTCCAGAAAATCAGAATAAGCTGTTAAAATCGGTGAAATTTGAAGGGGTTCTACCACTCTGGAGCTATTTATATTTTTTGCCTTTTTAAAGAAAAATAATAATTTGTGAAAAT
This sequence comes from Apus apus, assembly GCF_020740795.1. Classification (NCBI taxonomy): domain Eukaryota; kingdom Metazoa; phylum Chordata; class Aves; order Apodiformes; family Apodidae; genus Apus; species Apus apus. The sequence continues at coordinate 36,783,236 of NC_067312.1, read as the reverse complement.
ATATACATTTGTCACAAACTCTACAAAATTCTTAGAATATGCGTCTTCCTTTTATGCATGTGTGTTAATGGGGTGTTTCACATTTTAATTTAGATAGTTGCATGCTTTCTGTTTTACTAATTGGTTTTTGTGTGCAACAGGCCCCAGGCATGGAAGAGCTGATATGGGAACAGTACACTGTGACCTTACAAAAGGTGAGTGAGCGCTTGTTGTATTTTTAGTTTTCAAATATTCAAACACTGGTTTAGTCTAAATAGGTTTTACTATAGATGTTATTATCTGGGGCTAGAACAGGATTAATTCGTTGTCCAAATCAGATATGTTTTTCATTTTAAAGCTTAATTACTAGTTACTCCTACAATAGCATGACTCTTTAATGTTCAGAGTAAATTAAATTAACAATTTCAGTGCTGTGTTTGCTGCTGTTTGGTCTTTGTAATGGCAGTGTAATATACTACATCTCAGCCACACATCTAAATTCATCATTGAATAGCCTTAAAAACAAAGCAGATGGTTCTATGAAACAGTTGTGGTTGATGTCCAATCTTTATAATAATCACTGAACATCATTCCTCTGATTTATTATTATCTTTTTATATATATACTTTAATATCTACCATGAGAATAGAGTCTAGTGGAAAATTACTGTAAGCAAAATTTCTAAAATATACAGACTATAGATGTCGCTTTTAACAATTCTTCTAAGAAAAGAGGAAGTATCTCATTATGTAGAGTCCTTTTGAGTTAAAGAGCTTCTTGTTGCTGAGTTCTGTAATGGCTAGGATGCTGCACTGTGGAACAGGATGAGCACTTTGGTGGTGGTCTTGCCAGCTGTTCTGATACCTGAGTTCAGTCAGCAGCTGCTGTAAGCAGGGCTGCTAACATCTTTTTACACGTTCTGCAATGAACTCACCATGATGACCTAAGGTAAAACAGAGATCTTTCCTACACTGCCTGTTCTATGTGCTGCACTGTTGAGAAGGGATTGTTTTTCAAGTTTCAGAGGCAGACAGGAGAAGCATTGCAGAAGCAGACCTTAGTTCCTGAAATTCCCAGCTTTTCAGATCTTGGATATCTTGTAAATTATCATTTCTTCTTTGCCTCTGAGACAGGCTTACACTACTGAAGTGGCAAAGGGCTATTGGACTTGCTGCATCAGCCACTACTGATTAATTTTACTATTATTTTGAATTCTTACATTGTTTTGGCTTAAAGCCTGTTTTGGCTTGCCTCCTGTAAAATTAAGGTGCAGCAAGTGAAGCACTGTTTAAAAAAATAAATTAAATGCTTTTTTTCTTCTCAAAGAAGTAACCACACAATATTAACATTAGTGGAACATGAGCTGGCATGTGATGAACTACACACACTGGGTATGAGCTGGGGGAAAAGCACCAGTTTTATTTTGGTCTGTTACTTTTCCACTATATTAAAGCTTTTTGCTTAACTTTTGCATAATTTGTGTTTTATAGTGATTGGAGAGGTATGTTAAATAGCTGATAAAATTAAATGCATGTGTTTAACAAAATGTATGGTTTGGTGCACACATATTCGTAGGCAGTTCAGTTATTCTCACAGTTCTCTGTTCTACCGTTATACTTCCTTTGCACCCTAGTATTTCCTTGATTTTATGAATGCCATCTTAGGGCTTCATCAACCCGGTATTTCTATAATGACATGTTTGACATAAATCACATATTTAATTGCATTTATTTGCATTGCAATTTAATTGCATAAATTTGACATAAATTACATATTTAAAATAGATGTTTGTGAGAGAGGATAATTATAGATCATTCACAAGGCCACCACATGCTTTTTGAAACCAGCCATGATCCTGTTAAGTTTGATCAAGGAGTAAGTAGTTCTTACAAACTTGATAGCAGTCACAATGCAGCTGAGACCCTAGAAAAGCTGTTCTGGTTTCCCAAGTATCACTAACAAAATTTATTTATCTAACAATAGATTTGGGATGAAAAATCAGTGGGCTGGTGGAGCAAAATGCAGGCTAAGGTTGTGAGTACTTGCTGAATTACTGCCACAAGTAAACTGAGGTTTTGGATCACGGGAACATGCTGTCTTGTTACGTAGATTTGTAAACCCATTCATTTTTAAATCTAGAGGTGCTGTGTATTTCTCTTGTTCTCTGTTCCCAGCTATTATATTTTAAATAATATCAAAATAGAGTGTCATCACAGGAACATTCATGTTACTCTTCTTTTCTCCCCATCAAAATTCTTATGGATGGAATTGAGTTTTGTTGTATTTGTTTTTCTTGAACAGGATTCAAAACGAGGCTTTGGGATTGCAGTTTCTGGCGGCAGAGATAACCCTCATTTTGAAAATGGTGAAACATCAATAGTCATTTCAGATGTTCTCCCAGGTGGCCCAGCAGATGGAGTACTTCAGTAAGCAATTATTTCTCTTCTGGCATATTTTGAGGGGCATGGCTGTAGAGTGTATAAAACCTTCAGACAGGCTCGGTTGAAGTACTGGTGATTTAATCAACTCAAGATATGATACCCTTTTGAAAACCTAGATGTCTGTTTTAAATTAAAAAACAAACAAATAAGCTTCACCTGGAGGTGATTTTATTTGTTATTTTGTAAGAAATTTTGAGTATGTGTCTTTTAAGATTGCATTTCTTCTCCAGAAAGAGTAGAAATACCTAGTGTCTATATTCTCATGGTTTTCCTCCAGGAAACAATCATTAATTTTCAAGAGAATAGCTCAAGTCAGCCCTGAGAAAGGTCTTCACTCCTAGGGTGTCAGGAGAAATAATGAGGGAGGGAAGAGAAACAAAAGTGTTTGCTAAATATTTACATTGTATTTGAAAGAAAAATAAATATGGAAGAAGTATGTTTCTGTTGTCCTCCTGGTAACATCATCTTTGACAAGGTAACATCTATCATGAACAAGTAATTTTAAGTCTGTAGGCTGAGATAAACAGTTTCTAGCCCAGTTCTGATCAGTTGTTCATCGTTTGACCTGGAATACCTAATAAGGACTATAGACGATTTGGAAGGATGCCAAAGTTGTGCAGTAATAATAATTCAAAAGAGTAGATTCTGGCCATTTTGCCCAATGTTAAGTTTTGGTGAGGTAGTGAAAAGGCTGATGGGAGTAGTTATTGAAAGATTGGATAAAAGGATTATTTTGAAGCAAGTAACAAACTATTCTCGACATAAACATACAAAACCTTCATTTCATAGCCGTGATTCCTGCACACCATAATCATCCATTCTGTTTCATGATTGCCTGTGGTTTGTGAATAAAATCATGCCCGCAAATTACATAAAATCTTGGGAATTAAGTCATGTCCATAAATTGTCTAAAATCCTAGGTGAGGTTATTTGATGATGACCAGGCAGCACAAGGCAATTGGGGCACAACCAGATGAAACACGTTCTGAAGAAAATGAATGCAAAGCCATTCCTTCCATCAAACCAAGGAATATAGGCCTACTCTTCAGACTGTATGGGAATTAAAATTCTGCAACCCATTTGAGGGTAGAGTGAGCATAAATAGTTGGGAGCTCTTGATGTAGTGTTATAACAAAGTTTGATACCATCTTTGGATGTATGGGCTGTGAAGAGAGCTGTTATAACTCTCACGTGGATGAAGCTGATGCTGGGATGTAGTGTGCTGTTCTGGAATACTCATTCAGTGAAAGGAATTGGAAGGTATGAAAAGAGGCTCAAAAATAATTCAGGAGGCAGAGATAAAGTGCCTTACGAAGAGAAGCTTAAAACATGTAATCTCCTTATTTAAAAAGAAGATTGTGATGTGACTTGATTACAGTGAAGAGAAAATAATGGGTACTAAAGATTTATTTTTATCTAGCAGAAAATGGCACAGTAACCAATAATAGGTTGAGCCAATGCTCTGAGTCTGAGGTTAGTAACTGAGTAGTCACTAGAATACACTAATATGATGAGTAGTAGATGTATTTATTTTTTTACATCTGCACTTTTTGCACTGAAATACCTTTCTGGAAGATAATGGGTTTTAATTAATCGTGTTATGGTGTTATCTTCTGTGTATAAGTGAGTTAAGTCTTAATGATCTGTCTGACATGCAGGAGGCCTGAACAGACAAGTTAATATTCTTTCTTGGCCTGTGTTTTAGGGCAGGGAGAACTTTTTGTGTATTGTAGTTTGGTTGGGTTCCTGCCCCACCCCAAAACACCTTTCTTCAGAGTAGATTGGACCTGAATTCCAGTCTTCAGAAAAATGTACTAGTGGAGTCAGAGCTGTCAAAATTTGAATACTGCTATGGCTGTAGCAATTTGAAACATGTTGGTATGAAAAAAAAAAAAAATCTAGCACTAGATGTGAAATACGTGTTCTGCAAGAATTTAAAAAAAAGTTTTAGTAGTCATCACAAATATGCTTTAAAAAACAAAATTTTTGATGTTACGGCAAGTTAGCGATAGTACATGTACAAAGATATACACCACTACCCAAAGGTTTATTTTTAAATGGTAGCATTTGTATACAAACACAGTTTTTAAGCAAAACTCCCTGTTAAAGTGGGTGAAATCCATATGTTGCCCCTGGGGAAAAAAGAAATAAAAATGTTTTTCTGGTGTTTTCATGAAAACTTCTTTTAAATCCTTTTATTCTTTTTTTTCCCCTTACCTCTCTTCCAGAGAAAATGACCGAGTGGTCATGGTTAATGGGACACCAATGGAAAATGTTCTACATTCTTTTGCAGTCCAACAACTTAGGAAAAGTGGAAAAGTGGCCACCATTGTAAGTAAATTGCAAATGTATTCACTCTATATTAGAATGTGCCTGTGTAACAAGCTAAGATTTTTGTTTTCTTCAGTGAAGGGTACTGTAAGTGCATAAAGCAAAGCACACCTTTGCTCAGTAGAATGTACAAAGTAAATTAAACAAAGAGTGGCTGTGGGGTTTCCTTCTTTGGAGATATTCAAAACATTGCCTGGATGCAATCCTGTGCAGTCTGCTTTAGGTGAATCTGCTTTAGCCATGGAGGTTGGACTAGATGATCTCCAGAAGTCCCTTCCAGTGCCTACCATGTCTACCAGTCTGTGAAAGACATAATAAATATTTCTTCTGCACATCTAAATAATCTAATTTACTGGTTGTTCTATAAATACAACTTTTTTTTTTTTTTTTTCTTCCAACCTTTATCTGTTGAATTTCACATTCTTACCATTTCGTATTGCACTCAACAGGTAGTGAAAAGACCAAGAAAAGTGCAGGCTGCTGCACTGAGGAGAAGCCCCTCCCTTGATTATGAGGACAGAGCTCTAGACGTAATGGATGACCATGCAGAATTTGATGGCAGAAGTGCTCGAAGTGGCTACAGCGAAAGAAGCTGGCATAGTGGTAATGGAGGGCGCAGCCAAAGCTGGGGAAACAGTCTGGATCAGGGCTACAGAGAGGAACAGGACAGAGGACGCAACCGAAGCAGGGACCGTGATAGGGAATGCAGCTACAGCCGTGATCGGAGTCGTGGTAGAAGCATTGACAGGAGCTTGGATCAAGACTACAGAAGAGATCGGAGCAGGGGCAGGAGCATTGACAGGGATGGTGGCTATGAACGGGACTACAGAGGAGACTACAGAGGAGACTACAGCCCACACAGTTATAGTCGTGGATCTCAACCTGATCCTAGATATGGGAAGGAAATGAGGAGTCAGAGCCGGGACAGACTTCGTTCCCGGAGTCCTTCACCTGAAACACACCATCAACATGAGTACTTAGGACTGCAGGATCAGAATGGACCAATCAGTGTTCTCTTAACAAAAGGGAGACATAATGAAGGTATGTATCATTGGGGAGGAGAGGAACTGACTTTTAATACAGCATATTATTTTGGTGGGGGAGGGAGAGGAGCTGAATTGAATATTCTCTGCTTTTACAGGCTACATTTTGAGTTTCCTTACTGATCACTTAAGTTGTTCTTTTAATTCTTCCTCGCTAGTTTGGGGTGCTTTTCCCACCCAGCACCTTTGAACGAAGAACTGTTCACCTACTTTGCTTCAGTCTTTTCAAGCCACCCTGTCCTTTGGCTTTCCATTTTCTCTACCCCATTCTTCTGGTTCTGGTGAGAAACATGGATCTGATCATGATTCAGATAACACTTGGCAAATCTACAAAAGGGTCAGCTACAAAGGGTGAAGAGAAGACTCTGCCTTTAATAGTGCACTTACTTATTCCCTTTGGTATAATTAAATAGTTCAAAGGATTGTTTGCTTCTGAATATTTCAGCATGTAGTTAAAGAATACTGAAATAGCAACAGCTGAAACAGCCTTTCATTGCTGAGTAGTGGAGTGTGTAAATGAAAGTCAAAAGCCTGATCTTTTGTGTGCCATGAAATAAAGACTCCAGTGCTGCAAAGCATTTCTGATAGTAGGTTGTGCGTTCTTTTCTGTTTCAGTTTTTTTGGGAGTGTAGTGATTTGTTTGTGGAGTTTCGTGGGTTATTGGTTTTTTCTAAACTGTTCTGTTATGATTGTAAGAATTTTATGTTGATAAAAGCTTTGCATGCAGGAGCTAACATTTTTTTCTTTTTCATTGACTGGCAAGGATCCCTTTTCTTATTTTTTTCCCCCTGTGTAATACTTCCACTTGTAAAGGTAATGCAGATAGGTATACAAATAAGGAGAAATTTAAAATGTCTTTGTTAAGCTTTATATGTAGCCAGTAATTCTGTAAAAATCATATGGATTCTCCACATACACACTCAAATGCAGTGATTTTTAAAAGCAGATAACAGTTTATTTCCTTTTCTGTTCTTCTACGATGTGTGTGTTTTAAGAGTGTTGCCTGTCTTTTTAAGTGGCAAATATACTGATCCAAGTAACTCTAAGCAAAGAGGAAAGAAAGGATGGTGGGGGAAGGAATAAAAAATCAATTTTCTGAAACAACCAAGAAGCTTGCTGGGGTACAGATACGATAGGGTCAGCATGGAGCTCTCTGTTATCACCTTTTGACTCTTTTACCTTCCTTTCTATGCCATGCAAAGTATGATACAGAGAGAGAATCTAGTCCAGCATGTTAATAAGCACCTCCAGAAGGCATTGTTCTCTTGTTGAAGGTGCAGACTAATCATCCGTGATTGGTTTTGGAATGATGTTTTTTCTTACTGTAGTGACAGCACAGAAATAGGAGGTTTAACCTGGGTTTAAGTCAGTTTACTAGGTCCACATTTTTAATATTTTTTTTTTAATGGTGTAGTGGGATGTGCTGCATGTACACTGTGTAGGTTTTTTTAGAAAATGCATTCTCATGCATCTTCTGAGCTATGTTGGATAATTTCCCTGATTGCAGAATATGGCCTCCGGCTTGGAAGTCAGATCTTCATAAAGGAAATGACCCGTACTGGCCTAGCAACCAAAGATGGCAACCTTCATGAAGGGGATATCATTCTCAAGGTCTGTTATGCTTGTACTGCTGGGAGTTCAGCAGGCATTTGTTACTCTGGAGTATGTCATGTTATAGACAAGTTCAATATTAAACTTGAGCACAATATGGCCTTGTTTGTCTACTTGTAGTGTTATTGTTGCCTTTTTATGTCTAGATTAATGGTACAGTGACAGAGAACATGTCTTTAGCTGATGCCCGAAAATTGATTGAGAAGTCACGGGGGAAGCTCCAGCTGGTTGTCCTCAGGGACAGAAAGCAGACACTGCTCAACATTCCTTCATTGAACGACAGTGACTCAGAAATGGATGGTGAGGTTTAATGTGGATACAAAATTTTGGGCTCTCCACAGGGGTAGAATAGAGCTTACTGTGTTTTGCTGTCTTAGAGTGATACTAGGTTCTTTAAATAAAAAACCAACAACAACAAAACAAAAACCCGCAACAAAAAACCAAACTCAAACCTAGATAACATCCAGTTAAGCATCAATCCCACTTTCTTTAGGTGAAAGAATTTTCTAGTAATTGTATAATTACACTTTGGGCAGGGTCAGAGAGAGAAGAAATGCTGGTCTGGCAAAATTAGTCTGCCTTCTGAGAAGTGAGTCAGTTCCTTTAATAGAAGACTTCAGTTTTAAAAAGAAGTTGATGGCACTAGTTACTCCTTCTAAGGGCATTAGCATTTATGACAGCTTTCAAAGAGAGGTAAAAAATGTCAGGAGAAGGAAATTAAGTTCCCCTGGACAACTGAGAATACTCTTTCAGTATCTGTTCTGAACAAATGATCTCTCACAATGTATTACCTATATCTCTCAACATAATCTTGCTTTGGAAAAGGCTTGGAATGTCTGTTACATTATTTAGTGCAAGATTCTTGGTTCTCTGATGTTGGAATACTGGATGCAACTTTTTATCAGTTTAACTGTGAAGACAGAGATATGGTTCACGTATGAGGTCTTCTCTCTTGTCACTGAAAAGCAGTGTTGTGAGGGCTGTTCATGTGAAGGTGGTCTTCTGTTTGGGAACCTTTGTGTGACCTCAAATAAAAAAGAGGCTGCTAACACTAGTAATGAGTCTATGGTATGCTCAGAGTAGTTGTGTAATGTAAATGTGTTTCCTAAAGGTTGTGTGAAACCTTCCTGATTTTTAAATTATTTTGGGGGGAGGGCGGGGAGGAAAGGGGGAGGGGTCAGGGAATGGAAACACTAAAAGGCATACTGCACTTTCTTAACCCTACTCAAATCCATCTTGGAAGAGGAGTAGGCTTAAAGGTTCAGCACATCTTATATATGAAAGCTTTGTAAACAGATGTGGTGATCAGATGTGGAGATAATTTAAACAAATCCTGCATTTCTTGAGTTGCTGCTCTCTTTACAGACATTTCTGAAATAGAGTCAAACAGATCATTCTCTCCTCAAGATGACAGATTACGTCATTCTGATCTAGATTCACATTCATCCAATGAAAAGCTGAAAGAGAAACCAAAGTAAGAAAAGGTCTTTTCTACTCCATTTTTCTAATTCTTGTCAAGTAAATTCTTAAAATCCTGGTTTTACTGCACTTTTTAAAAGTCTTTTTCTTTGTTTCAGTGCAAAAGATGATTCATCCAGTAGGATGTCCAGGATGGGTGCAATGCCTACGCCATTCAAATCGTCTGGAGAAAGTGCTACTCCTCCTGTCACAGTTGCAGACACAAACAAAGAACCAAAGTACAAGGAAGACCCAGAAGGTCAGAGTTGGAAGGTTTTGGTTCTTTTTCCCCTGGCCACAGAATGTCTACTGCCCCAGTCATGTTGATCTAGTATACTCTTTTTGTCAATCCCCATCCTGATACACAGAGAAGAGGTCTGTCTTTCCTTTGTGGTGCAGAGAGAGAAGGAACACCTGTGATTATTTGAAGACAGTTGCTTATTACAATTACCACCTCAGATAGCAGGTACCCTCCTAGAACATCTATGGTAGCCCATTGTCCTAAGCAGCCAAATGAAGCTGTTCCTAAAAGCTGTCCTGGTTTGCCTGAAAGAGCTGTGTGTGCTTCCCTTGACCTTTTTGCTCATTTTCAATAATTAAAAAGGGAAGTAAAACAGTTCTGGCTGAAGACATGCTTGACAATCTTTCTCACAGAGGGGTTTGATTGCTTTCTGATAGCTTAAAATTGCTGCCATTTATAATTTTTTAATAGCTCAGTAACTTCTATTTCCTTTTTTTCATTTAGTGTCTCAACCAAAAGCAGTTACCAGAACAATTCTTAAACCCAGCGCTGAAGATGAAGCGATATATGGGTAAGGTGGCACTGGCCATTTTCTTTTGCACTCATTGTTTTTCCAGTGACCTGTACCTGGTTTTTCTTGCATGTGTTTGTGTTGTTGATTGTTGTGGGGTTTTTTTGTGTGCCCATTTGGAATGCTACTTCCTTTATAGCTTAATGCCAAGAAGAGATGACATGGCTTCTGACCATATTTGAATTAAACTTACTTTTAGAAGTATCTGCCAGGAAGGTATAGGTGATTCTGGGCTTGCATGGGAATGTACACAATGGTGTATTTTTATATTTTTATTCTGCTCTATTTGGCACTTTCAGATAGTATCTGGAGAACTATGTCCATTTTGGGGCTCCCAGGACAAGAAAGACATTGACACACTGGAGCGAGTCTAAGGGGTCAGTAGCTGTAGCGTATGACATATGAGGAAAGACCAGGAAAACTGGATTTGTTAAGCCTGGAAAAGATATGACTGAAGGGACATCTTGTTGCTGTCAGCAACAGCCTAATGGGGAGTGGATGCAGGGAAAACAGAAGCATACTCTTCTCAGAGGAGTGCAGTAGTAGGACAAAGAGCAAGGGGCACCGGCTGGAACACCAGAGATTCTGACTTGGTTTAACAAGAAAATTTTTTCTTATGAGGCTGGTTAACCACTGGAACAGCTTTCCTTTGTAGGTTGTGCTATCTCCATCACCAGGGATACTCCAGAACCTTGACCGGTTGTCAAGGCCCTGAACAACCTGCTTTAAACAGAGGCCTGTTCTAACCTGTGTAATTCTACGGAAATGTATTTTACACCTCTTGTGTTATTTTATATGCATGCAAAAGGCAACCTTTCCCTTCCCCGCAATATTAAGATATAAAGAGAATGGCTGCTCTTTAATTTGTAAACAAGCATATTGCAAGACAAGGCTTTCTGTACAGGCTGGAAACTTCTGCGCAGAAATTTGTGTCTTCAAATGCAAGCCTGAGCTGTTTGTATTGCTATTCTAGTCTTTTCTTAGAAATGAACAAAATACTGCTTCCAAAGTTTATTTTTGTGGGCGTTTTTGATGGTTTTTAAAAGTTGTCAGATGGGACATGGAATTGTTGATTCTTTAACAATTAAGATACTAAAATTTGCAAACTGTATTAATAAGAAATCAACTTAGAAGGTTTTTTTGAGAGTTTCCAAGTATGGAATTGAAGGGGGAGGAACACTGAGATTGTAAGGAGAAGGCTGATAAGATTTTGAAAATAGTCTGTAGCATGGAGTATTTTCTCAAATGGTTTCTCCTATGAGATCTTTTCAGTGTTGTACCCTGCGTATGTTGTCATTGATGTACAAATTAATCAAGTTATTACTTTGGTGAAGGGGAATTTTTAATACAGGCTTAGGGTATTACTGACAAACGCTGACAGATAAGTACTGTCCTCTGTTATTGGAAGGTCACTCAGGCTTTCAGCTTTTCTGACAGCAATACCACTGAACCTGGTCCAGCAGCCTGTCTCACTGGAATAGGAAAGCACTGATTCTTAGCATATCAGTAAAGTATACTAGGAAATATTTCTCAATGCAAGAAACTTGAAGAATTCTGTCTAACAAACATGTTAAACTGCAAAGCAAATAGGTATAAATTTAATTAATATGACAGTTCTCAAGCCTATAGAGGGAATAACAATGATTATTAAGATTTACAACTCAGGCTGTTTTCACAAAAACCCAGCTGCTTATCTGAGAGTGGATCTCATAGGTAGGGGACTATTTTGGGACTTCAAGAGCAGGGAGATGCTTTCCTGCTCTGTCAAGTCTGTATATGACACTTAGTCACTCTTCCTAGTTCAATTTCCACTCTGAAAAATGCAAATTCTCTGTTTCCTTCTCTCCCTGAAGTAAACCTGGGTAAATACAGCCTATATGGTGAAAGAGGCTAAGATTATTATAGTATGATTTTGTTGAAAGCATTTTGCAATTTTTTATTTCTTTAGACAACCTGTTCTTTTCGTGTGCCTAACATCTACCCTTGCTTCCTTTTCCTGCCTGTAAATCTTGTAGTCCTAATACGAAAATGGTGAGATTCAAGAAAGGGGACAGCGTGGGTCTCCGACTAGCTGGTGGAAATGATGTAGGGATATTTATTGCTGGAATTCAAGAAGGCACTTCAGCTGATCAGGAAGGACTGCAGGAAGGAGATCAGATTCTTAAGGTATGAGTATATGTCTCTGAGATGCAAATCAGCATTTTATCTTGTTTTGTTTGCTTCTTAGCAAAAATAAAGAAGAAATTTTGATCTTAAAAAGTCAAGTTGTTTCTTTGGAAGTGTGTGTAGAGGGGTTTTACTGACAAGAGTTTTTGAAGAATTGTGTATCAAGCTTTAGTTAAAGATTTTGTGGATAGGTAGGAGAAATATTAATCAAGAAACATGCCCCAAGATGGCTAAATTAATTTTTTGTACAGTGTTTCTTTCTAATCTGGGAGAGGGAAAAAATTGAGGCAAAAAAAAAAATTTTCTTCTTTCATCTTCAATCATCAGTTTCCTTGGTAACAGTGATGTATTTTTCCAGTTTCTGAAGTATATCATCTATGCCGTTTTGTTCTTTTAAATTCTGCTCTTTTTTTTTTTCCCCCCCCCTGAAAATTTGAATAGGAGGCTAATGTAATTTCTACATATTTTTCTCTAGCAAGTGCCTTGATTTTCAAGGCGTTTTGGAGCCTGTTGAAAGTAGAAGCAACAATCTAGCAGTGCACATCCAGGACCTTGTTATTTCAGAAATATTATTGTTAATGGCTAAGGGAAGTGAATATTTAAGATTTTTTAGATGAAACAGAAATCTTTGTTTATTCCTTTTATTGTTGATTTTTCAGGTGTTTATTTTTTTAATTTTTTAATTTTTTTTTTGTACATAGGTAAACACTCAAGACTTCAGAGGCATTGTTCGGGAAGATGCTGTTTTGTACCTCTTAGAAATTCCTAAAGGTGAAACAGTGACAATTTTGGCTCAAAGCAAGTATGAAGGTAGGTGCTTTAAACAAAAGCTGTGTATAGATCCATGAAGCTTTTAAGCTCTGTTTTGTGAAACCATGAAGAGTCTCTCTTGTGTTTATTCTTGGTAGTGTTTTAGTTACCCTCCTTTTCAGTAGTTCAGAAGGTAGCTGCATTCCATACCTCTAGGGCCATACTGATGTGCATGTGTCATGTGTTGTTGAGAGCACTTCTCCATCTCTTTCAATACTAGCAAGTAGCACCTCTTCTTAATCCTGAAGAGTGGCACTCTACTGCTGCTGTCTATAGCAGCTGGCCCAAGGTATGCTGTTAGCATTCCTTTCCTGCTGTGCCTTGACAATCATAAGGGATTCAGTCAGATGGCAGCAAATGGTTCTATTGGTGAACAGCTCAGGAGCAAGCAAAGCTGATTGCTTTCCTGTTGGAGACACAGCCTGCTGTAATACTAAAGTACCACAGCTGCTTTTTGCTTTGGGAAGGTGCAAATACTTCCTTCCCTCAGAGCTGTGAGGGCTGTATGTGTTCAAGTACAGAACACTCTAAATATTTGTGTAAGGCAATAGGTGTGAAGGCTGATTTTTTTTCATCTTTTTAGTGGAGGGGAAGAATTTCTCAACTGTTCTCTAGAATGACAGCTTAATCTTTCTTTCACATGTTAAAAAAATGTAAACTGAAGGGGAGTTCCTGTTTTAGTCTACAGAGACATCATGGCCTGTGGCAGAGGAGATTCATTCTTCATCAGGAGCCACTTTGAGTGTGAAAAAGAATCACCACAGAGCTTAGCGTTCACCAGAGGAGAGATCTTTAGAGTAGTTGATACACTGTATGATGGCAAGCTGGGAAACTGGCTGGCTGTGAGAATTGGAAATGAACTAGAAAAAGGCCTCATTCCAAACAAGAGCAGGTAAGGTGACATCCTGTCTTCCTACCCATTGTTAGAAGTAAGATTATCCCAAATGATTTTTGCTTCCTATGTCATACCTTTCTTCCTTTGTTTTTTCCCCTTACTATTGTTCAGTCTGTACTTTCACACTTGTACCTGTAAAACTGTAGATTTAGAACCACAGCATTATGTGATAGGATGTGAAAAAGATCTGTATGCATCACCTACATACTAGATCAGGTATTTGCAACACAGATCTAGAGCTTTTGTGTCAGCAACCAACCAAGCTTTGACAACTAGTTGCTTCAGTTAATCTTCTAGAAAATGTGTGGAGAGTCCTATTTTTTCTTTTTTTTTGCCTTTTTTCCATCTTCTCCACCCCGTCCTGCTCTGTCCCCAAACACATAAAATCAAACCAACAAAAAAAAAACCAAAACAACAAAAAACCAAACCAAAACAAAAAACCTCCTTGAACTTAGGAAGCTAAATACTGTTTGTACAAGAATACTCCAATGATTCATCTTTTAAAAGAACCTGAGAGCCTGAATTTCTTTTGTATATCTTTGCGGAAAATTTTTCAAGAATTTATTCCAAGACTTAATATTTCTTGGCAGTTGTAGTCCTTATTTTTGTGTGAAATACTGAGTGACCCGTAGCAATGTTTTTTGCTTGAACATGCTTTCATAGTCAAAATTCATGTAAGGTAATATATGCAATATATATAAGGTTGAAACATGCACAATGAGTAAAAGTATTAAAATTCATCAGAAAAAGAAAACAACAACAACAGGGTATTTTTAATCCTGTTGCCTTTAAGTTCTTGTGTATGGTTGTGATTTTAAGATGAAGGATAATAGCTCACAGTTGCATTGTACAGGTTCCTGAAATACACTTCTTCTGTGACTCCCTGGCCCCTTTCTGGGTTAGTACATTCTGTCCTCTCTGTTAATTGATCTGACCAAACCTTTGTTTCTGTGCTGTAGCAGCTTCACTTAGAAGGCCTAATGGAGAAGAGAACGCTAACAGTAATTTCTTTGGACTTAAGTTCTGAGTTGCATTCTTTCACCACCTCTTTGCAGTTGCATTATTTTATTTATGCTTCTGTGAGTAACCAGTTTAAGGCCTGAGGAGTCATTCCTGCTTAGCAGTCTTGCAGCTGTGATGGGTCACAGCATCATTCTGACAGTACGTTTGCTCCAAGGCAGAAGGACTTCTCTGTTCTTTCCTCCAGTCATAGCTGTCTATCTGGCAAATTACCTGTAAATTCAGAACATGTTGTGAAAGTGTCTTTGCCTTTCTTCTTTAACTGGTTCTGTACAAATGAACTCTGTGGTTTCTATGTCAGGGCTGAGCAGATGGCCAGTGTCCAAAATGCCCAAAAAGACGGCTCCAGTGATAGGGCAGATTTCTGGAGAACACGTGGCCAGCGATCTGGAGTGAAGAAGAATCTGAGAAAGAGTCGTGAAGATCTAACAGCTCTTGTATCTGTCAGCACAAAATTCCCAGCTTATGAGCGAGTTCAGTTGCGTGAGGGTAAGTGAGAGTGCTGTGAGCCAGCTGCCTTTTTATTAATGACTGGCTCAGTATCCAAATGTTTGGTCAGCTAAGTAAGTGCTTTCAAACAACTTGGGTTAAACTTGAGCAGCAGGAAGGGATATTTTTCTCAGAATGCAATTTTCTGGATGCTATTAACTACTCTAAGAAAGAAGTGCTTTATGTTTTTAAACTGCTGCTGTTCTCCTTTGCCTCCAAATTACATGTGCCAGTTTCAAGGTTTAAAATGAAAAGAGGAAGACACAGACAGGGTTTTCTTGTTTCCTCTGATTCCCCTTGACTAGTTCTGAAAGTATCATCCATATGCCTGAGATCAATGGCAGTCTAACTTGCTCATAAATACCACTTTAACATTACCTTGAGAGCAAATAAAACCCAAGTATTTCCAGCATTATCCAAATGTAACCAAGGTTTATGTGGTCCATCTCAGGCTTTAAACTAGCTGTTTTACTAATGATGTTGAGCAAATAAAGGTAATTTTCTGGGTATTCACACATTGCCGTATTGTGAAACAAAATAGTAAAAAGTATTTTAAAGGAGTTCCCAGATATCAAGATGAAGATTGAGCAATAGAATGGCATTTACCTGTCAACTTACAAGGACTGGGTTTGCACTTGTTTTGACATAAGTGTAACAGAATGTTGTTGCATTTCATGTTTTCTTCAAGCTGCCCTGCAGCTGGTTCAGCATTTTTATCTTTATTCACTCAAAATTCACTGGGTCAAGGTTCATGCTGTTGTTCTGGATGGAAAGATTACTGAAGATCTGCTGTATGTTTTCAGAATGTAGAATCCTCCTAACACATTTTCATTAGAAGGAGTAAGGCAGCTGTTAAAATAAAACAACCCATTTTGCTTTCTCACCTGATACAAATAGCTGTCTGTGTGAGCTCTGCTGTTGTACAAACTTCTTGAGAAATATTTTTTTTAATATCTTCAACTCACTCATAACCTTGTGTAGTGATTGAGGCTCTCTTCTGGGCTGTTTAACTTACATATAAAACCAATCTTATCAGACTTATCTTTTCTCCAAATTTTTTCTCTTTCAGCTGGTTTTAAGAGACCAGTGGTGATATTTGGCCCTATTGCAGATGTTGCTATGGAAAAGTTGTCAAATGATTTGCCTCACCTGTACCAGACAGCAAGTAAGTTGTCTTCCTAGCTTTCTTCTCATCCTTAACTGAGAGAACAGGCAAATTAATAATCGCAGCTGTCTGGCCACTCTAAATAAGCTAAAATATTGTCTTTGCAGAGACAGAACCCAGAGACGCGGGTTCAGAGAAGTCAACTGGGGTAGTGCGCTTGAACACTGTGAGGCAAATCATTGAGCAGGTATAGTATTTGTTTGTGCAAATTGCTTACACTCAAAGACATTTAGTTTGATTTGTTTGCTTCTTAGACTTGCAGAGTTCTCAAATCTTCACTGCGTCTATTTCTGCATTAAACAGACTTGCCTTAATTATAGGGCTGTTTTGAAATCGCCCAACAACAATTTTGATCATTTTGGTAGCTCTCCTCCAAGTGGGAGGGTGAACCTGACACTAGAAATTAAATTCTCCTTAGTCAATTCTAAATGTGAAGACAGGGGCATCTGTGTTTTTATATATGTTTTCTGAATTCACTGTGGAAACTCTATTTGCTCTTACTGTCATGAGAAATGTAACATTTAAGAATGCTTCAGAGTTGCTACTATTGAACTGGAAGGGAAGTGACTATGACAGCTAAGTGGCTTCTACTGAGATTGTGTCACAGTTTGCATTGACTGTTTTTATAATACTGTTTAGAGGTCAAGTAAATAGATGGTAATGAAGTAACCTAAAGCACTGGGGCAAAACAAATGTACTCCACAACTTACTGCCCTGAGCCCTATAAAGCTGATGCCAGAGGGGTTAGAATGTCACACAAGTCTGTTCGAAGCTCCGGCCCCACTGAAGCATGTGTTTGAAAATCCCATTCATCTTTGCAGTAGAAGTAGATAAGAAGGAATATATTGAATCAAAAGAGTGAGATTTGCCTTAGCTAGCAACTTTACATAAAAGCTCACAGATAACACCCAGAATGGTAGTGGAAGCTGTGTTGAGACCAGGTTAAGAGAAAAGCTAGTTAACTTTCACTACCTATTTAAAAAAATAGTGTAATAAGTGCATTTTACTTAACTTGTGAGTTAGTTAACAAAATAATGAGAACATTCAGACAAAAGCTGTTTGGAAAAATGGAGCTGAAAGAAATTGGCTGCTTGCTCTGGCTTCTGAATGTGATAAAACTGTGGGGAAAAAATCCAACAAGTTGTGGTCTTAGTTGGAAAAAAATACCCTGATTTTCCTAGGATACCATGTGCCAACCTCCTCCTCGTGTACTCACAAGCAGTACCCTGACTGGGTTTTCTTGTTAACAGGATAAACATGCGCTATTGGATGTGACCCCTAAAGCAGTGGACCTGCTAAACTATACCCAGTGGTTTCCAATTGTGGTCTTCTTTAACCCAGACAGTAAGCAGGGTGTGAAAACCATGAGACAAAGGCTGTGTCCCACATCTAACAAGAGCTCAAGAAAGCTTTATGAGCAAGCGAACAAACTGAAGAAAACTTGTTCCCACCTCTTTACAGGTAAGGAAGAATGTGTGTCTAACCTGCTTACTACTCTGCATGTTAACTCATGCAGGCTGGAACTAAAAGGGTGTGAAGGTATGGTCATGACCAATCCCTTCCTTGACTTTTTTCAGCATTCCTGGTTCTGCCAAATTCTAATACAAAAGAAATAGTGAATCAGCATACTGTAATTAAAAATAAAAGGTATTTATTAAGCTTGGGAAGTGGACAAACAATAACATAAAAATATTGTTCTTCTGTCAATGATCTAAATGAAATGGCTGTTTAACATTCTTACATAACTAAACCAAGAAGTGTTGAACAGCAAAGACTGGATAAAGGATCACTGTAGCATTTACTGTATATATACTTTTCCCTTCAATTTTTTACAGCCACCATCAATTTGAATTCAGTCAATGATAGCTGGTATGGTCATCTGAAAGATACAATTCAACAACAGCAAGGAGAAGCAGTATGGGTATCAGAAGGAAAGGTAAGCAGTCAGTCCACACTGTGCTAGGCTATACAGATGTTTCAAGATATGTCTTGCCAGTAAAAGTTGTTCAAAATTTTGTTTGACAATGCTGCATTGCCTGGAGAATTAGTAATTTGATGTCTGCCTTGGTAACAAAAAATAATTTATTATTTTTCTTTCTGCTATACTTCAGAGCTTTCATCACTAAGGCTGTGGCTAGGCAAGAGGGCTGACGAGGGGTAAACTTTTACACAACTTTTGGTTATGATTCTTCATTAGAGATTCTTTCAGTTCTGCAGAGTCATTCTTAAGGAGCTGTTTGACCTGATGTTGAGATTCTTATATATTTAATATTTGTTCCTTAATTTTTACTGACTTTTCTCTAGATGGATGGCATGGAAGATGATGCAGATGATCGTATGTCTTACCTTACTGCAATGGGTGCTGACTACTTAAGTTGTGACAGTCGGCTGATCAGTGACCTAGAGGATACGGATGGAGAAGGAGGTGCATACACTGACAATGAACTTGATGAGACCTTGGATGAACCAAGGATTTCATCTGTTAGCAGGTCTTCTGAACCTGTGCATCAGGAGGAGGTGAGATAATTAGATATGAAAGGCCAAATTAGATAGGGCTTCAAGCAACCTGGTCTAGTGGGAAGTATCCCTGTCCATGCAGGGAGGTTAGAGCTAGATGAACTTTAAGGTCCCTTCCAAACCAAACCATTCTATAATTCTGTGATTCTGTGTTTTTCAAAAAGACTGCTTTGGACTTTCTGAAAGCCCTTAAAAATGTGAGTGGTTTTATCTGCAGCTTTTCTTACCTCTGATAGTGTGTTAGACCTACATTGTTTAGAACAAAAATAATCATAGGACTGCTTTTCTGCCTAACTTTGTAGGTTTCCTGATGAGTTCTCATCACCTTGAACTTTGCAATTACATCTGCACTGATTGTGGTCAGGTTGCTGACAATCGTTTGAGTCCAGGGTTTTAATAAAATAGTAAGCTAGAGAGAGAAAAAAAAGATTGAATTACTGGATGCTGCAATGATCTTATCTCTTATCTTCTTTCAGAGTTTAAAAAAATTTAGTCCAGAACCAAGGGCGCAGTTGAGAAAAGCTGGTAGTAGGGAGATCCTTAGAGAACCAAGTCCACCTCCAGCATTCAAGCCTGAACCGCCTAAGGTAAACTTGCAGAAACAAACCTGAATACAAAGCTCCTCTTTCTGGAGAACTGTCCAGGGTAGCACATTAGGAAGAGCAATAGGAATGATCAGAGAATAGAAAACTTTGTAAGTGTGGAGAGAAGGAATGACTGAAGGCATTGCAGGATCAAGCAAAGAGAAAACTTTAAGGATGATAGTTCTCTTCTGATATATATGATCTCTTAATGGAATAAGAAAGTAGACTCCTTTTTGTGTCTGCCAAGAAATTGAAAGGTACTTTTTTAGCTCAGCAAGAACAAGTGTAGCCTAATCATCAGGAGAAGCTATTTGATGGCCATTATTGTGGCCATCACAAAACCAGATTATATGACCTTTGAAATAGGTCTCTATCACTAGAAATTGATGTCAACTATCTATTCAAACCTTGCTCAGGAATGATGCAGGGTAAAAATTGATGATGTTTTGACACCAATTTCTATTTTAGCAATTCCTGATTTCCCCTGGGCCCAAAGTCCTTCCTTTGTGAAGAAGGGTGCCTTCACATACTGCATGTATTCAAATTACACCCAAGTATGCCTTGATAATGAAGACTGGGCAGAGTAGGACGTGTAAGGAAAATAAAGATGGAATAAAAAACCTGATAATCCTTAACAAGTGAGACAAACAAGTCTAAATGTGCTAGTCTTCTATAGGTTGATGTGTAGTGAATGAATATAGGATGAAGATGCTGCAGTTGTTCAAATACCTTTCAAAGGTTACTTCAGATGAAAATGATCTCCACCTGGAGTATTGTGTCCAGTTCTGGAGCCCCCAACACAAAAAGAACACGGAGCTCTTGGAGCAAGTCCAGAGGAGGGCTATGGAGATGATCAGAGGGCTGGAGCAGCTCTCCTATGAAGACAGGCTGAGAGAGCTGGGATTGTTCAATCTGGAGAGGATGGCCCACAGAGACCTCACAGCAGCCTTCCATTATCTGAAGGGGCTACAGGAAAGCTGGGAAGGGCATGCACCTGTTTCAAGGGCAGGTAGTGAGAAGACAAGGGGTAATGGATTAAAACTGGAGGAGGGGAGATTTAGGTTAGACGTAAGAAGGAAATTCTTCACTATGAGGGTGGTGGGACGCTGGAACAAGTTGCACAGGGAAGTTGTGGAAGCCCCATCCCTGGAAGTGTTCAAGGGCAGGTTGGATTGGGCTTTGAGCAACCTGATCTAGTAGGTGGTGTCCCTGCCCATGGGGTTGGAACTAGATGATCTTTAAGGTCCCTTCCAACCCAAACCATTCTGTGATTGACAGTTTTAATACATACATAAGTAGGCAAAATAATTTCAAATTAAAGCACTACTTTGAAATTGAAATTTAAAAGTTGCTGATGTAAGCTTTGCTTGCATGTTTTATACTTACAGGGAAAGTTACAAAACAAAGAGGATGTGTATGACTTCCCCAAGAACTATGACTCCAAATCAAGTAACATTGCAGTCAGCAGTGAGCCTCCAACTGTATCAGCTAAAGCAGCACCACCACCAGTTTCTGTGAAACCAGCTTTTGGGCGTCCCATCCTGAGAAACTCTCAGCCAGCAGTCCCACCTGCAGAGGAGAAGGAGGAAGCAAAGCTGGAAGAGGAAGGAAGCGAACAAGAAAATACTCCAAAGTCTGTATTGAGGAAAGTCAAAATATTTGAGGAGATGGATCACAAGGCAAGGATACAAAGAATGCAGGAGTTACAAGAGGCCCAGAATGCCAGGGTATGAAAAGATGCATCCTCTCCCTGCTGTGCTTTCCAGCATGCAGAACGGCCTGCATCCTGAGAGTGAAAATCATGCCCTTGCATGGCATTGCTTCTGGAGGGAGAAGTTTGAGAAACCACACATACAGGCATTGGTGTGGATTTGGATGTCAAACCAGGATGTATCTTTAGGCTTCCTATTGCAACTATAGAAAGGTGTCTTCTAATAATCCTGTTGGCTTTGGCAGTCCATTTTTTTCATGTGCACTTTGAATAATTACTACACTAGCAAGAGATTCTGTAATTGTAGGAATATGAATAAGATCAGTTATCAAGTTGTGCTGTAATTGTTTCAGATGTAGCTGTGACCTGCTAGATCTACAGTCTAGGATTTCTGTAAGTCTGTGGATAGACTGAAAAAGAACAGTTATTTTCTCCTACTTTCTTTTAAAGATTGAAATAGCCCAGAAGCATCCAGATATTTATGCTGTCCCTGTCAAAACACAGAAGTCAGAACAGAACTGGCCCCAGCCTATGAGGTAAGGTGTATCCAGTTTAAAGAATTCTGTATTGATTGTTTCTTTGACCAGCAGGAGGAAAACTGATCTTACCAGTTTTTAATTCATACGAAGAATCCTGCCTTGGTATATCACTTTGCTGGGCCTCAAAGATTAGTGTAAAGGTGGGGCAAAGTTTCAGCGAACTGTTCTTGGTTTTCATTGTTGTTTTTCTTTTCAGCTCATTCACAGTAGTTGAGTTACCTAGGGAGAAATGTGATGTTCTTTTGCTGAAGTATTTGCAGAGCCAGTTTTGTTCCCCAAAAGTATTACTCAGCAGCTTTTCTGCATTCTTGTCCTTTGATGTCCATTCTTCCTGTGCTAGATACTTGATGACGGTTAGTCCAATGCCAAGTATTTTCAGCTTTTCAGAATTGAAGTAAAAAATCTTTCTCTCTTTCCTTGTCTTTCTGTGTTAGCTCCAGACCTCCAGAACCCCAGAAACCTCCTATCAGGCCATATCTAGAGAACCGTGGCACTTACGGCAGTGATGCAGAGGATGAGGAAGAGTACCGTCGGCAGCTCTCAGACCACTCTAAGAAGGGGTATTATGGACAGCCATCCAGATACAGAGACACAGAATTGTAGGCTTGCTAGTATGTGCATGTACAGTGCTCTCTCAAGGTTTCTTACTTCACAGCCAAAGTGGAGCAGTAGTTAGTCTTGATGAGCTATATTTTTATTCGGGCTGGTGTTAGAGGGTACGCTACTCAACTGAGACATATCTATAAGCCGGAACTGGAAGAGTTCATTTTTGGGGATATTATTTTGTTAGGATTAAAGAAAAGAAATCACTATTGCCTGAATGCTGTTGCCTGTTTTATAAGGACCAAATTCTGAAAGTTCGTGTTAATTCTTGATGTTTTCATATTTTAACATAAAACCCCTTTTTTTCCCTTTTAATAATGCTGCCTTTTTTGACTGTTCTGCTGTGTTATGAAAGTATGATCCCAGAGGTACACTTCTTAATGCAATAGAACTAGATTTGAAAGTGTATTTGAAGAACAGTAAGTGCCTTTAACTGTTGGTTTTGACATCTGATAATTGGTGTGAAGCCATAACACACTAAAAGGGGATTAACTATTTTACCTATCTTTTTTTATCAGTTTCATAGTAACGATTTCCCTGCATGTTATTTTTCTAAGTTCATAATGCATATACAATATTTCATAAATACTGACTGCACATAATAAAGGTGCAATTGACTGTGTTGTTGGAAAAGACCAGGATGTGCTTAAACAGAGAAAATGATGTAGAAATTCAATCAGGTATTAAAATTTACACAGACTGCAAATAATAAAGGATATATTCTAGACAAAGCTTGTGTATCTTTTTTTTTAAGAAGTGTTAGTTGCTCATGTGATAAAAAATGTGGTTTTCTGATGCTCTTTTGAATAAAGAGCTAGAATTTTCTTGTTGAAGCAAAGGAAAAGATGCATCTCAGGTGAGATCATCATAGATTAGACTTATAGAAGAGAATCATTTAGGTTGGAAAATACCCTTGATATCATTGAATCCAAGCATTAACCTCACACTGTCATCCACCACTTTACCCCAAATAAGTTCCACATCTATACGTCTTTTAAATACCTCCAGGGATGGTGATGCAACCACTTCCCTGGGCAGGCTGTTCCAGTCCCTGACAACCCCATCACTGAAGAAATTTTTCCTAATATCCAATCTAAACCTCTACTGGCACAACTTGGGGCAGGTTCCTCTCATCCTATCACTTGTTACTTGGGAGAAGAGGCCAACCCCACCTCAATACAACTTCCTTTCAGGTAGTTATAGAGAGGTCTTCTCTCCTCTTAGCCTGTTTTCCAGGCTAAACAACCCCATCCATCAGCTGCTCCTAAGAATTGTGCTCCTGACCTTTCAACAGCTTCATTGCCCTTCTCTGGACATGCTTCAGCACCTCAATGTCCTTGTAGTGAGGGGCCCAGAACTGAACACAGTACTCAAGGTGCAGCCTCACCAGTGCTGAGTACAGGGGCACAATCACTTCCCTATTCCTGCTGGCTGTGCTATTCCTGATACAAGCCAGGATGGCCACTTGGGGACACTCCTGACTCATATTCAGCTGGCTGTTGACCAACGCCCCCAGGTCCTTTTCCTTTGTGATCCAAGTGCAGGACCCAGCACTTGGCCTTTTTGAACCTCATACAATTGGCCTTGGCCAATGATCCAGCTTGTGCGTGTCCCTCGGCAGAGTCTTCCTACCCTCAAGCAGTTCAACACTCCCAGCCTGGTATCATCTGCAAACTTACTTAGGGTGCACTTGATCCCTTCATCCAGATAACTAATAAATATATTAAAGATATCCATGTAAAAATTGAATTAAATACCTAGAAATATGAATACCTAATTACTATAATTTTTTATATCCTTATAAAAATGCTGATACATCACTTTCATTAAGCCTTTTTTTACATTCAGCTAGAGATACTTGTTAGCATTATAACTTTTCCTCTTCCAGCTATATAGGTTTAGTTGTGGATTTATCTGTACTTCAGTACCACACTGTTACCTTTGAAATGGCTTTTCTGTGATTCTAAGCTCTCTACAAATAGAATTTCCAGATTTCTGAAGAATGAGGTAGGAACGGAAAGTCAATGGAGTAACCTTATCTTACAGAGATTTAAACCTGACAGAGACAAGCACTAGAACCAAGTATCACAGGGCTCTGTAATTAATGCATTGAGTGGAAATGCAAATGCAAGGAGATTTAAAAGAATAATAATGAACTAATGTGAACCCCAATACTAATACAAGACACAAAGTTATACTCAGCTGCAGATAGTCACGAACCCTGCACTCCTAACAGTGAGGGCTGACTGCCCAACACTGCCAGCATGACAGCTCTGGTGAGAACATGTTGGTCACAGAAGGTGCAGGCATAGGCATCAGGTGCAGGATGGCTGGGGAGACATATGGGATCCTCTTAGGCTGCCAGCCGTGGTAGAAGAGACCATCCCCACAGACTTCCCAAAATATAGGGAGGGTGATGCACATGCCGTGGAATGCTGGGGTTGGCCAGCTTGGGTCAGCAGCCCTGGGCTTTGCCC
Organism: Apus apus; assembly: GCF_020740795.1. Classification (NCBI taxonomy): domain Eukaryota; kingdom Metazoa; phylum Chordata; class Aves; order Apodiformes; family Apodidae; genus Apus; species Apus apus. The sequence continues at coordinate 36,758,585 of NC_067312.1, read as the reverse complement.
TCTCCTAACCCACTGCACCTGTGTGGTTCAAAAGCTACCCTAGACCTTGGTCACTATGGAAACCTGCATACTGGTGCTGCGTATAAATGAAAACAACACATCTTGTCTCTTGTTCTTACTGGGCTCTGCAGCCTCTCAAATCTATAGCTTCTCTGAACAGAAAAATGATTTCATAAATCTGTCCCAGCAAAACCAGGACAACCTGAGGTCAGCCAGTCTGACTGACAGTAGCACAAGAGATCCTCATCTCCAAGGATGCTCAGATGAGTCACTGATCCAAGGAGAGAGATGATGTGGTGTTTTTTTTATATCTTTTCTTCCCTTAAGGAGACAGAACCCTCCTAGGGATCCTTAAAAGATCCTTCCCTTAAGAATTACAACAATATGGGCACAGGGACAGGCCAGGTGACAGACGATATTATACAAGACCTCCTATCTTTCCACCTGTGTAGAATAGGAGTGGGACGTTTTCCTCAGGGACGGAACCAGGAGCCACAGGTGGCCGAAGTGCAGGCCAAGTGATTCCCATGCCAAAAGGCACAACTCCACAGCACCAGAAGCAGGAAAATCAAGATACCTAATGCAGCTGGAGAACCCTTGCTCTAAAAGGCCCATGGAGGAGTATCCCTGGAGAAGAGTTCTCTGGACAGCCTCAATGGCTCCACAAGACTGCTCTCAGATTATGAGAGCTGTGCTGGACGCTCCAGATGACTCTGCCCAAGTTAGATGCAAAGAAAATTACAAGAAGTGCCACAAAGAGAAAAGAGATCACTCACACTGGAATGGCATGAAGACTTTAAGAAAGCCATTTAAAGTTGCTGCACTTCTTTTATTCACTGTGTCCCAAGAATAGACATTACTAAGAAAGGAAGAGGAACCATCATACTCCTCCTTTCATCTTTCCTTATCCATTTGTGCCCATCGCTACTAGCAGGCAATCTCCTTCTGCCTGCTGGTAGAAAGAAAACTCTCCTACTCCTCCCTCGCCACCTTTCCCATGCCTGTTGAGCCAAGGGAAGGAGGATACTGGCAAAAGCCAGGGCAAATTTGCAAAACCATATCACTTATACTAACATCTGACAGATGTGCACACATCCTTCAAGGCATCAGACAGAAGGTCACAGAAATCAGAAAAGGAAGATGTTCCCATTCCAAACTACTGCGGTGGACAGGAGCACCCTCAGTGCCATAGGTCCCCCCTGATGCCCTGACCCTCTTTGCGCCACACAGCAACCGCTGGAGGCAGCAGGGACACTTCCTCCCGACCTGCCCTTCTCCACCACGGCTACCTTGTGACACTGTTCTGCTTTGCTTCCAGCAAAGTCAACAAGAACAGCCTGAGCTTCTTGCCCATCTGCGCAAGACCTCCCTGGCCATGTCAGGTGCTGAAGGCCAACTAGAGAAGGGCTTGGGGCAGCCAGGGGAGAGTGAGACATGAGCTTCCCGAAAGAGAGGTCACTGCTCCACCTCCTGAACATGGCCTCTTTAAAATGAATGAGGCTGTAGCTCATTCCCTTTCCTCTCCCAGCTGTTTCTGCTCAGCAGCCTGTCTCTGCACTGACCTCTTCTTACTTCTCCAGTCCAAGCTTCCATCTCCCGGAGCATGCTACCCCACTTGGCTGCCTCAGACCTTTCCCATCTTTATTTTCAGGTGGCACTGTCTTGTGCTAGTCATCCTTGTGATGCCAGAGAGGGGAGAAATCCAACCCTGGCCTTTGAATGCATGTTCCCAACCTCTTCCTGTCCTGACCTGTCAAAATGGTCTGATCCAGCTCTTGCTGCTTGTCTCTGTAATTGTGTAACTACAAATGCATCATATATTTGCCCATTTCCTTATGTATTTGCCTCATTTTTTTTGTTCATTTTTAGGGTTATATTTATATGCATTGAATTTTTCCCATTATTATTTTCTATGCTCAAGTATTCTTTATTGCTGTTCTCAAGTTATTCTCCAAGGCTGCCTTTATGCCATTTAGATTTAATAAAAAGCACTATTTCCATGCAAACCTGTCTTTGAAAATGTATGGCTTTTTGAGATAAACAGAAGAGCTTGAAAAGCATTTTTCATTTGGGCACTTGTGGTTTTTCTCTTCATAAAATGGGTGTGAGAGATCCTCCACTTTAAGAAGGCAGCTGCCACTCAGAATAGTCTAGTAATCCTTTAGGAATTAGTTTATTTAAAAAATTCATGCCTTGTGTATTCAAGAGTTTAAAATCCGAGCACACTTTCACGGTAAATGCACATCCAATGTGATAAATCATGAGATATTTCCAGCAATGCACCTGAAGAACCTGTCTATGCCCAGTGGTTTTGGCAGTTCATGTTAATAGACACAGGAACCTTAGTGCAGGCAAAAAGACAGTCCCAGTCTAATTTGCCAATACATTAAAGTAAATATACTTCCAGATAATTTGGTTTACTAGAAAAAGGACTGCAGGTCCTGCTCCTTTTTAAGCAGTTAAAAAAAGGTCCTGACAATGTTTTAATATATTTTTATCATTAAGGCAGCAAATCTTTAGTGACATAATAGAAAGAGTATTTTTTAATTTATTTCTGTGCTTCTAAAGTGTAGGCTATGATAATACCTCTTTGCTGCAACTTCATTGAGGGCTGCTCTGTTAAATTTCCTTTCTGGTAAACTGAATTTGTAGCACTTAGGAGGTTTTTTTTAATTATTAGTTAATACATTTATTTGTAAAATTGTATTTCTAGAAGCAATACTTTGCAAAAGCAAGTATGTAAAAAAGACATGGTTTCAGTCAATTAGTCAGCGTAAGATAAAACATTTACTTGGACTGGGACAGGTCAACAGGACACCAAGAAATCGTTGGCCTAGATGGGAAGGTCACAGGACTTAGATCTTAACTTTTTAATGCAAACTGTAACAGTGATTGTGAATTAAGTTGTAGCATATGAGATAAATGAACTGTGCTTTAATAATTTAAAACTGAGTAAAATATTAATCTTCATGGCAGATTTTGTAGTAAGACAATATATAAATTTCTTAGCTTTATCCATCCACATGGAGAAATTTCAGCTGTAATATTAAACCTGTACTATCTGTTGCAGTCTGACTCTTTTCTCCCTGTTGGAGCAATTTAATGGGACCGCGGGCCTGCAGGCGATGTTCGCCTCTCAGAGGAGCGGCAGCTGCAGTGCCGGCTTTTAGGGTGGAAGGACAACCAACCCCCACCACACCCACGATAAACAGAGTCGATTTAAAGTTTATGAATTGAATGGTTTATTTAAGGGATTTAACAGAATTTAGGGAGAGGAGGTTCAGTAAGGGCAAAGAACAATAAGGGATAACAAAAGAAACTTGGGGTAACACTCCAACTGTGAACGTTTCCCACCCAGCAATACTTGTAAGTGGGGAAGTTTAGGAGAGGAAACCCCAACAGGAGAAGCAGCAAGCAAGCAGTCCAAAGCAAAATGGAGAAACCAGCTGGCATCTATCCCTGTTCATATATAGCTTGTTACATTGTCGTCCCATGTCTCCAATTGGTTCTTTGCTTTCCCTCTGAGCTATTATCCAGTTAGATTCCAAGACCTTGCTGCAGTCTCTGGGTGGAACAGCAACAGTGCTGCGGTTCTCCTGCCGTCACAGGGTTCCCACCTTAGAGTCTGTTTCTTCAGTATGGCCTTGTAGTTGTTGTTCAGTCCATGCTTCAGACAGGGAAGGGTACCAGCCCTCACACTATCCCATTTCTCACTGGCATATGGGCACTTTTGGTTTCTCCTGCCTTTGTCCATCCCAGCAAGAAGCTTGCATCTGGCCAGCCACATGGTCATAGCATGAGAGCAAAGAATACAAGTTTGTACTTTAAGTTTTTGCTCAAAAAAAAAAAAAAAAAAGAAGTAATAACAAAGAGAGAATTTAGATGTATAGGGAGAGGACTGGCAATTTACAGCTGTGGTAGAAAGCATAACAAAGAAAAACTATCTCCTCTCAACATAGGCTGTGCCAGGCTAGCTGGGGAGGAAGCTCTCTTGGGCAGAACTCCTTTGTGGCGTGTCACAGTATAACAGAATTGTCAGAGTTGGGGGGGACCTCTAAAGATCATCTAGTCCAACTCCCTTGCTAAAGCAGGATCTCCTAAAGCACGTCACTTTTGAACTGGGGAGCCCAGAAGTGGACACAGTATTCCAGATGTGGCCTCATCAGGGCAGAGTAGATGGGGTGAACAACCTCCCTCAACCTCTCTTCCACACTCTTCCTTATGCTCCCCAGGATTCCAGTGGCCTTCATGGTGACAAGGGCACACTGCTGGCTCATGGATAATTTACTGTCTACCAGGACTCCCAGATCCTTCCCCTTGGAACTGCTTTCCAGCAGGTCTGTCTCTAACCTACACTGGTGCATGGGGTTCTTCCTCCCAAGGTTCTTCCTTCCCAGGATGTCAACTTGTTAAAATCAGTATGTTTTGAATGAATTAAAGGAGAAAATAACTGTGATAGCTACAGTAGGTGAAATGTTGAATGGAACTGGTTATTTTGATTTCAGGAAGCTGGTGTAATGTTACATGAAGTAATTTAACATGGAGTAGTTATCACAGGCTAAAAGCACACTATGTTGCCTTGCACTGCTTCATTTGCCAACACATACATAGGCTAAACTTAGACATACCACTTGCCTTGTTTCCTGAGATAAGAGAACTCATGTCATAAGGGATAATAAATAGTCATTTTATTCCTCTATCACATTACAAAATAAAATAATAAAAAAAAACTTCTATAAGAGAAGCAATTTGTGGCATTTTAAGGTGTCAGAAAATAAAAAAATTACGCACATGTTTAGCTCCAGTCTTACACTCCTGTAATGAATACAAATATAGCTAGATGACCTTTTAAGGGCAGATTTTTCTTGCATGGACTAGAAAGTCAGACAATATTGGAAATACAACTGTGCTTTGTAAACTCATTTCCTCTTTTCATTGTAAGTTTGAGTGGTCTGTGCTTCAATCACAGGCAGAGAAATAAACAGCAATCTGTGCTGCAGCTTCATATCACTCAGCTACCTCTTCCAGTCATTATTTTGAGTTAACTGTTTGTTTCTTAATTAAGCAATAAAGATAGATGATTAGGGGACTATTATGCTTCACTTAGTGCAATAATCAACAAACTGGCTGAGTGGAGAAAAACCAATTGTTGTCATAAAAACAAACAAACAATCAAAGCCACAAAACACCAACCTCAAAAACTTGAAGGACTAAGTGAAGTGTAACTGTTCTGTGAGGAAGGGTGAACAAATGATCAGTTAACACAGATAAGAGAATAAAATACCTGGACTTACTCTGGCTTTGTAAGAAATCTGTTTTTCCCTCTATAATGTTTGTGACACTCAGGATGGCATCTCCAGCTCCTCATTGAGAGGGAAATGTAAAAAAATTTTTACAAGAGGAAAGAAATAACTTGTGTGTCTGAGAGATAAAATGAAGGTGAAGAAGTTTACCTGTTTAAATCAGAAGGGTTAAGCTCATATAATGATTGCAGTCGGGAAAATAAACATTTGTCTATAATTTTTTGAAATAGCTGTAGTGGTATTTAATATTTTGACTGCGTGAAATAAATTTATAATTTATTTAATTATGATTGTAATATGTATTTACATTCTAGAGCTGTATTTTTGCAAAAGTGATAAATCTCTATGGCCATTTTGCATTTAACACAATAATGCACTTCAGGCCAGTTTTTCAAAAGTAATTAACATTCCCAATAAGTGAAAAGATCTGGTTCTGTGTTATGCACTTGGTATCCCTCTTTGATTGTTCTTACTCTTCTTATTTATAGGTGATGGGAGATTAATTTTTTCCTCACACTGGCAATACATCCAATCCAAGGTCACTTAAGCAACATAAGAGCATACAAGGAGTTTGCTCATATGAATAATTGTTCTCAGCTTAATTTATGACTTTTTAAAGCTTCTCAAATATCTGTGTGCTGAACACAAAGTACAATAATACTACAATAGTATCATAAATCTGCCAACCACAAACCAATGGGTGCAACAACAGAACAAAAATAAGCAGCCAAGTCTCAGACTGAAAACACAATTTATTTGACATCTTCATCAAGACATAACCACCTGCAGACAATTGTCTTTGCAATGCTGTATGCTTGCACAGGAGGCTGGGGAGACAGAAAATGATAGCTTAAGACTAGTTTTCATCCAAATAAAATCCAAGACAGAAGTCAGATTTCCCAGGGTACTGTGCAAGGCCTAACCTTCTCTATTATATGGCGAGAGAAAGCAAATGGCTGAATTTTAGAGTATTTTTTGGCTTCTCTATTGATTCTCTTCCGATTTAATATCAGAACTCAGACCTGTACTCTAACAGCATTGACATTAGTTATGACTCAGTTACTCATATGGGGTTAAAAAGGAGTATTTAATCCAAGTATCTAACCTGTTCCCATGTGAGCATTTGTATTGGCAAGGCACGGCACTTATATCTTCAAGTGAGATCAATGCCTAATTTAATTAGCAGTGTGTATGTATTAAAATACACATATGTATTTCAAAGCTTATACACATTTTATATATATATATATGCACCTATATTTTAATGATAGGACTTTTGTCTTATGAGTTTAAAGGAAGAGAAATAAGGGTGAGGAGAAAGAAAATATTTTCCCCTGAGTGAAAATAGGTAGAGGAAGCTTAACTGAATTCTGGAAGTATAAATCATGTGGAAGAGACAGGATTCAGCAGGTCACTGACCTATTATGAAGAGTATTATTTTATTTCAACATTTCTTCCACTACTAAAACATTGTAGAATAGTAGAATGGTTTGGGTTTGAAGGGACATTAAAGATCATCTATTTCCAACCCCCTGCATGGGCAGGGACACCTCCCACTAGATCAGGCTGCTCAGAGCCCCATCCAACCTGCCCTTGAACACTTCCAGGGATGCAGCCTCCACAACTTCTCTGGGCAACCTGTTCCAGTGTCTCACCACCCTAATAGTGAAGAATTTTTTCACAATGTCTAACCTAAATCTACCCTCCTCCAGTTTTAATCCATTTCCTCTTGTCCTCTTGCTACAATCCCTTGCCAACAGTCCCTCCCCAGCTTTCCTCCCCAGGCTTTCTGGGCTGCAAGTGCACATTCCCTACCCATGTGGAGCTTCTCATCCACCATCACCCCCAAGTCATTCTCCTCTGGACTTTCAATCCTCTGGATTTTCAATCTATTTTCCACCCAGCCTATATTGTGCTTGGGATTGCCCCCACCCAGGTGCAGGTATTTGCACTTGGCCTAGCTGAACTTCATGCATTTTGCATGAGCCAACTTCTTGAGCCTGTCAAGGTCCCTCTGGATGGCATCCCTTCCTTCCAGCATGTCAACCTCACCACACACTTTGGTGTCATCAGCAGACTTGTGGAGGGTGCACTCAATGCCACTGCCCATGTCGCCAACAAAGATGTTGAACAGCACTGGTCCAAGTACTGACCCTTGGAGAACACCACTTGTCACAGGTCTCCATCTGGGTATCAAGCTGTTGATCACATCTCTTCAAGTGACCATCCAGCCAGTTCCTTACCCAACAAGTGGTCCATCCATATCATTCCAGTTTGGATACCAGGATGTCACACAGGCCTGGGTTCCACTCTCTGTAAACCTTGTAAGCTTGGCCAGAAGCTCCTTGCTCATCCATGCAGGCCTCCTGGCACTCCTGCCTGCCTTCCTCTTCATTGGAATTCCTTTCTCCTGAGTATGGAGGAGGTGATCCTTGACTATGGACCAGATTTACTGGGCTTCCCTCCCCTCCGGTGCTTTGTCTCATGGTACCCTACCAAGCAGATCTTTGAAGATACCAAAATCTGTTCTCTTGAAATCAAGGTTAGTGAGTTTGCTTTGCTCCTTCCTTGCTGCCCTAAGCATCCTGAATTCGACCATGTCAGTCACTGCAGCCCAGAATCCCATTAAGTTTTGCATCATCAACCAGCCCATCGCTGTTGGAGAGAACAAGGTCCAGCATAGCACCTTTTCTTGTTGGTTCCTCTACCATTTGGAGGAGGAAGCTGTCATCAATGCACCCCCAGAACTTTCTAGATTTCTGGTGCTTTGCTGTGTCGTCCCTCCAGCAGATAATCCGGGGGGTTGAAATCCCCAAGAGCACCAGGGCCTGTGAGCACGAAACTGCGCTTGTCTGCCCGTAGAGGGCCTCATCTGCTCGTGATGGTCTGGTGGCCTGAAGCAGACCCCCTACTATGATACCTCCTGCAATCTCCTGTACTATGAAGAAATGAAGGATATTTCTGTAGCTTTTTCTTCTAAATTCTCCTTATAATGCCTGTAGAATTTTTGAAGGAGAGGATCTAGGTAGTCTAAGACATATATAACATTCTAATACCCGGTTGAAATTAAACGAATGTGGTTAAAAAAAAAAAAAAAAGACAATGAAGTCATAAAGCAGAAAATGAAAGTGGTAACTGTAAAAAGCATACATAAGGGGGAAAACCTTAAAAACCAAAAAATGATGAAAGAAAACTTCTCATACAGAATAATGAAATTTCAAGATCTGGAGAAAGAGAAGCCCACAAATGACATTCAGAGCATCCCAGCCTGTCTCTCAGAATTTATCCAGAGGAAAGGAGGAACGTTAGAGTTTATCTTTACCATGGGTGCTTTTGGCTTGGTACAATTTGGTCTCATACTGTTGTCCACCATCACCATCTCCAGTCTTCAGTGTAATCACCTTCAACTACAGCAAAGAAAAGTGATTGAGAACAGCCTGCAACTTTTGGACAAAATGGGCAAAACATTTCCTCAACAATGTCTAAGAGAAAAAATGTCCTTCAGTTTTCCTGAGCAGGTTCTAAAGCCCAGGCAGAAAGACACTGTCAAAGTGGCCCTTGAAGAGATCTTCCAACACATTTTCTATATCTTTAGTCAAAACCTGACTCTAGCTGCCTGGGACAGGACAGCTTTGGAACAATTCCAAAATGGAATTTATCAGCAAATTGAGCTATTGGAGGCATGTGTGATCAAGAAGCAGACCCTCTACTTTAAGAGTAAAGAAGTCAACAGGCTGAAACTGAAGAAGTACTTCCAAAAAATAGACTGTTTTCTTAAAGACAAACAACACAACCTTTGCTCCTGGGAAATCAGCCGTGCAGAAATGAGGAAATGTCTTCAGTTGATTGATAAAGTCATATGGAAGCTTAACAACTAAGGTACAAAGATTTTGACCAGATATAACTTAGCTTTAAAACTATTTATGTAGATTATATTTATATGTGTTCTTTGTTCTTGGCAGTGCTTATAGTTAACTTTGATTGGGTTTAAATAATTACATTGCTGAAATGTATTTTTGCAAATGTTATGTATTATTTAATGTAAGTAAATTTTTCCCATGGTAAGCAAGGTGTCTACACCAGCTATAAATTAATCTATATGGCTTTTTAGTGAGGGTTACTCCATAGGAAGGTATAGTAATCTAAGGTCCTTTCTAACCCAAACCACTCTATGATGATTTTATGATTATGACAAATAGTGTCATCCTATGGTGACTTCTGCTGAGAAAATGTGCTGCTACTTTCCATCTAATTTTCAGCTACATATAGAGAATCAAGTATTTGTGAATGGACTACACATTCTTCATCCTGGCTACTGCAATCTCAGACATCACTGTTGAGTTCTGTGTTGGATGCTGCTGCATGAAATTTTCTGCCTCTCTTCCTTTGCTCACAAATTGACACAGAGGAACATAAAGTACTTGGTATCCCAATGGATTTCCCCTCCAAACCACATAGTTTTGAGTAATAATTGCAATATAATTTAACTATTTAAAACTACTTGCAACAAACTGGGCAAAAATCTGCTGTCTATCAGGTCAAGCATGGATTTTACCCTTGGGAAATTGTCCCTGGGTAACTCCATTTCAAATGGTTGTATTTTCTCCAGTCCCTTGCTGTATATTAGTAAGGGGGAAAACAGTTACATCCAAGCTCTGTTATCTAAAGAATATTGGTAAAAATTTAGTAGAAAAAGAAAGAACAAAAAAACAGCTTCAAAACAGAGCTATTTCCCGTGACCAAGACTGATGTATGTTCGGCACAGGCTTCTAGGTCTGGCATAAAGAAGCAGAGGAGAGAAAGCATGGCTGTGGCTCCCAAGGGAGGGTAATGTTAGTTCCAGAGGGATGAAATTGCCAGAGGTAGGTACAAGCATCAGGTGAGGAAACACTTCAGAGTTTCCCCTAATCTCCAGTTATTCAGAAGAGTATTCAATGGGGCGATAATAAAAAAGGTATATCTGAACAAAAACTTGACTGGTAAGAGGAATAGCTATGGTACACCAGATGTCAGGTACCATATCTATGACACAGGTCTCTTTTGCAGGGTGTATATACTCTCCTCTCTATCACTCATGGATGCAAACTAAAGAAGTGACAAGAGACACAGGTATCAGGTCTGAAGCTGAAATACCAGAAATAAAACCAGATGACAACTTCACCATAATCCAGAATAGGAAAGACTGAAGAAACAGAGAAACGCATCAGAGCCATTTTTCCTCCTGGTGACACCCTGCTGCAATTGTTACAGCAAAATTCGTATTTCTTGGGCTTTGTAACTAACGGCACTTGAAAAGACCCTGCTGCGAGACTGTTTCAAATCTTATTTCTGATGCTTGCTTGTTTTTGCATCTCTTCAAGCCTGTGCAATAAAAGGACATTCAGCCTTCCTGCTTTTCTGGTTCTGATATCCTAGGTAGCTTCTGCGATGCAGTAAACTGTTATTGAAATGGCCTAATAATTTCTGAAATTTGGAAATAGCACAAAAGATTTCCAGCTGCCCTCCCCTGAAGGATCCCAGTTTTTATTGCCTCACTTGCCTGCAGCGGGAATATGTTAATGCATGGTCCACTAATTGTTCATAAACTCTCATACCATTAAACTTACTTTTTTCATAACTTTTATAACTTTTCATAACTTTCCATAAAAATCTAATCACCAAATAAAAATATGTTTTGAAATATTTCCATCAACAGGGTACTTCGCTGCACAGAAAAAAAAAAACACGAATGGGCACTAGAGGGCAAAGTGAGATTATAGACAAGTGTAAGAATTGCAGGTGAATGCACGTGTATTTTGGCAAGGACAGGAGCTCATAAAACAGATGTCTTATGTTGGGGGAGAAGACGGGCTGTTCTCCACACCAGAATTTCATTTAAATTACTTTTTGGGCAGCTGTGAGGGAATAGAAATTATTTGTACTGAGACAATGTCTAGAAGTCCCATTTAAAGATGGGGACCCTGGAACAGACATACTTGCACAACAAATAAAAAGAAAAAACAGAAAACCAATATATCTTTGTTTTATTCTTACTTTTTAAAGAAAGGTAAAGGAGCTCTTAAGGCAAAGGAAGAAAGTGGAAGAGTCAGAATATCCTTGCCTCCTTGCCACTGAAACATTTTGGACCAATCTATTTTAGCACCATTCTGTTATCAGGTCAGCTGTATATTACACCCTTGGTTAACTGAAACCATCTGGTATTTCTTTCAGTTAGTGTTTTTCTAGAAGTTAAACAAATGTAGCAAAATACAGTTTTAACATACATTCTTTTAAAATCTAAATGAACAAAATAGTGACTGTGAAGTCTCAAATCCTAGTAAAATATTAGGGTTCTAATTCTAAGGGTGTCAGTCCTCAGTTTTGACTGGCAGAATTAATCTACTTTGCTTTAGAAATAGAATGCAAAGCAAAAAAAAAAAAAAAAAAGGTGAGCAAAGCAATTAAAGATTGCATTTGATACTTTCCAGTAACATGACTGTGCTTTTTAATACAAAAAAATCTTCCTACCAATCCTCATATAGGTAAGGATGAGCCATTTCTATTAGTGCTTCCCATGCTTGGACCAACATGAATAAATCCTGGTAAGGTGCAAGGGCTTTTTCAGCATTGAGGTTTCCTAGCAGAGGAAACTCTAACAAGGAAAGTGAGGACAGTCTTGCTCCTCAGCTGGCTGACATGCTGTTGCCACAGCCCATTCTGCATCCCAGCAGGCAGCTGCAGTGCTGCCCCAGGGCCACCCCACCAAGCCCACCTTGCTTGCAAGCGCAATTTAGGCTCTTCATTAGTTGTGTCCTGGATAAATTCCTATTCTCTCCATACATTAACACTTAAATCCCCAGCTCACATGAACTGGCAACCCTCTGTTTTAATTTCAGGGGGAGCTGAGGATGAAGCAATGGTAGGTGACGAGCTGATAAGCACAGTAAATTTAATGTCCTGCCTCAGTTCTCTCCACAAGAGGCTGCAAGATTGTTTCATTCTTTAAGACCAGCCTTCTAAAGTCAAAGTGCTTGCAATTAAGATCCTTAAGTCACATCACATTTAGCAATGATGTCAATCTTTTAAGCAAATAACTGCTTTTGAAAGTGTCAAGTAAACACAGCTAACACTCACCTCTACAAAATACTTGTTAAAAATATGGTAATGCATTTGCAAAGTCAAAATCCATATTAAAGAGATTAAATACTGAAATTTCAAATAGCATTATCTGCCCCTGCACACCATCTACCACCATGTCTACTCACTGTAATTCTTATTGTCCATTGTATTCCTCTACTTTCTTATCATGGTAGGCCAGAATCTGCACAACTTCCTCTGGACTTAGTTGGATGGAGTACTGTGTGTTACAGTTCATTTTCCCAGAAAGGAAATACCTTGACAGACATCTTTATATAAAATAGAAATTCTTTCTTCTATCAAAAAAACCCCAAACCAGACCTGTTTGGATTCAAATATTTTTTTTTAGATGTTCCACTTTTTTTTTAAGCAATTAACATATTTCTCTTTGAGTGTCTTTGGTTTTGAGGTGGACTCAGTTCTGGCCTCTGTTTTTGGGAAAAGCTCACATTGGCTGTAGCAGATCTTTTATTGTGACTGTATTTTTTTAAAGTTAGAAATAACCTCCTGCTGCTTGTAGTACAATTCAGCTAATGTCCTCAGGACAAGCAATAAATCCTGACAGTGCTACTCACATGTATTTAAGAAGGATTTCTGCTGAATGTTATTACTGGTCATTATAAGTATTCATTATAAGTATTTCAAGATGCCAAAACCTTAATTTTCTATCTTTCTGCTTTTTTTTTTTTTTTTTAAGAAAAAAAAAAAAACCACAACAAAAGAAAAACAGGGCACACCTCCCTCTCCTTTCCAGTTCCCTATATCAGGGTAACAGTCACTATTTGTGCAACCATTAAACTAGAAAATGTCAGAAGCTCTTATCGCAACGTCCGTTATGAGTGACGTGGTAAAGATTAACACCTAAAAAAAGGGAAATCTGCCAGCCCATCAGGCTGTAATTCCTCTTTGTTATTGGATTGGCCCATGGGTCTCATCCAGCAATGAAACTGAGTGCAGTGAACTGGGAAGCACAGAGACTGGAGAAGAAAGACTCATTTCAGAACTGGGTATGTCTTTGATGTTTAGTTAATCTTTTTGCTGTCTCCCTAGCAGAATCAGCGAATTTCTCACTCAGCTGAGAAGAGGCTGGCTGGGAATGAGAAGGAAGGACAGGAACCTTTACTAAAGGATAAAAAAAAAAAAAAAAAAAAAAAAAAAAAAAAAAAAAAAAAAAAAAAGTGAGTGTTGCTATTTACTACACTCTCTGTAAGGAAGTTAATTTGTACAAAAATTGTTACCCTAAAAAATACATTATCTTATGCTTGAATATGTAACTCAGATTCTTTAAGAACAGTAGAACCAGGTTATAACAAACATCCTAAAAAGAAGTCACTCTTTGCATCATAAAATCAAGTTGCTTTCAAGTTGAAATAGTTTTATGAAAATCATAATTAAAGTGTATTACAGAAACACAAAGGTTTGCATTTTTTTTTCTGTACTGAGAGCATAGTCAGTAGTTTCCTACTGATGAGACCTCTGCCTGGCAATTGGGGCAATATCTTGTGGTCTGGGAGATCAATGCTTGAAAAAAATTAATCCCCCAAATCAATTTATTCCTACAGAGTTGTAGAGCTGCTTATGAGTACAAAAATCAAACTAGAGGCCTGAGGACCTGCTCCCTCAAAGACTCCCAGGAAGAACAAGTAAGGAGACTGTCACATCTCCTCCAAGTTACATTTTTCGAAGGTCTGGACAGGAGCTGCTGGAATGCTCTTGTCTGTCTTCCCTTACCCTTCCTTTTGTTCTGCTCCAGCTGCGGGGCAGTGGCAAGGAAATGCCACCAGTCTGCTTTTTCTGAAATACCCCTGCCTGCGTGACAGCTCAGCTGTTCTGAAAGATGCTAAATCCAAAAGGTCACTATGGCCAAAGCCAACCAGATGGGCTGGGATATTTTTTTTCCTCCAAAAGAATTTCTGAACTCCACCCACTTTCACCTGATGAAATTGTAAAGCTAAAAATTCTGCCAGCTCTGTGTCTGTTTGGTGGACTCCTGTGGCACAATGCTTGCTCACCCAGTATGCCTTTCCTCATCCTAAAGCAGCCAGGAACTTCATCTGGTGTGACTTTACTCAGTCAGCTGATGCCAAGTCAGCTCTGGTAAGGCAGGTCTCTGCTGAATTTACAAAACTGTCAGGGTGTGAGGGGCAGGCAGCTGGCACAGTTGCTGCTTCCTCTTTTGCCCAGTTGGAGTGTACAGACAAAAGCCCTGACACTTTTCCCTATTAACTTGCTTGCAGTGTAGAGATGACTTTGCTTCCTTGTCTGCCTCTGCACAGCCTTTCTTTTCTCACGGACAGTGGTAGTCACAGGATGTAAACACCAGCCTGCACTGTACAAATAAATACTTTGCCTGTTAGTGAGACATAAGTGTCCAGCACTGCAGCACATCAGCCCCACGGTCCCCAGGCAGCCCATGATTTACTCTTCTGCTTTAACTGAACTTAGTAATACTGGAGCGTGTGCTTCCAATTAAGCAACTGTTTAGTGTTTAAGTGCTGTGATTTACCAATGCTTAGAGTAGTGTTAATCCACTGTACAAAACACAGGCTTGAATTCAGGTAGCCAAAAAAATCTTATGGATGAAAGGAGACATAAAGTTAACAGGAACATTGAAAATTAATGTGAAGATGCGAGGTTTGTTTTCTTAAAACACATCTGCATATTGGTTTTATACCAAATATTTGGAAACAAAAGCTATGCATAAAAGAAGCAGATGTTTTATCCTGGTGATGTTTCCTATTTGAAGAGAATGAGATTCTTTCCTTATCACATGGAACATTCCGGTGCTGCTGTTAGCTTCTTTCTTAAAGCACTCCCTTGCAATGGTTTCTGGCACAAGCTCTGTGCCCAGACAGAACATATTTTTCCCATATCATGAGGCAGGGAAATGGTGATGCACGGAAACAGTTACAATCTGTTTAGATTTTGAGAAATCCAGGAGATTTAGGCTTAGCATGTGCTGAAGAGTCATGAAGCGTGTTTTAAGAAATGCCAGCAGTTACATACAAGCTATTTTTGATGCTGGTTAAGTAGTCTCTAGGCAGAAGTTTTTCTGTAAGAGAAGCAGCTGGAGTAGAGAAAGAAGTTTACTTATCAAAAATAAGAGCTAGATTTTTTTCCAGGACCTATTCTACTCTTCCTATGTCCAGCTAATGTGTTCCAATATTGCCATTTAATATTTGTTTTAATCTAAATGTCTATGCAGCTTACACAATTGTGAATGTTTTAAACAAAAATCCTTTCTTCAAACCCTGTGTGCTTGGAAGTGTTCCGACTTTGGTCTAGTGTCATAACAGCTTGAGGGCTTGGCATATACCAGCATCATTGCTTCCATTGACATCCATCACTTGTTTCACATACCATCACACCAGGAGACATTTTTCCAGCAAGCAACAGGCCTCCAGTCCACAGGGACAAGGTGCTAAGAAAGGAAAGCCCTCAAAATGCTCCAGTGGAAGGCACCACCTCTTCAGCAGGGGTTGCTTTGCTGTGAAGCCCTACCTGGGACAGGGCAGCACTAGCTGGTGCAAGGTCCCCACATAGTGGCTGCAGGCTGCCCAGACCACCCCAGCTGTCCCCCTGCCTCCAGCCACCATGGAAAGGAACTGGTGGCCAGCTCACAAGTTCCTGCAGATGCACTTGTCATCTGAGGGGGTCTTTAATTTGGCAGCTGCCCACAAGAAGGATTTTGCACATCACAAAGCTAGGTGAGCTTTGTTGCTCTTAGGTGTTTTCCTGATGTTTTAAAAGAGCAGTTCTTCCTGCTGCTGGATCTTGTTACAGTCGTGAGCTCAAATCCTGGCAGTATTAGTCACGCCAGTTGTCCTCCCAGCAACACCAAGTGTGGTAGCTGTTTTGCAAGAGCTATGGGCTGAGCCTTTCAATAGCCATTTGTTTAATTCTTTCACCCTAGATTTAGCACTGGTTTATTATTCCCTCTTGAGAAAGAAATACATTTTCTAGGCTAGAAAAATATGATGGTTCTTGTGCAGTAAAAGTGAGCTGCCACACCAGCAGGGAAATGAGGCATAACTGCATGACCCTGCTGCTAAGGTCCCAGGTGAGAGAGAGAACCAGGAATAAAAAAGGTGTCCCACTGTGTTTGCCAGGAAACCACCCACTTGCCAAGGAGGCATTTGTCACCTCTCCAGGACACCACACGGTACTGAAGATGATCTTGCCAGGAGCTCAACATGACTCACAGTAGGGATGAGACCCAGTAAGGCACATTTTATTCCCCAGACTTTTTGTACTTACACACCACATCTATACTCATTATGTCCTTGGTGACTTCTTCAGTCATAGCATCAAATTTCAAATCTCACCGTAGCTTGGGATGTGGCTTCCACATGAGCACCAGTGGGAAAACTTATTTCTTGGCAGAAGGGAGTTTATCAACATGTTATGACATTCTTCCTCATCTGATTTATGCTGAGATATGCCAAACATACAAGGGCAGAAGTAGAACAGGAGTGGTTTACATCTCTGCTAGTAGTGCCCGTATTTCACAGGGGCAGGAATAAATAGTCATTTCTAGGTTAGGAACTGGAAAATTCTTTACTCTATCTAAGTAATTTAAAGTGCTCCAGTTATGCAATGCTCCCAGCCTTCTAATTTGAAAGCCTTGTTAGCATTGTTGCAGGTACTGAAGATTGAAACAGAAGAGAAAAACAAATTTTTAGATTTTACATTTATTCTGCAATAATCCCTCAAAATACTGCTCGGGGTTGAGACATAGTTGGTGGCATTTACAGACTGACTTACTGGTACAACAGCAAGAAACCAATTTAGGATAGGTTAGTTTAGGTGAGGTTATGCTAAGCTTGGCTAGACTAGGCTGGGTAAGAAGCCGCGCAAATGGAGCGGAGACATCTGGAGTTAGAAACTCCCTTCTCGGGACGTGCAGTCTTGTTCCTGCTCAGCGCTACACGCGGTGACGTCGTGGGGTGGGGGAAGAGGGAAGAGGAGGGGTGATCTAACCAACAGATGTTGCAGCTGTAGAGAGAGAAAAGAAGGTTAGGAGCGGGAGCTGCCACCCGACCCCTGCAACAGGTAATACCTCTTGAGCACAGGTGACCTAGACGGCTCAGATGTGAAAAGGGTAAAATAAAATGGGGTGGGATATGCCTGAGGGAGAAAAGCACATTTTTTTGTACTCAGCCGCTTTCTTCTTCCTGAGCTAGAGTGCTTGCAGTTTGTCACCGGGGTGGAAGGGGTAGAAGTTCAGACCAGTATGATTTTAAAGGAAACCGTGTCAGCAAAGGGACTTTTCTAGCAGACGTTTCCTACAGTAAAAACAAACAAACAAATAAATAATTTAAAAAAAAATAAGAGAGGAACATCGCCCTCTGGTTGCAGCGCGAGGGCTGCTTCCTCCTGTGCGGCCAGCCCGGCTGGTTGCACGGGAAGGCAGCAGAGTGCTCTGGCTCTGGAGGCAGGGAAGTGCTCAGCTCATGTTCGTCTGGGTGGGACCCCCGCAGGAGGGAGCAGAGGGTGGCCTTCATCCTGGCACCTTGCAAGGGACACCATGCTGGGGAAAGGGCTGCCCTGAGCTGGGTGCTGCTGCTATGCTAGGTGTGACCTTAGCTCAAGGGGTACATGGTCCTGACCACATTTCAGACACTGAGGGAACTACCTCCTTGCTTACCGCAGGTGACAGCTTCCAGAGATACGCTGAACACTTCATGCTTAAAAAAATTTAAAATGCAACAATTGAGTGTTTTTTCTGCCTGTGGAAATACATCAGGTTTTGTAAGCTAAAACTGTATCATAGAATCATAGAATGGTTTGCACTGGAAGGGTTTGCACTTAAAGATCATCTAGTTCCAAACCCCTGCATGGGCAGGGACACCTTCCACTAGATCAGGTTGCTCAAAGCCCAGTCCAGCCTGCCCTTGAACACTTCCAGTGATGGGGCTTCCACAACTTCCCTGAGCAACCTGTTCCAGTGCCTCACCTCCCTCGTAGTGAAGAATTTCCTCACAATGTCTAACCTAAATCTCCCCTCTTCCAGTTCTGATCCATTACCCCTTGGCCTCTCACTGCAGGCCCTTGCAAACAGTCCCTCCACAGCTTTCCTTGTAGCCCCTTCAGGTACTGGAAGGCTGCTCTAAGGTCTCCCTGGAGCCTTCTCCTCTCCAGGTGAACCCCAGCTCTCTCAGCCTGTCCTCATAGGATAGGTGCTCCAGCCCTTTGATTGTCTTTATGGCCCTTCTCTGAACTTTCTCCATGAGCTCTATGTCCTGCTTATGTTGGGGGCTCCAGAATTGGACATAGTACTGCAGGTGGGAGTACTCTTACGAGAGCCAAATCAAGGAGGAGAATCACCTCCCTTGACCTACTGACCATGCTTCTTTTGAGGTAGCTCTGCTGGTGGAAAAAAAAAAAAAAAAAAAAAAAGAAAAAGGAAAAGAAGGTGTTTGGGACTATGCTGTTGTGTGTACTAGTTCTGAGTGGTCTTGTATTTCATCTAGTTTCCTAGATTTTGAGCCCAGAGAGAAAGCAGATAAAGTTTTCCACTAAACCAGTTTGATTCTAAATATGATTAATGCATCCCTAGCATTTCAATGTATTTTAACTGACAGGTGGAACTGACAAAAGACTATTCGTCCAGGCTTCTGGGTCTCTCTGCTTCAAGACCCCTGTCTGTTTCTTTCTCCTGCCATCAGTGCAGGCAGAGTACTGAAATGTGCCATGATCCCTCAGTGCCTCCAGATGAAAGCAACCTGCAAGTGTTAAAGCAGATCACATGACAAGGAATAAATGCAGCAGACAATCCATTTTGCAAGCCAGGCATCAGTGAGGCTGTCACAATCCGGTATTCGGATACGTGGCAATTTTTTACGGTCTTGCCAGGACAAAGCAAAGATAACGCAACATCAGGTGCACAAAGAGGCACCGGGGCTGGCGTGCGGTCTTCCGAGAGATGGGGCAGAACCCCCTTGCTTTCTAACACTCCTCACCACAGTGGGAGGCTGGGATGGCTGGATTCTGCCTTCCCTCCCCTGGGATGAGCCACACGGCAGCTGCTCCCTTTGTTGCCCAGCAGGACCTGAGAAGAAGTTTAAAGGTGATCCCAAATGGTGAAATTAAGATGCAAACGAGGTCAGATGTCACGCACACAACAAACTTTTATTAGAGTAACACAGCAAAGTCCCTAGAGCAGATAGGACAGGGAGGAAAACAGAGACCGAAAAGAAAGAAGAAAGCAGAGATACAGAGGACAGCAAGAGAGAGCATAGTTACCACCACAGTCCAGCGATGTCGTCGGTGGGGAAGTGGTTCCTGGTGGGGAAGTGCTTAAAATGCACCAATACTGTCCCAGATTTTTATACAGTTCTTGCCCACTGCACCCCCACTTTTCTCCCTGAATCAGGAAAAAAAAATCCTTCTATCTTCTCCAGTGCTCCTCTGAGATAGGAGGGGGGTAGGTATGGCTCCAGGGCTATGTCCTGCAGATTGTCTTTGTTTGGCTGTTAAGACCAGCCATTTCAAAGAGGAGGTTGAGACAGCTGGCACCACAGGATTAGTTTATTGCAGCGGAGTTTCGGTCCTAGGAAGTGGCTTGAGACTGGCACTCTGCCTTGTCCTGTTAAGTCAGTGGTTTTCATGAGGTATCAGGGCCTGGTTATCACTGGATATTCTGCTTCCAGCACCAGCTGTAGAACTCCTTTGTCTCCGATCTCAGCATGTCCCACACTAAACTCCCCAGTTCTCAGGTACTCGTCACAGGAGGGGAAGCAAAACGGTTGGGTGGGTTGCTGAGACGTCTCTTTAGTCCATCAGCAAATGTCATTTAACTCTCAGATGCCACAAGACAGACAACAGATACCCTGAGTGCCACAGTCCATCACTTATCTCTTGGATTGTTCGAGACAAGCACTATACATCCTGAATGCCACAGAGGCTAAGCAAGGTTTGTAGAGACAGCAAGTCTGGGGCAGGGTGAGGAACTGAGCAGCTGCCCAGTGCATTGCTAGTCAGTGTTTTGTCTGCAAGGGAGCTGCAGAAGCAGGCTCTGTGAAGTAAAAGTGGAATGATGCCTGCTGTGAACTGAGGGGAGCAGGAACTCTAACTAGATCCTGTCTCTTCTGCCAGTGACCTTTCAAATAGGAGCAGATGGCTGAATTTTATAGTGTGACACAAAACTGTTACGACGGTGAAACAGGTTTTCCTCAGTCTCCTTCTGGTTCTCTAGATAAAGAAAATAGCCTTTGGATGAGAAAGACCTTAGATAAAAGTTACATTTCAGTTTCCTTTGATTACACCAAAATCACCTTTTATTCTCTACAGATTTGTTCACCTCTTTCAAAGGCTTCTGTTTGGTCTTAGGTACCTTTTGTATGGGGACTAGCAGTCAAATGAAATCCCATTTTGAGATCCAAGCTGGCCCTTCACAGTGGAGAGCATCACCAAGTGAAGGAGCTGTGCTGCTCGCAGCTCTAGGGCCAGGATTGGTCCCCCGGGTGACACCAGCATGCTGCCCAACAGCACATCTCTGCACTTCACTGGGAATGTGGGCCCCTCTACAAATGCCAACAATGTGTATACATTCAAGCAGTTGGCAGTACATTTTAAAGATGGTGAGTTCTAACATGCAATGGCTGCCATATTGCTGAAACACTAAAGTGAATCTGCATTTACAAAGGTCCTCTTGCTTGGCCCTGTTGTTTCAAGATTAAGCAGTTTAAGAATTGTAAAGACAACAATTTGCTAGCCAGTCAATGAATGAAGTGTTTGGAAAATAAGCCTTCATCACTGAAAGACAAGTTCTGAGGATGAGAGACGGATGTAGGCAACTGAACTTCAGAAGAAGAGAGAAACCACATGCTCAGCCTGCATCCCGTGCAAAGCCCACATTAGCAGTATCAGAACTAAGAGATGGGTGGAGGTGCTGACTGGAAAGCCTTAACATTTTTAGAACTGTTCCTGTAACTTTCATACCCATTACAGTAATTCATAACTATCCAATAATAAGTTTGTTTCTTAAATCAGAACAATGTTCTTAATTTTTTGCCTTTTTGTAATGTACTGTGTCCCATCTTTTATTATTACCACAAGAGAGAACAAAGTGTCATTCAACAGTAAAGCAAATGGAATTTTGGGTCAATATTTAGAGAGGTAACTGGACTTCAGTCCAATTCAGTTGTGTAATAATTTCCCCAAAATGAATGCTTATGGAAGATAATCCTTTGGGTCCTCCTATGTCATATTTTCATAGTATCAAAGGGCACTGAAGTCTCTTAGGAGGTGAATTATGCCAACAAATCTTTCTGTGCTTATCAAAGTGATGATATGAATAGCAGTCATCCTGCATAACAGGAAGAGAGGAAGAAAGGCATTTTCTTTGACCTCCCTAGGACATACTTAAATGAAAAATTTAGAAGATCAGTTTATCTGGATCAATTTACAGAAGTGTGTGTTGTTATTTATAGTCTTACTCCAATGCTGGGAATGAAATGTATGTATTTATCATATTTGGATATTTCTAAACACTGAAGTTCCCTGTACATATAATGCACATAAGCAACTGAAATAATGTTTAATGGCACAGATATACCACATTAACACAGTGGATCAAGGGGCAGCTTAAAGAATTCTTACTACTTACTGGGGCAGGAAATTAACTGGTCAAACACCGGAGATAAATTCTAGTACAAAATTTAAAATACGTTATCCTAAAAGGTAGAAAAAGGTAGACAGTAGACAGTCTTTTTCATGCTCAGAGGACAGGCAATCCCCTCTTTCTGGTATAATAATAAGAAAATACATTTATGGGAAAGGGAAATGAAGTATCTCCAGAGCCCATTAAGTTTTGCAAAAAGTCATGTTACTTATGAAATTTAGGTTAGACTACCTATGAAAGTTAGTCTGCTCCAGCAGGAGAAGATTAACTTTATTAAATGCAACTTGAAACACAGGCTGTGCAGAAAGACAAAGACACTAATGTTTATCTGAGAAGCACAGAGTAAGTTGGTTAAATATATCCTTCAGACTGCCTCAAATAAAAGCAGGTTGAATTGTGGCTTTCTGTTCCATTTATTCATCTATGTTTTTACAAATACTTACAACTATGCTGTCTGTGGGAGAAACTGCAAATTATTTGCATTATAAGCTGTCTGGAGGGCAAGACATGATAAACTTCACCCAGATGCAGCATAAACCTCAAATAGGGCTAGTTCTGCAGGAGTCCAGGGACCTCAGCAGGGCTGCAGTGGGTGTTAACCCAGCAGTCCCTCGTGCCTGGTCAGCTGTCAAGGCAGAGACAAGCCTTGACAGCTTGAATGCAGCACTGCATGTAATGTCTTTATTTAGTTACTTTGTCCTCTGGAGGTTCAAATGTCATTGTATGGCCACAGATCACCCTCAACACTGGTGAGAGGTCAGAATTTTTTTCTGGGTATAGCCTAGGTATGCCAACAAAGGGAGGCTTTGATCCGTTAGGGAGAGTACTGCCCTGTGACCACTGACAGACACAGACAACTTTCCCTGGTCCATTTACATTTCAGCCATTTTTCTTTCATCTACTAACATGTCCCATGGGGGTGTAATTTCTACAGATCAGAAAGCTTGCATGTTGCAGTAAGTCATACCGTATGCTTTGTCATTTTCACCTCCACAGCTTCACCATGAACACCTACCTCTTTGTGTATGACTTAATGCAATTCTGTGGACATTCCTGGATATTTACAAATATGATCATCCGGTTCATGTCATTTGGAAAAGGTAGGATTCCTCCTGCATTTTCCTTAAACTTTTTAAGAGGTAACAACACAGAGAAACATGAAATTAGATATGAAGTTAGGATTCTGAATAGGTGCACCTCCAATACCAAGTGCTATAATTTCAATTAGAAAAATATTTTCATTTCTTCTGTTAGAAAGGATGAACAAATTAGTGGTACCTATGTTCTTGTATCACATCAGGAATGAAGCCCTTGTTTTACTAATGAGCTTTAATATTAAGCAGCATGCTAGTAACATTCGATTTAGACATAGATCTAAAGGCGACTAGGTCCAGTCATTATGGTGAATATTGACCTTACTGAGGCCACTAGGAAGGAGTATCTTTGTGGTTATTGCACATGACTCTCTGTCTCCAAAAACATTACAACATAGTGCTTTTTCCCTTGCCTCAGGTTAAGGCACAAGAATAGAAAATCAGTGACTAGAAATTTAAAGTTATTTATAATGGTAGACAGTTATAGGTACATAAAATGCCTGCTTTGTGGTCTATTTGATTTAGAAAGTGCCGTGAGTACAGATACAGGCAGGAACTCAACATCTCATGTTTAGACATTCCCCATACATTTCCTCAACATTTCCTCATATTTAGAAATATCTTAAAGCAGTAACTTTGAACCAGCCCTTGCCAGTGCACTGAGTATAGGAGATCCCATTCTTTTCTCAGCTTCCTGCCTCTGTGTCAGAGCCACACACAGGGAATGGGCTGCCTCCTCCTGTCCCCAAAGCTTGCTTCTGCCACCCAAAAATCTGGTATTGTGTGAACTTTATTTCATGTCATAGGGCAGGAGCAAACCCAGTGGCTAGTCCAGACTTTCACTATACAACCACCCTCTAATTTTCCTCTTCACTTTGTCTGTAGATTCCATGGTCGACACATTTTACTCCATAGGACTTGTAATGCGCCTTTGCCAGTTGTTATCTATACTGGAGATCCTACACATCATTATTGGCATTGATAAAAGCCGTCTCTTCCCCAGATTTTTGCAGGTAAGTCCATTTCTCAAGACTCTCCTTCCACAGCCTACTCACTGCAGCCATGGCTGCCCCTGGGCACAAGCCCAGGCTGAGCTACCCTGAATGGTCCACCTGCACTCTTCCTCAGGACACTTGATCTGCTATTGGTTTGTAAAATGCAGAGACTCAGAACTAGGTTGGGAAAGAGCTGCTCTCTCAGCTTTTTTCTTTCTTGAGTGGAACTAAACAGTGAGCACCCCACATCCAGCCCACAACACCAGGGACCTGGATGATGTCCAGAAATGGGCAGATCCCATTTCTAGGGTGCCATAGGTGGCTGAGGATGGATACTACCCCCCCCAGCCAAGTTGTTTACTGCCAAAAAATGACATTTCAGAGCCTAAATTTCAGTAGTTAATCCTTTTCCATGCCATTTCTTTACTTAAAAGAGCACATTTATTTTGTAGACAAGCACAAGACAAGATTTTGTGGCATAGCAAAGGGATGGCAGAGGGAAAACCACCAGCACATCAAGCATCGTGAAACAGGGTTTGCTGGCAGTCATGGAGTGTGGAAGGAAAAGAATTGAATAAGAAAGAGAAATTAAGGGACTGAAGAAAAATTAATGCTGGCAGGGGAAAAAAAAGATAATTCATATTCTTACTCTAAGGGTCTCTGCCCTCTCAAGCCCAGACATGGGGAGACTATGGCAACATGCACAGGTTCTGATGCTGTTAAGGGGTTTACAGGACGTATATTCAGCTGTAGGCAGGAAAAAGATCACATGCTATAGCAATAAACAAAATGATGCTCTGACATTTTCCTTGCCACACTCTTGCTTTCTGGTGGGAGTTAATATGAGGTTTTGGTATTTTTCTTAATACATTGGAAAAAGTCAAAATGTTGGCTTGAGTTTACCTTCAAACCTTTCCAATCCTTAGTATTTGAATAATGGTGAAACTGGTACTACTCTCAGCATTCAGAAGGTAGCATACTAAGAGTAGCTAGTTACGTTTTTAGATTTCTGGATAGCCCATTTTTGTCAAATGACGTATTACATGGGTGAAGATGTTCCTCTTTTTAAATCTCCATGAGAAATTGATTGACTAATTCAGATCTCTGTTAATTATGCTGCTCACTAAGTATGGTAGCACATCTGTCAAAATGCAATTAACTGTTTTTTCCCCCTGCCTAAACCTTTGTGCTTTTACACTAATCCGGGGAAGGAAAAAAAAAAAAAGTATCCTATCTAATGTATCCTGTAACAAATCTCATGGCATCTCTTGGAGAGAAGACCAGCCTGCCAGTGCTAAAAGTCTTAATTAAAACAAGGCTTGTCCAGGCAGAGTTCACACATTCCCCAGCTGTGGTGTAGTTCCTTTCCTACCCAGCCCCATAGAAGCAGAGATTAGGGAAGCTTGCACAAACACTGCACTGTGTCGCCCCAAAAGATACTGGATGTGTAGAAATGGATATTCTGAGCAAGAGAACTCTTCTCTTCTTGGGCAGTGCAACTGCCACAATGCTTTCTAGGGCAGCATGGAGAAGCTCAGCTGGGAAAAATACAGTACTTTGACTCCAAACTTGTGCCTCTCAACAAAGATAGCTTTAGATCATTATTTGGTTTTTTACCAGTATTCTGTCACGACAAACACTCTTGCCTTGATGGTAGTCAGTATTCTCATGCTGTCCAAGCAAGGTGTACAGACTCTTCAGTGTAGACTCTGCTTTCACTTGCGTTGCCCTGCTTTTGCTGTGAGAGTCCGGGCTAAGCAGTTGTGTGCCAACAGTATTCCCATGTGCCTTACCATGCTTTTCTCCCTGCCATTTAAGGAAAAAAACAAAACATATATATATATATATATATAAATAAATATATGTATATACACACACACACACATTCTCCATAATTAACTGAATAGGAACAACTTGAGATGCTTACCTTACTGCACCCCACTGGACTACCGCACATAGTAAGGACACTGGTAAAGCTGCAAGAATTTGATAGTGGCTGCCCTGTTCTGCTGGGCCCTGTTCTGCATTTCCACCACCTGTTCTGACTCCATGCTTAAAAGATATGCCTAGATGTGTCCCTCAGGCCATGCACACATATGCATGTCCACACTCAAGCTCACCTCAGGTGATGTCTAGAATGACAGAACAGGTGGCTGTGGCAATGTCAAGGAGGCACATGGGTGGAGTTGATGCCACCTTGAATAAAACAAGCTGTGAAAACAGCTCTTTGGTGGTTGGTTGTTTTTGTAGGCATTATAGCAGCAAGAAGCCTTATGCAGAGTTTAAATAAAGGATTTCTGTCTACCATGACACCCATTTATAATGGTTTAGTAACATTTACAAGGAACACTTTGAGATAAACATTATGGATACTGGAAAGGCAATCTCAGAGGTGTTTTCTGGAAAAACCCATTCAGGATGTCCTTATTGAGAGTCAAAGCCTCAGCCATCAGGCACCTGAGAAAGCTTGGGTAGGCCAAGGCCATGTCATACCATGAAAGACAAATCCTGCATGATAGATGCTCTGGAAGAAGGGAAGAAAAGAGGAGCCACAAGGTTGGTGCAAAGGGCTGCAGGGCATTTGCAGCCTGCATGATCGAGGGGAGGACAGGAGAATGTGTCGTGCAGTAGTTAATGGACAACAGATTTAGTATTATTTATTATATTTAGTGGATAATGACATTTAGTACTCTGGCCAGGGAGTAAAGGCTGATGGGTTTGGTACTTCAGAAAGGAAGAGAGTAGGAAGGCTGTAAGAAAGAACCGGTGGTTTTGTGAACAAAACACTGATTCTTCATCCTGTGCAAACAGGATTGGATTTACCAGACCAAAAGCTGTGTAGTATGCCTTTGTGGTTAATTCTTACAGTATTCTAAATATTTAGTAGCATTCTTTTTTCTTCTCTTCTCTTCTCTTCTCTTCTCTTCTCTTCTCTTCTCTTCTCTTCTCTTCTCTTCTCTTCTCTTCTCTTCTCTTCTCTTTTCTCTTCTCTTCTCTTTTCTCCTCTCCTCTCCTCTCCTCTCCTCTCCTCTCCTCTCCTCTCCTCTCCTCTCCTCTCCTCTCCTCTCCTCTCCTCTCCTCTCCTCTCCTCTCCTCTCCTCTCCTCTCCTCTCCTCTCCTCTCCTCTCCTCTCCTCTCCTCTCCTCTCCTCTCCTCTCCTCTCCTCTCCTCTCCTCTCCTCTCCTCTCCTCTCCTCTCCTCTTCTTTTTTTTCAACAGTCACTCAATCAAATAGCTAGGTAAAGGTTTCGGGTACCAAGTATGATACTGCACAGTCACGGTTTTTAAAAGTGGAAGTGAATTTGCTGCCTGCTCCTGCCCTAACCTCACTAGTCTAATTTTCTCAGTTTCACTTACTTGCTTCAAATGCCCAGGCTGCCTTGTGGAAATTCATGCCGTTCTACAGAACTTGCTGTATCCTGTGAGAGACCAGTTCTGGGAGAGAAAGGAAATTCCAGATTGATTTTAACACATAAAACAAGAAGAAATGAAAAATGAAACCATTGTATTTATGCTTTTTGAGGTGTCAGCACATACTTCCTTTTTATGAATATGAAAACATAGGACTTCTAGTTTGTCTTTGTTTAAAAAGCAAGAGGGTAGCAACAGACAATACTCTACTTTCATTCATGCAAGGACTGATGGTCCATAGAAGAAATGATGTGTGGCTGAGCAGCAGCACATGCTTGTATGTGTTTGTGTATCTATGTGTATGTGTATACACACACGCATACATACATATGTGTATATTTATATATGTACATGATTCCATGTATATATGTATATAGATGTGTGTGTATAGGGGCACAATATCCACAATGACTGAATTCTCCAATTCTTCAAATACCATCCTGCCCTGCCACTTGCTGAAAAGGTCCCAGCCTCTGACTAAGCCCTGCATCTGCCTTCAATTTGTATGGGCTACCTAAAGGCATGAGCACTCTGAAAGAAAAGAGCACCATGTCTTGTAGGGGAGTAAAGGCAAGAAGGCAGGCAACCTCCCTATTTGCACAGAAAAGAGGTCTCTGCACTGTCTGTCCTTATGAGGACATCACAGTTGCCCTGAGCACCCAGGAGTATGTCCTGCCTGCAGATGAGCTCCTGAGCAAGGCAGTTTTCTGTTCCGGCCTCTGCTGGCTGCTTCTTGCATCCCATCACTTGCTTGCTAAGGCTGCAGTCCAACAGGAACAGAAGACCTGCTTTTTGTCAAGTCCACTTCCCTGCTCTTGCATGTGCTTAACCTACTTTACACAGTGTGATTACTGACTTCATCATCAGCAACTAGTGATGGCGAGTGCCTCCATTGCTCCAATTCCTAAATGTGAAACCTCTGATGGAGGAAATCTGGTGAGCCCCAGACAGGTGATACTCACTGCCTGTTGTGCATCTACTTGTGTCCTGGGGACAGAAGGAAATCCACAGCCTCTTCTACTCCCAGACCACGTGGCTGAATTGTGGGTCTCCATTGCCACTCTGTCTCATTAGCCAGTCATCCTTTTCAAAGTGGAGATGGTAGGTACCTGTCTACTGCTTATCCTTCTAGCTCATTGAAATAGGATAAGCTACTGATCATTTGACCTGTGCTGTTTTGTAGCACTTTTCCACCCAGCCACCTTCTCGAAGAAGTGACTGTTTTAAAAATCTGCCAGCTCTTGCAAGTAAAAACATGTCTACCTTTTTCATTGTAATGATAAATCTTTGATCTCTAGGTGAAACAATTCCTCGTGGCAGTTCACAGAATCTTAAAATCACTGGAGTTGGAAGGCACCTCTAGAGATCATCTAGTCCAACCCCTCTGCTAAAGCAGGATTGCCTAGAGCACATTACACAGGATTGCATATCTCTCCTATTAACAATACTGCAGCACTCTTTCCCCACATCCCAGACTAATTTTAGGGACAACAGCAAAATGCCTGCACCACCTTTACCACTCTTCACTGAATCTAACTCAGGCTCTGTTTTATTTATTCTCTCCAACACACAATCCCATACAATGCTGACACTGCTTTTACCTTTGTTTTGATTTCCCTCTGGTGATGGTTGTCCCACCATGCTTCTGCTATCACTGTCATATCTGGTTTCAGATCCTGCCAGATAGTTCCAGTTCCCCCATTTTCTTGCTAGGTTCCTCAGCATCAGTGTACAAACACAGGACTTAATACCTCTCATACTCTTGTTTCCTGGCCTGTCTTGTACAGAAGTCTGTCAACATCTGACCTTCTTAGAAATCAGTTCCTCAGTTGGGGACCTGTGGGATCAGGAGCACAAGACGTCAGCCATGGCAGGGTGACAGGCTAAAAAACCATGCTTATCTGTTGTGGTCCCTCAGTGCTTTTCAAGACAAGGAACCATATCCCTAGGGGATGGACATGCCCTCTTTCTGTATGAAAAATTGCTCTCACGTAATTTTGCTGAATAGTGAAGTGATGGCTGCTTTATCAGACATATGTGGTTTGTAAAAAAACTCTGTAGCCAGAATGTTCCACACAGGAAACAGTAAATGTTATGCAGCAAAACTACTGCACTAACTATCTGAGAGGCCGAGATCTTATTTCGTTTAAGGGACAAGTAAGGTGAATGGGGAAACCAGTGAAGAATGACTGTGCTTATAAATCCACCTGGTTAATCCATTTACGTTTTATGACTTTGCATTGACTTGACATCTCAAACCCATAAAATCATTAAACATAAGGTACCTTATGGAAGAGACAGCAGTGGGTATAAAAAAACCCCAAAACAATAATGAAGCTATACTGATTCATACCAACTGAACAGAGGCCTGTTTTCTCCTTCAAAACTTTCAAACAGAGGGTAGATCAGAGTGAACTGGTACTGTTCTGGGGGAGTTTCACAAGCACCTGTTGGCAGTACTGAATATTACAGATATATTTATTTTACAGGGCATGGCATGGATACTGATTGGAAGCTTGTCCAAGAAAGCTGCAAAAAGACACTCTTGTTTTTACTTTCTAGAATTTTAATATAAACACTCTATTTTTTTGAGCTGGAGACACTGCCTATTTAAAGCACTTTCATGTGTTCTCATCTGTAAAGGCATACCTTATGCGTTAGATAAAGTATATGTTGTGAGTGAGGTAAGAGTCAACCACTATAAAAATGTTATTACATAAATATTACGGCAATGATTCATAGAAATGACAAGCTTAAACCCATTTCTCCTAGCCAGGTCTAAGAAGGGAAGAAAAGGAATTCTACTTTTTCTCCTCTTTTCTTCAAATCTTATGTGAGCAAGATTCCGTGGGATGCAGCCTTCCAAGCTATGGAAAGCAGAGCTGGGACTGTGACATTAGCACCATCAGATGTACTTCCCACCCAAGGATCCTGTCTTGCCACAGCCTCCCAAGCAGGAACGACACTTACCCTGCTGGTCCTTCAGGCACCAGGGTGCAGTGGAAGTCCTTCCTCCCACGACCTTAGCTGGCTCATCCACAGGTTCCCTGGGCCACAACCTCAAGTCATGCCCACTGGCAAGCATGGCAATCCTTTACCATAGCAGATTCTGCAGCCAACTGTGCTGCAACCAGCAGTTTCCAGTTCCCTAAGCTGGAGGCTAATGGGGTCTTGAGCAAAAGCAGTTCAAGAAACGAAACATTCACTGGACCATGTGTGTAGAGCAAACTGGGTTAATCTGTGGCCTCTTATTTTGCCAAAATGGCACAGAAATGAGAGCTGCAGAATGTGCTACCTGAATTCACAATTCTTTTTTGTTTTTAGATCACTGAGAGATTAATTGTTTTATTTGTCGTGATCAACAGTCAGGAAGAGGTTCAAGGGAAATACATCGTGTGTGTTTTATTTTTCCTTTGGAATTTACTCGATGTGGTCAGGTAAGGAGTTAACGGTGAAACCATGAGGGAAAAAATGGGTCATTCTTGTGGGCAGCATCCCACCCCAACTGTACTGCAGGCTGATTTCATTATTTCAGAATTGGTGGAAAAGTATACTATCGTTTTTAAATAAAAGATTGGATTTAACAGCTACTTACAAATTTTTTTTAAAATCTGCACTTAATCAGAGCAGGGAGCACATATCAAATTAAGAAGCATTTTAATAAGACATAGCCCTCATGACAACCTCTGTGTGGGAGGAAGATGTTTATATTTTTTTTTTCCCCCCAGCTATTTTTTTTTTTTCTGTTATTTTAAAAACATTACTTTGAAGTCTGACTGGGGAATATGGATTTAGGAAGCAAAGGAAATGTATATTATAAAAGCAATCTGAAAAAGGAAAGCATCAGGTGGGATGGATAAGAAGTATTTTGAGTCAGCTTTGAAGTATTGAATGAAGTACTACATGTGTTAATAAACTACTGTGTTTATTAAATATTTGGATTATTGCTCCATTTCTTTTTGAAGTTTGTAAAGCTATAATAGAACCTGCTCTCAAATGCAAGGGTTCTGTGCAGCTGCAGAGAGGCCAAAATTGTAAACAGTACTGGCTGTAAAGTCCTCTCAGCGCATAGTAGTCCTATCAATGCATCATCTTTTTCTACCACTGCTAAAGAACCCTGTCCAGCATCATTGCAGTAACAGCAGCTGTTTAATGGGCAAGATACTGTGGTCTATAGCAGCAAATGACCTATTCAAATAATAACACACAGTACTACAGATACAGATTTAAAATTTTTACCTGACCTATTTTACTGCATCGGTGCCATGTCCTAGCATCTCAAAGAATTAAGTAATGTCTAAAACCTGCCCCATCCCTTAGCCAGCTAATCTTGAAGGCCTTCCCCCTAGTTCTTCATGAACATAAATAGCCTGTGCATTTTGGTTAATGATACTCTAAGAGAAATTCTGCAAGGTTTTCTGTATCTGATCTTTCCTGCTTATACCAAGGTATAAGGTATGTAGAGAGGGAGTAGCTGTTTCCTTTTTGAATTGAGATAAAGCCTTAAAAGAAGCAGTAATAAAAAAATTGAGACAATCCTGAGGTTGCAGAGGGCAAATTTGAGAGAAAATGATACATTTCTAGCCTATCAAACAGTTCTACAGTCCATGAATGATGCAAAATTAGTCAAATGAATTAGTAAGAAGGGGATACAGAAAGTTTGTTTAATGCTAGTTCCATCTGTTAGAAACAGTCCTGGCCAACGGTAGCTTAAAAATCCTTATTTTCCCATCTTTAGCAAGGACACAGGGCAAAAAGCCTTTCTGCTGACCAAAAAGTGATCAGCACCGTTTCTGCAGTGTTTGGAAAGCTGCTGTGACACTTTTAGAACAAACTAGCTAGGATTAGCTCACCTTTGGAGACTGAAGTCCTAGACATTCTGGTCTTTGAGTAAGCAACAGTAACAGCCACAGTAAGAGCAGAACACTGCAATACATTGGATGGCAACTGCTTTTTTTGCACCTACTCCCCCTTCTGAGGTCCAGGGGAGGGACAGAAATACTGCAGAAGATTAACTACTTGTGATTACCTTGCTGTTTGGTGTCCTCCAGCAGTGTTTTAGCTGGTTTAGCTAGTTTAGCAGTCATAAATCAGCATTTTCTCAGCTCCAAGCAACAGTCATATTCTGCCTGCCCCTCTCAGTTGTAACATCCCTAACTGAAATACATCTTCTGATGGACCAGTAAAAAAATCTTGCTGGTTTCTGTTTGACCCTTTGGGCTGGAGGGCTGTACTGCTGTCTGCTTGCTCAGGGGTAGCACCACAGACAACCCTTCCCAAACAAGGAACCATCTACTTTCAGACATCAACTAGAGCACAAACAAATGGGTTGTGTTGTTGGTCTGAAATCCTCTCAGATAGGCAGCTCCAGGCTCTTCGCAATTCCCTTGGATTTTTCAGTAATATATATTTATTTTAAAGACATGATCACTCTCTCTGAGCTCATCTGCTGTTCCTCTTGCTGCAGGTACACTTACAACATGTTAGCAAGAACAGGAATATACTACCTACCACTGACATGGCTCAACTTCTCGCTGTGCATCCCGCTCTATCCCCTTTCAGTTCTGGCTAAAGGTAAGGAAATGGGAAAGGTACCAGTGACTTACTTCCTTAATCTTCTCCAATAAAATTTGATCAGCTCAGTTGTCGTTTGTGTTTAAGATACTTCTTTTTGTGTTGCCAAAGGAGTCATAAATATTTATGTACTCTCATATTAACCCATACGTCTTCTTTTGTACTTTTTCCTTAATAGGGGATCTTTGGGGTTTGTGTGCCTGGTTTTGTTTTGTTCTTACAAGTATGGGAAAAGGTTCATTTTTCTGGTCAAAGCAGGAAAACACCCTCAAGGAAGACACACAGATTCCCCCATTCCAGACTGACCACATTAGTCAGCCAGTCCCAAAGCTGCCTTCTCCTGTGCTGAGGCTGACCCTACTGGCCCAGGCCATGTTTAGCAGCTTCTCATACTACAGGAGTGAAGGAACTTGTGATTGAATGGGAAGTACTTGCTAATTGTAGTATTGGGAGCAATTAGCACATCATACCTACAAAACTGAACTCAAGGAGAAAACAGGTGCATATACATACTAAAGACATGGTAAACTCAACATACACTATAGCTATCTGTGCCTTAAACGTAACTGTTTTTTACATTAAACTTTTTGATGATCGTGCACATCCTTTTGACTAAAGATTTACCATGTTATTTTACAGCATTTGCAATTTGTGTATCACTGCCTTATTTTGAAACCTTTGGCACATACTCCATCAAGCTACCATTTCCATTTGCCTTCTCAATCTACTTCCCTTATGTTCTGAAGATGTACCTGCTAGTGCTCTTTATAGGTAAGTATCTCGTTCCAGTAGCCTGGGTCTCAACACAACTGAGATGCCTAAGGCAACAACAAAAAAATAAAATTAGTATAGCTTTTTTCACAAACTCAGTCTCTTCTCTTCCGCATTTTCCTGCAGACAACTTCAGTAAAGCTCATAACCAGTTGTTTTGCTTTCTGGTGCCTTTCAAATACAAATAATTGAATTTGGAGGAAATACTGTATGTGTGAAGCATAAATATACAAACCAAAACCATAAAAAGTGCTTCAGTGATCCTGGCCTTATAGTTACTTACAGAAGTTTGCTTTTTTTTCTTTTTACATAAATTCCCATTTAATCATACTCTCATTCTGTGCAGCCCCATCTCATTCCTCCTAGCTGGTATAAGAAATTATATTTAAATTAAGAATTTTACAGCTTAATATTCCAAGGGGGTAAAACAAAAGGCCTGCTCAAAAACCTGCATGTAAATAAACCCCTTCTTTCTCTCAACCAAATTCTTCTGAAAAATTTGAATGGAATTTGGCCACATTACAGCCAAATCCTCTTTCTGCCATTGGCTTTAACATAATTTGAAGGATCTCATCTTTGTGATGCAGTATTCTCTTCTTAAGTTTATGGAAGGAACCATGCAAGGTTGCCTGATGAATACTCATGCTGTTCTTTCTAAATGAATTGAAGACACTTTGGATGCTACTCCCTCATTCTTAATACCATTTTGTGTTTTGATTCAGGTATGTGCTTTATCATCCAGAACCTCTTCTTAGAAAGGAAGGCACACCTAGGGACAGGCAACATCAAAAAGAAAAGAAGCTAAGGTGATTTTTTTTTTTTAAAATAGAAATATATTCCCAATGGGCTGCTGTATATCACAGGTTAAAAAGAAATTAGACAAAGATTTTCAATGCAAAACTGTTTGCATGTCCATTATCTGGCTGTGTACAATTTTCAGAAAGGCAAGTCTCTTTCATGCACCTCAAAAATGGAGTAGCTCAAAATGACTTACTTTTGAAAGTTTTGACTTCCAGTGATAATGAAGAGTGTGTTCACTCACAATCACACTAACAACCCTTATTTTGGTAGCAATTTTTGCCTTATTAGCAACATATATTCTGTAATGAAAATACCATTTAATCTGTAAGATTATCTTAGGCCAACATGTATGTGCCTTGTATATATATATATATATGTATATGTGTGTATATATGTATATGCTAAATTGGCTAGAACTGAAATCTCTCAAGAAGCCGAAGTTGGAAACTTTGCAACGTGATTCACATGCTCATGAGCCCCAGGCATTGTCAAAGGATCCCTCATGTTCTATCTCAGCCTTCACTTTTCCAAACAAGATTCCATAAAACGTACCTAAACCACACAGTCACGTGATCAGATACTCATCTACTGTATATTCAAGGGGATATTTAAGGGTCAGAAAGGCCACCTTCTGTAATTTTTATTTATTTAATATATGTGGCAGACAATGCCTGCAGACTGTTGTGACCCCTGGAGTATTTGCAAATCCTAAGAAACTAGGTCATGCATGCAATAATATAGGGTCAACCTTGGATTTTTTTTTTTATTTTTTTTTTTTATTTTTTTTTTGCAAGCACTGCAAATGGAGGTAGGAATTTGGAGCTTATTAGAGAAACAAAAGTACTTGTACTTTGGATTTCTGTCTGCTCCAAATTGATTTAAATGTGGGCAATGTGAAGAAACACACAGAGCAGCTAAATAGGATGAAAGCTTTGAAGAGAGCCAGAATAAGAACACATCAAACCACTATATAACATGCTAAAGGTGAAACACAGACATTTTTCTCCTTGGAAATTCAACTGAATGTGTTTGTTATTTAACTGCCTAGAGGTAACATACCCAGTATGAACAAACATGACATACGACATAGTACTTGGTATATGTGGCAAGGCTTTGGCAGTGAGGAAGCTGCAGGGAGGGCCTGGACTTCCCCATGGCAGACACAGCTGGTTGCAGCCAGCTCTAACAGAGCCATCATGGGACACTGCTGAGCCACACAGCAAAGCTTATAGCACCTCTATGAAAATGTATTTAAGAAAATGTAAAAAATGCTGCACAGCAGCTGTGGGGCAGAAGAGTAAGAAAAATGTGAGAGAAACAGTTCTGTAGACACCAAAGTCAGTGGGGAAGGAGAGGAGGAGGTGGTCCAGGCACTGCAGTGGATGCCCCTGTGGCCCATGGAGACCATGGTGGAGAAGGTTGTCTGTCTGCAGGCCATAGTGGATCATGCCAGACAGGTTGTCCACACAGCATCCTGTGGGGGACCCCATGCTGCAGCCAGTGGGGTCTTTCCAGCTGCAGCCCATGAAGAGCCCACACAGGAGACCTGGCAGGACCTGTGAGCCATGAAGGAGTCACACTGGAGTAGCTTTTTCCAGATGGATGGTACCCCATGGAAAGGACCCATGCTGGAGCAGTTGGTCAAGAGCTGCAGCTGCTCCTTGCTGAAGCTGTTCGTAAAGGCCTGTATCCCATGGGAGGGACCATATGCTGGAGCAGGCGAACGGTGGTAAAAAGGAATAAGCAGCAGAGATGAAGGTCTATGAACTTATTGCAACCACCTTCCACATGCACACTTCATTCCTCAGGAGGAAGGAACTAGAAAAATCAGGAATGAAGGAATGAAGTTGAGCCCAAGAAGAAGGAAGGGGTAGAGGGAAGGTGGTTTTAATTCTTTGTTTCTTACCATCCTACTCAATTTTTAAATGGCAATAAATTACTCTTCCCCAGGTTGAGTCTGTCATTGTGACATTAAATGGTAAATGTCTTTATCCTGACCCACAAGCTTTCTCACCCTGTTTTCTCCCTGTCCTGTTGAGGTGGAGTGAGAAGGGCAGCTGAATGGGCATCTCCCAGCTTGTCAAGGTGAAACCTACCCCAGATGTTCATATGAAACTGTGTTTATTGTTCTATGTTAAAGAAAAAGCAGGATGTGATGCTCCTCCTTTGCATTGATTCTGATGGCTGGCTAAAGGGCTGGAATAGAAGGATTATTTAAAATCCACTATGGGGAGGACCCCCAAACCTAAACGGCAGGAAAAATGCATTAAGCTAATGACAGAAGACTTCCCCACCTTTTTCTAGTGCAAGCAACTCTAGGGGCAGACAACTGGGAGATCCAGTGAATCAAGCCTTCCACATGTGACCACAGCAGGCCACTGTAACTTCAGTTCTAGTGCCTTATCTTAGTTTCTGGAAAAGCTCAGGATTGGACAGGCAAAAAGGTGTTTAAAAAGTTGCCTAAGTCTTTCCACCTCTGGGAACTTAAATCTGTGTTCAAAAATTTGTATCAGTCTTGAGATACCAGCTCATTTGTATCTCCATTTAGATAATCTGATACTGGAATTTAAAAAGTGTTGTTCTTAAGTATCTACATAGACACTGGCAAAATAATGTACTATACAGAGAAAGATGAAGAATATCACTAGGGCAATGATATATAATTGAAAGTGGTTAAACAAACTCTTAAGGAATAGAAGGGTATCTGACCACTATATTTGCCTGTCATTTAAAAAAAACCCAAACACTAATTTTAGTACAGCAAAAGTACTGTGTGATTGAATTCATAAAGATGCATAGAAAATACATACATTATGGAAAAGAAATCATACCTAAGTGCTAAAGTTAGGAAAAAAATTACACCCCGAGGGACACAGCTGGTGACCAGTCACCAGCAGGATGTAGCCCCTTTCACTAGAACCCTTTGACCCCTGCCCTTCAGCCAGATCTTCACCCAGTGCACCATGAAACTGCTCATCCTGCTGATGGACTTGTCCAGAAGGATGCTGTGAGGGTGTCTTGGTTTGAGCCAGGATGAAACCAGTTTTTCTTTTGCTGATTCCTTTTTTCATTTCAGTGAGCTTTCTTCAACTAGCAACTGCGTGTTCTGCTAGGTTGATAAAGACACTGGAATGTTTTTGTAATTGCTGGGCCCTCAAGGTCGTGCCTTTGCTCTGCCGGCTCAGACACTTCCGGGGGGATTTGTGGCCCCCCCGTGGGAGGCTGGGTTAGACGAACAGCAAAACTGTTCAGAGATATTCCATCCCATATATCTACGTGGGCTCGGGGGAAGGTCAGAGATGACAGAAGAAAACTTCCTTCCTTCCTGCTTTGCTCTCTCGCCGCTTCGCTTCGCCTCTCCGTCTGCCTTCCTTCTTCTCTCTCTTTCTCTTTTTTTTGTTTGTGGCTGGCGTCTGGGAAAACACCATCTGCCCATCATCGTGGACCCATCGACCTCAAGCCCTCCTGACCCTCGTAACTCTCTGCCTTTCTCCAGGAGCAGCTTCGGGATTCCTCGGAATTGTCTCATCTGAGGGAAGTGCTGTGGGAGTTGCTGGGGGTGGGGGGAGGCGAGAGGCTTCTACCACACCTTTGTATAATCACTATATATATATATATATATATACACACACTCTTATATCACGTATTAGTATTCTAAATAAAGTTGCACGGTTCAGTTTTCAATCCAGCCAAGTCTCTCTCTTTTTCTCTCTCTCCTTCCCTACCTGGGTGGGAGGGGGAGGGGATCGAGAGCATTGTTGTCAAACTGAGTCAAACGTTGACAGAGGGACAGTACCTCTTGCTACCATTTGCAGTACTCTGGGATAAACTAGGCCCCATGGAGTTACAAAGATTCAACTAATACAACCAGCCACTTAACATTTCAGTGTCCACTCCTACATGGCCTCCAA
This sequence comes from Apus apus, assembly GCF_020740795.1. Taxonomy (NCBI): domain Eukaryota; kingdom Metazoa; phylum Chordata; class Aves; order Apodiformes; family Apodidae; genus Apus; species Apus apus. Next base: position 36,719,985 of record NC_067312.1, on the reverse strand, counting down.
CTCAAGAAGACCAGGCACCCCAAGGTCTACGACTATTATTAAAGACTGGCAAAAAAAAAAAGCATTTAATGCATCCGCCTTTACTTCATCCCTGTTTATCACATGACCACCTTCCCAAGTATTGGTCCATTACTTTCCTTAGACCTCCTCTTGCTCTTAACATAATAAAAAAACATTTTTTATTGTTATCTGTCCTGACAAAGGCAAGTTTCAACTCTACCTGACCTGTATCCTTTGATATTTTCTCCCCACACATACAAACCACAGCTCTGTAACCTTCCTGCAAAGCCTGACCTTGGTTCCAGAGGTCATACAATTTCTTCTCTGCCTAACTTCCACGACAAGTTCCCTTTCAGTCAAGCTGTTGTTCTGCCCTGCTTACTCGACTTTCAGCACAATGGGATTGCCTGCTCCTGTGCTTTTAAAAGGTTGTCTTAAAAACTGACCGGTAGATTCCCAGGTGACACTACTTCCTACCTCCCCAAGCAGCTTAATGTTTGGTCTGCTGAAATCCAGGGTAGCCACTCTGCTGACCTTTTTTCTCGTTACACCAAAAAATTTAAAACTAATCCATTTCATGATGACTGTGGCCAAGACAGCGACCTACCATTACATGTCCCACAAGTCCTCTATTCACAAACAGCAAGTTTAGGGGGAAGTCTTTCCTGGTTGGCTCACTGAGTACTGTTGACAAGAAGTCTTTCTACTGTGTCTCCCTAATACCAATGACATCCTAGCTCTGGCAGCTGACAGACACTTCCAGTTCATACTGTTTGTTTCTCGTACTGTGTGTGCTGGTGTACAAGCATTTCAGATACACTCCTAAACCCTCAGTGTTCCTGGAGCTGTGTTAGCATTGCTGCCCTCAGGTGGTGCTATGCCATCCCCTGGCTTACCTTGTCTACTGTATGTCAGCATAGTTTAATTCAGATGTTTATATACTGCTCCACTATGCAAACTACAATATAGTATCTGGGCACTACCCAAAGGTTCCCTTTAAAAAAAGGCACACCTTTCATCTGAATTAAAATGCTAATACACATGCAAACTTAAGGGAGTAAAGCTATCAGTTAGTTTGGAACAGTATGCTAGAGATGGCACCAGTACATGTAATATATGACTTTCTTAGATGTTACAAGTGCACGCAAATGGAAATGCCATGCTCTGAGATACTGACTCAGTGACTGCTGCCTTCAGTGAGTCCCTCATTCACCTTTAGCCTGTCTTCTCATTATACAGCAGCATGCAGAGCAGGAAATTACCATTATTATACACTGTTTTGGAAATACAAACAAGTACTGCATTAATCCTCCACACACCTCATCTTTGAAGGAATGTCTAATGGCTGTGGGAAGCTCACTGCCATCCCACAGTAACCTTTTTACACAAGAAATGTCCAGAAAGAAATCGGAGGAGAATTTGTTTTGCAGAGGAAATTTTAGCAGTCCTGAAACAATGAAAATTCCTGCAGTGGGGTGTGGCTTCTAGATGTAGGGTGCAACACTTCATAGAAGCTCATCAAAATCCACTGTTTTCTCTCTTGTACTGCTTTGGAGGACATTAAGAGACCAGTGCCCAAGCAGCTATAGTCAGTTAATTTTTGTCTACTCTAGTGAGGAGGACTGCTAAATACAGAACTCCTTTTAAGGTCTGTCTTAGAAAGACTGTGAAGTATGGAAGTTCTTTATTCCTTCAGAAAGAGAAAAGTATTAAGGAAAATGGCAGGGGCTGATCTATTTAAGATGACAAAGGTGGAAAAGAGTTGCTTCGTTGTCCCTTTCACCTGGAAGCAGAGAAAAACTGCAGAGCTGGGTGAAGGAGGCAAGAACAGTTAAAAATGGAAAGAAAACTGTAATCATCCTGGAGCTGGGGACAGAGCAGCCGTTAGGATCATTGACTTAATTCAGTGATCTTGATAAAGCCACTGCAAAATTGACAAGCATATCACACCTTTCAGAAGCCCTGCTCACATTACATTCCTTGTGTTGTGACTATTGCTCAAGAGCATTGTGTAATTAGTAAAACAGGGTTATCAGCTAAAACAATAATGCTCACTCACAAGTCTGGTACACTGAAACATACTTTAATAAACAGACTACATTCAAACAAATGTTATGAGTTTTTTTTCCCCCACCCATTCCTACAAAGCTTCCATGAGCGAAAGGAATATTCCACTCCAGCTTTCAAGGCACCCAGATGTCACTGAAAGAACTAATTTGGAACAACTGAATATGTATTTCTCATTTAAATTGAGTGCAACTCAAATCCCCAGAAGTGGTTTGTAGAAGAACATCTCATCAGTGAAAAAAAAAAATAAATATTGCTGTTCTGTTCATCTTATGAGTCTTCGGTAGAAGGTAAAAGAATAATAATAATTAAAAAAAAAAATCAAAAATCTTCTGATAGGAAACCTCTTTGAAATTGGTCTTCTGATGCCTGAGTAGTAATATTACTTGTTCAAGTATGAACAGTTTTCTTCACTGGGTAAGATACGACACGCAGCTACCACCCATAAGCTTTAGTCCACACTGCTTTCTTCTTGAACTCTGGAAGAGATCTCAAAGCCAGAAGTGTAACTGTGAAGACAAGGAAAAATTACATTAATTTGTGCAGTCCAGACTGGAAAGGATGTGAGAGTTCTCCCTGATTTTAGTAATACAGGTATGGATTCAGTTCTTTTACTCATTATTTTAACTACTTTTTCACTTCTTAGCCTGATAGTTTTTGATGTTATGTCTGCACTCACTAGATACACTAGGCTCTACACCCCTCTAAAATGTGATGTTCTACTAGGCCTTTCATCTGCTTTATGGCATGTCTCCTATTGAAACCATATCATGTAATCTGCTACTTAGACTATCACTTTGATGAGGCACAAAGATCAACCACCACTGCAGGAAGTTTTAATTCAATGAGCAATGATGCAAGAGTGGAGATAGGAGGCACTGGATTGGACAGAAGCACCATGTCTTAAGTCCTCTGTGCAATTCACTGGTTGGATGTGCTATTCCATTTGAAAGGATCGTGTGTTAAGGCAAAATCCAGTAACCAAACTAGTCACATTCTAGGCATCTAGAAGGGAGTTTCCTGTTCTAGTACTTAAAACGGTAAAAAGCAATAGAAACCTCAAGGGAAATAATGATTCATCTCAATCAGGGCATGCTGAGAATATACTGTATGTATCAGAATCCTCTGATGTACAGAGGAGAATCTCTGGTAATGCTTAGCATTGTTTTTGGAGGATATTACCAGACACAACAGGGGAATTCTGAAATTTATGAGCAAGTGACTAAAGATTTCAGACCTACAAAACAAGGCTAATTATCTTAGTAATGCAAAGAACTTATGACCGGATTTCAAGACACAAAGTTTAGATCCATCAAATCAGGTGATTCCTTGTGTTACTGGAAAGAAATACAAGCACACTCCGAGTATTTGTGATGTCCTCTTAAAATTACTTACACAGGTTGTATTCACAATCCTGCATCCCTAGGAGAGCAAGGGGGTCCACAGGCCATTACTGTAATTCAAAATACCATATACTTCCTATCTTTGTTTTCATACATCTTCTCAGCAACCCTATCTATCCCTCTTGTCAGATCACTCTACTACACTATCACTGCCTGTCTCCTATCTCTTCTCCACAGTTCAGTCTTAAACTGCACCTGAATAAATTGTCATTCCTACTGTAGTACTGAAGCATCTCCAAATAGTATGTTGCATTTTATTTTTAAGGCTAACTTCAAAAGCAATTGACAGATCAATCACTGAAATATGCTAGTAGGACCAGATGTACCTCTACATTCTTTGGATCATTTTAAGTGGTATATTTTAAGTGCCAGCAGATGAGACAGCAAATGTAACAAGGTGTTACAGAGAGAAATATTAACCTGTCAAGGTTTCCGTAAAGACAAAATATAGCTCTTATACATGTGCTAATAGCATAGACTAATCTTACTCCTTCTAACAATTGGATTTTGATCTGTGATGAAAAATAAGGACCCAGATAAAATATCCTACCTTTCAGCAGGTCCATAGAAGATTTTGATAATGCTTCCTTAGGACTTCCCATCATATTGATCAGCCAGTCAATAAACTGAAGATTGAAAATGAAGGAAAATCTGAATTAAAAGAGCCTCTGTATCAGAACACCACAAATTCTTTTGACAGGCAACACCTGATTGTTGCTAAACTCATAGTTACCTAATCAAAGGCAGTGGCCAACCAAGCACCTGCCCAAACTATCCAAATGCCATAGAGTACATCTCACTGAGAGTGCAATTCCTCCCACAGTTAAATCTGGAATCCCCTTTGTTCCTTCTCACTACCTCAGCAATCATTCTTTGTAATAAAGAAGGCACTGTAAATAGTTTATCTTTGTTTTGCCTGTTCATGCCTTTAACCTATTAATATGATCCTTTGTTAATGGTCTCTTGTCCAAACGTTTTACTGCAAATACTTCAGAACTCCTACTGCCTTTGTCCCTCTTTCAACCTCTTTCATTTCTCATTGTTTTTCTGGCAATGAAGGGTGCCTGGAGGACAAAGTGGTATTTCAAACTTATCAGGATGATTTTCAGGGCATAGTCTCAAATTCTTTCTTAAAGCCTGGTTAGGCACTTGCATATTAACAGCTCACTCTGCATTCCACCCCCATTCTGAATTCTGACTTCACTGGTAACTCTGAGCACAGGAGCGCACCAAGACCCAGTCCTTAAAGGATTCTGGTTTGCACAAAACAGCTAATTATTAACCTAGCTTTGTAACAGTATTTCCAGATATCACAACCATAAGCAATCTACAGTAGGCTTGCCAAATTAGGCATAGTTTTCCACACTTATTTTCAACTTAGACTTGAAAATAAATGACACATGCTATGAACTGTACAGATGATCTTTGATTGCTCTAAACTACCACTGTGATGATGTCGAACTGCAGAGGAGCTGTCTTTCAGTGCTCAAAAAGACTGACTTGCTACCAGCAGCTGCCAACTCTCCTCTCCCAGCTGTATCATCTTAAGAATTTAACTCCTAACATTTTCTTGTTCTTTGCAATTCTCACATTTTAATTAAGAAACTATATTCAGTCTTTTGAGACAAGCCATATCTGATTGCAAATAAAGAAAAACAAGATCACAAGTCAGATGCAATAGACAGAGAGGAAATAGCTGCTCCACCTAAGACTTGAGCTGACTACTAAAAATAGGATGCTTTCTGATTCTTTGAAAATTCTTAACCACTACAGGCAATTTTACCTTCTGTGCTTGTCCTTTCCAAGGCTCTTTAGCCAGCAAAAGGGAAATGCTGCTTGGAAGAAGAGTGAGAGTCTCCTGTATAGCAAGCTTGTCAGTGGGGTGCTTGCCAATGTGATCCTCAGGTAGTTCTGGTAACGCTGTCTGGTGCGTCCACGGTGACCAGTCAGCACTGAGGCCAAGCAGTAACGGTGCACTATGATCAGCCCAGGCCACCACAGAAGCTGCAAACAGCCACAGGAGGAAATCTATGCCCTAAATGGGAAAAAGGCAAAAAATGCACTATATTAAAGGAATACCAGAGAGGGGAAAACCCCCCAATTAAACAAACAAGCAAACAAACAACCCCGCCCCAAATGACAAACCAAAAATCCAGATGATAGCTTGCTCTTCAAAACAATAATCTGAAAATTCAGCTAACATTCAAAATGCAAGCAAAGAATACTTAATATTCTCTTAAGCTTTGAAGCAGCATAAGCCTTTTTCTAAACTCCAAACTAAAATGTCTACAGAAAGAAAAGCAAAACCACACTATTCTAAAATCATCCTTCGGCTTAAGGCTGATCCACATTTCTTCTAAAATGGGGAAATTACTTATTTATAGCAAGCTGACTGTGAAGGGAAATTAGAGATTGTCATGTTTGTGGTGCTACAAATGGTTGGGAAATATTGCAGCAATGTAATAAATGCCTTTCTGATCTAAACAGCAGCTTATTTTATGTTCTCAACCAGAGGGAAGCTGAAGAGATGTAATGATGAACAAACAGCAGCTGCAGTTTTGACCTGTGTGGACAGTATTACTGATTAATTCAAATTTTTATTGTAATTGTTCTAATTGATTCATTTTTATTGTATTAATTTCCTTTAATTGCCTTTATAATCTATCATAATTTAAATGTCCTGGTTATTTTAAACTAAGAGCTTTAAGTACAAATACACTCACAAAAAATGAGAAGAATTTCTCTATGGAGGTAAGAGGACAATCTTCTAAAATACCAAAGCATGGCAAATCATACTTATTACTGAGAAAGAATGAGAAATACATAAAAATCTCCTTTTTTCCTGAAAGCTGCACCTATTTTTCACAGCATTTACCTCTTTAAGATCAACATTTTCCAAGGGTGTTGATTTGTGTGCTAAATTTCTGAGGCAGCCCATAAGGTCAAGCAGCCAATCCATTCTTTTCAGCACTCCTAGAAGAAGAACAAGAACATTGATTCACATAAAACATTAGAATGCACCATTTTCTATTAAAATGAAAGCACAGGGAATCACTCTAACAACAAAGCACTGACTGTGGAAGAACAATGACACCACTATCACATTTGATTCATGGTTTTCACTGACAGAAGGCATGCAGGCAACACACTGAACAAACAGTAAAAGAAAAGCTGAGGGAGAATTGTTTCACCTAATAGCAGCCTTCAGATCCTACTAACCCAGTCTGCATAAATGACCACTACAGAATTCTAAAGCCTCCCTGAAGTTTTTGCCTCGGTCCTTTACCTAAGTTTAGCACTGATGTCACTGTACATTGGGCAAGAATGTGGGGAGTCCTGCAAAAATCCTCCTACAGCGCAGGCAAGATCAGTAAAATACAGATATGACTCGCAAACAAAATCAGCCCTCAACCGAAGGATGAAACACACTTCATTGATTCAGATTCTGCTGTCTGAAATCCATTCTACCTCTGCAAGAACCATGTCAGCCTTTGAGACCACATCACTTCAGACTACCACTTCCTTACACTCTTTACATGTGCCTTCTTTCATGTTGCCTCCTCTTTTACCCAAAAGAGCCTCAATTCACTCATTCAAAACAAAGTTTTTCAACTACAGCTGGCTGCTAAGGCATCTAGCAATATAATGCTTTGAAGTTGTTCTGTGAACACAGTCAAAGAGCCTTCACTCTGAAAATGAAAAGACCTCATTCTTGCTTTCCTCTATTCCCGTTTCTTCCTCCTTTATCTTTCTGTGTTCTACTACTTCTCTTGCATCAGCTCCAGTGCTTTATCAGACCCACAGTAGAGCCAGCCTAACTCATTAACCTGACAAGTAACTAGGTGGTATGGTTATGAAGAGACAGAAGGTCAGTTTGTTTCCTGTGGTAACTCAATGCAAGAAGACCAGAAAAGCAAGCTATCTCCTTAGTTCAACCAGTCTCACAGGGAACATGTCACTACATACCATGTCACACACTGGTAAATCAGATACTAGATCTGAAGGTTATCAGAGCTGCACTGATCTCTGATGTGCTGTGTACATTTCCAATAGTACCTTACAGTGAAAGTCTAAAAAGACTAAGAGACATGAATCTAGTCAAAACTCTGCTCTGCAAACCACCTGGCTGAGATAAATGACTTGTGGCTGATCTACAGGATCATAAAGAATTGGAAAAAAAACAAAAGCAATGTTTGATAAAAATATCTGAAGAGCAGAAAAATTCTTAAGATTGAGCAGCTTCTAATATGGAGGAATCTGAAAACACTTGGAAGTTAAAGCACTTGAAAATTATTTCTAATTATTATTAAAGTAACAGTGTAGTTCCATTATATCTGTTGATTTTGTTAATTCTTCTTTAAGCCTGACCTTACCTGTGTTTTCGTGGCTCACAATGCGAGCATGATAGAAACTATGCAAGAGCATCCATAAAATCGTATCTTTCTGGTGATATCCTGCCACAGTATTGATCATGGCAATCAAGTCTGTGAGAGGCAGTCTGCCTTGAGAAATTAAATACACTTTCGTAAATGTGGCCTTCTCTATATTGTTCTGCAAATGCAAGTAAAAACATGATAAATTCAAACATACCTTTCTTTTAGGAACAGTAGATGCTACATTCCCCTTTACATAAAAAGAAGATATATTTGATTATCTAGCAGGGTTATTTTTCTTCAAGACACATAATGAAACACAAGACTGTAATTTTACACGCAACAGTCCAATAAAGTGTAACTTCGTGCACTTTTCATACTGCTTTAAATTCTGCATTCCCATTTAAATTGAACTGAGCTAGCTTGACAGTTCTGGAGGTTCAAGTCTTCTTGCAAGGCACATTAACAACAATAACAAAGAAGTTTTTCTTAAATGGCATTTTCCAGTGTAGAAACACAAATGCAAAGATACAAGAAAATGACATAACCAATTTAAATGCTGAATCCTCTATCGAATCTGCCAGTAAACAGAACAATATGGCTTTATGTCATAGATGTTTGTTTATAATAACCTGATCTGAAACCATCAAGTCCTTCCACGCAGGTTATTTCCTCAGCATTTCAGCTGTTAAGAATTTCACTGCTAAGTGACTCCACTGCTGACCTAGAAACTGAATTAATATTCCATTCTGATCCCTAGCCACCCTGTCCATCAGGAAACATTTGAGTATGCATGCAAATATAGCACATTAAGTCAAGAATGAAAGGTTGTGCAGTCAAAGTGTTTCACATTTTTAACAGAAGGAAGGATCTGCCAGTTCAAGCACAGCTAGTCACTCCTACTTACAGGCTGCTTCAAGTAGGTGATTACATTAACTCAAGAGGACTATGATCTGATGTTTGCATCCTGGTCTGGGATTCAGAAGATCTAACACTGGTCCTGTACTAACAGAGTCCTGACTGAACCTGACAATGTTACATAGATTCACCACTTGAAAGCTCCCAGGTGAAATCAGTAGTATTTCAGTTACCTTGGTAAGATTTTGGATATGGGCTCTTACTACTGTTGCTTCTCTCTGCTGCCTGCTAATTAAAGTCAGAACACCCTTACTTGCATGGCAGATAAAACAATCAATGCTCTCAATGAACATTGATTGTGAATTGGTGACAGGAAAAAAGTAACTCATGCTTGCTTCACATGATTTGGTGGTAAAGGATCAGGAATAAAACATCATTACCTTAGAGATCTGGACAATGCGCTCAATCTCTGAATCAGCCATTTCTGAGATACACTTTGCCACATCAATATACATCTCCATTTTGTCTCTCTAGAAACAGAAAAGTAAATACATGTTTAGATGCGTACTTCCAGGTTTCCTCATCATTAAAATCTGTGAGTTTAGGAACTTTGTTAGTGATCATTATGACTATTTAATTTAGTCTCTAGCTTTGTTTTATTTTTTCTATTTTAGAAATTATGTATTTGCTGGGAACTTCTATTTACTTAATTATTAAGGAATAATGGTATCTGAAAACTTTCAAAGATTTAATTTTGGTTTTAATAGAAAAGTGCTCTCCCTTGTAGATATTTTCTGTAGTTTCTTTAAATCACCATGGGAAGCTGAATCCTCTGGGGTAGAGGAAACCCCCACCGCCCCTCGCTTCTGATTGTTCTCTGCTTCTGTTTCAGCAACATTTATTTCAGTACTAACAGTGTATTTTTCCATTACCAAATAATTTTCAAGGTAAAAGTGTACATAAATTGGTTTCACAGCTTAGTCATATTCTAAAGAATATCCAAAACTAACTTAAATTGAAATTATAAGGGTATCTTAACTACTATCACTAAAAATTTTACACCTACTTCATGTTTCAAATCTGATGGGTCAGTGCAGAAAGATGGGACTTACTGTCAGAAAAAATACCCAGTTACAATGTTCATGCACCTCATACTTACTTCCTTACCTGAACCTCATTTGGTAGGAGTTCAAATATTTTCTCCACAGCCTGGCACAGAAAGCTCCAGCAGTACTGGACAGGGTTTGGGAGTTTCATTGCCTGCATAAGCCCCTGTAAAACACACTGGCAAATTTCTGGGTTTTTTGTGTGGTCCTTCACTTCAAATTGTTGTAACAGAAACACTTCTGTAAAATACTGTAGTTTGTCTTCTGCAACATGTTTCATCCATAGAGGCAAGGACATGAAAAGGCATTTCTGAGTTTTCATCTGAAAAGCAGAAACTTTTGCTTAGTTTCACATTCAAACTCTTCACTGGCCATCAACTATTGTTATAAAAGATGGAATTACAAAAAAGTGGCTCAACACCAAGTTAAAACACACTCAAAAGTAATAAGTATTTCTCAGTTCTTCCCTCTTTTGATGAGTTGCTTGAATTAAAGAGTTTAAACATGTCAATATTCTGTTTTCCTTAAAAATTAAGGAACTTTCTTTCAATGAACCCTAGAAATCCTGTTTCTGTGCTGGAAGAACAATTATGATTTCCTTATATGGTGCCCACTGTGTTCTTACATAAAGTACACACACTGACTAGACAGCCATGCACATAAGTATGGTACTCCTAGTACTGTCAGTATTACTGTTACAAGATAAAAATATCCCTTGAACTGGAAAAGCTCACAAATCCACAACGGATTTTCTGAGAATTGTCATGAACTTGGCTCCTCAACTTGTAAAAACTGACAGAACTGCACACTGGGATTCAAGGAGTTTTACATACTGTATCAAGCAATCCATGTTGTACCTCAGTAAGAAGAACTGCACTGTAGTGGAGTATTAGCCCAAGTTTGATTATACTATAGGTCAGTCTATTGACTATCAACAGAATTAAGGTAAGGTGCTCAAGAACTAACACATTTTACTAGATCAAGAGACATTGCTGGAAGAAGCAGACCAGCTTTTGGACAGACAGGTTGGACTTACTTTCTAAGACTATCAGCTGGTAAAATAAAAGATACTTTTTCTCCCTATATGCCATGCCTTCTTACATCTCTAGGTTTCCAAAGCTAGAGAATAGAAAGTGAGGAAAGAGGTCTTAAGCAATTCAAGCAAAACCAATGAAGCAGATCTTAAATCTGCCTTGAATTTCAAGGCTTCAGAATAGCCTCTCACTATAAATATTTGCTAAACAATTTTTCTGACACAAGTTTTCTGACATACATACACTGAGACTATAGACAAGAGGAGGCGTGACCCACATCCCCAAAAGCATTGCTGCATTTTGAGATGACTGGGCCTGTGTCACAGCCAGTTGAAGGCAGAGATGTTTCACCTCATCACCTAAAGCAGAAGAAAACAAAACATGAAGAAATTATTTTCACTTTAATTTTTTTCTCAACTCATGAAATAAAGGAGCGTTATTGCTCTACTAGAGCACTACATAAAAACTGCTTTTCTAGAGATGCTGCTTAAAGATTTTAAAACGTGTTACAAGTCTTCTCTTCCCAATCATGCATTTTCAGCAAGAAATCAGGGGATTGGTCCACACCAGTTTCAATTCACTCAACATTAAAAATGTGGGAATGGTAAAAAAGTAAGAATTAAAAAACTTCTTTCCAAATAAAGAGAAGATATAATCTACAGAAGCAGAAATGAGTCAGTATAACAGTTGGACTCGACGATCTTCAAGGTCTTTTCCAACATAAGTGATTCTGTGAATACTCCTTCCTGCTAAATGCAGAAGCATTTGTTCATGCTTCTCCTCTTCCAGGCACCCCACGCTCATGTAACATGTTGCAGAACAGATGGTAGTCACTGTTACTACTACGGGTGCTTGGCTACAGCATTCTACAGATTAACTCATGGGAAGACCTTACTGTGCCTGAAGATTACAATGGTTATGGAATCCTTATTGGTTTCTCTTTAAAGTCCCTTAAATGACTAGTACATCCTGTTTCTTAATAGAATTACTAGTCATAAATGTGCCGAAAGGATACTTTAGGCAGTGGCATGGCTTTCACATAGTACATGATTGCTACAGCAACAAAAGGACAAAAAATTTAAGTCTTATATTAGCATTTGACTCATTAAACAGAAGATATATTACTGTTAAATGTCAGCATAAAACTTAATAGGTGCTTTTCAAATTAAACATCTTTCAGTAATTAATATAGCAATCTGTATAGTATGACTTCTATAAAGTTCACTAACACCACTCCATGAACAAAGCAAATATTTAAGACCCTAGTATCAGGATCCTTGAAATAAGTATCTTACATGACAAGTCATTTGCAGAACTCGGAAAAGATGAAATTGTAACAAGATACACTGTAATCAATTAAAAAATTTGTCTCACTATCTTGGACTGCTGAGACATAGATTACAATTTGCCTATGACTGCTCAATTTAGAACACTACTGAATAACAAGCAGGTATTACTTCAATCCCATTATACCATTTCTGCTCAACAATAACTGCAATAAACCTTGTAAGATAGGAAAGCTGTTATCTTAAATATGTCTACCAATGAACAAACCTTCAGAGTAGAATTTGTGAAACATTTAAAGCATAAAAAAAGCCTTGAATTCTCAGACATGAATAATGGTGACCTAGAGAACCAGAGAGAATTGAGCATATAGTCTCATTTTCATAAAATATTCATGATACAGCCGTTCCATAAAAAGTGTGTTAAAGAGAACCACATTTCTAGGTGGACTGTTAGGTCATAATACAACTATTCTGAGTTATACCTGCTAACACAACATTAACATTGCTCATTACCACACAGCAAGACCTATTTCTGTGTACATATATAATCAAGAGAAGGTTGTGCAACTTCCACAACACTCCAGATGGACAGTCAAGAGAAATTGTGTATAAAAAGGCAGACTGTGTTGCTGCCTGAAGTCAATAAAAACAAAGCCAAAAACGAATTTACTGTTTCTTCTGGAATTTCCCCATTTTACAAAAGTAAAACTCCTAAATGAAAAACAGGAATAAAAAATCCCCCATACATTCAACAAGTTTCAGCTATTCATAAGGTTGCACACAGATTTGCATCAGAATGGACTGTAGAGCTCAGTACAGGAAACTCTTTCAGTCTTACAAAAGACTTTACAATCAATTGCAAGAATACCAAGTAAAACAGAGGTTGCAGCTCAAGTATACAAAAAATGTTTATAGGTAGCGAAATCTTTCTGCATCTAGCAAGTAGTTTTTCTTCATTGGCCAGTTCAATGACTTCTAGTGCTTATACAAGCATTCTGTATAAGTAAAATGAACACCAGAAAGAAATGAAAAAAATTTTGCCATTTTCTGGACACAACAGTACTTTCCCAACTCAGCTTTTAAAGAATCTTTAAGGCCAGTAATAACATTTACATAAAGCAGGAGAAACAAAACTCACAGGAAACAAACAAGGGAACACAGAATTTTGCACAGCAGTTTGCTGGAATTTTTTAAGGAAATTAGTTTGAAACTCAGACATTTATATTGACCAGAACAGGCACTGGCAGATACCTGAAAATAAAATTATACAAATTCTTCAACACAGTACTTCAGGATTAAAGTTTTTTTCCAGCATGTAGAAAAAATGCTGTGAGAAGCACTGAAAAAATCAAGATCATGATGGAAAATAGGCTATGCTTTTCTTTGTCACCTAGTGTAACTCAGTAGAAAGTGTATTTCAGACTAGTGATAGCTAGATGAACTACAGCAGTTTAAACCTGTGATAAAGCTGCCTGCAGCTTCTGGCACAGGCCCCGTACCCAGTGCGTACTGAAAATAAGATACAATTAGTTCAGTTTCATAGTGAGCTCTTCTTACCATAAATAGTTCAAATGAAAAACTTACTTAATTTTCACTTGTGTTTTAGGGAACTGCCAGTCCTGCTCCCAACTTTTCAGCTCTGGTCTTCTCTAGTCTTTTCTTGAGTTAAACAAACTGTCCACATAGAGGTCACAAATACATGCTTGCAAACATTAAAAAATTGGTCTAGAAAGTATGGTAAACACTTGATCTCTGCAATAATTTCTAGCCCTGAAGTGGGCTCTAAAGTTTGTGAAAGCTGCATTAGTAAAGAAATCTGGTGACAAATTCAAAAGACTTAATAGAAAATTATTAACCTTACCAAAGTTTAGCCTCATCAAAGGAGAAAGAATGGATGCCCAGTTTACAGGTGGATACTGATGGCTTTCTCCAACTAATGCAATGGGTGTCAGCGCTACTTTCACCAGCTCAGCTGGGACAGATTCAGGGCCTACAACAGAAGATTCAATCAGAGTCTGAGTTCTACACACACACTTCTCTTAGCGAATAAAAGGGAGTTATTAGGGTCACTGCTTACAGTTGTAACAAATTTCCCAGAAGGATCTCTTCTTACCTTTCTTTCCACTTTCAATGGCAAAGTCAATGGCTGCCCTGATAAGGCTGTTTTCAGGCAAGTAGCTAAAATCTGGAGGAACTGTGAAGAGAAAAGACTGTTTATATACTAAAACAGGCCAGCAGAAATTATAACATTATTATAATCATGTTATAACATTAAAACACGAGGTACCTGATTCAAAGGCTGTCATGTCATTTAATAGGGCTGTAATGTCTAGCCTGTGATCTCTAATGGGTCCCTTCCCTCGATGCCTTTTTAGCACCTCTTAGGTGGCTACTTCTACATATTCTTTAAGCAGCAATAATAAAGCCTCTTACCTGATGCCCTGTTCTGGGTAGAAGACAAACAGGACATATGAAGGCGGCCTAGTAGTCCTGCTGCATTTGTTTGAAGGCCAATCTGCCCTGAAAAACTGATTATCTGTTGAGACAATAAGCCACTAGTTAGACTTCTGTTGCTGCCTCATTCAGGCTAGACACAGACATTATGCAGTTTCTTTAAACAGATTTGGCCTGTGTGTGCAAAGTGACACAGTACAATATCCAAACTGGTAGTGCAATATCAAAAGCAGGAAACAGAGGATACCTTCTTACCTGTGTAAGGGTTCTGATGACTTCATTCAGCTTATTTTGAAACTGGGAAGACTGAATGCTTTCAGATTTCAGCTGCCAGAGAATTAGAAAGAAAAAAATGATGTGAATTTTCTAAGGGGGAAAAAAAGAATCAACAAAATAAATTAACAGGTGCTGAAAAGACAGTTTACATTTGCACCCATGCCTTTTTGTGGGGGAGTAGAGGACAAAAGGAGAAAGCCTACATTGCTGTAAACTTTTCCCCAGTGGCACTGCACATCAACCATATAACGTGAAAATGGAACAGACCCCATTTTACACATTGTAATTCCATTCCACTTGGTTCATACCCAACATGACTGACTATTGCATAAATGGTATGCAATACCAATGCAATGCCCTGGTATACAACCACTGCTGTAAGGATGCAGAAGATTCCGTCTTGCCTTCTGGCCAAGAGATAAAGGTACCACTTGCTTGTATGTTCTCACCTGTAGCATGCCTCCTTCAGAGCCCACCAGTGCAACCAGCCCACTGACAGCAGCCAGACGTTGCATTGTTGGAGAACCCTGGAAGAGTAATTCAGGATCAGCGCGTCCATGTGGTCACACAGCACTACTGTAGGGCAAAACACTTGTTTCTTCCAACTTAAAAACCATGACTGCTATCACTTTCACATCTCATCTCAACAACCTTTTCAGGTCAGCCCTTCAGTGTGCTGGATAATTATTCATCCCTCTCAAGGTGAATGAAGGATTTATATGGAGCTTCCCCACCCTCCCCTCCCCAATCCAAAATAATCATGGATTTCTCCCAAATAACTTTATGCTAGCAAAGTCTGTATAAGCCAATTCAAGTCACTCTGAAACACTGTTTCTTTATTGGTAATTACATTCAGATGCAATTTTAATGTAAAAGTTTAGAGTTTGATTTCAAACAAGTGATTTTTGTTACAATGAGATAAATTAAAATTTTTGTAACAACTGAGGCACTAAAATTACCATTCTGTTGGGCTTTGATAAATAGCACCCCATTTCACAAGGCATCTTCATTCACTAACCTAGATTTTATCTTTGGATAGTGTTAGTTAAAATGTCCAAATTAAGATCTCATTGACCCATAAATCATCCAAGCAGAAGAAAAAAATTCTTTTTTCCCTTTAGTAAACAGACCAAAAACTTTTGCTTCCAAATATTAATCAAAAAGCATGTTCTGATAGTCCTAACCTACTCTAGCATCAGATCTGCAGAAGCAACGAAAAATTACATCCCTAATTTTCATTTAAAATCACCTCTGCCCCAGAAAACAGGATATGAATTCCAACTCCTTTACCTCTGCAAGCACAACTTTTATCCAGGCAGGCATTAGTCTGTTACTCAGATCTTCAGCTCTCCCATGACCACAAGCTGACAATCCATGTACTATTGCACCTAGAGCTAAAGCAAAACTGTGGGTCTGTAAGGTGAAAAAGGCACATTAAAAAAAAAGATATTCCTAAGGATGCTATTTTTTTTTTAGTTGCAACATTACCTAAATATTTATTATATTCCAATAATTAGGTGTAATGTCTTTGTATAAAATACTAGATGTTTTCTTATTTAATGTATTTTCTCATGTCAAGTGATATAGAATATTTTGAGATTCAATACTGATCTTTGACAAACAAGTAGCTCTAGAGCCTTTATTTAAGAGCAGACTTTCTCATACTGAGTTAAAAAGCTGTAGCAAAGGTAGTTTCTTTTTACTTCCTGTTTTCCAGATAAATGTTCTAAACAGTTCATTAGTGTAATAGTAGGTTTGAATCAAAATGGGTAAATGGTTGTCTTTTTTCTTTCTTTTTCCTTCCCCCCCCTTTTTTCTTGCAAACATTTAACAAAAAAGAAAACACACTGAAATACAGAGATTATTTTTGGTACTTTGAGGGTAACCCTAGGACACTAGGGATGAAAGAGACACCTGGAGGGATAGCTCTGGCTTTGGTTATGATGCACTGTCTGAAGGCTAAGGGAAAGCTAAAATTCAGAAAAGCACAGTAGATGTATTTTCCTATCAAGAAAAATAATCTAAAGAAACATGTCACTAAAGAGACAAAATTTTGCAGGACTCGGGGACTAAAGACATGAAAAACTCAAAAGTAAGAACCTATCTTCTAAATGCTGTCAAATACATAAAACATGCTTCATTTCACTGTCTAGTTATTGGTATACACCTGTAGACAATGCACCAAAGGATCAAGTGGTAGTCTTGGCAATTGCACAGTATGCTTAACACACTAAATGTTAATTAATGCTGAACGTAGATCAAAAATTTTTTCTTGAAATTGCAGTCTGGGAAAAGCAGTATCCAATACTAAATAGGTAAGAGAAAACCAAAACTGAAGTAAAGCCCAAACTCTGAATTATGACCTGTTGATTATTTTCCACTAAGGTCTGTAGCTTGTTCATGGCCTCCTCAGCCTTAGCTGCTTCTATGATTCCACCACTGAAAGCAGAGACACAGGAACAGGCCACAGAATAGGCAAGTACCTGAAAAAAAAAAAAAAAAAAATTAATGCTGTTAACAAGTGCCTGATTGAACTCATTGTAGCAATCTGCACATGGAGCAATGAATCAACACAAGTATCAGATAATTATTTATGTGGGAATACACAGCATGCTGTGATCCCATCAAGGCTACAAGCAGGTCCACGAGGCCAGAAGAAGAGTGCATGACACCAGTCTCATGTCCTTGCAGAAGGATTCACAAGCAACACTGCATCTCATAAATATAGTAGTATGAATCCTCAGGTGCTGGCCAAATTTAATAATGTAATTATCTGTAAAATTCCTTACAGAGTTTTTAATTGAAAAAGAAAGCCTTTGCCTCTCATCCCAAACTATCTCATGATGCTAAACAGCTGCTGCTTCTCATCTCAGAAGTTGCTGTATTGAACCCAGTTTAAGTTCAGTAAAGCACTTCGAGATGTCTGGGGAGAGTAAAAGTAAGTCTTTACAATGAATGAACCATTAATTGCAAAAGTCTAATCCCCAAAACATACGTACTGCCAAAAAATTGAACTCCATAAAAGAAGACCTTACATAAAGAGCAATTCCAAGAGGAGAAACACAATAGTACTACCAATCTCTACTAACTCCCTTAGAAAAGGGAGAATTATGCAACTCAGCTGTTTCAGATACAGGGTTGCTTTTTTGTGCAAAACACCTGCTTTTCCCAATTCTTGTTTTCTGTTTTAAGCTCCTCTAATTTAATCAGTTTTACTTCTCAAGTTTTATCTCAACAAGGTTACAGACTTAGTCCATGGACATTAAAACTTAGAGGACACATCCTGGCAAAAGAAACTGAAACACATGCTCAAACAGTTATAAGGGGCAAGCAGGGCCATAGCAGCACTCACAAGTGCAAGATTCACATTAGCTAGTGACAGCAGGAAGGAAGGAAAGGGATGGCATATTGAAGGAGGAAGTATTAGCATTAAGGTTTTCTCTGACAGTAACTTGCTGTTTGCTTTCTAGTAGATCAGATGAGCCGTAAACAACTCTATGTAAGAGACTCATATCCACAGTTACTCAGGACCCAACTTCCAAGAATTTAATTTGAAATTAAGGAATTAAAGAAGCATTTTGAATAATTATATCTATTATCTTTTCAGGCTGTTTCTTAATGTTTGTGCAGCACTGTAAGTTATTCTATTATTATTACTATTAATATTATTTTCTTCAGCAGATATAAAACTGTATTTTGTGAAAGAAATAACAGAAACAAGTATTCTAGTACTACAGACATAAAGCTTCAGTAAAAAGTCAATAGTTATTAAAGGAAGGCAACAAAATAAAAGGAAGATTTAAAATTTGCATTAAAATAGGTCATACCTCCTGGACTGATCTGCTTTGGTCCTCACTGCTATCCATGTACTTGTAGAGTTTTTGCAATGCAGCGGAAACATGCACTCGTGATTCTGTTTGGCTACTGTGACTCATAAATGAAAGAACAAGTCCTACTCCCAAGATACATCCAGTGCTTAAAGAGAAGACAAAAGAAAAAAGGATTAAGTATGGCTTGGCTGCTCTGAACTCTCTTTTCACCCCAGCAGGGGTTGCTGACCAAAAAGACCTCTTGTAACTACCACAGTCCATATTACAAATGTTTTTTATTTCCCACATAGGTAGGTAATGCTTTTTGGGAGACACAAGATGAAAGAAGAGCAGAAGAAGAAAACAGGAGTTTAAAATAATAAGTCCTACACATACAGCCTCATTATTCCTTCTGGCCCTGAAGAACCAATAGCCCCATCCACAACCACATCAACTAGTATGAAGGAAGTATGGATCCAAGCTGCTATGCCTGATTTATACTGAAATCTCAAATGCTGACATCACACTAAAACATACTAATTGCAGGTCCACTGGCTGTATTAGGGTCTGTTGCTCTCAGACTGTTGGCAAGCGGGGTTCCAGTTTGCAAAAATAACAAAATTAGTGATTGAGCCAGAGAGTGGCTACAATAGCTGCAAGATTCACCTGCTATTCACCCACATTTCAGAACATGAATGTCAGGTATACAGTCTAACCCAAAGGTAGTAAAATACACATATGCAACAGTGGACCAGCTTTAACAGGGCGGACATATCCAGCACAACTAACAGTTGCATGCTGAGGATAATTAAAATTCAACAAAAGGAACATAACTTCAAAGTACAAAAATTCATAGGGCAGATGACACAAACAGCTTCACCATCTCTCTCCTAGAATCAGGAGTAACTGCAAAGCTCCTAAGGCTCTGCAATCTATGAAACTCGGTTTCAGTTATAAACTGAAGAAGCATCATCTTAACATGTTTCATCATCTGAAATGTCTTTCCCCCTTTGAAAGATTCTGAGTTTCAATTTTAATTTTGTTCTTCTTGTGTGGTTATGAAAGATAAAAGAGTATTGATTTATGACCATTATTCTCACAATGGTCTTTTCTGAGAGGAAACTTTATTTTATGCAACTTAGGCAGAAATTCTAATGGAACATCACCAAGCTAAAGCATTGGCTCAGGGAAAGTCTTAATGCTTATTGGAAACAACTCTTGCTCATTCCACTTGTACCAGCCGTCTCTCCACCTTCCCAGTTTGTTTGTTTTTTTTTTAAAAAAAGAGAATTTTCCTAATTCAATGTAGAAAATTATATGTAAAATCAAGATTCCTATCAAGGCTGACATGATCAGTGAAGCATGGTTGTGTGAGTTCCAGTTTGCATAGCACACGCACCATTAAACCACTTTCTTATCTAGACACTCGAGGTAGAAAAACAAAATGAAAATTCAGTAAAAAAACCCCTCTTTTTCTTGATAATGTCCTTCAGGGTGTGAGATGCCTCACTTAACACCCCTGGAAAAATGTGTTACTGAGCAGAGAGGCACATTTTCTGAGACAACCAAGAGGCCTTGCAGGGTGAGAGATGGGTAGCAGAGCGCTGCCACCAGTTGGCCATAACCCTCAGGGGAGCCACACAATTACTTCAGGGATAAGGGAACTCCATCCCCCCACATGTGCACTGCATAATATACCTACTCTCAAAAAACCTGCAACCTATTTTAAGGGAAAAATAATTGACATTTTAGCACAGGTGAAACACTGATGAAAAAAAAAGGTGAGTGCAATGCTTAGGTGCCACAGCTGGCGATGATTATCATACCGGATGAAAAGGTGGAAAGGCCATCACTTTGGAATAGTAGTTCAAGAGTGTACAAATACCAAACTTAGTCAAGTCTGCCACATTTGCAGCTTTATATTACTTCTCTGCTCACAAAGAGTGTTCACATTACACATCAACTTGCCATTAAGCTTTAAAGAATGTAGCCATTAAGCTTAGCATAAAAAAACCTACCAACCCTTCAGTCTTCCCATTTCTGCTTGCCAGTGTTTTACATCCTTCTGGCAACCTTTTGCTGCCAAAGAAGTCTAGTTTGGCTCTTCTGTGAGGTATTTATCTCCAGCTAACAGACTGCACAAACTAGCGGCAACAGGTATAACAAAGAGATGCAGCAGATACATCCCCTGTGCATCATGTGTTATCCCCCTGTGCCACTTAACAGGCAACCCAAATCCTGGTTAAGCTATACATGTTCACAGCCCAATGGTGTGCAACTGTGACTCCTCACACCTTTTCAGAAGGTCCAGTGGAGAGATGAGGACCAAGGCAAATAGGAATTATTGCTCTGTTTCTTTTGATCAGGGAAGAATTATGTTCAAAATCAAATACAATCCTATGCATCCACACTGAGGCACTCAAGATACTGCAGCTCCTCTGATTTAAAAGGAAATCACTGCTGTAGAACACACATACAGTGGTTAGTGTATCTTATGTTAGTTTAATGGCAACTGACATCTTTTATCATTCAATTATTCTATGTTTGCCAATGCTATGAATTGTGCAATAGCTTTAAAAAATTTTGTGCTCTACTGGTCAGCAGCTCCTCTCATTGGGACACCTGAGGCATAACTGCAGTTGGCTAAATTAAATGTCTTTGCTTTACTCAGTTATTCAACATGCCATCCACAGCTGGTAAATTTACCGCCTGGCTTTCCCAGATAAATAAGCTGTGTGAGGCACCTGCTCCCAGACCTCACATCGTATTTTACAGACATGCACGTTCTGGTAACAGGCTCCATGCAGAAGCAGCCAGAACTAATTTAACACTCTGGCAACTGCCCAACAGCATCAAGGAAGGACCTTCAGAAACAGCTTACTACAGATGAGCCTAGGGGTGGTGTGGTGGTCAGGTCAGCTAGTCAGGCAACCTCACTGGAGGCCCAGCTTAAATGCCTTTATACAAATGCACACAGCATGGGGAATAAACAGGAGGAGTTAGAGATGAGGGTGAGCCTGCTGGGCTATGATCTCATTGGCATCACTGAGACCTGGTGGGATGGCTCGTATGACTGGAGCATTGGAATGGAGGGTTACAAACTCTTTAGGAAGGACAGACAGGGGAGACAGAGCGGGGGTGTTGCCCTCTGTGTCAAAGGCCAGCCTGGAGTGCAAGGAGCTCTCCCTGGGGATGGATGAGGAGCCAACATAGAACTTCTGGGTTAAGATTAAGAGGAAGAAAGGTCAAGGTGACATCACCGTAGGGGTTTGCTACAGGTTGCCTGAGCAGGAGGATAAAATAGATGAGGCACTATATAGACAGATAGGAGCAGCTTCACATTCACATGCCATGGTCCTCATGGGAGACTTCAACCACCCTGACATCTGTTGAAAGAACAGCTCTGCAAAACACAAACAATCCAGGAGGTTCTTAGATTGCAAGGATGATAACTTCCTTTTCCAAGTAATGGAGGAACCAACAATGAGAGGTGCTGTGCTGGTCCTTGTCCTCACCAACTAGGAAGGGCTGGTGAGGGATGTTAAGCTCAAGGGCAGCCTAGGTTGTAGTGACCATGAAATGGTAGAGTTCAAGATCCTTAGGGTAGCAAGGAGGGCTTACAGCAAGCTTACTGCCCTTGGCTTCAGAAGGGCAGATTTCAGCCTCTTCAGGGATCTGCTCAAGAGAGTGCCCTGGGATAACATCCTGGAGGGTAGATGGGTCCATGAAAGTTGGCTGATATTTAAGGATCACCTTCTCAAGACCCAAGAGGAAGTCAAGTAGAAACTCCAACAGGCTGGCATGGATGAGTAAGCAGCTCCCAGAAAAGCTCAAACTGAACAAGGAAGCACACAGGGTGGAAGCTAGGGCAGGTATCCTGGGAGGATTACAGAGAGGCTGTCCAAGCAGCTAGGGTTCAGGTTAGGAGAGCCAAATCCCTGCTAGAATTAAATCTTGCCAGGGATGTTAAAAACAGTAAGAAAAGCTTCTATAGGTATGTTGGGGAGAAAAGGATAACCATGAGAATGTAGGCCCTCTCCTGAAGGAAACGGGTGAGGCAGCAACACAGGATATTGAGAAGGCTGAGGTTCTCAATGACTTCTTTGCCTCAGTCTTCTCTGGCAAGTGCTCCATCCTCAACACAAAGGCCACAACAGGTGAAAGCAGGGATTGGGAGAATGGATTACCCCCACCATAGGTGTAGAGCAGGTTCGTGACCATCTAAAGAACCTGAAGGTGCATAAATCTATGGGACCTGATGGGATTTACCCACGGGTCCTAAGGGATGAAATTGCTAAGCATTTGTCCATCACATGTGAGAGGTCATGGCAGTCTGGTGAGGTTCCTGCTGATGGGAAAAAAGGGAACATAGCCCCTGTTTTTAAAAAGGGGAAAAAGGAAGACCCAGGGAACTACAGCCCGGTCAGTCTCACCTCTGTGCCTGGCAAAGTCATGGAGCAGTTCCTCCTGGAAAGTCTGCTAGGGCACATGGAAAATAAGAGGTGACTGACTGGTGACAGCCAACATGGCTTCATTAAGGGCAAGTCATGCCTGACCAATCTGGTGGCCTTCTACAACAAGGCTACAGAGATGGTGGATGGTGGCAGAGCAACTCACATCATCTACTTGGATTTGTGCAAAGCATTTGACACTGTCCCACATGACATCCTGGTCTCTAAACTGACTAGACATGGATTTGACCAGTGGACCACTCTGAGGATAAGTCACTGGCTGGGTGGCTGTACCCAGAGAGTTGTGGTCAATGGCTCAATGTCCAAATGGAGGCAGGTGACAAGTGGTGTCCCTTAGGGGTCAGTATTGGGACCAGTGCTGTTTAATATCTTTGTTAGAGACATGGACAGTGGGATTGAGTGTATCCTCAGCAAGTTTCCAGATGATACCAAGCTGTGTGGTGCCGCTGACAGCCTAGAAGGAAGGGATGCCATCCAGAGGGACCTTGACAGTCTGGAGAGGTGGCCCAGTGCCATCCTCATGAAGCTCAACAAGGCCAAGTGCAAGATCCTGCACCTGGGTTGGCACAACCCCAGGCACAAATACAGGCTGGAGGGGAGAATGGCTGGAGAGCAGTCCTGAGGAGAAGGACTTGGGGGTGGTAGTAGATGAGAAGCCCAACATGAGCCACCAATGTGTGCTGGAGCCCAGAGAGCCAGTTGTGTCCTGGGCTGCATCAAAGGAAGTGTGGCCAGCAGGGCCAGGGAGGTGATTCTGCCCCTCTACTCTGCTCTGGTCAGTTCCCACCTGGAAAACTGTGTAGAGTTCTGGGGCCCCCAGCACAAGAAAGATATGGACCTGTTGGAGAGGGTCCAGAGAAGGGCCACCAAGATGATCAAAGGCCTGGAGCACCTCTGCTATGATGACAGGCTGAGAGAGTTGGGGCTGTTCAGCCTGGAGAAGAGAAGGCTCCAGGGAGACCTTAAAGTGGCCTTCCAGTACTGGAAAGGGGCCTACAGGAAAGCTGGGGAGGGGCTTTTCATCAGAGAAGATAGTGATAGGACAAAGGGTAATGGTTTTAAACTGAGAGAGGGGAGATTTAGGTTAGATATTAGAAAGAACTTATTCACTTTAAGGGTGGTGAGGAACTGGAATGGGTTGCCCAGGGAGGTTGTTGATGCCCCATCCCTGGAGGTTTTTAAGACCAGGTTGGACAAGGTTTTGTGCAACCTGGCCTACTGGCAGGGTTCCCTGCCCATGGCAGGGGTGTTGGAACTTGATGATCTTTTAGGTCCCTTCCAATCTTAATGATTCTATGATTCTATTCTATGATTCTATGATCTCTCATTAATGAACATGTGCAGGTAAGATGAGCACCCCAGCTCCTAGAATTGCTGCTATTTTCCCACTGCCTGAGCGCAAGACTGTGGTTCTCTATACATGTCTCTGTACACATTTTACTCATGGTTTGTGGCAGGCATTAGCAGTGGTGGTCATTACAACTTTTCATCTTGCACTAGTGATTCTATGGAAAAAACCAGGCACATACACATGCATATACACATGTTCATGTATGAAGTATTTATATATATACTTATTCATGGATACATTCACTTAGAAGAGATGGTACACAGAGAAATTAACCAGCAGGACCATCCTGAAATTCAAAAGCACCAACTCGCAGTCCTGCACCAGGCAACAGACAGGCTGGGACCAGAGGGCCTGGACATCAGCTCTCAGAGACAACCCTGAGCACTGGTGGGAAGCAGGCTGAGCTGGCACCAGACAGGCACCTAGCCAGTGATGAAGGCCAGCAGTGCAGGGACAGCATCAGCAAGACATAGCCATGAAAGCCAGGGGAAGGACCACCCTCTCTCCTCTATGCTGACCAACATGAGTAGAATACTGCTGTAAATGCAGGAAAGGATACCAACAAAAGTGGAACAAGTTAAATGGGAGGCTACTGAGGCAGCATGGCTGGAGACCTTAGTTGAAAGCAGAGGCTGTGGGATCACAGCTAGTTCATCTGCAAAAGGAGATGGCTTTGGGGGCACCCAACAGCATCTCTGGCACAGACAGGAAAGGTGAGAGGAGATGCAGCTGCGCTCTTGCATGGTGGGAGGCTGAGAGGCAGCAGACACAAGCTAAAACATCTGAAACATCTGATTTTCACATCAAGATAACAGTTCAAAAGTGGAGCCAGGGCCCAGAGACACTGTGCTATCTTCAGTTTTGGGGGTTTCAAACCCTGACTGTAAAGCCTTGGGTAACACAGTCCAAATCCATGGCTGAGTCTGTTCTAGAAAGGGATATGGATCTTTGAGGGTCCTTACGAGCCTTTGCTAGTTGCTGATTCTATGGAAGTACTCAAAACAGGCTGTCCCCTTACTCTATGCTTGTACTCTTTGTATAATTAAGGAATAACGGCATGAATTAAAAAGGTGGATCTCAAAATAAAATATCATCAATAATGAAGAAAACTTACTTGTACTCAAGAGTGGTGTCAAAGCAGCAGTCTTCCAGTGCATCAAGGGACTTCATTAGAGCTAAGTTCATCTGTTGACCAGGTACATCACTGCAACAGCAAAACAAAACAGAAAATAACTCCAAAACACATCTCTGCTCTTTAAAACACAGATTAATAAAGAGTTATTTTCTTGTAGCAGGTTTCCATACTAGTCTGTAAGCAATAACTATGTGACTGCTCATTTGTATCATATTCATAGAAATTTACTTGTATACAAATAATAAAAACATATTCACACCTTTACTGGCAACTGTTATTGCTACAACACTTAGAAAGAAACCCAGCATCCAGAATTTTTAAGATGTGCCTGACAATAGGAGGATACTGATAGAACATGACCTCAGCTAGATCTGTAACTACTTATAAGCTGAAAATTCATGACATTTGAAGTCATAAACATAAATCTCAACTTACTGATAAAGAAGGAAGCATTTACATCTCCAATCAAAGACATCACAGGGACTCCACTCTTGATAAAACATGTACACAATTTTCTTAATGAACTGGAAACCTCTAATAAAAAACTAACTCTATGATTTTATATTAGCTATAGCTAATATAAAAAGCCCTAAAGGTTTTGCTGTTATTTCAAGTCAGAGTCTTGAAGAACATGTGTGCTTAAGCTTTGAAATTATGCAGGGCAGTGGAAGACGAAACATCAAATAAATTATTAGATAAATGTATTAATTTCAACACCCCTCACCATAAAAATCAAACCCAAAATAAAGATTCATATACTCCAAAATACCAAGCTGACCTAATATAATTCTCTTTAAGAGCCTTTTAATGTTTGTGTGTAGCTCAGATGTCACCACTGGCTGATGACAGTCCATGACCAAATTGTTTGGCTGTGTCATAGGCAGCAAGACATCAACACATCACAGCATAAAGATTAGAACAGATCAATGCTGCACAGTATTTTAAAAAAGGCATGTTGGAAACATTAGCTTCGTTGAGCAAATAAAGAGCTGTCAGCCAAATTTGCTTGCTAATTGTGCTTATGAACCAATAAAAATATTTATAGGAGTATATAGGCAGACAGAATCCCTAGTAGTCAAGAAGTAGGCAGAATATAAAGCCAAACCTGCTTCTTAATTTCTCTGGGATAACTGGAAATTTGCAACTGAGGCAAACCCTTCTGTAAAGGAGGCATTTTCTACCAACGTCACAACACCTCTTTGCTGCCAACATGTTACACCTTCAAGACAGTGCACCACACTACTTCTACGCGTAACTCACAGTGCAACTGGACACCACCCAGGGTCCAGAACACCACTTAGAGAAGAAACAACGAGAACTGTTTGATAATTAAATCTCCTGGGGCAGTCAGTCCCCTTTAGAAGCTGTGTGGGTCTTCTAGCTGACCACTTTGCAAGTGTACCTTAGGATATCATGAAAATTAACTATTCATCCTGAAAGAACGGGAAAATATCCAGGATAGCACTGGTAGATAGAGGGTGAAGACTGATAATAAGGGACACCTTTTAAGAAACATTGCAAAGCCCCTCAAGGATCATTTGCCTATGACTTGCAAATACCTCAGTTCCTCATAACTTAGGGCCACATGCAGGAAAAAGAAGGAGGTTATTTACACACCTACATTACACACAGTTACCTTACCTGACTTTTTCTTCATACAAACGTGAAATAAACATCCCCAAACCAAGGCCCATGTGGACTTGAACAGCTTGAGACTCATCAGCATTTGGTTTCCCAGGTAACCTGTCAGACAGCATATTCAGGACCTCCTCAGTCTTCTCCTTGCAGGATACAATGAAAACTGGCACCAGGAGAGACAAAGCAGTGGCCGCACACGAACGAGCTATAATGCTAGCAGTATTTTCACCCGAATAGGATTTCTAGAAAGAAATAATTTATTTTTTTTTTCATTTCCCTTTTAAAGAAGGGAAATAAAATTCATTTCCAGGTACTAACACTCAGCACTTCAGGAATTTAAAATAAATACCTACAGCAGCACAGAAGTATTGTGTAAACAGTATTTCATGGAATTGTCTATGGTAACTTTTCATTTGCCTTACCTTGCAGGCAGCTTAAAACTAGGGTAATTCAGAATACAATATATAAGTGTAACTAAGATGGTTAAGTATGAAATTGTAAACAAAGAATAAGACATGATGCAACTAAAATTGAACAACTAGTCTGCACATAAATACATTGGTCTATTTTAGCTTTCACCTTCCTTGATAAAATATCTAGCAGCATGAATAGAAGGGCAAAGAGAAACCAGCCACAATCTTCATATACTTCTGTATTTACAACACATCAAGAATTTAGTGAGATGGAAAAAGGACTACCTCAAAAGCATCACACCTAAGATGACAAAATATGAGAACCTGCAAGATAACCAGTAGAGATGCTTTCTAGCAGAAAGATCCCTTATAAAGTTTTTAAAGTCCTTTTAATTTTGAAAGGTAAAATCCATAAAGCTACCAAAACAATGGACTGATTCTAAGTATTAGTCTAATCTATTATTTATCTATTTCCATATGCAACTCTGAAAAGGAAAAGAAAAAAATCCCTATTAGGATGTAAGGCACTCTAGGACAGTGATTTCTATTATGTGCTTTAATATTTTACAAGCTTTTTTTTTTTATTATTATTATGCAGTGGATTTTAGAAATGAAACGTTGCCACATAATTCCATCTCAAAACCACATTTTTTAAACAGCATTATTTTAAAAGGCAGGAGTCACAGAACAATTTGCTAACAGCTGCTAATGCCACCCTAGTAGCATAATCTCCTCACATCTAAACAATCTAGTGTTTAACGCTAGAATTGATTTGGTGATCTTTATCTCCTATCAATAATGATAGGGATCACATGCCAGAGCTGACTCATGTCCATCAGTAATTTTCATCTTAGAATCACAGAATGCCAAGTTGGAAGAGAACTCAAGGATCCTCTGGACCAGCTTTTCAAGGTACTACTATAGTTTATATGAGATGGCACCCTGTCAAACTGTGATGTAAAACATCCAATCCGGGGGAATATACTGCTTGCCTTGGGAGACTATTCCAATGTTTGACTGTCCTCATGGTGAAAAATTTACCTCTTGTGTCCAATTGGAATCTCCTCAGGAGCAACCTGTGCCCATTACCCCTTGTCTTTTCCATGTAACCTCTTGTAAATAGGGAGTGTCCATTTTCTTGGTAGCCACCCTTTAAGAACTGGAACACGGTAATAAGGATTCTCCTGTATTACAACTACTAAAGAGCTAACAGAACCAGGAAACTCCATGCTAAGAACTTCAGCTATGAAATACAGATATATTTTCTTGCCTTTAACACCACAATACATACCTGATAGAACCATGGGAAGACTTGACCTTTAGGGTGATAGCGGCTATTCACAATACTAAAGAGGGTCTCTGTGACCATAGAAATCCAGTGTTTTGTGGGAAGAAAGTCAGGTTCAGTCTGCAAAAATCAAACCTAAATATTGTTATTTTTCATTAAATCAGGTCCTACCTGAACTGAAGCTCAGCAGGTGATGTTCCAGCTATGATCCATCAAGAATGAGATTACTGCATCCTTACATACCATCAGTAGCATAATTTATCTGCCAATGCTGACCCTCCAGCACTACTTTTTACCACGCACTATACAATGAAAGTAACAATTACATGAAATGAGGCTGGTTGGGTTTTAGTGTCCTGTAGACCTCTATCTCATCTACCAAACCCAACAAATTTATGTGTTTGTTTTTTTTGTTTCTAGTGTGAAAGCACCTACATACTCTGTTTTAGCATAGATCACAGCAGCTGCCAGATGGCACTAATTCAGCTACGTGAAATTTGAACTTCAAATGTGAGGTACTTCACATTCACTTACCATACCCCCACACATCTGGTCGTACTGCTTCATTATAGTCTACTAAGAGTAGAGAATCTCTTTCCTAGATTGACTCACCTCAGGCATCCTTTCAGTATCTGAGGAAAGGCTGCTTTCATATTTGGCTACAGCAACTGCAAGACCAGTTAAGGCAAAAATAGAGTTTCCTTTCACCACTGGGCTGTCTCTGGACAGAGGAAGGGAAATGGTTGAGAAGCATATTAGAGATGTAGGCAATAAAACATGTATCTCAGTGCAGGAAAGTTTTGCTGCAGGTGGTCCAGAAGGGAAAGCCTTTGCACCTAGCAACTTAATTTTGCTGAGCTAGAAGACAGCCCAAGTCTATCACATTTCATCTTCAGGAATTAGCGAAAAAATGGGAAAAAAAAGCTTATCAGCCTTTTTTCTTGTTTGTCTTTTATATAAAGCCTAGTACAAAGTTGTTTAAAAACAGAAGCTTGTTTACCCTCATTCCTCAGTAATGAGTACTGCAAGTAGAACTCAAAGAAAGGGATCAGTTAGTCTTAGCTAGTACCATTTCTAAAGAGGACAACACAAAAAGCTCTTCACACAGAAAATGCAAGACAGGCACGTGCCACTTCACTGCAACATTAGCTGTTCAGGAAATTTAGCAAAGCAGCCATCACTGAAACTTCAGCTTAATAAAAAGTTTTTAATTACTCCCCTGTGCTGTGAAAACATTAACTTAATGAAAATTAAAGACTACTAACTTCTACCACAGTGCAAACTTTTCATTTATGGAACTCAAGAAAAAAACCCTGCCACTTGCAAATGAGAAAACAGAACTGTTCAGTTTCATGAAAAGATAAATGTTGATATCCCAGTCATTCCCAGAAAAACATAGTGCAATATAACCCTGCTGGAACTCTCTTAGCTGTCTTACAATAGCAGCTGAACAATACAACTGTATTAGACTACTCACAGTCTTACACTAGACCAGTACACAGTGTACCACACCTTTTGCCTCAGCCTTCCATTTCTAAAAACTTTCTCAACTGTTCCTGTAAAAATACACCTTCATTACAAACTTAGGCATTCGTTACAGATCCAAAGACCTTATTTTTACAATAAAAATATTTTCTGCATTTCTGATACGCTTTTTAAGCTAGGACACACAGGTCTCAGTTGAATGTCATTGACTTCTCCTGTTTGGAATACTGGAACTATTCCCTTTCAGGTAAGAGATACCTACAAATAATTACAACTAGGTGCTTAGTTAAGTTCTTTGAAGTCTCCAAATAGCTGTTGTCTTAAATAATTTACTAATTTATGTGTACAACCTTTGTTGTTGTTGATCCACTTCTAAAAATTCACATTTCAGTATGTACTTCAAACAGAGAAACTTCTAAATCTACACATTCATGATAGCTGGATGGTTTAAAGAAGGTAAAAATAATCAATGTAAAATGCCCCAGGAGAAAAAAGAGCAGTGTCTTACTCTGTATTGAAAATATTGGGGGAAAATGCCAGTATTTTCTTAGAAGAAAATTAGGAAACATAAGTGCTAGAGATGTAATCTATGCATAGGAAATCCCTCTTTTGTTACCTACAGAAAATTCATCGCTCCCTCTCAAATTAGGCAATGCTGTTACCTCAACAAATTTTGCTAGAACTAGGCTTACAATGATAACAAAGTACCGTCCATTTGGATCATGATTAGGGGCAAGGCCAGGAAGGCTGTCACTGCTGTGGGATTGCTGACATTGCTCCCAACCAGGGCAGTGAGGTGGATGAACTATTTTATAAATACCTGGGTGAAATCTCACGGTCGTTTGCCCTTGTCCTTGTGGGGGACTTCAACTTTCCTTATGTCTGCTGGAACTACAAGACAGCAGAGAGGGAACAGTCCCAGAGGTTCCTGGAATGTGTCGAAGATAACTTCCTGACACAGCTGGTGAGTGAACCAAACAGGGAAGGTGCCCTGCTAGACCTGCTCTTCATGAACAGGGAAGGTCTGTTAGATGATGTGATGGTTGGAGGCTGTCTTGGGCAGAGTGACCATGAATTGTTAAGAGTTCTCTCTTCTCAGAGATGCCAGGGCAGCAAAACTGCCACCCTAGACTTCAGAAGGGCGAACTTTAACTCAGTAGCCTTATTGCCAGAATCCCTTGGGAATCTGTTCTGAAGGGTACAGGAGTCCAGGAAGGCTGGACACTCTTCAAGGATGAAATCTTGAAGGTGCAGGAGCAGGCCATCTCCATGTGCTCTAAGGCGAGAAAGCAGCATGAAAGACCAGACTGGCTGAACAGGGAGCTCTGGCTGGCACTTGGGGAGAAAAAGAGAATCTGTGGCCTCTGGAAGAAGGGGAGGCCACTCATGAGGACTACAAAAATGCCATGAGGCTATGCAGGGAATTAGAAGGTCCAAGACCCAACTAGAAATTAATGTAGCCTCCATGGTAAAGAACAACAAGAAAAGCTTCTATAAATATATTAACAATAAAGAAAAGGCATGAGAGACCCTCCATCCCCTATTAGATGCAGAAGGAAACATGGTGACAAAGGATGAGGAAAAGTAGCAAACACAGTTATGTGAAGGGAACCCAACTCCCTAAGCTAGGTGACAGGGACCAGGAGTGAACGATCTCCTCACAATCCAGGAGGAGATGGTCAGTGACCTGCTACACCACATAGATGTGCACAAATCTATGTGGCCGGATGGGATGCACCCAGTAGTGCTGAAAGAGCTGGCAGGGGTGCTCACCAAGCCACTTTCCATCATTTACCAGCAGTCCTGGCTGACTGGGGAGGTACCAGCAGATTGGAAATCAGCCAGTGTTACCCCCATATATAAGAAGGGATAGCAGGATGATCTGGGAAATTACAGGCCTGTTAGTCTGACTTCAGTACCAGGGAAGCTGATGGAACAGATCATCCCGAGTATGATTATGTGGTACATACAGACCAACCAGGTGATCATTGGTTCATAAAGGGCAGGTCCTGTTTGACTAACCTCATCTCCTTCTGTGACAGGGTGACCTGCTCACTAGACATGGGAAGGGCTGCAGATGCTGTCTGCCTCGATTTAAGCAAGGCCTTTGACGGAGCTTCGCACCGTATTCTCATAGAGAAGGTGGCTGCTCGTGGCTTGGATGTGCACACACTTTGCTGGATAAAAAACTGGTTGGACAGCCAGGTCTAAAGAGTTGTGTTCAATGGAGTTAAATCTGGTTGGCAGCCGGTCACAAGTGGTGCTCCCCAGGGCTCAGTGCTGGGGCCACTCCTGTTTAATATCATTATTGATGATTTGGACGAGGGGACAGAATGCACCCTCAGTAAGTTTGCAGGTGACACTAAGGTGGGTGGCAGTGTCAACCTGCTTGAGGGTAGGGAGGCTCTGC
This sequence comes from Apus apus, assembly GCF_020740795.1. Lineage (NCBI taxonomy): Eukaryota > Metazoa > Chordata > Aves > Apodiformes > Apodidae > Apus > Apus apus. The sequence continues at coordinate 36,687,127 of NC_067312.1, read as the reverse complement.
AGAGGGATCTGGACAGGCTTCATTGATGGGCGGAGGCCAATTGTATGGGTTCCAATAAAGCAAAATGTTGGGTCCTGCACTTTGGCCACAACAACCCCTGGCAGCACTACAGGCTTGGGGAGGAGTGGCTGGAGAGCTGCCCAGCTGAGAGGGACCTGGGGCTGTTGACTAACAGCCAGCTAAACACGAGCCAGCAGTGTGCCCATGTGGCCAAGAAGATCAACAGCATCCTGGCCTGCATCAGGAATGCTGTGACCAGCAGGACCAGGGAGGTGATCCTGCCCCTCTACTCGGCCTTGGTGAGGCTGCACTGTGTAAGCACTGGGTGCAGGTTTGGGCACCACAGTATAGGAAGGACATCGAGGTGCTAGAGAGTGTGCAGAGAAGGGCAACTAGGCTGATTAGGGGTCTTGAGAACCAGCCTTAAGAGGAGAGGCTGAGGGAGCTGGGTTTGTTCAGCCTGCAGAAGAGGCAGCTGAGGGGAGACCTCATTGCTCTCTACAACTACCTGAAAAGAGGTTATATGAGGTGGGTGTTGGCCTCTCCTCCCTAGTGACAGGACAAGAGGAAATGAGGTCGAGTTGTGCCAGGAGAGGTTCAGATTGGGTATTAGGAAAAATTTCTTCACAGAAGGAGTGGTGAGGCATTGGAACAGGCTGCCCAGGAAGGTGGTGGAGGCACCATCCTTGGAGGTGTTCAAAAAACTGATAGACACTGTTTCAGGAGATGGTTTAGTGGTTAGGGGTTATAGAGTAGATGGTTGGACTTGATGATCTTGAAGGTCTTTTCCAAGCTTGATGATTCAATGATTCTATAACTAAAATGATAATTTTAATTTGAGACATAGAATAAAATACATTCAAAGTATATTATTTTGTTCCTGCTTTATTTATCACTTTCTACTTCCCTTACCTTAACACAGCTAGTTATTGAGAAGCTAACATATCAAACAAATCTTACAATTTCATCCCATTTTAACAGGGTCCTTCAAGATGGACTGACATGCAAGGAAGTGGAACAGTTGAGAGTATTTTAAATATCTGAAAAATGATAAGTTAGGAAAGGAGAAAGTCTTAAATAAAATTCCTGGAACTTTCAACTTGGAAAAGTATTTCAAACTAGTCTTTTATACATTTGTAAGAACAACAATGTTGAAATGGTCTATGAGATTTCACTGTTATTCTTTCATTGATGACACCTTTTCACTTAAGATTTTCTAAGTACTTCTTATGAGGATTCACTACTTCTGACACTTTTGCTTAACTTGGTGCAAGCAGCCAATTTCAGGTTAACAAAGGACAAAGCATTAGTGGGAAGGTAGCTGCTGCTGGAGAGCAAAACAAAGTCATCAAACCACTCTAGCAGCCTATGAAGGAAGGTTAAGACTCTTACTGCTGTCTGAAAGCCATGTGCTAATTCTAATGGCAAATGAACAAGACTATCACAATCTGAACACATGTAATTTCCTGCCTTTGGGGGCATCTGGGCACAAGACACACACCTTAACAGAAAGTGGGACAGGTCTGAAGAGCCCATACTCCACTAAAGACAAGCCAGCTTCTAAATAACTGAACATATTTCAGGCAAACATTCTTCTAGTTAAAAAAGGACGCGACTAATAGTGCATATGGCACTACCCATGCTTTAATCAATACATGAGGCACCAGCCTTTCTAATAGACACAGTCACTGGTAAAAACCTCAAAGCACAAGGTGGGGAAGAGTTCCTTTCCTCAACAGCAGTCATATGAAATAATGAAATTGGCAGATCACCAATTGCAGAAAATATTCTCCTACACCTTCTGTCACAAAAGAGAACCCCTTATTGTCTGTAATAAATTAGCAGTTCTTACTTGGAAGCACCCTTGATGACATCAGTCAACATATCTCTGACCCTGCAACAGAAACAGAAACAAAGAATTTACACCATGTTAATTATACTATAGCATTAACTCAGCTCATTTCCCCTTTTGACTTACATTTGTCCATTCCAGGTAAACAATTATCTCATCTAGCTATTGGAAGATTTAGTGCAAATTAATCACAAGCATTAGAAGTGTAAAAGTGCTTATGCACCACTCAGCTTTTCTTTGTGATTATGCACGCTACCAATGTGTTGTAAAAGGCTATTATTTATTATATTAAATATAAATGTCTTTATTATTTATTATTCATACCAGTTTTTCTAAAATGTAGGTTTGTGCAACAGCCATAAATCTGTTCTCTGACCTGTCACACAGAAGTTTCCACATCCCTATGCTATTTCTTAACATAATAAAATAGAATGTTTTACAATAGACGACGATAACGTTGTAACCAACACTCACTATACTCCTGCAACCCACAATGGGCAGTCAAACTATTAGGCAGCAAAGTAACCTGAATTAATGTAAATGACAGCCATAGGAGTAGTTACAATCTCTAATACATTACTGTAGTTGATTTATAATAGACTGCTTGTCTGCATTTGTTTAGTTTTGCATTCGAGAGAAGCAGAGATGCAGTGAATCTTCTATATTGCTAGGTTTGGTTGAGGAAAGAGATCCTCTATACTACAACTCTACAATGCCATACTGACTGTAATTCTACAGAAAAAGATACTGCAAACACAATTCCACAACATGTAATTAGAAGACTGAAAATGCATGCCTTGTAAAATAGGATCATGCTGTAAGACTGAGCTATACCCAGGCTTTAAAAGAAATCTGTTTAGGCTTCCCTTCATAACCACACTGTTTTTGAAGACAGCTTCAAACTCACCTACAGTAGAAACACACTGACTTGGCAAATAACAACGGAAATTGCACAGTACTTACAAAATAAAGCATTAACACTAAAGTTTGCATCAAGCTGTCCACAGTCAGGCTAAACCCAGCAAACAGTAGGAGCCCTGAACCACTAAGCAGTTAAGGGGGAACAGGAAAAAACATGAAAGCTAGTATGTGGCTCCCAGTTCACTTCCTGCTTTGATTTCTGTACTGTTAAAAGGGAATTCTGTTAATGTTTTACATAGCTTACATTAACACTATTTTAGAAACACAGTGCAGAAATCAGTTCAGGAGAAATCTACAAACGTAGCATTACTATAAGCATTCTTCCGACTTGAAAAATGTTTTTTTTCTTTACACCCTACCAAGAAAGGAATCAGACAGAGAAACAACAGAAAATTGTGCCACTATTACATAAAGAATCTCTCCTACAATACCATATCACTCTAGATCTTACCATGAAACCCTCCAATCTAGACTTAACTGGAATAAAACAACAGACACAAATTTTGCATTCCTGTAGAGTAGCACTTGGAAACACTAACACCTTTTGGACTGAAACGGGCAAAGGACATTTTGGTTTTATTTGTACATTCTACTTTCCCAATTCACCTAGGAGCAAGCACAGGAAAAGATATTCATAATATCATGGATACTTAGTTCTTCTCTCTGTGAAGCCTCGCACTTCCTACCTTGTCCTCCTGGCCATGAACATACATGGGTAACTCCTGACAGACTGAGAGGTACTCCTCTGACTAAAACAGAAGTAGCTGAGGATATGGATCAGGGTGTGCACCATGTGCCTGGTTTTAAATAACATCCTCAGGCTTAATACTGCCAGCTTACCATATGAACTGAGGTGTGCCTCAGTTCACTGACACACGTCATACATTGGCTTAGATTTGTTTTATTAATCCATTTTCAGTAAGACAGCTCAGTTATTCTCTACAAGTAAGTTTTGCTCTTTGCATAATCCTTCTGCTTTAACAAATCCAGTTTTCCATTCTTTCCAGCTACTGACCCTACAAAGTTTCAGACACTGCAGAGTGGAATTTACCTGTGAACCTGTGCATATGGGAATCCTTACGGTTACCCAGTAGTCTCTTCCTGCTCCCCCTACTGCCTTGGTCATCGTATCTGGTGTTTGTTTCGTGGTTTTGTTTTTTTTCATTAGTGCTCATACAATCTTGAACCTTGCAAAACTAAAAACTTTGAAGTCTTGACCTCCTTTGCTCCCTCAGTTGACATTACAAGTGATCAGGAGCAGACAAGCACTTCCTTACCAGAGCCAGGCTGTGAATTGTTTGTACTGCAACTCTTCAGGATCCTCTTTGCCATGTTTTAACTGCATCTCCAGCTCTGCCTGCCTACCCTGCAAGAATTACAGAATAAGTCAGAAGCAGATCTTACATGGCCAAACATCGTAAGATTTCTTCAGAGAACACTTAGGTAACAAATGTAGCCTTTCACTTGAGGGCTACTTCGTAAGTGAACTTGAATGCTTTTCATAAGGGATCCCACTGTAATACACAACGTATTAGGTAAAAGAATTATTTTTTAATTTTGAGTGAGGAGAACAAGCTGCAGACAGCACACACAGCCACAGATACCAAGACATATCTCCTAGTTCATGCAAAGAGACAAGTTGCCTTGGAAGGAGTGCAGCAAGCAGTGAAGGAAATTTAGAAGCCTGGTAGCTAAAATGGATTCTAAAAGCAAAACATCACTTTCTTGATTTACTGCTTCAAGCAGAATTCATAACTCTTTTCCTTTCTATGACCTCAATCTCCCTGTGATCTCCTACAACTTTTTTTTTTTTTTTTTGGTACTTTAAAGGAGGTCATAAGGATTCTGACCTCTAACAACTACTAACTAAACATATGGAGCTTTACTTTAATGTAGTCTCCAATTGTGAGACAACTACATCTCAGCTTGTTTAGGTTCTCATTTACTGCTCCACAGTAGGTTAATTAAGGCTTAAGTAAAAAATACTAGCACAGAAGTTGTTCTGCAGGTATTGAATGTAGTTTGGGTGCGCATAAAAACCTGAGACTACAATACAGTCAATCCTGTAAATCCAGATGTCACTCAAAGGGTGACTCTTCACAGAGATTAAAGGAGTACATACGACACACTGACTAAAGAGAAAGCTGCGTAACAGCTGTGCAAAAACCTACTGCAATTTCTCCAAACACATAAACATTGGCTTAAATTCTGTACTAAATCAAGACCTGTAGGATCATCATGAGGTTGATTACAGTCTCAAAAACATGCTGAATGCGCCAACTGGCAGAGGTGCTTAAGCATGTGAGCAGACATAATGAAAAGACAAGAAAGAGGACTTTCAGGTGTCCAAGGGTAAAAAAACCCTCACACTTGTTTTGGTGAACTGGACTCTATGAATGTCTGCCTCCAAACTGTAGAGATGATCACTGTATTAGCTGTTCAGAAATACTTAATCCAGACTGCTCATCTTAAAGTATAGTATCTTTTGGCAATCTCGTATGAAATGTACTATAGAAGCATGAGGAGTAAAGTAAACATGCTAGGTCTCCAGTGAAGGACTTCAGAAGCAACAAATGCAGACTCTGTTGCCCTGCAAAATGGCATGAAATCCTAGTGAGGCTTTTAGAAACAAGTCTGGTAAATGCCAAGCTTCTCTGAACTCCTGCTTCACACGTGAAACAAGATAGGAAAGTAATTAATGCAAGCAACAATGGCCCCCTCTGTAGTTACAACCTAAAATTACAATTTGAATAGCTGCTGCTGGTTTTGTAACGGGCCTAGCTCTTAGAGTCTATTATTTTGCTGATGGGTAAGATAAAATTTGTTTTGAACATGTTAGAGAAGCATATATTGCACAGAAAAGCAAGGAACAGTCAAAGCTTCTAGAATTCGCTCAGAAATCTGAGCTGCTCATGCTGAAAACAGCTGATGTGGCCTGGAAATACAAACAAATAAGCCCTTCTAGTGGGACAAAGAAAGCCCTCTAGAAGGCAGCTATTTGTTAAAATTTTCCTGTTGAAAAACCAAATGACACTACATTGCTCTAGATATGCCAGCTAAGTTAGTGAGAGGCTTTAAGATAATTCCTAATCATTAGATAGGGTGGAAAAATCAAAAGACCAGTCCCTCATAATGTGACAGCATTACATGTTAAGAGAAATTCTATTTATTCTATGCTCAATAGCTTCTGCCTCCTTGGTGATACTATTATTATACAATTTCTACCCAAAATAATTGGTTATTGTTCTAGTTAGAATTTCACATACAAAAATTCTAAGAATTGACACATTCTGCAAGCTGACACAGGAACAAGACCGTAAGAACCTGAACTGTAAGCAGAAGCAGTACTTCTACAAAGTATCCCAGATTGTGCTGTTATTAATTGAAGACTAATTTTAATCTCCTTTTCAGATATTTTTTGTTATTAAACACTTCAAGCTTTGTTTTTATATTTTTGGTAACTTGCATGGATGCTTCTGCTGGAAAAAAATGAAATTCATACCATTTGAATGAACATTAACGTACACAATAGTATGTACCTCGAAATTACCTGCAGGACTGCACTGTAGGTTCGACTCATAAATCCTAACCAGGACTGTGGCAGCAGTATTGAGCGGTGCCATTCAGAAGGTTGAATGTTAACCTGTGCAAGACACCATGAAGTGCAGATATGGTTACATTAGGTCTAACATACACAGAATGTATATCCTCCAACCTACAACCTGTAGGCAAGCATTTGCTCATGCCCATAGGACATTACACATGGATATAAGAAACGAAAATGATAATGCACTTTCTGGTTTTACCCACACCAAGTTACTTTCAACTTAATCACCAAAGCCAGACAAACTGGGTTGCTTCAGGTAGTTCAAAAGATAACTGATCCCAGAGAGGGCAGTGCAATTACATGTTGCAATAGGCACAACACTTGGTAGCAATGGAAGACAAAAATACATACATAACAAAGATTCTAGCGAAGTTTATATTTGGCATAGTTTTTGTAAATCTTTGGTGCTTTTAAAGCTTTAAACAGACACTTAAAATAAATACAAGTAGATGACTATGTAAATACAGGGGAGATTATTCAAAAGGAGTTAGCTGTGTCTGGGGCACACACAACTATGCTCAAGAGCATAATGCAAACTTCATTTAATGAGGGGAATTGTTAAAAAAAAGAATCACAAAGTTTCTTTCTAGGAAGCAAAATAATAGAACCTACAGGAGGAAAATACCACTGCCTCAAAGATAGTTTAGAAATATGCAGCTGACTGCCTCCCAGTCTCACACAGATACGACAGGCTCAACTTCACAACAAAAGAATAACTCAATCAGTCAACTACACAACCTGATGGATGTTTACAGACTTCTCAGGAGCCCAAGGTTGTTCTCTTCAGTAAACACCATAGCAAACTTTCAGAGCATATTGAAAAACAAAAATGAAGTCAAGTGATCTCAGTAACAAACCATTTTCTAGCCCTTGGTAGCTTAATGAAGGAGTTACACAGGTAAGTTATACAGAATGGGTCACAAATTCAAGGCAACCAAGAAAGCTTTTCCAGACATCAGAATCCTACACAGTATGTATGTACCTCTCTCCCTACAATTTACATGGTATGCAATTCATAAATCAAAATATATTAATTCACAAAAAATGTGTATCACAACTAATTAGAAGACTCTCTATTTCCATCTCTCCATTACTTTCTTAATTGCTACCATCCAATCACTTCTACTGTCAGCCTCTGCCAAAAATGTCATCACAGCCATTTAGACTCCATTGGAAATAAGTTATTTAATCTCAACAGTTTCCACGGTAAGTAGTTTTCAATAAAGGAAATGCAAATGTGTCAGGTTGAGCTGAGATGGGATATATCTTGATATCTGCTGTTTAAGACATACACTTTCTGTATCTAAATTCAAAGAACATGCCAGGCTCCCTGAGTTACGGAAAAAAAACCTGAGTGGTGATGAAAAACTGCACAAAGACCACCTACAGTAATTAATGTTGCCACGCTTAACCCCAGAATGTTATTACTCTTTTTATTCCTCATATTTTATATTACTGCAGGGACTAGCTGCTGTTAACCTGGGAAACATTCCGTGACTCAAGGTATGCAAAACCCACCTATCTCCATCACGTGTTCCGTAGGCCTTGTCTATTTTCCTGCTTCATACTCTCTATTGTATGACCCTCATGATCTACATGAAGCTGTCCATATAATTTTTTTACATGGACTTCATAACAAAAAAAACAAAGGACACCATGTTAAAGCCTCATGCCATCTGTTAGTGGTGAACTTCAAACACTTTTGAGTAAGTACTAATATATCTATACAAATAAATACAATCTAAAAGAGAAACAATTAAAAGAGATGACCTACTACACTGCACAGCCAATACAAATACACCCTGTATTAAAAAAGAAATCTCATCTTTAAATTACTCCATAACACTAGTCTTTCTTTATAGCCAAAATTTTATTCACACCCCCCTCTCAGCTCTGCTTTTCCACCAAACTGACGAGAAATCAAGGCTCCAGACAGAACTGTTCTAGGTTCCCACAGCACTTGCAGCAAGTCCAGTCTTCCCCTTTGCCTTTTTTCTGAATCTGTTAGACTTGTGCATTTGCATCTGCCTAGCCTCATGGCAATCTACGAAGCTCACTATGTAATCCACTGCAGTGCACCAGAGCAAAAGCAAGCCTCCAAAACACTTCAGGTGCTCATGCAGGAAATACAAAACCTTAGTTGTATGGTTGCCTTAAAAGCAACTAGACAGTATGGTCTAACCAGTCATGTATTATTAGCACTTCTAACACCTTAACTACAATTTGCAGATGTGCTTGATGGCCAGCAGAACTGTTGCGCAGCTTTTGATTGATTAAATTTGATTAATTAAATCACGGCACTAAACATTTTGCAGATACGTGGAACGAGAAGATGAAAAGAGGGAATAGAAAATCTCCACGTAACAAAGAATACTCAAGTAAAACTCAGCTGCAACTGAAAATTACTGGACTTGGTGCTGAAGACCATGACATAAGCAGTGCTGATACCCACTTTTTCAGTACAGAAAACCAGAAGTCTTTACTTCTTTATGACTGCATACACAATTATAACAACTACATTTAGTGCTGGTTAACTATTGCTAGCAAGCACAGACAAAGCTATAACAAAATTAAGATTCTTTTGAGTGTGCCATTTATGTGTAAGAAGATAGTGTGCAGGTGGGAGGCATAAGGAACGAAGGCTTAAGGGACTTCTGAACTAATGACAAGTGGTTGTGAAATACTGCCACACTGGTCCTGGGATGTTCTTAAGAGGCAGCATATCCAGACAAAACCGCCAAGCAGTTTTCAAGGAAGAATTGCAGCATCTGAGGCAACAAGATCTGTCTGATAAGACACATAAGCATTGACTGCATTGGCCAAAACTCAAGACAGAGAATGCTGGCAAACCACATGAGATTCTAGTCCTGTACTTTAACACTTTTGAATACACATGGCACAAGTTTTGCATGCTTCTTCAAGTCTGAAAAGCAAATTCAAATTAAATCAGAAGCTTGTTTCCTTTTCCAGTGCACACCCAATAAAAATCTAACACCATGGCAAGATGTGGATGAGTTTTCTTTCAGCACTGGTGTCTTTGTGCTGTCATAGATCTTTGTCTGGATATCTAATTGTGGTAATACTGTTTAAAGAACAAAAAATCATAGAATCATTAATATTTATGGCCCAATGTAAAATCTGCTGTAAAGCAAGGAGACTGAGAATCCCAGTAAATTATTTTACTAAGTACAACAGATTTCCACCTTGACAGCCCTGCCAACTCACGTGGTCCCAAAATTCAGTTCATCTCTATCAAATATGTGGCTATCTAAACATATTTTGGACGATACCCATACATCAGTGAAATGTTTAAGCATGTATTTAAATGCACTTCTCACATATGGGACATATAAAGTGCAGCCCCAGTGATTTAATAAATAAGGCTAGCATTACATACTGGTATCAATAAAATAGCAAAGTAGCATGTCTTTTCATCTCAAATTTTGTTTACAGGCTCTTAAAAACATAATTACATGTATACACTTCCAAATTCCCCCCAATATTCCTTGAGAAAAAAAAAATTGTCTTTCTCCAAGATACATGAGACTGATGAAAAGAAAGCAAACATCTGTCAAATTCACTTCCTTTATAATTTCATGACTGGAGGAGACATATTCAGTAAATTCAGTAGTGGAAACCAGCACAAAGTAATTAATAATCTGAAACACATCCACTGAAATACCTAGGCAGATGAGAATATGCTACAATGAATTCTGTTCTAAAAAATCCATTATCATCTTAAGGTACTTCACATACAAGGTTTGAATAAGCCCTTGAATCTCTTGATTACATCAAATTCAAACAAGGAAATAAAAGTGTAGAAGGAGTTTTCCACTTCAGTGCTCAAAGATGCATGTCATCACAGCACATCTAATGAAAGCACTTAAAATAGAAGCAGGGAATACTTCTTCCATGAGTATACAGAACACCTAACATGATTATGATTTGTAGAGCAGTATATAATACTGTACAACTCACCACTGGCACTCAACTTTGCAGCTGTACCTGTAAATATTATCAGTTATTATAGCAAAATAATTGTGCTATTTCCAACATAAAAAAGCATTTGCATATTAAGACACACGAAGGCAAGACTATCCTCCTCTATTTTAAAAACACTGCATCAGTTCAGACTCTCAAAGCCACCTCCTACCACATCTGTGTGCCAAAAGCAGGTTGCCTCTATGCTTTTTTTGCATGTTGCATGAACTGTTTCCCTCACCTCCACTTACAAAAGAAAAGATGGGTAGTCAGCCAAAAGCCTGTTAATTTTAACTTAAAACATAGATTTACAGAACCATCAAAACATAAGGTGCATGAAGTGAACATATGTGACTACTAAACCTTCCTTATTTCCACAAGAGAGGTGAGTGAAGTTGGTAAGAGATTATTCCTGTAAGAATTAGGAAGAATTACTCCAAAAACTGAAACAGTCACTGGCAATTATTAGCTAATCTAGCCCAGGTGACTGTGATAGACCTCAGAGACTTCTTGCATGGTATGATCCAGGCAGCCATAGAGAAAACAAAGAAAACCTGTGGTCTGTGTGACTTCTGACCACTGTGACTACAGTAATTTACATGTCTTCTCAAAGACAGTTTAACAAGCTCCATTTAATAATCAATCATATAACACATCTCCATCTCTGAGGGAAAGATAATCTTCCTCTGTCAAGTCACGAGTGCCCAGTAAAGAGCCACACAAAGTTTCAAATGCACCAGTGTTTATTGAACGTGTGTTCTGCCTCCCATGAAATACCAGTTCAAGCAACATCGAAAAGCCCTTTTGTGTCTTAATCTAACCCTGCTCACAGGTATTACAGATGCATCCAATCCCTCAGCTAGAAAAGCACCTAGGAGACAGAACATGTCTGGCTCATTAAGGTTTAACAGTAAATTACCTTTTCCCTGTTGCTACTGTTAGATTTGAACAGCCGCTAAACCCAGGTATTTGTTATTTGTATGTTTTAGAGACTTCTAAATATACAAGAAGAAATTGTTTGCATACAAACTCCTAACAATTTTATTTTTTTTTTGGTAGTAGAATCTCAGACTTCACACTTCTACACAAAGAATTTCACAAAAACTGAACTGGTTGCCTCCAGTCCCTTCCCATTCCCCAGTCTTCAAAAAACTAAGTGCAATAATGGCAACCAAACATACACAGATACAGACAGATATGCAACCTGAAGGGGCTTATTCTACAGAAGCAAGCATGGATCGAAACACTGAAGAGGTAAAAATGGTATTATCCCAGTATGGCAGTTATACTGATGACTACGAATCCCTAACTAAAGAAAAGGCAACTGCTGGGCATGTTACAATAGATATAAGGCAGGTATAATAGTCTGCAAGGCAGATAAAGGCAAAGGTCAGCTTCTGTTTGTTCTACTGATTTTCAGATGAGGTACTTCAGCAATGAACACTTAAAAAAAAAAAGTATTTACATGTTCAGTTCCAGCTGTCACTCACAGCAACGTTGGGCAACTATCATACATTCATACACACCATACACGCCAGCTGATACTAATTCCTAATTAGCATACATAAATGAGGTAGTAAGGCAGGGAAGGAAGCCTAGTAGTTCTGAAAAGGGAAGAAGAGAAAGCTCTTACCTCATGGATGAGGGCCACCAACACCTGCTGGAAACTGCGGCCCCGGCTGGCCAGAAACCTAGGCAGGGGCCTGCCATCTTTACCCATGTGAACTGGAAGGTCATAACATGACAACATGCCAGCTTAAAGAGGGAGAGAAGGGGAAAAGGAAGGTCAACTCCAATATTCATGTTAACAGGTCATAAGTCTTGCATAAGTCAGTGAGGAACCCCAGCAAAGTAAACTTAATAAAGCCAACAATTTAAAAGTAAAAATAAGCAGTGTAAAACATTATTGCTTCTTAAACTGATTTACTCTCATATTCATAGAAATTTTTAGGTCAAAGCATGTATACTTGTCTAACTTCAAGAAAGCGACAGCTTACCTGCAAGACCTGGTGTCATGCCTGGTTGTTTGTTCCTCTCATACATTTTCAGCAAGAAGTTTGGAACACCTGCCACGGTCTTGCCCTGGTCTGAACGTATGATTCCTCCTCTCAATGCAGAATGATACACACTACGGGGCATGTTGGTCATCTCCTGTTTTACAAGTGATGCTGCAAACTCTTCAAATGCTGGATGAAGTGCAATAAAATGAGAAGAGAGGAAAGGGAATGTCATGAGCCTGATGACTGACAGACCAAATAAGCTCTGGAAAACCCAACATGACACCTGTGCTTCAGACAACGTAAGTTTAGAAAAACTACTGACACATTCAGATTAAAACTCAAGGTCAAGGACTTGAAAACTCTTAGAAAGTGTCTCTGAAGACAAACTTGCTGACTCTGCAGGTTGCTCATGACTGAGCTAGTAATTTCATATAGTAAGGTTCCAAAGAAAAAAACCCTTAACTATTCCACAAGCTGTTCACTGTATTCTTTAATTGCTACACCGAAAAACACTGGCACATGCTGACGGAAGGACAATAAGAAATAAAACTGATGTTTAAAAATGCAGTGAAAATATGATCTCTAATAAACAGTTTTCTTAAAGAGATTTAAAAAAAGCACCTCCTGCAAGAATTAAAGAGGGAGGGAAGGAAAAGAAGTAGCAATTCAGAGCACAAGGAAGGAGGAAAGAAAAGCAAAAGCAAAGCAAAAAGAATGGAGATCTCACAAGCAACAAGCTAAACATGCTTCAGAAGTTTCAGCTGCACAAACAAGTGCACAAACAAAGACTTCGGGGAAAATTCTAAGAAACAAAGTGTCTTCCTAAAAAGCATCTTGGTCCTTCTCCTTCTAAGCAGTATGAAAGTAGTGAAATAATCTCAATAATGTGCAATGGCAGGATTCCAAAAGATGAGATGGAACAGATTCAGCTTCTACAGGAGACAGACTTTGTGGCTCTTGGCCTGTCTTGGACATTGTATCATTAATCCAGTTTCATACTGCTCCAGTAAAGCAATTAACTCATAACAACCCCCTCTGCTGGTCACTGAACAGTTGCTTAACTATACTGTACTAGAAAATGAAGACTCCTTTGAGGAAGAATCTATTCAGGGAATGTCTGGGGTTGGAAAATCTATTTGCATATGTATTTGTTATACCAGTCTCTGGTGGCTGCATCTTTTTTTTCAGATCATTTTCTTTGAATTCCGTTTTAGTTTCCCATCTTCCCAGTAAATTGCCTATCCCAGCATCCATTGCATGGCTTGAGTTTTCTGCCCGCTCTCTTTCATTGAAGTAGGTTATGTCAGTCTTCCATGCAAAGCATCCAGAACTTACTAGCTAGTGCATACAGACTCTCTAGGTGAGGCTGCACAGGCTCTAAACTCCAACACGTGGAGTATTTTCCCAGGGTGGGGGGGAAGGCAAAAAAAACCCTGCACTTTACTGTGATACTCCATTATAAGAAAGCCACAGGTCCATGCAGTCACTGTGACTATAAATCTGAAAAGTAACCCCAAATACTAAATATACTATACCTCCTAAAACAGCAGCTGGTGTTACAGACAAGAGCTTGATATACGAAGAACCTGGAACAAAATGATCCACCTCCTTCTCCTCTTCTTCATATTCATTCATGTCTGAGTCAAATTCTGGTCGTGCCTGAGAGATATAAAAAAATGAAATGTCAACACAAACCATTCCAAATCCTCATTACCTTTTATGATTCCAAGCATTAAACAAGTGTCAAAAATACCAAGTAAATATTAAAAGCTCCCCATTACACTAATCTCATTCAATTGCATAAATTTTAAGTTGAAAGCATAAAAGGCTCTTCTTCAACCTGAATGAAAGGCAAAATTGGCTGATAAAAATCACATGGGTATGTCAATTAATATCTGTTATAAGAAAATTAATCTTGACATTAATCTAGATTAACTAATATTACTAAAATGTCATTTTCATTCAGATTCTTCTTCAATTAAAGCCATATTTTGTATTGGCCCTTCAACATACACCGAGCATTTCTGCTAGATGTTATTTTTCCATACTAGTTTTCTGAATTTGAAAAACTGCAACATATTTACAAAGCTTTCAATAAAAACATATTTGCTAGTTTTTCTAACAAAAAGTAACAGCTGTAAAGTAACAAAACCAATAACACAGAACTATGTACTAGGATGAAAGATTTAGTATTGCAGCCATGTTTAGAGATTTCCTCCATCGTATCTTGTGCTCTTCTATGCAAAACACATTTTCATTGTAAGATTTATGCTGAACTCTTCTCATCAATTTATATAAAACAAGTATGTTTTTTACTTGAAAAGTACTTATTCAGACCTTCTTGTAAGAGCAGTTAAAACATGCAAGTGGAGCCAATCTTTTAATACTGCAGTAAATAAAAACTTAGAGAGGTATTTACTTTGCAGTAAGTAACAGTGAACTACTGATTATTGCCTAGTCTTTTTTATAAGGTTAATTTAAAAAAAGTCACATAGATGACCTTACATGTTTATTTCCCTCCACACTTTGATTTTGTAAGATTATTAAGTCAACTAATCAGACTGAGGTTTCAGAGTTTAACAGCCCTTTGTTTAGTTAAAAAAGCTTTCCAGGAGGTACTTCAATTAATTTCTGGCTGCCTTCATCAGCAAAAAACCAAAATCTTACAAAACTGTAAAAGTTCAGAAGAGAAACACAGGTGAAGTTTGCAGCTTAATTCCAAAAATAGCATGTATTTTTCACACTGACTTGCCCATTTCAGCAACAAAAGCACTAAGGATGAGTGTGATTGCCATGGATGAAGCAGTAACCACAAGAGCTGCTCAGTGTCAAGACTCAAATGCAAGCATTAACAGAAGAGAACAAAATGCAAACCAACTGCCCCAAAATAACCTGCTGTTCTAACTTATGAAAGAAAAATAGGACCTTGTGACTGCTTACACCTCACTCTGCCTCCACTTGTGCCCTTCCCCTCTCATAAGTCTTAGTTATGCGAATCATACATAATACCATCCTATTTCACCAGCAGCTCATACTCCCTTTATGAGGTTCTTATATTGTCTGCTACAGGGCCTTTTTTCATTTCCAAGAGAATACAACTCATGTCAGATGAAGTATCAGATATCTTTACTCTTAAACATACAATATTGCTACCTGTTCAGGAAGATGAAGAATTCTGTGTTCCTCAGAGCCAAATGATGAGAGTGATTTATAGGCTGAAATGGCTACAACATGGTCCTAGAAAATTAACAGGAAAAAAACTGTAAGCACAGAATATGGTATTGCTTCCTACTGGAAAATGCACATAAGAAGAACCTATCTACTAACGTCTGAATGCTGAAAAAGACTTTAAAATAACATTGTTTTCCTGGGGCGTACTCTCAATTGTTTACTTTATATACAGAACACAAACCAGCAAGACCTATTATCTAGGCTTGATAACAAATACTCTGATTGCTACACTCCGTTACTACTGAGGGTAGTTTATACAGAAATATCTGAGACACATTTAAACTAAAATACTTTGCTTCCACCAGCCCCATAATGATGCTGGTCCTACATTCCCACTACATTACAATACCCTGTCTAAGCACTGACTTAGTTGACACAGCTGCAGCTTTGTCAAGAATGCTTCACCATATCAAGGCTGAAGTCTATTAGAGCAGGCCTACTAGTTTGTGTTACAATTCTTCTTGGAAGTGGCAAACGCTAAGGGCATCAGTTACTGTCTTTCATTTGCACTATGCTGCTTCAAAATCAGTGTTAAACAGTTAATGATAAGAAGAATGCCCTATTAGAAAATAAGATCACTGACACTGATAATCTTGCCTCAACAGAAAGGTGTAAAACTTAATATCCAGTTGCTGACATCAGGAATTAACATTTTCAGGTGTATCACCTACCTTGTTTTGTGTGTTGTTCCAAAGGAAGCTGATAACTTGAGCTTTGAATTTCTATAAAAGCAAACAGAACAGGCATTCTGATTTTATGTAACCAAATAAGCAGTTGAAATAAAGGCAGTTACTTGAAAAAAGATGCTGCCACATCAACATGCACCGAGCTAGG
This sequence comes from Apus apus, assembly GCF_020740795.1. Classification (NCBI taxonomy): domain Eukaryota; kingdom Metazoa; phylum Chordata; class Aves; order Apodiformes; family Apodidae; genus Apus; species Apus apus. The sequence continues at coordinate 36,670,701 of NC_067312.1, read as the reverse complement.
AAAGTGGAAAGGGTGCACATTTTAACTGTAAATGCATTCACACATCCTCACATTCTTGGAGAGAGAAACCTGTGATCAACCTTGAACTGGAGTTTCTCACCTACCTCCCAGGATTCATTAATGCAAGCTAAAATTTTGAAAGTGGATGGAATCGTGCATTATGATTAACCTGAATTAGGCCGTGGATGCAATTTAGAGATTCTAAAAACAAGCAGACACACCTAAAACTCATACAAAGATCTACTAAAAGAAGAGACTCACCTTAGTCCGTGAGCACTTACCTCATATTCATTTGTATTCACTGTTAACGAGGGAACCAGGGCAAACAACTCATTTAGTGCTTTTAAAATTAGGGGTCTTGTATCACAACTCAGCTTTGGTGACAGAGCATTCCACGTAGAACGGATGCAAACAACCTGGAGGGAAAGTGGCAGGCATCATTACCAACAACAACCTCAACCTGGTTTCAACAAAATTTCTTCCCAGCACTTGACTTCTTTCTTCCTGTTTAGGAACACGAATCAGGGTCATACAATAAAAAAAGCAAGCATGTTAAAAACTCATTTTTATTAAACAGTCTCACAGTATATTAATTGATGTTGTGCAATAATACTGCACAACACTTCACCAAATAAAGTAGCTACCAGTAGGAATTAATATGACACTGTGAGCGAGACACATAAAGCAGCAGATATATCTTCATTTAACACCACTGCTCTACTTAATTAGATCGTATTAGCTTACAAACATGCTGCCTCTGGAAGTTCAACAGGATGGAAGCAGAGGAAGCTATGTTCCCTAGCAGCCCTCCAAAACAAAACACACTTGATCTTTAAATACAACTAAATCCAATGAAATTTGTAGAAGAAAATACTGTAATCCTGCAGAAATAACTGGGAAAACGTCAAACTAAAATAAACACTAATATCAAAACTGCATTAGCACTATACTAAACAGCTCCATTCTTAAAATTTACAGTGACAGAAATAAATTCAGTGAACCAGAAACATTAAAAAAAAACCTATGTGAGGAAACCACAGATTATGGTAACATCATGCTTCCAGTTGTTAACTTACAAAACCTGTGAAACTGGTTTGAAAATAATACAATTTTTTAAAAAATTTTGTTAATAATTAATTTGGAGTCTTCTCATTTGCTCTCCAACTCCTTGGAACATAGTAACTTCATCCTTTTTAATTTGCCTTTGCAGTTATTCTAGAAACCTAGAAGTTACCATGCATTTAATAGAAGCCAAAATCACTTTAGATACACTTATGCAATCCCAGCTATTAGATCCTTAAGAGAGGAGAAAATAACTGAAAAGAACAATCATAACAAATTATTGGCAATGGCATGTAAAAAGAAGGAGCATCTGCAGGCTTCCATGCCAAAGAATCCAGTATCAACTGGAATAATAATGCTTTTCTGTTCTTTTTTTTAACGGAGGAGGGCAATATTTGGTTATAGGACAAATGCACCTGAAAACGCAAAGTGACGGGACATAGCAGATCATAAAATTAAACCCTCGGAACACCTTGCAGGTTATGGTTTCAAGGTTGGTATTTTTTTTACAGATTAGAAATCACTGGGGAGAAACAACAACAAATACTTGAAATCCTCCAACAAACAGGTTGGTAACACTCTGCATAGAAAAAAATCTTACCTGCTCTTGAATACCTATAGAGGGTAGGGAAAGCTGAACAATTAAGTTTCAAAATTTAACAGTACTAGATACATGTACCCCAGTGATTAGGTGGCAAAAAGACTTTGAGAAGAGAATTCTCATGCAGATTCAACACGCACTGGGAAGCATTAAAGTATACTAAAAATCATTAGTTAGCCAGCTCAACAGATCAGCTTTTTTTTTAATTATATAGACCAACAGAGAAACACCATGAGTTTGTCAGATGTAAGGGGGAAAAAAAAAAATTAAAAAATTTCCACTGCTTCTTTCTCACAATTGAACTGTTTCATTCGCACCAAAAAATAAACTGTGTCCCCAGTTACATTCAGTGTTTGGTAAGCTATAGCAAATCTCTTGGCTTTTTTGCCCTAGCCAAATATGACTTCTTGTGTTCAGACATAACACTAAATGAAAGCAAGAACTAAGCACATGATAGAACATACTTACAGTAACCTCTGTATTACAATGTTGTTTCACAGAATACATGAAAACATGGACTGTATTTACCAATTCAGTAGCTTGTTCACTCTCATAGCAAGCTGTCTGGAAGAATATTCTGGAGACATGCCTCACTTTTCAAACCTCAGTTAAAGATGGCACTCCACTTTTTAGCCTAAGTTTAATTATCTGAACAGGCCCACTGAATACAAGATCACTTTTTGTGCTTAACTCCTTGAGCATTTTTCCAAACTATCCCTAATTCAAAGTAACGAATCTCTGAAATTATGAAGCAACTTGCCACAAGGCACTTGAGATACTGTACCTGAAAACAGCATGCCACACATAATTAGTACAAAATGTTACAGTACAGAGAGCAAAGATCTTTGGGGCCATATGAAAGGACAAGGAAGCAAACACTGGAGTTTTATTTTGTTGAAGGTTTGGAAGAAAGTAAAGGCTTTGATTTCTCCTAGCTGAAAGAAGGAATCTCACAGGAGTGCCTGCTCCGGACCATCAAGGCTTCTAATTTTTTTTTCTTGTAAGTATTCCATCTATGCTCTTTATGAGATATATCAATGTAATGTCAGTATTTACCTCTAGCACTAACTCACATTTGAGATTAAAATGGAGCCATCTGCATATCAATGAGGCTGTGATTCAGACCATCCACATACTCAGGCAGACATCACTGGATCAAGTTGCATTCAGAACATTCAGGGTTAGGTGTTCAGAATGTTTCTAAATGTTAGAAATTACACTGCTGCCATCAGTGATGTCTTCCATACTCATCCTGCCTTCTGAAGCTACGTGTACATACATTTAGCCTTTTGAAGGCATAAACATAACAGAATTGCAAATCAAAACAATCTTGAGCAAATGTAATGAAAGTTTCTTTCAAGTCTGTGAAATTAAAGCAAAGCAATAAGACTCAGTCAAAGACAAATACAAATCTACTGATATAATGAAATCAAATGAAGAGATGTTCATCTTCCACAAAGGCATTATGAAATACAAATTTAGTGTTACCCTGCACTGAAAAAACTCAGCATGTTTGGTATCACTGAATTCAGGTCATTCCTGAATTAAGCACTCGCTTCAATCAGTGCAAAACACATTTTAGATTTTAGTTTAAAAAACTGAAGATGCCTTTTGAGTCAAATCCATTTCAGAAATAGGAAACCCATGAGTCTGCTTCCATGGTAAGTACCATTGATGGCTACAAACATCCAATCTGATAACATTCCAAGTGAAAATGTTATCTCTTTCTCATCTTTCAAAACACTGTTCTGAATAAGAAAACAGCTCTACCAGTATTCAGAAAAATAGATCTATCTATCAGCACTGTAAGCTCTTACTACACTAAACTACCTAGAAAATTAACTTTGTAAAGACCTAGTTTTCTGAAAACAGAAAATACACCTTGTATTGATGTGCAGAGTACCATATAAAATTGTATATTCATGGGGTCTCAACTGACATTGTCATTAAAAAAGACTACAAAATGCCTAGTTGGCATTTCTGAAGTTTCACTTTGTTCTTTTCTATAGTACTAAACACATTCTCCAATTTCAACTAAAAGGCCATAAAAACAGGCAGCAATTTAATAGACATTTCAGATTTAGCAGTTATTCATACCATGCATAAGCAATAGCCAATTGCACTGCGATAATTGTCTGGAACAACTGGACACATTAGCATTTTCAGCCTAAAACCCTATGGCAGATGGAAATCAGCAGAAACAAGGCATATCAAATGTCTTCTTTCAGCTGCACTGAAACAATGTACTGGTTTTGGACCACATGTACTTCATAGGCCAAAACCAGTGGCCCTCCATTAAGTCATACATAAAAAATTGTATTCCTACAATCATACTGTGTCCTACATAGTATACCACTGAGGATTGATTTCCACACATATTCACGTACATGTAAGAATCATATGCAGCAAGTGCAGTACTGCTACCACAGTCCCATTAAATAGCTGTGCATGAAGCAAAGCAACAGAGTTAAGAATTGGTGGAATTCTCGAAAACAAATGTTTTCTCAGACTAGAAAGGCAGATACTACTATTGCATCTTGTTTAGAAGGTCTGTATTGAGGAACTGCTCACATTTCTAGGATCCATGATCACACTGGGAACACAGTATACTGAATATAAATTCAACTTCACATTCAATTCAACACAGTGACAAAAATAAGCATCAACCTATATACAAGTTTTTATTCATTGAAACCACAAAACTGCAAAAACATAATAGTCTGTGTAATAATATTTTCAGTTCAGTGCTTGTCCTGGTTTGAGCCAGGATGAAGCCAATTTTCCTTTTACTGATTTTTTTTTTCCTTCAGTAAGCTTACTTTTAACTAGCAGCAGAGCATTTCAGCTAAGACTGATAACAGTGGAATGTTTTTCTAACTGCTGGGTCTTCGAGGTCACACCTTTGCTCTGCCGGCTCAGACACTACAGGGAGATCTATGACACCCCCATAGGAGGCTGAGTTAGACAGACAGCAAAACTGGCCAGAGATATTCCATTCCATGTATCTATGTAAGCTCAGAGAAAGGTCAGAGACCACAGAAGACAACTTCCTTCCTGCTGCTTGTTCCCTTCTCTCCCCTCCATGGCCAGTGTCCAGGGAGGACTCCGTCCATCCAGCACCATCGACCCCCAGGCTCAAGCTCTCCTGACCCTCATCACTCTGTGCTTTCTGCAGCAGCTCCGGGACTTTTCAGGACTGTTCCAGCTCAGGAGATGCTGTGGGAGTTGCTGGGGGTGGGGGGAGGCAAGAGGCTTTTGCACATATCTGAACATATTTGTATATAATTGTATATATTTTCTTTTATCATCAGTGTTTAATTAAAGCTGTGTAGTTTAGTTTTCAATCCAGCCAAGTCTCTCTCTTCTTCTCTCTCTCCTTCCCTACCTGGGTGGGAGGGGGAGGGGATCGAGAGCATTGTTGTCAAACCCGAGTCAAATGGTGCCTGTGGTGTTCAGTTAGATAAGGACAATCTAGAGCCGCTGCGCAAGGTTCCTTTGGCTTTTCTAAAAAAATTAACTCTCCTAATCTATGATGGTTCTGATCATTTAAGAGCTCCTTTAAATGAATGGTAATCCAGAAACATAGAATGCCACCCAGAATGTTTCTGCTTTTGCAAATAACATATGCAACAGAGTTCTCAGTTTAAAGCAGATGGTCTTGTAAGATGCCACTCTGACAGCTGCCAGCTCAAACATGTAAATTTAATTCAAGAACCCAACATCCAAGTGTCACATCTAAATAAGTCCCAACTAAAATCTGTTTTTTCGCACTTCAGGTGGAAATTCTTGACTAATTGCATTGCTGCATCCAGAAATCATAAAATACTAGCATTTTGGAAACAGTAGCTCCTTAAGGGAAAAGTTTTCTAAACATGAAAAAGTAACTAAAATAGTACAAGTGTATTTTTGTGTGTTTCATTTCTCATTGGTTGCTTCTGAAAGAAACACACAGCCTTCTGCCACAATATAAGGCACATTTACTTTGCATACTTCCCAACAAAAAATGACACATTACCCTCGCATATTTAAGTTAACAGGAGTTTGCAGGAAGTAATTCTTCTCTCACTTTAAACACTGCTGGTATAGGAAGAAAATCTGTTGTTGTTACAAAAGGAGAACAAAACCAATACAAGTTCATTCAGGTTGTTAAACACTACTTCAGTGTTAAATTAGGACTGAAAAAAATTTATTAAAAGCAGCCAAGGACAGGTTAGGAAGGAGAGATTTGCTCAGAATGGCAGAAGTTAGTGTATTTTGTCTTTGCTAAAGAAACAGTAGGAGAATGGTACTTAATTTAAAAAAAACAAACAGAAAGGTTATAAAAGCAGTAACAACCTTGAACTGAATAGGTGACAGTGGTAAATCTTGTGAATAACTTTCTCAGCTTGTCATGAAACTCCCAAGGAAAAGCCTTGTGATTTTAGAGTTACTGCTTAGCTGGACAAAGCTGTCCTCTGAAAATGCAATACACTCAAAGAAACCAGCAAGATGAGAACTTTATGACACGGATATACCAATTACTGTCTGCAGAAAGAGAATCAGTGCTAATTAGAAAATGTATGTTCATAGATCAAGACACAATAGTGTCTAGAAACATTGGTAAAACTTCTTTTTAAGTCTGCTTTCATCTTTAGGTTCTTTTTTTTTGTTATTCTAGGTTTGTTCAAATTGACACACCATTATAATCTTGAGTCATTAACAACCACATACTTTACAAGCTCTCAGGGCTTCTGGTACAGCACATTTTGTTTTACATTTGTGTTTTCTTGTTATTTTTAGAATTTATTTTTAAGTAGCAAACTTACAGCTGCACAAAGCACAAACTGGAAACAAGGGTAAAAACTAAAAGCTAGGGTTTACAGATGTCAAGGAGAGAAAAAGCAATCTCACTTCAGGTGACCTTCTACCCTCAGAGGAAAAAATGGGGAACAACAATGTTTAAATTGAATTTCACTTCTGATCTGTGGTGCAACAAGTCAGACAGGTACGTCAATTTAAGAAGTACCTTCTCTGAGACAATTATCCATTCATACCACAACTCCACAAGGCTGGTACACCAAGTCTATCACAGAATCCTTGATTCAGAAACTAACTTAAAAGCATAAAATAGTTTAGGTTGGAAGGGACCTTCAAGTCATGTAAACAATCCCTCCACAATAAGCTGGGATATCTTCAACTAGATAAGGTTGCTCAAAACCCCATCCAACCCGACCATAACTGTTTCCAGGGATGGGGCTTCTACTACCTCTCTGGCCAACCTGTTCCAGCTTTTCACCACCTTCTGTGTAAAAAAATGTCTTCCTTATTTCTGGTCTGAATCTACTCTCTCTTAGTTTAAAACCATGACCCCTTGTCCTATCACTACAGGCCCTGCTAAAAAGTTTGTCCCTATCTTTTTTTGAAGCACCCTTAAAGTATTTAAAGGCTGCAATAAGGTCTCCCAGCAGCCTACTCTTCACACTGAACAACCTCAGCCCTCTCAGCCCTTCTTCATAGGAGAGGTGCTCCAGCCCCTCTGATCATTTTTGTGGCTCTCCTCTGGAACCAGTGCAAGAGGTCATGTCTTTCCTGTGCTGGGGACTCCAGAACCGGGCACAGTACTCAAAGTCAGGTCTCACCAGAGGAGTAGCATCCTAATCCACAAAGAAGGGCCAACATAGGGACTATTTCAAACGCTTTGTAAGGATAAAAGGTACATTTAACATGTTAACATAGTTGTAAAAATGGTTTGTAACATTTCTTAGCTCATCATGGCTGTTTGGGTTCACGCTTTGCTATCTGCAGATATCACAGCCTCTTAAAATGAAAGCAAGTTATAAGATCCTTTTGAGTGGATCATGGACCACAACATTTTTATAACAATGGATCTCAAGCCTTTTGCTAGTGTTTGGCACAGCTGATCATTCCCTATGATCACAGTGCTGCAGTCATCACCTTAAAGTCTGTGACTTCTATCTTAAAACAACAGGAAGTCAGGACATGTTTGTTCTGCTCAAAAATTCTTCCACTTTGAAAAAATTACTTAAGCAGAACTGGGGTCTATAAATAACCTAGAAAACACAGCTGGAAATAGATCTCATTTAACAGTTTTCTAAAGAACTCCATCACCCCTCAGTAACCTTAACATCTCTTCCTAGCGTATGCACAACAGAAAAAAGGGCAACCCAGTACAACTGCAATTCTTATTTAAACAACCCAGTAGCTTCAGCAGAAATACAAAGCAGATTCCTCAGTCTGTCACTTTCCCAAAATGATCCTCAGGTAGCTACTTCTTGAATTACTTGTCTTCCTTCCTAGTTTTTGATAAAACCTTAAAACTTAAACAGTATATCCAGAGAGTAAACATGCCAGCAACCAAGCCAACACATGGAATTCATCACTTCTTGCAGAGCAGCTCAACATCTTCCATGATGGTTGCCTGAAATTCAGAATCTCCTCTAAACTACAATTAAGATAAAATCTATCAGAATCTTTCCAAAATATGTAATTGCAGCAAAATCCACCAGACACATCCTCTACCGAAAAGTGTTACAGAAAGTGTTACCGAAAAGCCAGTTACAGAAGTACCTGCAACCTGCAAAAGCTGACCTACATTCCAACCCATGCACTGAAGGACTGACCTGCTGGAGTAGAAGCTCACCGTACAATTTCCCAGAAACAATTAAATGATCTTGGAAGGGAGAAGAACAAAATTTGTCAGAAGAAAAAAAGATTTTGCAACAATTCAACACACTCTTAAAAAGAAGACAACTAAAAAAAGTCCATGATGCACAAGCAAAGCACAAAACACAGGGACAAGCCAATGTACTCTTACCTCAGCCTCACAAAGTGCCTGAAGACCCTGCAACACTATGGCAGCAGGTGTAGCTTGATCAGGTTTTGTGCATTCATTTAATACCTGAGAAATTGCAGCCAACATATCTGCTCCATGCTGATATGGCCTAAGAAAAGAACATGAATATATATGGCAATATTAATGCATACATGCAACTTCTATTCCATAAACAAAAGTTCATTAAGCATTGGTTTTGTTTAAACAATGACAGAAACAGACTAAAACTGGAACAAAAAAAAGATACAAGGGATTATATGATATAGCACCCTTAAGGCTGAATGACATGGAGAATTAAATCAGCAGGCACCAAGTTCCAAATAAAAGATCACCAAACGGTTGAGCTCTGGAAGCTTTTGTCCAGTTGATGCTGGTATACTAAAAGATTATGTCATTCAAGAAGCAACTGAGAAAGAAAATCCACATGGGCTATTAATGACACTATTGTGTCACTAAGGACACCTAGTTACATGTTTATTATACATGAAACATTCAGGCGTCCTGTTTCCTCTCACTTTCTTCCAAATTATTTCTAAACACATGAAGAATGTGCATACATCTAAACTGTAACTACACTACTTACTGGCAAAAAGACTACAGATGCATTGAGATCTATCTCTTGCTTTTCATTTTTTATTTTTAATGTATTGGAAAATAATTGCAAAATTAAAGATGGTTGAAGCAGTAAAGTGTATTTTCTGTAAGAATTTTTTTTTAGTTGATGACTGAAAGGTTAATGAATATCCCCTGCTCTTAATAACTGACCTTCCAGACAGAAAATGAAAAGCGCAAACCAAAAGATGGGTTAGAAAGAGAAAAGATGGGTTTGTACACATAAAACTGGGAAGTAATTGATAATGTGTTTTTAAAAAAATAAAAATCTCCATAGGTACTTAGAGCTTGAAAGGATCAATATAACATCCAGACGTGCACAAGTGGTGTTCTCTGGTCAGTATTATATTGGAAAAAAAGACCAATAATTTGCATGTGACCAAATACACTTTTCAGAAAAGCATCCAATCTTTCTTTGAATAGATCAAAGGATCGACAGAGCCTTAGTTGTTCTTTCTAGTGTTCCATAACTTTTATATTTTTAAATAAATTTTAGAATTTGTAAGCGGTATGTGTTCAGTTTCTACTCAGTATTAGTACAGGATGCAAGTTTTGTTTCAGGATGAAGACATTTTAGTTTAAACATTATTGGTATGCTCTTTCTGTGTTTTAATACAAAACAAAAAACTGAATAAGTCCTGAGACTAGCAATGACTAAGTCAGTTTCTCACATGACTAGAAAAATATTACCTGCAATTAATTTAACAGAGTAGGCAAAAACAATTATTCAGCTGTTCTGAAAAAAAAAATAAAAATAAATTGTTTGCCTTTACAAAGATGTAAGATGGATAACAATTGCCCTTACCTCTGTCTACAGATATCTCTTATACAAGCAGCCTTAGCAATCAGCCGTTCCCATTGAGCATCTTTGTCAACAGATAAAGAGGGCGTATCTGACATTGCCAAGAACTTCTGCAATTCTGGGTAAATTCGATCCTAGAAAAGATTTAATTAAAAAAATTATACTCAAATTTTCAAAATTTGCTGACAAGATTTTCAATTACTAGCACTTTTACATGACTTCTAAATGCCACTTTCATTGCATACTGTAATTAGCTTTTCTTCATTATTGGAATCTAATGCTGCCTTGAGATCTAACTGGCTTTTGCAGACCAAATCTCTGTTGCTACTTTACAAACAAATCAGCAAATTATTGCCATGTAACTAAGGTCTTGTTTTTACTGCATGTTATGAAAAGTAGAAACCTTTGAGGTTTTTTTCATAATTCCAGTTTGAGACCTGATGAAATGAAAAGCACGTTTCATGAAAGGCAGACCATTGAAGTTTTTCACTAAAACAGCGAATATATATTAATACAGACACCACTCCCACCATTTACTTCATACCATTGATAGTGACATATTAGTATTACCAATGTTACAAAATTAATTTCCTTCCTTGGTTGGAGGTAAGGAGGTTTTTCAACTACACTTGTCTTAGTGACACTAGAAAAATTCTCCAACCTGTCTTTCCCACAAAGATGTCATCAGCCGCAAAGTAATTGCTCTAAGCTTTGGTGTGCTCCACAGCATGTGTATGGCCCGTAGAATCTGAGCTACGCAAACCTGGAAGAAATTTTTTTACCAAATGCCACTGTTAGTTTTTGGGTCCAAGAACAAAGACTAATCTACAAATTATTATTTTACAAAGAAAATGGAAATAATCTTTTGAAAAACCCTAATGCATAACAAGTCCAAGAGAATGTTCTAATTATATGTATATATATAGTGATGATGCAGTGCAGACAAAAAAAAAAAAAGCATGATGTACATTTCACCCTTTAAAATTCCCATTCAAAATATTAGAAAGTCATGCTGAATCTTATAAATCAGTTATCTTAAGCAAGCTATGCAATGCTTAGCTTAATTTTTTTTTATAAATGACCTCTTACTGATACCGTTTTTATTTTACTAAATTTTTTTCATTCTGACCTTGTGTACACCCAGTGTAGGCAATGTATACAATATATCCCTGTAAAGTGCAGGCTCCAAAGGTCTTCCCAACTTAAATATCAGAACTGGGATCAGGTTTGGAACCTAAAACGAAGACAAAGCAGGAAATAAACTTATAACTAGCTTGCCAACATGGTATCTTACAGAAGACAGTGAACTTGTCACAATGTATTAGAAACTCATACCTTTTTGCATTTTTCTTCTGCTAATAGGCAAGAGAAAGGAAAATTCTAAAGTCTGTAATTCCATAGGACTTAAAATGCATTTCTTTCTAAGTTACCATCTTAGAAGTACCCTGATATGCACACTCAGCTGTAACCACTGCAATAAAATAATTTACAAAATACATTAATTTTTATTTGAAATTCCATTACAGGCACACTGAAAGGAACATGCAATTGAAAACTGTACTTTTAAATACATACCAAAACAATTAAGAAACTACTCCAATTCAGTTCTGTTATTACAAAGGAATTCTGATGATTCTCCTATCATATCCCACAAACCTAGCATGTAACACAATGTAATTTACTGCATTCTTTAATATATGGTACAAAACTCCCAAAGAACTGCCTCTAAAGCGACAGTGAAGGAAAAGAGACTTATTGACTGCCATTACGCTTCTATTTAGTCACATTTTCAGTATTTTCATGCTTTCAGCACATAGTGTTTGAAAAAACTATTAATGGGAAATTCTGATACAACATTCTCTCAATATGCATTTTTCCAGGAGCAGATGTCTTCAGATGAATTTTTTTTTTCCATGTATAAAGGTCTGCCTCAGTCCAGAGAAACTAAAGAGCAAGAATAATGAATAAAAAGCCAAGAGCTCTGGGATTCTGCTTAATTCCCTCTATAATTGCAGGTTGCAAAATGCAGACCAAAAAAACCCCAACAAAAACAAATCAACAAAAGAAGCAAACCCTGTTCATTCTATGGGACTTCACTACCTTCTTAGCTAGCACCCTCCCCAGCCACCCAGTCTTTCAGATCTTTGGATGGAAGACAAATCAGGCAGTTTTACAACTTTCGTTCTGTACTGAATTTGGCTAGGACAGTTAATTTTCTTCATAGTAGCTGGTTTGGCTATGCTTTGGACTTGTGCTGCAAACAGTGTTGATATTACAGGAACGTTTTAGCTATTGCTGAGTAGCATTCACAGCATCAAGGCCATTTCTGCTTCTCTGAAATAGAAGGACAAGACACTGCCCTTGTAACTAACATCCTTAGTTACAAAAGCATTCAAAACATTATAGAGTCTGCTCAAGCCCAGTCTTCATCAGCTGTGATAAGTAGTTCATTCTAAGTCCTGTATCTCCATTGGTTTTCTTAGTTATGAAGTTCATTCATAACTAGAAGCTCTACAATAATTTTACACTAACATCTAACAAACAGGTGCTGAGTTTGATTTACAAAATTACGAGGAAAAGACTAAGCACATGCTACTCTAAGGCTATTTTTGTGTTTCCTTAAAGGAATTGTCCTTTAAAGTGTATTTGTTTTGACCTGTACATTCAAATTATAAGGTTAGGAAAATACCCAAAATATTCTAGTACATAAAGCTCCTCCTCCCTTCATCTACCTCATGTAATGGATAAATAATGCTGGGGCTAATTTCAATAGTGTATTTATGCTAAATTGTCATCAAGGGCATAATGATTTCAAAAAAAGCTGTTATGACAATTCATCAGCTCCTGTAAGTAGGAAGCAGCTCCAGAAAGGCATGCTACCTGGGAATACTGCCTTCTGGATCCCCCATGCTCTCAGAAGATATGGCAGTTAGGTCAAGTCAGTCATTAGCAACCTCAAGAAGGGTTTCAAGATTATATTTTTGTTTTAAAATTAATTTGCATCTCAAAAATTATATTGAGGTATGACAGGAATGCTTCTTTTTAAATTAAGATTAACAATGTGACACAAAATGCTTTTATTTAATAAATAGGTCTGAGAATTGTTCTCACTCTCTGCCACCAATATGGCGGTCAGATCTCTTTTTTTCTAAGCTACACAACAGTTCTTCTTCCAAACCACAGGAAGGGAGGATAGTAGGGGAAGAAGATAATCCTCCTCTTCTTTCACATTTTCTTACATTTTAATGAAGAGAAACTGTCTTCATGCAGCCCTTGTGTCTGAATAAAGAATAAGTGCCAGCCACAAAACATGCCAAGAGCAGGTTCAAGACCACCTACAGGGCCTGAAAGTGCACAGGTCCATGGGACCTGAGGACTATCTGTGGCTTCTGAGGAAATTGGTGGATGACATTGCAAAGCTGCTTTCCATCACATCTGAAAAGTCATGGCAGTCTGGTCAAGTTCCCGCTGACTGGAAAAGGGAAAGCATAACCTCCATTTTTAAAAAGGGAAAAAAGGAAGACCCAGGGAACTACAAGCCAGTCAGTCTCACCTCTGTGCCCAGCAAGTTCATGGACCAGATCCCTCCTAAAGGCTCTGCTAAGGCACATGGAAAATCCCATGGTGATAGAGGGCAACCAGCATGGCTCTACTCCAGGCAAATAAAGCCCATCTAATTTAGTGGCCTTCTACCCTAGGGTCACGGTGTCAGTGACAAAGGAAGTGCAACTCATGTAACCTACCTGGATTTGTGCAAAGCATACGACACTGTCCTGCATACCATCCTGGTCTCTAATTTGGAAATATATTAATTCAATGGATGGACCGCTCAGTGGATAAGAAACTGTCTGGATGGTTGCACTAAAGGCAGTGGTCAACAGCTTCATGTCCAAACGGAGACCAGCAACAAGCAGCATTCCTCAGGGGTCAGTATTGGGATTGGTGACATTTAACATCTTTGTCAGAGATATGGACAGTGACATTGAGTGAACTCTCAGCAAGCTTGCAGATGACACCAAGCTCTGTGGTGTGGTCAACACAGTGGAGAAGGGAGGCCATACAGAGGGACCTTGGGAAGTGGGCCAATGTCAACTTCATGAAGTCCAACAAGGTCAAGTGCAAGGTCCTGCACCTTGGCTGGGGCAATCCCAAGCACAATTACAGGTTGGGCAGAGAATGGATTGAGAATAGTCCTCAGGAAAAGGACTTGTAGGTACTGGATGATGAGAAGCTCAACATGAGCCAGCAATGTGTGCTTGCAGTTCAGAAAGCCAACTGTATCATGGGCTGCATTGAAAGTGTGGTCAGCAGCAGAAAGGAGGTGATTCTCCTCCTCTACTCTGCTCTCATGAGTCTCCACCTGGAAGAGTACTGCGTCCAGTTCTGGAGGCCCCAATACAGGAACATATGGAGCTCCTGGAGCAAGTCTAGAGGAGGGCCACAAAGACAATCAGAGGACTGGAGCACCTCTCCTACAAAGACATGCGAAGACAGTTGGGATTATTCAGTCTGGAAAAGAGAAGGCTCCAGGGAGACCTTATAGTGGCCTTCTAGTTCCTGAAGAGGGCCTACAGAAAAGCTGGGGAGGGACTTTTTGCAAGGGCATGTAGTGAGAGGACAATGGGTAACCATTTTAACTGGAAGAGGAGAGATTTAGGTGAGACATTAGGAAGAAATTCTTCAGACTGAGGGTGCTGAGACACTGGAACACGTTGCCCAGGGAAGCTGTGGATGTCCTCTCTCTGGAAGTGTTCAAGCCCAGGTTGGATGGGGCTCTGAGCAACCTGGTTAGTGGGAGTTGTCCCTGCCCATGCAGTGGGGTTGGAACTAGATGAAGACTGTGTCCACCAGATCTGACTATAGTTTTATTGTTTCCCTATGGCTATTTTCCGAAGTTCACATAATCAGACTAATACTATCAGGCATCACCTAAGTGAGCCAAATCCAGTTCAACATATCCTTAAACATGTTTTCTACTCAAATAAAAACATATTTTACCTTTTTTAAAAAAATGCACTCCCAGCCCCCAAAGAACACAAAACAATGCCTCTTCAAAGGGATTTCCCAGAAGGGTGTAATTTAGCACTAAAATATTTCATTCAAGCTGTTGAAAGACCATTAAAGAACGGATGTCCTCTAGAGGCTCATAATCCTCTAATAATGGTAATAGATCTTGTGCAACTATTCATCAGTGACCTCTCAAGTCAGATGACTTCATTTCTTTCCCTTGCAGCACAGCTGGTTTCACGCTGAGTGCAAGAACACTTTTTGCACAGTAAAAAAATTTATATGATTAGAAGAACTACTTTAAGTCTTTCATGAACAGCATGCGTCAGTGCAGCCTCTGAAGTGATTTAAGACAGCCTAAGAGCTCACGAATTACTCTGAATTAATCAGCCTTTTAAAAAAGATTTCTGGATGTTCTTCCATAGTATTTCAGACCATTACTCCAAAATGCCTCATCTAAAACCAGATCTACTATAATCCCTGATCTTGAACCATAAGAAGGCTTTTAGTCCGTAGGGAAGAAGGAGGTGCTTACACATAAGTCCTCTGTAGACTCTCTTCACAAAAAGCATAAGAAAAAGCTAAAATAAAGCATAATCAGAACAATGTTTGCAAAATCAATTATGGTAATTATTTTTAAACCTAGCATGATTTTTAAATGTTCAATTAATTTACTGTAGAGACATCAGACTCCTTATAAAAGCAACATTTAGTGTGGAAATAGGAGATCTTGTTTGCAAACACCCTCTTGATGAGTTTTAATAAACATGAAAGAAATGAGGGTGGCATTCCCAATGCATATTGTCTCTTTCTGACCCTGTCTTGTTTTGAAATACAGTTCTTGAATTCAGACCGTGCATGGCAATCACCTGTGGCTTTTCAGCTCAATATCCACAGCTACAACCACTAATGATGTAAACCACAAAGTAATGGAATTTCACTAGCAGTAGAATTAGTAATTATCTTGATTGCTTAAAAATGAAAAACACAAAAGGGCACCACACAATTCTTTTTATGCTATGGCCTTCACCATGGCACCTCAGCACTTCTGTATACTCTGCTATCATACAGGTAGTCCACAGCTAGGCTGTAAGGTTTGCTCTGTCGAAATTTTATTTACCTCTTGTAAGGCTAAGCCCTGGGGTCTGCTACTCCAAGCTTACTTAGAATGAATCAATGACGTGATATCTGGAATGTACCTGTTATTTACTCGGTTAGACTTCATTTCCATTACAAACACCTGGGTGTAAATTTGGTGTTCAAATGCCACTAACATCAAAGAAACAGATTCAAATTAACATAGGTGACTGCTTAAAAATAAACTTGGGATTAACAGCTATTTTTTGTTCTCTTCTTTCCATACCCAACCTCTGACTTCTACTTTCCTTCAGAGAAGCCTTCTAATTACTGTGCTGCACACCACCTTCCACTGCATCTGTCAGGAAGTACCCTATGAAACTGAAGACTTAAAATGTTTAACAAGTTTGTTGTGATGAGCTTCTCACTTTCTGAAGTTAAAGGGGATTCCAATAACTGTTTTACAACTTACTTTCCCCATCTTTTACAAAGCACCATTTATTTATGTGGAACTGAATAAAGCAGAACCAATTAAAGCAATTCCCAAAGTGCAGCTTTTCCATCAGTATGTTACTGTTGTTGACATCACACTGCCCATTGGCTATATTAAAGTAATTGCTTATTTCCCCCATTCATGAGTTTCAATGCTTTCTCTCCCTGTACTAACTACTTGAACTGCAAGAGAAAGTTCTAGGTATTCTTCCTGCCTTAGAGAGAGCAATGAGACTACTAGAAACAGTGAAAATCCTTCAGTGCAGCACTGTGCCACCCTGTAATAATCTCTGTGGACTCACTAAGCAGACTCAGAACTAAAATAACTTGTCAGGGTCAAGACAGATGCCAGGTGATCGCAGTTCACCTGAGCCAGACAGTAAGTCCCAGTTTTAAAGAATTATTTAAAGCACTGGAATAAAACATGTAATTTAAAAGACAGCAATGCATTAGATACTGCTAAGTGCAGAATATTCAGATGCCCTTGGCTGCACTTAATTAAGAACTGAGAGGGAAAATATTACCTTAATTAAGCAGAGTATTCCTCTCACATTCAATTTCCAAATAGGACCCAGAAGTAATATGCCTACTGTATTACTAATTATATTGAATGCTCTAGGCAATACTACTAAAAAGACATCTGAATACTTTGCATATTTTGTGCCCATCGTAATTTAGAAGACTAAAAGCTCATCATTCACAATCCCTATTAGTGAAGTTGTCAGGGTTGGAAGGGACCTCTGAAGATCATCTCATTCAACCACCCTGCCTGAGCAGGATCACCTAGAGCAGATCACAGAAGAATGGGTCCAGAAAGGATTTGAATGCCTCCAAGGAAGGAGACTCCACAACCTCTGTTGGACAGGCTGTTCCAGTGCTCTGTCAGCCTCACAGTAAAGAAGCTTCTCTTTATGTTTAAGCTGAACCTCCTATGCTCCAGCTTCTGCCTACTGGCCCATGTTCTATCATTGAACACTGTAGGAAAGAGAGTGGACCCATCTTTCTGACACACACCCTTTAGATATTTATGAGAGTTTATGAGACCCTGCTCAGTCTCATCTTCTTCAGGCTGAACAGACCCAGCTCTCTCAGCCTTTCCTCACAGGCCAGATGCTCCACTGTGCTTATAATCTTTGTGGCCCTGTGCTGGACTCTTTACAGTAGTGCTTTATCCTTTAAGAACTGGGGAGCCCAGAAATGAATGCAGTACTCCAGACACAGCCTCACCAGGGCAGAACAGAGGGGGAGGATAACGTCCCTTGACCTGCTGGCCACACTCTTTGTGATACACCTCGGGATGCCACTGGCCTTCTTGGCTGCAAGGGCACATTGTTGGCTCATGGTCAGCCTGTTGTCCACCAGGACCCTGAGGTCCTTTTCCCCAGAGCTGCTCTCCAGCAGGTCAGCTCCCAACCTCTACTGATACATGGAACTGTTCCTCCCCAGATGCAGTACTTTACACTTGCCCTTGTGGAATTTCAGAGTTCAGGCCATTCTGCTCAGGTGCTGTAGAACTTTTGTAATATTTTTTTTCCAATGAGTTCAGAGATTTTATTCATTACTATCAAACATTACTATTTTTAACAACTATATCAAATAGATAACAAAGCATTATGCCTTTCCTCTTTCTAGAATATGCCTCTGATTCATCATACAACTCAAAGACCTATTCCAGTAAACCAAATTTGAGACAGTCTACAGACAAAACCAGAAAATTCACCATAAAAAGTCTGGAATTATCTTGGTGTTTTTTGAACAGCTAGCTAGTCACAAGAAGAAAACTGCCTTTCTTGAAGCAGTTTGCATCAAAATAGATGAAAAGTTTCCCTGTACAGGGCAGTTATATGTGTACTGCAGCTGTCACAACATGTAGCCTTAACTTACCTACCCTCTTCCCAGAGTATAATCAATTCACTTACAAAGCCAGGGGCCTCTATGCATGGTTACAGGGTATTTAGTGGATCTGTCAATCTGCTCACAGTTGGGGTATACTACTCATACTAGCTGTGAATGCTGACATACAGAAAGAGATTTTCATGAAGAAACTAAGCTAAAGAAGAGATACTCCGGTGGTTCTACATCAGCTCAGCTTGGCTTTTACACACATGCAATTCATCTTGCTTATTCTTGTCCTTTGAACACAATTAGGCGCTTCCCACCTTAAGTGAAGTTTTAATAATTACCTTCCCCCAAAAATCTAGGTCAACAAAGCATCTGTAAGCTACCTTAAGCTTTGTGCTTTCCCTCAAAAACCTGTCTATTGCAGATACAAGAGAAAATACAACTGGAAGTCTGACTTCTGGCTTACGATCCTATCATTGTGGTTGGATTACAATTTTCGTTACCTCTGAGATCTACATTCTTCCCTTTCCCACTGATTAGCTCTACACCTTTCCTCTCAACCTGATTAGATCCACACCTTTCCTCTCAAATAGCAAGTAAGAAACAAGAAGCGTTATCATCCTATTCCTAACATGCCTGCTTATTGCAGGATTCCTTTTTGTTTCCTGGAGATAAGACACGGAAATGGCTTACTTTTATGCTACCAGGTTTCCAATTTGTACTTATATAATATGGTCAATATTTCATGC
Organism: Apus apus; assembly: GCF_020740795.1. Classification (NCBI taxonomy): domain Eukaryota; kingdom Metazoa; phylum Chordata; class Aves; order Apodiformes; family Apodidae; genus Apus; species Apus apus. The sequence continues at coordinate 36,651,625 of NC_067312.1, read as the reverse complement.
ATCTAAAGCTTTGTACCCACCACAATAAGTAAATTTTTTAGTATGGGCTAAAATAGCATATGGTAAGGCCACATCCATTTTAGAATTGGTCAAAAAAAGTCTTAACTCCCGATGGACTTCATACAATGCTTACCTCAAATCCTTTATAGTCCATATAGCCCAAACCCCCAGACCTCTAAGGATGATACTCATGAATGAAACATTTCTTAACAGAAACCTTAGCATTGTCAGTAATGTAGAAAACTTTTTTCTAGCTGTCAATTAGATGACCAATATAAATCTATATCCTGAGTTCAGAAGACTAACCTTTACTTTTAGAAACAAAATTCAAATGTATTGTTTCCTTTAGCTTTCAACAAAGAAAATACGGGGGGGGGGGGGTGTGGTTTTTTTATATGCTAACTTAAAAAGCATAAAGCCACTTGTTAAGAAAGGCTTACAAATGCCCAAGGCTTCCTCTTTTTTCAAAACAGTTAAGTAACAACTTCCTGAACGGATCATGCTAATTTCAAAAATATTAAAGCATGGCATTATACCTGCTGATCAGCAGCAATACCACCATTTGGTAAATGGCTTTCCTAGCACAGTTTTTTTTGGAGTTTCACCATGTGAGGAAAAGTAACCTACAAACTACTAGTGTAATATTTATTTATTTCATCCTGACACAGACCACCAGAGCCTTTGTGATCCGGTATTTTTCACTATAAGGTTTTAACAACACACAGCATTGGTATCTTAAATTAAACAGAGTGACAACAAGCAGGTGACAAATAAAGGGAAGCCAAACACTGTATGAAGCAGGAAAAGCAATTTCAAGTGTGCTCCTGCCACAGTTATCTGAGAAAGTATCTTTTGCTCTGAAAAGAGTAGTGTGAGGTTATGTGTTGTCTGCATGTTTTGCTATGCTGGCTTTTTTTGTTTTTTAACTTTCCCATTTTGTGGTTTTTAGCATCCCCTAGGAGAGATACAAGACTGCAACAGAATGGGAGAAATTTTATTCTATAGTTTTATGAGAAGGAATTCATCCATGTGCAAGAAAACGGCAGCCATTCTTAGAAAACAAGAAAGAACTACTAAGTGGACAAAGTAAGAATGGGAAAAAGATATCCTGAAAAGAACAAAAAGCACTTAATTATGCATATGTCCACCAGATGCCTAACTCTGAGGAGTAAGTTCTACCAGCTCAGTATTTCTACTGATGCAAGACTTTCAAAATCCCAAACAGTTGTTCTACATGCAATTCAACAAGGAGTATACCAAGGACATAGAATAAATACTTCAAAAAGAACTATGGAGGAATTAGATCCTGTTCTTAGTTTGAACTGTAAGTAAGCTGTGTAGCCTTGCAGGTTCTTCCTAAAGCAATTATCAACACTGCAGTTCAGGCTTTGTATAGACATTCTCATCTTGAGTATGCAATCACCTCTGTACTCAGTAAAATTAAAAACAATACTAACTAACATTAGTAAAATGACAGCAGGAAGCACAGGACAAAACATGAACTTCCAAATAAAATTAAATAAGCAAACAACAGTTCCCTATTTAATTAACATATGACAGGCAAGTATGTAATATAACTGTAAATTGCCCAGTATTTTTTTTCAGTTAAACTGATGGCTACATGAGATCAGAAGTGTACTACAGATACACTGCAGACAGTTCATGTTGGCTGCACTCTACAGTTTAGTTTGCCATTTTCTCTTCACTGCTATACTCTTTCCTATATCCTGCATCCATATCTACTCCACTTTGGTATATTGTGCCCAGCTCTTCAGACAGACAGATTCAGATCAGATATAATCAAGACATTTTTTACAAGGAGAGTGATGAAAACACTGGAACATCATGCCCAAGAGGTGGTACAAGCCCCACCACTGGAAACATTCAAGGTCAGGCTGGACAGAGCTTTGAGCAACCTGATCTAGTTTAAGATGTCCCTGCTCATTGCAGAGGCGTTGGACTAGATGACTTCTAAAGATCCCTTTCAGAACAAAGCATTCTACGATTCTTCCAGACAAAAAAAAAACAACAAACCAAAACAATTATATACTACAGATGTAACAATAAAAAAAAAAACTTTTAAGACAACAAAATCTCTCCTGTTTTATTAGTCCCTCTATTCTATACATTCTTCCATGCCCATGTTAACACTCACAGTCCAGATCAGTACTTACAGAGCAAAACTCTGCAACTTTCTCCAGATTGAAAATTGAATGTTTTCAATTTGTTATTGCATGTCTGGAGTTAGAATTACTTTTTTCACATGCCACCCAAAAACCCGGAGCCTTATCTTTAACACAGAAGTTAACAAATATCAAGTGTATAGAGACAGAAAACAAAACCCCTGAAACTAGCATCATATAACTCCAGAAATACATAGTAACTGATCCCCACAAAACCTAATAGCAATGAAAAGTACGACTGAATACAATGCTAGAATAACAATAGTTAAAATGCAAAAGGTTCAAACTGAGAAAAAAAAAAAAATCACATGCTCCCAAATATGTATGCAAGTGTATTATGAAACACACCCAAAATAAGAGAACGGCAAAACAAAAGGCCAGCCTGAAAGAGATATAAGAGACATAAAAGGTTAACAGCAGGCAACCCACATCAGATGAAGCTGTGACCTGGTTTAAAAACTTACCTGGCTTAAGAAATACAGTTATCTCCAAAAGCACTGTATCATGGGCCTGGTTTAGCACAGCAATTCAGAATGTGTTCAACAGCAGTCACATACTGGACTGCTTCCCTCAATTGGAACTACAGTGCTCAGTACCATAAGTCACCAAGTACATATTCTGGAAGCTGTCTCTTTTTCCAACTCTTGTGCTGCAGTGTATGACTACTCTTTGAGACACAGAGCCATTAAGAAAAACCTGAAGCAAATAAAGCTTGTCTTTATGGCACATCTGAAATTTGAAAAAACACTTCTCCCTTCCCTATTTCTTCTATTTTACAAAGATACCGCCTCCTGCAATACCTATTAATGCTTCTAGGTATCTCCACTTCTCTTTCCAAGTTATGTAGATACACATACAGAGCATACAGATGAGCATAATTCCAGCTTGAATTCAGTACTGAAGCAGACAAAGACTATGCACTTACTTTTAAGAAGCAAGAATACAGATATTATAAAGGACTCAGCAGTCTTCCAGGAACCACAAAAGAACATGGAGAATACTTTATGAAGTCACCAAAAGTCAAAAATGCTTGGGAGCCTATTTTCAACTTCCTCATGTTTTATTGTCGTACTTATTAGATAATATCAACAAATCAGTCAGCCCTTTTTCCTAAGTTTAAACAACTTAAAAATACTCCAAAATAGAGACCTAATACATATTTTGCTGTAAACGACACATAACAGGTGAGTTTCAGACAGCACTAGGTATATGCATGTGCTGCATATGTGTGTGTCTATGGGCAAGACAACAACAGCGCTGCCTACAGGGGGGCAAGGGGATCCCAGACAGTTGGGATGTGTGTAGGATTGCCTGATGTGTCCCTCTGAAGGATGGAGAAACAGTCTGCACCAGCATCTGCAGTGGAGCTGCGACTTCAGAGGCTCATCTGTTCAGATGCCAGCAACTGGTGAGAGTCGGGAGAGAGAGGCTGGGATCCAGGTGCACCTACTGTGCACACTGACAGTCTATGCCCCATTGCTGGCAGGATCTATACTATATTTGTCATACAAACCCATATATTGTACATATACTCCCACTAGTAAATATCCATCCTGCTCAGCCAGAAAGCAGAACAGGATGAGGCCTCTGGTGCTGTTTTGTGTTCTTGTGAGTGCTCTGTGTGTCTGTGTATAAGCACATGCATGGGGTGTACACGTGTGCTACACATGCATGTGCCTACTGGGAATACAGGTATGGTCTTGCCACTCGGAGCTGGAGTAATGAAGCAGTGGCAGCCCTTTCTCAGACAGCAAAATCCAGAAGAATTCCTGTAACAAACTCCACTATCAGTAACTTCTTACCTGAGAACAATCAGCCTTTGCTACTTCCGTAGTAGTCTGGAGTACATCACGAAGACTGTCTCCATTTTCTTGGATCACTAGATAAGCCAGCAGAAGAAAAACATGCACAGGGACTTCAGTGGTTACAGACAGCAGTGATTTCACTGAAGATAACCAGTTAGTAACTGCAGACTTCTCCTTCATGAGCTCTACGATCTTCCAGGTTGTATACAATGAGCTGTAAGAGCTGGTTATGGGGAAAAGGAGTTTGTAGGACACCTGAGAACAAGTGAAACAAAGAAAATTCTCAATCAAACAAATACGGTACCATGAAAGAAGAAAAAACCCAACACCCCAACCATAACTAATCCAGCTCTGTCACCCAAAACAACTGTATTTTTTAGTGTGCCAATGCAATAAATGTAAAGAATAAGTTACATTTATTTAGATTCTATCTAAATATTAGACTAGAATAAATATGATACATTTACACTCCTTTACGTGAATTCTTGCTCTAAGAATGTGCACTGTGAATAGGTTGGTAAATCCCTCTTCAAGAGTTCCCTCTTTATTTGGCATCCATCATTCCTGTTCCTGCTAGTAACTGCAGTGCTACTTTCTCACTAAAATGGACACAATAAAACTGGAGTACACTAAGAGCTTCCATTCCTGACAAGGACAGATAAATGACAAAAGTGTAAGTATCATCCACATTATTTTAAGGAAATTCTCTTAACTTTTGATAGTACTTCATAAAACAACATGGTTTAAGTTAAATGAAAAATTTCAAGTTGGATTAACTGTTTCACTTCTCAGAACAAAATGTTCTATAGATGCAGTCATGGAAGATAACATTTAGAAGCAGAAAATTAACAAAATACAAATGAGGAATCCTTCTAATTCAGGTTTGTATATATGCAAAAGTATATGTATTTTAAAGCTTCTGCATCTTAAGATGGAAGTTCAAAGTTTTTCATTACAACAAAAAAAGCTTAATCCAAGAGAAACCATCTTCTTCCTACTAATTCCTTGTTTCCTTAGAAAATGCAATATTTTCAGAAATGTTCTTCCATTCTCAACAGTAGTTGGCAGGTAGTAACTGGATTAAGAACATTTTTATAAAACTCTGGTGAAGAAAGTATTTGAAAAGAGGTCTCCAAAGGAACATTTAAAATGGAATTCAGACTCCAAAGCCCACTCACTTTTAAATTAGCAGGGAAAAAGATTTTGAGAGGCAAAAGCTCTTCTCCATAAAACTGCTGAATTTAATTTTAATAATAATGTTCAAAGCAATGTAAATTTATTTTGGCTAATGGAAGGTAGAAAGACCCTGTACTTTAGATGACCTTTTAAAAATAACATTTAAATTAGCTTATTCCATTACTTATGCATTACAGCAACACCATCCCTCTGGTTGGCATGATCCCTTGGGAATCAAAAATATCTTCTGGATACAGTTGTGAAACTGCTATTTATTGATAAAGGAATTCAAACTTTATCCAAGGACAGACAGTGGGCTAAGAAAAGCTTCAGGATCTGTAAGTTGCACTGTTTAGTTGCCTCAGCCTACAAGATCGTAGGACTTGAAGTCAAACTCACACAACTACAGTTTTCTCTTGTATTTTTTTTAAATGCCTGGAAAAAGCTGCTAAAAGCTGCTAAAAGCTGCTCAGCCTACAAGATCGTAGGACTTGAAGTCAAACTCACACAACTACAGTTTTCTCTTGTATTTTTTTTAAATGCCTGGAAAAAGCTGCTAAAATTGGTAGAGCCTGAAATACTACATTGATACTTCCTATTTCACATTGCTTACTCAAATGTTTTGCCACACAACTGTATTCACTCCCTCTCCTTTTATTTCAGCTGCACAAAAACAAGCTATCACCAGTTTTTACCTTAATCCTGCATAACATTCAAGCATCCCATACCTGTCACAAAAGAAGGAAAAAACCTTTTATCTTTACCAATTCCTTTTTATCCTTCACACCCTCCTCTTGCAATATTCCCAAGAGATTTACAGCCAGCTGATGCCTAGTAGTCCCACAATCATCCTCTGATAGGCAATCCCCAACTGTTGTAGAAGATAAGATCTGTAGCACAGGCATCATCAAAATAAGGGCTGTGGTTGAGATGTTCTGTGTTTCTGAACAGGAAAGGAGCTTGTAGGCTATTTAAGACAAGGTAGACAACATCCAAAGATCAAGTAGGGAAGAAAGAATTAACATGACTTATAATTTTAGGCATGACACAAACACTTGCAGGAAACATTCTTGTCAAGCAACAGTCCCCAGAATTATAGTATATGCATACTTGAGTTAAAGTACAGAAGATTTTTTTGGTAAAGCTCCAATTCTATTTAGAGACCCATACATTACTGTTATTTACATCTAAGTACCTGATGGCAGCAAGAAGTACAAGAATGAAATGTTGCGTAGACTTTGCTTTTACTGGAATAACTCCACTAATCAAAACTGGTAAGTCAAAAGCTCAGTTGAACATTGCAATGACTGTCAGGCCAACTCTCTTAAGATCTATCAAATGAAACCATTCAGGATGCATATTCTCAATGGAGAATATCCTGTTGTTGACTCAAAAATGAAGCAGATAAGCTCACAGATAGCAAGCTCAAAATACAGTAACATTCATGGAAAAAGTCAGCATAGCAGGCAAGTTTATTGCTGTTAGAGCAAGTGTTACTTTTAAATTAATGGAAAAAAACGTTCATAAAAAAAGCCCAATACACTTCACCACCCAACACAACTTCAGGGGAACACAGCGCTGATTTTCATAAACATGAAGAAACAAGGACACAATCTCAAAAGTGTGGCTTCCTCTTTCAAAAGAAGAGCTTTACCTAGACTCAATACAGACTTTTGCTGACTTTCTGGTGTTTGAAGCAGTAGAACTGCTAGCCCAATTATACACTGTTCCACAGGAAATACCTACAAGGAAAAGAGAAGGGGGTTTCAGTCTTTGTTATTTTTCAGTGGCATTAAAAAGTACAAATGGGCAACAACCAAAATTCTACATAGTTTCTTCATGAATTGTAGTGAGCACATACACAGTGACACAGCATATACAATAAGGACTGTGAATGGTCTAAAAATACTAGTTTAACTTATTAACTACAACATTTTGTTACTTTGTTAAGCCCCTTTTAGCTCAATTTAAACCAACTCCCATACTAAAAGGTTAATGACTATATAAAGAACCAGTTATGGTTTTGCCTTCTGAAGGTCTTCAACCAAGGAAAAAATAATCAGCAGTTTTTGAAAGAACACTGGTCACTTGCATATGAATGCCATATATCAGTGTCTCTAAAAACTGTCCTAAATATGACATTCTTCACTTTTAGTAAAACAATTTCTTTTTTTTCTCTGAAGTCCTACCTCTTTTAAAAGATCAAAGTTGTCCTCTATTAAAGAGATCAAAGACGAGTATTCTCCCGTTACATTTAAACACACTTCACAGAAGCATAACAGCTGCAGACAAAACTGGGATAACTGATTTTTCCAAAACACGGGATAGCGCAGAAAGCTGAGGAATAGCTCTTGCAGAAAACACGAGGCTTCTGTAACTTGCAGTAAATCTTTGAGCTGTAGAGGTAGTTAAAAATTAAAACTAAAATACATTCTGGTTTAGTTCCCCTTCCCTATCTATGAAAAAATCCCCAAGTTTAGAATTAGCTCTATTCACTCTGCAATGTTTCCATTGCAAATATTATTAAGACCTTGAAGCAACACACTTATAAACAACCCAGGAATTTCTTACCCAGCTTCCCTGAAAAAACAATTGTAGTCTAATGCTTTGAAATAAAACTAGAAATGTGTGAAAGAATAAAAAAGATTTCTTGGTAGCTGATGAGAAAAATCCCTTTTTCCTCAAAAGCAATAGCAAATTAATTCAGCTCTCAGGGGTGTCTCAACAACATAGAGCAAATTGTGTGGGGTATTTGATATAACATGTAAATATGTTTGTAACAGAAACATTATGCTCTAGGATAACTTCTCTGTAATGCAATCAAGACTTTAAAACATCTCAAAAGAGAAAGATAGTGATCTTATCTGCTTCTAGAGCACCATGTAATATAGCTGTTACTAAAATTAAAAGCTGAAGTGCAATACCCAAAAGTATCTCTGTACTTGGAAGTCACATAAAGAGGTTTCAAGAAGCAGGCTGCCCCAGACAGACAAATGTTCCAATCCACACTCTGGAGCCAACAGTAAGGATAATATTCCAGTTTTTAATCCCTTGGAACAAATTCTGTGAATAACACGCTCTAAACAGAAGCCTCACATGCGCAGAATTTTACAGCAGAAAAGTCTGTTGGGTGACAAGCTGTACTTTTGACAGTTGATACTGTCAGGCTAAATGACTAGGAAGCATTTAAGCATTGCATACAATACGGACTAAAATCAGACTAAGCTTAAAGGAAGGATAAGAAGAACCTGAGATTCAGAGAAAAAAAGAAGGAATTACAGGTTATAAAGCATTCCATCACACAGGCTTCTTGAAGTAAGTATTTTCCCTTTCAATTGTGAAATTTGTATCTCAGGCATAATAAAACCTTTCAAATATTAGCCCAAGTTCTAAAAAATGCAAGTGATTTCTAGTAAAAAAATATAAAGTGGCAACAAGCATGGAGGAAAGAAAAGTTTGTAACTAGTTTTGTAAGTCTTCTTCAGTGCTATTTTTATTGCTAAATGTGACCAAGTCAGAAGCTCGGTCACACATTCAGGACACAATGCTATACTGAAGTCCAGGTAGAATCAAGGCAAAAACAGAAGTGTTCCCATGACTAGAAAAAGTCAGCATGCACCTGTCATCATGAAGCATAGACCTGAACCAAGATAAATGTGTATAATACAAACTATTAGTCCAAAAGCCTAAAAAAGTAGCTACTAGTAGAAACTAAGACTTTACTAGTAAAACTCCTCAGGAGGAAGATGCTACCAAACACCCTCATATCAAGCCTATTTAGCTGTACATTATTATTATTAACCAAGCCCTCTCTATGGCAATAATATGATAGCACCTCATGTTTGACTGAACATTTTGGAAACCAAGTTGTTACTCTAATCTTAAAGAGGAAATAAAGATACATAGTTACAAAAAAGTTTAACCAATGTCACAGTAAAGCATGAGGTGAAGCTAAACTATTAACAGCCTAGACACCTAAACAAAAGGGACAAAAACATTAAATCCCTAGCCCCTAGCAAGTGTTACTGTGCAACTGTCCTGGTAAACATGTTTCAATTTATACCTTACCAGACATACCAACTCTCAACAACTTAAAAGTTTTACCTTCTCCCAGAAAGAGCCAGTTTGTTAGATTTTTGTACTATCAACAAAACAGGTCTACAGGAAATGGAAGAGTATGATCTACTTGCAAATTTCAAAGGCAGTAAAAACAATAATACTATGATTGCTTTGATAGCATTTATTTGTCAAAGGTGGGGTGAAGCAACAGCTGTACCTGAAGGTGTGGAATCAAATCATACAGAAGTTGAAGAGTCTGGCATTCCATCACACAGGGTGCATCTTTGTGCTTTGGACAATGAGGCTGAAGTAGGATCTTAAGTAAACCCATTCGCAACTGAGCATATTCCCGTAACTGAGATGGTTCACAATACAGGTATCTTAGAAATGCAGTCATTATGCCAACACACGAATGCTGCGCCCTGCAGTTCAAGAAATAAGTTTGGCAAGACTGATTTCAACTTAAATAGTAACAAATGGCAAGTAAAACCCAAGTAAAGTATATTGCCTGCAGTAACTTACAAGATGAAATTAACAGAAAGGTGATACGAAAGACATTACTAAATGTCCTGGTTTACAGCACAATGAGCAATTAAAAAAAAAATTATTTTTTTTTCCTTTAGTAAACTCTTTTTTAAGCAGCACACTTGCTGAAACTAACAGCAAATTTTCCAGCTAGTGCACTGATAAAGCCTGAATGTTTATAGTTACTGCTGAGAGACCGACACCTTGCTCCACTTCTTGGATCTGCTGCTTCAGACACTAAAAGAGCAGAAGAGTCATATCTACAGCCCTCCTGTAGGGAGGAGTGGATGAGACAGATGGCAAAACTGGCCAAAGAGATTATTCCATCCCATATATAAATCACTCTTGGTATAAACTCAGAGATCTTGGAAGTCAAGCTCCTTTTTCTTTCTCAGCCATCCATGGCTGGCATCTGGGAGAACTCTGTCTATCCATCTCCTTTGATCCCTAGGCCCACGTGTTCCTGGCCTCTGTTTCTCTGCCCTTAGCTCCTGTCTGCCTTGTTGTCATCTCTGGAAGTGGTTTGAGACATTTCGGAACTGCTCACCACCAAGGAGAGTGCTGTGGGAGTTGTTGGGGGTGGGGGGAGGTGACAAGAGTTTTGCATGTTCTTGTATATATTTGCACATATTTTCTTTTACCATTAGTAATTAATTAAAGCTGTCTAGTTTAGCTTTTAATCCAGAAAGTCTCTCTTTCTCTCTCTCAATTCTCTCTCTCCTTTCCCTCTCTGGGCGGGAGGGGGAGCAGATTGACGCATTGCTGTCATTAGTTTGTCATTCCTGAGTCAAACTGTGACACTCCATCTCAAAGAAAATCTTTGACTTATTAGAACAAAGTGCTACTACTTACATACAATGAAGTGCAATTGTGAAAAGATTCAATATTGAAGAATGAATACTACTCAATATGTAATTGCAGACTATGATACTCTTAATTTTAGTTTTGTTTTGTTTTTGTCTCCCCCTCATCAACTAAACAAAGTAACTGTCCTTGCTGAATGTCATGAGAGACAGGTATGCCATCCTGAAGTAACATTTGGACAGGACTATGCAGAAATATCTTTTTAAAACACATCCAACCTAATTTCAGTGAAAAAGAGCCATCCATTCCTTGCCAGCTTTTGCCCAATGGTCTTTTAACATTTACATGAGAACAGGATCTGCTTCAACAGAGATGACTTCCCAGTAAAAGATTAATCACAGAGAAATTCTTTTGGCTTGACCATGTTAGGAATACCAGCTGTTCCTGATATTACCAAAACAATCAAATAAAGCTAATTATCAACACATTAACGAATATACAAGGAATCAAAATCAGAAGTCAGTTTTAAACAAGACTCAGCCCTGATGCAGTGCTTTACAAAGAACTCAGCAACAGCTCTACATCAACATCACACTTAAGGACAAGTTTTAGTGACAGGCTTGGTAGCATTCTGTTAATGGCTGAACTCTTACAGTCTTACTCTTTTCCGACCCAAATGATTCTGTATTCTCAGTCTAGAACTTTATTCCACAAGAATCTTTGCACAACAGCAGCAAAGGAAGCTTAAGGTAGTTTTCTTTTCAGCAAGAACACCTGCTTGAATTCAAAACATGCCACCAGCAAAATTTCCACCATTTATTCTACCATTCAGACATCTGACAAGACTCTTTCAGAGTCCCAGATTTAGCAGCTTAGTGGAAGAAAAAGTCTGCAAACAGTATTTTTAAAGTATTAAATCAATTGAATTCAACAAAATACACCTTTACTTGAAAGTCTTCATCATGTAGCCTAGGCCCACTGGAAATTTAAGAGATCAGAAACTTGTTTACTCAGAGCAACAGAACACAGAAGTTAATTTCACTGTACTATTAGTTGGATTTGTATGAGTTTGCCAGAAAACCAGAGAAAAGAGATACTTTTTTCTGGTAAGCATACATACAGGTGTAAAATCAGTGAAAACATTTGGCTTTAAGGCTTGCTATAGCACTCAGAGTGTTATGATGAGGCTTTATTGGACAAGTTTCTTGAAGGTAAGCATGAAGAAATGTTGAGACTGTTGTTTGCTTGGGTATCTGTTCATTGTAAAAGATACTTTATATTTTTTTCTACTTTTTTATTTTTAAATCGAGAAGCACATATAACTTTTTAAAAGCTCATCCTTTACTGTGAGATATAATATGTACTTCCCTTTATCAACCCATCATTTTGTAGAGATGAGTTATACCTGCACACTATTTTATTTGACTAAGCAGTCAAAATCTTAACAAAGCAAATAACCAAAATTGCTTATTTTTGAAAAAAAAAATCCAAAGGTGCTATCCATTTTGCAACAATTTTTCCACACCCATAAAAACTGTATCACTACAAAGGATAAGAGGAACCTAAAAAATTTTCTTTTTGGTTACTTATTGTAGTATTTTACAAATATTCTGTTTTAACCTTTAAATAGTGTAATTACATTTTATAATTATCTTTTTCAAAAGACAAAATTCTTACAGCCCATTGCAGCTACCTGTCAGAAAAAAAGTTATAGTGATACAATTCAGTTATCTACACTTGCTATTTTTTATTTATTCATTTACCTCTCTGGACATTGATGGAAAAATACTGCTATCTGCTGCAGCAGAATTGGCCAGCAATCAGGTCTGTTCTCAAGGACAGTGATGAATGGATGAGGAGTGTTCCTGAACACAAAGAAATAATATTTCAATCTAAAACGCAGAAAGTGATTGTGCAAAATAACTATGTTCAAAAAAAAATCACCTGTAGAAACAGACAATTTAATCAACTTCCTTCACCAGCTTTGCCAAGAGTGCTACTCTGTAAAAGAGCACATTTTATAGGAAATCCAGGAAACAAGATTAAACAAAATCTCTACTTGAAGAGTCCTGGTCTGATTTTTCTTTTTTTATTTTTTTTTTTTAAATGCATGTCTAAGGATCACTGTTCAAATGTGTGGCCTAAGTTGAGTCATTAGCAGCAGCACTAAGCTCTAGCAGTGAGCCCTAAGGAAAACCCACAGAGAAATTTAAAACCACATCATATATCAGTCCAGTCTTTCAAGCATAGGTACAAATCTTCAGCACCCAAGATCAATCAAGGCAACCTCATCCCACTTACTACTTTACATTTGCTCTCAACTTACCTGTTTATTCTTCCTTTTTGGTGGTGGTGGTGAAAGAAACAGGAAAGGAAAAAGGCTGGCCATACCACCACCCTCAAGATGCCTCTTTCCTACCAGCCTGACAATGGTTGCATTTGAAAAGGTCACTGAGGCCTAGAAGTCACCTGTTCTTCTCAGATCAATCTATGACCAACACGCTCCCCACCTCCCAAGTCAAGGACTGAAGGCCATCTACATCACGTAGGAGTTTGACACTCACATGAAACAGCGACTACCCTTGTACAGTAGCAGTAAAGGAAAAGCTGGGCAGGAGGGGAAGCCTGAAATACATAGTTTGTTCTGTCAAAAGAAAACCAAAGTTATTTGACTAGACTAAGTTAGCATTAGAAAGGAAAACACAGTACAAGAGTCTGAACATTATACTTCTTAAAGAGATGGGAAACTGGCAAGAACTGATGAAGTAGAGGCAGGTTCATCACTACTTCCATCACCACTTTCTACTAAAGGGTAGTTTACTCACTACGCTTGCTTTGACTGACCCTCTTACTCCCACCTGCCTGCTAAGTGTCTTTTATTTTCCCCAGTCTCCTTTCCTGCTTCAGCCAACAACAAGAAGAGTAGTGTATATTCTTTACTGGGATCCTGACAATTTAACTGCAGACAATCAGATACTTCCCTGCTCTCAGAGCAAAAACAACTTTATTACTAGCAAGAGAGAAAAGAGACTTGTTTCACAAGTGTCTAGCCCATGTGCAGGAAACAACGGAGCTGCACAATTGAGCAGAAAGGCAACAAATGCACACATGACATGCCAGGCTCACAGCCAGAGAGGCATAAATCTCGGAACTGCAGATGCTGCAGACCACCACCTTCAGTTGGGTTAACCATCCTTCCTGTTCACACGTCCAGCAAGTCTATGCTACACACCACAGAGACTTGCCATCAGTTTTACCAATAGAGCTCTAGATGATCTAAGACCCACCAAGCAAAGTGGTATATCTCAAAATAGAAAAACTCAGTTTTAGAAACACTTGCCATGCCTTTTAAAAAAATTGAGAACTAACCAAAGAAAAAAAGAAAGAGCTCACTCACTCCCACAACACACATTCTCACCTCTAACGTAAGTTTAAGTCTCTGTGCATGTGTTTACAGGCCAACTGACTTTCACTCATGTGAGCTGTCTCACTTAAATGATTGCAGATATGGAACAGCAGTCAAGAAACTGTTAGCTTTCTTGACATACTGTTAATTTTACTACAGTGAGTAATACTGTCTAGTAAGCCTTTTAGAAAGGATTTGTAATGGTATTTGGTTTATTACTATTTTAAAAACCTGTGAAGTGCAGAAAGCCCAAGATGCAGAGCAGTCTTTTTATTATGGAAGACAACATTAATTGAGACACACTCATACTCAACAGCGTTGTGCTGCTACAACACAGGCTTCACCTTGAGTAGTACCAAACAACTCCAGGTGAAGCGAATGAGATCTGCCACAACCCCAGAAAGAATTAAAAATATCTATCTAATTTTTTCCATTACACAGCAAATTTGAACTCCATAATGCAAAGGTGTATTAGGGCTTTCCTTATGAAATAATGAGGTAATACCTGCTATAAACAACATTTAGAGTTATGCTATGTCTAAGAAGATAGTATCCAGCAGGCATACCCATAAGGAGGTGCTTCTCATAATGTTTTTACGTTCTCAATGTTAGCATTGTTTGAATTCTGGGCAACTGACTAGTTTTGAGAAAAAACTGGAGAGTAATAAACTTTGACATTAGCTGAATGAAAGGCCCACTGAAAGCTGGTTACAGAATATCTTACATACCTAATGCCTCTTGTTTTTTTTCACAGTATGGTCAGACTAGAGCTAAAAAACAAGGAAACTGAAAATATCTACTTCAATAGAAGACAACAGTCAGCTATGATAATTTGACCCACTGAACTCAGGTAACAGAACTCCAGTGTCCTTAGATGCTACAAAATAATCTACATATGAGGAATTAATCTTCATAGAGGCATTAATGAGGTCTCTCCTCAGCCTTCTCTTCTTCAGGCTAAAGAGTCCCAGCTCTCTCAGCCTTTCCTCATAAGCGAGATGCTCCAATCCTCCAATGTCAACTGCTTCTCTTCAAGTGCTTCAAACTACATTGGACCTTAAAGTGGGCAGTATGAGGAAATTTGACAAACCACTCCTTGCCATGGAAGGATATTCACAAAGAAAAAAGTGCTGTTAATGTGTTTTTAAGCATCATAAAAAAGCTTTTATTTATTGACAGAACCTTGATTGCAGTGCTCAGGTCATCAGCCTAGAGGTAGCTGTATCTAAATCAAGAGCATATTCAGATATACATACATACATATATATACCCACACACATACACACACCCCAGATATATATACACACATACACACCAGATTCAGGTAATTTCTATTTAGACATGAAGATAACTGTGCCTTTAAGGACACAGCAGAAATCTATAGGAATGCAATAAAGACAGATAAAGAAAACTGTTGCTAAGTCATTTTCGTATACAGACACATTAGAGCCTGTACACTATCAAGACTTAGAAGCATAACCACAAATGTATCCTCAAAATCTATTTGAACATGAATATGCAAAGAATACTTGTTTATTGTTACAATACATAAATATAAGGATGTAAACACTCTTAGTAAGGTACCCTAAATAGTGGAAATAGTTTTTAAAAATCAAGCAAGCTGGAAAACTACAAATACTGTCTGAGAACTAAAATCTAGGAAAATCTCGACTCAGTCAGGTTAATGGAACTGGAACAATTACAAGACTATGTACCTGAAGACAGAAGGAAATTTAGCAATGGAACCTGACATCTTATCTATGGCACCTCTTCAATGATGCTTAGAAGAGAGGACATTAGACAGACCGTATTTAAATCTCTATGAAATAATAACCAGTAGCTTTCAGATTACTCTGTTACCAACAGGAAAAAAAGAAAAGTTAAACTTAGAAGTGACCTTGTGCTAATATAATGAGATCATACGCACATCCAAGAACAAGAATTAAAAATTCAGCACTTGAACAAGCTTTTCAGGGACAGATATTTAGCTTTCTGTCTAGATTAACTGAACAGTTTTTAACAGCTTTCCAGCTAGTTCTATCCTAGCATTTCAAAAAAATCACATGAACAAGAAGGGAAGAGAAAACAAAGCCATACAGGACTTCAGGAAGTGCTTCCATTCAGCACTCCAAAGGCTGCTACACTTTTCTTCACTTCATCTTGCTTAAGTAAAGAACATGATTCTTTTCTTTCAAATAGTGTCTTTTATAGCCTTAAAGCATTATAGCTATAGACTGCTAGAACGATACCTCTTACCAGCATCAAATGCAACCTGAAAAATGTTTATGACGTTTTAACAAACTGGGAACTTCCCCAGGGAGAATACAATAGCAGCTTTTAATGTCAGCACTGACTCATGGTTTCCCAAGAGCTGGATGAAGTCACTAAGATGTCCCCTTCAGAAGGCTGCTAAGGCATGAAGAGAAACTTTATATGAGTAGCTCTGGATGCATCTATAAATCATTGATTTTTACATGACAACCATTTTAACAGGAAAAGCATTGAGGAACCTTACTTTGATAACAGGAATAAAGCAGGAAAAATAAGTGAGAGGGAAGTGGTCCACAGACTTAAAATAAAACACATATTGAAAGTACTATTAGCAATCATCCAGCTACTGTATTTGAACAAGAGCCAATATTTGTTCCTTCTTGCCCACAGCTTTCATGTTGCCATTGCCCCTTTTAAGTTTATGGTGGAAATCTTCTTGAAATTAAAAAATAATAAAAAATAATAATAAAAAAATAGGTTTAGGTTAACAAACAAAAAGTTATTACAGTATCTAAATAAAACCAACATGAAACTAACCTGATTCCATAAAGATTCTGAATAGCCTCATCTCCATCTTTTCCCAGTTGAAGAGCTTGATATTTTAGTAACTTTGAAATAGTTTTTACTAAACCATGCACATTCCTGTTGATAAAAAGAAACACATTACTGTCACATACGTTGTTACCTTAGTTGATTCTTCCATAAGAGGAGGAACCCAGGAACAAAACTGACACTCAAGATGCTTTGAGTTCTCCTTAAGGAGCTCCTGACATCTGCCTACACAATTTTTTGGCAAGCAGTGCATCCACATCTTTGTTTCCTTTTTCATATACTAAGAAAACAGCAGAGATAATAATGAATGCATCAATTAAAAACTTTTGATGGTTCGTTTCCATAATATCTTACAAGTATATTTGCTGTTCCCAGCTTAACAGAAACTAATGCTTTTAATATGTTAAAAGTGGAAAATTAGCTTTTCCCCAAATGCAAATATATAGGCAAACATCCAGCATGGTACACAAAATTCATCCATGCCACTGGCAAGAGAAAGCAAGTGAAATCACACTGTCAGAAAAGACACTTGAGACATCTACTTTGTGCTGACTTTTTATCTCAGAAGCCATTGACTACACAAAATAGATCCATACAGCTATTTTATCTCTCTCCTCCTATGCTGTTAATTTACCATTCAGGGAAATTTAGGAAACTACAGTATTACTGGAGTTTTGATAAGATTTCCCATATTGTCTTGGACAGATACTAATGAAATAAACGAAGCCTACCACAAGGGGGTAAAAAGCTCTGTGACTATGTAATGAAGAGATCAAGAAGTCTATAACTTATTACTGCTTGGCTGAGCTTACAAAGACAACTTTCAGAATTGTTTTCTCCTTTTAATAGTTAACTGATTTCCACACCTTTCCAAACTGACCACATCAAAAAAAAAGTATCAGTGAACTTATCTGAAACGGTCAAAGTAAACAGCTCTTGAGGTTACAGACGTTTAAAACTCATAGACTTCAGTGGTTAGACTATAGAAGCCCCGCTTTGCAATTCACAGTGAATGTACTTTGAATCATGACAGCTTGGGGGTAGGCAGGGAGGGAAGAAGCCAAAAAATCATAAAAGGTTCCTGAGCAATTTTCTAGTACTTACTATACCGATAAGTCATGTATGTTGGTTTCACACATGATAAAACATAAATAGTGTAGAAATGGGGCAGATCCAAGCCCTTTCAACACATATTTCTGATATTTTTTTTTAAGGCTAACTAAATGCTAAATATCCTATTTTATACTTTTTATTTTCTAAAGTACAAAATTGTACCAACATTTAATTTCCTTAGAAACCCCTGACGCTCTAACAAACCTTTCGCTGCAAAGGAATTTCACTTTTTCAGTGTGCTAGCCACAGCTAATGAAATTTTCCGTCCACCTTACCTTACAGAACTCAGGTTCTCATAGTCTAAGCACACATGCTTCTACTTCTTCGTTAACAATGCAGATTCTTCCCTTATCTCCAAACTGAACTAGTGAAATTTTGTCATTTGGGGGACAGTGGTTTGCAGAAATTTTTTTATTTATTATAAAAATATGTTTACAAAACCTTTCCTAGGGATCCATAATCACCTAAAGAATTCAGAACAGAATCAGCATCATCACAGCAATATTCTAGCTGTTAGCAAGACACAAAGAAACACTTTTTAAAAAAATATCTGACTTCTTACAACATTTCACTAGTTTACTCAAACTCAAACCCACCTTTGGCTCAGACTGACCATGAGAAACTTCAGCCTAAAACTGATGCTGTGAAGGAGTGAAAAAACATGTCTTGAATAGTGTGGTTCTTGCAATCTCTATGCTGAGCCCAGCCAGCATCATAGATCACAGGTGCAGCACCAATTAGCTAGCTTGGCTAAAAACAACTCTAGCATTCTCAATGAAGAAGAAGAGAAAGAAAAGGCTTAGTGCAGAAAACCAGTCAGCTGCCAAAAGCCAGAAGACAGATAACCCACGGAACTTTACGAGATCAGTACATTTTAATGGAAATATCTTCCCAATCACAATTTGACTTCCCACTTACAAATTTATAAATTTTGTGCACAGTGTCTTCTTTCCCCACAACTGCATTATCTTGGCATGTTTCACAGGGAGCTTAACCCAAAACACTGTTGTATGATGTACGTGTTGCATGTGCAGGATTTTCTAAAAGAAAATAGCTGCAGAGTTAGGTAATGTGATTTCTTCCTCAGCAGACATGGAAACAAAACCTAGCATTCCTAATTCCCACCCACAGTCCTATGGTGACGCTATCTGAGCAACCAGTTATTTAAACAGACTGATTATGAAGTTATTTCTCTACCCCATAATGCCATTTGCTTTCCCCTTCCCTATGACAAAGGCAACAAAAGCAGGCATTGCATTGATTTCTGAGTTTCCACAGCTCAAAGTTCAGAGCGTTAGTCTGACATGCTAACAATTTCAGCCTACATGCACAGGATACTCCACAAGTTAAGTGAGACTCACACTGTCACACTACCAAGATGAAAGAAACAGCCTTCATCAGAGTGGCAAGGCAGTGCCAGTCCTTAATGCAACAGCTTGTCTAAAGATACTGTCATATACAGAACCTTTCCTCTTTCCTTGTATTTACAAGGGAAAAGCAATGACTGATAACCGTTAAAAGACACAAAATCGGGCAACCAAGTATTACCTTGCTGAGGGAATTAGACTGAGAGCTCCATGAAGAACATAGTCAAGTTCAGCATGTTTCTCTGCTACAAGTGCCACCAACCCCTCAGAACAGGCTGTTCGCACGACAACATTCTCACTGCAGCACTTCTCCCAAAGCAAGTTCAGAGCAGGAGTCTGAAGTGAAAAGCGTGAGACACAAGCAATGAGAAGGCTGACACTGACTTACAAGCTAAGTAGAGCTTATATGAGTAGGGCTCTTTAAGAGCCCTTTAACTCTCTTTTAAGAGAGTTATATGAAATATAACACCAACACAGGTATGTGAAATGCCATACACTTTACATCACAACAAAAAAATCCATAGACTTTCCTACTAAAGTAACAATGTCTCACAATATGGCACTTCACTTGCAATTAACATAAGTAATGCTCTTGAACTGAGCATGGCTGGATGTTGGTATTCTGCTGAATTAAGACTTCTGCCATTAAGACTTCCAAAGGAAGTAATACTGCTCTTCTGATCTCAGATATTTACTCTGCCTACCTGCATGTCCAGACACATATTGCTAATACTACTACATTACTTTATTTCTAAGATGTATTAAAATGAGGAATGGGAAATCAGAGAAAAACGTAAGTACATGTGAACGAGAGCAGACAGAAGTGAACAAATGGCACAGACCCTGTCAGATGCCTGTCTGATCTTCTCCAAAGAGGCGTTTTCTTTCAGCACTGCAGCAATCAGATGACCCACTGCCTAGAAAAAGAAATAAAAAACATATGCAGATCAAGCATTATTTTTCAGTTCTCTGTTACGAAGAATTTACACTGCTGTTGCATACAATCGCTTCAGTGTGATTCAACGTACCAAACCTACTGGTAAGGAAGATGAAATATGTTTTATGGCCAAAAAAAATCTCCATAATGCTAACATACTACTTTTTACTGTTATGCTGAGGCAGAAGAGAAACAAACTTCCACAGGGCTCCACAAAGACCCAAGGGTTTCTTTGTACAGTACCACTTACAAGATTAGAATCAGGTATATCCTCAGGAACTGCAGATACTTTAATGCATCATGGTAACAGACACAGCTTCGCTGTCCTACAGATCTCAGTGTACTTAGCAGCACTGGTAAATACTAAATCCTTTACTATGCAGGGCAGCAAGAGAAGCAAGAAAGGAAGGGGAACATAGCAAATCTATGCAAATCTATCTATCTAAACTTTCCCAAATTTTTGTACCGTAAGTCTTGCTAAATACTGATGACAAACTTCTTATCATACCTTAAGAACTTTATATATCCCCTAGCATACCTACTGCCAGAAATGTTTAATTTACTTTTAAAAGAGCATTTTAAGTTAACAGTATTCCTCATAAAGCTACTCTATGGCAAAGATGATGAACCAGATTGAGCCAACAAAGAGCGTACTGCTGGACCTCGTATTGATAAACAAGGAGGGACTAGTTGAGGATGTGAAGGTCCAATGGGAAGCCTTGGCTGTAGTGATCATGAGATGGGGGAGTTCAGGATCATGTGCAGTACACACACAGGATCAAGCAGGACCTCAGCCTTGGACTCCAGAAGGGCCAACTTTGACCTCTTCAAGGAACTGCTTCACGAAATCTCATGGGATAGGGCTCTAAATGGAAAGCGGGCCCAAGAGAACTGGTTAATATTCGAGAACCTTTTCCTCCAAGCTCAAGATCACAGCATCCCAAAGTGTAACAAATAAAGTAAGAGAGCCAGGAGACCTGCATGGTTGAGTAGGGAGCTACTGAATAAGCTTAAGCGGAAGAAAGAAGTTTATAGATCATGGAAGAAAGGACAGACCATTTGGGAAGAATTACAAGAATGTCATCAGAGTATGTAGGGATGCAAAAAGGAAAGCTAAGGCCTCCTTGGAGTTAAACCTGGCAAGGGAGGTCAAGGACAACAAGAAAGGTTTCTTCAAGTACACTGGAGGAAAAAGGAAGTCTAAAGGGAATGTGAGCCCCTGCTGAAAAAAGTTGGTGCCCTAGTGACAAGAGGACACAGAGAAGGCAGAGTTACTGAATACCTTCTTTGACTCTCTCTTTACTGCTAAGGCTGACCCTCAGGAGTCCCACGTCACCAAGACCAAAGAGGAAGTCCAGCAAAAGGAAGATTTTTGGCTCGGTTGCAGAGGATTGGGTTAGGGATCAATTAAGTAAACCAAACATTCACAAATCCATGGACCCTGATGGAATGCCACCTGCAGGTGCTCAGGGAGCTGGCAGAAGTCATTGCTAGGCCACTCTCCCATCACCCTTGAAAAGCCCTAGAGAACAGAAGTGCCTGAGGACAGGAGGAAAGCCAGTGAAACCCCAGTCTTCAAAAAAGGCAAGAAAGAGGAGCCAGGTAACTACAGGCCAGTCAGCCTTACCCTGGAAAGGTGATGGAACAGCTTATTCTCCACACCACCCAAAGCATGTTTAGGAGAGCAGGGTTATCAGGAGCAATCAGCATGGACTCACCAAGGGGAAGTTAAGCTTGACCAATCTAATAGCTGTTTATGATGACATAACTAGATGGACAGACAAGGGGAAGGCAGTTGACATGGTCTACCTTGACCTCAGCAAGGCTTTCAACACAGTTGCCCATGGAATCCTCACAACCAAACTTGAGAAGTGTGGACTGGACAATTGGGTAGTGAGACGGATTAGGAACTTGCTGAAGGACAGAGCTCAAAGAGGTATGGTCAGCAGGGCTGAGTCCAGCTGGAGGCCTGTGACTAGTGGTGTCCCTCAGGGGTCAGTACTGGGTCCAGTTCTGTTCAATATATTCATTGATGACCTATATGAAGGGATAGAATGTACCGTCAGCAAATTTGCTGATGATACAAAACCAGGTAAATTGCCTGACCAGCCAGAAGGCTGTGCAGCCATCCAGTGTGACTTGAACAGGCTGGAGGGCTAGGCAGGGAGAAACCTAATGAAGTTCAATAAGGGCAAGTGTAGAGTACTCCATGTGGGGAAGAACAACCCCATGCACTACTACAGGTTAGGAGTTGACCTGCTCAAGAGCCGCTCTGGGGAAAAGGACCTCAGGGTCCTGGTGGACAACAGGCTGACCATGAGCCAACAATGTGCCCTTGCAGCCAAGAAGACCAATGGCATCTTGAAGTGCAATAGGAAGAGTGTGCCCAGCAGGTTAAGGGAAGTTATCCTCCCCCTCTACGCTGTTCTGGTGAGACCTCACCTGGAATACTGTATCTGGTTCTGGGCTCCCCAGTTCAAGAAGGACAAGGAACTACTGTACAGAGTCCAGCACAGGGCCACTAAAATGATTAAGAGACTGGAGCATCTACAGCATGAAGAAAGACAGGGAGCTGGGTTTGTTTAGCTTAGAGAAAAAGAGGCTGAGGGGGGATCTCATTAATGCTTATAAATAACTAAAGGGCAGGTGACAGGAGGATGGGGTCAGACTCTTCTCAGTGGTGTCCAGTGACAGAACAAGGGGCAATGGTCACAAACTAGTAAACAGGAGATTTAACCTAAATAGAAGAAAATACTTATTTACTCTGAGGGTAACAGAGCACTGGAATAAGCTGCCCAGGGAGATTGTGGAGTCTTCATGCCTGGAGACACTCAAAACCTGTCTGGACATGTTCCTGTGAAATCTGCTCTAGGGGATTCTGCTCTAATAGAGGGGTTGGATAACATGATATCCAGAGGTTCCTTCCAAACACTATCATTTTGTGTTTCTGTGATTCATAATCTCAAGGTTCTCCGAAAACATGCTTCACTTCTAAAGCATGACAGTTTCAGTTCTAAAGAACAGGATACACTTGTTCACTTGAGGTTTAAGATTAAGCTTCTCATTTAATAGAAGTAATGTATGATTTCCTCAAACTGCCTTTAAAAATACTGAGTTACCCTAAAAGGCTTTGGGGTGTTTGATCCCATGCTTTTGCTTTCTGACTCATCTCTAATGCCTTATTCTTTCATGTTTCATTATCATTGATACTGGTACACAGAAAACCACCTTTTCCTAGAAAGGGGAAACAAATGTTTTAGATTATCAATGCATCCAGAACAGAAGATACATCTGCTCCACTATGATACAGACAGATCCTTACTTTTGGAGGAAGTAAACTAATTCTTTCTCCATTTAATATTTATTTACACTTCATTTAGCTACCAGTTGCTGGCCTGACATGACAAACAGTAGAACTCTGAGATAACAATTAATATACCCAGGAAAGATGACAGTTTAAATCTTCCTAGACTGAAAAGATCGTATCTTTCAAAGGTTTGGGTAAGTACTCTAACACGTTTAGCTTAAAAATACAGTTTATTATTTGGGAATCTTACTTTTGTGCAAACAGAAATGGAATATGGGATAAAGTCAGACACAGGTCTCTGTTTCTCTGCAACTATGCCATTGCAAGTGCAACAACATGCTCCCCACGCAGATTAGATCTTTTTTTTTGTGCTCTTACCAAGTGATTCTTCTAATATTTTTCTTTTTTCCTGCTTATTAGGCATTTCAGAAATTAGTTCACACCGACATACCTAAAACACTTTCATTACACTGGCAAAGGGGCTTATCAATAGAAAGCGGCTTTTGCAGTGAGCAATACAGGAAAGTAAAATGTAGACTAGCTCACTGCATTCCAAAAATTTGATTCACCAGTAAAACTTTCTGGTGTACAAAACTATGCTCACGTTCCTCACTTCACTGATCCTTGCCTGTTTCGTATGTGCTCGGCAGAGCAGATGTCTTGGTTGGTCCCAGAAAGAAAAGACATTCTGTCATTAAGTTGAATCCTGGCCTGATGACAGCCTGAAGATTACTGCATGCTTTTCAGAGGTCACAGAATATAAGTGGAAACTAGCAAAACAACCTGAGCACAGCACAAAATCAACCAAAGCACATAAGCAGAACTTAATTATGTGCAGCTGTAGTGATGAACCAAGACATTTCAGCAATACTTGTACCATGGGGACATCCTTCTGCACTGATGAAAAATGAACTGGTTCAGAGATACTACGTCCTACTTATCAAGGCTAGTAATGCCATAAGCACACCTGCAGTACAACACACTTTTTTAGACCTTAGATATGGATTACACAGAGATGCCCATTAGTATTTGTTTGCAACCTAAGAAAACTCTGCTTCTACAGTTTTCTGCCTTTGGAACCAACCGGCCCCAGCCTCACCCACACCTCCCCCCCACCAAGAAAAGAAGTCTTTCTTATCACCTTTTTACAGTCAAGGCAGTGGGCCTTGGAACACAGGTCTCCCCAGACAACTCAGTTTGCTTCATGCCTATAAAAAAATTACCTGTGACTGAATAACTGCATTAGGAAACTCAAAGCGCTTCTTGATGTCCTCCAACATTTTGGCTCTGTCATACGACACTACCTCTCCCTCTGTACAAGAGAATAAATAACATATTTAGCACTAGGAAAGAAAGCATGCTATTTGCCAGAAAAAAAACAGAACACATTATTTTTGTTGTACTTAATCACAGATGTAAGCACTAAAGCATTTTCTTTCTGCTCCTAAGTCTACCATATCACCTTGCTTTATGGGCTTAAACCCAAGAAATGTTGAATAGTCTTGCACAAAGAATGGGTGATCAACAGTTCTTTGAGCAAATACACAGTTCCATATGACACAGAATGTATCTACTGTGGCAGTATTTATCCTTGAGAGTTAATATCTCTCGTTAACTTGAAAATGGGACAGCTCAAGAGGAGTGTTCTCAGTTTCTAAAACATTATTTTAAATGCAAAATTCTCCACAAATCTTCCAATTATTTAATGCAAAACCAGAAATAAAACAAACAAAAAACCCACCTGTAAGACTATAAATGGTAACTGCAGTTAGGGGCTGGAACACTTGACAAAAAATGTCTCTAAGTTCAAATATACAGGCACTCACAAGCACACAGAAATCCAAACTGGAGAAAAACAGAAAGTTACACTACCTTGTAGCACACCAGTGTAATTGATGGCCAACAGCAAATATTCAAACATTTCATTTTACTGTCAACACATGTCCAGTCTCTCAGGATGGCTTCCTTAAAAACAAATTTACAAACCTAGCACTTGCGGAGAACCTAAATGTAATCCTGAGAAAGCATACATATGTGGTGCTCCAAATTCAAGACATGTAATTGGCATGATGTGTTCAGAATCTTACCACTTACGTTTCAGTAAGACAGAATTAAACTTTGGAAACACGCAAATGCAGCATGTGACACTACAAACACCATACACAGTAGGAAAACTCAAAATTAAGAGTTACCACCTCAATGAATATGAAGTCCTGGCAGTTAAACAGCAAAATATTCCCATGTACTTGTGAATAACATCTCTGAATGCTTAGGAGGAAAAAACAAACAACAAACAAAAAACCACATTAGCTGCACCCAGAATTATGCCAGTCTCGGCTTGCATTGTTTTAGAATAGATTTAATTGTATTTTGAGACAACAGAAGTTCATATAACAAATGAGTGCATATTGAACTAGAGTTTACATCTTGCCTCTTTTTTACAAGAAGTATGATTGCTACAGCAAACAAAGATCTCCAGGGGTCATCAAGGTCAAATCCTTGGCAATCTGGTCTGATTAGATCAGCTTGCTCTATGTAAAGTCCCGTCAAGTCCCAAAAACCTCCATGTCTTCCTAGGCAAGTTGTTGCAATATTCAAGTACTCTCATGGAAAAAAACCAACAAAAAACACCAACAACCTTCTTCCTAAATACTTACAAGGAATTCTGATTTGTATGCATAATAATTTTAATTTGTATATAGCCAGGTTGTGCCTGTTGTCTCTTGTCCTATCGCTGTGCACCTGAGTCATCTGATTCCATCTTTTGTACATCCTCCCATTAGGTAAATGCAAATGGCAGTAACATCCCTCCTTTGCCTTCCCCTCTCCAAGCTGAATGGGCACAGCTTTCTCAGCCTTCCGTTTTACGCTTGGTGCTTCAGACCCCTGACCATCTTGGTGGCCCCTACCGGACTCACTCCAGTACTGGGGAGCCCAAATTCCAGGTGTAGCACTCCAGACACTATCTCACGAGTGTTACACAGAGCGGAACAATCACAGCCACAGCTGTCACATTCATACTAATACAGCCCCAGATGCAGCTGGCTTTCTTTGCTCCACAACGCACTGCTGACTGACCTTCCTCTTGGTGACTACTACGTCCTACCATTTGGGTCTTTTCTGTAGATCTGCTTCCTAGGCAGTCATCCCCTGCCTGTAATGCTGCATGGGACCACTTAATTTCAGATGCAAGACCTTGTGTTGCTCCATATTGAACTGCAAGAGGCTCCTGTCAGTCCACTTCTCTAAAGTATCTAGGGCCACCTGAAGAGCAACCTACCTACCAGTGCTTTGAATTTCCCTCTGCAATTCAGTGTTGGCCACAAATTTCCTGAGCACACACCATCTCATCATCTAAGTCATTTACAAAGGCACTATGTAGCATTGGGCCCACTACTGACAC
This sequence comes from Apus apus, assembly GCF_020740795.1. Taxonomy (NCBI): domain Eukaryota; kingdom Metazoa; phylum Chordata; class Aves; order Apodiformes; family Apodidae; genus Apus; species Apus apus. The sequence continues at coordinate 36,624,717 of NC_067312.1, read as the reverse complement.
CTGCCAAGACACCATTACTTGCCAGTCTGATAGACTTTGTGCCACTGATCACCACCCTTTGAGCTCAACCATCCAGTTTTCCACTTACCCAAGCCATTTTTCACCAGTTTGGTGATAGGGAGACAACTGAACACTATATCAAAGGTCTTGCTGAAGTATACAAAATTGACTACTGTCTCCTTGTTCAAGGCACAAGTAACTTTATTATAGAAAGCAATGAAGCTGGTCAAGAAGCCATTTTTTGTCCTTGGTAAATCCAAGCTGACTGCTTCTAGTCATACTCTGTTCTTGCATTTAGAAATGGCTTCTACAAGGATATGTTCCTCACCCTTTCCAGGGACTATACAAACTCTGACCGGCTTCTAGTCAATTGGATCCTCCTCCTTTTCATTCCCAGAAATACGTTCCAAGAGGATGCACTCCACAATTTTCCCACAGACTGAAGCGAGGTTGACATGCTTGTTGTACTCCAAGCTGACCTTTTTGCCTTTTTCAAAAATGGGTCAATACTTGTCTTTCTGCAGTCATTGCACATCTCCACGACATTCTGAAGATAAACAGAAAGCAAACTCAAAGGGCGTGAGCCAGCTCTCTTAGGAAAATGAAGATGTCCTACCTCTTTTTCTTAACATTTTACTATTAACGTAACAGCAGAAGATCCTCTTGCTGCCACTGACATCTCTTTCGAAAGTTTCAATTCGCACTGAGCATCAGCTTGGTTAACAACATCTCTGTATACTCAAGCAACGTTTCTAAACTGTGCCTCTCTGGACTGCTCCTGCTTCTGCTTCCTGTATTCTGCCAATTTTGCTTTGGAGTGCACTGTTTAGTTTTCCAGTAGTTTGGTGCCCTGAGTACTAGGACAGTCTTTCCTTGCACCTTATGTTGTGCTTATAGCTCTGTCAGTTTTCCTGGGCATCTTCACCCTTCAAAGCTACCTCTCACAGGGTCCTACCAAAGTGTACCCTGAAGAAGTCAAAATCTGACCTCCTGAAGTTTAAAGTCTGTACTTTCCTACTATCTTTTCTAATCCCTCTCTTTCTGGGCTCTAGACATTTACAACCCAAGTTATCACAAGGAAATACATTATCACGGCAGAAATAAGGAGAAAACTGCATCCTCGGTTGAACAGATGCTTCCACAGTTTCTGATCTGAACTTTTAGAATAAGGAACCAGATGAATGAAACATAAAGATGTCGCCCGGCACATCCCTGCAAAGCTTAGATAGCAAGGCAATTGCAAAATGTTACCAAAAAACACAGGAACACACTGCATCCAACTCTAGTGGCATTTTTTTGAATAGCACATTAAAACACATAGTTCTAGAAACCTGACACGCTAGAAACCAAAGGCCATCAGCCTTCACTACAAAATGAACTTCAAGCAAGCATCACAATGACATCTTAACTCAACAAAGCACAAGCAGGGCATGGATTTGCCTACATGGTTCACACTAAGCAAGTAGAGTTCTCTTCCTTCAGAAATTATATAAAATAATTAGAACCTCTAAAATACAGATACACTGAAACATTTAAAGTTCAAGTATCATGAAGAGGAACAGAATAAAGATTACTCTCATTACTTTATCATCTATTTCCACACAGGTTTTGAACAGGTACAACAGGCAGTAAGTTTTTTATCTCAAATACATATTTAATAAAATATTTCTTCATAACTAGGCTGTTGAATGCTATTATTTCATGCTACTAAAATACAAACATTAAATGCTGTTTTATAGTTCTCCTGATCTATGCATATTGTTACTCATCTGTGCAAAAATATGTATTTCTTCTTATGATACATTATTTGGAACACTCACTTTCTCTCTGCTGGCTTTGAACCCTCAAAGAAACAGATCATGGAACATGATTACTGGCAATGTTGTCAGAGTACCACTAACATTTCATTCTTCTGAGAAGAGATAAGAAGTTTACAGACATCATTTAGCAAATTTAAAAATTACCAAAAGGAAAACTTTAAGGAAGTAGAACCCCATCAAAGGGTAGTGGCTACTGGGTTTTGAAAGCTTTAAAAAGATATGCTTTCAAATAACGTTAATATTGGCATCTGGAGATGAAATTAAGTTAGCAGCTTGAAACTTCACTTACAAAATGGTTAAGAATTGCTAGTGCATTCATCAGCTGGGCATGCCTCCCTATGATGTTATTCATTCATTTATATGCCACATCTCAAAGCATCACTTCCAGTCTTCCCAATATCAACCTCCACAGAAACACCATCTGTGCACTGAAGGTGATGATAATATAAGACAAAAACAGTAAGAAAAGGTTTAGGAGAAGCATAGCTGCGGTTGGTAGTAACTGCAGAGCCAAAAGATAACCAAAATAACTGCAGAAAATTCCAAGTTGATTTATAAAATGGAGCCTCGGCATTATCTAAATCTGGAAGTAGTAAAAAAACCAACAACAACCAGAAAACAAAACCAAAAACTAAACCCTTCTCTTAATCCAGTGCCTTGCTTTTTGACAATGAAGATGTGAAAGCTATCATTATTAGGTCAAGACTTACTGTGAAAATATTAAAGAAAAAAAAGTTGAGGGTTTTTCCTTTTCTTCAGTTTATGTAGCTACTTTCATTTGGAGACCACTTTCTATTAATACAAAAAATTCTGAACAACTGCTTTGTCACCTTTTAGGAATCATGGTTACTGCCCAGTCCTGTCAGTATGCCAAGCGCCTTCTCTAACCAGCTACAAGCCTAAGTATTTCACAATACCTTTCTCTCCTTCCCAGGAATGGCATAATTTCCACAGAAGAATCCCAAGAACTGGAAAAGCAACTACAGAATAGTGTCTCCTATTTTTGACGGACTTTTACCAAAAAACCAAGGAGGGTCAGACTCATGAGAGCTGGTGAGGGCCTCTACAGACTACCAACAGCCTTGAAAAGTACTGACAAGTTTTACCCCAGCTTTCTGTCTCAAAAAAAACCCCACCTAGCAGAATCATCCTTAACATTAACTACTTTGAGCATTGTGTAATTTATTTCCATGTTGCAGCTGACAGATACTAGTGTTAGACAAAAATTAACCCTTGTAAAGGAAGCAGAATTACCCTGAAACAAATCCATCCATACCCAAAACAACCTCCATGTGAGCAGTTATTTCTCATTTCCCTGAGTCCAGAAATAAAAAAAAAAAGAATACAGGATACTTTGAAAGGGATTTTGAAGATTCTTACAGTCGTCCTCACCTAACACACTGCATATTCCTTTGGGTGCATCCACCTGCTATGGTGTGGGGTCCTCCAAAGGCTGCAAGTCAATATCCACTCCACTGTGGGCCTCCATGGGCTGCAGAGGGACACTCTTACCTCCCTATGGTCTTCACTAGGGGATGCAGGGGAATCTCTGCTCCAGCACCTGCAGCACCTCCTCACCTTCCTTATTCACTGACCTTGGTATCGGCAGGGCTGTTGCACATAATCACAGAATGGTTAAGGTTGGAATGGACCTTAAAGACCATCAGGCTTCAACCTCCCTGCCATGAGCAGGGACACCTCACACTAGACCAGGCTGCACAAGGCCTTATCCAACCTGGCCTTCTCACTCCCCTCTCCCAGCTGCTGTTGTGCAGCAGTTTTTTCCCCTTCTTAGATACGTCATCACAGAGGTGCTACCACCACCGCTGATGGGCTCAGCCTTGGCGAGAGGCGGGTCTGTCTTGGACTTAATTGGAACTGGGGCTGGCTCTGTCAGACATGGGAGAGGCTTCTGGCATCTTCTCACAGAAGTCACTCCTGTGGACCCCCACTCTACTAAAACCTTGCCACGTAAATCCAGTACAGCATCCTAACGCTAAAAAGGACAAGCAATGCTAAAGGAAATGAACAAGAGAGAGGTCATGGCATGACACCTTCACATATGGTCCACACCAGTTTACTGAAAGTAACAATGATAATGTAAGCTAAGCTCAACAACAGAAAATGATCCCTGGGAACACCGAGACCGTATTTCCTAGATTTACTGCCTTTTGCTCATTGTTAAAAACTCAAGATTCAAGTCGGTGACCCCGCCAAACCAGAGGAGTGAGAATACCTGCAGACATCCCCACCGCTGGTGTGCTGCAAGACCAGCACTTCACAGCTCCTCCACGTAAACTACTTGACATAAAAACAAACAAGCAAAAAAACATACACACACAAAACCCCCAAAACCAACCAACTACCACCACCAACAAAACAACAACCCACCCCAACAAAACCGAAAAAGCCGACCACCACAAACAACGACCCCCCCCCCGCACGCAGTCACCGCAGCAGCGGCTGCGATCCCGCTCCCCCGCCGCAGAGACGTCCCCCGGGGCGCCGCGGGGGCTGCGCGCCCCGGCACAGCGCAGCCAGCTCCCGGGACCCGCGGCGTCCGGCGGCCCCGCCACCGCCCGGCGCCCGCCCCGCGGCCCTGTGCCCTCCACCTCGGCGCTCGGCTGCGTCCCCGGCCACAGCCCGGCCAGCGCGGCCCCTCACCTCGCCCTGCTACCCGAGCGGCTCGACCGGCCGCAGCAGCGGCCCCCGCTCCTCCGCAGGACGCTGGCACGGCTGCCCAGGCCAGACACGGGCCACCCCCGGCACTGAGACTCGGCCGCCCGCGCCCAAGGCGCCTGCGCGGCGGGCGGTGCGTGCGCAGTGGCTGCGGGCTGGGCGGTGCGGGAGGAATGGGGCTGCGGGCTGGGCGGTGCGGGGGCTGGGCGGTGCGGGGGGCTGGGGCTGCGGGCTGGGCGGTGCGGGGGGCTGGGGCTGCGGGTGGCGGGGCCGGCGGGGGCGCTGCGTGCTGCTGCCCGCGGGCGGGGAGTGCGGTGCCGTCCTAGCGAGATGAGGCTGAGGCACCAGGACGCTTCTGCGTGGCGTGGCTGCGTGAGCGCGCCGGGAGGGCAGAACTGCTCCCTGCTGCCCGAGCCCCGTGTCGCGGGGTTTCACCGCGTGTCGGGTGCAGGGTGTAAGGCATGAATTAGTCCGATAGTGCTGGGCCGGATTTGGGCTCTTCCTTAATCCAGTCAGAAATGCTGATGCAAATCCAAAGACTTTAAACAGAAGCAATGGAACTTGTGTTGGAAACAAGGCAATTCATTAATATTCCCTAAATATATGTATATATACACATAAATATTTTCTCAGCTTCAAAATTACTGCAGAGTGAGTCTCTTCAGTCCTCTAAATATGTTGACAGGCAGTGATAAGCAGGCTGCAGAGACATCAGGACTACACCAGGCATGGCCAATTGAGGGTGCTTTTGCTGCGTGTTACGCAGCTTTCTCAAAGGTACAACAGTTAAAGCTCAGCTCTGATCTATTTTGGTGACCATTGTTACCAACAGGTTAAAAGCTCCACGCAGCTTGGCCTAAAGAAGTTGTGTCCTCAAATAAGATTGCTACTGCAACACAAACCAGCACTTTCATTCCTGAAAATAGAAGCAACTGGCACCTTCTACAAGACGTGTAACATCAGAATGGCTCTCACTAAAGGCATCTTCAGGAAAAGTCAGAAATACTTTGAATGGAAGTTGTTTGAGGAAGACTAGATTATTCTCTACAGCAACTCAGTGTGTACAGTGTGTACAGTGAGTTGGTTTGAGCTGAAACTAGTGAAATGCTGACAAATGTGAAACAAAATACGTGTAGGCAAGTCCATCTAATTTTTTTAGCAGCTTCCTAGTTTTAAAAGACTATGGAATTGCTTAGAGTGTTTATTCCAGGTTTACCAACTAAGCCACAGGTAGTTTGTGCCATCCAAAGGGTCCTGCCTGGACTTCCTTTGAATGAGTAGGGAAGAACACGCTGGCACTTAAAAGCCAGACAAAGCCCAAGAGTTACTCATGGAATGCAGCTATTCTCCTGAGCTGCCTACATGTGCACATGCAAAGTGAAGATCAGTCAGATCCCATAGAGCATGGAAACTGTTTGTTTTCTCCATGTGACTTCTCCACAGAAACTTTTTGCAAATGGCACATGCAAGTTTTTTTGTGATGTGTCCTGGTTGGAGAGACCAGGATAAAAATTGCCTATGACTGTATAACCCTGAGGCTTTTTGAGATTCCCCCATAGCTTCTGCCAACCTGTGGCGATGACAATAAAGGAAGCGCCTGTGTCTAAAGGGGGGAGAGGGTGGGCCAGGTGACTCACATGAACCAACTACATGGCTCCTGGCCATGGTGCTCAGATTAAAATGGCTCCCCAGAGTATCTGCTGCTGGTCACTCTGACTGGGATGCTCTCTCTCTGTCTTGTCTGTACATCAGCCATCCAGCCAGTCATCTTTCTTTCTGCTGGTGTTCCTGTGCAGTGGAGCCAGGGACTGGGATGCCCTGATGGTCACAAGTATCAGCCTTTATTAACAGGTTACATTGCATTCTTACACCCTTTTCTCCTGTCCATGTGCCTTACGCTTTCTTCCCATTGGTTAACAGCTTCTGTTCACACATTCTACCTTACTTTGTGATAGGTTACAAGTTTCTTACATTTTCTTACAAGAATGTCAACACACATCCGTATCTCTCTCATACCTTCTTTTCCCACAAACATGTTTGTCTCTAACTGCCAAGGGCACAGCTGTAGTTTGTCAAGATCAAGGCTGCCTGTAGCCCGTAGCTGATGCTCACATTCCTGCATGCTGTTTTCCTGTTGGGAAAGAACATTGTTCATAAAGACAGTTTGCCTTCTGCCTCCCTGAGTAAGACCAGCTTGGCAACTTGGCTGCTCCAAGGCTTTCCTGGACTGTCACTCAGACCCTGGACTGAGTCACCCCCATCTGCTGCTGAGTCCAGTTTGGGACTTTTCTATTTGGGAAGTATTACCAAATGAGGAGTGTGGGTTCCATGTTCACGTATTTTATATATTTGTATGTATGTGTATATATATGTATATATTATATATTTGTATGTAATTACCCATCAATTATTAGTTACTATTTAATTAAACCTAGTCTAGTTTTGGTTTGTTTTTGTGGTTTTTTTTCCAACCTTAAAGTCTCTCTCCCTTATTTCCCCTTTTATCTTCCCCTGGGTGGGTAGTATGGAGGATCATCCCCTTCTCTGGAGATAGTCAAACCCCACTTGGATGCAGTCCTGGATAATCTGCTCTGGTCAATCCTCCTTCAGTGGGGGAGTTGGACTAGATAACCTCTAGAGGTCCCTTCCAATCCTGGTGATTCTGTGTGATTCTCTGATAACAGAGAGCATCTGTCAACTAGTTAGTAGCTAAAACCATGAAATGTGGCTTCCAGCTCAGTACGCTGATGAGCTCAAAAGTCCTGTTGCTGCTGGAGCTGTAGCATTCCAAGATCACCTAAAAGGACCAGTCATGTATTTCAGTCTATCTCTAGGTGGCTGTAGACAAGGGCATGAGACACAATGCAGTGTTCAGTCTCCTCTTCCTATTCAGTCCTTTCTGCTTCATCTAAGAGCATCTCTTACTGGACAGGCTGGTTATTGACATGCTGTGTGATACTTCAGGCCTCATATTCTCCATTTAAGCTCTTGAGACACTTTAGGAAGTACATTGCTGTCTGAGGTGGACTGGGCCTGATTTATGCTGCTTGGTACCCTGTTCTGTCAATAACCTAAGTGACAAGTAGACCCATTGCACTGGTCCATGAAATCACTGAATCTTAAATCTGTTTTAAAATCTTTGATGGTGTTTATAAATAAGTATAGATGGTTATATGTTTGAATAGTTAGAAAGTCTTTATTGTTCAGCCAAGCTAGATAAATAAAAGCTGAATGGAGAGGGAAGAGTCTGTGTGGTAAACCAGGTAATAATTTTGGCCATTGCTAGTTTTACTTGGAAACAGACAAAAAAGGCTTTTAGTGGACCTGTCGGTTTTTAAGGTTTTTAGTTCTTCACATGCTGATGAGATTAAGGGAGAAGAGGGTGTTTTTTGTGGGAATTTTAGTGTGGGTTTCCACCTGTCACACTAAGGTTGACTTGGTGATAGAGTCGAATAGCTGAGCATTTTCCCAGTAACGGAGGGTGTGTGTGGGGTGCTCACTTTCTGTACCAGGGAGTGGAGGGTGAGGTGGCAAAGAGAGGTGGTGCAGGGCTCTCTCTGGATCTCAGTAACACATGCATAGCAACAAATGGCTTAATAAAATAGCTGATAGAGACATGAAGATAGAAATAAACCTTGTGTTCCTTCAGGTAGCAGGAATCCTGCATTGGATGCAGATGTATTTTTTCCATGGCATGCTGCACAGATCCCATATGTGGAAGAGATGTTCCTTCTTTCTGGTTGGTCAAGATACTATACAATTTTCTTCCAAGAAAACTACTCTATTCATAAAGGATCCTAGCAAGAGAACTTCACACAGGACTTTAGTTAAGTTTATTTACTGTGTGGCTAAGATGGAGTAGGCAGACTTGCAACTGTCCAAAGAGTTCCTAGTACATTTTCAGATAAGGTGTTTGCACTAACAAGAAGAATTGTTAAGTTTTAACAGGTATTTTTCTGTATTTTTCCAAAACATAAAAGAAATTTTTAACTCTGCTTACTATTATCTAGGCTATATTCCATTAGCATGGTTTTAATGGATAAATATTAACATCCTGTGCATATATTATTGTGTCTGAAATTGATATGCATTGCATTGCACTACCAGGCTGGAAGGTTTGTGATCTGCAGCACAATGCCTACACGGAGGCCAGTCACTAGTGGTGGACACCAGGGGCTGACACTGGGGTCAGTACTGTCTAGTGCCTTCAAGAGTGATTTAGATAACTTCAGTTACAGTCTCTTACTCTCTCTATTTTTCTAGAAAACAAGAATTCTACTTCGAAGTAAGAACAGGTGTTTCACATGCATACTTGCTCAAACATGAAGCTACATTTTCACTGGTGTTTTCATAACATGGGGTGATCAATGAAACAAGATAACATGTTCAGATAATTTGTTGTTCTCTGTGGTGATTGATAATTATGAAAAGTCTGCAGTTTAACATAAAAATCCCAGTGGGAAATTCAAACTCAGTAACTTTCAAAAAACATATTAAAGCTTTAAACTGTCAAGTGTTTTGAATATAGTTCTGGAAGTCCTTGAGGCCACCTTGTACTCTAGTTTTATATTTCCATCAGTCCCTTAAAGGTGTTAATTTGAAATGATATTTCATATTATGGCAACATCTTAATCAGTAATGATCTAGATTCTTCATTCAAGAGAAAAAAATTGCTAGCTGCAGCAAAGCAGTCCATGACAGTGGGATAGGATCTACTTCAAAATGACAAGCTGATTTCTATTTTTGCGTACACAATGCAGCACAGCAAAACCTGAGGAGAATTCAAGGAATTCAATTAAGAATGTGATTTCAATGTATTAGGCCTCAGCTCCACTTTCAAAACATAAAGGTGCCTATTTGAAAAAAAAAATTGGTTTTCTACTTTTACATGTTTCAGGCTACGTGAGATTAAATTTTACTGTCTTCATGATCCACTTGCCTAAATGCCTGGTAGTCACCTGGTAACCTGCAGTTCCTGGATAGCTCATCTCAGAGCAATTTGCCTGTACAATTCTGCCAGTTGCAACTGTACAGGTATGTCAGAGGAGGACTGTATTGTGTCTGCCAGCTTAGCCATTTTGATTATTGGAATCATGCTCTGTCATTCTTTTCCAAGAGCAGCAGAATCTAGTCAGTTTCTGTGGCCAAGAGTGAAGTGGTATTTAAGTATTACGGGGGGGGGGGGGGGGGGGGGGGAGGGGGGAGGAAAAGCTCACTTTACAAAATACATAAATAATGGCCTTTGTTCCTGGGTGCGTTAGAAGCTCTCTTAGCTGGATTAGTTTTATGGGTAGCTTCCAACTTCAGTAAAGGACAACAGTCAGTTCCTGTGATGAGGACAAGCCCTGGAATCAGATTTTATACCAAAGACAGAAAAGTGAGATAGATCTTCAAATGAGACTTCCTGGGTGCTGTGCCACTGCTTTTCCTCTTCAGTGCAGTCAGAATTAGGAAACCACAGAGAAGACAAGAATGTCACTGCTACTTGTGAGGCATGGGAAAGCATGGATCAATGGCAGGAATTAAGGTCTCCTTAGTCCTTCCAGTTAATTCATCCTTGCTAAAAGACCAGCTTTCAATTTAGGACTTTTTCCCTCCCCCCATTAGTTAGTGCCATAAACATGCAAGAAGACTTCTTAGGAGTGATTTGAAATAGGTAAGCATGGCAATCATTGCCATTGAGGTTAATAAGGGTACTCATTTGTTTAGATTCACTCAGTGTGTGTTTGCAAGACAAACCTGTAATTTTAATATTCTTGTTGAAGTCAATTGGTTTTCACCAGAACCATCAATGCAAAATTTAAGACTAAGACCTAGTGTGAGCCTTTTTTGACACGTTCTGAAAGTACTTCTTTTCACATAGGCAATGCTAGTGATATAAAAAGGGACTGGCAGTATAAGGGAAGACTAATGACATGAGTGAAGGCACCGTTGAAAAAATGTTCAGTGAAAGATACTATTTTTTCCTACTGTTTAAGGTGCTTTTGCATTTCTGTCTTTTGTCTGGTATTTTTTCTTCTTGCTGTCTTTCCGTCTTATATTTTTTTTACTACCAGTTACATTCTCCAGGGATCTTTTAGAGCTGTGTTTCATATGCCTTTTGTTTTCTAGGCTCATTGGAGTTAAATTTCGTTTGGTCTGTTTGAGATTGCATTCTGTAACCCTTGAGATTTTAATCTCTTTATTAATACAATCACTTGTTAATTAATATAGTAAATGCAATCGCTTGTGTTGAAATTATTTACAGTGTTTGCAGTAAGATAATTACAGCAATTTAAACACTTAATTGACCCAAACTTCCCGCGTTTTATTGCTCCTACAAAGTGTGGGGCCAACTTACTCCTACTGAAAAGAGGCTTTTAGAACACGTAAATTTTGAGCCTTCTGCCTCAAGGCCAGGACTCCGAAAGCAAATTCTTTATGAATGAAGTACGCCCCCAAAAGACTTGCAGGCCTTCTGGCACCCATTTTCATAGGAAGTGGTGTCCCTTTTTCCCTTTGTCTTTCAAGATTTCCATGAGGTGATGTTAAAAGTGCAGAACGTTGATGAGTGATGCTCTGTGAAACTATTGCTCTCTCTAAATTTGTGTGTGAGAATGCGTGTGTGTATATATACATGTATAGTATTATGTCTTACACATATATTTGTATGTATTTGTGATTTGCGGCACGTAAAATTTATAGTTCTAGTCAGTTCAAAATATGCTGCATTGGGAATGGAGAAGTTGGGGAATGGATAAAAAAAATCAGCAGAGCATTGAAAGCTGGAAATTGCAGTACATCAGGACACCATCATTTTTGCATCTGTTTATTTTGGGGAGCTGAGGAGTTTTATTTGAAATTGTAAATGTGTGGAAAATATGTGGAATTAATGTCATATGGTGATGAAAGTATTCTGATAGGAAGTTCATTATGCATTGAGAGGTGCCTATCATTAGGAGGGGTGTAAACAGAGTGCAGCTGCTCCACTACTAAAATCAATTTAATTCAGTGGACCACACAGAGCTTACATGGAAGGGCTTCTGAAATCTACATGGCAAGTGAGAATATACAAGCTGTAGCTCAGCTGGTTTCCCTCCTGCAGCTGGCATTTCCACCCGTCTTGATTCTGATTTGTTCCTCCCTGTGCCTTAATAAAAAATAACTCCAGCTCCATTGCAATGCTGTGATTACAAACTGGCTCCCAAACCTCCATATGTCAAGCAGTCTTGCTTTGCAACTACCTTGTGTGTTAAAGTAGCTATTCCTCAATTGTATGATTTCTATTTAGATTTCTGAAATATCCCTATCTAGTCCATAAGGCCAGATTTCTGCAAGTACATACATAGTATATTCCTCAAACTTTGCAATGTTCTTTCTAATTTCATATTTGTGAAAGTATTTTCTATTAATTGTTGAGCTAGCTGTGAATTTCAGTCTCCCTCTTTTCCAATACTACCTTTGTTTACATTTTTTCCCTATTTCTTAATTTATTTATTTTAAAAAAATTTTTTTTTCAGGGCCAGGCTTTGTCTTCTCTGAGTTTAACCACTTTCCCACTCATGCCTTATTTTGACATCTTTGGTGATATAATTTATTCTTTTTTTTGTTTCAATTGCCCATCTATAAAGTGGGGCTAAAACTACTTTCTGAGTCACAGTGAAGGCATAATCATGAGTTAATTAGAAATGAGGACAACTAAGATGCTATTGTTATATCAGTACCTGTCCCTGATAGAGAATTCTGCTTTTCCCCGGGAGTTTCTCACCAAGGTAATGCTTAGTTGTTCCAGCTTCTCTCTCACTTTTTAGTGATACTGGGAATAAGGAAGGTTTGGCTGTTTCATGCTTCTTGCAACAGAAAGTGTAAAGGTAGTGTACTCAGCATTTCTGATACTTCTGTAACCAAGATACAGTGTAAAACAAGAAGCCTATGACTAAGACATAATGGCCATCTTATGCATAAACTCCTATGATGAATTTATATAACTAATACACAGGCAGTCCAAGAACCTGAAGCAGAGTGAAGGCAATTACATTATTCTGTTATGCTTTTCAGTTGATTTCCAGCAGGGCGATCTCCTGTCAGGCAAAAAACTGAGAACACTGATTTCAGTGTGGTTGCTCCTTAATAGTTCCCTCGCATGTGTGATCAGACTCTTCCTGGCTACTGCTGCAGAAATCCAAAACAGGTTCTCTGAACTTTGTTGTCACACAGACCTAAACTGAGTACAGAATCTGGCTATGTTTCTTTGTATAAAAGGAGTGTTTCTTCTAGGGGCTACACCACTGTGAGGGAATAAAAAGCTCCGTGCTTCCTTGTAGGTCTCTCAACAAGACTTTCAACTCTGAACAGATTTCCTCATGTGTCCCTAGAGGCCTTTAAACAATTTATATATTTTTTTTTTAACCTTATATACTGCAATATTGTGCATAGCCAAGACTCCCTTTTTGCATCTATCTTTTGTCATTACTACACCCCTCTGAGATGATCTGTGGTCAGTTATAAGCTACTTTGTATTGTTTTCTAAAGCATGCAGCCCTTGCTCTTAAAGATCTTTTCCACAGACTAGGGGTTTAATATGTTACCAGGTAAAGTGCTTATTTTCTATTTGATTTGTGATTAGAAGTGGACAAGCCAATAAAACTTCAAACCAGACAAGCCCTTGCCCAGACTTCTTGGCATTTGTTCAGCCTGTTTAGCTGTCTCAAGAAAAAAACAATTCTGAGAGAGTATTTTGCTGTGAGTTCTTGGCAGCCAGAGTGGCATTACAAAACAACATATACATATTCCTTGTCATATGTGTAAGATTAGCTGTAGCCTCATTTTAAGTTTTGACTCTGTTTGAGATGAGCATCTTAACATTGTAATCAGTCTCTGACTTGTATCATGAATGGACTACGATTTTTTACATTGTCTGCATAAGGAAATTAAAATACCTCAAATACAGAGAAATTCAGACTGATAATATTAAAGAGGCACCATGATTTCCTTTATAGCCAGTAATATTAGCTGGTTCAGCTATTTGCTTTTTTAAACATGTAAAAACAAAGTCCAAGTAAAAGTCCCTATATTTGGGTCAAAATTTCGATTTCAAATGGAAATTTGTAACAGCTGTGTTTGAAACACTGAAGACAGTACAGTAGGTTCAAGTGAGCTGTGGAACTGTTTCAGTTTTTGTGACAAAGACACATGTGGCTTGTGTAAGGAAATAATAGAGAAAGGCAGCAATTCCTTTCAGCTGTGTGTAGAATCACCAGCAGTATAGCTATGTAATATGTCTCTTGTTAGGTCAGGCACAATGCTGCTCTGACACAGCTATGCTGCTTCCAGAGTTAGCAGTATATCGAGCAGAACTGTTGACTCATGTTCCCCCTCAGTCAAGGATCTGGGATCTATGCATCACACTGCACAGCATCATGTAGGTATGTCTGGAGGTGTCTGAACAATAGGGACTGATGCCTACTGGGAAGCCTCTGGCAACATCAGTTATTTCAGCAGACATAAAATGTGCAAATGTTTTCAGCATTGCAGTGGCTGATTATGTAAACCTTTAGGTAGTTAAATATCTTTAAAAACATGACCCGAGTTTCTCTTATTTTCCAGCAGCTGTCTAGTTAGTCCCTGGTAAACATGGGTTTAGTAGTACTGGATAGCACTATTAGATAATTCCCTTCACCTCTCTAACTCTGTAGTTCCTTGAGCCAGGGGCGTTGCACTTTCATATGCATGTAATTGCATGCATCTGCTGTAATGAGATCAAAGAATGTTTATTTTAACTGATAATCCAAAATGAAGAAAAGTGTTGCACTGGTTTGTCACTTAACCAGCTTGAGACTGTTCTTTGATTCTACTTCTGTAAATAAAATATTTTATTTGTGAGATAGATATATTTTTAACCAGCTGTAATTGCATCACAATCCCTTCAGCCTGAATACAAATGCTGTTTTAAAATATTTTTTTGTGGAAAAATTAACATTGCTTCACAACTGACATATATTAAACAAGTGCCGTTTCTGAATTTGAGCCTGAATCTGCAAATATTTCTAAGTAATCATTACTCAACTGAGTGGTCTCAGTTGTGTGGTTGAAAAGACTGTGAGAATGAATAAAGTTAGGTTACAGAAGCATTTCCATCATTACACTGATGTGTGATAGAGGAAAACAGCTTGTATTGATTCAGTCCTGTTCTAAGACAAGAGAAAAATATTTTTGTCCAAACACAGAAGAAATAAAAATCGTAATAGGACACCAGAGAACAACCGAGCTCCATTCCTTCCTGTAGAATCTTAAGTTCAGGACATGAATACAGGGTGTTAGTCTGTGCCGGAAAACTCAACCATTTAAGGGATTCTGGAAAGCAGAATTGTGTCACTTGTTATTTGTTAAGGATAAATTAATTTTCCGGTTACTGACAGTCTTATTTCATCTTACTCTCAACTGTGACACAAACTAGAACTATTGAAGAAAAAATAATCTCCCTTTGGTGAAAGACTTCTGTTTCTCTCTCCTTTCCTGTTTCTTCTTTGGATGAAAATTAAAAATCCATAGACCCTAATCATACGGTGTAGTGGAAACTCTTTAATTCTTGGACACTTTCTCTCTTGCTAAATAGGTTTGGATGTCACCAGCTGTTATAGAGCTACTGTTAAAAGCCCAATCTACTCTGTTTGCCTACACTGTTACCAAAACTTCCCTTTTGAAGTGGCCCTAGTATAGAAGCTGTTGTGCTTCTTATACACTCTAATTCTGGTAAAACAAAAGTACCGAACATGCTATGAAGTAACAGGACAATCATTAATGTGATCATAGCTTTGTGGCTTTCAGGAAGAATCCCCAAAGATTCAGAAGGGTCCTTGAGTTCTTGACTTCATAAAAGCTAGCAGGAACACAGAAACACAGAATTTGTGGAGACGAAAACCAGTTGCTCTTTGACTTGTCTGATTAATTCTGTTTTGCAGTATGTACATTTGATGCTACTAGGCCTAAAAGAAGCCTGACTTTCTCAGACATTAGTATATCCAGAGGAAAGAAAGAAATCAAGTCCTATCTTTACAGTCTTCTGAGAAAAGCAAGACAAATAAACAAAAGTATGTGCAAGTGTATCCTGTATAAAATTATGTTATCACGGCTTTTAACTTGCAAGACAGTAATAGTCTTTGCAAACATGCTTCCATCCCTACCAAGTATCCTGGCAAGTGAACATACATTCAAGCTCAGGCCCACCGTAACTTCTCTCTAGTTGGATCTTTTATTCTCATGGATCTTTTATTCTGCTACACAAAGGGAGAATTAAATTTAAACTGTCAGAAAGGTTATAATGATATTAAGTAATAATGATTTCCAGACCAAACTTGGGAAGACTAATTCAAATCTTTACAGAAGAAGAAAAGCTGAGAGATGGTGGGCAAAAAGTAGGAATATTCCAAATTAGAATGGTGTTTTTATTTATGCATTTAACTGCTTTGATTTTCTGCTTTCTTCCTACTGAGTGAACAGAACATGACTTATTACACAGAAAGAAGGTGTCCCCAACTTCTGCCCCGGAAGCAAATATATTCTTCATAATGTGAAGCTATTGTGTAAATAAGGAAGGAAAACACAAACAAATCTTTGAAGAATTGTCCAGAAATGTAGAGAGATACCATAAAAGGATTTACTTTCTAGCTAGCAAGATGTATTGAAGACAGGAGTACATATGTAATAGCATTTTTAACCACAGTGATTTCAAAATACATTTCCTTAATAAAAAACACTGGTACCTGAATATTTCAGGGCAGCAGTCTATAGTCCTCAAGTCTTAAAAGCTGTAGGTACATGGAGTGAAAAAAGACTCTTAGGGCTGATACTGCAGTCACTGAGTATGGGAAGAAATCCATAGACCTGTGTCAGTAAGGAATCTGTACAGTAAGATATTATGTTGAAAGCATTCAAAATATGAATGAAACCATACAAGTAGGAGTTTAAATACCAACTAAGATACATAATTTTTGCTGCCTATGTTTAAAAATCATAGAATCCTTATGGACTAAATAAAGGCTTGCCTATTACTAATTTGAGTACAGTTGTCTACTTTTAAAGGCAATACTAAGAAAGCAGAAAAATGTATTGTAATTGTCATAAAACATATATATGTGCCACACTAAAAACAGAGTGGTAGCACCATTTTGATAGCAGAGAAGTGTATCTTTCATTTTTTCAATATGAATTTTGTGCTCAGATTGGCAGTCTAACATGAAGTTGGAATGTAGGGGATGGGATGAAAGAAAAGAAAGAGGTGTGGCTTGGTAGTAATTAAAATAATCTTGCCCAGTTACTACTGTAAAATTGTCAGTCCCTCAGATTTATTGCTGGAGGAAGAATGAAGCTGTATTTTCAGGAGTTGCATTAAAGGTCGCACAGGGTTTGAAATTAAATATAAGCCAGTAATAAAAGGCAGAATACTTTTAGCACATATATTATTATCAGGAATGTGTTACACACTGAACTCTGCACTAACTTGGAAGGGAACGTTGTAATTAAGCACAAAAAAAATTAGTGTCTTCTGAATGCTAAAAGCCCTCACTCAAAAATGCTTGAGTCTGATTTCCAATGAAATCAAAGCGATCTAGACAGCTAAAAGCTCTTGACGATCTATCCTCAGTCCTTTAGAGTCCCTTAAGTGACTGAACGCTTGAGAAGAGCAGGTCAGTCACAGCAAAAAGGGAAATTTTCTAGGAGAAATGCCAGGGATCCTCAGCATGCAGATGCTCTGTTCAGAAGAGCCCTGACACCTGGAAGCCCACTGCTGTAGGTGCAGTAGTAGTCCAACCTTGCTGTCCTTCCTCATGTGTAAAATCCTTACTCTTCTTAATTGCATTGGTATCTTTGGGGTTTATCTTGCGTGAATGAAGTTTCAAAGTTACTGGATCAGCTTTGATGGGTTTATGGACTCATCGAGTGTTCTTATGTATGCTGGCTTGTTGGCTAGTCCACTGCAAGATTAGTTGAATACAAGTGAACTACTAGTTCTGCACATTGCAATTTTAAAACATGGATATTCATATAATCGAGGGTTTAATGTTAATAAATTTCAAGTCACATTGTAACTTGTCGAATTGTTACAAATTCTATTCCTCCTTTTGAGTTGTTAGTACCGATTTTATTAATTCAGGCTTACACCATCTCAGTAGTTTTAAAGGAATCATTAAATTATGCTAGAATTTCGATAATGTGAATTTCTCATTCCGAAGAGAGAACAGAGAAGATACGTATCGTGGCTAGAGACCGATGGAGAGGCGAGGTGAGGAAGGGCATCAGTGCAAGGGCTCTGTGTGCCATCTCCTGGAGAAATCTGGAACGCCCAGGGAGGGAACTTCGTTTCTGTTTGCCGCTCTTCGGAAGGATTCCTGCGTCCATCGTCGAACCGCTGACTTGTAATTGTAATCAGAAAAAAATAAAAAAAATAATCGAACAGTCAGATATAGTTTTTAATGTCGCAAAAGTTACGATAGGTGATTTGGGGCAATGTTACGGCTGTCGGAATATACTCCTCTCACGCTCGCTCTCACGCCAGTTCCGCGATTTAGAGACTCGCAGTAAATCGCTTCCAGCTCCTCCCTGGCATCTTCCCGGGGCGTGAAGGAGCGCGTATCTCCCATAGGACGGAAGGGATCTAGAAATTCTTGAAGTAGTAACTGTTGTTTAGAAAGAGTTGTGAGCCCGCTAATGGCAGAAATAGCAGTTAGTGCTACAAACACGTGTTAAAGAGCCGCGAGCGTCCTGTCCTGCCTGCTGCCCGTTGTCACCTGTCGCACTTGTGCAATTAGGACTTCCCTTTTTGTCTTTATTTTTGCGGGACGATTAATTGGGGGCTTTTCTGAAGCGTTTGAGACGGCTTACGAGACCGAGGCTGACGCTTGGGGAGGAAGGTCCTTTTTGGAGTGTACCTTTGGCACAGGGAGTCCTTTTAACTCAGTTTTGGTCGTGGTAGGGGCTGATGCCGCCAGGTTACAGCAGCGGCAGGCGACGGGCGGGCGGTCTCAGCTGAGGAGAGAGAGGGAGAGGAGGGAGAGGAGGGAGAGGGGGAAAGGGAGGGGGAGGGAGAAGGGAGGGGAGAGGGAGAGGGAGGGGGAGAGGGAAAGAAGAGAAGAGAAGAGAAGAGAAGAGAAGAGAAGAGAAGAGAAGAGAAGAGAAGAGAAGAGAAGAGAAGAGAAGAGAAGAGAAGAGAAGAGAAGAGAAGAGAAGAGAAGAGAAGAGAAGAGAAGAGAAGAGAAGAGAAGAGAGGCAGAAGAGAGGCAGAGGAGAGGGAGAGGAGAGGGAGAAGAGAGGACCGCTATTCCGTTTCTCTTTTGTTCGCAGCTGTTCTCGCTGTGTTTCTCCTCCCGGTGCCGCCCGGCGCCCCCCTCTCATCCACCCCCGCCCCGGTTAGGGGGTGCCGGGGCTCGGTTCCCCTCCCCCCCCGCCCAGCCCGGGGCCCGCGCCCCGCCCCGCGCCCCCCCACCTGTTCCTGGCGGGGCGGGGCGGGGCGGGCGGAGGGGCTCGCGGCCCCGCCGCCGCGTGCCATTGGCCGGGGGTGCCGCGGCGGGGCCCGCCCGCCCCGCGCGCTGTTATGTCTGTGTCTCGGTGTCAGCCGGGCGGGCGCTGCGCATGCGCGGCGGGCGCTCCTCCAGCCGGCGGGGCCAGGGCGCTCGCTGGGGCCGGGGCCGCCGCGGGCTCGGCTCGGCTCGGCTCGGCTCGGCTCGGCTCGGCTCGGCTCGGCGCGGCAGGGCGGCAGACAGCGGGAGCAGCGAGGCAGAGGATGTCCGCCGCCTGCCCGCCGCTCCGCCGCCTGCCCGCCGTCTCCCCCGCGTCTTCATGAATTAGCGCGGCGGGGTGGGGGCGGGGGACGGTAGCGAGCGCCCCGGCGTAACCGGCGCCCCAGGCATGGCCAGCTCGGTGAGTACCGCGCACCCTCCGCCCGCCCCGCCCGGCGGCGCCGCGGGTGCTCGACGCCGAGACGGAGTTGGTGTGAGGGGGAATCGCGCCTTCTGTGCGGCTTTCCTCCCTGCCCGCCGCTCCCGGCAGCGGCACGGGGCACGCAGGTCCCCGGCGGCGGGTGCCGCCTCAGCCATCTTCCCGCCGCCGCGCCGAGCGTGGTGGCTGGAGCGGGGTTGGCGGGTCCCTGGCAGCGGTGCCCGGCTTCCCGCGCCCCGGCCGGCACCGCGGGCCGGTGGCGGCGGGAGCTCTTTCACGCCCTCGCCTGTGGGGCCCTTGTTTCTTCTTGTTGGGTTTTTTTTGGTTTGGTTTTTTTGTGTGTGTGTTTTGTTTGTTTGTTTTGTGTTTTGTTTTTGTGTGTGTGTGTGGTTTTGGTGTTTTGTTTTTTTTACGGCAGGGGTGCGGTGGTGCCTTTTTGTTTGTGTTCCTCGTGCTGGGTTTATGGTACCGTTTTGTCCCGCTACGCCTGCGATGGGGCCGGTTCCTGGGGCGCTCACCGGCCGCTCCCCGCCTCTCCCCCCCTTTAGTGCGCCGTCCAGGTGAAGCTGGAGCTGGGGCACCGAGCCCAGGTCAGAAAGAAACCCACCGTGGAGGGCTTCACCCACGACTGGATGGTATTTGTCAGAGGACCCGAGCACAGCAACATTCAGCACTTTGTGGAGAAAGTCGTCTTTCACCTGCACGAGAGCTTCCCCAGGCCGAAAAGAGGTAGGTCGGGCTCGCCGCTGCCCGCCCCGACGGAACCGGCGGCCTCGGCGCCGGGGCCGGTAGCGCCGTCTCACCCCGAGACCAGGGCGTCCCAGCCGGCTGGGAGCGGGCGCAGCTGACGGGTCGCCCGGTCTCGTAGAGAACAAAAGCGGCCGTCAGTGCGGCAGTGTGCTGCCGGTGGCCCTGCTCCCGCCCGCCTTGGGGCTCCCCAGCCTCGGGGGCTCCTCGCTGCCCCTTCCCCGCTCCCGCGCTTCCTGCTGCGCGGAGCTCCAGCCTGGACTGTCCGTGGTCCCGGCCTTGCGGCCTGGCACCGTGGGTCTGGGTCCCGGCTCCTCCCGGGTTCTTCACTTGTCGTGTCTCGGGTTGGATCTGCACTGGAGGTTTTTGCCCACGTGTGGGTTTTTTTTTTTTGTTTGTTTGTTTTTTTTTTTTGCTTCTGGGTCATGTTGCTTTTTCCTTTTTCTGTGCTGTATATCTGACTGGGACAGAGATACTTAGAAATGTGTTCATGCTCCGATTTTGGTGATTGCATCTGGACTCCCTGAACATTTTGCTTTCTGCTTAGTTCTCTGGTTCATTGTCAGGGTTTCACCGTTTCCTGAAGACATGAAAACTTCTTGAAGGGTGTGTATGTGTGGTATATACGTACCCAGAAGAACTGGGATGGGAGAGGCATGAGAAGTCTTTTGTTTTCAGATCTGATTTCTGAGCCCTTCCTCTCCTGAGTGTTGTAGTTGGATTAGACGAGGTAACAGTACAAATAAGCGAGCAGGTTTATTTATCTGTGCTGACACAATGATCAGTAGTTACCTTTCATTTGGTCTGTAATCTTTATTGACATCGAGAACCCCTGCAGTTCCTTAGAACATCACCATCATAAATCCTGTCTGCTTAGAGCGAGGGGGGAGAAATTGAATGTTCAGGGAGCACAATACAGAAAATTTTTTAGTGTTAAGAGCTTTTTTTTTTTGTAAGGTAAAAACATGTATTTTAATTTATTGTTCCTCATTTTCAAGATACCAAGCTGTGACTTTTTTTTAACATTGATTACTACGTTTCTTCTAGAATAACATTAACTGTATTCACTTAATTAGATGATTTATTGAAATTGGTGGTAGAAAGTACATTTCATACTTTGAAGCTCTGTCTGCATAGAGGATGTCCGTGATGCTCTCTGCTTTTATTATCCATGCTTTATCTATTTATTTACCTGTTTTTTGGCCTTGAGGAATGTGAGTCTGCAGCCTATACTTGTGGGTTGCTTCCTGGCTGTGATGTGGAGCTTGCTGATAAGAGTATGTTTTAGGACTTCTGCAAGTGGAAGATGCATGGTTTGCCACTGGGAGTGCTCCATGTCTACAGCTGCCAAGTTTAGTTACGAAGTAATTTAAGCCATTGTTTTGAAGTGTTTATATTTGGGTTTTATTTGTGTGCATCATTTTCATGATGTGGCAACTGCTGGGAAAGGTGCCAGCTTATATAGCCCCGAAAGGGACTTGTCATACTGTCATTTCACATGACTTGGATTATAGGGGGGCACTGCAGCAGCTTCCATCCAGCAAAGCGTAAGCTCAGATGGTGAGCACTCCATTCACGCTGGGCTTTGCTTATCCTCCTAAACTACAGAAATTAGTGAAAAATACGTGCTGAAGAAATTTCAGGCCTCTGAAGTCATGGGGAGTGATAAGCATTGTGCTGCTGAGAGCTATCCATGTCTGAGTTACCTGGCACATTTTCTGCTGTTCCAAAATGTTTGAAAGAGTGGTATGTGAGATGTGTGCCTTGTAATATGAAAGTGTTTTGTTTGTCATTTGAATTTGCGAATGCAATTATGATTTTTGACAAAAACATATTTTTTCTTAGCTCTCTTAATCACTGCTGTTAGTTTGATTTGACCTCAGATTGCTTTCAGGGTCGTATCTTAAGTGTTGCATATTTTTATGGGAATTATATATGCTTGCTTGTAGCATTAGTTTAATTACCTGTTTTCTGTCACTTTGAAGGAAGTTACGTATTTTATTATTTTAG
Organism: Apus apus; assembly: GCF_020740795.1. Lineage (NCBI taxonomy): Eukaryota > Metazoa > Chordata > Aves > Apodiformes > Apodidae > Apus > Apus apus. The sequence goes on along the minus strand of NC_067312.1, from coordinate 36,602,548 downwards.
TAGAAGCTAACTTACCACTTGGAAATTCTTGGTAAGTTCTCAAATTAAATGTGAGCCATGGGTTGAGCAAACTAAAGTACATGTACAATACTAATCAAAAGCAAGTACCAATACTGACTAGCCATAATAACACTTAGCTCTCTGATGAGTGATCTTTTTCTCTCTGGATTCATGCTGTGAATGGCTGCTCTAACATTTATGCTTTGTAGGAAATGTTTAATTACAGACTTAAAAATAATAAATACATAGACTAGCATAGATATTATTAGTTCATAATGTGTTTATGTTACTAGATCACTTTTTAGAGGCATAGGCATTCCAGAAATCAAGGAGGTCAAGGGACATGGGTTGTTTTCAGTGCATTTGCTTTGCATTTTCATGAGAATAACTGGGCAAGCTTGTGAGTTTGCCAGCTACAACTCTGGCTCTTACCTCTTCTGACTATACTAGTGATTTTGGAAATACTAGAGGTCAGTGGTAAGTTTGCAGAGGTGCCTGAGTGTTTGTTTTACTAATAGCTGCTGGGGAGTGAGCAGGTCCTGTTAGATCAGTTTTAAGGTGGAAGCATAGCTAGGAACGGTGTTCAGTTGTTGGACTGCGCAGCAGGTTGGCTTGTGCATGTAGATGGGTTGGGAAGGTGATAGTAACAAGGAAGAGAGTGTAGGTAAGCTAGAGTAACTAAATAGTCTCCTTCATCTTTCACAGTGTCTGACCATAAAAACTTGAGCTTGGCAGCAGTGTTGTTGTTTTCTGTTTGCATTGTGGTGACAGAGTTCTTCCATTTGTCCCTGCATGGTGGAGCACAGAGGCATTCACAGTGACTGGTTCCCTGTACTTCCTCCCATTTAATGGCCTGCTCTTGCCATCTGTCTTCCATGAATAGTTTTGTCAGGAATGGCTAAGGGACTTCTTGTCAGTTTAAAGACAGTAGACTCATGCCTAGGCTCTGTTTTGAGTACAGTTTGCAAGACAAAAGGTCTTTAAAATCATCATGCGATCACAAATACTGTTTTTCAAATCTTGTCTGTTTCATGATGCTGATGTAAATTGATTCAGAGCAGACGCAGAGAAATTCTAAGATTCTAGCTTTTTTGCTTACCCTTTCATTATCAATGTGAAGAAAATAGTGCTTTTTAAAAGCATGTCTGTGGATCAAGATTTGTCACTAAGTTATGGTTTTGATCTGCTGTGATATTGTCTCCAAAAGATAACCTGTTGTTCTTTTGTGACAATGTGTCTTGTTATTTCTTTGGATGCTAAGCAATGTAGAAATATTTTCTTCCTCCTCATTACCAAATGAATGTTGGTGCTTTGCAACAGTAGTCCAGCTTACTGTTTGTCTTACAGTATTTCAATTGGAGAAGGAAACACATCTCTTGTATTTCAATGACTACATGTCAAAAACTACACTGAGGCTAGTGTGGCCGGATTGGTTGAGTTCATCAATGGTGCATTTTGACAAACTGAAGTTTTCTTACAGAAAACTTGAGATATTTCTGTACTAGTAACTTAGTCAATACAAAACTGGCACTATGGACACCAGAGTAGTTCTAAGAAGTGGGAGCTGTTGCCTTCCTCTGCGGAGCTGAGTGCAACAGTGCTTATTGCATCTCACAGTTCAGTAAGTTTTACAGTGATATGGTGAAGTGATGGAATGGGAGCTGCTTGTTAGTCTGCTATAGCATTCTTTTAGAAATTCTACATTTCTGGTATTGGTTATTTTCACTAACCTTGTTCATTAGTGCAGAATGAGACCATAACATTTCCTAATACATTTAGCTATTGTAAAAGGTGCCAGTGATCTCTTCTTCCAAAGAGATCCTTTTTTTTGTTACATGAAAGCTTTTCCAGTTTTATGCCTGCAATTCAACTGGGCAATTTTTCTGAATAGTCTTCCTTAAAAAAGTAATGAAAAATCCTCTTCTGAATTCATTATATTGTAGGTGTCCAGTGCAGAGGAAGAAACTCTAGAAGATACAGTCCCACTAATCACTGGCATTTAAAGAAATAGTTTATTTTGGTTTTAAGATAACTGTGTCCCAGGGGCCAAAGTATTTTGGGCCATGGCAAGGTGAAAATCTTTTGGCATGGGAAGCATGGAGTGAAGGGAGCAGCAGTGTTGGCCGTGCCTGTCCTGACGGAAGGAGCTGCTGTCCCAAATGCGGCAGTATAGCAGATGTTGTGTACGTTATGTACAAAACAACATTTATGGCAAACAGCATTGGGATCCTAATGACTGAACAACAACAAAAAAAGAGCACAAGTGTTTTGTAAAGAGTTTTGGGATATTAAAGTAGCAGAACAGAACATTAAAGCAGTAATGCAAAAAGATAACTATAAAATGCAGAACTAGTAGTTCGTTGGCGGAGGTTAATCATTTAAATGCTAGCAACTTACTTATTAATAGGCCTTACACAAATCTAAAACAATGATTAAAATAATACCTAGGCAAGGTGATAATACAATAATTGCAACTGTCTAAAAAGGATTCTAAAGTCTTAAAGTCCTAGAACTTAACAGTGAAAGATGTATTAGTATTTAAAGCTGGCTAATTAAGACTTACAGGGAGTTGATACATATTACCCTTTTAGGGCTACAGCCAGGTGTCCCTTGTCTTATCTCTTGACCTCTGAGGAGGAATGACTCATGCAGGTGTGATTACTCCTGCTGGAGAGGAGAAGGTCCAGCACACCTCCTAGGGAAAGTGTACCGGAGTCTCTCAGATCGAAGATGGGACCAGGCTTTTATAGGACAATGCGGATTGACTGCTGCAACTTAACAACTTAGCCGTACCTCCAAAATCTCTTACTGGAGAACAAAAGGAAAACAGTGGAAAAAGCCAAGAAGGCCCTTTTCTCACCCAGCAAACTCTTCGGTTTATCTCTTTTTTCTTGTTTTGTCTCAGTTTTTTCTCTGTTTTGGGCCTAGTCCTAGGCTGGGCCCTGTGTTCTTCAACATCAGACTGCAGCTGGTGTTAGAGACATCAACTTGGCCTCTGTTTGTACTTCCAAGGTTTTTACCAGTTTAGAGCTTGCTAGGCCCTTTCCTTTCCCGTGGCAATCTTTCCACTCCAGGCCTGGTATGTAAAACTGAGAGACAGAGAACAGTTCAATCACAAAGGTAAACTGAGGCAGGGACACTGAGATGGAGTATCCTGCTACAGCTGCCCATAAAGCCTGCACAAATGCAAAAGCTGACTTCGGTTCTGATGCCTCATGGTGCATGGTGACACAAGCAATGTGAGCAGTGTCTAGATCTGTGTCTTTTACCTTCCACATTAGTGGAAGAGAAGGGAAAAGAAGATGCTTAACACTTTCTTCCTTTCCTAGCCCCATATTATTAATGCACTGACCATGGTACAAGTGCTGCTGCTTTTAGTAGCTTGCATGTTGTCTTGGAAATTTTGGAGAAAATAACCTAACAATATTATCTCACTGTTCTTGCCTTTTTTCCCCCCTGCCCCTGTGGTTTTTAAACACAGGGTTTAAGAAAAAAATAGTCTCTCCCTGCTACTTTTGAAGTCAGTGAGAGACTTAACTGTTAATTTTAGTAGACTCAGTCGTGTGAGGATAGGAACATGCAAATAGATTGTCACCATATGACTTGAGTTTTACCTTTTTACCAACTCATGGAGGCAGATGATCTAGATCAATACATGGGCAGTGTTCTGCTGTGGGTTTTAGTAGGATATTTAGCGACACTTTTAAGAGCTTAGACTTTAGTTCCCCTCTTAAATTTTGCCTAAGCCTAGCCTGCTAGGTATGCTTAACATGGGAATTTCTTTTTCCCTAGGTCTTACAGATACAGGTTTCATACTGTATACCTTTTAGGGCAGGTGTTACTCTTTTAGTCACAAAATGGTTCCGTGACCAAATGAAACTTTTGATGTCTGATGAAGAATTTAATTTTTTAACAAGAAACTCCAGACACTTAATGCTGCTACTACTTTAATACAAGGCTGAATATCTATGAGAGTACCTACATGCTTACAAGTGTACTTTCTAATTCAGCCTGATTCAGATCATAAGGGTATTTCAGAGTTTTTCCAAGAAGCGTGCAGAGTTTGATTATAGGGATGTTATCAAATCTCATCTTTACATGACTGCCAATAGTAAATAATTGGTGGTTTTGATGGTAAGAGCAACTTGTATATGAAAAACTGTTTCTAATAAGTTATTTCCCTTCCCTGTATCCCCTAGTATGTCTCTAAATATCACACTTAATGTCAATGCTTATACTTTGTTTAGAATTATACAGTACAGTAGGACTTGACTCCCATGTTGAGCAGTATACATGTGTTTTAAGAGTATACAAATCTGATTACCCATTTCCATCAGAAGTGATTTGCTGTCTGTACAGACTTGTCTTGCATTAAGCTGAAACGAAGTTGAGTGTGGACTGAAGTGTGACAATGGGCTCTTACACTTGATGAAGTTACATGTGACTGTACAGTCAGTAGTACCTCAGGGTGACAAGATAGGTGAATGTCAAGACTAATACATCCTCTAGTGTCCCAAACTTAAAGTTTTTAAAGCTTACTTGCACATTGCTTTTTGTGGTTTAATTGTGTGGTTTATGTATTCAATGGGTGTTTTGGTTTTTTTCCTTCTCTCGCCTGGGATGTCTAGTTTTGGCTGGATTTTCAGCCCCTGCCAGTGTGTTTCTGCAAGGGCGCATGCTGATTTCTATCAGAACTGCCAGTCAGTTCTGGCTCTTTTTTCTTAACTCTTAAAAGATGAGCCCAGGCTATTTATTTGACATTAAGTTAACTTTGAATAGCATTTAATTGCTAATACAGTATATTCAGTTTTAAGAAGCTATGATTGCATCTTTCTAAAGCTACAATATTAATACTATGATTTTAGATGGTAGGACATGAAATGTAGTTTCAGAGCTATTGTATGCAAGATTTTTGGATAGCTATAGAGTAATACTCAATTGAGGTACAGAAAATGAGATTGCTGTGTGTAAGATGAGCTCTATCACTTCTTTAGTAAGGTGAAACATTTAAATCAGTAGATAGTTAAATTTGTTAGCACTTGAAAAAAGTAGAACAGCTGGATTGTCTGGTTGCTGTTTATTGTTATTACTCCTGTTGAGGTTTTATCCTTAGAAAAATAGATACGTAAGAAATCTTTCAAGCCACATATTTACTATTACAAGTTAAACAAACTGATCTGCAGGTATACTTATGTCTGTTAACATCTTTTCAGTAACGTATTAGTAAGGTGTGAGGTCTTGGAAATTTGATTTGTGTATCTCATCAGTACCCTTGTGATGGTGCTCCTAGGCAGAGCATCAGTGCTTAACTCTCTCCCTGCCTGCCTTGGCTGTATCATGTCATTAATCTTGTGCTGAGCTCCAGCGCTGGCTCTGGCTCTCTTGAGGAATTCAGGCTTGTTTCTTTATGTTCCCTGAAGAATTTCAGCAGTGGCACACTATGGCAACAGGTCTCAATAGCTGTTACATCATGTAAATGATACATCAAATCTAGTTTCTTCTAAATACAGTTCAGACCTATTATCAGCGTTTGATGCCTATAACTTGCCTTTGTATGTCTTCAGTAGCTTGTCTATAATTTTATGTAAAAAAGCATGTCTATATGTGTGTAGCATGTATGTATTTTTCATGTGGAATCTCACACGCGAGGGTAAATGCCAAGGTTTGTGTTTTCAGATGGTTATGATGACAGATTATAGTACAGACTGCGGTATTGTATGTAAGAACAAACCAAAAAAATCAGAGCTGAACAAGAAATGTGAAATAGATTGATTTTAATTTTTACTGTTAGGATATTGGGTGGTTTGTAGTAAGTCTAAATTTACTATTTAAGACTGCTCTTCTAAAGCTTTTACAGAAAAACTCCAACTTAGTAAGAAGCTAATAGTTTTCCTCATTCTAGATAGGAGTACTGTGAACCTGTGTCTGGAAACAAAGGTTGACAGACAAGATGTTCTGCATTTGAAGGCTTTTAAGGGAAATCAACGACTTGGTTTGTACACTTAGAGGGAGATATAGAGGGAAAAGTGCAGGTCCAAAGATACTTGCTGTTATTCAGAGTGACTTATCTGGTAGTGGAGGGCAGACATTTTCTTGAGGAATTCTTATTACATATTAAATGGGTAAATAGCTTTTGAATTCCTCTTGCCATTCACTGTGAGGCTCTAAAATTAATAGAAAAAATATTTGTATGTTTCATCTTGCATAATGTAAATTCCAAGTGAATATTTTATTGAAGCATTTGGTAAAACCATTTACAGAACAGCAATTTTTAAGTCATCACAGCAGTAATACTTCAGTGAGAAGCAGGAGACAGGTGGGTTGAACTTGACATCTTGTATATTCTCTAAACATGGAGCTGCACAGGTAATATTCAAAGGAAGATTTTTAACTAGGATACTGCCTAGATGATTTTTTTTGTGTGGATTCTTTTTCCTTTGTGTGGCATTTTTTTCCCCTTTTGTCCAGCCTGGGGGCACACCATATAGCTAAACACTTTTGGTGGCTCAAAATGATTTAATATTAATTCAAGGAAAGACAAAACTGCATTAAAAAAAAAAAAAAGTATTGAAATGTGTATGGTCATATTAGTGGGACAGAAATCGATTGCAAACCTGCCTGTTTCTACAAAAAGAATATTAATGAAAAAAACTGTTATAACTATTCCAAAGTATTTCTTTACATTCTCTTAACCATGTAAAGCAGAAGAGCATTCACATTTGAAAGAACAGCATGCCCTTGCAATATCTTTTGAGCCAGTGTTGTGGTGTTTTGCCTCTGTGAGAAGAAAAACTTTTACTTGGGGAAATAAGTAAAGCCTAATAAGCACAAATTTCTTCTTTTTAGCCTAATCCAATGCCCAGCCTTTTCCAGCTGGTGTCCTCTTTCTGTCTCTCAGTAGGAGACCACTTGGAAACTGGAGATACTGCTCAGGGTCCAGGACCAGCACACGGTGAGCCCTTGCTTTCTGTGGCCTGCATTCTCCCAGGGCTCAGGGGTGTTGTATTGCTGAGCAACAAACAACTGAGTGTGCTGAGCTCCAGAGCCCAGCTCCCTGATGCTGGAGGCAGAGCACGAGGGAGAGCACAGCCACCTGCTCTCTGACAGAGGGGCCAATAAAGAGGCAGGTGGATATCTACCACCAGTGCAGAGCAACTTCTAGGAATGGGGGAGGAAAGCTGTGGAAGGGTTTTAGTGTGTTTGAAGACTGAACACCAAAAGAATTTAGGCAAGTAGCTCTTTAAATTTAGTACCGGTCCAAAGGATGGAAATACAGTTGCACAACTTAGTTAACTGGCCTTGCACAAAACAACAACAGCAAAAAGAATCCAGCAGGTAAACTTCAGTCATCTCAAAAATCATGAGCCATGGCTAGGAAGAAAGACAGAATCTAATGATGAGAGAAATATCTGGAAAGCATATACCTGTGTTTTGAGATGGGGAAAAAAATATGAAAAGTGTGTTTTGTAGCCATACTGATTTGCTTAGCCTTGGATTTAAAATAAAATCTTAGAAGAGACTTCTTTGTATGTTACCCTGGTGTCAGTAGATAATATTCACATGAATTTCTCTGTAACGTGAAGTTTCCTTATCTGTTTTGATACTTCTGCTCTTAGTTATGCCTCTTACAGCTGCAAAGGTCTGCTCTCATCTGTGGTATAACTCCTGTACTGTTAAGACTTTGAAGCTTTTTGACACTCAAGTTGTTATTTCTCTGCCTGTCAACTGATTTGTCTTAAGTGTCTTTTAAGTAAGACACTAGTTTCTGTGAGTATTGTAAATGCTTTCCATTTGTTTGTAGCAAATATTCCAGAACAAAAGGTCCAACTTGTTAAATTTTGGTGAGGCTTTTTTGCCCGTTTCAGCTGAGCAAGGTTTTAGCTCAGTTCTGCAGAATATTGCTGCTATATCTTCTCAGCATTACAGTAATTCATTACAGTTAGGTTATGAAGCCATGATATTGTAATATAATTTCACATCCTTATTATCTGAAGAATACAGATACTTTCGGAAGTTTAACTTCTCAGACTATACATAGTTTTTAATTTAATTTTTTTAGATTGGTCTTGGTGTGGAAACAGGTACGCTCCTTTGCTTAATAGTAACACAACTAAATCAGAGAAGTGCATTCTCTATCTTGTGATACTAAGCTCCTCTGTCTCCTGTTTGTACATATAGTGAGGTAGCAGCCTTTCATCCAGCCTCTGTATTTACCTAGCATCCTTTCTTCTAAGGATATGGACTTTTATTATTCTTTAGTGCTGTCTTCTTTGCAATGCTTTTTAAAATAAAAATACTTATATTACAGCATTTGTAACAGTCAATTGTATTTGTATGTAAATTACTGTGAAGAACTCCATCCAAGTTCTTTTGAGTGCCTTTGGCTGTCTTCTGCAAATACACCAAGATAGATCAGCACTTGAACCTAAATCAAATAAGGTAGCCCAGCAACAGTAACACCCTTCAATTTGCCTCTGCAGGCAGTGCTGTGCTGTCCTAGCTCCTCTCTTCCAGTGAGCAGCTGGGCACACTGAGTTGCCATGTCTGTCTTTAATGCACTAGAGATAATAATGGAAAAGGCTCTCCTGTACAGTGGTGCCCTGAAGTAGAAATAGCTTCTCTGCTGAGGTGGGTTGCAGGTGACTCCAGGGAAGCGGCAGTGACGTGTGGTCTTCAGGCTGGACCTGCCTGGCATGTTGTTCTGTGCGAGTCCACTTAACAGCACTTCTGTAGCTTGAAACTTCCAGAAGCCATGACTAAATTATTTTAGTGGGAAGGTCAACTTCAGAAATGCACCACAAACAAAAACACTTTCATGCATGTGTGCACACATAGTTTTTACAAATATTGACTGTTTCATAAGCATGGAACAGCATTTTTGTGTGAATTCTGGTAGCCCTCCAGCTGTTTAAGTTGTGTTGATATGTTGCACCTACTGTGTTTAAATGTCTATGCTTTAGAAAGCTGGAAGTGTCCTTTGGATGATACACTTAATTGAAAGTGGTTCCTAAAAAAGATCAATTATTTGGTATTTACTTCAGGCTTTAATGTTAAATGTTGAGTCCTCCCACACTGGAAAATTTGTCTTTCATCTACAAAATTATTTCCAAGCAAAATAAATGTCTCAATCGAGTGTGCGTGAGAGCAAAAGTTAATATTTGACAAAAATAAGTTTGTTAAATAAACTGTGGGTGACTTTTGTTTTCATTAGTCTTTCTATTGCCTGGAAACTAAATAGAAATGAATGGTTTCTATGAAGCAGATTTACACTAGGTTACTTCCTTGAATTTTTTATATGATAAAGACAATGTTGAAGAACACTGCAGGTTTTACAACAAAAGTAGTCTACTAATATTAGTCTGCAGAGATATTTCCTTACATGTCTGGTTTAATGCCTGAACTGCAGTTTTACAGGAGTTGAAATACTAATAAACTGCGTGAAGATTGACATCTTAATGTACAGTGAAAATTATCCATGTTTCAGGTGGAATATTGAAATAGTTTTTGGTTCTTTTTTTGGTGTATTTATGAGTAGCTTATATTTGGGAAGCTGTCAATTTGTGTATTTAGACAATGGAAAATTTTGTTTTACTTTCTTTTTCCATCACCTCTACTGAAATCTAGATAATAGTAGTTTCTTGATTAAAACTTCAGCTAACCTCTGTTTTTTGAATGCATTTTTAGTGATGCATTTGATACATAAATTTAAGTTAAGCTATGTATAGCTAGCATGTAGTTAGTCAATGTTTATATGTATTGTAGCTTAAAGGCATAATCTTTTTCTTTTGTTGTTCCTTCAGCAGTAAGTGATTTTGAAATCTAATGCAGTGATTAGATCAGTATGTTTGCCTTAGGGCTTCAGTCACTTAATCTAAAGTCTGAAAATTTCTGGCACATTCTTTATTTTGAAGTAAAACTAATCAATAAAAGAAAACTGATATCTGTATCTTTGTATGAAAAACACAGAAGCAAATTAAAGGTATGTAAGACTGACCTGCAGTCAGGCACTGAAGATAACACTTCTTCCTCCTTTTCCTCTTGCCCTAGAGTATTGTTTCTTTCATACATTTTATGTATCCTGTTGTATTGTGTGCTAGTCTTAAATAAGTGGTCTCTAAACCATTAATGTAATAGTTTTTACAAAGCCAGTTTGGGAGCCCAACAGTAAGTGCAAATTAGGGATACAATAAGCACAACATTACTTAACAGTCATGCCTAAATATGGGATTAAAAGCACTTTTACAACTTTTCCTTGCAAAAGTTAATAGTGGACTTTATTAAAAATACGCAAAATTAGAAATGACCACAAGAAGTGTGTTTGGTTTTGTTTTTTCAAAAGTGCCACAAAAGAATGGGAGGAAGGGGTGAATCAGGAGAAGGCATGGATTAAAGATTACTTTTTTTTTATATTTAGCTTTATTGACAGATTATTTTGCTTGCTAGACATCACCAGCTTGCTACATATTTTTAAAAGCAAGGATTTAAAACCAAAAGATGAATTTTTCTTGTATTGTGCTAATTTTATGTGGCACCTCTAGAGCCTGTGAGTGTGGGCATGGTCCTTATTTATACAGATTGTACTCTAGAACAGGGAGTTCATAATACTGACTTTGTGTGTATGTGTATTTGTGTATACTTGCTCACAGTAGGAATTACTGGCAAAATTTTTTTTAGCCTTCCACCAAAAAACAGCAGGCACTTAGTCATCTAAGAGTTTAAAGTTGTTTTGGATTTTTTTGTCTTTCAACCAAGGAGAATTATATTACTCTGATAGTGTTTTCCTTGGCCAAGATGGAAGTTTCTTTTGTGCAAAGAAATATAGTCATCATTTTTTTATTTGTTCAGTTTAATCTTTTAAGTTCCAGGTCACTGAAAAGGCAAAAGCCTTGCTGGTCCAATTTAAAGGGTTTATAGTAGTGTTCCTTGCCTCTTTTGCAGATGTTTCATGGATATCAGAAATTGTTCTGGTACAGCAAGAACTAGGTCCCATTGCTTATGTGATAGGAAGACACTTTCAGAATATAATTATATGTATATAATTATATATATAAAGATAAAATATCTATATGAATGCTTAGGTACCTGAAGTAGTTGTCTTTCAGTGTAATTGCAATTTATTACTGGCAATATAGGTACCTTAAAGGGCAAGATAGTATCTTTGCTTCCCTCTGCATGCTTAGGCATTTTCACTGTTTCCCTTTACTATTTATGATTATTTCCCAACTCTTCCTTTGTCATCCACACAAGAAGGGGTAAGAGCTGGATGCTTAACCAAGGAAATTTGCTTCCCAGCTTGAAGCAAGTGCTGGGCAATCAGAGGCAGGTGTAGTATGCTCCCTACCCAGTTTCTCAAGTTGTCTCTATCTCTGCATTCTGAGGCAGTGTTGATCTAAAGTGTTGCTGGATCTTACTTGTTTGTGTTTGTTCTAAGTCACTTTCTTGTTGATCATAATCATCCCAGTTCTAATGTTTTGGTGTGCTCCCCTCTGAATGTGTGAGAATTGTAATGCATTATTTTCCCCTATGTGTCTTCTGGAAATTAAGATTTCTAGCATTGCCTTAAAGATGACTTTAAAGCACTACAGGGAAGCTGGGATATCAGAGCTACAAGAATCCAGCTGTAATGGTTTCATAGCTTGCCAGAAATCAGACCTAGTTGTATAGGTAGCATAGAAAATAGCTGTGATTTGACAATTCAGTGCCATTTATATCCACCATAAAAATAATAATAAAAAAAAAGTTAAAGGGGAATTTTAGAAGCAGGAACTAAGCTGTAAATGCAGATTGCTTCTCTGTTTTCTCAAGAGAACAAAAAGGGAACAGGGTTTAGGAAGCTTTTTATTGAGGCAAAGTTAACAAGGACTCTGTCTACTTTAAGGTTGTTTAATACTGTACAGCACTGTGAAATTGCACATTTGTTCTTTTAATACAAGTTCACATTGTCCAAAATATACAGACTAAAAAGGACTTATATTACTAAGAAGTCAGAAGAAAAAAATCATGTAAGTTTATGCAGCAAGCATGAATAAGTAGTCCAAGTGAGCTTACTTCTGAAAACTTTGAAACAGTTAATCTTTCTTTTGTGAATATAAGTATCATGTCCTTGCTGTCCTCAGGAAATCTTACTCCAAATTACTTGTCCAGATGCCATTCATGCTGAAGAGTTAAGTGTGCAGACCTGAAACTCTAGTAGGATACTTTCTAAGCAGTCTTTGAAATCTGTTAGCAATTTTACCTGAAAACCAGGGATTAGGAAGCACTGGATCCCCACAAGGGACCTTTTGGGTGTTCTGCTGTGTTCCAATATGTTGATAATCATCTGGTTACAGTAACTTAACTTGTATTTGCCTTTCTTTTCCCTTAGCTGTACAGAGAGAGTACTCTGAACATATGAGCATGTTTGTGGGATTATCCCAGTGCCTTCTGTAGGGGCATGATGTAGGGAAGAAGTGTTCTTTGACACCCTTCAGTGGCTTGTGGCAATAGCTAGTGCTGGAAGACAGTCGTTTCTTGGATAGAAGCAGCATTTACAGACATGCAACTTGGCAACACATAGCAGAAACTGTCACCATGTTACCTTTCATGTCTAAAGAGATTTGGAACTGCAAATTAGTTGGGAAAGTAACAAAACCTGTTGCTAGCTCATGTAAATTCCAGTACTTTACAACTCCAGGGGCATCAAGGTGGTACTGTTGCTCAAAGTGAGGACTGTTGAGATGGTTAGCATGTAGCTGGCAATGGTTTCTACACTGTAAATAACGCAGAGTATGTTCAGGGTGCTAAAAGGAAGTGGTTCTCAACTTAAAAATGGAAAAGTGAGTGACCCAGAATACCATGCTGAGCATATCAGAGGCTTGTAACTCCACTCCAGCACTCTTGCTTCTGTTGATCTAGGGGGTTTGCTGACATCCAAGCTGTTTCTGTAGATTAGGCACTCCTGATTTCTTCGTCCCTGATCCCTTTCTGATTCCTGAAAGCACTTGCGCCTTTTGGGGTGTTAGTATTGTCTAGAAAGCAATTAAGTGTTTGCTGTTGGGCTTGAGCTAATGTATGAAAAAGGTTTGACACCTCTTTTTCTTGGTCTCTGAGCACTTAGTTGAGGCACGTAGAAAAGTTTATTTTCCATTTGCTAGTGTGTGTTGTCCTGCAGTAGCAGACACAGTGTAGTTTTTGGGGAAGAATCTGAAGTGCATCCATTCTTACTGTGAGCTCTAAAAGTGACAGAGAAGCTTTAAATGGGAATGGATTCTTGTAAGAGGTCTTGTTTATACCACTCCTTTTAACATGTTTCTTCTATGTTATTTCTTGTGTAAAAGAAACGTGCAAAAGGAGCAAGGAAAAAGGAGCACGATCCCTTTAAAACATCTATAAAAGAAGACCTCTAGCTACAGAAAGTGGATTTGCAGTTTGTGAGCTTATCTGCCAAGCTGAACTCATGTATGGCTAATCTTACTGTGTCTTAATTAAGCTTGAAGGTAAGCTCTTCTGGAGTTGCTCAGCACCTCACTTAAATAGTTTGTTCTGCTCTTTCTCAAGGACTGATGTCCCAGTTGCTAGATAACGATTTGTGTTCTTGGAGCTCGGGTGAATACAATCTGATTCATACAGACAACAACTTACAAGAGTGTAGTTAGTGGTTTGTGTTAATAGATCTGGGTGCAGCCTTCTGCCAAAATGGATGGCTCATCTCTTCTGATTGCATGCTGACTCAGTTTTTCCATGTGACAGTGGTGTGATCTGGGACAACACCCTTATTCAACACAAGTTCTGAGCCTGTTAGAACTTCTGACCGTGAGCAGTTCATTTTCTGTTGTGTCTCTAGGCTGAACTGGCTTACTTTGGAGCTGCAGTGCCATCCAGTGCAAGCGGGAGATGTGGGGATGCACTGCAAAGTGGAAGGAAAAGTAAGACTTAGTGGCACTTTGCAGTCTCAGAAGATACTGTGTTAAGACAAAATAAAACGCATCCTTGGAGTTCCTGAATACGTAGGTATTGCTTTGGCACTGCTCATAACGTATTGTGGGTTTTTTGTATCTGAAACTTATGCTTTTATGCAAGAATCTTTAGCTCACTGATGAACTGTATGTATTCTTAGTGAATTTCATTTATTTGTAAGTGCTGTGGATTTTGCAGTATGTTTGATAGGAAGCTGCAGAGCTTGGGGAAAAGTTTTGATTCTGTCTGACAGAAGGTTTTTTACCAACTATGAACCATACAGACGTGTTGTAAGAAAAACATAATTGAATGCTTTGCTTTTCCTTTAAAAAGCTTTTTTCTTTGGATTTTCCAGTGATGTATCTAGTTTTCCTTGACTTGGCCTCTGATACTCTTGTTTACTCAGTCCGTAAGAAAGTCTGGTAAAGCCTGTCTTGTATTTCTAGGGTTTATACAATTATGAAGTACCAGTGAGTTACCACTTTTTTTTTTAATGCTTTCAAGGTTACCAATATGTAAGGCATGTGGTAGTACTAAACTAAATATTCTTCCCAAATTGCAGAGCAGCAACTGGTGACTACATTTGCCTCTGTGTCTAACAGTTGAGAGACCTCTTTAGTAGTGATGGAGAGTATGCTGCAGTCTGACAGTGGTGTGGGAGCTGAGCTCTTCCTGCCCAACTCAGAATTCTATCTAGCACAGGCTCAAAACTCAGTAGGCTTTTATGACACTTTGGTTGAAGGTGGACATGTAATTAAAATGTGATAGCACTACTGATTTGGGATGCCTGTGATAGGTTTAACTGGATGCAAACTGTTTACATTTTAAAAAAATGTTGATCTCTAAGGATAAACAGAAGCTGACTCAGGCTTCTTCTCATGGTTTTGACAGTTGTATACAAAAGATACTGCTTTAACAGTCTCTGCAGAAGAACTGGTCCATACTGAAGTGGAACCAACTGCTCATTTTTCCTACAGAACTTCATAACTTGGAAACAGTCCTGACTTCATAAAAGCAGTGTAAATTTTTTATTTCTAATAGTGTTTTTATTGATAAATTATCACTTACTAACTTATACCCTTAGTCTGAGTTTGGAAATCTAAAGCTGAGAGGTTCCTAGTTGCTGATAAATCTTAAAAAAGGAGAGAGAAAAAAAAAAAAGCAGCTTGCTTTCTTGTAGTGCAGCACAGTATCTTCCAGATCCAAGAAAGTAAAACCAATTTTTGGTTCTGAATCTGCAGGACATAAAGGTGTAGTGCATGCAGTGCTTCTGGCAGTTGGTACACCATGTCAGAGATGTGTAATGATCCACAAGCATTCTAGCCAAGGAGCAACATTGTTAGGAATCATGGGATGTTTTTCAGGTTGCTGACAATGGTAGGATTTGGATGGGCTAGAGTACTGAGAACAGTTGCTTCACATAAACATGAAGATTTGTGCCATTTGCTTGGTGAAAACTAGATACTCTTGCCAAATTGCAGAAAAGCAACTGGTTACTACATTGTCTTATGTGGCTACCAGTCCAGAGGCTTCTTCCATGTTTCTAGTTGCCTCAGAATGCATGACTTGATGCTCATATAAAATAATATATTTTTGAAAAAAAAAATGTGGCCTTCTTTTAGTTTCTGTGGTCTTTTAGATCATGAATTTTGCTTCCTCACTAGCAATTGAAGAAAAATCTAGGCTTCCATTGCTTAGGGTAGGCACAAGTACTGCAACTATTTTCTTTTTAGTAAAGGTGGCTGTTAGTAAGTATTTGAGCAGGTAGAATAGTCAGCTGCCTTTTCCTTTTGCTTGCTTCCTGGCTGTCAGTGTTTGAAAGACAACAGTGTGATGTCAGACAGAGTTGAGCAATGGAGACTTCTGGTGACATCAGGATAGGGTTAATGTGCAAATATGGAAGCCAGATCTGTTTCATTTAAGCAAGGTAAGGGAGGAGAAAGCTTTTTAAACTGTGTCTCTAAAAATTTCTGCCAGAATGGTTAATACACTTATTTTGCATCCCTAGTGATATGAAGGGGGCCAGAGGCAAAAATTTTTCTGACCATTTTTCAAAAGGCCTATTTAATGTTTTTTTCCAGAGAACAATTGAACTCAATTGAATTGTGCAGCACATGATCCCTTAGGTTACAGCAAAATTATTTTAAGTTTTAAACTTCTGTTATACAAGCCCTCAGAATCCACCTATCTATGAGGCATTTTACCCAAAAACTGCATTGAACCTTCTCTGATGGAATTGTAGTTACTTCTTTTCAGCATAGCATACAATTGGAAATATGTTGGTTGAGCAGTTTGGAAGTTAAATTTCTGTAGTGTCAGTAAAATAGGACCTTATCAAGCTCTCAAATGGGTTAGCTTGAGAAAGCAGGACCTTGACATGGACAAAAGTGCAAATAAAAAAACTTAGAGGGTCTTGGTTGTTTGAAATATGGATGGTCTGCAGTGGTTAATTCATGTTCATCTTTCAGTTTTAAAGTTTTAAATGCTTTTTGTAGACATTGTTTAGAATGGCCTTAGATAGGGTGAGGGAAGTGATGGGCATTTTTATGAAAGCATGTATAGTAAAGGCCTTCTTTATTTCTCCCCTCATTCTCTTGAGGGAGGGTATGTTGTTGGCATTTGTCAAGAGCTGAATGTCAGGGGAAGTGTGTGTAGAAAAAGTGAGCACAGACTCATCAGAAAAGCTGGGAGACTGGGAGCTTTAGAGTTAGTGTATTTTTGTTTTCAGTATTGAGCAGAGCAGTCTTGTTCAGTTAAAGGACTGATGGGTGTCATTTAACTTCTATGTCTGCAGATGCAGCTCTGTATTAACTCTACTGTCACAAGCAGAAACTACCATAACTGTCTACAAGCATTGCTGTGGTTATGAACTCTGTTCTCCTGTAACGTTCCAGTTTTGGGGGAGAGAAATTTCTGCAAAACTTCAGAAGTTTAAAATCTTCAAGAGGAATAGATTGTAGAAGACAACAAGTGGAAAAACTATAATTGAATTTTCCTTTATTAGATCCTACCAGTTGTTACTTACCCCACACCTTTACCTGCTGTAAAAATATCTGACATAACAAGGGGATAACCTAATCCTAGGACTAAAGGGGAAAGTACATTCCAAAGCAAAATTAAGTGGTGCAGACTCACTCCTCTTAGGCACAGTTTGGGTTAAATGTAATGAGAAAATCCTCATGCAGAAATTTTTTTGAACAAAATGTTGTCATTTTTATGCTGAGAGTAATGGAAGCAGATTCTACTTTGCTCTAGATAGGTGTTTATTTTAGATTTATTTTTTTTTCTCGCACTAAAAATCTTCGTACTTATGTTGTTTTTTTATCTGCCTTGGAAAAGGTCAAAACTGTTAACATTTTTGTGTGATTTCAGTGACAACACTGTCTGGTGCGTAAAACTGATTAGTTGTTCATGCTGTCTATATGACTGATCCTGCTTTCTGATACTCAAGTATAGAGTCTGAATTGCTTTTACTGAGGTTACAAGCTGTTGTGGACAGCAGTTTGAGCTAAATGAGAATTTAACACCTGGATGTTATTTGAAAAGTTGGCAACCTCCTCCACCCCCCCAACATTCTTTAAAGGCTATATAGTGGGCTTGTGTTTTTAAATTTTTTTGAGAAGTTCATCAAAACTGTACTAATTTTTCTAAAGACTTAATACCATATTGAAAATTTGTGTTGCTACTCAGATACTTTGAAACATCTACTTTATTTGAACTTAAAACCAACAAAAATCCAAACACTTTAGATCCTGAAGTTACAAATTCTTGAATATAGCAGTAAAACCCTCCAAGGCACATGCATGTAGCTGCATACTTGCTTAAGTGTTTGCAGGCCTAAAGCCTTTGTTTTAGAATGGCTGTCAATTCTTTCTTTTCCCATTTCCCTGCCTTAGAACAGAGATTCTACCAGTACTGGCACTCTAACTTTCTTCTCACAATACACTATTTGTGAATTTATGGTTTTATTTCTGTAAAATATGTGAAATAATGTTGATTACTGTGATTTAAAATAGTTTGGTTTTAATATAATACTTAGAGATAGTTTAGCTTTTTTCTTTTCCAGTACCAAAAAACCCACTTCAACCTCTTTTGGATAGCTGGGGTTTTTTTCATTGTTCTTTTTCTCCCTCTGATAGTCTGGTGATAACAAGAGAAAAATAGTGTATTATTGCTAAATTTTCATAGAGGTGGAAATCTGAATCACTTTTCATTTTGTACTTGACAGGCAGCTGCGGACTGCCTGACTTCCTGGAAGTTGTTTGGGGATGACTATGGTAGAAAAGTGGTTTTTTATTACTGAAATATTTAGAGTTTACATTGTTGCTTTGTTTCATGGCATGGCTTCTATTCATTAAGACTTTTCCCAAAACAGAGTCATTTATTTACTATGAAATGCTTATGGAGTTTATTTAGGCTTTGCCATTATAATACTGTAATGCCAAGGAAAAAAAAAATCCATGTGTATTATATAGTGGGTATATTTTAATAAAGCTAATGAATAACTGAACTTCATGGGAGTTAACTCTGCTTGGAAAGTTGAAGCATCTATACATTACAATTTATTTTGTGGTCTTGATGGCTGAAGGTGTTGGCATTAGCATCACATTTAAAACACAGTTGTTTGACATAGCAATATATATATGGTAACTTAAACACATCTAGCACTCAAATGTATTTTAAATTTAATTACAGAAAATGTAATAAAGGTGAGAGAATGTAACACATTGTCAACACAGTGAAATGCTTAGTAGTAGCTTCTTATTGTAAGAAGACTGATGCTGAGTTTTGATGAGTTTTCCAGTTTTTGTTACCTTAGGTAACTAACAGGTGCAAGGGAGATAGAATCAGGCTTTCCTCAGTAGTGCCCTCTGATAGAACAAGAGTCAATGGGCACATGTTGAAATACAGCAAATGTCAGCTGAAAAGACAGAACCTTCTTTTCTTTCCAAACTGTGCAGATGGTCAAAGGCTGGACTAGGTTGCTCAGAGATGTTATGGAGTCTTCATCCTTTGAGATACTCAAAGCTCAACTGCCCACATCCTTGAGAAACTGCTTCATTTGGAGTGGGGGTATGATGAGGGGAGGGATATTGAAGGTGACTGGAATTCAGGGCAAAGGAGGGAACCTAGAAATGCCCTCACCCTCGACTGCTCTGTGATTTTGTCAAGCAGCAGATGATGTAGATGGAGGTCTAACATTCACGAAAAATGATGCATGCAATCCAAAGTTGTCTTAATGATTTGCACCTTGTCAGAAACTGTACTGCAAAAATGGTGATAGCAGCATGCTGTGCATGTCACGAGCTTGCTCATTTTCAGAAAGTGATGAAAGAAGCTGGTGTACCAGGAAGGTGACCAAGGGATTATAGCATAGCAGTTAATGTTTAGGATAAATGCTTAATGCTCACATTTTTCCAGTTTAAAGTTCTTTGTAACTTTCATTGATGCTTCATTTCAAACTGAAATCAGTCTATGGTGTGAAGCTTTACTGTATGCTTCCTTGTTCTTACAGCTTTTTCCTGACATATATTTTTGGCTACTGTCAGAGAAGGGATAATCAGTCCTGTGGCCGTTTTCACCAGCTATCAGATGGGCTTTTTCACTACATCAACAGACATTACAAAAGAAACCTCATTTTTGCTTCTTGGTGATTTTGCAGATTTGCTTAGGCTATTTTGACTTATAGGCTACACAGTGCTTATGGGTTACAGCTCTGAATCCTAAGTATTGCCATTTCCTGTTACCTCTTCCAGAGGGACTCTCCCATTTGGCACAGAAGGTTTGGAGTAAAAGGAACAGAGGATAAATCTGTTGCTAGAAAACTGAAGGCTTTTTGGAAGGTTTTATAAAGAAAAGAAATATAGGAAGAAGTTAAATAAAAACATGGAGAGACTGGAATGTGCTGAGATTTCACAGCAATAGGATACAACTTAAGAGGCACTGTTGTCTCAGGAAATGCTTAGGAAATAGATTAAAAGGTGACAGCTTCTTAGTGATATTTAAGCCAAATTTCCATTTTTCTTTCTTTTTTTCCTTTCTTATTAGTAAGTTGATTTCAGCTCTGGACCGTTTCTGTCCTGTACTTGGTGCTGAAATTAACTTTTTGGGGAATGAAAGTGTTTCCTGTCCGAAAAGAAGTTTTCTAACTGTTTTAAAAAAACCAAAACCAGACCCTTCTCATTCTCTTTTTATTGTATTCATAATTCTAATTTATGTTTTTCCTTCCTGTCTGTCATGTGAAAAGCTACCCTTGAGTTTTCCAAATATTTGGAAGATTGATCCTGAAAAAACAACTTATGCTGAATGTTGAGAGTCCCTTTACTTTAAAAAAAATAAAAATTGGAGAGAATATAATGGAGTTGTACTCAGATGTGTAGAATTTGTGCTTGTAAAATACTGTTCTGTGTTTTTGGAAGTTAAGATAAATGTGCCTCCAATTTCTGATTTTGTGTTTTTGTGTTAAGTGACACAAAATACCTGCAATAAATTAAGAACTGTCTAAGGGCCTTTTGTCTCTTGTTGCTTCTCACCCATCTTAGTTTCTTGTGCAAGTGAATTTTAACAGAGTGCCTCAGTGTTGTGCATGTAATCATAGAAACTATAAGTATTTAAATTGTCAGAGGGTTAAAATCATGCCATACCCACTTGATGTGAGAAATAACTTTTTTAATATTCTGTGAATGAGTTTAAATTTATGCAGGAAATAAATACTGTAGAATTTGAATGAATACAGTATTGGAAATTTTGATTTAATGAATAGGCAAAAATTGTTGAATGATTCTACACAGAGAAACAGGACATTTATTCTCAGTGTTCTTCAGTGAAAAGCTGAATGTGTGGCAACCTTTATGAAGGATCATATCCTATGAAAATTTTTAGGCTCCTTTATGTAATGTATTGTGTTCCGTAGACAACTGGGAGATGCAGCATTTTGGTTCCAAATCTTCCAGATGTTTTTAATGGTAAATCTGTGCAGTGAAATACATTGCTGATACTGACCTTTTTCAGATTCATAGGATGTTTAGGTTTAGCATTAGATTCTTTAAACTTAACTTTTTCTGAAACATTTACAAATTCATCAAGTTTTTCACCTGTCAATGATTAACTTGAGTGGTTTGTGTGTTTACATAAGTCCCCTTCTTCCTTTTGTTCTGATGATCATTTGCAGCTGTGTTAATACTGATTATTATTTAAAATTTTAAAAATTACCCTTGCACACTGGCAAGGCGAGTGTACTTAAAACATATAGGTATGTGATGAAGCCTGACTTTTTTTCAGGCAGATATATGTAGTAAAGGGCTGATATTTTTGCTGGGTTTTCTTTTGCTTTCCATGTTAACATTATTGCAGGATACTTTAGTTTTAAATGCACACAAGAGTAAAAGAAGGTGCAAACAGACTGTCTTTCACTCCTTTTTATGCTGCTTTTCTTCAGCCCCCAGTAATCCAGAAGGGGAGAGGAGGTAGTGAAACTGAACTGAGGCAGCTGAATCCTGATCCCTTTAAGATCAAAAGTAATTTTCACAGTCATCTGTGGAGCTGGAGTTTGGCCTTGTAAAATTTCTTAGTGGAGCATGTATTGCCATAGTAATTATTGAACTTCAAAATAACTTCTGCAAAAATACTTTGTGGTAAAGCTGGTGTTGAAAAGGCAGGAACATTCTTTCTAGCAGCATCTTTTGCATTGGTAGTGTGAGTGTATACAGGATAACCCTGGAGACTAGGGTTATCCTATCATTATAATCCTCTACTCAAGAAATTACTGCAAGAAAAATGGTAGTATGAAAAGTATTTACATTTGTGTACTCCAGCTTATTAATTAAGAAAAACAATAGTTATTTTCCAACCTCTGTTATTATGTAGCCTGTGTTTTAGGAAAAAGCTGATTTTTATTTTTTTTTTTCCTGGAAGTCAGTGTTCTGTTAAGGGTATGGTTTGTCTTCAGGTGGTGATGTTAGCTGGGACAGGAAAATGGAGGAAACTGTGGACAACTTCATTCTCCAAGTTGTGACTCGATTTGGTAGTTTAGCTGAGAGAAGGGAGTGAAATACAATATGTAAATAGGATGTAGTGCGCAAGGAGCTTGCCAAGTAGTGTCATCTTCCCTCTTTATAACTGTTTTTGTGCACTGTGGAGGTATGCGAGGATCTGCTGCTAATTTGTTTTGTAGAATGGCTCTTTAGTTTCTTCAGATATCTGTTAAAATTTGTGGTGAGAGAACATGCATAAGAATAGTGGGGCTTCTTAACCTGGGCAGAAATTATATCCAAACCTGATTAGGCTAATGTATATATCCTTCAGCATTATATATGTAAAAGGAAGTGGTCCATTTTGCACGTAGTGATTAGTGCATTTACTAGCATAAGCATAGCTCAAGAATTGAAAAAGGCCAGATAATCTTCTGTTTTCTGGTTTAATCTATGTTCTGGATTGTATTTAATTGTAAAGTACATCTAGTCTTTTTATGCTTGGTAGGGAAAATATATTTGGGGTATTTAGAGGAGTTATGGGTTTTATGAGTCAGTACCATATTTTTGTGTTAACTATTGGTGAGGTTGAACTAAATGGGAGGTATTTTAAGTGTGCACAGTTTTATCTGGAAGGCTAGAAGAGTAAAACAACAGAAGTTAGAGATAGATTGTACACAAAGGAAAGAACATCTCCTCTCTGAAGAGTGCTCTGCAATACGTCCTACTTGGTACTGATGTTACAGATATCATCTTTATGTAATGGCAATTAAGTACCAAAATCTGTAATCCTTGCTGTGAGCTATTCTTTACCCCTGCAGAGTGGAGATGTGTGCAGGGCCCTAAGTGGAGGGGAGATAAAACCACTAGTAGACTTTCTGCTCTGGCAGAAGCATGGAGACAGCAGGAAGTATTTGAGACAGGGAACTACAAACCTAGGGAATCAGTCCAGAGGAAACCTGAGTTCAGATGTATTTTATTAAAAGGACTGCTGCATTCAGAAATGCTTTGTGGTCTATATTGGATACTCTTTTGAGCTTCCAGAGGTATTGAAAATGTAGTAACAGTATTTTAGTGTTGCTCTCCTAGACCACATTAATTAATGGTAAAGCAGTATGGAATTGTACTGAAACAGTTGCAGGCTAAGTTGCTGTGTGATCAGCAGGTTACTGACATAATGATTTGAGGAGACCAGGTTCTTCTTGCCAGTTTCTGTTTTCACTGTGTTATGTGTGGAGAAAACTTGAGTAAGTTTGGACTCCTTAGAATTATAATAGGGGCAGGACTTGTAAGTGCTCAGTAGTAGCTGCAGTAAATCTACTGCACAGACTTAGGAGTTGATCCCAGGTTAAGAAAGGCAGGAGAGAAATCCCAAGGAAACAATCAGCAAATGGGATTTGAGCAGAGCTCGTTAATGACACTCAATTTGCATTTGGAAATCCCAACTGTACTTACAGTTTCTGATGTATGTAGTAACATAGAGTGAGCTGGTAAAAGCTGTACAGCTGTTTAGAAATAACACCGAGATTCCTGAAACATGTCGTCTTGCTACCAGCAGTTCATTGCACGACTGCGGTCTAGCAGTGTGGCTTTTGTGATCACAGAATGTTAGGGGTTGGAAGAGACTTCCGAAGATCATTGAGTCCAGCTGCCGTGCCAGAGCAGGACCAAAACTAGGGCAGATCATTCAGAAAGGCAGCCAGACAGGTCTTGAAAGTCTCCAGAGAAGGAGACTCCACAACCTCTCTGGGCAGCCTGTTCCAGTGCTCTGTAACCCTCACAGTAAAGAAGTTCTTCCTCATGTTGAGGTGGAGCTGCCTGTGCTTGAGTTTGAATCCATTGCCCTTACTCTGCTCTGGTGAGGCCCCACCTGGAGTACTGTCTTCAGCTGTGGAGTCCTCAGCACAGAAGAGACATGGATCTGTTGGAACAAGCCCAGAGGAGAGCCACAAAAATGATCAGAGTGCTGGTACCCCTGCTGCGCGCAGAGTTCAGTGTTGCCCCTACCAAAACAGACAGGATGAAAGGTCCCTAGCTCATTCCCCCGTTTTAGTTACATGGTGCTGTGGGGTAATAAAACTAGTGGTTGTGCTTTGAAATTGGTCGCGAGAAGGAGTAGAACTGTTAAAAGAGCAAGTGTGAAAATTTGTAGTCACAGGAGTTGCTAATCTTACTCGTTTCCTAGGGAGAGCTGTATGTTTCCTTTGTACATAAAACTGAGCCCAGACTCCTTCATGGACTATCCACATATGTGTTCCTTTTCCCCTCTTTTCAACTAGGCCCTTTTTACCACACAGTTACTGAGTCATATTTGATAAGGCCCTGTCCACTGTGTACACCCACTTCTCAGCCCAATAGGGCTCTTCTGCAGAATGGTGCTTCTGTGTGTGCTTGCCACATCCACATGCGGTGTCAGTGTCCTTTTAGTTTCTTCCACTCAGAACAGTGGACTTCACAGTTGGACCCCAGAAAAATCTGCTGTTTCATCAGGACATTGAAGACTACAGTGTCTCATTGTTGGTCAGGTTCAGCGACTACAGTGTTTTCTTCTGAACTGCCGGTCCCATCCATCTCTTTATGCCTGTGCTACAGACAATTTAAGGTGCAGTCTCTGCTTGGTCTGCAGTCCCTCTTTTCAGTCCCAAAGAGACAGGATGTACTGAGTTCACTTGCACAATTGAAGCTGGTAAAGGAATGCTAATGTTCTGCCAACTGCATGCAAAAAAGTACTTAAACAGCTTCAGGAACTGGCTGTGTTTTCTGATCACCTTGGTGGTGACAAGTTTGACTTTTCACACAGCACAAGGAGTAGTAGGCAGGGAAGTTTTTCAAGTGCTCTTAGTTCTTTTTTGAATAGTGACTGCTTACCAACCTTGACTGCACCAGATCTGGCACTTTCCTTAGCACTTGTCTGATAACTGAACTGCTGCAGAAAATTACTCCTTTTACATAGATTTCTTTCTTGTTTTTATAGAAGCGTTGCACTTTGCTAATGACCAACAGCTACTGTGTCTTTTCAGAATCTCTTCTTTTACAACAACTTAACTGAAGTTGTTGTTCTATAATAAATCTTAATTATGCAGTAGATATTTGTGACCTGACTATTTTATGCTTATGGGGTAACTGTAAACTTCCTAGTCAAGGAATATCTTCATTTCGGTTAGTGCTAAGAATGTTTTAAAGCTGCAGGATTAAAGTAATAGTTGCTGACCATCAGGCAATTTGGTTTGTATTTTGAAACCACTGAAATAAAAGTTCTAAAGATAGATTCTTCTCCTGCTCAATATTCCCTTCTTAAACACTCATTAGAAGCCTGCACCACATTTCTAGTCCTTATAAGACAAACTTGTTAACTTCATATACTGCGAATAGTCTTTACTGTTTAAGCAGTGTTATACACAGTTCAGGCCCTCTGCTTGAAAAACTTAAAAGTACAAACACTAGTTCTACTACCCTGTGGCAGTGTGTGACTGATGTGGAAAAAGGGCTTTGGTCCATACTTGTTAATGAGCTTTGCTTGCTGTGGGATGGAGAGGCAGCCTTTGCATTTCATGCTGCTTGGAAACCTTTCTTGATGTCTGTGCACACATAGAGGTGGGTTAGGCACAGTATCGTGTTGGCAATCCTAGACTGACTGAAAGTAATACAAAAATAACAATTCATTTTAGTTTATGGGTGACCAGCTGCCCACTGATTATCTGGACCGTGGAGTTTTTTTAGCTGTAATGTTTATGTACAGCTTCACAGAAGTGAAGTCAGTGATGGGATGCTTTCCTTATAGCAGGGTGTCACCATTTGACTCAGGTTGGACAACAATGCTCTCGATCCCCTCCCCCTCACACCCAGGTAGGGAAGGAGAGAGAAAAAGAGTCTTGGCTGGATTGAAAACTAAACTACATAGCTTTAATTAAACACCATTGATATAAGTAAACATATACAATTATATGCAAATATGTTCAGATATGTACAAAGCCCCTATTGCTTCCCTCCACCCCCAGCAACTCCCACAGCATCTCCTGAGCTGTGAACAGTCCCAAAAAGTCCCAGAGCTGCTGGAGAAAGCACAGAGTGATGAGGGTTAGGAGAGCTCAAGCCTGGGGGTCGATGGTGATGGATGGACAGAGTCCTCCCCGGACGCTGGCCATGGATGGAAGAGAAGGGAAGAAGAAGCAGGGAGGAAGTTGTCTTCTGTGATCTCTGACCTTCCTCTGAGCTTACGCAGATATATGGAATGGAATATCTCTGGCCAGTTTTGCTGTCTGTCTAATTCAGCCTCCTATGGGGGTGTCATAGATCTCCCTGTAGTGTCTGAGCTGGCAGAGCAAAGGTGTGACCTTGAAGACCCAGCAGTTAGAAAAACATTCTTTTCAGTCTTAGAATAAACTGTGACTAGTTAAAAGAAAGCTTACTGAAGGAAAAAAACAAACAGTAAAAGGAAAATTGGCTTCATCCTGGCTCAAACCAGGACACAGGGAAAGACCAGGAGCTTGGCTCAAGCAGTCTGTATGACTAAAAGGATGCCTTTTGCAAAAATTATCTGTGATCATACTGAAGAAGCCACAGGGATGCTCAAGAAGTCAAATGCAAGCAAATTGCACCAAGTAACTTTTATTCCCCCCCTTCTTCTTTGTTTCTTGTAATTGCCAAAATTTTGTCTTAAACAGTTGCTGCTAGGGTATTTCTGAGAGTTGTGACATCTTAAGATGGAGTATCTTTACAGACACTAGCATAGAAATGAAGTTTATGAAGTAAAACAAGGAAGATAAAAAATACAGTCATTTTCAGTTAATACACAACATCATCAGCCTTGCTTCTCTCCTTCATTTCCTTTTGTATATGACATATATACCAGGATTGTCCTTCCTGGTCATAAGCAGTGCCAAAACTTGGTATTTTCTTCCCCTGTGCATCTGTGTTTAGAGTTTACTATTTGGTGTTTTTTTGTCTCTGTGTTACAACTCTGGCAGAAGTTTAGCTCATCAGAACTAATAGATTTTTGTTTTATCTTGTTTCTGCTTTCAACTTGTTGATAGCAGGCCTTCCAGTGTAGGGATTTCATTTGAAATGCTGTTTTGTTTTTTTTTAATAACTTTTTAGATTTTTGCTGTGAGTGATTGTCTTGGAAGTTTTTACTTAGCTCATTGCTGGGCTTACTTAGCTCATTGCTGGGCTGATTGGTGCAAGCCTGAGCAACACACCTGAGCATTTCTGCAGCTTTGTTTCAGCAGGGATGGTCAGGAAGACCATGAGTGACACAACTGCTTACAAGTGGCAGGCTGGCTGTGCAGCAGCCATGAGAAGCCTTGTTACAGGGAGCAGAGGCCTGCTGTGCCATCCTGGCTGAGGGGGCTTTCAAGTCAAAAGCTATACTGTACAGGAAATTGGGCAGGGAAGTTGAATTGGGCTGATTGCAGTCATTAGTGCCCTCTATAATGTGGGGCCTGTAAGCAACACTGCTAGGCAGCTGTGATGTGCCTTGTGTGGTGCCAATTAAATAATGTGAATGTGAAATTTCAAGCAGCTAGTATGTGGACTTAAACAGAGGATACAGAAGGTTTCTTATGAGTCAGGGATTAGTTGCAATGTCTGAAAGGATGTGGGGCGATTGAAGTGTTCTGTGGTGTAAATGGGTTGAATAATGTTGCCTTTAATAGAAATGTGGGAAAATTCTTCTTTATGAAATAATTCTACTGGAGAACTGATTTCCAGTGACAGGTATTGTTGGGCCAGGTAGCTGTGTGGCAATTTAGCTTCACTGCTCCCTGGTATGATCATACTACTCTTTGGGTGTTGCTTTGGAAGTAGCATATACTCCATGCCCTAGTGTATTACCAGTTCCAAGATATAGTTGAACTAAACCTATTAAATTTTACCATTTTTGGTTCTCAAAATAAATGTCTTTAAGTATTAAATTGTTAGATTAATAAAGACAGCAGAATAATCCTGACTTGATGTTAAACTATTTACAAACCAATTGCAATTCCTAGGTAAACTCTTTCCTTTCTTGCTTTTGTTTTGGAGTTAGAAGAACAGCATGCAAGTAAGAACTGGCTGCATTCAGAAAAAAAGCTTAGTGATTGTTTTACCTAATTCACATTTCTGAATGTTACTTTGCTGATATGGCATGGCTTTTTAATATTTAAATATAATAGGAGTGTTACAGAAAGTGAAGTCACTAGGCAGAAGTGCTGTTAACAATGTAATGAAGTTCTGCCCTCTAAGGTAGTTGATTTTATCCCCCCTTTGTCATGGTTTCATGCTGGGCAAGCAGTTAACCAAATAATACAATCATGGAATGGTAAGGGTTGAAAGGGATTTTAAACATCATCTAGATCCAACCCCCCTGCATGGGCAGGGACACCTCCCACTAGACCACGTTGCTCAGAGCTCTGTCTAACCTGCTTTTGAATACTTACAGAGATGGGGCTTCTACAGCTTCCCTGTGCAACCTGTTCCAATTTCTCACTGCCCCCAGTGTAGTAGTGTAGTGTAGTAAAGAATTTCCTTTTAATGCGTAATCTAAATCTCCCCTCTTCAAGTTTTAATCTATTACCCCTTGTCCTCTTGCCACAGCCCTTGTAAAAAGTCCCTCCCCAGCTTTCCTGTAGGTCCTCTTCAGATTTCTGGAAGGCCTCTGTGAGGTCTTCCCAGAGCTTTCTCTTATCCAGGCTGAACAACCACAACTCACTTAGTCTGTATTCATAGGAGAGCTGCTCCAGCCCTCTGATAATCTCCATGGCCCTTATCTGTACTTCCCCCAGGATACCTGTCCCTGCTTCCAGTCACTGTAGACTATGTAAAAGTTAAATGTAGATGTTTAACTATGTCCAGGAACTTCTTGCTGTCCTGTTTTGAGTCAGGATGAAGGCAATTTTCTTTTTACAGATTATATTTTTTTTTCCCTCTCTTTTAAGTAAAAGCAAGTTTTTCAGCTAGTGGACTGATAATGCTGGAATGTTTGTTACTGCTGAGACATCAAGGACACTCTGCTGTGCAGCCTTGGGTGCTAGAGGAACACCCACCACCATAGAGAGGAGTGGACGAGACAGACAGCAAAACTGACCAAAGTATTCCATTCCATGTATCTACATAAGCTTGGTGTAAGGTCAGGGATCACAGAAGTCAAGCCCCTTCCTGCTGCTTCTTCCCTTTTCTTCCATCCATGACCAGCATCCAGGGAGGACTCCATCTATCCATCACCGTTGATCCCCAGGCTCGTGCATTCCTGATTCTCGTAACTCTTCCCCTCAGCTCCTGTCTGCTCTGCCGCTCTCTCTGGCAGCTCCGGGACGTTTTGAAATTGCTCACAGCTCAGGAGATGCTGTGGGAATTGCTGGGCATGGGGGGAGGCAATAGGGTTTTGCACATTCCTGAACACATTTGTATATAATTGTACATATCTTCTTCTATCATTAATATTAAAGCTGTCTAGATTAGTTTTCAATCTGGAAAGTCTCTCTCCTTTATTCTCTCAGTCCTTTCCCTATTTCAGTGGGATGGTCAGGGGATTGAGAGCATTATTGTAATTGGTTTAATTGCTGATCCTGAATCAAACCATGACAACAGTGAGGTGGACTGAGAGCAGGCTGTGTAGCAGAACTCAGAGGATTGGGATCAGTGGAGCAGGTTGAGTTAAAGGCCTATAGCCAGGGGTGTCCTCCAGGGTTCAGTACTTGATCTGGTCTTGTTCAAGATATTCATTGGTCACCTGGAAGAGAGGACAGCGTGTATCCTCAGCAAGTTCCTGATGTTACAAAACTGGGAGGGGTGGCTGACACTTGAGAGGACTGTGCTGGCATCCAGTGTGACCTGGACAGGCTGGAGAGCTGTGCAGAGGGGAACATTATGAGGTTCGACAAGGGCAAGTGTATGATCCTGCAGCTGGGGAGGAGGAATACCTTGCACTAATACAGATTAGGGGTGGACCTGCTGGAAAGAAGTTCAGAGGAGCAGGATCTAGACATTAAATTGTCCATGAGCCAGCTATGTGCCCTTGTTGCCAAGAAGGCCAGCAGAATCCTTGGGAGTATGTGGAACAGTGTAGCCAGTAGGTTAAGGGTGGTCATCCTCCCCCTCTACTCTGCACTAGTGAGGCCACTTCTGGAATACTGCATCCAGTTCTGGGCTTCCCAGTTCAAGAGAGACAGGGAACTACTAGAGAGAGTCCAGTGGAGGGCAACAGTGGTGACTGGGGCATTTTAACATCTCTTTGACGAGGAAAGGCTTAGAGAGCTGGGACTCTTTAGTCTGGAGAAGAGAAGACTAAGGGGAGACCTTATTAATGCCTGTAAGTATCTCAAGGGTGGGTGCAAGGAAAATGGAGCCAGACTCTTTTCAGTAGTTCCAGTGATGGGATGAGGGGCAATGGGCATAAGCTGGAACATGGGAAGTTCCATTTAAATATGAGAAAAAATTTCTTCACTAATGAGGGTGACAGCACTGGAACAGGCTGCCCACGGAGGTTGTGGAGTCTCCATCTCTGGCAATATTTAAGACCTGCCTGGATGCAGTCCTGAATAATGTGCTTTAGGAGATTCCGCTTTAGCGGGGGACTTGGACTAGATGATCTCTAGAGGTCCCTTCCAATGCTGTAATTGTGTGAATCTGAACCGACTTTCCTGGGCTTCTGTCTAAGGCTTTGTCTCATGGTACCCTACCAAGCAGATCCTGGAAGAGACCAAAATTTGCTCTTTTAATGTCAAGGATAGTGAGCTTGCTTTTCAGCCATAAGGATCCTGAATTCAACCATGTCATGGTTGCTGCAGCCTAGTCTCCTGTTTAGTTTAAATCATCTAACCAGCCCATCCCTGTTGGTGAGAACAAGGTCTAGCATAGCACTTTTTCTTACTGGTTTCTCCATTTGAAGGTGGAAGTTGTCATCTGTCTATTCCAGGAACTTCCTGGATTGCAGGTGCTTTGCTGTGTTGTCCCTCCAGCCGATATCTGGGTGGCTGAAAGTCCCCCATGAGGACCAGGGCTTGTGAGTGTGAAGCTGCTTCTGTCTGTATATAGAAGGCCTCATAGATAAATGACAGATGCTGTCTATTAAACCTTTTCCCTTCCCCTACAGGGAAAAGAGAGAAAATAAGGGAGAGAGATATTTACAGATTGGAAACTAAACTGCACAGCTTTAATGAAACAGTAGTGATGAAAAGGAAAATAATGAGACATATACAAGTATTTACAAAACCACTCTCATGCACCCCCAATGATGCTCACATCACCACCAAGGTTGCGGGGCAGCCTTGGGAAGGTCCTGGACTGGGCTCCTGGAGGCAGTGGCAGATGGGTGCTGGATGCTGAAATGCATGGATTCAGGAATGCATGGATTATGGTCAAAGACAGACAAATAGACAGAGTCCTCCTAGGAGCCAACTATGGACAAAGAAAACTTGAGCCTCGTGATCTCTCAATTTTATACAGATCGTGATGTGTATGGGATGGAAGACATTTGGTCAATTTGCACAATTTGGTCAATTTTCACGTGTCTGGTCTGCTGCTCTCTCTTTGTGCTTGGAAAGGCAAACTGTGATGTCTAACAGGACCAAGAAGAAGGTCCTGTGACTTTGCTAATAACCCTTAGGTCATAGGTTCTGTGGGTGTACTCTGTTGGTGTCAAAATTGTTTGAGGTCACAGCAGTTTCATTAGCATTTCTGGTGATGGCTGTCTGTTTTCTCTGAACTGCACAGATAAGATCTGATTATTTTATAACTTGCCTTTTCAGAGTACATGTAAACTGAGGGGTTTTTTTTGGTAACAGTTCTGGTCTGATCAAAGAGAGAATTGTTCTTTGCTGGAAGAAGAGATGGATGCATGATTTTCCCTGTCTCTGAGTTGCAACATCCTCATAGGCATTCACTCTTCTTCCTAGATCCTGCCTTTTTCCTGTCAGGAGCTCTTGTGGATGGTCTTTCATCTTATTGCCATCTCTCTTTCAGCTACGTGCCATACTTCAGATGTTGATGAAGTTCTTGGGGTGAGGGTCAGGTGCTTTCAATGCACCCATAGACCTTAGCAGATACACAGCTGCCCTCCCGCATAGGGGAGGGAAACAGCTGCTCACTTGTCCTTGAGAGATGGCAACACAGGACTGGACGCATAGGCATGCCCATAGGCACACAATGGGGCAAAGGGAGACTGGTGTTTGAACACGTTGTATTTTTGCCATTTGATCCAGTTAACTTGATATTTCTGTCTTTCCTCCTTTAGGAAAATGTGTGGGCAGATCAGTCTCAATTTTTAGATTGTCACATGGGGGTTTCACACAGATTTGAACAACCCACAGAAAACCAGAAGAAATTACTTTGAAACATGGCAATATGTATTATCTTGAACTATAAATACAGAACTTTTAATTAGAATTATTCCAAAACTTCAAAATTTATAATTGCTACAATTTGCAATGTTAGTTAGGAAAGTGGTATCCTAGTTAAGCTCTTCTGATCCTTAGTTTTATACGATTTCAGGTTGTAACATGAAAGGGTTTATTAGAGATACAAAACAATGATGTATAGTAAAATCTGGAAAGATGGTCAATCATTATAGTACAACAGCTTTTCATTAGCATGGAAATGCAAAACATTTAAGTGGTGAGCTCTTTCTTGCATGTAGATAATGTATTCACAAGGTTTGGAAAGTTTTTCGTTTAGCAGTGTCTTTTGCTTGGATTGATGCATCAGTTTTTGTTAGCCAGATCAGATCTGTAATAAATACAGGTAATAGGTGGAGAATGTAAAAAGAAAGAGGGGAAAAAAAAAAAAGCTGCTGGGATATCACTGCTAAAAAAACTATAGATTGAAGGCAAGAGCTGGCTGACCAGTCTGCTGAGCTCTGTGAAGACTTGCTAGACAGTAGTCTCTCTTATTGATTGAAAAAATGTCATGAGAAATAAGTTTAATTTACCAGCAACAACAACATTGGTAGGGTAGAGTAGGACAAGCATAAATAAAATTATTTAAACCCTGGTAAATTGAAAATAAATTAAAATCCTTAGAAATCAAGATGAACATCAGACAGAGCAGATGCTTTGAAACAATAAATCCTGGCATTTCTATGTTAGATCACTCCAGGAAAGTAAACCAGGGGAGGGTGTAGGGAGTTGAAAATCCAGTAGTGCTACTTTAGGTAAAAAGCAGAGTATTTACAATTTCAGTTGGAGGTAAGGAACTTCACACAGCAGGTATTTGTTCCCACTGTCTTTTCGTAGGAGTGTATTTGTATGAGGAGTCTGCCTGCTGATTTGTTAACAGCGACAGAATAGAGGCTTTTTGCCCTTGCCACAGAGGTATTTCTTGTAATTGTTTAAATTCACATTTTAAAAGGAGCTTCTGTTCTCTTTTTTTCCGTTGGGCAATGTAGAAAACACATCATCTTTGAAACAGGTTCTGTGAAAGTGCTATTAAAAGAAAAATTGCAGAAGGACCTTGAGTAACCAGAGAGCAAGATCTTTGTTCAATAGGTGAAAGAAGTAACACAGGTCATGGAGAAGAGGAGGTAATCTGAAATCAAAGACATGAACTGCCACTGTAAAGCATCATGACTTAACTGGAGTTCGATTGGTAGGAGAGATATGCAAGATGCTTTTAAGTAGCTCACTCAAAGGTTGAATGGCTTGCTATATGAAACCTGGTGCATGGAAAGAGGGAGTTGGGGCCTGAGTTTCTGTGTGTGTTTGGCTCTGTGTTGTGGTTTTTCTTCTTTGAGTCAGGGGTAGCAACAAAGACTAGTTAGGGGAGCGTAACTAGTTGCTCATCTCTTGTACAGGTCTGGTTAGGTTCTCACACTTTGTGCCATTCAAAATGCAATGCTAGCACTTATTTCTGCCTTGTTCTTCCAAATGTCACTGAACAAGCTTTTCCAAGTACCAGTTTTGGAAGAGAGCAGTTCCACTGCAATAACAAAGGCCGACATGGCCATACTAAATGCCAGTAACGGATTTAGAATAATAAGCTGACATGGTGAAAAACCTTATTGTTGCTTTAAGAGGACTGAAAATCCTCCAAAAACTGTAACAAAACTGATTTACAGAGAGAGGAGATAGAGTAATATGTATTTGTAGTAGTCCCTGGACCGAATGCTTGCTTTGGGGATTTGACAGGAATGGTTTGCAGGTCAGAGAAATAAAAAGCATGTGTAGTAAGTATACAGTTACACTTGATGGCTGGAATGAAAAACAGAACTTTAGCTTGTATTTTGAGGTCGCTGCACTTCTTTTACTCCAAAAATTTGTATTGTAATTTATTTGCCAAAGTTGTTCTCCTCTTCCATGATAAATGTGTATTTAGGCATCTGAGAATATGCATGCAAATCAGAGAACAGCCAAGCATATACTATGTTCTACCTCTTCATTGCTGTCCTTACAGAAGTTTTTCTATTTTGTTAGCTTGTTTTAATATAGCATAATTCATACAGCTGGGCTAGTAAGCTTTTCATAGTTGACTGTATACCCCATGAAGGAAATATGAGGGGCAGGAGGGTAAGACTGGCTATGTAGTGAGTAGTGAAGAAGGGTATTTTTCATTGAATTTGTTACCAGTTTGTGTGGACTGCAATAGTGTCAAAAGCTGGGAGAAACCAGCACTTCAAAAGCATTGCTTAGGTATTTCAGCATCCAGTGTGTAGCACACCCTGCTCAGCTGAGCAGGGAATAGGGTTCTTAAGGTTTTGTCACTGTTGCTTTTTCGTCATGTAACTGTGAATAATTTGTTCCATTTTCTTATTCTTTCTGCCTTCTGTACAGGCATATATCAAGCACTGTGATATGCTTTTAGGAAAGGTGCTGGAACTGAGGCTGGAGCTAAGGGGAAGAAAGCATCATATATGTTGATCTTGCTGTGTCTTGCTGCAGCATGTTCAATTCCTCTAGCAATGCTGATGTCTTAATTGAAAAACGGGTAATTTCTGAAAGTATGTTGTGATCACCTAGATTATGAATGCAGCAATAATCCTAGCTGTTAGATAAGGCAGGAAAGGGCGTGGTCCATTTTGTAAAGGAGATACTTTTCAGTTTGTGACCGTGCTTTGCTTTTAGGGTCATTGCTCAGTTGTGCTACTTTCAGCACCTTGTAGTACATGCTATTAAAAGCACTTAACACTGTCCTACTTACTGTTCTGCATTTTGACTGCAAGATGCACATATTGATGGCAAAATGTAAAACTTCTTACTTGTCTGATCTGACCTTGTGACAGATAATTGTGTTGTTGATACACATTAACTCTCTCAAAGTATAAAACACTGAAAACAGTACTTTTGCAAATGGTACAAAACAACTGCTTTAAGTAGAAATGAAAGATTTCTGGAGTATGAGTGACTACTCTCTTTATAAAATAATCAAGCCTAATAACAAATTATTAACTGATACTTCAACTTTCACTTAGTCATATTAGCTTTCTGCTTGCAGATCCTGATTACAGACTGCTTCCCAATAAATATTTCCTTCCGCATCTCTTCACCATCTGTTAGTAAGAACCAGTGTAAAGTAGAGTTGGGATTGCTGTGCAAATGCGCAATTCACCTTGGCAAAGTAAAATGTGCAAAATCCTGTTTTCTCCCTTAAAACCCTTGAGCTCCTATCAATGGTAGCCAAGCAGTACTATAGCCTATTTCATTTTAGTGGAGTTGACACACTTGAAGCAAGCTTTTGCTTCTACATGAGCTGAGTTCCAGTTTATTAGTTAAGCATTTTCTAGAAAAGAGCATAACTGAATCATCTGTTGACATTGCTTAGGATTCTTGCTTCCTTCCCCTTTAAGACTCACATCAAAGGTGTGAAAATACCTTTCCTTTTTGGAAAACCTACTATACCACATATGATTTTTTTTAGCAAATAAATTTTTAGAGAAACTTGCAAGTAAATTTTACTTAGAAATGAAGTTGTTAATAATCTCTACTGCTGTTGTGTTTTGGTGAAAGCAAGTTGTCTCTATCACTTAACCCTTTGTAATATGTGTATAAAAATACCTAACTATAATAGCTCTATTCTGTATAACCTCATTCCATGTCTTCTAATTGTGTGGTGATAAATGCAGGTCTTGTGTTTTAAGCCCATGCCAGGTTTGCAGTGCTCTGCCTTTAAAAGTTAATGCTTCATTGTCTTTTGTTGTGTTAGTAATGAGGTAATTAGTAATGTGGGGTGTTCAGAGAACTCAGTCTAAACATACTGTGATTATTTTTAAATTACTCCCCCTAAACATTTTTTATTAAAAACAAAGCAAAACAAAAAAAACAAGCCTTATCTTACTGGGAGGATATGTTTTTTTATCTTTTAGTTGAGAAAACTGTCTTACATAAATCTGATATGTCCAAAATTATTGCTGTTTGTCACTGTTGCTCAATAACGCTAAGACTGACAAAATGTATACATGTGGTTGTGTGATAAATCCCCAAGTAGTAGCTCAAAATTTTAAACACACTTTGAAAAGAGGGGTAGGAAATGCCAGGTAATTTTTTCCTAGAACGTGTGTTATACTCAAAGCAGCTTAGGGGAGCTGCGTGAGAAAGATGTCAGTTTGGTTTTATTGATTTTAGTCTGTCTTTTTGGAATGCTGACTGTGAGACCAGGTTCAGGTTCAACTTCGTAACATCTAACAAAATGGAACCTTTTTGTGGATATAGTCAAGTTTTGGTGGTAGTCAGCAGCCCTTGCATCTATACTTGGTTCTGCCACTGATTTCGTGGATGACCTAGAACCAAGAGTTTCACCCCTCCAAAATCCTGTTTAGGTTGGTGCCAATAATAGCAGCTTCCTTGGTAAAAAAATTTTGAGGTAAAATAAGTTATTACTGTATTTGTTTCAAGGAGTGGTTTAAAATTGGCTCTCATTTCCTGTTCAGTTGAATGTAAATGTGATGAGATTCCACAGTAATGTCATCCTTATGCTGAAAAATTGCTCTCGTATCTTTTTTAAAAAATTTGTGCTCCTGTATACTTTTTTTCTGAAATTGGAGAGCTTTTTATCTTTTTAAAACAAATAACATCCTTCTCCACTGATCTGCAAGCCACTTTGTATTTTTTCTTTCCAGTGAGTTGAAGGACTGTGGGTACTAACATGTGCTTAGCATGCATTAAGCAAAATAGGATTTTACAAAGTAGTCACTGTGCTAGTTATGATACAGTAGTTAAGTTAATTAAGTTAAAAATTGGTAATTCATATAAGAGAAAATGGCAAGGCTGGACTGTAGTTACTTAAGAACACTAAAATATGCTAGTGGAATGCTCATTCATACTGATGGGATGAAAGTTTAGGGAAATCTAAAGTTTCTTTGCAGCTCCTGAGTTTTCCTCAGGGTGAAATTTTGACTGCAAACCTTTTTTTGTTGTTGTGTGGGGTTTTGATTGTTTGCCTGGGGTTTTTTTGTTTGTTTTGTTTCTTTTTTTCATTTGGAGCACTTTCTGGTGTCTTTTATACCGCAGGAGTTCAACAACAATACGAAGTTTTGCAGAGTTGCTTCTCACTGTTAAGTTTATAGTCCACCATCTTTCTGTACGTTTCTCCCCGCTGTTAAGATTCTCAGTACGTGCATCAGCTGTTTTATTGTAGAGCTGTTTTTCATAAATGCTGTTATGAAAAGGGAGAGTTGTGCTGTTTAACTTGGGCATTAATTTTGGTGACTTGAGTATACTATGAAGTAGGTAGAGAGAATCATGCTTTTTCAGCAAGCAGTTCAGAAGAACAAAATTAAAGTTTGAGTAAGTTACAGAACAATTTCTGTATATATATGGAGACAGAGGCTAAGTTGTACTTGGGATCCTATAAAATAGGACTGTGTCTGAAGTAAATGGGATATCTGTAGATAAGGAGAAATTATGTGTGTACTGTACAGAGAGCAGCAAATACTGTCACAGAAAGTCCTCAAGCTGCAAAGAGAGCTGCTCATAGTTTGCTCATGACCCAAACCCACAAAAATAAGTATTTTAGGTACTGCATTACTCTTATGTGTTTAGGGTGCTGTAGACTTACCTGTCTGAGCCGTTAGCCAGTGACAAAAATTTTCACTTGGACGGTATTTGAGTAACAAAAATAATCAATGCCCATGTGCCTTTCTACAGAGGCATTTTTTCTAGCTGTGTCCTAACTTGAACCCCCTACTTTAGCCCCTAACCAAGGGGTTAAATGTATTCTTAATACTTAATTTACTGCAACAGCTGACTCAACCAAGGAAAAATGTGTAGGTGCCAAGGAGACTCTCACAAGTTGAATAAGCTGCTAGCCTCTGGGAATTTCATCCTGATACACATGGTACATATTAGGGGCTCTTGTGGGAAGAGTGTTTTACAGAATGTGAAAGAAAAAAGCAGCATAATTCACAAGTTGAACAGAATACAAATGCTTTGTCAAAGTGTCTTACTGTAACCAAGGAGCAAACAAGTAGGAGATGGAATTCACTGGGAACAGGTGAATGAAAATTTAGGTTATACTCTAAACTATCATAAGTGAATCTTAACCAGCATGGCTGACAAGAATAAGGATGTAAACCTTACTGCTTTCCTTAAGGACCAAGACTTTTCCCTCATTTTTACATATCCCCATGAAACCCAGCCAGTTGCAGCCAAACTTGACAAGAAATCAGTCTTGATGATGTTAAGTTTTTCTGTATTTTATGAATATTGGTAGCTTGTGGAGGGGAGGACAGACCCAAATTAATGCCACCAGTGAAGAACAGACAACAGAGTTTGATAGAGGTTGATACGGCCCTTTCTCACTGGCCTTTTTCCTGACCCATCAGCCTGAGTACACATCAGCACTCCTGCTCAGATGTGTGGGAGGCTGACAGGTTATCTTGCTGGGTGAGAAGCTGGGAGACATGGCTGTGGAGGAGCCTTGGGAACAGGTGAAAATGCCCAAGGCACACAGGCCCCACACGTGTATATAATCTAGACAAACTAACTGCTTCTTTGGGAACTGCTTGTTACAGTTGAAGCGGAGGCATTTCTTCTTCGCATAAAGTATTTAAACTTTGATGGCTTTGATTCTTTTTTTACTTGCTGTCTTGTTGCTTAGCCACAGTCCAACCATGTGACAGAAGAATCAGTGTTACAGAGTGAAACTTTGGAGGCAAAGACACCGTTGCTTTTTTCTGTAGCTTCCAAAAAAATCATGCTGCTTCCCTGTAATGTTCATTTTCTCAACGTGGACATCAGCAGAAGGATGTGCTTTCTCTATAGTCCTTTTCCAAAACCCTTTAGAGGCATAAGCTAAATTTTGAATCCTTTTCTTCTGAATTTTGGTTTTTGGGGTGGTGAGAAGGAATAGGAAATAAAAGTGCAAGCACAGACTGTGTATCTCTTTTTGCTTTATAGTGAAACCAGTAACTGCTGCTGGGACTAAGAGTATAAATGAGTCCCATTTATAGAGAACATCAGCTTGAACATGTGTCCCATGTTCAAAATATGACAATGTTGGTAACATCCAGAGGGAAGTTAACAAAGCAAGGGCTTCTCCAAGGGTAAGAATGATCACAGGCAAACAAAGAGGCTGAGCACAGAGAGGTAGAAAGAAGTGTTGGTAACTCTGTATCTACATGTTGCTCACAAGTGCAAAACTATCTGGAAGAATTATAGCCAAAAATCTCTGAATGAATTTAGTTCCTGGTCATAGCCCTTAATCTGGATTATTTGCCAGTAGTTTTATGGGTGCCAAACTGTAACTGCTTCCAACATTTTCTTTTATGATATTCTCATTTAAAAGTGTGGTGAAAAGATCCTTCTTTGTCCCGCCTGCAAGCAGACAACATGAAGTGAATAACCTGTCTTAGTTCAAAGCATTGAAGTATAAAACAAAGGTTTTGTTTAGGAATTTATAATAAGTAACTGCTGTCTCCTGTAGTTATTAAATGATTTTTATTTTTTTTTACAGGGGAGGAAATGGAATATTAGTAAAGCTTTTACACTGTGTTCCCAAATAAGTGTTTTTAGTCACTACCCATGTTCTACAAGAGACAGCCAGTATTTGGTTTAATCTGTGCCCCACAAACTCCTGGACACACACTGAGGTTTCAAGACTGTTGAAAATAGTGTACTTATAGAAGACTTGTTTCAAGGATCTGGGGGACCCTGGAAGATGATAGGAGAGAGAAATCAAAGGTTGTTTAATCTCAGACTGGGGATCTTAATGTACGTTTAGTGTCCTGGATGAGTTGGATGGATTGGTTTGAAGTCCAGACATGGCATTTCCTACACAATTGTTTATGCTTTCAAAGGAAAAAAATAGTATTGGTGGCTGTGAAGTGTTTGGTGTGGAATAGTTAGGTATACTGGAACACACAGAAGGGTCAGAGCCATGTGTATTTTTGTCTATTTCTTCATGAAATGGCAGTGGCAGAGAATATGGTTTCTTGTACATTCTTGTGTACTTCTCTGGGAGGAGATGAGATGAGACAACTGGAGAAAACCATTGGTACAAGTCAGTATACAAGTTTTGCTTTTACTGTACAATGCTTTTACTTTAGCTTCATAGAAATTATCCATTTAATTAACTGAGTTGAAGCCATACCCACCAAATTCTCTGCTAAATGCCTAGGTCACTGCTAGACAAAGCTTGAGAGTTTCCTGCAGAACCCTGTCCTGTAAAAGGAGTCCATAAAGATACAAAGGTGAAAATGCTATGATTATGTAATTTTATTTACATTAACATAAGAGTTTACCCCTTAGCAGTATGTATTTTGTGTGAGTGAGGAACAGGCTTGAACATAAAACACTTTTGCAAGCTGTTTTTTTAGGTTCATAGGCAAAAAGATGTTAAATACAGAAAGATATCAGGCTTGGGTTGTTGTTCAACAGGAATATCAGGGCATTTGTGTTAATTAAGTTGATGTGGGGAGGAAAGGGGAAAATAACAAAATAAGGCTTGTCTTGGATTAATACAAGCTAATTCCTAAACTCACAATGTCAAGATTTTGATGTTGGGAAATGTCTAGAAAATAGTTCCAGGAAGGAGAGGGGCAGGCTGAGGAGCTTGTAGTGAACAGTGAATGTGTTGGTTTGTGTTGGATATATATATATATATATATAAACAGCTTCTGCAGTATCTTTAAGAAAAGGCACTACAGAATACAGTGAGAACAGTCCTTCCAGACTTGCTGCAAGGGGATACACACAGTTTCTCGTTCTTTGGGACTCTGCTGCCTGAGACCATGGGAGGAAACTGGTAAAAGAGCAAGGAATTACCTCCTGAAGAGAGATCACAGTTTTAAAAGTTTGGACTGAGGCTGTTACTAAAATGAAACAGTTTGCTTAGTGGAATCTGGGGGTTTTAGAATGACTTGTGTAGTAAAACCTGGTTTCTTTACAGTAGAGATTATCTGAGCATACTCAGTTTTCTGTTCTTGTTACTTAGGCTTTTACTCTGTAGCCAGAGATCTATTGCTCAAGAAGGTTAAGGTCTTTTCCAAAGCAAAACATGTAGTTTTATGTTATGTGTTAATCTCCAGCATGAGAATTGAGGCTGTGTAACAAGAATCTGTTTGATAGCCCTGTACAAGCTACTGTGAATAAATAATCTAATTCTATCCAAAACTAGTACTTGCCAAAACTCTGTCCCAAGCAAAAAACAGCCTATATTGCCTAGAGGCTTTTAAGGTTGTCTCATGGAGGAGAATCCTTCCACTGCTGCTATGTGTTCAAAGCTGTAAGTCCATTCTGATATGCCACGAGCCTGAAGTGCAGTGTGTTTAATGCCACAGGCAACTAACTTTGTGGGACTGCTGCTGTGAAGCATCTTACAAAGATGGGACTAACATTAGAAAGGTGGTGAAGCTGATAATAAGCTGCTTTCTGAATGTAGCATCATTTCTGTAGCATTAAATTCTCGTCCTTGCATTCTTGCACTTCTCTTTGTTTCCTACAGCTATACTGTATTGTGGAGGCTTTACTGTGTCTCTGAAAGTAAGTACAGGTTTGCAGTGGTCAGGTGCTCTGTGTTCATGCACAGACATGATAAACAGAGTTTAAATGGATTAGGTAGTTTAAAGGACTGATGGTTGCAAGGCAGTATTTACCAGTACTTACTGCTCAGTGTCCTTAAGATAACTGCTATGTTCTGAAGTCACAGTAGTAGGTATTTATTTTTGGGAAGTGTTGTGGGAACATTATGATGAGAGTTTGAGCTTAAAATTCAGAGATATTATTCTCGTATGTTGCTGTAAGGCTTCAGCTAGGTGACTTTGAAAGGACATTCATATTTGGGGTTGTCTTAAATGGCTAGTTTTTGTGTACATGTTGAAGCTGTGTTAATGGCATTTTATAAGCGCATGGTTTGGCATTCTAATTATGTTATCGAATAAAACATGTCAATTTTAACACTTCTCAGTGGTGTTGCAGTTCTTGCTTTTTAGCACTCCTTTGAGGTTTCTCAGCTTTTGCTGATTTTTAACGGATGGAGAGAAGATAAAATCTTGCAAGTATTACTGCAATTCAATTACCCATGGTAATTACATTACACTAGAGAAAAGCAGAGGTATAGTTAACTGAAATAGCCAGTCATCCAGTTTACTGCATTAATACTGAGATTGCCTTGACTTCTTATGTTCATAAGTAAGTTATAGTACTAGTGATAGGTATTTAAAATGGTATTACATTTTAAATGGTGTCCTTTTAAAATTCATATTATGTTTTTCTCTACATTGATTTTAATTTGTTACTACCTTTTTAAGTGTAGGAAGTTAAGTTCACTTTTTTTTTCATCATGCTTAACTGGACCTTAATCTAGTAATTTTTTATTAAGACGTTTTCTTGCCAGTAGGCTACCTACCTTGCATCCAGTCATTGATAAATGCTGTCAATAGCACTCCTATATTGAAAAATGCCATTAAGAATATGAAAGTAGAAACAATATGCCTGTTTAATACATAAATAAATTAAACATGCTGTCTGGTTTGAATGTTTTGTATTAGTTCAGTTTCATGGAGGTTTTTTTTTTTCCCTGCAGTATGTTATGTCTATCTATGTGCTCCTTCTCCAGCCTACTCTGATCTTTTTCTTGGTTCTGAAGTCTTCCAAGTAAGAGTTGGTTATGCTATCCTGAGTCTGTGTTTGAGTTTTGGACTTGTTTATAGCCAGATTTTGCCATGTATGTTCTGTGTTACTGGGCACTTTACTCCCTGTGTGTACCTCATTTCTCTATCTCTCGCTGAGAGCACTGCCTGAAATGGGAAGTGCTGGGGCATTTGTGGCTTTGCAACAGCTAGGGAGTGCTCCGTGAAGGTAACAGGTAGAGCAGAGCAACATCTGCATGGGAGAATCCCCCTTCCAATGCCTGTACCCCTAAACCAAGAGCCTGCAGCTTGTGATGCTGCTTGACCAACTCTTGGGACAAAAAAGGTTTTTCTGCCATTGTATGTTCCATC
The DNA here is from genome assembly GCF_020740795.1 of Apus apus. Lineage (NCBI taxonomy): Eukaryota > Metazoa > Chordata > Aves > Apodiformes > Apodidae > Apus > Apus apus. Next base: position 36,559,300 of record NC_067312.1, on the reverse strand, counting down.
TTCCTCTTCTGTTAGCCTTGACCTGTGCTTTTCAGCCATAAGCTGTAGCTTCCATGCAATTGATGAGAAGAGACAAAGATCTTAACTGCACTTATGGGCAGTAACAGTCTCAGTCCAAACTTGGGTCTAGGTCTTAAAAGAAGAAAAAAAAGGTAGGAAGGGATGTGTTTCAGGTAGCAATATTCCCAGTTATCTAGTTTGGGGGTTCTAGCTCAGGTTGAAAGGCAACTTTAAAGAAAAAAACAAGCAGATACTGTAAAAATGAGGCAGTAAAACTTGCACCTGCTCTTCAGCCCTGTTTCTTGTTTACCTGTTTGAAAATAAATTAATGGGAACATCTTGAATTTAAGAAACCTCTGTCTTTGATATAGTATATTTTTAAAACACCTGGTTTGTGGAAACAGTTGTTCTGAAAACATACAGAAAAGTGAGTGGGGAAGCTTGGCTAGAGTTTTGTTTATATACATTTGTGTAAGCGCTTCCCTTTCTCCTTTTATTTCTTAAGTATAGCAGTGGATTGCATGCCCAGTGTACTTAGGGGTATTCTTTTTTCAAACTTATGAGGACAAGAATGGGAACAAAATCTAAGATGTATCTATTATGACAGTTTCCTGGGGCAGTGGCCAGTTTAAAGAAACAAAGCAAAAACAACTAACAAAGAAAAAATATGAAAGCTAAGGAACCCCCAGAATAAAACATGACAGATCTTGAAAACCCTCCTTGTGCAGTTATTGTGAGTCAAATCTACTATGGAAAATAATGTTTTGGATAAATTAGGTCCAAGCAAGGAAGTCTACTTTGATATAGAAAAGCTGTGAACATGACTCCTTTGAAAGCACCCGATAGGCTAGTTTGAAATGCCTATTTCAGTTTTGACTAGTTCAGTATCCTCTAGGCAATATGTACTGTAATTCCAGAAAGAGTTATAATTGAATGTTAATTGGGGGATACTTTGTTCGATGGAAGCGAATTATTGTCAGGCATTTGTAATTTTGCAGGTTTGAATTGCTTTGCTTCACCCAAAGTAAATAATTTACATTCTCTTAATGAATACTGAAGATGAGAGTGAAGTTTCTGTTCCTCTGGAGTCTTTTTCAGTTGTGACCAATAACAAAACAATGGTGATGTAAGATTGTTTCCTGCATGTCTGGCTGGTGTCACTTTTTTGAGAATGTTTATACTGACCTACTTGTTTTCTGTTTTTCAATCTGTTACTTAATAAAGTAAAATACATGGAGAAAAACATGTTCTAGAGGAATATGAAGAGAAGGGAAATACATTGCTATGAGCAAAGGTAAAGATTAGAGTTGAAGCCATGAAGAGTTCAGATTCAGAAAGTCAAGTGATAAATTGCAAAAGGTCCTCCAGAGTCTTTTTCTGAAGCTGTTCACTATGTTCATATTTTCTCTGGCTGTTTAGGCCTTTTCTGAATGTGTAATTACATCTTTGAATACATTTGAAGTCCAATTGGATTGATATGAGTGAGAACACAAACTCCAGTACAAACCACTATGTCATTAGTTCAGTGTTTTCTTATTTTAATTTCCATCTGGCAAGTAATAACCTGTATTGAAATAAAGAATTTAGTGTTTTACTCAGCCCTGGATTATTTAAACTTCAGGATCACAATCTACCTGATTTAGTACAACTATAATAAAATAAGGAAGGCCTGCCTTGTTTTAAGGGAACAAAATCCAATCTAGAAAATCTGTCAAGGGCGTTTTGCCGTTTGAACATGCAGTAGCCAAGCAACCACCTCTCATTTGGCTATTTTCATATTTCAAATTGATGCAGCATTCAATGTGATGAACTAAAGAGCTGTTGAAGAAATATGGGGAGGGGTAAGTTTCTCCCTGAAATATTTTAAATACCTGCCATATAGGCAATGTCCTGGGCAAAGTTATGGAGCTTGCTCTTCAAGTATGCTATCAGACATACTCAGCAGTTCTTTGAAACTGGTACAGTGTGACTGAATTCCTGTTTGATCAACTAGAAGGTGGAATGACAACTGAAATTCAAATAAATCTTGTGTTGGAAAGATTGAAAGATGCTATTTTACTCTGTCAGTAGTGAAAATGAAGAAATAACAAACCTTCAATACCTTGGTAATGAACGCTAAGAAGAGATGATAAACAGTGTTTTCAGGAAAGAGGTACAAAAGAGACTATAGATTTTTCCCAAAGTGCCACCTCTTCAACTTTTGAGGATTAACTCTGATGTTTTTATTGATACAGCTCATTTGTCTGTACATGGGCTTAAACATAGTAGCATGCCATGCAGTCAGACAAAATCTATCATGCAGCTTAAGTACCCTTGCATTTCCAGCTTTCCAAATACATTTTTCCCCAGGATAACTTTGCAATGGCATTTTTGTCACTTTGAAACACTACGGATACACTTTTCTGTTTCTTTGCGGTGTTCTCTCAAGTTCTGTTAAATAGTTTTGTAGAAGCAGTACACATTCTAGATGAAGAGTATGGTGAAATTCTTCACAAAACCAAACTTGCCTTTGCCAGTGATTCTAAAAATATTTTTCCTGTGATAATTCTCTCTAAACACTAAAACAAAAATTCTGGATATTTGGTATCAAAAATGAATGCTAAAAAAAGGAATATATTAAGGCCTATTAGGAAGCACTTTTTCATGATCTGCAGAGCTCAAACAGTTAAGGAGTCCAAAATGTGTTCCTTCAGACTGAAAATAATTTACCCAATGATTGCAACTGAACAGTGGAATTACATAGATGTCACTAATGGGAAAACTGGAAACAGTGCTGTGTTTCTTCTCTCAGAAACAACCACAGGCTAGGTTTTACAGACAAAATACATTTATTCTGTGACATATAAAGAAATAAATGATTGCTAATGATTTGGTTAGTAACTTTCCATTTTTTACTAAAACAAACTGAGATTTTATGGAGGAGAAATCCTTTTTAATAAAATTGTATATTAGTACTGGTGGTGTTGTTCCTGAGCTTTCATTAAAAGATGGACACTGATGTTTTGCTGTTGGTCTCTGGAAGGTATGTTTTGTTTGAGAAGCATTTACATAACTTTTATCAGATGTGAATTGATTTGTATGTAGGGGAAGGCTGGTCCAAAATGAATGCATCAGTGTAGCAAATACGCTTCTGACTATTCGTGTTGTTTCTGAAGTGTTTGTAATATAGCTGGGATTGGAGCTGAATGCTTAAATGGTACTCTGTGAAGGGAAGTGAAGTGACAGTGTACCGTAGGTGAGCACCTCAGGTATCTACAATGCTGGAAGTCAGTACTTGTGTGGTTGCACATGTGCGCACATGCATATGCTTCCCTAAAATATGGAAAAGTGGCACTGCACCTATAAGAACTACTTCTTGTCCTAGAACCTGAGCCCTCCTGATCTAACTTCTACTCCTTCCCTTCCCACCTCCATCCAGTAACAGCTTCTTTAGACTTCTGGTTTCACTAAGTTCAAACCCATATGCAGTATTTGAATAGCTTTTGCCATAGTTAGAGCCCTGTTTTGACCTAAGTTGCTTTCTGTAACCTCAAACATTATTACTTGTCATCCCGAAGTACAATGAAACATGATGAACAGGAAGGATGCATTTTGGCTGTAGAATTACGTTGTGTAAATTCCTGGGTTTTTTTTTTTGAAACTGCACCTAACGCTATTTTAAGGTGGGCAATCTAACTGTGTTTAGCAAATTCACTTGCAAATACCTGAAATTAAAGCTTTAATTTATGGAAGAAAAGAAATGATCCTGAGTTCTGAACAATAACAGTATAGTATCATCAACTCCTTATCTTGCCTTACACAGCCTCTCTCCTGAGGGGAGATACTGTGTTATAACTGGTTTGTAATTGTGCACATTGCTGCTGCTTCTTCCTACTTCTCAGTGAAGATTCTCTGGAGCTGCCTTCTCAGGACAGGCACTAATTTTTCATTGGATCTGTAAGGGCTTTAACTGTTGTAGAGATGTCTTGAAGTTGGACCACTTAATCAAAAGATACAGGAGAGAGGGAGGAAATGAATGGTGATCATACAAGCTGCTTCCATAGGAAAAAAACCCTGATCAAAATAATTAAGTCTTGGTGATAATGTTGTGCAGTAGGCTTTGTTTATTTGCTACTAGAATTGCATTTGTACGTGCCTCTTCAAGAGAGGAGCAGTCATTGCCTGAGTCCCTCTGGATGGGATAGAAATTATTTGTCAGTAGAAGGGTAGTGTTTTCTGCATATCTAGCTGATGTAGTGTAACTGCTATTTTTAAATGAGCTTTGAGAAGCGTGTTAAGCTTTACAGGTTCTTTCATCTTAAAAATCACTCTTCTGTAGATTCTCTTTTTGGTTTTGCTTTGTTGGTTGATATTTGCAAAATGCTTCTCTTTCTTTTACTGATGTTTGTTTTTTTTTTTCCTCCACTGTTATTTTTTTTTTCTCTCTACCATTTCTGTGGTTTACCTAACTCTTGCCATCTCTCTTCTCTCCACTCAACAGACCTTACTAGGATGATTGCCTGTTGGCTTGGCTACGCCACATGTTATTGCAACCCTAGTTAGTACTTGAAACAACTTGAAGCAGTTCCACAAAATGAAAAGAACTTACAACAGTGGGTGCTGGTTCAGAGTGCACAAAGGTGCTGTTTTACCAATATATGTAGTAGTGGTTTCCAAAAGAATGGTTAGGAAAATATTATGGCTTTCATTTTAGTTGCAGTCTACATATATGAAGTAGCATGGAGCTTTGCTCAGTCACTTCACAGAATCACAGAACCATCAAAATTGGAAGGGACCTCTAGAGATCATCTAGTCCAAGTCCCCCGCTAAAGCAGGATCTCCTAAAGCACATTATTCAGGACTGCATCCAGGCAGGTCTTAAATATTGCCAGAGATGGAGACTCCACAACCTCCGTGGGCAGCCTGTTCCAGTGCTGTCGCCCTCATTAGTGAAGAAATTTTTTCTCATATTTAAATGGAACTTCCCATGTTCCAGCTTATGCCCATTGCCCCTCATCCCGTCACTGGAACTACTGAAAAGAGTCTGGCTCCATTTTCCTTGCACCCACCCTTGAGATACTTACAGGCATTAATAAGGTCTCCCCTTAGTCTTCTCTTCTCCAGACTAAAGAGTCCCAGCTCTCTAAGCCTTTCCTCATCAAAGAGATGTTAAAATGCCTCAGTCACCACTGTTGCCCTCCACTGGACTCTCTCTAGTAGTTCCCTGTCTCTCTTGAACTGGGAAGCCCAGAACTGGATGCAGTATGTTTTGGGCCTAGGTGTGGCTGGGCTGAGCTCCATGTTCTTCCATACTGGAGAGCAGCTGGTGTTACACACATCCACTTGGCCCTCTATTTATACCTTTCAAGGTTGTTACCAGCACAGAGTCTGCTAGGCCTTTTTCCGTCTCATGGGAACCTTTACTACAGGCCAAGACGTGCAAAATGAGAGACAAAAAGCAGCTGAATCATAAAAGGGAACTGAGGCAGGTATATTGAGAGATGGAGTGCCCTCCTACAATCACCTAAGGCAGGTCATAAAGAAATATGTCCAGACATGTCTTAAAAGTCTCCAGAGAAGGAGATTCCACAACCTCTCTGGACAGCCTGTTCCAGTGCTCTGTCATCCTCAAAGTTAAGAAGTTTTTCCACACACTGAGGTGGAACTTATTGTTTTCCACCTGAAAAGAGATTGGCCCCTTCTTCTTGACACCCACCCATCAATAAGATCCCTTCTCAGTCTTTTCTTCTTCAAACTGAACAGCCCCAGCTCTCTCAGCCTTTCCTTGTAAGAGAGATGTTCTAGTCCTTAATCATCCTTATAGCCCTCTGTTGGAGTCTCTCCAGTGTATCCCTGTCCCTCTTAAACTGGGGAGCCTAGAACTGGACACCGTGTTCCAGATGTGGCCTCTCCAGAGCAGAGTAGAGGCAGAGGATGATCTGGTAACACTTCTTATGCAAGCCTTTGCCTTCCTGGCAACAAGGGCACATGCTGGCTGATGGATAATTTGCTACCTACCAGGACTCCAAGGTCCTTCTCTACAAAGCTGCTTTCTAGCAGGTCAAATCCTAATCTGTACTGTTGCGTGGTGTTGTTCCTTCCCAGGTACATGATTCTATACTTACTCTTGTTGAACTTCATTAGGTTCATCTTTGGCCAGCCTGTCTAGGTTTCACTGAATGGCCATACAGCCGTCTGGTGAATCAGCCTATCCTCCCAGTTTTGTATCATCAGCAAACTTGCTGAGCACACACTGTCCCCTCATCCAGGTCATCAATGAAGATGTTGAACAGGACTGGAGCCAATACTGACGCCTGGGGAACTCCGCTTGTTACGGGTCTCCAGCTGGACTCTGCACCATTGATCACCACCCTCTGGGCTCTGTTGTTTAGCCAGTTCTTAATCCATCTCACTGTCCACTCTTCCACCCCACTTCCTGGGCTTGCTCATGAGGATGTTATGGGACATAGTGTCAAAAGTCTTGCTATCAGATGAGTCAAACATAATTTCCCTGTGATGAATCCATTCTGACTACTCCTGATAACCTTCTCTTCTTCCGTGTGGTTAGAGATGACCTTCATGTTCCATCATCTTTCCAGGGATGGAGGTGAGGCTGACTGGTCTGTAGTTTCCTGGATCATCCTTCTTGCCCTTTTTGAAGACTGGAGTGACACTGGCTTTCCTCCAGTCCTCAGGCACCTCTCCTGTTTGCCATGATCGTTCAAAAATGGAGAGTGGTAGAGCAACAATAATCGGCCAGCTCTCTCAGCACTCGTCAGTGCATCCTATTGAGGCCCATGGATTTGTGCATGTTCAATTTGCCCAGATTGCTCTAACACAATCCTCATTGACCAGTGGAGGGTCTTCCTTTCTCCAGGAAGAGGTAGCTTCTGTTCCAGTTTTCTAGCAGTCTGCTTTTTGTAACTGGCTGGAATTGGCAGCCTAGCACTACTTTTATCCATGAGCTCATGTTCAATACTGTGGGGTTTTCATGGAACTAAAAAAGGAAAAAACTGTATATTGGAGCTAGGAACACTCACTGTAATGTTAAAGAAGTCTGAATCTTGTAGGGTAGACCTGGATACTGTTTTAACGTAATTGAATAGTTAACCTTTCTGAGGTTATCCTTGATATGCTAGAATGTTGTGCTGTGTTCCCCCTCACCCCATTAACACAGACTTCAATTTTATTAGGATTGGTTCTAATTAAATTATTATATTTATTTTAAGTTACATTTATTATGATTAGGGTGTTATTAGCATTAGGCTATGACTATGTGAAAATATGTGAATGGCAGATCTCCTGCCCTCTACATGTTTAAATTTCTCAGGGTGGAGTCTTGTATGTTTTCCATTCTAGCCTTGAACTAGCTTGCTAGTTCTTTGTAGAACTAGCCTTGGCTGCAGTACCTTTTTAGCCATTATGGATACTGAATGGGTGCACCTGGTGTTGAAGTCCCTGTCTGCTTTAACAGTCTGAAAGTCTGAAAAAAAAAAAATAAAAAATTGCTATCCCTAAACTGTAGGTTGTATACAGGCAGGAATAATTTGCTTGCAAAATTATGTGGAGTTGTGCTCAGATACATCCTAGTCTATGTGTGCAATTTTTAAATTACGCTGCCATAGAACTGTTGTCACAGCTCATGTTTTGTTTGTGCATTTAAGCATTCCTTTATTGTGTTACATACAGGTTTTTCTCTTTTTTTCAGTGTGCAAGGATCCACCCTACAAAGTTGAAGAATCTGGGTATGCTGGATTCATATTACCAATTGAGGTTTACTTCAAAAACAAGGTATAGAATCACATACTTTTCATTAAAGAACCCAAATCACGTGGAAGTCAGGGTTTTTTTAAATATTCCTGGTTTAATTCATAAACTCAGTTTAAATTAGGCTCTTTGTCAGTGCTGTTCCTCAGTTCAAAGTCACTAACTTTTAAAAAGGCATAATTGTATTTAGTAGATAACTCTGAAATTAGAATCACTTTATAAAATAAACAACTTGAATATAATTATTCAGGAGAATTACTAGTCCTACTCGCAAGTAGACAGACTTTAGATAATGCTTAAGGGAATTCAAGCGCCTCTTCAACTTCAAGAAAGGAAACTGATATTGATTATGTTGATTTAATAATAAACTCATTCTATTTTAGTATCACCATTATTTTTAATTTGTTCAGGTTTTAATCTTTCAAAACAGCATTTTTTTTTTCTTAATCCTGCATACTTAGTCTGAAAAAACATTCTTTAGTCTGCATGTGAACCTTGATTCTACTCAACATTACCAGGGGCACACTTCAAAGACAAACCCACTGCCATTCTACAAAGCTTGCATTATAGTACCATCTCAAATTCTGAGTCTAAGTAAATACTGCACTTACTGTGGGTCTTTCAGGTAGCAAAACCAGAGATTTCCTTTAATCTACCTAACAGGGATTGTATTATTAATAACTCATGGAGATTAAAAGGCTGGATTTGGGTGGAATTGAAGAGCAAAAAGTTTGTATGGCTTAATGTACACTACCTTAAAAATGGCAATATTTTAGGTTCTTTTTATGTCATCTGCCTCAGTGGAGCTGATACATCTCGCATGCACTTACATTATACCCATGTGTTTGTTTTCTATTACCAAGATGTAGTTTAACATAATTATTTCAATCAAATCCGTGTTACATCTTTAATGTGTTGAATGCTTGGTGAAAAAATAAAACTGAAAGAAGACAGAAATGCATAGTAAAAGACTTTTGCTGGAATCCTTGCCACTTAAAATTTGTGTTAGAGTACAACTTTGTTAGCTGTGTATGCCTTCCAGCAGTTATTCCAGTATTCTTTTGTATTGTGCAGAAAACTCTGTCAAGGTGTGAGGTTTGGATAATTCTACTCAGGCACTGTACATTGTAGCTTTCAAGCAGATAATTCTGAAATGTTCCCTGTATCAATCTGTGAAGAGCAGGGCTTAGTCTGCCCTCTTTGCTGTTGGAAAAGGAAACAAAATTAGCTCAGTGAGTTGACTGACTCTTCCGGTGTGCTTTGTAGCTCTGTCTTGGTTAGAGAAACAGTTTTGATGCATTCAGGAAATGTGATTATAAGGAACCCATTCTCTTTTAACTCCTCTGTTAAAAAAATCACCCCAAAACTGGGCAGACAAAAGTCAGAAGACAGTGGGTCAATCGTTGAAGCATCTCTACAGCAAGCTTCCTGCCCGACATTTCTTTTTTTGTTTTCCACTCAGACTTTTGGCTGCCTTTGCTGACTATGGAGACCTGCAAGTCTCAGGAGTTCTCCAGCAGGAGCTGTGGCTTAGACTGAGATCAAGAGGGCAGCAGTGATTACAACTCACCTCACCCTCAAGCAGCATGTGGAATTAGGAAGTTTTCAAACATCCCTCACCCCTGTTTTGGTGTCATGGAATACCAGCAGCATTTGGACTGTGAGTCAGCTAGCTCTTCACACAGCTTCACACCCCTGCCCTGGGGTTGGTACAATACAAAGGAAAAGTGAGACAAAAGTTGAGCTGGCATTCCTGAGGCAAATTAATGCTTTCTCCTGGCTCAGCTACTCTTCCTCCCCTAAGCCACTTCACAGGTAATCCAGTGCAGAAAAAAAGGAGATAGACAGAAGGAGGAAGAGGAGAGAGACCATCATCACTTATTCAAAAGGTAGACAACTTTTCAATTTCTGGTTCAGAAAGTGCCCTAATGAACAGAGAAGGCAGGGGGTACAGGAAACCACCTGGACCATGGAGAATTACAAGATGCCTGTTCCCAGGACTAAGCAGAAATGGGTAGAACATTTAATAGGCATTTCACCCTGATGTTAAATATGCCAAGTGTTAAAGAATTAGGGAAATCAAGCCCTCTCCCAAATTCAGCAGCAGCAGGCTATAGTTGTTAGGCAAAGTCCTTAAAAAATGCTTTTAGAGCAAAAGTCTCTTGCTCTGGAACATACAGTCAATTTAAGATAAAGCTCATAAAATGCATTATGTTCTGCCTTCACTATCATGCCATTTTTAAATAATAGCAGTGGTACTGGGAATCCTTTGACAGTAAAGTCAGCTTTGAAGTCACTGGTTATGTTAATCTGTCTTTTCATGGAGTTATTTGAAGACTCTGTTTATTATTTTTTTTTAGCTGCTTTTATGGCCAAGCGACTGGTACCAACTAATCAGCTGTAGCAAATCACAGTTTTCTAACCAGACTGGGATTAAATCACTTGAGTTTTCTTTCTGCAAGAAATCATATGTTAATCTTTCTAAGAATAACAAGTATCTTCAACCGTGGTTGCCTCTGAAAATGGTCCATCAAGAAAATAATTCATCTAAGGGTACTGCTCTCTTGTGTGTTCAGAAACAGACTACTGCAGGCCTTTTATTTCAAATACCTTCCGTTGTCTCTGCTCCTAAGTCTAGAGATAGAACAATGAGGATGTCCCTTGGCTGTGTTGAAGCATGATTTAACTTTTAGAATAACTGAGATTTCTAGGCTGTTCTTCATATCCTTGAGATTCAGAATAAAAACTAAAGGTTTTTTTTAGTGTGAATTTTTAAAATGTGTCACTGAACAGAGCACATGTTCTGGTTTTGGTTTGGTTACATGCAGTGTTGGGTATGTTGCCAAGATTTTGCTGTATTTCTTGCTCCTCGTCTCTCATGATTGCCTTTTTGCTAAACCTTTTCCTGAATTTGACCTTTTACTTGTTCTCTGCTCTAAGACTGACATTAGTTTTGTGGCTTCTCTTGCACCTTTGGAAGAACTACTTAATGCCTTTAAAAGAGCATGTGACTTAGCTTCTAGAAGGGACTGCATAAATGCATAACACAAAACATACTAAGGATCTTTTCTCTGGTGTTTTGAAGTGAGTTCTATTCAATGCCACTAGGGTTGTTTTTCAGTGGAAACTTTCTCAGGACATCAGAGCACTGATGATTTCTTCCAAGATAAATTTGCCTTTTCTTTCTCTCCATATTGGTACAGGGAACATTCAGTTTCATTTTCTTCACTGCAGTGGCACAGAATTTTAATCACTTAGAAGCTGTTGTGGAACACTTGAAATATAGCTGGCCGTACTTGTTCAAGGCAATGAAGTTTCATTAATAAATGAGCAGATCCCATACATAGGAGATCAAATATGATTGGCTGCAGCATTTCCATTCTTACCCCTTTCTACAGTTCATGAAAAAACTAAGTGTTTGGCTTCAGTGGGAAAATTTGCATTTAAAACTTACTGCAGTGTCTGGAAGTACTGTCTAGGGCTCAGAAGTGTGATTGTGTTGGTGGCTGAGTTATCCTGTGTCAGCTGAATCATGATACTTGCCTATGTGTGTGTCTGTAGCCTACGCCTAACATAACACGTTCAATTAAGCCATGTCAAGTTCATGCATTTTGTCATGTGTTCTCATGAGCTGCTAGGTGGTTCACTGATTCACTGTAGCTCAGCGGATGCCTGGTAAATTCCACCATGTGTGTAAGAACTCAGAGAATGGTTAAAAGTGACATAATTATAATTTTAATTGACAGCCTTATGTAGCCCTTGTTTTTGTCTTAGTTAGTTTTGGTCCTAGATGTTTCAGTCTGGTTATTTTTAACCCTCAGGAAGAACCCAAGAAAGTTCGATTTGACTATGACTTATTCCTGCACCTTGAAGGCCACCCACCTGTAAATCACCTCCGCTGTGAAAAACTCACATTCAACAACCCAACAGAGGAATTCAGAAGAAAGCTGCTAAAGGCAGGAGGGGTGAGTCCTGCACTCGTGTCAAAAGCCATCACAATAAAGATGTTGATGCTTATTGCTGATGCTTGAATAATAGAATAAAGACTGACCTGACAGGGAAACGAAATGAAGTGTTTTTGTGATTAACTTCATGTAAGAGCTCAGTGCTTGTTGTCTTTAAGTGGAATGGGTGAGCAAATGAGTGTATGCCTGTCTTACATACATGATTAGGTATCTGTCTCCAAAACCAAGCAATTCATGTTTACTTCTGCAAAAGCAGAACTTAGACCTAATCCATGAAGCATTGTTTGCTTGACTTTCCAGAGATGAAGTACCGCCAAGCTACTGTGATGGGAGGAAGTAATAAGAAAATGTATCTCATTTAAAGAGAAATTGTTCTATATTAAGCAGAATAAATTAAGTAGTTATAAGGCAGAACAAGTTAGAAAATGTAAGTATAAATATACCTACCTAAATTTGTATAATAAGCTACACAGTCTGATCCAGAAAATTTACCAAGACTTCTATCTAATTGATAAGAAAAAGCCCAAAGGAAGTTTGCCCACTTGGAGGGACAGCCAAACCTTTAAATTTACATTTTGTCTGTTAGTGGAAACCATTCTGCTGTGTTTCGTACAATGCCAGAATCATTCAGGCTGGCAGGGACCACCAGCCCCACTGTCTCAGTAGCCGCCCCTCACCTCCCACCATTTTGTTGGTGGCATTTCTGTGTTGGGGACCCAAGTTGGAGGCAGTACCTAGGTGGGGTCTGACAAGCACCGAGCAGAGAGTACAGTCCTTGCCCTCCCCTGGCTTTCGGAGCTGTCACCTGCTCATGAGACTCTAGGCACTGCTTGTCCTTTTGCTGCCTAGGCATGTGGGTGGCCATGGCTCAAGTTGCTGCCCTGCAATGCCCAGGGCCAGCCCCCAGAGCTGTTTCCCAGCCCTAGTCTTATGGCTGCAGTGCTATGCCTCGCTGGGACAGGGCTTGGCATTTGCCATTTGTCCTTTTGTATTACATGAGGCTGCTGTTAACACACCCCTTCAGACTGTCTGGGTCCCTCCTGTTGGCAGCCCTGCTCCTGAGTGTTACCCTTCTGGAGAAGAGAACTGCTACAGCTGTAGTTATATTGAAATAGAAGCATGGGCTGTGTTTTATGTTTGTGTTTATTAGGTGCAAGAGGGTATCCCTGTCTGGAGGATGTATTGGCTCTTTAGTATGTTTGCAAGTAAAACATCAAGACTGCATTCTGGAAAACTTAATGAGCTACTGCTTTAATATTAATTGTATCAGGTTAGTTGGAAATGGACAAGTTTTACCCCCAAGTGTGAACATCTAAATCATAAAAGGACTTTGTGGGTGGTGAGGCTGGTTAGAAAGGGAAAATAGGAAGCATCCTTTTTATTTCCCATTTTCTGTGCTTTCTAATTTTATGTTTCTTGAGTTAACAAAAGCAAAAATGTTGCCTCATCGTAAACAATTAAATGTTGGGTGTTTTGATCAAATTCTGTCCCTAAATTTATCAGCCCGGTCATTCTTTAAATGTGTTGCCTCATTGTCTTTTGGAGGCTGCAAGCTCCTTGCCTTTTTTTTATTCTCAGTTTTCCCAATTTCCTTCCAAGAAATGGGTCCCTGTTTTTTTGTTTTGTTTTCTTTTTTGCTTTGTTTTGGGATTTTTTTTGTTTGCTTTTAAGCTACTGATGTTTTGTGCTTCCCTTTCTAGTCTTACTGATGCAGGAGTTTGGCAGAGATGATGTAATAGCATTCCATCTGTCAAGGGCTTACATCTCCCAGTATTGAAAGGCCTGTTACACTATTAAGAAATGCTGTACACAAGATTTTCTTTGACCACAGTAGAAACCCAGGAAAGCTGGTGTTGCTTTAAAGTGTAAGTAGAATAGGTAACTGAGTGAATTAGGGTTGTTCAGCCTGAAGAAAGGACTCTGGAAATACCTTATGGTGCCCTTCCAGTACCTGAAAGGGGCCTAGAAGAAGACTGGGGAAGACCTGTTCACCAGGGTACATAACAACAGGACAAGGAGTAATGGTTTCAAGCTAGGGAAGGGTAGATTTAGGTTGGGAAGAAGTTCTTTGATATGAGGGTGGTCGATCACTGGAACAGGTTGCCTAGAGAGGTTTTGGAGGCCCCATCCCTGGAGCTATTCAAGGTCAGGCTTGATGGGCTCTGAGCAATCTTGTCTAATGTGAGATGTCCCTGCTTATTGTAGGGGGGTTGGACTAGGTGACCTTTAGAGGTCCCTTCCAACCTAAGACATTCTGTGAATTCATGAAACATAACTCACTTTTAACTTCCATGCTATAGGCTGAGAAAAGCATCTACAGGATAATGAAATACAAGATGTGTTTTGCACTGAAAATTAAAAAAAAAAAAAATTCTAGCTTGTGCTTGTCTTCAATAAAAAGTAGAAATAACAAATCAGTACATTTTCTTGACAGGCAACAATTGAGGCAAAATGAAGTTTGTGTCCTTGGAATGAATGAGGTGCCCTACTAATGTAGAAAGCTTTAAGAAAACCACTTTAAAATGGCACCCTTTTGATTACATGCTTTGAAACAATGGTGTAAATTGCTTGATTTCTATGCACCTCGAAAGACAGATCTCTCATTAGTTGTTTGGCTTTCTTTCAGCAAAAGTCATGGAATGTGCTGTTCCACTGGTGTAAACTACTAATCAAGATTCTTTATTTTTCAGTTCCATAAACATTTGTATATTACAAATCGCATGTCCTTCTGAAGGCAAAAGTGCAGCCTCGCCTGGCACCTACATGCTGCCATATTGAGTATAGGTTTGCCTATGTGCTTGTCTCTTGCAGATTCCTTTAATTACTATTGGGATGCCCATGACTTCCTTTTTCCCTCACATACATCTTGTGGCATCCCAAATGCAAGCTGGTCAGGGACACTTGCTACAGCCAGTGTTCTTTTGTCTTTTAGGCTAAAAACCTATAGTTTTTATTGTTTGAAAATTAAGTGCTAGCAGTCTCAGCGCATTCCCATTATTACCCTTCACCATATGTATCCCATCTTTCACATGCCCAAAACTCTGAGTCATTATCCTGCAGTTCACTAGGAGAGAGTAGGAGTTACATTTGAATATTCTGAATAATTAAATGAGTGAGAACACAACTGTAGCACAGCTTTGCAGTGCTACTGTGGCCACTTCAGTTAAGGCAAACAGGACATTTGGGGTGGTACCACACAAGCACATTACCTCTGTGGAATATTTCTATCTTAGCATTTTATTTGATGTCACCAGGATTGAAGCATAAATGTGCAGTCAGTCATTGTTAGTAGGAGGTCACCAATTTACTAATTTCTCTTCTAATCTGAGAATTATTTTTTTCAGTCCTTAAAAGAAGGATTTGATTTGGCTACAGGGATTTTATTTCTGTAGTCACTATGTTAAATAGAGATCTTTTAGTTCGATCTTGCAATGGCGTATCCAATTTGGAAAGCTCTTTTTGACAAAGTTTTCCACCATATTTTCTACACTGAGCTTACCCCAGCTCCCTGAAAAGATGTAGGTATGTTCAAGTTGATCTCTACCACTTACTATTTTCGGTTGACCTTGTTCTCATAAATGTCAGAAGAAATGTTTACAGAAGTAGTACAATATTTTCAAGATTACACTAGGCAAATTCAGTCAAATCATTCCATGTACTTGTTGATGTACCCTCTCTACATAAATATTCTAAATAACATTTCTTTTTGTAAGTTCGCTGTGGAAGTGATACAACTGAGAATTTTTTACACCACTTAATCAGTGTTTCACCTAATGATATGAAGCTAGTATGTATAGAGACATGACTCACATGAATTAACAGTGTATAGCATAATGCCCAAAGACAATTTCTATGCCAGCGATGACTTTTAGTTAATCCATTTCTTACCAAGCAAATTGTCAAGCTACTGATAGTGACAGAACTGTATAAATGTAGTCTTTTACATGGCTCATCCTCTAGACACAGCACAAGATGATTCTTGAGTAGGTACAGTACAATTGGAGTTTTCATCAAGTAAACCCCAGTAAGCATTGATCCTTACATGGTTGATTTATTCCTAGGTTTGTCAGTTACCTTTTCTGATTAATTTCAGCTTCCAAGCATAAAAGAGTCTGAGGGGGAAGAGGTGGCACTGTGATTCCTCTAAATGGGTATGGAAAGGTGGGTGACACTGACTGGGAAAGCATAGTAATTAAAAACTAATATTCAAATTTTAAGTAAATTTTGAATGTTGAATCCCACTGAAACTATTCAGAAATAGGGTATGACTCCATTGTTGTATTTTATATTGTCAGAAGTGCTGATTCTGTTGCTTTTTTGGCTTGCAAGTTTTTGAATTTCAAGAAAGAATTGAAGATTATACCTAATCTGCTTATTGAGCAAATAGAAATAAATTAGTTTTGAAGATGCTTAGTGACAGCTACCTAACAGTTAAATTGATTTTTGCCTTTGGAAACATAGACTTGGTCAGGTATCACATGTTTGAATATGGTATAATGAGTAACTTTATTTTGATTCTTGCAGGAAAAAGTAGTGAAAATATTTTCAGTCCATGTTAACAGCAATTTAATATAGCCTTCTTTCTCATACCTGCAAATATATAAATAAAAATGTTTGGACTGTGTAATGCTTCCACCTTTTGGAAGGAAATTCAAAATGAGTTGGTTAATCCAAAAGTATATATATATGGACAATATATAGTAGTTGAATTTTCTTGCATAAAGGGAAAAGCCACGTAGATGCCCCTTAGAGAACAGTTACTTTTATGAACAAATATAGTAAAATTCATAACGTAGTTACAAATGCACATAGCTATTAATAATACAGTTTGAGGTTTCACATCTAGAGGATGCAAGGAATAGGTCACTTACAGAGTAGTAATGGTTATTTTTAGCAACAGTGCTCTTCTTTTTGTCTGCTTTCTGTAAAATTAATTTGGAAATACAAGCAGCTCTGCTTCTGTAGCAAGCTAAGTCCTTCCTTGAAGACAGGTGACGAGTTGATGAGTAAAGAGAGAGAATCACTCTAAGGGGTACAATTTTTATAAAACAATATCAAGGTAAAAATTCAGATTTTGCCAAAAACCATTGCATTCTGGTTTCTGAGTTTTTTTCAAATCCTTGTGGTTTTACTATTTAACATCTGAGAAATCTCGTTTCATAGGCTTCAAGATGCCTATATAATTTCTGTTCTAAAACCTCAGTTCCTAATCCATATTACAAAGATGAAATATTGGAGATTTTCCTCCTTTCTCCATCCTCCCTCTTTTCTTGCAATTCCTCTGTGTCAGTTGGAATAGTTGCCTTCTACCCAGAGTCAGCCTTAGGTATAATGCTGCCCAGGGGAAGAAATTGTCTTTAATCTTGTCCTGTTTGTAATTAAGTAGCTGAATTTTCTTAAACTGTATATTACTTCACAAGCAAATTACTTGAAAGAATTCTAAAAAGTTTTCTTTGTGATTTTTCTAGGTTTAAATAGGAATAATTATCGTTTAGGACTACTGAATTTTTGTTATACTTAGTGCTTTCAGTGGTGACTGACCTTGATCTTCACTGTAAAATGACATGGGATGCAGCAGTCCAGGATCAAAGTCCATTTATTTGCTACTGCTGCATAATTCATGTGCAGGGCTGAAAAAATATTGTGGTAATGGTTCATTTTGCATGGAGTTTCAACAGGTACCTTGTAGCTGGTACTGAAGGTTCTATTTGAGTTTTTCTGCAGCTCGTTGTGGGGAAGCTCACCAACCTTTTCTGAGGAGGCTGCTGTATGGAATTGTTTGTTGATTATGAGCTCAGTAAATGAAACTATGACGGGTAGCTTGGTATGGATCTGTTTGGGGCGAGATTATTCCCTCTTAATTGGTGGCCTCCTTTCACTCAGAAAAATGAGTAGGGGACAGACAACAGCTTGTTGCTTTATTCCCCTGCAGAATCTCTAATGTGCCTTCATAAGGAGATTGTGTTGATCTGGAGCAACTGTGAAAGCTCATGCAGTTTCTAATTGTGTACGTATCCAGGTGGGGTGGTAGATCTATGACCCCTGCACATTGGTGGTTGCACAATTGGCAGTAAGAGAACACCAGCTTCCATGGAACATTCTGAAGCTGTTGGTCATGCTTTCTGTACTGGGATCCAAAACCCTCAGTTTTGTGTCTTGGAAATGGGTGGTTTTTGTTGGGTGTCTGGGTAGTCTAAGCTGTCAAATGTGTGTTGGTTAGTAAGTGCTGTCTTGAACACACCAGTTTTCTGTCAGCATTCTGAATCAGTTGTTAGTTATATACAGGTATTACAATTTCATAATTTTTCCCAAATTGCTGGAAAAGGGGCAGTTGCAAAAGGTTCCTGATTATAATTGGTGGTGTAGAGCCATTGTTCCCCGATACCTTCTTTTGTTCAGCAGTGCATGGAACTACATAAATTAAGTGCATACCAGTTTTTTTGTTCCATAGTACTCAGTTTTCTTCACCAGCAAATTGCAATGCCTTTAGAAGGCGTCAATAACTTGGGTCTTAGGGAGACTGGTCACTTCAGTTAGGTCAAGTGGGTAGGATAAGTCCTACCCAACAATGTGACTGCTAATAGATTTTGTCAACCACTGCGTGGGTGGTTTTTTCGGGAAATAAATTTTGTCTTTGCCCTTGACCAGTGCTGTCTTTTCTTTAAAGCAACAGGGAGATAAAGGTTTTAAGTACAAGCTCAACAGCTGCAGTATAGTGAGTGCGGGTTTGGTGAACTAGAGGCAAGATACCGCTACCAGCAGATCAATTTGAATGCTTGCATGCATAAGACTTTATTGGCATAAATGATGAAAGGAGAAAAACCATCCTCTGGGAGTGGACTGCTGAGAAAGGGGAGGTGGGGGGCCAGGGTAGAGAAAAAAAGCTGTCCTATGTATCTGTCTGTAACAGCAATTAAAGTAAAAAGTAGCTTGCGTAAACTTGTTCTTCTGACCTGTGGTAGGAGTTGTTTACCATAGTAAGTAATACCAGCATATGATATTCATGTGCTCCAATATGATTCAGTCTTATATTGCTTTCAGAATTTTTTCTTAGATACATTGTTAAGAGTAGATCTTGTTAAATCTTATTTTAATGTTACTATCTTATCTCTGTGTTGAGCTAAAACTTGTATGGAACATCTTAGTAGTAGTGGTGTGGGAAACCTCCCAGTTACAATGTAAACCAGAGAAAAGCAATATTAAGAAAGATAGTTTTTTTTCTTGTCCAAGTTTAGTGATGTATGTAAGTAGCTGCCCACACTGATGCTCCAGTTTGCCTTTCACAGAGAAAATGAGATTGAGTGTGGCTCCTTCAAACCCAGAGGTGCATTATTAAAATAACTGTCCTCCCAAAACTGTCCATTAATTTCAATCTTTGGTGTCACTAGAACACATGTTTGTGTGGTGGAGCTTCTCCTGGACAGCAGTGGATATCTGAAATATAGTTATCTGGGTATCATCTGAGAACTTGCTGAGAGTTCACTCAATCTGACTGAATTGTTAATCAAGACATTAAACAGTTTTGGGCTAAGTATTGATCCTGGAGGTACGTGGTAGTCACTGGCCTCTAGCTGGACCTCACATAGCCAAAGAGAACCATTTCAGTTCAGCAGTCCAGACAGTTCGTCACTCATCTCATCATCCATGTATCTAATACACATTTCATAGATCTGGCTGTAAGTTGGGCAGGATTGTTCTGAGTAAATCTATGCTGACTGCTCTCGGTCATGTTCTTGCCCATCCAAGTGGCTGGAAGTGGATTCCAGGAGGACATCTTCCAAAGGACTGAAGTGAGACTGATGGGACTCTTGTTCCTTGGACCTTTCTGCTTGAACTTGAGTGTGATGTTTGACTTTCTCTAGTCATCACAAACCTTTCCTGATTTAGGAAACCTTTCCTGATTTCCTGGTTTAGGTATCTGAGAAATGGAAAGGAAGAATTGGGAAGAAGAATTGTTACATGTGAAATCCCACCTCACAAAATGTTTGAAAATATCAGTAACTTTAAAAGATATATTTTTTTTTTTAGTGTTTGTTTGTTTGTTGTTTTTTTTTTAAGTTCTTGAATACATGAACTTGGGGTCAAGGAAGGAGAACAACTTTACTGCCTTATTGCTCCACCTTTGAATTCTAGCAGCAGTGTGCAAAGGTGATGCTCAGCTTTCAGGCTGATAAAAGTAATTTCTTACATAGACATGCCCCATAATATTTTCCAAGGTACCATATAGTCCTTTGAATTAAGTTAGCTGCAACAGGGTTTATTTAGACCAATGTTTAAATAAAATTATTTTTAAAAAAAAATTGAAATCCTGGAGAAGAAGCTGTAGGCATTAAATGCAGTATTGACTTGGAGACATAAAATGTGAAGTATACAAACCTACATCCTGGACATCCCAATTTTGCACTTCCCATTCCTCCTTTATTATGATGTGCAATGAGGTATGTGATGGGGTCAGTTTCTCCCCATCCCGAGTATCAAGAGAATATTTTGGTCATCTGAAAAGGCAAGGGTGACCACACAGGGCATCCATATAATCAGGTGTGACGTCTGCCGTGGGAACCTCTGGAAAGAGAGATACATTTCCTTGCAGATGCAGAGCTCTGCAACTTCTCTCCAGCTTTGCAGGGCTTTTCAGACAGCAGGTAAGCTGTCTGAGATTTAGGGTTTTGAAACTACAGATAAATTAATAGTTGTGCTAGGAAGCACAGTACGGTCTTCCTTCACTTTGCTTTAGTTGAAAGCAAAGTCTGCTGCATATATATGTTTATGGGGTATCAGCAGTTCACAGAATTTTTAAATGGGATGAACTTTCAAATATACTAGATTGTTCAGGACAAGAGAGTGAGTGCTAAGGATGTACATGCTGTGGCATGTAAGGAGCCATAATAAACCAGGCTATGCTGTTTTCTGAGGAGCTTGAGTTGTATTTGTGTGAAAATTGAAATATATTATTTCCTTATCAAATAGAGGATGGCAGTGTCATTTCGTTAAGCCATTCTCTGTTGAGAAGAAACACAGTTACAGTTTGTTCAAGTTCTGTTCTCCTATCAGTGTGATTCGTTAGTGCTTAGGCAGGTGAGGCTCACTTTATCTCTGTTGGTAATGTTTGACTGACGTGCTTTCCCTCTTGTGACAGATCATGGTAATGTCAGATGGCACATCATTCTCTTCAGGACTGAGCCTTCATCTCCCCAGCCTTCCCAGTAACTCCTTGCCTTTTTCTGAAGTGAAGAAGAAATCATCTCATGGGCCAAAGGTGAGATTTGTTTTGCTGGAAGTTAGTGCTTGCCCTGGAAATTAACTTCAGGAAAAAAAGGTATTTCTAGGTATTTTTGCAGTCTCTTTATATAGTCCAGTGATAATAGGTCTTGACATATCTTTGTTCTGAGCTTACTGTTCATCAGAGAAAAATAATGCAGAACAGGGATGATTGTAAGAATTAGGTGGCAATGAAAGTATGGTTTTTCTGGCTTTTGTAAATGCAGAATTGTTTTCCTCCTTTCCCAGAAGGAATTCTAATGGTCTGTTGTAGTATTAGTGGAGTCTGCTGATGGAAGTTTGATCTATAGAAGTGAAAGAATATGAGAAAATACTATAGTAATGGATCAATTTATTAAGTGTGTTTGAACACTTTTCCAGATAATTATGTGGAGTAAAATTTTAAGCTAGGTTCTTTAGGAATTTTGTTTACATTTCTGGGGTTAATTCTTTGCTACTGTTTGAAATATAGTGATGCATCATCAGCCTCCATGGCATAAAATTGAGCCCCCAACCTAGAAAATGGTGAAAGGTATAGTCCCATGAACCTTTTGAATTTGAAATGGACCTTTCCAAAACAGCAGATAGTTTCTTCAGTTAGAAAAAATGAATTAAAGATGTGGGAGAAGAAAGACTGTCTTGCCACTGAATCAAATAAAAATTGCAATGCAACAATTTGCTTTGTAAATAAAACAACATACATGCCTTTTCTTCATTCTTATAAATTGTTTAAGTTTTCATTTTCTTTCTTAGCATCTTGTCATTTTGACATATGTTAGTTAATCTTGCAGTGCATGTACTACAGTGGGCAATAACCATTGTTATCAATGACTTCCATGTTCTCCAGCTGTGCCAAATCTTGTAACTTGGAAGAACTGTCAGATAATGACCGATGGGCATGCTTAAGTGTGCCCATTGATAAGCATGTGTCACAACAGTAAATATACATAGTGAGGGGAGGGGGAATGAAAGTTCTTTGACATGTGTCTCTCTGGTTTGCATTGTACCTGAGTGCCTCACAATCTCTGATGCGGGTCTTGCAACATTTAAGGGATATATGGATGTATGATTATTTTAATTTTCCTAACGACAAGCTGAGATATATTGAATCTCAGGATTAGATTGAAGGTGCTTACTTTCAAATGGTAAAATGACTGATTAATGCCTAAAAGGAAGGCACCTAGCTACACCAGGTGCTGGAAGCAAGGTGCTGAAGATAACTGTCTGACTGGTGAGGCTATGATTCATCTCCATCTGCTTGGATACTGAAGATAAGTTACTTGGACACTTTGCCATCAATAATAGGGGCTCTTAGGAGGTTGGGTAGCATTGGAGTTCAGTTTCCAGTCACTTGCTCAGATTCGGCTGTAATGTTGATTAACCCATGTCTTCCATTGCATGCCATAGCAGCCATAGTGAGGGTTGGCCTAAGTAAGCAGCCCAAACACCTGCAAAAGGACTTCAGTGAGGTACAGACAGGATACCAAGTCCCACAGTCATGTGCCATGTAGTAACTGTAGACCATAAGTCGTGAATCTCCAGAGAAAGTTTTTTCGTAAGCAAACACTAACCTGGGATGTAATTTTCTGAGTTGTACTCACACAGTGAACTTTTGTCTGGTGTAGAAACATAGCAGACTTGGAGTGTGGTTGGGGTGATGCAGAGTGAAGTGAATGTTACGTGTTTGCTGCACTTACAAATGAGTGTTTGAAATCTTTTCGTTTTTGTGAAGCAACCCAGCCACTTGCAGTGAGTTTGACCCATAGCAGGAAGATATGGGAGTCAGTAGGAGGTTAGATGTACATCAGATCTCAAGATTGTCTTCAATAGCTGAAAAATCATTGCCTATTTTAAAATATAACATTTTAAAATAGGGATGTTCAGCAGCAATGCTGTCTCTTTGAAATAACTTTTTCCAACCTTGTATGCTGTTCACTGGAGATTTTACTGCTTGGAACAGATGTTACGTGAATATGCTGGCCCATGTGTGTGATTATTTGATTTTCCCCTTCCCCCATCAGTCTTTGGCTCCTGTACAATTTAAAATGCACACTATGGAGCAACTGTCCTTTTGTCTCCTAGAGAAAGAGTTGTAAATAGCTGTCTTGCTGAGTCTTATCAGCTGTTTTTGAGATATGGAAATACCAAATAACATTGGCTTTAGTATAACAAAAAAGTTTATTATTTTGTTTTGTTTTTCTAGTAAGTCCTAGATGGAGAGAACCCTTGGATTTTTATCTTTAGGATTTTTGTTTTGACTGAGGGACAAGATAGTTCCAGCCAATGTGTAAATAGATTTTTGGTTTTCTTATCCATAACCCCAACGATGAAACAACTGAAGTGTCCACATTTCATTTAGAGATGCCTCTAGAATAGTAGCTGTAGAAAGGTCTTGGTAGTTCTTGAGAGTATAAATAGTTTATAAGTGTGTGTGTTTGTGTTGTGTGTACCCCAGGTGCCTGTATAGGATGATTTGAGGGTTTTTCTGCTGCAGCAATAGCCCTTTGATGTGCTTGGCTTGTCTTTGGTTTGTTTTTTGTCTGTGAATACCGAAGTAAACTTTGAGGTCAGTCTTAAACTCTTAGTATGGAAAAACAGACCTAAGAATATTTGCTTACCTATTTGCCATTACAAAGCACCACAAAGACACTCTGGTTAAACAGGAACTGCAGTCAAGGCAGTAAAACTAGTGCAACAAAGCAGTGTTACTGATTTAGTATTAACTTAAAAAAACCCGCAACAATGCAAAATTGTCAGTTTTGCTTTCTGTCACATCCTCTTCTGAACTATGTATTAAAAATTACAGATACTTGTATTTCTGAAGATCTGTGATTTTGTATTTAATTTAATGGAGATGATGTTAACAAGCCCAGGTATTGTGAATCTAAAACAAAACTTTGGTCTTGGAAATACAGAGTACAGGCAGAAATGCATGAAACCTTACTTCATTAATTTTTTTTAGAATATAGAGATAGACACAGGCTAGCTACAGATGCTGTTGCTTTTAGATCAGTTTTACTACTGTGCCTGTGCAGTACTTACTTATGTAAGTACTATGTGCACAGAATAGAGAAACTGCTTGATTAGTTCTGTTGGGATGATTGTCTTTTGGAATGAGCTGTGGTGTCAGCTGCAGTGAAATGATGTTTACTTTATAAACAAAAATGCAAAAGCTCTTATTTCTCTTTATGACTGGTAAAAAAAATACTGTTCTATGCTTTCCCTTTTGGCTTTCTCTGTCAAACAAGTGAGCTTTGTAATTCTCCATCTGCTTCTATTTCTCCTGATGTCATTGGTTGTAATAGTTGGTGGGCTGGACAAACTGAAGTGTGGAAGTCTTTGTAAATGTGTGATACAGTAATAATCTGTAGGCTTTCAAAATGTTTTGTTCTTTTTCCTCTAATCAGTTAGTATTTTTATGAAATAATAAAACATTTGTATTCAACAGAAATCTGAATTTCCTTGAAGAAGTAATTCCTTTTAGAGGTCTTCCTCCTCTTTTCCTCTTAAGAGGAGCATGCATATTTGGGACTAATTCCAGTCCACTGGTTCAAGATGGACAAATTTTTTCAATAGGCAAACATTTATTGAAGAAATGCTTTTCTATTACAAATTAAAATAATGCATACTTTTTTTTATGCTCACTAGTACTAAATTTGTATACTAAACAATAGACTGGGATTGCTATGCCAGTCAATGTGTTCAGTTTAATGACTTGATAAATTTTAATGAACCACCTCTCTTCGTGGATGGTATATGTCTGTATCATATCTCATATGCTTGTACTGTGATTTCTATGTAAACATCAGCTTTCATGTTGTAGAAGGAGGAAGGAGGTCTCATTTTAAAATTGAAAAGACAAAAAGATCTCAAGTTACTTTTTGTTTTAGTATTATTTTAGTATTATTGCACCCAAGCACCTATTTCACAGCTCTCATCTATTGGAAAACCACTAAAATGAGTCTCTCTTTTTCGATCAATTTAAGATATGAGGTAAGGAGACCAAAAAGAAACATGAGAACTCCATTTAGTTTATTAATGGCACATATTTTATTTCTTCCTAGGGTAACGTGTAGAGTTCTGGCATGGTAGAAAAAGATATGAAGATAAAAACATTAATAAGTAGTTCATATGTCAGCCTTTGGGGCTGGTCTTACATCAAACAAAACATGAAGCATTTAAAAAGAATGTATAAAAAAAAACCATCAGGAAAGGAGTTTTGAGTAAAGTAAAACATTTCAAGAAAGGAGTAGTCTTTTTTTAATTTTTTTTTTTTTTATTACTAGCCTGGAAAGTGAGGATGTGCCTTACATTCAGTCATTCAGTGTCATCATAATATTGTTCATTGTTGATGCTTCTGCCCGTTATTAATATTGATGCAAATATAATATATTGATATACAGTTAGATTTCCAAATTGGACTTGAAAATACATTTGTAGTACTGATGCAAAAAACGTGAAGCACAGTTGAATAATTCATGCAGCACTGTATGAAAATTCAGTGTTTTACCAATTAGTTAAGATAATGAGAAGGGAAAAAGAGTTAAAAGTAATTATTTTTAATTAATTGTTTCCATCTATTGCTACAGAGCATATGGGAGTTAATCCACTTTTTGTGCATGTGATGTGTAAACTGTCCAGGTTATGCAGCATTAAATACTAGCTTAGTACGTCCTGATTGGAGAAGTCATCACTAGTTAGTTGTCTGTCAACAGGGATCACACAAGTGGATGTATTCTTGGTCTTAATTTCTCATCTTGTTGACACGACTTTTATTGAACAGGCTAATTCTGCTTTGTTTTATTGTTAGGGGTTTTTTCAGAGCAGTTCTACTGATTGTATTTTTAAAGATAAGTCAGCCGCCGTGGAGGTTGTGCTGCTCAGGTCGTTCAGTTTCCAGCACACTGCTGCTAACTCATCTGCCTTTTGGGTAAAATGGTCATGAAGTATTGGGGAAGAAAAGCGGCATGTGTTTTCCCCTCTGCAAGTTCTGTAAACCTCTGGCAGTGCTAGACAGCCAGACATACCACATCTCCATAAATATGAGGTTTGTACTTTTAACACCCTGGCTGGCAGCTGAGCCCCACACAGCTGCTCACTTGCATCCCTAAAAGCGGATGTGGGAGAGAATCAGAAGGCTAAAAGTGACAAAATTCATGATATACAAACAGTTCAATGGAGAAATAAAAAACTGTGATTATAAGCAAAGCACACCAAAGAATTAATTCAAAACTTCCCATTGGCAAGCAGGCATCAGCCATCTCTGGGAAAGCCAGGCTTCATCACATGTAACAGTTACTTGGGAAGACAAATACCCAAGTTCAGACATCCTCTCCTTCTTCCCCCAGCTTTTATTGCTGAGCATGACATCAAACAGTCTGGGATATCCCTTTGGTCAGGTAGGGTCAGCTGTCCTGGTTGTGTCCCCTCCCAGCCTTTTGCGTTCCCCCAGGCTCCTTGCTAGCAGGGCAGCATGAGAAACAGCAAAGGCCCTGACACTGTGTGAATGCTGCTGGGCAACAGCTAAAACTTCAGTGTCCTTTCAACACTGTTTCAGCACAAATCCACAGCATAGCCCCAAATAAAGCCTGTCCCAGCTGAAACCAGTACAAGGGTCAAAACTAAAGGAAGATTCTTAGCGCTGTGAAATCCTAAATATGGATTGCTGGAAAATAAAGCCAAGCTAGGGGCTTATTGATGCATTTTATAAAGGTTGAAAGCATATCCAGTATTACGTAGATGAGAGAATTTTGGGCACCACTTTGCTCAGCATCTTGCAAAGGACTTCGTTGAATAACCAACTGAATTCTGAAAAGTCAAACCCAGAATTGCATTTGTAATATTTGTACTGACTAATATCCTTTTTAGTAGTTCCCTGTTTCTGGTAATGCTTTCTTTGCATAAAAATTATATTGGAAGAACACTTTATTCTCAGTATTATTCATAATCCTCTATTTCAATGAAATAATTTGCTTATAACTATGGTTTTAAACTTATGTATTAGGATGCCCCTATTTAAATATATTCTGACTTATGACCAGCACTGTCATCTTTTTGTTCTAGGAAGGAGTAATTAAAGACTCTTGAGCTATAAGATATATAGCTGCCAGCAAGTAAAGTGTGAGCATGGGAATCTTAAACATAAAATGCATAGTCCATATAATTTCACTAAAACTATTCCTGTTCTGCCAGTCTTATCTTCACTGATTAATTATTTGAAAATTGCAGGGTGTGATACTGGCATGGCATTTACTATCACATAGGGACTTTCTTGCTTTCAAAAAGTGTTGGTTTCCTAGGTTCATAGGCTAGTAATCTTGTGGGTTTTCATCAGGAAAAAACCTTCAGATATTTTATTTTCTAGGTTAGTGTGGGTTCTTTTTTGTATTATTTCAGCTTAGTGTTGTTAATGAAATCCTATTAAGTGTAGATCTATATATAGATTAGGATTTTTACAAATTTCACAATACATCAGGTTGCATTTTTTTGGTGTGGTGTTTTTTGTTTTTTTGGTTTGTTTGTTTTCCCCGGAGTTTTAGTATTTTCAGTTTTATACCATTTAAACCTCTATTCTAGGTAAAGGGAAGGAAGTCAATGGGTATATGAAATACATTTGTCAATGTGTTTCTTTCTACAAGTTTCTCAGTTGCTACTCAATATGTAGGTAGAAACGCGTATAATCAGCTTTGAAGAAAGTAAGCAACCTAAATTTTTGAGCATAGGTTCCTGTAAATTGAAACGTCATTTTGCAGATTTGAAGTGGTATAAAAATGAACCTTGTTTCTGGAGAGAATGCTACAGGTATGTAGTGTTTTTAACAGTGCATCTAAGCTTCTGTGTATTTTTGAAATCCTGAACACCTACTGCTAGCAGTCTTAATGAAAGTGGGCAGTGCTGAAGCTCTCCACATCTTTTGAAAATTCTCAGATGTTAATTCTTAGAAGAAAGGATCCCATACAACCCATTCCAAATGGTTCAGTACCTGTATTGCCAGTTTAGCTGCAGATCACAGCTTTCTTTGCCACTTCAGCTTTCACATTCACCTGAGTGAGGAATGATACAGCTGTGCACTTTTTGCTTTTGCATATCTTCTAGGACCACTGAGTCATCACCCTCTCAGAAACCTTCTTGCTTATAGTATTTGAATTTAAAAAAATGCAATTAAATTCTCAGTGGACACAGCGGCAATAAATGCAAAGAAAGGTGTTTTTTTTTTTTAGAAAAGGAGGTTTTCCATAAAAAGTCATTGACTGCTGAGATGTTGCTTGTCAAACCAAGTCTTTCATAGCCAGGCTGGACCCAGAGTTACGTTGTATAAGGAAAATGATTTTGTATAAGCTGGAGAGAGGATCAGAGTAGAGAAGTAAAAATTCACCTGCAATATCATAAGTACGAGTTGCTCTGGTCTGGAAGTAGTTCTGTTGATGGTCTATGATTGATATACTGATCTTCCCTTATGCTGTTTGTGTTTTGTTTTGCTGATAACTAATGGTCATGGTAAACATTTCCTAAACTGTTTTTGTTTTCATCTTATGATGTTTCTTAAAAACTGCACCTAATTCTAAACATAAAAACTGACTTGTCTTTAAGATATTGACATGCAGTGCCAACTGCTTATGTTCTGCTGCTTGGTAACAGATAAGTTGACCAAAATGATGGGGCTTTTATCTGTTCTTATAGAGGTATTTGCAGTTTCTGGTTTACAACCTGAAGTTCAGAGGTGTTAATATGAATCCTTTGTCTGTATTGTGTCTTTTGGGGGCTTTAAGTGTTTTTCTTTATTGTTGTTGTTCGGTGGGGTTTTTTTTGGTTCATGGAGGTTTTTTTGGTAAGTAAAACTTTTAATTTCCTTTCTGCAGGACCCGGCTAGGATTCTGAACACAAATAGCAGCAGCAGTAGTAACAGTTTTACCAAGACCCACAAGTTAACAAAAGAGCACAAAGAAAAAGCTTCTAAAGACTCAAGAGAACATAAAAGTGCCTTCAAAGAATCTTCCAGGGAACACAACAAATCTTCCAAAGAATTCTCTAAGAAACCCAAAGAAAACAAACCACTAAAAGATGAAAAAATAGTTCCTAAGATGGCCTTCAAGGAACCCAAACCCATGTCCAAGGAGCTGAAATCTGAAAACACCCCAATCCTTACCATAACTGGTGGGCAGCAACAAGAAAAGAAGACCCCCACAAAAAGGCCCTCTGTTCTGGACTATGATGAAACTTCTGCAAAAAAAAGAAAGAAAAGTGGCTCGTATTCATTATTTAAAAGTTTTTCTAGTGACCCACCACTGATTCTTACTTGTTCAGCTGACAAAAAACAGACAAAGGATAGATCTCAACCCAAGGTGGGGAGAGTCAAAATTGAAAATGATGTACTGGAAAGGAAGACCCCTACTCTGCCTCCGTTCGATGATATTGTAGATCCCAATGATTCTGACATGGATGAAAACATGTCCTCCAAATCTGAAGTAAGTCGTGTTTGGCTTTGCTTTGAATGTATTGAGTATTCCCAGTCTGCGGGTATGGGCACCATATTTGTATTTTCCCCTTTCCTGTCTCCTCTGTACTGGCAGATTGTTCAAATTGAAGGATTTTGTCTGCTGGCTGTTCAAACTTCATGCATGTTCTAGTTGAATTGTTTTGCCTGTTTGAGTCTACTCAATTTATAAATCTGTCAACATAATGACAAATGAGACATATGTGAGATAGCTATAAATAATATTGTTCTTTTGATCTTGTTTGTTTGAATTTCATGTTTCTTGTGAGATAAAAGTAAATTGATTGGAATCTTTTTATTTCACACTCTTAAGTCTTTGTGTTCAGGTGTTAAGAGAACTCAGTAAATTCAGGAATGGGTTGCAGTAAGTCAGAGTGCTGTTATTTTTCTACTAAGAATGGCAGTTTGGTGAGTTATTCTAGTTTTGTGGGGGAGGAGGAGTTCCTAGAATCCTCACTGTGATGGGGAGAATCTATCCAAAGCAACAGGCTCACCCAATAAGAAAAACATGGAAGAAAATTATGGAAGTTTGCTTTCCTGAAAATATTTGCCTACCATACCTGCTCATCTGTTTCAAGCATAATTTACTCTTGATTATTGGATTTTAATGATTCTCCCATCAGACTTCAGTTTTCAGAAGCATCTTTCATAGAGTGATGAGTAGAGAAGGAAAGGGAGGGGAAGAGAAGGCTTGTTTGGTGCCTTTATTTGTTCTTATCACTAGAGGTAGTGTGCATGGTAGAGAGGAAGTCTTGCCTGCCATTCCTGTTCAATTTTCCCACTTTTGTGTTTTCTGTTGTTCCTCAGTTACTGCAATCAAATTCATAGCCCTTCTTGCCCTCTCTGGAACAGATGATAAATATACCCTGCTAGGAGGGAAGGGGTAATGTTGACATTAGGTTTTTACATCATAGGAACTTGCCACAAGAGATAAAGGAATTTCTTTCTGAAGTGACCTTTTAATGACTAGTCCCTTAGGGCATGCAAGGGCTATAAAATTTAGAAGGTATGTAATAAGACAAGCTCTGCTTTACAGCGTGGCACTGGTGATACTGTGGTTGAGGTGGCATTCCTGTTCTGGCTTAGAACTTCTGAATTTGTCTTTAAACCTGAAAATATTTACCCTTGTTAACCCTGATGTGAATTATTATTTAATGTCTTCAAAACAAGCTGAATCTTCTATTTTAGTCTATGTCAGTAGCCCGAAGACTTGCTAACTACCCTCAGTATAGCCGACTAATTAGCATAGATTTTGCTTTCAAGTTCCTCTTCCTTCAAATAGGTGCCATATAGTGACACATTTACTGGCAACAGTAATTCTTCATTTTTCTTCAAAGACAAAAGAATTGAGAGGAGCCACTGCAGTGTAACTGGAATTTTACAAATGGAGCCACTACAGAGGTGTGTGCTGTATATCAACTTGCACGTAATTGTTATGTAAAGGGTATGGATAGGATAATTTTTAATTGTTGGCTTGTGTTTCCGTCTTTGTTGTCTTGCAGCCTCTTGCCCATTACCAATGTTATAATGGATACCCCCTTGTGTTTCTCAAAGAATGACAAAAATCCACTTGGGCTGCTACTCATCATGCATCTGCAGTAGATTTGCAGGAGCTAAGGGGTACCGCAATTCTGTACTAAACCAAAAAAGCAGATTCAGGGTTTTCTATTTGTGCAGTGTTACTGGGAGAGTAAACTACTGGAGTCCACTCAAAGAGAAGGAGATTTTGCTGGTCTGGGCTCTGGTTTATTTTGTTGGTGGTGTCCTGGATCATGAAACAGATAGGTCTTCAATGGGAGGAGCCAGTGTGGTCCACATCTGTGTGGGTGAAAAGGGTGTCTGCCACTTTGAGACTGTGCTTACTAATAGGTCAGGCTGAGTATGGCTCCAGTCAGTGGCTGGATACTATTTAGAAAGTTGTTAATATTTTTAGAAAAGGTATGTATGTATGGAACTGGAAATAATCCCCTGACATACCTGGTAAATTGGTAAATTCATACCATTGTTGGTGCTGTGGGAGAAAGAGCTGGGCAGCCTGGTTAATGAGTGTCTACAGAATTTCACAGAGAGTTGTTCCTTCTGCACTTTCAAATTTTAACCAGGGAGCCTAATGAAAGGAGGGAGTGTAATAGAAGTAATTATGTACATTTTAAAAGAATATTTTGAACTTTTTGTATGCATTGGTGGATTTCTGAGCATTTCAGGCAAAGGAGTAACTTACAGCTAGATCCATAAAATTTGTATCTTACAATTAAGTAGTTGTATAATGATAAAAAAGAGTGAGAAGTTGCCATCTTATGTCAAGAGTAATGGAAGTGAAAATATGGTATACATTACATATGTTTATTTTGCTATACAGGAATAGATATTTCAGGTCTAGTTATACATGAAGATACTAACTGGCATAGTTGCCTGATAGTGGGAAAACACTTTTTCAGTGGAGTGTTCTGACGTAATAATATGTTGTAAAATTAAGTCAAATGTTATTTCTTACTCAGGTGCATTTACAGTGATGGGTATCATAGCACTGATGAACAAAGAATATTACATTATTTAGGAGTATATTTGGTAATAAAGTATCCAGGTTTTATTCCTAAAGTGGCTTTAAAAAAATCAAACCCACAAAACCCAACTCAGCAAATTTGGGTTAAATATACCAAATCAGATTACAACTCCTAAAATACCTAAAAGAAAATTGTTAGGATATCACAAAAATATTAGCTTTGACTCAAGTGTATTTTTTGCAGCTTAGGCTAAAACTATAATGCAATCCTATTACTGTGTCAATTATTTATAATTTTATTACAACAGCTTTGCTAAGAATCTTATGAGGACAGTATTTTCTTTATGCTGTGGAATAAGAGGTATTTTCATTCTCAAACACGTCCTGAAACCATGATTGTTTGTGTTAGTTCATATGCATAACTATGCATAACAAACATGATAAATTTGTAATTAAAGGTGTAATGGAACAGAGCTGTTTGTAACTGCTCTGTAGCTTAGGTTGTATTACTTCACCTTAGAAGTATTTTAGTTGTGTTTTTATAATTTACAGAGAGTTGAATTTGTAAATAGGTGCACAAAACCAAGTAGGTTTTGTATGTATGTCTTTAAAACAAAACAAACCAACAAAAAAGTCAGGAGGAGGATAGAGATCTTTATTTCAGGGGTTTTGCAGGAATTTTCCTTTGGCAAACATTAATTGCTTCTGAATTTTGCCCATTAACTGATCTTTTAATAATACATGAGAAGCAAGTTCAGGTGTGGGACATCAGCAAACTCTGCTGGCATTATTTCTGGAAATTAATCCAGCAAGCCACATAGTAGAAGTTAAGATGCACTCATTGTGCTTTTATCAAACATATTCACAAGAAGGTAGAACTTCCTGCAAAATTAAGTTTCTTGTTGTTGCTGGTCACACCAGAGACTGTTTCAGAGGTAAGGATAGTCCATGACCAGCTGCAGTTGTGAAAGATGGGTTTAGGTTTTTAAATTAAGGATGACATTCTGAGAATTCCTCATGGTAATGGAAGCTGACAGTCATCATTAAACCGTGATTCTGTTTCACTTGGCAGGTACTACAGAAAGCAATGCTGCTACTCCTTTGTCTTCATAGAATCATACGGGTTGGAAGGGACCTCTGAAGATCATAGAGTCCAACCCCCCTGCTACAGCAGGAACACCTAGGGCAGATCACACAGGAACGAGTCCAGACAGGTCTTGAAAGTCTCCAGAGAAGGAGACTCCACAGCCTGTCCAGGCAGCCTCTCCCAGTGCTCCATCACCCTCACAGTGAAGAAGTGTTTCCTCATGTTGAGATGTAACTTTCTGTGTTGTAGCTTCTAGCAGTTTCCCCTCATCCTATCACAGGACACAGCTGAAAGGAGATTGGGCCATTCTTGACATCTACCCTTCAGATCTTTGTAGACATCAATAAGGTACCTTCTTAGTCCTCTGAAGACTAAACAGTCCCAGGTCTCTCAACCTTTTCTCATATGACAGATGTTCCAGTCCCTTTATCATCCTTGTAGCTCTCCATTGGACTCTTTCCAGCATATCCCTGTCCCTCTTGAACTGGGAAGCCCAGAACTGGACACAATACTCCAGATGTGGTCTTACGGGGGCAGAGCAAAGGGAGAGGAGAACCTCCCTCAGCCTGCTGGCCACACTCTTCTTAATACATCCCAAGATACTATTGGCTTTCTTGGCCACAGGGGCACACTGCTATCCGATGGATAACTTGTTTCTTCTCCAAGTTCCTTCTCCATGGGGCTGCTTTATAACAGGTCAACCCCTAGTCTATATTGGCTGCACAGCCTTCAGTTGAATCAGCCAATCCTCCCAGCTTCTTCAGATACAGACCTTGTTCAGTGAATCAAGGTGGAGCATATCCTTTCCATTAATGGGCTTTAATTTCAGACAGAAAAGCAGGGTATACTCAAACCATTGGCATCATGCTCTACCTAGTTCTGGGTATTCAGACAAGGACTTGGAGCATCCTCAGAGAGGTGGATTTGTTCATGTGGAGAGCACCCTTTGAGCTGTTCCTGGAAGTTCAGGTTTAAGAAGGCAGGCAGATTAGCATACTATTTGCCTTGGGGGTGTTTTAGAGAGCCAGACACTGTTCTCTGATATCCTGCAGTCAATGCCTGTTTTGAGCTCCAAATACCTTTATAAAATTACAGTAGGAAATAAAGTGAATCACAACCTTGCTTAGGAATAACACTTTTTACCCTCATTGAATAACCTTTCTGTGCATGACTGAAAGAGTAAGACCATGTGTGGTCATTTCTCTGTGGTCTATTTGGCATATGCTGTAGTGTGGTGCACTGCTGTATTTATTTTAGATCTGTTTTTCTGTTGCCTTTGAGCTGTTGGCAAGTGAAAAGTGGTCTCTATTTCTCACGGCTTTGTTGAATATCAATTTTCAAATACATCCATGATTTAAAGTGTGTTGGACTTCAGCAATAGTGATAGACGTTATTTGAAACAGTGAGGGTCTTTTGCTAGCTATATGAGCTAGCAAAGGCATTCAGAAGTGAAATGTATATTCAGTTAGAAATTACACATAAGACTAAGGAATTATTTTACTGGCTTTGGTACGAAGCACATAAAGTAGAAGTGAAGCCATGTCACATTTATGGTTTTAATGAGGTGTAGGAATACTAGCATAGTCCACTTAAACTCCAAAGATTTTTCTTTTAAATTCAATGGCAGGACATCTTAATTAAAGTCTTATCTGTTTGCTTCCTACATGGGATAGTGAAACTACCCAATTTGAAAAAAAACAACCCATGAACAACAAAAACTTGACCTAGCTGGTTTTGCTGCCTGTGTGATGATGAAATATGACCATGTTCTCAAAACATTTGTATGAGCTGCAAACTGGGGAAACAGAGAGTTTCAGATTGGATTGCAGTGTTTTCCATGGCTAGAGGTGCGCCTTCTGAGCTTTGGAGACATCGCAAAAGGGGTGCTCTGATACTTCTTATTTAATTATTACCAGTTTGTCTGGGTTAGATAGGGAGGCAAAAATGGTGCATAGCTCTAAGTGAAGCTGTAGAAGCAGAAGGGCAGAAAGGACATCCTACCTCTGTGTTCAGGTGTTAAAAAATGTTCTCAGTGTAGCTCCAGTTGCAGTAATCTGAATAAAAATGTAAAATCTGCAATATATGAAAGTGGTTTGTTGGTGGATTTTTTTAGAGAATACATGTGGCTCTGTTGCATGAATTCTGCTCCTGGTGTGATAATTTTGCATATGTTGTGTATTGTTTTTTCTCTTCCTGCCATTGTAGGATGTAGCATTGCCATTAGTAACCATACCAACCTATTGGCATGTTGAAGCCTGTGGAAATACAAACTGAGCAAATATCTATGGTAGCAAATTTTGACAGCTCAGGGTTGAAGAGTTTCACGTATTAAAAGCAAAGTAGCAGGTCTTTTGCCTTTGGAAAAAAATGCCAACTCCTTCTTTGAATGGCCATCACAAAACAATAAAACTACAGCAATGATCAGATAGGCTATGGGTTTGTACTTACTCAACTACTTGCATATCTTAAAGCAGTCTTAAAGTTTCAGCATGAATAGTAATCCATAAACTGCCACTTTAGATGTGGCACATCATCTAGTGATTTGACTTGCAAAAATTGAAGAATATTTTTAAAACCCCCATGGCCTTCTAAAACCTTCAGGCCCTTGTTAGCTGAAAAATCCTGCTTTCTGCCAGGACTGGGAGCCAAAGTAAGATTTCTTCGGATAATACATAAAGTTAGAACTAACAGTAGTGAAACAGAGCTCTGTGTGAAATTTTCATGTAGTTATCCAGGAGAAAAAAGGAAGCTAGGCTCTTGTTTTTTTGGTTAGTTTGTTTGTTTTTTTTATTTCTGCTGAAACTGTGTACTCTGTTAAAATCTTTAAGGACAACCAAGGATTTATACTGACCATGTCCTTCATTGCAGGCTGTGCACCATGGATTTGCAACCTGTTGTATTCTTAGAATCTTTACTTTTTGCTTTTTGTTTTAATGCGTTGTTTCCACTTTACTTTTAGTGCAGGTGTGATTTCTGCTTGTTTTCCTGTAGTGCTCCCATGTCAAAGATGTAATTCAGTAGTCAAAAACAGGTGGGTGTTGGCAGTTAAACACTGTATAGTCCAAAGTGCTTCCTTCCAGATAAGTACTCAGAAAGATGTAATGGCTTAAGATAGTAGGACCTCCTTAGAGGAATGGTAGTAGGCACAAGTATTGCTGTATGGCTGTCAACTTCTACTGTAATATGGCACCATTCAGCTGCTATACTAAGCTTATTTTTAATAGCTGTTACTATGAAGGGAAAAATGCTTTGGCTTCAGTTGCAAAAGCGCAGGTGCATATTAAACTGCTCTGTGTGTGGTGAGATGAACCAGTGCTGGAAGAGGAAACACTAAGGTAGTGATTCTTCTGTGACAGCAAGCTTGGATGCTAAACTGAGATGTATTTGTTACTGTGCTGTGTTAGGAAACCACTGACTTACAGAAATGCTAAGAATTTAGAAATAAAATGGTGGAGGGAAACAGTATAGATGTCCTTAACCATCCAGCTTGCAAATGTAATCATGTGAGTATCAGGAAATATTGCGTTCTTGAGTCAACATCATGGATATTGACTTGTGTTTTCAGTTTTAGGCAATGTTATATTTTGACCACAGTAATAACATAATCTGTTATCAGGCTACCAGTTCAGGCTTCAGTAGTTCCCTTTATTCACAAGTGTTGGCTACATCCATTTCAATGGGGACTACTCATGGACTAACTGAATTATTTACATAAATGTATTTTTGGATTGGGACCTTACTTTTTAAATTCCAGCCCTGGAGGAATCTATCACCTGCTAGCCTGAAGAAAGTAGGATTTTAACTGGGTGTGTGCAGTGCCAATATTTTCATTATATTGTTTCTTTTGTGGCAAAATAAGACTTTGTGCCTGGTCTAGTAAAGTTATGGCAGTTTTTCAAGGCTGAGATGATTGCAGTCAAAGATAGGATATTTTATTTTAATCATGATCAGGGGACATCTTCTTCATAAGGATTTAATTACTTTAAAGTTGTTTAAATCTACTTTTATACATTATGTTGTGCTCCAGTGAAATGGCTCCGTATAATTAAAATCCAACACCTGTTGGTTATCAATTGAAATAGTCTAACTATGTATACAGCAGTTAGATCTATCCCAGGTTTCTTTGCCTTTTATTTTTATGTAGGTCAGTTGTTTTCTTTGGCATAATTGACATATTGTACTCATGTACTTTTGAAGGCTTGCTGCCAAACTCCTCATGAAATTAATTAGATAATTTAATAACACTTCCCAATCAGAAGTTTGTAATTTAGTGATCACTGATGAAAATTCTCCAGGACACACCATAAACACAGAATCTAATTTTTACATTTTAGTGACTGAGTGATCCACTGAAATTAAAATTTTCTCAAGGGAGGATCAAAGCTGCCTGAACTTAGTATTCCTGAGAGGGTATCATGCATCATGCCTGTGTAGAATTGATGACAATTCATTGCCTGCTAATGTGGGACTGCCATTAAGCTTTCCATTCTGTGGAGCCCTGGGCTTGTACTGGGTGTTGGCATTCGATGCCACACTGCCGGGGGTTGCTGGGGGGCATTTTCGGAAGGGATGCTCCTGACAGATATCATGTGCCTGCCCCAAACTCTAGGGTGACAGTGCCTGTGTGTCACTGTTCTTTCAGTATCAACATGTGCATGTAACGCTGGTACAGGGAATAGGTGAAAGCAGATGTAATCCAGTGGTGCTCTTTATTCTCCTCTGTGTGGTTGCCTGTTTCCTGACTACAAAAGTGCCCACACTATCACTGCAAAATCACAGAATTACCACAGAATCACTGAATTACCAAGGCTGGAAAAGACCTTTATAATCATCAAGTCCAGCCTAAATCAAGGCATGCCAGGCCACTGTTATTGGTTAAGGAAAACCTCATTCCTGCAACTAATTCTAACAATATTAGGATGCTCACCAAAGTTGATCCTGCATCGTCACACGGGCAATAGATAAGCTGTCATTCACTTAAAGTTTAAGAAACATCAATTTGTTTTCACTCACTTTGTCATGATTCAGTAGTGCTTACTTAGCTTAGTCAGTATTTTAGTACAGCTGGTGGTTTTATTAGAAAAAGATGTTGCAGCCTTGATTTTCTTCACACTTTTTTCCTACAAACAAAAAGCTAACTTTGAGTATAACATTCAGCTGTGTTGGTAGAAATTCCTATAAAACCTAAAACTCTATGTTAAAAAAGCCTCTAATCAGGCTTACACCTTCTTTTGAAAATAGAAGTCCTTATCTGCCCAACTGAAATATGTAGTTTGGGTTTCTTCTGACCTTGGGTACATTAGTGGGATTTGTAATGCTCTTCTCTGATCTGAGATAATCTTATGCCATTTGTTCCCATATAGGGCTGAAAACAAGTAGGTGCATATATCTCTGGTGATAGATTTCTTTGTTGTTAGGCTGTGTGGCTATGAAGGGACCAAGAAATTTGCTAATTAATGCTGACTTTATCCCTTTGAAAAATATAGTCCTTGCACACGTGTAGCAAGACAGGGCTTCCTGATTCTAGGATAGGTAAGTAGGGTTTTTAAAATGATTTTGAAATATGGTTGTCTTAACCTCCGTTGAAAGAATTGCTTCCTCTGTACAAACTGTGCTGCAAATGACCTTGTGAAAGTGAGGGTAGTTATGTTCTGTGCTATAGGAATTAACGTTTAGACAGCAATTAGGTAAGGATAAATATAGCTATTTGCAGTTGCCTAAATCCGTTTAAATATCCACAAAACCTGTACAATCACCTCAGAGTGATTTAAGAGGAGAATTTTAAAGACAGTTGAAAATATATACCTCAGCACCAGAGGAGCTGTGTTTTGTAGCTGACTGAGACTAACGGGCAGCTCTACTACCCAGGTGCTCTGAGGAAAGATTATTCATGAGTCTCAGGAAAATGGGTACCAGGGACAGCAGTAACTGGATCAGGGGCCTCAACACTTGATTACCCTGGTCAGAAAATCATTGCGAATGTATGCCGTTTAATATCCTTGCTAGGGAACAGTTGTGATTATAGCAGAAGTAAATAAAGTAATTTTGCTGCTTTGTGTGAGGGTATTTTAGATATTACCTAACTAGTGGGAGGACATAACAGTTGAGTCCAACCTGTGTGGACATAAAAAAGAGTAGATACAGGCTGTAATAATTTTAATTTCTTTCATTGTATGAATGATCTTTTTTCTATTGCCCATGCTGCTTTAATGCATTTTAGTTAATACACTGTAACTGTATTCTAAGGATGAAAAATATGTGGTTTCAAAACAATGCTTATTGCATATCATCTTCCACAAGGAAGGAAAAATATGAATGGGAATAAATATCAAGCAAAGACCTGTGGTCTGAATATTCTGGACACAATAACTTAGTTGCAAAATTTCTCAATTTCAAGGTAGACAAATGCAGGTTCAAGGCAAAAGCCACTCTTGGTGTTCTTGGTGACCTAAATTTGCTTTGGCAAAGGACCATTAGGAGTAGATAAAATTTGGTGAGTTAGATGTTACAATTTTAGCCAAAGTAAACTTTGTAGATATGGTGGTTCAACTTGATTTATTTGTGCCACATTCAGCCTTTTTAAGGCATTAAACACTGTAAAACTCAAGATTTATCAGCATTGTAGTACATGAGATCTTAATTTAGCCAGTATTTTAAATAATAATAGTCACCCAGAATTTTAAATAATTTGTTACCTGTATCAATTACATTACAAATATCTTTTAGTACATTATAAGGGTTTGAGTGAAACATAGCATAAATATAAACAAGTATTAGAGATTCTTATTTTTAAAAGGTATTTATCTTTATCTTGTCCTAATAACTTATCACTCCTTAGAAAGCAGTTGCAAAACTCTTTCTAGTAATATAAAGCTGAGATCACACTATTAAAAACCTATTTTAAGTCTTCAAAGTGGGGACAAGGAGTTTTAAGTTTATTTTTTTTTAGTAATCAGTAAAAGCACATGTGTAGGCAAAGTTACAACACACAGACTTGTCAGCCGTAAATATCAGTAAGATGATAGCAGTCTGTTCTGTTGCTTTTTTCTGAGAATCAACATTGTATAGTTCTGTGTGTATAGTAACATACATGATCTTTTGTGAAAACTATTAGACAAGTGCCTGACAATATTAGCATAGAGCAAGTGCTTAGAGTGCCTATGGAATAAATATAGAGAGAGAACAAACTGTTGCCAACCATGATGTCTAAAAGTCATTCTTTAGTCAATATTATCATAAGATTGGCTAAAAGTTTTGAAACTTTGAAAATTAGTTTGAGAGGGGTTGCTTTTATTTTAGGCAATTAATAAGTTTTTAGGGTACAACATAGCTACTTGTATTTTTCTCTCTACAGCTTTTCACTGAAACTGAAATGTACAGACATGAAAGTTGGTATTTTCTCATAATCATTTACATTCCATGGGTTAATTTTGAGAAAAAAGTAAATATAATGATGCTTGCTGTAAAAGTGACAAGGCCAACAAAGATGGCATATAGAAGAGCTGCAGTAGTTCTCTCTGTACTTTATGGTGAAATTTTAGACAAAGTGTTTTATTTTCTGAGACATGAATTCAGAAGCATTTGGTCTGCAGTCACAAAGACAGTGCATAGGAACTCTGCAGAAGCACCTGCCATTTTTCATGTATTTAGGTCTGTATTTACTTGATGTGTATGACCTTGACAAGATTTCTGCCCTAGTAGAGGTTTAGTGTAGGGTCACTCTGTGAGAACTCTGTACAGAGTTTGAGCTACATAAGAAGAGAGACGAACTACAATGACACTGCTAAGTCTGTGAGTTTCTGCAGAAAAGACCAGTTCTGTAATGGTGTAGAAATGTACTGTAGTGCAGAATAACAACCATTAAAGCAGTTTTACATGTAGTGAGGTTGTTCTTCTGCTTCTTTGTAAATACAAGTACATGAATTTCTGACATCAGGGCCTCAGATCTGGGAGAATTTAGGTGCACAAGCTTCTTACTGCACCAAAACTGAAAGCAGACTTTTCAGTTTGACAAACTGTGAGATGGGATTACATCAACATTTGTCCTTCTCAATGTTGATATGTAAATTAGGTTACAGGAGAGAAAATAAGGTGAGAGAAGAGAATTAGGGAGTGCTGGCTTCTGATATGCCAGCTGTCAAGGCTGGCCAGAACAGCTACTGTTGATATTACTCCCATTAGAGTAGAAAATGCCCAGGTAAAGTGTGGAAATGCCATCCCTGGAAGTGTTCAGGGCCAGGCTGGGTGAGGCTCAGAGCAGCCTGATATAGTGGGAGGTGTCCCTGCCCATGCAGTGGGGTTGAATATAGATGATGATAAAGGCTCCCTGCAACCCAAACCATTCTATGATTCTATGAATAAACTTCTCACATTGGCTATAGTACCTCGGCTAAATTTTATAGTTTGTGTCAAGTACTAAATTTGAGGGTTAGACGTTTTCTAAGACACTTCTAAGACATTTCTCTCCTTTGTTGGCTTACAAAAGCTTTGTGTATAGAATACATGAAGGTTCTCAAAGCAAAAGTTTAAAAATGGCAAAGTTGAACTCTGAAATCTGAGTGGTGCTTTGCTTGTAAGCTTAATGTGGCCTTTCCACTCTTACCAGGGCACAGACAATCACAGACACCATAGGGATTTCAGGCCACTGAGCTTACAAGATAAGCAATATTCTTCAAACACGTGGTTTGTATAGGATATCTTAATCTTCTGTCAGTGGGCACCATTTTTTGTTTGGTTGGTTTTTGTTGTATTTTTTTGTTGGTTTGTTGTTTTGTTTTCACCTCACATAATTCAGACTTTGAATAGAATACAGAGCTGTTAATTTCCTTGTGTTGTACTGCTCATACTTTATTAATACTTCACAAATATTGACATATTTTCAAACATTTCTGGGGAAATGTGGTCCAGATAACAGTTTTTAGTGCCAATTTTGAAAATACTAAGGCTTCATATAACTCTGTCAGAATTTCCTATGTTAGTGAGAACAGTTTTCATCCTTCCTAATTTGGCTTATTTGGCAAGAACTTCCATCAGTTTGCACCCTGACTCTTTCAGTTTAAGGACCATGTTCATACTCAGATGACCACACATGTTTCTAGTTTATTTTACCTTCACCTTATGGAAGGTGAAGTATTCAGCTGCTCTGCATGAAAACCATATGCTTCCATCCTGTGTTTCTTTGGCTGCTTTACTGTGTGCTTCTGCTCTTATTATTAAAGTTTCGTCAGTATGCAGAAGACTTCCCTAGTGCTTCATCTTAGACAACTGTATTTTGCAGTTGTCAAAGTATTTTTTTTTTATCCACCTATGTTAGCTTAGTATCCTGTGCATGAGTATTCTCTACATCTTACACAAGCTTGAGGTTTTCTGAGCTTTTACATTAGCAATTTCTCAAAAGTTACTGTTTTATTTATAAAGCTAAGACAAAATATGTGTATAAATATAGAAGGAAAAGTATTTTCTTTTATAAGTAGATACGTGTTTCAGTAGCACAGTCTCTGAAGAAATGCAAATCTTGCTTCACCTAGTGGAATTGTTCAGCTGTAACAGTTGCAATGTTTGGCTTTTGGTCTCTTCAAGGATCTGCTTAGTGTAGGGTATTGTGGGACAAACCCCTGGAGGGAGTGTAGCCCAGGAAAGCTGGTCAGTATTCAAGGATCGTCTCCTCCATGCCCAGGAGCAAAGTATCTTAATAAATAGGAAGGCAGGCAGGAGGGCTATGAGGTCGGTATGGATGAGCGAGGACACAGTTCAATGTAAAAACAAGGTATGCAGAGAGTGAAAGCAGGGCCTGGTATCCTGAGGGTAGTACCGATAAGTTGTCACAGAAGTGAAGGATCAGGTAAGGAAAGCCAAAGCACAGATTGAGTTTAAATGTCTGGAGAAATCTCCACTGATTGGAAAGGGGAAACATAACTCCCATTTTCAAAAGGGGAAAAAAGGAAGACCCAGTGAACTGCAGGCTAGTCAGTCTCATCTCTGTTCCCACCAAGATCGTGGAGCAGATCCTCCTGAAGGCTCTGCTAAGGCATGTGGAACTAGATGATCTTTAGGGTCCCTTCCAACTCAAACCATTCTATGTTTTTTCTGGATACTAGTTGTTAAATGGAGGCTATGTTTCAGATTCACAAAATCACAGTGGTTGAGGTTGGAAGAGACCTCTGATAGTCATTTGGTCCAACCCCCACGCTCAACCAAAGCCACT
This sequence comes from Apus apus, assembly GCF_020740795.1. Taxonomy (NCBI): domain Eukaryota; kingdom Metazoa; phylum Chordata; class Aves; order Apodiformes; family Apodidae; genus Apus; species Apus apus. The sequence continues at coordinate 36,516,043 of NC_067312.1, read as the reverse complement.
TAGACCTAGTTGCCTAAAATCGCATCTAGACATGTAAAAAATATTTCTAAGGAGGGAGACTCCACAACCCCCCTGGCAACCTGTGCCTGTACTTGGTCACTCTCACAGTATCCAGGTGTCTTCTGATGTTAAGAGGGAACATCCTCTGTTTCTGTTTGTGCCCATTAACTGTTGTCTTGTCACTGGCACCACTGAAAGAGCCTTGTTCTGTCATCTTTGCATTCTACCTTCAGGTATTTTTATGCATTAATAAGATCCATGAGGACTCTCAGGTCCTTTTCTGCCAAGCTGCTTTCCAGCTGGGTGGCCCCCAGAATACATCACTGTATGGGTCTGTTTTTCTCCAGGTACAGGGCTTCAGAATTCTCCTTGTTGAACTTTATGAGGTTCCACCAGGTTGGACTGCACTTTGAGCAACCTGTTCTAGTGGGAGCTGTCCTTGCCCATGCAGGGAGGTTGGACCTGTATGATCTTTAAGGTCCCTTTCAAGCCAAACCATTCTGTGATTCCTCTCACACTGTTTTGCCGGTCTGTTAAGGTCCCTCTGGGTGGCAGATTGATTCTCTGGGATATCAGCCACTCTTCCAGTTTTGCATAACCAGCAAACTTGCTGAGGGCACACTCTGTCTTATTATCCAGATCATTAATTAAGATGTTAAGAAAGGACTGGACCCAGTATTGACCCCTGGGGTACACTGCTAGCTGTTTGCCTCCAGTCAGGCTTTGCACTACTGATGACCACCTTCTGGGCCCAGCCAAACAGACAGTTTTCAGACAGCACTATCTGCTTATCCAGCCAACATATCAACAGCTTGTAAATGAGGATATTAGGGGAGCCTGTGTCAAAGACCTTCCTGAAGTCCAGGCAGACAGTATCCATTGCTCTCCTATCTTCTACCAGGCCACATTTCATTGCAGAAGTTTATGAAGTTGGTTAATCATTACTTTTCTTGCTAAGGTCACACTGACTGCTCCTGATTGTTTTCTCATCCTTTTGTGCCTGGAAATAGTTTCCACCATTAGCTGCTCCATCACCTTCCCAAGGTTCAAGGTGGGGCTCACCACACTGTAGTACCCTGGATCCTCATGCTTGCCCTTCCTGAAGGGAGGAGTGATGTTTGGCTTTCTCCAGTATTTGGAGACTTGTGCCAGTCACTGTGATCAATCAGAAGTTATTGAGAGTGGCCTTGCAATGACATCTGCCAGCTCGCTCAGCACGCATGAGTGCGTCTCATCAGGGCCCACAGACTTGCTCGGGTAGCAGGTACAGAGTCAATTAACAATTGACCTAATCTCCATCAGGGATTTGTGTTTAAAATTATTATAAATAATTAAGGCAGTTAGTTATGTCAATACCTTAGGTCACATAATCTGTCAAATGACTGCCTCATCTCAAAGATGAATAATCTGGCATTTTCTGTTTAAATTTTACATCTCCTTAGTCTTAAATTAGGTCTCAGAAGTAATTGTTTAATTTCTTAAGCATCGTATTTATGAATAAGTATTTCCATTCCTGTAAGGAAGTAATTAATTCCACTTCCCACTCAATACCCCTGTTCTTCCATCTTCCTTGTGAGCTTGCAATCTGCAAGCTAACTTTTTGTGAATGGTTAAAAAGCTACAGTATTCCTCTGCCTTGGAGGTTAGTCACTACTGTTGCAGCCTGACAGGAGGTGTGATGATACAGAATTTGGGCTGGGTGCCAGCAGCTTGGGTACCACAGACACTCAAATGGTGGTTTCCCTTGGTGGTGACAGATGTAGAGACTTAATGGGTCAGGTGGGGTTGTTCTGTCCTTTGAGCTACAGATGTGTTGGGTTGCTGCACTAAGGAAAGCTGAGGTGGTGGTCAGTCACAGGTGGTCACTGTAAGTACAGGAGTTCTGCTAGAGGAGAAGGCTTTTACTGGGGGAGCATGTTCCTCCTTCCTGAGAATCTGACTTGGAACAAAGTGGAAGCAATACTTAGCTATAAGAAGTTTTAAAATTTCAGTACGTATGGCAGAGGAAAATATAAAACTTTAGGCTATTGTGTGTAAAAAATAGGAAATAATGTAGACTGACTGGTATGAAGTGGGATATTACTACACCATTCAAATTTTATTTCAGGAAACATGATGTGAGCTTCCTTTAAAAACAGTTCAGGGGAAAGCAAGAAAAGACACTGACACCTACATACAGATTTTTTGGTTTTGTTTTTTTTTTTTATGTAAATAAAAAGCTTGGAATGATAGGTTTTATTTTTAGAAAACTTATGTGAATCCAGATAACCACAAAATATTCCAGAAATAGCTCTGTTGTATCTTGTGTTATAAACAGGTAAGTTTGAGTAAAAATAAGTTTGCAGCTCAAGAGTAAGTTTTTGTACTACTTGTAAACACAGACAAGAACTTGGAAATGACAGGAGCGAAGTGATTTAGAGTTGATAAAAAAGGTGCCTTTTCAGGGAAAACTTAAGCCAAAGAAAAGTCCCTCTTCTTGCCAAACAGTTCTAAAGCACAAAACCCTTCAACCAGGCCTAATAAAGGGGCCAGTGTCTCCTGTGCATCAGTGTGGGAGCACTAGATGAAACAGATTGTCTAAGAATGCAGTAAATCATATCAGGTCATTGCACTAATGAACAGTTTGAGCTCAAACTCTCATTAGCTTGTCAGCAGGAAGAGAAAACAGGAAAAGGACATATGAGATCAGTTTTTTGCTGGTACTGTTTTAAGTTTTTAGTGTTGAAGGACACCCTTTAGCTAATTTCAGACCCATTACAAAAAAAAATTAAATCTGTTTGATGATTAGTAACCAGTGGATAAGGGCAGAAACCCAAGTGAGTAAAGCCATGAATACATAGGCCCTTGGGCTAACAGCCTGTAAAACTGTCAAAATGCATTGCTTAAGTGACAAAATATAGCCTCTGGTAACCAGAAGCGTTTGCCCTGTCAGCACTAATCCATATTCATATATGAAAAGCATATTTTTAGTTCCTTCTAAAAAGGCAGGTCTTTTTTATTAGTAATGTTCATTCTTATGTTAAAAGCAGCTGTTTCCTCTGGTTGTGCTCTCACTCTAGATTTCTCAAAGTCAAAAAAGATAGGTGTAATTTCCGATGCTTCACAATTGTAACATTTATGTTAATCTGTTTCTTGAAGTTTCAGACTGGGTCATTTAAGAAAGTAATATAAATTGTTTCAAGTGGCATTAAAAGCCTCTTTTAAAAGACTGTGGATTATTTGCGTTTCACTGGGACTTCCTGTGTTTTGGCTTCTCAAAGTGATCTTCCAAAAGCAGGGCAAAATTTTTACCAGGGAGGTAATATGACAATTAATATGTATTCACATTAATTCTTTTTTGGGATCATGTCTCAATTCATTGATGCTGGAAGATAATTCTTACACCGAGGAATTTAATTGGTGTTTTCATGCATTATAAATATGTGAATGAGACCAGACCTTTTCCCTTTTTTCATTTCCAGTAAACTGGTTCAAAAAGAAAGTAATGAAGTTCTAATTGTGACAGATTTCTCTGCACCTGTGTCATTATTTTCCTATAGTTATAGCTCTTCAAATATTTTAAACGGAATATGAAGTCTTTGTTTGCTACATTGATAAAGGAATGGATTCTACTTTAACTTAAGTTAATCTTGAAATTAACAAAGAAAAAACACAGTTAATAGAAATCTACAGAAACCAGCTGTCAGCTACTAATTTTGCTGCAAAAAAGAAGAAAGTGAGAGATAAATCAGATGTTTAGGATAACCTGAAGTTGGAAGACTTTAGTTTCCAGAAATTAGTTTCCAGAATGGTGACATCTTTAAAGTTTGTATTGACTCTTGTTCTTCATCAGTGCAGTTGGTTTCATTTTATCATAATTATTTTACAGCTAAATATCTTGTACTGTTTTGCAGAAGTTCAGGCATTGGTTAAAAAAAAAACAACAGTTTTTTCAGAATTGCTTAATTTTTGGAGCAGTGTCCAGTGATGCTGCTGCACAGTGTCTTCCAGAAAGTGCCTAATGCTGTGGACCATGTAAGAATCACTCTTGGTACTCAGAAATTGTTTGCTTTGTTGGTTGAGTTGAGTTTTCTTGCACAGAGTTGATTCATTTGTATAAGAGCTGTGTTCAGCCATACAGTCAGGTCCAGAGTTTGTATTTGGACTGTGTGTCTGTGAGAGCTGGACCTGGTGTTGATTTGAGGAGAGCAGATATTAATGGTGTTTTTCCTCAGCATTCTGTTGCACTCACAAGCATCTGTCATTATGAGAAAAGGTGGTAAGAAGCTGTAAATCTGCCTGCTCGTGACAAGAGGCAACAATAGATTGATTTATGGAGAAAAAGCAACTGTTAGGCTTAGCCTGTGTGCATGAAAACCAAGTTCTACAGTCATGAGGTGTTTTTGCTGGGTATTTTTGAGAACAATTTAGTTCTGACTTAATCATGAGGGACACAGTACAGGCAAGGCGAGTCAGAAAACTTTTATTAGCTTGGAGAACACATCACAATAACACAGCTGTATAAAAGTGGAAGCAGTTTTTTTTTTCAGCAGTAGATTTTTAGATTGTTAGTTCCTACCCTGATTTTCACCATTACTTCTTTACGGACTGTTATTTCTTGGTTTATGTTCTCTGTTACTGTCTCCTGTGCTCACATACCATGTTTGTTCTGTCTCATGTACACAGATGAGTGTGCAACTACACACTAACACCAGTGCACTTCAAGCCACTGAGCCTAATAAACAGAAAAAAGTGTATGGAGATGTGCAACATGGCAGCAGGGAAGCAAGACTTCTCAACAGAACCTTCATAAGTCATAACCAGTATGAGAAAAGTTGTAGACAGTTTTTAAGTGAACTAGTAGGCCTTTCCCAATGATTTTGTAGAATTTTAGAGAGAAATATATATACACTTTAAACCACGGTGGAAAACCAGTATAAAGAACTGTTTGTTAAATAATGTAAATTGATTTTAACAATTCTTAAAAATCTAGGTCTCTTTTGTAACTGTGGGTTCCAGCTAATTTACTGAGGCAACCTTCCTGGTTTAATCACTATTACAATCTGTAGAGTCTTAATACATATGGAAACTGTTGGGATGAGGAGAAATCCAATAGCAGGAAAAAATATACTATTCTTGAATCTTCATCTTAAGACTTACCTTCTAAGTTAAAGTAATCCTGTGGCAGGTAGTGTGGTGTGCACAGAACTTCCTCTGTTCTTTTGATTCTACTACATCATTACTAATCTGGAAAATGTGACAACTACAGTACAAAAAGGGCACAGGAGCCTTAGGTCTATTATAAACTCATTTAGGCTCTCATGCTGTATAGCTTCCAAACAAGGCATTCAGAACTTCTTGATAAGATACTGGTCTTAATAGAGAGCTAGATGTAATGTAGGAGTGGGTACACATGTTGAGTGCACAGCAATTTCCATAATGTTTGCCTCACTGACACCTGAAATAAAGATCTTTGTATTATTCTGTTTCATAGTTCTTTTTCTTGACAGCATGCCCTCAGCAGTAACTAACAGTAAGAATTTAAGACAAAAATGTTTCTTACAATGTTATTTACTTTCTTGTTTGTTGTTTGTTTTTTTCCTTTTAAGACTGAACAGCCCAGTCCTGCCAGTTCCAGTTCCAGTTCCAGCTTTACACCATCTCAAAACAGCAGACAACAAGGTACCAAAAAAGGGAAATAAATTGAAATAAACGTGTTAAATGAAGAGACCAATAAAAACAGAAATGGGGGCTTCTCTTTACTGCTTTTCTGCTGCTTTCACAGCCTTAACTGGCCACAGTTTTGCTTTAGAGACTTTTCCTGGAGTTGTTTTCACATGTGGCTGTATGGGCAAAACAAAAGGGGAGAAACATGAAAAGGGTGTGAAAGATTTTTGTTTTGTAGCACTAAATACATGCTACTCACTTAGTAGATGCTAAACTCAAGAGTTTCTGTTTCTGAGGCGGTTCCCTGGCAGATTTAGGTAGCATGGCCCATGGATCCACCTGAAACCCTGCTCAGGAAGGAGTGGCTTCCATGGGAAGCCCAAGGATGTTTGTATGCAGACCCTTTCAGAGTTTCTAGACTATTGTAAAGTTCTAAGAGCTAACACTATTTACCTTAGGTACATGGCAGGGGAAGATGATGGTTAAACTTTAAGTTGACTTTAGGTTTGCATTTTGGATTTCTGGCTAATAATTATGGTTTACTTGGTACTCAATAGATAAATGCATTTTTCTTCCCAGAGAACTTGCCAAGGCAGGTTTTCCGTAAATAAGTAGAGATTCATTCTGTATGATCTATTAAACTACCTAGTTTCTGCTTGGCCTTTTTCCCTGACTATACAAGATTGTACAACTGATACATTCTTATTCAGCGTTTTCCTTTGTTCTTTGTACCAGGAGAATTAAAAAACAGCTTTTGACTGATTAAAATTGGAATTGTTTTATCCATTTATATTCCTCAGTGGTGGACTTAAATTAAGATTATGAAAATGCTTTAGTGCCTCAGGAAGGCTGTTTTTAAACAAGCTGCGTTCCTTTGTGTGGCTGGTACCGGTTTTCTGATGTGTCCTGGCAGCATTACTCCAGAAGAAAAAAACGAGCTAAAATTAAATGTGGATGAAGAATGGCTTCACTTTTTATCTAAGGCTAAACAGAACCCCTTCTTGCTGAAACCCTATTTTTGCTCTCATTAAAACCTCACCAGTTTTGTGGACTGTCTATTACAAACCAAAAGCTTTGGATACCCATTCCTTATCTGTCACCTAATGTTGGGCAAAAACCTGTTGACTTAGTCTTTCTTCTAAGCAAGCTGGATCCATCCATTGCTTCTGAGTTATGTAAGACATACCGCAGATTGTCTCTCAGTTTCTTGTACCTCCTTATGAAAAGGTGGGCAATCCTCTGATGATAACAGCTTTCATGTACAAGTGGTATATTTGTCTTCTCTTCCTTACCACAGTAAACAGAGATTACTGCTTCTTTCTGGGAGTTCCAGTTAGCTAAATCATAGAATCGTAGAATCATAGAATCTTAGAGGTTGGAAGGGACCTCAAAGATCATCTAGTCCAACCCCCCCTGCTAGAGCAGGGTCACCTAGAGCACATCACACAAGAACGCATCCAGGTGGGTTTTGAATGTCTCCAGTGAAGGAGACTCCACAACCTCCCTGGGCAGCCTGTTCCAGTGCTCTGTCACTCTCACAGTAAAAAAATTTTTTCGCATATTCACCTTGAACCTCCTATGCTCCAATTTCCACCCATTACCCCTTGTCCTATCACTGGTCATCACTGAGAAAAGCCTAACTCCATCTCCCTGACACTCACCCTTTACGTATTTGTAAACATTAATGAGGTCACCCCTCAGTCTCCTTTTCTCCAAGCTAAAGAGACCCAGCTCCCTCAGCCTCTCCTCATAAGGGAGATGTTCTACTCCCTTAATCATCTTTGTAGCTCTGCGCTGGACTCTCTCAAGCAGATCCCTGTCCTTCTTGAACTGAGGGGCCCAGAACTGGACACAATACTCCAGATGCGGCCTCACCAATGCAGAATAGAGGGGGAGGAGAACCTCTCTTGACCTACTAACCACACCCTTTCTAATGCACCCCAGGATGCCGTTGGCCTTCTTGGCCACAAGGGCACATTGCTGGCTCATGGTCATCCTCCTGTCTACCAGGATTCCCAGGTCCCTCTCTCCTACACTGCTCTCCAGCAGGTCAGCCCCCAACCTGTACTGGTGTATGACATTTTTCTTCCCCAAATGCCAAACTCTACACTTCCCCTTGTTGAACTTCATCATGTTTCTCCCCGCCCAACTCTCCAGCCTGTCTAAGTCCCTCTGAATGGCAGCACAGCCTTCTGGTGTGTCGGCCACTCCTCCCAGCTTAGTGTCATCAGCAAACTTGCTGAGGGTACATTCTGTGCCCTCATCCAGGTCGTTGATGAAGATGTTGAACAACACCGGTCCCAGTACCGACCCCTGAGGGACTCCACTGGTCACACACCTCCAACCAGATTCTGCCCCATTGACTACAACTCTCTGACTTCTTCCTTTCAACCAGTTCTTGATCCATCTCACTACCTGATCACCAAACCCATACCTGATCAACTTATCTACAAGGATGCTGTGGGAGACGGTGTCAAAATGCTTTACTGAAATCAAGGTATACCACATCTACCGCTCTACCATCATCTATCCACCTAGTAATTTCCTCATAGAAGGCTATGAGGTTAGTCAAACATGATTTACCCTTGATAAAACCATGCTGACTGCTCCTGATGACCCCCATATCCTTGATATGCCTGGAGATAGTGCCAAGGACAAGTTGTTCCATCACCTTTCCAGGGATGGAGGTGAGGCTGACCAGTCTATAGTTACCCAGGTCCTCCTTCTTGCCCTTCTTGTAGACTGGTGTGACATTTGCTATCCTCCAGTCCTCAGGCACCTCTCCTGTTACCCATGACTTACCGAAGATGATGGAGAGTGGCCTAGCAATGACCTCCGCCAGCTCCCTCAGCACCCTTGGGTGCATTTCATCCGGACCCATCGATTTATGGATGTCCAGATTACTCAGCTGATCCCTAACCCAATCCTCATCTACTGTGGCAAACTCCTCCTCTATCTTGACTTCTTCTGGGGCTAAATGCTCAGGTCATGCATTTGTATATTGAAGGAACAAAGTGCCATGCATACTGTGGCATGTACCCACTTTATGTTATGCTTTGGTCAGAACCCATGGCATTTTCCTTAACCAGAAGTTACTTGCCAGGACTATTGTTCATTTTCTATTGCATTCAAGCTCCAGTGCTCAGTCAAGTGTCAGAAAACCACAGCATGAACTCCTTCTACCCCTGTTTGGATAAGCAGTGGGCTAGCCTAAGGTTCTTTAAGTTCTTCTGCCCTTGGGGCTTACTCTGAAAAATTCTGTTTCCCAAGACCGCTTCGTCTTGGCAAGCTCCTAGTTTTCAGTTTCTCCTTAACTGTTCTGACCCTTTAGGAGATAGCAACTGCTCATACCCTTTAAAATGTTGTAATGGAAATTTAAGTCATGTGCTAGCAAAGAGCAAAAGATTAACAGTGACATTGCTCTCAGTGCTAGAAAGAAAAGACCTGAAAAACAATGCTTTGCTGATTGTTAGGGAAGTCTATGGAAAAAGGTAGCTAGCTGGATACAAAATGCTTATTCGAAGTCACAGTCATGGTCCTACATTTAGTGAAAACTTCTCTGAATGACAGGTTTTTCAGTATCTGTGGGGCTGTCAGTGATGGGTATGTCTCAGATGTCCAAGTTCCTTTTTCTCCAAGAAAGAGGAATAAGCCTGTTAGCAACTTGAGACTGGACTGCCTGATTGTCTGAGAACACTGCAAGGGAGAATCAGGGGATAAAATGGCTGTCTGCTCTACTTGGAAAAAGGAGATAGGCAAGAATAATAAATTGACTTAGGCTTGGGAGAGAAGGCTGTGTAGGGATCATAAAAAATGTGTTCTGGTTTTTCTTCTGCTTCCATTTAATAATAAAATCAAGGACTGATGTTTTGAGTGACTTAAGCTACCAGTTTCTGTGTTGGGGAGATATATGCTGGTGTTTTATGTGAGATCTGCTATTCATATGACATATTAAATTTCATTACAAAATTAGGTTTTGGTTGATTAATTTACCTTTCCTCCCACTGGCTGTTTCCTCTGTTCTCTCATCATGAGTCCTTTCATCTGTCCTTTACCAAGTCTTTTCTGTAGTTTTCTTTCTCCTATGTGTTGTGGAGGAGAGATGCATGTGTTCTCAGAAGCTGACTTTGGCCTTAGATGTAGAAGGAGACTCGTCTGCTTTCAGTGCAAAGAAACCAACTTCAGCTGAACTTCGGTGGTGGTTGTTAATGTCTTTGCCCAGTAAGGTGTTTATTACTGCTCCTATTAAAAGCTGAGGAATGAGTAATTACCCTCTTTCAAGGGTCAGGTGATGAGATAATCAGTCAGATTACAAGATAACATTTGCAAATACCTGAGTGTTTTCTGCCCAAGACCCAAATAGGGACACAAAAGAGAGCACAGATGAGCTGCTTTTGTAGATCAGCAGTGGTTGCGTGGACAAGAAACACTTCAGTTTAGCTCCCGTTTACATGTCATCTGTTGAAATGTCTGGCTGGCTAGGAATTTGCCCATCAGCACCATTCGTGCTTCTTTCCAGCTGAGCTTAAGGTGTAAAAACAGTGAAAAGGAACCACTGATCTGAACCTGCTCAAATTGGCCCAATTTACTAAAGTTCTAGAACAGCCTTCGTGACAAATAATTATCAACTTCAGCTGTGAAGTCATTCACACAAAACTAGGCAAAATGCCTGTGACCTAAGCCTTTCTTCATCTGGAATACTCCATAATGTGATTCCTCCCATTAAGGAAACACCCCCTCTGTTAGCAATGTGACCCTGACAGACAAGGTGTCTGTCTTCTCTTCTGACAGTGATCAGGGATTGGCACTCCTTGACTCAGTTTCCCCATTAGGAAATAGGGAGTTGCAAGCTTAATCTCCCTTTGAAGAGCACTTAAGCTTGCTTGGTGAACCTTAATAGTAATGGCCCTTACTGTAGGGCCATCATTGCTTCTACTTGCTGCTGTGTCTCAAAAGTGCTCAAGGCAGTACTTCTGAGTAAAGTGCCCTGTATCAGCATTGCTTCCTTCCCTTTTCTGAGCTGCTTTTCCCCATTCTGATTTCAAGCAGCTGTAGTTTTACAATTCCCAGGTATGTTAAACATACTCCTTTTCCTGTAGCTGTCTTTTACAGCATTATAGAATAAAAGCAAACAAAAATCCCAAACTGGATGTAATGCAATTTTATGAGCAAGTCAAGCTTTGTACTTTCTGTTGATTCAGGAAAAGATACAGCATAGTGGTGTGTGGGATTGAGGTACTTTTATGTATGAGTGTTGGCACAATGTTTGCTTGACCTGAAATTGACCCTGAAATAAATAGAACAGCTAAAGCTAAATACATAAAAAACAGGAAGACAAAGACTGCCTTGGCCAGAATGACTTTTTCAGACTCTGCTTCTCAATACATGGATCAACTTAACAAATACGCTATTAATTACTGATCAGTATGTCCGTGTAGATCTTCACCTGCATATAAGTACCCTTTGAGAAAGCAAAAATGCTAAAACCCAGCAATGCAAAAGAATCTTGCTTCCAATAATAATACAGTGATTGTCAGTTTCTTCTGACATGGCAGTATTTTATTTACTTGAGCAATTGTGCAAACACTTGAACATGAGTGACTTCACTGCCATGAGTAGATCTGTTGGAGTGGACTGAGTTGCTCCTCTGAGTAAATGATTAAGGGGTAAGTCCCTGAAGCATAAGCCCCCAGTGCATTGCTTCATTTTTTCAATGTTTAAGACTCTCCCCTCCCAACACAGTGTGGAGTGAGTAATTTTCTATCATCTACAAAGCTGGATGCATTGCCTGGAACACCAACATGTGAACTTCATTTGTGTATTTTATTGTCTCTGTTGTTTCAGGTCCATTGAGGTCTATAATGAAAGGTCTGCGTTCCGATGATAATGAAGATGAATCAGATGAAGCAGATGAGAATGACAATGATTCAGAGTTGGAACGACCTATAAAAACACGAGGAGGAAGCAGGAGTCACAGGTGAGTGGCTTTTAATAGCCTGGTGTCTAAGACATTGTGCTTGTTAGTAGTAGGGTGATGTCTAATGTTCTCAAAGAGCGAGGAGTAGCAAACAGGCAGAGAATTCACTCTCTTTTTAATAAATATGCATGTAAAAATGCCGCTTTTAAAAACTCTCAGAATTAGCCATTCCAAATCAAAACTGTTTCTGTACTAATCTCTACAGTTATGATGAACCTCATTGATTCAATGTTCCTTGGTGTCATGCCATTGTGACTTCAGGGCAGTAGCAATAATTTTATTTCATTTATGCCAGAGATTAAGTGCTTTCAATTGCTGGATGAGTTATTCTGTGCATAGTGTCTCATTTTCAAAATCTCTGCTTATCAATTTTAGATTAGGTTGTTGGATCAGAATCAATGAAATTTGAATTGCAAGTAATTTCTGTACTGCATGTGCAGAAACATGTAAAAGGACAGATAGAAGCTAAAGCAAGCACCTGTGACAGAAATTACTTTTTTAGAAAAAGCTTATGCATCCTAGCTGCAATCTTAAACAGGGATTCCAGAAATTATGTACTATTCAGGCAGCTTCAAGCTGCATCCAAATATTGTTAAAAGTTATAGAAAACCTCCAAGTCTGTCTCAAACCTTTTCATAGTGGGATTTGTTGTGAGTCCACAGCACCTGAGTGCCAGTCTCAGCTACTGCTTAAATGGGAGGTGAACAGGAAGACATTACTGAATGTGAGGTGCTTCCTTGGTGCCCTTTAGCTGCTGGAATCAAGGAGAAAAAGACAATGATGACTAGCAGTTTGAGAATTTGTTTGTTTCAGTGATTGTGTGAAGGATTGTCTCAAGCTCAACTTATCTCTAAGTGTGGAGATTTTGTTTCATTATTTTTTTTAGCAAAACCTAAAGGCTAATACTTATCTATGCTATTTTTATCCCAAATAACTTTTTTTTTTCTTCCAACAATAAATATTTCTTGTTGTTCCTAAGTAAATGAAAGGTGACACTGACTAGGAGCCTAGTTTTTTCATGTGGCTTCTCCTGAAATACTCCATTTAAAAATCTTAGCCAGGAAAAAGAGTGTTGTTTATGACAAAAAGTTTTCAGTGGAGCACTTGTCCAAGTGGGAAGTACAGCTGCTTAGAAAGCTTTCAGAAGCTTTTCCTTGCTCCCAGTGGCTGTGAGCTGAAATACAGACTTGCTGCATTTGGGAACAGCAGTTAATATCCTAAATAATTTAACCTTTTCTGTAATGTTAGCTGCTGCTAGCAGATGTCATCTCAGCCAAGTGCAGGCAGACAGCCTTGTTCTCCATGCTATGCAAAGATTTTTCCAGAGAGCTGCCCTGTTCTCCATGTGACTTTGATTAACAATGACTTGCTTAAGGAGGGGTCATTCTTAGTGTCCTACCTCAAAATGCAAGCTCAGTTCATCCCTGTTAACAGCCCTTTGGAGCTGTAAACTCTTGGCTCTGTTTTTACATAGGGTTAGTCTGAGTGATGGCAGTGACAGCGACAGCAGTTCAGCTTCCTCACCACTACACCATGAACCAGCACCACCCTTACTGAAAACCAACAACAACCAGGTAAAGTGAGGATTCATAGATGAAGTCCTGGGGAGCTGATAAAAAATTCTCATAACTTCAGTGAAGTTGCTTAATCTGTAAAGTGAAATAAGAGCTTTTTGTCATGAGAATTATTTTTTTTTTTACAAGTACTGTAGACCAAAGTAATGTGTTTATGAGTATTTGAAGAAATGTGTCCTTTTTTTATTAGTTTTGTAAGGTAAACAATGCAAATTGACTTTACAGCAGCAGTCATACAATTGACACAGGTTTAGATTTGTATTAGTAGTAGACAGTTGGTATCAAGAGGCTCATTCTGCAGAGTTTATTAATTCATCTCTTCCCCTCTCCCCCCACCAGTGTTTATCTAGGAGATACTATTTTTTTTACTTCACTAGAAGACACTATGGTTTTTACTTCACTATCAGAGTATTTGTTCCATATCCGCTAGAGGAAGCATTATTATTTTTGAAGTAGGAAAGCTGAGTAGTTCTGTTTTTCAGAGAAAAGAAGTTAAATAATCTAGGGTTACAAAATATATCAGGGACAAATGAGAATTAGAGTTTGGGAGTTACATCATCCCCAGTCACCAATTAAAGTAAGGTTCTCTAAATATAAAATTAAACATAAAAGCTGATACTCTTTTTTTAAAAAAATCCATTATTTTAAAAATATTTCATTTGTCACTTATTCTAAATTCACTCCCAGTGTCAGTTGGATCACACACAAAGCAGTAATGAAATTTACTTACTGGCAATAAATCACTGCTTACAGTACTGTTACAGTCAGAATAGTGTCTACCTGTATTAACAAAGGTTTGTGGTTTTGTTAGTGAATTTTATGGACAAGTCTTTCCTATATCTCTTAGGTTAACTGCTGCAATTACCTGGCAGAAACGGTTTACTTGTCGTTGTTTTTCTAATAAGGTTTCCAGTACAAGGTTACTGATAGTGCAAACCCAAAACATTATTTGTTGGTTAATACAGTAAGGGGGGGAGGAGAAAACTAAGGAGTAATTTGTGCACAGAGTGAGGAAGTAGATTCCATGTCCAGAATGCATTCTTATTATCCACCAGAAACTCTGTTGGCTTTTCTAAGTTATCTGTAAAAAAAGTTACAAGGTCTTAAAGCGGAGTCTTTTGGGGAAAAAAACAAACTATAAAGATAAAAAAATACTCTATTTACTGAAGGCATATGCACAGGGAAAATAAAACACCTATCAATGGCTGGTTGTTTCATGAAAACTAACTTCTACAGAGGCAATGTAATTGTTAAGTAATTGTAGGTCTCAGTATCAGCAGCGCACTCAGTCACATCTTTCATGTTTCTTTCACCTTCAGTGATCTAAGAGAAGGCTTACCTGCACATTTAGACACTCCAAACAATAGTAATGCGCCAGCTAAAATGGAATGTCATGTACCTTCTTCCATTTTTATAATTGAGCTGAATACCAAAAATTTAGAGAAGCATTACAAGAATTAAAGTTGTATGCACCACAGCCACATTTGAAATCTCTGTGTTAGCATTTTGCTGCTTGCCACAACAGTGCTTTTGACTGATGAAATCAGGCTTGTATTGACTTAAGTCCATTCATAGAACTAGAGGTGTAAGATAGAGTTAATACTTCTATATAGTTCCTCAGATGTGATTAGTGCTGTCTCTCATCTAAACAAGAGTGCTTAAGACATTAGATTTCAGAAACATATCAAGAGCATTGTAAGGAAGCCACTTCAAATATACTGTGCCCTTGCTAAAGTTCTATTTGAAAACAATATTCTTCCATTAAAAACAAGAGAAACATCTAAAAGGTACTGGATCTGTGCCTAGAGGTCTGTGCTTCATCAAAACGAGACTTGTTCTTCCACTGGCCTACACAGCAGTAACCCCAGGGGGTGCTGAATTGAAGAACTGGGATTTTTTCTTCCAGAAGTATGTTTTGCTTTCTGGCCATGTGGCACTCTTGGCCAAGTAAATCCATAGGTAAAGTTAACTCAGGCCTGCAGTCGCTTTCTATATACAGGCCTGCCTCCTGTATTCTTTTGGTGCTGGTCACCTTGGGAGCACACAGGCAATGTTAGTAATGTAAGCCAAGGGAAGTAGAAATGAGAGGGAACTTCAAGAAAACTGTTACTGAGGCTTCTTTCAAGTCTAGAAGACTTACTTTTACATGCCTTGTTTCCTTGTTTTATGTGCTGAGTTTTGTCTTGTGTTGTGACAATCCAGTGTGGGTTTGGAGATGTTCATGCTAGTGTTGTTAGTCTTACAGTGAAATGTGAAACAAAATCTCCCAGAATCTGTGATAATTTATTTTCCTTTGATATTTTTCAGCAGAACCGATAATATTCCAGATTAGGAATGGCTTGGTGATTTATTTGTTTTTTAAATTTCAAACTTCAAAAAGTGTGTGTTGTGTGTGAAAAAAAATTGGAAGAACAGTCATCAGTTTTGTTTCCCCAAAATGGTGCTTGCTTTAGTCCTAAAATTTTCATTAAGCACAGTGTTCTGCTGCCTGTGGACGTGTTCTTGACTGTCCTTCAGTCCTGGTTGAAGCATTCTTGGTTTGTATATGTGGTAGTAAATGGCTTTGTATGGCATTGGAGGAAGGGTACCATGTAAATGCAAGAGAAATTACTGTCAAATGATGTTTGGGAGTGTTTTGCAATTAAAACACATGGTTTCATTTCAAAGACTGTGTTTCAAAATCTGTATTGTAGATTAAAAGAGACAGCATAGGGGAAGCAAAGAAAAGGAAAAATATATGGATTATGTGACATTTCAAAGGTCCTGGAGAGTACCTCAGCATCATTTTTTATTTGCAAAATCAGACCTCTTATCCTACTAGCATGCTAAAGATACAAAGAAGTGTTGAGAAAGCTTTAAATGTTATATAAATAATTATCTTAAGGACTAATAATATAAATATCACCTCATTCCAGCAGCTCAGCATTTTCTGCTGTAAGCTGCTTTTTAATGAAGAGTATGAGTAAGTTGTATGTAGACTGAAGAATTAAAAGCTAAGTTTTGAGTTTTGATTACCTTTTCTCCAAATGTTAAATTCCTTATGTTGTTAACTGATAGCAGAATTTTTCATATGTAATTGTATCCAATGATGCATTTAATTTTTACAGGATTTTCTTTATTTTCCAGATTTTAGAAGTGAAAAGTCCAATAAAGCAAAACAAATCTGATAAACAAATAAAGAATGGGGATTGTGATAAGGTAAAATGAGAATGAAGGAAATTAGACCAGAATGTAATATTGTATTTACAATACACCAGTGTTTGTTACAGAATGAAATTTGTACATCTTTGCTTTGGGTTCCTTTAGATGCAGATCTTTCTTTTTCTGTAATTCTTTCTTGTGTCCTGTTTTGAAAGCGTTTTTCTTCTCTTTAGTTCTTGTGGTGATTTGGCAAATGTCACCAGTTGGGAACCTGCCATCTAATATATTACCTGCTCTCCACCATGAGTTTGCATCGTGCTTCCTAGATTAAGTGACCATTTTTGAAGAGAAGAATTCACAGCTGTATTTGTAGCCAATCAGTCAATTGAAAAAACATATTTTCCAGAATCTGTTCTGAGGGCTGTGCCTCAGGAAGTGGCAATTTGATTTAACATGTTAACTAGTTAATGACATGAAGCAACACTTACCATTTAACACTAAGAGAGACAGTTTTGTTCAAAATCATGTCAGCTGGCAACGGGTAAGATCTCTTAAGAGCTTGTGTGGGTGTACATAGCACAGTTTCCCAGTGTGGATAAGTTCCCCTGAAGGTTCATATTTTAAAGGTATTAGCATGAACTTTGTGATAATGTGAGACAGGAGACCAGAATTTCGGTGTATGTTGCTAGATTTTCAGTGACCTGATCCATACACTTTTTGGTTTCTTAAGCTGGATACCGTATCTCTCTCTGTTTAAATGGAAAAAAAGGTTTTTGATAGCTCAGGCTGGAAGAGAAAGTAATTGCTGCATGGAGAGGTAGGACATATTTCACATCCCAGAAAGGATGGTGGAATTTGCCATTGGATTAATCTTACTTGATCTTTCTCCCCTTATATTCTTGACACAGAAAATTAATTACATTGTTTTAAAGAAAAAGAGGGGTTTCACTGTGAGCCTGTGTGTTTGGATCTTATGTGAAAAGGTGGGAGAGATATTTCTTAAATAAGCTGTTATGGCATCCCCAGTCTATTTGTCACTTTTTGCTACAGTTGAAATATAGAGATTATCTTCTACAGCACCTGATAAGATTTTCATCCACATGCAATATCTAAAAAAGCTGATAAAAATTTGTGTTGGGTTGTATTAAGCTAGACAAAGCCAGAATACTAAATTAGAAAATTTAGCTTAAGTAAGATTTAAAATAAAAGTTCAGTTTTTATTGGTTCTGAAAACATCTGAAGTTTTTGAACTACATAGCTATGACTTAATTAACAAGTTGTTTATGGGGGGGGATTTGTTTCTAGGCATATCTCGATGAACTAGTAGAGCTCCACAGAAGATTAATGACATTGAGAGAAAGACATGTACTGCAGCAGGTGAGGAGCACTCTCATGCAATATCACAGTGTGCTCACTGACATTGTGAAGTCACATCTATTTTTAATAGTCTTCAAGCCTGTATAAGGCATATACAGCTCATTACCACTTTCAGTGCAGTGTAGGGGATTTTTACTCATACTTTAAATTGTGATGTCAAACTAAATGGCAAATTAAGAAAAAGTCCAAGCTAAATTTTTCACCAATTCATTGTTATGTTTCTCAACATACTGTTATCAATAATTATAAAAACAGGATGGGAGAACTGATACAGCTGTACACTATTTTAAAGATAAAAATCTTGTTGCTTTTTCCTAAAAATGACTAGCCTTTTCTCAGAAACAGTTAAAGATGTTTTCTACAGCAAACAGAAAACATGGAATTCAAAGCAAAACTCACTTTGGACAAGAACACAATGTATTATTTGAGTCTTCTGAAGTAATGGAAGGAGTCAAATATGAAAATGTGCAAACCATGAACGCTTCGGATTTATTGAAAGGTTATGTGATAATAAGAATAAAGAACAGTATTTGTTTTGGGCTCCATTGTCAGGTACCATTGGATTACAAATTGTGAAGTTTGATCAATAAGCACTCTTAACAAAGTAGATGTCATTGTAGCACAGGTGATTTTATTATATCTAGTGCAATTATGTGCCAGCTGTGGACATGTTGTAAAGAGGGAAATTTTAGTACTTCTAAAATGATTGTGATCACTCATGAAATTTCTCAACACTCAGATAAGTGTGTTAAAAATATTTTTGAAGTCCCAGCATTAATCTGTTTATTAGTTCAGGGTCAATATTTTGAGTAAAGGTGAGTACACAATTGAGAAGTCAGTGAAAAGGAAGACTTTGATTAAGGATATTCTTAGAGAAATGCTGATAACTTTGTCAGATTTCATAAATTAGGACAGAAAATTATGCATATTGGTTATCATTCATATTTAATGTACTGTTGTTTCCCAAGTTCCCCTCTGTCTGCAAAGGCAACTAAAGCACACTTTCAGAATGGTGGCAAGGCATATTTTTATCTACATTGGGAAATTACTATGCAGGAGGCAAAAATGTAGGAATTGCAACACCCTCTCCACATTACATTGGTCTTTAATTCTTTAAGTGTTCACATGAAAAGTGAATCTGAAAAAGCCAGTATGTTGTAAATTTATTCCCTAGCTTGCTTCCTAAGCACTTAACTGCCCCAGTTATTCACATCATAGTTTTTTAATGGTTTAACTTCTGGTAGACCTGTCTAGCCAGTATTGGGCACTATCAGTATAGATCTGCACCACTGACCTAGCCCACCATAAATCCCATCTTTCTCTGGAGCTCTGTTGACACCCTGCAGAGCATAGACTTAGTTGGCCTCAAGTGAAATTTTGAAAAATTTCCTCAAAAACTTCTGCAAAACAAAGATAAAAGCAAGCAGGAAACATTTTTTTTCCCCGTGAGGATGGCCAACAGTGGAACAGGATGATTAGCTGGATTTATGGACAGACTGCAGGCTAGGACAGTGGTACGATTCTGTGCTGATGGCTGGTAATTGTGTAATACTGGCTAGAGATCTACCAGTATTCAATGGAAAAACAAGTTATTTACCTGTTTTCTCTCAGTCATTTTGCACTAGCAAGTGGTCTATGCTGTTACAAAACAAATAATGCAGTTTAGTTTTAAAGCTTTAATCCCATAATATTCTGCAGTTCATTATTTGTTATGGTTTTATCAGTTTACAGAAGTGTGTTGGCAGTATTGAATAGATAACTTGCAGATAATCAGTGCATCTCTGCCTTACAAATAAACTGCCATCTCATCCTGTAGGTCCTTACTGCTTTGCAGCTATGTAGCTATTATGAAATACTTCCAGTGAGTACCAAAATAAAAAGAGTACAGAACTGGGAAAGTTTTTAGGAATTAACATGAAAATTCTAGATCAAGAAATACAAGTATGTTCAGACTATATGAGGTACAAAGGTCAGGAGAGCAAGGGATAAATCTGTGGTGTTTACTACAGGAAAAGGGATTGAGTGCAAAAAACATGCAACTATAAATAGGTGCAAGAGTTACAAAGGTGATGTTGACGTGGAGTGGTAGTGGAGTTCTGTGTTCCTGAGTGGTGATTGTAATTTCTTTAATTTATGTCGAGGCAGATAATAACATCTTGCACATGTCATAGTCTGCTACGTACTGACTTTTAAGGAATTTTTAGAGAAGGAACTTGAAAGACAAGGATAAAAACACTGGTCATTCAAAAGAGCTGGATTTTGAAACTTGCACTGAGGGATGTGAAAAGAGGAGGACAGGTTTCTGCAGTCTCAGTTGTTACCAAGGCTGTAGGCATGACAGCAAAGAGGGAATGCATCTCAGTTGGAAATGAGAAACATATCTGTTTGAGAATGTGGCTCTTTCCTAAGAGAGCCTTTTCACTTTGTAAAAGGAAGCTGAAATAAATCTACAAAATACAGTGAGGAGGCATGAGAGATGTGATACTGAACTACAAATGCCTGCATACTTAGCTAAGTAGTCCTGATGGAAAATTATAGTTGTGGATATATAAAAATTGCCCAAGAGGGAGAATGCTGGTAAAAAGAGTATTTGACCAAGAAGTTAGTCCTGTGAGAATCACCTGAAAAAAATTTATGGTAATATTGGACCGTGGGTAGGCAGATACTGGTCTGAAATTACATTGAAGAAAATATTAAAAAAATTTCCCACCTCTTTTACTGTAAAGAAAGGGTTTGGAATTTGCAGTGATGAGGCACTTTTTGTTTACTTGTTTGTTTGAGGTTTTTTGGGTTTTCTTCTAACTCTGTGATTTCCAGTGAAATAGGTAGGGATAACTGAGTCTGCAATCAGGTGTTAATGCTACATGTCCCATATACTTAAACTTGGCTGTCTAAAGCTGTGTTTCTGACTGCATTTTCAATGCGGAGGATGTTAGCATGACCCCATGGAAGGCAACAAGATTTCTGGTAAGACTTCACCTCTTACTATGAGGCATCAAGTCATATCTTCAGCTGGTGAAAAAATCTCCTTAAAGCCAGTGCACTAGACAGCACAGGCATAAGGAGGAAGAAACTGGGAGTATGCAGCACTGCTGAAGATTACATTGCTCTTGTCCACAAGGTGCTTAACTTCAGGTGGCAACTGTCTTCTGAGCAAGGTGCAG
This sequence comes from Apus apus, assembly GCF_020740795.1. Classification (NCBI taxonomy): domain Eukaryota; kingdom Metazoa; phylum Chordata; class Aves; order Apodiformes; family Apodidae; genus Apus; species Apus apus. The sequence goes on along the minus strand of NC_067312.1, from coordinate 36,495,164 downwards.
CTTGCTGTTCTGGAAACCATCAGATGACCTAAAAGCCTTCATAAACTGAAAAATTGCTATGTCATAGTTACACTTTGTCTTCCTTAAACACACACACTCGTTTGGTTGTTTAAAGGCAAGTAAATAGTTGTACTAGATAGGTAATGATGAAACTGATCTGGAGAGACATGATGTAAACAGAGGTGTACATTACTGCAGAATAGCAAAGCTTACTATAGCAGGAACACATGGGGTATTTTGTTCTTTGAAGCCCGAGCTCTCAGAATAAAACATTTTAATGCTGTGTTTTTAATATCATAATGGTCAGACTTCCTGGCAACTAATCTCAACCTTTTATTCTAAAGTATTTCTAAATAGCAGAAGGATGTGTATGCTAATACTGTAAGTCATTATTTTCTCGTTGACTGGCATACACACAGATGTTTTTCATTGAGCTGTCTGGGTTTATCTTTATACATTTCTGTACATTCATTAAAATTTTTGGGATTCATTTCAGTCTGATTTACAAGGTGTCCTGATATAGTGGCTATATTTCTTGATGAGTGGATGATGGGTAGGTTTTAAATGTTTATAATTTTCCTTGGCCTAGAGTTTAAAAGCCCAAGCAGAACCTGATCAATAAAAGTGCTTATCAGTGTTTTAAAGTATACAATGCTGTTTAAAAACACATGTGGTAACACTTCCATGTAATCTTTATTTCTAAAAACACATACATTGCTGAGGGGGTTATGAGGGGTGCTATTCTTCCACCATAACACAAGGAAGCTTTAGACAGAATTGTTCAATGTAGCTACATCTTCCTGGCTTCAACTTCTGTAAATGCCTTGTGCAGTCATCTGACACAGTGGATATTTGGAGAGATACCAAGCCTGAGACTAGATTTCTAACTTTACAAAAGGAGTCTGGATTGATTCCTTAGCTTTTCTCTTAGATGAAGCTCAAGAGAGTGTAAAAAATGAGAACGTTAACATATATAAAAGTTTTCTTCTGATAACAATCAGTTTTGTCCCATTTGATTATTTTTCCTCTATGTTAATTGAATAATGGTAGGAGATGGAAAAGTGTTACAAGAATCTGTGAATCAACAAGTGGACAAATGAAGTGGGCAATTTTACATTAAAAATTCCCATATGGAAAAAAAAGCCTAGAGGCCCAGATTTAAATGAGGTGTTGAAAAGAGCAGGTTTGTTCCTAAATAATTCCACAGTTTTGCACAGCTGCAAATTAAGATAAACAGATTTTACTTCTATATTTTTTCAACCTGGGAAATAGGAAGTGATTGGAAAGGGAGATTTTTGCTGTAACAAGCATTTCCCTTGTTATTTTATCTGGTTTCCATTCTGTTTAATCCACCCTGAGCTGTGTCATCCCATGCCTGACAATACACATGAAGTTATTTCATTTGTCATAGTCTCTTCTTGTCTGGTCTGAGGAGGAAAAAACATCATAGGGAGGAGAACATTATAAAAAAATTATTTTAATTCTTCTGAGTTGGTGTATTCCTACCAGATTAGTAATTTTAAGGTATGTTCTGTAAACCATGTGTTCCTATGTATGTATCTCCTGCAGCTGTTGAGGAGTAACAGTCAGAATAATAAGCCTCAAACAAGCAAGGAATATCTAGCAGCAGCATTCCAATGGCAGTGTTTGTGTAAGCCCTAGAAGAACTAAATGGGTTTCAAATTGAAGGGTGCAAGCAGGACATTGAGCCTAGCCTCAGTGCTATAGAAGGGATGGTTGGAAACAGACTGAGCCAGAAAGGCAATGTTCTGTCAGTCCAGGACACTACCTAGAGGACCCCTTCAGTACTGGGTGCCTTTCTGCATACTCATTTGGGATGTCTCTCTATTGGAATGAAACAGCTCATAAGAGATTTATAGCCATAGTGTGTTTGTACTGTGTTAGCCCTATCTAAGAAATAATGCTTTGGCTTTCCAAGATGTGGAATGGGTTTTTTAGTTAGGTGCAGTTAGGGCTTAACATATCTGTAGTTACTTTTTACAGCAATTGAGTATGTGTTGAGTGTGACCACTCTTTAAAAATGTGGATTACCACTCAGAGACTAATAACATCAAACCTGCAGAAAGGCGCAAGTTAAGTGTGTAATGTTGGTTTCTCAGAATCAGAGAATGGTTGGGGTTGGAAGGAATGTCTAGAGGTCATGTGGACTGACCTCTTCCTGTTCAAGCAGGGACACGTAGAGGCAGTTACCCAGAACTGTGTCCAGATGACTTTTGAATATCTCCAAGAATGGAGACCCCACAATCTCCCAGGCAACCTTCACCAATGTTTGGTCACCCTCACAAGAAAAAGTGTTTCCTGATGTTCAGAGAGAACCTTCTGTATTTCAGTTTGTTCCCAGTGTTCCCAATTCTGTCACTGGGCACCCCTGAGAAGGAGCCTCTGCTTTCTTTGCACCTTCTCTTCAGATATTTGTACACATTGGGAACAACTGCCCTGAGCCTTCTCCAGGCTGAAGAATCCCAGCTCTGTCAGCCTGTTCTCATAGGAGAGATGTTTTAGTCCCTATTCTTCTGAAGAACTCCTAACAGTTCTTCTCTTTCCTGTTTGAATGAAAGCTGTTATTATAGACTAAATAGTCATCAGATGTGATCTTTTGCCATTGGGAGGAATCTTTCATAGTTGATTTGGTTTAAAGAAATTATATGTCTGTTATTCAAGAAGTAACTGCTAGTTTGTGAACTAGCAGTTGGTAAGAAAGCTCTTGAATACTTTTTTTCTTTGATCTTCTATGAGGATTGATTTATTTCCTTTGCTTTCAGAAAGGCTTATGCCAATTATTTTCCAAAGTAACCTGCTTAGCAGCTATGCACACAGTACATATTCCAAGCAGAGATCTGCCTGAGTTTTTAAAATTTGTTTCAGCTTGGGCTGGGTGGGGGAGGAGATTGTTGCTCTTTTTTACTTCTTTTTTCTTCTTCTTTTGTTTAAAGCCTGGTATACGTTCTTTCAATATTTGAAAAATATATTCTCAATGGTAATGTTTGCTGGAGCAGCAGATGGGTAGGCTGGCATTGTAGGTGATAGTAATCTAAAAACAAAAAATCAGAGGTGCTGTAGTCTGGGCCACAGTTCATGTCAGAAAGGAACTGAGTAATAAAGGTAATGGTTTAACCTGCAAGTGTTGGAGCTGTTAAGCTTGGTTTATGCCTTTGATATGTTAGTGGCATGTTAGTACATACAGCGGACATGTAAAACTGCTAAAATCTTCAACTGCATCTTTTCTTTCCTTTCAGATAGTAAATCTTATAGAAGAAACTGGACATTTTCATATCACAAATACAACCTTTGACTTTGATCTTTGCTCACTGGATAAAACCACAGTCCGTAAACTACAGAGTTATCTGGAAACATCTGGAATCTCCTGAGGATTCAACATCTGGCTGCATCAGAAACTGTTCTTTAAGTGAAACATTCAGAATGATGCAACCAAAATGGGGGTGGGGGAAAAAAAGCAATCCTCGTTAGCTTTATTTTTCCTTAAAGCCAGTCATCATCTCTTGATAAGGGAGAGGAAAAGTGACAAGACTCAAAGAATCACTCTTCTCAAAAAGAAAATGCTCTGAAAGAGTTTGCCTGGATAGCCTTGAAAAACAAACAAAATTACTTGGTCTTATTGAATGTGTATGGTATCATGTATCTCTCTGTGGTGTTCCAGCCCACAAGATGAATGCATGTTCAACACACTGCCTTATTACATAACTGATCTATTTATTATTATATACATGTATTCTAAAGTCAATGAGTCATTGAATGACACTACCAGATATTGCAAGTAGTGGGAACCCATATGTGCTCTTTTGATACAGTACTATCACAAGCCTAGTAACCTTACTCATGTTAAAATGCCACTACTTGCTGTCTTTCTCTAAAACACTACAGTCTTGCTTCCAGTTTTGCAGTTCCAGGAAACAAGACAGAAACTTGGGGATCAAGCTGTGGTCCTATATTTTATTTCCTGTCTCCAGAGCAGGTTGGGCCACAGCAGGTTGGACTGCAGCAGGTTGGACCACAGGTCCTTGATTCTATCATTTATTGATCTTGACCATGGTAGAAAATGCACCAAATAGGATCATATGACTTGCTGTCTAGCCTTAGTGAATAAAATAGTAGGACATTTAACAAAAAATGTTATGTATACTGTCCTGAATCCAGCATCTTTTGCAGTCTACATTCTTGTGTCTTTTTTGATGTTATAAAATTAAATATATGTAAGAGTGAAGGTTTTCTGCAGGATCATCATAGAAGAAGAAGTACTGGTCCTGTCTTCTAAGGAAATGTTGTAGAAAATTCTTAATTTGGAGCTATTTATTACTATGAGTTTCAACACTCTGCTGACAGTGTGACAGACTCACTTTTACCATAAAATTATTTACATAACATTTTTGTTTGTTAATATGGTCTGATTAGTTTGGTTTTGGTTTGTTTAGTTTTTTTTTTCTGTTTTGTTTTTTGTTTGTTTCTTGCTTTTTTTTTCTTGTTACAGTGCTAAACTAAAACCCTTCATTTGAAAAAAAACCAAACAACATTTTTACAGTTATGTGTTGGGATAAATACATATATGATGTATTGTATGTGTGGGTGTATATACACACACAGGCACCTGTATGTATGTGTATGCACACATGCATGTATGTTTTTTTTTCTAGATTTCAGTATCTGTTCAATAATCTGATTGTGTTTCCAGAAGAATTTATTTTCTTTAAAAATTAGTACTTTTTCACACCATCCATTGTTTCTTAAAATTAGGATCCTTGTTTATGCTTTATCAAGTGAGAGAATGTGTACTCAGTTTCACATCAAAGCTCCATGCTCTCATATTGCTGATGGTTTCTTGATTAAATCATTACTCTTCTATTAGAAGTTCAGATCTCCCAATGAAAAGAGAAAATAATTTTTAAAATACTTCTGGATGCAAAAGTTTATTCGGGTTTACCAGCCTTAAAAATACATCTTGTTTCTGGACAGGCCAGTATGTCATGTGAATACTTATATGCCACTTATAGTGTGTATGTGTAGAGCCAAACAGTAGTATCTGTATGACTTACTCTTTCATGCACACAGTTTGTGCAGCACTGTAAAACTAAATTCCTATTGGGGTTACTTCTTACTCAGATGCTAAATCTTAATGCTGTTTCTTTTAAGTCCAAAGAAAATTTTACACTTTACTCTTTTGAGAGAGTGGGGTATACATTAGGTTAGGAAGCTTTTTTCTTATTTAAAATGCTTGACCACACTCTGCAGGAAGTCATTTTCAGGCTTCCCAAGAATAAGTGTACTTTTTCAGTAATGTTATGACTCTTATTGATGATTGGCATGAAGCATACTTGAAGTATTATGTTCTTTTTAGTCCATGTTTTAATGTGCAATTGGGGTGTGAGGGGAGGAGGAATGGGAGTGTAATTTTGAAGATACTTTTGACAGGAGGCAGGTGATGGTGGGGAAAGGGAAGGGCTACATGTAAAGGGGATACACTTCAATTTTTATTCATTATTTTATATGAAAATGTTGGAAATCCAAAAGCAACTTTAAAAATATTTGGTCTACCAGTGTGTGTTCACCTTCATATCTTTTGGTTATACCAGATATATATGGAATTTTGTCCACTTGATTTTTCTAAGTTTTGTAGTTAAAAACTCACTGAGGTTCCAGAGGGGAAGAATCCCATAACACTTCTGGTATGGCTGTTGCACTGTTTTGTTAGAAGTGGTGAAATGAACAATTTTACCCTTAAAATATCAGATAAGCTTTATTATACACGGAGAACAGAGGTGGAAGAAAACAGAAAATAGGAGAGCAGGCATGAAAGGGAGATGACAGCAGTTACAGCATCAAGTTAGTGCTGAATTTCATGCAAATTATTGATCATCCTTAACCTCTTAAACTTTTAATTCAATGGGAGAGGGAAGAAAATAGACTGCAGTTCTCTGTGTGAGTGTGTTTTGACTTTTTCACAAAACTCTGATAGAGTTAGAGTTACTAAGTGTTGATTTAAATTAAAAAAATTAGCTATTTTCATCTAATTTTGTATGCATAAACAAAATAAATCCTTGTTCATTTAGTTTCAGTATTGATATTTCTCTTAAAGAAAGATATCCTTCCAAGCCTTTAATGTATGATAATGCTCATATACGAGCGTCGGTCTTTGGGATGGGTTGAAGTGCTTTGGCAATAAATGTTTTGCAGTTTTACTAAACATCAAGCTGTTTAAAGACAAAGTTAGTGAGAATTTGGATTAATTCCTTGACATGACCAGACAGGGAGGTTAGCACTAAGTTGCAATATCAAAAAAATAATTCTTGGCATAAATTAGTCACTGTTACTAGAACTGTAGGAGTATCCAATAGTAAGGCAGTTTTCATCTCACCACTGACTTCAGAAAGTGGATGGCCAGTTGGGTAGACAAGCTTTACTAACTTCTAGAAGTTTGAATCCACTGAGAGACTTTACAAAAATTTTAGTATCATCTGGATTTAAGGCCATCTTACTCCATTCTAAAGAGGAAGCTCAAAAAGGAGGAAGGGGCATGCACTGAAGTGAGGACAATCTTCCACAGTAAAACAAAAGGCATACAGTCTTCAGCTTTGGATTGTAAGAAATGGCAGATTATTTCTCTTTCATTTTCCTTGGTTGGATGCTTTTAGGTTAAGCCTATGCTTTCAATTTCAGAGGCAGAGTACACAGAGTACAGTGCAGGTGGAGAGCCCAGTGCATTTCTATTGAGGTTTCTTATAGTCTGGGTGAATCATATTATGAGTTCTTGGGTTTTGCCCCAGCCATTGTCCTTCTTTTACATTCTTTCAGTGAAAAAAAATATTTTCACAATCTAGTTTGGGTCCTTGACCCTTGCTTGCTAAGTATCATCTTGTTTTCTTAGAAGCTGTGCTAGTGTTTTGAGATCTCTCAAATCACCTGTTAATTTCAAGGCCCATTACTTGGTTTGCAAAATGAATGGGAAGGCTGTAGATTAGTATGAAGAAAAAATAGTTCTGTTTAGTTGTTGTGTGCATTAACTTAATCCAGACAGTGCTCTGGTAGTAGGATGTTTTCTTCATGCTGTCTGTTCATGCGCAAAAACCATCTTTTTGCTGCTTGCAGTTCAACAGCTGACAGCGTATCTTTTAGCAAAATCATTGCAGTCTATGGAGGGACTTGCTATTTTTGTGTTTGCTCATTGGTTCACTCATTTGCAGTTTGTTGTAGTGCAATGTGCTGAAATTGAGACTTACAGTGAAAATTCTGTACTTTCAGCCATTATGGACTTTCAGCCATAGCAGGAGATGCAAAAGTAAGCATTGCAAAACATGTCCTGAAATTTAGCAAGAGCAAGGCATGTGTTTTTGTGAGCCTCAGTGGTTTTCTTAATTACTAAGCAGTATACAGTAGAAGGTAGTGTACACCAGGAAGCTATTCTGTATATTATATGAAGAAACTTTACTGTTGGGTGTAAACAGGCTTGCACACAGATGATGGGGAGTAGAACATGTATCTGTAGTGATTTTGTTTGTGCTTGGGGGTTTAATTGGTGCCTTAACACAGCTAAACCAATGACATTTACAAGACTGACTCTGTGTCTGAGTTAGCAGATAAATTAACATCTGAGGACAATCACAGAAGGCCTTTACTGCTTGAGTAAATGCAAGAAGTGCAACATTACTGGACAGGAAGGAGGAGTATTACCATGGTGAGAACAATACCTTTTGGGGGAAAACTTTGGGGGGGAAAAAAGAGGCAAGAAGAAATCCCTTAGTAGCTGGATGTGGGTCCTTATGTTAACATGAGAATAGAGTTTGCTGGTCAGCAGTTCTGTCTGCTTTAAGATGTAGTGAGATCTTGCAGCTTCTTTGTTTTACTGCTGTAACAATGGTGTTTCTGACTTGATGAGAGAGAGATGTAATGCATCATCATACAAGAAAACCAACAGTCTTATGGTTTGAGATGCTGTTTAATGTTTGTTTGAGTATTGCATCTTATTTATAGTCTGTGAATTACCTCAGCCAGATTGATTCTACTGCAAAGTAATAATCTTTTATTTTTCATTTAATTTTTCCTGTCTGCAAATCTGAGAAAAGTCAACTGTAGGTCTGTAAATACAGCAGAAGATGTAGTTTCATATTCATTCAGTTTTATTCTGACTGGAAGTAACTGTTTCCTGAATGTTGCATCAAATGGGTCACACATTTTCCCATGTTCCTTCAGATAACTGCGCTGTAAAGCTGGAATTTCCATTAGTAATCTTTACCTTTCTCATCACAGTAAGGAATAAACTATTATCTGGTATCGTTGCTCACAGGGAGAAAGAATTTGACATCTGTGTGCTGTATAGGAAATAGTTTTGTGAAGGTGTAAGTTACATCTTTTTAGTAAAACCTAGAAATAAAGTCTTCCTGTCTAGGGGAGAAAAAGAAGGGAAAATCCCCTTACAATATTTTCACTCTAATAATGGTGGGGTTTTTTCCAAGTTATATTCTCCACTGAAATTGTTAAGCATCTAATGGCCAGTAGAGAGTCTGCATGCAAACCGTTAAGGATTCAAAGGTATTGAAAAGATAAATAAGTTGTATTAAGAGCCTGGCTGTGCAAGTAATAAGGTCATAATGCTGATACCACTTTCTGTGCAGGGCAGACATTCCTAACACATGTGGTTTGTGTATTCACATCTGAGTGGGTGGTCTAGAAAACACTGCTAAATGCTGCTTGAAGGCTTAGGTTTTAAGCAGTGCAAAGGAGACATGCAGGATAGCCTAAGCTAGCAGCATCCAGACTATACGAGATGAAGCTCTTATCTTTCAGCTTTCAAGAACAGTGAATTGCCTGTTTCTCCAAATATCTTATTTTTACTTTTTTTTTCAGCTCTATTAGTCCTCACTAAGAAGCTTCATGCTTGCTAGGAACATGGCTAGATTTGGGGTGGGTTTTTTTGATGTGGTTATTCCTTTCTTTGGACAGGGCATGAGAAGACAGAATTGGGACAGTAAAATAGTTGTCTTTTATTTTCTACTTTTAGCCAACAAATATAAGCCTCTGAAATGTTTTCCCTCAAGAATTATCTTATGTGTGGGAAGAAGTTAATACTGCTTTCACTTGTGTAACTTTTTGTTAGCATAGAGTCATAGAAAGTCTTAGGTTGGAAGGGACCTCTAAACGACATCTAGCCCAACCACCCTACCATAAGCAGGGACATCTCACATTAGACAAGATTGCTCAGAGCCCATCAAGCCTGACCTTGAATGTCTTCAGGGATGGGGCCTCCACCACCTCCCTTGGCAACCTGTTCCAGTGATCCACCACCCTCATATTAAATAACTTTTTCCTAATGTCTAACTCAAATCTACCCTTTTCTGCCTTGAAACCATTACCCCTTGTCCTATTGTTACGTGCCCTTGTGAACAGGTCATCTTAGAGCCCGTTGCAGGTATTGGAAGGTCGCTATAAGGTCCCCCCGGAGTCTTCCTCAGGCTGAACAGCCCCAATTCCCACAGCCTATCTTCATAAGAGGATGAAAGGGCACACATCTAAGATAAGGATGTGGCTTGATGGATCACTTGATAGTCTGTTGGCCCACTGCCAGCTGAGCAGCCTAGCAGTGTTTTTTTTAATTATTTTAATAGAAGTGTGTGAATAAGATTATCTCGGTCTGTGTAGTAGGTGATTAAGGTGCTCAGTTTTTCGCCGTCTCTTGCCTAAGCTCTCATGGATATCTACACACCACATATCTAAAAAATGAGTTATTTTGAGTGTCTGCTGGGATTTTTCTGTGCTGAACAGCCCTTTGTCTTTGCTTTATCACAGGTATGACAAATGGGTGGCTAGAATAGGTACGTGCTAGGATCTTGCAACTATGGAACAGAATTTGACTTTAAGTTGAATTATGTTCAGGATTAGCCATGATGTTGACTGTTAAGATAATTTATTTTTTTTTCTTGAGAAAGACTTGTTCTTTCTCCATCTATGCAATGTCTTCCTTCCTTCTTGGTTCACAATCTTAAAATAGTTAACAACAGAACAACGGGACTCAAATTGTTGACAGTGTGATGCATTAGACGTCTGCTGAACTTCTGCTGGCCTGGATTAACTCTGGATCTACAGCTTCTTCTTAAGAATAAATTAAAGGAAAGCAAGATTTATTCTCTTTCACAAATTTGGTGAGGTTGGAAGGGACCATTGTTACTGGTTTCCAGTTGGACATTGAGCCACTGACTTTAACTCTTTAGGTATTGCCATCTCCAGCCAACTCTTTATCCATCTAACAGTCTATCCATCAAACCCGTATCTCTCCAGTATAGTGGCAAGAATGTTGTGGGGAACTGTATCAAAGGCCTTACAAAAGTCTAGGTAGATTTCATCTGTAGCACTTCCCTTCTCCACTGCTCTAGTCACTCCATTGTAGAAGGCCATTAGGTTAGTGGGGAACGATTTGCCCTTCTTGAAGTTGTGCTGTCTGTCTCTAACCACCTCCCAATCCTCTGTATGCATTGCTATATCTTCCAGGAGGATCCCTTCCATGATCCTACCAAGCACAGGTGAGGCTGACTCGTTGTTGTTGCCATGGTCTGGCTTTTTACTCCTTTTAAAAACAGGTGTGAAGTTTCCCTTTTTCCAGTCACTGACTTTTAAAATATGATGGAGACTGGCTGTAGCTTGGCAACTACATCAACCAGTTCCCTCAGAAACCTGGGTTACCTCTTGTTGGGTCCCATGCACTTACATATGTTCAGGTTCCTCTTTATTTACAATGGGAGAGACTTCATTCCCCTGGTCCCTGTCTTGAGGTTCAGAGGCTTCAAAGATGTGGCAAGAGAGATTAAAATTGAAAACAGAGGCAAAGAAATGGTTTAATACCTCAGCTCTCTCAGATGTTGCTAGTTCTGTATTACCTATAAGAGAACAGGAGGATACATTTTCTTTCATCTTCCTTTTTTGGCCAGTGTACCTGCAGAAGTCATTATTCTTTTAATCCCTTGCAAAGTTTAGCTCCAGCTGTGCCTTAGCTTTCCTGATCCCATCCCTGTATGTCTAGGCAGCATCCCTGTGTTCTTCCCAGGCTATATGTGCCTGGGTCTATTACATGGGCATTTTCCTCTCACTTAATAGGAGGTCCTTACTCAGCCATTCTGATCTCCTTCCTTCCTTTTGTGATTTCTTACACAAGAATTGAGAGCTTTTGCACTCCATAAAACCCTCTAACATTTGCCAGTTCTGTTGTCCCTGATGGCAGTTTCCAAGGAGGTCCCATCCACTACTTCCTTAAACAACTGGAAGTTTCCTCTCCTACAGTTCAGGGTACTAAGGTCTGCACTTCACCTGGCCCATATACCTCAAGAATGAGAATTCAACCAGGGCATGAACACTGTAGCCCAGGCTGTCACCCATCTTGACATCTTTAATTAGCTCATCCGTGTTGGTAAGCAGCAGGTCTAGTAACACTTCTCTGGCTGGACTGTGTATCACCTGGATTAAGAAGTTGTCCTCGATGCACTCCAAGAGTCTTCTGCACTGGCTACAGCTCACTATGCCTCTTCTTCAGCAGATGTTGGGGTGATTTAAAGTCCCCCAGCATGATCAGAGCCTGTGACCATGATGCCTCCTGAAGGAAGAATGCTCTGTCAACAGGTTCCTGTTTGCCAGTGTTTGGTCACCCTCCAGAAAAGTGTTCCTGATGTTCAGAGAGAACCTCCTGTGTTTTCATTTGTGCCCACTACATCCTGTCACTTTACTCCACTGGAATGATCCTGACTGTTGCTTTTACACACTCCCTTCAGGTCACCCTGGACCATTCTCTTCTCTAGACTGAGCAGTCCCAGCTCAGCAGCGTTCTTCATTGGGTTAATGTGCCTCTGTCATTATTGTGTGGTCATTGTTTTTTCAAAATACCTACAGAAAGAGTTGATGATGCTGTGTTATCTCCCAAGCTTGTGGAAAGAGATACAAGTGGTTTGCAATCTACTTTGAGCCTTACATGTATGTCTGGAGGGTGTTTATTTGCACAGTCTTAATGATGGAATTATGGGGCAGCCCTCAGGATTTCTACCAAACTTCCAGTGTATGTGGAAGAGGAGAAATGTAAGGTGAAAACCTCTAATACTGCTGAATTCCCATGGCAGGCAGTAAGTCTCTCCAATACCATGGTAAACTTCCAATAGTTACTTTTTAAAGGATACCAAATACAAAACCTGACTGTCCTACCACAATGATTATTGTGAAGGCTTAGGCAAGTGGTGGCTTTGACCTTTGTGTTGTGCTGTCTTTGGGTAGGGAATGAATCTGTGATTTCTAAAAGGGAAATTTAGGAAATTGGAGAAAATGACTGCTCATTCCAGAGCTTATTAAGAACCTATTTTGGTTAGTAGGATTGAAGTAATGATGTAAGACTTGTTAACTTTCCTGGAAAGCACCTGAATGTTTTTTTAATTTATTTCTAATCCAAGACTATAATCTGTCTACATGGAGAAAGAGAGATAACATGCAGAGCAGAAAAACGAAATAATGGAGTATTTTAAATAGGAAGTGCTCTACGAAGGTCTCCAGTCCCATCCCCTGCCCAGAATAGGCTCAGGTGGAGAACTTAGACTAGGCTGCTCAGGTCTTCACCCAGAATGTGAAGAACACCAAGGATGGAGATAATCCAACCTTCCCATACCCTGGCTCCACTGCCAGTGTGTCTTCATAGGGAAAAGTCTTCTTATCTCCAGCCTGATCTACTCCTGTTCCAGCTTGTGTCACTACCTCTTGTGATCTTCCTCATGCACTGCTGTGAAGAGTCTGGCTGCATCTCCTCCATCACCTTCTGTCAGTGCTGAGGATATAGTTGGTTCACTTCAAGGCTGCCTGCATTGCTGGGAAGTGTTCATTGCACCCAGGGCAGAGCTCAGCATTCATCCTTGTGTAATTTCACAGGGTCACTGTCATCCCATTCCTCTCATCTGTCCAGGTCATGTAGCCCTGCCCACACAAGTCACACAAGTGTGACTGCAGGCTTCCAGCTTGGTGGTGTATGTGAAGCTGAGGCAGGTGCACTCTATCTTGTCCTTCAGGTCACTGATAAAGGTGTAAAACAGGTCAGATCCCAACAGAGACTCTTGGGGAATGCCACCCTTAAATGCTTCCAGGTAGAGCACAGACCATTAATCACCAGCCTTTAAAATGGACCACCCAGTTTTATGGTCATCTAGCTGACTCTCCGCTCAGACCATAATGTCTGAATGAGAATATGAAGACACCATGGGAGGATAGGTTCAAGCCTTTGGTAAATTTGAGGTAAATTATCTTCTGCTCTCCCTTTTATTCTTGGTAAATACATGCTGTCAGTTACCTGCCACCACCACCTTCATGTGCCTCGAAGAGATTTTCAAGACAACTCACTACATGAATTTCCCAGGGGCTGAAAGGATGCTGTCTTGAGGTCAGGTAATCCTTCTTCGTGTTTCCAAGGACAGGTACAACATTTGCCCTTCTCTGATCATTAGAAGATATTCCTTCAAGCTACATGACAGTCCAAGATGTTAGGGGATAACTGTGCTAAGGTGTCAGCCAGCTCATCCAGCACATTTGGTGCATCCTTTCAGGTTTTCTGGGCATGTGGGGGTCTTGATTTCTCAAGAGATGTTAGACTCAGTCCTTAACCACTCCCAGTAACTCTGTTCTTCCTTGAATCGTGTACTGTGCAGCGTAGAGTAGGGAAAGCATCCATCATCCAGTCTGGGGGATTTTTTCTCTTGAATGGGGATGCCAGGTAACTTTTTACAAGGATTTTCTGGCTCTTCCTATTGTCAGAGCAGCACAAAGGGTCTGGAAGAGAGCTGAGAATGAATCCTTTGTTTAAAGACAGAGAAATTACTCGTAGAGGTGTTTTGGGTTTTCTTTTGTTTTCTTTGGTGTTTTTTCCCCCTGCACTCTCTCTCAAGGCAGGTCCCAGAAAACTGGGCCAGATACATCCCTTTTTACAGAATCAACAGCAAGGAACACAGTGATACCTAAGCTTAAACTAAGGAACCAAAATGTTCTCTTAGCCACAGTGCTGTGTAACATAAAGGGTCAGAGAGGACTGCTGTCTTCTTTGAACTATCCCAGAAAGATGAAGGAGGTATGAGAGATGGTACAGAAAAACTCCTGGGCGATATTTTTCTTATGTTAGGAAGTTCTCACAACAGAGAGAGACTTTGCTTTAGTGACTACTTTTGCCAGAAAAGGTGAAACGTAAAACTGGAGTCTTGAAAAGACTTGAAGAAATCTAGCATGATGATAAGATTAAAACATCAAGGGACGTACCTGTTTGGCTTCAGGTCATCTGGTGAATGAGTTTGAATGTCCAACATGTCGCCAGTGATCACTGACTTTCACCATCTCTGTAACATAGTGCTGGATTTCTCCTTGCAGTTGTTCCCAACTGTGTGTAGATGAACGACAGCCTCATGTCTGAATTACATTTGGTTTTAATCCACGAATGCGACATGGTTCCCTGTCCCTAAAATCACTAACTTTCCTTTAATTTTAAGTGTCCAGTTTGGCCTATTTAAACTATATACTTTCAGTTACTTTAGTACCTTCCATACCACAATTTTATCCTTTACATGGGACCCCGCTTTTCCATCACTAGCTGCAAGGCATTTTTTTTCTATTCCCATTACCTGCAACTTAAATTTCTAAATTAGTTGTCTTGTGCTTCATTTAGTTGCATCAAGTACAGAATATGGATATGGTCTCCCCTCCTTTTTTGTAGTGTAACATGTTCCTCTTACCAAAGTAGTTTGTCAGGAATCATAGAATATTTTGAGTTAGAAGGGACCCATAAGAATCATCAAGTCTGACTCCCTGCTCCTTACAGGACCACCTAACACTACACCATGAGAGCATTATCCAGAGGCTCCTTGGAGTCTGACAGGCTTGGTGCTGTGACCACTTCCGTGGGGAGTCTGTTCTAGGGACCAATCATCCTCTAATTTCCAAACTGAACTTTCCCTGATTCAGCTTCATTGCATTTCCACATGTCCTCTTGCTGGTCATCAGAGAAGATCAGAATGGTCCAGAAAGCCTGAAAAGATATGTCCAAATTTGATCCCTAAACTTCCAGAAGGGAAGCCAGAACAAATAGAAATCATTTAGAGGGAACTTGGTAGTCACTGTATTTAAAAACTGACCATTATAGAACATCTTGCCCTCGAGCACTGAGAATTCAACTGAAATATGTTCTAAATTAAGGAGTTACAAATGTCTACTTTTCTCTAAATTGGGAGGACAAGACAATAGAAGTAGCACTATTAGTAAATTCATGAAAAATTTAGCACATGCTGTTCAAATATGAGGCTGATTAGAGAGAGTGGAACAAATGGGTTCCACCAGTGTTCGTGCAGTGTGAAAGGTACAGGTACATACATACACAAACAAGAAGCATTTAGTTGAAGGTGTGAACAGTTTAACACTGAAGCTGAAAACTGATTAATAATCCCATTGAAGTTACTGGCTTTGTCTCCTGGAGGGAAGGGGCAGTGACCTCACCAAGGAGCTCTGACAAGAACAGGTAATACTGTCTTCCCAACTGTCCTGCCTGCAGGTCAACAGACCAACAAGAAAGCTACTGTGTGTCTCCTAATAGGAAAGAGGGAAGGAGCTTGTGTGCTGCTAATTGTGTTCACAGGGAATAGCAGAAGAAATCATATGGGGTCAAGACTGGGCTACAGAGAGAGGTAGGAATGCAGGGTGTTGACAGAAGTGCAACTGAGATCAGGGAGGATGAGGCATTAACACTAGTGTTAGATTTTACTTTTTGTTAGAAAAAAATCAAAGGGCTGGTATGGATGAGGGCGTGTTAATTTGCTAGGGGGAAGGAGAAAGAGGAAGATGTGAACTAAGAAAATTGGGCTTTTGTGCAGCTAATCTTCAGAGAGTTTCTTTAAGCTGAAGAATATCAGGCATGGTTTGTGAACACTTTGAAAAACCTGGTACAGGGACTTTAAATGTGAAACTAACACAACTTTTTCTCTTGTTCAAACACTGAAACACAGATGTGGCCAGTACCCTAGGAAACTGAGTCAATACAGAAAACTGATAGTATTTCTTCACTTGGTGAATGATGCCTGTATGGAATATATTTCTGAGAAAAGCAAGTTAAGCAGTCATTTAATGAGATCAGGATATCTTGATTTGTTCCAGGGGAGGTGAAGATGCCAAAGAAGGAGGGTGAAAAAGTTCAGAAGTTAGCTTTTGATATATTTCAGAATGTTTAATATCTTTTCCTGTCCCTAAATTTTAGTGTGCTCTTACCTCTGATTAACCTTTCACCCCTGTTTCATGGCAGAGCAATGGTGTCTTTGTTAAACTTTCAGCAGAGCTACTGATTGATAATGTCCTACTTAATGTCTATTGGTAATCCTCCAGCTTATCTGTGGTGTGTTTTTTCTTTTCTTTATCAAAACAACAGAAATAAAAAATAGCACTCAGACCGTTCTGCCTTGTATTTCAACCCCAAATGCTGAAATGTGAGTGAGACGTAATTTCTTTTTAACCAGTCTAACATATTCTGTATTGAATATTAACATTAAAAGCAGCAGAGTCAGGCCTTGCACCCTGTTTTCTGAGAAGAAATAAAAGCACTAGGGGTTTTAAACATAACTGTTCTGCCATCTCTGGAAGCGTGCAGGAATAGCAACCATTTGAAGATTTTTGTCAGAACAACATGCTAACATTTTCAGTGATATCTGAGCAATGTTAACATCACTTTTCAAAAGGGCCCCACATTCATTGAGGCTTTTACTCCCTTTTGTTCTTCACGTGTAAAAGTGTTCTATGTTTTTGTCCTTGTAGTGGGTATCCTGTTTTGTCCAAATCATGTACTGTGAACAGGACTTGCAGAATAACAGCACCCATGTGCCTTGAATGTAAGTTGCCTGAGTATGTAACAATATGGAACTGTGAGCTCTGAGCTCAAGGAAGAAGGATACAGCAGTAGGTCTCTGTACGTTTGATACATAATCTTCACAACAGTCCCCAGAGGGGTTTTGATAAACTGTGAAACTGAAGAGTGAAGAAATTAACTGGCCTTGGTTATTCTGTTTATCAGAGTGAACTGAGTATACAGATAACTCAATCCATTTGCTACACTTTCTGTACAGCTTGCACACTGGTTTGCACTACTAGTCTGAAATTGAAAATATTTAAGTGTTTTTAAATACTCTGCTGCTTTTGCCTAACAGCTTGGAGTGTTTGGCTTTTTTACTAACTTTTCTTATCCCACAAAGCCCAACCACTATCCTTTATTAGTGAATACTGGAGTTTTGGGGTTTTATTTTCCTACTGTTGCTGAAGGCAGTAACTGTTGATTGCACAGAAATAAATCTGTTAATGAAAATTTTATGGTTATTAATAGTTAATGGTTAATAGTGTGGTCTTTTTACAACATCTGAAACTTTCAGGAGAATTTGTTTCATCTCTAAATTTAAGTAACAAAACATATGGGTTTTTATGGATCTGCAGAGAGCCACAGTAGCTGAAATAGGTTTTGCAGGCAAGATGTTTACTATATACCCTACAGTCCTAACTGGAATAGTTATTAAATCACTTATTGTCACTCACTGTAAATCACTTTTACGATACTTTAGAGATCAAAGTATTGCATGCACAGCACTGTGCGTAGGCACAACACTCCACAGGTGTGTCTGAAAATCATGGAGAAGTTTACTGCCTAAGTAAGATATAATTCAGCTAGTAAAAATAACAAAAAAATTGCCTACGGCAAATTCAGTACAATGTGCCAGTTTCAAAAGCCCTGTTGTACCAGGGAAAGTTAGCAGCTCCAACCTATTCAATCTCTGCGCTGTGCTTCTGGCAACAGATAGATCAAATTATTGAAACAGAATCAAATACTATTCTCTTTCAGTGAGTCTCCATTAGCTCATTGTTTGTTGGCTAGACAGCCCAGGTCTGATTCCAGACAGTGCCATACCATCACAGACCTTGGCCTGGAAGCATGAATGCAAAAGTGCATTCATTGAAAAGGTCTGCAAGGTAAATGTTTTCATGTCTGAGATTGAAAGCTGATAATAGTTAGTGATCTTACTATGAAGAAATTCAGTTTGTCTTTCCTGAAATCTTCTATTGTCACCCATCTCGGAAGGACTATCTCACATGCGATCAAAATAATCCCCCTTTCTTTTGTACATGGGCCATAGCCTGTTCTCATGTTTCATAACAAATCCTCAGCAAAGTAGGAGATTTACCTGGATTTTGAAGGATGCCAAGTTACTACAAACTGGATGCTACAAACCTGTGCTGTAGCAAAAGAAAAAGAGCTAGCATGGGAAGGTTTTCGGATATTTTTCCCCTTTCCCTTATAACGCTGTATAGAACCAAAGTCATGGATCATTTATGTAGTCAGTGGAGGTTAATTTTTTTAAATTATTTTGAAAGCTTTGGACTGCAACTAGTCTATCCTTACTAACTGTGTGCCACCAAGTTACCAGTCCTGCTGAGCTGACAGTACATTTCCAGCTCACTGCAAGTTTGCTGAAGAGACAAATATACACACAGCAGCGCTGGGTGAGAAGTATTGTTGGAATTTATCACTGTTTCCACAAGGTGCTCCTCTCTGGCTGCCATCAGACTCTTGGTTTTTCAAGCACTAGTTTTAGGATGGTAAGGTGGGAATATTCCTTTACCTCACAGGGGACTTCTGTAGCTGGTTTTATTATTAATTCACAGTCCGTCAGTTCTTTCTTTAATTGCTTTTCAGTTAAATAGAGTGAGTTCAGAGTATTAGGTGTGCTCAAAAGAGCTTCATAACTTCTCAGATATGTCACCAGCTCTGCAACAGCTGCTGGGCTACCTGTTTCATACCATGATGCCCAGCCACTTTTCACAACTGCAGAAGTCTTTTCAGCACTTGCAGCTGCCTAGTGAAACTGTTTGTAAGACACAGCCTGAACTACTGTTTAGCAGCATAGGAACGCAGAAGGCATGGGATGCTGTAAGTTGTTAAGTACCTTTAAAGACTGTATGTTGCCAGCCCCAGAAGAAAATTTCAGCTGAAATTCCCTAGGGTATTGCAAGGTGAGAACTAAAGAAAAAAGATTGAAAAAGTAGAGAACTTCTGTAAGAATTTGGAACCTGTAACCTGTGTGTAAGCGTAAGCCTTTATTTATGCTAATGCCAAAATACAAATGTAAATAACTTGGTAATTATTTGAGGGTTTGTTTTGTGTGTCTCTCTTCTAACCTCTCTTCTCCAGAAGCATGCAGAATATGTTTCCTGAGTGGTTTTGTGACTGAGAATGGGAAGTGACAAATATTTTTAGAGTCTGTATTTCTGTGTCTGGAAGATATTTTATGAATGCATATTGTGACAAGATATGCATGTCTAGTTCCCCCTCTGTGAAAATCAATAGCACTGTGATACATAGAAACAATACTTAAAGAAAACAAAGCTTTACAAACATAGCTTTAAAACTTCTAAATGTTGAGAGTTTTTTTTTCCATCTGTGTACTATCCAAAAGCACACAGTACCTCTGGTGCCAATTAATCTAATTGGTTCACTTATTTGGGCAATGTTTTCAAGTGTCACTAAACTCTCTCAGGCCTTGGCACACAATTAAAGGAGATGGTTTCAGTAGTTAAAAAAAAAAGAAGAAGAAGAAAAAGGGAACAATGAAATAATATTTATATGTCTTTGTGAGAGCTCATGAGTAAATGTGTATACTGTTTATGCAGATGCATGTGCAAACATGAGTCTGTTACTGATTTGGAATATGAAATAGTTTCAAGACTTTTGTCTTTCATTAAAATTTCTTTGAAACGTTAATCATGTAATGGCTTTTAAAAAAGTTAAAGTTCTTTCTTCTGGCATGTTTTTTTTTTTCTCTTTCTTCCTCTCGTCCTTTCTTCCTCTCGTCCTTTCTTCCTCTCGTCCTTTCTTCCTCTCGTCCTTTCTTCCTCTTCTATTTTACTTTGATTCTTGTATTTACAGTTATGTCTTGTTCCTGGTTCAAAGACCAGGATGGAAGCTGTCAAGGAGCAGAGTAATGGCGAGATGGAACAGGATGTGTGGCTTTCTAGGTCACCTCAGCGTTTCCAGTGCTCCTTCAGCAGCAGTGATCTGCAAACATAAAATGACCAGTAAGACTTTTCAGCTTACTACTTTTTAAAATTGATGCTAAAAGAAAGTACTTGCCTACAAGAGAGTGAAAATACTGTGTTCCACTGTCCCAGATAATGAATTTATGCAAAAGAATTGCCACCACCCTCTCCTGACGCTTGTAATGTTACTTGAGTGCAGACCTGAAGACTGTTCAGACTTTGAAGAGTCTTTGTCCTTGGATAGCTATGATCTTCAGCCTGTTTTCTACTCTGTGTTGACATGCTTGCTTGCGCCAGAGAACATTCTGCTGTGCATGACCCAGCCCTGGCAACAAGTGTTCAAAGAGCTGTTTGGAAAACTTGTGTCACCTTCCAGTCCTGGTGTCCTCAGACCAGCAGCTCCAAACAGCAAACAGCTTGCTTTGCTGTGTCTGACATTGTAAAACATTCTTTAATTTGAGGAGTGCTCTCATGCTTCCCTTGTTCTCCATCCCTGCTTTCCTCAGCCCTCACCCCAGCAGGCTCTGTTTCCTCTGCACCAAGATATGCATCCAACACTAAGCTGACACTAAAGCCAAGGTAAAAAATGAAAGATACAGACAACAGGTTTTAAACTAGATAAGATGCAGGGGTTTAGTATGAGAAGAAAGATCTCTCCCAGGCTGCCACTGACTTTGGCAGGGATGTAGAAATTTACTAGTGGCTAATAATTATGACCACACTGTTTTGAAGAGCCATAAAATCTAACTGAAGTGGGAAATTAGGCATGTTGAGTGAAATCTGATTTTAAAAACAAATTATGCAAAAATACACAGAGCATGAAAGAAAGATACCTCAGGTGACTGGATTTTTAATTGTTCTCTAGCTTTGTTTTACTGGACTATGGATATTGCATCAACACTGTGAGACATGGATAATCAGAATGTTTGAAGTTAATGCACAAAGCACATTAATCCACTTACAGACAGTTTGAATAGTGTAAGTAATTCTGTGTCAGCAAGTGTCTTACATTCCTGTGTTACTCCCTTTAGAGTAAGTGAGAATTCACAATCATAAGTTTCCTAAATTGGAATTAGATACCTAGAAGCCTGCAGTTTGTTTGTGTTTCTCTTCAAACTAATGAAGCAATGTGGTTGTGTTCAATTTACCCTTCCTGCCTTTGCAATCTTCAAACCCATCTTTATATTTTTGATGTCCCTGTACCTGTATGTATGCTAATTAGATTCAGCCCTGCACTGAGATAAATGCTAAAATAGGTTAAACAACCACTTGAATTTTGTCAGTTGATGTTGCCCCCATGGCAATCTTGAAAGCAAGATAGTGCTACAGGTTTTTTATGTGTATATAAATATATATATGTAAACATCTATTATATTGATAACACACTAATTTTCACCACAACCTATTAAAAATAATGTGAGGTGAAAGAGTCTCCTATTTTTTTCTTAGAAGGAACTAGGAGTTTTTTATGTTTGAGGCCATGAAGAGTATATAATTTTTATACTGCTGCTGATTTTAACTGCTTATGATACCAAAATCCCTGTCAGGCTGAGCTGTTTATAATCCAATGCCTTATTTCTCACAGGAGCCCTAAAAATCTTTGAAGGTAAAAGGAAACTAAAAGAAACTACACAGACAAATAAAGATTAACTAGTTTTTACAGGAAATCTGTTAGCTTATGAACTCCAGACTTCAGGACATACTTTTTACTGTGTAGCCAAGGTAGTTGTTCTCCTCAACCATTAGCTATGCACAGGAATGTCTTGTTGACTCATTTATGGAGTGGGGAATAAGACTAAATGGAGAAGAAGAAGAAAACATGAGTCTGTCTGTATTTTCCTATTGTAGTTAGTGAACAAGATGGAGTGAGTCAAATGAACAGGAAAAACTTTCCACCTACTTGGTTTCTGCATTCCTTCCTTGAAAGAGCTCTGTGAAGAGCAATGAAATACATAAAATGCGCTAATGAAAAGTGGCTGTCATGGGCCGTTCTGGAGCCAAAGGACTGGCTGATCAGTTTGCATGGGTAAGGCCCGCACTCTGTAAAACCAATTACCAAAGTTACCAAGTTCCTGGCAGTGTTCCCCATTAGATGCACCTGTGCTGGGTTGTTAGTTGTGTTCAGCATCTAGCTCCACATGTATTTATTATTTACCCCAAAGAAATGTAGAGTTATTTTTTTTGTTGGTTTGGGTTTTGTTGTTGTTTTTTTTAATAATAAAACTCCTTGAGGGATGTGTTCACCTTTGATTTAGGAATATTTTACACATCTGGTTCAGAAGGGTGGAAGGGGAGTGGGATCCTGAAGGGAAAATGTTAACCAAAGTCCGATTTTTGAAGATCTTGTGTTTGGGTTTTTTTTTTAAATAGTCAAGGGGCAGTGGACACAAATATATGGGAATGCTGTGTTTTGAATTTTAAATCCCATGTATTCAGAGGCAGTTCTTGTTTCAGAGTTAAAGCAAATGTTTCTAGTGCTAGTGGCTAAGATATAAAGAGGTGCTTCATGGGTGGCTCAGAGTCATGAAAATTAGCAACGGATATGGAAGTTGCTGAACACGAGGGGAAAAGACGTTTCAAGGGGAACTCAGCTATCTTTTGTCAGTAGGAGTTTACACTACCAAATGAATACTAGGAGCATTCATGGATCTGGTGACCTGTAAGTAACAATGCAGATGAGCATCAGTTGGCTGGATGGTTGCATCCAGAGGGCAGTGGTCAATGGCTCCATGTCCAGATGGAAAACGGTGACAAGTGGTGTCCTTCAGGGGTCTGTACTGGGACCAGTGTTATTTAATATCTTCATCAATGGTATTGACAGTGGCATTGAGAGCACCCTCAGCAAGTTTGCTGATGACACCAAGCTGGGTTGTGTGGTTAATATGCCAGAAGGAAGGGATGACATTCAGAGGTTACAATCAAATGCTGGGTGAAAGAACTCAACACTCCAAAGCCGAAGTACGCTACTGTGGCTGATACCTAGAAAATTGCAAGTAAGTGCAATTCTTACAAGAGTTTACTCAGATGTCTTCCTTGGGAAAGGGAAGAAACTGGTAAGTAATTTTGAAACTACTAGGCCAGACTGAATAAATTGCCCGCTAACTGGCAGTGGCATAAGAATCAGAAAAAGGCTTTGCTAGGAGTAGCATGGCTTGGTCACGAGGTGCATCAGACCTTGTGAGGCTGCTTGTCACTAGTCTGTCTGTCAGCAACATACAGAGTTCTGGTTTGGGATATCTGGTTCTCATATTGGATGTGCCAGTTCTTATTTTTCTGCAGCCTACAGCTTCCACAGGATAACTTCTGCAATTTCAGCAGAACTGTGGTGAAGAAAATATTTTAAAAACTACTGTGTTCAACTTGGTTTTTAATAAGTAGCAATGTTTTTATAGTATACTTTGAATACACCTATTGTTTTAAGAAATTAAAAATTTTCAAAGAAAAATGTTAATATAAGTGTAGCCTGTGAAAAGTAAAACCACTAGATTTCAGAGCATACAAATATCCTTTAAAAAAAAAAAAGTATTATCTTTGTTTTCCAGTTACCTTATGAAAAAAATTATTATGATTATTATTACTTCTTAAAATAAGATTGAAATTTCAGGAGGTCAGACTTCAACCTCCTGATCTCAGTAACACTCCTCAGGAGTCATGTTGGAATTCCTGACTGTACTTTTTAGTTTGATGAGCTTTTGCCTATAATACAAATCTTTCTTAAAAAGTAGTCAGATGACTAAAAGTGACATAATTTTTCCATATGGTACTTCCTGTAACTCCTGTGATAACAGGAGATGCAGAAATTCCACCATTTCTAAAAAGACATTGCATTAATTTTAGCTACCCAGATACTAACCTACACTTAACAGCACTGATGAACAGTTTTAGAATAAGCACTATGAACTCAATAAATATTTTTAAAGGCCTGACAGCAGTCCTTTGAAAACAGTCTGGGAGCATTTTTTGCTTTACTGAAATGAACTAATGAAATTATAATGATATCTGACTTTGGCAGCAGTTCTCCTCTCCACACTGCTCTGGTTGTATTTCAAATAGATGAAGCATGCAAGTCAGTCAGCTCTTTGGGTCCCTGGAAGTCGGGAGGGCTGCAAACTCACCTCAGCTGTACAAGCAAACCTGTTGTCTGGCATCAATCCTACTTTTCTACTTGGTGTAGGTACGAAACCAGAAACAACTGCAGCCCTTGTGCTAGAGGGGGCAGTTGAATGCCCACATTCCGTATTTAGACTCAGAATGTTTTGATAGTGTTGAACAGCAGTGTTCTGCTTTTGAAAAGGGGATCTCTGATAATGTGCTCATCTTCACACTGTGATAATTGTAAAAAATGTTATGCATCGTGTTAATTTAACAGAAGAATTTTTTTCCGCTTTTTTTGTCAGTGTTTTTGCAGTCCCAGCCTCCTGCTATAGGGGGAGATGTCTTGGCCTGGACATTGTGTTCTGTCTCCTTAATCTATGGAAAAGCCTTAGTAAAACTCAGTGGGAAAGGTTATGGCTACCTTAAGAACCTAGGTCTTAATTTTGTTCTTTGAATGGTAAGCTGCTGTTGCTTGTCCTGCCCTCTGGACTAGTGTTGAAGCACATACAAATTCCTACAGGCAGTTTTACAAATTCAGGTTGCTTTTGGGCTAAACTTTTGCTATGATCACAATAAACTGAAGTGTAAAATATGTTCTAAGCCCTCTCTTTGAAATAGCAGAAAAGAAGCTTAAGTAACTAAAACAGCTGTGTGCCTCAGCAGCAGATGGGTATGCTTGGGATATTATGTAGCTTGAAATGTCATTTAATATGCTTATCTTAAAAGTAGGCTTATCAGACTCTTGATGCTGTTTTTAAATGCTTAAACATTGCATGTCAGAGTTTTCTTATACTGCATCACTGTCAAAACTTACAAGTAAAAAAAAAAAAAAAGTGACTGTCTTTACTTCTGCATGGAGCTACCCTGAGCTGCCAAGGCAAGAGGGCTAGAAAGTCTAAGTTTGTTGTTGTAACCCAAGTTTCTGCTATATTGTCTTTTTCTTCACTGCACAGGGCAGAGACAAATAGACAGATGTTTCTTGAAAAAAAGGGCAATAGCAATGTGTAATGTTTCACTTTTTGTTGTTATGTGAAAACCAGTGTACTATGTGGTTACAATAAACAAAAAATCCACGTAGAAACAGGGTACCCTTTTCTCTCAGGGTGACTTTAGAACTCCTCTCTCGGGCATGATTGAAAAACTTTCATTAACCATAATTCAATGCAGAATTAGTATCTCTAAATTTTGATTGGTTAAGCAAGGGAACACAAAGGAAGAAAGTAGACTATCTCAACAGACCTCAATTCTTTCATCTCTTTAATGAGATGCTACTGACATAGTCTAGCTCAAGAAGTGAGCCACAGCTGGAAATCCCTTTTTTTTCCAGTATCTTGGTTTCTTGGTATTTTCCCAACTGGAAAAGGAACATGACTGTTTTTAATCCATGTGAGATACCTCTCTTCGGCCACATCCTGACAGGAGCAGGCATGCTGAGAAATTTGTTTTGAGAAGGCATTAAATATGCTACTGTTTTTTGAAATAATGGTGAAAAATACACAGGAAGAGAATTCAGACCTGTTTTGGTGGTGATGTACCTGAACCTGCAGAAACTCTGCATAATCTTTTGTCTTTGTCTCAAAATAGAGCTGTATCATACAAGTTCTATGTAGTGAGGAAATACCTGAGCCCTTTTAATGAACAAAGGGCAGAATCATTCCATGTCCCTGGCAGCTGGAGTTGGTAGTGCCACAGCTATGTAGATGATTCAGGCTTGGGAAGCAACAGAGGGTGAACACAGGGGCCTGTGATAGAAATAATGTAATTGTACTAGCTATCAGAGGTTTAGCAATTTTCTTTTTGTTTTGTTGTTGACTAATAAAGTTATTTTATCCATTTTTAATCATCTGGGAAAAACCCAAAGCCAAACAAACATCAAACTGCAGACCAGAATACCTATTCCAACAAAAGCAAAGATTTTTTTCTTCTGTAAGTTTTCTGTTACCAATTTTAAGAAAAATTACCACTGACTGACCACTGGAGAACATCTCTGCAACTACCTTGAGGGGCTAATCCAAACATGACAGAATCACAGAACAGTTGAGGCTGAAGGGATTTCTTAATATCATCTAGACCATCCTGCCCTGCCCAGAGTAGATTTAAGCACAGCAGATTGACCAGGTCTTTGTCCAGTCAAGTTCTGAAAATCTCAAAGGATGGAGACTTCACAAGCTCACCGAGCATCCTGGCTCAGTGCATGATCAACCTGTCCACAGCCAAGTGTTTTTTGTTGTTTAGAAAGAATTTCCTGAAATCCAGTTGGTGACCATTGTCCTTTGTACCTTCTCTGGGCACCACTGAAAAGGGTCTGGCTCTGTCTTCTTTACACCCTTCCATCAGATGATGATACACATGAATAGGGTCCCTCTCAGCTTTCTCTCTCCCAGGCTGGACAGTCACAGCTCTCTCAAGCCTCTCCTTGTATGAGATATGCTCTGATCCCTTAATCGTCTTCATGGTCTTCGCTGGACTTGCTGCATTATGTCCATGTCTCCCTTGCACTTGGAAGCCCAGAACTGGGCCCAGAACACAGATGTGTCTCACCAGTGCTGAGCAGAGGGGTGGGATCCCATCCCTACGCCTGCTGGCACCTGTCTAATGCAGCACTGAAGGCTATTGACCTTTGCTGCAATGGAACACTGCTGAATCATGGTCAGGTGTTGTCCACAAGCACCTTCCAGGACCTTCTCTGCAGAGCTTCTTTCCAGCCAGCCAGCATTCAGCTGGTACATGGGACAACTCTTCTCCAGTTGCAGGGCTTGGTATTTCCTTGTGTCAAACTTCATGAAATTTCAGTCAGTGCATTTCTCCAGCTTCTCCAAGTCCCTCTGGATGGTTGAACTACTAGCAACTGCTCCTGCCAGTTTTGTGTCATCTTCAAACTCACTGAAGATGCTCTCTGTTCCACTGTTCAGGACATTAATGAAGCTATTAAATAGTATTGGTCCCAGTACCTACCCCTGGGGCACACTGGTGGTGACTGTCCTGCAGCTGGATTTTATGCCACTGATCACAACTCTTTATGACTGGTAGTTCAGCCAATTTTGAGTACACCTCACTGTCCATTTATCTGACCAGAACTTTATTAGCTTGTCTACGTGGTTTTTAGACTGTGTCAAAAGCATTCCTAAAGTCAGCAATAAACAAGATTTAAGTGATTGCCCTCATTGACTGAGCATCCACAGTTACCTTATAGAAGAGTATCACATTGGATAAGCATGACTTCCCCTTCACAATATTGATCCTTAGTGTATTACAGAGGAAAATCTTCAAGCCTTTAGAGGAATGCTATCTTAAAGTTAGTTATAATCCGTGAGAGTGGACCAGAAACTACCCTCTTGAGTACAGAAAAAGGCTATTTCAGAATTACATGCTCCAGGTCATGTGAAATATCAGTGGCAGAAAAGGAACAAGAATGCAGGTTTAATGACCAAGACTTTTTCAGTACCATTTTTTTTTCTATTTCTTAAAACTAAGAAATGAATCATAGTCACTTATCACAAAGTATTGTCATGAGGTTCCAGCTTGGTATCAGGTCTCTGAATGCTTGAAATAGGATAATTTTGTGCCTTTGGCAACATATGGGATCCTTTCCACTCACCTGCAGCCACAGCCTTACAGCAGGCTGCTGCAGCCACATGTGGTGGAGGCAGAGCCCACATGGGGCCAGCCTCTCACAGCATTGTAGCAGTGACTGTGGTAGTTGAGAGTCTGTTGTGGGCTATATGCAATCTGATTGGTCTACTCTTATTGCTACAGCAATCCTAACCAGAGCTTTAATGTAGTGCTGAGGGGAAGAAAAGGCATGGGCTGTGGACAGAAGTTGTACCAGTTATACAGGAATGCACTTTTCTCTAATTTACAAGTGTCCTGTGTTCTTGTTTGTTCATTAGTAATTTTTTTCCCAGGGGACAAAATCGGTATCTATCATACCCGCTTCCACATTAGAATCGGCAGCTGAAGTCTTGCACAACAGGAGGAGAGGAAAACAAAACATTAGCAAGATCCTTCAGAATAGGCAAGTGGGACAGTGGAAAGCTTTGTGAGTGTTCAGGCTGCCATATCAATCATCTATTCAAATTTTAAAGTAGTGGATGAGTACAGGAAATATGGAAGTAGGTAAATGCCACCAATGCAGTAATGAATATAATGGAAAAACATCCTGAAAGGTAGGGGTTGTGATTTAAAAACATTTTATCCAAGCTTTCTCAAACAGCAGTGTCTGAGATACTGTTACTGGGAAATCAGTCATGTCTTAGTAACAATGTTTACAAAACTCTGTAACTAGTGTGGTTAACACTGGTATCTATAAATATATTATTTTAATGAGTCACTCAGCTCTGTTAAGCTAATGGAGTTAGATGGGTTCAACTGAGCAGAATTCAACACAGAGGGTCTTTGCCATGACACAGCTCAGGAGGGATTGTTAGCGTAGTACTTCTCATTGAAGAGGCTGAGGGGGAGACAAAAGGTCTACAAATCACCAACGTAACATGCACGTTTTTAGAGACAGTGCCATGGGAAAAGACTGTCCTGGAAATTAATGGAAAAACCAAACAAACAAAACAACAGCAACAACAAACAAACAGAAAAACCCTAACAAAACAAAAAACACAAACAATAACAAAAAACCCCAAACAAACCAGGAACCCCCTCCACTAGTGTCTAACATTTCAATTGTAGATTATTGGGATGTTGCTAGCAAATAAAGGAAACAGAAATCTTAACAAAGGGGAAAAAATGTTAATAGAAAGAGATTATTACTATCACAAGCAAATTTTTCATTGATTTTTGTCTAGAAAACAAAAGGCAGATTGATTGTGACTTCTCTCCACCTTTAGCAGTGTAACACCCTGCATTTGCTTTTCAGCAATAAAAAATATTCAAAGCAGCATTTGTGTTTTCGTCGCTGTCTTTCAGCACAGTGCAGTGACTGCTGAAAGAAGATGTACTGCAACTGCTGACAGAACGGATAGCCAGCAGTTCTGCTCGATCACTGGGAAATGCTAGGAGCTCAGAGTATGAATCAAAAAGAAAAAAAAAAACAACCAAACAAAAAACAACCAACCAAACAAAACCCGAACAAAAAACAAGACAACAACCACAAATGTGTAGGCCTTGTCACCGTCAGTGTGCAGTTAGCTTTGATTCTAGGGAGCCTGAGGGTAGAGCCAGCACAAGCTGTGACCTGAGGCATAACTGACTTGGAGCTGGTTCAGACATTGTGGACTCCCTGCTCTCTGGTGGGAAAATGAGATGCACGTACCACTGTGTTCTGCTGTTATAGGTAAGAATGTAAAAATGATTATTCCCCCCCCACTGAACAGCACTGCTAGACAGCATCCCTCCTTCCTCTGACATGAGAATAGTTTATTTAGTGCAGTTTACTGCACTAATGTCTGTGAAAGCTGAATGTTTGCCTATCTCATCTTTCTGATCCAGAAAGGGAGCTGGTAAAGTCCCATATTTTCTCTTCAGTGTTTCCCTCACTTCCATCACATACACTGAGTGTTGCCTATAAAGCCTGCTACAAAGCCACGGAATACCAGCAGTGTTGGCTATGATGAGTCATTGCTGCGGTTATCTGGCCTTGTAAATAAGAGGGGGCAGAGACCAGTGGGCCAGGACACCACACAGGACCTTCTTCCCAAGGTACCTGAGGTGGGGAACCAGTGCCTGCTACCTTCACTGCACACAAGCTCTTCAGTACCTTGAAATCAACTGCACTGCTAAAACTGAAGGGGCGCGGAACTCTCTCTGTAGTTAGGCTCTGCTGTCAGTGGGGCACAGACTTAGCTGGTAGCTGGAGGTGCCAGCTGAAAATGGATTTTTCGAGAGGCCACCTCAAATTCAAGAAAGGAAAACCCAATAGTTTGGAAGATCCTTACAGATATCTTGTCCAATATGGCTGGATTTCAGCAGCAACCAAGAGTAACCTCTATTGTAGGGCCCTGTAGCTCACTCTAGGCATCATCTGGTGCAAAATACACTTCAGATCTACACACATACAACTCACATTAATAATTTCTGACCTGGCAGAATTATAGTGACTTTAAAAGATCACAGTATATTGTAATATGTAGGCTGTGTGCTTTACAACCCAATCAGTCATATAAAAGGTTATTTAACAAGTTAAAATACACAGTCACTTTCGCTCCATTTTCATTAGCCAGAACAATCTTTTGCACACCTACAGATTATACTATTTTGTTCACATGTGTATGGCCACATTCCTGCAAAATAAATTCCGTTACACAGCAGAGTTGTATTTACTTGGCTTGTTGGGGTCTAGGTCTTGAATGAGTTGATCCTAAGAGAAAGAATAAGCCTGTGTTGTGTTCTTCCACAGTTGTCAGTGTGCTCAGGAGATAAATACTGTATCTTTTTTTGGTGTATATGTGTATAGGAACTGGTTTCTTAGCCATTAATTTAATATGAGTTATTTCTTACCTGTAGAGGCCTGCAGTGAACTGAATGTCTGCTTTGAGTGGTGGGAAGGAGGGACAGAAAGCTGTACCAGCACACTGGAAGCTCTGAAGAATACAAATTATGTGACACAGGCATGCTTGGTGACTGATGCACAGTCACCAAGTGGAGTGGGAAACTCCAAAGTCTCCCAGGCCATGCAAATGATTTGCAGCTCATTTTCATATGAATTTTGCAATGCCTATTTTCATATGCAATGCCTATAGGATTACCTGTGGTTGAAATTATGCCTTCCCACACTGATATAGGTAATAATGCTGAACAGGGACCTATGGATGCATTAAAGTTTCTTTTCCAGTCCTGAGTGTAGCCACAGGTGAGTGATGTGGCCATCAATATATTCATATAGTTATGAAAGCAACAAATATTTATCTTTCATATTGTTTGATATCTAGAAATAAGTAATGGATGTACTGCATGGCAATAAGTTGAAACATATTTGCAGCATTCAGCTGTGTGTCTCCTGAACATTTTTGGCCATCTTTCATTCTTCTTTCTTCAGGAGTGATTGCACTCTCAGAGAGCATAGCGTGCACATCTGCCTATGTAGACATGATATTTCTGACTTTGATTTCCCAGAGAGCTGGGTCTTTAATCTATTGAGATGACTCTGAGTTTTCTTCCTGGGACAAGCAGTTCATTTCACCCTCTGAAAGGAAAGTGGCTTTCTTTTATGCTGTCTGAAATTCTTAGCCTCCCAAGTGGAAAAGACAATATATTTATATTTCCAAGCTGCTTAATTAATTGTAGCTATTGGATCTAATGAGTCTAGTGCTCTTTTTGAAATAAAAAGGACAGAAGAATGTAAGTGATGGTGCATGGAAAGAAGAGAGTCAAGAAAATTGAAAAGATGAGGGCAGCTGCCCCTTTCTGGGCTCTCCCTGATCTGAAATCTGACTGTAAGTTGTTCCTGAAGCATCTGCCTGGCAGGTACACATGGCCTCCTTGTTCTCAAGCAATAAGAAAAATCTCAGAGCAATTCAAACATGCAGATATTCATGTTGATGTTTGGTTTTTCTCTTTTTCACCAAGCTGTTCAGTGTGAGATCCTTATTAGCAAGTGTGATGCTGTTCAACTGCCTTGGAGGCTGGTCTGGATTTCAGAGGCCAGCATATACGGATAGAAGGCAGCTCACCACCTAGTACAGGCTCTGCCTCTTAGGCCACCTCACATATCATTTGTATCAGTATTGCTACTCTCCTCACCCAGTCACAGTTTTACAATGTCTCCATGGTAACTGCAGTAGCGATACATTTGGTAAAAAATATTCCTGTTAAAGTGTTTTCATTTGTTTTAGTAGCTGAAGTAGGGAAATCCAGGGCAGTCATGGACAGGCAAGTGTCCAGAAACCACAGCGAGTCCCCTTCTGTGGATTGGAGGAAGTCAGGACTGATAGAAGGCTCTTTTTCCTGTGAATTTACTGTTCCTGCCCGGGCATGTAGCTGTAGTTGTGAAATGCAGCTGTTCTCTGAATGTGTTCATGGGAAATATCTAGTCTTACAATGTTTGTGAGCAGCACCCAAGGTTTCAAGCAAGAAATTCAGATCTGCGTACTCTGTTTTGCAATATGTTTCAGAACTGGCCAATGCCTCTCTGTATTGATGAATCTTCTCTTTCATTCTTATTTTTGCTTTTTAAACTCTCCAGCATGTAAGGGTAAAGTGGTCAAGTAATGGTTAACCTGACTTCTTTCTTTTCAGTTTTTACTGTTGTTCTTTTTCTATAGAATATTCCACATTTGTCCATGTTATTAGGTTTCATCTCTACAAAATAAAGACATAAATTCTGCATTCGTTTTTCTCTTTCCTGTAGTAGTCCATTTGAAATCCACTGGGCAGGGCAGGAAGTGAGACAGCACTCATTGATTTTGGTTAAGACTTCAGCAAAAGTGCTGCTTTGCTTTTGACATTTACATGCCCCTCAGATGTTGGACTCGCGTTTTCACATAACAATAACTGACTGACTCCATGATGACTATTAGTACCACAAAACTTTGGAGGGGCTACTGTGGGCTGTAGGAGAGGCACACTGAATCTGTGTGTTGCTGTGATGTAAATTCTTTCACATGCTGCCACTGGCAGGGTGCATACCCAAAATAGTCCAGGGCAGGACACTGGCTGCTGGTTTGGATCTGAGGAAGACTGTTGCTCAAAACCAATTTTGCTATGGACTCAGTGTGACAGATTTTGTGCAGATTGTTGAATCTCTGCTTGGTGTTCTGCTCTTTGTTCTGGTGAGGGGTTGGAGAACTGCTGGAGACTGTTAATGATGAGTCTTTTATAGATTGTCAGCTTTTACTACTCATATAATAACAAAGCTCAGTAAATAGTAGTGAACTGTGAAATACAGCACTGTGTTTACAAATTGTTACTGATGGCAACAGTAAAGAAACACTGTTCATAAGGAGAGATGCCATAATCCACCTGAGATGGCTTGAGACAGCTGTAGCCTATATCAGATTTTTTGTTATATCAGCAGTACATACAGAAAAAAATATTTCTGTGAAAAGGTTTTCTGTGAAAATGTGTAAGAGGTTGACAATGTTGTATTTAGAATAGTTTCCAATGCAGTGCTCTATTCTTTGCTCTCTAATAAAAACCATGGACAACACAAATATGCTTGGTAACTGTTGTATATGCATACCATTTTTTTTTGAGGTGATAGTGGTCAAAACCAATAGATGCTGAACTAAATTCTGATAAACTAAATATTATGTGATTTTTAACCTGCTGATATGTCATTTAATGCACAAGTCATTAGAAATATTACAAACTTGAATTTGAGAGCTACTTGACTAGAACCTGTTTGTGTGTGATTTTGCATACCTGCACAATCACTGACTTGCACAGAGCATTTTATATAGTTGTCTGAGAGACTGAATCACAATTAGTTTGGAAAGCTCTGCCTGTGGCAAATCGGTATATTCTGATACATGTTTTAACATGTGAGTTTCTTTTTGGCTTATTATCCTGAGGAATCAGCTCCCTAGAGCTGTCTGTTAAGGCAGCATCCCTCTGAGGTTTTTGAGTCTTAAAGGAAAAGAGCTACAGAAGAAAGCTGCAGCCTCGTCTCACTGGATTAACTTAAGCCATCTTGTGTCGCCAGCATGGCTGATGAAATGAAGTCTTTCATAGCCTGGGACACCAGAGGGACATCCTGTTTCAGTTTAAAAATCACCCTGGTGGCATTCCCCACCTCCCCACTAATAAAACAAAGGAACCCAAGGAATGATCTCTGGCTGAAGAGGCTGTTCAGGCACTGATTGTTACCCTGGCGCCCAGCCAAGCCCAGTGAGCCACAGAAATGGGCCCAGGAGGGGAGCAAGTGGAAAGCAGTCAAAGAGCACCGAAAAGGGAAGTCGTTAAACTACCACCACCACCAAAACTCTCATTTGTTCAATTTTCCTTTCTTGTTGCTGGTCCCCCCTTTTTATCTTTTTTTTTTTTTTTTTCCTTTTACTTCTTGTCAAGAATGAATTCAATACAAAACTTTCCTCCAGGCTGCAATGAAAGTCCAAATCTGCTTAACTCTATTGCCCCAATGCTGCTGCTGTTGCTCTTTTGTTTTAGTTGGATTTTTTATTAACTTTTGCATAACTTGACTTCCTTATTAAAAAAAAAAAAAAAAAAAGACTAGACTGTGAATTTCTTGCAGAATGAAAGGAAACATTTTGTAAGCAGCATGAGTCTTGTAAGTGCCTTTGTGATGATACCCTTAGAATTGCAGAATGGTTCATTTGTTCTCTTTTTGAATATAATGAGGAAAGGAGGGAATGGCATTTTTTCCAGTTGGAGTCCGGATTCCTGCTGGCCAAACTGATGTCAGTACACCAAAGAGAGTGAAGTTAGGTGGTTGATTTACTCTAGTTGAGAGTCTGTTCTTTAATTTTATTTTATTTTTTAATTCAGAAAGATGTATATATTTTGGAGAAAGTAATATTGAGCTTTAAAGAAGTAGAATGTGTGTACATTGGGAAATTGGAAGACATGCTATTATAATTAAGATTTCCTCTCATAAGATTTACAAAATGTTAGAAGATGTTAAAACCTGCACTTAACAGAGCTTTGTCTTTTCAAACAATAAAGAAAAAATTGACCAAAACCCAGTGGTTAGAGTTACGTGTGATTAAAAAAAAAAAAAAAAAAGAGCAAAATAACACACAGTCTGCTGAGCAAAATAACTGACTTGCACATTGTAAAAACAAAACCACATGCTAACAATGGCTTGACAGTGGAGGTCTAATAAGCAAGACTAATGAAGCAAGTAATTAATGTTTTGGCAGATGATGGAGAGAGATGTTAGATAATGTTTACTTTCCCTTTTCCTAAACACTGGTTTTAATTAGCACTAGGATGCTTCCTCTGTAGCCATTTGGAGCACAGCTTTGGGATGGCTCCTTTGATACAACACAACAGTTTGGGTGGCTGTTTACTTGTCAGCACTTGACATGGTGGAGGAAAGATGCAGCTTGAGACATTTCCTAACATATGGCCCAAAAGGAAAAGCTTTTAGGGGAGGGCAAGAGACTGGGGATGTGACTGATCTAAAGTATTGTAGTAGATCTAAAAATACCCTCCTAGAGTCGGCTTTGCCCTGTCTGGCACAGCCACATTGCTTATGATAATCTGAACAGGTGAGGAACACATTCTGTGCAGCAAAACCTTGGGTATTTTGAGAGTGGCTGTGTTTTGTACACAGTGCCTGAAGTGCAGGGAGAGGGGAGGAGGATGGCAGGGCAGGGGCTTTCAGCATGAAGGGAAACTGTCTGCCCACTGCAGGTATACATCTGAAGGACCTCCTACAATCATAAGATTTTGTGGTTTGTGCTTCACTGTAGATGAGATTTTGTACAAAATATGGAACATTGCAACCTACATCTGAATCTAACCTCTGCAGATAATTTTTTTTTTTTTTTAAATGCATTTGCTTACAGAGTCCCAAAAACTTTAGCTTAAGCTAAGGTGCAATGCAGGGTTGAGCCACCTGAAAGACAAAAATATATTTGACTGCAGTGGCCTTAAATTGAATTATCTTTTCACATACAGAGAAATTTCTTAAATGTCCTTTGGGTCAGCTCCTTGGGCTTCAGGCTCCTTTGTTCCCACTCACAGCTCTGCATATAACAATTTAATAATAAAAGCTCTCCTAATTAATTATCTCAAAATACATCTTAGGCAAATTCATTAGCTGAATGTGCATGATATGCATGAAATGTACTTCAGTAAATGCATTATGGACACCCAGCTTGGCACTCACTTCCCCCCCCATCCACTGACTTTTACCCAGCTGTTGGTACGCTATACACCTGTAGCTTTTTGGCAGTGAGTGTGAGTGACTGTAGTTGGGGCTTTAAAGAGCTCCCATGTTACCTTCACTGCAAAATTTCAATCTGGTTACCTTCACTGCAAAATTTCAGTCTGGTCTTCTTCTGCTTGTGTAGCTATTTAGTGTATTTTTCATTGTTTCTGAGTGTTATAACATGCTTGGTCATCAAAATAAGGGAGAATTCAGGTTGTTGCTATTTAAAAAGAATATGTGTGCAAGTCATGAAGACATCAGTTAGTGGGAGGAATCAGAGATACAATATTTCTTCCAGACTGCTGTTCTTACAGAACAGATGTTTCCAAACTGTTACAGTCCTACACGATATATTGACTTGAGCTGTTGTAGCTGGAAAGCAGTGCTACTCTATGTCTGGCCCACACCTAAGGAGGCATCTAAATCTGCCGGAAGATTGCAATCACAGGGCTTGCAACTAGTCACTCAAAAAACACCTTCAGGTTAAGTTTTGTAGTTGAGTGCAGCATTCCTTAACAACTATATCTCCCAAAGGATTTCCAGGCCTAGACTTCAGATCCGTGTAAATAAATTTCTAGTTATAAAACCAGTGCCTTTACAGGGATCACCTAGTAACATACCACCAGAAATGGTGTATGCTTACAAACTCCTTGTATCTAGCCTTGTCTCTCAAGTGGAATAGTTTTGTGTCTTCATCAGTTTTGTTTTTCCCAACCCCTTTGGTAGAAAGCCCTGCCAGACCACTCAGCTGTTGTACAAAGGAAGTGGTTCCTTTTGGAAAAAGCTGGCTTTGGTGGGCAAAGGTTAATGTGTGGCCAGGAAAGGCAGAGGTTAAAACACCCAGAGTCCATAAGTGACAGCCTTGCAGCATACACCATTGTGATCCCAGATTATTTGATGTTTACAGCACCTGTCATCTCAAAATATGGTTCAGTTCCCTCGTGTCGCCTAAGCAGATCTGCCTCTCTGAGGACTGACAGCAAAGAGAGCTGACCATAGGCATTTACCTCTAGGTACAATGACATAAGATGTTTGCTACAGCAATTTTCTAAGCTTCAGTTGTGTGAATATGGGAAGATGTAGCATGGACTGTCTCCAAAAGAGGCCATACAGCATATGTGCTTAGAACTGTACAGGAACTGATGGTGTCTACAGTCAAACACCATTGATGTGTTCTTAGCGTGGCTGGATGCAGTGCCCCTTTGCAAAACCTCCGTAGCTGCCATCAGCATCTCTTACACAGGACTGTGGGACAAGGCTAGATGCAGAGGCTACCATAGAGTAGCGCAGCTTCAGCTAAGCAACCAGATGGCGCTGCAGGTAGCCAGGCAAATGAAAGGAGGCAATCCAGAGTTTAGTCTGGAGTCAGTGTGATAACTGTACTCTGCTTGAAGAGCAACAAGTCAGAATGGACAGGAGATTGTGGAGTAAGGATGTTTTTCTCCAAGTTGTCTTTAGGCTAAGCTAGTGGACTTACAATGCCTGCACTTTTTTCTGCTCAGACCAGTACTCCCTGAACAGGGCCTCCTTCTTTTGCTCACAGCGATCAATACTGACTTGCCTATCTGGTGGACAATTTGCATGTGCAGATGAGAATTTGTATTTCCAGTGTCCTTGATGCTGAAACAGATCAAGCACTGGTAAAAGAAGTCCCATTCCCTTTCTTCAAAAATGTCAACCAGTTTCATAACTAAACTTTTCTGGAAGAAATGGAAGAGAGAAAGCTAGAGGGCTAAGGACATGTTTGAATATTTAGGCATGTACTTGACGTGCTAACCACAGACAGGGCTTTACAGAATCATACTCTCCTTTTCAAGTTATTCCACAAGCTTCTACCCAAAAATCTGTCTTCAACTGGGAAAGGCTTCAACAGGAAACTTTTTAAAAAATGAGGCATGTCCACAAAATATTTCCATTTCTGAGGCCTAATATTTTTTCCATATGAAACAATCTTGCTTGGTTTGTTCAGTTTTCTTGTACTTTTCCAAAGTACTTTTTGTTAACCCTTAACCATCAGGAGGATTCAAAACCATCCAAGTTCTAACATTAGTGGTCCAAAGGCTCTTGTCAGGCAGTTTAGAAAGACTGAAGCAGGACACTAAACATTACCTGGAGGAACATGATATAAATTAAAGAGGCAGTGGTAGAGACAGGGGAAGGAAGAGGAAATAGCTGCCTGGTCTTTCTCTCTGGTAGGAAACAGAAGAGTGCTGAGTGTACGTTTGCTCTTCCCTTTGCTGCAGCTGCTTTTTTTGTACTGTTTCCTTCCTACCTAATTTTGCTCAGAGTACCTTACCGTGAGTCAGAGGAATTTTCCTTCCATTTCAACTGCTCTCTAGGGAAATCTGTTGACTTTTTCTCAGGTTCTTTTTATTCTGCTCTTCTTGTGCCCCCCTTGAGCCAGCACTGATGAGACCAAGGAGAGGAAGGGCTCCAAGACAAGAGAAACAGACACTGAAAGGAAAACAGGTTGCCTTAGTTGCAGTATCACTGTTCTGTCTTCAGAAGATGGAGACAAGGTGAGTCAATGTGAATAAGGAAAATACATGTGAGACCCTCTCGTGCCTTAAAAAAATTCCTTCCAGTGTATCTGTTTAAGATTAATTTTTTTTTTCTTTAAATAAATAAATTTTTTAAAAAGCTATTTATCCTATCTGTATTCAAAAGAAATGCTAGGGGAGAAAGCTCAGCCCAGGTTCCTTGAGCCAAAAAGATCCAAAGATCTGCAAGTTGCCCAGAACACTTCAGGACATAGGTTACACATTCCAGCAAACTGTTAATTCAATCAGTAACTGCAATGAGTCCTCAAGGGAAATATCTCTACTTAGACTATGTAAAAGCAAGGCTTTTGTCTTCCCAACACATTGCAGGAACCCTAAGACTCCTTCATGCAAGACTGACCGCTGCCATTCTGTCTGGGTGCAGAGAAGTGCTAATAACAGCCACCTTAAGCAAAAGTTCTCATCGCTAAGAGTTAGATCTGTTTTTTTTTCATCCCTTTTTTTTTTTTTAATTAAAATAAAAATTATTGTTCATATTTTCTTCATGTCCTGTGTGGAGAGAAAACCTATGCTCTCTTTGCTGTTCCTGTTTGCTGGAAGTTCCCACTTCGGAGCTATATTTTTATTGCAAATTCTGGCATCATTAGTTGTTGCAGGTGCCATTAGCTGTCAACATTTTTTATTCAAAAGACTTATCTTATTCTTCTAAACTGTTGAAGAAATGCAGCATTTGGAAACCCGAAAGATTTTTTTGGAAAAGTACCTTTCTGGTTTCGTGCAGTGCTTTCAGTCTGCAACTACCACTAGAGAAGAGTAGGCACAGACAACTGAAGATGTTTTGTTCCAGACCCCCTGCCAGGCTGATGGCAGAGCATCAAGAGTACTACAACGGCTTTCTGAGTACCAGCCTAGCCCTGTTCCCAAGAGTTCATGCTGCTTCAAGGTATTTTACAACTGATGTCTTATCTAAGGACCTTTAAATCATGGCAGGAGTGAAGTGAGACAAGATTTAACTCTAGAACTCATGTTGCACAGGACAGGGGTTTTCTCAAGATGTCTGAGGATATCAGAATAGCACACTAGTGTAGGACTTAAAAAAAACTATTCTGTGCTTGACGAGGGTGCCTAAGAACATATTTTCCTACTGTCCAAGCAAATAACGTCTTCATGTATTTGCCTAGATGTTTCCAGAAGTCTTGCAAGGCCATGCTTCTGTGCTTAAAAATCTAGTCCCCATTAACTGATTCTCACTCAGGTCTGTGACTGCTTTACACAGAGAGCTGATATCTTACCCTGTAACTAGTCATCCCTGAAGGGTACAACTAGAAAGTTATTTATGGCTGAATTGTACTTACTCTTCTTGCATGCATGACAGTGCTTTTATTTGATTTAGATAATTTTTACCTACACAATCTAATTACTTTGTCTTGTAATTATCTTTCTGTTGTCATGAATTATTGTTTATTAATTATTAAGAGGATGAATGCTAGTCTTCACCACAAAGAGCCAGGACTAACCTTCTGGGGAGACCCAAAGTTGAAACACCCATAATCATCTCTAACTTCACTTCTTAATTTACAGAGGGTCCACTGGAT
The DNA here is from genome assembly GCF_020740795.1 of Apus apus. NCBI lineage: Eukaryota > Metazoa > Chordata > Aves > Apodiformes > Apodidae > Apus > Apus apus. Next base: position 36,455,106 of record NC_067312.1, on the reverse strand, counting down.
GTCCTCACAATAATGGGCTTTGTGACAAAAAAAAAAAAAAAAAAAAAAAGTACACAAAGCATTTCCTTTTCAAAGAGAATGAATGAGCTATTAAACTTAAAATGCAACTTCTAATCCAGGTAGGATTAATAAAAAGGTAGAGCATTTTACTGAGCAGCCTTATGCAGGCAATGTGTGACAGCACCTTAGCCATCAGGCTGGGTCACCAGGTGACTGTGTACCTTAAGGACATGGATGAAGCTGGCACACTGGGCCTGTAATGCTGGAAGCTGGGAGGAGGAATGCTCAGGAAAGGGTGACTACTAGGGTGAAAGACACATGCACTCTGGAAAACGGGCGCAGTGGTAGCACTTCCAGACATCTGGTTTGACAGCAGCCCAGTGGGCTGCAGTAATATATCCAGACTTCAGGAGAGAGCAAGCTGAGGTGACCAAAACAGATTGTGAGGCATGCTTGGGAGCCCAAATGGTGGTAAAACAAGCAGGCTGTCTTTGGGAGGAAACAAAAGGACTTTTACTGAGAACCTAACTTTTGCAGAAACACCATCAAGGGGGAAGCCACTTAGAGCTGTGAATGATTTATTGTGTGACTCCCTAACAGTTTCAGAAAAACAGTTCTCATGTGTGTTAGAATCTAGCAAATGGATAATGTACGTTCTCCTTGTGCCAACTGAGATCAGGAGCAACTCTGTCTTCCCAGCATCTCTTCCTCTCTCCTCTCCCTGAGTGCTAGCTATTATGTGACAATCAGTAGTTGCAATTTATTTCTGTTTTTGCACTTTTAACCATACTTTGCTTAAAGAATCAGGCACTCTAGCCCTACATGTCATAAAGTACCCATTGAGCCATTCTGGCTCAGATGTTTCTCCTCCACATCTGCTGGATTTTTCTTACATTCCAGTTAAATTTACCCATGTTCCCTTTCAGCCTCAGATATTTAGTAGCAGAAAGAAGCTTTCTTCTCAGCAGTTTCTTATTCTGGAAAATAGCTGGCACTGCTCAGGATACTTCTTGGCTCACCTCCATAACAAATATATTTTCTTCTAGAAGGGAAGAAGCGTATGAGAATGTTTGTCTAGTTCTAGTGTACACTGGCTTTGGACTAATAGACATCTTCCAAATCTCTTGAAGAATTTGTCAGATAATCCATCAACTATTGCTGTGAGCTACTTCTAACATTAGTCTTGCTGTAGAGGAATAAAAGCTGAAAGAGACTAAATAAATGTGCTTCACAGTCTTTGACTACTTCATTATCATCAGATGCTTGATAGTAAGAGTGGTCTTTCAAAGGGCAAACATAGGTCAGGTACACATTTGGTTGATTTCTATAAAGCAGCTGAATTGATTCCAAGACAGAATTTCTTCCAGCTTTGACCTTTTTTATTTGGTTTTCTTCCCAGCCATCTGCAAGCAGTGAAACTCTCCAGTCATTATAGATTAGCTCTGGAGCTGACCACACACTGATGCCCTCCACATTACAGGATACCTGCATGCTTCCTAGTGTAGGAGAGCAATTGTTTGACACTTTGAATGTAAAGTGCACAATCACTTTCAAATGCAGTCACTTGCAAGGAGAAGCTGGAGATTGCCTGTACTTTGCTAGGACCTGGGTAGCTGAAAAAAAATGTATTAACAAAATCATACCTGACCAGGGAGTTGTGCATAGCATTGAGAGTGTCTGTGGCTGTGATGTGATAGAGAGGGGTGATACTAACATAAAGATTTCCTCCCTCCTAGTGACTACTCTGACAGCTCTACTGGTGCAATGGGGCACCTGTCCTGGAATTGAAGTAATTAAATATTTTGGTAAGGTTTTATTTCAAGCCAGTCCTTCCCTGACCTAGCTCATACTGCTGAGACTGAAGTTATCTACAAATGCACCAATGGGAGGGTGCTGCTCAGGCAGCGAAAGCGCAAGGAAGAGCAACAACCTCAAGCACTGCTGCATCACAGCTGCAAAGCTCATGCTACTGCAGTGGCATGTTGTAGAATCATAGAATCATAGACTGGTTTGGCTTAGAAGGGACCTTAAAGATCATCTAGTTCTAACCCTCCTGCATGGGGAGGGACACCTCCCACTAGACCAGCTTCCTCAAAGCCCCATCCAACCCGGCCTTGAACGCTTACAGGGACAGGGATCCACAGCTTCCCTGGGCAACCTGTTCCAGTGTCTCACCACCCTCAGACTAAACAATTTCTTCCTAATGTCCAACCATTACCCCTTGTTCTCTCATTACATGCCCTTGTAAACAGTCTCTCCTCAGCTTTTTTGTCGCCCTCTCAGGTACTGGAAGGCCACTATAGGCTTCCCTGGAGCTTTCGTTTCTCTTCTCCAGACTGAACAGCCCCATCTCTCTCAGCCTGTTTTCATAGGAGAGGTGCTCCAGCCCTCTGATCACCTTTGTGGCCCTCCTCTGGACTTGCTCCAGAAGCTCCATGTCCTTCTTGTATTGGGGTCCCCAGGTGGGTAGATAAGATACAGATACAGATACAGATACAGATACAGATACAGATACAGATACAGATACAGATACAAACACACACATATATATATGTATATATATGGATGCAGATATAGCCCTGCGGTATAACACAGGCTGCACTGTTCAACATAGTCTTGCAAACAGCAGGAGCCAATGTGAAAATCAATTGAGCAATGCTACATCTCTGCTCATGAACAAGGTTAAGAAAGTGCAAACGTTTTCAGGGGTATCCCTTTAGTCCTCTATGTGAACACATCTTGGCTGGGCACATGCTGCTGCAGAACCACCTTTCCAGGCCTGATGTATGAGACAAATGGCTGGACACACCAACGACACAGCCCACTCTGTTGAATTCAGACATGTAACTGTGGGAAACTGTTCTTTTCTTCCCCACATAAGTCTAAACAAAATGTCTTTTAAGCCAGCGAAGGCCTCTCCTGATTATCCCCAGCTAACGAACTAAACCAGACTTGCTTCTCAAGGACAATTGAACCCAAAACAACAGATGTGGTCCGGGACAGAAAGGGTGGGTGACAAGCCATCCTGTGCCCCTGGTAGTCACCGCCCTAATGTGGGGCTCATGGACGCTCATTGGCTCTGGACAGTGACACTGACTGGACAGGTGGGTCAGGGGGTATAAAAGGTGTGTGAATGTGCTGTGTGATACCAAGAGCTATTTTGCTCAGACTGGAGTGTGTGTTGCATGGCCTGACAGTCCAATCTCAAGAAAGAACTTTAAATATGTGAAACAAACCACTTGCAAATAGGTTACAATTAAAAATTCTTTGTAGATACATGTAACTTATTTAAATAGCTTCACATAGCAATTATAATGGGGGAAAACATTGTTTTATAGATGACAGTTCAAAATTGGGTGAGATTTTTTGCAGTTTATTGCAGATATATAGTGGCTAGAAATAGAAGAGGCTGTGGCACATCACACACAGAGCAGTATCTTGAAATAACTTTTGAAATAACACTTTAGCTTTGATGCTGCCAATGTGAAACTTAACTCCAACTCATTTCCAAAAGTACTGTGCAGTGCCTGGCCCAGTTTATGTAAGCCAAGCAAGGTAATTCTATTAAGTGTTGTGGAAAGCAAAGGCCATTTCACCATGATTTACAGATCTACAAACATTCTTCATGGCTTTAATTGAAGAAAATGGGGATGACTCTTCGGGACACTTCCATGTGCCTTGCGTGTTAGCGTATCAGTGATCTTTTCGGAGCCTTCTAGAATGGTAGACAGAGATCACTTGAAGTGCAGCACAAGCAAAGACTTCCTGCCCTTTCCTGCCACACCGAGTCTGTGCACAGCATTTTGCTTCCCTGTTAGGGTGGTGTCATGGCTCAACCCCAGCTGGCAGCTCATCACCACCCAGCTGCTTGCTCACTCCCCCCAGGTGGGATGAGGGAGATTATCATAAGGGTAAAAGTGAGAAAACTTGTGGGTTGAAATAAAGACAGTTCAATAGGTAAAACAAAAGCTGTGTGCACACAAGCAAAGCAAAGCAAAGCAAAGCAAGAAATTTAAAAACTTCTTTCTTAGCTTTATATGCAGAACATGATGTTTTAAGACATGGACCATCCTTTTGGTCAGCTGGGGTCAGCTGCCCAAGCCATGTCCCCTCCCAACCTCTTCTGCACCTCCAGGTTGCTCACTGGTGGGGTGAGAAGCAAAAAAGGCCTTCACACTGTGCAAGCACTGCTCAGCAATAATGAAAACTTTCCCGCATTATCAACACTATTTTCCATTAAAAAAAAAAAAAAAAAAAAAGCAGAGCCCCATGCTGGCTATGAAAAAAGTGAATTCTATCTCAGCCAAAACCAGCACACAGGGAAACTCCGACCTAAAAACAAAGCACGTATCTTATGGAGTGTTGTGTTCTCACTGCAGCTTGGGCCCTACAGAGAGATCCCTGTAGAAGCTGATTCTGAATCATTTCTACTTGGCAGCATCTTTGGCAGAGAATGTCATTAATATTGCCAGAGATATCTCTTTTCAAAAATACCCCTGGTTAGATAGATGGGGTCCATGTATGCTGAAGTATTATGATAACTTTAGAGATGCTACTAAATATATAGAGGATATACTAACAGGTTTTGAGCATGCAACTTGGCCCATAGTGCCTTCTGGCCTGGGCAACAAATACCGTTTTAAATAGTTCTGCCTCTCAGTCAGGTCTGAAAAGCTCTATCAATGGTAGCAACACTGGATCTCATTAGTGCTAGCTATTTTCAGTGTTTTAAAACCTGTTAAATAAAAGGATTCAACAACAAATTTTGTTGTGTCTTTTGATTCTTAGAATTCAAATAAATATAACCAGTTGCAGAAAAAAATCTCACTTGAGCTTTTAATGCTTTTAATGATGCTGGAATAATGAAAATTAATTTTTAAAAATTGTAGAGGTAGGTGAAATATATTTGTTCATGAGCAGAAGTACTTGTCACTCAATTGCTTAATGAGAAGTTCTGAAACACCATTAAAGGCTTGAGTAACACTTGTGACAACGTAGAGATTGTTCCTACCCAATCTATACAAATAAAAATAAATCTTCTATTTGAGTGAGAGAAGTCTTCCCTGTAAAGAGAGCCATCTCTAGTTTAAATTTGAAACTGATTATATATTGGTTCTCATGCTTCATTTCAAGAAAAGAGGCTGAAGTTTATAGACTGGCCTAAGTAACAGTAGCAAGTCAGTCAGAAGGTTTGCTGAGAAGCATGGGAAAACTGTAACTGAGCAAATATTCTCTTTCACAAGTAATAAATATGCCCTTCCCTCCAGGAGCAACAATATAATTCAATGCATGAAGTTAGAAGGAATGACCGTATTTCTAGCAAAGTATTAGACCTGTGAAGCTTTATATGAGTTCTGGATTCACAGTTTAATGAAACGACTCAATGAGAAAAGTGAAAGAAGGATGGAGTACTATTCTGGCCTCTGAGTGGCTGGACAACTACAGATCCTCCCCACTGAAAAGATATACATAACCATTCTAAGCACTACCTTCATCTGCCTTTTTCACAGCTTGACTTAAAGGAAGTTTCTCTGCCCCTGTTCATTTTCTTTAAAGGACAGAAAACTGATCCAAAATTGGGACTGAAGCCAGACTTTAAGGAGTGGAGGCTGAGGCAAAGAAGGAGGAGCCTTGCCATCCCTAGCTTGAATTTGTGAAAAAGGGTGGCATGACTGCTCCTTCCACCCAGGCGATGCTGATCCTGTCAGCCATCATACCTCAACCTGGATCCCAATGCCTTAGCTCCAGGAAGGTCTCCACAGGCATGGAGAGACACCTTCTGTTAACTCCTGCCTCCCTCACAAAGTCTGCATCAGCCTGTCCCATTAGTGGACAAGGCCAAGCTACCTGACCACAGCACCAAGGGCCAGGTCAGCAGACAGCCAGCACTGTTCTCCCTTCCACTGTGGCTGAGCACCAGAAGGTCAGGTTCTTGAAGAGGACTGCTGCCATAGTCAGGGTCTGGTTTTGGCTGTGAAATGGCTATGCAAAGCTGGAATACAATTAAGCTACTCCACAGGTTTGACTCTCCTTCCCAGCCATGTTGTTCAGATCAGAGAGACAGGGTGCAAGGGTCTGATTTTGAGAGCTTAGTGACATGCATAGAAGGTTCAATAACGCTGGACAGGCACTGTGGCTGCATGTGCAGTGCAGGTGTGATGGGTGGTGAAGGCTGAGGAGGGCTTCCTGGTACACCAGGCTGATTCCATGTGGGTCTCTGAGTGTTGCACTTGAGCCAGGGTGGCAAGACAAGAGCTGCGGGGAAGGTGTCTACCTGGCCATCCTCCAGAGCAGTGACCTTACCATAATTTAAATCCTTGGGGGCATTTCCTTCCTACTTATGGAGAAATTCAGCATCCAACTCTGAAACTGCCTAACATCTCTGTTGCCAGGGAAGAACCTCTAAATCCAACAAGATGGAGTGGTGGTTCTCACAAGCAGTCTTGGGAAACGTGCTTCTCACTCAGAGAAGCTGTGAGGAGGCCATGTGAATCACGAGCACTGGGCCAGCTGAGAGCAGAAACTTTCATAGCAGTGTTATTTGAGAAATGATGAGCTCTGCAGAGTCCTGTGCTTTCCCATCAGCATCCGTTCAATCTCATGATGATTCAGCTTAGTCAGGGCTCTCTGTATTTGGGAACGATATAATGCCAGAAACAGTGCTGCTGCTAAACAAAATAAACCTAATAAAACACAAGCATTGTCTGAAAGGATCAGACTTCAGGTCCATCGTTCAAAGACAGTGGTGGAAAATAATGGCAAGCAGATGCAGACTAAGCTGCTCTGTTTCTTCCCTGCCACTGTATTAGGTCTCATTTTGGCCTATAATAAATATTGGCTTCAGCTCTATAGTATGAGTTTTAATAACCCATCCAAAATATTTTCCATTCATTATAACTCTGACTGTTTTTAGTATTTCTTTATAAAAGTCCATTCTTCTGTTTAAGGCTGAACTAGTTTCTTTTAGGTGATTTCAAAACAATATTCACAGTGATCTTATTAGAAGCAATTTCTTTTTAATTTTTTTGTAACTTTTTTGGCAAAGTGTCACTGGTGGCCATGGCATACAAGCAATAGCTAGTAGTAATGAAAACCCTTCCACTGTCCAAAACAAATTAGTTTTGAATCAACATTATGGACTACAGACAATACAAAAATGAATCAGCAAAGTAGAACAGACAGATTTCAATGTCACGTTCTGTTTTGAGTATCAAGTTAAAGTTATTTTTTGTTGCTTTGCTTTTCTGAGTCCCTGAGTGTTTCAGGGTTCCTTGAGGCATTTGATTTCCTGTTGTTGGAAAATATAGTGTGAAAAGTACAGAATATTTTGAAAGGTACAAAATACTTAAGCAGAGCCTGATTTTTAGTTGTTCTTTCCCCTTTATTTCTGTCTGCAAACTGGCAAAGCTGAGAACTTGCTTATCACAAAGCCAGGAACCTAACTTGCTTTTCTTTTTTTCTAGGCTCCTTCCTTCCTTCCTTCCTTCCTTCCTTCCTTCCTTCCTTCCTTCCTTCCTTCCTTCCTTCCTTCCTTCCTTCCTTCCTTCCTTCCTTCCTTCCTTCCTTCCTTCCTTCCTTCCTTCCTTCCTTCCTGCCTGCCTGCCTGCCTGCCTGCCTGCCTGCCTGCCTGCCTGCCTGCCTGCCTGACTTCATCCCTTCCCTTACTCCCTTAGTCCTCTCCCTGTCTCCCTTCTTCCATTCTTCCTGCCCACCTGCCTTCATCCCTTTGCTCGCTTCCTTCCTCACTTTTCTTCCTTTTTTCCTCCTTTCCCTCTCTTCCTTCCTTCCTTCCTTCCTTCCTTCCTTCCTTCCTTCCTTCCTTCCTTCCTTCCTTCCTTCCTTCCTTCCTTCCTTCCTTCCTTCCTTCCTTCCTTCCTTCCTTCCTTCCTTCCTTCCTTCCTTCCTTCCTTCCTTCCTTCCTTCCTTCCTTCCTTCCTTCCTTCCTTCCTTCCTTCCTTCCTTCCTTCCTTCCTTCCTTCCCTCTCTTTCTCCCTTGTCTTGTGTTCTTGTCTCTTATTCTTCTACCCCCAACTTTCCAGCCACACAGGCTCACCAAACCTGTCTCAATCCCTATAGTAAATTCATTCTTTCTGATGCTAAACTCCTGTACAAATTTTCAGGTTGCAGGTTTTGAACAGAGTTGCTTACAAATGAGCTTGTGGAAAATGGCTTCTAGTTAGGTGAAGAACAAAATCAAACTGACTTCAAAGGGAATAAACCAAGTGGAATCTACAGTTAGTATACACCAGGGATTTAACAGAGCCTGTGTTAACAAAAAAATAACCAACCAACCAGAAAACCCACAAAAAAACCCAAGCAGAAAACCCAACCAAACAAAAAACCCCCAACACCTACAAAACAAGCAGTAATCAGGCCCTCTCTTCTTTCTTTCTGTGATAGGTAGGAATTGCTTTTAGAATACCTCACAATCAAAAAGTAGAGTTTTGTTATGTGTTTGAGTTGCAACCACTGCTAACAGCGCTTCGTTTTTCCTAGTATTCCACAGCAATCCACTGTGACTCCCTGACTTACCATGTCTGGACAGAGTTTACAGACACGGGGAGGCAGAGTGTCTCAGCTGGAAAATCTGAATTGGCTGGCTATAAATGAAATCTGGGAAGCTTCCCAAAGACTAGATGCCTGGACATGTTTCCTCTTGCTGTCCCCCCACAACCCTCCACCCCCCACTTTCCCCTTTCTAGTCAGTCACTGATGTGTGAGGACCCAGCAAAGTGCAGTGACTTCGCAAACGGCTGTGCATGTCCTTGTGCTTGTTCTTCTTGGTTGTCTTTTTCCCTTCTTTTAGAGGATACAAAGGGGGAGTTAACAAGATTTTTTTAAAAGTCTTCTTCCTCCCTCTTTTTCCTATCAGCTCAACAGATTACAATAAAAAAGATCTTATTAAATTAAAACCATGTCTGCTCTGCTTTATGAGATGCTGTGTATTAAAATGCCATTGCACTTTAATTAGGTCTGTCCACTTGTGGGTTTTTTAATAGTTTATAAAATTCCTCCCATTGGAAGGCAAAATTACTTTACAGACCAGGATTCGGAGTCAGCCATTACTTGTGCATGGGTCTTGCTGGCTGTCATTAACTATAGTGGACACACAGAATAAGTCCTAGACCTATGTCAGACAAGAGGAAAGCAGCTAGTCTTGCATACTGAAAGTTCCAGGAAGGAAGTAAGAGGGGCTGGAGGAAACAAAAGGGATTAAAATAAACAACTTACATCCTTACTATGGAAAAAGGTGTTTACAGTGTTTGCCTTAGTTCTGAAAAAGGCAACCATCCAGCAAGTTTTGATTTGAGCACCTGAGCTGTATCATAGTCACTTCATCATATTTTACTTTTAGACACTTTCCTTTGTGCAGGGTATGAACCCAAATTGGTAATATGTTAGTCACAGCTTTTCCAAGGTCATTTTAGGGGAACTTCTTTTCTCTCTCCCTCACTCTTTAATCCCCCTACAAAACCCATTAAAATAGTTGATTGTCTCAGATTTATGCAAAAGAAAGGAGTTACATTGCTCCTGGAGATGAAAGCCTCTCAGTTGTTTGATGTGGAGCTCTGGAAGGGGTACCCCACTGTTTGCAGGAGGTCCAAATAGAGAACACTGTTCCCAAGACAGGTTTAATGTCCATTTTGTGCCCTGCATGCAGTAAATGACAGTTTTTTAGACTCCAGCTTGTAGTGTGGTGATGTAAGAGAGCATATGTGCACTGCAAAAATCCCCTCATTTAAGTATGTAACCTCAGGAATATTAAATAATTCCCTCTTTGTCCACAGATTGCCTTTTTCAGTTATTCCCATTGAGTCTGCTAGATCTGGCTTTGGAGTACTTGTTAGAGAGTACAGACTAAGCAGGGAGAAAAGATTAAAGAAAGAATACAATCTGTGTGAAATGGTGGCCCGGACTCTAAAAAAGCAGATGATCTAAGGGAAGGAAGAGCTTCTCTTTAAACAAGAGACTCTGCATGCAATGCAAATGATCCCATATGCAGCTGCCACTGGCAGGCAGCCACCCGCCTACAGAAGAATAAAGTCAAAACAACAACTCCCCTGAATCCTGAAGCTCAGTGACTTCAAACAAGAGAAAAAGGAAAAGTGACATGATTTTTTTGCAGTGAACTCTTTCAATCTCTAAACTGTATTCATGACGTCATCATAAGCTACAGCTGTCAAACTAGATCTTAGCTTCTTTCTGTCCAATGAACATCTGGTACTATCTCCATATATGTATGTAGGATGGGAAACATGTAGAGCATGCTACCTTTAATATATGTAATAAGGGCCTTAAAATGAACCTCAGGTTTTGCTCACATTGGCAAGCACATGCAAATCTATCTGCTTAGTGGGAATTATATATGGATTGGGACATCATTGTCATAGAGAATACAGCACCTATTGGCTGACAACTAACAGTGACCATTGCACCTTCAAGCACTTGTATAATCCCTATACATAGCCACAGTGATAAGAAGTCTCAATTAGCAACACAGGCTTTACATCTTTACTGGATTCATCTATGTTCTAAAGAAGGCTGAGGGGTCTTGGTATGCATCTAGATACTTTCATGTCACTGTCATCATGTGCACCTCAGAAGTGTGACTTCTTCTTCCCCTTGCTTTCCTTTGGGGGGAAATTTTCAAATCCATCTATCTACTCCACTTGGCAATGTCTTTTATCCCCCAGACAGGGAGATGCTGATGCTTGTAAATGAGCTGGGATAATAGTACCTCTGGTGCAGGGAACATGGCAGTCTTCAGGATGCTCTCTCTCTCTAGCATATACTCATCTATACTCAAATGTGTCATGCTATTGTTTTTCATCCTCAGTCAATCTCTTCAATGTATAAAGATATAATTGGTTTTCCACTTAGTTCCACATCTGTGTCAAACTATGAATTTTGGCGGTTGTAGTCAAATTGGTTACTGTTCACTGAATAGCACCTTAAAGTGTTGTTGGGAACAGCTCACATTGGCTCGTGACTAGTGTCCATACAGGCTTAAATCTTGGTGCTATGTACCTTGCAAATGTATGCAAAGAGTAGTGCCTCCACAGAAAATTAAGAGTGCAAGGCCCTAATTCAGAAAAATGTGTGTCTGTGGCGGGGATGAGGCCACTTCGGTGAGGATTAAAATCAGTTTAAAGTCAGTTACAAGTTTCAGTTCTCTGCTGAATCAAAGCTTGCTGGGAGACAAGAAAAAGGAATGACAGAGGGAAAGTGAAAGGCCATGCTATGAATTTAAAAGACGCTTGTGTGTTTCTTGCTAGCATGAAGTTTGAAAACACAATTTGTGACAGCTGTCTCCTAGGTGCTTTGTGTATGAAAATGGATTTAGTGGCAGGATTTGAGGAATAGAGAATTGTGGAGATGTGGACAGCCCTGGAAAAACACTCCTCGTGGGAGTAGCTGACAATCTTACAGCTGAGAGAACTGTGAAGTGGAGGGGTAGAAATTTACTCCTGAAAATACAGAAGCAGATTAAAAAGGCACATGGAGAGCTGTGGAAGAAGTTTAGGAATGAAAAATATTCCTGGATTTGTTCCTCCAAGTGTTTTGGGAAATGTGTTGTCATCTTCCAGGGAAGTTCAGCCTTTGGAACACTCTTTGTAAATGAGCTTTAAACATTATCACAGTGGTTAGTGTATTTAGTGCTGAACACCACTTATTTCTCTGCTCTTGTCTTTTCAAAGGTTTGGATTTCATGCGTTTCAGATGAATGAAGAATTAGCACAAACAGTAAGTGTGATAAACAATAGTGCAAAATGAAAGGAGGACACCTGATTACCTTGTGGCTCCTTAATCTGAAAAATCCATCAATTTAAGTGGAGAAAGGGACCTTCAATTTGTGAGGATGAGATTTGTTTGAAATGGTGAAAGCAGAATGGCTGCTTGTGGAAGAACTTATTCTCTACCATTTGTCCTGTATTGTGGACCATCTGTTACACTGCCAAAAAAAAGCAGAAACAGGACTAGATACATCCACATCTCCAAAACCTTTAACAGCTACCCCTGTTTACAAAGAATGAAACTAAAATGTAAGCACGGATCATCTCGAAGCTTCTGGGTTGCCTTTTTGCTGATACCTCTGCATTTGGACATCAACAGCTTTCAGTGGGTATAGCTGAAGGGCTTCCTATTGTCTATGAGACTATTTCACTGCTCTCCACAAATAGATCCAGTTCATTGAGTTTTGGGGATGAAGGGAATTAATGAATGCAGCTGAAGGCAGAACTTGGCCCATAGGCAAAAAATGTAAGTCTGGAATTAATTTATCTTAATCTTTCCCATTTTTAGATATTAAAACTAGACGAAGAAAAGTAGATGCCCTATATGAAGAAAAAATAAATCTGAAAAGCATAGTTATCTCTTTGTGAATTATTTATAAATTATGTACCTGGTTTAAAATTTTCTAAGATGTTAGTCTAGATGACAAATAGCTATGGTAAAATGTTCCACTTGAATTTGGTAGAATAGAACTCACCATAGAAGGGTATAAGTTAGAGGAATTTCTGTAGAAAATACTGCTACTTTGTCTTAGATTTCTAAGATTCTCTAGACATACTAGAAGTAGGGGCAAGGTCATACTTACTACTCACAATAATAAGCAGCAGGTTAAGTTTGCCTTCTGTGTCATATCTAAAACACTGCACAGATATTTTTTTTCAGCAATGTAAGAACCACTTGGCTTTGAAGTTCAGTACATGTATATGTTCTTGCTATTCTGTGTAAATCCTGCTAGACTAAATTAAATCTAAATAAGGTGCCTGCATATGTTTGCAGTGTCAGAAGTTGATACACAAACACATAATCAGTGAGCATGATCTGCTTTTCATATACAAATGCAAGTTCCATGCTTTTACCATTATATACATGGTACACCTTGGGAAAGTACAGTGGTACTTTGAAATTTAGACTAATGACACTTGCCATTTGCTCTCACTGCTTTGCCAGATAACTCATAGCTTTGCCAAAGAGGAAATTTCAATTTTTCCATTAAATTTAGGGCCAAGAGCTCAGTTAAGTTTCAGATGAAAATTACTAGTTTCCATTAGAATAGTGTTCTTATCATAGAGATTTGTATTTAAAAAGTAAAAACAAACAGACTGGCTAATATATATAGAGAATGATGGGAATTGCTTTTCTCTAAATCTTCATACATGCCTACAGTGCTCCAGTTGAAATGTCATTCTGCCCTCTTAAGCCATTTCTACTTGTAACATTGCCACAAAGAACCTGATTTCTGGTGTGTCTGTAGATTTATAGCTATGATTTTAGGTTCAGTATTGTAAATATGTACCACAGGATCTGTTTTTTCTAGGAGGAACAGATGAAATTCAAAGAAAATCTGCAGATGTCTCATCACAGAGACAGCTGTGAGCAAGTTATGATCTCAGATGAGAAGGAAAAACCCAATTTATTTTTTTGTTCTTTAGATGGGAAAGGACACAGTTTGTTTATAGTCTAAGAATGAACAGAAAGTTCAGATGTGAATGACAGAATTTCTTTCTTAGTGAATTTTTACTAGAATCTTCTGAAAATTTGGCCCTATGTTATCCTAGCCTGATAGATAAACTGTGTTAACCAATTATATGTGAAATTTTCCTCATTCCAGCCCCTCCCAACAAGAAAACATTCTGCAAGGAGGATCCAGAAATATGTATATGTAAGTGCATATTGCCAGGTAGTCATATAGCATAGTCCAGTTTCAAACACCAGGCTTTTGAATTTCATGAATGTTTTAGGAAAAAGGAAATTATACATTGAAATGTCAAAATAGTTTTAATGATGTTAACTAGGTCAAAAGGCTGAAATACTGCTCTTTCTACAAGGTGTATCATGCCTTACTGTTGTCTTGAGTTAGAGAATATATTGACACAAAAGTTCTATAAATACTATTTTCTGTCATATGAATTAATGAGCCAAGTCTACAGCCTTAGGGCTCACTTGTTCACTGGATTATGCTATAGTCTTCCTTGAAGTTTATTTTTTGTTCACAGCAAAACAAACTGAGAGCCTGGAAGGCAATATAATGGAGTGTAATCTCATATAGATTCTCTAAATCACAGGAACAAAAGCTTTTACTTTTGAAAAATTCTTTGTGTTCCTGCCTGGATATTATTTATTGCTATATTTATTTGGTTTTTTTTGTTATTTTGTTTACCAGGAAACATAAATTCAGCTTTTCTTCATCCTTCCAGAAACTTATTAGTTGTGTGCCATCAGTTAACAGTTTTTCTTTTCCCTCAGTGGAGATATTCAGCAGATTGTGGAGACAGAAGATGATAGCATGCTGCATTTGGCCTATGCTGCCCCTCTGGACCAACAATGTTAAGTACATACACAACTGGACAACCATTCTTCTGGAGCAGTAAAAATATATTCCAGCCCTTCTCTCTCTAGCTGTATGACCTAGTCATAACAATTCTAGAACTTGCAAGGCACACAAGTACAATCTGGGTGTATACTTAAGTGCAGTAATCAAGTAATTAAAAACACGGGTGAGGTAAACTATGCGTGCCATGCAGGGAGCAAAGCTCTATCTGCTTCTCTCTGTGTGACCTCTGAATGGTACCATTAGGATGATGAAACTTATTGGCCAGTGTCATGCACCAAAACAGAGAGGCATGGATTTCCCATAAAAGTTTCTAGATTAAAAGACTACTATCCTGCACTGTGGCAGTCATTCTCTGATTCATAGAATCATAGAATCAATCGTAGAGTGATAGAACGTCTTGGGTTGGCAGGGACCACTGAAGGTCATCTAGTGCTACTCCCCTACAATAAGCAGGAACATCCCCAACTAGAGCAGATTGCTCAGAGTCCCAGCAAGCTTGACCTTGAATGACTCCAGGGATGGGGCCTCCGCCACCTCTAGGCAACCTGTTCATTCCAGTGATCCACCACCCTCATATTAAAGAACTTTTTCCTAATGTCCAACCTAAATCTACCTTTCTCTAGCTTAAAACCATTACCCCTTGTCCTATTGTTACAAGCTCTAGTGAACAGGTCCTCCCCATCCCTCTTACAGGCCCCTTTCAGGTATTAGAAGGTCGCTATAAGGTCCCCCCAGAGTCTTCTCTTCTTGAGGCTGAATTCAAGAGATTTTGCTCTAAGAGTTCCTCCTAGTCTTGCTTCTCCTGTATGTTACCATATTCATGTGGGTGGGTGAGGCTGACCCTGAGAAAGCTCAGGTTTGATTCTGATCTTCCATAGTGTAAAGTGGAGTAATTTCTTTAGAAAAAAAAATGAGTTAAAGCAGTAGAAGGTGGTGTGCCTACAGTGATGACTAGTGACACACAAGTTAATTTCATTCCCTGCGTGAGATCTGGTGCTGGATGTGCCATGGTTTAGCACAGCTGTGAGCCCTCAGAAGATCTCGTGGGAAGTTGCTTGGCTGTGAAATGAATTAACCTGTATCCCTGCTGCACAGTGGGGCCTGTGATTAAGCTGTAATTCGTCCCAGAT
The DNA here is from genome assembly GCF_020740795.1 of Apus apus. Taxonomy (NCBI): domain Eukaryota; kingdom Metazoa; phylum Chordata; class Aves; order Apodiformes; family Apodidae; genus Apus; species Apus apus. Next base: position 36,439,632 of record NC_067312.1, on the reverse strand, counting down.
ATTTTCATAGTTCTCTTTTTGCAGCTATCACTAATTCTAAACCATAGCTCTTCTGACCTTAAACCTCTCCAGACCCACAGACACTCCACTGTGTAGGACTGCTCATTTTAGTGGTATGTTAAAGAACCTGACACTTTCTCCTTTTTCTGGACAATGAATTCTTATTGGGGCACAAATTTAGGGGAAAACAAAGCACAGGACTTGCATAAAAACCTGAAGAGGAGTTTTTAGGAGTACATTATTTGTCTCAAAAGCTGAATTCTGCAGCAGTTTTACTTGGCAAGATAAAAGAAGTTTTAGCTTTGGGCACTAAGGAGACTGTGTAGTATTCAAACTCTTTAGGACTCTCATCAAACTCATTGTTAGCTATCCAAAGGAAGTACCATGCTCTGCTAAATGTAAAACCTTTAAAAGCTTTTCTTTTGATGAGATCTTTCAAAATTATTAGCTAAAAGAGATACATAATGTCAAATGAACTTCATTATAGAGATCGATCTAACATTGCTTTTTAAGACTTCTCCATAATCAAAAGTTTTGAGGTCTCATGGGGGGAGGGCACTTTTGTATTTTTATATATTTTTTGTTCATTGAAAGCTCTATTTTTCAAAAATTTTTGCCCTAGGATTTTTTTTCCCCTGGATAGTGCTGACTGATTAGCCATGGTGCCAAGATACAGAAGCATGAAACTGTTGATTTACTTCATTAAAATAGTGATATCTTCATTGTTGGCATGGGAGTTTTGGCCTTCACAGAATAACCAGGATCCAAGTGTACAAAGTTTGCACTGAAAACCACAAGCAAGTCCCACATAACAATGTATTTTAGAAGAGAAGTTAACCTTAAAGTTCAGAACAAGTGGGCTATGCTCTGCCAAATCTTCCAGTTTAAGAACTTTAAGGATGAAGTACTCAGGTTTTCTTGTCTCATCCTACCTCTCAAGTATTCTAGATTCTTTACAGATTGATCAATAGGCATAACTTTTGTAATATATACATTTCCTTTTCTACTGTCTCTGAGTCCGCCTCCTCATTTATTTCAGTAACTAAAGGTCAGAAACTCCAGAGAATGGCAAAAGAAATTAGCCTGATATGCCAGATGGAGGTACTCATCTTCTAAAACTGAACTCAGAATATAATTACTGAGAATTTGAAAAATGTGGCTGAACCAAACTTCTTTCTTATGATTATGCTTTTGAATTTTTCTTGAGTATATCTACATGCAACTAAATATCACAGTAGTACCTCAGTGCTAGGCTGCTCAAGATTCTATACATAGGTGGACATATCAAAATTACTGCAGATTCCAGTGATGATTCTGCATTTCCTTCAAAAAAATGTGGTGGCAAACACCTCTTTTTCCACTTTTAATGAAGGAACAGATCTCTGAGATATTTTCTCTTTCTCTGTCTTAGCACTCAATATTCATGTTATGCAATATTCAGATAGGTAAAAAGTGTAAGGGAGTAGGAAGGTTGCAGTGCCAACAGTGTCAGTGTACCAAACATACATGCAGCTGAATTCTGGCTGGTTTGACAAACAGCTTGCAATAGGACATCTCTGCTCTGAGCAGATCTCTGCTGTGTGTAAGCACAGTTACATCACTGTTATAACCAGGAAAGCTCCCTTTTTTTTCATCATGAGGTGTTCATAAGGCCCTGGTTATTTATTTTGACCATCATCTTGGACATCATTGAGTATCTGTACACATTTGAACAGGTATCAATTTGTGTTCCTTTTGTCTGTCAGTAAAGTAGGCATATGAAACACTCTTTGTGTTTAGGAACATGGTTTAAGCACCGGCCTTGGTAGAGTTAGGTTAATGGTTTGTAGAGTTAGGTTATGGTTGGCTCAATGATTTTAAAGGTCTTTTACAACCAGAATGATTTTGATTCTGTGATTAATGTGTTAGTGCTCTCTGTAGCAGGCCTGAAGAGAGCAATATGTTTTCTGAAGTGGTGGACTATCAATATTTCCACAGTCTAGCTCACTGCAAATGATGCTCAAATTCAGATACTCACTGCTAACAAGCTGATGTTTTTCACTGCAATAGTCCAGACTACAGGATTAAACCCAGACTCAGTGACAGGTTGTTTGTCACATTATTCCCAAAAGAGCAGATTGGTTGCCTTCATATGGTTGGCATCGCTATTTTTCAGTGGATTAAAATCTGAGATCCATATGCTCTTGAAACACTTTCTGATTTTATCTTCAAGTATCACTTTGAAAATCAGTTGTTCATGCACAGTGAAAAAGATGGCTTATTGATCTACTAGTAATGAGAGGTATTCTTTCAATGCCACAAGTCTTCAGACTTTCACAGGACTGTGAGCCATTTAATTAACCCTCATGAAGAAAGACAATCCAGTCTAGGGCAAGCCACCTAGGTAAATTTACACTGGCAAATCTGTGAGACTGAGTACTAAGAAGTTGCACTGAGATTACAATTTGTGACTGTCTGTTTAAATTCTTTCAGGGTGCTGGGATTTGAACAGCCACAAGTGATGCTGGGAGCTTTGCACTGAGCTCACTGGAAAGAAAATGTGGTTAACTGTGATGTCTCCCAATCAGCTAGATAATCATGTTGTTCAAAGTAAGGTGAAGCCTTGCCCGGCTTCACTAAATCACTGGATTGCAAGGACACAGGAATGGAGAAATGAGTAGAGGAGAATTTCTGTTGTACAAGCAAGAGTTTGCTCAGCTAAGCATAGAAGTTTGTCCACAGTAGACATTATTCATGTTTCACCTCTGTGTTCACTGGTTACCAAGATGTCATCAAGAATTTGCTGAAGGTTTTGCCTCAGTATTTGCAATAAGAGAAGTATTTTCTGTGATATGAACATACACGTGAATTATTTAAAAATATTTGACATACTGTCAAGTTTTCAGAGAAGTGGAACATGTCAGCTGGATCTAAAAAAGTTTTGACTATTTTAGAGTCCAAATGAAACATTCAGACAGTGAGCAGAAGAGAAGAAAGACATTCTTATGCCTTTCTGGAAATAAGAAGCCGAAATCTGCAGATGTTTCAGTGCAATGAAGAGATTGGAGAGGAAAACAGAAAGGTCTTTGGTACTCAGGGGTTGCAGGAAGCAGCCAAGAGATCACAAAAGTGTACAGAGACCCAGTCCATGAAAACACCTGAGGAGAGGAGCTGAAAAAATGTAGTTACTTTTTTAAAAATTACTGAAAGTGTACAAGGGATACCTATGTTTTATTACAACACTGTCCTGTTGTAGTCCTATTCCAGATGTCATTCTATAGAGAAAGGCAGTAGGATTCTTTCCTCTACCAAAAATTATCAGCTACTTGCCTTTCTATGAGATTGAAGATTATACAGAGTCAGAGATTTCCAGATTGTCAGATAAGTCATTTATTCTATAAAGGAAATTCCTTTAAAGACAACAGAATCATCTCACAAATAACCTCTTGCACACTGGGTCTTCCACAAGTAAATCCAGCCAAGAACATGTGCTGGGGAATTATGTCTTTGTGGGGATTTGATATGTCAATACTCACTGCGTAGGACCTTAAATTCAAAGTAAATTTTCTGTGGGGTGTTTTGAGTTGTTCCAGAACCTGTTTTCAGAAGGCACTTGGGCTAAATTATCTGGTCCTTTTATCTGTGAAAATTGAATGAGGTTAATTACATAGTCTCAGTTTTATCAAGCAGTGTCAATAACACCTTTTGATTTTCTTCCAAGTGCATTTCAGCCTCAAAAGAAGGAATTTACTGCCCTAAAGGCCAATTTGTCTTTTCTAGACAGGATGCTTTTTAGGTGCCTCTGCGTGGACTTCTGTAAGCACCAAAATTCTACTTCTGCTGCCTTCTTGGGATCTTTAGGTGGAGGCAGCAAGACCAGGTCTCAGTCAGCTTCCTCAAACTTTTCTACTGTCATAACTCAAGTAGCTGAAGGATCAGGTTAGTAGACAAGGAAAGAAAGGCAGTGAAAGTGTGAGGCAGAAAGCTTTTTGAATTTGGCATGAAAAGATAAAAGACTTGAAGCAGATAATACAGGATTTGGGGAATCCTAGTACTACACTCCATGCTTTTCATTGAATAGTTTATCTGTTGAGCTCTTTCCCTTCTTTGTATACACACAACTGACCACTAATGTATGTGAAGAAAAAATCAGTAAGAACTCAACCTCTTCAGTCCCTTTTCTAGAAAATAGTTACACCATGATCTTTAATATCTCATATAGAAATGCTGAATAACTGAACATATTTTATTATTTGAATGGTGCCAGATGTATTTCACTATCTTACAGACTGCTGACACATTATAGTTGGTGTCAGCAATACGGGGCAAGATCTTTTAACTTCCTGATAACTTACTAGTTATCTCTTATTTTCCAGAATAGTTATATTTTCTTTTTCCTCTTGCAAATACAGCTTTTTCAGCTTACATGTCTCCTACTATGTTATTTCAGGAGCAAATAGTCCTTGTATTAGGTAAGTGTAGCTAGTTTCCCTTTGGGATGGCCTTGAAAAACAACAGAAATGTAAAATAACATTCCAATAATGAGGCTAATAGGAACTATTAAAGAGAGAGCATAACAGCACACTTCGTGCTTTTGAGTTTTGTTTGGTTTTGGTTTTGGATTTTTTTGACAGCCACAGCAATCTGAGTTTACTTTTTGTCTGCATGACATAAACTGTCAAAAAGGTGTCTTTAATGCAACTAATACACCTCCTTTTAACATGTCCATTTGTAGTCAGCAGCAGAGATTTTTTCAAAATACAAGTTAATAGTGTTTCAGTACCTCTTTCTTTTCACCAATTTTGTGGTGTTGTCATCAAACTATTTACTGACACTAAGAATAAAAATCTTACTGAAGCATTTCCTGAAATGTGCAGCTACATCCTCAGCCTAGTCAAAATCTAATTTTCAATATGAAAAGTTTGAAAACGTGCTTTTGCAATGGAAAGTTTTCTGTGTTCTGTAAGTGGAATCCAGGAAATGTAAGGGAAAAGTTTTCTATCTCTTAAGAAAATTTCTTGTTCTCCAGATTTCTTGTCTGTCAGATTCTGTATGCAGTTGACACATTTGCTGAAGCTTCTAACAATTAGTAAGACTTCCATAGCCCTAGGAAAGGATAGGATTTATTTGCAAATCTGTTAAGTTAGAAAGAACATCAGTGAATATTTTTTTAATCGATGGTCATTTAAACCTCCTGAGTTCTAGTTTTCATAATAAATGCCCTTCCTGAGCATAGCAGCAAATTGCAGAAGACTGTTTTTTTTTTCTGTTTTCCAGTTTTTGAATTTAGTGTATTTGGCTGGTAACTGAAGTCAGTTCTTCATGTCCTGGAGGTCCAATAGAAACATTCTTCTGTGACCCTTCTCTAATTGTTTTGTGTTTCTTTTAAGACAGATTTTAGAAACTGGATTATTATCTATTTGTGTGTGTGTGTTGGAAAGCTGCCAAAGCAAACAGATGCAGGCCTGGAGTGACTGTGTTACCAGTCCCCAAATGCCTTATGTACCTGATTTGAAGGGGAGTCAGACAATTAAATCACCATTTTACCTTAACTGTGTCCAGATACATCAGCTCTTTCTGGAACAGGAAATGAACTACCCATTAAAAAGAATGGTTCTGTCATGGTTTCACCACATCAGGCAGCTGAGCCCAGCACAACCACTTCCTCACTCCCCCACAGTGGGGTGGGGGAGAGAATCAGAAGGCTAAGTGTGAGTAAAATTTATGGGTCGAGATAAAGCAAAACTACACATGCAAGCAAAGCAAAACAAAGAATATATTCACTAGTTCGCATCAGACAGCAGGTGTTCAGCCTTCTCCAGATAAGCAAAAAAACAACAAACCAAATGAAATCATTCCTGATGCACATGCAAAAGTAGATTTATTCCTTGTATGCACCGTAAGTTTCACTGGGGACTGGCAAGGTGCATCAACTGGGAATTTCAAAGCAGCCATTCTCATAACATGAAACCACAACAAATACACGAAGTTATCACATATGGGGAATAAATCTCATTGCATTTCTCACAAACACCCACTAATACAACAATAATTTATTGTTTAGACAGACATATTGAATCCTACTAGAGGCAGCTAACTTAGCTCTTCATTAGTGTTCTGCCTGTCTTAATATAATTATATGAATTGGTAATATTAATTTGGTACTTCTGGGTAATGTGTGGGGTTTTTTTGTTTTTATAGCTGTGTGTATATATATATATATGTATATTTGCTAGAGAGGTCCATAATAAAATTTCCATTACTAAAACAGAAAATGTTAATGGTCTGATTTGAATGGTTCTGTACAGCCTGTGCCGTATCAGCAAAACACTTGCATGTTAGTGCTTTCAATGTAAATACCACAGTGCTGTCAGGAGAGCTCTCATATCCTTTCTGGGAATCCAGCAAGACTGGGTGCCTGTCAGGAGTGCCTGTCCCCCTGCATCCTGGGGGACACACACCTGGGATTAAAGGTCTGTCTGCAACTGCAGGTTTATGGTTCTACTGGGATCACAGAGATGTGTTGGGATAACCCATGTGACAGGAGCACGTGTATACAGGCTTTTGAGAGAGACAAGTCAGTAAGAGGAGGAGGAGGAGTTCATATGAGACCTTTCTGTGAGAGTGTGGTGAGAATGGATGGAGCTCAGCCTTGGCATGGGTGGTGAGCCAGCTGAGAGCTTGTGGGTCAGGATAAGTGAGCACACCAACATATGAGCTACTTTCTAGTGGGTGTCTGCTGCAGATCACCTGGAAGACAGAGGAGTGAGTGTAAGTAGACGAAGCCTTCTCAAACACCTGCAAGAAGTCTCACATTCAGACAGTCTCACATTCTCACATTCAGGTCCTGCTCCTCACAGAGGACTTCAGACACCGTGGTAAGTGCTGGAAAGACAACCCAACAGAGCACAAGCAATCTAGGAACTCTCTGGAGTCCACTGATAATAATGTCCTGACAGGTGATTAAGGAGCAATGAAGGGAGATCCTTTGGCTGGCAGCTGACCTGTGTGACCTTCCACCTCAACAACACACTGGTTATCATTGCCATCCTGTCCAATGTACTGGCTGCTGTTAGGGACATCAGTGTTAAAGTATTGGATTTTACCTCAGAAAACACTCCTTGGCATGGTGACTAATTGCCACAGCTACAACATGCACAAAATAATTTCCTCATAGTCTTCCCTTTGCAGATACTCATATTTTCTTCCTGTCCCACACCATCTTACCCAGAGCAGATTTTAGGTAGTTTGCCTCAACACTTAAGGGACTGTCTTATGACACTGGCTTTTTAGGTAGCAGGAATTTTCAACTGCCTTGCTGAGATGATGACTGGTGTCATTTCAGGTCAGTCAGGAATGGAGTGAGATCTAATTTCTATTCTTCCAGAAGGCAGCAGAAAAGAGAAGTTGCTGTGCAATGAGTCATTGTGATTTCTCTTAACCAGGCTTCATTATGCCTCCTCTGTAGTAACACAGATTTAAAAATGCTTTAGTCAAAATCTGAGAAGCATCCCTTTTCAATTCAAATCAATTTCTTGTAACCACGTGTATATTTTCCAATTACTTGTGCACTTAAATTAATATCCTTTTAATTTCTATGTAGTATCTGGCACAGATGTTACTAGAAAGTTTCTACTGGACTTGGTAACAGCTCACAAGACTCCCCAACTGGAGTGCCTGCATGGAAAGTATATTTCTGCCTTGTGTTGCCTGCATAAACAAAGCTACAACTGATTACTCTAATTTCCTTTATAATGCTCTGCTGTGCATTATATGAAACACATACAATATATGCAGAAATAATGTTTATTTTTCTTTAATAAAATTTTGTTATTTCCAGCTGAGCCGTGCATCTATATGTTGTTCTCCATTCAGTCTCTACTGCTTAGCTGAGTTTAAATTTGGGTGTGTATCTCATACTGTAAGCAGAACAGTACATCAGGTTTACAAAACAAGGATTCTCCCCTGTGCCTCATTAAAATTAGAATACTGAATTGAAATGCTCAGTAAAGACATCTCCTCACTTTGCTAGTATGTTTCATATGATTTCTGTCTGGCCCTGTAACTGGAAGTGGAAACTACACCTTAGGGTCTCCAATCTGCCAACACACACTGCCATTTGTGGCACAATCCTGCTATATTATCCACACCATCCTTGGAGAAGGACTTCTGCTGATTGTGTTTAAAAAGAATTAAAATCCACCAAAGTTGAAACTTAGGGAGGTTTCTAATTAGGTCAGGTGAACACTGTGAGGGGAAAGATGTACAGAAGAACAAAGCTTCAGGCTGTGCTATTACACTTGGTTAGCTTTGTGACATCCATGGCACAGAAGGCTCTGTTCTGCTAGTCCCTGCTTGAGCAAACAGATTGCCTTATTTGTTGTGTTTTGACACTTCATTGCTTATGATTTCTGTTCCTCATTATGAAAGACATTAAAATATTACTACAACTTTTAATTCCTTGGGGAGCTGGATGTGTTCATTATAAGCAGCTGTTTGGAGGAAAGACCTTTGGCAGCACATGGGTTGTTTTCAGTGTTTGATGGAAGGTGTCTTTACAAGACAGAAATGCCCCTCACCCCCTCTGTTTGGGCTCTGTCCTGTGGTGAGGTGGACTGATACACATGTATGTATTGAAACATCTTCCGGGTTTGGAAAAGGCCCCAGGAAGGTCCGCGTTATTCCAGCACATTTTGTGGAAAGATGGATTCAGGTTGTTTATGCCATAAGTCAGCACCACATGCAAAGCTTTGAGAAGCTACTGGCTAGGTATCTGAAGGGCTTTGCCCAGGCATCTCAGCTACTAAGAGGGAGGTCATCATATCCCTCATCTCCTTTAAACACAGGCAAAAGTATTAATAGTGAAACTGGATTACAATAATAAAAGGGATTTGTTTCCTCTGCACTTTCCAAGTCCTTGCATTTCACTTGGTAGATATGGTGTGGGACTGTCTGTGTTTTCCAAGTCTGTGTTCAGCAATTATTTTAAACTTGCTTCTCTTTTTGATACCATGATTAGTTTTGGACAATGTACATTAGAATGGAGATGACCATAAAATTAATTTATTTAATACTTCTTAAATTAAAGTTCTGACAGATCTCTTAGTCAGAGGAAAAGCATATTGGAGTCCCCAGGGTAGTCAGACTTCCAGCTTCCTGAACACCAAAGGGGTTTTTTAGTGCAAGGCCAATCCTTTCTTGTCTCCCTTGCCTGCTGTTCTGCATGAGATTCTGCAAGCCATCCCCTGAGATGCACAGCATCATCCCCAGGAGTGGAGCTGATTCCACTCTGGGGACTCCCAGTCTCCAGTGAGCAAAAGACCAAAATGCAGCAGGCAAAATTGCCTCTTCTGGACCTGGATTTTTATTTGTCTGTATTCTGAAATCAACCAAGCTGCATTCAAGAGAGTGTAATGGTGAGAGCCAGGTTCCTGGTAGTCCTGAGCTGGCTCCATGAAGACTGCTGCAGGTCAAAGCACCTGGACACTACTTGCTCCTGCTCACATGCATGGACAGCCAAGCAGGGAAGCCATCATTCTCCAGTAGCAAGGTGGGCTCAGCAGGCATGGTGGTGCTTACTGTGTCATTGCCCACCCTCCATTGTCCCAGCCTCCTCTGAGGGAACTGAGCACAGGCAGTCAGTGTGCTTTGGTGAGCTCCCAGCCTGTGCCCCTGGAGATCTGGGCAACAGGAAGCAGTGCACGGACACAAGGAACACTGTTTTTCTTTAGAAGACCTCTAGGAGTCCATTTGTCACTTGTATGTCTGGATTAAAAGTTTTCCTTCATTGGGCTTGGGGAGAGTCTCATCAGTTTCAGAAAGAAAATTTTCCATTCACTGAAATGTTACAGTTGTATTATGGCTTGGTTTTACTTCATTTATTTGCTTTGGAACATTTTTCAGCTGGGACAGTTAATGAATATGAAAGAGATTTTATCTGTGTTGATTCAACTGGTGCCTTTTATAAAGTGCTCAAGTCAGCTCTAGTAGCTTAAAATGCAGCTGTTTCTCTTCAAATATGAATGGTATCATAGCTGATAAGTCAAGTTAATCTTATACAAGCAACCCTAGACTACATTCCAGCTTGTTTAAGAATCAGTTTTAGAGATTTATAATACCCCAGTGGGTACAGTTCTGTATTATCTCTATGCAAAATGATTTACACTTATACCAACTACTTACCATTAATGATACAGACACAGAAAATCACAGTCACTGAAGTACAAAATATGCTACTGAACAGAATTCCCAGTAATGCCATTGGGCTTCCATGTAGAAAGGAAAGAAAGTATGAATAAACTGGTTTTGTATGTCATCTTGGCATTCATCCAGCATGGTTGATTTGACTGGGTTTTTTTTAATTTTTAATTTTTATTTTTAATACAATATGTTTCTGATACAGTGTCCTTAGTATGATGGAGGATAAGCAAAGACAAACAGAATTTTCCTGTGTTTAATATGGAAAGCTTCTCAGTTATTCTATATTACTGCTAACATCAGGAACTTCACCATGTGAGCTTACTTGCTCTTCTACTCTTGGCAGACAGTTTTGCTGCTTATGAGGACAAGAAAAGTGTGTTTGATGCACTGATATGCTGAAATTTAGGAAGTCCTAAGCTTAGTTATGATATAAGTAGATGACTACACATTTCCACAGGTAGTATAGTTAAGCTGCAAAACTGTGTGCTGCCTCAAGAAAGTCAAGAACTCTCCACAAATCTAAACCTGTCATTCTTCTTTTTTTTCCCCCTGTCATTTTTGGTATATTTTGCTGTCTGTCACATGTCTGTCCCTCACCACTGAAGCATTTGTGACCATCATACACCTTAACTGATACGGAGTTGCCAGCTTCACTTCCAGCCCACACACTTCTTCAGATAAGTAATTTTTTCTCTCTTCTGTCTCAGCATTCCCCCCTTGAACAATGGCATCTGCTGGGAATACAACACAGGAGAGAGGGAACTCTCCAAGAGGTTCCTGGAATGTGTGGAAGATAACTTCCTCGCACAGCTGATAAGTGAGCTGACCATGGAGGGTGCCCTCCTGGACCTGCTTCTGGTGAACAGGGATGATCTTGTGAGGGAAGTAAAAGTTGGAGGCCATTCAGGGCACAGCGATCATGAGATGATTGAGTTTATGATCCTTGGAGAAATAAGGAGAGGGGTTACAGGAAGGCCGGACATACTTCAAGAAAGAAGTTTTAAAGGCCCAGGAGCAGGCTGTTCCCATGTGCTGGAAAACCAGTAAGCAGGGTAGGAGACCAGCCTGGCTAAATAGGGACCATTAGCTGGACCTTAGGAACAAAAGGAGAGTCTATAACCTTTGGAAGAGGGGACAGGTCAGTCATGAAGTCTATAAAGATGAAGTGAGCCTATGCAGGGTGAAAATTAGGAGAGCCAAAGCACAGCTAGATCTCAAACTAGCTACAGCTGTTAGGGATAATAACAAATATTTCTATAAGTTCATTAACAGCAAAAGGAGGATTAGGGAAAATCTCCATCCTTTACTGGATGCCAAGGGAAGCTTAGTAACAACGGATGAGGAAAAGGCGGAGGTGCTCAATACCTACTTTTCCTGTCTTTAGCAGTAGAACTAGCTGTTCCGTGGATACCCAGGCACTTGAGATAGGGGACAGTGAGGAGATGCAGAATGAGGTCATCACAATGAAAGAGGAAGTGGTCAGAGACCTGCTACACCACGTAGATGCACACAGGTCTATGGGACTGGATGGTTTACATCCAAGGATGCTGAAAGAGTTGGCAGACATGATTGCCAGGCCACTCTCCATTATTTACCTGAAGTCCTGGCTAACTGGGGAGGTCCTAATGGACTGGAGGGTAGCAAAGGTAACACCCATCTATAAGAAAGGCAGAAAGGAGGATCCAGGAAACTATAGACCTGTCAGTCTGACCTCAGTACCAGGAAAGGTCATGGAGCAGATCATCTTGAGTGTCATTAGAAGACATATTGAGGACAACCAGGGGATCAGGCCCAGTCAGCATGGGTTTATGAAAAGCAGGTCCTTCCTGACTAACCTGATGTCCTTCTATGACCTGATGACCCAACTATTGGATGAGGGAAAGGCTGTGGATATTGTCTATCTGGACCTCCAAAATGCATTTAACACGGTTCTCCACAGAACTCTCATAAAAAAACTGGCTGTTCATGGCCTGGATGAGCATATGATCTGTTGGATCCAGCACTGGCTGGACAGTTGGGCCCAGAGAGTGGTGGCCAATGGAGTCAAATCCAGCTGGGGCTGGTCACAAGTGGTGTTCCTCAGGGCTCAGTGTTGGGACCATTTCTGTTTAACATCTTTATCAATGATCTTGATAAGGGCATAGAGTGTATTATCAGTAAGTTTGCAGATGACACCAAGCTAGGCAGGAGTGTTGATCTGCATGAGGATAGGGAGGCTCTACGGAGACACTTGGATAGATTGGATCATTGGGCTAATGTTAATGGTCTGGGCCTCAACAAGGCCAAGTGCTGGGTCCTGCACTTGGGCCACAACAACCCCAGGCAACATTACAGGCTTGGGGAAGTGTGGCTGGAAAGTGTCTGGCAGAAAAGGACCCAGGGGTTCTAATTGACAAGTGGCTGAATGTGAGCCAGCAGTGTGCCCAGGTGGCCAAGAAAGCCAATGGCATCCTGGCTTGTATTAGAAATAGTGTGACCAGCAGAAGCAGAGAGGTGATTGTCCCCCTGTACTCAGCACTGGTGAGGCCACACCTGGAGTATTGCATCCAGTTTTGGGCACCTCAATTCAAGAGAGATCTCGAGGTGCTGCAGCAAGTACAGAGGAGGGCAACAAAGCTGGTGAAGGGCCTAGAGAACAAATCTTATGAAGAACACTTAAAGGAGCTGGGAATGTTTAGTTTGAGAAAGAGGAGGCTGAGGGGAGACCTCATCAGTCTCTACAACTACCTGAAAGGTCATTGCAGAGAGATTGGTGCTGGTCTCTTTTCCCAGGTAATTAGCAACAGAACAAGAAGGAATGGCTTCAAGGTGCAACAGGGGAGGTTTAGACTGGACATTGGGAGAAATTTCTTCACAGAGAGAGTGGTTAGACACTGGAATAGGCTGTCCAGGGAGGTGGCTGAGTCACCATCCCTGGATGTGTTTAAGAGTCTTTTGGATGTGGTGTTGGTGGATATAGTTTAGGGTTTAGGGGAGAACTCTGTAGAGCAGGGATGATGGTTGGACTGGGTGTTCCCAAGGGTCTTTTCCAACCTGAATAGCTCTATGATTCTATGATTTATTTAATTATATACATGTGACTTCAGAATAACTTTTTAAATTAACAGTGTCTTAACACCTGTTTTTGTAGATCCACCAATTATTTTCCTTTTTCATATTTGCTGTTAGTTGTGGAAGATGAGCATTTTGGTAAGATTAAATCACTTTTCTTAGTAAACAGAAAGCTACAGAAAACCTTTTTTTTTTTTTCTTTTCTGTAGAATTAACTAAGTATTCCCTAACAAACAAAGAAATCCATATTAAAACAAATGTAAGTACCCATGCTGAAAATCCTTTCCGAAGATTTCCTTGCTCAATTAAATTTGTAAACATGATTCTCCGTTAGTCATACTCATGCTCTGAAACAAGTTTCTGAGCACTGAAGAAGGAAGAAAATGGTCTTTTTTATAGTAGCATGCAAAGAAAGGAGGGAGGTGGAGAATGAGATGGGGAAGCTATAGCAGGAATACAAAATTAGAGACCTAAGAAAAGAAGAAATTGAATGAGAAACAATCTGCTCTTAATTTGTGTCAATTGGCAAGTAACCATGAAAGCTATTTTGGGATTTGGGATTATCCATCCCTCTATATCTCAAGTAACTGGAATCAATCTAGAATGTTTTTCCCTATTCTAAATTCTAAAAACATTATGTACCTTGCAGGCAGAAATATATTTTTTATTCCCTTTGCTTTTTTCTCCCCCACTAAAGCCAAATCTAATTAGAAGGACAACTTAAAAAAAAATAATCTCTGCCTGGTAGCTGTCCTGAAAAGCTACATGTAAATGGAAGAAAAATGTGTTTGGTGGGACACAGTACAATTCCAAAACATTGAATCTGATTCTGCTGGTGTGGCATGAATAGATTAAATCAGTGTCTGGGGGGCGGGTAGCTATGGTATTGTGACTGGCCTTTCTTGAATAAAGCAAATCTGTTTTATAAATAAAGATAGACCATGCCATTAGCCTATATCAGTCAAAATCTATTCTCACCCACTAAATGAAGCTGCAACAATTCTACCCTTTAAATGCAAGGGAAAATTTTGTGTTGTTTTTCCAACCTAATGTAGCTTTTCAACTGAAGTATCCAATAAATCCTTAGCATGAAAATGCTATTTCATATTATCAGGTAAAACTTTTAGTTCAAGTTTGAAATGGAAATTAATCCTTAATGAAAATAATTTTTAAATGGCTGGTTATAAATTTGATGTGTGCTATGGTGTAGAAAAACCCAGCTTTTCTTGATGTCATTGCACTGAAAAGAAAGAGTACAAGCAGCATCTGTACCTGCCATAATATTAAAATGTAAATAATATCAAATATCAAATTTGAAGTAAAATTAAAATTATAACTGCATTGCAGTTAATAATTTGCTGGTTATCAAAGCAAAACCATGATTAAAGTGATACAAATACTTATGGCACCTGTGAGTCCAGACAGTATTAAAAGTGTTATTAAATTTCACCAGTATCACTTAGCTAGCTAAAAATAACTTTTACAAAATCTATTTCTGAGTTTTTTCCTTTGCCCAACTAGTGGAGTCAGCTCCTTTTCACATATTGTCAAGCACTAATATTTTTTTAATAATTTCAGGTTGCTAGATGAGTATTTATCACTTTGTGTGGTAATGACTGGCACCATTAGACCTCAAAACAGTCATGACATTAGCAAAATGTCATGGTAACCACAGGTCACCCATGGCAAACAGTGCTTTACTTATTTGTAACAGCACCAGACTGGGCTGCCCAGCATTGTAAAAGTCTGGTTGGTTGGTATTGCTTCTAGAGATGGGCACCTTGATACAGAGAATTGCCTGCGTTTCACGGTTTTTGCAAGCTGTATGGCTGCTACAGGCTGATGCTGGAGGAAATAACGACCCTCCAACCTTAAAAAACAAAGCTTCAGGGCTGAAGAAGTAAGTCCGAGTAAACGACAGTCAGCATAAAAACCTGGAACTTATTCCTAGGCCACAGTATATCAATTGCCATTCACTTCATGTTTGGAGTTACTGGGGCTCTCTTGATTGTGTCACACGTGGGAAAAATATCTTAGTGTTCATTCCTGTGCATTATTGCCTCTTCTACATCAATATTTCATATTCTCTATATTGACTCAGCAAAAATTAAAAAGTCTGTCTAACAAGAAGTAGGCATTTCAAAGGAATAGGTTCTTGTATTAACAGTACAATTACAGTTTCTAGTGAGAGCTCAAGGGCTTCTCTGTTAGTACATGCAATTTGGGTGGGAAAAAACACTTCACTACTTGTGAGGAAGTACAATGCAAGTTTTGGTGGGGTTTTTTGTAGGCAGGGGGTGGGGGCGAGGAGAGCAGTCTAGCACTTGTAAAGTGCCCTTCAGGAGCTATGAAAAATTAAATGTCTCTGCAGAAAGCCTTATGTCAGGACTCATTTTATCTGACACATGAAGAATAGCGTATTAGTATCTTACTCCAAGCTCTTCGAAGCGCGGTACTGGTAATCTGCATCAGAACTGCTGGTCACTGCACAAAAGCAAATTAACAAGCTCCAGGCTTGCAGTAAAGTCAGTATCTTCTCTGTGTCAAAAGGTTCAGAATAATTTTAATGCTATAAGTACTGGGCCCTTGTCCTGGTTTGAGCCAGGATTAAGCCAATTTTCCTTTTACTGATTTTTTTTTTTCCTTCAGTAAGCTTTCTTTTAACTAGCAGCAGAGTGTTCCAGCTAGTGGACTGATAATGCTGGAATGTTCATGTTACTGCTGAGATGCCAAGGTCTCGTCTTTGCCCTGCTGGCTCAAATACTGATGGGAGAAGAAGAGTCGTATCTATGACCCCCCCATAGGAGGCTGGACTAGATGGACAGCAAAATTGACCAAAGTATTCCATTCCATATATCTACACAAGCTCAGAGGAAGTCCAGAGATCACAGAAGACAACTTCCTTCCTGCTTCTTCTTCCCTTCTCTTCCATCCATGGCCAGCATCTGGGGAAGACTCCATCTATCCATCACCATTGATCCCCAGGCCTGTGCGTTCCTGACCCTCAATGCTCTCCCCTCAGCTCCTGTCTGCTCTGCTGCTCTCTTGGGCAGCTCCTGGATATTTCAGGACTGTTCACAGCTCAGAAGATGCCGTGGGGGTTGGTGGAAGTGGGGGGAAGCAAGAGGCTTTTCCACATTCCTGAACACACTTGTATATAATTGTACATATTTTCTTCTATCATTAGTGTTTAATTCAAGCTGTCTAGTTTGGCTTTCAATTCAGAAAAGTATCTCTCCATAATTTTATCTCTCCTTCCCTGTCTGAGGGAGGGGGGAGGGAACAAGAGCATTGTCGCTGGCTTAATTGCCAATCTTGAGTCAAACTGTGACAGCTCTCAACTGAGGCTGTGCCTTTGCAACAGCAGCTTAGTCACGTGAGCTTTCTTCAGCTTGCAAGCAATTGTTTTAATGAGCATGGGTCAAGAAATACATGGTCTTTTCTCCTGGGTAAAGGCCAAGAAAGAGTAACTTCTGCAGTGCAGCTGATAACTCAGCATTATAAACTTGATCATGTTAGTGAAATCTTCTGTGTGCATCTGTTCTTCTTCACCAGTGCATTTAGTTCTTTAGAAAGCTGCTTTTTCCTTTTCTACTGCTTATTATCCATTGTGAGTCCCTGTGAAGGTAAATAGCATGTGGTGGCACCAAGCCAGGCATCTTTCACACACATGTGCATGTCAGACATACGCACACCCCCTGCCCCTTCTCTGGCACCTGCAGTAGCAGTGCTTCCTCTGCAATTTTGGCAAACCAGTTTACAAAGTCACAACAGTTTCATCATGAATTTCAGAGGACAGTTAACACCACTCTGCAGGTATGAGCAACTTCCTTTGGTGCATACAGCTTTGCTTTTTGCTCATTGTGAGATGAGGAAGAATCTTTGCCTTACAGTGACTGTTGCTTCATGGCTGCAATTAACAATAATGCTCCTAGCAACATGATTTTTGCTATAGCAACAGTAGACTACCTATTTTGCAAGGCACTTTGAGAATTGACAGTGGCTATCTGAAATTACTTTGAGAGAAAATCAGTGCAGAAAGCTGGCCTACAGCTGTCCTCTCTGCTACTTCAATTCAGCCACTTCTTTCTAATCTATGAAAGTTTGTGATACACTATTTCACATGTGTAAACATGTGCCCATGTGAATTGATGATAATCAGCAAGCGCCACTTGGCCAGAGAATACACGCCAGGCTTAAAGATGAAGTCTCCAACTGTCCCTGATCTGCCAGGGCTGCAGCTCGTTTGTAACCAGAGCCTCTTGAAGCCTTGAACTGAGACAGGGAATCCCAACTCCAGTATCCGTGTCTGAGCCCTGCTTGCTCAGAGCCCCTTTGGGTTTTCAGATTTCCAAACCAGCAAAGATCCATAAAGATGTGCAGTTGTTCTGTTATTTCAATCAAAAATCTAACCCCCACTCATGACACTTCTGTGTTTTGTGCCATTTTCTCAAGGCAGAAACTCATGTCAGCCCAGTTCAAACATGGTTCTTCATCTTTCGTGTCTTGTCTACAGCTTCAACAAAGGCCAAAATCTATTGGCTTGCCCACTTTGAAACTTTGACTGTCTGCTCATCCTGAACGAAGAATCTCAACTTTATTCATTGCCAAGACTTGGAAAAACATTCTTCTCTTTTGCTTTGGTTTTTGCAGTTCTCTCTACTTTCAGTGTCTTTTAATTTTTCTGCTTTTAGTCAGGTTTGTGCAACCAAAATTGTGTTCTGGCTGCTGGCCTGGATTTCCACAGATCTGACAGGAGATAAAAAAAACCTAAAATCATGTGTGATTCATGGAGATTAAAGAAAATAACATCAGGTTTTCCTGCATACAAAAAGCAATCTGCTGCTTTCTCTCCCCCCCCCCGAATAGTCTTGTAAAGGCCATTTCTTTGTTTTCCTTTAATCTAAAATAAGTTCCCATGAACCAGTTTAGTATCTCTTTTGTAGCTGACTGCATTAACCCAGTTTCACAAAATGGCAGCAGTCCCAGCTGCTGAACAGATTCTTTAGCATACAGAAACTTGAAAGACATGTGTGTTTCAAACAGGTAAACATTTTCAAGGTGATACCAGCATAAGGGGCAATTTAAAGCACCCTCCCTTCCCCCATATTAATTCAGATACAAACCATTAATAATTTTGTAAACCTGGGCCAAACTCCATAACCTTTGTTGAGTAAAACCAAAGTATTTCTATAATAGTTTTGGCTCTAATCTGTGCTGACAGGATTTAACATTTTTCCTGTGGACAACTAGGGAATCTCTTAACTTGTTTGCCTTTGAAACGGAAGTGGTCTCTTAGAAGATAAGGAAGGAGGCTTTGCCACTTAGCAAACAAACTTCTAGGAAGGAAATTTGATTATTCATGTTTGTCCTTTGCACTTGAAAAGTGGTAGTGGCCAGACTTGCATGGCTTTAAATGGCTAAGGGGCAGTGACTATGGCTGGGAGCAGAGGGAAGGGGACTTGCACTGAGAATTTGGGTCTTCTGTTCTGTTTGGGAATTTCTGTCGATGAACAAATCCTTGGTTTGAGTGTGATTTTCCATGAGTCACTGGGCCAGAGTCTATTCAGTGAGCTGGCAAGGGCAGGTGCAGTGCTGTGGATATGGCCTGTGGTGCTGGGATTGTCACAGCTGTTGGCTCCTGTGAAGAAGAGGCCCTTCCTGCCCACAAATGGCTTCCTCACCTCTCCACATCTTCCAGCGCTGGCTCAGCTGTAAGGAGTGCTGTTTCCCAAGCTCATTGCCCTTCCCTGGGTGTTGATAGGCAGGGATATCAAAGTGCAGCCACATGCAGAACTGAGACACAGTCATTAAATGAGGATTCACCTTCTGCTCCTTGATTCTACATTCATGAAGTCCACCAAGTTCATGTGAAATGAGGTAAAACTGCTGGCTGAAAAAGTTCCTACTTATTCTACTTAGGAAAGGTCTTACTAAGCTTTGCATCAGAAGCAAGGCAGATGATGGGTGAAAGATATCTGTATCTGGGACACTTTGTACTTCTCATCCTAAGAAGCCAGCATACTTTAAAATCAGACTGTCTCAGCAAGGTATCTGTCATTAGACAGCCTGGTAAAGAAAACACTTGTGTTTCAAGTTTCTCATCTATTACCCCTGCTGAGGTCAAGTTCCACTTTTATGTCCCTGTAACTTCAAGAAATATATATGGTGAAATCTTTCCTCACACTCACAGAGGCATTTTGATGGTGAGCAGTTTTGGTGCTGACACTCCTGTTAACAATAAATTCTCTTGTGGACCATAAGTAATACCTTTCTTAAAGGGAGATCTGAAACGCTTTAACAGCAAGTGATAATTCCTATATTAGTTGACAGCTTCTGAGAAATATTGTGTGTTTTCCAGCACCGTCATCAGTTTTGGGGACAGTGGGAGATGTAACTGAAGCACTCTATTATTTGGAGATTTGGGTTCAAAGGACTTTCTCTGTGACCTTGAGCAGCCACTGGCCTTCTCTGTTCCTCACTTCCATTCTGTAAATGAACTGCACACTGTATTCTTGACAGTGAATTACTATTTTTCTAAAAAGCTAATCTTTTAAAAGCACAAATATTTACACCCATCATTTATGATCAAGCATGAAACAGAAAGAGTTTTGAGGTGCTGGTCTTGTTAGTTTTTTCTGATGAGAAAAAGAGGAAAAGTGACCTGAATCCAACAATTTTCTATGTGAAAATGCAGCTTTCTTTACCATTGTATTTCACAAAACCTTTTGAAATTCTATACACTTGTGCCAAGTAAGGAAAATAGCTTTTGAAACTTGGTGACTTACACAGAACAAAGTTGTAATCCTCTAAACCATTCTGAATGGAAGTAACCTCTAGATCACATTCCCTAGTACTTATGGGTGACTTCAATCACCCTGATATTTGCTGGAAAGTCCACACAGCAAAGCAGGTTCAGTCCAAAAGGTTATTGAAGTGCATTGATGGTAATTTTCTAAGGCAGGTAGTGGAAGAACCAATGAGGAGAGGTGCACTGCTGGACTTTGTATTAATGAGTAAAGAAGGTCAATGACCGTTAGCCAGCAGTGTGCCCTTGTGGCTAAGAAGGCCAATGGCATCCTGGGGTGTATTAGAAAGGGTGTGGTTAGTAGGTCAAGGGAGGTTCTCTTCCCCCTCTATTCTGCATTGGTGAAGCCGCATCTGGAACATTGTGTCCAGTTCTGGGCCCCTCAGTTCAAGAAGGACAGGGAAGTGCTTGAAAGAGTCCAGCGCAGAGCCACAAAGATGATGAAGGGAGTGGAACATCTCCCTTATGAGGAAAGGCTGAGGGAGCTGGGTCTCTTTAGTTTGGAGAAAAGGAGACTGAGGGGTGACCTCATCAATGTTTACAAATATGTTAAGGGCGAGTGTCAGGAGGATGGAGCCAGGCTTTTTTCAGTGATGTCCAGTGATAGGACAAGGGGCAATGGTTGCACACTGGAGCACAGGAGGTTCCGTGTAAACCTCAGAAAAATCTTCTTTCCTGTGGGAGTGACAGAGCACTGGAACAGGCTGCCCAGAGAGGTTGTGGAGTCTCCTTCTCTGCAGACATTCAAAACCCGCCTGGATGCCTTCCTGTGTGATGTGCTCTAGATGACCCTGCTCTGGCAGGGGGGTTGGACTAGATGATCTTTCGAGGTCCCTTCCAACCCCTAAGATTCTGTGATTCTTTGAATGTGGACAAGTCCATGGGCCCTGATGAGATGCACCCAAGAGTGCTGAGAGAGCTGGCTGACGTTATTGCTTTTCCACTCTTCATCATTTTTGAAAGATCATGGCAAACAGGAGAAGTGCCTGAGGACTGGAGGAAGACCAGTGTCACTCCAGTCTTCAAAAAGAGCATGAAGGAAGGTCCAGAAAATTACAGACCAGTCAGCCTCACCTCCATTCCTGGAAAAATTATGGAGCGGCTCATTTCGGAGGTCATCTCTAAACACTTGGAAGAGAAGATGGTTATCAGGAGTAGTCAGCATGGATTTACCAAGGGGAAATCATGCTTGACTAATTTGATAGCCTTCTATGATGTTGTGACTGAACAGATAGATGCAGGAAGACCAGTGGATACAGTCTACCTTGACCTTGGAAAGGCTTTTGACACAGTCTCCCATGACATCCTTGTGAGCAAGCTCAGAATATGTGGGATAAAAGAATGTATAGTGAGATGGATTAAGAACTGGAAACACAATAGAGCCCAAAGAGTGGTGGTCAATGGTGCAGGGTCCAGCTGGAGACCTGTAACTAGTGGAGTCCCTCAGGGATCAGTGCTGGGTCCAGTCCTGTTCAACATCTTTATCGATGACTTTGATGACAGGACAGAGTGTCTTCTCAGCAAGTTTGCTGATGACACAAAGCTGGGAGGATTGGCTGATTCACTTGAAGGCTTTGCAGTCATTCAATTAAATTTGGACAGACTGAAGAGCTGGGCAAAGAGGAACATAATGAGATTCAACAAGAGCAAGCGCAGAGTCCTGCATCTGGGAAGGAACAACAAAATGCACCAGTACAGGCTAGGAGGTGATCTGCTTTTCAGTCTGGAGAGGAGAAGACTGAGAGGAGATCTAATTAATGTTTATACATACTTGAGGGCTGGGCATCAAGAAGGCAGGGACAACTCTTTTCACTTGTAACCTGTGATAGAATGAGGGGCAATGGATTCAAACCTGAGCACAGGAAGTACCACCTCAACATGAGGAAGAACTTCGTTACTGTGAGGATTACAGAGCACTAGAACAAGAGACGTTGTGGAGTCTCCTTGTCTGGAGACTTTCAAGACCTGTCTGGATGCCTTTCTGAGTGACCTACCCTCAGTTTTTTTGGTCATGCTCTGGCAGGGGTGTTGGACTCAATGATCTTTGAAGGTCCCTTCTAACCCCTAACATTCTGTGATTCTGTGATTCTGTGATTATAATATTTTTTCCTCTTTAGTCCATCTTGATAATCTGGGGTGCAAGCTCTTGTCCCTGAAACAGTCACTGTCTGTTGCCGTAGTCCAGATTCTAGTTATCAGCATGACCATTTCCACATCTCTTCCAGTTATGGCATTTCTTTCAACTTTCTTCATACTTTTGGAGTCAGATTGTTTACCATGATTGACTATGTTTGGAAACACACTGCTGCTGTGTATTTGGAGAATGTCAGTCTGAAGATAGTATTATAATAAACCTCATAAAATGTTAACAATGTTTGGAGAGAATTTTATTTTAAACCTGATTACTTTTCTTTGAAGCTGGTAACTATTTTTATACTGATTTTAATATTACTTTTTATTTCTACTCCAGCCTGTATTGTTATTTGCCAACACTTCTTCCTCACTCTGTGTATGTTTACAAAACACACAGTCACTATGTGAAGTCATCTTCAATGTTTCCCTTTAAACTCCAGGAAAAAGGAGATAGAAATCAAAAACACATTTCTGAAAAAAAAAAATCAAAACAGAATTACTATTTTCAGAGGAGTATTTCTAGAGATGTAACATCTGTAAAGAATGCAAAGGAAAAGGAAGCAATAGAAGCCACATATGGTTTATGTTTGGAATTTAAAGAAAAGATGGTGTTGTGAGATAGACAGTGCCCTTTCCTTTTTATTCTTTATTAGAACACTGTGAGATAAAAACCACTAGGCATTTTCAGCTAAGGGGCTCTGAGAGACATATACATATGTCTCTGGGAGACATATATTCTCTACATTCTCTTTGCTTGAAGTGGATATTTACATGACGATGCAGAATCATTGTAAGTGAAATAGTTTATGTTATAGCCTGCTCACTTAGGCAAAAAGGACTTTGAAATACAGGAGAAGCAATGACTTGCAAAACATCATATGGGTAGTAAAGGGTATTTTTTCTCAAAAGTTTCTTATAGGAAAAAAAGTAGAATTTATCCACCGTGAACATCGATGTTGGAATGTATTTTCAGAACTGCATGTTTCATTTTATTTTTAGAAACTGTTTTTCAAAGGTGGCTATTGAAATAACATCTTTACAACTTATCCATGTCTCTGTTCTGCAGATAAACAATAAAAAGGCCCACACACCAAGCTTTGTTTTAGGAAGAGATCTATGGTGTTCCTGTTTCTCTGATGACTGGTGAAGCAATTTCTCTGAAGGGTCCTATATGCCTGTGTTTCTGAAATATCCATTGCAGGTTCTCTGTATACCATGATGCTTTTGGATCACACAGAAGTCCTTTCTTTTTCTTCATGATAATGTTTTCAGCTCACTGAATGACAATGCTTATTTCATGTGCGTGAAAACACTCTTACCAGTTGGTATTGAGGGGTGTTGGAGGCCTGAAATCTTTATATTGCCTAAAATCAAACCTCGGGCTGAAATGGACAAGCAGTTCCTCTGGGTGATGGTCTTGTCTTGTGCTTTAAAGAAGGTATGTAAAAAGTGCAAGCAGGGCTTGAGACCCACCTAAACTATACATACTTACAGCAAAATATCTTGACATATGAGGGTGTGCTCTGAACTGGTATAAGATTTATGTGCTAGCTCTTAATGTGGCCATCCGCTTTTTTTAATGCATGTGTGTGTGTGGTCAGCATGAGCTTTCAAATGATATATGCCACTAACTGACTTCAGCTGGAGGTGCTTTGCTCAGCACCTGTAAAATTCAAATAGCTTTTTTTGATGACTAAATAAAACCTTGAATGGCTGATGCACCTGGATTTTCACAAACTTTCCCAATTGTTGAAAAACATAAATAGAGCTTAGATCATGTATATACTTCTGCTGGTGAAGATGGTGTTTCAAACAGCATAGCTCCTACCAAGAACCCTCATCATCTTGTTTTGTTGAATAAACAATATGGGTGACAATAACTTGTTAGTGTTTTCACTGTGATCAGTTTCTGTGGGAAAGTGATTGCATTTCCAATCCCAATTTCTGGATAAAAATTACTGTATAATGTTACTTGGTCAGAACCATCCTTCAAATCTAGTTTATTTCACTGTTGGTGTTTATTTGAATTATGACACTTTCCACTTGTGAAAGTCTTGCACAGTACAATCTAGACGTGAAATTCCTATCCTTTGTAATGTAGGCTAAGATAAGCACATTCGTTATTGGAGTGGAGCTTAAAGAAGTGCCAGGCTTTTCTGCTGAAGCCTTTTACTAATAACAAATTATAATAATGTAATTAAAACCATTTTCATAGAAAAAGCAAGATGATTCTCACTTGTCAGTGAGGCAGCCTACAATGGGAAGTGCTATCACTGTATTCACAGTTCCATATGAAGTGAGATGATAACACAAAGATGAGCTACCATTTGAAAAATGTTCAGATCTGTTACCAGGGATATTGGGAGAAACTTGTCCCCCATATGCCTCACCCAGTCTATCTCTGGCCAATGCACTGGAAGAAATCTTGTTTAAGAAATTCCTGAGGTAAAGCATAAGAGACATGTTCAGAGAAGTGAGACTGGAAACTCCCCAAGGACAGCTCTCAGTCTGAAAGCCTATATGGCAACTATAAAATTTCAGTGAAAAACAACTTATAAGTAATACAAACAAAATAAAAATAAACAGATAAACAGAATAGTAAGTCCATGCTGTGTAGTGAGTAACACATTTCAAAAAAAGGTGGGCAGGCTGTAAGTGCCCCATGGAGCTTGGATTGAAAAGAGGAATATGCAGACAGAAGTGAGAAAGATTAATGCTAGCAGCAAACAGGTAACCACTACACATGTTTGAGAGCTCAGCTGACTTCCAGCCTCTGTAGACAGCTGATTTTGGCCTTATATCTTGGGGGTGAGAGGGAACGACCTTCTGCATTGGATCAGGAGGGGCACATCAGATTTAAAGGCTGGGTTGAGACAGAGAGAAAGGTGTTTGTGTGAGAAGGTGACAGGGAAGCAAGTAGTGGTGAGCACCATGCCCCACTCTGAATGCGGTGCTGAGGCTTGCACAGCCTCCTCCTCTGCTCCTGCCCTTTCCATCTCTTAGGGAAGTACGGGTGAAAAGAAAGCTGATGGCCAGAGTTCTGCTTCCAGGCAGAAATTGCTTTTCTTCCCCGTTCCTGAAAAATATGATGTGAGATGTTCAGAGAAAACCTCCAATGAAAGAAAAGCAGAAATAGCACATCTCCTATTTAACAAAGGAAGCCATGTGGTTGAAGGTCTTGCTTAAAGATCTCAGGCGTCTGGGGTTAAGAACCAGCCTTGCGAGCGCTCAGTGTGTACCCCTAGCATGTCTGCTGGCAGTGTCTGGGGGGTGCCAACAACTGCTGGAACCCAGTCTCCCATCCCCTCCACTGCCTGGTTAAGAAAACTAAACCACACAGTAAAAATCCTCTGTGGTGCAGTGGGGAATTGCTATGGTTAAACCTGACGTCCTACAGTGTGGGACTCGGCAGTTCGTTTGTACAAACAGATTTGGGAGCCAATGCACCATGGGAGTTGCTTTTATATAACCCTAATACTTTAATAAAGGGGAGGTTTTGCTTCCCATTGTAACACCATTTCTGCCTGAGGGGTGCTTGGATGCATTTGCATTATCAAGAAAATCAGACTGGAGATTCATTATAAGAGGGTTAACAGGTAACCGAAAAAGAAAGGAAATTACTTCTGAATCACGGCAAAAGTGTCACTCTCCTTGAGCAGTACAACCACCCATTACCATGTGTGAATAAAAGCCTTCCCAATCAAAGGGGAGATAATGATAGTCTGAGCTACTCAATGTTCAGTTCTCAAGAGTCCAAATTAGTGAGCGCCAATTTATATAATGCCTTAGTGCACAGCAAGATGCTCCAAAATGAATAATTGCTAAAGAAACAGTCACAAGCATCATCTTTTGCAGGAGATTACTCTTCTTTCTTCATAAGTCCCCAATCTCTGTAAGTATGAGTTTAATAATAATTTCAATAGGTACCATGTTATCATAAAGTCATCAACATATTCCCAAATTAGACTTAAAATTATTCCTTGACACTGGGAGACTAATAACTTAAAATTTTACCCTCAATGCATCTATAATCCTACATTAGAGAAGAAAAATATCAAGAACAGCCTAGAGAGAAGTCTTCCAGTAAGCAAGAGTAAGTTTTCAACCTACTATTTCTGCTGTCATTTTCCAGAAGGATCATGATTTATGCTTTATATCTCCCAAGTGAAATCTTATCCGTAAGTAAGTTGACTTCTGTGTCATTAGCTACAGTTCTGAATGGTCATACCTTGTTTTCTGGGCCTGCCTTAGCTGTTGCTGAGAGTGCAACATGAAGGAACTGGGAAGTACGAGATTAATGGTGCCATTGGTTGAAAGCTGTGAAATCAGGAAGAAACTGCTTTTTAGGACATTTTCCCTCTATACTGAAATAACTTTGCCAAAGTGTCCCTAACATCAGCAAGCTTGATCTGACTTCAGCATTTTGTTTAGACTCCACATAGTAATGATGACTCCCATTGTTTACAATGCCAGAAGAGATAAAAATATGCAAGATGCCCAGGGGAATAAAATGAAATCAGATTTGACTGTTTATCCCAGCCTCCTTCTGCCACCACCACAGCCCTTCTTCCCTTCTCTCTTCTTTCCTTCCTCATGTCTCAAGTATTGAGAACACTTGAGAAGTGACAGAGGTCAAACATTTGAATTCCAATTAGGAGTTGCATACAAGGTCTCTGGAGGCAAGGCTCTAAATCACCGGAACATCTAACAGAACCTTTGGCATGCCAGCAGTCAGTTCAAAGGCAAAACCATCCAGTTCGGAGTAGCTTTCCATTAAAGGGTTTGATGTTGTAGATGGACAGATACGCAAAAGGAAAATATCTCCAGCGCCCATCCCCTTTCTTGGGTTATGTTTTCTGATGAAGAGTGAAATGCAAGGCAACGGAAGGATATGGACTGAACCCTGAATTATGTTATCAGTGGTACTTTCAATCCTGACAAAAGGAAGCCTCAGCCTTTTGCCTGGAATGTATTCCTTGCTCCAGCACTCAGCTGCAGCTGAATCCTTGCTGAGAAAATGCATGGTATAAATGCAAATGAACACTGGCAGAGAGGTATATTCAGTTCTGGTCAGTCTGGTTCCTTCCTCATCACAACTACTAAGTGTGACATTCTTTCCTGCCCAAGGTTTTCTCAATACAGGAATTCCCTTGCAAGCAGTTGTGTCTTTTACACATCTCTTGGTAAATGCAATGGTACCAAGAGAAATTGCAAAGCAATTGGTGGATTCCCAGCCCAGTTGTTCACTGTGTGGGTGTACCATACAGTTCCTCTGGTACTAAACAACAAGCATTCCCAGCTCAATCATCATCAACTAGTGAGTTGCTGTAATGCTGCTTAGGATGTGACTGGCCAACCCATATTTGAAAACCCAACAATGCTTGAAAAAGCTGCTTAAGGGATTCCTTCTTCTTCCTGTGAGAAGATGGAAAAATATTAGTCTTGGGGTAGACACTAGCTCACACTCTGTTTGTAGTGTACACACCAAGCTTGTAAGAGCAGACAGCACTGTGTATAACAGTGGCCAGAAAGATAATTTCAGCCCTTATGGACCTAACTTTGTGTGTTCTATGAGCAGCATGGATTGTACAGCACCAGAGACAACAGTTCAAGCTAGCAGTATGAACAACCACTCATAATCTACAGATCACAGAATCACAGAATGTTTGAAGTTGGAAGGGACCTTGAAGATCATTGAGTTCCAACTCCCCTGCATGGGCAGGGACACCTTCCACTAGAACAGGCTGCTCAGAGCCCCATCCAACCTGCCCTTGAACATCTTCAGGGATGGAGCCCCCACATCTCTGGGCAGCCTGTTACAGGGTTTCACCACCCTTACACTGAAGAATTTCTGCCTAATCTCTAACCTAAATCTCTCTTCTTTCAGTATAAAACTGTTACCCCTGGTCCTCTCACTACAAGTCCCTCCCCAGCTTTCCTGTAGGCCCCCTTCAGGCCATCTCAAAGTCTCCCTGGAGCCTTCTCTTCTTCAGACTGAACAACCCCAACTCCCTCAGCCTATCCTTGTAAGAGAAGTGCTCCAGCCCTTGGGTCATTTCCATGGCCCTTCTCTGGACACGTTCCAACAGGTCCACATCTGTCTTGTGCTGGGGACATCAGAGCTGGATGCAGTATTCCAGATGAGGTCTCACCAGGGCAGAGTACAGGGGCAGAATCACCTCTCTCCCTCTGCTGGCCACACTTCTTTTGATACAGCCCAGGATGGAGCTGGCCTTCTGGACTGCAACTGCACATTTGTGGCTCATAATCACAGAAACACAGAATCTTAGGGGTTGGAAGGGACCTCGAAAGATCATCTAGTCCAACCCCCCATGTCCAGCTTTTGATCCACTAGTAACCCCAGGTCCTTTTCCACAGAGCTGCTCTAAAGTGTGACCTCCCCCAGCCTGTATGTGACTGTTCTCCCTTTCCCCTTCAAAACTAGTTTAAAGCCCTGTCAATGAGGGCTGCTAACTTCTGGGAGAATATCCTCTTCCTGTGCTGAGATAGGTGCACGCCATCTCTTGCTGATCCCTGGTTATAGAATCCAAAATTCTGTCAGTGGCATCTGCCCTGGAGCCAATTATTAACCTGTGAGATTTTCCAGTTTCTTCATTTACAATTTCCTGCTTCTGGCAGTATGGAAGAAAAGACAACTTGGGCACCTGAGTCCCTGACTAGTCTTCCCAGTGCCCTGAAGTCATTCTTGATTCTCCTTGCAATTCTTGTAATGATTTCCTCACTACCCACCTGAAAGATCAGTATTAGGCAGTAGTCAGAGGGGCGTACCAGGCTAGAGAACTTTTTTGTAAAATCTCTTACCCGGGCCCCAGAGAGGCAGCAGAACTCCCCATGCGTTTTGTCCAGTGGACAAATAGGGCCCTCCATTCCTCCGAGGAGGGAATCACCAATGACAACAACTCTTCACTTTTTCTTAACAGAAGATATTGTCATACAAGGAGGTTGACTCACATTGGGCCTCTCCTCTGTCCCAGATGGTCTGTCATCTGTGACATCATTAGTCTGCCCCTCAACTTCCAGAGCCTCATACCTGTTGTGTAGACTTACCTGAGGAGAGGATGCATGAAGGGAAGGGGGATACCTACAGCCTCAATTAGAAACCTGCTTCCACATTCCCTCATCTTCTTGCTTGCTATTGCTAGACTGGTAGCAAGAGGGCTGAGGACTCTTCTTTTCTTCCTGCATCTCTTGATGTACCTGCCTCAGGGATGTTAGAGTGTGACTCCACCAATCTGCCTCATCCTCAGAGACTCTGATGCTTCTCAGCCTCTTGACTTCATCTCTTAGCTCAGCCACCATACAGAGCAGGTCCTCTACTTGGTCACACCTTGTACATATGTTGCTAGAACCATCACCTAGTGTTGGAGACAGGCTGTGGCATTCCTTGCAGCCAGAGACCTGGGCGGCCCCATGCCACTGTGGCAGCATGGTCTGGGTTGCTGCATCCTTTACAGCCGAGGTAAAGCGTGGAAACCATCTCCAAGTTTCTTCCTATTGTTGATGTTCTGGCTGTTGTTCACCTCCTTATCTGGTAATCAGCTAATGGAAGTGCGAGGTCCTAAGTGCTAAATGCCTTAAAGATCCTCCAGTTCACACCTCAGCTCTTCTCTCCCCTCCCTAGTTCGCAGCTCTTCAGCTTCCTGCTGCTTGCCCTGCCTTCAACAGCATTGAAGAATGGCTTAGAAATGTTTGGAAGCATTTAAGAATGTCTACTATGGATCTTTGCAGGCCATTAAGTTATCCTGAGCCATAATGTCAAGAACCTGCTGTAAAGAAGTCTACAGAGGTTTCAGAACCCTGACCCGATGTGGCTTGTATTTAACAGGCAATTAGCTATAGCTTAGTGTGACAACTGTATTTTTGTCTTTAGATCAAACTGCCAACATATTTACTTTTATTTTCCTTGTTATAGTTGAATAAGAAATAAGACAAGAACTAAAACGCAAAGAGACAGGCTAGGTACAATTGCCCTGTCTGCACTGTGCTGGGCTGAAATCCCTCAGTGGAATGTCTTGCATCATATAAGGCATTTGCATGTCCCTAGAGTGTAATTTATTCCTTATTATTTTATGTAAATTAATGCAGTTGTTTGGGTTTTGGGCAGCATGATGTTATTTTTACAACTGCTTGCAGAGTGAAGGCATGTTCTTTTTAGAAATACATTACTGGAACAGGACAGCTGACCATGCATAAGAGTTGCATTACTGCTATTCAGCTCCCACCTCTTCTGTTGCATATTCCCAGACCACTAGTGGCTAAGTAAAATTACCAGATTTTACTTCATTGTGGCTCCTTTCTCAAAACAAACAAACAAGCAAATGTACAAAAAATTCACTTGTGCGTGCATCTACCTTCAGCAGCGACTTTTCACATACTACTGATACACAGTGTTGAACACTGTCCAACCCCAGAAACAGAAAGCATACAAACCTATCAAGGTGCTGCTGCAGCTTAGCTAATCAGTGTTGGGCCTAACAAGTCCACGCAAAACCCCACATTAACTCAATTTTCATAGTGTTAGGACCCAGGCAAGCATGTGTGCAACATGTGGCTGCACCAGCTCCCTTTGAGTCCTTCTGTGCTCTGCTTCACTGTGGGTACATAGATGTCCTCTGGGGATGTTCTCCATCTCACCCAGGTGGGGTGCTGGAGGGGTAAGGAAGGCTTCTTTCATCTTGCTGTGGAATTTAGCTTAAAAACTTTGATTTTGTCTCAAAGGATTATGGCAAATAACTGTGTAATAGCTTAACAGGGAACAAATTTTATGTCATAGAGGCTATTTTTTCTAGTTGTAGAAACTATTTGGAAAGTCGACTATGAAAAAGAAAGGGTGCATCTGTGTTAAAAACCTAATTTGAAAGCTATAGCTAGGCTATCCAGTCTACCAAGTAACAGATAAGGCCCTGCCTGTGCCAACTGCCCCGACCGAACCGCTGTGCCTCACCGCGCTCCAAGATGCTGGTTATGATTTGCATTGCCTTTGCTAAAATTCATGCTGGTTTTCCTAGACCTCTTAATCAGATCAGAGTTAATCTGTGTGTTTCTATTCCTTCTGCAATCATGCCTTTAATTGCAAAGTAGCCTTAAGGAAATGTCTCTAGGCACTTGGAGAGCCACTGAGGAGAACACAGGCTTTGTTTTCAGCTCTGTCATGGGTTTTTGTTGTGGCTTGGGGTGAATTGCTGCATATCTCTGTGTCATTATTTTTTGTGATTAGAGGAAGACTAAAACTGCTTTCTCGATTCTCTGGAGTCCCGTAAGTTTAATATGACACCAGTTATCGTAACAAAATACTGACCTAAAAACGTTGTTTTCCATGGTTCTTTAGATCATTAAGGCTACAGCACAAATATCACTGAGATTTTCTATTATTACTGATTAACACATAGGGTTTGAATTAGTGAGTATTAGTTGCCACTACTGTCCTTGTTTTGTGTGTTGTAGAGAGCAACTGCAGTTGATGCAACAGATAACCACTACCGTAGGTAGGATGCTTGTTAACAATGCTATATCACTCTGCACTCAATAGCTTTTGGGGTTTGCTTTAAGGAAATAGTGAACTAGAATATGCCACCTGCCCTGATCTAGACTGCTGGATGTACTACGTAAAGCATGAGTCACTTAAAACATAATGCAGCACACTGCTAAGTGAGCAGCAATCCTTTAATAGGGTGAATCCTTTCAGGTCAAAGTAACTGGCTGCACACTCTTTTGAACACAAGCCTGTTGGTTCAGGCTGGACAGTGTGCCCGTTGCAGTGGCCAGCTTCAACAAAAGTAAAGGTGGTAAGTCAAAGGTCATAAAACACCAGCACAGGAGATATAAACTGATTTCAGCTCAGGCATGATCACCTGTAGTGTTGTCATTATCTGACACCAGAACAAGGTTATTTTATGAAAGCAGTACATATTTATTGATTTATTTCCATCGAAAGACTAGGGTAAAACATAAAGTCTCCACATGAAACTACAGTGCAATAATTAAATTATATACCTCTCTGTGTTTCTGTGATGTTTCATGACACTACTGTGATTTCTTATCTGCCTATCTCCTTAAATTTTGTTTAAGTTAGCATTCCCACTTAGCTATTAATTTTATGTTGCAGTTTTAAGCAGCTGACACCACTTCCCCTGGAAAAAAACAAGACAGGTGTAGGAGCTGAGCACTGTTCCAGCCTGCCTATGGATACAGATAACTAAAAATGTGAATTATTTGGCAGGATGATGTATGCTTTTTCATTTATATAAAATGATAAAGGGGACTAGCACATAAGCTCTAGGGTGTGCACCTTTGTGGAGGAGGGATCCCCTGTGCACCCAGTGCTGAATAAACACGCCTTCTTTATAACCCTATAGGTTGTAAGGTCCTTATTCCCCAAGTAAAAAAAACTCCTCTGAGTGTGGTGAAAAGCCTCTGGTTATAGAGTCTTCTGAAGAGGTTATTTCTATGAGCAGCTGTGGAGCAGAAAAAGCATGCTTTAAAGGTACAATGTAAGTGTTTTTCTAAAATGTTATAAAGAAGAATGTCAGGTTTTAGTACAGCACTAACACACAACTGTGTCAAATCTGTTTTAGCAGAACATAGCTACTATGTTGAATATTTTCACCCAATATGGCTATGAAATAATGTAATTCTCGCTGCAGTTATTAAACAAAGGTTTGTTTTAATTTGGCTTAACACAGACATTTTCTCCTCCCTGCTAGAATTCATAGTTCCTTTTTCACTGTTCTATCCAGCTGGAGCTTTTTTGCTATCACATTGGTCTCTTTCACTATCGTTGTGTGGGATGCTGAGCCGAAGTTAATTCAATTAGATTACTTTCAAAAACACTCAAAACTTAGTTAGGGACTGACTGCCAAAATAAAAGAAATAAAATCATTCTACTATTTCTGGCATGTAAACATGATCTCTTTATTTGTAGTGAATGCAGATGAACCAAGACAAGGCAGCTCAAAATGACATCAATGTAATCTTATATTCCTCAAGAGAAACAGCAAAATTTGCATCCTATTTGTCTCTTTGTTCTTATATACTGTTTGGATCCAAAAGCCCTTCTGCTTTATTTCTCCAAGAAGCTGAGCCATCAAAGAAGAAAAAAATAATCAAATGTCCACAGATGCAGGCCTATAAGGGATTTATGGTTCTTAAATTTCCAAAGTGATTTAGAAGGGAAAATTCAGTTCCAACCTACCATAGAGCTGCTTCATGGAACCAATTTAATTTAGACACTCCTCAGCTTAGCAGTATCCACACATTAAGCCCAAATAAAATGCTAACAATTCAGGGGCCTGAAAGTCTGCCTCCCAGGGAAAGTCACCAGCAACTGTCCTATTCAGATAACAATCCTCTCCCTTCCAGTGTTATTTCAAAGAACTTGCCAGATATCTTCATATGTTTTTGTAGTTACATTATTTACTGACATTACATACTTGTCACTTTTAGTCCTGGTCTTGTTTGGGTTTTTTTGGTTGGTTGGTTTTGCAGTTGGTTTTTTGGTTGTTTTTTTTTTGTTTGTTTGTTTGTTTAGAGTTTTATTTTGTTTTGTTTTCCATGTTATATGTTTCTTTATTATTTTTTTTTAAATGTCATTCCTAAAATCACATCTGGACATTGTGAATTCTTAGTCCAGTTAGTGTCAATGACTTTTAACCCTGCTGAAGTTATCTGACACGTAATGAGAACAGTGTCTTGTGAATGTTTATTTGCTTTAAAAAAAACTAAAAAGGATGTGTGCATGTAAAATTTGGAATGCCATATTAACCAGCTGGCTACGGATAAACAGTATCTCTCCATACAGACCTAGCCTCCCTCATGTTTTGAGGTATCATGTTAGCTCCCCTGTTGAATTCAGAAGTCCACTATTAGTGAACATCAGCAACCCACATGGATGGTGTGGGCCTGGGTCTTCCACATGGGAATGGCCATTGAAAATAATTATTGCAAGTCTTCCATTACTGTCTTGAACAGATTATCATGATGATATTTTGAATAAAGTTCAATCTTTGTGCCTAGTGCTGCTCTTCTTTCTTAAATGTTGCTTTGGTCAGTATCTTTTCCTAGGGTCAAATGCAGGCCTGAGGTATGTACAAAATATTTGCACCCTTTTCAGCTCTAAGATTTGCTATTCTCTTCTGTTGAATCCTGTATCAATCAGGTATAGGCTGATATCCTGCTTTCTGACATTTTGTACTAACCAGAGATGTACTTCCCTGAAACTTAGGTTGCATTGTTATACTAGACTCAGCTTTGCTGAAATAAATCTGACAGGCTTTCTTGTTCTAGAGTTAGGGTTTATTTCTGAATGTAATACACCCTTCCTTTTCCCCCATTTCTTTTTTTATTTTTATTTTTTATTCTGTTGTTTGGTATGTGTTTCTGTGTGTGTTCTTGGCAGAACACAAAGACTTTAATTAATTTTGTTTAACCTCCTTTGTCAGGCTACAATCTCTGGCATTCTCAAAAATATTTGCTTAAAAGCCAAGAGCTAACTATTTTTAAAATATCACTAGAGGCACCAGTGTTACATACCTCTTTCTCTGCAAAGAAAGGAAAATACTTAGAGGTTGACAGAAGTCCCTCTAACCGTGCTTTTTTAATGTGTAGGATTGTAGAGTGAAGAATGGTAGGAAGGTCAAGTGTTACAGCAAGTCTGTCAGCTGTTTAGCAGTTGAATACTTCAGAAGAAATATGCACACATTTTAAACAAACATCTTGATTTACTTTTTTCCTCCTTTCATATACTCTTTTCTTGTTGTCTTGCAAAACTCTTTATTCACTCCCTGAAAAAGCTTTTCTTACAAAGTTGTACTGGAAAGCAGGTAGTCTTTTTCTAGAGCTGTCAGCACCTGCAGCTCTGACACCAGAGTTGAAAGATTAAAAGGAAATAGCAATGGGAACTACTGGAACCTTAAAAATAATTTAAACCTAGATTATCTTGTTTCTTGAAAACTTGTTTGAGCAAAGTTGAAAAACATACTTTTTTTCCTTTACTTTTTTCTTTTTTCCTTTTTTTCTTTTTTTCTTTTAAATTTTTTTCTTTTATATCTTTTCTGTTTTTTTCTTTTTCCTTTTCTCAATTTTTTTCTTTTCTTTATTTTCTTTTTTCTTCTCTCCTTTTTTCTTTCTTCCTTTTTTAACCCCTTTTCTTCTTTTTTTTTTCTTTCTTTTTCTTATTTTTTCTTTTATGTTTTTTCTTAAAGGACAACAGGACAACACAGTATTACCCACTTTGATTCAGCTTTATTTATTTCTCTTCTCTTCAAGGATACATGCCCAATGGTTCTTTCTCCCACACCTTCACATGCCGTTCTACCTTTGCCTGACAGGCACTGCAGCCTCTCTTACCTGCTCACCTGCTGGCACTATCTTTTGAGAAGAGAGTCTCAAATGGTAAAGCAGCCATTGTTGTCAAGACAATCTGTGCTAAGGCTTTCCTTTTCTTCTGGGGGTAACATGTTAGTTTGCAGAATGATTTCTGCCTTGTGTACATTTATCAATCAGATTACAACAGGTAGCTGAGATGAACACAGAACTTGTGTTTCTGTGATGTGAGGGAGGAGGGGGCTGGGTGTCACAGTCTGCAGGCCAGTCCCTGCTCTCTGCTTCCACTGTCTGTCTCTGCCTCTCCTAGGTACTGAGGAGGTGGTCTAATGTGTCATAAATACCGCACAAGTCAGGTGGGAAGCAGAGTGCTGCATACAGGCAGAAATCTGCGTAAATTCTGGTTTGGTTGGATCAATCACAGAATGGCAGTGATTGGAACAAAGCTCTGGAGATCATGTAGTCCAACCCCCACACTACAGCAGGATCCACTAGGGCAGATTACACAGGAGAATCCATCACAAAACTGGCTAGACCTTTAGATGCTCTTATTTTTGGTCATGGCTCTCGGGCTACCTTTGAAGTGCAATGCAGAGTGAACATACAGTGGTGAGAGCTCACAGTGGCAAGAGCTCACAGTGGCTTTTACTTAGAGGCTGAGCTCCACTGGCCTGGTGGGCTTCCTGTGGCCTTTAAAGCTATGAAAAAAGGTGTTTCCATAATTCCTTTGGAAACATGTACCTAATGTCCTCAATGGTTGTTTTTTGTTTTCTTTTTTGTGCATATCAGGATATTTACTGCTTTCTTTGCAGGTAGAATCTTCTTAAGGAAGAATCCCCCAAGAGTTCTGAAGCTGAATAAACTCTGGGACAAACTGGCCTCAAAATATGATCTCAGCAAGATTGTTGTTGAGACACACCCTGATGGAAAGTCAATCACTGAGAAATATTCAGGGATTTAGCTGCATTTGCATGGGTTTTCTAGTCTTCAGTATGCATTGTGCATTAAAGAAATGGAACAAAGCTGAAAGCAAAGGTGTCCAAACCGTAGCACTACAATTAATCGTTTGGACTGTTTAACAGGTAATTCTTTTATGTCTCTACCACACATGTGGGGACACCCTACATATGCTTTCAAGACTGGATAGGAGTGTGTTTTTTGGCACAGCACAAAACCATCGCTGCTACAGCACAGAGGATACAAGTTGCCCAAATCCTCATGCCTGTGGTAGGCACTGGTCCTCTCTGCAGGCTCATATCAACTTCAGAGGCTGCATTTTCAAGACCAGAATAATGCATTTGCTTTGTTTAAGAACTTGTAATTAAGATTTGTCTCAGTGCATTCAATGGTATATTCTGGTTTTTCCATATGGGGTGTTTCCCTCTATTTAAAGTGAGCCCAGGGACACAACTGTGTTTTTAATATTGATATAGAGAAGACATGTATGGCTAAGAACATCTGAACTTGAAGCTAAACCTTCTTGTGGCAAGACTAAGCTATCTCATATACTTCTAAAAAATCTGAGGTTTTTTACTGCTAGACAGAAAAAAACCCACTTTTGGCCTTTTGCTATTTTACTGGCAAAAGCTAAAACTCTCAGCATGTGATTATTCTCTTGCTGACTTTGGAGGATGCCAGGAATAACAGTGCTGAAGTCAGAAATGCTACAACTGCAGTGTAAAATCAAGTCTTTTTTATCTTGTTCTCTTTAACACTAGCCACAGTACTGTTCCAGCCTTGGCACACTATAATTAGGTGTAGTTATGGCTGAATGTAAAATGTAGCAAGGACAGCACTTCATATTCCACAGACTTATGCATTTAGCTAGATTCATAGAAGAAAGAAAATGCAGCTCCTCAGGCTTTGCTATGTTGCTTGCCTTCCTGCACTGGGTCAGGCTTTATGTTGAAATATCAAAAAAGAATTCTGAGCAACTGCAAAGAGGAATTACTAAATTTCAAGATTTTGAGATAACTTGGTAGAACTCCACTGCAGGTAAGAAACAATGTACTAACATGCTCGGCTGTTAAGTCAGAAGAAAAAAAAATAAATGTTCATAGGCTTTAAAACTGGCCTAGTTCTGACTTTGTGTCTCTTTTCCTTTCACTTTGGCTGCATGGATATACGATGGATTACACACCATCATCTGGATCCTGTGGGTCTGCTTTATGGCTTCTAGGACAGTGACTGCTAACATTTCATGTTGGAGGAAACGGTCTCCAAATACGCACTGCAAGCATGCTACATGCCTAAGTGATTACGGTAAAAGGAAGAGGAGGGGATGAATAGTTATTAATTCTTTGGAACTGTATCCTTCCTTTTTTAAAAATTCAGCTTTTCATAATAATGGTGAGTGAGAGGTAAAGGACAACACACAGAGCAATAGCTTTTGTTTTTTTCACACCTGGACCCAGTATCTGAAATACACAGAATAGGGCTCAAAGAGCTTGGAAGAAGGCTGTAATGTACAACTGTGAATGATGGTTTTCTGTTCAATTTATTACTATCAGCCAGTGTACACTGGATGGAAAATGACCACATCTATGCACACCAAACTGATCTCTGAGTGTAGTTGTTGAGGTTTGCACTGCACAGCCTATGTATCCTCAAAAACTGCTTAAGACTGAGTACAGATTTCAGATACAGTTATTTTATAGAGTGGTTGAACTTCAGGTATTTTAGCACTCATTCTTGTTTTTACAGGTATATAGAAAAGCAGAGCTGGTGTTCTCTAACTTTATCTCTCTTCTCCTACATAAAAGAGGAAAACTCCTACATAAAAGAGGAAAACAACCTTAGTAACATCAAATTGATGTTTCAAGGAACAACTCTGGTTTTCTTTCTTTCTTTCTTTCTTTCTTTCTTTCTTTCTTTCTTTCTTTCTTTCTTTCTTTCTTTCTTTCTTTCTTTCTTTCTTTCTTTCTTTCTTTCTTTCTTTCTTTCTTTCTTTCTTTCTTTCTTTCTTTCTTCTTTCTTTCTTTCTTTCTTTCTTTCTTTCTTTCTTTCTTTCTTTCTTTCTTTCTTTCTTTCTTTCTTTCTTTCTTTCTTTCTTTCTTTCTTTCTTTCTTTCTTTCTTTCTTTCTTTCTTTCTTTCTTTCTTTCTTTCTTTCTTTCTTTCTGTCTTTCTTTCTGTCTTTCTTTCTGTCTTTCTTTCTGTCTTTCTTTCTGTCTTTCTTTCTGTCTTTCTGTCTTTCTGTCTTTCTGTCTTTCTTTCTGTCTTTCTTTCTGTCTTTCTTTCTGTCTTTCTCTTTTTTTTTTTTTTCTTCTCACACACAATCCATCTAGATTTCAGTGGTTTTGATTGTTTATTTAAGACACAGATTTTTTCCTCCTGAAGCTGACACTGGGATTTGTTTCCTACTGATCCTGGAGGAAAGAAGGGAGGATTGCTTACATGTTCATTTGTTTCTTTCAATACACAAATAAGGCTTCACTTCAGAGATCCAAGTTCCTTTAGTCAAAAAAAGTTGTGCATCTCTTCCTACTCTTGCTGTTTAAAAGGTGATAAAATAATGGCAAATTTTCTCTCACAATAAGAAATGAAAAACAAGCCATATCCTTAAACTTCGCTCTGGTGTCCAGCAGCTAATGCAATCCAAAGGCTACAATTATTATTCACAGAATTTTAATTGAGCTACATCATTATTAAATAAAGTTTTTCTGTTTCTATTTACCTTTCTTTATGTAAAGCCAGATTTTCTACTGTGTTCTGCCAGTCAAGCAGTGCAAAGTGTCTGGAAAACAGCCAGTGGTAATCTGGGGAGCTTTTATCCTAGCCTCACTACCTGTACTTGGCCACAGTGCAGGAACAAGTTGTGGTAGCACAGCCAGAGTCAGCAACCTCCTCTTACCACACAGGGGCAATGACCAGTTGTGTGCTGTTATTCAATGTACCAGGTAATGGAAAGTAGCACACACACAGTGCAGTGTTTAGAAGTTCCCAGATGAAGCACAGAATAGAATACAGTAAAACTGTGTTTAATGAAGCATATGCTTTGCAGGTAGAGATATGGTTCTTAACAGGCTATGGAAACACAGGCTGTGCAAGGAACCTTTCAAGGAAAGAGGAAAAGTTTGTATTTTCCTAACCTTGTTCATTCCTTCTTTTAATTGGTATTCTGAGTTGGTTGGGTGACAATTCAGATATATGAATCTTTCCCTTGTTGGGGATGTTCTCTTTAAGATAACCCTCTCTTCTTCAGAAGAGCCATATTGGAATTTCTTGTTGATGTGTTGCTTCAACTTTTCTGAGGCCCCTCACAATCTACATAGGTAATCAGAAAATTCAAGCATGCAACTACAGTTATCTTTCTTGCAGGGTGCTTGAATTCAGTAATATCAGAAGTCCTGCCAGGCTTTCTTCAGATGTAGCCCGCCAGGTGGGCTGCTGGGGGCCTGGGAGAATAGAAAACTGTGCACTTAAAAGAGGACTGACAACTTGATTTCTAGCTCCAGACAATGAACAAATAGCTACAATGGAAATAGCCAGGAGTTTTTCATACAGCTTAATCTCTATGTCTACATATCTTTGGTAATGGCAGTACTATCTTTTGTTGAGAGTGAAAGATAATACACTAACAGCTCTCTTCAGATGTGGGACCATCCTTTGTGTCTTTAGAACAGCTGTTTCAAAGTGTTTTAAACCACTGGGCTGCTGCCAGATGTCAGTGTTTTTACGGTTTTCAATTTTTTCTTTTTTTCAATTTTTTACTAGAAAATTGCTTAATATACTTCTGTGAAAAGCTCACTGTGACCTTAGACTAGCATTTTAATTGAAATGTTGAGCAGGAAAGGATTGTACTCTGTGGACCTTTGTACTGAAATGCTTTTAGTAAATAAAATAAGTGCCTTGGAACAAATTATTTTCACCACTGTCCCTTTGTAGGAGAGACAACTTGATCACAGCTTGTTCTGTGTAACTGTGATAGTGGCAGCTGATTAACATAGTAAAATTAGCATGAATGTTGCTGATGGGTGCAAAATGATCAACACATTATATGTTCCACAAGCCACTCTGAAGTAAGCTTACAGAGTTTTCAGGACAATTATAAAATTTTAATGCAATGGTGTGTTTTAATGAACAACTTTTTAATGACTTTGTCCAAGAAAGGCAAGAGTTAAGCACTGGCACGGGGTGACTGGCATTTTGCCAAAAGGCAGTGTCTTCAGAAACTCTCCACACTACTTCATGCTTTTTAAGAATATAGAAGACTTCAAACTCGGTGGTTGTTCTTCTTCTGCAGGTATTTAAAATCAAAAGCTAAGTGTGAGTTTTTCTTTGCAGATGCCTAAATTCATCAGCGAAGAGTGAAATAGGAGAAAATGTGGCATTCCAACTCTTACTGTTAACGGGGCCTGTGTTCCCAAGTTGTTAGCAAAGAATCCTATTGGCATATACCCTGAGGGGCTGAAAGGAAAGTGTCTACCTTATGTATTGGAGAAGTCTGAGATGTGTTTTAGATGGGAATGTTTAAAAACTGGCAATAAAAGTAAGCAGTGCTAATGGCACTGTGAGATTTGCCAAGGTTGCAGGGAAATTCCCAGTGCCTGTTACAGCAAATACCATCAAGACAATTAATCAGTGACTGGACTGCAAGCACAAGTAGGGTAACATAGTTTTATGTTAGTAATGCCATTTTCTGGAACTGAAGTGACTGTTCGCTGCTCTTTGTTCTTATGTAGAACATTTACAGTGATTGTGGGAAATAGAAGGCAAACTTACATACAAAGGAACAGAAAGTGTTTATCACTGGTATGTTTTTGTGATACCCCTGCCATTCCTACTTTGCTTTTTCAGCTTCTGCATCTCTGTTTTCTGCTCGCTTTCCACTGTCTGCAGGAACTTAGGGAAATAAATGTAGGCTGTGTCCTCCACGCAACTATGTGCATGTATGACATGTAACTGCATTTCTGATTTAAAAAAAAAACAACACAAAACACAACAGTGTGAAAGCAGTTTAGGGAGGTAAATAAAAAAAAAAAATAATAAAAAAAGAAAAACAGCCAACAACAAAACAATTTCCATCCCTGAGAGCTCTCTCAGAAGGTGTAATTTCAGCTTTGCCATCATTGCCAGGGATTGCAGCCCTGTGTAGAACAAAGTTCCTGAATACTTTACCCAGTGGAATATGGGCAAGTCACTTGATTTACCTTAGTCTGAGTTTCTTTCACTGTAAAACTCATGCAGTGAATGGGTAACACAGTGAATACTTTGGTCACTATGACTGAGAGA
Source organism: Apus apus (assembly GCF_020740795.1). Classification (NCBI taxonomy): domain Eukaryota; kingdom Metazoa; phylum Chordata; class Aves; order Apodiformes; family Apodidae; genus Apus; species Apus apus. Next base: position 36,397,888 of record NC_067312.1, on the reverse strand, counting down.
CAGTAGCTTCATGTGCTTACCTTAATCACTATCATCAATCAATGCAAGTAGAAGCAGAAAAGCAATACAAAAAATAATAAAAAAATATTAAAACCAAGCTAATGTTCAATATCAAATAACCTGTGGTAATCCTGTCTCCTGACTTAAGTTACTATCAGGTCATCTTCCATTTGTCATACAAGTTTTCCTTTGATGTCTTCTCTATGCCTCATTTCAATCTAACTGTAAAATCCAACTGTCTTTCTTGTTTATCCATGTACCATCATCTTCTTCATGACTAGTGTTGCTCAGCATTTTTTTAGTTATGTTATTTCCAGTGATTAATGTTTTATTTTGCTTACAGAATAAACTAACTGTTTTGTCTTGACATTTCTGGTTTTGTAAGTCTCTATTATGTGTAATCCCTTTAAAAATTTTAACTAAAATTAACCAGAATAGCGTCATTCTGTCCTTTTCTAAGTGACAGACACAATGACTGAAGAGTAAACCGGTAATTATAATTTTAAATAACAAATATCCTTTGTGATTTTTATTACTTAACACCAGCCCACCTCACTTTCATTGTAACCCTTCTATTCCCATAGAGACATCCTCTAGACATCCTCTACAGAGGAAACAGAATTCCAATCAAGGAAAAAGGGGAAAAAATAAAACCAGAAAAAAATTATGTTTAATGCCTTTATCTGTGTTGATGAGGCTGTATTTAATTATTGTTTTTTCTGTAGAGCCACCAAAGTTACCAAATGAATTTATTCCTGAGCCCCTATTCTCTGCCCTACATTGGCATGCCTTTCTTCTCAGTTTTTGACTATCAGGTACACTGCGGCATCTGGACTTGCATCAAATATAAATTCTAGTCAATTGACTTGGCTACATCTGACAGGTATTTCCCCTGGTGAAAAGTTCACAATGAGTGTTTTCTCTTCAATGAAAAGCTGAACTCATCCAATTTTTGTTGTCACTGTTTAATATCTCCCTATAACACCATTTTCTCTTTGTGTTTTCTGTGAAGCATCTCATCCTGTGCAACTTATGATAGTTCAGACAAGCAGCGAAATCAGTCCCAGTTTTTATGCAATCAAGAGGGGACATATTTAGAACATCCTTTGACATCCCCATAGCAGTGGTTTTGCTGGAGCTTTTTACCACTGACTTCACTCAGAGGAAGACCTTGCCAAGGATCTCCATATACTGAATGTACTTTGCAGGTGTTTCTTCAGATACCTAGAGTACCCATTAAGTTTTTCTTGTCAGAAATTAAGGTGACTGGGAAAACAGTTTTTCAAAAAGAAAATTAAACTGCGGGGTTGTAAAAATAAACGTACAAATTAGATGCATCAGTCCCAAAATAAATAGTTTGCATTCACCTCTTAGGAGGCTACTAGACAAGATCTAGAGCTGTGTCTGAGCAATAAAAAACATGGCTTAGCAATAGACCACACATCACAGCTCCACCATTTTGACCACAGGATTCCTTGTTCATGGACAGCTGTATCAATCCAGGGCCAGAGAACTGCTGATACTCTACCTTTTTCCTCCAGGAATCTCCCAGCACTGCAGGTTATACTCTGGAAGATTTGTCTCCATTTGCCGTCTCTGTGATCGCTGCCCTACCTAAGGAGCACACTTCAGGTCATCTGCAGTCAATGGTGATCCAAAAACGGTTTTTGGTGAGGAGATAAACTAGGACTTGAGAAGTTGTTCTGGTTTGGTTTGGTAGGTTTCTTGGTAGTGGGGGAAGGCCCTAGGAGTGGCTCTGGTAAGAAGCCAGGATGCTCTCCCTGCTCCAAACCCAGCCATGGAGCCATTAAAGGGACAATAGATGTGCCTCAAAAGAACTGGTATAAAACCTGAGCAGAGGAGCACTTAAAGGAGGAGAGTTGTGCTGGTGAGGCAGAGCTGTGCTGGGGGAAAAGGACAGTGCTGGTGGTTGGTGAGGAAGAAGGGGAAGAAAGTGCCCAAGCAGAAGTTTCCCTGCAACCCATGGTAAGATGGCAGCTGTCCCCATGCACTCGTGGAGGAACATGGTGGAACATTCCCTGGGGGCTCCAGGAAGGGTGAACTTGGCCACTGGACTTGGATTTTGTGGCCAGAGGATTTGCTGCCTGTGGACTTTGATTATGCAGCTTTGGAAGACCCTGGTGCCAGGGGAGGTGGCTGTTCCTGAAGCAGCCTGTGACTCTGTGGGAAGCCCAGGCTGGAGCAGCTCCAGACCTCGTGGGAAGGACTCATGAAGGAGAGGTTTCTGGAGGACTCTCTCCCATGGGAGGGACCCTGTGGGGAAGCAGGGAAGGACTGTAAGGAATCCTTCTTCCTGAGGAGGAAGGAGCAGCAGGAACCACCAGCCTGTGAACTGACTCTAAACCGAATCCCCTGTCCCCCTGTGCCACTGGGGGGAAGGAGGGAGAGAAACTGGGAACAAAGTGATTTGGGCCCGGGAAGAAGGGATGGGTGGGGTAACATATGCAAGCCCTGCTCTGTGTGCTGTCTGTGTCCTGTGTGTGTTTGATAAGTGTGAAATTAAATTATTATTTTTCCCCAAGTTGAGTCTGTTTTGCCCAGGACCTTAATCAGTGAAGAATCCTCCTTGTCCTTTGTCTCAGTCCATGAGCTTTGTCCTTCTCATCCCAGAGTGTGTGTGTGGGGGCTGGCAGAATTGAGTGAGCAGCCATGGGGCTGTTCCTTTGTTGTCATGTTGGGCTCAAACCATGACAGAAGTAAAGGACTAGGAGGAATAAAAAAACAGATTAGGGGAGGTGTGAGGAGTATGTTAGACACTGGTCTAGGTTATGTTTTTGCACATACTAGTCCCCTGATCTCTCCTTCCTGTGATTCCATGTGTAGCTGTGATCACCGGTTCTAGCTACATGTTGGCCCTGGTCCATGTTTTTTTCCTCTTGATAGACTTTTTAGAAACTGGTTAAGGCAATTACAAGGACTATACAATAATGTATGAAGATTTCCCTTGTAACAAAGATGATCAAAGCCACCTGACTGCGGTGCAGCTTTGCTGCAGTGGTAATCCAGGGCTGCCACAGCCTTTTGTGAGCACTTGTTCTTACTCAGTCTTTAATTAAGTGTATTATTGAAAAGCAAGGTGAGGCAAACAGAGTGGGAGCACGTATAACTTCAGGGCTGTTCTGTCCCCAGATCCACACTGTTGGAGGAATAGCTCTGATATTCCCATGCAGTGACTCCTCCAGTGATGCACTTAGCTAACTAAGGACCACCTCAAGGATGAAGGTCCCCTGGGCCTGTATTTGCATAAGGTTCCTCTGCACATGTTCTGTCTGACTGTTAATGTGAGACCAGATCAATTCCCATCTCCCCCAGCACAGACACTGGCTGTGATAGCATACAAGCAGTCCTTTAATTGTAGCAAATTATGTTTCTGCATTGATTCATCAGGATAATGCTGATTATATCTCAGACCTAAACAGGGTTTTCCACCTATGTGTTGCAAAGTACCTAACCACAAAAGACAGTGATCACCATCTGACAAAGAAAACTTAGGCAAAGAAGGATGACATGACCTATATCTCTGTCAGTGAAGGTGACCATATGTCATGCATCATAACTAGACTAAAGACATAGCACCCTGGTACAGCCCTGCTCACTTTGGATGGAGTTAGCTGCTCCAGTATGTGCTTGGGTGTAGTGCACATTGGACACTGCAGGTCCGATTACAAGTCAGCTGGAAACTGATGGAAAAACTTCCCGTTGATTTCCAGGGCTTTTGAACAAGCCATAGCAGGCAAGGGTGAGAATGAATTTTGTGCACGTGCAGCTCTAACTTGTTTCTTCAGGAAGGGCAGTATTGTATTAGAGAGTGTAGCTTGTCTCTGACAGATAGCATCAGCACTGCAGCAATGTTTATTTTTCTATGTCAATATAAATCTTATTGTCCCATTTAGAGAATTAAGTGGGCACTGCCTGATGACTGATTTAAATCCTACAATTTTCCATCACTTCTTTATCACATGGAGAACAGGAGTGAACACATTTTATTGCATTTCCCCATAGGGCCTGCTGAAAACAATCAGTTGATTTAAGCTTTGCCTTGAAATCTTTCTCCAGGGCTTATAGACATGAAATAACTCATCTTTGTGGGACATTTTCTCTTGAGAAAACACTTCTAATGCTCTCATTCAATGGTAACAAATGGCCACTGAATTTAACTAAAAAAAATAAATATGCATTTTCACTCTAGTCAATTGACCACCTACATCCGTCAAAGTGTGAGAGAGTTCCTGGGTGCTGTTAGACTGTTACAGTATTCCTGTTACACCTGTATGTGTACAAAACAGTAGCAGAGACAACTGAGAGCATAAAATGTCTGCTATTGCTTTTTCTGTGCTTGTGAAAGAGACAAGTAGCTGTGCAATGTCTGTACTTATAGCACAATTTAACGACTGAAAAAGGAGGGTTTTTTTTCCACTGTCACCGATAAGGTATAATTAACTTGTGTTACTCACTGCAGGAAGCTATGACACACTTTAGAGTACACACTTTAGTAGGATTGCAGAAGGATTAAAGGTTTCAATGAATAATGAGAAAGTCTCTAATTTCAGAAGATAGAATATGCATGCATATATGTGTTAAGAGAGGGAGAGAAATCCCCTTGATTTCATTGATAAAATTCAGGAGAAAGTGTTACGCATGAACAGGTTGTGTTCCAAAGGGATTTCTCTCTGCCTCCAGAACAGCCACTGCCACCTAAAAATAGTATACAGAAGATTGAACATATGTTGTAGTCCTCTGAATTACGTTTAACGTAAGAAATAAAAAAATTGTGGTCCTGATAAAACATATTTTTTTTAAAAAGGTGCCATGAATATTTCCTTATTTAACACTATAACTGTGCTAATTATGGGCTAAATTAAACAGGCTTAGCTTGCAGTTGACTCAGATAAGCTCCTTACAGAAAATCACAATGCAGATATGACAAGTGAGATAGAATCACAACCCAATCAACACAAGTCTCTAGAAAGAAGATGGCTTTGCATGCAGTGAAGGGGTAAGTGACATGCAGTTCCACAGACTGATATAGTTAAAGAAGAAATTGAGGCAGAGGAGACTGAAGAAGGAGAGGAAGGTATAGAATCATAGAATGGTTGGAGTTGGAAGGAACCTTGAAGATCATCTAGTTTCAACCCCCCTGTATGGGCAGGGACACCTCCCACTAGAATGGGCTGCTCAGAGCCCCATCCAACCTGCCCCTAAACATCTCCAGGGATGGACCCCCCACAACATCTCTGGGCAGCCTGCTCCAGGGTCTCACTACCTTCACACTGAAGAATTTCCTCCTGGTCTCTAACCTAAATCTCTCTTCTTTCAGTATAAAACTGTTACCCCTGGTCCTCTCACTACAAGTCCCTCCCCAGCTTTCCTGTAGGCCCCCTTCAGGTACCGGAAGGCCACTGTGAGGTCCCCCTGGAGCCTTCACTTTTTCAGACTGAACAACCCCAACTCCCTCAGCCTGTCCTCATAAGAGAGGTGCTCCAGCCCTTGGGTCATTTTCATGGCCCTTTTCTGGACATGTTCCAACAGGTCCACATCTGTCTTGTGCTGGGGGCACCAGAGCTGGATGCAGTATTCCAGGTAAGGTCTCACCAGGGCAGAGTAGAGGGGCAGAATCACCTCTCTCCCTCTGCTGGCTACACTTCTTTTGATACAGCCCAGGAGGGAGCTGGCCTTCTGGACTGCAACTACACCTTGGTAGCTCATGTCCAGCTTTTGATCCACTAGTACCCCCAGGTCCTTTTCCACAGGGCTGCTCTCAAGTGTGACCCCCCCAGCCTGTATTCGTACCTTGGGTTACCTCGGCCTTGTTGAACTTCATGAGGTCCACCTGGGCCCACTTCTCTAGCTTGTCCAGGTCCCTCTGGATGGCATCCCATCTTTCTGGCATATTTACTGCACCACCCAGCTTGGTGTCATCCACAAACTTGCTGAGGGTGCTCTCAATGCATTAATATAATTATCGATATAATTAATGAAGATATTAAACAACACTGGTCCCAGTGATCTTCCCAGAGGTGAGGATGGTGCAGGTGCCACTGCAACAAGAATAGCTTATAATGGTGTGTGCAATGAGGCAGAGAATGAGTGGATGTGTGATGATCCAAGCAAGGGACACCCAAGAGCTGTGTTGTACCTGAGTGTTATACAATGACCCAAAGGTCAAAGTTATGAAGAAGATTCTTTTCCAGCACCACTTCTTTCCCTTCACACCCACCATAATACTCTTGCCATTGCCATACCTGGGTGCCAGACATAAGGCTGTACTCATACATACTCCTCACTCACTTTAATTGTTTCTGAAACAAAAGCTTTTGGTAGCTTAGATTTCTCCCCTCCTCTTTCCTCCTTTCAAATCACAGCCTTTAGGTAGAGGTATAGTTCTGCAAAAATGCAAAAATGAGGAAATAGCCATACTCTCTGTACATAGTCTCTTTCATCTCAGTTTTACTCACTTCTATTTATCATTCTGGAGTTCAGAAGCTCCAGCTGGGGGTCTTATTTCTGATTCCTGTGAGCTTTACTTGGTATGTGGGGCTGTACATGAGTAATGTCTTCAGGATTAAACCTTTGAAGGTGAAGCTTCTTTGCCTCAGATGGCATAAACAAGACAAAACAAGCATACCAGAAGCATACCTAGATATTTTCATTTCCTCTTGTCATGTATAGGATATAAAGATATCCTGGCACCAGACCTAGAGCATCAGGCCTGTACCGTGGAAATGTCTGCCGGTGTACTTGGATCTACAAACAGATTTGTTAGAGACAGCTGTGTAATCCTTTGCTATTCAAGGTGGGACAAAGCTTTGCTCCTGTTTCAAAAGTCTCAGGAAAACATCTTGTAAGTGATCTCTACCAGTCAGGATAAAGTTTCTGGAGGAATTCTGTTCACCATTTCTTAGTTTTGAAGATTTATGGAGCGTACATGGGTTAGTCAATATTACTGCTTGTTTAAAATTGTGCCTAGGATGCAGTGACAGCTAAGAACCTTCCTGTTAGGAGGAATTGCCCAGACATACAAGCCTATTTAGAACACATCCTTCTCATATACCACCACCAATTGATTTAACCCTTTGTGCTTTGCTGCCAATGTAAAATGAAATATATATTTTACCCTCTCTAAAATATTTATTATCAAGCATCAGACACTGTGCGTTACTCCCTGTATATCAAATCATTACTACACAGCTTGCAAAGATAACATAATTATCTGGGCTTCCCGAAAGAGACACACAGATTTCCTAAGAATGTAATTACTACCAAATTCTCTTGTTTGTGTCTTTAATGTATTAAAAAAATCATCCCCAAGAAGATCATGGGCAGCCAGTCAACACATTGAAGATCAATAGTAGCACTTCACACGAAAATCATGAACTGATAAGGATGTTACAGCTTCAAGTTACAGCTGTCTCCATGTTAAAGTTTTTACTAAAAGCTCTGTGTCTGCAGTGAGCAGTGATGTTTATCTAAGGGTGGCTGAACATCTAAAGAGAGTGCGGGTGGCTTGATTTGGGACGAGAAGAAGGGTATATCGGTTCTTTTTTTTTTAATGGCTGTTTCCTTTTTTACCCTCAGCTCTTGTGAAGGAATACCTCTAGACACACTGTATTCCCTGTTGCAGTTAATTGAATCCCTTTGTTGCTGATGGTATATTACATGGCTGGCTATATGTTACAAATGTAATTTCTGAGGTCTTGGAAGAGCAGTGCCATTACTGCTAAACAGAAACTGTAGTCAATTACTATTTTCACACGTGTTTTCAGCTTGCCACTAACAAAGATCAAGAACACAAAATACAAATTCACAGTTGGACAGTAACTAGAAAACAGCTGGAGGGCTTTGGGGACTGTTCCTTCTGCCTTAAAATTAAGAGTGGAAGTGAGGAAAGAAGTGTAAATTGTCTTTTAAATAAAGCACAAATATTTCTAATCCTGTATTTATAGTATGGGCTGCATAACCAGATTTATTACAACTGGTCCTGCATGATGTATCTTGCTACATAATTTTCAAGACACCAGGAAAGTTGGTGCGTGATTAGGTAGTTTATAAATGACTTAATCTGTGCCAGTTTTGGGCTACCAGCTAAGCAGTTCAGTGCAATATTATCCACACAAGGCCCTAGCTAGGTAGGATATCTATCATGTACTGTGAACATCAACCCAAAAGCTGGATGGAGATGGAATGTAAAAATGCCATGTATTAGCCTGCACCCATTGAAGCTGACGGGCTTTTTGCCATAAGTTCAAGGGAACCAGAAAATGCCATTCAGTATAAGATTAATATCTCTCTCTTCAGTGCCTTTGAGAGTTAAGACAAGCACTTAGTGCAATTAGAAAACATAATCTCATTTTACATTCATACCAGGTTCCCCTAGTTATTATCTGCTGCCTTGGAAGCCGGATGTGTATTTCACAGCCGCCTGGAAATGTAGGCCTTTGCTAAACATCTTTTCAATGGGAAATTTGCAATGCAGAGGTTTAAACTTAGACCAGAAAACCAAGGCAAATTAATTGATTGGAAAACTATTTCTGGTCCCAGCAACTTTACTGAAATTAACTGTTTCCACATGGCTTTCCTAGGTGCAAGGCTCTCAGTCAGTAGCTGTGACCTGGAAGTGGTGAATAGACGCGACATCCCAGCTAGGTGTATTTGAGTTGCCTAGGAGCAGAGAAGGATGGTCAAGTGACTAGGGCATTAGTGAGGACTCTCCACCTGCTCTCTGCTTGGTCAAAACCTTACTTGCAAAAATTGTCACCAGAGCCCAGCTCTGCATTTCAGTGGGACACACAGGTCAAATTTCTCTGATCTGAGCTTCAGTACCTCCAGCTCCCTCATGTAACACAGGTTGGTATGGAGTTTTGCTGTTACTCTGCTTATGCACTGAACTTCAAGAGAGATTTTTGGATATTAGGATGAGGCACCAATGGCTGAATTCAGAGAATGCTAGGGAAAGTGCTGAAGTGCTAGTAACAAGGAACAGAGCAAAGGTCCCTCACCTTCAGACACACCAGTCATGATTTTGTTTCAGTATAGTCACAGCTGAAAAGTAATAATAAGAGAAAATGTTTCAGTTGTGTTTTACAATTTAGCCCAAACAGTGTCTTAGCTCCTTTTCCTTCAAAATATAGAAAATTTATATCTTTATTAAAATGTTCACATTTCATCTTTGAATGAGTCTGTGGGTAATCAAATGCCTTGATTTGATCAGCCAAGTGCCTATTTAACTGTCTTCAGATGTCTCAGTAAAACACTAATACATTTTCCCAGAGAATCATATAACAAGATTGGTTATTGCATTCCCATATTAATCAAAAACATTATCCTGAATCCCGCAAAAAGCTTTTCTTGGGAATGTTCATGGTAGCTGCTAGCCTTACATCCTTCTTTAAACTGCTCTCTTCCCCATCCATGCGATTACTGTTGAGTAAAATGTGGCCCACACCCAGCTTTGTATCTGGTATAATCTGGACTTTGGACTGCAGGGAAGCTGGGATATTCATTTGTTGCCTGCAATGACAATCAGGGCTTTCTGTAAATTATTATGAATGATGGTCAAAGTTTTGAAACCTTACCAGAGTTCAGGAGGTGTAGGGTCACCCTGGGAATTCAGCTGGGGCTCATATTGTGAGACGACTCAAGGCCTTTTAAATATCATCAAGGCCTTCTTCAGCCCATCCCTTAATCTTTACTCACTAAATGAGCAATTAAAAGCCTGTTACTGGGTGCTGCAGGGGACTGAACAAGAACTGAAGAGGAACTTAAAATTTAAATGAAAACAAACTGTCACTGGATTGTGGAGGAGTAGCAGGAGCTCAACATGGCCGAGAGTTATAGGGAGAAAGAGGGGAGGTCCAGCTCCACCTTGGAGACTGCTGAGAAAGAATATTTGTGTGTGTGTATGTGCTGATAATTGACTCTACTCTGCAGCTGCTGCAGACAGATTTTCAAGTTTGTGCAAGCTGGCGCCTCTGTCGGAAAACAGAAGCACTTTGGTAACAATTGTCTCAGCTTCTGCTGCTCCCAGGCTTTTTCTCTGAACCTGCTTATGCGGAGTTTGCAGAAGGCAATTATCTTGTTTGACTGTTCCCTCTTTGCACCTTAAAGGTCTGCACATTTGTTTTAGTACTTTTCAAATGAGATAACTAAATTTGGAAGAGACACGTCGATATCTGAGGAGAAAGAGGCTGAAATAAGGTTGACTGATATGTATGTACAGTTGATGTGTAAACATGATATGTGCCTAACAATGCTATGCGCCAAAGTTATTGGAGCTGTTGTGGTCCCATTCAAAAAGAGGAACACACTTAAAAAAACAGCAACAAAAAAAACCAAACAACAACAACGACAAAAACCCACAACCAAACAAAAAAACCCATCATACTGGGATTTCAATGGAATTTGTCAGACTAGAAAAACTGCTCAATGTCTTTCTTAAGGTCCGTACTAAATCACATTGAGGCACAGTAGAGAAAATAAATACTGACAGGTAGCTAACAAGAAGAAATTATTGTTTGGTGTTGGCTATACTATGAAAATCTCCTATCTGTTATTAAAAACACGTCATAGAACTTTTCAATATTATGCTGGAAAGAAAAATCCTACCTCTACTTGTGTAGTATCATTTCATGTTCCTATAACTGCAGCCCTCAGGTGCAGTTAGTAATTTTCTTCCAGAAGTGATCAAAGACTTTCACATAGAACACAATATTTTCCTTTTAGAATCAGAATCTTAGAATGGTTTGGGTTGGAAGGGACTTTAAGGATCATCTAGTACCAACCGCTCTTCCGTGAGAAGGAACACCTGCCACTAGACAAGGTTGCTCAAAGCCACATCCGACATTGAACGCTTTGAAGAAAGGGATATCCACAACTTCTCTGGACAAGCTGTGCTAATGTCTCACCACCCTCACAGTTTTTTTCAGTGGTGAGAAGTCACTGCAGGTTATGGAAAATTAACTACACTTTCAGAACTAACAACACTCCAGTTTAATTTTGCTGCAGAGATCTGTTTTTGAGCTTGAGTCTCCCTTTCTTCCACTTTTCTCAACTTCAAGAGTGTAAATTAAATGCAGATACCTATTCGTTTACGCAGTACTAAAGTTATCAAGTCAGAATGAGTGTAAAAATTATGCAAGCAGACTTCCTACTGCTGTATATCTGGTTTTGGAAGAAACATCTGTAAAACAGAGTGGTGTACAGTCAAGCAAGTTTGTACTTCTCAGTATACAATACATGTATTTGCTCTGTGGCAAGGCTTTACCAAACATTTTTATTTTGTTTGTATACTTTGTGCAAGGGCAGAAAGGTGTAGTGAATTTTGCTGCTATTAGCATGGATCAAAATATCCAGGAATGCTTTAATCACTTTTTTCTCTCTCAGACCTTACTTTGACCATGTCAGCTCTCTTTCTTCACCATCTCTCATATAACTTCCTATTCCCATGTGACTCTCCCTCCTTTGTCTAGTTCTCAGTCAAGCATAACATGGCCATCTGGTTTTATCTGTGCCATAAACAATGGTACCAGGCTCCGCTAAATGATGTTCTGCCAATGCCGGTCAGCATTCCCTGTGTCCTTAGTAGGTTTCAAGTTGTGGCCCACCTTTCTACCCATATTTCAATACTGTGTTTATTTGGGGTTAAAATCTGTGAATTAGTGGGAATGGGGGGGGGGGGGCAGGGGGGAGAGGAGGAGGTCATTCTATGTCCAAAGAGAATCAACACTGTCTCTGAAAATATCCATGTCTGTTTCCCAGACTGACTATCTAGGACATTGCACTAAATCATCTGCAATGACAAAAAAGGAAACAGGAAAAAGTAATTAAATCAGAAAAAGGAAACTTTTCTGGGAGCTGCTGTCCAATGAACCTAGCCAAAGAGAGAAAATGGTAAGCTTAAGTTTCAGGACAGTGAAAAAGGACAAAGCTAACAGAACTCCATTCCCTTCAGTAAACAAGTATTCCTTTAATGGTGAATGCACCTCATATTTCCTTTCTAAGTACTGCTCTATTTTGAAGCACTTCCAAATGTCCATGATGTCAAGAAGAAGAAGAATATGCCTACAAACACAGGAAGTAGTGGAAATACACTGGGTTCAATATTTCTTCCTCAGCTCCTAGCAAACCTTAATACTGAGATGTATTAGGTAGTTATTGAAGAACATGAGAATTTTCTGGTCTGGTGTTTATCATAGCTGTGAGTGTAATGACAGACTCACAGGATGGGTTGATTGAGACACTCAGGTTTCAATCCATGTGGAATTCTGGGTTCTGCCTTTGGATACCAGCTGGATGATATATTTGCTTCTGCAGGTGGCAATAAAATGCTTCAATTTCCAGCACTAAGCCAAGGGGATTTTCAAGAGCAACTTCTGAAGTTAAACAGTTCATGTCTGCAGGAGCTAACTGGTTTACTCCAATGAGTTCAAAGGAATTTTGCTGAGGAGCTGTTTAATCCACTGAAGGTACAATGTAATACATCTGCACTCATTAGGGAAGATTCAGAGAGTATGAGGGAAAAAAGCCAACGTTGCACTAGTATGCAAAACTGGTTTTAGAGTCTAGCATAAAATGATGAAAAATCTCAGGCAGGACTCTTGGCAATAATTAATTTCTATTTTGTGCAATTACTGAGGGCAATAACATGTTTTTACGGAAAGTAGGTATTATCTGGCAAACCTGAAAATCTGGATGAGAATGCACTCTTGGTTCCAAAAATAAGCCTGCTCTAATGCATACACAAGATCATGTAAACTTAAATAAAATTTACCAAAATAGAACTATGCCAAATTAATGCAGTATGTTACATAGATTTTTAAAAAATATATTAATATATTTTAAAAATATGTGCCAATGTTTTTTCATTTGTCATTCTTCTCATGGATAAGAATGCAAAAAGCATCACTTATAAATTTTGGATATCATACCAACATAAAGTTGGCTATCATTAAGCCAATTCCTTGCAACTGTTGTTTCTTACTCCTTCCTTTTTGCAGAAATACATCACTCTTCAGTTGTAGATTAGTTAGGTTTTTGGTCTCCACAGCTCTAACAGGAAGGCAGTTCCCAGAGATTTGTTTCTCTGATTATTAGCACTATTGTAATTCCCAGGGGACATGTGGGAAATGATGGGCTTACCGCATCTTTTTCCTCTGAGCGAAAATTATTCTTCGGAAAGAACTCTCCTGCTCTCTCTCAGATTATGTACAGACCAGCTACAGCCCTCTCAGTCTTGCTCTGATATGCGTGCCTTGCTCTGATGCTCTTGCTTAGAACTGTTTGAGCCCTCTTCTCTGAACCTTTCCCAATGTGAGTTCCCCTCAGCAGACCCAGATTGTGTACAGAATTCTAGATAAGGTTTGATCAATGCTTAACACTCTGAGGTATGTCTCATGGACAACAGATGCTGCAACAAAGCAAACACACAAAGGAGCAACATAATTTATTGTAGAAGTATGGAGTGAATGTCAGAGGACTTAAGGGGGTTTTGACAGGCAATGAAGTCATGCAGTGCTGAGGCTCAGGGAGCAGGCAGAGGCTCTAAATGCAGGAGCAGGAGGAGAGGCTAGTCTGGTGAGAGCAGAAGGTACCACCAGCTGGTGTAGCTCTTTTTTGGAATGCTTCAAGGGTAGATTTACCTTGACTAGGTTAGGGCTCAGGGCCTACAGATTATCATTGTCCTTGTCTTTACGTAGTACTACAGTCTTCATCTCAGATAAAAGTAAATTTGGAAAGCATAGTATGTGTGTGTGTGTATATATAGAGAGACAAAGAGAGTGGAAGGCTTTGCAATCCCCTTCTTTGCTCCCACCTTTTGCTTTCGACTCTATTGCACTGAGTTTTTTATCAACAGAGGTGATGGCTGCTTCATAGCATGGAGCAATATTGGTATAAGGCATATTGATAGTGGTAATAACAAGAGTGCTGCTTTAAGTGGGGGTTTCATTCATTCAGTATTGATGGAAAATCCCTCTCTGGGTATACCATATATGCTTAACATCAAAACCTGCCCCTGTCTCCATCCCTCTTCCAGCTTTCACAGTACCTTTCTTTTTTTTCACCCTGCCTGCTCTGTTTCATCCTAACTTTTCTTCCCTCTCTTCTTTACGGAAGATGGAGTCACATTCAAATGCTTCTGTGTTCCTCTGCTTGGAATGAATTGCAGTATCCTTTTTCATTGCAATTCATTCCAAGTAGAGGAGCACAGAAACATTTGATACTAATCTCCCAAATTCTTGATTTGTAAGAAGCTTTTCAAATTAGACAAAGCAAATTCATCTGTCCTCAGGTACAATTACCAGCTGCAGGAGTAAGACCAATTTTCATAAACTGTTGCAGCAGCAATGTGCCTTCAGGGTTTTGAAGAAAAGTGTTCTGCACATAAATTATTAGGTAAACAGGAAAGCTAGCTCACAGGTTTTTTGTGTCAGGCTGAGAGTACAGTCATGTTGCAGGGCACAGAGAGGAAAAGAAATGGCCTGGAGGTTAAAAGAGCCATCTTTGAGCCATCTTTTGAACTGATCTGTTTAGAAAACTCAGTCAGAGAAGAGACAGCTTACTTCTTCCCCTGCTCCATCAGTGTGTATCCCAAGCAGTTGCCAGGTATGGAGGGCAGGACAGATCATGACAGGCAAGCCAGCTGGTTGGTAAGCTAAACTGCCCAACAGACAAGTGCTGTACCCGTGCACCTGGATAACAGGAAAATATTGGCCAGTAGGAAAATAAAATAAGATTATTTCATGCATTAAGGGACTACACAATTTTTGAGGCTCTTGTTCCATTTTTTTCTAGCATTACTGTCACATCAACATGCTGACCAAAACTCCTTGCTAGATTTTGTCAGAAAGGTAATCTTGGTAAAAGCACAACTTCAGAATTTTTGGCTCATGTAGCTAACATTTCTTATGTCAGATTATCTGGTAAAACTCAGAATTTAACACATCATCCAGTGAAAAACTTCCCCACAAACAAATTATAAACCTATCTGTCCTTGCTGTTTAAAAAAAAAAAAAAAATTCTGGTTGTGTTGATTTTGATTTCCCAAATGATTTTTCAATGTATTAGCATGTTGTCCCCAGTGACTTCTTCCAATCAAGCACAGGAGACTTCGTCCTCACTCCTCGAAAATGCTGAAAAGAATTTAAATAGTTACACACTTTTAAAAAATATCTAAATGTCATCTGTTTGCTGATGGCATTCTTCCTCAGAAATTTAATTTTTAAAAAGAACCTTTGCTGAAAAAGAGAAAATTATGCAATATATGTCAAACTCAAATTCAGCTTTGGCTGGTATTTTTTCCTTTTGCTAGCACTATTAAGGAAATAAACACTTAACACTTCAGTACAATGATAGGTCTTCTTATGAGAATGCAACTTTCCAACATAGAACATGAACATAAATGGCTTGCTGGATCAGGCTGGAGAAGCTCAATTCTCATTTAGTTCTGAGCATTTCATAGCCCTTAGCTATCTATCCTGCCTTTTGAATGTCTACATGAATGTTGGAGTTGCCCTGTTATGAAATTGCAGATTGAGGAACCTGACATGAAACAGAAAAGGTCCAGTTAAGAAAAGCTACTGGATTTTTAGGAAAAACAATGTTAACTCAGCAAATGGCATCTTTGATCCTCAAGGTTAACAGAAAAAATTACTTCTTACCGGGCTTAGAGGCATTTCAGATGCATAAAATATACAGGTTCATGAGCTTTGTTTTTCATGAGGTGGTCATACACCCCCATTACTGCTAGATGGCCCAGGCTCCTTGAAAGAAAGCAATTACCAAAATGGCAAGACTTCGGAGGGATTATAAATATGATGGGTATTTCTAGATTTATTTGCTTTAGGTAATGCTCATCCCTCAGGACAGAACAGTGATAGGGATGCTGTCCAAAGCAATACACAACAATAGTTGTCTCTGCCTTATAACATTATGCTTCCCCAAGCACCAGGACTGTCATCCCTGCTTTTAAAGCTCTTACCTCTCCCTTTCCTCCTATGGCAGGAATGCTCCAGCTTTTCTTTCCAGAGCCAACAGGCTTCAACATTTCTCTTACTGCTAAGAAGCCTCAAGTGGCCTGATTTCTTAAGTGGTCTGATTTTCTACTACCCAGAGGTATATTTCTGTTAGAGGAGACAGTATCTTCAGTTTTTAATCAATCCTATAAATGTCTCCTTCACTTTCTAGTTTCCTCTATTAGTCACACTGAATACAGCTCACACTGTACCTTCCTCAGCAAATGCTAACTCAAATTCAAGGGGGAAAACCGTGTTTCAGAAGCACAGCTCAGGTATTACAGACAGCTCAGTCAGGGATGGAATAGTTTGGGGGTTTTTGTCTACAAATCTGTTTGAAAACTTCCAGCGTGATAAAATATGGAAATCTCTCAATCCGATTTCAAACAACAGTGACTGGTGAGGTGCCACAGCTCTCATTCTATCACTGTCAGTGAGGCGCATCACTACAGTGGAGTGTGGGAGAATCTGGACTTTTATTAGTTCTTACCATCAGCCTTCTGTTTTCCCAAGTTTTTGGTATGACTGTTCATCCTTACAATTTATCCATGGCTGGTTAGTTTTATTTTTTTTTATATTACAGAGAAGGATGCTATTCTAACATGTCCTTTTAGGTTTTACATTGAGGTTATTAAACAGCTCACAGAAACAATTCTGCTAATATATAGTCACTGAGCAATTTGCAATGTCATAGAATTTTAGGAAGAAACTGGTAAGTGTCTAGAAATATTATTTAGACTGTATTCATTAAAGTGGTTTCCATGTTTCACAATTGCAATGCTAGCTGTTAAATATCACACATTTTACAGCTTTTTTTTTGCTTTTTTTTTTCTTTCCCCCCTCCCCCTCCCAGTATATGGCAAAAATAAAAAACCCACAAAAAATTGTGACGGGGATTGAGATGAACTATGTTTTAGAAGGAAATGGCAAGCTAAGGAGATTGGCAACAGTGTCGTGCATCTTTTTGTTTCTAGATTTTAATCCACTCCATAGAAATTGCTGTGTTTTGATGCCTATAATATTATCTGTATGAAAGCTGTTTGAGCTCAGTCCCGTTCACAGTGGAAAAATATGTTCGTCATGAAACCCTAGTACAAGCTATTCTACTTGGCACCGTCTTTGCTAGTTTCAGGAGATTGAACAGACCTTGAATGGACTTAGTTATTCTCCCAACACCAGCACCAAAGTGAATTAAAACTGTGGAAACAAAGTCATTGTTCTATTTGCATTTTATGCATAAATTAAATGAAACTCTGTGCCTATAAATTCAGTAGCTTTTGTAAACACACTGAAAATACACACAAATGGGAAGAAAATGTGATTTTTATTTTATGCTTTTGCAGAGGCCCAATCTACATTCGTTATTCAGAAATAAGATTTAGTACTATCAATAGGAGTAATGGGAGAAGAATTTCGAGGAGCCCTGAGTTAATAAAATTATTTTCAATGTATCTGTTTCTGTAGCTTTCCTTCTACATGATTTATAATATATATAATAAATTAAAAAATATATAATAAATATAGAATATATATTATTATATATAATATATCATTTCACTTAATTGCCTAAGGCAACTTTTATGTACCAGATAATTAATAACGGAAGGTTTGGAATAACTCAGTGGTTAAGCCTCCAGTTTGGGAGTCAAGAAACCTAAGGCTGACTGTTTGTGGTATGACAAACTTCCTGTGAGATGCTGGACAAAGCAGTTATGGTAGGATTAATGCTGCACATTTTATGTGTTTGAAAGTTAAATGTCTATTAAGCTTGACTTCTCTTGACTCAATTTTAAATGGAGAGAGAGTGAAAAGCAGCTTCAGAGGGAAATCCCTTCTACAGTACAAATGCTTTCTATCATTAGGATGAATTGCCACCTGAAAATGCCAGTGTCACTTTTACTGAAGTAGGACAACCCTAATTTTTGAACAGCTGATACGAAGTGAATCCTACCTTTAGTTCTGCCTGAGACTGTCCCAGCTGAGAATAAGAGCACACTGATGGCATGCGTGTGTGCTAAGAAGCATGGCAAATACATACGAAGGGTAAATGTATGGCAGGCTGAGACTGATCACCTGAGTTCAAAAAGGCTGGACAAAGTGATGCATACATGGACAACAGAAAACGCTGTCCAATAACTATCTGTGGGATGTAATTATTCCTAATGCTGTCGAAATCCTAGCTTCCATGGTAGTGCATGCAAGTGCTTTCTCGAAACTGGACTCTAAACCACACGCTTTATGGTCCACGCCACTGCTTTTTTCAAACAGAAATCAGCATACACATGCTTAGTATGCCTTGATGAAGTAAATTAGTGAAGTAAAACCTTCCATGAAATAAATAAAACCCCTAAAATAAATAAGTGAAGTAACTAGGTAAGTTTATGGGACAAGATTATGTAACTGCACTGTGTGAGTTTTGGGAGCTTAAGGTATTGGAGGTGTTGTGCAGTCCAGCAGCTGCCTGACATCCACATTGTTTGCACGTTGAAAGCAGCAGAAGTGACACGAGATCTTGCTGCGTTTCTTGCTCCTGAACTTCTAGAAAGCAGAGCAAGTATCACTGGTTTTCAAAGGAAACCTTAGTGATTGCCACAGCAGCGAGTCTAGTTTACACAGATGAGGTACCGTCCTCTGCTGGTAAAAGGATGAAATATTTGCTTGGCTTTCATAAGACAGTGTAATGAAGAGACTGGAAACAGTGGGAACCTTGTCTCCCCCACTTCTGATTCTATATATACATAATCTCATGGCTGAGGTCAGTGAAAAGACTAGCTTTACACAGCTGATTTTAGAAAGAAAATGCAAGCCACAATGGATTGGGGGGAAAAGGTGAAATCCAAATGCAAGGATGCAGGAGAATGTAACAGTTTTCACAGTTTTAACTAATTTCAGTGCTGGTCTGGGAAGAGCATCTATGTCCGTTCGGGGTGTCTTTGGTAGCCAGAAACTAGCAACACCAATTAGTGAGAATTATATTGGAAGAACCTGATGTGCGTGAAGCTTGGACATCACAAATTATCTGGTTACTTTATGCAAGCAGACTTGCTCTAAAACAGCTTCAGGCCACCTTGGCACTGTACAAGGGTCCAAGAAGAAAAATGCAAGTGTCTTGAAGACAAAGAACTAAGAATCCTCTCAGAACACAATCCCTTTAACTGAAATGCATGCAAATATTTCAGCTATTTTAAGAGCAATATGAATAGATCATTCTTTATATTTTGACAACTCACCCTCACAGAAATACTGCTATTCCTTGCTCTCTACATTTTTATTTTTGAAGAAAAAGTTTCCTTCCTTATTTCTTTTTATAAAAGAAAAAATATTGTTATCCAGAGAAACTGGAAGCAAAATTTTTCTGACCTTGCTTTACAATTTACTGTCCCTCCTGCTTGTTCTGGCAAATGCATACTCTACTAAACAAAGTGTTTCTCTAGTGGTCTGATTCTTTAAGACAAAGAAAAATAGCTGGGAGAAAGGGCATTCAGCTATATGTCTCCCTTTCTTAAAAATGCAGTCCTTTTTTACATCCAAAATATTGATCTTAAATTCACATCTGTAAATGATACTGCAAAAGCTAAGGGAATGTGATGTGTCATTCTGTGTTTTCTCTGTGGTACAGGTATTTATGTCTAGAACATTTATCATGCTAAAATAGTTTATTCATAAGATGTAACAAATGTGAAGATCCATATGTCTATTTCTTACACTGCTGTTCCCTCTGATCCTGAATTTTTCCTCTTGATTCTAGCCCTTTGCTGATATTTCAAATGCATAATTGTCTGCCAATAGAAAGTGATACTCTGGATTGTTTACTCTAGATAGATATATATGTACATCAACAATTACTCCCCAGGATGGGAAAAAGAGGCCTTCTATAGGTCTCCATCCCTACTTTTGTCTCTATTTAAAATAAGGAAGTTTGACAAGGTAGCAAGTACTTTCAGTTTTGACATAGTTTCCTTCCATCAGTGTTCTGAAGGTTGTCTTAAAGTTGTTGGAGTGGTATCCAAACAGCTTCACCCTGTATGCTGTACACAGAGCCAGAGGGAAAAAACATTGACCACCTCCAAATCATACTAATTTTTCACAATAAGAAGTCTACAAGAACTGTCTTAACCTACAGCAGATGAGAACCAGGTGCCTACGCACTTCCCTTCTCCTTGAAACCTCAGCTATATCTCCCAGCAAGGGCCTGGAAACTCTGGATTTTTTAAAGCATGTGTCAGATTTTCCATCTGCCATTCTGTGGTTTGACCTTTCTTCCTTATCATTCCCTTGTTCTTGCTGCACCTCTGCAGCCCGTGCTTTACCTTGTCATAGAGCAATACTGAACATTTTTAAATGTCATGCAGCTCAACACAATGTACGTGTTGAGAAATAAACAAAAGAAAAGAGAAAAAAGGACAGGTCACTAGATTCTGGAAATATAAAATGCCTTGGCTGCTCCCTTGTAGGAACATGTTCCTCCTATTTCTGAAGATTATGGAAACTTCACGCTTACCAGCTCCCTGAAAAACCACAGAAAATAAAGATTGAAGTAGTGCATTTTATTGTAACATTGAGATTGGATCCTGGAAAGCAGGTCCCAGGATTTGCTGGATGCTTCTTTGAATGTTATTGATTATAAAGGGGCTTTTGGATAAGAGTGCAGGACTAGCTTATGAGCTGGTACTGACTTGATTTTTTTTAAGGAGATCATAAGTATCACAGGAAAATTGAAATTATCAAAATATGGGGCAATGTCTGGTGAGATTAAATTGTCTGGGAATCTGGAAACCTGAGTTCAAGTTCCTATTCTGTGTATTTCTCAAGTCAGTTTTTGTGAAATCTTGTCATTTTCTCTCAGACTCACTGTGGAAAATGGCAACAAAATTATTATAGTCGTTAATAACTTTGGAACATATATTGAAAAGTGGATTGGGCATGCTGCAAAGCACAGTAAAGTAAAAAAGAGGCTCTCTATCTCCTTGCATGCAAAGCATTTCTGTTTTTGTTGCACTGGTTCAGCGTATATATTACATATACATATATAAATATATTTTAAAGATCTAGTATTATTCCATATATGGGAAAAAGAGGGAAATTTTATTCCTTGAATATCCGGGTGAGTTATTCAGCATGTTTCATCGCCTGCCTTACTGTATTGCTTTAGAAGAGAGGCCCAAAGAGTTTTCTGACATGAAGTGTTTTTATGAAACATAGGGGATAAGCTAGATCAATAGCTCATAAAGTAGCTTTTCTATTCCTAAACACAGTGAAAATCTTAATATTTGTTTGTGCTGGACCAAATTTTATTTGGAAGGAGAAAGTGAGAAACATCTGGAAATGATGGATAGTGGGAGTTTTCATCACTGTGTCAGTGACAAACTGCTTCTTCTGAAGGTGTTGCATGAAAATAGGTGGTGACAAAAGTGGAATGGAGACAGAAGAGGAGGCTGAAATAAAGCTTTAGCTTTTGCCTTAGTGGATCAGTTGTGTTCTAAGCATTAATTTTGAGCTCCCTTTTATGTGTCCCTGCAGTAAAATAAAACCTGGGTGGGCAAAACTCTTCCCCCATTGAGGAGACTGTATAGCCTCTTAAGGTTTTATGGGACTTAATATTCTATTCCCCTTTTACAGAGTGGCATTTTAGCTCTCCTCCCACACAGGCAGAACACATTCAGTCTCTAAATCTTCCTCCCTCACCTTTGAAAATTTATAGGGGCTTTCAGGCAGGCTTGCCTGAATGCCATTGACCTCTGTGGCCTATGTTATTGACCAGAACAGAGAATCTTCTGCTCACGTAATATATGCCTCTTTATACCTCTGAAAGAGGAGGAAATTACTCTTAGAATAACCAGAACCACAATAAAACCTGAAGCTAGTTTCCCAGCTTCCCTTGCATTGCTGGGCTTTGCAAGAAAGTAACATAAGGGATCAACTCACTTACAAAGGACCTCTTTGAACTCCCTGATTAGACAGTCATTATTTTCCTGATTATCTGCTTAAATAATAACACTATGGTAGTGTGGGCTACTTGTGTATTACAAGTGAATAATGCTCTTGAAGATGAAGCAGTATCGTAAAAACCATTGTAGGCAGTAGTAAAGTGCAGATCAACAAAAAACATCTTTTGCGAGGTAAGATCTGCTGCAGAGGTTTTCTAGAAGAAGTTTGAGACAGATGAAGTCCTACATGTGCTAGTACCTCTTCAGAACCACCAGTTAAAATGCTACTTGATGGCTTCCATCTTGCCTTTCCCAAGAATTTGTGTACACCCCTCAGACCTGTCATCACCTGGTGTCTTCAAGAAGAAGCAACTCTCAATTGGCTTCAGTTTTCATTCCGGATGTCAGTACTGCTGAGAACAAAAGACAACACAGATATGCATAGTGAAATACAGTATGGGTGTTCTAAGCAATCAACATGAAAGGATGGACATAAGTTACCCAGAAATAGATTGCTCATAAGTCATTGTAGGAAAAAATTACTTTTAAGAATTTATTTGCTTGCATAAAAGAAAGCTTGTTAGATGAGTGCCTTGATACCAAAGTAAAATTTGAAAGAATGAGAATAATAATTAAAAGGTATGTAAAAGTGAAAAAAGAATATTGTACCACTGAAATCATGCAAAGGTTTGTACTGTCATATCAAAATAAAAAGGATGAAGGCCAAGAACTGTTTTAGAGTGAAGCTGCTGAATCATTATTATAATGGCAACAGTTTTCAAGTAATGTGAAATACAGATATTTTAATATCTTATTAACATGTAGGGTGTATTTGTGGGCAGAGATATGTGTACCTGTATTTCTGTACCTTTGTGTATGTACATAAATGTCTGCTACCATTTTCATTTAAATCCAAAATATATCTTAAATCTCTGGTTTTAGAATACCTTTAAACTGGTGGGAGAGAGTCAGGTCTTGTTTTTCAGTATCTTCAGGGATGCCTCAATTTAAGTATAGGTAGAGGAACCTTAATTTTTTCTCTTTATGTGTAAAATGTAGATACTGACAGAATGAAAATGGATATGGGAGAGAGTAGTGAAATTACTATTTAAGAAACAGTACTTATGTTTTAACAACATCAATTTTCAATTACTGTCAAGCTCCAGCTGACAGCAAAATGGGAAATTTCAATGAAAATTTACCATATTTTTGTTCTTTTTTTGAATTTCAAAATTGAAAGCAGTATTAGTAGCCATGTCAGCAATAAAGAAAATGTGGTGGTTTGGGTCCGGCTGCATGAACATCTTACTTGATATTCAGGAAATGACAGTGACAGACACAATGGGTGCAATGTGTTTTACGTCCTTCGTAGTTGTGGGCTTCTGGTTGTAATTGCATGAAGGGATTGTGCAGCGGCCTGCAACTTTTCTTCTGTCCCCTTCCTTTTCCCTGGAGAAGCCATTGCCCATCAGAGTTTATAACAGCCCTGTCTCCAGCCACCCTGACTGGCCCCTGCTGCTGAATCACACATCTCCTGTGAAAGCCCATTTTATGTGTATTTGTGTTAGCCTTGACACTTTCCCTGCAGACATCTGAAGAGAGTTATCTGAAGAGAGTTATCTGAAGGTGCTCTGGCAGATGGGGTCTGGTGGCCTTCTGACATTTGGATGGCTCACAACAGGAAGGTATTTTCAAGTGCTCTAAGGTAACAGAAGCTTTTTACCTTTTCTCAGGCAGAGATAAGGGGAGAGCCACACACAAAACTAACGGGTGATTCAAGACAAGCACAACCTTAAGTGAATAACAAGTGTGGCCCTTAACTTGATTACAGCTGCTCTAATCAGCAGAACTGTTAACCTTTGCACTTTAGTCTAGCTTGGTCTGCATACCTCTGGGCAGCGCAGACCTGCTTTATGAGACTTTCCAAAAGCAGCACCTTGTAATCAGTGTGCCAACACCTCTCTGGCTGCGTGGGAGGAGACAGCACAGCTGTGCCAGCAGCAGCTCCAGGCCTCAGCACCCAGACATTCTGGTGGCAGGCTGGCTGGAGGCTGGTACCTCTGCCTTGCTCAGTTCTCAGGCAGCAAGCATAGCACTGGAGAGTCTTAGCTGGCATTGACAGCTCAGCTTCATATCCTGCCTTCTCCTTTTGTCCAGAATAGCCTGCTCTGGTGTCAACTGTCTCGCAGAGCCAGTAAGAGCAATATGGGACTTCCATGTGATTTCTTACATCTTCCTTGTGCGACACAGTGCTTCCTGATGCACTGAGAAACATGAATAACACAGAGAACACACCTTTTTTGTCTTTAGTATGCCTCCTCTGTGCTATCCAGATCAAGGTTGATAACCACCTTGCACTGGGAAAGGAAGCCAGTAAAATTCTACCTTATCCCAAAGCTATTTGTGCTAGTGAGCAACTGGGCCTTACCTGTCTTTCAGTGATCACTGTGTATGTGTGCTACATGTTAGCGTCAGTCTTGGTGAAACAACAGCACCAACAAATCTGTAAGGCTAATTCCTTGGTTCACAGTGCAGCTAATTTCTTAAACCCCAGCCAGCAACTCTGAAGGTTCATCCTGCCATTCACAGACCCCTGGAGACTTTGTTTGTGTCTTAGACAAGCAGAATCACATTTCAAGAGCCTCTTGAAGACAAAGATAAGGGCTTTTATTATACAAAAGTCATAGAGGAAGACAGCATGGAGAGAGGAGGAGAGTTTTGAAGTGCTCATAATGAACTTTTTTCAATGTCTTACTCTGGTTATCTTTTGCCAGGTGCTGAGTGAAAAGTTCCAAACTGCATTGCCTTTTATATCAGTCAGGATGTACATTTATTTGGCTGTATACTCTCAGACAACATAAATGCTCCTTCTCCCTCCTTCCTCCTCCCCCCTTAAATGTGCTGAGTCTTCTGTAAACACTGGAGAAGAGATGAAGCAGGAAAGTCACACAGCACAATTGCACTGATACGTGGACTCCTTTTGACATTCCTTTTATCCAGAGCTTGAGGAATAAGTCTCTTAATGCCATTCACTATGAATCAAAAAGAGTGAAATATATGTCTAGCCTGTGCTGATAGTACCTTTATATGGAGTGGTCCTATATTCTTAAAATGTGGTGGTGCTATATTCTTAAAAATCACTGCTCTACACAGATAGCTACTGAATTAAACACACAAATCACAATACTGTATTACTTATCAGTTAGATTGAACATATTTATGTAGGTAATGGAATGAAGGCCAGAGTTCTCACACCTTGCAGGTTTGGCTGCCAATGTGTATTTTATTGTTGTATAAACATTACATGGTTTATTAATTCTACCATGTTTCTGTGTAATTAAGACAAATGCATTTTGGAGTTAGGAAATCTGATCCTGGACATAAAGGATTAACTTGCAGTTTCAAAGCTTCAACTGCATAATTTTTCCCTTTACCCGCACAGCTTGTAAAATTAATCTTTCCATTTCCAGGCCAGCAGCCAATCACAAATGTTACAAACACTGGCAGAAGTACCACCTTCTGTTTCTCCCCACACAGTGTGTGCTTTCTGTTACCTACTTGTGCTCCTCTGGCCACACTAGAGCTCACAGCTCTTTGGCAGCATGGTGTCCTTCAAATAAACATAAATCATTAAAGGGAATTCAGTGAAAAAGATTGTAAGACAAAGGTACAGAGGAATATCAGTTTTCCACTCACATTGCTGTTCTTTTTGATGCTGTATTTGCTTGGCTTGTCTAGTTTTTATCTGTATTCCCAGTGATGTTAGTTGCCTGTTTTCTTCCACACTGTCTCAAATCTTGTAGTTAAGAGTCAGGTCCACTCATTCAAGCCTTTAATGTCTTATTTCAAACACATGCTCTTACCAGCTCTCTGAGCTCAAATATTTCCTTTCTGAGTGGCAGCTCTTGGTGGAATGTTTTGCATAATCCTGCAGGGAACAGTTCAATAGGAAACTAGTATTGTCTAGTGTTGAATGTTTCTCAAGGGGGAGAAAAGAAGGAGAGTTTTGCTATTTGGATGTTTTTACAACAGCCTTCCTTAAAGTTCCCAGGTTTGCACATATGAATGTAGGAATGAGATCCTTCCCTTGCAGCAGGCAATGGGGCAGGGATGGCACTTAGCTATATAGTACAGCATTTGCACATTGACAATATTAAGCAGGTTCCTGAAGAGAAAAGTAAGATGTACAAAGTGCCTTGGGTTACAGTGCTGAACAATTACTCTTTTCCCTATATGGTAGAGATCTACTTTTCCAGAACAGACTATTGTTGGTTTAACTGATGCTTCTTTCACTAAATAAAAGAAAACAAATAAATAAATGTTAATGAAACTACTCCAGTAGTTTCAGTTTTCAAAATGTTACATTGCTAGGTGATTTGTTACTTCCCAAGAAGACAAAGAGCCATCTTTGCAAAGGACTTGCACTTACAGGGTAACGGTTTCAATCTGTGTACGGAGAAGCTTATCTCAGAACCATGGTGATCCATTTAAAGCTGAAAATGTGCTATGACAAGAAAGAAACTTTGAACTCAACTGTATATCAAATAAGTAACTTCTGTGTGCTTCACTGTGAGTAATAATCTTCTGTTGGATGTGGTGTGCCTATATGTATAAAGTATGTGCATAAAGTAGCTTTATAAGAGTGACAGCACCCCAAACAATAGTTTTCTTGTGTGTTTTAGCTTTATATTTCAGCATATAAATAATTGTAAGAATCCACCTGTATTCTGCGTTCCTCTTAGACTTATTCATGAATTGGAGGCTTTAAGACACTTTTGTATCTTTCACATTTTAACTTTCCTGAAGTTGTGGGTTAATATCTGGAGTATTGGATTGTCATGTTCCTTTTTTTTTTTTTTTTTTTTTTTTTTGTCCTTAGCCAACCAAGCCGCTCTATAGAGGAATGGGTTACATTTGTTTCATGCAGTTCATTCATTCAGTCACAATGCTGTTGAAATTTCTCATTTGGTCTAGTCCCCCAGCTCAAAAAAGGGTACAGAAGAGCTAGAAAAGTAAAACAAAGTGTAGCAAGGGTAGTCCTGGGTATTATGTTTTTCACATGTGGAAAATTATTTGCTCAGGTGCTTCACTCCATAAAGGGAATGAAAAGACAATATAAAAGAAAACTAACATCATGTGTGGATGAAGAAGGAGCTTGTTTAATGTAATTTCTAATAAAGCAACAGCAACATCAAATAGAAAGAGGAACTAAGGGCTTCAAAGTGAACAGGATAGAATCAGACTGGAACTCCTTGACTCAGACTACAATGGACATTAAAGCTGAAGTACAGAGGGCTACAAATTGCCAGTGCACCCCATCAAGTTCAGAGATCAGTAAGCCCCAAATCTGTGGAGTAGGAGTAACAATCAGGAAAAGCAGCAGGACATGCTTGCTTTGTTATAGTCTTCCTGAGACATCTGCTATTGGTTACACTTGGAAATAGAATCACAAATCAGATAGAGCTTTGATCTGATGCAATATGACCATTCTTACTTTCCTTATGGTCCCCACATGCTGCTAGAGCATCTGGCCAGCTTGATATCTGTTTGCTGCAACTTGACAAGCCAGGAGAAATCCAGCTAATACATTGTTTTCATTACTGGGGCTACCAGGCTTTACATACAGACCAATGCAATGCCTTTAGTGCAGACTACTGCAAGGCAGTATGTCTCTTGTTTTCAGAGAAGAAATGTTTAAGGGAAGGGACAGTGTTCTGTGCAGACTCTCATCTGTGCAGACATCACCATGCTGCCATTCTGCCATCAAAGGAGACAGGCACAGCTGGGCAGTCTGTACACATTGTGGGTGCTGTGTACAGGATGACCCAAGTTCATAATTGGTTTTCACTGTTAACTAAGGCAAATAAGCGACCCCCAAGCTGTTGGGAGTACCTTAAACAATAGAGAAGGATTGAAACCGCCGAGAAGATATGGTCCTGAGTTTGCATTTAATACACATTACTTCCACGTGGGACTATTGAGGTAGCTTTCTGTTTTTACATCTTAGCCCAAGCAGAGGGTAGATAATGAACAACCAGTAACAGAATTCACTGCTGAATAACTGGATTTTTCAAAAATCTGTCTCCAAGCCAATTCAGCATGTGAAACTTCAAAGGCCAGTTATATTTTCTATGAGTAAGTCCATTAAAAAAAACCCAACAACCAAAACTTGCATCATCAGCTACAGCATACACACACAAAAAGATATTTGTGAAACCGCTTTGAAGTATAAGCCCCATTTAAAATACGTTCTCTGAGTGCAAGTGTATATGCCCAGTTAATATTAGGGGGAGCCCCAGGTGAAAAAGCCCCTGGGGCTGTGGTGCGGGGACCTGGAGCGGGGATCCCTGCGGTCCCTGTTGGGTCTGTGCCTGCTCTGCCCACGGGGTGGTGGTAAAAGGCTGCGGAAAGGGCTGGACTCCGCTGCCTGCGGGCACCCGTGCCTCCGCACGAGAGGAGCTCACCAGGAGAAAACCTCTAAGGCTTTTTTTAAATCCTGAAGGGTCGGTACATCTTTCCAGCCTGCAGTAACACTCTTAATCTGCTTATCTCCCTGGTAACTGAAGGAGCTTGATGTCTACATTAGCGGTCTGCTCTGTGCTCCGTAAAAACCCTGTGGTGGACACTTTCCAGACACATCCACGCCTGTAGCAACCTTCTTCAACAAAGTGAAGCTACAAAATTGCCAGCACAGACGGCATTTCCAGCTCGGCATGGCCTTCATCCTCATGCTCTCTCCCAAAGCAGCAGCGCAGTCTTCCCTTCTTGTGAGAGGAAATAGACGGTTCTTTGGTCATGCCAGGGGCTGTGCAAGCTGCCATCCTGCTGTCACAGAAGACAGACACAGCTGGGTAGTCTGCACACATACAGAAAGCAGTGTTTGAAGTGCTGTCTGGCAGAGGAGCATACTGTCTCCCTTTTCTACAGTGTAAAGGATTAGATGAAGTATATTGTGGGATACATAATAAAAAAAATCATACAACTGAACAGTTTAGAGCTTCCAGGCCTAAAAAATGGAATATGAACAAAGGTTTCCTTGAAGTTTGAGAAGGTTAGAGGGAGAATTACCTACATCTAGCTCAGACTGCACAAAGATGATGTCACCTGTACTTCTCTTGTCATCATGGGAATTTCTCAGCAATATTAACCAAAACCTTAAGCTTTAAAGATGTATAACATATACTTCCACTTTCTCCTTCCTCACCTGTTTCCTGAATTTTCATCATCCTGGATTCTTCATATCTTCCTGGGAATATAAGCTTTCATACTACCCCAAGAAATACATTTGGTAGGAATGGAGTAGGAATAACATGTTGGCAATAGATGCACACAGCCTTATGCAAATGTGGCAAGCCAAAAAAAATGCACATCAACAATACTGCATTTCCCTCTAAAAGTTACTATTTATCCCAATAAGTAATGTTAGAAGCACTCAACATGTAAATGTACAAACCCAGCAAGAAAGGACAGTGAATGTGTGGTCAACATTTATGTCACAGCTATATTTTCTTATGAGACACAAAATACTTTCATTAAAGTTTCTGGGGAACCTACTGTGGACTTTGTGCCTGAAATTTTTCAGGTTTAGCTGAAGACTTTCACAAGGCCCCAGTTTAGTCACTGTCCCAAGATACAGGGTAGCTGAATGCTGATCACAATTTTTGTTAGCAGCCTGAATTTTTTTGCTGGCTTGTAGCTGGTAATTTATTTGACAAAGAACCACTTTTAAGTTACCACAACTATGAGTTCAGCTGAGCCCAGAGGTCAGATTTTTTTTTCTGCATTTACTCAAGGTATCTCAGTACTGTAACTTTATCAACTAAGGTGCATGTTTTCTAACAGCTACCTTGGTGCAAGACTGGCCATCACCCTGAGCAGGAGTACAAGGACAAAACTGAACCCTACAACTGCTAAATATCAGAAAACTGAAGAAGCAAGGCCGCTGTGAGCTGGACCAGATGTTAAAGTTCGTGAATAAGAAGTTGGTTCTAGACCAAGAGCACTCTCTTCCTTGTGTACTCAGATTGTTATTTATATCCCTGGGATAAAATGACTTCCCATGTGGTAACTGACACTTCCAGATCAATAGCACAGACTGAGTCACTGCCATCTGAAAGCGGTAGGGTCTGTGCTGTTGGAGAGAACAGGCTACGTCCTTGTTAACACCTCAGGAAGTGCAATCCCATCTGGTACTGTTTAGCTAAATCTTTATGGGAAAGAAGATGCCTTCTGGAGTTTGTCCTTTTGAAACAAGAGTGAGGAAACACTGAAAATAATTTGTCTAGCATTTTCAGTTTTATCTTCTTGTTGATTAAGGAGAATTTTTTCTTCTGTGAGGCTGTTGAAGGA
This sequence comes from Apus apus, assembly GCF_020740795.1. NCBI lineage: Eukaryota > Metazoa > Chordata > Aves > Apodiformes > Apodidae > Apus > Apus apus. The sequence goes on along the minus strand of NC_067312.1, from coordinate 36,367,584 downwards.
CTGAGGTATCTCCAGTGCTTCAGCCTGAAAAAGGTATGAGTGGGGACAGGGTGACAGAAACCACACCATTGTGGGTGATGTGAAATGCAGTATCTACATCTATCAAAAGAATCCATGAAACAGGAGGCATAAAACTGAAACCTCACTTTGCATCTTTTTCACCTGTCTTGTGAATAAAGCTGTGGAGGTCACAGCCACAAGATGTTCCTAATGGCCTTCAGGGGAGACTGCACAAGCACATTGAAAGCAAACTCCTCAAATGGGAAGGAAAAAGAAGGCATGTCTAGCTAAGCCCTTGAGCATGAAAACATTGCAGTCTGGGAGAGAATACTGGGAAAACTGCCTTGAGCTGATGCTTCCTTGGGCAGTCCCCTTCAGCTGCTGGACTCGATGAATCTCTGATGTTTCGTGTTGCAGTGAAACATGGTGGTTGTTTTGTTCCTGTGTCATGGGGGTATCCACTTTGGGCCATCTTTGGAGACTTCTCTGGCAATTTTGTTTTGCCTCTTAAGCAAATATGTGTGTTTATTAATCCTACTATATCCTATGAGCCACTTATATTTATTGCCATCAGTGAAGTGCAGGAGCATTTTGTAAGGTTTCTGAAGCTTGAATGAGTGACACAAAACTGAGATAAAATAGAATGATGATTCATCAGGCAAACCTAAGGTGCTGAATAAGATATAGGAGATGGAGTCTCTGTAGCATTCATAATAGTTTAAAAGCTTAGATGAGTGTGTGCCACCTGCAATCACATCTTTGCAGTATTACTTATTAACAATGTTCATTAAAAAGTAATTGTCAAAATTTAAAGCGTCATGTTACCTACTAGTGGAAGAGAATGAGGCCTTCTGAGTTCAGCTGATAAGCACTGCAAACTGCGCTTTCTGACAGTACTGAACTGGCAAACTTAGAAGAGGTACAGTCTGTGTAATTCAACTTTCCACCTGCAAATACTTTACCCACTTGTATTTCTACATGGAGTTTGTGAATCAGTTGAGGAGGAAATATGCTAAAAATTCACTGCATTTTCCTGCATATCTTTAACCTTATGATTTTGGAAGGTCTTTGTGTATTTTGGATTGCTACCTTGAACCTGTGTACAGCGATCACATTGCCAGATGTCATCCCGCTGTACTGCACCTGTTCTATTTCCTGCATAGTGCAAGGCTGTCTTTCTTAGTAAAAAATGTTGTAAATCTGTGTGCTGTTAGATATAAAGGCTTCAAGAGAGTTGAGCTGGTCTGACCTTGTTCTTTAGATAGCACTGGCATGAGTTCATTCTGCACTGAATATACAGGTCCTACAGGAGTCAGAATCTCAGAGTAATCTGTCGTGGGCTCCAATGCCTTACCATTTTCCTTTCAGTAACTGACTCATCTACTGGTTAAGTGTCTTTCTACAACTCAGTGTGGCTGTGTTGGAGAGCAGAGCTTCATTTTCTCTTGTCCTGGTGCTCAGAAGCAAGTGGCCCAGGCCTTGTTGAGAAAGTAGGATGCTTTTTCACAGACAGGGCTCACATCAGGTTAAACTCAGTCTTTTTCATCTATTTCATTGCATCAATTGCCTATAGCATCCTACATCTTCCACCTTGTTTGGTCTGCTAGGGGTATTTTGCTCTGTCATTTCCAGTGAGCCAGCCCATAGTAAGTTAGAGTAAAAAAATGGTGCCCAGGAGGCAAAAAATTATATAAGTCATGTATTGGTTTCGCAGGTGAGGTATTGACTGTATTATCACTGGAGAACTGATAAGCTAGAAGCAGCCTCTTGTCACAGTGCTTGTGCAATCTTCAGCCTGCACAGGTATGCTACTGAAACAAAGCAAATCATATAGCAGCTTCTGTTCCCTTCATAAAAATGAGCATGGTTTTAGCCTAATTCACTTTCATGCACACTGAGTAAAAAGAAGATGTATGGGCAGGACCACCATCAATTGATTAATTAGTTAACTTTTTAATCAAGACATGAGTAAACAGATGATGATATGTGTTGAAGGCTGATCACTTTTGTCAGAAATGGTCCACACAAAGAACTCATTGGCACAAAGGAGATGAGTTCTAGGCTGCTGTACTAATTGCCTCCCAGGACTCGCTGATACACTTAGGAGTTCCAGCTTCATCCATTACCTCAGCTATGTGAATGCAAGATGCTTCTTGAGTGAGAAAGTAAGCAGCTAAATATACAGCCCTGGCAAGAAATAATTGCTTCTCCAGTTCTCTCCTGCATATTCCCAGAGGCTATTCCAAGAAAGTAGATCAACCCCATTTTTAGCTCAGTCTTAAATTATTGAACATATCGTATACCAGGCCACCAAACTACAGAAAAAGTGGTTAAGAAACAGACTTGTGTATATAAAAGAACATGCTTTTATGAAAAGGAGAAAGTACTTTCTCTTTTCCATATGTGTGTAAGACAGGTATGTTATTACTTTAAAAATAAAAGCATTTTCATCTTATGAAGATACATTTCTGAGTAAGGGAAAAGTAATTAGAGGGATGGCAAATGCCATGAAAGTCAATTTCCTTTTTATAAGTTCTCTCTTTTTATCCTAAGAAGCTGTTCTAGAATGTAACATTAACACATGCAGTACATGAAAATGCTTACAACTCCAACTCTAATGCCTCTCACACTAGATTTATGCCTGCACTGCACCTCTAAGGTGTGATTGCTCTTCACAGAAATATCTGTCTGACTTGGAAAGCAGTAAACATATGGCAGAGCAAGATGAATTCAGTGGAGAATCTGGACTGGAGGACTGTGACAGATGGCTATAGGCTGTGTCGTGAAGACAGGCAGGGGAGAAGAGGTGGAGAAGTCACACTCTGTGTTAAGGAACATCTTGGATGTATAGAAACCAACTCTGGTAATTGTGCTAGCCCTATTGAATGCCTCTGGGTCAAAATGAGAGGGGTCGTCTCCAGGGGTGACCCTACCGTAGGCCTCTGTTACCAACCCCCAAACCAAGATGACGTGACCAATGAAGAAATACTTGGGTCACTCAGGCAGGCTTCAGGTCAACAAAACCTGGTCCTTGTGGGAGACTTTATCTACCCAGACATTTGCTGGAAGAACAACATTGCAGCTCACCTGACATCCATCGGGTTCCTGAAACATGTAGAAGACTGCTTCCTCACAAAAATGCTGGATGTGCCACCCAGGAATGAGGCACAGCTGGACTTACTACTCACTAACCAAGAAAACCAGTTCTGTAATATCTCAGTTAACGACAGACCTGGGCTAGCATGTTTTACTGAGGGTTTTCTGCTAATAAACAGCATGTAATTCTTGCAGTTCAGTGTGTGAACAATAATTTCTGTAGCTGGTCTTCTTTGCTTAGAGATAAACCTGCTCACACTGGCATCTTTGGGAATGGCATCTTATCTTAGAATCATAGAATCATTAAGGTTAGAACGGACCTTAAAGATCATCAAATTCCAACTCCCCTGCCATGAGCAGGGAACCCTACTACTAGACCAGATTGCACAGAACCTGGTCTGACTTGGTCTTAAAAACCTCCAGGGATGGGACATCAACAACCTCCATGGACAATTCATTCCAGTTCCTCACCACCCTTATAGTGAAGAATTCCTTCTTAATATTTAACCTACATCTTCCCTCTCTCAGTTTAAAACCATTACCCTTGTCCTATCACTGTCTTCTCTGATGAAAAGCCCCTCCCCAGCTTTCCTGTAGGCCCCTTTCAAGTACTGGAAGGTGCTATAAGGTCTCCCTGCAGCCTTCTCTTCTCTAGGCTGAACAGCCCCAACTCTCTCAGCCTGTCTTCATAGCAGAGGAGCTCCAGGCCTTTGATCATCTTGGTGGCCCTTCTCTGGACCCTCTCCAACAAGTCCACATCTTTCTTCTGCTAAGGGCACCAGAACTGTACACAGTACTCCATGTGGGATCTGACCAGAGCAGAGTAGAGGGGCAGAATCACCTCCCTGGCCCTGCTGGCCACACTTCTTTTGATGCAGCCCAGGATGTGGTTGGCTCCCTGGGCTGTGAGTGTACACTTCCACCACTTCTCCAAATATTAAGCAGAAGTCCCAGGAGAAGACTCCCAGTTCGTTGTCCATCCGTTCATAGCTTCTTAAAGCAGCTGGAAAAAAATATCTGTCTCTGCTGCTACCCATGAGCCTAGTATCAGCAGCTATTAGCAACTGCTCCATCAAGTGTGCACTGTGAAGTAGTCATTGAAATGCGCACTGCACTGGAGGTGCTTTTGTGTGCTTACAAGACATCCTGTGTCTGCAAGCCACTAGACAGATTTTGTTTCATTTATGAGTGCAGGAAGCTCTGTGGGCAACAGTACAGAAATGGTTCTCCTAAAGAGTATTTAACGCTCACAGTTCACCCTGGGTGAACTGTGTTGCAGAAAGACAAATACTGTCCCCTTCATCAGGATGAGGAGCCTTACATAACTTGTCCTTGGTCATTGCACAGATGCCTTCAAAAAAGCCCTAAATAATTCATTCATCCACTCATGTGAATAGCTTAGTACTGACATAACATGGCATTTTTGCAAGGGGTGTGGAAGTTACTGTGGGTTAATTGTCCTGGTGGTCAGGCTGGATTTTGAGCTGTCAGCAACCTTCACACTGTTTCAGACCAGCACAGCCAGCAATGAAGTAGCTGTGCTTTCTAAGATACCACTCCACTGCTTCATTGCTTTTTTTACTGCCATTGGCAGCCTAGTTCTTGGTGTTTCAATCTTTACTGGTTCCCTTCTCATAGAGGTACTACCCCCTGTGCCCCACCAGGTCCTTCCATTTTCCCCAGAGCTCCCAGAATTTTTCAAGGAATGACTTTCTTTCATTTACATATGTGTGTATGCACACTTTTTGTGATACTCATGTGGCAAAACAATGCCCAAAAATGTTCAAGGTACTAATTACAAGTTTCTTACACAAAACCCCGGTAGCTGCCACTGCTGTTCTCTCAACCTGACTCTTCATTCAAGCTGGTGAGAAATCAGATTACAGTGTTATTTACGTGCTATTTAAAAATAAGACATTCACTAGATTCATCTCTACTGCCTCATCTCGTTGAAGATGGACTCCAGCCACTGATCAGAACCTGATGGAGCAGAAGCACATACGGATTGTAATGCAGTCTATTAATGTATCATAACTAGGAAGATGCAGCAACAATAATAGCAGTAGCAATATCTAGTATGGACTAGAGTCCTATATAAAAAAAAAAAGAAAAAAATATTGAAAAAATTACCCCTGGTTCAGGCTACTATTTCTGTCTTGAATTCCTTGTTTCTTTTTGATATTTGTCGTATTAACTTAAGAATCATTATCACAATAGTATCAAACTGCAATAATAACCCCTCTTCACAGAGAGCAGTAAGAATCCAACCACTAGTAGGAGCTTTCCCAGCTGTTTTTTTGTATTTCTGAAACACTCTGGAAGGAAGACAAGCATCTCTGTGTGATGCTCCTTTTCCTCCTCATCTTTACTCTGCTGTCACTGACCCAGAGGATCCTGACCTGCAAAGCCTGCCTGTCCATTGCACTGGTGGTAGCCATACAGTCAGCAGAGCTGTTCCGAACAATAATAGAGTTAATGACTACAGACCAAAGAGCTTGTGCTGCATACCTCAGGAGAGGGGGATTCCATGTTCCTCCAGGGTAGGCACAAGGCTGAGTACCCAAGGCACTGATGGTGAAATACCATTCTAAAGAGGGCATCAAGAATAACAAGAAGCTCATTGTAATCTCTGAGGTGAAAGGCTCAGAGAAGAACCAGAAGATCTGGATCATAATCATAAGCTGTAGATAATACCCCACCACTCCAGAGCAGACATGCTGAGGTTGGGAAAGCTGCTAGCAGTTAAGCAGGAGATCACTGACATAAAATTTCAAGGCAGTGTGTGGCTACAATTGGTTAAGAGGTCAGACAAGTATGTAAGCAGACAAGTAGATGAGATGAAAAAATACTTTCTATCTTGGGCAGGTGTCTTCAGAGACAGGAGGATGAGAAAAATCTTTTAACATACTACACTGATGGGACTAAAGGGAAACCATATTCTGGTATCAAAGATATCAAAGTTAATTTTTTTTCCTGTCATTTTATTCACCTTTCTCCATCTGTCTCTGTATTGTTTTTTTGGTGGTAATAAGTCTCTCAAATCACTGTAAACAGTGGCTAATAAATTTGCATGTCCACATCCAGAGACAGTCTCAGTAAAAGTAGTGAAAGGGACTCGTTAGTGAAACCAGCAGTGCTGAAGAACTTATGCACAGAGCAAGCGTGACATTTCCTTATGCCTAAGCTCCTAGGAAAGGATTTCACTGGAAAGATAAACACATGGAAAAGTCTTTTAGAGTAACAGAGAACATATAGAAAGTGGAGAAGGACAAATGAGAGGGAAAGGACAAGGGAAAGAGAGAGGGAGAGGGCAAGGGCAAGGGAAAAGGAAAGGGACTTGTTGGCCAAGGAAATCATATCTGTTCAGGTAGGAATAAAATCAGATTGGCAAAATTCAAAGTAAATTTGAAATTTCGAAGGAAATTAAAGTTTGTAGTCATCATGCAGGAAGAAAATTACAACAAAAAAAGAGATGGGACAGCTCTCCACAATGCTGAAGTAAAGATTAAAGTGAATCTACATATGTTCCAAAATAAAAATTAGTATTTTTACTTCATTTTTTATTGAAGATGATGATGTTGAATCTGGAAACAGAACACTAATAAGGATGTGGAAAGGGAATTTATAGTCCAAGCAGCAAGTTTTGGGCTAAATACAGAGTATTTACAAAATAACTTATTGAGGTTGGTACCATGCAACAAGAAAATAGTATCAATAGTACCTGTATTTTACAAAAGGAAAATGCAGACAGAGCCACTAGGCTGTGGTTATATGATGATTAAGATAACAGTTGCACAATACCCATCAGAGGAAAGCTGAGTTGGACCAGAGGGAATGCAGGAATCCTTTTTGTTGATTAGCCAGCATATATGATTATTTTTTGTATGCCAATTTCATACTGTCTGTAGGAAGACAAAAAATAAAAAGTCTAGAATAAAACTTCAGTACAATTTAGCAGTGCAATGATTGCTATACTCCTCTCTCACTTTGTATTACAAGAAGTTATACTTTGTTCCTGCATTGCTACCCACAATGCATCACCAGGTGCCCTGGTTGGTGGTAATTTATGTACACCTGATTACTTAGCAAGACTGATCTATGTGAGGTCAAGGCTAATCTGTTCTAAAATCCAGACCTTCTGCTTTTGTTTAATATAGCCCACTGGGATTAAAATGGGATTAGGGCTCATCTGATCAGGAGAATAACCTCTGCAGATGAACTCTTCTCCAGTTCTTTTTCAAAAATCAGTAGAAGGAAACAGTGTCTTGCAGTGGCCATGAGTCCTATACATCAATATACAGAAGGCATTTATTGATTTTTTTTGTGTGTGTCCCTGTGACAGTTTTGAAACCAGATTTTGAGAATATTATTTCCTGGAGCCAGATCTAAATTTTGACTCTACGTATGGAATACATGAACACAGACTTCAGAATGGGTGGGGGGTTTCTAATCCATGTTCATGTATTTTCAATTTAATACAGAAATAAAACTAAAGTGAATTTAAATAACTGGAAACTGTCAAGATGCACATGTCACCTGTTTTATTTCCAATGCTTCTTTTAAAGCTTTTTCTTCTTTAAACACATGCAGGTGCTAATCATGCAAAACTAAGATATTTCCAGTTCATCTTGGTCTAACATCTACGTTACAGGTATCACAGAAACAAGAATGTCTTCATGATCCAAATTATATGCCCCAAACTTGAATTGTGATGAAGCCAAGCATAAAGATTGTCATAAAGACAGATTAAACTATTTAATAATACTTTTCTGTGGGTTTTTCCTAGTATTTTCAGTAAAGCCACTCTTCTGTAGTATTTTCAATCCCTAAATCATATTTTTATGTTTAAGAATAAGATAATGATGTGAGCCTAGAGAAAGATTATTTGGTCAATGTGTTCTCTTTAGCCAGATTCTATGAAATGCGAAAACAATCTAATTGTCAATTATGAGGATGATATAAAATATCACTGGTGGCACACACTGAAAAGCTCTACAGAGAGAGACTTCTGAAAGTGCTAATTTTGCACAGAGAAGCTGCTTGGCTGCTATCCTGGATTTCATCCTCCTCTAGGTAAGGTCATGCTGTGGCTAATGTAATTAGCAAGGTCAACCTCACCGGTATAAACCTGGAATGATTCTACTGAAGCACAGAACCAGAATGACTGAGAAGAAAACCTGGTAATTTGTCCTGGGCTGCAGTACTGCCCATGCTAGCAATGATACTAGGTTGTGCTGCAAGCAGACTTCAGGACTTCTCAGTTTTGGGATGAACCTTGGCCATTTCATTCCATTGATGCAGGGGATTGTGTTTTGGTTGATGTTACTTCCTAACAGCGATCTGATAATCATTCAACAACCAAGGGTAGATCCTTACCTTCTCTAGCAGTTAAGGTTTGTCTTCGGTCCTGCTTAGGTATAAGAGTGAAGAAAAACCCTCCTAAAAGACAAAAGTGTGTGCTACAGGAGTTGATTGAGTTCTTAAAAAATGTTCAGTGGAAGCAACAGAAGGTACTTTTAGTGACATGTGTAATTACATTTTCATAACCATATGGGATAAGCTCCCATATGCTTTTTACTTGAAGAGACAAAACATCAGTTGAAAATATCAAGTATCTCAATAAATGTGATATATCCCTAAATGTGTGATGATATCAGTATCAGTCCATAAAATTAAAGATTCTTAATTTTATCAGCAAGTTTGACGTTCGTATGCTTAGAGTATACAATTGTGTGAACACACGAAGATGAAAAAGCAACGTTATTGCAGTCATCAGCACATTATAATAACTTCTCATAACTCTATGAGAAGTTACTCTGCATTCTCACATTATCAGAAAGTCTGGGGTTTTTTAGGTTGGTTGGCTGGGGTTTTGTGCCTATAGTACATGCAGTGTTTTCCTTTAAGATTGCCTGTGTCACCCGTAACTATTCTGAAATTTTGGCATGGCAAATTATGTAGACATTTATTTTTCACTGGTTTTGAAAGGTCATAAGAACCTGCAAAGTTACTTTTTTCACCATGTCATTATAAAACATATTATCTACTACACAGAAATATTCACCTGCTCCATTAGACTGAATCATACAACTACTCTGGTTAGTGTGATAATGGAAAGTATAGTTACTGAAAAACAAACATGTTCACATCTTGGTGCCCAGCTATGCTTATTTTATAAAACATTATTTGCAGGCTACAGAGCTAACATATTCCAATTTCTGCCTGAATGTAATTTAATGCAATAATCCACTATTTTGAGTTCTAAGTTGCTTAGCAGAATGATTGGCTCTTGATTTATCTTAATGGCTGAAAATGGAGCTGTAATTGTTAAGGTAATTGTATTGTTCAACTTTCATAATGTCCAATCCATGCCACAGGTCCAATGGAATTTTTTGACAAATTTTCTGTTTTTTCCCTTTAAGTACATATGACTTTTTGAAGGGTTGGAAAACCCAGACTCACCTTCTTGTTATCTGTGATTCTTATGTAAGCCTAAATTTGCTTTCTTAGTCAGGAATCCAGAAAAGCATATGAGCATTGGACCTGCTTTTTAAAAGTTCAAAGCAGTAAAGACTTTAATAATCAGGAGCTGAAGATGCATTCTATGTTGAACCTTGTCTCTGAAATAATTTCCTAAATGTCATTTTCCTTTCTCTTTTCCTTCCTGTATGCTAAGTAAAACAATGCAGTTTTGTTGCTTAGAAGGAAAAAACAAACTTCTTGCTTTTCTAAGTTAGCAAATACTTTCTCCTTTTCATACTCAAATAAATAAACTTCTATTTGTAAAAGCAAGAGTTGGCACACAGCTGATATTACACAACTACTACTGAAGTGTTTCAGGTCTCATCCAACAATTCAGTTTCCAACAAAAATGTTAAAATTTGCCCTGTGTGTCAGAGATACAGGCCAAGCCAACATAAAAAATGCTGACAGTGAATATCAGGAAAAACTTGATCTCTTTACAGAACCTATGTTTTTTGACTGGGTATTGCATGATTATTCTAATATCTCAGAGAGTGCTTTACTAGAAAACAGATCATAGGCCACTACATGATTGTTTATCAAAGTTTTTCTTGCCAGATCCTATACAAGTGATGATGTCTGACAGTAGGATGCTGTATAATAGTCATAATTTCAGGTAAGTGTCAGAGAAGGTAAACTTTGTAACTGACAGACCCTGCTGAAACTAATTCAACAGGTTAGTGGAAAGTGACACAAAAATAATAAATTGACCACCTTAAGTGACGTTTCATGTTAGGCTTTGAAGATAGTTAAGAGTGTTAAATGGCAGATACCATCACGGAATCATGGTTTGTTACTACATAAGTTTTTTGTGACAGCAATTTGAAAATGGGAATATGTTAAATGGAATCTGCTTATTTGCAGTATTATGAAAATATGGGCAAAGATGCAGCCAAGAAAAAAAACTAATTTGGAGTTACATGAGCTCTCACGTTTATATTTTTATGATGGAAATTAGTGGTTGGAAACCGTAGAAGTGTCATACAGACTGACCAAAATAATCATAGACTCATAGAATGCTAGGGGTTGCAAGGCACCTCTAGAGATCTTTTGGTCCAACCCTCCCTGCCAGAGCAGGACCACCCAGGGCAGACCACACAGGAATGCATCCTAGTGGGATGCAGCCCCCCTCCTGACTTCACAGCAGCAGGATAGGTGGTGAAAGACAGGTCCCTCTGCATATGGTGGCCTCCAACATGCCACACTCCCAAGGGTCAGGCAGCTCCTTCAAACCTTCAATGAGCAACTGCACTCCTCTCTGTCTTGTACCTGTGGCCTGCACCAAGCCCTGGCTGTTTGACCTCCCCTTGATCCTCACAGCTGCCCCAGACACTGTTGATAAGGCTGTCCCAAACCTCATTAAGTACATGTAAGACGTGCTGTGCAAAACTGCCTAGCAGCGCAGCTGCAGTTTCATTAGGGAATTTCCTCCTTCCATTTCTATTTCATTCTTCATATGTGCCACAGAGCATGTGGTACTGCTGTGAACAGGGAAGCACCCTAGTAATTATCCCTCTCCAAGAACATCTGAGGTTTTTACTCCCTTCTGAGACTCATGGCACATGTGCCTTGCTTATTTTTGGGAAATGCAAATTTGCTGGAGGGCACAGAGAGACTGGCACTGAAGTATGTTCATTCATTAAGAGAAAGCATTAATTTCTGTTTCAAATAAAGTTTCAGAAAATGAACTGTAAAGAGGAGTGTAGCATGCCTACAAGAAGTGTTCCCTGTGTGCATATTTAAGCTAGGATTTTAAACTGTATTAATCAGCAGTTTAACAAAATTACTGACAGAATGTTTCTAATGTGAAAACAACTCCAATCAATAATTACACTTCCAATTTCTATTGCCAGTAAAGTCCCTTGTTCTGAAAATAACATCACAAACAGCTAACCTTTCCCTACCACTCCCTCTGGATAAAACATCAAGCTTGGATAAAACTGAATTGCATCTAGGTTGACAGGATTTCAGACACCACAGAAAACACTGGCAATTCAAGTAAATTCCATGACTGATTCATTCACTTTGAACTCTTGAACTAACTAGGCCACAGATTAAATAGAACAAAATCTATCTCCTGAGCCCTCTAGGAGGTGTTACAAATCACTCACAGAGGGAACAATTTTGCAAAAAAACCTACACAAGCCACTTCAAAGGAGCAGCCTCCATCCCGAAGGCAGCTTAAACTCAGATTTTTTTATTTGCTGTATAAACTACTACCTTGACCCAAGTGACTTTCAATCCCACATGTATACAGCATAAGCTTACTTCCCACACTTACCATTCTTCCCCAAAATATCATTTTAGTAAGGTACAGCCTTTGATAAACAATGTTTCCAGCAGTCCCAAACCTTTGCATTGGCGCATCTGTACATGGGTGCAACACAGTAAGCAGCCTGTATGCAAAGACGAAGTTTTGGAGATGTAAAACTCCATGCAAAGCCTGAAGAATCAATCGTCATCCTAACAAATGCCACACACATCTCTTATTCACCTGTTGGGCAGCTACAAGTAATGACAGACCAAGCGCTTTATGCCTAAATGCCTGTGATGAACTGCTTGATCCTGCAAGTTCTTGCTGTATATGAGTGAATGAGGTTGTGCCCTTAAAGAACAAAAGGAAGGACTTGGTCTGAAAATGTAGATTTGCAGTTTTTGACAGGAGGGATTGCCTGTCTTTCACTTCAGCTTAGACACCCAAAATCTCAGCATGCAGCCATAAGTTTCCTCAAATCGGGTAAAACTGCCACTTAACATGGTATTCTGTTTATTCACTGTTCTTCCAGGAAGGTCTGACAACAAACTAATTCCTGAAAAAAGTCATACTGCCATAGGCTGGCCTGCTTGATGTCTGCCCAGTGGACGCAAAACAACAAGCAACACTGTATTTAAACAGTTGTGTATCACCACGCTGATTTCCAGGCCTGCTCTTCTTAAAGAAATCAAAAAATTGTGTGCATAGTAAAAGACAAGAAAACTTCAAGAATGAAGTACAGCTTTAATTTCAAAATATCCTGCTGTAGAGCTGAACAAGTTCTTTCAGATTTTAGGTTGTTCGTTTCTTGCACTATGCCAGTAAGATAACCAGAACCATTTTCAGGCTAGCAAATTGTTGGCATTCACTTGCTCTGTATGTTCAGGGATAGCAGAAAAGTTGTAGCCACCCTCATTACCTGGGCCCTTCTGGAGGGCCACCACAGAAGTGGAGAGTACCACCACTTCCTTTCGTGCCTCTCTGTTGGCTCACAGGCACACTTGGCAGAGGCAGATTTCTTTCTCCTCATGCAAGCAGAGAGGTGCACTTAGCCCTGACCATTTGTGGCTCAAACTCTATATACAGCCCATATTAAGAAAAGCTTCTCTTTGTAACCTGAACAAGAGCTTGTGTGCCATAAGTCATCTGTTGGTTTTGTGAAAAGTATCACCTTTATCTTATTTTGTTGAAAGCTTGTACAGCTTGTATACAGCTTATAGGACCAGCTGTATTATCTTCACTCTCAAAAAATCTGTAAAGGTGTTCTTCTATTTTCCACTGTGATGTAGTCCCAGCTTGAACCCTCATAGGTTCCAGGGTTAGCATTGATTAGTCCCACATTCATCTCCTCAGAGTTTTTACAAGTTTAGCCAAAATGAAGGTTGTTACTTTCCAATATAAAGCTTGAAACTGTTCACTCACCTGAAGAAACATCACATAGCCAGTGTCATACCTGTTGCTGACTGATGTCATGCCTGTTTCTTAGAATTGTACTTCCACTTGCAGAAATGGTCATGGTTGTATCTGATAAAGACTTCATAAGCCACATTAATGTTCTTAGTTTTCTTTCTCTTGCTAGTGTTGAAAAACATAACTTTTGAGTACCAAGTTTGAAAGGGAACCAACCCATATTTTATACCATACTTACGGTGCTTGGTTTAGTTTTAAATGTGTGTGAGTGTGTGTTAAATCTTCTCTGATCCAGGGCATGGTGCATAACATTTACTACTAGACACAAGGAAATCATAAAAGGGCTGCTGATGTCCAGGAATTACAGTAAACAGGAAAGATCTTGACTCATTATTTACACTAAAATAAAGCTAAATGGAATATAATTTATCACAAACAATTTCAAATTATTATTTCTATTCACATGTAATTCCATGTGTCTTTAAACACAGGTAAAGAGAGAAAGAAAGTTGTAAAAGGTCAGTAACAGTCAATAAGGCAGTTCAAATCTGTCTGAAAGCAATGGAAAACCAGTTTTGAACAGCAGCTTCGCAGCTCTTTTGGCATCAAATACCCATCACTGGAGACTGCATTCAAGGTGACACTGGCCATTTGGTATTTGGAGAGAGACTTCCAAAATCTGCAGGAACTGATACTGGTGGTCCAGCTGGAGAAAGCTGCAAAAGTCAATGTCTTTTAGATCTGACAAAGAGCAGAGGTTCTCAGCTTTAAGGATCACATATCTGAAGGAAAAAAACCCAACAAAACCACAACAAAAAAAAAACCCCACACCCAGATCAAGTAATTGCATCTGTCTTCTTAAATTGGTCTTAATGTAATAAACATGTTACAGTGACCTTTAGAACAGCTACTGGCTGATGCATTTGTGTTTTTTTAATATTTAAGCCGCTTTTCAAATTACGCCTCATTTTTTTATTCCTATCTTAGCATGCACAGTAAACGACATCATAATCAAGATGGATTTTTTAAAAACCAACAACCTGGTATGGTTAATTCCTGGTCCCATTATTCTACTTTCTCTTAACCTCCACTGCAGAAATAATTCTTCATTCCTTCTTGCGAACTGCTGTGTTGGTCTGTTTTGTTCGTCTGATTTCTTTAAAAAGCTAGTGCAGCACACCAAAAAGACAGTTGCATTTAATGTGTGGTCAGAATTATCCTACAGAATACAAATTTGTTAAGCTTGGGAAATCTGGCTAGATTTTGGGATTCATTTCTGTAAAAAGTTCTTAATGAATGCAGGAAGATTACACATATTTGAATTATTTAGTTTGTGATAAGGAGTCTTCCATGTAAAAAACCTGGGTATCTTGTTTTCTGAAAGCTTCTTAAAACATCAATTTATTTTGGTTCCAGCTTTCCTTTTATGTTCTGATTCCAGAGTCTCTTATTAGTTTGAAAGGTCTGGGTTTTTTCACCTGATGGGACTAATTTTGTGGTGTTGCTTTAAACCACTCTTTTGATCTTACTCTAAAATTCAATACAGTATGACTCAGTGCTCTGACAGCTGCTAAATGCAAAGCCCAATATCTCAGCTGTTCTTTGAAAGATTTTTGTTTCTATTGCAACCACTGAAAATTTTGAAACTCCGCTGGAAGATGAAGCCTCTGGTTTATTGACCTGCGCATGACTTAGTGCATGTCATAAGCACTTTCAACAATGCTAATTGATACCACACACACAAGAACCTAGCAATGTAAAAGGGAAATTACTCCAAAGCTAGCTTCATTGGAAATGTCAAAGGGTTAACATTGGCTCCAGCCCTAAAATGTTTCTGTCATTTTTTTCCTCTTTAATTCTTCTTTCACTGCCCACAAGCTCTGTGCATAGTAGCAGACTGTAATGCTTACTTCATAAATTCTCTTTGTTTCACATCTCACTATTCGGGAAAAATTTTTACCTCATATATACATTCCATGAGTGTGGAAGAGATTATTTGAAAACTAGATTACTGCAGATATAAAGACAAATAGGTTGTAATTCATCAAGTGCAAGGAATACGAGAAGGCTGAATGTAAGGACAGATAAAGAGAAGAAAAAGTTAATTACTGTGTGACAGTATAGCAAGATAGTTTAATTAGTGAGAGAAGTATGGTCAGTGGGAAAAATTTCCTTCCAGCTCTGCCTGGGTAATGGCTTGTCAGAAACAAATTGTGTAAGAAATCTGAGTTGCAACTAATATCAAGTTTGACCTCTATCCCCAAGGCACTCATTAGTGTTGCAGGTCACAGGGAGCAGAGGGTTTCAAGCTGAGGCTCCAAGCAACATGATACCTGAAACTGCTGAGAAACTGGAAAGGATATTGGAGCTCATCCACCTTACCAACAATTGTTCCTGAGGCTGCTGACTTGCCATCTTGCATGTGTTCTTATAAATGAGGCTGGTAGGCCTCAGATTATAGCAAAATAAGCACTCCCATTGACTTCAGAGCAGCTCACTGGGGTTACATTACAGCACTCAGCTACAAGGAGCTTCAGAGGAGCAAATTATCACGTCTGAAAAAGAAAGTCGTCTGAAAGAGAAAGTCATGCTGCTTCATCCTGCTATTTTTAGGAAAGTGCAATTACCCTGTAAGTAAAAATAATCATCTGCATATAATATACCCAGATTTTAAAGTGGATTTCAATTACAATAACCCATACAGTATTTTTTCCTGTCACATCCCTGGATGTTAGGCTGTGGTGGCTCTACTCTGATAGGGACCTCTTAAGCCTAGATAAAGAGAAGGAAGATTTGTACTCTTATTGAAGAAGATTGTCATGCTGTGATGACATTCCCAGTTGCCATACGTCTAATTATTATTTGAAACATGACATTAAAAAAACCTTATCTAGTGTTCTGCAAATATGGCCAAAAAAGCCTTTGTCTTATAGAATCGTAGAGTTATTTTAGATGGAAAAGGCCCTTAAGATCATCAAGTCCAACGATTAACACAGCACTGCCAAGTCCACCACGAAGCCATGTCCCTAAGCACCTCATCTACACGTCTTTTAAACACCTTCAAGGATGGTGACTTAACCACTTCCCTCGGTAGCCTGTTCCAGTGCCTGACAACCCTGTCACTGAAGAAATTTTTCCTAACAGGCTAGGGGAAGTTCATCATTAAAGGTATACCCAATTCATATTTTCTTATCACTGTGTTCACTGGCAGCAACTGGAATCAAAAAAGCAGTTAGCTTTACCCTCCTTAATAAAGGTGCTTACAGTTTTTCTTGTAACTATGGAGAACAGAGGTAAAGACCACACATTTCTCATCTTGTATATTAAAAACCAAAACCCCCTTAAAAGCTCCCAAAGCTTTTCAAATCAAATTTGTTACAAAATGTAAGCCTGCGTTACAACTGGTCATGACATATAGTAATGGTATCAAGACTGTTTCCAAAGGCACGTGTTAGCAAGTAGAATTTAACCCAGTGCAATAGAAACGGAAATATCAGGTGCTCTTGGAGTCTTAATAGTAAGCCAATTCTCACAGCTGAAGGTAAAGCACATCTTCTGTATCTTTTACATCTGAAGCCTTAAGTCAGGTTAGCTGCTGGTGTGACAGCAAATTGCAGTAGTTACACAGTGATACTGGTCTATATGCCATTTTAATTTACAGTTTTGAGTCTAGGGAGGACTCTGTACCATTTGTATAGCTTCAGCTCTTATTTCCCAATACACAGAGTAGAGATAAGAAACATTCCTAACTACAGGCACTTGCAAGATTTACTTACCATTGAGAATTTAAAGTAGTTTCTTAATATTAAGTTTTAAGAACCTTCTTAGTGCAGGTTGCTGGAAACTTGTTACTGCAGTTAATTTAAATAAGCCTGTTTCTTTTTGCTCACTATATTCCTCAAGAATGTACTACTCAGGTAATATAAACAGTTTTTGCACCTCAGGCACTGTGATTTATATGCAGCATGTTTTCTTATTACAACAAACATGTAAATGATGTAACATAGTTTAGTGATAAAGACTGTATCAGTGTTTTAGTTTAACTCTGTGTTGTAATCTTTTTCATCCTCTTTCACTTGTTAGACATGGCAAACTGCTGAAATGATTTTTATATTTTTTTATATATGTCACCTGTTCCCAGCTGCAATTAGCATTTAAAAGCTTAACATCAATTTTGATTCAAATATGCCGCCTCTGTAGTCATGGTAACCTCCCCATCCACTTTATCTTCCAGCTTTAGAAAGCACTGCTGTGGTACTTAGAGATGTTGTCACTCAGGATTTTTCATTTGGCTCCCTTCTCCTTCCTCCTGCTGCACAGAAGACACACGCTTGATTCGACGAAGTCAAAGGTTTACAACACCGAGAGAAGAACCAAACAGAAATACTGTAAAAAACCAAAAAGTCGTACTTCATGGAGCTTCCTGGAAATAGGAAACACTGAAGAAGAGTGGCTTATGATTTCAGAGGTCTCCTCACACACAGAGCAGTAATCTACATACGAGCTATTAAAAACTACACATTCAGCATGCATAAAAATGAAGTCCTAGTCGTGTATACAGGTGTGTAAATGCAGAATCTAAGTACTTAGAAGATGTCTTTTCTCTCCTCACTTAAGAAGATAAACATTGAACCAGATGTAAACCTAAGACTGCGTCATTAAAATAATCTATTTTTTCTGTATTTAACCAGGATATGCTCTGACTTTTTGTTTTGTGAGAAAAATACGGAATTTATGTTACTGTTAGTTAGATCAATTTAAATATGCTTTTTGGTTTTTGTCATCATTATTATGCAGCATTTATGTGAGAATGTGTCGTCTGACTCAAAATGCTTAAATTACTGGTTGTGATGCCCCTCTGTGAGCCACATCATTCTCGTTACAGATTTTCTTGTCCTTTGCTTGCAATACATGTTTATTGTTGGAGAAAAACTCTTACAAGTACATATAAAGAGATGGATATTACAATTCAGATACATGGATTTTAGTTAGTAGATACTGTAATTATAGGGGATATTATAACATAACTATAGGGGATTTTCTACACATTCTCCCTGTGGTAAATTGCAAAACTCACCTGCTTCCACTTTAATTTCAGAAACCGATAAAAGTTAGGGAGCTACACACATATCCCAGCCTGCCACTGGCCATCTGTGAGGCTGTGAAAACATCCCTAGATGTCTCTTTTCAAGTGGCCACTTCTCAAAGACTGCAAGTCAACAACATAGTAGCCACAAGAAATCATATAGACATGCTTACCTTTAATCCCTGTCATCACTGTATAGCAAGCACAGGTTGGCTATCTGATGTAATCACTGTATCTGTGTCTTGCCTATGTGAATACAGACAGTACATCTGCATTTTAACTAATTCTTACCAATGTGGTAACTCTAAGGGGGGTTAGAACAATCCCCAAATATTTCTTTGCACCATCCTGAGCCTCAACAAGGCAAGTCTGGATAATCAGCAGGCACTCTCAATCAGCTGGCAGCCACTAATGAGAACCTCCCCGTGTGCAATGTGAAATGAACATAAGCCACCTGTGCAAATTCTGGCTTTGAAGGGCACTTTGTATCTGTGAGTCAGCAATGGTTCTCACTGCAAATTGTAGAAATTTTGGAAACATCTTCTGAACTTTGTATCTTTTGCATGTTTTGTTTTGGTGTATCTGGTTTTGCCATCTCATAACTCCTTAGAAGAACTTAAATGTCAAGGCAACCCAAACAGCTCAGGTGCTGCAAACTGCCCCTGTGGAGACACAAACTGACAATGCCCCCCAGGCCTACCCAGACAATCCTTAATTTTCATGTGGTACCCTAATAATAACAACTTTAGAAGATGTTTACAGTATTCACGTTTTATCGCTTTAAAAAGACTCTTAAATGTTTGTATTCTTCATGAAGCACTGAACAACAGTTCTTTTCTTTTTGCCATGTGATGAAATCAGAGTTCAAAATAAACAAGGTGGAAGTTGTAAAAATCAAAGTTATTCTTCAGCTCAAAGAGACTGAGAGTTCAGTCTTTACAGAAAACTCTGAATGTGAAAAGGTTGCCTTTGAAAGCAGAGCAGTGATACTGAGCTGTTTACTGACCTTTTTCCTAGATCACAACCCTTGTCCCACTCAACAGGTCTGAATCTCCCTCCTCCGACCTGGGCTCTGCATTTTTCAAGGTTTTCCAGACAGAGGTCTTTCCCAGCTGCCTGAGCCCATGGGGCCTATTCCTGGGGTGTTGGCCTGTCCACATTAGGTTACTTCAGTTTATCCAGGGGCTTCCCCAGGGGTTTTTCAAACAGTGGCATAGAGTCGGAGTGCAAGTCATGTTTCAAAAGGGCAGCACCTTCCTGCTGTAGTGGATCTACAGACTGTAGCACCAGGAATTAGCAATGATAGAGGTGCATTGTAACAGCTCCACTGTATTTGAATATTGAAGTAGTTCCTTAGTGCTTAAAGCACAATTTACTGGGGAAATATCTATGTTGAAATACGGAGACCAAACCAGAAAAGTTCTGGCTATGAAGTTCCTGTTTTCTAGGGTGTTCAGCACATCTTTGTTGCTCTCTGTGACAGCTTTGAAATACAGTTTGAAAAGACTTCTTTTCATGAGGAAATGATGAAGATTAGTAACTTTATAGTGGAGTCCTTACGATAAAATACAAAATGCAACATCCTGTTCTTTAACTTCCTGATTTCCCTTCAGAAAACACTTGGAATATAGGATACTTTGATCAGAAGACCACTCCTTTTCAAAATTGCCCTTCTTCTCCTCGAGGTTAGAAGCCTGGCTAGAAGAGCTGAACTTTCCCTCTGTTAATCCGCACCAGCTAAGGAAAAAACAAACAAACCAACCAAACCAAACCAAAAATCCGCGGCACCTTGGCTCTCCCACCAACCGAACCTCCCGTGCGGGCGGCAGGCGGGGACTGCAGCCGCACCAGTGACACCCTGGCTGGGCGGCCGCGGGCGGGGACGGGACGCCGCCTGCTCCGCCTGCGCGGGGCGGGGCGGGCCGGTGCGGTAAGGATCCGCGGCCGCCGCCTGCTGCAGACTGCGTGGTGCGGCGAGGCGAGGCGAGGCGAGGGGCCGTGGCGGTGCTTGTCCATGCCCGTTCCCGCAACCCTGCCGAGCGCCCGCGGGCCGGCGCGCAGCACAGCGCACCTCCGGGTGAGCGTCGCCGGGTTGCGCGGGCGGGGGTTGGTCTGCGGCGGTGCCTGGTCACCCCTCCCCGGATGCCCGCCCCTGGCAGCGGTACCCGGCTGCGGAGGGGTGCCCTGTGCCCCGAGCCTGCCAGCCGGAGCCTCCGCAGCTGGGGCTGGGGGAGTCTGCGAGGCTGCACCCGCTCCCCTCTCGGAGAGGAAGAAAAGTTTGTGCGGCGCGGAGGGGTGCGGAGCGGTGCGAACTTGGGCCGGGTTAGGCGAGGCTCTGCGGCATCTCCGCGGGGCGCTGGGGGAGATGGGGCTGCGCTCCGCGGAGGGCGTGTCGGGGGGCTGCGCTCCGCGGGAGGACGGGGTTGGCGGGGGATGCGGTGTCGGGGCGGCTCGGCTGGGCGATGCGGTGTGAGTTTCGGGGCAGACGCCGCGTCCCCCGTTTCCCATTCGCGTGATTTGTAGCGGTGAAGGGCGGTCTGCTCACCCGCGTAAACTGCGCGCAGCGGCGGTGTGCGGTCCCGCTAGCTATCCTGCTCGGTGTTGTTATAGCAGACCGGTAAGCGGGAACCCTAAGGTGGAAAATAAAATGCCTCCACTGCGGCGCCGTGTCTTGCAGATGGAGTGTGTGTCTATGACATCTTCGTAGTATGGAAGTTGTTCGTAAAAATCAGGAGAAACTGCACGTGACTTAGTAACTTTTATGTAGATAACTATGTATAATAGTTGTAAATCTGTGTTTGAGAAGACAAAGTCAATATTCTACTGATTAACAGACTGCTCAGTGTTCAGCTATTACTGCAAATGACTTGAATAAGGGGTGTAACAAAGTAATGTTGCTGTAGTAGGAGTACTAATCTTATTTAGAAAGAGTTTTATATTTTGTGTCATGTAAAATGCAACTTAAATTTATGAATACGTAACTAATTTTTACCTTGCCTAGATTCTTCAAGTTTAGTAACCAAAGTATGTGTTATTATGTAGTGGGTTTTTTTCCTCCCTTTTAGAAGTGCTGTTGGTCTAATGTGCTTAGCTCTGGCATACATGAATACCACTCATCTATTTCAGTTTCTCACAATTTCATTTGTTTCACGATCATCTCTTCTGTAAATTTAAGGATTTTTAAGACATGCATTTTTAAAATACACTTGCCACATAGGTATTTATGATGAATGAAAATTTGTCTTAGCTAGTCCAGGCTAGTGTCCTAGCTGTGTTCTCTGTGTAAACCTGAGTCAATTTTATGGGAGAATTAAAGAAAAGGTGGATGTGTTAGATCTTAATTTCAATCCTGTTCCAATGGTGTAGCGTATAACCTACACACCGATGACTCTTGTCTATGCATGCACAACATTTCAGTTAGTACCACCTTGGCTGCCTAAAGAAATGAAGAGATGTTTGTTAACACTTTTGATTGCTTTTATTCATACATTACTGCCCTTGGGATTTGGGCATTATGTGGAAAGTAATTACAGAAGGTAATAATATTTGGTGTGTCCATTAATATATTAG
This sequence comes from Apus apus, assembly GCF_020740795.1. Classification (NCBI taxonomy): domain Eukaryota; kingdom Metazoa; phylum Chordata; class Aves; order Apodiformes; family Apodidae; genus Apus; species Apus apus. The sequence continues at coordinate 36,345,646 of NC_067312.1, read as the reverse complement.
TCTATCCATTTTTGTACAAGATTTGGAGATAGGTTTTACCTTGCACTGGGATTTTTTTTTATTACGATTTTTTGTCAGCAGCTGAGCAGAGCAGTGGCCCAGGAATATGAGAGACATAAAGTGATCTGAGTATTATTGAAAGCTGTTACAGGGTTACTGCTGAAACAAACCAATCATTACTGTGTCTGATGGAATGTGATTGTATTACAGTTAGTAATATTCTGCTTTAAATTCTAAATTTAACCCAGTGTGCAAAATGCTTTTTAGAAGCTTCTAATGACATGCTATTTCACTGTTATTCATAATGCCTCTTTGTCCTTTTAAGATAAATGAAGAGAACACTTCCTAAGAAGAGTGAAAGTACTTGGTTCTGGGAAAGGGCTTAGGACAACTCTAACTTCAAAGCTGGAGAAAAGTATGAAGGAACAATCCATCTGACTCCCTCAGCATCTCATATAGAACACAAAATGGCTCTTCAGAAGAAAGCTGTTTCTGGGGTCTTGGAGAAGTGGTGTTTGGAGGAACTGCTGTTTAGTTGCAGACAGCAACACAATGTTAGGAAAAAACTGAGACTGATACGAATTATAGGGCTTCTTGTCAGTGTAGTGGCCATTAGTACTTTCTCTCTTTCAATTAGTGCCTTTTTCAAGATGGAACCACATAGCATGGCTTTGCCCAACAACCTAGTTAGCCAAAAGCTGGTGCATGGAAACCAAAGAACTCTGTTGGATATCACAGAACAGAATGAAAACGGCAGTCCAGACCTACACACTTACATGAAACAAGAAGCCCAGCACAACAATGCAACAGATGGTCATGCCAAAGGAGAGTACCCCGAGGACCTTTTCTCACTTGAGGAGAGAAGAAAAGGAGCAGTGATCCTCCATGTGATTGGAATGATTTACATGTTTGTAGCCTTAGCCATAGTCTGTGATGAGTTCTTTGTTCCTTCTTTGACTGTCATCACTGAAAAACTGGCCATATCTGATGATGTGGCAGGGGCGACCTTCATGGCTGCTGGTGGGTCAGCCCCAGAACTCTTCACTTCTTTAATAGGAGTGTTTATATCCCACAGCAATGTCGGCATTGGCACAATAGTAGGATCTGCTGTGTTCAATATCCTGTTTGTTATTGGAATGTGTGCTTTATTTTCTAAAGAGATCTTGAACCTTACTTGGTGGCCACTGTTTCGAGATGTGTCCTTTTACATCATTGACTTGATCTTGCTAATCATATTCTTTCTGGATAACTTCATCCTATGGTGGGAAAGCATAACGCTCCTGACAGCATATATTTGCTATGTGGCTTTCATGAAGTTCAATGTTCAAGTAGAAGAATGGGTGAAGACATTTTTAAACAGGAACAAGGTTGAGAAGGTAACAGCAGCCGATGCTGAAGAAAAGGTTGGTCATTTTTTAATTAGCATGTAATAATGTACTTTTAAGTGCTGAGCCCTTACATATCCATATTATAAGGACCCTAATATAGTATGATAAGCAATATAAAAAATTTCCATGTGTTGCTAAAAGGTCTTTCTGTTTAATCAATCCAGTAGGATTGAAAATATAAAATGTTAGGCAGCCTTCTAGTAAATCAATACCTTTTAACTCTAGGATGATTCTGATCACACAGAAAACAACAAAAAAATGCTAGCAAAAAGACACAAGCTTTTAGTCAGCATTTTGGCACAGTCGTGAGGTCTGAGATACAGCTACTATTTTTTATCCCTAAGCAGTAACAATATCCGGAGAGGATGTTGTGACAAAATTTGGCTTTATAAAGACTTCTAGTGTGCTTGCTTCCAAAAAGCAAATCACTCAGAATAGGATACATAGGTGTTTTTATACATGTTTTTCATCTATTGATTCTGATATATACAGTATTCATTTCCAATTGTAATTAGTGGCAAATACAGGAAAAAAAAAAAAATCTGGTGAAAAAAGTGACCCTACTGGCAAAGGCAAAGGTCCTCAGTTTAAATGGGGTGCTTACCCGTTCACATATTAATTTTTGGCCTAATATCTGGCCAGAAGTAGAGAAGGGAATTTATGCATGGATGGCTTGATGAGTCTTCAGGAATTACTGTCATCTTTTAAACAGCTCTCCACTTAAAGCAGGCTATGTTTAAGGGACTTACAAAGTTGAAACCATAAGTAATTAGGTATATAGCAGTATGTTAACTAGATGTTGAATACTGAAATTGAAGTGCCTAGTTTTCTATGAAAAAAGGATTGTTAATCAGTTAAGGGTTTATTATCCAGTAATTATTTGGAGTATCAGGGAACTGTTCGCTTTTTTGTTTCTTTTGCTTCATGTGAATGGTTCATAAGAGACATGATCTGCTGGTGCAAGTGTAGAGGCATACCACAGGAGGACAGAGAGATGAAGCAATAAAACTACAGAGAGGGGCTGCCTGCCTATGACTTACAGAAAACTGATGGTTCTGCCTATTTGCCGACTTTGAAGAAGAGGTTCATATTTTAGCAGCACAAACAGGTGCTTTCAGTTTTAGGACAAGCCAGAAGAGGGCCACCAAAAATAAAAACCAGAAAATTATGGGGTTTTATTTTCTAAGCAAGTTGAACACCTATACACTTGTAATCTTATGTTTTTCTTTCAGCATGCTCATCTACGTCTTTATCAAAATGCCTAACACTGATTTTATAAGAAAATGAAAAGGGTCAACGCCAACAAAGTATTTGCCACAACAAATGAAGGGCTTCTTTGACTGCATTAGTTGGTTGCTAAATAATGTAATGTTTCACAGTGCATTGTAGGTACTTTTGCAGTTTGTGGTAGAAATGTGTAATGATAGGAGGAGTCTATGGTATATGAAGCAACCTTTTAATGCACCTTCATCGGTCCATAAACTAGAGTTGTAGAAAATGTGAGACTATAACTGTTTGTTGAAAAGCAACTGCTCTGGGTTTTCATCGAGGCTATGGGGGGGGTAAAATAGCTGTGTACTGTGGTAAGGACTAAATTATTTTCAACTGAATAGAAGAACAAGTAATTTGTTAGCCACACTGAACATAGTAAGTTTAAAGTACTTTAGATGGACTTGTTTTTAAAAAGATACCTTTAGGAGCACTTATTTATTGTTTGGTGTATTAATTTTTCTTAGAGTTTTTTCATATTATACGTGCACAGAATTCAGATAGGGAATTAAAAACATTAGAAAACTGGCTATTTTCCCTACAAACACAAGCTTTGCATTGTGTGTTTCATGAAGATATTTGTCATGAATTAACTTGAAGTTAATTAAAAAGATAAAACAATGTATTAATGAATCATTGAAGAGTAGAAAGGGATGAAAGAGATGCTCTAATTTTGTTGCAATTTCACTGATATGTATTTTTTGTTTCCTGGTGAAAAATAGCTTCTGAAGGTGTCAGGATATCTATTTCTTCTAATGATCCATGCTGTAAAAACAGATTTTTGGATATTCAGATAACACATGGAAATTATCATGCATTATTAGTTATTTTACTATTCAGTTAAACAGCATTTAGCAGGATGAATGAACCGATTGTCTGATAGCAAGGCTGTTATAGATTGTTCTTTCCAAAGAACCTCACTGATTCACCCTCATTTATTTACTGTTATTAGAAAATTGTTTTGTTGCTTTTTAAATTAAAACAAACCCAAACCAACCAAAAAACAACAACAAAAAGCCAAAACAAACAAAAGACCCAACCCAGAAAAAAACACAAACAACAATCTGTGACATGTAGCCCAAGCCTTATAGAAATGCCTGAGGTTTTCAGCTTGAAAGTTAATGCCTAAATCAAAGGATTAAATGTTTTTGTAGCCTGAGTTCTGGTGCCTAGTAGGAAATGCAAAGCACATAGGTACTTATTTCCTAACCACCGAGGATTATAAATATTGCAGAAGTTAGATTCGTGGCTTTGGTGGGAAAGGATGCTTTGTTTCCACAGCATTGGATGTTAGCTTAGATTGCTTCTAGTCATTGAGTGCTATTGCACTTGTATAATACTATTGCTATATTGCACCTGTATAATGCTATATAGTGCTATTGCATCTTGTATAATCAAATTAGTAGATCAAATGCAGAATTTCTGATCTCAGTTGTTTCTGTTGGAAACTTTTTCACTTTTTTTCTTTCCATTAGGGTGGAGAATTGTTAGGCAGCTCTATGGAATCAGTGGGGTTTAGCTCCTCAATTTTATTTCAAGACTGTACCAAAAATTATTTTCTTTTCTCTAAGCTGTACTCCTGCCTATGTCTAGTTGATTCTGCTTTTGCCAGACTGGCAAGTGTTCTGCTAAAAAACACGCCTGCTGTATTTATCCTTAAGACTTTGTGTTGTAATCTGAAAGCAGCTCAACAGAGTTGAGAGCTCTAAATAAAGCATCTTAAATCTGGGTAGTCAAAGGGTTAGGTGGTTTATTAGCAAACAAGTATCAAAGATTAAAAATCTGCTAATTTTTAAACCCTCTGAGATACTAAAATATATTTTAATATTAATTTCAGTACTTTATTAGTCATCCTGAAAGGCTGAAGAGAGTTTTACAATTTTCAGGAAAGACAGTATTTCTCATGAGAAAAATGTCTCAGATACAAACTTATTTTTCTGCTTAGCTGTCATTTCATCTAGATGCATTTATTGGGTTGCTAGAATATGTATGTATCTCTAGATGACTTTTAGATTCCTTTCTTTCTTCTTCCTTCTTTCTTCTTTCTTTCTTTCTTCCCTGTTTTTGAGTAAAAGTGCTCTTTTGTACTAGAAAACTGAATATTCAAACTCAACTACTATCTCTTAAGATCTCAGTTGTTTGTATGAATGTACATGAAGACAGGGTACTCAATGTGAAATTAATTGTGCTTATAATTTTCTTTCAAAAGGTTTCAAACATACAGTCTGGGTTCCTAAAGGGTACAGACTGAGAAAATCTGTTAACTTGAATTTTGGCAGCAGTTTGGTCACACTGATGGGAATTGGCTGCAAGGTTTTGTTTGCATTTAGAGTTCAAAGGCCATTGTCAAGGTCCTGTTTGAACTGTGGGTAGTCTTGTGCCCTCTCTCACCCTCAAGGAAGCCTGATGGTAGCCTGATACTGATGAACTCCAGAGATAACTGTGACGAGGATGGAAAAAAGCAAGAGAGATGAAAAAGCAAGACAGCATGAAAAGACAGAATAAAAAGCAGATGGCCAACTTACACAATTTAGGGTGGCATATTAAATATGCTGACCAAGATGGATCTCTGACAAGTGACTCCTGTGGGCTGCCCTGAATGGGCCCTACAGTAGGTAGTGTCATCCCACCACCAGATAGGCTGGAAGGGACTTTTGGAGCTAACTTATTCAGTGCCATGAATTTTAGATTTTATGTGGTTACCCTGCAAAAAAATTATTTTTTTAGGATGTGGGAGGAAACTTTGGTATTAGCTCTGCATCTTCCTTAGCTGAGTGAACATGTTTAAAAACAAGATTAAAGTTGATTGTAAGGGCAGGAAGAGGAAGATAAAAGAAGCTGAAGTACAAAATTCTAAGAATAATACTTTTTTTGACCTTTTGCTAAGATTTCATATATTTTCTTGATAGTCTGTACTGGTGAAGGCATGTTGAATGTATTAGATCATGGTAAAATATAATGTGAAATTACATTTCAGTTTTTAAGTACTTTGTTTCTTTAATGTAGCATGGAGGTAATTGCAGAAACACTTGAATCTACTGCTCAGTAAGTAGCTGAAAACTGTTCTGTTTGGCAACTAGGACAACAGAATGTGGGTGGCACAGGGATATTGTGCAATGACATCTATTTCACTGACAGTACCATTTTAGATAAATAGCTTACGGTATATAGAAGACTTAGTTTTTCTACATTTACAGATAACTGCATTTGGAAAATCAGCTATCTTTACCAAGAGGGCATAGTTTGACATTATTGCATTTTGTTATCTTAAGAAACCTGAATAGCTTGTGTGTGATATTTTAAGATATATATTGATCTCAAGTGTTGCCACATTGTATTTCATGGAAGCATTTGCGTTCTAGACGAAAGGTTGTTAAAAGTATTTTTAGGTACTTCTCTACTTGGTGGCTGTATTAGACTGCACATGCACAGTCACTGTTTTAATGTATGATCTAATATGTGTTTTTTTAAGGAAAAACACAAATTACCTGCACATATACAGGAAAACCTGGAATCTGCTTAACGCCTGAGTTGGTAGTTGTTTTGAACTCCTGAACTGTTCCTTTTCTGGGCTCCTTGTTGATTCCACAGACATAGTAACTGCAACTCTATCTTTAGAATAGCCTGTCTTCCCTCACCACCACCAAAAGATATCTTAAAGTGTGTTTCATAGTTGAGAGGAAGGCCAGAGTCTTAACTCTACAGACATTTCACAGTTCGTCTACTTGCAAGTATGTGTGTGAATAGAGAGCTATGTATATCTGGATGTTGCACACCAGTGTATGCAGGATGGTTGCATTGTTCTAAGTACTTGTTTGTAATATGTGCATCATAACTGTCCTTGTACTATGTTTTGTTTTGATAAAAGCCTGGTTTTGTGTTCTATTTGTTTTTATAGTATCAAAAACTCTGTTACCTTAATGTTACTCAAGTAGCAGTAACTGTTAATTAATTAGCCTTGAGTATTTAGCATTGTTGATTCAGTTCAGGGCTATTAGTGACATACACAAAGGCTTATGTTTTATATATGCAACCATTAGTACAGTGAAATGGATCTGATTCTCATTTAGTGCCTCTCAGTAATTTATTGACTGCAAAACAATGAATATAATGGGTTTCACCACTGGAGTCTTTTGGTTTTGTGTGTGTATACTCTGGTAATGAGCAGAAAGTGATAGTATGGAAACAAAGTGTAGATTAAGTGCACTTAAATCATATCCGTTCACTAAGATTCATTTATTAACCCTTGGTAGTTATGCTGGGAAAAGGAAGATTAAAACTGCACCACCTTTAATTAACGGCAAGGGCACAACATACCCATGAATATGTTAAACATAAAAAGCACGTGTAATTATAAAGATACGTATTAGAAGCTGTACAAAATCAGCTGTGTTGGCAAACTTGCACCATGCAGTATTTCAGAAATGCTCCAGACAGGATTAAATTTGTTGTGCTAGGAGCTGTACACAGAGAGAAGTATGAAATCCCAAAGTCTGTAGAATTTATAAATGTTTTTCCTTCTGTAATCTCAGTCTTGGGTACTTTGGTCTGGATCCTCAACAGGATGTGGAAGCTACAGAAGACTGCAGGTACAATTTCAATCCCCAAATCAGTATACCAGTCCCCAACACAGTAGGTCTTTAGACAACTGTATGAAATCACAGTTCCTGTCCTTAGTAGCTCATGGAAGAAAAAGATAAATGCCCTTCAGAGTAGCTGGTAAGAAGAATATGATTAATCATGTATATAGTGTTATGGACACTGCAATATGCTTACTCATCTATATATAGTTGGCATACCATCAGTCTTTTCTTTCTTATCTGAGCTTTTACTGAGTTGCTGATTATTTGTTACACGTAAATGTCCAGGAGGTAATTTAAAGAAATAGTTTATTTCTCTATATGGTCTGGCAATAGATTTTTGCAGGTTTCAGTCAATGAATCCAGTAGAAGGCAGCACCTTTTATAAGAAGGCAGCATCTTTTATATAACAGGATGTAAGACAGAATAGTAGCGTTGGTGGTCTATTGTGCTTCTTGGGAAAACGGGCAGAACAGACAGTCTGGGTTTAGGTTGTTTTGTTGTCTATTTCTTGCAGTTGTATTGCTCAGTGCATGTCACTGTCACAGGCAAGCTGAAAATCGTTAAGTTAGAGCAAATGCCTTGGGGCATACTTTCGGCAAACCAATTATATCTGACAGAAAATACATTGTAATACATTACCACCTATTTCATTATTTTGCAGGCAATACCTGTAACTTAGAGGGAAATACAGTTGCTGTGTGCTGACACTGGTAGTTTGTGGGCTTACGTGTGCTCCTATCTTAAAAGAGGAAATGAAAAAATGCAATCTTGGAAAACATCCATTGCCTTGCTGGCTGTGGAGATCAGCCTTGGGGCTTGGGAGAGCAATGAGAGTTTTGAGTGTTGCTCATGTACTAGTTCTTACAGCAAGTGGAAGGTTCAGAGCTCATGTTGCCTCTGAAGCAGCTTTATCTAGTGGTCTAACTACTGCTGTGCCTCAGTCAGCAGTATCTCGCTTTGGGTAATTTTACTGCCCAGATACAATTTTATCAGGGCAGTTCAAAGAATAGTTTCTGTGTTTTGCAGTATTCCATTACTAGTCCACTGTCCTCTGCATTGTTGTAGTTGCGTTCATTTACATTAATATCCATAAATAGCAATGATCTTGGATGACTTCTTTTAAGGTGAGTGTGTGAGAACAGGCTTAAAAGTGCATGCATGATTATATTAACACTGCTATGATGTGCAACACTTAGGGGAAAAGTAGATTGGTGCAGAATAATTCCTTTTTCAAGGAAGCATAAAGATAGCAGAGAATTTGTACTGCATATTACAGAAAAAAAATAAAATAAAAAATTGAATAAATTAGGTTTTAATCCTGCTTTGACACCTCTTAACTGCTTACTGGTGAAAGTCTAGTCTAAAGTCAGTGGTAATACCAGTGACATCTATTGCATAATCAGCCTGTGTAAACTTTTCACCCTCTCACACTGCTGTAAAACAGCTCTATCGGATATACAGTTCTAGGGAAAAGACATGTCAGCTGTCACAGCCTGTGTCTGCTGACCTTCAGGGCATCGTTTGAGCCCTGTCTGGTTTTGAAGGCTTTGCCTGAGGAAGAAGGTTGAATTTTGCAAGGTTTGTAAGGCTAGAGGATGAGCACCTGTTCAGGGATTAATCAGGTGTTAATTTTATTGTTTAATTTGTGGTGCAAGCTTTTATCAAATGTTTAATTAAATCCCATTTGTTGCTACCAAGCACAATTGTCAGCTGATCGTTTAGCTAAAATTTCTGGCAATCATATATTTGAGTGGAAAAACTCCAGATTTTGGAACTCTAGAAATTGCTTTGTCCAGGGATGTGGGGGGAAAAGTTAGAAATAGTTAAAATGTGTAAGCAACTTAATAATATTTAAAGCAGTCATCTGAAGTAATCTAAAAGCATCATGCCATCCAGCAGCTATTTTTTTTCTGTATAATTTTACTGCTATTTAAATATTCCTGTTTTTCTGCTTTATTCTTAATATTCCTTGTATGTATTTGCTATACTTTGTTATAATTTAGAGTGTTTCTGAGCAGAAGCATATCCTGCTTGAAGGCTTCATCCTGGCAGGATTTTTAAATGCTGCAATGATACAAGTAATTATGAAATACTCTGTAAAGTTTGGGTTAAGAAGTGGTTATTATTTCCTTTTATACTGAAACCCATGAAAAACAGTTAAGTTCCCCAGTTCAGAATGCATTTTTGACCTATATGTATCTTTGAAGCAAGCACAGCAATGCTAGCTTCTCTCCAAAAGTCACTTGTTCTCTGCCTACTAATCCATTTCCGTAAGACTTATTAGAATATTTAAAATTTCTGAGCAGCACATTTCTTGAAGCTGTTCAGAGAAATATGTCTGTTTTCTCCTTAAATTTGGACTCCTTCCAAGCAGCAAAGCACTCCTGCTTGGGGCTGAGGACATGATGTACTGAGCTATTGGCATATTTTTTTGTACCTTAATATATCATGTTAGTAATTCCTGATATCCTGTGCCTCTGCAGGGATAGAAACAGGAGGTCTGCATCACTGGAGAGGGAGGATTTCTCACTTTCCAGTGAGGTAATCAGGACTTGAGTCTATCATGGGAATGTCCCAAGGCACTATACTACATGACATTTCATTTGGAGAAAAGGCCTTTTCTTATTCAGAGGAAAGGTCAACGCCTGGAATGCAGTAACTAAAATTCATCCCATAAGCAAGAAGCTGTGCAGTAAATTGGGACTTGAATTTAAAGTATTATTACTCTCTTAAACTTTCTACCCAGAAACCTAAGTCATCTTAAACAAAGGAGTAGAAAAGTAGGCAGACCCATTCCCTAATTATTTGCAAATATATTAGCACATACATTGGTGAATTTATTCATAATTATTTGCAAACATTAATATTCAAATTCAGTATTTTAAACTATATTAGTACTGAAATAACTTGCTGAATTATTTGGATAACTTCCTTTGTCCATTCTTTGCTTGCAAGCAATTGTATAACAGTGTTTAGAATATAATATATAGTCTATATATTCAGCCTCCAAAAAGCATGCAGTCTCTTCTGTCATATTGAGGGCCATGGGAAATAACTATTAATTTATAATCTCAGACATGAACACGTGTAAAGAAATGCAGACTCTCGAAATGTCACCGGTAGGCTCTGTAACAGGCATGGACCGAATTGCAAACTCATGCCTTAGTTTTGGATTTAAGGGTTGGGATGTGGTTCTCTCTTTCATTTAATCCTCTTAAAAACCCGTGGCTTTGAAGCCTTGAAGAGCATTTTACAGTGTGCTGTAGGAAGGTTTATTTCTGCTTACTTGATTGGATTACTGGGTGCAGGAAAAACATTGGCAGGTATATTGAAGACAAAATGGCCTTGAGGCAATGCAGAACACGTGGCATCTGAGAGAAAGGTGGTAGCTACAGCAGTGGTGAGGCTTGATGGAAACTAGCCAGCAACCAGGTACCTTGTATGAGGCTCTCATTTAGTGGCATGCTATTTTTGAAGCAACTTGGTAAGCAGTCTTGATAAGAGCCATTTTTGCCAAAGTTTTAGATGTTAGTAGATTTTCAGGTTAAGAATGCTTCCCGTAATTAACATTATTGTGCTGCCTTAAAAATATTAGGAGAAATAGTAGGGGGGAAAGGGAAATTGGACTTGAACAAACATGTAGGTGTAGATTTTTTTATAAATTCAATAATCTTTCTTTGTTTTGTTTTTTTGTGAGGGGAAGGTCTACACTGACTATAAGGTAGGAGTGAAGTTGACGGCATGTTTTGCAGTTGATTTTGATGAAAATGAAATTAAGCCTACAAGTCAGGACGTTGAGAATTATGATCTTGCTGCTTCTCTGGTCTCCCTGTGCCACTGCATTATGCCAAGCCTCTGACCTGCTCTCCTTAAGTATTAAATCACCCCTATCAAACAAACAAAATTTCTTTTGGGCTCAGAGCAAGCAAAACAGGCTTTATCAGCTTTCTGTGACCTTGGACTTACACTAGGAAAGGGCACTCAGTGTTTCAAGCCTGATCTGTCCTGTCATGTGGATAGTCTTGGATTATTGATAGATCTCAAAGCAATTGTTAGATGGTGGGCCCATAAAAGTCTAGTCTTTATGTGACAAAACCGCTTTTTTCTTCATCTCATTCTCCTGTGTCTATTTTGAAAGAAGAAAAACAACCCCACAGAAGAGCACAAAACAACAAAATTATAAAGCAGATGTATTAGCAGCCAAGAATGATATTTTGGGAAATGAAGATATATTCTGGGAAGCCAAATACTGTTAAGAGGAGTGTCCTGAGTTTGCCTTTCTAGTGATGCATAATTGAAACTAATAAAGTGAATGGGCTCATCGTCTTCTTACAGTGTAATGAAATAATAAATATATACATAAATTATATGGTTACATGGCTTTTTATAATAACAACAACATATAAAATAACATCCTAGATGTGTTTTAAATGTTGTCACTTGGACGTGAGGTATACTTTTTGTAGTCTTTCTGCCTTATTTCCTAGATGGCTGTGGTGAAGCTAAAGCTGTAAAATACTAAACAAAAATAAGTTTTTAATTGTATCTTTGGATATTATTTTGAATACTAGATTATGAGTATTATTATTATTTAAAATGTATGTGTTTGAGGTTGTTAGGATGTGAATGGCTATCTAGTGGTAGGTCTAAAAATGCAAGCTTGAATATGAAATCGGGTAACTATACTTGAAAATATGTAGAGTTTTTGATTCCTTGATTAATTCACATTGTTAGAAGGATTAACTTTTTTTATGTGAGCAGCTGAACAGAAAGTGGTTGACAGATTTCACCCCCACAAGGTTCTGTATCTGCGGCTTTCACAGTAGCTCAAATATTGCTACTTGCTTTCTTTTCTTATCCCTAGAAACCACTGCTGCCTGCATTATTTTTAAGTGTTCATCTCTTTAATGGGAAAACTGGTTATAGGTAAAGTCAGTTAATTACTTTGTGAAACACAGGAAAAAACATTGGTCTGCAATGAATTAATGCACATACAGGTACATTTTGTAATGCAATACAGTTGAAGAGTACCCTTCTTTGTAAATAAGCTGGCCTGCCTATGGAAAACTAGTGTGAAAAAAATAGACAGGCTAACTAATTTTCACATTTGGTTGATGTGATTGTTAGTGAGAAGTTCAAGACTTGGACAATTGCAGAATCCATCTCTTGGCCCCAGATTTATCCGGCTTAGCTGTGCTGCTCAACCTATGAATATAGTCTCCTCAAGTTACTTCTGTGATCAGTACAGAGAAACGGACATTTTAAAAGTGTGACGTGGATCCTTATTGTAAGGATTAATCCTCTCTTGACCAGAATTTGGGCAAAATTAATCTGCATCATCACCTACAGCAGTAGGTTGGTAAAATCTGAAAAGCCATCTCCTGGACTTTTATTGCAATAGCCTGAATATATATTGTAGTATGACCCCTTGTAACACTTGAAATGGCATCAGGTTGTGGTGAGGGTGACAACCTCATGTCATGTTGCACAGAGTCACCTTCAGGATAGGCATGATTTAAAAGAACTGTTTTTCTCTGCCATTAAGGAAAATAAAATGCTTATTTAGTGTTCATAGACTTGATGAACACCTTCATTTGCTCCTTTGGTGTTCAAGTCAGTATGTTGATATCACATGTAGTTCCAAAGAAGTGCATGTGGCAAATAAGCTATTAAGTGAGTCTTACAGTTATTTATAGAAAAGTCACTAGCACTGCAGCCACAGAAACTGTTAACATACCTGATTCCTAGCAGGTTTTTCTAGATTATCTTTCTTTATAGGATGAGGTATAATTTTAACTTTCAGAGGATTCCAGTATTGGTTAACTAATTAACCCATTCTTTAATTGTAGCCTTCAGTGTGGGTCATTGAGCATTTGCAATGAATTAATTAAATTGTATAGGGCTCATAAAATAATGAGGAAACCCTTGTTAGGATTCTGCAACTCCAACTTCCAAAGGAAAAAGAAGTGGCTAATTATGACAATTCAGATTACATTGTTCTTACTCATCTGTTTTTCACTGCCTTTGGAATTTCTTCTTCATAACTAAGGGCTAGCTGTTGTTTTCAAATATTTTACAATATAGTGAGGGAACAGAGCCTGCCGTGAGGAAGCATATGTGCACAGTCCCTTAACAAAAAGAAATCAGGTTGCAATCATGGCTCATTCAGACTTGTTGGTTGACTTTGGACAGCTAATTTCTTTCACTGTGTCTCAAACTTCTAAGATCATTAGCCTGCCTTATTCATTTGTGAAAAAAAAACAACAAACCACAAACAAACAAAACCCCCCAAAAAACTCCAAAAACACAACCCTGAATACCCTTGGATGTCACCCTAATCAAATAATTGATGCTACAACATTTGTATATAGCAAGAAGGCACTGGCATTTTACTCATGAAATGTAGAGCATGGGCTGTTTGCTCTTGCTGCAGTGTGTTCTAGCCACCACACTCTTCTGACATCTTCAATAATTTGTCAAAGAGATTTTAGCATTATCTCCTATCAGGATAAGGATAGGAGAGTAAGACATAAGGATAACAAATTGGTAATGAGAAACAGGTATGTCTTTAAAAGGCAAAATTCTTTCTGTTATTTTAAGAATTTGATGCATGTGTTATTTCATATTAACTACAGATTTTGTATTATAGATACCACTGTCCATTCACAGTGGAAAACCTGAAATCTGTTTTCTGTTTGCTGAGCACCCAAGTGAGACAGGAGTACATTATCCCAAAGTGTAGGGAGTGGGGTGCAGAGGACTGGGCAATGTCAAGCCTCAGCCAGTGCTTCCTGAACTCTTTGTGAGCCAACAGTGGTTGCAATTTATTTACCATGCCTCTTACCCCAAAGGGAGAATAAGGAAAACCAACGGATTTTGGGCAAAGAGCCATGGTTTACCCGTTTTCCTAATATCTTGGCAATTCTGTTCTGATGACTCAAGTTTGCCAGATGCTGTCAGGGGCTGAGATTTTTGGATCACTATTTTCTGAAGAGTGGGCCGAGAAACTCTGGCAATCTGTGAAAGACCACATAGCAAAGTACTTCCTGATGCTAAGAGCAGAAGAATCTGTTCTTTTGTCTCTGAACATCAGATAGGGATTGCATGTTGCAGAGAGCTAACCAGCTGTGTGGGACTGGCTTTTGGTTTTAATGGATAGATGTTTTGCATAGATTCAGAGTGGCAGAAGAACTTCATGCACTAACAGCATCCACTCTGCAGAAAATGATGACCATTAGAATGCTGCTTGGCAGCAAACATTGTGGAAAAGCGAAGAAAGATTTTCTAAATCTTTATGGCATCCTGTACTTTGCTGACTTCTTATACTGGAAGGAGATGTATTGCCCAATATAAACCTCCCTAACAAGGAAAACTTTGTGGGAAGTCTAGTGTTCCTAGGCCTGAGAAAAATGGAACTAATACCATAGGATGTGTGCTATGCTCCAAATGTAAAAAGCTTGCTTAAATTCATGAAGCTACATGGGGTGAAAATAAAGGTCAAGCAGAACAGCTTGTTTCTGTGAATGGAATTATATACAGAACACATCTGTTTATGAATTTTGCTTTTGGTCAAATGCATTTTCTGTGAAAAAATCTGCTGCTTTACTCATACTTCCAAAATATGGTGCTACTGTAAAGAAAGCTGTATGTCCACTATGTGAATTTATTCCTCATAAAATGCATAAAAGCATAACGAAGTGTTTTTCATGTGATTGAACTGTGCGGTGACTGCTGGCAGTACTTCCCTGGGCCTGTGGTGGCAGTTCTCTTGGTTTTGGCTAATTCCACTTGAGTACTGTATGTCCAAGCCAACATTAACCCTCTAAACTGCAATTTAGGGGAAAAAATTTAATTGAGATCAGAAACTAAGACTAGGTGCAATACTGTAGTTGGGCTCCTTATCGGCAGAAGCAGCTGGGATTCTGATGTTTTCCTATTTTTTCCATTAGCAAGGTTGCTAGCATCTGTTACAGCATGTATGCCAATGATACACTTAAAATGACGTAAATTTCTTTTATTATTCTGCTATCACATAAATCCCAGTCATGATATAGGAGGAGTGACTGCATTTTATCAGAGGCAGATCCAGTCAACCATCTGTGATTCAGGATTTTTTGTGACAGTCAGCCATTTCCATCACATACTTAAAAATTCATAACCTGTTGGGTTTGTTTGGTGGTTGTTTTTTCACTGTTTTACCAGTTGTTGAAGTAGAATATACAGTTCCCATATATATATATATATCTATATTTGTGATATGTAGAAAGCAAAATAGTAATTTAGTGAGTCTATTTCTTTGTCCTATGGGTCAGGAGAAAAACTGATATGCAGTTTAAGGTTTTAAGAAAACTATCTGAAGAGAGCTGAAATAACTCTACAACCTTAAAATGTTGGCAAGTCTAAGTTACTGTTAAAATTACTCTTTTAACACGCCATAGAATTAATAATGACTCCTATCTGTGGAATACAAATTAGTAGCCACAGAAGTGAGCAATGGTTTTCTATTATAGAATATACGTATTGAGAATTGCTCAGCTGTTTATAAGTAGCATGTAATTTGGGAGTCTTGAGGTTAATATTTCTGCTCTTGTTAAGAACAGAGGACAATCAAGAGAGAGGTTCTAATGTCAGCTTTCCCTCTCATGTAGGTGGTTTTGCTGAGAAGTGTGCAGATACATTTTAACTGGGTCCATGATGTGGCTTGGGTAGTCTGGCTGTTGGTCAGGATAATGGAGGAAAGTACATATTTACAGTATGCCTAGGGCATCTCTGTATAACAACAGCAGAGGGTTTCTGCTTACCAAACAGGAGAAACCAGCATAGCCAAATGTGTGTAGGTTCCTGCTGTGATGTGTTCCCATTACAGATACATTCTAGCCCTTGAGCAGAGAGATAAATACGTAAGAGAAGAACAGTCTCTTCCTCTTTTTTATGTCTGTATTTAAATCTACAGGAGAACATCTGTTTCTGAGAGGGCAGAACCGCAAAAGAATTTAAGGCTGAGAAGATTAAAACAGAGATGCTAGTCATCACACTTGCCCCAAAATAAATGTAGTGCTAAAGTAAGAGTGCTACCAGTTCTTCCACAATTTAAAACTATTTGTGTGTATTAAAGAGACACAAGAAAATCAGAAAGAGAATCTGTAGTAGTGCCATCCGGTCACCTTCTTTCTGATTGTGGAGTGAAAATGTGATTCAACATTTGATATTTGACTTAGAAACAAAAAGCATTTAAACTTAATTTTAGATTCAAATTCCCTCGAAGTTCAAATTATCAATAAAGGCTATTGTTTCAGCTCATTAGAGATAGCAGAGAGTATGCTATTTCAGCATGACTATAAAATGTGGGAGGGTGTGTTTTCCTCTAGTGATACTGACATTGAAAAAAGAGAACAATTTTATCTCTTGATAGCCGTATATGGCTTCTCACTTCAACTGAGAACTGCAGTACCCAGATGGTTTGATTAAATCAGATTTAGATTATTGTCAAAACAGTTTCTCCAGCAACTGGGATGACACTCCAGTAACAGGCCAGTCTCACTGTGGATTAGAGCTGATATGTTACAGTCTTTTTTTCCCGGGGCTTGATCTCCCCTGGGAGCAGAAGATTCTCTACAAGCGATGGCATGCATTCATATGCTTGATCCTTAGATAATGGGGCTTAAGATCCTATTCAACTTCTCAGCTGAAAAAAAAAAACCCAACAAAAAACAAACAACAAAAAAATTAATACAGGCTCTTAGCTTTTCAGGTGAATGGTTTGGAAGTCTTTTTTTTGTGTCCTGGCTGGACCTCTTTAGAGGAAGGGCAAGAAACATCCTAGTACATCTTGCTCAGTAGCAGTTGATAATGAGATAATGAAAGTTCATCTTAAGCATTTTTTTCTAGGTCTGCTTCCCATTTTCTCCACCTTGTTCGTAAAGAGGGAAGGAAAAGAAGATACGATTGTTTTTGTTTGAGACCTAAGTAGCCAAAAACTGGTGCATGTACACTGTAATTAAAATAAAGCATGGTATCACATTTCCTTCCCAGTAACTATAGTGTAAAAAGGAACATCCTTCACCTGACTACACAGATTATTAGTTATCCAGACTTTAGGCCAGGAAGTAATAAATGCTGGGAGAGATTAGTCACACACAAAAGAAGTTGATTTAAAGGCCCAGATGTATGGGCCAGATATATGTGGGATGATTTTCAGTGAATCATCGAAGTTGCAGATACAAACAAATACAGAAATCAATACATAGTTTTAACAGGCATACTACAGTCAGAAATAGCGTGGCTTTAATTTCTGGCAGTAGTAAAAAGAAATCTAGCAAGATGCACACCTGCAAAAGCATTTTACACTTACAGACCTTAAATTCTGAAAGTTAGATGCCTATGTTATATTATGTGAGCTTGAAAGACAGGACTATTATAATTTCAGGTTTTAGCTTTATTTTTTTGTTGAAGGAACTTGGTTGCATATCTTGCTTCTCTGAACTGAGAGACTGAAAGAAAGCTTTTTGAAATAAAAAGCTTTCATTAAAGTAACTCTAATTAGGTTCTGCATTTAGAATCATGCCAGGGCTGAGGCTGATGCTACCTCTGGAGATGATCTAGTCCCACCCCACCTCAGGTAGGCTTAGCTACTGCAGGTTGCTCAGGGCTATACCTGTTTGGATTTGGATGACTCTAAGGAGGGAGTCTCCACACTGCCCCTGGGAATCCTGTTCCACTCTTTGGCCACCCTCACAGGAAAAAAAAACAACCAAACAAAAGATACAAATTTCTTCCTAAGGTTAAGAAGAAATTACTGTATTTCAGTGTGTGCCATTGCTTCCTGTCCTTTCCCTGGGCCCCACTGTGAAGGGTCTTCCCCTTTACACCCTCCTAGCAGGTATTTGTATACATGTGTAAGCTTTCCCTGAGCCTTCTCTCCTACAGATTTCCCAGTCCCAACTTTCTCAGCCTCTCCTCCTGTGGCATGTTCTGGTCTGCATACTACCCTGAACACTTGGACTGGTGTCATGGTTTGACTTCAACAGGCAATTATTTTTATTTCCTATGGGCAAATTCAGGAATTGAGCTTCTTTCCTGAGGCTGGAAACTGTTGCTATTTTAGGTTATTATTTTCATATCTGTTTATTAATTTTCCCATGCGTTATCTGAGATCACCATCATCTTTATACAGGCTCCCCTCACATTTGTTTCGTATATGAAGTGAAAAGGCAGCAAGAAATTAAATCAAGCTGAGTCACATACACAGTCTCTGCATTGAGGTAGCTAATTGTTTATCAACCAAAATTTTTGTTAGTAATCTAAGTCTGGTTTTTAGCCACTTTGTAGTAAAAATGAGCAATGGGTATTTGTATGCTGTGTATGATGTCATAGATGCTCTTGTCCCAAGTCACTGTTTTAGAATTTGCAGGTTAAATTATTTCTGATGTATTTCAGCTTAAATAACTGTACAGAAAGGGAAATCTTACTCTGCACAGCACTAGGTTTGAGGGAATGACACAGAAAGTAGCTTTATCATTGGTCTCCTGTACTTCTGATGCGTATTCCAGATAACTTGGAGAAAACACGTCATAAAATGAGCATATGGAGAGGAGGTAAAAGAACTCATTAACTGATGTCCATGAGGAGCATGGTATAAGCCAAAGGAGACCATCCTGTTCTTCTGGTGCAGATGGAATGAGAATGGGAGAGAAACGGGACATTTTTCTTATGAGGCTACAAAGTAAAATATGTTTGTTGAAATCACTTTGAGATATGTCACTTTCTAGCATAAGCCCATTCCTACAGCTCAGTTTCGCTGTCTTGCACAGGACAGCCCTGTGACTTCCTCTTGCTGGAGAAATTCAGAGGAGTGCAGAGCTGCCAGAAAAGATTCAGTCTAGGAGAGCCAAAAGCAAGGTGTCCTAGAGCACCACTAATGCTAAATTCTGGAGAGTTGGTGTACTTTACAGAAATCCTTTAATCTCTCTGATATCTGTTGGTGCATGAGTCTGGCATGATGTGTCCTTGAGACTTTGAAGAAACAAGGTTAATGGGGAAAAAAACCCTACTTCTGTTTTATACATGATTATGTCTAAAACTAGGCAGCCTGATGTCAACATTTCAGAAATTTTTCTTTCTTAATTGTAGACTTAATTTTGGTAGCCATTGCTTAGCAGGGCAGATGGATTGATCGTCACAGTAGAAGCTTTGTGATCTGCCAGCAGAAACAGGCTGCAGTACTTGGTCATCTGTTTTCTGGTAAGAACTTGCCTTTTGCAGTAGACACATGTAGATTTGGCAGATTGTTTTTGTTCTTCCTTGGTTCCTCGGAATACTCTAATGTGCATGATAAAAGCAAAGCATGTAAGATTCATATATAATTATTCCAATGGAATGGAAGGAAATACGTTTTTTTTTGATAATGAATAAAGTATGAACCATGTGAAAAATATCTATACCAAATGCAAACAGTTAATATGTTGCTTCTGGAATTGTACCTTAGTACCTGGCCAGCTATAGGAGAAAACGGATGAAGAAATTTAACTGCATTCCAGGAATTACTTTAAGGAATTGCTTTTCTCACTCTAATATTTTATAGATAAGCATACCAATCTCTGCTGAACTTTTTTTCAGGCACAACATGAAGAAGAGTTGTTAGATTGCTTTAGACTGTCATTTTGAGCTGCCAACACTTACATGCTGCAGTGGAAGCCAAACACCTTCTCTATGAGCCGTCTCTGAAGTGTTAACTAGGACTAACTGAATTGATCTGTTTACCATAGTAGTGACACGTCATTGAAAACTTGGACTTCCAAGTAGCTCTCAGCAGAATTAAAATTCAGTTGTCTCCCCCATTTTTTGCTGAAGTTACTAGGAACAGACCCTGTTTCTGAACAAGTAATTTTTATTCCCCTCAGGAACAGAAAATGAGTTTATTTTCACCTTTATTTTGCCAACTGTTTCCTTCTCAACACATTTCTCCTGTGCTTCACAGATCTTTTATATTTTTCCTCTTAGAATGAAAAAACCTCACCCTTATATTTGCCTACAGTTATAGCAGCATTTTCAATTTAGAGGGCAATAAAAATGCATAAAAGGTCACGTCTGCTTACTTGCACTTAGAGTGAGGTGAGATTTGTCAAGTGTAAGACTTCTCCAGTATGGTTATTGTGATCCGACTCTATATCCCATGAAAAGAAGCAGATAGATATACAGTGGGTATCTAAGAGAGAAATTAGTGAATTGCACCCAGGAAATGCTTTTTTTCCTTTTATTATGTGCAGGAGGAAACTGTAGAACTAGATCACAGCTATACTGCTGTATTTACACAGATGGACCCTATGTCAACGACCTGAACAAAGTTGCTTTAAAATTCTTTACTCACTGTAAGGGATGAGCATTCAGTCAGTTTAAGGGCAATTTCAGAGCAAATTTGCTAGGAAAACATTTCTATTCAATTTTTTTTTTTGTTAGATTTGGTGGCTAAACAAAAATAATCAATTAATTAAACAGCCCTAGTGTCAGCAGCTCTCTTTTCACTTGCAGTCCCTTTCTTTCTAAAATAAACAAAAAGCTGAGCAGGTGTGTGAGGTGCAGCAGAGTGCTGCAGCCCACCTTTTTGAGGTCAGCTTTGTTCACTACCCCAGCAGGATTTTTTACATACAGCTGCACAAACAGTCCTCTGCAGAGTGACCAAGGTTACTAATACAGGATTGACCTCTGTTTGGGAGCCTTTGACTAGCAGCCGTGATGGGTAGGTAGGGCATGGTTTTCTCCGTAATGCGTGACAGGTATTAGGAGGGCATTGCCTTGAAGCCTTAAATCAGACTGAATTTCAGTTATTGCAAGAAACTGGTGAATATTTTCAGCATACAAATGACAGTCACAAGGATTTTAATTACCACCCCCTTCATTCTGCAGCAGAGTGCACACCACTACATCAGGAGAAGCAGAAAGGATTGAAACAATTTAATTTTAAAGAGTGACTGCCAAATGCACTGTAAATGATCAAGACGATGGAGGGGGAGTATTAAAATCAGCTGCCAGGCATGGTAGCATTGCTGTTTTCTATCTACCATTCACCAATGATGGAAAAATGTCATAAAGCTTTATAAAAGTAGAATTGGTTTCCTGGAATGTTAAACAGGATGAATGGCAGCTGCCAATTGCTCTTCTTGATCAGTTGCTTAGGAACAGGCAGTAGCTGCTCTGGTCTTCACTGAAGTAGACACAACAGTTAACTTATTTCAGGTTTTTCTACTCATAGCTTGATGCCCATGTTCTAAACATAGAAGTATTTATTATAAAACCTCTTAAGAGAGACCAACACCTAAACTTCCTTAGGAATCACAGCACACTCTCTCACCATTAGGATGTGGTACAGAGGGCAGTGAAAGCTGTGGTTTGCCAATTTCTGTTGCACCAATACTTAGTGTCCTGTAGTGGTTTCAGTTGTCTGCAGGAGCTGCTGTGGCATTGCAGTGTTCTTTGCATTCGGTAGTCAAGGGGCAATTTTAAAGCAATTGTCTAGTTCAAATGTGTGAAATTTAACTTTTTATTGCAAGGAGGTTTATCTGTGTAGGTGTCCTCACTGAATCACAATTATCTAGGCTCTCTGCATAAATTGTGATGGGTCTAAGTAGGACTGTGTGGTGGTGTTATTCAACAAGAGTGGCAGAAACATAGTGATTCTACCTGTGAAGCAGTCACACTTTGTGACTAGGCATACTTTTCTCTTTGTGAGACCAATCCCTTCTAGTGTGGTGGCTTGTACAGCCAAATGCATGTTGCTTGATGCTGACAGGCAGTGTAAAGTCATTCAGTTAATTGTGCTGTAGAAGCCTGCCCAAAAGCAGTATGGATGTTTTGTCTGTATCTCACCACAAGATAAATGTAATGGATTATGGTAATAGTGAGCTAAGACCATGTGATACCTGACTGAAAATGTTTGGGAAAAATTCATTCTTGGACAAGACCTAAATGTTGTTGGGTCATGTATTTATTTCTTTAGCAGAAGCACTCAAAATATCAGGGAATAAAGTTCTTATAAATCCAGCTGGCTATTTGATGATTCTCTGGGTAGAAGATAAAGTTTCTGTCCTCACAGCGGAGTGTTTTTTCATCCTGTATACAGTGAGGTGATGAGAAAACAGAGATTAAAAGCAATACTACAAAACCTTCGATTTGTGACCCTATCATGTATATGATAGCTCAGGCATAGAATGAAGAAATATGTATCAGCGAAGACAAGTTTATTTTGAAGGTCTGTGGGGTATCCTCCTCTCTTGGTACAAGAGAGTTTTATGTAGCAAAGGTATTTGAATCCTGAAAGCAAGAGTGAATAGACAGCGTGGGCATGGAGCCCATGCACTTCCTCAGAGTTGCATTCTGTGGAAAACAATGTGATAAATTAAGCAGAACATCCTTACATATTAACTAAATACAAATATTTCCTGGGATGCCAATTAATGTGTGGGACCGTGAATGGTTAATGTTTGCAGTTCTGAAAAGCGGGTGTTTAAGGCTGGGTGCTTAGAGAAGCAAGGCTAGACAGGGGAGCTGGGACCTCTGAGCTCACACGGACAGTCTGCAAATTGCTGTGGGAACAAATCAAAAAGACTATATTATATGCATTCCTTGGAGCAAGGAATAAATGGAGTAAAACTGTTTCTGAGTCAAAGGTACTATTTTGATCAAGTTTTACTGAAAGGTGTGCAGTCCTTCCACAGTGTCATTGCTCAAAGTCTGAGGATGCATCCCAGCCTCAGATATTTTAATCAGTACTTAAACCCAACATCATCTTATTCTAGGCAAAAAACTGTGAAACAGTGGTAAATAACAGACAGTTAATGTTAAGGAAGCTAGTCACCATAGATAATGCTTCCTCTGTCATATTAAAAGCTGAGAAAACTTAGTAATGACTTGAAGTGCCTACATGACAGCTCGAAATTCAGATCTGAATTGTTTTATTAAGCAGCAGGTATCCACATAGCTATCAGATACCTGCTGCTTAATAAAACAATTCAGCACTGTGAAGGCAGAGGAAATCACCTTTCACAGATTGTTCAATTTGGAGCAGGTCAGTGGATCTGGTGATTCAAAGCGAAGTTGTCTTTTAACAGTCATGCCCCTGTCTTTCTGTAAAAACACCATTTCTTCTAGCCATCCAGCACAAAGCAAAAACATTTGTTTTAGTATGCTTTTACTCTTTTCCTACTTTAGGCACCAGTCTTCATCTCACACAGACTTAGCATTCAGCAGCAATGTTACGTAAAAGTGATATACCCCATTTTGGAGTGGAGCTTAGTTGCACAGCTTGCAGCCACAGCTCCTGGTATCTGAAGGCTCACAAGGACAGAATTATGTAGGTTTAGCTTGGAATGGAGTTGTTACTGCCATGAGAGGTGGTTGCTTGGTCTTTAAATGGCAGACTCTATTTGGCAGCACTGTTGCCAAGAGCAGAGAGTTGTGGTCAATAGGACAGAATCTACTTGGAGGTCTGTAACTAGTGGAGTCCCTCACGGGTCGGTACTGGGACTGGTACTATTCAATATTTTCATCCATGACCTGGATGAGGGAACAGAATGTACCCTCAGCAAGTTTGCTGATGACACTAAACTGGGAGGAGTGGCTGACACACCAGAAGGCTGTGCTGCCATTCAGCGAGACCTAGACAGGCTGGAGAGCTGGGCAGGGAGAAACTTGATGAAATTCAACAAGGGCAAGTGTAGAGTCTTGCACCTGGGGAAGAACAACCCCACGTACCAGTACAGGTTGGGGGCTGACCTGCTGGAGAGCAGTGTAGGAGAAAGGGACCTGGGGGTCCTGGTAGACAGGAGGATGACCATGAGTCAGCAGTGTGCCCTTGTGGCTAAGAAGGCCAATGGCATCCTGGGCTGTATTAGAAGGCGTGTGGTTAGTAGGTCAAGGGCGGTTCTCCTCCCCCTCTATTCTGCCTTGGTGAGGCCACATCTGGAATATTGTGTCCAGTTCTGGGCCTCTCAGTTCCAGAAGGACAAGGAACTGCTTGAAAGAGTCCAGCTCTGAGCCACAAAGATGATGAAGGGAGTGGAACATCTCCCTTATGAGGAAAGGCTGAGGGAACTGGGTCTCTTTAGCTTGGAGGAGACTGAGGGGCAACCTCATTAATGTTTACAAATATGTTAAGGGTGAGGTCAGGAGGATGGAGCCAGGGTTTTTTTCAGTGATGTCCAGTGATAGGACAAGGGACAATGGGTGCAAACTGGAACATAGGAGGTTCCGTATAAACCTCAGAAAAAACTTCTTTACTGTGAGAGTGCCAGAGCACTGGAACAGGCTGCCCAGAGAGGTTGTGGAGTCTCCTTCTCTGGAGATATTCAAAACCCTCCTGGGCACATTCCTGTGTGATGTGCTCTGGGTGACCCTGCTCTGGCAAGGGGGTTGGACTAGATGATCTTTCGAGGTCCCTTCCAACCCTTAAGATTCTGTGACTCTGTAATTGGCAAGGGTGATACTTTGACAAAGTCAACCAACTGTTGAGTAACTACGAAGTCTCTCAATAGAGGAATTAAGTTTTTTATTACATTGCTGCATTAAAGTAGTTGTCACCTCATTTGGGCACTGTACTGATTTTAGGCATCAGAGAAGCCTATGATGCCTTTATATTAATGAGTTGATTTTTCTGAAGAACTTAATGTAATTCAGTCATTCTTAAGTAATATTAGCCAAGAGTGGATTTCTGAATTACAGTGTCCATTGTTAGGAAAGTTATTTAGGTAGAAATGGCTGCATCCCATCAGATGGGAATTAGGTACATAAGTTTGATTTTGAAAAGGTTTGCTGATCTTGGAAAGACCTAACATCAGTGTTCCTGAGCTCTGGGTCTACATGTGTATAAAACTCTTCTCTCTCAGTAGTGTTCAATGCTGAAGAGCTAGCTTGTTCATCAGCCTAGACATGATGTGGAAATTCAGCCATCTTCTGACATAGTGCCTGAGACACCTCCATATGGAAGACTTTCATGGGTCAACCAATAGAAACAAAAGAGGACTGGGCTTCTCACAAAATGCAATACCTCAAGGGGCTTGGAGTTCTAACTGGACACATCTTGAGCACCTGTGACTAAACTCAATGTTATGCTTGCTTCGATTATGAGTTTGATACAGAGACCTCCAGAGGCCCCTTCCAGCCCAAATGGCTCTATAACAACCTTGAAATTCAGTGTCTGCAACCAGCACGTTGGAGATCCAACTTCAGTTTGGTCTATGGGAGATGAATGCTCTCTCTCTTGACTCCCATAGAAGTATTTTAACCGCCAGGCTGCAGGCTCATACCACTGAAGGCACACTTCTGCTTCTTTGGGGAAGGTCTGCCATTGATTTGCCGCTGCCTGCTAGAGAGGACATAGATTGCACTTCATGGGCAAGGGAGAGGCAAAGGAGAGGGAAAACCAATGAGGTGAATACAAGATTGAGAGGCTAAACACATTTTTTTCCTGGGGACCCCAATGGCAGTAGCAGTGGTGGTAGAGTGGTGCCTGTAAGCTCTGAAGTGGCTTGGATACCATGGTGTGAGCACTTCTGCACTGAACTGTGGGCAGCAGCAATAGAGTGACCATTCAGCAGGCAGGAGCAATGCCTGCCCAGCTATCTCAGAGCAATATGCTGATTTTCAGGAGCCAGCCATGAGCCAGGGCACATAGAATAAAAGGTGTACCTTCTTGCCTCCTGTGGTGAGGTACCGAAACCTTCCATTGTCTGCATCCCCAGCCTCACCATACCTTCAGGTTTACATGCCTAGAATGTGCCTGCTGGCCTGAAGACTTTTCTTGCAGCTGTCCTCAAGTCTACACAGTCTCTGCTATATTTTTGCTCAGTGTATATTGGAATATAGCTCCTTAGTGTCCTGCTGAGCAAGAACTATTGAAATAATGGTAAGGAAAGATGTAGAAACTGAGGTTACTGAGAATGACATTACATTTAGTGACTGATAAGCCTGAAGAGGAAGAGCCAAACAAACAGGTTTTTTTTAAAATTCCTTTTAAATTTCAAATAGGAAGGCTCAAACAGACCTCAAACATTTCAAAATGATGTTTTCTGCTACACAGCTGCTAGCAAATTAGTTCTGTGCACGGTAATTCAGATTGATACTCCTGTATCCAGAAAAGAACAGGATGACATGTTTAACTCCAGAAGTTCATGGCTCACTTATGGGCTGTGTTTTTAACTGGTGATTTTTCAAATTAAAAAAAAAAAATTAAAAAAATCACTGTACAGATTTGTAAACAACTACTGTATGTCCAAAGTATAAGAACAATTCTTTATAAGATGGGAAAAAAAGCTGTGCTTGTATTGCATTTATTGTTATAAATTACCTAGTTTTATAATTATTACTTTTTTCCGGAGTCTTTAAATTGTCATCTGTAATTAATTAATTCAAAATTGCAAGTAAAACTTTTTCTGTTACCTGATCTTCCTGTGTACATACTTCTTATCTACAGAATATTGTAGGTGTTAGATAAAATTATTTATTCAAGGTGAAATCATTCTGCCATAATAAGACACAGAATGCTTCATGTGATTTTCCAGTTTATATTCATTGTGGTAGATTCATGCAAGTAATGAATTTGGTCCTACTGTTGAAACAATTGCCACAAAATATTCTTCTCTTAAAAAGATTATTATATTAGACAGTAGGCTGCAACAATACATCTGATTAGGTTTTGACTTATTTTATAAACAACATTCTAATTATGTATTTTAATATTGTTATGAAAAACTTGTTCTAAATGAGTCAGCTGCTCAAATTGTGTAAGCTATTTAATTTTTTAAAATTACTTTATGATTTTTTTTAAATTATGTGCTGTTTGGGACCTGGTTACCAAGGGGATTAGGTTTTAAAGAATTGAAATTAATAACATGACCTAAAAGTAAGAATTCATCAGACCCACAATAATCCATGTATTGCTAATCCACTCACAAACTGATAGTGTCTGCCCTCTTCTCAGGAAAGACTTAGTAGCCAGTCACTATAGCCAGGATTCCTAAGCCATCATTTTTTTACAGGGCCTGTTACGTACAGTCAGTGTATTCTGAGATAATATCCTGAATAATTAAAATTCTGCTGCAATTGTGAAGTCAGCAAAGTACCTTTTGATATGCTTTATTGCTCTGCATGCATTTAGCTTACGTATTAGGACTATTGAACAAAGAATCCTCTGCAGCTGCAGGGGCCCACTTGGCAGATGTGGTGGTACCATCCCATTGGGACAGGATTGCCTAGCAGCATGCAGCCCCTTGTGCCAGTGCTCCCTGTGGCACCACAGTGCACCTGCTAGATGTTGTGAGCTGCCAGGCAGGACAGAGCTCCCTGTTAACATCTCTGCTGATGCACCAAAGCAGTTTTTTCTCTAGAAATGTGAAATTCCATTTTTACCAACCACTGGAACGTGTTTTGCGTATCCTCATGGAGGGATCTCTCCCTTTTCTGCTCACTTTGCATATATTTTTAGAACTCAGGCAGTCATGCTGAAGATTACTTGAAGCCTTAGGCTTTGCTGCAGAATATTTTTGTGATCCATGTTATGACCACAGGAGTGGACGTTATTTCCTATGTGACTAAGCTGGATCTGTGCAGTGCCAGGTAGTGTTTGAAAGATCATTTTTTAAATTCAATTATTGTTTTCTTAAATTCAGATTCATCAATATGATGTTTTCATTAGTGCATTTTATATCCCTTTTGTGAAAAAGCACTAATGAACAATTTGTTCCAGTGAAGCAACATTATAGTGATTTCCATGGAATAGGAATATTAGGAGGTCACTACAGATGGGACTGAGTCAGCAAAATGTCTCTTTGCCTGATCTGGTGGGAGGTTATTAGGGAAGGAGGCAGAGCAGGCCTGATGAGAAAGCCATTGCACAATGACTGATGTAGTTGTACCTGAAGCCTATGGCAAAAGTAATGACATATGAAATCAGGATCTCTTTCTCTGCTCCTTGAAAAAGCATAATAGACATTCCACACCATTAGTTTCTACTTTGTTGGAGGTATGGACAGTGGGATTGAGTGTATCCTCAGCAAGTCTGCTGATGATACCAAGCTGTGTGGTGTGGTTGACACCCTAGAAGGAAGGGATGCCATCCAGAGGGACCTTGACAGGCTGGAGAGGTGGGCCAGTGCCAACTTCATGAAGTTCAACAAGGCCAAGTGCAGGGTCCTGCACCTGGGTTGGCACAACCCCAGGCACAAATACAGGCTGGGGGGAGAATGGCTGGAGAGCAGTCCTGAGGAGAAGGACTAGGGGGTGGTAGCTTGACATGAGCCATCAGCATGTGCTGGAGCCCAGAGAGCCAGCTGTGTCCTGGGCTGCATCAAAAGAAGTGTGGCCAGCACGGCCAGGGAGGTGATTCTGCCCCTCTACTCTGTTCTGGTCAGTTCCCACCTGGAGTACTGTGTACAGTTCTGGTGCCCTCAGCACAAGAATAATATAGACCTGTTGGAGAGGGTCCAGAGAAGGACCACCAAGATGATCAAAGGCCTGGAGCACCTCTGCTATGAAGACAGGCTGAGAGAGTGGGGGCTGTTCAGCCTAGTGAAGAGAAGGCTGCAGGGAGACCTTGTAGCACCTTCCAGTACTTGAAAGGGGCCTACAGAAAAGCTGGGGAGGGGCTTTTCATCAGAGAAGATAGTGATAGGACAAGGGTAATGGTTTTAAACTGAGAGAGGGGAGATTTAGGTTAGATATTAGGAAGAAATTATTCACTATAAGGGTGATGAGGAACTGGAATGGGTTGCCCAGGGAAGTTGTTGATGCCCCATCCCTGGAGGTCTTTAAGACCAGGTTGGACAAGGTTTTGTGCAGCCTGGTCTAGTGGTAGGGTTCCCTGCTCATGGCAGGGGATTTGGAACTTGATGATCTTTAAGGTCCCTTCTAACCTTAATGATTCTATGATTCTATTATTATTTTATTAAAGAAACATTCATGGGCCATAACTTCTGCCTGGGGCATTTAATTCCTTCTTTCTCTTTCTCTTGAGACAGGACTATTGACTGCTACAAGCTATTATAGCTTTTTTTGTTTAGATACCTATGTGGGTTTTTTGGCATTTTGAAGGATGAAAGTGGTAACCGTTTTCTTGAAGACTTTGTCTCAGGCTTAGCCAAAAGCTTCCTTACTTACATCATTCCATATCATCTCATTGTAGTGCGGCTGATGGCAAAAGAATCTAACTGCAGGAGTAGTGAAAGAAGTAAATTGGATATGTTTTATGTGTTTTGTTTTGTTTTTTCCCCTGAGACTATATATGTAAGTGTTAAGCAGAGATTTAGCTGCTATTCTTGCTTAAAGTAATTTTCACTCAGAGATTAAAAAGAAATTAATTATACATGGAAGTAACTCCATAGGAATGCTTTGAGCAAATTAGTAGATTCCATCATGAGAAAAGCTCTTCCACTAGCAAGTAAGCCTCCTTCAAAGAACAAACCAAACAAATTGGAAGAATGAGGATAGTCAGTGATACACAATGAAGCTTTGCCACACGTCGTACAATCATAGAATCATCCTGGTTGGACGGACCTTGAAGATCAAGTCCAACCATAACCTAAATCCACCAACCATAACCTAATTTACCCGTTCGGTGATGAAATCATGTCCCTAAGCACTACATCTACATTTCTTTTAAGTACTTCCAGGTGTGGTGACTCCATCACCTCCCTGGGAAGGCTGTTCCACTGTCCAACCACTCTTTTTGTAAAGAAATTATTTCTAATATCCAGTCTAAACCTCCCCTGGTGCAGCTTCAGGCCATTTCCTCTCATCCTGTCTTTATTAATTTAGGAGGAGAGGCCAGCTCCCACCTCCCTACAACCTCCTTTCAGGTAGTTGTAGAGAGCAATGAGGTCTCCCCTCAGCCTCCTCCTCTTCAAACTAAACAGTTCCAGTTTCCTCAGCCTCTCCTCATGGGACTTATTTTCCAGACTTTTCACCAGTTTGGTAGCTCTCCTCTGGACATGCTCCATCACCTCAATGTCCTTCTTGTAGTGAGGGGCCCAGAACTGAGCACAGTGTGCTCCCGGTGTGGCTTCACCAGTGCCGAGTACAGGGGCACAATCACCTCTCTACTTCTGCTGGCCACACTATTCCTGATGCAGGCCTGGATGCTGTTGGCCTTCTTGGCCACCTGGGCATACTGCTG
Organism: Apus apus; assembly: GCF_020740795.1. Lineage (NCBI taxonomy): Eukaryota > Metazoa > Chordata > Aves > Apodiformes > Apodidae > Apus > Apus apus. The sequence goes on along the minus strand of NC_067312.1, from coordinate 36,315,248 downwards.
GCTCATGTGAAGCTGGCTGTCAACCAGCACTCCCAGGTCCATCTCTACCAGGGAGCTTTCCAACCACTCATCCCCAAGCCTGTAGCTTTGCTTGGGTTTGTTGTGACCAAAGTGCAGGACCCATCACTTGGCCTTGCTCAACCCTGCACAACAGGGCTTGGCCCATTGAGACAGCCTGTCCAGGTCTCTCTGCAGAGCCCCACAGACTTTAAAGATGCTGCAGCAGGTCTCTGACTGCATCCTCATGGATTGGGAAGGGGGGGGCGGTGTTCTGCTCTCCATCCTTATATTCCATCTCTGGAGGTCGAATGCCCTGAGAGCAGCTGGTCTGACTCTTAAAGATGGAGGCAAAGAAGGCATTAAGTATCTCTGCCTTTTCTTCATTCTTGGTTGCCATGTTCCCCCCTCATCTCTGAGGTGCAGGGGTTGAACTTTTGCTCCCTTCTCGAGAGGAAAGAAGGAGGAAGAGAAGAGAAAAAAAAAAAAAAAAAGGGAAAATTATAGTCTTTTTACTGGTGAAACTCCACCCTTAATTTATTTGTCTGAGAGATAAGACCTGAGAGAATGGCCTCTGAAGAAGTGGACTGGGAAAAATGGGAGAGAAGAAATCTTGGCTAATGGAGCAAGGAATATTCTGTTTTGCAGTTTACTATTAGATGGGCAGTTCTTCCCAAAGCTACATCTGCTTGAACATTTGTAGATGCCACTTCTAAGGTTTAAACTTCTGCCTTAGCGGAAGTTTGATGGGAAAATGAATTAGGGGTTTTTGGGAGATAGGAAGGTTTCTGAGTCAGTTTCCTGGCCTGTCTACATCTTAAAACATGAGCATCCTTGGACTAAACTGCCTAAATGGCCATGGAAGAGTTTAAGATGTCTGCTGTGCAAGGCAAAATGCCAGGGTACAGATGGATTTAAGGTTTCTTTAGCCACCCAGACTCCTTAAGGAACCTGAGCTGTGTTTGAAGTTTAAAATATCATCTGGTTTCCACAGCTTGGTGCTTGCCAGACCCCAGTGGTGTGACTCAGAATGGTGCATAGAAATAGGAAATCCAGGTTAAGAAGTGGTGGTCTTTTTTTTTTTTTTTTTTTTTTTTCTAATGAAAAATTATTACATCACTATCTGTTAGTACTGTTTTAGGGTACTTTTTCTCAGTGTCACTCTGACTTATACCTAAGCACCTTATGTTTAGTTAAGCATAAGGAGGTCCTTGCATACTTTAGCATTACAGGTTTTGAGGGATATTTGATAAAATTAGGTAAAATTAACTAATTGGGACTAAATTATGTTTTATGGGTTGTTTTTTGTTTTATTTTGCTTTTCCTTTCTGTCTTTTTTCAAAGCCAGGAACAGCAGTGTGCACATGTGCGTATGTGCATATGCATGTGTGTTAGGCCGAGGGAGGAGTAATGGGTAGCTACATCAGACTTCCAGCTCTTAGAAGGGTTACCTAAATATTCTCATGTGCAAATATGGGTATTCAAGGCATTGTCCTCTCCTGTTGTTTTGTAAAATGTACTCATTTGTATTTGAAGGTCATTATTTCATATGACTGTTTTGCATCCAAATTAATATCTGCATTATTATTAGGTATTACAGGAGCTAAATTCCTTTATAAAATCCAAATTAGACTAATATTTATTTGGGCATTCTGTCACATAATTTTTAGTCTTTGCCCATGCAGAAGGTCACAACTAGATGATCGCTAAAATGCATAGGGAGGGAGGGAGAGAGAGAGAGAGAGATAAAAAAACCTGCTTAATTCTAATTTGGAGTATTTTTGGGGCTGGGAGGTGTATCTGTATTTGTTGAATTTATTACTATGAGCATCAGCAGTTTCCATTGTATAATTAAAGAGAATTTGGTAACTTGCACATAGTCACAAAGTGGATGAAATTACTTTTTGAGAAATCCTAGTAAAATTAGAATCTCCTCCTAGATTTTCGTCAGGATATGCTGTAGGTACTCATTGCAAAAGCTGACAACATAGCAGTGGGCTGGATTTCTGTGTCCTGTTGCTTGCAGTAAGAGCCGTTATGCTACAAGTGTGTACACTCATCAAAGTCCCAGGAAAGAGGCAGATAGAGGTGCTGGTGCTCAGAATTTCACCATCCCCACATGTAGAAAGTCTTCTCATTTCTAGACTAATTGTTTCTGTGGCCAATTTATGCCCTTTTGCTCTGCCCTTGTATCACTGATAAATTTTTTTAATTGCCTTTATGTCCTCCTGTTCTGCCTTTTTTCCTATGAAGAGGAATCAAGCTCTGAGGTCTCTTGTCTGCTGTTCACCTGTGTGTCCTTTCCAGCACCTGCCCTGGTCAGAACCTGTGTTTCCTCTTGGCATATCGCAGAATCACAGAATCTTAGGGATTGGAAGGGACCTCAAAAGATCATCTAGTCCAACCCCCCTGCCAGAGCCGGATCACCTAGAGCACATCACACAGGAACGCGTCCAGGTGGGTTTGAATGTCTCCAGAGAAGGAGATTCCACAACCTCTCTGGGCAGCCTGTTCCAGTGCTCTGTCACTCTCACAGTAAAGAAGTTTTTTCTGATGTTTATGTGGAACCTCCTATGCTCCAGTGTGCACCCATTGCCCCTTGTCCTATCACTGGACATCAATGAAAAAAGCCTGGCTCCATCCTCCAGACACTCACCCTTAACATATTTGTAAACATTTATATGACTAGAGCTGTTCACCATCTTGCAGTGGAGCCTTTGTCCATGCCTTTCCGAAGGGTTGCCAAGTGTCTGTTGCAAATAGTTTTCTTGACACATCCTAGCATTTAGGTTTTTCACACATACATGGCTCATCATAATCCTGTGACAGAATATGACCTTTCTCCTCTTCCATCATTTATTACTGATAAGCTCCTTGCTGATAGAAGAAACTAGGGAACAGTTATATTATTATTACTGTACTGTAGTGGTTTATGTTTTTACCAGTTCCATGTAATGGAGGTAGTGGAATGTCTTCATAAAATGCCTGTCTGTGTAGGGGCATAATTGTACAGACCTATTCAAAATATGCAAACTATTACCTACTGAGCAGTGTAATTTCAGGGATTTTTGCTGTTCTGTTACGGTAGGGGACTTCTAAAAGCAGATGGACACCCTTATTTTAACAGCAAGCTGGTGAAGCAATCAAGTTATTCCATGGACCAAAAACTCATAAAAAAGTAATGTGGAAGAATTCCATTATCATTTTGTTAAATTTGAACAAAGTTTTAATGAAAGAAGAACACTGAATTCACAGATTTGATTAACCATTGTGTTTGGCTTCATCAGTACTGAAGGGAGTAAAAATGCTTAGGAAGTGAGATAGGGACAATATACCTTTATTTGCAGCTTTCTGCCCCAAGAAGTGTCTAAGGGCAGGTGGAATGCATGGGATGGTAGATTTATTTTTTTATGTCATCTTCTCATATACTGTTGTTACTGATATGTATTTCTTAAAGACATGTACTTTTTGTAAGGCTGTAAATTAGGTCCTATGAAATACTTTGAAAGCTTCACAAATTATTAAAAAACGCTAAACTCATATTTTAATTTATTTATTCATTTACTCCCTTTTTCACATTAAGTCACAAAACAATTCAAATGAAAAATAAAATGATGTGGTGGTGTTAGGTCATAGGCGAGACTTGATGATCTCAGAGGTCTTTTCCAGCCTCAATAATTCTCTAATTCTGTGACACTAATACCTGAGTATGTCTCTTTTAAGGCAACATTCAGTTGCTTTCTTTGACCTTTTCATGTCTGATGAGGAACATCTGCAGTGTCACAACAGACTGCAGTCAGTGTTGTCAGCCTGGCTGCCTTGTCTGCACAGTTAGAGACACATTGTGACACACACAGAGAAGGACATGGAGTAATTTCCAGTGCCTCGTTAGTGCAAAGAGCTCTTCAGTCAAATGACTGATACTGCCAAATGCAATAGTTAAGCCTCAGTGTTCTTCATTAAGTCCTGCAAATCACATGATAAAAGGTGAAAAAAAGCTAAAAACCAGTCTGCCTTACACTGTTTCTGGAGAAAGCAGAAAATATATACTCAAAAAAACCAAACCAAAACAACCTACCATTTCATTGCAATTGATGCAGTGGAAGACATCGCATCAATTAAAATTCCACCAAGTGGGACTATAATCAAGAAAAAAGACAGTGGATGGGAAAACTATATAAAAATGCTAAGAAAATTACACAGTTGGACAAATTTTTCTCTTTAGATGTGAGAAGAAAAAAAAAAAGAAAATAAGAAAAAAGAAAGAAAGAAAGAAAGAAAGAAAGAAAGAAAGAAAGAAAGAAAGAAAGAAAGAAAGAAAGAAAGAAAGAAAGAAAGAAAGAAAGAAAGAAAGAAAGAAAGAAAGAAAGATTTTCACAGAGCACATCCATTAAAGCTTCGTTTTATCTTGCACCTTATTCTGAGCCTCCTTTACCTGAAATCAGTAAATAAAGTCAAGAACAAGTGGAAAAAATGGAAGATGCACTATGCATTCACCTGTAAGTATAGCCATTTTCTGCAGAGTAAGAAACAGCTGTGACAATGCACATGCATTTTAGTCACTGAACAGTAAACATAAAAACTGCTGGTAGAGCAACATCAAGTCTAGGAGAAAGATTTAACTAAAGCAAGAATAGAACAGATCTTGAACTGAGAGGGATAAAGCCTGCTATTTTAAAATTCTGGCCACATGTCTACAATAACTAAGAAAATTGAAGCTATCTGTGCCAAGGTGAATACAATGTCAACATAACTTCTTCATGTCTCGTAATTCCTTCAACCCCTGTGAAAAGATAGATCCTTACAAGAACTGCTTATGTGTTGATAATGATGTTGTTGTAATGACTAGAGGTACCTTAAAGCAGTGCATTTTTGGAACTCTGATATTGTCATGCAGTTTCAATGATTGCTGCAGTGAAACTTTGGTAGCTGAATTAAACCTGGGTATTTACTGTGGCTTCATCTTCATGATTATTATTAACTGCATAAGTAACAAAGGCTGATTTCTAAAGGAATTTATGTATGACTTGTACTAAATCTGAGATTTACAAAACTTTAAAAATGCCATCTTTGCCTTCTGAGGCTGTTGAATGTCAGAACTCCCTTCTTGTAGTTTGTCCACAAGCTTTGATTTGGAATTTATTCTTGTTTCATTCCAAGATTTCAGATGCAGCACCAACAAATGCACACCCAAGGACATGATCCTTCTCCTCTGCAGAATGCTCAAAAGGGTTTGGAGCTCTAGCTCTAGGAGTGTGTCCCTGTTGCAATCAGTAGACATTTACTGCTGATAACAGACAAAACATGTAGATGTGGTGCTTAGAAATATGGCTTAGCACTGAACTCAGTATGAGTTAGGTTAATGGTTGGACTAGGTGATCTTAAAGGTCCTTCCAACCAGAATGATTCTGTGATTCTGTGTAAACAAGTTCATATCTTCATTTTCACTGGAAGGGCTCACTCATTTCTTCAGAGCTTTTGCCATTATTTGTGTAACACTTTTCTGGTCAAAGACAGAATAAGAAAGTGTAGGAGCTAAGGACTGTTGTGTAAGCAGCATGAAGTGCCTGGGCTGGGTAACTGACAGAGCCTTGCTGACACAAGCACCCTTCTAGATCAGTGGAAAAAAAACACCAGAAAAGAGTTTTCAGTTTACCTGGTCCAGCTCATCATCAGGCTTCCCTTTTGCTCTGCTCAGAAGAGTCATGCCTCTTAGAGAATTAACAAAAAAGTTTATCCGTTCTAGCAGCAGAACTCTGGAAGATATGAAAGTTTTGCACATTTAATTTACCACTCTGCTGATGATTCTTCTTGCATCAGTTTGGTCCCTGCTTATAACAGGTTAACATATTGGTACATGCTTACTGCTACACAGACTTTCAAGAGTGTTGAAATGATGTTTTGTTTTGCAAATTCTATAAAATCAAAAGTACATCTTTCTGTTATGTAGGATTTAGGGTTAGACTGAGGCATCCTTTGAATCTCTTGTTCAAATTTATCTGTGCATTTCAACACTGAAAAGCATTCTGAACATCAGCCAGAAAGAGTAAGTCTTCCAATGTTTGTTTTCATCACCAAACAAAAACATTGCCAATGATACACAGTATTTAACTAGAAGCAGATGGAAATAGAAGTATCAATTGACAATGCAATAGTAAAGGTACCGGATGATTGAAGCTATCATTGAATTTTTCCTGTGTGACTCACAGGCACTTCACAAAAAGGTCCATATTATTAACTTAATTCTGCAGATGGGGAAACAAACACCAGTACAGCACATCAAAGGGGGAATCAAATATACCTCTTAATCTTTTCGCTGCTCAGTGTAAGTAAATGGTACTTATTTGTAAAAATTTAAAACTCTGTTCTCAATGTACAGTGGTGGTACAGACTTTGCTAGAAAGAAGATCATCATGGTAAAGAAATTTATGTCTTGGTAGGTTGCTTTCTTTTCATATTTTCTGTGGCTAATCAAAAAGCCACAGTATTCACTTTGGATCTACATCACAAAAATACTTAAGCACACATTTTTGTGGGGTCAAAGATACATTTAATAAGGTTTTCAATTTCAGAACAAACCCTGCTTTTTTATGCATCTGAAGAAATGTAAGCATTCCACATGGCTGCAGAACTTGCACAGGGATAAAGGAGTATGCCAGTAGCAGGCAGAAAGTGGATTTTGTTCTTAGCTTCAATTCAGATTATGAGTATTAACTCAATGTTTTACAGGCTTTTGCTAGATATATCATAAGAAGCATCTGTAAGCATCTCTGTACTCTTTCCTCCTCCAGCTCCGCTAGGACTGCCAAGGTCATCCAGGTCTTACCTGTCTTAGTAAACAATAAAGCTCTCAATAAAGCTGAGATCCTCCTACTTTAAGTCACCCTTATCCATGCAAGGACTAGAAACAGTGGCTTGAAAACATGTTTAAACCAGCCATTTATTGTCAAATAAAGAAGTTTAGATTAGCTCATGTTTTACAGGAATATAAATATTGCTACACGTAATAATATTCACAATTGGATTGATAATATTTTATTATTTTTATTTTAAATAATTAAATAAACACATATACAAATTCTACATAGGTGTCTGCTTAGCTATTTCTGAACTGAAATATGAGTGCTTTGAGTAGCTTGTAGGACCATTTCCTGTCCTCAGGTTTGTAGGAGAAGTTCTGTCCCTGCCTTTTGTCATTAAGGTTGAGAAGTGGTAGAATGTATGTGGTTTAGCAGCTCTAGGTGATGCCATGCAGATTGTACCAGCATTTAAAGCAAGAATTCAGGAGCAGTATGAAGAATGCAATTCCGTTTTCTGTTTGGAAATGGGAAAACTGGAGTTAAATCTGGCTTAATAAATTGTTGCCATCTTTGTTAGGACTTATATTTATTTCTAGTTCTTCTTTATAGTGCATAACTGAGACCACTTACCAATCTAAAAAGGAGAAAAAGCTAAAACTTTCGAAGATTGTGTCAGATCCTCTAGATCTATTTGTGTCCTATAAAGCACTGGTATGAAGTGCTTCTTGCTGTACTTGGTGCAGCCCTCCTAGGGCTTTGTGTGGGCACTTCCTTAGGTGGTAAATCCAGGACTCAGTCTGCACTTAAAAACAATTCTGACTGAAAATACATTGATAGGTAAGTAACCCCTCTGTGATGAAAATGTTAAAAAGATGTAGCATACTAAGCCAAATTCGGGAACTATCACATGGGAAATCTGGAGCTGCTTTACTGAGGTGAATGGAGTTCCTCTGGTGGTCAATTTTCTGACATCTAGGCAATCTTGGTAATTAAGATTGTTTAAATAAAAACGTGGGTGCTTTGAGGCGAAGAGACCTTCCTTATTACAGAGCTAGAATGAAACTCCCTTCCAGCAAAGTGAAAATCTAAATCCCTAAGATTGTAAAAAATTTATATCCTCACACTTGGTGTGGGAATAGCTTTTCCTCTTGAAAAGGTATGTGAATAAATCTGAGGCTTTTAAGAGAAAAATTCTGAAACACCCAGAGGGCTACATTAGTGCAAGCAAGAAGTGTCCCAGGATAAATTAAATGCTTGTTCTTCAGAAGCAAGTCTTTGTTCCCTCTTTCCTGTCAGGGAAAGTTATGTCCCAGCTGTGTCTCAACAGCTCACAGGGAGGAATAAGATGTCACAATTTTGTCTGATTAAATGCTAGATCCCGCTTATCCATTTGTATAGGGGACAGCACAGCTGATCTAAGCTGACTGTAAAGCACCTCTGTTAAGAGTGATTTGGATAGCCTAATGATCTTATATTTAAATGCTGCTTACGTCTGCTACTATTTTTATTCCATTTGAAGCACAGATATTTGTGCAAAATTACTTAGAACTTATTTGTCTAACTTGTCTGACACAGCAAATTCCAGATGCAGATGGAAGGGAAATTTTACCAGTGTTTCTGTGCATCCTTTAGTGGATTGCAGGGACAGCTTGTAGCCTTCCCCAATAACTCTGCTGTTCCCCTTCCCTGCTTATCAGCTCTAAGGAAGAAGCAGTAAATTGGGGTTTAGCCCAAATCCCGGAGTAGTCTACAGGCTTGTTCTCACTTCAGTGGTTTGTAGTCAACTACAGTACAAGTGCCTAAGCAAAATTTTTGATACATTAATCTAATCTGCTGATTTGTTTAAGCATTGATTGTATTAAGATGTAGGACAGAAAACAGTAATGAGAAGTCCCCAGGAATGAGGGAACTCCTTCCCTTGGGCATCTGTAGCTGTACCAGGGATGCTATGACGAACAGTGCACAGCAAGGGAAGAAACCTGTCTAAACACAACATGGAAGTGTTGGCCTCCATTGAGGTTTGGATTAGCCTTTTGGGATTTATATAAAAAGTCTTTTAATAATAAAACATTGGAAGGAGCATCAACTGTTACATGTTATCCATAAAAAGATTCTGGATGAGGAATACTGTAAAATGCATGCTGAGTACTTCACTAGCCACTTGAACATGAGAAAGAGAATATTATGTTCTCTCAGTTTATCCTCCAAGGAAACTTTTTACCACTTTTTGCCTTCCAAGACTTTCTTACACATACCTTAATTTGACATGGTGTGTGGTAGTTAAATATCACCTGGCATGAAAAAATAAAGGGGAAAAATTATAAAATCAGCTTTACTTGAGAAGATCAACTCTGGCTGGTTGTTGGGCTCAGGCAGATGTCTTCTTTGCCAGTTCTGTTTATTGCTGAATTGCTACTAGTATAGTAGTTAAGTTTTACCATGGAAACTCATATTTTGTTTCCTATCATAATCAGTATTGTTTGGTTGCCTTACCTCTAAAGCCTTTCTAGTATTTGCTTACAGATTAAGGTTGCCTATAGTCTTGGAAGTAAAACTGTTTGAGGACTGGAAAAGGAAGTAAAGTTAAGATTAAAGAAAATTAAATAGTTTTCTAAAATGGGGACTTTTCAGTAAAGTAAGAAACCATGCATTATCTTACTGAATGACTTCCATTTAACCACATTTCCTAGAAAAACAAAAAAATGTAATTTCTGTGACTCTAAAATAGTAAAGTTTGGAGATGAGAAATGCCGAACATATTTCTGCAACTAATATTGGATGAATTGGTGTATACTGGTGCAGAGTGTGATGAATGTATTACTTTCTTTTTCTGTCAAATGAGTATGATTATTTAAAGATATGTGTATGAAATCTCAAGACTGAGAGTACAGTTTCACAATTATAAAACCCATGTTAGAGGGTTTTACAAACCCAAGACTGTAAACCATTTTAATTCAGAAGGGTGAAAGCTTGTTTTACAAGCTCAATTAAATAGACTGCTGCTGAGGGCATCTATTTGCTTATAGCAGAAAAGCTAGGGTTGTCACTTGTGATGTTAGCACATAATACACAATTTTTATTTTTTTTTTTATATTTTGTAAGCTAGTTGTATTGCTGTGTTTGGCCATAGCTTGTTGTACCAAAAGAATATGAAGACCCTACAACTTCATAGAGTTAAAGCCAAAATAGTTAGGCTGCAAAATGGCAACCTCCAAATAATTTAGCTAAAACCTTCCATTTAATTTAGTTTATTTGAGTCATGAACTTGCCTGTTACGATCAGCACAGAAATTTGTTTTTAAGCAAATTCTGAATAAAAGTGGAAAGAATGAAGAAGAAACAAATAGTGTGGAGCAGTAGTAACAAGTAGTCAGTAGAGATGACCATGGAAGTAGTATGGCTGACAGATCTCACAGCAGGTAAAACAATGCAAAGGTGTGAAGTTTTTAATAACCTAGAGGAACTGTTTTGTTTCATCCTTTGTCTTAAGGAGTCTTTTAACAGAGAAGACATTTTAAAATATTGAAAGCTAAGACTGATATAAGATGCTGCGTAAGTGGAAGAAGTTTCTGGGATTTATATTTTTTTCTGACAGAAGCTGCAGCATAGAGAACTGCCTTATGGAGAATGATTTCTTCAGCTTTCTTTCTACCACTAAGAAAGCTTCATGCTGAGCATTTAGATTGGAGACAGATCAAAATGCACATGCTTTATTTGGTTACCTTAATAGCTTAATAGGCTTTACGGATTATTACTGTCACAGGCCTTATTGAGCTTATAAAATTGTAATGTATTTGCTCTTAGATCTAAATTATGAGCTCAGTCCCAAACTTACTTGCATGACCCCCTCAGCAAGTTGCCTGATATAGTGCCATTAATCTTCAAGGGTCTGCATGGTCACCATCCTTTGCTTTAAAAAATACAATAGAAGACAAGAAAGTGCAAGAAGTTCCCAGGGAGCCAGTTACACCATAAAACAATGATGTTGCACTCCCCTTGACCCCTTCCCAAGGATTTTTGGCCCATTTACATTCATTCTTTAGCTAAACAGAAAGCAAATGGATTGTGTGTGGTAGATAATAACTGAAACACTATTCACTGAAGAACTGTGGGCTTGGGTGACATGGACGATAAGTGGAGTTCTCAGCTAGAGCAGGCACAGCACAGGAGTTTGTGCACCTATATGAGTGTTGTGCTACCATGTCTCTTCAGCTGCATCTGAATTCAGAAAACCAGCCCCACACAAGCAGGCATGGATCTACTCAAAGATAAATCTCCTCTAGTTTGTATGGCTTTCCCAGATTAAGTTACACTTTATCTCCTAAACTGCTGGGTGCCCATCCCGTTGGTTATCACAAGATTTTCAAGCTTTGCTTTTTGCTTTTCCTTCTGATGTTGATCTTTTAATACTAGACCAAGTCTTCTTGACCATTAAGCTGACATTAATTCTGTCTCTATACTGTCATCCATGGTCCAAAATTGATGCTGGTGGGAGTTTTGCTATATGACTACATTTCTGGCTACTATAATTGTAGCCCTGAGAACATCTGTGGGTTTACTTGAAAGGGTGTAATGAGTTACTCATGGAAACTATGTAAAGCCTGATGATTCCTCAGTGGCAGGCTGAATTGCTATTTTTGACATTGACAATGGTCTGTCATCTAGCTATTTCTATAGCCTTTTCCTCCAGATGTTTCTTGCCTTCAGTGATGTAGTTCAGGGGAGAGATAATGACCAACTACTGTGAGCATTTCTGGCCCAAGTAGCATAAATGTGTACTTTTGGAAAGAACAGACAGGAGTCATAATTGCTTCTCACCATGACACCTACTCAAAACTGAGCCTGTTTCATCTGCAGCAGACAAATGCAATGCTATACAAGTTTTTTTGAGTAGTTCTGTTATTCTCTTGCAGAGAAATGACATTTGTACTGCATGCCATTTTCCATTTCTGGTATTAAAATTTCTGTCAGATATTTCTAACCACAGCAAAGGTAATATATAACTTTTAGTCCTGAGGTCAGTGACAGACCTTACAGAAAACCTGGCAGTTTTAAAGCAAAATCCAAGACAAGACAGTAAATATTTTAGTGGTATAGACCTTATAAAGAGAAAAAGAAATGGAAAGCAAGACTGGTTAAGAAAGTGTAGAGAAAAAGCAAACTCAATCAAATGGTCCTTCTTCTGAGAATATCTGACAAGCAGACTGGAACAAGACTAAGAATTCTGAATCAAATCTTTAATGAAGGAGATTCTGAAACCTTGTTCATTAAGTATGTGGAATGGGATTATTCCTGTTTAGCATCCCAAAATTGTGATTATCTTTAAAGGACTTGAAAATGGCATAGAAAAAGTTCATTTTTTGTTGATTTGCAAGAATGAGTCACCTAGTACTTAAAACTGAAGTTTCAGTAACAGGAATGTAAGAAGCAGCAGCTATCAGGAAGCAAATACCTTCTACCCTTTACTTTTTAAAGGAATCCTTAATCTTGCTGCAGTCATATTTTTGCTGATAGCTTGGGGAAGATAGATACAAGAATATGGGATATACTGTATAAGATGAAGATTTGCTTCTCACTGTGTGCTAGACTAGCTCTTACGTGGAACCACACCACTACTATCAGCCTTTCGGTGCAGCAGTGAAACTTGCTTGCTTTAATTTGTTTAATCCTAGTGAATGGTTTATGTCAATCTGTGTTTACTAGGTTGTCTTCACAAGGATAAAGCAGCAAAAAATATATATTTGTAAATTAAAATGAGATTTGTCTTCATGGTTTAGTTTTCTCCAGAAATCGGAAGAAAATGTAGATACTATACACTAGGCATTAGTTTGCAAAAGATACAAATTGGGCAAACACAGAGGAGATAAATGACATAGCAGATGAAATACTTTCTGTCGTCAGAAAAAAGTGACTTGTAAAATTTATATCTCAGAGCCATATTTCTCTTCAACTAATGAAAGAAAGGAGTGCATGAACTTAGAAAAAGAAAAAGTACTTTTCAAAAGAAGTCAGGGACACATACATCAAAATAAACTCTGAGGTTCCTTAAGGACAGAAAACAAAGTGCAGAAATTATTCTAATTCTCCTTTCTCAATAGGAGTTCACATTGCAAGAGATAAAATGCCTGAAATAACTACAAAAAATAGTGCTCTGGTTCCCAGTAGGAGGAAATAAATGAAAAATCGATAATGAAAGATCTGCTGCAAAGACTTTAAATCACTCTGTTTCGATTCAATAGCAAGTAGTGTATTGCAGTAGGGAATTCCTAATGTAGTGATGACAGTGAAGAAATTTCTCTTTTGGAATAAAATTTTTATAAGCAGAATCCAAATTGCCACATCAGACTTTCACAACTGTGTGTGGAACCTGACTTCTTTTTGCAGAACTTGTGATGGAAGTGACTTACTTTTGTTTGTTTGGGACATTGCGAGTTACATGTCTTCGTTATTCTCATTTATTTAATTGTCATTAGGTCTAAGAGATTGATTGTCTTTCTATTACTGCCTTTTTCTCTGTACTTAGGTCACCCGAGTCGGTTTGTTGGCTGTTCTTTCATCATCCAGGAGGGCATAGTTAACTTGCTCCACAAACGTTTCATATACATATATGATTTTCATATAAAAAGATACAAGATTAGATCTCAGGATTAATTTTCCATGTCAAGTCATAGTTGAAATATTTAACCAATGGGTCTAAATTTCCCTGGAAGATTTCTGTCCCAGGTTTCCAAGAACTAAATAACATAAATTCAGCACCTTCTCCCAAAAATCAATGGTCAGAATTCAGTCTGTCTCTGGCTGCTTTTGGGGCACAAGAGAAGGGCTTTGTAAGACAGAATTTTCAGGCTGTCAGTATAACAAGATAGATAAGAGAAAAGCACCCCCACTTTCTTCATGCTCACAGAAATTGGTACTTGCTATGTTTCAGCACCATTTTTGTCTTATTTAGTTTTGAATCTCTTGACTTCTTTTCATCTGAAATATTTCATTTCCTGTGATCTAAAGCAAAGGGTGAGGAATGAATATATGTAGTTCCTCCACAGGACACGGACGAGCCTGGAGAGAGATTTTTCCAAAGGCCATACAAAAACCTTGTCTCTGTGCTGGCTTTCAGGTCCAAAGTCTTTGGTGAAATTACCGTTCTGTCCTCATCCACATCTGTTCTTTGCTTTTCTCCTACTTTGCCCAGAAGATTGCTATGCATTAGCAGTGCTGCAACATGTTCTGTTAGTTCACCAAAATCTAGTATCACCTGGGACAATTTGGCAGTTCCTTGTTTCACAGATGGCACTATTAATCCAGCAGAAAGGAGCAGCTCTTTTTTATTCCCAACCTGACCAAGCTTTCAGATAGAAATGAGGTGTGAAAGGGTTTTCACCCCCTTACAGTTCCTACTTTGCCATCCTTCATCGAGCTCAGTGATTAGTTGATAGCTTTGCCCTTAGTTGCCTGTGGCTCTGAGCATGGTGAGGGCCCAGAGTGAAAGCAGTGACAGCTGTGTAGGGCGGTTGAGCCACAGAGTGACTGCTCTGCTGCTGTGTAAAGCTGCTCTGGGTGCTGCTAATGAGTGGTCAGGCAGTCCTTTATCTATAAGAAGCAGTGGCACAACTTGCTGTAATGTGCCATAGCATTAAGAAAGCTATTTAAAACATTTGTGGCTTGTTTCTTTTTGTTGTTAATGGCTATCACAGTGAGAGCTAACATAGGTGGGACATGAAATTGCTTAAATGCTTTTTCTAAAAATATTCTGGCAACTGGTATTTTTGGAGGAGTCGAACTCTCCAAATCCCCAACCCAGTCTGATCTTGCTTGTAAGCATAAGCAACTGGATCTAGACCCAGCAGTCTTTCCAGCTCTGGTCACTGCAGTGTTGTATGGCAGGGATATGTGACTTTAAACTACACCAAGGTCTCAAAATTTTTGCATCTGGCTGTGTGCTGGATGAGTCTCCAAGCTGAACTGGCAAAGTCCTGGCAATCCACAGGATGGAAGAAGAGCCTGAATGTGTGACTGAAAAAGCCCTTGTCAGGCAAGGTGTGGGAGAAAGTGTGAAATAGGACCACCTCCTAAGGATGAACATAGATAAAACCTCAGCTTAAAAAACAGGCAGTGACATCCAGAGAGGAAGAGACTTTTTATTTAGTAGCATGTGATATCTAGTGGTTTAGTAATTCTCATAGCTGCCAATTCAGGGGGATCTGGTAGCCAGAAGACCCTGAGGGTAGAAAACATTCATATTGCAAAATACAGCTTGTATTTTCACTGTATTTTGCTTTATATGTAACAAATTAAGAGACTGGCACCTTGCTTCAGTTGTGGTGTGAAATGAATACCACATCTCTTCCTGCATGGTCAACCAGATCCTGCTTTCAATTAATTTACTTTTATGCTAATCCCATGGAATTAATACACAGTGGTGTGAAATCAGCTTTGAGCCAGTTCTTTTCTTTTCTTTTGATCTGCTGGAGGTTTTCCATGCCAGTGTCCTTTGTACTTGTTATTTCTTTACTTATGCTAAGGTTGTAATTTTATCTGACCTTCTTTATTTTTGTTGTGTGACTGCTAAATCTCTATGAACCAGAAAAAAAAAATAATAAAAAAAAATATGTATGTTATAATTCAGATTTAACTAGAATACTGAAAAATATGAATGGTTTGAGAGGATATTTCTGTGATTGGATATAAGGGAGTTCAGTTTGAAAATGGAACAGTTATCAGGAACTGGACAGTGACAGTCCTAATGATTCTTTCCCATTCAAAAAGCACAGTTTTGAAAATAATAATAATAATAATAATAATATTATTAATAATAATAATAATAATAATAATAATAATAATAATAATAGAAAACCACTCTTCAGATACTGCCATAGACATCCACAGCAGGACTACAGAAATACAATTTATGAAGCATATTAAAAATGTATCTGCACAGAGATAGCGTTAGGAAAATTGCCACTGAAACAAACATGAGGCAGACAGACAAAGGCAGTTTTTAATGTGTTTCTTCTCATTCTGGCCACACAGCGTTTTGCTAATGGAAAGATGATATTTCAATAATCTACTACAGTTCTCTCTGACTGCTGTGGTCAGCATTGTAAGCAGAAAATCTGGTTAACAGAAAAGATCATGTATAGAACACAGTATAATAAAAAGTGGCTTAAAATAATAAAATCCTGATGGGAGCCTCAAAACTCCCACGAGAGAACCATTTTTGCTGACAGTTTAGCTTGATAGAGACAGCAGTTTCCTGAAGTTCAAGTGAATATTGTGACAAGAATAATGTATACATTGTTTACTGAAGTTTTTCCATGTTTGCAGAATGATTGAAGTGTCGTGACAAAACAGAAACGTGTGGATTCATAGCAATGGGAATTTTCTATAGAACCAAAAATTAGTTTAGGGATTACTTCCAGACAGCTTAAGACTGCAAAGCACATGATGATTTCTGGCCTACCTTACCTTAAGGTTTTACTTATATGATTAATTTAGTTGTATTAAAATTTTATCATAGGGAGCTAGGTTGTTCCTTCTTGAAGCAACCGGATTTTTGTAGATCTGCCAGTATGTGCATTACCTGAAAATGGGTATTTACATCGGGATGTCATTAAACTAGAATGTAGCCACAGGAACTGTAATTTCGCTATTAAATAGTAAGCAAGTGTTTATACTGAAGCTCAGAAAGTATTCCTGTTTGTTTTAAAGGAAATCACACCCAGCATGTTTAATTATGAGGGCCTGGCATTGCTATGGAAGTCCAAGCCTTGTTTTCATATCCCTTCTGTCATGATGACATTCTTTTACCTTTTAGACTGAAGAAAGACCGGGTGGAGCTGTACAACGTTGAAACCAGTGGGGTGTAACAGCCCTCTCATTGTTAAATGCAGGTTGTTATGATCACACTTCTTAATGAAGCAGGTAGCTAAAAACTGTAGGAGCATCCATCTCAGATAAAAATGTATGCCAGTCCCTGTAACAGAAGCATTCATGGTGGACTGGGTTTCTGTGGGTGTTGTGTAGCGTGCCTGCCAAAGAGATAGAAGGAAAAAAGGCAGCAGGGAGGTCCAAAACATGATAAAAGAAGCACAGGTTCTGGGAGAAAACCTGTAAGAGGAAAAGATAGGGGCAGACTGAGCACTTGAGGAGCAACTGTTGGGAGAACATAGGCTTACAGCTGCGGGTTAATGGCATGTGGAGTTGCTCTTTATGTGAGAGAGCAGCTAGAATGTATCGAGTTTTGTGCAGGGGCTGATGAGGGGCAAGTTGAAAGTCTGTGGGTAAGAATTAAAGGGCAGGGTGGTATGGGTGATAGAGTTGTGGGGGTCTACTACAGACCTCCTGATCAAGATGAGGAAGTTGATGAGGCTTTCTACAGGCAGCTGAAAGCAGCCTCACAATTACAGTCCTTGGTCCTCATGGGAGATTTTAACTACCCCGATATCTGCTGGAAGACTTATACAGCCAGCCTTTCACAGTCTAGGAGGTTCCTCCAGTGCATTGATGACAACTTAATGCAAATGGTGGATAAGCCGACTAGAAGAGGAGCGCTGCTGGATCTTGTGCTCACCAACAAGGAGGGCCTTATTGAAGCAGTGGTGGTCAATGGCAGCCTTGGCTGCAGTGACCACGAGATGGTGGAGTTCAGGATCCTGTGTGGGAGGAACAGAATACCCAGCAGGACCAGAACCCTGGACTTCCACAGAGCAAACTTCGGCCTCCTCAATCAATTGTTAAGGGAAGTCCCATGGGACAGAGTGCTAGAAGGTAAAGGGGCTCAAGATAGCTGGACAACATTCAAGGATCACTTCATGCAAGCACAGGATCAGTGTGTCCCAATGGGTAGAAAATCTAGTAAGGGAGCTAGGAGACCAGCGTGGTTAAAAAAGGAACTGCTGGGCAAACTCAAATGGAAAAGGAAAATCTACAGATCGTGGAAGGAGGGGCTGGTTACTTGGGAGGAGTATAGGACTGTTGTCAGAGAATGTAGGGAGGCGACTAGGAAAGCTAAGGCCTCCTTGGAAGTTACCTTTGCAAGTCGGGTTAAGGACAATAGAAAGGGCTTTTTCAAATACATAGCCAACAAAACTAATACCAGAGGCAATATAGGCCCACTGCTGAATGAGGCGGGTGCCCTGGTGACAGAGGATTTAAAGAAGGCAGAGGTGCTGAATGCCTTCTTTGCCTCTGTCTTTACTCCTGCAGGCTTTCCCCATGAGCCCCAGTTTCATATAGCCCCAGTAGAAGTCAAGATAAAGGAGGAGTTTGCCCAGGTAGATGAGGATTGGGTTAGGGATCAGCTGCGTAATCTGGACATCCATAAATCGATGGGTCCGGATGAAATGCATCCAAGGGTGCTGAGGGAGCTGGCGGAGGTCATTGCTAGGCCACTCTCCATCATCTTCGGTAAGTCATGGGTAACTGGAGAGGTGCCTGAGGACTGGAGGATAGCAAATGTCACTCCAGTCTACAAGAAGGGCAAGAAGGTGGACCCGGGTAACTATAGACCGGTCAGCCTCACCTCCATCCCTGGAAAGGTGATGGAACAACTTGTCCTTGGCACTATTTCTAGACATATCAAGGAGATGGGGGTCATCAAGAGCAGTCAACATGGTTTTACCAAGGGTAAGTCATGTTTGACCAACCTCATAGCCTTCTATGAGGAAATTACTAGGTGGATAGATGATGGTAGAGCGGTGGATATGGTCTATCTTGATTTCAGTAAAACATTTGACACCATCTCCCACAGCATCCTTGTAGATAAGTTGATCAAGTATGGGTTTGATGATCAGGCAGTGAGGTGGATCAAGAACTGGTTGAAAGGAAGAAGTCAGAGAGTTGTAGTCAATGGGGCAGAATCTAGTTGGAGGCCTGTGACTAGTGGAGTCCCTCAGGGGTCGGTACTGGGACCGGTGTTGTTCAACATCTTCATCAACGACCTGGGTGAGGGTACAGAATGTACCCTCAGCAAGTTTGCTGATGACACCAAGCTGGGAGGAGTGGCTGACACACCAGAAGGCTGTGCTGCCATTCAGAGAGACCTAGACAGGCTGGAGACTTGGGCAGGGAAAAACCTGATGAAGTTCAACAAGGGGAAGTGTAGAGTTTTGCATTTGGGGAAGAAAAATGTCATGCACCAGTACAGGCTGGGGGCTGACCTGCTGGAGAGCAGTGTAGGTGAAAGGGATCTGGGGGTCCTGGTAGACAGGAGGATGACCATGAGCCAGCAATGTGCCCTTGTGGCTAAGAAGGCCAATGGCATCCTGGGGTGCATTAGAAAGGGTGTGGTTAGTAGGTCAAGAGAGGTTCTCCTCCCCCTCTATTCTGCATTGGTGAGGCCGCATCTGGAGTATTGTGTCCAGTTCTGGGCCCCTCAGTTCAAGAAGGACAGGGAACTGCTTGAAAGAGTCCAGCACAGAGCCACAAAGATGATGAAGGGAGTGGAACATCTCCCTTATGAGGAAAGGCTGAGGGAGCTGGGTCTCTTTAGTTTGGAGAAAAGGAGACTGAGGGGTGACCTCATCAATGTTTACAAATACATAAAGGGTGAGTGTCAAGAAGATGGAGTTAAGCTTTTTTCAGTGATGACCAGTGATAGGACAAGGAGTAATGGATACAAATTGGAGCATAGGAGGTTTAAGGTGAATATCAGAAAATTTTTTTTTACTGTGAGAGTGACAGAGCACTGGAACAGGCTGCCCAGAGAGGTTGTGGAGTCTCCTTCTCTGGAGACATTCAAAACCCACCTGGATGCGTTCCTGTGTGATGTGCTCTAGGTGACCCTGCTCTGGCGGGGGGGTTGGACTAGATGATCTTTCGAGGTCCCTTCCAACCCCTATGATTCTATGATTCTGTGTTCTCTACTTGTAACCTCCGTGGTGCTTAATAAACCACACTTCAGGTTTTTCTGCAGTGGAATGGTTTTACATAAAAGATGGATTGAGGTACACTTTCTAATGAAAGACCTTGCAGATTGTGATTTTGAATGGTGTCCAAAATAACATATTTCAGCAACAGTCTCTGGGAAATCTCATGACTTGCAATGAAGTTCACTTGGCAGCTTGGAGGTAAAAAAATGCTTTTGTCCTGGTCTGTAAAAGAGAAACAAAGGTGGAAGGAATATATGACCCTAAGCTAGCTGCCTAGGTTACCATCCTCAGTACTTGACTATAAACTCCTTCAGGCTTTCTTGTAGCTATTGTCTCCTACTATGTCCTTCCATGATTCAGTCCTCCCTAACTCCACAATATCTGTTTTGCATAATGACTTATTGTCTTTGATCACAGTGGGAACTGCCCTTGGAGCTGTCAGCTTACCTTCATTTTGGCAAGCTGTTCTGGGAGGACCAGGTTTTGCAGAGGAAAGCAACTTAGCCACTGCTTCTGCATTATGTGTGGCAACGGGTTGCCTGCCAGCATCTGGTTTGTAGCCGAAGAGACAAAACAATGGTATGAAAGGCAGTGTAAAATAGCAGACTGATGAGGGAAGGTGAGCACAAAGATTTTTGGTCTATCCTTTACTGTGCCATGTAGGACATAATCACCAAATTAGGTGTCCAAACACTGAGTGCCGAAATGGGAGAGATCTGATTTAAATTCTTAGTGTTGTAACACTGCATTTAGAAACAATGCCATTCAGGCCTTTCTGCATCAGTTTCAACTCTTGCATCTAAAGAATTTAGGAGTAACCTGGCATATGCGTGCTGCAGCTTTTTCAGAATACATGCCTGGTTGTCTCCAGAAAACCAGCATACAGGGAATCTCTTGACTTCAGAGCCACAGATCTTTTCTCGCATCTTAATGCAAAGCAGAATATTGTAGAAAAATTGTTAAAAGGTAGGAGGAATCAGAGCAAGACAGAAGCTAATGTAGTCCTTTTTTTCTTCACCTAATATGAAGAAAACAAGTTGTTTTGCTTTATGATTGTAGATTAAATTTGAAATTTGGGCTTGCTTTTCTGTTCACAGCTCTATCACACTTCCTGGCAGTACGGTGCTGGTGTCCTACCTGCAGGCTGTTCTGTAAAATTTCTATTTCTTCTGGATACTTTTTCTCCCTATCAATTCTTACACCCTAACCAGGTTTAAGACAAACCCTTAGATGGCATTTGCATGTTTCAGGTGATCAGAAATTCTAGAAATCAGTGATGAAAATAGCTGAAAATGGTTATATGAAGGATGAATAGGAGGCATATGATATTCAATGTCAGTTATAAAGCCACTGAGCCTGAAATACTGTTGAGTCAAATATGCAAAATTAAGGTGTTCGCTTTTAGCAGTGCTTCATTTTGCCTCCGACTTAGTGTCTAGTTTTCCATTTTAAAACTGAGAAAGCTTAATATATTCCAGTTAGTAAGTGAATGAAAAACTAAAGATATCTTTTAATTCATTTTTCTTTTACAATGCTGAAGAATCAGCCTAACATTCTATTTGATGTAAAAAATGCCAGTGTTTTGCGTGCTTTGTTTGTCTTGTAATCTTGTAAACCCATAGTCTCACTCATGTTAGATAAATAAATAGTCCAAAAATTAATTTTAAAAATGTTTTTTTACCTGACAAAACATTGCAAGAGTTACATTTTGATCTTTTACCTGTACTATAGTTCCATGAGATGCTGCTCTTAGAGAGTTCTACTTCGTAGAATGCAATGAACATGTATGTTGTGCTCATACGTGCAAAACCCAAAGATCAAAGTTAATTGCTGAAGAGAAGGCAGTCTTACCCAGTATCCTGCCCCTAAAGCAATCAGCCCCCTTCATCAGAACAAAGTTGTTTACAAATAGTGTCTCTATTCCTAGTTTACAGATCGGGAAACGGAGGAAAAGAAGCCATCTGCTAGATTTTGGATTATCCCAGTAGAAGAGCATTTTGTTTTTTGAAGCACAGTTATTTGAAATGTTTGAACCTTACACATCATCCTAATTGGTTTGGTGATGCTTTCCTTTCTTCCTGATCCCTATTCTGTAAAATATATTAGGTAGACCCCTTTAAGACTTAGTAGTCTTTCATTGAAAAGGTAGTCCCACAGGATAGCTACGGCATGCCAAGGGTTTCCCGTTGTCTCATATAGGGGCCAGTGTTTTATGTTCTATGATCAGTACTCTTCTGACACTGTTGGAAGCATCAACTATTAGCAATCCTCAGCTAGCTTTCCCAATATCATTCATTATTTTATGTGCCGCTCTCCCAAATTTGGTTACATTCTTCTTGCAGTCCCTCTCCTGAGAGCTAGATCTGACATGAGTTTCCGCCAGCTGACAGTCAAGTTGGCAGACATCCTGGTGACCTGAAGGGGAAAAGCAGCTGTGAAATAAGACAGAGAACTGAGCAGAGCTTGGTGGAACAGGGACCTGACCAGAGCAGCTGATGATGCACCGAAGCAGCATTTCCTCTCTACAGGCTCTGCAGGGGGGGTTGTTCTGTGCAGCTGTAGCTGCCTAAGTCCTTCAAAATCTCCAGGATGCTGGAGGACAGAAGGCAGTGAAACTGCAGCATTTTGCCCTTGTAAAGCCTCTGCAATGTACAGACAACTTACTGCAATGAGATTTACTGGGCAGTTGCAAATCAGCATAGCATCAGCAAGCCCTAAGATTTGTCCAACACTTTACTGCTGGGAATTATTTTTACTATCTTCAAGGCAAACTCTAAAACCTCTGTAATCTGTAGCAGATCCTATGTGTATTTAGGTAAGGAGAAGTCCTAGAAAGTACTTTTTTGCTGACTTCTTAATAAGCCGTTCAGGTTTGACTGAGCTGTAAGAAATGAAGGGCAGTCATCTCCTGTCAATAGTCTCTATGGTGTACATGGACTTCAGCTGAAAACATTCCCAGCTGCCCACCCAGTATTTGCAGTTTGTTTCATGGGTGATTTTAATTCATATTTCAACTTTTGAGAACTTAATATTGGAGCACTCACTACTTCTTTCCCATGTAACACTGTTGATGAAATAGCAACATATTAAACACTTTAAATCCAGATATTTTAAACGTAGTCACATAAATCCGTACTGACATACTTAAAATGTTACTTTTGAACAAATGGTTTGTGTATGTGAGTACCTGATGACCTGACTGCTCTAAGTACCTAAATATAGGTTTGGGGTTTGTGGGTTTTTTTTAAAGATTCTTTTGTCCCCCTCAAATTTACATAGACACACAGAGCTATGGTGCTAATATTTATAATTTTTAAAAAATAGCAAAAGGTGACTTCATTGACAAGTCTTGAAATGCGGATAAGAGGACAACTTAAAACTGTATAATTACTTCTGACACTAAAGTGATTAAAAACTCATCAAGTCTTAAAGCTTGAGCTATTACATTGCCATTCTAAGCCAAAGATTTCTGACTTTAAGCAAGTTCAGGGAAGGTAAGAGACATGTGGGTGGACTCTGACTTTCTTACACATGTCAAGTAACTAAATATCATCCTACAGCCTGGCTGGAAGAGTCCTATTTCCTGTAATAGTACACATAAAAATCTGTAATTAAATCGGTTGACCTAACACTATAATGTGATTTAGCAACTGATACCTGAAACAATCCATTTGTCATTGCTTGAATTAGCTATGCTGCACCTCTTATGAATATTTGTGAGGACGTGTATGCACATTGGGTAATTGCATGAACAAACTGGCATAAATGAGGCAGCTGATCTGAATGAACCCAGTTGTAGCCCAGGACTACAACTTTCACAGTGGATCCTTGTAAACAAGCAATTGTAAATGCAGCCAGGTATCCCAGTTTGGTGGTCCAGCTTTGAAAGTTTAAGATTAATTTAATAAATCCTTAATTTTGATGACTAGAACAAGCTTACAATCTTAATTTAATTTTGTATATGGTTCTTGTGAATAATTTATTTTCTTCAACAATACACAAGTCTTCTTCCTTAGGTAGAACTCCCTGTTTTACTTCTAGGAAAGGGAAAAGTGAAAGGAAGGAAGAAGGCAGGCAAAAGGAAAGGGAATTTTAGTTTATTTTTCTTCCATGGTCTTGCTAAAGATTTTTCCTCCTCTGTTTTAAATAAGATCCAAGGTTCTGTATTCAGTGTTAGTTCACAGTCTGGATTCAGGTAATGATCTAGTAAACAGCAATATGTAAGTTTAAATCCTCACTTCTATAAGTTTACTATAACTTAAGTACATAAATATGCCTCTATAGCCACTTGCAGCCTTTCTCCATAATGAGTCTGGAGAGTGGGGTAATGAGATGCATCACTTTAGGTTAGTAAGCTGTACTGGCCCCATTGCAGCACCTTCTGTAGACTGTGGTGGTGATGCTCAGCTTTTATTTCCATTGATATCTACATGAATTTTAATTTAAGTGTATTGAGACCTTGCACTTTTCAGCTTCCTGACAACCATATAAGCCCTACCCATCTAGGGTTACAATATGGGATTGATTTGGGATGTTCATAGAAAGGAGGTCTAAGGGGTTCTAATTTGGTAAAATCCGAAGAGAGACATATTAAGAGAACTAGATAAAGTAATACCTTTGGGTTTTTTGTTCCTTCACTGAACTCATTAGGCTTATTTCTGAAATCAGTCTAGCTGAGTTTATTGCTTTGGATTTTGGTTAAGCATTAACCTCACTCATCATATAATTTCAAATAAATGCAGAACAGTTCTATTCCAAGGACATTACTGGACTCCTTAGTGTACTAATTTTTATAAATTATCTAGAACATTTTGAGTTAACTAGATTGATTTCACTGGCTGCTTTGATGTTAATTTCCTTTTCCTGAAGTTCAGCTTAATAAAAAAGTGCAGACCTTAAGTGTCTTGCAAAGATTAGAGACCCCTGTGCATCAAGTATTTCCTGTAATTTACTTCAGGACTGACAAGCAGGGACTCACTAGTAGAATCATAGAATCACAGAATCCTAGGGGTTCGAAGGGACCTCGAAAGATCATCTAGTCCAACCCCCCTGCCAGAGCAGGGTCACCTAGAGCACATCACACAGGAAGGCGTCCAGGTGGGTTTTGAATGTCTCCAGTGAAGGAGACTCCACAACCTCTCTGGGCAGCCTGTTCCAGTGCTCTGTCACTCTCACAGTAAAAAAAAAATTTCTGATATTCACCTTAAACCTCCTATGCTCCAATTTGTATCCATTATTCCTTGTCCTATCACTGGTCATCACTGAAAAAAGCTTAACTCCATCTTCTTGACACTCACCCTTTATGTATTTGTAAACATTGATGAGGTCACCCCTCAGTCTCCTTTTCTCCAAACTAAAGAGACCCAGCTCCCTCAGCCTTTCCTCATAAGGGAGATGTTCCAATCCCTTCATCATCTTTGTGGCTCTGTGCTGGACTCTTTCAAGCAGTTCCCTGTCCTTCTTGAACTGAGGGGCCCAGAACTGGACACAATACTCCAGATGCGGCCTCACCAATGCAGAATAGAGGGGGAGGAGAACCTCTCTTGACCTACTAACCACACCCTTTCTAATGCACCCCAGGATGCCATTGGCCTTCTTAGCCACAAGGGCACATTGCTGGCTCATGGTCATCCTCCTGTCTACCAGGACCCCCAGATCCCTTTCACCTACACTGCTTTCCAGCAGGTCAGCCCCCAGCCTGTACTGGTGCATGACATTTTTCTTCCCCAAATGCAAAACTCTACACTTCCCCTTGTTGAACTTCATCAGGTTTTTCCCCGCCCAAGTCTCCAGCCTGTCTTGGTCTCTCTGAATGGCAGCACAGCCTTCTGGTGTGTCAGCCACTCCTCCCAGCTTGGTGTCATCAGCAAACTTGCTGAGGGTACATTCTGTACCCTCACCCAGGTCGTTGATGAAGATGTTGAACAACACCGGTCCCAGTACCGACCCCTGAGGGACTCCACTAGTCACAGGCCTCCAACTAGATTCTGCCCCATTGACTACAACTCTCTGACTTCTTCCTTTCAACCAGTTCTTGATCCACCTCACTGCCTGATCATCAAACCCATACTTGATCAACTTATCTACAAGGATGCTGTGGGAGATGGTGTCAAATGCTTTACTGAAATCAAGATAGACCATATCCACCACTCTACCATCATCTATCCACCTAGTAATTTCCTAATAGAAGGCTGTGAGGTTGGTCAAACATGACTTACCCTTGGTAAAACCATGTTGACTGCTCTTGATGACCCCCATCTCCTTGATATGTCTAGAAATAGTGCCAAGGACAAGTTGTTCCATCACCTTTCCAGGGATGGAGGTGAGGCTGACCGGTCTATAGTTACCCGGGTCCACCTTCTTGCCCTTCTTGTAGACTGGAGTGACATTTGCTATCCTCCAGTCCTCAGGCACCTCTCCAGTTACCCATGACTTACCGAAGATGATGGAGAGTGGCCTAGCAATGACCTCCGCCAGCTCCCTCAGCACCCTTGGATGCATTTCATCCGGACCCATCGATTTATGGATGTCCAGATTACTCAGCTGATCCCTAACCCAATCCTCATCTACCTGGGCAAACTCCTCCTTTATCTTGACTTCTACTGGGGCTATATGAAACTGGGGCTCATGGGGAACGCCTGCAGGAGTAAAGACAGAGGCAAAGAAGGCATTCAGTTTTGTCAGCTATGTATTTGAAAAAGCCCTTTCTATTATGCTTAACCCGACTTGCAAGGTTAAGTTCCAAGGAGGCCTTAGCTTTCCTAGTTGCCTCCCTACATTCTCTGACAACATTCCTATATTCCTCCCAAGTAACCAGCCCCTCCTTCCACGATCTGTAGATTTTCCTTTTCCACTTGAGTTTGCCCAGCAGTTCCTTTTTTAACCACGCTGGTCTCCTAGCTCCCTTACTAGATTTTCTACCCATTGGGACACACTGATCCTGTGCTTGCAAGAAGTGGTCCTTGAATGTTGACCAGCTGTCTTGAGCCTCTTTACCTTCTAGCACCTTGTCCCATGGGACTTCCCTTAACAATTGATTGAAGAGGCCGAAGTTTGCTCTGTGGAAGTCCAGGGTTCTGGTCCTGCTGGGTATTCTGTTCCTCCCACACAGGATCCTGAACTCCACCATCTCGTGGTCACTGCAGCCAAGGCTGCCATTGACCACCACTGCTTCAACGAGGCCCTCCTTGTTGGTGAGCACAAGTAGGTATAACATTGCAGAGTCCAAATGCCACTTTTGAAAAATGGTGTAAGAGAGTAGCAGAAGTCCTTTCCTATAAAATATCTTGAGATAATTTAGCAAAACCCTATCTGGATTCATATTCTACAATTGTTAGAGATGCCATTTTGCATTCAGCTCCACACAGCCAGCCACCAAACATGATGAACTTCCATTATTCTCATAAAAGCTGATTATGATTAATTATTATAGTTGCAAAAGAATTAGCAAGCAGGAAAGAGATGTGAACCTATACTGTACAGAGGGTGTTGAAATCGAGTTATGCTTCTTCTACCTGTTCGGCAGCCTGCTTTTCTCATGTTAGAAGAAAGGGTGGACAGTCTGGTTTGCTCATTTTTTCAGGCAGTTGAACCTGTAACATGGAAACTTCAACTAAAGCAGGAACTCCTAGAGCTGCAGGCAGTCCGCTCTCTGATCCTGGGTTTGGAATAGAGAGTCTAGTTTGTATTATCTAGGTTATTCGAACTACTAGCCATCTTTTATTAACAAGGATAGTCTGTAACAAATGCTTCAAGCTTTTTCTAGATTCTGCTCCTCATTTGACTGTCATGATGCTTTTATTTTAAAGGAAAGCATGAGGGATTCACCACGTAGTTAATGAGGCATGAACTACTTTAGGAGCCTGTTTCACAAGAATGTGCCTTCCTAAACAAGTCAGGGAACATGTCAGGCTTAATCACTGATGGACTTGGAAAAGGACACATGTGAAAAGGATACCAAAGACCATTCAGTAGCAAGTAGATGTTTTCTTTTATTCTTCCCGAAACAAAATGTTTTAAGACTTCTAGCACAAGTGGAGCAAACTTAATATACAATCACTGATACAGGTAGGAGGATGGACAAACTCTTATGTACTGCCATGGCATACATGAGAGCCCACAAATAATGTGGTGAATTCTCAAAAAAAAATAGTGAATTGTCTCATGATTAATCTTTTTGTAATTCTAATGAAAACATAAAAAGGGAATGTAATGCACAAATGGCATAGAATTTCCATTCTTTCTGATCCTGAGGGAACTAATATGAAACAGTTGCCATCATTTAAGAGCAAACAGCTTTACAGAAAATATGTCTTTTCTTTGAAGAGATCACAGTTGGGTATTTAAAAAAATAAAGTACTTATTCCCAGTGCAAAGATACACATGCATTTTAACCTTGGACCAGTTTTTAAGTGTTGTCTTAAATGAAAAATTTTATAAAGTGTCTGAATACTAAATGTTTCTACAAGGGAAAAATTATGTTTTGCCATGCAATGTGTGATGCCCAAATTACACAGCAGCGAACATGCAAATGCAAAACTCACTGTAACCAATATGAAAATAATTTAATTTGCCATCCTAGTAGGGAAAAAAACAGAAACTTAATATTTCACTGCCAAGTATTTTAAGGTGTTATTGTTAATCCAGGCGATAACACAGACATTAGAAGTATTTAGTATCATCGAATTGTCAAACCATTGTTTATATTCCTGTTATTAAAACTGTGTAGACATTTCTGCCTTGAAATTCTATTTATATCCCAGTCTTAAACAATTCTTCTAGAATGTAATTTGACTGGCAAGTGAAGCACAGAAACAACTGCTCTACTAATCATGTGTGGAAAAAACAGTTTTAAAAATCTCTTTCACTGTGTTATATTCCATTCTCTAATTACACAGAATTAAATTATTTCAGATGTGGTTTTCTCTTTTATTTCCTTAACATATGTACAAAATGCATTTTGTTATTCTTTCTTCTTATAACATGATTACCCTCTGCAAATTAAATTATAGGGTACAAATTATCATCTAGTTGTGCTTATACATTTGTAGAACTTCATCCCATTCAATTTCAAACAAATAACAGTATTTCCTTCAGGATTAATTTTTTTTTCTGTAGGAATGCCCTCATATTAAGCCTAGAGTATGCTCAGTATTTTTGAGGCATGCAACATACTCTTTACTCCACTCTCCACTTGGGCATAAGAAAAGTCACATTCTCACAAACTTTACTTCTGTAAGTATAACCACTCATCTTTGGGTCTACATTGTCCTATATTACTTCTCTACAGACAAAAAGAACTTTGCCTGGTTTGTCCTCATTGCTTTTTTGAAAATTCTACTGCAAAATAAATTTTCCCTCTCATGAAGGTCCCTCAAACCATGCACAAATAAAGCATGGATTTGCAAGTGTGTGTAGGGATTTGTAGCTGAAAGAGCATGTGTATGTATACTATATTTAAATATACACATTATGCAAAAATTTTCCAAGATTCACACAATATTTTATTGACATTATAGAGCACAGATTTTTAATTTTTCCCCCTTTTCTTTCTACTCCATTAAAAGTTCTTTCTGTGATGGTTGTCTTCAATAGAGGTGTAAAACTGTTTTTTTCTGACTAATTTTCACATCAGAGCAGTCCAGTTCAGGTAGCTCCTTTATCAGAAAATCCATGCAGAATCTCACAGTATTTGCCATGTTGCCTGCCTTGACCAAGGCTGCCAGTTTGGGCTAAATGGCCATATGCTCTGAGTGGTTAAATTGAAACTTGTTTCTTTTTTCTTTTTTCTTTTTTTTTTACGCTTTTCATTGGGCAGTTGGTCACTCCTGAATTTTTTATTGCTTCTTCTTTTTCAGCCCTCACTCTCTTAAACTGGTTGAGAGCACAGGGTTTACTCCCTGCATAATTTGTGTGAAGCAAACATCATTATCTGCAGCGCAGCTGCAGGGTGCCTGAACTGACAACAGGACAACAGTTCCTGTCCGACAAACTGACAAGAATAAAGGACTCTTTCAACATTGCAATGTGAATGTACTTTTATTTACTTGATCACTAGGATGCTCTCATTTGAGTGGTTCAAGAACCTATTACAACAGCATTCATAGGATCAGACATCTGTGGTGGTTTACTGCCTTTCCATTCT
The DNA here is from genome assembly GCF_020740795.1 of Apus apus. NCBI lineage: Eukaryota > Metazoa > Chordata > Aves > Apodiformes > Apodidae > Apus > Apus apus. The sequence goes on along the minus strand of NC_067312.1, from coordinate 36,285,442 downwards.
ATGCATGCTCCATCTGACACTTCTTTTTGTTCTTCTTCCCATTCATGCAGTCTGGCGACAAGGATGACCAAACACTGACGGTAGGCAGCAACTAGTATGTACCTAAGCATTCATTTCTCAGGAGGGTGGTGAGACAAGCCTTACTTTGGTTTGGTGTACATCAGCATATTTTGTAAATTACTGGGATTTCCCTCCCCCACACCCACTCCTATGCTGCTATAGAATTTAATTCCTTTATTTCCAGTGATAAAGCAATGAATTAATTTTCTTGTTCAGTTTCTATAGTTTTATATTTAGTACTTGTATAACACCAAAGTTCAATCCATATGCCATGATTATTGCAAAATACTATTTTCTTCAGGGTATTTTTTTCTTTATAGTTGTTTCAGGGTCTTACTAGTCAGCAATCTGTTGGCTTTGATTATCCTTTTTATGGAAAAAAGCAGACAGCCATCCACAAGCAGTCTTACTCTATGGGGATATGTGAAATGCACCTGTTACTGCATTAAACAATGTCATGGGGCAAAGAACCTCAGAATATGTTTTCAGTTTCTTTCAAAGCATGTAAAAGATGCTTGTATGTTAGCTCCATTGCTGTAGGTGTCTGCACTGTCAAACCACTCTCACAATCTGTTTTTGTTATCAGTACTTAGTGGATTGAACCAAAGCAAGGTGCATGCTTCATTCTGACTGTGCTTTAGGATTTTGCCATTAGAGAAGGGGGCTCTCTGCCTTCTCCATAATTTTGATAATCTGCATATTTTCAGTGTACTGAGGCAATAAAAATTAGAAGTTACTTCGGGGGTTAACCACAAGACTCTACAAAGAAACAAATTACAAATTCTTCCTGATGCAAGTATGAGGTTTTTATTTTCTTAACATTTTAAGAATTTATGCAGACAAGGATTATTTTTCACTGCTCTTTCCATGAGCACTTGGATCATCCATCCCCTTCAGAGAAATTGTCTGTACATATGGCAATGTTTAATACAGTGTGTAGTTTAATACAGTCTGCTGTAGGTGATGGTTGAAGATGTTTCACTGTGTAGTGAGATGTGAGATTAGTTCATAGTGTTTCAGACCTTTTTCCACACAACTAAAATTGCTAAATTCTTTTCCTTATTTTTCCACCTAGACGAAGCCACGGCTCCAGCGGGGAGGAAGCTCTGCATCTCTCCACAATAGTCTCATGAGGAACAGCATCTTCCAGCTCATGATTCACACACTTGACCCACTCGCTGAAGGTAATCCTATTAATTTTTTGTTTTGCAAAAGCAAACAAATGCTTTTGTTTTCAGTTTTCACCATAAAATTATTTTTTTGTACTAATGTTGCTTTTTTCAGTCTCTTCTGTGTGTGTCTGAATTTTCTGAGGAAGTTTTTCTCTCTTATGGCATGGTACACGTGCTCCCACCAAGCCTCGGAATTTAGGAAATGTGCTTATTGTGGTGCTAACTAAAACTGATCATTTGGTCGATGAGTATCATAACTACTGTTTCACCTCACCTATGGCTTCAGCAGCAATTTAAAAGTTACAGAAATTCTATGCTTTTTTACTTTGTAAAGGCTCTTTTTTTTTCCTTTTTTTCCTGGTTTTGATTTTAGTATATACAGGACAAAGTGGTGGGTAATTTGTTGAATGGAATATAAAAAAGAAGGAGACACTGTTGGTTTGACTTTGGGTGGTTTTAATGTAGACATTAGAAAAAAATCCATCTGTGTTATATGCATGTTAACAGTTTGGTTGCTTTATCTAAATGTGGTGTAATATTTTATTTTCTTTGATAAATCAGCAAGGAGACCTTGATTGGTTTGATCTGAGAAGCTGGCCAGAAAACCAGAATTTCTTTGGAGTTATGGGGTGATTTGAATGTCAGCTTCTGGTATACTTCCAAAAAAAATTAAGGCCAGGTGTTAATTTGGTGAATGTGTATGTCTGAAGGAATCTTCTTGCTGCAGTAATAAATGTCTTGAAAAATAGCACTTGTAAAGAAGTGAGAGGGACTTAAGAGACCTACAGTGTTACTGACAGAACTTCCAAACTTCAATGGTGATAAAGTGCATGTAGCACTTCCTTGCATTTAAATTCCTTTATGTTTCTTACTGCAACGTGCACAGCTTTTTAAGTTGCTCTGTGTCTGTTGGACAAGGCAAATCTACTTTTACATTTCCCTCTTCAAAAGCTGAATGTGACATTAATTTTGTCAACACAATGGGCATTTTAGGCCTCGCATTCTCCACACCATTATTTATTTCTACTCTCTCTGGTTAATGCTACACTTTCACTGCCAAAGTCTGTTGCCTGTTAGAGTGGAGTTATCAGCAGACTGTGCCCAATCTATTCCCATTCAATACTGAAAAAGGGCGTAAGAAATTTCTTGCAGTTATATGTTTGGCTTCCTTTATTTGCATCACTACAGCAGGTGAACAGGCTTTCTAACTGCTGCACCCAGCAAATCTCATATTTTACCTATCTGGTAGCCAAGCATTCCACTCTACTAGAAGAAAAAAAGACTTCCAGTCTCAATTTTTCATTTTTTAATGAAAAGTTGCTATTTTTCATTACAATCATTTGCAGTCCTCCTTTCAGGTAAAGCAAAGCTCATGGGCTGTAGATCATTCTGTGGTATCTCAACTAGTGCTAACACAAACAAAAATAACAATAAGCTGAAGAAACAGATATACTCCAACAAACAGTTCTTTAAAAAAAGAGAGAAGAATTTCAGGTTGGAAAGAGCCTGTTAGGAGGAACAGAACCTTTATGATGAATTGAACACCACAGTAAAGCTGGAAGTGTTGATTGGAGTTCAAAGTGGACCTAACAAAGATTCAGAAATAACAGCAGCTCTCAGGTATTTTTCCATTGCCCAAACTTATTTCTCTTGTTTTCCAGACACAGCTTGTTCAGTGTTCAGACCTTTTGTCACTGCTTTTTCCCTGTAGCAAGGTTTCCTCCTTTTCTGACAGCATAGGGAAAAAAAAAGTTTTTTAAATCTGAAATCCACTTTGGGAGTTGCAGAAGCACCCTGCACTTGCAAATTATATATTATAATTAAGTTTATCAGTAACTCAGTGCTGTTCTTCATTATGCCAGTAAAACACTTGAGATCAGTGTGAATTGATAGAGATGGCTGCAACCGATAAATCTTACTTACATGAGGACTGTAAAATTTTCTTCAGCGTTTCTTTACTCATAATACTTTAGTGTTTGTTTGGGTTTTTTTCCTCTCCAAACTCTCACATTTGCCCTGGAATTAATATTCTCAAAAAAAAATTAATTGTAAAGGTCTTGTGGCCTTTAATCAAGTGCAAGGCAGTAACCACCTCTACGTTTCATTGAAACTGACACAATTAGTTAAAATTTACAAATGGACCAAAAAAATCAATCTACATCTACATTAAATATTGTATTTTAATGCACAAATTTGATGAAGAAATGGCCAAGAAAAAACTGTAAAATAGCCTATATATGCACTAACATCAAAATTGTTGTTAATATCAAAGGAGCTATTTTTTCCAATTTCCATAGACTTCACAAAATTCACATTTTAATTAATGAGAATATGGAAGTGCCAATATAGGAGTGCAACTCATTAAATATTTTTGTGTATGGGAGTCTAGTTTTGGTTTTTACAAATACACCCAGATGTGTAGGAGAAATGTGAAAAAAATTCACCCGCTTCCCTGTCATACATTATGGTGTGAGGCATCACATCATTTGTGAGCAGTCTTAGCTCTCAAGATCTTTTGCACTGCTGACAGTTGGGAAGGCAGATGGGAAGACTGTTGGATATCTCCACAGCAAATGCATAATGTTTCCTGAGTTTTTGAGCTTTCAAAGGTCCACATCATTAATCTGTATTCAGATAATTCTGCAAACCTTCATAAAAGAAAAGATATTTTAATTTTATGTAAATACTGTGGCTGGCCAAGGTAGGTAATGCTAGTTAACAAATTTAGATGGCATTTTTGCTTGTGTGATAACAGATACAAGTACCTGCTGTATACAATATGAATTACCTGTTTGGCTTGATATGAATTTTACCTACCAAACTCTCACCATGTACTTGTGTTTTTATCTTCCTGTGTATAACGTACATTAAAAAATCAACTGGTGCATCATGTTTAACAGACCTTTACCATTCTACCCAAATAATTTTTTAAGCTGTTTAAGTTAAGAATTAAAGTAAGGGGTAGTATTTACCAGAACCATCTGAGAAGTGCAGACCATTGCTCTATAAACCAATCATCTGGGGGGGATGTAGATATGTAAAGGATTACCTGGTCTTCTAAAGCCCACATGGCTTTCTCCACTTCACACATGCTTTCCTACTACAAAAATAAAAATAAAAAATAGACACTATAAAGAAATAAATGAGTGATTCATGTTAGTTTTGTGTAAGCAAAGGAAATTAGCTCAGTTGAATACATGTAAGGAAAAATGATGGTCCTGGTGCATGACCTGTGAGGTTAAAGGATTTCAATTATTTAATGCAAGTGTGAATCAGGCTCAAAGCAGTATCAAAAAGAGGTTCTGAGCATTTTTCTACCCCATTTTAGTCAGCTTAGATAACCTCAATATTTCTGCCAGATCTGCCAGTGACTTAGATCAGTAGGTCATAAACATTGCACCAAGTGTTCTGTTTACAGCAAAACAGTATACAAGAATATTACAAAGTGTTGATCTCAAAGGAAAAAAAGCAAGAAAGCTGTACATCAAAACTGACATATACCCAGTACTCCTGCACAACTTACACATGGGCATACTCCTGTCCTCCTCCTTCTTGCATTTCCTCTTTCTCCATTTGCTACTCTTTCTTTTCCTCATACTGCCTCTCATTCATCATGCAGATGCCTTCTTTCACCCTCTTCCCTTAGGATGGCTTCCTCAGTACTTGCTCTCTTTCTGGACTGCTGGGTCCATCAGTCAAAGCATTTCCCAATCAGATGGCAATAGCCCTGCAGCTGACGCAGCCAAGTAAACTGTGTTTTCTGTCTCCAGAAAAGGAGTTGTGAAGTCTGGGAGTGTTATACTTGACATCTTGCAGGTCACATGTTGCCATTGGAAGTAAAATTTCTAGTTGTTGCACTGCTGCTGGAAGATACATCTTTTCTTTCCCGTATGTCAATAATAAAGTTCATGGTTATATTTTCTTGAATAAATGCAAGGAAAAGAGGGGCATGAAAAGGCACAGTGCTCTGTCATATGGACTTGTGTGGGCTTTGTAAGGCTAGCAGCAAAGAAGTCACATCTAAGTCCTCTTGATAGCATATGCAGTAGAGAGTATATAAACAGGCCGTATGACTATTAAAGGTGAGCATGACCTACACAGTGTTAGTGTTACATTAATATGCAATGTATTTATAGAAAACCAGCTCATCATATTTACTCCTGAATAATTCATTTGCGAAGTCAGAACTAACCTCTGCTTTAGTTGAGATCCTCTTAAAAATGCACTTTACTGTTAGTACGAAAATATGAGAGAGAAATGACCTTAAGGAGTTTTTACTTCCTAAAAAATGTAGGTAAACAGAGCGATTCTGATATATGATTATACGTTTGTGAACCTGTCCTTCCTTTTCCCTTTCCATACAAAAGTGTTTTTTCCATGGCTTGTGCCATGTCTTGTGAAAGCCAGGTTGTAATCACTTTGCAATCAGTGGGCTTGCAAAGTCTTCAGCCCACTTCTGATAGATGAGTAACATCTGAGATCAGTGGGAGCTGCTGGACATTTGGTACTTTGCATTCAGGCAGATGCACAGTCACACTGTGGATTTAACAGTCTAAAACAAGGAAGGCTTCTCCTCTTCAAAATCTTGGTCTCAGCATAAAGCTTCTAAGAATATAAGAGTTCGGTCACTCCTAATAGGCAAGTGTGTAGGGCATTCTTTAATGAGGCATGACCTTTACAGTTGAAACCTCATCATTCATTAAAAATACTAATATCTGTGTGACATTAGGGGGTTTGTTTGCTTTTATCTTATTACAGAAATGATGACCTTGGTACAGATAATTTCCTGAGGATTTAGATTAATGACTGCCTCTGCCAAGGCTATCAACAACTCCCAGCCAGTCATTAATCCCTGGGAAATCCTGTGCCATATTTGCTTCTGCTTAAGTGCTGGTCTGGCAATCCTTTATTCAGCAAGTATTGAGCTGGACTGTTCATAACAGCATTACCTGTATGAATAAGGATGGCGTAATCAGATCTGCTGTATTGGTCAGGCCTAAATAAAAAATCCAAGCAATTAGAACATAAATTATGGCAATCACTGGTCGTTTGTGGCTGTGCCTCCAGTACCTTTGTCTTGGTTTTGAAACAGACATTCCTGGGTTATGAAAGGGTAGGATTTACAAAGATCTCTTTACACTTTCTAATAGAAGAGGGCTGTTGTTTTGCACTGGGAGAAGAGGAAGGAAAAGCATGGAAATAATTTGATATGAAAGTGTCTGCCATTAGTAGTAAGCCTGCCTTAGCTCTCCAAGTTGTAAGTTACTTTAAAGAGTGATTCCTTCATGACCATGAGGGGAGGTTTTCCAATCTGTGGGAGGAAACCTATGGATACCTGTGCGTGCTCTGTTGAGTAGGGAAGATAAATGTGGTGAAGGGAGGATTCAGAGCGCCACTGTGACCTGAGGCTACCTTGCCTTTCTCACACAGTTTTAGTAGGTTCCAGGAAGAGTGAGATCTCTTCCTTATCACACCACCACTTTTCTGTCTGCTGATAAGCTGCCACAGGCCAACAAAATGCCTTCCCCAAGGCAGGATTTAGCTAGATGCTGACTCACTTGCTCCCGTGTGGCCAGGATATAACTCAAATGCAAATGCCATCCTCTGCATGAAAATGAGCGTGAGGTAAATCTCTGTCATGGCTCAGTCCCCAGTCAGAAGTGGTATCTTTGGCAATTCTCTCCTATTCCCATCTCTAGTCCTACTTCCAAAATGGAAAAATACAGGATCTACTTCTGCAGAAAAGCTGTTGTTTATCTTAAATGCTTTATTATTTTTTTTAACATAAGTATGGTGCATGTTAGTGGAGAGAGAAGTAACCTTCTGTTATATAAAGCTGGACTGACAATTCTGTCACTTCCTTCACTGAATGCAGAAAAGTATGGTACTGTCACCGTCTGCTCTGACAAAAGAACAGAAATCTGCATTCATACTTTTCAGGACAAAAAAAGAATTATGAGATCATCAAAGTTTTTAACATAGTAGTGAATTATTTATAATTACACGGTAGATCCTGTTGTGTTCCTAGATACTGATCTTAAGATTTTCCCAGCTTTTCCGTTCACCTATTTTTCTCAATTTGCTGCTGCTACTGATGCTCTTTTCTGAGATATCATGAAAAATGTTAGCTTACCTCAAAGACAGCAGACAAAAGTTGGGTAACTCTCACCTGACTGGTCACTCTGCAGGGTCCCAGATTTGGTCTCATTTTGCAGAACCCTAGGGCTCTTGTTTTTCCCTTGGCCTACATAAGCTGTGCTGTCATGTCTATGCTCGCTCCCATTGGGAACCTTTTTTGGCTGTAGCTGTTTATTTGTCATATCCTTGAAGAAGTAAGGCCAGGCAGCTCAGCTTACACCAACTTGTGGGTGATGCTGAGCTCCTGCATTGCTAAAGTAGTCTGAGCACTTCCACTTCCCTCAGTTCCGGAGTTGTTATTTCCCAAGTGCAGGACTCTACACTTACTCTTGTAACTCATTAGGTTCCTCTTTGCTGAGCTCTTGAGTCTGCTCAGGTGTCACTGAATAGCTGCACAGGCTTCTGGTGAATCAGCCAACCCTCCCAGCTTCATATTATCAGCAAACTTGCTGAGGACACACTTTGTCCCTTCATCCAGCTCTTTGATGAAGATGTTGAACAGGACTGGAGCCAATACTGACTCCAGGTGAGCTCCAGTAGTTAGTTGCAGCTCTCCAGCTGGACTCTGCATGATTGATCACCACCCTCTGGGCTCTGTTGCTTAGCCAGTTCTTAATCCATCTCACTGTCCACTCTTTCACTCCACACTTCCTGAGCTTGCTCACAAGGATGTTATGGGGCAGAGTGTCAAAAGCCCTGCTAAGGTCAGGGTAGACTACATCCACTGCTGTCCCTGCATCTACTCATTCAGTCACATCATCACAGAAGGCTATCAGATTAGTCAAGCATGATTTCCCCTTGATGCATCCATGCTGGCTACTCTTGATGACCTTCTCTTCTTCCATGTGCTTCGAGATGACCTCCAGAAAGAGCTTCTCCAGCGTTTTTCCAGGGATGGAAGTGAGGTTGACTGGTCTGTGGTTTCCTATGTCTTCCTTCTTGCCCTTTTTGAAGCCTGGAGTGACATTGGCTTTCCTCCAGTCCTCAGGCATCTCTCCTGTTCTCCATGACATTTCAAAAATTATGGAGGGTGGTAGGGCAGCAGCATGAACCATTTCTCTCAGCACTTGTTGGTGCATCCCATTGGGGCACATGAATTTGTGTATATTCAGTTTACCTAACTGATCTCTAACCTGGGAAGGAAGAACAACATGCACCAGTACAGATTAGGAACCTATCTGCTAGAAGGTGGCTCTGTGGAGAAGGCCTTAGAGTCCTGGTGGACAACAAGTTATCCATGGGACAGCAGCATGCCCTTGTGGCCAAGAAGGCCAATGGTATCCTGGGGTGCATTAGGAAGAGTCTGTCAAGCAGGTTGAGGGAGTTCACCCCTCCCCCTCTACTCTGCCCTGGTGAGACCCCACCTGGAATATTGTGTCCAGTTCTGGGCTTCCTAGTTCAAGAGGGACAGGGATTTACTTCAAAGAGTCCAACAGAGGGCTACAGGCATGATTAAGGGACTGGAATATCCATCTTATGAGGAAAGGCTGAGAGCCCTGGGACTGTTTCGTCTGGAGAAGAGAAGACTTAGAGGGAATCTTACTAATGTATAGAAATATCCGAAGGCTGGATGTCAAGAAGGAGGGGCCAATCTCTTTTAATTCATGCCCTTTGATAGGACGAGGGGCAGTAGATGCCAGCTAGATCACAGGAAGTTCCACCTCAACATGAGGAACAACTTCTTTATTGTAAGAGTTTTTGTATGTCCAGGTGGAATTTTCTAGTTTTCAGTTTGTTCCCTTGGACTGTCCCCTTGTCAATGGGCACTTCTGAGAGCAGTGTCATTCCCTTTTTCTTTCTCTCCTATCAGATAATTATACATGTAGTCAAGATGTCCCTGAGCCTTCCCTCCTCCAGGCTGAAAAGTCCCAGCTCTCCCAGCCTTTCCTCTTATGAGGGACTTCGTGGCTGAGCACTGGATTTGCTCTGGTATGTCCATGACTCTCCTGTTCTGGTGAACCCAGGTCTGGACCCGGCACCCAGATATGTCTCACCAGCACTTTGTGGTGGGAACATATCACCTCCCTCGACCTGCTGGCAATGGTTTGCCTGAGGATGCCTAATGGACCTAAGGATGCTGTTGGCCGCCTTTGCTGGAATGGCTCATTGCTAGCTCACCTTTCAGTGGCATGGTTCTCTGCACGGTCATTAGCAAGAAAGAAGCTTTTTCCCAGGGAAGATTTTAAACAGCTAAATGAGACTGGTGAAGTGATGAAGCACATGACTTTCCAGTGAGGCCACCTTTGCCCTTTCTTTACCTTTAAACTGTAGTAAAGACCACAGAAATTTTGCTCCTAATTAGGTATCTGAGATTGCATGGTTAATGTAGACAAGATAAGTACTTTTACAGATATCTCCAGCATCAAATTAAACTCAGAAACTGTAGATAGAACTTCCTGCACTGCCAGAGTGAGCAACAGCATAGGTAGGGTAGAAATTGTGGGTTATGTACAGCTCAGGATAAGTCTATTTAAATAGGCAGAGATGGTATTTTAGATATCCCTGTTAATATCTGTCAGAAAGGGGAGTGAAGGAAGTTAAGTAGCTGCTTGCCCCAGTGTTACTTAAGATTTCAAAGCAAAAAATGGATAGCAGTTGAGTTTACAAAGTTCCACGTAGCACACATAAAGTATAAATGTCACTGTAACAGCTGTGGAACCAGAGCTGTCTACAAAGGTGTATGCTTTTGGCATAGAAAAAATGGTATCTTAGGCTAAAAAAGAGAATTTTATTAATTAATTTTGGTTCAGCTGATTTATGTGAATGTCAATCACAAGTGTATATGTACAACCAAATTAGACTTTTCGTGTCTGAATTATTTTACTGGGTTTGTTTATTTAGTGTACATGCAGGGACCACATAATTCTTGAAGTATTTTAGGGATGTTGGTCTTGTTTTTTCAAAAGCATCAAAAATTTGGTATGTTTTTATTATGCATAACTTGAGGTGGAAAGAAACCCTTGTAGATTCCTTTCAGAATGGGCAGTCTAGTAGCAAAATGTAGCTCTTTGTTGTGATGCTCTCAAGCTCTGCAACAATAAATGTCAGATCTGCTTAACTTCAGCTAGTTCCAAAATAGAGAGAGAAGACAGCATTCTGCAGTAATTTCACTGACAGAATTTCTAAAATTTAAGAACAAGTCTCCCTTTAAAATCGGTGTCGCCCCTTGCAGGTAGCAAATCTTACATAATGGAAGTTTTCCAAAGCCCTTTTAAAATTTAATTTTGAAACTCTGGCATTTAATACTTTTGTTTGTTTTGCAGCAAACTTTACTTTCCACAACAATTTATTTCTGCATGTCATGTTTTATTCTTTTAACAAGACTCTGCTCAAGCTGCTCTTTGCAGGCGAAATTCTTGTCTCTCATCTCCATGATATTTTCCAGTCACGCCCTGCTCTTCATATACTTCTTGAGATTTGCTGCAGAATGTGCAGGAAAGACATGAATATTTAAATGAAAGCATGATTCCAGAGTAGGGTACAGCTGTCCTGGCTATGTACTTTCATGCTTAAACCAAATCAAGCTTTGATTCTAATTTTTTTTGGATAGCCACTGCAGCTTATCTGGCAAGACTTTTGAAGTGGCATCCTTTTTTTGTTTCTGGATGAGTCTCTGATCATCTAATTGCATTTTCTCAAGACCATGACAGATAGAAAAAAATGACAGTAAATACTAAGGAAAGACAACCTAGCCCTTCTTGATGGTAAGGATGAGTTCCTGCAAGTCCCTTAGTCTAACAGGAGTTAGCTTTCTTAAAAAAAAAAAAAAAAGATCCTGTAAAGAATGGTGACAACAATAAGTACAAATAAGTACAAATCAGGAGTCATATCAGAAAGATATAAAGGGGAAGAGTAGAAGAGTAGAATACCAAATCAATGTTTCTGTCTGTCAGGAACTTGCTGACTTTCCGAAGTATGTTCAACCTCTCACACAAAAATTCTCTACTGTATCCAATGCCTGGTTAGGCTTCGTGTTTACAAATTTTTTAATGATAATTTGCTTGATTCTAAGTTGCTGTTCTTGGCTTCATGCTCGTTCTCAAATTCGTTATCAGTTTTGAGCCCTTACTCTCTCGTTTTTTGTTTCTTCCTTGTCTTACATACTCAGCCTTTTGGTAGGTTGAATTGTTGGGTATGAAAACTCAGGAAAAATATATGCTCTCCATCTGCTTGTTTTACAATGTCTCACAATTCCTTTTTAGCCAGGCTCCCCCTGATACTGATAAAGGATTATTCCTTGACGTCTTCATGACTGTGGAAGTCCAACACAGGGAAAGTCAAGTAAATGCAATGGTGGAATTGCCCTAAAAATTCAGGGATTACCTTCAGTGATTTCTCTTTACCATTTCTGTTTTGGATAAAACATATGTCAACTGTGAAGCTGTTTAATTACCTTAGAGAAGTGTGACACGAATTTTCGTACAAATATGACTTTTATGCAAAGTGAAAATCATGTGCTTGTCAAAGAAACCCGCAGTGCTTTGCTTTGTTTTGAGAGGCTGAGTTCACACTTTTAGCAATGCAGGTTGCTGTCTTTAAAACAGCTGTTTGTCTTATGAGTATTTTGAGAAACTCTGAGCCAGGCTTCTTTCTGACATAACTAGGGACAACTGCAGTCTGTATCTCAAATCTTTGTGGTAGGAGACCAAAGAGAAATACTGGCTATGCTTTCTTTCTTGTGGCAGCTTGGGGCACTACCCTTAAAAAGCAGGAATGAATATTTAATTACAGACTGAACCTACAATACTTAGTGAGTGAACACTGAAAATAAGCTGAGTAATTAGATATATTATTTGAAATTACAAGTAATGCAGCAGTTTTGACTAATAACATTATTTATTCTGGTGTGGCACTTCTATACATAGTAGGAAACAGTAGGTAATAAGGCAAATGTTGTTGTAATCCTTCAGGAATGTCAAACAGGATTACCAGGAACCCTCTGTTCTCTTCTGCTGTAAAAATATGCAGAATGGTACAAATTAATTCAATTACTCTGTCACTATTGAGGATCAGCTGTTAAGCTGCATCTTTGCATCCTCTTTGTTTCATACAACCATCCGGGGTGCAGGTCGTGGCTGTCAGCCAGTTTGTCTGCTATGACCTTCCTGTGGGAACAGCAAGGCATGTTCATGGAACTGGAATTACCAAATTTTAATAGTGTTGGATTTGGGAGTATTTTTCCAAGCACCCTTTATCACGGTATTTCAGATTTCCAGTTCCAATCTATTTTTAAAACTGAGAACTTTTTCCAATACAATATTTTTTTCAAAAAGTAGTTCAATTCAGTTTGAGTTTGAGTCATATTGAACAGAATCTTATTGTATCAGGAAAATTCACAAAATGAGTACCAAAGAGCAGATTTGGTCCAAATTTCACAGTGCCAGCCAGTGCAATATATTGGAGGCAGACTGTACAGAGGTAGACCTTCTGTGTTGCTGAACAGCACTCACCCAAGTAATCTTGAAATCAACAAAATAATTCATGTGAATGTGTGCAGCTGACGTTATCTGGCGTCATCATTGTGCATTGTAGTCGGTGGGTTGCTGATCATACAAAATGTCCTATTATGGGTATAGGACTGTAAAAGCTTTCAGGACTGTAATCTCACCAGGAAGATTAATGTTTTCCTGGAAAAAATGTTGCTAGCTGCCAGAATTAACCTAGTTTAATCCTTGAAGCGTTGAATTGCTGAAGTGCCCAGAACATTATAATCGTCAGCATGATGCACTCTCATTCATCTTCTTTCTTCTCTCTTCAGTCTCTGTAGGGTCAGTCTCCTTCTTTCTATGCTGTTTGTCTTGTATCTCTCACTTCAGATGGGAAGAAAATAGATCTAAACCACATTGCCAGTATGTCTAATGTCTTGCTTTTCTGCTGCCGCTTTTACTTCTGGAGATTTAGAGTAATTCACCATTGCTGTTGGCTTCCTCTGGAGCCTCTTCTGTTTCATCCATTAAGTCAGACGCCTCATGCTATCATCTCAACTTTGTCCTTCTGCTCCCCTCCCATCCTTACTCTTTCTGCTCCACAGGTTTTTACAGCCCCTCTCTTGCAGTATTGTCTCCTCCATTAAATTTCATTTCTCTGATTACTCTTAGACTCCTTTTGACACGTTTTCCAATCCTGTCCTCATCCTCCAGTGAACGCCTCATCCCAGGTTCTAACAAAGCAGACCCTAGACACATCGAGGCAGAGATCAGTGAGAGTAAGTTTAAGTGAACATGCTGGCCGTAGTCAGCAGATACTGAGCCCTAATTAAACAGCACGTGGTCCTAAATGCTCTATACAGGGAAGTCCATATTGAAATTGTTGTGAGCTCTTGCCAGATGAGGAATTCAGATCTTTAAGACTGAAATCAAGATGGTATGACAATACCATTACAAAGATTACATTGGAACACTAAGAATTTTTTTACAAAACAATAAATACATTGTATATAATTGTAAAACCATATATTGAGTTCTATCTTTAAATTATGTCTTTCTTTGCTTTTAGAGAGTAATGTCATATTCTATTGGGCATACTTACGTGCAAGTAAGACAATGCATTGTACAAGCAAAAGTATGTCAATATTTGTACCTGGTTTTAATAAAGTATGTCTGTGAACCGATCATTAAAATCCAATCATGACTAATAAAAAAATTAACAGTGATAATATCCTGTAGTTTTTAGTTGCGTAGGATAAAGCTTTCTCTGTCTCTGCAAAAGATTTAAGAAACATTCATTTGGTAGACTCGGGTGTTGGCAAATAGATCTTAAAAAAAAAAAAAAGTCTTTCAAGAATTAGATTTGTGTATCCTCACAGTATTTTACAGTTAAAATAGCCAGAAATCTATTGAAATTCACCTGTGTGGGAAAATACTGAAAGATCATGAGGTGCATCAGCTAAAACCAAAATAATTGAACAGCATTTGGGCATTCAATTGCTTAAGCTCTTTCATAAGCATGAAGAGATAATATTTCCAAAGAAAAAACGGCACTACCAAACTGTTACATATCTGGTTTCTAGTGATTACACTCTATTGGAGTTTGGAATCTCAGAAGCTCAGTTGTAAAACTTTACATAAAAATGATGAGTGAAATAATCCACAAATTCCTCTGGCAGATCATTTACAAATTCTTCCTTGTGCTTGTTTTTTCTCTGTCTTGTTTTGTAGACCTACTTTAATTATTGTGTTTATATATATATTTACATATATGCCAAACTTTAAGAAAAAAAAAAACCAAAACCACAAAAAAACCCCCAACACTTTAAGAAATTAAGAGTAAAGCAATATCTGGAGGGAAAAAGTGATTTCACTCAAGATTGTATCACACAGAAAAAAAAAAAAACAGTAGCCCTATAGATCTGGAGATATCTGCATGCAATTGTTTTCTGTGCCCTGCTGGAATATAGTAATGCAATATATTCAGATTTATTTAATGATGTAATTAATTTAGGTCTCATAGCATCTAATAAAGTGAGTAAATACATTTTTTTCTCATTTCAGAAGTGATGAGAGAATAGTTGTATTAAGTAATCCCTCTAAAGCAAGTCACCGTCAGCACTGATATGAAATAATGTTTCTGGAACAGCATTATGAACAATTTCTTATATTACATGTTGAGATTATTATTTTTTTTTAACTTGGATGCATATTTATTTGAATGTCTGACCTATGGAATGTTTAAATGTGTTAGTTTCCAAAGCCTCAGCTTATTAGAAACTGTCAAGGTTTATTATATTTTCCCAAATGTAGAGGCACCAAGCTGTCAATCACCTTGAAAAGACTGAATTTTAGGTTTCAGTGCTCTCCTACATCTCATTTTAACAAGGTAACTTATTCAAAGCTTGTGAGTTGTGAAATTTAGGGGTGGGGGGAAGGCACTGCCATTTCTGTAATCTGTGTTTTGGTGTCCTGCAGATCTTTTTTTCACATAATCACTGTTCAAGTTTATGAAGCACATGCAAAAACATGTACATTTCTTGAATGTCTGCTGGTTCCTTATCTTTATGTCTTTTACTGTGATGTTGTAGAGCTTGGATCATATGGAAACCTAAAATATTATGACACAATGACTGAAGAAGGTAAGAAATATTTTAGAAATTTTTGTATCAGCTTTTTTGGAAGCCTTCTACCCCTTTTTTTGTGTTTACTTTTTCCTTAATTTTTCTTAGTCCTATTTTCAGTTTCTCCATTTTTGAATAACGCCTTTTTGCATGTCTTCGTTGACAGGGCAATCAATTGTGGCTCTTTTTTCAGGTTTTTGTGTTCAGCATCTCAGTTTTGCAATTTCAGATAAGGAAATACCACGGAATGCTTTTTGGTAAAGAACATATATGCAAAACCTCTCTCACAAATTATATAGCACAGTATAGTGCAGTACAGATTGTAGATGCATATTATGTGCCATGTTTTTCTATGCATTCAAGAAGATTAATTAATTTATGGATGCTCAAATCACTCATTAATAATTGAGGACAATTATTAAGTTGCTTTATTTATTATTCAAAAGTAATTAATAAACTTAAAAAACTAGGCATGACTACTCCTACAGTATTAATTGTATGCTTAATTGCAATGCAAAAATAATACCATTTAAAATCCTGATTCTAGCAATACAAGAAGGAAGTAATTAGGACTTGAATGAGGGCTCAGTGACATCTTGGGATATTTTTGTGCTGATTGAAAAGCATTTCAGTTTATTACACTAATTCAGGAAAGTAGTTAACTGTGCACTAAATTTCCAGCACGTTTTCAATCCTAGTGGGATCAGCATCACTATGATTTGGAAGTTTCTCTGGACTGAAACCTGGTTGTCTGAAGGATCAAGGCCTCGTGTCCAGCTGTCTGATTAAAATGCCAGACAGTTGCTTTCAGGAATGTTCTGTTTAGTAATTAGTGGCATGTTTGAGGATGAAGATAAGGTTGTGGTCTGTAAAAAAGTTAGCCACCTATTCCTACATATTTTTAATGTTGGAAATATAAGGCGAATAGCTTCATTCTGTTTTTAAAAACATGGTTATTTTCTACTTCAGATTAATCCTGAAGTTTAAAGGTCTTAAGAAAACCTTCTTTACATGTCTTCACTCATTATCATTTCTCCAGGGGGAAAAAAACAAAAACGTGGTAACTTCTGACTATTTCCCGTTTTCTGTATCTGCTGCTGCTAATCAAATATAAGAGTACTATTCTGGGGCTGGCTGTAGGAGGCTGTTCCTTTCATCTTTGTCCCCAGTGTTGAAAGATGCTGATCTCTTCTGTAGCAGGCATGAGCACTAGCTCCCAGGGCAGTCTTGCCACACCACTCTCCAGTGTCTCCCCCTCCCCCCATCACCATCTGATTCACAAGAGTGGCACCAATATAAGAAAAGATGTCTAAAAGCTAAAGCTTTTGCAGTATGTCTCATCTCAGTCTTCGTGACAATAAAGATGTGAAGGTTGTTTCTCATTGTAGCCTCCAAGTTGTTTGTGTTTGGGTTTTTTTTCCTAAGGTATTAAATCTACTATTTCAAAAGTAGCCAGTATATTAGTAGCCTTCCGATATTTGTCATTACTCTACTGACAGTTAAATGTAGCTGTTTGTGGATGCAAATAAGATACATACCATTTATGTATATTAATACCGTGCCTATGCTGAAGTAATGCTGTTGATATTCAGTGTCATCTCAGAAAACACTCCTCATGAATAAATAATCCAAAACCATAATGTAGCAATAGCGAAAATCTTCCAGTAGCAAAAATAAGAAAGGAAACTCCTTGTCTTTAGGAGGATTAACACTAACAAAAGTCTGTGATACAGTTCACCTTCTCAAATACAGCTGTCATAATTTTCATGTCTTTCAAAAAACAAGTAATGAATAGTGTACCCCAGAAGCAGTATTTAGGTCAAAATGTGATGTATTTTAAACTTTCTGTTTGGATATTAAAACGTATACACACTATCAGTCTGTATCACACTTAGCTGCATTATCTGTTTTCTTCCTTCCTTTTTTGATACTGTTTTTATACATTTTTTAACAGAAAGTTAAGTCACAGGAACATGTAAACCCAGCTACAAATCAATGGATTTTTTTTTCCAATGTATTATCAGGCACTCAAACCCTTAGTGGAAATACGTAGCATATTTTCATTCCTCTGGTGGAGAAGCCAAGGCACATCTATTCTTGCTGCTGTGTCAGAGCAGAGACAAAAAGTGATGGTTGGGTCGCAATACACAATCAAAGATAGCATAATGGCCAGAGGGCCATTGTGCCTTAGGTCTTAGAAACTGATCTCCATTGTTTTCTTTGCTCCTTTTTGATCTGAAAATTACTTTACATTAATTGTAGATTAATCAGGCTTGACTGGGACAGAGAATGTACTCGACCAGAGGGGAAGAGACCCTCACAGTAATCTTTTGCTCTCAAATAACTTGCACCAACAGCCTACAACATGACAAAACTGTATATATTTTCATTTGATGCTTCTGCAGAATTTTAAAATTAAAGGAGAAAGACATGAAGTGGAATTCTGGACTTGACCAGTTCCACAACTGGCCACAAGCAGGACTGGTAGGTACAGTTCAGACTGTTCAACAGCCAGAAATTTGGCATCTTCAGATTCAGAAAAGCTTGGCTGTTGCTGCATAGATGTAGTAATTTGCATTTGATCAGAGACTGAAAACTAGACAAATGATAGAGTCTTGAATTTTTTAAATGAGTGAATTTCTGAAGAGAAACTGTTTTCCTATGAAATCAAAGGCTTTCCTGACCCAGGTAATCTGTAGTCTGCAACTGAAATCATGGTCAAAGGATTGGCTTTTTAATATATCTTTGATGAGGAGGAGAATCTCTGCCAGCTGGAGTTAGTCACACAGATCAAAGCATATCTATTTTATACAATACTGATTTGCTTGCATATATGAAAATAGTTCCAATTTTGTTTTAAGCTGCCCTCTTTGCTAGTCACCTGGCCTTGATCTCCCATTCCTTGTATTCCATCCTTTGTAAACTAAAATGGGCTGCAATTCTGTCTGAGTTTGGCGAATCTAGATTAATTAAGAATTTTCTATAGCAATCTATCCTATTTTGGGTCTGTGCAATCAAGCGTTTTAATTCACCAAACTCTCATGGTACCAGCTGATGTGAAAATCACTCTTAGGTAGTCAAAACTACAGTACATAGTTCCTCCGTTAGATGGAAATATATGCTCCTATCTTCTCATTGAAATAAGAACAGTAACATAAAATTTCTATGGATTATTTTAGTAACCCCACCTAAAGATGAGAAAAAAAGCATCAGAGAGGATCTTCACCTAAAATGAAACCCTTGGAGCTTTCTGTAAATTTGAAATTACATAGGAATATCCTGAGCTGGTTCTTTTTCCTGATGACTCTGTGCTTCACCTTCACTGAAAAAAAATTTGATTTGGTTTGAAGGAGGAAATGGCAGCAAAAGGGAGTGAGGAAGCACAGCTCTGATGCGTATTTACATCCCACTGTCTTCATGCAGGCTGGAACTGGTGCTTTCCTCATGTTTCATGTTTCTCGGAAAATGTCTCACTTGCATCATTTGCATTGCTTGCAAAAATGCATTTGTATATTTGGGGCTTCACAAGCCAGATTCTCAAACATATGAAGCTGAGTTGAACCCTGAAGCAATCCTTTAGCAAACTGACATACACCTTTCCATATCTACAAATACTTCTGGATAAGCACTTTTAAAATGCCCCTAGTGTTTAAAAAAAGTTAGGAACAGACTTGATTCTTAGCATGCCAGCTTAAAATACATGGAAATACAATTTGCATTTTTTCCCTCCATTTTTTCTTTCTCTGATATCCCAGGCAATTCTTTCTTTTTCTCTCTTTTTCTTTCTTTAACTCTTTGTTTCTTCTTCACCTTCTAACTAAAATCTCTGCCACTCGTCCTGTGCATTGAAATAATGGGGTGACTTGCTATTTATAATTGTGTTCTACTCTTAAATACTGTTCTGCAGGCAACTTTACTCTAGGTACCGTGTACCAAAAAAGACAACCTTTACAATGTATTGTGAATTGCTAATTTTTTATTTATTTTTTTTTGGAGCATGATGTGTTTGTGAAAAGACAGGGGCTGCTGAATATTTCCATGTGATTTGCTGTTGACAAATTAACTCTACTTCCAGCAAATGATAGCTGCTACTTTGTGTGGACTGTGCATATGCTTCTTCCCATACTAAAGTGTTGGTACAAGGATTTAAAGCTTCCATTTGTGAGAAGGGAAGAGATTTCTGTCTTGACTGATGTATTCTCATGTGTTTGTTAGATAGGAAACAGTGACACTGTTATCCAACTGAGTTCATTTGTGGCTTCTCATTGTTACTTCCTGCTATTAACCAGTTGTGTGAATTCACTGAAATATCTTTTGGTCTTAACACTGTTTTTGCTGCAGGGACAACAGAAGTTTTCAATGGATTTTTTTAAATGGAAATGAAGAATTAAAAGTGTCGCAGACCCTATATGGTAATAGTGTTAGTTAGAAGTGTCCTGTACCAGTTTTACTTTTTAAATTATTTTAAAATATTAAAGGGCAATAGCAATGAGGATAACAATAAAGAAAGGCAGAGACATCATCTTTCAACACAACAGATTGTTATAAGCTGTCCAAAGAGTCCTTACCTAGGAAGATCAACAACTGTAGAGGACGGATTAAATTAATTTCACTATTTGCCATCTTTGACAGTGCCTAGTTTGAATGTGTCAATTTGGACTCAGTGGTCACTAAAGAGTTATAGAACCTGTGACCTCTCTTAGGATGGAATGAGTTGCCCAGGAGACAGTCTAGATGATTAACTGCATGGTTCACCTCATGGGAGACAAAGCCATCTGCCAGGCTGAGAAGAAAATTTACCTTTGAAAAGGTGGTATAGAAATAATGTATTCTGGAGATTTCTTCTTCCTTTCTGAAGTATCTGTAGAAGTCACAGACACATAGCTGAGTGCAAAGTGATAAAGCTGACCACAGTCACCATGGTGCAATACATGGCTTAATCTGAAACTCTGTGTTTCTATACTACTAACTGAGACCTGAAAATGTTTGTGGTTTTGTTATCTTTATTCATTAGCATTCATTTTCTGTTTAAGCTGAAATCATAAGCACTTTCATAGGTGAAACTTTACTGACTACTTCTGAAGAAAAATAATATCTTTTGTTTTCAATTTCTTGTTCAATTTGCTACTGAGTTCTCAGAATAGGAAAAAAAAATTACATTTTTGTTTCCACTAAAAAGAAAAATTAGTATATTTGAGAATATCAGATACTGTTTAATAGCATGTCTGCTGTTAGAGGAGGGATGCAAATGGACTATCGGCACTTATTTGTGGAACCTAAGCTATGGCAAATAAACTTTGCATCTCAAAATGGCTGCATTTTAATAACAACATTTCTTTCTTTTAGGAAAGTTCAAGGAAAGAGCCTCAATTCTGCATAAGATCGCAAAAAAGAAGTGCCAGGTGGAAGACAGTGAAAGGCAAAATGGAGCTGCTAATCATGGTGAGCACAGCAGCACAGATTTATCACCTGTTGCTAAGTGCCTTTTTCACTGCTTTATTTTTTAAAAAATCCTTAGAGATTAATTTACCCTTCTACTTCATTTATGCTGTCTTAATAAAAATACTCTGATTCCGTATACAAAAAGAGCATGAAGCTTATCAATAGGACAGGAGTTAAGCTGCAAGAAGAGAAAGTCAGTTAAGGAATCTAGAAAGCCTCCCAGCAGGTTTGAAGAGAGAATAACAGTCCTGATTTTGGGTATGTGCTGAAGTGACAGAAGCAGACACACAAAATTTACTCACAGTTTGTATGTGAAAATTTGATTAATTAATCAAGCTGCTCTAGGATAATATGTGTTTTATGTGGTATCACTCTTGTCACAAAAAGAATCAACCTTCATATTTAACATTTTATTTATCTATATGCTATTTGCTGAGAGTTGTTTTGGCCCATGTATGCTAATTGTGCAAAATTAGCTTATGTTTTTCCATTAAAGGTAAGAATTTGTATTTTAGTTCATAAGTTCATATACTAAAAGAAAATCCACACTATGTCCTGTTACTTTATCTTGGCATGTTTCTGCATTGGAAAATAAGATGCAAATGTGTCTGATAAAAGATTAGATGTTTAATCAGTTGACACTTTTTTTGACCTTCTGCTATGCTGAGTTACTGTTTGCTTCCAGAATCAAACAGTTGGGTGTTAATAAACCATCATGCTGGGTGTGAGGTTAAGAGACAGCACATATGCACTGAAATAATTACAGATAGTATGGCACCTTATGGCTGTCATCTCCGTTTTTTTAATCTAGAAGAGTCTTAAGATAGCAATAGTGTAACTAGACAGCTATATTTACTTTTGTGTACAACAACATACTGTAAGGCATATTGAACTTGAGTTAGACATTTCATGTTGCTATTTCCCATGACTTTATATTGTCCATGGGGTTTTTGGCCACTGACATTTTTATCTAGTACATACTTAAAGACATAATTAGTGGTTGGAGAATTCCAAAATAGTTAAAATAAGACTAAATTTGAATAAATTTCACATCAGAAACCAAAGGCCTGATTTAATCCCTTTAATTCCTGTAAGAGTTTATTGAAAGGACTACACAATTCTGTTTTAAAGATCTTTCTCTCTTATTGGATGTTTTTAGACCACCCATTTATTCTCTTTCCACATTTTTGCATGAGACAGAGCATAATTACAGCTTGGAAGTAACTTTACGAATGGCAGGGGTTAATGTGTAATAGGAGTTATATATTATTGAATATGTCCCCTCAGCTGTTAATGCAACATGTTGCACTCTTTAATGTCTGGGGAGGATGCTATATGTCTCTTAGGCTCAGTGCATTTAGCATAAAAGAAAGACTACTGAATATTGCCAAGAGTGTAAATTTTTCTAGAGTACAAGTAGTATGAGTACCAGTAGATCAGTTTCTTCAAATGCGAGCTCACCACTCAGGAGAATTTATTCAAAATGTGCACTGGTCAAATGGAAGACAGAATTTTTGTCTTTCTCTCTTTAAGGCAAATGTTGGTTCACCATCAGTATTTCATGATTTACACAGTCTGAGTAGGTGACAGCAGTTTCACTGACCGACTTGTTATTTAACATTCTGTTCTGTTGTTTTCCTGCTCTTGATGATGCCACAGAAAAAAGTGCAAAAGTGGAAGTTGCAGTAACACCACCAGCTGATTCAGGACCAGTGCAGAATGGAGTCGCCCATAACATTGATGAAGAGGTTAATATATTTTTTATTGTGTTTATTTTTATACTGGTAATTGTAATACATGCTTAATTGTGCTTTTCACTGAAAGTATACATCTTAATAGCAAGAAGCTGTTAATATGAACTATCTACAATATATTTACTCTTCATTTACAACTGAACCCAATGTATGGATACCGTATAAAAGCTCTTCTCTTGTACCCATGTCCTTCAGTGTAAGGTAAGATGGTAGTCTGAAATGTATTATTTTAGAAAATATATTTCTGCTTATCAGATAAGATGTTCACAGTCCTAAATATAGCTAATGGAAACTGTCTGATTATCATCACATAGCACTCAACCAGTTCTCTTGAGAGGATAGCCTTTTACGTTGTGCTTCATGGAGCTATACACAAACTTATCTCTTTTTAAGTTGTAATTCTCAAGATTAGTTGACTGCAAAATTTGATGCTGCCAGGTCCTTTTTTTTTAATTCTGTAAATACCACCTGCATCCCAAATAGACTAAGAATTGAAATAAGCTGGTGAATCAATTTTGCTAAACCTGGGCATTGCTTTTTTAAACTGAGACAACAAAACCAGCAGAAAAGGAGAAAAGGCTTGTTAAAAGTAATCCCTGACACAGAAGCTTTTGTAAGGGTTTTGTTTGTACAATTTACTTCTCTGCATTCTCCTTGGGTTATACATCGGGTAACATAGGAAAGGTACTGCAAGATACAGCTGAGCATTTGGTCTATACCATAACATGAGCTTCCCTTATTAAAGGTTTTACGAACAATGTTGCATTTTGATACAGCAAAATCATGAAAAAAAAAAAAAAGGCAATGACCATGTTTTGTTTTGAACTGCCCAAGGTTTAAGTTTTGATATCTAAGTTGCTTTCACTTATTTATCATTTAACAATATTATTAGTCTGAATCAGTCATCTTGCCACCCTCACCACCTGAGCAAATACCACCATTGCTGCAATGCTTTCTTTGAAAAGTTCTGCAAGCTACAGAAAAAGATTAGGTGTGTGAGTAATGGAATATGTTTATGTCTTTTGGCTGCTTCCTAAACATAATTATCCTTCACAAGGAGCATAATTTATACTGAAATATGCTTATATTAGGGAGAGGTTATCCAATTTTTATGCAAGACTGAGAGAAAACACTGTGATGTGTAGTAGGGTGAATCTTTGGGAAAAGACTCTATTTGCTTTACATTGCTGGAGGTGGAGAAATGACAAGGTGGTTCTGGCCGACTGGTTTGTTAGTGCACCAGATATTGGCAGATAGCTTAAGTTCTTCACTGCAGATAATTTTGGTGTCTGGGAATAGAAATTGGGAATAAGAATCAAAGATCTAAAAGAGAAAGATAGTTTTTGATATAATGAAGTATCAGTAATTATAATGAATGTTCTGTGGAGAGGAAAGCATAGTGGAATATTAAATTAGCTATTCTGTTAATCTAAGTTGTGCAGACTGACATGCCACTTAACGAACCTTGTCAGCCCAGCAAAACATTACTCTTACATAAATGAGATGAGTGAAATCTATGTAATAAAAATTCTCAGGACAACACTTAAACACTCAACATTTTAGGGTAAGCAAACATCAATTTTCAGGACCATTTATATCCTGTTCTGGGAGTCCAACCTCACCACTGCAGTGAAACACATCTTTTGACTATTTTTTAACTTCAGGAAAAAAAAAAAAAAAAAAAAATCTGAAGCAGAGTGAGTTGTAGACTCCTGTTTTCAAAGGTCAGTAAGGTATGACATAGCCTGGTATAACCTGTTAGGATGTATGTAAATCAGTTGTATAAAAACTCTTAATAGACTCTAATACAGTTCAGTACCTTAAGAAGGGAACTGATCTTGCTTTGTAAGATCTTGAGATTGTTCAGTGAAAACAATGAAGGAAAAGCAATCTTAAGCAATCACATCTCACAACAATGTCCATATGCTATCATTTTGCATTACAGTGAAGTAATTTCTAAGCTTGTTCATAAATGTGCAAGGTCAAGCAGCCTCATCACTTAAGAAAATTGTTTCAATTTCAAGCAACTGCAGGGTAAGGAGGGAAAATCATTGCAAGAGTACATTACTCAGCAGTGCCTTCCTCTCATCTCCCAGACATTTTAAACTTCTAGCAAGGACAAGTGTAGAACTTTTATGTTAATTTCAGCAAGTATTGGACATTCTGAAGAATTATTGTGCTGTATCAGAGGTGGGATACATAATTTATCCTTATCAAAGTGACCAGATGGAGCAAACAGAGAAGTTTGTAACTGATGGAGCAGTGATTCTACTGATTTAGCTCCATTCATCTCAAAGAAAGGA
Source organism: Apus apus (assembly GCF_020740795.1). Classification (NCBI taxonomy): domain Eukaryota; kingdom Metazoa; phylum Chordata; class Aves; order Apodiformes; family Apodidae; genus Apus; species Apus apus. Next base: position 36,260,523 of record NC_067312.1, on the reverse strand, counting down.
GTTAAAGTGTCTGCTCTCACAATAAAAAATAGCAATCCCCTAATAACTTTTTTAAATGATCCAGTGGGTTTTCTGGTTTTTTCTTCTCCAGTGATAACGTAAGAGCTGCTGCTATCTCAGGCTGCTTTCATTATGGTTATGCTGGAACCTATTTTCTAATTTTAAAAGTATATATTAGAATTTTTTAGAAGTCGTAATATAAATAGTCTACTCATCCATGTAATAAATAAATAGGTTTCTATAATACTTAGGACTCTACTGCCCTGCGAGGTTCTCTGCCTGTTCTGTACTGTGCTGGGACCCTTCCTCACCATGTTGCCTAGCTTTTTGTGCACAGCTTCTGATACACCTTCCCAAGCTGTGGCATCAAGCAGAAGCTGACACTGGGCTATTCAGCTTCCTTCTGCTTTGAACACTGACTTCATGGACAATTATTATTCCTGATTTATAGAAGTGTAGGCAACAACAGAACCACATATGCAGCATTCATGTGACCTTTTCCTGTGATGAAGATTAGAATTTGAGGGAGGGAAATTGGTCATCACCTTCCCAAGCCTTCTTCCTAGCTTTTCCAAACTTCATGCAGGCACTACATAACCCTATGAAATAGTATCTCTTCAAAGGCAATACTGTCAGTTCCAAGAACAGCTCTATTCAGTTAAGTAATACTGAAGGTACAGAATAGTATGCAAGCCAGGCCTCATCAGTAGTTTCTCCTTCTCTTTTAAAAAAATTGCCCATTAAAGCTGAGTGACAAGAACAAATTCCTTACAGCTCTGTCTTGACCTACAAATTCTCTTGAATTTGGCTATTTTTATGAACAATTATTCTCCATTTTACACTGAGAACATTATTTGCTTCTGTTCCATTAATAGAATTCAATCTGATGGCTTGATTTTTTATTTTTCCTTAGTCCAATGGAAGAGAAAGTGCTGTAGTTTCAGCATTTAGCAATATATTATAAAGTTGCTTCTCTCCAATTTCCTGCTTGTATATGTCCAAATATATGGTTTCGTGATATATAACTGTGATTTAGAAAATCCCTTAAGAAAATTTACCATTAGTGCCTCCGTGTCCCAGTTATGATCATTTATAACTGAGAAAATTAGAGACACTGTCTGTCTTGACGAACCAAGCTCCAAATAAGACTTTTGGGGAAAATATGTTGTCCAGAGAACTGTGGGCTGTGAAATAAGTGTATTCACATAGCAAGTCATCAAGTATTCTTGAAACGTGTTTGCAGTGAGAATGTAGAAGATAAGCATAGGGATTTGATTCTTTCTCCTCTGTTGTCAAGTTGCACTATGATTTTCCCTCTCGAAAGACAAGCATAGTCATATTTGTGTTTTTTGTTACTTTCCACTGGTGAAGATCATGGTGCCTGGGCCTATATCCCTAGACACAAGCATTTCAGTAATGTCAAGTTCTTTATTGGACACTGTCAGTTAATGACTTACACGTGCTTTAAGTGAATTTAATTTTATTTCCTTTTCCTTTTTTTTTTTTTTTTCATTCTAATTTTTTCATTTGGCTCTTCCAAACTCCACTGTTTTGCTTTTCCCTTTTTCCTCAGGCTCTTAACTCCATTCTTATCCTACTCTCCTCAAGGAAACCTCAGCTGCCCTCTTGCTAGCCCAAGCCCTTGAACAACAAAAAAAACTGTGTTCTGATGCTGCTTGCAGAAATTCAAAAAGGCTTTCCAGAAAATATCCCCAACAAGTCAGTTGTCCCAGACAGTAAGACCTCTCATAATCCCACTCCCACTGTAAGCAGCAGCAAATCTACGCTTGGATAAAACCAGGATCCTCTGCTGAGGACAGACAGGTCTCCTTCCCAGCCCCTAAACAGCACAGCAGGTAACAATACCTCCTACCACCAGATGCTCTGTAAGATATTGCTGTTTCATTTGCTGCCCAAAATTGCCTTCCCTCCTGATGAATATTGCATCTTCCTCAGGGATTTTGTTCTACTTTCAGCATTCTGTCTCTTAACCTTTAGCTGGTTGCCACAAAGGAGAAGACTGTTATATAAAACTTGATAGTGTTGTTGAGCTTGTATGAGAAAATGAAAGAAAACTAAAAGGATGCTGATGATATCTCATTAAATGTTTTATAGGGTGCCCTTCAGAGCAATGATCTTTCTGAGAAGTTCAGTTGTCTCCCCTCTCCCCCGCCACCTTCTTAACAAGCATTCAATTAAGTGTGTTCAGTCATAGTCATTTTAACCTGTGCCTTTCCCAAAAATAGCTTCCAATCTGAAGATAACACCTTTTCCTCCCACCTACACACACACATGCACAAACATGCACGCGCATACACACATGCGCACACTTTCACCTGTTTCCATGGAAACCCCACTGTAAAACATTTTCATGCCAACTGTGTTAGGAGGTAACTTTTCCATTAGAATAGAAGGCAACTTGTATGTCTTAGGAAGATGCCACTAATGCCTTAGTGTTGTCATTGGATCTAAACTGCTTACCTGAGCAACAGTGTGGTAAGGCATGTTTTGCCTTCCCCATCACAGAAGAGCAGCATGGTGTGCTAGATGTCAGGACAGAGGCCCTGGTGGGGACAGACTGACAGATCTCACCTTCCTTAGAGTAGTCATTGCCTTTCCATCAAATTAGTATGATGTGAAGCTGAGTAGCATTGTGTTCTCTGTCTCAGGCTACTATTCTGGGCTATATTAGACATTTCTATTTTGTGGAGAGAGGCTAGAGGAGATTAGGACAGCCTTTGTTTTAAGGCCGTGGTATTTCAGCATGCCTGGTATTTGTGTGATTGATCATTACAAATTAGGCTTTTCGAAAGCCTAATTTTCTTTTCAATTGCCACACTCACCCTAAAGTAAATGCCTGCTTCCTGTTTGCTCTTCGTAACTTAATGCGAATGACAGTGCCATCAAAAGGGAGTAATCTCTATTTTCTCAAGGCTGCTTAGTTGCCTAGTCGACATTTGGTTCTGCTTTACTCTAGCTTGACTTACTTGAAAACTAGGACAGTGAAAAATGGCGTGAAGACAAAGGCTTATTCTTCAGATGTGTCTCCATCACATCATAGCTGTTGCTTCTCCTGGTGGGCTGACTGCAGTTTTGACTATTACAGTTTTAGTATTTCTTCTGAAATTCCCAAAAGAGTGCTGGCAGTAGCATGGACGTAAAAAGGGGCATATAAGCTCCAGGAGCTGTGTTTTCAGGTGTTTGTGCAAGAGCCTGAGAGGACACAAGCAACAACAGCAGAATCTTCAGCAAATACCTGTCTCTGCCCCTCCAATAGGCTCCACTCAAAAGGTAGCTCTTTTGAATGACTTCACGGTGCAGAGACAATGCAAATTATCTGCCCTAGGAAGAATATCCATACATACAGAATGCATTCTGAAGCTCAGGGGTTTACTCCCTGCTTGAATTTTACTCAATAATTCATGAGGAAGGACATTCTTTTCTCTCTGTTAGGCCATAGAAATTGCATACTACCGTACTAGTGTAGTATCTCACCTTCTTTCAGATATTTTTTTTTTTTCAAATGACAGGTAGGAGAAGATAAGTGACCAATCCAAGTTACACACAAGAAATTAAAAGTAGACACTTGAGGCTCTTCTAGAAGTCACAACAGGGCTTCAATTGCCTTTATCCTCTGCCTTGCTAGTGAAATGAATTGATGTGGGATTTGGTATTCAAGAGGAAAAAAAAATAATTTCAATTTTGAAAATCAGTGCTTACCCCTGAGACAGTTACCATTTTGAGACATCATAATTTTTCTTGATTCGATCATTCTGAGAAGTTGGGTTGTACAGAGCTCTTCACTTCCAAGAAAAAAACAAAACAAAATGAAACAAACAAACAAAAAACACAAAAAAACCCAGCTCAACAATCTTTTGAAGCACTATCAAGCAAAGAAAGAAATTGCCTGTTTATGGGTTGTAAAATGTCTGTACATAAGCAAATTGAATTGCAAATAGTTCTTGTCTGAAGTTTCCTTTCTGCTGGAATCCTAGTGCTAATTTTGTATTGATTAATGATATCAGAAGTCAAAATGCCCAAGAAATGTAGAAGCATGAGAATGTAGAGTTCAACTCTCCAGCTTAGATGGGCTAATAAAATAATCCTCAGAATATATTTATAATTAATATGCTGTAGCTGTTTTACCATACAGACAAGCTAGTTAATAGTGGCAGATTCAGAATTTCAGGTAAGTTTGAGGTGGTTCATATTACTTGGTTTACATTTTGTCCTACTGTTAGGTAAAAAGTGTAGTAATGCAGTTTGATATTGTTCCAGGAAAGCAACTGTTTTTCCTCAGATAATATGAGTGTAAGCATCCACGGAGAAAATGATTTTATGATGTTTGCTAGGAGCAACGACTGCATTATGACTTTGGCACATGGGAGTTTGTTGTTTATAAACAGAATGGTTGCTGACGAAATGTCATCATATGTTTCTATTGTTTATATAATATGAAACAACATCATTTTCTCTGGAAAAATTTTCTTGGGAGACTGGGAAAAGTTGTCAGATTGTTCCTGCAAACCAGTGAGGCGTATCTTCTGTGGTATTACAGGCAAGTATTATGTAGATGCTCTTGGATGACAAACTTGTGAAAGATGGGGGTCTGGTGATTTGGTACCCTTTTCATTGTTTGTAATTAGTTGCATAGAAGAAGATCTGAAGTAGCAAGAAGAGGATTGTGAATGTACACAGATTGATTTAAAAGACAATAATATTTGTTACAGAGGTATGAAAGAGCACACAGTTCCAAACAACAATTCTAATCTAATTTCTTCAAATAATGAATATATCTTTACTATATTTTTTGTTGTTTAAAGATGTACCATACTAACCCCAGTAGAATATGCAAGGGGAACCTTCTATTAGAGAATTAATTTGGTTATCATTATTGATTAATCTTGCGCTAGGACACCATGTCCATGCCATCTAGGCATGAGTATACTTACTGCAAATGTACATGTAACAAAAAGACAGTACCAAAGACAAGAGGGAAAAAATGAGACTGCCATAATACAGAGACAGCTAATGAAAATTTTATAGAAACATATTAATGACTGTCAACAAGGCCAAGTTCAAGATCCTGCACCTGGTTTGGGGCAACTCCAAGCACAAATACAGGCTGGGCAGAGAATGGATTGAGAACAGCTTTGAGGAGAAGGATCTCAGGGTGTCAGTAGATGATAACTCAGCATGAGCCGGCAATGTGTACTTGTGTCACTGGCTCAGGTTTGACAACAATGCTCTCAATCCCTCCTACCCAGGTAGGGAAGGAGAGAGAGAAAAAGAGAGATACTTGGCTGGATTGAAAACTAAACTACACAGCTTTAATTAAACACTAATGATATAAGAAAATATATACAATTATATACAAATGTGTTCAGGAAATGTACAAAGCCCCTATTGCCTCCCTCCACCCCCAGCAACTCCCACAGCATCTCCTGAGCTGCGAACAGTCCTGAAAAATCCCAGAGCTGCTGCTGGAGAGAGACCAGAGTGATGAGGGTCAGGAGACCTCAAGCCTGGGGGTCGATGGTGATGGATGGATGGAGTCCTCCCCGGACGCCGGCCATGGAGGGAAGAAAAGGGAAGAAAAAGCAGGAAGGAAGTTGTCTTCTGTGATCTCTGATCTTCCTCTGAGCTTATGTAGATATATGGAATGGAATATCTCTGGCCAGTTTTGCTGTCTGTCTTAATTCAGCCTCCCACAGGGAGGTCATGGATCTCACCATAGTGTCTGAGCCAGCAGAGTGAAGATGTGACCTTGAAGACCCAGCAGTTAGAAAAACATTCCACTGTTATCAGTGTCACTTGGAACACTCTGGTACTAGTTAAAAAAATACTTACTGAAGAGGAAATAAAAAAAAATAATAAAAAATAATTGGCTTCCTCCTGGCTCAAACCAGGACAGCTTGCAGCCCAGAAATCCAACCACATCCTAGGCTGCATCAAAAGAAGTGTAGCCAGCAGGTTGAGGGAGATGGTCCTGCCACTCCACACTCATGAGACCCCACCTGGCTTACTGTGTCCAGTTCTGGAGTTCTTAACACAGGAAGGACATAGGGCTCTTGGAGAAAGTCCAGAGGAGGGTCATGAAGATGATCCAAGGGCTGGAGCACCTCTGCTGCGAAGACAGGCTGAGAGAGTTGGGGCTGTTTAGCCTGGAGAAGAGAAGGCTCCAAGGAGACCTTACAATGGCCTTCCAGTACTTGAAGGGAGCCTACAGAAAAGCTGAGGAGGGACTTTTTACTGGGGTGTGTACTGATAGGACAAAGGGTAATGGTTTTAAACTGGAAGAGGGGAGATTTAGGTCAGATGTTAGGAAGAAATTCTTTACTGTTAGGGTGGTGAGGCATTGAACAGGTTGCCCATGGAGGCTGTGGATGCCCCCTCCCTGGAGGTGTTCAAGGCCAGGTTGGACAGGGCTTTGTGCAACCTGGTCTTGTGGAAGGTGTCTCCGGCTTTTCAGGGGGGTTGGAACTAGATGATCTTATAGATCCCTTCCAACCCAAACCATTCTGTTATTCTACAATTCTATGATTAATATGAAGATCTAAAAGCAGCTTCTGTCTGAATGTTTAATTTGTGGAAGATGAAAATACATGCCACATTCCAGTATTTCGTCCCTGAGTGTCCATGTCTGAGCATTCCTAGAAGCAAGATGCTGGTGTAAGTGGGCCCTTATACTTAATACAGCTGTTTCTTTTTTCTTATTCCACTCAATCTTAACATACTATAAAAAACTGTAGCAATTTTATACTACTATATCCTCTCCCACCTTCCCCAAATCACATATTGCCTACCAAGCATCAGCCTTTAAGTGCAGCCTGGGAAGAAGTCTTCAAATGATCATGTTGGCTAAGAGAAAGTGATGCTGGTGCCAGTGATTTCTGCCAGGAATGGTACTGATGTGTTTGATGGCTATCTAGAATACTGAGCATTTCTATTTCATTTGTATTCATATAAATAGATTCTTAAGCTACATGTTCATTACCGTATTCTGAACAATCCTTTCAGATGAAGTCACCAAAAAGGACTTGGAAGTGTAGAAGAGATGTGTTTTGCATGTACAGCTTCAGGTTTTATTTGACTATAATATGATCTCTGTTTCTGTAACAGCAGTTAAATTTAGGCTTACATTGAACTTCATGTAGATACTGGGTGTATCATCAGAGTTCATGTCAACTAATGCAGCTTTTCCGTATGTTCACTACAGTATCTTTACAGCTAATTAGCGTCAGAGTCATAGCAGGGAATGAGGTTTGGGGTAGGACTTGCTTGCGAGTGGTTGGGTACCTCTAGAGCTGGCCTAGAAATGGAGATCTTTGCATAGTGGTGGCAGGTATGTCATAAACAAGCAGAATATTCCTCTGCTTCTGATGAAGCATCTGGAGGTCAAGTGAGATACCAGAAACTACATAAAATATCATCAAATATATGTGTTTAAGAAACTGAATTCCATTGTGTATGTTGTGTAATCACCCTGTTTTTCTTCTTAGCATTGCAGGAGATAGTTATACTGAGCATTGCAAGTGTTGCGTTTTCATCATACAGGCTAAAAAAAATAAGAAAACTATAGTTTCAATGTTTCTACAGACTAGGAGAATGCATATTCAGTATGTACCATGCAAATAGGCTGGAACCACAAGCAGTGCATGTAATCTGTGCCATAAATCTATGCTGAGTCATTTTATATCACAGCTGCTAACTCCAGAGCATGACAATTGCATTTGTATGGTTTTATAGCTGCCAAAATTGCCTTCTTTTCATGTCTTCAACCTCAGCGGATAGTTCAGCATTGCTTTGAAATTCATGAAAACTAGGTGTACCAATATGTTAAACTCCCTCGGCTGGTGCCGTCAGATGAACTTTGGGTTTTTCAATCATGGAGATGTTTACAGGGCACCAGGTGTGCTAGCAAACAATGGCATAGAGCTATCAACAAGGGGGAAAAGGATTCTTGGCCAGGAGTTAGCGGGGCTCATTGAGTGAGCTTTAAACTAGCCTTGAAGGGGGTAGGGGACAAAACTCCTGGATGGTTTGATTTCCAGAACACCAGGCTTGCTGGCACTGGATGGGAAGACCCTGTCCTGCAGGGGACAAAGGGTCCTAGGGCAGGAGTTAGCAGGGTTCATTCACAGAGCTTTAAACTAGATTGGAAGTGGGAGGGGGTTGTAGCTGGGTTTGAACTAGTGGGGCATTGTTCTACTATTAATGAAGACCAGAAGGCCTCCTGTCTCCCAAGGATGCCACCAGCGTGCTCAGCTCGCTCCCTGAAATGCCTGCACACCAGTGCAGGCAGCATGAGGAATAAACAGGAGGAGTTAGAGGTCTGTGTGCAGTCTAAGGGTTATGATCTGGTGGCAATTACAGAGACATGGTGGGACAGCTCACATGACTGGAATTTGGTCACGGATGGCTATGTCCTATTTAGGCAAGACAGGTCAGCAAAGCGAGGTGGTGGAGTTGCTCTTTATGTGAGAGAGCAACTAGGATGTATTGAGTTCTGTCCGGGGGCCGATGAGAATCAAGTGGAAAGTCTGTGGGTACGAATTAAGGGGCAGGCTGGCATGGGAGATACAGTTGTGGGGCTCTATTACAGACCTCCTGATCAGGACAAGGGAGTTGATGAGGCTTTCTACAGGCAACTGAAAACAGCCTCACAACAACAGGCCTTAGTTCTCATGGGGGAGTTTAACTATCCAGATATTTGCTGCAAGGCCTACACAGAGGATATAAAGAAGGTAGAGGTACTGAATGCCTTCTTTGCCTCTGTCTTTACTGCTGCAGATTCTCCCCAGAAGAAGTCAGGATAAAAGAGGAGTTTGCTTTGGTAGATGAGGATTGGGTTAGGGATCAGTTGAGCAACCTGGACATCCATAAATTGATGGGTCTGGATGGAATACACCCATGGGTGCTGAGGGAACTGGCAGAGGTCATTGCTAGGCCACTCGCCATCATCTTTGGTAAGTCGTGGGCAACAGGAGAGGTGCCTGAGGACTGGAGAATAGCAAATGTCACTCCAGTCTACAAGAAGGGCAAGAAGGAGGACCTGGGTGACTATAGACTGGTCAGCTTCACCTCCATCCCTGGAAAGGTGAGGGAACAACTTGTTCTTGGCACTATCTCTAGGCATATCCAGGATGAGGGGGTCATTAAGAGTAGTCAACATGGTTTAACCAAGGGTAAGTCAAGTTTGACCAACCCTATAGCCTTCTATGAGGAAGTAACTAGGTGGATAGATGATGGTAGGGCAGTAGATGTGGTTTATCTTGATTTGAGTAAAGCATTTGACACTGTCTCCCACAGCATCGTCATAGATAAGCTAGGGAAGTATGGTCTTGATGATCAGGTAGTGAGGTGGATCATGAACTGGTTGAAAGGAAGAAGTCAGAGAGTTGTGGTCAGTGGGACGGGATCTAGTTGGAGGTCTGTGACTAGTGGAGTCCCTCAGGGGTTGGTACTGGGATTGGTACTATTCAATATTTTCATCCATGACCTGGATGAGGGAACAGAATGTACCCTCAGCAAGTTTGCTGATGACACTAAACTGGGAGGAGTGGCTGACACACCAGAAGTCTGTGCTGCCATTCAGCGAGACCTAGACAGGCTGGAGAGTTGGGCAGGGAGAAACTTGATGAAATTCAACAAGGGCAAGTGTAGAGTCTTGCATCTGGGGAAGAACAACCCCATGTACCGGTACAGGTTGGGGGCTGACCTGCTGGAGAGCAGTGTAGGTGAAAGGGACCTGGGGGTCCTGGTGGACAGGAGGATGACCATGAGCCAGCAATGTGCCCTTGTAGTCAAGAAGGCCAATGGCATTCTGGGGTGCATTAGAAGGGGTGTGGTTAGTAGGTCAAGAGAGGTTCTTCTTCCCCTCTATTCTGTCTTGGTGAGGCCACATCTGGAATATTGTGTCCAGTTCTGGGCCCCTCAGTTCAAGAAGGACAGGGAACTGCTTGAAAGAGTCCAGCTCTGAGCCACAGAGATGATGAAGGGAGTGGAACATCTCCCTTATGAGGAAAGGCTGAGAGAGCTGGGTCCCTTTAGCTTGGAGAAGAGGAGACTGAGGGGCAACCTCATAAATGTTTACAAATATGTTAAGGGAGAGTGTCTGGAGGACAGAGCCAGGCTTTTTTCAGTGATGTCCAGTGATAGGACAATAGGCAGTGTGTACAAACGTGAGCATAGGAGGTTCCATGTAAACATCAGAAAAAACTTATTTCCTGTGAGGGTGAGAGAGCACTGGGACAGGCTGTCCAGAGAGGCTGTGGAGTCTCCTTCACTGGAGACATTCAAAACTTGCCTGGACACTCTCCTGTGTGATGTGCTCTAGGTGATCCTGCTCTGGTAGGGGGGGTTGGACTAGATGATCTTTCGAGGTCCCTTCCAACCCCCAAGATTCTGTGATTCTGTGGTTCCTTACTTCCACTGATTTTTGGAAGGTCAGCATTTGAAAATCAGATGCTGATTCCAGGTTATGAAATAGGAAGTGGAGATCCCAGTCTGTAGCATTGGTAATGCATCCTGGAGTTAAAATAGTGAGAAACAGGGATTTTGCCCTTCCACACTGTAAGCTCAAGTGTGGCCTTTCATTTTGGGGATAGCTGTCTTGGGGAGAGGGATGAAGCAGTACAACCTGAAAGTGAAAACATCTCAAACAGGTAGAGCAAGGTTTCTCAAGAGACATCTGGAAGTTCTTCATATGTAATTCTTTGTGCTCCTTTGCTGCAACCAAGTTCATTGCCTGCCTCATGGTAGCTTGTTTGGCTTAGACACGAGACTAGAATGAGACCCAGTAGTGAAGTACAGTGTATGCTGGTACAGTTCTGCATGAACCAACTTCAGTCTTGATTTCCATACATTTTGCAGACTCACGTGCAAACTCAGACTAAGGTAAAGCTTTTGTTTTGATTAAATGCAGTTGTTAACCATGGCTAATCTCTGAAGATAGCAATTCAGGAAATACTTTGTAACTCAGTGCTGTTTATGAAGCAGTCATTTTTGGATCTTTATTCCAGCTGACTCCACTGCTTGGATTATACAGAGGCCATTCAGAAAGAGTTACCTAGGCAACCCTTCAATTGATTCTTTTGTGCTCAGATTTTACTTCAGTCATCATATTTCAAAGCTGAGCATCCATCTCCATTTGTTTTTGCAACCAGAATGGGAGAGAAATTGATTTGGTTTTAGGAAGCTGCCCCACAAACTCCTGTGCCAGCCCAGTCCCCCAAAGTCAGGCTTCAATAGATTGCAACAGTGAAGTGCAGATACCATCTGCCCCTTCTGATGAAAAGCTGGAAACTAGAGGAAAAGCTAGCCTCTTAAGCAGCTCAGGAGCCTCTGAAGTAGTCTGTGGAGTGTGACAAATTGGGCTTATGTACCTTCAAAAATCTTTTAATGACGATGTCTTCACTTTATTGTCACTTTACAATCATGCAACTTGGGAGTTTTACGAAGTGTAGGGGTTAACAAAATACTGTCTTCTGTTGACATCAACACATAACTGTCAAAGTAGCTGCAGCCTGACAATGTGTCAAGATGTAAATAGGGGTTTGCTTCCAGTCCATCAGTGGTGGGTGATACAGTCATAATGGAAGAGCCTGAGCTAAAAGTTGGGCTTGCTTCTGTAGGTACTGATCAGTTCAGGTACCTGGGTAGTTGAACAATTCAGGAGTTTATTATAGTGGAATAATAAAGAGTCATTCTTCAATCAGAATCAGCAAAAAGTAGAAAAATATATTACCAATACCAACATATGATGACTTCATCAATAACTCCATCCAGACCTGTTTTGATCCCTGACTAGACTAGCCTACATCCCAAGGGAGAGCCTGTGAGAAGACATTTGAGGCACAAGGTTCCCCTCCAGGGTGAAGGCATGACACTGCTCTGTGAATTCCAAGGGACCAGCATCACTGGCAGCATAGCTGTAAAGGGACATCCTCAGACAGCTGAACTCCAAAGTTACGTCATAATCTGGCCAAAACCTTTTTACTGTGTCCTAACTAATCTTGTGAGGTAGGTGTGGTATTAATGCAACGTTTTCAGACCCCAGGGCTTCTCACTGAAACACAGCAGTCCTCAGGACTTCTTTTTAAAGATTCACTAACTTCATTCATCCATCAATATTCTGCTCAGTGTGGCTTTTCTTACAGAATGAAGAAGATGAAGACCAGCCTCTCAGCCTGGCCTGGCCTGACACTCCACGCAAGCAGCTCACTTACCTTATTGTGTTACCCATTGTCTTTCCTCTGTGGGTTTCTCTCCCAGATGTCAGAAATCCTGTAAGTAACTGTTGTTAGAAGTTGGTATGTTCTGCACAGCAGAATGGCTCTATAGCAGAATGCCAAAAAGGGAATGTAGTGGATTTACATAGAAATAGAGCTAAGATTTTTTTTTTTTTTTTTTTTTTTTTTTTCTCTGAAGAGGTTACCATCAGTCTTCAAATCTTCAAATGGGTACTTATGGGCAACTGGTTGGTAATAGCTATATGAAGATTGCCGTCCATATTCACTAATACATCATAACACAAACTAAAAGCTCTTAAAACTTATGCATTCTTAAAACTTCTACACATCTGCATTCCTAGATCTCCATTGAATTGTAAGAGTCAAGGAAGTCTGTACATCTGCAGTACCCGAAAGGGTATGACTGGAAAGATTTTAGACTAAATTTTCTCTGCGGTTCAGAAAGAATGATACATGTTATTACTCTTATATGCTTGTTTCACTATATATCTGCCTCCTACTCATAATTTTTAATTTCTATACTAGAATGAGGTCCAGAAATTCTCCCATGTGTGTCAGAAAACAACGTGCCATGAAATCTGTGATGCAGAAGTTAAACCTAAAATAATACTTAAATAGATGACTGACATCGATTATTAACAGATATGTAAAAAGTTAGGCCTACCACTGCAGGCTTGATTTGCAAGTCGGAAACCCAAATTCTGTATCAGATTAGTCAGATTAATGTGTAAATATGTAAAATGAACACTTGAGTACTATATACAGATTTAAGGAACCACATGAAACCTTTGACAGCCTCTGCAGATGTTCACTTTTCAAAAATTACTTCTTCTATCCTCCTAGAGTCTCTTTTCTAAAGTATATGTTTATCTCCACATAATGGAGATAGTTTAATGGCATTCACTTGTTCTATACCAAGATATATTTAGCTCCATGAGACCTAGAAGCACTAGGAAAATTATTTCATGTACAAGGTCTCTGATTATAAAGTTAGAAAAATCCTCACTGGCTTATTATGCTGCGGTGTACAGACATGCAGAATTTTATTTACTTAGAGTAGATTACGCATTAGTTCAGCTGATTCAATAGCTGACATGTTCTAATGTGTGTTTAGTGCCTTAGTAATACCTGCTCACATTAAACAAGGATATATGAAAGTCCTTACTATAACATTGATAATGTTACTGGCAGTACACCAGAGGTATCCGTGCCAGTGGGGTACTTTGCACCTGACTTTCTGTTCAGGTGTTTTGAACAATAATGGGTACTTTCCCTATACTAATAGCTCATTTCCTCTTTGGCCCTGTGTGGGCCACAAATGTGACTGCCCACCCCTAATAGTAAGGAATATTGAAAGGTTGAAAGGAAAATTATGTGACCCAGGTAGGCCACTGGGCCAGTGGCAGAGACTGAACATCATCTCTTCATTATAGCCGTACTGCACTGTTCATCCATTTGTCTTACAGGCCAGAAAAATTACTATCAGGTCTCCATTCCTGCTGTCACTGGACCCATATGGGGCAGTGCATTGTATCTCTGCACCTTCCCTTTGCCAACAAAGAGGTACAGCTTACATCAACTCTTGTTGCCATACAGAGGTGCACTGTTACCAAGGGGAAAAGGACAAGATGTTCCTGCACAGATCCAGTTACAGGAACAGGTTCTGAGTAATTAGATTTAAGCACCATCAAGTACGAAAGGAAAATCGAAGCTTGCAATGTAGATATTTTTATGTGTGAGACAAACACATGGTTATTTCAAGTCAAAAGTAAAGAAAAGATGCTGGTAATAATACTGGCTAAAATTAACACAGTTACTTTGCAAATCATTAAATCACTCACTGTCTTTTGGGATCAGGCTTTTGGAAGAAAAATCTTCATACTTGGATCCTCCTTGCTTCTGAAAGTCCTGTTTTTCATACACGGGCATGAAAGCAATATAGAAATGTACCAAGAAAAACGTCCTTAAGATTGCTAGTAGACAGGAACAGTACCAATCCAACCAATCTACAGTGAAACTATAAAATCCTTTCTCTTTTGCTAAAAGAAAAAAACATACAAGCTGAATGAGCCATGGCTCTTGTCATTTGTCTGTTACCATGACCACAACAGAACCAACTGGTACTAAACTGGGCTCTCGGTCTTTACAAGGCACCATCACAACAGCTACCAGAAAAGCTGGGGAGAAGTAGTGCTGTCTGCTGTCTCTGAGTAATTCTTTTGGGAAAATGCTTGGAATTGGCAGCTCTCTATATTTCCAAGAGCTAGTGACTTGCAATGAGATGAATCTCAAAAGACTGCTGTGATTGGTTACAAAATAAGCATGGTTATTATTGTACTCTGGAAAGAAAAACGAGAATCCAAAAAAAGAATCAGCACTCTCATTACTGCTTTTTAAAAATTTAATCTATGTGCAAATGATATAGAAATGGGGTCCATTTTTGGTCTCATTGTCTGTAATATGTACAGGATTTAAATTCTGCCCTGTTTGAGTCTAGATGTTCCCCTTTTATAATAGGTGATTAAGCCATTAAGCCTATTTAAATACTCTTAATCCTGAGCTTCTGCTTATCAGTTAATTTTACTGGGAGATGATTGTCTGACAGAGTCTAGGAACACACACGCTGCAAAGTTACTGACTTGTAATTCTTAGCCATCCAAATTCTGTGGGTGTCTGACTCAGATAGGCAATGTCTCATTATTCTGCAAGAACTGTTTGGTATGTATGATTGCATTGACAGAGAGCTATTACTGGCCAGTACAGCTCTTGCTTTATTGGTTTTGCATAAGTCAATGTATGCTTGTATCTTGAGTGTTGTATAGTGATGATCCAAATTGCACTGCTCTGAGCTGGTCTATATAGATTTTGTGACCAACTGCAACAAGCTTATCACTTCATCATCATATTCACTGTATTTGGCATTGCATTTTGCCAGAAAATCCCAGTTTTTACAAGGACATAAAAAAATTTTGAAAATCAAAAGAGTTGGCTACTAAGAATGGTGAAAAAGAAGTGCTAGCTATTTAGTTTAAAGAAAAGGAATTGCTCTTTGCATTCATTTATCCATTCCAGACCCAGTTCTGCTCCCAGTGGTGTCAGATTACTATTTTACCAGCAAACTTTCAAATTCAAGTTCCTTTCAAATTGTGTTTCTTTTTCAGACTGAGGTCTTCTGTCTCCAAATGCATTTTAAGTTTTTAGTCTGAAATTAAAAGTCTGTCTGAGTGGGTTTAAATATCAGAAGCTCATAATCAGATTTTCTGGTCTGATAAAAATGTAAACTCTTTTGAAAAAGTAACTCTGCTCTGTAAAGAGTTAAGAAGCAGATCGAGCAAAATAGCTTGGGCAGTTCTAGAAACAGTGCTTGTGACAGTAATAGAGTTTACATGAAAAGTAAATTTGCAGGTGCCAATGTGGCTGTTTATGCCTATATTTAAAGATCATTGATTTAAAACACCTACTGGAATGATTTGCTTACTCCAACATAAGTCGGAGTATTTTTTATATGATATATGAGGGGGTTGGAAGGGTTGTTAAATCTGTACCATCTTCAGTGCGTGTTTCTATGTATCTTAGATTGTAGAGTTTTATAGGTTGTGTTAGTCAATGTTTACGAGTTCAGTTTTCAGGAGGGCATTTAGCACTATGCAGAGCACCCCCGGAGTGTGAGTAGGTGTTCTGTAGCACAGCCTACAGCTGCACCTGCTGCTAGAGCAGATATGGACCTTTTAAGTGTCGCATCCTGTAGATGAGTGTGTACAATTGCCATTGCTGACTTTTCCTTTTTCCCATCAGTAATTACCTGATCTCATTCCATTGACATCAGCAGAAAGTCAACACCATTTCAATGAGCTGCCGATCAGCCCTGCTTTTTCCCAATTCAGCAGACAAAGGACAGTGTCATTCCCACATGACTCGTTCTTATGCCAGCCTAGTTCACTAAGCACGTCTTAGTCCACAGCCACCCATGCTGATTAGTTACTAAACATAAGGCTGTCCCATATAAATGCCTCTTGTGTCTGTTACACGGGAAAAGCTATCTGTGCCATTCTGTAAACTCTCTAAAAAAGAGGGCTTTATCATGACCTGAACAAGCTGAATTGGCAAAATACAATAATTATTTTATCTCTCGAAGTCATATTCAGGGAAAGCTCTGCTGTCCTGTCTGCTCCCATGCCACCTAGGAAGGACCCACAGGCTTAGGCACTTTCTGGTGCAACAGTGGCGGATCTTGCAGTGGAGAGGGGAGCAGAATAGGTGCGTGGCCCAAAAAGTCTGGAGACCCATGCAATGCAAAAAGTGGAAGCAGCTTTAGCGAGGACTTAACTGGAGGAGGTAGTGCAGGATGGACCAGCGGGAGCAAGTTACTCAACATGGTATTTCCACAAAGAGTCCTACTGGTTATCCATGAAAACGTGTAGGATTCTGCTGGTGGTACATTGGAAGTCATCTAGGGTGAGGGTCTGTGTTCAGAAGGTCAATGCCCATAAAGAATGTGGTTTCATTCAAGACTGTTAGCATTCACTCACAATCCAAATTCCATTTTAAACACTAATTTAATTTAGACAACAATTGCCTGGTACAGTACTGCAGTCATGTTTCCTTCCTTTAGTGGTTAACTTGATCTCTTTTTGTTACAGAGATCCAGCTAGCCAATAGGAAATATGCATGATGCAAGAGACTGGAAAGAATAGAAACCAAAATAAATCGTTAATCTGAATATAACCCATTCATTGGCCAGAAAAATTCTATCTGTTCAAAGCTGGACATTAGTAAGGGAGACACTGAAAACTATAATGAAGTTATACAGATTTTTTAATTCATTGAAGGGCCTCAGAGTGTGTTCTACATTTTTTGTAACAAACTTTTCTACAAAACAAAGCATAGCAAATATGTGCTTAATCTATCTTCTGTTCTAATTGAGAAAATGGGTTGTTTTCCCAAGAAAAGTAAACACCTTCATAAGTTTTAGATGTGTATTTGTTTAGCTCTGTCATATGGCAGCCTTTGTTGTAGTATTTGTGAAAGGTGTTGCACATAGTTATTGATGTGTATCTGTTTGAGCAATTTGAAAACATTCTTTCTGAATAAGCAGAAGCTATTAATAAATTTAGAAGCCAAACCACCATTCAGCTAAACACACATGCACACTGTGGCATAACAAAATATGATACAAATGACAACCCAATACTTGCCAATCATCATCTGAGTTGCCAGGAGGAGTTACTTTACAGCTGAAGTAGTTGGAAGAACAGGTAAGCATATAGCAGTGTGGGGAGTCAGTTTCATGACATTTTTTGAATTTATTTTTTATCATCATCTGATGATGATCAGAAGAGTTTGTCAGAACAGCTGATGGGAAGAAATGAGAGGCTGCTCTTTGAGAAACGAGTAAGAGTACAGCACATCAGCCTTCGGCGTAGGTGTTCACTGTTTCTCTCTGTTTGTATTTCAGGGATCAAGAAAATTTTTTCCTATCACATTTTTTGGCTCAATCAGCTGGATCGCATTTTTTTCTTACTTAATGGTCTGGTGGGCACATCAGGTAAGGAGGTGGTGCTGGTACAAAATACTAGCCCTACATTGTGCTTTGCACTGTGAAAGATCATTAGAGTCCATCATCTACCTCATGCTAAGTAGCACTTTATGTTAGGACCTGCAACCGTGGCTTAAGTAAATCACTACTCAGTAAATGGAAAGTAGTTCAGAAAGCTGTCGTTGTCCTGATCGCAGGACTTGATCATTCTTATAACATCAGAGCCGACAGCAACCACTTATCAACACCTGCTGGTTCTATTTGACAGTCTTACCTTTCTCCTGAACCACGGAAATCTGTGAAAACAAGTAGTTGTTCAGTCTTGCCTGTATTCTCCAAGCTAGTTGGCAAGTTCCAAGATGATATTCCTGGCTACACAGGTTTGCAGCAGAAAGTATTTCTTCACCTCAGGATGCTGGTGGATTTTTTTTCTGTTTTTGCTTTAACCTTTTTTAGGTTGGAGAGACCATTGGTATTAGTGAAGAAATCATGGGATTGACTATTCTAGCTGCTGGCACATCCATTCCTGACCTTATTACCAGTGTTATTGTAGCACGCAAAGGTCTGGGGGACATGGCTGTATCCAGTTCTGTTGGAAGCAACATATTTGACATCACAGTGGGGTAAGTCCTACAGCAAGAAAATTGCGTCTGTTTTAACGAGACCTGTTCTTCCCATGTTGCTGTAGTTTTTCCAAGGTGTTGCCCACAACAATTTCCTGCCATTGATACTGAAAAAGGAGAAGGATGCAAATAAGCAGTAGATGTTACTATTTTAAGTGCTCAGGAATCTTTAGATGTTCATATGACAGAATTGTCAGAAATTTGTTGCCTAATTTGTTGCAAGTGAATTGCACTTCAAAAAGTATGTAAGAGTAGTGTTCCAAGAAGGAATTTCTGAAGCTTTTTATTATTTTGTCAGATTGCTTTTGTTGACATGTGACTTCTTTATATACCCAGCAAGTCCCAAATTACAAACCAATTTGCTAGTAACACAAAGGACCCATTGTATAGCTCTGACAATGTGAAGCAAGGTAAGATTGTGCAGAAATGTGCTATTTACACTTTACTGCTTCATGACAGCTCTGGGATAATGATGTGTGGCATGTAGTTGCAATTCAAATTCCTTTGCAACCTTCTGAGGCCAAGCTAGACCAGGTTCAGAAATGTTGTAACTTACACCTCAGCATTTAAAAAATGTGCAGTAAATATACAAACTCTCTTTATGCTCACGTTCCTGTCTTCCACACAGGACAGAGGCACTGAGAACCATGTCCATACTCTCAGTTTACCTGTCTTTGACAGCTTCTTGCAATCACACATGCAGAAGAGCAGGTCCAATCATAGTTGTAGTCTTATGCAACCTAGTCATAGAACTGATCATGGTTTTATTCACAGGTACAAAAAGGGAGCCTAAAGTTAGAGTAGAAAGTAAATGGCTTTTTTAATCCATCCATTAGCTAATGGCAGGACCTTTTTGCACAGCAGCAAAACTGGGCCACTTTTTTCTATTAATCCAGAAGCATAAAGTTTTTACCTTAGAATCTATAAGCAGCAGGCCTGCAAGAAATGCCATTACCATGCACTTCAACTTAGAGTGCATAGGGATGCATTACAAAACTTTTTGCTTTTTCAATGCTTTCTTACTTTTCTTAAAAATTGCTAGTCTTCCTGGCAATGGGGGTGTTGTTTTCTTGTACCAATCTGCTAGATCTTATGTATTTACAACAGCAGTGGTACAATTGAGCTGTAGGCTGGTTTAGTTAGTACTGAGGCTGTAATAAATTATTCTTTCTTGAGCTGCTTATTCAAAGTTTGAATGTTGTGAGCTTCTGACAGCTCTCTTCATGCTTTTTAAGCCTGCTAAGCTCCACTCAATGGCTTAAGTATTAATTTTGGCTTCACATCTTCCAGAGGGATTTTGCCTCATTCTGTGGCATCAGAGATGAGAAATGCAATGGCAGCAAATACAGAAATAGAAATTAAGCTGGAGTTCAGTTGAAGTGCACATTTTAACATAGGTTTATACTGTAAATATGGATCAAAGCTTTTAAGGGCTAAGCTTTTGGGGGAGTGCCTTGCAGGGTGTTGATTCTTCATGTCAAGGACATGTCTTCAGGTGACCCATTCTGCTGTAATGCAGGCTTTTGGAAAGAGATTTGAAGGAGATTCTTCCACAGATGGTTTGAAATTCAGAAACAAATGAGAGGTGCCTCCCAGCTCACAGGCATGCCAGGTGATTTGTCAGGCAAGGGAAATATAATTCACCAACATAACTAGTGGAATAGGGAGAAGCTTAAATCCCATTTCTTCTCCCCAAGAACCACAAGCAAGCAGACAAGTTAGATTTATGTTCATATTAAATGCTTTATGCAGGAAGCCTCTAGTTGTATTTTGAAGTGCCTCCAGAAACTTTCTGGTGCCCCTTTCTGCACCTCTGCAATGTTTCTGATCTATTTTTCTGTTTCTTAACAGCCTTCCTCTTCCATGGCTCCTGTATGCTGTGATTAATAACATGGCCCCAGTGCAGGTCAGCAGCAATGGTCTGTTCTGTGCAATTGTCCTCCTCTTCATCATGCTGCTTTTTGTCATCCTCTCCATCGCTTTCTGCAAGTGGAAGATGAATAAATTCCTGGGTTTTCTCATGTTTGGGCTTTATTTTGTGTTCCTGGTTGTCAGCGTCCTCCTGGAGGACAAAATAATCCAGTGTCCTGTCTCCATCTAATGGAAAGTGCTGTTTCTCAAGAAAAAAAACAAACAAGCAAACATAGATATTTATTTTAAAAAATAATTAAAAAAAAGTAAAAATGAAACCATGAAAAACCACACCAAAAGTTGTCTATGAGAATAACCCATGGATTTGTAAATTTCCTCTCTCTCAATTTTAAAAAAGAGAAAGAAATAAATAAAGAAATAGAGAAAGAGAGAAAGAGAGAGAGGAAGAGAAAAAGAGAGAGAGGAAGAGAGGAAGACAGAGGAAAACAGAGGAAAACAGGAAGAGAGGAAGAGAGGAAGAGAAGAGTCCAGCTGCACTGGACTTTGTCTGCTGTAGAACATCCTCACCGCTCAGTGCTGGACCTGCTGTGCACACACGGAAGCAGTGACAGCTACTGCTTCTCCTGTGCCCATGGCACATAGTCTGCAGGCTTCTTATTCTCTGTAGTAGTATACACAGACACACAGCATGCTCAGTTGTTAAAGCTCTCATCTTCTAAGGGGAATGCTAATGCTAACTTTGTGGGGGCACCAGCCCCCATTCATCCTGGTACGGGATTTTTTCTGGTGAAACTCCTGAGTGGAAAGCATCCACAGAGTGCATGAGTCACAGCAAAGAGCTTGGACATCTCTTCATGTAAATGGATGAATATGATGTGATTTCAGCAAAGCCAGCGAGTTCCTCAGTGTTTTGACCCTCTGTATCACAGGCAAGTAAAGACAATCAGCAGAATGTAAATAGTGGTTAATTTCATCTTGCAAAACTCTTCAGATACCTGGCACTGAAGGGGCAACGCTGCCTGGCCATTTTGTAACTGGTGCAGATTTTCATTGCATTCACATGCAAAGACCAAAATGGGGATACTCTTTCTTATCTAATAGCAACACAGCATGCAGAGAGATCATACAACTACTGTGTGAACACACCATTCTTATTAATGCAGCAATACCAACAGTACCAATGGCTTTCAGATGCTGTTATCATAATGAGTTTGCCTTTTCATGCCAGAAGAAAAAAGGCTAATTTGCTTATGCATAGTATTTCATACAGAAAATACAAGTAATTGTTAAGTGACAGCCTAATTGCTGAAGTGGATATATATTTTACAGTCTAACTTTCACTATTACTTAGTGTGTAAGAACCTTCACAGCTACAGATAGCCATTGCTGGAAGAGATCTCCAGCTGGTGTACAAAGCTGGGGCAGTTCATATTTGCTGTTATAAATCTTGAAACTAGGTAAGAGAAACTTAACATTTTTAATATAGTGGAGCTTCAGGAGACCTACGTGAAAAATTTTCAGTATTGCTGGAAGTGTGAATGCCTAAAGAAGCCCAGGAAGGAGTGAAAATGCAGTATTATTTTCCTGAAATTGTAAAGGAAGGAGAAAATCCAAACCTAGAACACAAATACAAGGGGGAAGTAAGCAACAAAGTGTTAATCTTTCCTATAGTTTGGATTATTAAAAAAAGAAAAAGAAAAAAAAAAGGGAGGACTCAAATGTGCATTAAGTAATTATTTCAGATAATTGTTGTTTGTTTATTCAAATATTTTGTGTGGTTAGAGTTCATGAAATTTCAGCACATTTCTGTGACCTGTTCCGGCATTGTTTTGTATTCATATTGCACTCACAATGGCAAGGCCATGCTTACAGCTGTGTAAGAGAAGGTTCAGCACATTTTGTCTTGTCTGTTTCTCTGTGTTCCATGCTGTTTGTATCTCACTCATCACCTTTGTCCTTTACTATTTTCCTATTATATGTGTTTGTATATAACAGAATCTGTTTAGAGACTAAGGACTTGACAATATAATGGTAGAGAAAACAGTAAAAAATACATATTAAAAATTGCTAAAATGTTAATATTATATGATCTCGTGAAGAAAAAAGTGAGATACTAATGAACAAAAGCAAGAAAACTAGGAGTTACAATGTGTGCTACTCATGTCTTCTCCTAAAGTATTAAGTCCTAGCTACATTCAGAATCAGTATTTGATCTTAACCATACATTTGCAACATCTCTTGCTGCTTAGTGCTTTGTAATGTGAGCTTCTGTCATTGTGAGCAAAAATTTATGTATTTGAGATCCTTCATTGCTCCAAAATCCTGACCCATCTTCACGATAGTGCTGCTACCTCTTAGCATTTGTTTCTGCAGGCATGCAAGACAGAAGGATTGGTGTTTATGTACCTGCTGTGCCCTCTGCTGACAGGAGCAGCAATCTTGGGAAAGCAAATCAGTAAACCAAATTCTGAGCTCAAACGAAACAGGTGTCCCAAAATACAGAGCTGACTCCACATTATAATCTGTCCCCGAGGAGTTACCAAATGCTTTTTATTTCTGATGATGGTGCTCAAAACAGGTTTTTTGCATGACCCACGCAAACCTTTCCCAAGTGAGCAGAATAAGAGCAATCTGAAGAGCCTGTGCAGGAAGGATCATGATAGGTGCCTGTATATGGGCACTTACATTACTCCTTTTTTTTTTTTTTTCTTTTTTTTTTCCCCATTTATTATTTCATGGCCACTGTGGTGTGCAACTCCCACACAAGAAACTCCTATGCTCTAGTGCTCTCTGCAGCGTGAGGGCAGCAGCAGAGGCTACTGCCCTGCTGAAGACAGGCAGGGAGAACAGAGTAACTGATGAAAAGCCCTGCATTGTTCAAATGTTTCAGACGAATATTGCTGTCATTAACAGCTTGAAGGAAAACTTCTATGTGTAGGGCTAAGGGCTGGTATCCCGTAATGGTATTTGTATACTGTCCTAGGATGTATCTGACTTGTTTCTTTCCTGTATCTGCTTGCCCCTATCTACATATTTATCTTGGAAGGTATTAAAAATAATTGTTTCCTCTCAGGAGTGAGATACCACATGGCTTCCACTGCCTTGTGTCTGCTGGGTAGATCGTTACTCAAGTCACCAAACAGCAGTGTGGTCAATGGCAGCTCAGCTCCAGAGGTAACAGGAGAGATTCCAGTTGTGTGTTGTTTTCTCTGGAGGCTGGTTGTGAAAACTGGTTATACTTCCCAAGGCAGCTTTCTGCAAAACTGCTAGGATAAATTTTTTCATGATATTTGCATGCTGATGTGCTCTTTGATTATAAGGCAACATAAGAGAAGACAGAGATCTGGCTGGAGTGAGAAGCATGGTCCCTTATCCCATGCAGGAGAAGTTTGAAAAGAGAACAGCTGAGAGCTGCTGTCACCCAGTGACTGGATGTCCATAAACTGTCCACCAAAAATGCATACCACTTTCTAGGACACTCTTATTTTACAGTGACAGTAAATTTCCCAGCATGAAGTGTTTCTCATTGTTCGTAACTGTTTCAGTATGTGTTTCATTAGTATTTCTCAACATTTTATACCTAGAAGTAAAATTTCTGTTTTCTTCAAAGTTCTAAATTACTTCAGTAGGGATCTGGTCCTGCAACCTACCTGAATTTCTAAAGCAAGATGGTCAGCCTCCTATACCTGATTGTATACCTATAATAATTTATTCAATTGATGCTGCACTCTGGATAAACCTTTTGAAACACAAATGAATCATTAACACAGAAATTGGTGTTACAGTTGAGATCCTGTTCTGGCTTAGTGTTTTCAGGACAACATGAGGCTGGTAATACAGTAAGATAAGAATGCAACTTCAGGTTAAATAGCCAGCTCTCTGTGGCACCATTAAACCTGAACAGAACTGGTGTTGGAAATGATTTTTGGAAGGGAATTCCAGTAGCATCTCAGTAGCATTATGGATCAGACTGTAACCTGTGTTAAAGATTTTCTGCACTGACTTCACTGAAATTAAAGCAGGAGTGGGTACAAAATACCATTGGAGTCCTAGAAGTATTTGCTGTTTTCTGCTAAAAAAACCCAACAAACAACAACAAAACCAACCAAACACACACAAAAAAACCAACCAAAAAACCCCCCAACAAACAAAACGCCACACACACAAAAACCAAACCAGAAAACCTCAAATGAAACATTCTTTCTGCAAAAGCCACCATGGTTGAATCTGTAGGATAAATGCTATAAAAGCATGATAAAATAGTGAAATGAGGATGAGCTCCTCAAGAGCTACATGTAGACATGGAAAAAGCTTTCAGCAAAATTCTTTGTATTTTAAATTAACTACTTTACTGAAAGCTAGTGCTTTCTTGTAGTGCAGACAGGCTGTGCTTATGTACTCAACTGATGTGGCTGTCTGCATAATCTTCATAAAGCATAAGGCACAGTGGGTGACAAGCTTGTTTAGATGTCATTTGATGTTTGTAATGGCAATGAACCTACCATGTAATTTCCATGTACGCTACTCTGAAGTAGTTTATGGTCACTATCACTCATGGTACTGTTGTGTGTGGATATGAAGGTCCACAAAGCAGTAGATTAAACATGTGGTTAAACCAAGTACTGTAAAAAATAGATGCTTAGAAATACTCTTAATGTTTGGGTGTTTTTAAGGGATTATTTCTCTGGTTTTCTTTTACTTCATTACATATTTTTTAAAAAAAATAATATATCTATATTAAAAAAAAAAAAGGGGATATGCAATGTTTTTTAATTATTCTTCTTTCAGCAGTAATTCCTTAAAATAGAATCTTGTGGTCCATATAACTTGTATTCTAAATCGAACATGAGTCTGTATCAGATGGATCTATTTTATTATAACAAAGAAATAATCCCTTATCCAACAACTGACTCACTGAAATCCAGAAGATTTCTGCCACTAACTTGGGCAATATACAGATTTTTAACTTGGGATCCCATATTTCATAAATGCATTTGCGTAACAAATATAATTGCCCTGGGAGTTATGTGCAAAGAGAAAGATTGCATTCACTTCTAATCTTGGAAACTATTTTACCTCTTGTAACTAACAATAACACAACTAACAGAGATTGGCATGGTGAGTTCCTTTGAGCAGGTGATTCGTGTTTTCTTGCTGTTCCTGAGAAGTTTGGTGCAGGAATTTTCAGCTGGACACATCTGCAGAACGTGATTTTGAGATTAGTAAGTGAGGTGGTTTGTACTCAACAATATGGAGAAGAGTCCTACTCCAGTCCTCCAACAGATGTCAGTTTCACTGCTGTTTGATGTTAAAATGGTCCTTCTCTTGACATCAGTTACAGGTATATCAGTATTTAGATATCTGTCATTTTCTTTGGGACTGGGGAGAGTAACTTCCAGGTTGAAGTTATGCAATTCAGCACACCCATCCAGCACAGAAGTTGTAGCTGGATCACAGCCCTGTAGTCCAGACAAGTTATCCTATAGCTCTACTGCATGTCACTAGTGTTGTCAGTGTATGGCATCTCAGGACTTATCTGCGTGGATGGATGCAGGTAGTTTCTGTGTGCCCCTGCCTGTGCTCCTGCCTGGCTGGATGTAAGCCATGACTTCTCCAGAAGCCATGTAGTCACCTTGGTGTGGCACTGAGTCCTTGCTGCCAGCCAGCCAGGCAGATGCAGGTCAGCCCCAGCCTAGAAGCCATGTAACCACTTGGGACATGGGTAGACCAGACACACGCCTGGCCACATTGTTCCTACATGAGCCATAAGTGGTTCAGGACAGGATTGAGTAAGAAATAATGTAATTCAGGATTGCTAAATGAACTGTACATTCATGTAGATTTATTGTAAATTCACTTCTCATTAAACACAAAACTAATCCAAACAAATTTGTTTGTGTTTTTAAAGATCTTGCACTTTACTATTTTTTTTTTTTACTTTTATTTTATGTCACATAGTTGTCTTAATGCAAAAATGAAGCCATAAAAAAACCCAGAAGACTAGTATGGGGTTTCTAAATAAGGGGATCATTAATTTAAAAGTAAAGAATCCATTTCATGTCTCTGTTTTAAGGTGTAATGTAAAATACTGTCAAATAAATGTACAGTAAAGCAGGATCTGGTTTTGCCTTAGTGAAACTGTAAGTCGGGGGAGTTTGCTCATTCTCTTGAACTTCCCTGTGGGATGCTACAAAATGCTACACACTGTTTTTGCAACAGGGGCTCAATCCTGACATCCTTGTTCACCCCAGAAGGAACACAGGGCTTGCAGAGTCAGGCCCAGTGAAGCAATTAAATCATCCTGTTACTCTAATGCTTTCTCCCACTGAGATCACAGTAAAGTAAGCTCCTCATACTTTTTTAAGTTTGGAAGATAAGTTTCCAGGGTCAGGCTATCCAATAGAAATCAACAATTTCTTCTAATTTCCCATCAAAATTAATGCCAAAGGAATTTTGCTTGGTTTTGTGTTCATTTCCATTATCAAGATCTCTATTACATAGTTTTAATTTTGCAATCATGACTCTGGGGAATTGACTTACACAAGTAGAAGTCATTTCAGTCACTTAAGATGGCAAGATCAGACTACTGCATTATCATGCAAAAATAATAGTAGCATGTTATACTTGAGAATCAGATGCTATTTTTGTAATAAAGCTTTTTTAGCTTGTTTGTTTCACTTTGTAGTTTTCATACTCTTTCATCTCTCATTTTCAACTTACTGTAAGAAAAATCTGAAGAAGTCCCCCATTTTACACTTTCTAACTTAAAAATATATTGCCATGGAAACCAGTCCATGCAACCCCCTGAAAATTCCAAGTTTTCTCATGTGTTTATGTGTATGGATCATTACTCATTAGATTAAACCCTTGTATCTCTTAATCAGTAAATTATCTGTGAATATAAGTTTGTATGTAGTATGAAAGTTACCTTTATTTGTACATAGGTTCTTGGAAATAATCCCTTCTATCAAAGCTCCTACTTCACTATATCTACAGAATGTTTCACTGTGGCATGTACACTTTCTCACCTTATGATATCAATACAGAGCTCCTCATATAAATCACTTCATGTAATTGAGTTGTCTAAGTGTGAATAACAATAACAACAATAAATACTAATCAAAAGGCTAAATGGTGTGTCATTTTTCTCAGTATCTTCTGTTCTAATTATCTTGGGCTTCTTATGGCTCTGAAAATAGTATTTTAACTACCAGCTCTGGGTTGAATGATGATCTACAATGCTACTTTTCATCATAAATGTTCAAGAGGCAGTTCACTAACTGTCTCTTGCAGCATCACTGTGCTACCTACTGTGCATACACAGAGTAAGGAAAACATCCATGTTCCAGTGACCTTAAACTTCAGTTAAAGAAGGATTTTTCATCTACAGTCCTGTGTGAATCCACCAGAAGATAACTTCCTGGAGCAGTGTGTATCTGGAATCCTGTGGTCCCTGCTTGGGCCAAGTTCCTCTTACATTTATTTAATGACACGTTTGCTCACAGGTTGATTTGAATGCCGTTCTTCAGTGTGACGCATTCTCTAATCTTCAAGCTGTACAGTCTGTTGTTCTTGCCAGCCAGGATGTTTGGGTTTTTTCAGTCTGTCATTATATGAATACTACTTATAAACAAACAAACAAAATAAATAAATAAATAAATATAGCAGCAAAATAAAATTGATAGTGTTAAAAATACCCATAATCAGCGAAACTTTCCAACTTATAAAAGGTTGCAATAGGTGTTATTATGTCCCGAGAAGGCAAAAAACCTTGCAAAAGTGGCAAAGTAGTTAGATATAAACATAAGGTAATTTATTAAGATGACAGATGCAAGTTCAAGATTGCAGTTGATAAATGTATTGACAAAAATAGTGCTATGAATAGATGTTTATATTGCTAGCAATAATAACAATTTAAAACTATACAATACACAGTACACCCGGGGATGCTTTTACCCCTACCCAAAAGGTGAAAGTCACGATATCTCACCCAAGGAGGCGTCCCTGCCTTCGGGGGAAGAAGAGAGGATCATGCCCATTGACCTGTTCCAGGGGAGGTGCTTTTCTTGTGCCAAACGGGATTCAAGAACTAATTTACTACCTTTTGATGAGGTGGGATTTAGGTCATAACCAGTGTATTGATGGATTCTTAACAAACTAATAATGCTTATTAATTAAGAAAAGGTAAGGGAGATGCCCAGTGCCTGCTTTGTATGTAAATTCAAGATTTGTTAATGCCCAGGGCTGGCTCACTTCATATGCAAGTCACCACATGAAGTCAGACAGGCTTGGATCCAGGCCTGTACTGCACAACCTCTGACTGTGGAGCCTCACTTCACAAGTCATGCCCAGTCTGGCCATGCAGCCATTAGGCAGCTGGGTTTGAGGACAGGCAGACAAGGACAGCAGTGCATTCCTTCCTGCCAGCGAGCTGGGCCTTTCCCCCCCCACTGGACATTAATTTGCCTGCTTGTCAGGTCCAAGGCCAAATACCCAGTTAAGCACTGCTCATCTTGAGCTCCTCTGCACAGCTGCTTCCAAGAAAGTTAAACAAAGCAGAATCCAAGTTCTGTTTTCCCACATTACTGTTTCTCCTATAGTGCCCCCAGGAAGTAATTCTCCACAGTGAGTCAAGACAGTTTTATATACATTGTGCCAACCCTAAGGATGTGAGCTAAGGGCAGAGATTTTTCATTCATCTTCAACCATACAACAGCTTTACAATTTTAGATGTAAACAACAACAAAAATTTGCAAATAGACTGAGAGTTGAGAATGGTGATTGTCCCAAGATGTTCATGCCTGCCTAATGGGAAAAACAAGGTCAATCACATCATACAAAAAGTAAAGGTGTATGGAGCAGGTCACAGAGGCACATGTGCGATTCTTTGAAATTTAAGTTAAAGATGGAGAATTTGAAAGAAAGACTGTGTTAGTCTTTCTGTGAGCAGTGAATACTCACAGACACGCACAAACATACACACACAGAGGTGTTCACAGCTGTGCTCCGTGGTGGTGTGTTGTCTTACCCCACTGCTTGGTAACATTTGATCCCTGCCTCAACTTCAGCCACTTTTGAAAAGATGCAGAGGATTTAACGTCCTGGATTATCATAGCAGACCTTGATGGCATATGACTGATGTGAGCAGGGGACGAATAAAAATAGATTGCACATCCTCCTCAGTCCCGCCTGGGGGAATGATGGCAAGTTTTCTTGGTATTAATTTCCTCTTCCATGAGCAAGTACTTCACTGCCTCATCCGTAGGGCCATAAAAAAACCACAAAACAAACACCTCTGTTCATTCATATTTTAATTTACAAGTAGTCATATTTGGAGTGTTTGTTGACAAGAAGAAAAGTGATTTGTATTGATAAAACTGAGTATTGGATCACTCTCTTAGAAAGACTTCAGAGCTTCCCTCTAAAACAGGGAATTCCTGTCCTGTCAACACATCTCAAAGAAATAAGTATATGCACCACATACTTGCAAAGAATATGGAGAGATGGACTACTGATTTTAGCACTAAAGAGATGTTTTAATAATCCCTTCATCTCCTATTTAGGCAAATTTCCTCATCATATTTTGGATAACAGACATTGGTTTGGACAAGGGTTTTTTGGGTAGGGTGATGAGGTACCACTGATTAGTCCATAAATTTACAGTATTGCCTCTGAGGCTTTAAACTCAAAGTGAACCATTTCTTGCATGCCAAATAGGAGAGTCATAGGCAGAGAAGTTACCAGCATCCCCTAAGTTAATGAGCACCTTCATTAAGCAACAGATGGACACGGATCTTTGAGTGAACAAGGTGTCCCACAAAGTGTTGTGTTACCTGTAGCTACTTTTCACCTTCCACCAGCAGTGATGAGTAAATACCAGCCCTCCACTGCAACATTCCCCTATACTGGGGATAAATGTGTGAAACTGGATGTGCTGATTCTTCTGTAGTGCAGGACCGCCTGCAGCAGGGCTGGGTATGTTTGTGTGTCCTGTCTTTCTAGGGAAAATATGCCACTTCATTGGACCTTGAGACCGATGCTATATTCCAGAGAGCAGGGCAGGAGGGAAAGACTGTGGAAAACTGGTAAGAAAACTATCAGTTACAATTTATGTTTAAAAAGACACTTAAAAGATCACCTTCCTTCCTGTCTCTCTGCAGCCCAGTTTAATTGCATTGTAAAATGAAGGAATGGCTTTGAGACAGTATAAAAACCCTTCCTCCCTACCACTTATTTCCTATTTTTGGTTGCTAACTAGGATGAAGGAAAAGGGGTAACTACTTCCAGAACTTTCTAAGCCCCTGTGCAGATCTAGACCTACTCTTGTCACCATGTACTGCCTGCCTGCCTTGAATCCATGCCATATTGCTGGTCAGAATTTGCCTCCCACAGCAATGACCAACTCTTGTTAACTTGGTATCCGTATTTTCTTGATTAAAGGAGGGTAGCCTGATCATTTATAGTTGTAGAATTCTGCTAGCTAAAACTAGCCCTAAAGAGCTTGAATTAACGTATCTCACACCATCCAAGACTATAAAACAAAAACTAGTTTGCATATTGGAAACCTTAGCTCCTTCCAGAGTAACATGCTGTATTGTTCAGCATTTGTCCCTCTACTGAAAATGTCAGTTATAGTTCTGTTATATTTTATAGCCTATTTGATATATATAAATATATATTATATATATATATATATAAAAAAAATATATATATAAAATAAAATCCCTAAAATCCAAATTAGTCCCCACTCAGAACAATTATTTTCAGCAAAGCTCTCACCAGAAACTCACTGGAAAGCAGAATTTCCGTACAATTCATTATTGCTAACATATAATTTTTCCCCAGAAAAGAAGTTTCATGGACAATCTCTCCACCACCACTGTCACCACCACCTGTCCTGCTAAAAACTTGTTTAAAACCTGCCTGGATGTTGTTCTGAGAAGGGCAAGTACAAACGTGGTGGAGCCAAACCTGCCCTGACCTCAGCCCTGTTTTCACTTCCCTGGGTCCCTCCACACTGCTGTCCTCTCTGCTCCCTACATGACCCAGCATCCAAGATAAGGGCTGTCACAAGCAGTGCCCCAGCAAGTGGAGGCTCAGAGCTTGAAGGGCTCAGTCCTTTTTTACTGCTCATGAGTCTTGGACAGTAGGGAGTACCCCCATGTAGAAGTAGATTCACAGCCCTGGCTTAAATGGTCATGAAACAGTCTTGGTGCAACTCAGATTCTCTGCTTCAAAATTTGTTTCATTTGTATCTAGGATTTTCATGCTTTTTCATCTTAATCAGTACCTCAGTAGACCACTGGTGCTTTCATAATCTATCACATGCCTGAGAGAATTGTGGTCTTTGTTTAAAGAGAGAAGCAGCATAAGACTGATGCCAATGCCATGCTCTTTCAGGTAGGTTGCAGGCACTGTCCATCCTCCTGGAGAGGCCAGTTTGGCCCCACTGGCAGCATAACTGACACTATTTTTAGCTGGCTTTGGTATCACTTGGCAGCTAAAAGCATGGTATCTGCAGAGACCACCAGGCATCATGGAAGGAGCAGAGAGCAACCTTCATAAACAGGCCATCTTCAGTCATTTCAGTGGTTTTGTGCCAAAGTCCTGATAGCAACAGAAAGGTGACACCGTGTACATGAGCTCTACCACTCCTGTCTTACAGAAAGAAAACAGAAAAAATTTACTGGTGTAATGATGCTTTAGCATCTGCTTCAGCTTGTCCAGACCAGCTAAAGTCACAGACCCTACATGCAGGACTTTTGAGCAGACACTCTGAGAGGAAAAAAAAATTACAATCTGCCAGCCACTAGCTCTGCCACAAATTGCATTATGAAGTTGCTCAAAGCCCCATGCAATCTGGCCTTGAACACTTCCAGGAAAGGGGGCATCCACAGCTTCCCTGGGCAACCTGTGCCAGTGTCTCTGCACCCTCACACTAAAGAATTTATTACTAATCTCTAAACTAAATCTACCCTCTTCCAGTCTGAAACCATGCACCCCTTGTCCTATCACTACAAGAAATAAAAAGCCCCTTCCCAGCTTTCCTGTAGCCCCTTCAGGTACTGGAAGGCCACTATAAAGTCTCCCCAGAGCCTTCTCTTCTCCAGGCTGAACAGCCCCAACTCTCTCAGTCTTCTACACTATATTACATTTGGCATTGTCCTGCTGTACTGTAGCTTTGATTGCTGCAGTGACCAGTGAGATTCACAATGAATTGTATTACAAATGCCATATATAAGCTTCACAAATGGAAGCATCAGTATTAACAGATAATACACTTCACAAGTGGTAAATAACCAAGAAATAAGCTGTGGTTAATTAAAATTCTAAGAACTATTTGCTTCTCTAAATGTTCAGCTTTATTAGAAAAAAGCTATACAGCCTTACAGCAAAACCTTACATCTAATTACTGACCAGGAGAAAACATACACTGTTCAGTTATCTTAATTATTTTTAATTGTTATAGAAAATTATCAGCTATAGTTACAGTCTGAGGATTGAGAGATCTTGAGTTGTACACAAAATTTTGCTCCCAGCATAAAAATAATTAATCAAAATATTTAGCACTTGTGAAAAGGAACAAACCTTCACACTTTACAATTAAACTTCTGGTGCTCATAACTACAAGTTCTATTTGATGCCAGGCATGCATCACCATTCAGTGGAGTCTGGTCCTTTGTATAAAAGACAGCAGTGTGCATTAGGACAACATAGTTCTTAAGCAGAAGCTGATCCTTCTTGAAAGAGATACATCTTTCTCTTTAGGCACAAGCAGAGCACTCCTTGTGCATAGGTCTTTGTATCATGAGATAAGAGTAAAATTTCTTATGCTTTGTATACTAAGGTCCAATGTATGCTAGTGTGTATAGGCATTTCTATGCTGCTTTCACTGTGGCTACAAACTCAAACCAATATCAGCAGATGCAGGAAACTGTTATTTTCTTCCCCATATAAGTCTAAACCCTCAGTACCGGCTTGCGACAGCAGGTTAGAAGGTATCATTTAGCTCTCCTGTCTGTATTAGTTTTCAGTGCTACAATCACCAGCAGTGGTTGGACAGACAGAGAATTAAAGGTTCACTAACTGCTAATGCAGGTACTAGCTCAAAAGCCAGGACACAGCAGCTTTATTTGCTGCAGAGAGCAAGAGAGAGAGGAAAAGATGAGAAATTCAAATAAATGCCAAATTGGACAAACACACATCAAGGTAACAAGCAAAGCAAATGACCAGCATGGAAAGATTTGAGGAAAAAGAACTGAGCAGTGAGGCAAAAGGACAACGCACTTGGGTCACATGTTCTCTGACTGCAAAACACCACAGGTGCTCTCACCAACATCAGTTATGATATGTTGGGTTTTTTTCCTTTCCTATGTATTTTTCTCCTTGCAGAACTTCTCCCTTTCTGCAAACAATCTAAGACTGGTATTGGCAACATATATCATAGCTCTTTTCTGGCATACTAGGCCTCTCCCGGCACCAAGCTAATTACCCCTTTCCATCAGTGGAAATACATAGTGCTGTCCATCACAGTTTGGGAAGTGACACGGATCAAACACAGAGCATGAAGTAAGAATTGAGTATTTGTTAGACAGACAGCAGATGTAGCCTCCCCTTCGCTGGGTGCCTCATGTTGTGCTCTATGAGCCATTGCTTTGTGTCATTAACTCTCTCTCCTTTGTGTCTGTGGAAGAAGAAATGTGGCACTTACTCTGTTCTCACTATCTCAGCTGACCTGTGGTGGAAACCTGGTGGAAAGCTCTTAACATCTTGAAATATTTTATAAATGCACCTTATTTTGGCATGGGCACAGCTCTACATATTGAAAAAAAACATGCATTCTCTAGGAATTGGCATATGCTGCACTTCAAAAACCAGGAGACCCAAGCCAGAGAGCACTTCATTCTCCAGAATGGACAAAGGACAAGTCACTCAGACTTCTTGATGATCTGTCTCAGTTCCACGTATGGATTGTAACATCTGATTCCATAGAAATAACATAGACTGTTGACTTTTAGCTCAAAGGCATAGCTTGTATTTCAAAAGAAGGAATGGAGGCATTGTATGTGTGTGTGAGCTAATGCCAGAATGTAGTCTCACTTTCAATACAGTTTAAAATGGTATATAGTGATTTGACACAAACTTTTCCACAATCTTGGAGAAAGACTCACAACAACATACCTGGAGCCTGTGAGACTTACCTTCATACCTGGTCCTCAGATTTCTAGCACACAGGACTGCATCACTGAATTTTATGGGGATTTCTCCAATCATATGTGAGCAGAGAGCCAGACATTTACTTGAGGGTAGCATATCAGCAAGACCCTGCAGGTATGGCATATAATCACAGTGGCGTTTCAGGGGATTCACACAAACACATACAGAAATATGCCAGAGCAGTCACATTGGTGGCATGCTTTGAAAGGTATCGGAGCCTGATTACATGTCACCAGAGGCAGAATTTACATTAACTTTCAAAGGTGGGACAGCACCAAACACAGCCACAAAAATCAGTCCAGCTCTTCATAAGTTTGCAGCTTCATGAATACCAGGAAAACCATAGGTTAAGGCATTTGGAGATGGATAGCTTGGGGCACAGTGTACTAACATCACAAGTTACAATGCTAAAGATTTCTGAAAAAAATCAGAAGTATTAAATCCAGAGTATACATATACTGAGGGGCAAAGAGCAGGTCAGGGTGCATTATGATCCTGCTTGTGCTTTTAACCTTTCACTCTTCCAGTGGCAGTAGTAACAGCAAAGACTTTACAGAAACCAAGACAAAACATTACATTTTCTAAAACCAACTGCCTCAGTCCAAGCTTTGAATTAATCTACTCTTTTACATCACTACCTCTTCTTTTACTTCAGATACCATAATGAGACTTAAAAGACAGCTGCCGTTATGTCAAACCTTTTCCTGGATCAACGCTTGTTCAGATTACAGAAGTACATTAGTAAAAGTCATGTTGTGACTGCATCTATCTGTTTTAACAGGAAGATTTAAAAGACATCACTCATTTAATGAGTCCCTTCTGCCATGTTTTTTGTTTTGCTTTGGTTTTTTTCTGGGTTTTTTTGATGGCTTCATTCAGAAGTTATAATCTTCCCAACCTTTGCCTGACCTATCCTTTTCACTGCCATTCACAGAGGTGGCAGAAGTTCCATCTGGGCACTGCAGAACAATTAAACAGGTGATAAAGACAGACTCCCTGCTGAACTCCACTTGACACCTTCTTCTGGTTTTATAATGGACCACCTAGAACAGCCCAGAAGCAGCCATCCAAACAATCTCACACTAATCCACAGAATTTTCCAGGTTTGCAGGGGAAATCCCAGGATTTCCAGCAATTTTATAATAATGTCCTGTCAGGCAGTGCTAGGAATCTTCTAAGTGTCAAAATCTAACTCTATACTGCTTCTTCCATAGCCACAGGGACAGGAAATACCCCACTGCAGAAGAAAACAAAATTAGGTAGACATGATTTGCTCTTGACAAACTCCTGCTCACCTCCTCCTTATACACTGGGAGTTTCCAAACAGGTTTTGTGGTTCCTGAATTTGTGAGTGCAGAAGTCATCTCTTTCAAACTTCAGTCTTTCTCAGCTTGCACTGCATTTAACTGACAGCCAGATGGGTGTATGATTATATGGGTTTTCCAGCTGCCCTCCTTTGGGAAGGTTCTCCCTCGTAAGCTGGGAGAAAAAAAGCAGGTTTGTGTGTGTTACATACAAATGATTCCTCTCTCTCTGGAAATGAAGCCTGTGAAATTCCTTCTGTGTGTGACTGGTCCCTGATGGTGTAGCTGGTATGAACCACAATCAAAGCCCAACCAGAATTTGAGCACTGCTTTGCTTTCCTTCCTGGGTAAGTTCTTGTTATTTTTACAAGACAGCTCTTGAGACATCTTTTATCAGCCTGGCTTCTCTACCTCACCATCTGCCTTGCACTGCTTGTAGGAAATTAACTCTAAGGTTCCTGCCTCTCTCAGATTTGATCAAAATGTGCCAGGAGCTCTGAAGCTTTCAGAAAAATGTAGTGGTAGGATGATGTTCCCCTTGCTTCCATGGGAAACATCTGAATAATCTCCAGAGACAGCAGGCTAGTGACAGGATGATGTATGAGCCAATCCACCAGCTTTTTTTGACATCTTGCCAACTACAGACATTAACTCTGAGTAATATTATTGAATTATAGCTGTGCTTTCACACAACAGTTATTTCATGCCCAATCACATCTGGTGTATGGGAATCCAGAAGGGTCTCAAAGAAGGTCTTTCATATGGAATTGTGAGGAACTGTGGTAAAAGGGACACAGGAGGGGAGGGGTAGGTGCAGGGCTAGTATACAGCCATTATCTCTCTACTAGAGATTCACACTTTGTTCTCCCAGACATACTCAGTCTGACCCAGTTTCCTGGATTTGTAGAAATACAGGCCATTTATTTTTAGCTGTTTCTTCCTACTTGTCTCTGTCGATTCGTGGGCTTGCAGTTTTCCAAGTATTTGCTTTACTTGCAAAAAATCAGCAAAGTAGTCTCTACCTCATGAATTAATGGCTTTCTCTCGAATGTAGTCTCCCTCCTCATCTAAGAGTCAGAACTGCTGTAACCTGTGTGAGGGAAAACTTACTTTAATATAGACTGTGCTGCTGCAAGGCATTATATTGGAAGCTGCACTCTTCTCCACAAACACAATGTATGCAAAGGCAAACAGTATTTTTTGCAAATGTCATTTAATGTTGCAAAGTATTACATGCTTTCCAGAAACATTCAGTATAGACTGACATACAGACTTCAACAGAGATGGAAAAAAAACAGAACAACCCCAACACCACTCCTTATGTACTGTTCATTGAGTTTTTATTGACTATGATTTCGGCAAGTGTTTTTCATTACTGAGAATTAAACATCCCCTCTTAAATAAACTAAAGCTTAACATTTGAGGAATGATAGATAGCACTTGTCAATATACAGAATCTACATTACACCTAACACACTTTTGCATCCCACTAATAAAACTAAAATACTTTTTGAACCTAAGGACTAGGAACCCAATCACTTCCTGTGAGCAAGGGAATAAAGCATTCTGGAACTTTAAAACCTGAGGGTGAATATATGTCACTTTATATTCCAACATAATATGGTTATTTGTGCATATGTCTGTTCATCTGTATGATCAGGGCTGTGCACAAACCCGTCTATCTGCCAGTCACATACTTCTTCAGGTACTAATGTTATTGTGAAACAGAGCCTTAGTCTAAAATGAAAACTGTAAAGCTGTGCATTTAATAAAAAAATGCACGTTTTTTTCTTTTTTTGAAATAAATGTAGCTTTCCCCAGAACATATAAATTAATATTAATTTAATGTAACATGTAGTAGGTACACCTGAAAGTAGTGGGCTTCTGTTACAATGGTGTAGTGCCAAACATTTATACAGTGAAGTTTCCGATATGAGATAGTTATCATAGTTCACCAAATCTCCTATGAAGAGTATGAAGACTACAGGTTAGTTAATAAAAATACAGGAAATAATTCTTGGCTTTACATGCATTCACTCACCTCTGCAACAGCTGGATGCCACTACTGCCATTTTTTAAATTATAAAAATACTTTTTTAAGAGCAGTCAGTCTCTGCACAGCAGACGACAGCAGCTTGATTACAGCCCTTTCAGTCTGAGAGGTTGTTTACAAACAAAATATTAAGTAGGAAGGCTACTTACATTTTAAACAGCACCCTGTATCTGCAGTTACTAATTTCCCAAGCAATACTGAAAATAACTTATTTACCATAACATAATAATTTAGCAAACAATATAAAAAAGTCTTACTCAAAGTAGGGCTATGTCAGGTGTCAGCCATCTTAGCTGGGTTCCAGCCTGCAAGCCTGTCTGTCTAAGAATCTAATAATAAAACTTAGAATACCTGAGAAGTGTTTGAAACTGAGCATTTCATAATTAGAGAGAGAGGAAGGGGGGGGAAAAAAAAAAAAGCAAGCAGCTGTGTTTCAAAGAGTAACAAACATAATTGTATGAATTTTTACAAACAATTTTCATACAAAAACTGTATGATCGTGTGTTCAAAAACCACATTCCTCTCAGACAAATCTACTAGCAAGCAGTATAAATTTTAATTACTCCACTGGACAGACTTTGCTGCTTTTATGATCTGTTAGTCAATTTGACAGTAGGCTACTTACCCACTTATAAGTTCTCAAGAAGACAGTCATACCTCCCAGTAAAATCTTTGCTTTAAGTGAACAGCATATACATTAGCTCTTGTTTTCTAAGCATAAATTTGAATATTAAAGTTATCTTAAAGGTATGACAATGCTTGAATGTTAATTCACCCCAAAGGTCTTGTTAAAAAACACTCTCCTAAATATGATACTGTATAGAATACACCCTCACATTGATAAAAATCAAGTACAATATGAAACTTCTCAGCAAAGACAGAGTAAATGGTATCTCGTGGTCTAACAATCAAAAAGGAAAGATCACCTATTAATAAAAATGTACATCCAAAGCCTTAACCAGCTTACAGTTCTGCTGTTAGGTGGAATGTAAACAGAGTCCATTGTCTCCAACACTGCAGCTATTAGCAGC
Source organism: Apus apus (assembly GCF_020740795.1). Taxonomy (NCBI): domain Eukaryota; kingdom Metazoa; phylum Chordata; class Aves; order Apodiformes; family Apodidae; genus Apus; species Apus apus. The sequence goes on along the minus strand of NC_067312.1, from coordinate 36,221,633 downwards.
TACAATTGCTAATATTTTAAAAACATGTCTGCACTTTGCATAATTTTTAAAAAAGACCTAGCATAAACTGCTTGAAAGAATCACAGCCATTCCTGAACCTCAACCCTAATGTACAACCTTAAAACTAACTGGATCTAGCCATCCCTTATCTTTACAAAACAGGCTGAACACAAACAGAAAAACTGAATCTACTGTTATTTTGTAAGAATGTAAGACTCAATGATACCTTCCACTGCTCACCAAAATCTAAGTCTTCAGCTTGGTTTTTAACCACTTAACCTACCTTTTTTTTTCCAAAGTGCAACTAGCAGAGCACTGGATTATTGTTCACATCACTTTGCAATGCACTGGTGAGAAGTTAACTCTCAAATTAGATGTACAGCTAAGTACCTACGCTGTCCACCTATGCTGACCTGAGTGCTTACTGAAGTTAATGTTCACACTTCCGTGTGAGCTTCATGGTCAAATTCAAGACTAAACATGACTGCAGAGGCAGTGAGAGATTTCTGCAACATTTCTGTAAGAGGGAAATATGCAGCATACAAATATATCCACAGGACAGTGGAAACACAGAAAAATAAAAACCCCTTGAACTCCTATTTAGTTTTAGAGCCTTAATCTTCTGTCTGCTGTTCCTGCATTTACACTGCCTTACTGCACTGACCCAGTTATCCAATTGCAAACACTTTGCACCGGTCTCCTGTTGTACCTGGGGAAGCAACCATACACTCTGTGATCTGATGTGATGCACAGGTAGCCTCCTTTGTAACCAGCAGGGCTGGGAGGAGCATGTGCTTCGAGCACACTCTTGTGGCCATGTGAAACCAACATAAAAATCAGAGTTGAGGACACAGGATGGCATATTGGCATCTTGGACTTTCTTTTTTACAAAGAAGGCCTTAAGCCATAATTTACAAAAGAAGTGAATTAAGCATCAGAGCTGACCTACTACAGAAACATCATTCATTGACCTTGGTATTAGGAAAGAGCTTTTATCAAGTGAAATGCTGCATAGTGCAACACAGTGCAAAACAGCCACCCAGAGAAGAAGTCAGTGGTTACTTCAGTGTTCAAGAGTCTCCACCTTCTTGCTCCTCTCTCCTCTCCAGAGAGAGAAAACACACTAGTGTCCTCTTTCTATGGCACCTGAAGCGTTGCATATTTTAAGGAGAAGATAAAATACAATCTTATTAATTTATCATTATGTAAATACTGTCTCTGCTGGAATGTAAGTTGAAACTCCACCCCCATTCCATGGCAAACTTCATGTGATCTTCACAGGTGATTTCTTCTGTGCACAGAGGAGGGTGACATAAGGAACCCCAATGAATGCCCATCTTTCACTGGGCCAGAACTTTATGACAGGGCCCTGCTCAGGAATCTCAGAGGCGGCATCGAAGTAAGCAAAGCAGACACATCCCAGGTACGCCGCAAGGCAAATCAAAATGTGCCTGAGAATAGACACCCACACACACCCCCCAAGGAAAAAAAGAAAAAAAGAAAAAAAGAAGATAAATAAGTAATGTGACTCCAGTAAAGCAATCAAATATATCACCATAATTTAAAATCAGTCTGTTCTCACCTTCTACCCCTGAGTCCCGTGTAGGGTTACTGTCTGCCCTTTGCACACAGGCAAAGAATGGAGAGAATAAGGAAAACAACAAACTGTAGCTTAGGCTTGGTCTAAACTAGCTGCAGCTTTTTGGTCTCTCTGCACCAGACAGGTTTGTGTAGAAATGCTGAGATATGGCACCCTGGATAAAAGAGTACAGATTGCTGGGTGGTAAAAGAGAAACAGCATCAAAGCCCTTCACTGCTCCCTAACTTCATCCTCAGTTGTTCACACTGGAAGTTTTAAGTTTTCAGTCACTGCTTCAGCTGAGCAGCACTATGGGATTTTTGTAGCCACCAGAGCAAGGAATTCAGAGCAATTAACCAACTTAAGTGTCTGAAAAATGTGATCAGGGGAAGAGCCTTCTAAACCTCCCACCTTGGATAGCATGAGACTTGCTTTGGGCTTATAATCTTACCAGTAATTCTATCTAGTGCTAACCAGAATTCACACCATGCAGCACTGAAGGATCACATGGTCAGGGTGTTACCACATTTGAATCAAACTGTGGAGTTTGTATACAACACTTACCATACACAGTGCAAATAAGGGAAGTTAAATGAAGACCAGATCTCACAAAACGCTTTGTCACTGATCCAGCAGAAAAGTGCTAGCATCCACCAAAGACCTGAAAAGAGACCCAGTTTGTACACACGCAGGTTTTCACACCTGAGGAGAAAAACATGAAGAAGTTATTATAAAACACAACAAAATTTTCTTTGTGGTACCAGCTTGATGCTTTTTGGATGTAGGCATTTTAGGGTAGGATTCACAGTGCCAGGCACAAATCTTTAAAATAGCTCCAACATAAATGTCCCTAACAGAGGAACTTTACTTACACTAAGTATGGCTTTGATGCAAGGCAGTAGTGAGGTGACAAAACAAATTTTCCAATCAGTAGCTGTGTTTTGGGTATTGTTTTACATACCAATACACAAATGGTGGGCAAACATCAAAGCATTCCCATATCTAGGGAAGGGTATCTAGGACAACTATTGATTAGTTACACATGTTCTCTAGTAACAACCAGCCAAGCAGCAAGTACTCAGATTTGTTCATATTTATCACTATACAAAGATTTCTAAAATAAGGAACTGGATGAGGGTTGGGTTTTTTTAATTGGTTAGTTGATTTTTCCCTCTACAAGTTAGTACTGTACAATGTAACAATTTCAGAGAACTTCTAAGGTAGGAGCGTCTACCCAAAGGGCCCAAAGAAGCATGATTTAGTAGATGGCTTGCAGACATCCACATCTCAGGCAATATTCCTCATGTTGACTAAGCTGCAGTTCTCTCCCTGCACAAGAAACCTGACTTGTTCATATAGAGGCACATCAGAAAGACAGCATGAAACATTTGCTGTTGTCACATGTAGCACAGTCTGCAGTTGCCCATCACTGAATACCACAGCAGATGCCAAGATACTTGCATAGCATTATCTGTGTTGCAGATGTACTCAAAAGCTCACAATTTTATGTCCCTTTATGATGCTTTGCTCTTTTCCACATCTTGAAACTATTCTAAAAACTGTGCAGCTTTGCTCAAGAGAGTAGAATCAGGAAAAAGGAGGCATAAATATAATCTTCAGGTCCCAAAATGCTATTAAAGACAATGACTTGCTGTCTTCATACATCTGCTATTTCAGGGTAGGCCTCTTGGTGCCAGTAGATACACCTCTGCTCTTACTGATTATCTATAAAGCATAGCTAGGCTGGGACATGAGGAGACCTGTGAGGCCAAGGGCTCAGCTCCCCTGCCTCCTGCAAGAACAAAGCTATGATGTGGGATTTCCCTCCCTGCCTTTTTTTTGTTCTTGCTGTTTCCCAGAGATCTAAGAACCATTCAGTGCTCTTGTACAATTCCTGCTTCAGTTACTAATTCTTCCCAAGTCACTTATATGACCTCGCAAAGCACTCCCAAACCTACTATTCAGATGACAGAATAATTTGTTTAAAGTGACTTGTTAGAGCTACATCTCAAAATCAAACCAAAATGCCCAATCTCTAGCCAATCTTAATGAGGTGCTCCTGTAATCTACGTCTTACACCTCTGCCAAAAGTTACTGGGAATGTCTCTATGCCTCTTCCTCCCCAGTAGGTCATCAGTCAGCCTTTCTCTCCGCTCCAATCCAGTTCCCCCAGTACACTTGACACTGAATCACCAGTCTTCTTCGACACAGTTCTAGGTCTCATTCATAGCATCTGGAAGGTGAGCAATGCCTGGCAAATAGGTTCTTTAAACAGATTCTTCATTTTGTGACACTCAGAAGTAATTAAAATGTGCATCCCCGGCGCAGGGAGCTAGAATAGGCAAGCAGTTCTTTACTGTGTGCACTGCAGTAGTATTTATGGTCCTTTCTCTACAGATCTTCTCTATACATTCCTGTCTCTGACAACTGACTAACACAGTGCAGCACAGATCAGAAAGCTCTGTGATCCTCTGTCTTTCACACAGAGTACTTGTCGGCCTAAAACCTACTGTTCTCATTTGATACATTTACAGAGTTCTACTTTTTCCAACATTTACCGCTAATTGTCTGCACAGAGCCTGTAAGTCACAGACTAACCTGCATTCACTGCCAGGGAAGTAGTAATGCCAGCTCTGTCCCCAGGTGTCGCTACAGCCTTCCGCATGTGGGAGATGATCCCCAACCACCCACTCGGAGGAGGATGGGGCACAGAATAACTCCTGCCTCCCTTTGGTGGAAAAGCAAAACTGCCGCGGGTACTGCAGCTTTGCTAAGGGAGCTCTAGCTAAGCATTCAGAAAAATTAAACACACAGTGTTCTGCGCAGGAACACTTTTCTGAATGTATTGCAGGAGCAGCAGTATACCTGGCTCTGGTGTATTTCAAGCTAAAGAATTAGTACAGTGTTTTTCTGTAGAATACTTCTTTCACTCCTGAAACGCTTTTTCAGTTGACATTTTAATAGATGTTTGGGATTAACGAAGTCCTAAAGCTAAGCAGAAGGCACCTTTACAGCTACTGGATTAATGGCAGAAAAGCTACCAACTGTCTAATCCTGTTGACAGAGGATTTTCTCCAATGTCCTTTGCATAAATTCGTTTTAGGATCTGGCATTTCTTTTTTAAGCCATCTATAAATAATGTCATGTTCAACATCATCACATTTATCTTTATTTTTCAAAAAAGTGCTTGAACTACCAGGTAAACTGTAATATCCCCCACAAGAATGATATCACAAAAATAGTTTTCATAACAAAAATATATACATGACTGTCACAAAAATTAATACTCCACACATAAATCAAAATGTCTTTTTTCTAAGGCCTGAATTCTCCAATCCATTTGGTAAATCACCAAGGCAGTCAAGAGGACACAAGGCTTGCCTAAAATGGCTTCAGAATTGTCTGTGCTGTATACGTTAAAAAGGCTTGCTTTGCTGAAATAGTGTCTTTACTTCTACAAAGGCAACAAGGAGCATGAGAAAGGGGAAGGATATTTCTGAGTTGCCTCTTAAGCTCCAAAGCACAACTACAAAAATTCTTCCTCACACTCTCTTACAAGACACCCCAGTAAGAAATACATCCAAGGTTTGGCAGTTTTATCAGCAGAACTATACTGGTAAATACTCCTCATTTTGCAGGATTCATCCTTCTACCAAATGCCTAGAAAGCATGGACCCCTTCATAAAAGAAGAGGGAAAATTGTCACTGATCAAAAAAAACCTGCTGTACTAATCATACCAGGCCTAATTCTCGCCCATTAATGCTAAGGCAGGTTTACAGTCTTCAGTGAGACATACAACTATTCATAAAAACAAAGACACTCAACCACGTTCCACAGTGGATACATGCATGGATCAATTTTGTACATTTGACAGGTGAAACTAGACTGCTGCAATGGGTACTCATGCATTCTGGCAGAGCGAAGTGTGTGTGCACTGAGCACACAGAAACTTTTCTGGACGTGTCTGAAGGAGGAGTGGCTGACACACTGGAGGGCTGTGCTGCCATTCAGAGGGACTTGGACAGGCTGGAGAGTTGGGCGGGGAGAAATCTGATGAAGTTCAACAAGGGGAAGTGTAGAGTTTTGCATTTGGGGAAGAGAAACCCCATGTACCAGTACAGGTTGGGGGCTGACCTGCTGGAGAGCAGTGTAGGAGAAAGGGACCTGGGGGTCCTGGTAGACAGGAGGATGACCATGAGCCAGCAATGTGCCCTTGTGGCTAAGAAGGCCAAGGGCATCCTGGGGTGCATTAGAAAGGGTGTGGTTAGTCGGTCAAGAGAGCTTCTCCTCCCCCTCTATTGTGCATTGGTGAGGCCGCATCTGGAGTATTGTGTCCAGTTCTGGGCCTCTCAGTTCAAGAAGGACAGGGAAGTGCTTGAAAGAGTCCAGCGCAGAGCTACAAAGATGATTAAGGGAGTAGATCATCTCCCTTATGAGGAAAGGCTGAGGAAGCTGGGTCTCTTTAGCTTGGAGAAAAGGAGACTGAAGGGTGACCTCATCAATGTTTACAAATATGTAAGGGGTGAGTGTCAGGGAGATGGAGTTAGGCTTTTCTCAGTGTTGACCAGTGATAGGACAAGGAGTAATGGATACAAATTGGAGCATAGGAGGTTTAAGGTGAATATTCTAAAAAATTTTTTTACTGTGAGAGTGACAGAGCACTGGAACAGGCTGCCCAGGGAGGTTGTGGAGTCTCCTTCTCTGGAGACATTCAAAACCCACCTGGATGCGTTCCTGTGTGATGTGCTCTAGATGACCCTGCTCTGGCAGGGGGGTTGGACTAGATGATCTTTTGAAGTCCCTTCCAATCCCTAGGATTCTATGATTCTATGATAAGGACATACACAAACACATGCAACTGCATCCAATTTAAGATAAGAGGCTTGGCCTCAAACATCCAGCTGTTTTAGTCTGTGACCATGTGTGTCAATCTGACTAGTCTGAATACCAAGAGGAGAGGACAATTAAACTGCATGGTTCAAGGAGTTCAAGACTGCAAAGCAAAACTGAAAGCTCACTTGAAGAAACTCTTAATGCAAAATCAGCCACAGAAATAGTGGCTACTCTATTCTAGCCTGAAAGAAACCGTACCCCACAAAGCCTACATTTCCATCTGCACCTATTGCCTGTATCTGTCTGCAAGCTCCCTCACAGACAGATTTCTAATAGAAGAGTAAACTATGGACAGACCTGAAGCTAGGGGTAAACCTTTCCTGCTCAAGGCTGAAATGTCACGTAAGCAACAATGTTCTAGAATCTGTCTGCACCTGGAGATAGACGTAAGCCTGACAATCACTAAATCATACTAATTTGATGATACTATTATCTTGATGGGTATTTCGCTTGGACGAGCAAACGAAAGGATCCACATCTACTTCCTCTCTGATACCATTCCTAGGAAAGCTTTTTTAAATTTTATTTTTATTAAACACTTGAAGGGGTTTGTTTGGACAGAAATGAGAATCAAGTTTTATAATTTCTTTTTCTTTCAAGGACAAGTATGCACTTAACTACCTGTTGCTCTTTTGGTATCTTCCACACACGACAGTTCCTATCATACACTCTACCCTACCAGTTCCATATTTAAGAACATAATGCTCTTTTGTGACAGTATTACCTCCTCATCAAGAGCAAACAAAAGGCAGAAAATTCTAATTTGAAAACAAAGTGGTTCTAATTCATCAGAATTCTGTACAAGATTGACACCAACCTACAACAGGACTAACAACAGGGAGCTTTGGTCTAATGCATCACAAATTTAAGCCCAGAATAGAAGCAAACTACTATAAGGCCTTTCTCCTTCCTTCTCCAAATACTTGTTTTACAGATAAATTTCTGCTTCAGAATGCCAGGATCTGGCCCTGCAGCCCTTTACTAATTGTAGTAGTAGGGAATGGGAGAATTGCAGGCATTTTAAATTATGTTTAGATTATTTTTTCTCCTGCAAAAAAGGATGAAATGACTCCTCTGAGTTTACAAGAATATCTCCCATCTAAATCTCCTAGGAATCAGCATAGCTTAAAATAAAACCTTTAATTATTTGCCTTTACACTTAGGAATTCATCACGAAATAACACAGGTATTACATCATGCCAATGTGCAATTAAGAAGGCCATGTATCATTTCAGGTCTCTCTTTAATCACCAATTCAAAAGAAGGTTTATCTGTGTTCTGAATTAAAAAAAACAGACAGGGAAACTTCATGTATTTTAATAAGCTATGACCTTTCAGAAAGAGTTTTAAAAAGTAAATATCTGTAGGCATACCAATTGCTAGATTTGATGTGGCAGCACTCAGACTTATGAGACACTAACTCTTCATCCTTTTAAGTTTCTCAGGAGTTCATTCCTGGAGAACTGATATGTAGAGAGTTTATTCAGAGATATGTAGAGAATTATTCAGAGCCACAACCAGATCTCCATTTGCCCTGTCAGTAGCTCTTTGGTGCTTTCACCAGAATGAGACACCTCCACCAACATTCTTCAAATAGTGACTTTCCTACAACCAACTTGTAAACATTTCTCAAGTTTCTTTGACCACAGAAATAAAAACTGCTCAGCAGGATATCTAATGAGAAAAGCAAACACCTTAACAAAAAACAGAGTCTCCCACTGCATGAAGAAACAGCAGCAAAATAGGGTAAGGTAGCAAAGGGGAGAATCTCTCTGTTGTAACAGATGTCAGAATGCAGACATTTGGTCCTACTCTTGTTTCTTTTGATGGACATCTGTATGTGCAGTATGTAACAGCCAAGATAAGTTGTAAAATCCTTCTCAGACACTAAAGAAGAGAGGCAAATGACAAGTTCCTATATTTCTACTTGTCTTGTCCTTCTGCAGCAAGTGAAAAGATGCAAAAAGATGAAAAAAAAAAAAAAAAGCCTCTGAACAGCAGCTGTTATTCCTATCCTGGCAAGGCTGTTTAAAATGTGAAGATCAGTCTCAGATTCTTCTCTGTGTGCATTCTGTTTGCATCCTGACTGACAGCTATCCTTTACAATCTAGTACAACTTAGTGATTAACCTCATCTGTCAGTCTGACTCCATTTATACCACTCATGTCAGATGACAAAGTGGTGTAAGAGTCACTGTAATCTTGAGAGCTGGGACATCTTCCACACATGCTTGGGCCTTGCTTCACATTCCTAGTACCCAGACTGTGATCATGCAATCACCTCACCCTCATGCAGACTATCCAGCAGGAATGCTGTCAGTAGCATGAAATCCTTGTCCTGATTCCACAATAAACAAATAAACTGAAGTTACATCAGGTTGCAGCAAGAGATACGTTGCAAGAAGACAGACAATATCTGACCAAGTACACAAGCCTAAGAAAAAAAAAAAATCCTTGTCAAAAATTACTAAACTGGCAAAACAAGTTTGTATCAGATCTGTGCTTGCATGTGGGAGAAGTATTTCCGATGTGCTACCACAAGCGCTGAAGCCAGATCTAGTGTATCAGCACACAGTGGGCTGAGGATCTCAGAAAGCAATGCTGCATTCAGGAGAAATGTACTCACCTCTTCAACTCTGCAACGAGCAAAGCTGTGCAGGGAACACCCAGAGTCATCAGTGAGATGTTGTTGATGGCAGGCTTAACGAAGGCAAGGCAAGTAGTAACTCCAGAAAGGACAGCCACGGCAGCTTTAAACCGGCTCCTGAAGAGGATTTTTTGGGGGAGAAAAACTACTTTTAATTCAAAACATTGAACTACTAAAGCCAGAAATAATTGAAATTATTTTAATAGTGTAACAAAACTTAGGTCTCTCTAGGTCTGTTCAGGAAGTGCAATGAAAATGTGCATTAAATGGATGTGGATCTTGCACAGATTTGCATGTGCGTGCAAAGTTAATTGTATATCCAAATAGTTGCTGGACTGTGGTCTTCCGGGTACACATACATATGTGCACACAGCCACTAATCACTGGTTTCAAAATCCAAAGGCCACCCTCTGATCTTCCTCCTCCCACAAGAAGTCAAGCCCATCTCTGCACATAGCACTCTACTTCAAAGCAGTGTTAAATCATTGTTCTTCATGCTTTTTTAACATAGATTTTTAGGAAATCTTGTTACTGTTAATGCCCCAAGTTCTACAGTTATGTTACAGTCTGTTCTATTTTCTCTCATCTCTTTTAAGCCTTAAAGATACTGAGAACTTCAAGGTAAGTAAAACATTTCTTTTAACCAAATTCAACAGTAGGTGAGGGATTCCATCACTTTTTAAAGATTACAGTTTGGTATATTCTTAGCATAAATGAAATCACAATTGGGCCCTTTATAGATAGCCTGCCAACTTTTTGAGTATCTGTTAACTGTTGTTTAAACTTTTAAGTTTGGACTTGAAACAACCCATTTCCAGTCTGTGGCAGGACTAGACTAGACAGAGGATCATTGCGTTGCCCTTCAACTAGGGGGCCACAGCTTTAAAAAACAGTTGCTCTCCAAGGACAAGTCTTGTGTCCTTAATTTTATGTCTGAAGTAGGGTCTCAGTATCCTTGTGCGACACTATTCCCTGGCCACAAGTGTCACCGCTTTCACCTAGCTCACTCCCTCTGCCTTTTGCTTTTAAGTTTTTCTTCCTGCTGGAAGACAAGAAGTTACTTAAGTAGGAAGTTCTGCTCTGACATGAATGCGATAATGCCTAAAGACACTAAGAATGGGTCATGGTAGATAATAACATTGACAGCATTGGAAATCCAGAGTGGGATGAGGATGAAGATGAAAGCAGTGAGCACAGGACAGATGGAATATTAGAAGTTTAGCTAGGCAAAGCAAAAAAATATAACGCTTTCCCGGGTTAAGAGTTTATTGCCTGGTATGTCTTTCCTCTGTACACTTCAGAAAGGAATCAAGACCTTAATATGTAACTGCCTTAACAGACTCTCAGGAAAAAGTGTTCAAGAAATTTAGGGTAGGGGACATCCTTCACCTCATCTCAGTATTTTCATGATTCATTTATAACCTGGGAGATTATTATTTACAGTTTTAACAACAAGTTCAATAAAAACAGGATTTCACCCAAAAAGTGTTACTATTCCTTTTAAAGAGGATATAGTTTAACCTGCTGGCCCATACTGTGCAGCTACCCAGATTCACTTGAAGACAGTGCTAGATAACACATAATGATCCCCCTAGGATTTTGAGGAATAATTTACATGGAGTCACAGAAATTCTCCAAGACTCGGAACTCTAATTTATTTGTCCAATGTCTAAAAATCATGCCATCAACCAAAACACTTCAGTAAAAACTCTGTCTCCTTGTTAACTTGATGATTTCCTGTAATAGCACTATTGCAACATACAGAACTACTAAATACACACTGATGTGACAAAGCCATTAGACTGCATACACTGTACACTGTAATGCAAGATACACTTTTCCCAATGCAAGCTATTTTGAGGAATGGTCAATCTAGGCACCAACCTTCTCTCCCCTTCCCCCACCTTTAGGATATAAAAAAGGAAGAGGGAAAGAGGGTTTCTCTTACTTTACTTTAGCTGCTACTAATATAAACTACCCATGTAAAGATCTCCCTAGAATCAACAAGAACAGGTGCTTCCAGAGGCAAGTCACCCCATCCCACCATCTTAAATTACAGTGTGTAAACCCCACCATCAGCTACTTCAGACTTGGGAATTCTGAACAAAATGGGCTCTGATACAAGTGACAGGAAGAGAGTGAAGTGAGAAAATATAGCAGTTGTAAGGTTGGATGATCCCTCAGTGCCACCACATGCAGGTTTAGGTGCTACCATAAAATGTTTTAAGAAATACGAAAGTGTATGATTGTGTCATCACCTGTCATTTCGAAAAACTCTAGGCAGGTATCTCCTAGGGAACCACATGGCAAGAGCACACATCAGGACCCAGAGAATAGCCAGCTCATCCAGCATCTGGCCCAGGAAACTGAGGGTGGCGTGAAAGTAAACAGATCCGATTCCTGGAAGAATTAACCAAAAGGCAGTATGAATAGTTGCAGTACTGTATAGACTAAAACACACTGTTCATGTTCAGAACTTCACAGCTAATGTTAGGTACTGTTTGGTCTAGAAAAGGTTAAGAAAAATAAAAAATTAAAAAACAAACAGCAGCTTTCCTAAGAAGATAATCCAAAATGTCAGCACCTGATTTATAAAAGCAGCAGTTAAAGATGCCAGCTCCCACCAGAAAAGTAGATGTATGTAAAAAACCATCTAGTTAAACCAATTGAAATGCAAAAGAAATAAAAGTCAAATGCTACTTCTGAGTTTTCTCAACAGCACAAGAGTGCGTAAGACAAAGATGAAAAGCAGCATCTGATGACTACTCCATGATAAGGGTTTACAGGTCGAAAGTGTCACATTGTCCCATAAGGGCTCTGATCACCCATTTAAAAGTTCCCAGTCCTCACAGAAATGAAAAAGCTGAAGAATCACAAATCTAAAAATGGCTACTCCCTCGGGCTTCCCCACTACAATGCAAAACATGTTATCCTTATCCTGTTCAGCTGTGCTGTGCACTCTCAGCTCTCATTTCAGTAGCAACAATAGAGGAAGGAGGGTCAGCCCTGCTGTAGAGTAAGCCCAGACATAAACAAAAGACCTTATGTAAAGGAAGGATAGGAAGGGAACAGAACTAAGGCTAAAGTTTCCACCAATCACAAAAGCCATTTTCCTTTCAGAAACTGTGTCTGCTTCAGTTTAAAGCAAGTACAAGCAAATGTGTTTTACAAAACAACCAAAGGGCTAGCAGGAAAATCTTATTTCCTCTGCCAATTCATGCATGAGCAGGCAAATAGAGACTAACAAACTTACCAACCACAACCAGCAAAGTCCATATTAAATATATTCCACTGTTGAAGCAGGTTGCATATTGACGGAATAAGCACATACATATGGGTGGTAAAACAAAAAACAAGACGTTGCTTATCTAGGGAAAAGAAAAACAAAAAACAGTATCACAAAGAGAGAAAATAAAAAAAACCTTAGATATTCATAGGCTGCCTAAGGCGTCTATAAATACATTATGTCATACAGTGAAGCCCCAGCTCCACAAATTGTGGCCTTCAGTTTCTGCCAAAGCCGAGCTGTTTTTCCAAAATATCAACCTTTGTTTAGAATCATAGAATCAAAGAATGGTAGAGGTTGGAAGGGATCCCTGGAGATCATTAAGTCCAATGCCCCTGCCAGACTAGAGGAGGTCACACAGAAACACACACAGATGGGTCTTGAAAGCATCTAGAGGAGACTCCACAACCTCTCTGGGCAGCCTGTTCCAGTGCTCTATAACCCTTAAAGTTTTATCTCATCTTGAGGTACAACTTCCTCCGTTACAGTTTGTGTCTGCTGCCTCTTGTCCTATCACAGGGCACCATTGAAAAGAGCCTGGCGCCTTCTTCTTGACACTCACCCTTCAGGTATTTGTAAACATTAACAAGATTCCCTCTAAGTCTTTCTCCAGACTAAACAGCCCCAGGTCTCTCAGCCCTTCCTCATGAGACAGGTGTTCCAGTCCCTTAATCATCCTAGTAGCCTGCCATTGCACTCTCTCAAGTAAATCCTTCTCCCTCTTGAACTGGGAAGCTCAGAACTGGACAGAGTACTCCAGGTGGGGTCTCACTAGGGCAGAGAAGAGGGGGAGAACCTCCCTCGACCTGCTGGACAGACTCTTCTTACTGCACCCCAGGATACCATTGGCGTTCTTTGCCACAAGGGCACACTGCTTGTCCACTGGGACGCCCAGATCTTTCTCCATGTAGCTGCATTCTAGCAGGTCAACCCCTAATCTATTCTGGTGCGTGGTGTTACTCCTTTCCAGGTGCAGTTACTGAATACCTTCTTTGCCTCTGTAGTCACTGCTAAGGCTGACCCTCAGGAATCCCACGTCACCAAGACCAAAGAGGAAGTCCAGCAAAAGGAAGATTTTTGGCTCGGTTGCAGAGGATTGGGTTAGGGATCAATTAAGTAAACCAAACATTCACAAATCCATGGACCCTGATGGAATGCCACCTGCAGGTGCTCAGGGAGCTGGCAGAAGTCATTGCTAGGCCACTCTCCCATCACCCTTGAAAAGCCCTAGAGAACAGAAGTGCCTGAGGACAGGAGGAAAGCCAGTGAAACCCCAGTCTTCAAAAAAGGCAAGAAAGAGGAGCCAGATAACTACAGGCTGGTCAGTCTTACCTCCATTCCTGGAAAGGTGATGGAACAGCTTATTCTCCACACCATCCAAAGCATGTTTAGGAGAGCAGGGTTATCAGGAGCAGTCAGCATGGACTCACCAAGGGGAAGTCAAGCTTGACCAATCTGATAGCCTTTTATGATGGCATAACTACATGGACAGACAAGGGGAGGGCAGCTGACATCGTCTACCATGACCTCAACAAGGCTTTCAACAGTCTCCCATGGAATCCTCACAACCAAACTTGAGAAGTGTGGACTGGACAATTGGGTAGACATGGACTGGGAACTTGCTGAAGGACAGAGCTCAGAGAGGTGTGGTCAGCAGGGCTGAGTCCAGCTGGAGGCCTGTGACTAGTGGTGTCCCTCAGGGGTCAGTACTGGGTCCAGTCCTGTTTAATATATTCATTGATGACCTAGATGAAGGGATAGAATGTACCGTCAGCAAATTTGCTGATGATACAAAACCAGGTGGATTGGCTGACCAGCCAGAAGGCTGTGCAGCCATCCAGTGTGACTTGAACAGGCTGGAGGGCTAGGCAGGGAGAAACCTAATGAAGTTCAATAAGGGCAAGTGTAGAGTACTCCATGTGGGGAAGAATAACCCCATGCACTACTACAGGTTAGGAGTTGACCTGCTCAAGAGCCGCTCTGGGGAAAAGGACCTCAGGGTCCTGGTGGACAACAGGCTGACCATGAGCCAACAATGTGCCCTTGCAGCCAAGAAGACCAATGGCATCTTGAAGTGCAACAGGAAGAGTGTGCCCAGCAGGTTAAGGGAAGTTATCCTCCCCCTCTACGCTGTTCTGGTGAGACCTCACCTGGAATACTGTATCTGGTTCTGGGCTCCCCAGTTCAAGAAGGACAAGGAACTACTGTACAGAGTCCAGCACAGGGCCACTAAAATGATTAAGAGACTGGAGCATCTACAGCATGAAGAAAGACCCGGAGCTGGGTCTTTTTAGCTTAGAGAAAAGGAGGCTGAGGGGGATCTCATTAATGCTTATAAATAACTAAAGGGCAGGTGACAGGAGGATGGGGTCAGACTCTTCTCAGTGGTGTCCAGTGACAGAACAAGGGGCAATGGTCACAAACTGGTAAACAGGAGATTTAACCTAAGAAAATACTTCTTTACTTTGAGGATAACAGAGCACTGGAACAAGCTGCCCAGGGAGGTTATGCAATCTCCATCCCTGGAGAAATTAAAAACCCATCTAAACATGTTCCTGTGTAATCTGCTCTAGGGGATCTTGCTCGAGCAGGGTGGTTGGACTAGATGATCTCCAGAGGTCCCTTCCAACCCCTACAATTCTATGATTCTGTGCTTCTTTTCTCCCATGTGCTTGGAGATGACCTCCAGAATGAGCCGCTCCAGCACTTTTCCAGGGATGGAAGTGAGGCTTACTGGTCTACAGTTTCCTGGGTCTTCCTTCTTGTCCTTTTTGAAGACTGGAGTGACACTGGCTTTCCTCCAGTCCTCAGGCATCTCTCCCGTTCTCCATGATCTTTCAAAAATGATGGAGAGTGGTAGAGCAACATCAGCCAGCTCTCTCAGCACTCATGGGTGCATCCTATTTGGGTCCATGGATTTGTGCCTGTTCAGTTTACCCAACTGATCACTAACCCAATCCTCATTGACTAGTGGAGAGTTTTCCCTCCTCCAGGCCTTCTCTCTTATTTCCAGGGTCTAGAATTCCTGAGGGCTGGTCTTATGAGTAAAGAATGAAGCAAAGAAGGTATTCAGAAACTTTGCCTTTTCTGCATCCTCTGTTACCAGGGCTCCCACCTCATTCAGCAGTGGGCCCACATTTTCCCTAGTCTGAACATTGACGTATTTGAAGAAGCCCTTCTTGTTCTCTCTTACTTCCTTTGCCAGATTTAATTCTAAGAGGGCTTTGACCTTCCTTGTTCCATTCCTACACACTCTGACAAGGTTCCTGTAGTTGTCCCAAGTGACCAGTCCCTTTTTCCACATCCTGTGACTTTTGTTCATCCATGCGGGTCTCCTTCCTCCTCTATCTGATTTTTTTACCCAAAGGAATGCACCTATCTTGAGCTTGGAGGAAGCAATGGTTGAATACTAACCAGTTCTCTTGGGTGCCCCTACCTTCTAGAGTCTTAGCCCACTGGATTCCTCCAAGATCTCTGAAGAGGACCAAGTTAGCCCTCCTGAAGTCTAGGGCTGCAATCCTACTTATTGCCCTGCTTTTTCCTCCTGACTCTTCCATGTTGTGATCATTGTCACCAAGGCTGCCCTCAACCCTCACGTGCCCACACAGATCCTCTTTGTTTGTTAATACAAGGTACAGCAGTCTCCTCGATGGCTCTCCCACCAGGAGTCATTACTCATACACTGCAAGACCCTTCTGGACTGAATACGCCTGGTTGTGTGGGCTTTCCAACATGTATCAGGGTAACTGATGTTACCCATGAGCACTAGGGCATGTGATCTAGAGGCTACTTCCAGCTGTCCAGGCCTCATTAACCTCTTATTTCTGGCTTTTTGGTCTGTAGTAGACACCCAAACCAGTTTCTCCCATACTTGTGTGCCCCTTAATTCTTACCCAGAAGCTTTCAACATATTCTTCATCCCTCCCTGGGTAGAGCTCAATGCATTACAGTTGCTCTTGCATGTAAAGAGCAACTCCACTGCCTTGCGTTGTTGGTCTATCTTCCTTAAAGTGTACATAGCCATCCATGACAACATTCCAGTCATGGAAGCTATCCCACCATGTCTCAGTAATTGCAATGATATTATGGCCCTGTGACTGAACACATATCTCCAACTCCTCCTACTTATTCCCCACACTGCGTGCACTGGTGTAAAAGCATTTCAGAGTGGGAGTTGAGCACTTAAGTTTTCGCTCTTGAGGGGTGGCAGGCCTTCTGATTCTCAAAAATGCTAGCACACTGCCCCACAAATGCTGGGCCCCTACACCCAGGGGACTCACTAGCAAGCCCATCATTAAACATTAACATAATTAAACTCACCACAGTATAAAAACTTAAAGCAACGTAACATGTGACTAGTTATATCTTTGAATTACCTTGCAAGTCTATTCCAAATGGAATACTATGTAAAGTCTACAAATAGTCATGACTGTTGCAGTGCAGGAAGCGTACAAGGGTAAGCAAACAAGGAACAGGACATCCTGGCAAGTCATCTGTCCTCCCAATGACTGTCAAGCCTAGCATGGTACAAGCACTACAAGTACTGAAATAGACAGGGCTAATCAAGCTTTGTGGAAGTCAAGTCAGTGACCAATAGCTCATGTCTGGAAGGTCTGAAATACAGAGCTAAGCTAAAAGAGTAGGAACCTTTTTTGTACAGAGAGCCTGGAGCTGTGAAACCTTTTGCCCTTCAGTTTTTCTCTTGGTTCTTTGACTGAAAACTAGTTACAGAAAGGTGAGAAGGCTAGTAATTAAAACAATTTTATTTAATATTTTTTAATAATTATTTTTTTAATTTAATTTAGAAATTTGCCCCAAACCAGGTAGGACGCACACACAGTGACTGGTAGCTGAGGCAATGGAATATGAACAAGTCCTCTGGGGACCAGGAAGTGCTCTACACATTTTAGGTTTTTCACCACAGTTGGATCAAAGGGAGGTCTCGAGGAGGAAAAACAAAAAAAGTGGCACAAAAGAAAACCTTTCCACCTCTACAGCTAGAACTGACCAATGAAGAAAATCAAATCAGGTAGTTGCAGGCTACAAAAATTTGTCTAGAAAGTCCTTATTCTGCCTAGATACAAGATGACAAAGGAAATAACACCTACCTACCATACCTGTAGAAATATAGGCCTATACTAGTGATTAGACAACCATGGAGAAGTTCTGTGCTACACCAGCGCTCTTCTAGCACTGAACTCCTGTTTGTGCTAAAGTTCTGCCTGCAGATGCAAGAAAACCCTTGCAACCCAGTGCTTGGCGATGACTTGTGCTCTTTGCAATAGCCACCAGAAGGATTTCCTAGCATTGTTGAAATACCTTTAGTACTGAAATTCTTTTCCACCGAATTTACAAAAAATGTGATCCTCATGTATCTCTTTCAGTCAATAGCTTAGTTCTGTTTCTTATATTCCACAAATAGTATTTTCTGGAAGTTATATTCAAATCCGAACTCTGGAATATTTTCTGAAACACATTGCTTTAGTTCTCTTAGTCTCAAGTTCAATGTCAACTAGATCAACACTAGAACTGACCTGCTGGTTTTTACTCTCCAATATCACCCTGGCTCCCCATAAGGATCAGACCCTCAGATAAACTGCAGCTATTAATACCACTCTTCACAAGTAAGTGAGGCACATCTCCACTTGGCTCTGGTTTCAAAGAGTGTGTTGTGTGTGCATTTTTTTTACATAATACACAATTGGCCTGCATATTTTGATAAGATACTATGCCAATGCTGATGTAGTGAAGATTAGTGCAAAAATTAGTAACAGGAGCACACAGAACTTCCTTTGGGATCTGCAAAAAGCAATGATTAAGTTACAATTCTGGAGAAAAGGGAATCAGCCCATCAATAAGAGTCCATCCTCTGCCTGAACACAATGCTGGACCTTTAGTTTAATTTCCAACTACTTAATTAAAGGAATATAGGACATGGGCCACAGGGAACAACAGAGGCTTGTTCAGATCATGGCCACATAACTTCACTCACATCTGGCCACAATCTAGACCCAGGATGTTTCCAGCAGTCCTACCAAAGCTCAAGTATTCTTTACTATCTGGTACATCTCCCAGAGAGCAGCTGTAGCATTCCACCACCATGCCGACACTTAATGCACTACCTCTTAGTGAAAACAACGCAAAAATGGACCAAGTAGCTCTCCTGAGTTCAGAGGGTTTGTATCTTATACATCCTGACCCATAAGCATGCTGCTCACATGGACTGGAAGACTTTTGTAGTAAAAAACATGATGTAGTTATCAGCATTCTCTCACACTCTGTCCTGGCTTGGACCAGGACAGAACCAATTTTGGTTTTAGTAATTTTATTTTACAGTTAAATGTCTCCTAAGTGTCTGCATATTCTGAAATTAACAGGATAATCTTCAGCCAGTAGCTGCTTATAGGACTGACAGCACTTAATGTTTGTTGTTAATTGTATAGAGTGGTATGCAGAAGGGCTCTTGCTTTTACTTATTCCTGTAGAAACCAAGGTCTCTGGTTCTGCTAAACTTCTTGTGCACTGTAACAAGGGGTGGCACCTGTGGAGGATAACAGACCAGACAGGTGACCAAAACTGACCAAAGTATTCCTTCCCACATGCGTCACAGTCAGTATAAATTTCAGGGATGACAGTGCTCAAGCTCTCTTTATCCGTGGCTAGCACCTTGGGAGGACTCTGTCCATTCTTCTGCCTTTGATCCTGATCAGTGCATTCCCTAATCCATGATTTCCTGTATCCAGCTCCCATCTGCTGCTGACTCCAGAAGCCCGAGCTGGGACCTTCCACAGGGCCAGCCCTGCAGTCTCGGTGGTAACATGTATTATTGCAGGTGGGGCAATATTTGATTTGTATATAATTCTACATATTACATTATTTTATTTGTCACCCTTATTGTTTCATTAAGGCTGTTTAGTTTAGTTTCAGACCTGTAAGTCTCTCTCCCCTACTCTCTTTTCTCTTCCTACAGGGGGAGAGAAATTCATTTAATTGTCAGCACAGCGTTAAACTTTGACATGCTCTCAAGACTATTTGATAGATTTCAAAAACTTTTATCTCTGTATCACTAGGGAACAAAGGAAGAGGAATAAAAACAACTGCAATTCCACTTTTACATGGTAATTTGGCAAGAAATATGTCCACAAATGAATGCAACACACTGAACTGCAAAGCACTGACTTTATTAGCAACAGAAAAAAGATGTTTCCAGCTGTTTAAAACACAATTTTTTTTGCAAATACCTCTGCACTGAGTAAATTATTGTGACCATGTATGTGTAGGTCGGACTTGATGATCTTGAAGGTCTCTTCCAGCCTTAATGATTCTATGATTCTCTGTTCTGGAGCTGGGTTACATTGCACCAGGACACATTACTTCATTCACTTAAAAAAACAACAACAAACAAACCCCAAAACAAGCAAACAAACAAACAAAAGAACAACCCCCCCACCGCCACAAAAAAACCCAAACCCAACACAATAAAACCAAACCAAACCAACAAAAAAACCCAACCAAAAAGCAGAACAGCAAGTTACAAAGTGTTTTCTGGCCTCTTTACTGAAAGGGTGCAAGATTTGAACACAAAATCACTAACTCATGTTTGTTTCAAAAAATTAGTCTGATCAGTTTGTACAAGACCTCTGACAAGATATGCTCCTACTTCAATTTAATCCTGTTGACCACTTTGTGGGTTTTTTTAAACTAAATAAAGCTAAATTTATTCATAACAGATTGAGTTCCACCAGAAAAGAGAAATTATTTTTTTAAAATACATTTCAGATAAGCTGTTCCACCTTTCTGCCTACACGAATACTGAGCAAGACCTCACCTCTAACTCT
The DNA here is from genome assembly GCF_020740795.1 of Apus apus. Classification (NCBI taxonomy): domain Eukaryota; kingdom Metazoa; phylum Chordata; class Aves; order Apodiformes; family Apodidae; genus Apus; species Apus apus. The sequence goes on along the minus strand of NC_067312.1, from coordinate 36,201,390 downwards.
GACCTCAACTGTGACAGTTTAAAATGCACATTAACAAGGTTTTAATCTACAGCTTAAAGACCCAGATGCCAGATTCAGGTCTGCTGCAGAGTCCTTCTTGGAAATTCAGCAAAGTCTGAGTCAGAATCTTAGATGAAATAAAATTCAGACTCTGCTTAAGGTGTATGTTAGAATAGGGCCAAAACTACCCAATTTCCTTGTGATCATCTGGCTTTTTGGGACAGTCACACGATCCCATCAATCTACTGTGTTTCACTGGCTTGATCTTCAGAAGCTGCAAACACTGAATTCAGGCCCCTATGATGACCTGTTACTACCAAAGAGAGGCTGAACTGACTACCTTCAACATAGTCTCCTTTTCCCTCCCCTTTCAGTGTACAGCTCCATTATTTGTACACAGCTGCCACAACACAGCAGTATTCAGGTAAACTTTTTGTTGTGTTTCTCTGTTAATCTGTCTGGAACCTCAGTTAGTCACCCGGACATAGCTACTGGTCCTGCCATTTTGCAAGCTTCTATACCACAGTTAATCAACTCAGTACAGTAAGGACACTCATCCCCTTGCACAGTTGGCTCTGAAACATACTTGCTGTCTTCAGGAAACTTGTTTATCCTGACCTTTTCCTCCCTTTGTTTTTGGTTCGTGCAGTGACATCACACAACAAAGAAAGCAGTTTCCCTCACACACCCTCCAAGTTCTCCAGTGGCACAGACCAGTCACCAGACAGGACCCTAGCAGCAAACTACAAGAAAAAACGAGTTTAGCCACATACACTGTGCACTGTTGAATTACTTGCTCCAAATGTGCAGCACCCCCCCACAATACACATTTCAGTGAGTGAAACCAGATACCTACTTCTTTCTTCCACTGGATGTTAGCAGTCAAAGAAACAGCTTAAAAAGGAAAGACAGCTCAGAGGAGGATGGAGTTTGAGAGAAAAAAACCCAAATACACCCTGTTAAAGAGGCAAAGCAGAAGCCCTTCCCTTCACTCATGCACACACCAGCCCCTGCAGAACAGAAAATAGACGGCATTTGCTGGGTTTGCTCCTGGACATGGAAAGGCAAACTACCAGAAAGCCTGACACATGATTTCACTCCGGTGGTATGTCACTGCAATTCCTGACACAAACAGGATGCAAGGAGCATTGCTCCCCTTTCGAGATGCATGGTACACGACAGTCTGGCACTGTCGCTGAGGCTATGTTTTCACAAGATCTCTCCAGCAGCTGAGAGGTATTCGGATGGCACACGAGGACACAGGAAGGAACCAACCACGGCTTACTGGAAAGAAGCATTAATTGCATTAACCCTCTCCCCTCTTCTTCAGCTACTTTCTTAAACATTATCTCTCTTCTCTCAAAAGTACACTGCCGAATTCAGCCTTCAACCTCAGAGGCAAACTGCTCTTGAAAGCTTAGCTTTGCTTTGCTCCAAAAGGAGCCAAAGCTACCTGGACAAAACCAATTTCTATCTGCAAACACTCCGGCGGCTTTTTTTCTCCATCCATCACCGCCTTGCACGCCGTCAAGCGGCTGACACCTGTGCAAACGGGGCTGGTCTGCAGAAAACCCAGCACACAAAGTTCTGCACCCGCCGCCACACGGCTCAACGCAGACGCTCGTTACCGAACCGAGGTTACGAGCCCTCTCTAAACCTCCCCATTTTACGCCTAAAACACGAAACCGCCCAACTTTCTTCAATTTGCGGCGAGTCAGAGAGCTGGGAAGGGAAGCAGGAGGCAGAGACAGGACACGCTACAACCCCATGAAAACGCGGTGCGAGACAGACACGGCAGGAATCAGCTTCCCCGGCGGCTCCAGCAGGACCTGCCGCCCCGCAAGGACGCGCTCTCCTCCCGGGGCTGCCGCTCAGCACGGCCGGCCCCGGCCCCCGCGCCCCGGCAGCGCCCGCCGGCCGCCCCGCCCCGCCCCGCCAGCTGCGGCCGCCACGCACCGTGTTGTAAAACTCGGCGATGCTGGGCACGATGGTGTAGTTGTCCTCGCACCAGTCCACCTCCGAGCTGCCGGCGCGCAGCTGGTCCCACCACAGCAGCGCGCCCATGGCTCCCGCCCGCCCGCCCGCCGCTGCCGGAGGGGCCGGCGCCGCGCCCGCCTCCCGGGGCCGCGCGAGGGGCGGGGCGGCCTCCCCGCGGCTGCCGAGCGGCCCCGCCAGGCCCGCCCCGGGTGCCGCCCGGCGGCGAGCGGAGCGCCGGGGCCGCGCCGGCCCACGCGACCCATCCTCCTTTTCTCGGCGGCTTCCAGCAGCCGGCTGCCCCGCGCAGCCGTCCCCTGCCTGCCTGCCTGCCTGCCTGCCTGCCTGCCTGCCTGCCTGCCTGCCGTGTACGCCACAAGAGCACTGGGCCCAACACCTGGCCGGGCGGCCCCGGCGGGGCCCGGGCTTCTCCTGCGCGTCCCCAGCAGCAGAGCGGGCCCCGCCACCGCCCCGCGGCCGCTGTCCTGCCGGCGGGGAACGGATGTGGCGGCGAGCGGGGCAGCGAGGGGAGCGGTCCCCGCTTACCCTTCAGCCTCAGGCCCTGCCGGGCTGGCTCGGAGGCCCCGGCCGCCCCCACCGCCGCCGCGGGAACTCTTTTCTCGGTCTTAGCACCTGCGGCGAGGGACGTGCCCTGCCGCCAGCCCGCGGGAGCCGCAGCACGGCGGAGCGCTCCGCCGCCGGCGAGCAGAGCCGGCCCCTCCCCGCCCCTCGGCCGGCAAACCCTCGCCCGCCATTGGGTAGCCCCGGTCACGCGGGACGCGGGAGGCACAGATCTCGCGAGAGCCGCCGGATATATGTAAGGCTGCGGGCGGAAGCGCGATCTTTTCCCGTGGCGGCGCCGCCGAGCGAGGATGAAGGTGAGGCCGCGCCCGGGACGGATCCGCGTCCTGCCCCCGCGACAAATGGCTCCGGCGCTGCCTGCGGGGCCGCTGGCGGGGGGCGATGGTCCCCGCTGGCGGCGCTGGAGCGCCGCTGTAGGGCGGATTGGAGCGGATTGGTGGCGGGGCAACATGGCGGCCGCGCGGGGCCCTGTCCCTCGGACACTGGGCCGCGGAGGTTCGCGTTGCGGTGGCGGTCTCCCCCCAGTTAGAAGGCCTTTCGTGAGTGGGAGGCCGGCGCTGTCGGTAGCGGGGCCCGGTAGGCAGGCACCGTGCGCGCTAGGGATGGGCCTGCGTCCAAACCGGGCCGTGGTCACGGGGGAAGCGCCGGGACGCGTTAGGGCGGCCCAGGGCCTTGAACCGGACCCCAAAAACAGTAATCAGCAACGGTGAGCGTCGCTCCCCTTAGCTTGTTTGTGCAGTTTTCTAATACGGCGTGTGTTGCGAAGGGCTTGTGTAAGAAAAGGGAGCAGGTTGCAGCCCTCACCTTGGCTTGCTTGTTTGCGGCCTGTTTTAAGGTGATCGGGCTCGAGCCACATTCCGAGTGACTGAATGAATAAGCCTGTGCAGTGTGGCCAAGGACAGCTGTCTGGCTTTCTTGAGTATGACAGAGACAAGTTATGGCCAGTAAGCATTCATGTAAACAGATGAGGAATTCAAACTTCAAAATGCTAAAATGGAACCAGCAGTTAAATGCTAGTTTTCTGTTAGAATATCTCATTCAAAGTTTACACCAGATCTTTTTGTGTGTTCGGTTTTTTTTTTTCCCTGCTGTCAGCTGAACATCTCCTTCCCAGCCACTGGCTGCCAGAAAGTCATTGAAGTGGATGATGAGCGCAAGCTGAGAACATTCTATGAAAAACGGATGGCCACGGAGGTTGCAGCTGATTCTCTTGGTGAGGAGTGGAAGGTAAGAAGTATGGAAGGGTGTGTCAGAGCTGAATTTGAGGAGCTGAAATTACAGAAATTCTCCAGCATCACAGTTGAGTCCTTGTATGGTGTATTATTCGGCAGGTACGTTCAAAGCTTCTCATGCTATATATGCTGGATTTAGTCATGAAGCTAGTGTGTTCTGCAACTCAAGTGCTTTTTTTTAAGCCTTGTGGTTTAGATGTTCTTGATGCTCTTTCCACTAGTTCTTTGTTACTCATCTGAGTGCTGTCCTGGTATTTAGAGCAAATTAAGTCTGTACTGTAAAACTGCAGATCCCTTCACTCAACAAGTTCAAAATTGCATTCATTGTGTTTAAAATACTGCTAGTGCATAGGAAGAAGGATGGTGGGCCTGGTAGATGTGTTTGGAATAGATGAGTGTTAATGCAGACGGTCCAGCTGAATTTGTGTAAGTTGATTTATTTATTTTTCTCCTGTTGCCACCTCCACAAGGAATGCAAACAAAGCTTCACTTTTTAGCCCCGTATCCTTATGCCATATGCTCCTGTGTTGTATGCAGATTTCCAGTTAGTGATGATAATAGGCTTTGGTTAGGATTGCTGGCAAGCTAGACAGTAATGGACTAAATTCAGTCTGGTGTAGCTTAAGGAAAACTTAATAAATGGGTGTTTAGGATTTGGGTTTATCCTTAAAGATAAGTGGAACCAATGTAAATTCTGAGATACAGAGGGACTTCTCGCTTCTGGAAAGTATGTTTCCTGAACCGTTGGCCTGGTGTTGGTTTAAGAACTTGTTTGCATTGACAGCAGTGGTGACTTCCTGAATCATAGGCACAGTGCCCCATTATTTTGAGCTGTATCTTGTGAGATCCACCACTTGTCCTGGAAGTAACAGAGATGTGTGAGCAACTAGTAAGTGTATTTCTGTGTTTCCATAGGGCTATGTTGTCCGCATCAGTGGTGGCAATGACAAGCAAGGCTTCCCCATGAAGCAGGGTGTCCTGACCCACGGACGTGTCCGCCTTCTGCTGAGCAAGGGCCACTCCTGCTATCGCCCCAGGAGGACCGGAGAGAGGAAGCGCAAATCTGTTCGAGGCTGCATTGTTGATGCCAACTTGAGTGTTCTGAACTTGGTCATAGTGAAAAAGGGTAAGAGGCTGGATGGATCAGGTACCAGGTGGAAGTGGGCATCTGAAAGGAGCCTGCTGTAGTGGCTGAGTAGTCCTGTAGAATGCAAATGCAGTCTTAACTTCAGAGTGTGAATGTGTTTTTACATTCCCTCTGAATATTACAATCCCGTAATTTTCAATCTGGCTGCTGAAAGATGTAGTCACGGTAAATCAGCAAGGTGTGTTAACGGGTGGCATTATTGGCAGGGAAAGCCCAAGGATTATCTAGTATAATCTCAAGTTTCTATGCATTTTAAAACTCAACCGATGAAGCAGATGTTCGTTAGATGCGGGATTAATTGGCATGTTTAAACTTACATTCTTAAAGGTGAAAAGGATATTCCTGGGCTGACAGACACAACTGTGCCCCGTCGTCTTGGTCCTAAGAGAGCTAGCAGAATTCGCAAGCTCTTCAACCTGTCTAAGGAAGATGATGTGCGCCAGTACGTTGTGAGGAAGCCTCTGAACAAAGAGGGTAAGCGTTCAAACTTAGCTTGTCTGTTTCATGTAATGTATCACCAAAGAGGCACTCCAGCCAGTGAATGAAGCACACTATATATAGTAATAGATCCAGGAGCTCATTGTTAGGGTATTTAAGCTTGTTCACCTGTAACTTCTGGATTATACATGTTTTCTTAGTTGCCCCATTTTTGCCTCTCCCTTCTCTGTTTATTTTGGCACAGTTTGTTCTTAAACGTTTGATGGAATCTGGAGCAGTACTTCACTAGTGGTTCTAAGAATAATCCTAAAATCATTGTTAATAAGAGAAGGTTAAGTATGAGGTGGAATGTTTTTGAAACATTTTTATGAGGTGGAGAGGAAAAAGCAGTATAGAGAGAAGATAGTAAGATTTTTCCCTATTGCTTATGGCAGTTTCTAAAATGATCTTTTATTGGAGGGCAGAGGGGAGGAGCTGTTTTGCTTATCACCTGTTCTAGCAGTGCAAGATTTTAATTTGGGTTGGTTGTTTTTTTTTTTCCATCTGACAAGGAAACAGGGTGAAGATTTTTAGCAGAAAGGTCATGATAAAGCTTGAGAACTGTAAAAGCTTTTTGGGTTGAAGACCACTGTTACCTACATAACAGCTATTCTGTCCATTAAAGAATGTGTTCCTTATGGACATGAGACTGTTTGTGACTGCTGAAGTGGGGCAGGAGGGGGTACTGCTGTTTTACAGATGCGTGTGGTGGTGGTTGGTTTGCTCATTACAGGGTCCATAGGTCTGCTTTTTGGAGATACCTGTCAAGCCTCTGCAGAATTGTAGAGAGCTTTTTACCCATGAAAACATGACCTGTTCTGAAAGCTAGGTGATTATTTTCCATATTCTTTAAACATTTTAAGTCTAGGGACAAAGCCAGGCCTGATGAGAAGCTAGGAATTTCCACAAAAATGCAGTGAGTTAAGAGGTACATTACTCATGCTTAGTTGTTGATAACAAACCATGAGCATTAAGAGTGTATTTTATGAGTGCTACATCTTGACTGTAACTGATAATTTTTCCTGCAAAGTTTGTAAGAGGTTGGCATCTATTTAAGTTGCTGTGGTGTGTGGCACGCTAAATGGCATTAATCATAACAGGAAATGGAATGTAATCTCGAGTTTGCTAGATGTGGCCTCTTTGGAAGGTAGTGGACCACTTCTGCTGATTTGTAATGGCTTTTTAGGCAAGAAACCGAGAACCAAGGCTCCTAAGATTCAGCGACTAGTGACTCCTCGAGTCCTGCAACACAAGCGCAGGCGTATTGCTCTGAAAAAGCAGCGCACTCAGAAGAACAAGGAGGAAGCAGCAGAATATGCGAAGCTCTTGGCCAAGAGGATGAAGGTACGTTTGCATTTGTGACTCAGCTGTATGGAGTACCTCATACCCCAGAATCAAGGGAGCTGGTAAACTTGGAACTTTGGGATGCTTTGTGCCTAGCTCATGTTGAATAGGAAAGCTTGAATGTTAGTATAAACGTGGCTGGTTAAATGTTTCTCTGAGCATTTCTATCAATTTTTGCCTGTCCTAGAACAGTAGAAATTAACCAGACCAATTAATTTAACCAAGACCTGGTTTTGAAGAAAACTTAGGTCTGTGAATGGAAGTTTTGCAATAGTAATTTTATTTCAGATGAATTCTAGTTTTAAGTCAGATGCCTAAGCATTTGAATGATTCTGTGGAGGAACAGGATCCCACAGTTGACCTGGATAAAAGATAACTTGTCAAGCAGTTACTTGTTTGGCTGAGTTTGCTCTTGTATCTGAAACAGCAGTGACTGATGAAGCAATATTGTTCTAATATTTGGCGTGGTACTGGGGTGTTCAATGATTTCCAGACAGAAACTGAGGAAAGATAGACTTCCATTATGTTGTGCACTCTAATTTTTGGACAGTAGTTCAAATTGGTTGAAGACCTGGGTCTGTACAGGTTTGGATACTAGTATAATTCTCCTGATCTGTGAACAAGGGAAACCGTTTTGCTTTATTGACGTTAGGAATCCATTTTTTCTGGTAGCTTCCTTCAAGTTGCAAGTTTTCCTAGTGTGTTTTCCTGTGTAGATATTTTGAAGTGCTGGAATATGTATAACGCTTCAGTACTCACTTCATCCTGTTTGCTTTTCAGGAAGCCAAGGAGAAGCGCCAGGAGCAGATTGCGAAGAGGCGCCGGCTTTCTTCTTTAAGAGCTTCTACATCTAAGTCTGAGTCAAGTCAGAAGTAAAAGATGGATATGATACTAAAATAAACCCTTTTTGTGGTTAACTTTCAGTATGAGGCTTCCAGTGCATATCGTTACAGGCCATCTCTTAAATAGTATTCTAGACTGACTAAACGGGAGCCACAAGCCTTGGTCTCCAGTTCTCTTTTGAGAACTTGAGAACATTTTTCATGTCTTTAGTGAGAAATTACAGTTCATAATAATTTTTCTACAAGCAGGATTTAGCTGTAACATCACAATCATATGATGGTTCAACTGTGTCCCCAGGAACTAAACTTAGGCTGATCTTCAGAAGTTGTGGGTAGAACTCAGTCACTGGAACAGGCTCCCTAGGGAAGGAGTCACAGAACCAAGCCTGTCACAAGTTCAGGGAATATCTGCATGATGCTCTTAGTTGTATAGTTTAGATACTCTGAGGAGCAGGTGAATGGACTTGAGGGTCCTTATGGGTCCTTTCCAACTGAAAATGTACTATGATTCTTTAAAGTGTTTCAGCATTCTGCTCTTTAAATTAGTACTGAATATTGAATGTAGAAGTAAGCCATCCATTAAAAGGTCTGACTGAGGAGTTTCACTCAAGGATTAAAAGCTTCACAGTAGCCTTTATGTACTCAGTTTGTGCAGGTAGGAGTGATGGGAATTCTGCTCTGACTTACAAATGTATGTGAAGTGTTAAATATTAGAATGGTCTGTGGCCAAATAGATTGTCTTAATTCTTCCTAGCATAGCACTTGGGGTCCACCTCCCATTTTTTGTGGGGGATAGTTGTTTCTATTTCCAGTATGAAGACTGCAATCTCACAGCCTTAAGTTTAGTTTTGTGTGTGTTTTTTCCTTTCTGTGTGGAGTGGCAAGTCAGGGCCGCACCTCACTGCCTAGAATCAGTTTTTTAATACGTGGAATGTAGAATCTGTACTTGAAATTGAGAGTTCCAGAACATGTGACTTGCTGGCAGTAGGTTGTGAGCACAGAAGGATCAAATTGCAGTTGTTGAACTTTTCTCTTGTATTAGGGTGAAGGGATACTGGTGGCTGCTGGGTAGAATTTGGCATGAAGCATGTGTGTGCAGTAGAAGCCACAGACCAGGAGAATTGGCAAAACAGTTACTCCAAGCTTCCATTTAAATTGTCTTTTAACTGAATAACTCTTGAGGTAGAAGAGTAATAGACTATTTTTGAATGACAAATCGCTACATAATCAGCAGGAAGAGGTACCTTTCACAAATCCACTTAAAATTGAATGTTAGTCCCTCAGCTGCAAAAATTGATATGGAGAAAATGGACACATCTGTTTATGGTCTGGCAGTCAAATATGCTTCAAAGTACATTCTTAATCTGCTTACTGAAACAACCTGTGCAGATACCAGCAGGCACTGTCAAGCAAAAAGGGGGTCTCGTCGTTAGATACGGTATCAGCATTTAATTCAAAATGCTGAGAATTTTACTTGCATGCAGAAGAGAAACGTGGTTAATATCTTGATGCTGTCTAGCCTTCTCTTCTGCATCCTAGTAACTGGTACTTGCATGTGATTAAGAGGCACTTGACTCTAGTTAGGGTCACAAAGCACTGAGTTTAGTGTGTCCTGAAGAGACCTGTGTTATCACAAGGATGGCCTGCTCACAAAGGCTGCTAGTAGGTCTTTCTGTGAAGTGGTGCAATTAGTACCCAGCTGTATTAATAGGTGAAAAAAGTGGATTGGGGTGATGGTTATTTTTGTCTTAACTGTCAGTGCACGGCATTGAGAGATGCATAGTCTAATCTCCAATGAGAGAAAGACTTCCCTGCAGTGCTTTCCATCACTTATTTCTTTGAGTCTTTGGTTGTGGTTCTGCTGCTTCCTCCTCCAGTCCTGGCTTTGTAAGTGCAAATCAGGCATACCATGCCTTGGAATCAGAATTGTAGAACAACCCAGGTTGGAAGGGACCTTGACAGATCATCTGGTCCAACCTTATGAGTATGGGAACCTAGGTGAGGTTTATCTTGCACCTGTCTTGAAAACCTCCAGTGAAAGGTACTCTACCATGACCCTAGATAGATTGTTCTGGTAATTGATTGTTGTCAAGATAAAAAAAAATAATTCTTGTACTGAAGTGAAGCTCTCCTGGTAGAACTTCTATCTGTTGCCCTATGTGGCTCCTTGAGAAGCTGTGCCGTAAGTATGTGGCAAAGTCTCCAAAGTTGTCTTCAGGGTGAGAAGAGCAAAGTCATAGAATCATAGGAGTTGGAAGGGATCTCTGAAGATCAAGTCCAACCCTCCTGCTGCAGCAGGAACACGTAGGGAAGGTCATACTGGAACATGTCCAGATGGGTCTTGAAAGTCTCCAGAGAAGGAGACTCCACAGCCTCTCTGGGCAGCCTGTTCCAGTGCTCTGTAACCCTCACAGTAAAGAAGTTTTTCCACTTGTTGAGGTGGAACTTCCTGTATTGCAACTTGGTGCCATTTCCCCTCGTCCTATCACAGGCCACCACTGAAAAGACTGGTACATTCTTGACATCCACCCTTCAGATATTTGTAGATATTAATAAGGTCCCCTCTTAGTCTTCTGAAGACTAAATATCCCCAGGTCTCTGCCTTTCCTTCAGTCTTTCCTCACTGTGCAGTAGTCTGCATTTTCCTTGAACTGTGGACACTAGATCTGAACCCAGTACTCCAGCTGTGGTCCAACAGGTGCTGAGTAAAGTGAGATGATCAAGTCTCTTATCTCTGCTAGTTGTCTTCTTATCTCTGCTAGTTGTGCCCCTACAGATGCAGCTCAGGATTCGATTTGCGTTGGTTGCCACAGTGGCTGACACATGTTCAGCTTGTTCACCAGGACCCACAAGTCCCTATCAGCAAGATTGCTCCCCAGCCACACAGATCATGGCCTGCACTGGGCTCTTGGTTATGTCATCCCAGATGCAGGACTTCACACTTTGTTAAACTTCACCCAGTCCTTGCCAGCCCACTCTTACAGCTTGTCCAGGTTGCTCTGGAAGATGGCTGATGTGTCCACCTCACCACCCAGTTTAATGTCATCAGCAGACATGAGGAGGGTGCTTTCAGTCCCATTGTCCGTATTGTTAAGATGTTGAACAGTATGGGGCCTGGTATTGATCCCTGAGGAGCCCTGCTTGTGACAGGCTGCCAGCCTGAGTAAAAAACATTGATCACCATCCTCTGAATGTGGTGGCTGTGACAATTTTCTGTCCATCTTGCAGACCACCCATCTGTGAGGGACCAGCCCTCAGAACCTATGAATAGGTGTCAAAACACCATTGTAAACCCTAAACAAAGTCTCATTTGCATCCCAAAAGGCCTGCCTGAGAGGATGGAGACCATGCTGATGGCTGCATGTACAGCGACTGGGATAAGGGTGGAGGGGGCAGAGGTCCTCTCCAGCTGCTGAGCCTTATTACTCAGTCACACTTGCTCATCCTTGCAAAACAAGGAAACTAGGCCTATAAAACAGGGCTGCAGTGGTGGGCTTTGGGAGCCTCACTGACACCAACTCTGCTGTTGGCTGATCCAACACTGGATCCAGGACTGATGATTTTCTATCTCTAAATTCTTCTTCACCTACTCCCTCTTCCCTCCTAACATCATTAAGTAATGCAAGGCCTAACCACGGGTTTTTTTCTCAGGTTGCGCAGCATAAACATACATGTGTTGTACTCTTGTGATCTAAATGTTAGCCTTTATGATCATGCAGCCTAAGATAATAATTGAAGTATCCATATTCCTTCTATAGCTGTAAGTAAACCTAATATTCAAATACAGACCTTGAGTGTCCTTTCACCTCAATCTGATTAAGCGGTATCAGCAGTCGAGCATTTCCTCAGACCATGACATTTTTATTACTCTCCCTCAAAGGGCCAGGTCTGAGACCAAGGTCGGATCCAGTTGCACTGAGGCTCCTCTCAGAAGGAGTCTAGAAAGCAAGGGGCTCCAATCTGAATCTCCCTGCGTTGCCCTACTCATGTTGTGACACCATCCAATCTGCATCTTGACAGTTTGTCCAGGAGGAGGCTGTAGGAAATGATGTTGAACGCTTTGCTGAAGCCCAGGTATGCAACATCTACTGTGCTCTGCATATTGACAGAAGATGTTACTTTGTTGTAGTGGGTAAGTAAGTTAGTCTGACATGATTTGCCTTTGGTAAATCCATACTGGATTTTCCCAGTCACCTGCTTTCACCATGGCTTCAGGTCATGGGTGAATCAAATCCCCAGCTCAGAAGTGCATAATGCTGTAGCTCACCCTCTGCCCTTGAGCACTTTGTGACTTTGCTACAGAAGGGTCTGCAATAAAACCTTGCGATGGCAGCAGCTGCAGAAGTCTCTTTAACACCTCAAAAGCTCTTCAATACCTATGATATAAAACAATGGCGAACAAGAAGTGCTACCCGGGAGCAGCAGCTTCCTCTTGATTTAACAGGCATTTTATGCAGAATTTCTGTTCTTCAAGGGCAACATTTTTTAGCAAGCCTGAAGCTCATTTGCAAACTCAGAGACACCTCAGAAGTTTCTGCATGAGTAGCAGACACTGGTTACAGAAGGAGAGAGGTTGCTATTGACCTCACCTCAACCCAATGGAACAGACCACATGTAACTTTAATATTAAGGAATCAGTTTTAACAGGCAAAGTATGAATTCAGAGAGTACAACACTAGAGGAAAAAAAGGGAAAAAATGCCAGATGAAAATACCTTGAGGAAAACTAAACAAGGAAGAAATGCCAGCACCAAGACTAGATCTGAAGGAGTGGAAAGAAAATGTGCTAGATCGCAGCAGCTAATGAATCTTGAGTCCTCTAACACCTGAATGAGGGGGAATAAGTCCCAGCAAGACCAGACAACCTGACTGAATGGCACTGCCATCAGTGCAGAGGTCCCTCTGGTCCATAAGGCCAGGCCCCATGGTGCTAGAATTAGGGGAAAAGGCCATAGCATCTTGGCTCAAGGGAAAGAGACAGAGCCAAGACATCTGTTGCTGCACTCTGGGGAAAAATGCACTCTGAGAGTGCTGAGGGCACAGGTCTATAGCCATGACAGTCAAAGCAGGGCAATAAGGCTGTGCATGACCAGTGTGATGGGAGGCCCCAGGGCACTCTGCAATGGGTAATAAGGGGAAAATGTGGGCATAGCCCAAGGAAAATGGGGAGAAAGCATCATGTGTGGGGATAGCATGCCCCTTGTTATTAACACCAAGACTTTTACCGCATTTTTGAGGACTTTATTTTCTTTTACTGCCTGATAAAGACACTTCAGAGGGCTGGGAGCACTTCCAGGTCTGGGGCATGCCCCATCTGCTGGCTCAGCTCTGGTTTCAGCATCCTCTGGGGTGCTCTTTCAGTGCTTCCAGTGGTGTGACCCCTTCTCCACTGGAGAAGAGGGCTCAGGGCTGCTGGCCCTCCTCTTCAAGGGTTGCTGTGGCCCCGCAGGGGAGCATTCTCTGCCCCAGCTGAAAGCAGATGGTTGTGCCGCGGTAGCCTGGGGCTACACCTGGAGCCCCTCCCGAGGCTCCTCCCAGGGCTCTTCTTGCTCCCCGCACAGAGGAAGATGGGCAGAGGGAAGGGGACCCCCAGAAAATGCAGCTGCTGAGGACCTGGAGAGGTGGTCTGCACTGGTTGTGTCAGGGCTGCCGGAGGTGGCCAGGCCAGGTGTGGGAGACCCTCCTCAGAAGACAGCAGGGCCAGCAGCCCCGGGGCTGCCCTCCCTCCCCTGGGCAGAGTTTTTTGAGGGAAGCCCCCATCAACGCAACCAGCAGATCTTCATCCAGGCCAAAGAGCACCAGGAGGGGCACGATGAGGTTCTCCCCTAGGGCTGCCCGTGAATGCCGGTTTCCAAACACCAGTCTCAGCTCCTGACACAGCCAAGGCAGAAGGAGCTGGAGGAGAGCAGGGTGGTTCTGGAAAAGGGATGCCCAGGTTTTGGGCTGGAGGCCAGCCAGAGAAGCCCTGGGCACCATCCCTGCAGACTGTGGTGGGGGTGATGCAGGGCTGTGGGCAGCGGGATGGCCAGGAGCTCCTCCTGCCTGCTGGCCAATGACTGATGATGCCGCAGATGGTGGGACAACATGCTCCTTAAAGTCATCATCTGTGCACCAAGTATTAGCCCCATTTTTCCTTTAGACCTCCTCTTGATATTAACATACTTTAAAAATCCAGTCCAATTTTGCTTTGAGCTTTGGCCTTTCATGACACTGGGTCCTTCTTTGGGACCCAGCAGCAGCTCTTTGTGCCAAACCTAGCAGCCACCTTCTGTCCCTCTCCTGACCTTGCATGGCCAGGTTTGCTGCAGAAGGGGTCACAGAGCAGTGAGGTAGAGGATGAGCAGCCCTGGGGAGCACAGGGAAGATACTCTACCTCAGAGGGGTTCACGTGCAGCAGAGAGGAGCTGTGCCAGGGCAAGTCCTGCAGAGAATATGCGATGGGGGACAGGGGTGAGGTGGTGATGAGGGGTGCCAAGGAGCTGGTGGCTGCCAGATGACACAGAAAGGTCCTTTCCAAGTGGAGGAAAATAAAAATTGTGGAACAGCCCTGTAAACTCCTCTGGTATCGAGACAAAAACAGTCTCTGCTCCTTCCAGCAGTTTCTGGCTGCCACCCATCCCCACAGAGCCACTGAAACTGGTAGGCAACCCTGGCAGTCTCTAGTGCAAAGTCCTGTTGAAGCTGGGGGGTCAGTCAGGTCTGAGCCTTTTTTAAAGGATGGAGACTCCACAATCTCCCAGGTAACCTATTGCAGTGTTTCATGATGCACACAGTTAAAACATTTAATCAGATTTTCCTCTAGCTGAAGTTTGTGCTGCCTCTTCTGGCATAGGGCACCACTGGGAAAAGTCTAGCTTTGTCTTCTCTACTCCCCACCCACTCCTTCAGGTATTTAAACCCATGGATGAGATTTTTCCATGCCCGTCTTTCCCCATGCTGAACAGTGCCAGCTTCCCCTTGTATGACAGATGCTTCAACCCATTTCTCACCTTTGTGGCCCTTCACTGGAGTCATTCCATGATGTTTAAGTCTGTCTTGCACTGGGCAGACCAGATTTGGACATATACCCAGACATGTCCCAGCACCGAGTAGAGGACAAAGATGACCTCCCTCCAGCTGCTGGCAATGCTCTGCCTATCTCACCCCTGGACACTGCTTTGCTCTGAGTGCACTCTGCTGTCAGATTGTAGTCCCTCCTAGATCTTTCCCCACCCAGATGATCTCCAGTTGCTCTGCTCCCAGCAGGCATCACTGTGTGAGATTTTTCCTACATAGACTCAGGACCTTTATGGCTTTTTTTGGACCCCATCAGATTTTCTCCAGCTTGGCAAGTTAGTGACTTTTAACTCCTATCCGTAGACAGAAGTTTGTCTCTACAGATCTAGGGAGAACTACCACTAATGAGTATTCTGATGTAGTTCTGAATACATGAAGGATCAGAGCTTCCTCAATGCAACTCCTTCTGTTCTCTCCTACCATTACATTCCCTCAAGTTTCCCATCTGATTCTGTCAAAGGATACAGCAGGTTCATTCTCCCTACAGCTTCAATCCCAAATCCTGTGCTCAGACTTCTTGTGGCATTCTGTAAATGCAAGCTTTTGTTCTCCTCTGTTACACCCACCCTCTGTCCCTCATCCTCCTCTCTCAATAGGGCACTTAAGGGTAGCATATGAGGAAGGCAGTGTAATATTTTTAGCAGGCAGGATTATTAAGACAGGAATGATGAAAGCAGAGCAAAATCATTGTGATGCTGACAAGACTATAATTCCAAAAGAGTAACTCTTCCTGAGCTCCCTACCTAAAAACAGGCCTGAAAAGATGAGTTTATTATTAATCTTGTCCACAAGCTACCAGTTTGTGCTATGCATGACAGCTTTGTCAGAGAGGTCTTTAGGATCTAGTATTCTTATTTTTACTAACACAGTAATGAACTGACTGCCATACAACAGGGAGTTTGAAAGATACTCAGTTGTGAAGGCCTGAAGCATTTAACAATAACTGACACACTCTGCTGCTTAAATTTCATTTCAGCCTCACTTGCCTCTCCCTGCCTGCCCAATTTTAATAGAAAATAATCTGGAAACTGCATGTAAACCTGTAAGTATAGGCAGAAGGGCCATCAGTGGCTCCTGCAAGCTTGGATGCATCACTGGAAGCATCAGTGTGCCACCATTACAAATCCACTGACAAACAAGAACTCCTGGGAAATGTTCAACCAAGTACAACCACCAGCCTCTTTCCACCCACTGATTCGTGATGCTTTTCCTGGTCAGCAGAGAGCAGCAGCTCTATCATCAGGATGTTATTACTTCAAGTCTGTGATTCCCTTCAACAGTATCTTCCTCAGCCTGTTTTTCAATTCTTCTTACCTCTGCTGGTCCCCATGGTTTGCTGAAAGTGCCACAGAACCATCCTCTTTCATGAACCAAATCTCCACAAGTAAAACCCACCTTTTCTCTTCCTCTTCCCCTGTTCCAACCATTCCTGCTCTTTTCCACTATTTAGAAGTCACTGAGCTGGTATGAAACAATTTCCCAAAAAGGCTTTTACCAAACTGCTGGCTGAATTTCTATTTAAGAGTAGGTTCTGCCAAGCAGGTAAGTTCCAAAGGCAAAAATCCTGAACAACTGGTGGTTTTTTTGTTTTGTTTTGTTTGTTTGTTTTTTTACATGGGATGCGTACATATTTTATTTTGGGAAATACATTATTTTTTTTTTCTTAGTGTAGGATATCTATACAGAATTCAGAATATGCAGAGTGCCCTTTTAAACTCAAGAAACATCTGTCAAATGTACAAAACCATTCCAGAGAAACACTTGTTAATCAAAGCACAGTAAATAGATGCCATCTTTCAACAGTTCGAAACAGTCTCTAAACCAGTGCAAATTATATTGCATTAAAGAAAACTTCCCAGCTCACTTATTAAATTCATAATTTATTCATACTACATCCTTTCATCCTCATTACAATACAATTTATTTTAAGCTCCTAAAAGGAGTTTAATGTGCTTCTAAAAACAGCAAACAATCCCTTTTATTTGCACCATTGATTGATGCAGACTGAAAGAACAAATAAAACCCCAACCATTTATCTCTCTGTATGCATCACAATATACAGCACAGTAGAATATAGAGCTAGAGTCCAATTTAACCATTCAGTTTCAAGACTTAACAGTTACAACAATGGTTTTTTTAAAAAGGTCCATAATGAAAAGCTGATATGCAGAAGGCATCTCAAGGTTTTTATTAGTTAAAAGAAAAAAAACTCTGTTGAAAATGTACAGTTATGTGAATAAGACAACTTGCTTACCATTTAATGGAATAAAGTTATCTGCATTGAAATAATTGTTGAATTAAGAGTTTTTAAAAGAGAAGACTACTGAGTGGATTCTTCAGTTACTTACATTTTAACAATTTGTTTTAAATATATAATTTCTATGGTCTAATTTAATAGACATTTTGAAAATATCCCCTATGTTGCAGTTATTCAAGGAAAGCAGTAAACTCAATTAAAGGTATATTCTCTAGATGCAACAAAAAAAGCCATTAATTCACAGTTAGAATGGAATAAAATTATTCATTTATAAGTGCAATGTAGCTTGAGCTTAACAAATGTGAAATTCCACTAGGAACAAGACATAGTTACTTGCAAAATGAATTTAGTTTGAAACATGTATACTAAATAAAATATTTTTCATTAAAACTGTATTGTCTAATCTTGAGTTATATAAAATGTGAAGACAGCATGACTATAAATAAAACACAAATTATTTTAGTAACATGTAAAAGCTGGTATTACTGTGCCAATACTTGAGCCACATCAGTCTTCTAATACCTACGACTTCTTTTTATGAATAGGTAATATGCCAGAATATATTTATAATTCATAAAGAAAAACTTTGTCACTTTAGAATCCTGATTCTAAACCTTTAAGACCCCAACTGTTGTTTTAATTCTACAAAAAATAGCTATTTTTGATATAAGCACACAAGCTATATGTGACTGTGTTATAGCCAGGTGAAAAGGTGCAAGACGGTATCTTCTCAGTATAACTGACTGCAGTTCAACATCCTTAGGGATATGATCATTTTTATTACCACACAAACTTCGTAAATCCTTGGTCTTACCTGAAATTCATTATCAATTTGCAACAATACATGTAATCAGTTTGGTTTACACCCTCACTTTGTGCAGAAACTGCAGGTTTTGAAGTGAATACTGATCTGCAACTGTTTTCTTCATGTTAACATGGGAGAACTCCAAAATACAGGGAGCCGTCTCCTCCTGAACATTGGGTGTTGAGCTACTATTTGGATGCTACTTCTTTTCCTTACACTGAGAGGAAAACAGAACTGAGATCAAGCTTATCCACACCCTTCCTTCATAATACTTTGTCCAGCTCATTCCTGCATTATGGATTCAGATGAATTTGGATTACTAGGAATGGAGTCAATCAAATTGGAGGCAATTGTAGGTTAAGTAAGTCATTCTTACGCGGCCCAAAAGTTAGTGCTGTCAATGACTTGCGGAGAGTAACTTAAGCCTTTAGTGTCCAATTTTCATAAAGACAGAAGAGTTTGCAATCAACTCACAAAAAACTTTTGAAGACTTTTCCCCGTTTATTTTTGGCCAGATTTTCAAAACACGAGTACTGAGTTATGCTATACTATTTTATGCCATGACATTTTCTTATGTGTGTTCACACTTTCTTCAGCACACAAATTAGGGAAGACTACATCTCAAAGTTTGTGTAGGAAAACCTGCAGTCTCTACTTGTTTGTAAGAGACCTAAAAGTCAAAGGAAGAACAGGAAGTGCATAATGCACTGGAAAGGAGAAAGCAACTATGAAAACAACACTCAGTTCTTAATTCCTTTCAAATTTTTGCGAACTTATTTTTTTCCCAAAAAAAGCATCTCCTTAGACGAAAACTTAATACACAAATTGCTTTCAGAGATGTCCCTTTTCATTTGAACTATGGATTTGATTCATCAATCAGTTGATTAGTTAGCTATTAAAACCTAGGCATTAAGAAAAATCCAAATTAAAAAGAGTAAGTGCTTGATTTTGTTGTTCTACATTAAATAATTAATTTCAATAGGCAGATTCAAGATTTCAAGTTATTACATGCTGGTCTTCTACCACTCTGAAATCCAGGTACATAAAACAGGAATAGAAGTTAATTTGTAGTGTACAGAAACGCTAATATGCAGGAGTAAATCAAAGCAAGTTCAATACTGCAGCTGTCCTTTCCCTCAGGCTTTAGGTTCTTTTTTTTAGTGTTGATACCCAGGGAAAGTCTAATACTTAGCACTAGAAATGGTGACACTATCTGCTTTGCTGTTTCTATAGTACTGCTGCCTGATTAATTTATATTTTCTGCAACAGATGGGAAGGTTGTTTTGAAATGAAGGTGATCTGCTTACCTAATTTAGTTCAAAATAATATTATTTACAATGGTTTAAAATAATTTGGATGTCACTGGTTATCTAAAACAGCACTCACTCAACAGATTTTCTTTGTAATTTAATAAACTGGGAGAATTTAAGGATAACCTAAACTTGATTCCTTGCAAGTTGCATCACATAAACATATGGTTTGACAATTTAACACTCAAAGTTTGTCTTTTTATAGCTGTATGTTTAAGATCAGCACAAGTTTGCCATTTTGATTTGTAGCAGTATTGAGTTGTTTGGACGAATGCTTCAGACAGACTTTAAAAGGATGGAACCACATGTGTCAATTATATAATAAGAGAGGAAAACAGGAAGAATGAAGCTCTGCTCTTCCATTGTGTAGGTCAGATATCTGCAAGCAACTATGCATAAAACCAAAGAATAAAGAATGGAAAAAAAAATCAGTGAGCGCTTTCCTGCTTTTAATTGTTGAGAAAGCACAGTATTTTCCTCAGGAGTGAATCTGTCCAGGCAATATCCCCATTTTAACATTGGATCAGCACTTTTAGACAAAATACAAGTAATCAGTCTGTGATATCAATGCATTTTGTCAGAAATAATGCAAATCCTTTGTTTCAGCTTAATGAAAAAACAAAAGTTTGTTTTGTTGTTTCATGTAGAAGCTGTTCCAGACAGATTGTCATCCCTCATCATTTTCAAGAATGAAAATTTTTAAGAAAGAGAGTAGTATGAAGTAAATACATTCATACTCACATCTGATTAGTTTTATCTATGCTCCTTTAACATGCTACAACTCTTACATTGTTGTTTTTTTTTTCTCTAGAAATAGTTCCATCAGAAAACATTATGTTTCAGCAAAAAACTTGGAATATATCTTATCACATTCCTCAAGTAACAGAAACATTTAAGCTGTAGACCAGTATCCAAGCTCTTCCTGCCAAGACTATGACTACTGCAGTCAATCAGATATGTGAGGTGAGGAAGTGTCTTATCTCCTAGAAGCAATCCAAAAGATAGATTAATCTTTTCAGATCATACACTCAAGCACTTCTTTTGTGCTAATACACACCTTGAAGACCACACTCATAAATACATTTTAATTGAAATATTGAATTTAGACTATCAGTGCAAAATGATTAACCCACAGGCTAGTGTGAAACCATGGGAGAGGGCGGTAAAGAATTAAAGGAAAATATACTTTTTAGGCATAAATGCATACAGTATAAGGCATATTTTTTTCAGACAGTATCCCTTTGACAAAGCTTGTATGTATTCTAATGCTATTTAAGCTTCCTATCTAGTTTTTAGAAAGCCATCTATTTCCAAGCTGCTTAGAGTAGAAGCATACCACTCTTCTGGAGAAAGCAGCCATACCTTCATAGGATCTTTCGTTTTTCAGATAGAGAACACAGGAAAAACTGAGTGTAAGTTTCTGGGTTTTTACAGATGTAGACATACATTAGGAAAAGATAATTTAGGATACTGGTGAGTCAAGAAAAGGACAATAATTTTAGGTTCTGTGATCTGACAAAAGCAACTGCATTGCAACTTCCAATCCAAGGACTAAAATATTTACATTCATACATACATACCGCACACCAATGAAAAGATCCCTCTTCAGGTAAAGGTAATGTTAAAGGAGCAATGAAGAATAAGTATTCTGTGGCAGGATATATTTCAATAAAAGACACAAATATTGGTGTTCCTTAAGAAAGTCACCAATTGTAGGCTGCTGTTCAATCATCACCTTTTTGAACAACTTAATGTTGTGGGGAAAAGGTTTGAGGAAGGAAAAGGAGATGTATATACAGGGGGAAAAAACCAGATCAATCACTAAAACAAATTAATCCTATTAATATAGTTTTTAAGCATTTTAACATACTTTGCACTGTGTCTCATGAGATGAAAGACAAGAATGTATGTTGTAGCTCAAATAAATTGTTTTGACACATTGCTTATTTACAAACTTTTAGGATTCAAAGTGTATATATCACCATGCTCCTGGTTTGTTCACGTCTACTTTTGCCTCACTGAAGCGTAGCGTGCGTCTTCTTCATTTTTATATTAAAGGTGCTCCAAAGTACTTCCTACAACACTCAACTCTGCTGCTTGGTGGAGCATCTATTTTCTGCATCTTTCCAAGAACATCCTTTGGTAGATTTTTATGTGCAATTCTGTATTCACTATCAAAGACCTCTGAAATAGAAAAAGTTGGATTTATATAAGAAACCCTGTACAGTGCACACTACTTTTCCTGTAAAATACTTCTGGTGATTTTTATATGGTAACAAAATAATTATCTTAGCTGCTGATTTTTAATTTTTTTTTTCAAAATGCATCCTCTCAGAGAACCTGAAAAGCATCTTCACACTGGAGCATCACAACACATCACAGTGGATGCCCATCACTTTGGCCACAGTTCAGCTTGGCAGTTACCAGGGTATTTCCCCTTTAACATCCTGCAAGGGAGTCCCCTTGTTTGCTCAGCACCAAAAACAAGACAAGGTAGAGGAGATCAGGAAGGGGTAGGCAGTGAGGTCTAATATCTGAGTCAGAGAAAGATGGACAAGACTGGAAACAAATTTTCAGACAGGAGGAATTAGAGTTTCAAGCTAACTAATTTTGTTTAAAATAACTGATTACTGGTTTCAAACAAAGTTAAAATTAATGTCCCCATCTGAATTATATTTCCATAAAAATAACACCTACTTGAAAAGAGAAAGCACAGTACTTTTTACTAAAACACAGTAATTAAAAAGTTACTTAGAAACTCATGGATGTTGTCATACAGAGTATTCATACACCTAACACACAGGCACCATACATATTTTTCCTTACCAATGTCGATGTTCTCTCTTCCAAGAGACACCAGAGAAAGGAAAAGAATTTCTCTGTAAAAACTCCTAGGAAATAATTTGAAAGGCAAGTCAATGAAAGCACCAACTATCCTAAGTTTAGAAAGTCTATGTTCTTGCTTGTGAAGAAAGTGACTGATCTATGTGTTTACTAGCTTGAAGTCTTCTCATGCCTGAATACTTCCTGAAAGCACAAAGTTGTAGTGCCACCATATTCTAGTAGTTATATTTTCTGTGAAAAATGCCTCTGACAAACGTGCCATAAAAACTGCAGAAAAACAAGAAATATAAAGTTAAGCACCTCTAATTTATTAAGTCACTCCTGCCCAAGGGTGTAGTACAGGGAGCAGGCTTATTTCAGACCATCCATACTTTGGTTTTTGACTTCAGAATGTCCCTATGTATCTCAGAAATGGTTATCACTAAACAATTTGATATTTTTTTTCTTTGTGAAACTCAAAGATTCTTCTCTAGGCACATTAGTGCTTGTTTCTTTTTATATCTGCAAACCACAGAAGCAAAGGTGACTTAGCATGGTAAGACTTCAAACGTGTCTTATGACTGCTGTAATTTAGAGGCTGTGTTTTTGTATGAAGCCCTCACTGAACTGTAGTGCAGGTGGAAAAATGTACTGCACTGGTGTTATTTACACTTCTGTGTTTGTGGATCATGCTGTGTCCACTTTTCGTAGTCAGCACTCCAGGTTGGTAGAATTTCAATAGGTATAACAAGGTAGTGTGGGGAATATTCCAGACACTGCAACAGGATGGTGTACACTTGTTCTTACCAATTTGCTGGAACTGAATCAACATTAAAATCTGCACAGGCAATATCTGCATCTTCCTCATTCATTAGTACAATGTGCATTTTGATTAAATAATTAATTTTATTCATTTGATTTGGATTAACTATGCATCTGGTTACAGAATGCATCTGTTTGTAAACACAGGCATAAACAAATATACACAGTGCTTGGTGGACACAAATGAAACTGAGTATTCCTGGGAAGTCCTCATGGAATTATCATTATGAAGTGTATATGGTCTGATGTTGTTTAACTTTGAGTGGGGAGAAAGTAACATTACCCCTTTACCTCTGTCGTTTCACATCTGGCTTAACTTTCTGCAGAAGGAGGTTGATTGGTTTAACAACATTATTGTGTTGAATGCTTAGTTTGATGTTCTCTAACAAAGTGTTTATTGCCTGCTGATCTTCTGCAGCTGTGGAGGGTCTCTTTTCAGAAGAATCTGGGAAATGCAACAGTAAAGATTATTACAACAGTGAAGATTTGGTTTCACTTTAATAAGCAGAAGTTATTTCAGAAAGTCAGATGTATATACAGAAACTCTATGCAATCTACAGAAATCTGCTACAGTGGAAAGGCTTTGCCTGCTTCTAGCCTTTACTCCAACATGATAGGATGCATTAAGTAACCATGTGCAAGAGCTCCTACATGACAGAGAAATACATGAGACTGAAGAGTATCCATCATCAAATGTTGCCTGTGACAGTTTGTTAGCTCAGATTTATTGCTGTACTTAAGTTTCAAAAACTAAGTTAACTCCAGGGAGGTTATTTTTGCACAAAGGAAAATTATTAAAACAAAATAAAACACTGTCACATTCTTATCACAGAAACTTTTCTTATCAATGCTCTTCTTAAGAGCCACCAACAATTAATTGATAACTTTGAGCCACATATTCAAATCCATAATGCACAGCTGCATCAAACAGGAAAGAATTTTCTGATCAGTCTGTTTATTTTTAGGACACTTTCCAATAAACCATTTTTGCTTCCTGAGAACCAGAATCAGCATGGTTGCATAGGTTTTGAAGAAGTAAGGAAATCCCAAAGTTCTCATAACCTCCCTCCCTCTCTCCCTTTCTTTTCAAGTTATGGTAGACAAGGGCTTCCTTGGATCTTTTTGACAGTCAAAAAGGCTGTCAAATATACATACGAAAGGGACTTGTGACCTTTCATTCCTTTATAGAAACACAAGATACATTACGTAATACAGTTCTCCTTTTCATGCCTGCATAGATACAATCAGTAATGCCATGAAGCATTCAAGGTGAATCTTATTTCACACAATACCTAGAGCAAATCTAGTTTGCTAGATTTTCTGGTTTTAAGTGTATGACATATAAAGAAAAGATAACATACCTTTTCACACAGATCAGTAATATATTTTCACAAATAATTTGACACAGAGAGTATATTAAGTACCTAAGGGATTGCAGAAGCTTCACACACTGAAAAAGCTTTCCAACTTGATGGGCTGTGCACACTTCAGAACAAACAACACACAACAAAATACCTGTTGTTTTCTACAGCCTCTGCTTTCTGCAACATTCATTTTACTTACTGAGATTCCTCCAAGCTACATACAGGGGCTCCCCTGGCTCCTGGTGGAGGTTGATATTGTCCCACAGAAGCTGGATGTACACTAGCTTGCTATCTTGAGCAAGAGATGTCAAAGGAAGCTAAAAACACAAGTGAAAAAGGTTTTTAAAGATAGTACAGTCTTACTATTTAAAAATTTACTCTTACTCATTTTGCAAGAAGAAAAAAAAAAAAGGTTTATTTTATTTATCTTGAATCCAAAAAAAGAATGGTTGACATCTTCTAGAGGAAACTGCACTCAATCACAGCAAAGTCACAAGTACAGCAACATTTAATTGCTATTTCCAGTTCAGCCTAATCTATGAGGACCATTCAGTTTTCCACAGATATCTGAAGAAAAGACTCATGAGTATGTCTCCAAAAAGATTTTTTGTGCACCAAACATGTTATTTAATTTGCAATACTAACCATGCTATACCATAGTATTTTCAGACCTTATTAAGACTTGGTATGAATGTCTATGCATTGGTCTTACCAACAAGCAGGAATCTGTTATTTCCATACAAATTATTTCCATATATTTATTTCCATTAAAAAAATATGGCACTCAAAAACTAGTTCCATAATTGTTTTCTACATAAAGTGCCTCTGGAATCGCTAATACAGTAAGAATTAGTGGGCAAGAAAAATATGCCACTAGTGCATCAACTTAAAATATAGTAATTACAAGATACTATGTCCTATCTTGTGGTTTTCCTGGCCAATGCACTGTATTGTCCCATTATGCTTCAGATTTTATTAGTATTGGTCTTCATCTACGTTTCTTGGCAAAAGGTTCTTGGTTCTAGTTGGGTTGTTGTTTTTTTTTAAATGGAGGGATATAAATTTAAAATTAAAGTGCATGCAGTAGATAGGAAGATACTACTTTTCTGAGTATATGATACACAAATACCTATTGAATTTGCTACTTATATATATACACCTCATATAGGTTTCAGAAAAACATCTGCTCCTTAAAATGGGAAAAGCAAAACACTTGAAGGATGGCATGCATTCTGTATTCTTTTGTTCTACTCATTTATTAATGAGTAGTATTAATGAGTTCTATTCATTTATTAATGAAACTCAGAGGAGTTTGTGTAACAAAAACTATTGATGGAAAATAAAAAAATGTTGACCAGTAACTTAAAAGGTTTATATGCTCAAGTATGTAACCCACATTATGTGGATCACAACATATTGCAGGTTTGTAGGTTCTCTACAGACACTTGTTTCCTTCCTTGTACCAGCCTTCTCTTTAATTAATCTTACTCTCTAGCTTTTAAAAGAGAACAGGTTGACTAGAATTTTAATGTTGTTTTCACTCATCTTCCTTCAAGATTCCTTGTGGAAAACAAGCCTATCTACTTTTACACTAAAAACTAGGAGCCTAGATCAGAAATTACCTATTTTTACCTACTCAGAAATTACCTATTTTTTTTTTTTTTGTACCAAACTCTCAAATTTAGCTTACTCCAGTATCTGTGGTTAAAATATGAGCAAGCCACTTACCTGCACTCCATCATTACAGTGTTCAGATGTTAGAATGAGCCCAGGTAAGTTGCTAGGTAGATCCAGCCGTCGGAAATACCAAACTAGGTTCCAGAAAATTATGGGGTGTTGATTGATGAATTTGGATGTATGAATTACTTGCTCTCCCTCATTTTCCAACAGTGATTCAAGCTCCTTACGCAGCACCAAAGGGCTCAAATAGGGCACAGATACAGGGAGAGGGTTGGCTCTTTTTATTAGGGGATCCTAAAACAAAACAACACACACAAAAGAAAAGCTGGTCTTTTTATAAAATCAAAGATTTTCTTACAGAAATACTCTTCAGGATTTCTTGCCCTGAAAATTCCCCGTTGCACAGTTTCTTTTGATATTTGGAAGCCTCTGGAAGTACTAACACACAATAACTTTAAAAGCATCAGCAGTTTTGACTGTTGAGGTATTTCTTAACAATCACCCAAGCTCCCCTTATTATGTGAAAAGAGAAGATGCTAATTTGTAATAACTTGTTTTTACTTGTGCAGTTTTAAGCCAGTGGCAATGGAGACTGCAGAAAAAAAACAGAAATTCCATCATGTGTGGAGCTGATTCATGAGTTCACAAATTAAGATGGCTTCTTGCCAATAAAATGCACCAGTAGAAGATAAACACTTTGTTTCACATGCAAGAATAATGTAATAGTCTCAATACTGCCTCTTACCTTCTCCCACCACTCAAAAGGTAAGCCTAACAGAATATAGAGGAGGACTGTAAGTAAATATGTGGAAAAGGAACAGACTTTCACTCTTGCAGCAGTGTGTTGTTTGTACTACTATGTTTAGCCCACTGTAGAAGCTGGATTATTTTTAATACAAACTTCATTCTGCTAGAGAGAACATTTCAAATCAAGCAGCCTAATTTTCACAATGTACTGAAAAAGCAATATTAGATTAACCGAGCCAAGATTTTTTTGTCATATGAACATGAAAATATGCTTGGCAATTCCCATTCCCCATATGGACAAAAATGCTACCAGTAGAATATTATTCATTTTAAGTTCATTGCATCCAATGTTTTGCTGTAAATTCAAGCTTCTAGACTTACCACAACTTCTTGCAAACTATTTGGAAGACTAACTGTTGAAATTCCATGAGAGGGTCTCTGGGAAAGATCAATGTTTTGCAGTGGACCTCCAACACTATGGCTCCGAGTCAAGGACACTCCCCTTTTTGGTGGATTATTGGCAGATGTCTTCATGGTTCTGGGCTCTTTACTCTGTTCTTCAGCCAAATCACTGTTTGGATTTTAGAAGAGAATATGCTAATGTGAAACTACACAGCATTCCAACAGCAACAGAAAGGAAGCAGAGAGAGGCTGCCAAGTAAGTATCCCAGACCAACTTTCTGTGTTAATAAGGAAACATATTTGCCCAGTTAGCACCACAATTTAGGGAAACAAAATGAGCAATGAGGTCTCCTCTCAGCCTCCTCTTCTTCAAACTAAGCAATTCCAGTTCCCTCAGCCACTCCTTATAGGGCTTATTCTCCAGACCTTTCACCAGCTTTGTAGCTCTAATGAATAGAATCATAGAATATGCTAAGTTGGAAAGGACCCATCAGGATCAAGTCCAACTCCTGTCCCTGTGTAGGCCCTTGTTAAACTTCATGTGGTTGGTGGCTGCCCATCCCCCTAACTTGTCAAGGTCTCTCTGCAAGGCCTATCTGCTCTCGAGGGAGCTGACAGTTCCTCCCAGTTTTGTATTATCTGCAAACTTACTACTTGTATGCTGGACATTTTGTCCAAGAGAATACTGTGAGACACAGTATCAAAAGCCTTGCTGAAGTCCAGAAATATTACATCCACTGGCTTCCCTTGATCAACTAGGTGAGTTACCTTGTCATAAAAAGAAATTAAGTTTGACAAGCTGGACTTTCCCCTCAAGAAGCTGTGCTGGCTGTGACTGATGACTGCTTTGTCCTCCAGGTGTTTTTCAATACCTCCCAGAATATTTTTTTCCATAATTCTACCAGGCACTGAAGTTAAGACTGACTGCTCTGTAGTTTCCAGGGTCCTCCTTCTTGCCCTTCTTGAATACTAGATTATTAGCCAGTTTCCAGTTAACTGGGATCTCTTCAGATTCCCAGGACCTCCCAAAAATCATTGATAGAGGCCTGGTGATGACATCAGCCAGCTCTTTGAGGATTCTCAGATGGATTCCATCAGGCCCCATGGACTTGTAGGGATCTAACTGTAGCAGCAGATCCCACACAAGTTCAGAGTCAGCTAAGAGTTGATCCTTGTTGCAGTCATGGTCCTCCAGTTTTGGGCATTGAGGCCCCATCGGTCCACCATCAGTGTTGAAGACAGAGGTAAAGAATGTATTAAATATCTCTGCTTTGTCTATATCCCTTTTGGTGAGGTGACCATCCTTATCCTGAAAAGGACCCATGTTGTTTCTACACTGCCTCATGCCGTCAATGTATTTGAAAAAACTCCTTTTATTGTCCCCCACAGTTCTGGCCAATTTCAGCTCCAGTTGAGTTTTGGCCTCTCGAATTTTCTCCCTGCAGTGGTTAGCAGCATCCTTGTATTCTTCCCATGTCACCTGACCTAGCTTCCACTGGGCATACACCTTTTTTTGCATAATCTGCAAGAACAGATCCCTGTTCAGCCAAGCCAGTCTTTTGCATCATCTGCTTGACTTCCAACATTTTGGGATTGCCTGCTTCTGCACCCTTAGGAGGTGACGCTTAAGGAGTGAGCAGCACTTATGAACCCCAGCATCTGCAAAAATATTTTATCAGGGGACTTGACTCAGAAGCTCCCTGAGTAACCTAAAGTCTGCTCTGCTCATGTCCAGTGATGAAGTTTTGCTGGCAGTTTTTTTCTAGTCAACACAGATTTTAAACTCAACCGTTTTCTGGTCACTGCACCTGAGACAACCTCCAATCTCCACTTCACTCATGAGATCCTCTCTGTTGATGTGCAGCAGATCAAGGAGGGCATTCTTCTGAGTTGGCTCCCTTATGACCTGTTCCATAAAGCTGCCATACAGGTGGCTTAGAAATATTCTGGCCGGGGTTATGCTAGCTGTAAGCTGCTCCCAGTTGATTTCTGGCAAGTTGATGTCCCCCATAAGGACAAGGGTGATTGACTTGGAAGCATCTCTTAGTTCTTCAAAGAACAGATCATCTGCATCCTCATCCAGACCAGGAGGTCTATAGTATATTCCCACAATGACATCCACATTATTTGTTTGTCCCTTGATTCTCACCCAAAGACTCTCAACTGTGCCATTACCAGCTGTGGGCTCCATACACTCCAGCCCTCCCATTACGTACAAAGCCACTTCCCCGCCTCTTCTGCCCTGCTTGTCTCTCCTGAAGAGTCTCTACCCATCCAACAAGGTGCTTCAATCACAAGATTCATCCCACCAGGTTTCACTTATGCCAATAACTCCAAATCTTTGGGACTGTGCCAAGGCTTCAAGCTCATCTTGTTTATTCTTGAAGCTGCACGCATTAGTGTAGAAACACTTCAGGTGTGGTACTTTGAATTGACAAAAGCACACTCAAAACATGCAAAAAGAATGAGAGGAAATAGACGATCATCAAGTTACAATACTTCTGCAACATATTTGGCACATAAATCAACCTTCACTTTAGAAGTAGAGGAGAATTACTCTACTATTGATAGATTTCTGGCACCCTGCTTTTACCTACCTCTGCTCAGCTGAAGAGCTAGTTTCTTCAGCTATAATGTGGCTGGACTGTGGGTGATCTGAAAAACTGATCAGGTCAGAAACAGCTGGACTGGACAACAGCTTCTGTTCCAGGGGATCTGTTGTTACTGGAAGAGTACCACTCTGTAAACTATCGCCTGACGTACTTTGCTTGAGGAAAAAGCTAAGTTACAACATGAATGGGGGAGGAGAGAAATACAAAGGTTAGGATGTGCACATAAAGTAATTTAAAGTTATTTTCTACACTTACTTTCAAAAAGTAGCAAAAATAAGGAAACAAAATAAAAAAGCTTAACAACAGGATACAAACTTCATCCTGCTCTCTCCACTGTTAACTTATATAGGCAAAGCAATCAAACATTCAGAGATTTGACCTGCAAAATAAGAAATTCTATGCTGGACATAAGTCATTACAAGTGGCGTTAGTTTGCCATGGTTCCCAATCAGCCACAATATATCAGCAGCTGACACATCACTGAAAATGAGTGTTTCTATAATGTGACATTACAGACTAGAAGACCATACACCATTATAGGTGTAAGAAAACAGGAATGTGTGTTGCTTTGCTAAGGTTTTTAAGTACACATTCTACAGACTTTGTTTCACCATTACAGAATACTAATGGAAGCTGTGTTTCACAGCAATAAGCACCACAGTGAGAATCCATTTTAAATTACCTTAAAATAAGTTCAAGCCTTCACAGTGCAATTAAAAGAGGTAAAAATAGTAAGTGGAGAAGCTTAAACTGGACAACTAGTGGAGAATCAATAAGCCGGAGCATCTCTAACTAAATGCTGTTAGCAAATTTAATTTGGGATAAATTCTTTGCTGACATTTAGAAATTGTTTTGTATGCTTTTGAAAAGTTTGTGATCTATTAGCTTTGTTTGAAAAGCTAAACAAAATGTAAACAGACTTAGGCCTTCTGTAGTTACGCTCACAAAGAAAATATGAAAAGAAAAAGTGGTAGAAAGGCAACACATTCTTTGCCTTTTAGCTGTTCAACAATGAAACTCGATAGTTTACATGACTTAAAATTTTCTTCTGTATAATAACTGTCAAACAGGCAGTGACATTCTTGTGAACACCTAGACGAAAATACTGGGAGCTTTAACTAAAATCCTTTTGGGGAAAAATGTAACTATGTAGAAGTGCAAATGAAGAATGAGAGTATCTATAAAACCCACTAACCTTGCAGAGCCACGTAGGTCTTTAAATTCAACATTAAGTAAAGGCAGGAAGGTACTTTTGCAGAAAGGACAGGTAGTGTTCAAGTTTGAATCATCTGCTGTCCATCCAGCCATAATTTCTTCATCATAAACCAAAGCACCACAAGCCCTACATTGAGAGCAGCTTGACATCAATACCTAGAATAGCAAAGAATAAATATAACGTCATGTTTCAGGGTTCTTTATAACTGGCTTTAAAGGGTTAGTATCCACAGGACTGTAACAGGTATCAGAATGCCAGTTGGTAGGCATGAGTTTATTACTACTTACCACATTCTATCACTGCCCATCCTCAACTGGACAGAGGGAGAAAAATAAGACAAAAGGCTCATGGGTTAAGATAGGGACAGGGAGGGGTCAAGATAAAGTCAGGGAGATAACTCAACAATAACCACCATGGGCAGAACAGACTCAAGTAGGGGAAAGTAGTTTAATTTCTTGCCAATCAAAAGTCAGAGTAGGGTAATGAGAAATAAAACCCAAATCTTAAAACACCTTGCCCCACCTCTCCCTTCTTCTCAGGCTTAACTTCGCTCTTGATTTCTCTATCTCCTCCCCCTAAGTGGTGTCGGGGGACAGGGAATGGATGTTGTCAGTTTGTCACATGGTGTCTCTGCCACTCCCTCCTCTCTTTCCCAGCTGCAGCAAGGGATCCCACCCACAGGAGAGAGTCCTACATGAACTCCTCCGAAGTGGGACCCTCCTGCAGTTCTTCACCAACTGCTTCAACATGGGTCCTTTAGACATGGTGCAGTCCTTCCGGACAGACTGCTCCTGTGTGGGTCAATTGCAGGTCACAAGTCCTGCCAGAAAACCTGCTCCATTGTGGGCTCCTCTCCATGGGATCACAGCTTCCTCTGGGAGCATCCATCTGCTCTGGTCTGGTGCCCTCCATGGGCTGCAGGTCAATATCTGCTCCACTATGGGCTTCCATGGGCTGCAGGGGGACAACCTGCTTCACCGTGGACTTCACCAGGGGCTGCAGGGGAATTTCTGCTCCAGCAGATGGAGCACCTCCTCCCCCTTCTCCACTGACCATACTGCGGAGCAACTGTTTCTCTCTAGGACTCTCAACTCCTCCCCGCAAGCTGCTCCTGCTGCACAGTTTGTCGCCTCTTCTTAAATATGTTACCACAGAGACGCTACCACTGTTGCTGATGGGCTCAGATTTGACCAGTGGCGGGTTCATCTTCAAGCCAGCTAGAACTGGGTCTATCAGTCATGGGGGGAGCTTCTGGCATCTTCTCCCACAAGGCAGCCCTGTAGCCCCCCCACTACCAAAACTGGCACATAAACCCAATACAAGTAGAAAACACAGAAAGTTTTTTTACCTAATGTAAGTCTCATCACTAAACCAGATTGAGAACTGGAGAAAACATGGTAAAGAATAATCCTGCACTAGCTGCAGAATGGTCTATCATCCTTGTTTCACACTCACAGGAAACAAAAGGAAAAACTGTCACTAAACACTGCATATGATGGATTTTAGACCAACTGTATTTAAATATCTGCCCAAATTTTACTATTCTATGCCTCTTGCCTCTTCTGTAATAGAGTGTAGATGTTTGACGAGCCTAGATCACAAGATCAAACAGAAGACCTAGCAAAATAACACTACCGCTGGAAGAAAAGTGATCAAGACAATGTTTCAGCTATTGCTGAAGAGTGTCTCCTTACATACAGCACCATGGCCTTTTATTTCTTATTGTGCCCCCAACCCAGCAAGGAGGCTGGGGGTGGAGAAGAGCTGGGCATGGAATACAGCCAGGACAGGTGACCTTGGCTGACCAAAGAGACACTGTGTAGTGTCCTGCTCAGCAATAAAATTGGATGTGTCAGGAGTTTTTCCAAGGTACCTGTTGCTTGGAGTTTTATGGTGCTGAGAGATTGCCTTTGCATCATATTTTTTGTTCTTCTCCCACCTGCTGTTTTGTTCTTGTTTTTTTTCCCAATTCACTTATTAAATTGTCTTTATCTTTACCTCCAAGCTTTTTTTTTCCTCACTTCTACTTTTCTGATTCTCTCCCTCATCCTGATGAGGAGGAAGGAAGCAAATGCCTGGGTGAAGGCTTAGCTTGTGCCTGTGGTCAACCTACCATAATCATTTAGTAATAACATGTAATTTTCCTAAAGGGGAAAAAAAAAGAAAACACAGAAGAAAAAAAAACACAACTTGAAAGGAAAAAAACAACAACATCTTGCTTCCTCTCTAATTTCTGTCTCACTTCAAGTTTTTAACCTTCCCTCAGTTGTCTCTTCTCTCTACATTTGAGATACAAAAAAGCATTTAATACACTTTTTTTAAAGCTACTGTCATGCCCTGGGCTAAAAGTATCAAACATATTTGCAGGTAGAAACATTGAAAAAATTGTTTTGAAAAATCTAACCACAATCCAACTAAACAGGTAACTAATGCATAGAATAATATTGAAAATTATATCTTTCACCTCTGAGTTTATTACTCTTACCTCCATTGCATAGTTCTGGAAAATGCTGGATAAACTAGTATTATGAGAAGAACTGTGCTCTGACTTCTCAGAATCTAGAACTTTCATACTTCTTGGGAATGCAACTTCACCTGTGCAGAAAGAGTCATTTGGGTCTTGTATCCAAGGAAAGAGCAATTAATTGATTCCCAAAGAAAATAACTTCCGCTTGGATCAAGACAGAAAACTGTACCAGAAGATCTTCAAAGATACATGCAGCTCTGTAAATTTACTGATAACATAATCACAATATATATATATAAATATAATTTTTGTGATTAACACTTCAAAGTCATTTTTTGTCTAAAAACATATTACAGGCTGGTAAAAGAATAAAAGCATCAATAAATAAAATCTGAAGAAACTAAGAATAAAGAATGGCAAAGAGCAGTAAGATTGCTCAATACTCTAAAAAGTTCTTGAAGATTTCTTGAATGATACATGCATATGTAAAGAACAAACAGAAGGACAGTACCAAGTGAGACACAAGGTACCAAAAATGTCATTACTCATAAGTTTTCCCTGGCTAACATTGCAGTAAAAAAATAATATTTCTTTGGTAAGGCTAGCTTTTAGGGTTACGAACTTTGCCAAGGAGAAGGGAAAATGGAGTTAGAGCATTTTACCAGAAGAAAATGGTGGGAATCAGTTTCAGGAATCACTTTCCTATTCAAAAAAAGCACTACCAGAGTCTGCTCATCACAAAGAAGGCTCCTCTGCTTCTTTAGCTAAACTATGTTTTTTAACAAATGTTACGTATTTTGTTGATAACTGCCACTCTTACAGTTAGTTCTTATAACCCTCCTAACTAACTGGAACTAGAAAATATCTCTTCAAGTTTTCACTAGACAGGGCCAACTTATGTCCTGTCCTCAAGATAGTTCTTCCTTACTTAAGGCAGATCTCTGTATGATACGTGCATCATTAAGTACTTAAAAGAGAGCTAAACCAACACAACAGCTGGCTCAGCTACACATCTTTTTTGTCAAAATAAGAATAAAATCTGAAATGAAAATTATGAGAATTACTTCATCCAGTTTTAGAACTGGGAGGGGGAGGTTAGGAAAAAAAAAAAAGGAAAATTTAGCAATAGACATATATTAATCAATTATTTAATTGATTATTTAATTGATTAATTAATTGATACAACTTCAACTCAAGTATGCTTCCAGTATCTCCTACTCCACAGTAAAGCTGATACTTTTTTTTTTGTTCGTTGCTTTGGTTTTTTTTGTGACTGGGGCTGTGGATTGTTTTTTTTGTTTTCAGTTTGGTTGTGGGGTTTCTTCCCCTCTCAAAAGATCTGCCTCTGTTAGTTATGCAGCTATTAGCATAGTGTTCCTGAACATTCCTCTGCTTTTCTGTACAAATACATCAAGAACTTTCAGAGTATTACAACTTTGCGTGAATGAGTAGGAGTTCCTGGCTATAACTAGTTAAGAATCTTCCTATTACATACACAGAGGAAGTATTTATACAGTTAAATCCATGTATCGTGTATCAGCTTCTCATATGTTCAACAAAGATAAAATCATTCGCTATTTGCTAAACCAAGGTAACAGTATAGAATGTATGTATTTGTATACATACAAATTTGAGTGAACTTAAGGGCTTGAAATAACTTTAGATTATCGTAGCTTCTACTGTTATGATTTCACTTCTAATAGTTTTCCCTGTTCGTTATATTATAAACAAGTTTTGAGGGGGAAACAACAAAAAATATCTCACCTGTACTATACTGTTGTCTTCCTGCATCTCCACTGCTACTGCTACTGCCAAGACTAGTAGTGCTTTGTGCAAGCTCACTCGTGATCAGCCCTGGGACTCCTGTTCTTGATGACAGATTATCTCCTAAAATATTATCTTCAAAACCAGCAGGGAAGTTAAACTCTGGCTGATTGGTTTCATCCTTTAATACAAGAAGAAAATCAGCAGTTTTTAGTACTTCCAGATCCATTATTTGACTTCCATCTTTATCATACTAAATAAATAATTACCGTAGCAGATTAAGATGGAATCCTGATGAAAAAATAATTATTAGATACAACAAAAGTCTATGCAATCCCACAAAGATCCGATATTGGACAAATCAGAAAGATACTGGAAAAATGAAAGGCTTTAGCAGTGAAAATACTTAGCTGAGGTTCAAAATAAGTGACAAGGTGACAGATATAATTACAGCAGAAACAAGAAAAATTATGCAGAAATTGTGATTTGGCAGACAGTACACAAAATGAAGGAATCATCAGAAAAAAGGTCTGAGTTGAAGTAGTATTTTCAGAATTGAAGACAGGAATGAAGATACCAGCTGAAACTATGTAGCAATAACACAGTCACAAAGACACGAGATGTGACGAAGTACAATAATAAAGATACTAAAATAGAGAAACTGAAGAGAGAATGAAAAGATTCTTGAAGGAAATAAAAATAAGTTACATTAAGGCTATTATGACATGCCATTAAACAAAACTCTATGAAATAGGTCCGTATAATAGAAAGGCACATCAGAAAACCTAGGTCACAAGTGAAAACTCAGGAAAGAAAACAAACCAGTGAATTTTCATTGTCACTGGCAAAATCTGATTGAAAAGAAATAATTTCTTTTTTTTTTTGCTTTAATGGAAAGGGCCCTATTAGTAACACCAATTAAATTTGTTTTGTATAGAAATGAAACGACACAGCTATCTTCCCTTTCTCACCTCTTACGGTAGCGGGGGAAAGGAGGGATCATTTGAAAAAGGAAACCAGAAGATAACAGCCTGAAGAGGGGAGACAAAAGATCCTGAAAGCCAAACACCGGATTGAGGGGGTAAATTGGATCAGGCAGATGCCTTTTTAAGAGAAAAAACTATGTTTGGAGGCACAATAACAACATGTATGTGGAAAAGAGGAAGTTATATTCATCCCTCCATCTCCACTTTCATTCGTGTCACATTCTGAAATGCTTTACTTCGAAAAGATTTTTCTCGAAAGTATGCTCACACAAAAAACATCACATTTAGTTGCCAAATTCCTGATTAACTGACTAGATCCCAGGCTGTCCTTTACTACTTTCAACCTTAATCCTCACCAACCTGAGGTGTGCAATTTGTTTCTGCAAATTTGTTTAATTTTTTCAAAATAAGACAGGCAGTATGGTATAATTTAAGATACTGCTTCTTTACACAATTTCTAAAAATACGAATAATAAGATAAATAAATATATGGGGGGAATGCTGAGAACAAAAGGCCGAAGTTTACTGCATCAAAAACATTTAATCTGCTTTTGTTTGAAAAGTAGTTTTTAATGCATAATTGCATAAAATGCAATTTTTGTTAGCTAACAAAAGTAAGTACTTAATTAAAAAAATGCCATCTCATGAAGCAGTCTTCTGAGCATAGAAGATAACCCTTTAACTTAGTCTCCCCAAATTTTTCATATTGAAAACCACTTGCCTCATCATCTGAGTAACTGTATGCTGAAGTTACAACTCCCCACATCTTACTGGCCACATTTGCAGCCTGCTTCATGCTGGATTTCAGAACATCCATTTTTGGTCCAGACAGTATATTGTCTAACTTCAGATTGGAGAAAGTTGTTACAACAGATCCTAAGGAACCATGTGGAGAAGAACGACCCAGTCCAGTCAAAGATGAAGACCGCTCCTTTTGGACTCGTGGATGGGTTTGTTGCTTTGGCCTCCCAGTGAATGTTTTGGATCTGGAGACAGATGGACTTCTCCGATTTTCGTAAGACTTGGGGGATGGCAGGACAGGATCCAAAGGCAGGCTTGACCTCCTTTCTTGGGAGTGACCAAGTGTACCAGAGGCTTCTGCTTCCTTATCTGGCTTGTGCAGTTCCATGCTGGGAAACTTACTACCCAATGGGTTCTTCAGATTCATGTAACTCTCTATTTCATCTGCCAAATTACGTGCTGCAACTGGTGACATCAACTTTTCCTCAGGTTCTGAATGCCTTGATTGTGTGCTGTCAGTAGCTAGCAAAGATAATGGGTCCAAGCCTACTTCAACATCTTCCCTTTCAACAGGCTTAACCACTGCATAAAAGCTATTCCTTTTAGTAGCTGTATCTTTGGATTCTGGTTTCTGGATTTTAGACTCAACTGACTGTTCAACATTCATGTCTTTCACTGTGGTCATGTGTTCATCTTTCCCATTCTCAAGATGTTCCTGCCCTTCCCCAGGTTCTTCCAGCACTGGTGAAGACCTATGCTCTGATTCCCAGTCACTCTCAATAACACAAGTGCCACTTATGCCAGAAACCTGCTGGTCAACAATACTTTCAAAGCTGTAAGATTTATTGATACGACAGGTTGAAGTTCCGGCCCCAGATAAAGCTGCTGTTAGGATCTTGGCATCTGCTCCCATCATTATTGCCATTTCTTTAGAATGCAAGTCCAAGCTGCCTTTCTTCAGCAGCATGCCTGCTCTGCTTTCACTGCTGAAACTGCAGCTTCTCTCTGAGAACAGTTTTTGCCTCTTCTGTCCTTTTTCACTTTTTTTCCGAGGAGAAACGTCACCAAAGACTACATTTTCAACTGAATCCTGAGGTACAAACAGTGGACTAGAACCAGTTTCTGAAAGAGAAAAGGCATTAATATGGTACCCATAGCCACCAAAAATACTTATATTCTGAAATAATGTTAAATCTCCTTATCTCCTTACTGGTGAGAAGACTGGAGGCACAACAATCTCAAGCTACCCCCCAAGAAGTTACACTAGTATTAATAAGTTACTTTACTGGCTGTAGAGGGAACCTGCAGATCAAAAGTCATCTGCTCTTTGACTCCTTGAAGTCAAAGCCTTTTATGGCTTCTAACTCCTTTCTCCATGCCAACACCTAGCAGAGAGAAGGTACTACATCCATGAACTAAAGGAACATACAATTGTAAGTAAAGATGGCTCTTTTTTTTGTTTCTAGAACTATAATCACAGATCTATAAATCAAACTCTGCAGTTCATTCTGGTTCTGGAAAAGAAATACTGTGTGCATCTGTACAACACAGAAGCATTACTTAGTTTATAACACAGCAATATTTAGAATAAGCTAATTAAATTTAGCATGTGGAGCATATAAACTAATTTAATAAATATTCCCCTTTCCTCACAGGAATTGGACATTTTTATTGCCTAGAAAGTTGTGTGAGCTAGGCAAAAACCTCCATAAGTATGGGAATTCTCCTATGTTAGGATCCCAACAGAGGACTCAAAGTACCATACTCACCTCTGCAGGATATGTAAATAAATGTTATATGTCGTAAAGACAATACGCACTGTTTGCAGGTTATACATTGGCAATGTAAGCCACAGGAATAAAGAGACTTGTCCAAGGTCAGTGAGGTTTAGGTGACAAAATTGAGAGTAAAGACTCTAATTCTCTCGATTTTCCAGTACATTACTGAAACAGCCTCAGAGCCTGAGAGGGAAAATCTTAATTTCAATCTATCCAACAGTGATTTTTAACCTTAGAATCCACAAGTTACTTCTAAGTCACCTGCAAAGGATAATGGTGGAAAGCAAATATTATGCACGATATCTGCACTTCTAATAGAATAGTTTCTTTTCATAGCACGAAAAAGATTGCAAAACACTATAGCACAAGACGAGGACTTCAGCAAACCCTACTTCAGTCAGTGACTCACCACTACTGATTTTCCGTCCACTGCTATCAAAAATGCCTGATGGAACTTTCACAATACTGTTACCCCAAGCAGGTGGGTCTACTGAACTATGAGTTCCTGTGTTCAGTGGTTGTTTTTCCTCAGATTTCTCTGTACAAACCTCTACAAGAAAAAGAATGTAAACTTTAGTTAATTTAACTCAGTAATTCATTTGTACTGTTACGGAAAATACAAACTCTAACACTGTTCCCTTATGCAGTTACAACCTAGAAGATCAGTCCTACTAGGTACTGTGCATTTCCGGGAAAAAATACCCAGACAGGCAACACTAGACAGTATCATGCAGTGAGTGCTTTCCTGTTCACAAGGTTAGAGCATATGCCAATTTCTTTCCTTGGTATTTTTTCAAATAATTAAAGTAAAGCACCAGTAGCAGTTCTCAGATTTTCATGCAAAAGCCATGTTCAGTAATGAGAAAAACAAAATACAGAAACACAAAAGGCAAGATATGGATATAAGAAACAAGTTGACATTATTTTCTACAGCTGGGAACAGCTTTTTTGTAGGAAAAAGTAGCACCTTTTATTAGGTCAACTGGTAGAACTAAAAAAGCGGTCAAGTTTCCAAAAAAACAAATGACAAGAATGGAATACAAAATATTGTATGACAAAGCACTTGTTCAGTTTTTCCATCTGTATTAAATTAGCCTAACAAAACTCAAGTTTTACCTATACATATTCCACTGCTATTATCTGAGTACAGAAGCAGCCCATCAGATTTCATACAGTCATATTTTGATATTGGCAACATAATGTATTCGATACATTAAGTATTTGGGGTAGTCTAACACATGCAGCAGATTCCTTATAAAAAGCTCTCATCAATGTAAACAGGCATACTTAACCTCCTATTATGTCTTCAGCGGTAGAAGAAATATCTTTCTCTAATTGTGTTTCAGTTGCAAGAAGACTATCCCCATAATCTCTTAGAAGTTCATCCTTGGATCCATAGCCCCGGTCTGACTGACCACCTGTTCGAAAGAATACACATGCCTTGGATTTGTTCTTCTTGACTAAATTTGTTTTTCAATAAGAACACAAACAAACTGAAAATAACTTGTTTCACATTTTGTTTCACCAGGAAAGTTCATAGTAAGATCACAAATCTGTGATCACAAATGTGTGTACAGATCTACTTGGTGATGGTGACAGCAGAGATCATTAGGCTATACAATCCAAAATTACTTCTCTAATTATTATATTAAATACAAGTTATTCCCCCAGGAACACTATAGTGACTAAGTATTTCTGAGATATAGTATCTCCTTTCATTCCTTTCTCTTCTCATTAGCACAAAATACTTCATTGCTGGGCAAGCTAAATTCTCAAATGCATCTACAAAAGAAATTGACAGAAGCACATCAGTAACTGAGCAAGCTTTCAACAGTTAATACATTCCTGAAAAGAACTGTACCATCGAGTGTGCTACATCTTTCTGCTTTAGTGCAAAGTATAAAATGAAATACAAAAATGTAAAAATCTAAACATTTTTAAAAGTCTGTTCCTCCGTGATACCAATTAAACTTCATAGCTGTAATACATCCCTAAAAACAACAACAAAAGTTTAAAGTAGTCTAAAAGAGTCTACCATAGGAAACAATCCAGAAAGACACTCTTGTCTTTGTTATTTTATCTGAAGTGCTGGTGCATATAAAAAAATACAAAACTACTATATGGGACATATCCCATAACAACATGTTAAGCAGGATTATTTATATGTATAAGAGTACAAGAGTATCTATTAGAATACATTACAGTATTTAAAAGGATTAAAGTGTAGGTAAGTTATTGAGTGTGAAAGGTATTAAGGAAGCTCCATAAAACTTGAGTGACAGACATAATTTATCTACAATACATATTACTGCTTTTTATTTTACCAACAAAGAGTAAACATAAAAAATAATTACATTTAAAACTTTGAAGAGCCATCAATTATTACATTTGGCTACTACATTAGAAGCCTTTTATATAGAAAAGTAAGTTCTGACATACTTTGGTCCTTATTTTGTCTCTATCATCATTTCAATAATGTTAGTATCCCTGCTTTGCACAAGAAGTGAAAACACCCTATCAATAAATGGTGAATTACCTGCAGAAGTAACATTCAAGGGTAGAAACAATGCACACGTGCATCCAAGGCTTCACACCATGTAAGTCTGCACCCCACACCGTGATAGCCAAGGACAAATGCGGCACCCAAGAGACAGCAAAGAGCAAAAAGCAGAGCAACAAAGAGCAGAGAAAAGGGAAGTTCAGTAATCTAGGCAGGCATATCAGATGAAGCACAGGAATTGGACTCAAAGGTCTCTTTACAGAAGGGCTCAAGATATTAAAAACATGAAGTGTGTGCAAGAACCATTTGAACATTAATTTTTGAAGTACACACAGAAAGGAAGTTTAGTTGATAGACTATGCACAGGTAGGATGTAATCAGTACTAGAGCAGATACAAAAAGCCATTAATTTTGTCTTGCCATCTCAAGTTATTAGCTCCCTGTGCACTCCTTTTACCCCAGTTAGTCTGGAAAAGCGCACATCAGAGTTTTAAGGCAGAGTTTATTCCTGCTTATTGCCTGTCTTTCCATTCCTGGAGTGCCTCATAAAGACTGTGTATGACACGGTTCTGATCATTTCTGTATATACTTCCAAGTTTAGCAACTACTGTTAGGAAGCTTGAATATGGCCTTTAAAAGCATAGTTTACTATAGCCAAACATAACATCCTAATTCCAGGAATGCTAATTAGGCCCTTCTGGACTAACATCAAGGAGAACCATTTTAAAGCGTTAGCTTATCATCACCTTTGCAACTTTCACTCCTTTCCTTTAATGCAGAGAAGGGTTTTACTTACACAGATTATAATTTCTATGAATAAATGACAATATGCAAAAATGGAATAGACAT
Source organism: Apus apus (assembly GCF_020740795.1). NCBI lineage: Eukaryota > Metazoa > Chordata > Aves > Apodiformes > Apodidae > Apus > Apus apus. Next base: position 36,159,614 of record NC_067312.1, on the reverse strand, counting down.
ATGTCAGAGGCTTCTTATCTTTTCTGAAGATTAGCAGAAAAAAAAGACCACAGCAAGTCATTTATTTTAACAAAGCAGTATTTCTACTACAGTTCACTCTAAACTAATGAAGCATTATCTGTGGTAAATAACTAATATCCAAAACCAGTGCTTTTATGTAGTTTTATGTAGTTTAACTCCATGCTTCATTTTCTGCCCCATGAGGGGAAGGTGGTGGCTATGGAGGGGAAATCAACAGAAGACTAGAAACTTCAGCCTTTTGGGGGACTGTTAGTAGTGAAACCCAGCAGAATCTAGTACCTGTGCTAGAGTGATTATCAATGGAATCAAGCCTGACTAAGTCACTGACGAAGAGAGTGTGCTCCCCACTGTTAGCATCATTAGAACTATCCACGCTACCATGGCTCACCATGTCCCCATCACTTCCACCCGTGGTACTCCGCAGAGCTAAAGACAGGAACGAGAGCTGGTTAGTAAGAAAAGATTTAACTTTTTAGGTTTTTAAACAAATCTAACCTCTATAGACAACAGTAAATACTTTTGCTTGCACATATAAAATAAGAATATGAAATTCTAGCAACAAAATTCAGACAATTAATTCTTCAGTGTGTAAAAGACATTCTGTTTCAAGCATCCAGCTGCCAATCATCAACTTTTACACACGTAAGAAAAGCTTTTCCAGCTGTAAAAGTCCCAGTGTTAGCTGCCAATCCCTCAGAAAGCATGTCATGCCCTTGTTCAGCAGAAATAAATCCATTTCAACTAACTTATTACCTGATATCACAGGGACTTGTGGGCTCTGCGCTGATTTCTTTAAGCACTGCCTAAATTGTGCTGTGCCACGAACTACATTTCGTACCTTTGTCCACAGGAATATGCCACTGCGGCTACTGCTAGGCCAAGGAGATTCTAAAACTGCCTATAGAATCAGACATTGCAAAAACAAAAGCATTAAGAAAGTTACACTAAGAAACACAGTACAGTAAGAAGCTTTTATTTCCATACTCAAAAAAGGTATTTTCTGTCAAGCATGTGAAGGACAAATACTTGTGTTTTTACAAGATGTTCCCTTTTATGAGCTCTTTCCTTTTATTCCACAGCTCTCGATACAACAGCTGACTAGCAACAATGGATCAGGATTTCTTTAACATACAAGGTGGGTTTTATTCTTATTTATTTACTTCAGTAGCAACAAAAGACCCTAGTAGCACCCCTTTTCCTGTTACTTTACATAGTTTACTTTACTAAGAAGTTTCACCTGCTTATTTCAAGAACCTGGAAGCAAGGAAAGGCGGGGGAGGCTACTTCAACTAGCCTAACTCCAGCTTTCATCCATCTTTGATCCTGGTACCTTAAAAGATACACCTAGGAACAGATGGTTTAGATATGGAAATACTAGACATGTTCCAAAATTTGGAAGAGGGAACACTATAAATGTGTATTTCAACAGCATTTTTAGCTAGCCAAACAGACAGGAATGTAAACTTAAGACTGTGAAACCATATAGTGTAGATCTAGTGAGATGTAAGCCTGTCCAAAATTATTGCTTCCCCAACAGAACCAGCAAATCCAAGTGAAGAGATGCAGGAAACAATGTTCAAAACATGCTGCAGGACAAGAAGACTGACAACAGCAAGAACAATATTGGCCCAGTATCCCCTGTCAAGACTTCTTTTACCTTATTGTAATAACCATAGGTGATGGCGTTTGGCTGTATTCCAGCATTCTTCATTTCAAAGAGGACTCTCACGGCCTGAACAGGCTGACCCCACAGTCCACAGAGCTGCATTACAACTCTGTAGCAGACCTGAGAAGATACAGAAATGCATAAATGGACTAATGTAAAGGATTTTCAAAGAGCTTAAGCTCTTCCTTGATCTTCCCTTCCAACTTAAACATATGTAAAAGGCAGTCATGTGAGAGCAGTTACACTCAACAGCCAGAAGAGGGAGCAAAAATTAGCCAGGAAGCGACACGAGCTGAAATAACATCAGTAGCCACATTGTTGAGGATGCTAAATTTTCTTCCACTAAGCTCTTCTGTTTGCGAAATAAAGGAAGGAAGGAAGTGCCCACGCAACAAGCAGGATAACCTGCTGCTGTGTGCCTGTGGATACTACTGAAAAATGGTATGCTGCTCACAAACTCATTATTCCTTCAGTTCTCTCAAGGCTACAAAGCCTTGAATTAAGCATTTAAAGCATTTTAAAAATACTAATATTACAAACTTCCCTCTTGATGAAGTCCAGGAGAAGACTAGGATGGCAAAATCGGTGCCCTTGAGCCAGCTGACACCAAGCTGGCAATGAAAAAGGAAATTAATCGACAATGGTGCTAGTTAAGTAGACTACTTTGAAATAATTTCAAGGTAGCTTTAAAACAGGTCAAACTCTATGCATGCTTAACCTGGTGGTGGTCATGAAACACATGGTATTTGCACCTCAGCTCCTATTCCATGGTTACGGTAAGGTTTTTTCAGTTGCACTTGCCTCATCTAGTGGTTCCACATCAGTTTTCCTCATTTTAATTAGAACATCATATGCCTGCTGCAGTGCTTTGGCCTTGGGATGGGCAACTCTGATATAGGCTGGCAGACAAATAAACCATAGGCTATAACTATGACTGAAGAGACACTTAGCCCACTGCGGGGGGCTTACATAATACTTCTTGGCTAATTTGTGGGCGGTTTTTATCTCCTGTAAGGGTGAAACAATGAAAAAAAAAAATCAGACAAAAGATAAAACATCCTGCACCTACAAGCCATTACTAATTCAGACACTGGCTTCTTAAAAGTAAGATTTTGATAATAATCGACAAGTATTCAACTGAAGCTCCCATGTTACCAGTCTCTCACAAGTCTCACTGCAAGCAAAAACTAGCATCAGAATTAATTTTTTTCTTTGTCATTCAAGTATTAATTTTCATTTCCTTTTTATTTATGTTACAGCCTGAAGCTTAAAAATGGGTTTGACAATGAACTGCAATCTCAAACACTAATTTGTTTATTAGTTTCCTTGTGTTTCTTTCAAGTATTGATCCCAAATAGTTACAAAGACTTAACCTGATTTATAGTATAAATAGGTAGTGGCAATTTTAGGAAAAAAAATCTTATATATCAGTGTTCACACAGTTGATTACAGTAAGACTCATCTGACCTGTTTTGTCCTCTTTGCCATGAGTGCTGGACTATTTGAAATGCTGCTTCCAGCTGGGTGTCTGCTGAAGGAGAGCTTGAGCTCCTGAGGCCTGTCAAAGAGCTTGAAATCTAGTCGTGGGAAGTTTTTATAGCTACACAGAGGATATAAAAAACAAAACAAAAAAAACCAACCAAACAAAAAACAGAAAATAAAAGCTTTTCAAATACCTGCAGACAGCAGGAAAGCCATACAAAGACAACTTGTGTGCAAAGAACTGACAAACAGGAGAATAAAGAACCAGGGGGAAAAGAGAAGGAAAGAAGACAGCAAGATGCTCTTAGTCTTATTCACAAAGGTATCACAAGAAGACACCTTGGACATTAAGTCGTCACAGACAATGGAAACAAGAACCAGACTGCTGTCCATATCACAAACGTCAGGGAAGCACTGATGATGATTAACAAGGACAACAGTTTGAAATAGAACCTTTGTGACCTCCAAGAGAGACAGGAAGAAAAACATCACACCCAGAGTGTCTGAAATGCCACATTTTCTGCACAGGGCTGAAAAACACTGAATGAAAGAAGTCTGAAAAGCGGAGTTAGTGTTCTGGTCTTTTTATTCATCAGCTGCAGATCAACAGCACAGGGCAGATCCATTAACCAGCCCCTGTGATTCCCACTGGGAAACAAAGTGCACTGCAGTTGCTACAAAATACAGATAAATGGCTCAAGCACGAAGAAAGACAGTGAATACACCTAGAGAATTACTCTATTCTGTAAAACTGGCAAGAAGTTACTACAAAATTAAAACCAAAATCCACATGCCCTCAAACATACACACACATAAAACTGACTTCTAGCATTTCAGAAACTTACCAGTCTCTGGGCAGCTACATTACATGAAGGCAGGTCCTGCACCAAGATGAAACATCTGCCCTGCTTAACATCATAAACATTATAGTTTCACAACAAGCTGCTGTTTAACTTGTACCTGTATTTTGGCACTCGATCCTGTGCATCATCAGCAGGAGGTTCTGGTGGCGTTATGAACACTGTGTGTTCACTTTTTTGTGACTCATCAAGCTCAATCAACCGTGCATCTTCGACAGAATCTACATCAACCTGAAAACAGGTTGATATATAAAATAAATTATATTTGCTCTAATTACTAAAATATCAAGTTCACAGCCTTATCTTTCCATTTTTATTTCATGATCAGATATTCCTAAACCTTTTGAAGGACGAAGTACCTTCTCGCCTTTTTCCGTTCCTTTATCTGGAAAGAGCTGCAAAAAGAGAGAAAATAATTAATTTCTCATCAACTAAAAAAAAAAATCCAAAATAACGGTATTACAGCTGTGTCATTTACTGAAATATTAAGTAAGAAAGACTAAGTTTTCATATTACTCTAGGCGCAATTAAACTCTTCTCCAAATAGTTCCTTTGCTGAAAGTGCAGTAATCAGAATGCTTTCAATGTGTTGACAATAACTACTAAACACAAAATGCTAAATCTATCAAAGGAAAGCTATAAGCTATAAACTCAATATCCCATAATAACAGACTAGAACCATGCATTGTGACTTTGTTTAAAAAAACAAGAATGGTTTACAATAATATTTCCCATACAAGATACGGTCAACAAGAGTGGATCTTATCTACATAAACCAGTTTTGATCGAAGTGGAGCACTAGGCATGTTTTTCTGTTTTAAGTTTAAATTGCATGGAAAAGAGCAACAACACAGGTGACTACTAGTAGATAATTGCATGGTTGAGGACGCATGATTATTTACAGGGACGACATGGATGGCGTTATATTAAAGTGTCAGCTATCGGTATTTCACATACTATCTTGCAGCCTGAAAACCTACAGGGCTTTAATGAAAGCTTTCTGCATCAACACAGAAAATTATGACCATGCAAGAAGATGAACAAAGAAAACGACTCAGCAATAAACACTAAGAATTCCAACCCATCAAAACACTTGCTGCAGGTAGTATCTACCTTTGCAACCAAAAACAGGACAATAACACAAAATGAACAATAGCATATCATTCAACAGTGTTGCCAACTGTTCTTCACCTTTTCTATGCAGTCATCAAAAAATGCCAAGCCAGTATCCTTGTCACTCACAAAGCTGCACTCTTCAATGAAGCGGCTGAATATCTGCGTTTTGGTGAGATGCATGTAGAACTTTGTATAGGCACGATCTCTGCTTTTCAAAAATCCTGGTTATAAAAAGAAACACAAAACTAAACACCAGTTATGGATTCCATAAAAAAAACACATCTAAAATGTCAACATAAAATATTTAAAGTGCTAATATATAAATTATTTGCTTTATCCGTAAAAACAGCTACTTACCACTACTTGCATTTAGAAATAAAAGATTTTTTTTAAAATAATTATTTTTCACAATAGTTAACATCACTTTGTAAGCAATCACCCCAATGTCATTTGCTCGCAGTGTTTGTGGACTTGTGTAAGAAATAGGAAAATATGATCTTGTACAAAAGCAGAAGAATCTAACAGTTAAAACAATACTAAAATAAGAACTATGTTATCCTAAGAGGTGACAGGCCTGAAAATATTTACGACTTTCCAAACCTCTGACTAAAAATCTCTTCCCAAATCTCTCTCCCAGTAATTGAAAAAAAAAAACCACAAGAAATCACCCTATCCCCCAAAAAACAAAACAAACCAAAAACCAAAAGAAAAAACAAGCCCAGAACACCACCACTACATACAAAACAAAGCACCTGTGACATCTTATGTAGCATTCAACTCATGAACAGATCTGAAAAGTTAACATGATGAGGAAAAGAAGATTACTTTTGCTGAGTACTGGTTCTACATTTTTCTGATCACTGCCCTGTTCTCCATTATCTTCTAATATATATCCAGAACATTACTGGCTTCTGGCATTTTTCCTCTGTACAAATTGAAAGATATTATTTCATTCTCAAGAGAGCTACCCTTAGGGAATGTGCTACACACATTATGCTTCTGAAAGACAGCTTTTCTAGGCAGTTCCATGTGCATATATTCATGTTCTAATCAAATGAACAGTTCAATTTCCTACACTTGCAATTTAAAGTATTGCCAAGAACTGTACAATCAAAGGGAACACTAACCCTTAAGCAGTTCCTCAACCCTAAAGCTGCAACACTGCCTCTGTGATCAGCAGCTGGTCTGCCTCATCCCTCACCTTGGTGATCAAACAAGGAATCAGCAGCAGTTGCTTTATTTGAAGGTGCCTGTGTGATTGGCTTGAGGAATGTTCTGTAACCCTTTAAAATAGATGCCATGAAACGCAGAAAAGCTTCCTGGATCTCCATCTCAAGTTCTGTCATCTTCTTCTGCCAGGAGAAATCTGCCTCAATAGGAGTCATCTCCACTGCAGAGCCTTCTTGAGTTTTCCTGTGAACTAGCAATGAACAACACGTACAATCCTGTATTAAAGTTCAGTGCATTTCTACTTGACCATATTCAGAAGTGATACACACTAGAAATCCTGTGATTATTTCCCAGTTGATCTGGCACATATAAATGGCAGGTTGATTATATGTTTTCCTAACTCATCCAGCCTTCTGGGAAATGAAATTATGATCTCAGCTGAGTAATGTTACCCCATACCCAGGTGAATGTAGTAATATAACAACACAAACAAAAAGGAACATGTTTTCCCTGCTCTGAAGATTGTACAGTTATCATAATATAAATATTTATTAACGGATCTATTATAATATTGTCAAAATAGAAAAACTAGCTATCTAAAAAAGACCACTGGTTCTGCTTAAGGTAAAATCAGGAAGCAGTTCTGTACTAGGTAGATTGCCTAACACATCCTGATGATAAAACCAAAAGAAAAGCTGAGGTTTTCTAACAGATGAAGTAAAGGCTATATGCAAATAAATAAATAAATAAATAAATAAATTTAAAAATTTAAAAAATTTACAGAAAACTGAGGCAAGAACACCTACCTCTTAATTAACGCACTTCTGTGCTTCTGTCATTTACAACTTTTGTAATAGAGGCTATAATTGCCTCCTTCTCCATCACAATGCAACCTAACACTCTGAACCAGCTCACCTTAAAGAGCCTATCAACAGCCAGAAAGAAGCAATAAAAAAACTGCAAAGTTTTAGGTCAGCTACTATTTTGCTCTTATCTGAGTCATTAGGCTGAAGATAGCAAGTTGTTGTTTTTGCTTTGATAACTTTGTCAAAATTTAGCTACTCAGTTGTTTTTGTAGAAAAACCACTATCTGAGATACTGAGTAGTATCTGCACAGCAGCTGAGACATTCAACATTATTTTACTCATATCCCCATTTCCTCTATTATTTTTGATCCAAATGTGTTTCAGCTGAATCTTTGTTTAAATATAATTTAATAATGAATAAAGGCTAAAAAAGCTCAAATTTTAAGAAGTCACAGAGAAGAAAATAAAAGCCTAAAAAATAATTCACACCACATATGACATAAGGAAGTCCTCACACGTATATACTAATTATATTGTAAGACTTGTAGGTGTCTAACAGAGAATTTAGTAGTTTTCTTTGAACATTTATTTCCCCTGCTTTAGACATATTCTGTTCCTGTCCCTTCCTATTTTATTTTATATATTTTACCTGCTGCCAGCTGTGGGTGTAATTTTCTTAAGGTGCTGAGCAGACTTTTACATGGCTTCTTAGGAAACTGCTTCCAGTTGGTGCTCTTCTTATCATCCGATCTAAAACCCAGGGAAAAGAAAAGAAAAAAAAATATATATATTAAAAAAATAATAAAATATATATATAAAAAATACAGACCATATAAAAAAAGAATAGCCTCCACAGCCCTGAACTGCTTCATGTTCATAAAATTTTAACTAAGCTAAAGGAATTATTTTGAGAAGAAATCCTGTCAGTGTCCCCATTTGTCAAAAATACAAAAATGGTAGTGACATAACTCAGAATCTCATTTCCTCAGATACAGAATTGTATAAATCATGAGAAAGAGTTTTATTCAGTCTGTAAGGAGAATCTAGATTAAGATTTCATTTAGAATTTTTAGATGAAGTTGCACTTAGCTGATTTCCCTTTCAGAATTTGTATCAGTCTTGCTAATGTAACTTAAGCACACTAATCTGTATGTGATTATCATGCAAAGTATACACTACCATAATCCTGTCATACTACTACAGACACAAAATAAAAGTTGTTTGGAATACAATACAAACTTGTTACTGCAAAATGCTGGTAGATCAGTCTTTAGGGTCATATGGTACACTCTTAACATGTCTATGGCAACTCAGTTCCAACTTCAACCACAAGCTAGCAGGGACTTAGGAAGATTGGGAATTCAGTTCACAGTTTGAAAACTATGTGGTTGATTAAGCAATGGAGTAAACTGGCCTAAAGAGATGCTTATCTTTGTTATAAGGACAATGGGTACAAAGCCAGACCTTGTTTAAGCAGCTCGATATAAAGACAGAAAGAGTAGGGAGTAAATTCTGAGAACTGTGCCTCTTTCTGAAAGGCAGGAGGTGTGGGAGGCATTGCTGTAACAGGGAGTGCAACAAATCTTGTGGCCAGACCTAATCACTTACTACTATCTAATCTGATACTGTCACTGCTTGTTTTGCACTTTGCATCCATGAAATGTTTTTGCCGTTGTTATTTGTTCCACTGGCATCAACACAGTACTGGCTTAGGAAGGAAGCCAAAGTTTCAGGAGTTAAAAAGAAAATGCATGCTTATGGATGCCTTTGCCCATTTTTTCCTCCCCTCCATAATGGCATGCCTATAAACAATGTAAGTGGTACTGTTCCAAAAATGCAAGGAAAAAAATCCTGCTATAAAAATAAAACAAACTCTTGAGTCTTTGCCCTAAAAAGGCTACTTTACAGCTTTCACTGTTACTTTCATGGAGATAGTTGGAAACATCTAAAAAAGGCATTAAGGAAGATAGTGAATTAATAAAAAGCCTTCCATATTTTTTGCCAGTAAATAAAGCTTCAGTCTATCATAAGGAAGATCACAGCAAACTTGCTCTAAAAAGACACTAGACTCACAAACTGATGTACTAAAAGATACCGAATTTTTCAATTGTTTTTCTTCTATTATGCAGTCTTTCAGAGTCAGCAATGATGCTACTAAATGTTTTTACAAAAAAACCTAACCAACAAAAAAACCCAAGCAGCACCATTGCCATAGAAATAAGGAGGAAAAGAAGATACAATAGAAGGAACATTAATCTCTACTCTCTAATAATGCCACATTTGAGAATTCTGTATGATCTTCAACACAGAATGCTTTATGGAAATTTGCTTTAGCCTAAGTACCTCCAAAACTGAAAAATACCCTAATTCCCAAGTTTAAAAAGTTTCATAATGCTGATAGCAACGTCTCACATTTACCTAGGTAAAATGTTACAGATGTCAAATTACTCTGGAAGTCAAATAAATGGTATACATGAGATACACACAAAACAAGCAACAAAAAATTAAAAATTTAGTTGACTATTGAAAGAGATATTAATTTATAAAGATAGTAGAAGAAAAGGTGCAAAAATCTTTCCAGTTGAGTGCTCCCTAAGAGTTCAGCTGCTGGTACATTTTGGTTCAGTAACCAATCCAAATAAGGTTGGTACTTGGTCTTTCTAGCAGTCATTTCAACAGAATCTTGACATTCTTAACCCCCTGATAAATTCCCTGTTTCTATCTCCTACATTTTTCTGCAGCCCAGCCACTTCCATTCTACTTATGAACAAAATAATTCAGGTATTTTTCTCTGCAAGTATCTTCATATAAACAAATTATCTTCCTTGACTTTCTTCAGTATGTTCTTCTTTCACAACACCTATTATAATTACTCTTTTAGTGACAGAGTACTTTGATACACAGTGATGCAAATGCTTTTTGCAGTGGTTTTAATGGGGACCTAGGGGAAGGAGAAAAAAATGAATCAAAATAAACATAAACTGCTCCATTGTTTACTATTTCCTTTGATGCTGCTAATAAAACAAAGCATTTCAGTAATGTAAAGGAAACATTTGCTTCAGTAGAGGAAAGGTCCTTTTGACACAATGAAAATTAAGAAAGCATTCAACTGACCCATAGATCAAATTACTAATTCTAATGCAAGTTCATAAAAACAAGTTTCAAGTGTTAAAAAATGACATGGATGAAGTAAAAATATATTTTCACAGAGAAAAGATGTGCACTTTATTTAGTGATGTTCACTCTCATCTTGATCTAGCTTGGCTGGCTCTTTTTATTTATTTTAATATTTCTATTTAGAAATTAATTAATAAAATTTCTAATTTAAACACCTGAAAACTGAATTTTCAAGTCAGTTACTTGTACTCTCATTTAGATGTACTACAGAAAAACCGAGGTTATTCCGAATAAGACTCTTACCAAGAATGTGTGAAGAAACTGTTCATTCAACACCTTCACTTTTAGAAAAGCGTTAAAAACATAATAATTAAGAATATTTTAGATCTAATGTAGTCAAGACACCAAATTTTGCTTGATAGTTCTCACAAAAAATTTGGCTCTTGCAAATTGATAAAAACGTCTAAGTGCAGCAAACGCAAGACAGAATCAAAAGCTGTCCTGAAGCACACATGTTCATCCCAATAGTCACAATCCAAATTCAGCAGTGGTAGATCAAGGTGAAAATGTAATCAATGGTGGGGAATTAAAAAAATAAAATTTAAAAAAAGGCAAAATAATTCCTCTTCCTCTTTTCTAGCTTTTGACCCATTTTCCTAATAAGCAGTACTAGACATGGAAAAACAAACAGAACATATTACCATTGTTACTAAATTTATAGCAACATCTACATCACGACTTACAGGCAGCGCCAAGTGTTGACCCTTGGCTTAACAATTTTTTATTTGCTATGAAGCATTAGAAATGTGAAAAAGAACACAGGACAGTAAGAAATGAACCATAGTGGATAAAACAGTGTTTTAACAGTTCTATCTCCCGAGCATTTCAGCAATCTTTCCATCTACAGATAAATGTAAAAACTCCACAGAACTTACATGTACACCATGTTTGTGTCTAAGTCAATGCACACAATATCCTGTGGTGGATCATACAGATCAAAGTATCGTGAATCAACTCCAACAATAAATGGAAGAGGTGCACTGAGTACGGTGGCCAGAGACAAAGGACAGAGGGGGATATATGGACATTGCCACTGAAATGGAAATATCATCTGAAGGAAAAATGAAATTAAATCAACACATTAAAACAACAGATACTGTACTATAAAACCCAAGAAGTTACATGCAACAAGTTGAAATGAAATTGCTAAAAGCTCTGTAAAATTGCCAGAAATCTTCCAGTTTGACCATTTATTTACAGCATATCTCTTAGTTATCTATACAAAAATGGTAAACATCTAATAGTAACAGTAATAAGACATGCTAGGGCACTTTAACTAAATCCTGTTGCTAGGAAAAATTATAATTTAGTGCATCAATAATTTTAACTTAAAAAAAGGCTTGTAACAACTGTGAAATTTGAACTGATTTCTCTCACTACTGTACAGAACGCTTTGTACTCACAGCTACCACAGCTTCAGCAACTCCTGTCAACACAGCTGGTCTAAGAGAATGGAGCAGGATCTTGCCTTCTAGTAACACAAAGAGTAACAGAGTGGCACAGTTTTCCGGTCCAAGATTCATGAGCAGAGTGCTAAAGTTTGCTCCACTAGGGGGTGGGTGGGGAGGGGGAAGAGAATAAGAATGTTACTGTATTGATTTTAAAACAACAACAACAAACCAACAACAACAAAAAAAACCACAGTCATTACTATCAAACTTCTGACAGCTGTTAAGGACCAACTAGTTGAATTGTGCTAGTATCACCCATCAAGTGTCTACCTATCTATTGAAGAGCTATCACCTCAGTATTGGACTTGTACTGCCACCAAGAAACCTAAATTCAAATTCTGTTGCTAAAGTTAATAGATGCTATATCACAGTTTCTGAGTTTGTGCTGTTTATGGCATGCTCCCTCATACAGACACAGGCATCTGGCCTTCATAGCAGTAAAACATAGCATAAAAGTAAAGTTAGCTAACAACTAATCCAAGCACAAGTAACACCAGGCTTACTTCAGGCAAAAATAATGAACCAGAGTATCCATTTGATCTTACAATCACACTGTCAAAATCTAGTACTAGTAAAATCAGTCCATCATTCTGATAGCAACATGCCTTTATTTTCTACAGTTCAGATGCCATCCCACTTGTTCAGACTGTAGGAATTGGTGGACATTTAGGAATTGTAATGACATCTGCAAGAGGTCAGGGTTGTAATGTAGTATCTGTCCTCCAATAAGTGCTTATATATTACTTTCCAGTTTGGTGTCTGGGAATTTTTTCACTTAAGAGACTGTATAACAGATGTGATTAAACACAGGCTTCTTCTGCATACAGAATATTGCGTTATAGTGTTCAAAAGTGAGGGGAAAGGAAGAATATTTTGGTTTTTAACTTAAAAACAACCCAAATATCAATAAAAACATTTAAACAAAATCCCATGTTACAATCATAGGGAGCTCTAGCCCAGAAGATGCAGGCAGTATCCACAGAGATGGCATCAGCCTTCAAGTACAAAGATCAATTTTTTGGTATAATTGTGAAATTCCAAAATGTTTGCACATTTGTGCATTGACTGATTTTACCCAGCTGCTTTAAGTAAATGTTTCTCTTGGATCCGAGAAGATAAAAAAACCCACGATAACAGTTTATCTATGCAATTAAAAAAAATAAATTGCTTATTACACAGGTTTTGAAAAGATACTTAAATACATGGTTTTTTTCCTCACAGCCTGTTTCTTCTTTCGTCTGAGTTCCTACAATAATCTAGCAATTCATCATTATTTCAGGATGATTAGTGATACTATTCTTCCACAAGGGACAGGTCTACGTCAAAAAGAAAACACTGTCTAATCTTATGGTCAAGGTTTAATATAATAACTAAATGTGTATTGAGCCTTCTTCTTCTAAGATCTAGTAACATTGCAGTAATGTTTGTCTTCTTTCTATGACTCTTATTTGCCTCTGAATTTTTCAAGTAGCATAAATTTAAAGCATTAATAAAGATACCTTAATGGCAATGGTGTAGAAACTGGCTGAGACAATATTAATGCATCATGAGCAGAAAGCTGAAACACATAAAACAGTATGTGACTGATACAGACAACTCCAAAGTTAATACAGTGTAATATTCCAACATAAATGTATATCCATAGTCTCACAAACTGCCTGGCAGACAGAATCACAATGTCACGCAAGAGAAACAAATCGGAGACAATCTTTGGGGCTTGCGTTGACTAGGTCAACAGAGCTTGTATTAGTCACCGAAACAATTCTCAGAAGTCACAAGAACTGAGTCTGTGACTCAGTGTTGAATAGGTAACTGCTGCTAGGTGATTAAACAGAGCACAAGAGAGAGTGCCGCAGGGGACTAACCTTTGACCCACAGTAGAGCGCTCAAAAGTGAGACAAAGAAAACAAACAACCCTCTCGATGAGGTAATGAAAGTGGTGCCCATAAAATGAAAGGCTAATATAAGGCAGAAATTTTAAAAGTGCAAGTACGGTGCTGCTCCCATTTGCACCACCTGAAGTCTGAAATAGTTTCCTTTGCCAAGTCACCCCGTTTATAGCAATGAAAGAGAAAGCCGATCCATCAACCTCCTCCCTTCTCCCTTCCAGCAGATGGGTATTCAATGCTGATAAAATGCCTGCAGGAAGTCTCCTGGTTTGAGCCAGGAGAAGCCAGTTTTCCTTTACTGATTTTGTTTTTCCTTCAGTAAGTTTTCTTTTAACTAGTAGCAGAGTGTTCCAACTAAGACTGATAACGATGGAATATTTTTCTAACTGCTGGGTCTTCAAGGTCATATCTTTGCTCTGCCAGCTCAGACACTACGGGGAGATCTGTGACCCCCCCATAGGAGGCTGAGTTAGACAGACAGGAAAGCTGGCCAGAGATATTCCATTCCATATATCTATGTAAGGTCAGAGGAAGGTCAGAGATCACAGAAGACAACTTCCTTCCTGCTGCTTCTTCCCTTCTCTTTCACCCATGGCTGGTGTCCAGGGAGGACTCCGTCCATCCATCACCATTGACCCCCAGGCTTGAGCTCTCCTGACCCTCATCACTCTCTGCTTTCTCCAGCAGCTCTGGGATTTTTTGGGACTGTTCACAGCTCAGGAGATGCTGTGGGATTTGCTGGGGGTGGGGGAAGGCAAGAGTCTTTTGCATATACCTGAACATATTTGTATATAATTGTATATATTTTTATATCATTAGTGTTTAATTAAAGCTGTGTAGTTTAGTTTTCAATCCAGCCAAGTCTCTCTCTTTTTCTCTCTCTCTTTCCCTATCTGGGAGAGAGCGGGAGGAGATCAAGAGCATTGTTGTCGAACCTGAATCAAACGGTGACAGGAAGGAACCATGCTTTCTAAAGCAAGAAAAAGGGTTTGCTGATACTCTAAGTAAAAATGGAAGTAAATGTTCTGCTTACCTGCACAAGAATTCTTGGCCTTTGTGGTGAAGGGAAAGGTATATTGTGCATAAAATGGGATATGTGCCTGAAATGAAGACAAGGTATTAAGAGAACCAGCACTGGGGACTGTTCAGGGACTGAAAACAATGTTAATGACATTTTGAAATTATTGTGGTACCATGTTTTAGAAAAGCAGATAATATTTATTTACTGTTTTGATATGTTTCAGAGTCTGCTTATGCAAACTAAGACAAAGAAGCTCCATTCACTCACACTTCATATGTGAAAATTAATACTGGCAGTTTCAATTATATATGCAAAAGATAAACACACTGTCATTTAGACAAACCACTTAAAATCCCAGGCAGCCTAACCCCCTTCTACAGAATTTCTACTGAGTCTTAGCTAAGAGAAACTATATACTTCACTGCCAGATGTCTAATACAGTTTCAAAAGTAATATATTTCAGCAAACTCTTAGGACCACAAAAAGCATCCTCTAGAGAGGTCACACACAATCTGCATTAGTTGCAGTGCTTGGAAACACACACAGATATTCATTGCTAACACACTGAGTCCCTGAACTTAAATTTCTTAACATAAGATGCAGGACCACAAATGTTAGTATGCATGTTACAGCTCAGCCCTCTTCTGTGTTTGACATAGCGACGAGAAAGGTAAACAGGCTTGACATATTTTAACAAAAAAGCCACAGTAAAATCCAGTTCACTATTCAGTTCACTACAAGAGCCAGTACTGTTAAACAGAACCAGAAAAAATTTCTACCAGTACTATAAAATCTGTAAGAGGATGGAGCAAATACACCAAGTAAGTGAATAACTGCATAAATCACGTGACTGCTTGAGCTGATATAACAGCCTGCCCACATTAACTTGAAAAATGTTTTACATACTTTTCAATGGGAAGAGGATGAGGTCCAGAGACAGAGAGTTTGTAGATGAACATAAGAAATTTTCGAAATGCTTCAAAGAAAGGCCAATGTGAGAGAAGGCAGATGCATTTGTTGGAATTGATGGACTTGGAAGTAACCACTTTCCTTTCTACAGCTGTCAGAAGACCCAGCTGCAATTGTTGTTTTTCTGTTAGCAGCTCCCGGGGATAAGGCTCGTAAAACTGAATAGCAGCACCATAAACCTAAAAGATGAAGAAAAGCAGCTGAGCAGACCCAGTATTTAACAAGAGATTGGGTTAGAGCTTTTGAAACATCTCTAAGTCTTTCATGTTTGCACATATACTATGCTTTTGCTGGTAGGTTACTAAATGACTTGAGGTTCATTTATGCAACACACATGAAGTATGCAAAGTATGCTTTGGACTCCTGTGCCGCTCCTCCTCTTTTTCACTGCACTTTCCTCAACAAAGTATTCACACTCAGTAATTTGAAAGGGAAGGAACAAAACTGTATGCTTTGAGAAAACCCTATCCATTGACCACTACAGTAAAAAAAAGCCAACCACCCTCAATATATGCTTTGTTCAGTTAACTCTCCTATCATTACCACATTAAACAGTACAATTATTTTGGCTTTGACTTCACTTGTTTCATCAAGCTAAATAGCTATCTTTCCTAGTATTCTTTCCCTACTTGTCAGTTTCATAATTAACTGAATTATTCTGGCAAGCTCAGCAAAAGAACAGGGAAAGATGGATACCACAGTATACATTCTCTCTGAGAAAAACACTGGCAGCTACTGCACTCCTTCTTGCAAAAGAAGTATTAATATACTGGAGAAATACTTTTTTGTTGTTGCTTGGAAATGGAGAAGTATATAAATTTCCCTCATAGGGGACTGAGGCAGAGTAGAAGTAGAGAGAGCTGTTACTACTGAGAGCCAAACTGCTGTTTTATTAGTCAGAGAGAGCTAATCACACATTACAGTAACTTATTCCCTCATGCAGATAACACACACACAGATACAATGGGCAAGATGAAGCAACAGCTGGGATACCAAGCACAAACAAGGGCTCCCTTGCTTCAACAGATGTACCTGTGATCCTTAAGTCTCTGTGCATAGCAGACACTGCCTTCTGACACGTGGGCTGAGTCATGCAACACATTTTTCGTGCCCACATGTGTTGGTTTCCTTACACAGATTTGGCAGACTGTTGGTGTTCTGAATATATCACTTCATGTGCATTCAACAGGATCACTGGTCTTAGAAGGTCAAACTTCAAGTCTTCACATGCTGCCTTTTAGCACACCCTTTTCCTCTCCTTGCCCTGTAGTTTTCTGGTAACTATTTTCCTATTTGTGTACATAGATACCTATGGAACCCAATTACACATACTCACACAGAAGTCACTTTTAAGGTAACCACAGGAAAACCCTAACAACTTAACTGTTGCTAATACATGTGGTAAGTGAACATCTCTTTAACATGTATGCTACATCTTTAGTTCCAGAAACTTCTAACTTGAAAGAACAGGGAAATCCATATGCTGTGAATTTTGTTTTCAGTTAGGTGTATGGTTCAGCTTACCTGGGACTGAAGAGCACATGCTCTTCCAGCTATTTCCTGTTTTGGTTTACTTCCATTTTACATAAAGGCTTAAGAAAGACTATAAGTATTTAACAACTTATTTTGTAGTATTTCTCAAATACAGAAGAAACAATGCCTATTTATCTACATAGCAGCCATTTGAACTGAAAGCAATAACTAGTCAAAGTATGGAGTCATACCTTTTCTGCAGAAGAGCAGGTCAGCACAAATGTTGAGAACACTGGTAGTGGATATTTGGTTTGAGAGTCCCAGCACTCAATAGTAGCTCCCATTGGAAGGCAGAAAAGAGGTACAGAGTCTGACAGTGGGAATGACTCATAGTTCTCTTGAGGATATCTAAAAATTAAGCCTTCAGAATGGGAGAAGGAAAAGTAAGCACATTTGCTCTACAGGCTCTAAATAACATAAGCAACATATTTTCACAATGTACAGCAACGTCTGTTGGTTATCTGGACTTTATAACTGAAAATCACACCTGCAGAAGGAAGTCTCTCATTTTAAAGTGAGACTAAGTCATCCAAGTAACAGCCACTTGAAAACTGTATTAAAGTACTCCTTTTGGTAACTGCTCAAAGACCAGTACACAGAAAAAACCTTATTTTGAAGATTTTCCCTTTAAACCAGTTAGGAATTACCTGTGCTATTTAAATGTGCCATTGGAATGATTTTTACTACAAAGAACTTCCTACGAAGTGATAATTTATCTTCTGTAAAAACAGCAGTAATACCTCAATTGAAAATAGGATTAAGTAGCTGACTGTTCACATTTTCTGCCACTCAGTCAACAAGTTCAGTTTAAACAAATTGTTTCTTCATTTTTCAGAAATAAATCTAACTCTTACTGGTGGAAAATAGGAACACAAGCATTGGTTCACTTTTGATTTAGCTTACTGTATGGTACACTGAGTTAATTATCTACAGCTTCTGCTTCTGCTTGGCAGTTTGCTCCTTTCAAATTAATTTGGTGCACTTAGTGCTCAGTACAAACTCTTTAGGAAGTTTTTATGGACTTCTACAGTAAAAAAAAAATCCATAGCAATGCATTTAAGTCAGTCTTTTATGAGCTTCTTAAATAAAATACTTTATCTCATTAATTTTTCATAATATTTTAATAATATTTTTCACTGAAATAATAGTGAATAGTTGTGGAACTGAGAGAAGAAACACATTTAACTTTCAAACTGGACAGAAGATGTTGCATTATCTACAAGATATTAAAAAGAAATATGAGTAAGGTTGAATGGAATTTTTAATCATTCCTTCTCCATCACCACCAACACAAGAAATACTAAGTCTTGGTTACAACTGAAATGCTTGCTAAGCCTTCTGAAAAAGCTTCTCAGCTACCAAATCTGTCATGATAAGAACTAAATTAATACAGAACAACCCTAATCCTATTAAGGATTTTTTTTCCTTTCCCCTCCTTTTTTTTTTTTTTTTTTTTTACATTTCAACATGGCATTCAAATCCTTCTTTTACAATGTTGAGACAGACTGCTTCTAAAATTACTTACCAGCTTTATATGCTAAAGAGTTAGAAGCTGGCACAGACTTCTTGTAACAAAGGTACACACTGGAACCCCACTGCAAAACACAAGTTTCATTTTAGAATGAGAAAAGGTGACAATAGGCAGCAAAGAAATCAAGAATAAGCATTTGAATATACTCCCACTTACAAACAAAGCAGACATTAAAATGACTGGTTGTCTGCTGAGCGTGTGTAAATAATGAAATTGCAAATTTCACCCCCTCTCATAATTTTTTGAGATTACAGGATTTACATAAAATAATTACACCACATTACTGTTTGACTTATTCCAACAGAGGAATGAAAAGTGAAGCAGATAATTTGCTGCTTCACATGTTCTTCCTTCTTTAAAAGGAGACTCATACAGGAATCTCATCAGCGGAAGCGAAATTCTAATCATGATCAATTGAACCTTTTATTGCACTTCCATAAACTGATTATTTATATAATGATTTTGCATTTTCTTTAAATATACTCTACTATTAAAAAAAAAAAACAACAATAAACTTACTTCAGCCAGAGTAAACTAAATGCAAAATAGACTAAATAAAAGTAAATTGATTGAAACACAAGTATGCCAAGAAACTAGAAGTAGTAATTATCATTCTTACATGCCTTAGTAACACAGGCACTATTAATAAAAAAGAAAAAAGTATTTGTGATTCATCCTGAGTTTCAGCATCTTCAAGGGGCAGGGGGGGGAGGAGAAGCATAATAAAAATAAAAATAAAAATCCATCACACTACTCCCAAAGAGCACCTAGACGTGAATATGCAAACTGAATAATCAGTATGAAGAAGCAATTCCTAGGACCAATTGAAATCAGAGCAACAAAGCCTACAAAAAACGAAGTCTCACACATGTTATATAGTATGAAAGAATTATGACATGGTGTTATAACAGTCCTAAGAAAAAAGAGACTCAAGCTTTTAAATACTCACCATACCACAATTTAAATTTTTATCGACTTTACAGAATGTATGAGGAGGGGTTTCTCCTTTGCTGGTAACAATAACACAAATATCTGTCACTGCCAATGAATTTTGGGGTCGTATTGGAGGAGCCCTTCGATACGTGATAAAGATCCGTTGAGAAGAAGCTGAACTGTTGTTAACATTAGCACAACGACCATAAGGAGTAGCTTGAATCACCTCACAGCCTGAAATGATGCGTTCCTTCCCTTCATATAGAACTCTGCAGACAGGAAGGAAATAAAATTCTATGTGCATTCAAATATATATGAGGTTACTTGGACACACTCACAGAAATTGTCAACCCATTAGCACCTTAAGTCATCACTGCAGTGTTCCAACATGAATTTTATTTATTTTTATATATGCATGATCCAAAGCAAATAAATTGTTCTGCAATATTCATATATTACTAGAAATCTCTGTGGGAACAAATCAGAGTTATGGAAAAATAAAATTGAGCCACACTGAAAAGGATTTAGGTATAGAATTACTAGGAATTCTGCACTATCAATTAAATTAAGCACAGAGGAGATTTAAAATTCATTGCAAACATAATACCTGATAATTTCTTAGAAATTATTTCCATCGTTAGAATATCTGGAAAGTTATTTCAAAATTGCCTGGTTTGTTGTGTTTTTTTTTTTAATTTTTAAGTTATGTTGTTGGAAAAAAAAAACAAACTCAGAAGACAGAAGTCTGCTTCATAGATTATTTTTTACAGAAAAAAACACAACCCACTCAAACTCAGTAATGACTTATACTCATAGCTTGAATAATATTCCTTAAGGGGGGGGAGCTCAATTCCACAGAACAGTAAGAAATAATACATACAGTTGACTCTACTCATAGAAAGCAGAATATATCTTCCATGGCAGTGCAGTAACATTTGTATCATACCTGAATTTTTTACCCAGATCACTATTTCAGATCACCATATTCTTAGAAAAAAAATAAAGATCCTTCACAACAGCTAAATGAGCCAAAACTTAACACTCTGCTCTTTCTCAAATGCAAAGCTATTAGAAAAAGATCATGAGAAGAAACGCAGAAGTCAAAGCATTCATCACTACATATTTTTAATGCACAGACAGTATGATGGAGACAGCTTTATCTCCCATTCCACACCCAAGTAAGCAATGGTTCAATTTACCTGGTTCTCTGCAGTATGTACAGAAAATATGCCACTTTCAACAGTTTTCATCTCTACAATACATGGCAAGATTTAGGATAAGGGTAACACATCAAAACTTTGTATTTTGTGACCTGCAGCTTCCCACGTCTATTCCATCACAACTTTGCATTAAAATAAAAAAATCAACAGGCAATATATCTACTACTGTCCTGAAATATCTTCGGTTATATGTTTGACAGACTACTAGTAAGTATGTATTTGAAAACTTCAAAAAGTCAGGTGTATAAGCTAAAGAAAAACCACAGAAGTATTTTTTCCAGACTTCCCAAACTACTTTTCATCTTTAAACTGGAATATGCAAATTTTACCACTTGTTCTGATTGCACAGAACAAATGTGCATCTTGTTGTAGTACTGTGGATACACATGAACTAGAGTCCTAGAATACTCTCATAAAGCAAAGAAGGGAGTATATTGATGTAGCTCTCAGACTGCCATACAGCTAGTTAGTGGAGGACAATATTCTTGGTTGTAAAGACTGGGATCACCACACTTTGGCTACATTTAAAACAATGTGTAATCTCTGGTTCAAAACCAGCCCAGCACAGGTACTTCCCATCAGAAGCAAAAAGAAAATGAAAGCACCTCTCACCCCTACCATATCCTGACCTCATACATAGCGTTGAACTCAGGAAAACAAGCGAACAGAAGAAAACCACCATCCATGGATCACTCAAATTCACAATTAGTTTAATGATTCAGACAAAAAACATTCAGAAGTGATGCATGGAATATTTAATATAATACCCTGTACATACAAAGTCCGCCCTGAGAGAAGTTTACTCCTGCTTGTTTCCACTTCCCAGTACGTGCGTGCCCTTGATTAATTAGTTGTGATCAAGATAAGACTTGTTTCCTGCTTCTATGAGTTTATACTTTGGCCTTTATCCTAGGTACACATTTTTTGCTAGATTATTCTATCAATTTCAATAAAGTTTTACTTCAAGCAAAATGTAACCTACAGGTTCCTCTAGATCTTAGGTCCAAGAACAAAAACTCTTGTTACCTCTTCCTAAGGCTGTTCCCATTGTAAACGGAAGGGCCCTCATGACTAGTTTTACTCATTTAAAGATAGGCTTCAATACATTAGATTACACAGTTTAGAAAAAAGAAATACTAAGGTCCCTTCTCATAGCTGTTGAGGTAAAAACCTTAAACCACAGAAAACTTGGCTTCTGGAAAACTATTTTCAAGTAGGTGGACTGTTGCAAATATTGTGTGGGGCTTCTCTCCAGCTTGACTTTTCCTCTAGGTCTAGTCATATTTCTGCCTCTTACAGTTCTCAAGCAAAATAACTCTCTATAACAATTCTTCCCATCTCATTTAAGAGAAGGCATTATGTAAGGACTGAATAATAAAGGAACTAAAATAAATATACTAGGCAGAGGGAGGGTCAAAGAAGACATGTCGGGTCAAGAAGGAAAAGATTGACTTAACCTTTATTTCTACTGCTGCCACTATTATTATTTGTCTAAACATATAAGTGATTAATTTAATCATTATTATCCTAAACTGTTCCAAACACCCGACTGCCATAGCAAACTTCCAATACTTGAAAAGGGCCTAGAAGAAGGCTGCGGAAGACCTGTTCACAAGGGCATGTAATGACAGCACAAGGGGTAATGGTTTCAAGCTAGAAAAGGGTAGATTTAGGTTGGACTTTAGGAACAAGTTCTTTATTATGAGGATGGGGGATCACTGGAACAGGTTGCCTAGAGAGGTGGTGGAGGCCCCATCCCTTGACACATGCAAGGTCAAGCTTGATGGGGCTCTGAGCAATATGTTCTAGTGTGAGATGTCCCTGCTTATTGTAGGGGGGCAGGACTAGATGACCTTTAGAGGTCCCTTCCAACCCAATACATTCTATGATTCTATTCTATGATTGTCACACTGGTGGGGTTTAAGAAACAATGGAAGCTGCTGGCTGTTAAGAACATCCATCAGTTTCTATTATGCTTGAAATTTGAGTTGATTTTCATTTTTTAAATACATCTGTAGTAAAGAAAAACATTTGTTCAATTGATACTCCTGCAGATATTTTCACAAACCAGAATGCACAGTGAGATGGGTCCTTGGCACAGAACCACTACTCGGACCAAAGCTTCCCATACCAGTTTAAAAAAAGCCCAGTATTTCTCTACTTACACAATGCAAATCACTTAAGTTTTGCACTACTTAATAATACAAGAACCTTTGCTTCACACAAGAAGTCTGATATTCTTTCCTTGGTCCTTTCGGCAGTAGTGTTACAAATTTCAAAACCACTTACACTTAAAAACATTTTTTTCTGTCAGGTTTTCTTCCAACCAAGAAACAAGTGCTAGAGCTCTCTCATTTTCCTAACTCATGGGTAAAACAAAGAGACACAAGATCTTGTTTCAAAGTCTCACTGCACCTAAACCAAAACAAAACTCAAATCTCAGTTCTTGTCTAATTCTGGAACATCGGCAAACATATTGGTTATGAGGGCAACAGAATGACTAATAGCTGAGTTATTCATAGACACATAAGATGTGGATACTGTATTTTACAGCTCTGTGTAGGAATAGGACCTTAGAGATCTCTTGTTCTAGGATCAAACCATTATTCTTCCAACTACACAAAGCCACAGCAAAAGTAACATCCAGAGGCACAGCACACAGCCTAACTCTATGCAACTGAACACCTGCACGAGGAAGTCATTCTGTCAGCTTACTGACATTTCAACTTAAAAGCAGTAGAATACAAAGGAAAGAAGACAGAGTGCAAAGAAATACAAAATACAAGGACAATGGCAGGGAATCAGTAGAGTACCCCGCAATTCCCTCATCTCCAAGCAGCATTTGTTTAATTAGGTTCCCTAAAAATAGCCCTGAAAGAAGACACACACACAAACATTTATCATTAATTATCTGAATGTCGAACTGCAAGATAACTCAACTTAATAAAAGAATATATATGTATATACACAACACTATGGATTTGACCCTTTCAAGGGATATACTCTTCCCCTAAGTACTAAATCCACTCTGCATGTTAGCTGACTTAATGAATATTTAAGGTTCAAAGATAAAATATTCCTTCATACGTGGTTCTTTAATTAAAAGAAAACAGCATAAATTAGCCTTCAGACTGTACACACATCTCCTGCCCAAACTCCATTTTCTTTCATTTGAACATATTGAAATTCACACAAAAAACCCAAACAATTTGCTCTAATCGTCTCTTGCACATAGTTGCAATACAGCAAGAACAGCAGGGGAAAACGATTAATAAGCATCATTGCTCACAGAGAAAAGCCTGCCATGATTTGTTAGGTGTGACACCCTAACTAGATCTGTGTAAAACAAAATATAGAATAAACACTGCTTGCCAAATAGCACTGTTTTCCACCAACAGCTTTAAAAAACAACTCTGTTAGGAAACCCTGAATCAGCCCACTATTTGCCTATTTTGCTTATCAGGTATTCTCTATGAAATCTCCCCAGGCATTCAAGTTTCAAAAGTTGTGGGAGACAAGAAAATAAATGTGTGCTAGCAGAGTCACTTCCATAGAGTTACTAAGCACACAACTTAAAACACTGACAATATCTGAGATTTTCAAACACAGCACTAGTAACTCTTTAGGAACTTACGCCTCAGGTACAAAAAGGCATCAAAGTGGTAACTTTTGTTTTCTGAAGTAATCACTTGCATATTAAGCATGTTATAATTTTGGATTAGCACGACTGCATTTCTGTAGATTAATTTTGTACTGTTCTCTCACCTCTCATAAAACTGTGGCAGAGAACTGAACTTCTTATCATTTATTTGCTCCATCTATCTCTATATATATGTGTGTATCTATCAAATAGTTTAAAGTTAAAACATTATCATTCATTTGAAAGTCAAGTTCCCTAGGAGACTGACACTTTTTTTCACCTGATTTCAGTAAGAAAACATTACCCAGATACACACAATAAGAAATACATACTCAAAGACACTATGTCATTTAAAGTTTTCTCATGTCTGTTTTTATTCACCCATGAAAAGCAAGAATTGATCATTATTGAAGTGGGACTGATTTGTTATAAAAATCTTACCCGATGTCAGTAAGAGGTGGTTTGTCCCGGCCTCTCTTGTAGCAAAGAAATAGTTCAGGACTCTTCAGACTTCCATAGTTTAAGTTGGCTTGAAGGGCTGTAGGGGTGGCTTCAACACAGGTGTAACCCTCTGGGACAGTTTCACCAGCTGATTTAATTATCACAGCAATGTCAGTAATTGGAGCCTTTGGACCAGTTGACTTGGTTTCATGTCGGTTTATTTCTTGGTCCAGAAGAGTTGTAGTATCTGTATCAGTGAGCCCTGCCACTACAAAATAGTCAGCCACTCGTGGACCTTTGTCTTCTATCATGATTATGTCAGTACTTCCTGTGGAAAATAAAGACAGGGAAATCATTCACTTTGCTTTCAAGCTAAACCCCTTCACTCAAAAAGTATGAGGATCTGTAACTTTTAAAGAAATTCTTGCAAATTAATAAAAATTCCTACATAGACATTTCTTGACAATTCTAGGGAAATTCCAACACAAACTTTGATTTCTGTTGCTCAGAAATATAGCACTGTTGGCAACTGGATTTCAGTTCTAACACCGTAATCTAGCCATATTTTAACAAAAGGAAGTTTAAGTGAGATAAGGAAGAGCTCAAAGCTCCTAATACAGCAGCTGTACATAAAATTGCTTGGCTTTACCTATTAGATATCTAAGGCTTTTCACAGGCTATAAATTAATGCAAGTAACCCTAACTAAAAGCATTTATTTTTCTGCCATTGCTTAATGAGTATTTTGACTTCAGAATCGTGCCTTTTTTTTTGTTTGTTTGTTTTTTGAGAACAATGCCAAGTATAGGCTCACTGGTTTATCTTCTGCATATTTCATCCATCTTGTTTCATAATCAAGACCTAACAGCACAGCCTTGAGACATTCAGCTGGCAAGTGTAACATCTGGAAATTGTTTACAAAAATCACACATCCAAACCCATATTTCATCAGCTGATCGGGCAGTACACATCACTGCTCAGCTGCACATTCCAGATCTGGAAAGAATTGCCAGTGATGTTCCCTAAACATATGATTTTTAAATGGTGAAACACAAATTTGTATTAAAAGCAAACTAGGTGACAGACTCTGCCCAGATATAAAAAGTACAATTTTAACTTCCTGATCTCATGGACTACCTGTCTCTTTAGAAGCTGAGTAAGAAATATTTAAACAGTAGTTGCCAAGCAATAAACCCAAGTACTTTTATATCCCTTCAGAAAGCTAGGGACCACGTTCTTGTAGATCTCCATGTTTCTATCACCAGATTTCTGGGCATCTCATCCAGAAAGCTAACCAAGAATGGAAGTCTGGTTACAATCCTTGAAAACTAGATTGCCACAGCTTCTAAGGTCCCATATACCAAGTAGTGGTGGTCCACTCATATTTGCAAATAATAACTGCACCAAAACTGAAAAGTTTCTTCTATTTAGAATGTCCTAGTTTGATAACTGCAGAAACACTGGCCTCTGCTAACAGAAAGGTGGTTTGGCAGAGATATTATAATCCTGTTCCCTGAACCTGGTTTCTCCTCCCATTCTTATCCTTCTCTTTCTTACTGAAACTATAATGAAAGGTATTTCCCATCCTTACACAAGACTTCTAAAATTTTTTATTAAAATGTTCTGAGTATTCAGCCAAAGGAAAAATCAGCTATTCATCCTGCACGCCTTATTAAGAAATCTTAGCATCAGATTACATGATTTGCGCACCAACAACTATATTGCAAGGTGGTGTAGTACGAGATATAAGTAGGGAGGGGAAGGGAAATAACTTCATGCAAATTTGTAGTACCTCCGTACTCCTACCAACTCAATTTTTTATTTTCTAACACTAAAAAGACAACTTTTTAAATCCTTTCAAACCTGAAAGAAGAGCACCTACGTGATTCAAATTACTTTTCTGCAATATCTTCCCACAATGCTCACCACAAACACTTTGGCTAACAGCTTCTATGGGGCAATCTAAAAACAGAGATCCAGGGAAAAGACACAGAAGTGTTTGGCTCCTCTGAAAAGGGGAAAGCCATGTGACAACTACTCACCTGAGTTTGCTATACTGCTAAACTATACTGATGCTGCAGCAATAAAACAATAAATGGTTTATTCAATTTGTCAGGTGTTCAGTGCCTAGGTCTCCTGAAGAGCAAGCAAATCACTCCAAAGTCAAAGCTACTTGTGAAGCTTTGGAATCAATTTCAGCTATAGGAATTGCAGTAATTTACTCTTTTTACTGTGATAAACAACACGAAATCAGTGATGAAGTCCTTTACAGGTAAGCAAGTCAGCATGAAATGCAGGGGCAATGGCTTCACCTTAATCTCATATAAACTGGTGCTTCCATTAAAAGGTCCCTCCTCATACTGCCACTGCTCATTCCCACCTTCACTTTTGTCCAGAACTATAGTTTGTGCAACCGTGTAATTAAGTGGAACAAGGAATTGCTCTGGATGAATGCTAACCTGGCAGAGACTGTTTAGAGTTCAACCAGTGCAGTCCTCTGCCACTGCAGTATGCCCCTTTCAGCAGCAGCACTGACGTGCACTGGATTAATCATAAAACTACGAAGTTTAAGATGTTTCAGTTTGCCTCTTAGATGCTTGCAGAAGGGAAGGGGAAGGGAAAGGGGGCAATAAACAAACAAATCTCTCCCTACTCTCCTTAAAAGAAAGCCACAAGTCAGAATATCTTGTAACCTCGAAAGTACTGCTTGCACTTGATACACGTGAAACCAAATTACTGAAACAAGCTGCTAAAAATAGCAAAAATAGTTGGCATCATCTAAATGTGTTTTTTTTAAAAAAACAAAACCTTTGTTAAATGATCCACCCTTTTATTATTGGCTACATGTTCACACAGTTCAATATCATGTTCTCTCAAAGTAACATTAAAATCATTGCCCACATTTACTTTAAGCACACAGAGTAGAAAATAAAACAGTAATGATAACAGCATATGACATCAAAAATCTCACACCAGTTTGCATTTTTAATCACAGCTGTCATTCCTGGAATTGTGCTAATGCTGTCCTTGAATATTTTTAAAGTGAAAATTTAGCTTCCCAGGGTAAATGGAGGGAGAAAAATTTAAAGGGACTTAGAAAAATAAATACTAACATTTAGAAGGTTAGAAAGCAAATGAAGAGTCTATTCCCAAATTTTTACCAGTAAGGAGCAATGACACTGTAGCAATGGTAACTAAGCATCATACACTTACTTCTGTGATTTTGTGTTTTTATCTTAGCCATGGCTGGTTTAGTTCACAGAAAACCTGTGCAATATGTAGCAGGCAAAAGTTAGAGTCACCAGACAATTCAGCTGAAAAACCTGGTACAGAAGCCTCATATGTCAGCACAACATTTAGTGAGCTTTTAAAAATGGAAATCTCTCAAAAAAGTTCCTTTCCATCTCCACAAAGATAAAAGAAGTAAAGGTTCAGATAAGCACTACAACTCAGCTCTTCAAGTATTTATCCTCCAATTTAGAAAGATTTAAAACAACAGGATATCTCTCAAAAAAGACCTTACAGCAACAGCTCTTAATTAAGCTGCATTTATCTTCTTTAATGCAATAGCTTTATAAATATAAAGACACTAAACTCTAAGTTAGCAACCATTTAGTACCACTAATCTTTAACCAGAAAAATCAAGCTCGTCTTAAAAGCCTCTTATTTCCTCATCCCTGAGCACTCTACTCCTTGCAAAGAAAACTTGCTACATACTTACTGTACACAAACCAAATGTAAAGTTTTTCACAAGTTTATTTTTTACCCAGGAAAGTCTATCATATAGAGTTGAACTGTGTTTATAAAAATCTCACTAGTTTCAAAATCCAGCTCTAAGCACGTGTCCACTACAGAGAAATGAAATCAGATCAGTAAAAGAATAACAGTTTTATAGTCAAAACACAACCTTCTTGCAACTGCAGAAACATACACTGCAGTAAGTAGCAGTGAATAAAAAGCATTAAGCAGATGGTTTTTTAATGATGCTTTATAAGAAAGAACAACTCTTTCTTACAGTGACCATTTTCTTCACTAATCACATGAAGATGCAGAACTGAGATAACCTTGATCATAAATCATAAAGGAAAATAAAGCCATAAAGAGCTTTTCCAGCCTCTTTTCAGTACAAAGTCCAGAAATCTATTTAACTGAAAATGCTGGTGATCCCACGGTCAAAGAACTGCAGTTATAAAGGTGTGTGATTAATAACTAACATGGCTTTGCAATTTAGTCAACTCACTTGCATCTTCCTTTGGAGACTGACAGTACCCAAAAACTACAATGTGTGAAAACTACTGCTTGCTGTGTGGAAGCCTACAGTATGCGTACACAGATGACTGAAAAACTTAGATAAGATAGGGTATTTCCTCATAACTGAAAATATTTTTGTTACCAGATTGCACAGAAAAGTAAGTTTTATTTCAGATTGAAGAATAACTTCAACACTTCTTGTGGCTGAAACATCATTTTGTAAACAGCCTGCATGGTTAAGATTTTTAAGCAATGTAGATGTTAAACACAACTCAGGACTCTATACAAATACTTATGTTTTGCAAGTGAATAATATCACGGAATCACAGAATTGTAAGAGCTGGAAGGGACCTCTAGAGATCATCTAGTCCAACTAAGGCAGGATCCCCTAGAGCACATCACTCAGGACTGCATCCAGGTCGGTCTTGAATATCTGCAGAGAAGGGAACTCCACAACCCCCCTTGGGAGCCTATGCCAGTGCTCTGTCACCCTCACCATAAAGAAGTTTTCCTCATTATTTAAATGGAACTTCCTGTGTTCCATATTGTGCCCACTGGCCCTTGTCCTGTCACTGGGAACTACTGAGAGGAGTCTGGCTCAATCCTCCTTTCACCCACCCTTAAGATACTCATAGGCATTACTAAGATCTCCCCTCAGCCTTCTCTTCTCCAGGCTAAAGAGTCCCAGCTCCCTCAGCCTTTCCTCATAAGGAAGATGCTCCAACCCCCAAGTCATCTTAGTTGCCCTCCACTGGACTCTCTCCAGTAGTTCCCTGTCTCTCTTGAACTGGGGAGCCCAGAACTAGACACAGTATTCCAGATGTGGCCCCACCAGGGCAGAGTAGAGGGAGAGCATGACCTCTCTTGACCTACTGGCCACACTCTTCCTTATGTACCCCAGGATTCCACCGGCCTTCTTGGCAATACGAGCACATTGCTGGCTTATGGATAATTTACTGTCTACCAGGACTCCCAAATCTTTCTCCATGGAACTGCTTTCCAGCAGGTCCACCCCTAATCTGTATTGGTGCTTGGGGTTCTTCCTCCCCAGGTGCAGGACTCTACTCTTACTCTTGTTGAACCTCATTAGGTTCCTCTCTGCCCAGATCTCCAGCCTGTCCAGGTCACACTGGATGACAGCACAGCCCTCTGGAGTGTCAGCCCCTCATCCCAGTTTGGTATCATCAGCAAACCTGCTGAGGACACACTATGTCCCCTCATTCAGGTCATTAATGAATATGTTGAACAAGACCAGACCGAGTGCTGACCCCTGGGGGACACCACTGGCCTCCAACTTGACCCTGCTCCATTAATCACAACCCTCTGAGTTCTGTCACACAGCCTCAATCCACCTCACTGTCCACTCCCTCAGTTTCCTCATGAGGATGTTATAGGAGACAGTGTCAAAAAGCCTTGCTGAAGTCAAGGGAGATGACATCTGCTGCTCTCCCATCATCCAGCCAACCAGTTATGTCATCATAGAAGGCTAGCATATTGGTGAAGCATGATTTACCCTTGACAAAGCCATGTTGACCATTCCAAATAACTTCCTGTTCTTCAACATGTTTAGAGATGACATCCAGAATGAGCCACTCCATCACCTCCCAAGGGTAAGATGTGAGACTAACTGGCCTATAGTTCCCTGGGTCCTCCTTCTTGCCTTTTTTGAAGACTGGAGTGATACTGGCCTTCCTCCAGTCCTCAGGCATCTCTCCTGTCCTCCATGACCTTTCAAAGATGATGGAGAGTGGCCCAGCAATAACAGCTGCCATTTCTATCAGTGCTTGCAGGTGCATCTCATCTAGACCCATGGATTTATGAATGTCCAGTCTGGCCAAGTGATCTCTAAACCAATCTTCCTCTACTGAGTGAGTGTCACCACTTAACCTGTCTTTACAGGCCTTGGTAAGAAAAAAAAAATTATGTAGTATTTCGCAACAGTGGTAAAGATAAAGGCATGACAAAGTTCATGTGAAGAAATTGATTACACTGATTTAAAAGGACAGTTTTTTCCAGAAATAGGTGATCTTAAATAAGAACAATGAAGTTCAGTCACTTGTAGCTGGAGAAGGCAGAATCTGAAGGCGTGAACTCAGCCAGTTGGACCAGCAGTGAAGATTTGGACACTTCAGAGTTTTGTCTCTAGGACTGTTTATAAAAATCAAAGCTAAACACAAATTCTGAAGGACTAAAACTATTATTGGATATGTTTAGTACGAACACTATGAATACTATTTTTTATAACTTCACATAGTTGAGAACGCACCAACAATACTGCTTTCTTCAGCTTTTTTGTTTTTTAAACTATTACCTAGATGTACTCCATAGCAACAGAAAAAATACAGGTGAAGGTGGTTCTCAATGTTAACTGTATTCAGTAAATCAGAATAATCGCTTTTGTTCTAATTGCCTCAAATTTTGTCTCGTTTAAATAGATTTCCAGACATGGAAGCTAATACTTGAAGTCACTCTGAAAAGCAATGCAATCACAGGCTATACTTAGCAATCAAAAATTTAGACTCTTTTTTAACAAAAACACAAAATACAGTTAAGATTTACAATTCTAGCACACTTACATACCCACAGAGGCCTAAATTTAAGCAGTCTATGCAAAGACAGTCACCAATAATGCCATCTAATAACCAGAAAGCACTGAAGTATACACAAAGGTTTCCCAGTGAGTTTGCACTCCAGTTGCTTGACCACTTCAGCACATCCACACTATTACTGTTCACAGCAGTATGCCTCTTTGAGCCATCATCACTTTTAAGCAGAATCACAGAATCACAGAATATTAGGGGTTAGAAGGGACCTCCAAAGATAATTGAGTCCAACCCCCCTGCCAGAGCAGGACTAAAAAAACCTAGGGCAGATCACTCAGAAAGGCATCCAGACCAGTCTTAAAAGTCTCCAGAGAAGGAGAATCCACAATCTGTCTGGGCATCCTGTCCCAGTGCTCTGTAACCCTCACAGTAAAGAAGTCCTTCCTCATGTTCAGATGAAGCTTCCTGTGCTCGAGTTTGAATCCATTGCACCTCCTCCTCTCACAGCACACAAGTGAAAAGAGCTTGTGCTTGCCTTCTTGATGCCCAGCCATCATGTATTTATAGACATTAATTTGATCCCCCCCTCAGTCTTCTGCTCTCCAAACTGAAAAGCCCCAGGTCTCTTAGCCTTTCCTCATAAGGCAGGTGTTCCTGTCCCTTAACCATACCCTTAATCATTGTAGCCCTCTGTTGGACTCTATCAGGTAGATCCCCATCCCTCTTGAACTGAGAAGCCCAGAACTGGACACAATACTCCAAGTGAGGTCTCACCAGGGCCAAGAGGAGGGGGGGGAAGAACCTCCCTCAATCTGCTGGACACACTCCTCCTAATGCACTCCAAGATATCACTGGCTTTCTTGGCCACAAGGGCACGTTGTTGTCCCATGAATAACTCGTTGTCTACCAGGACTTCAAGGTCCTTCTCCATGGAGCTGCTCACTAGCAGATCACCTCCCAGCCCTCTACTGGTGCATGTTGTTCCTTCCCAGATGCAGGACTCTGCACTTGCCCTTGTTGAACCTCATTATGTTCCTCTTTGCCCAGCTCTCCAGCCTGTCCAAATCTTGCTGAATGGCTGCACAGACTTCAGGTGAATCAGCCAATCCTCACAGCTTTGTGTCATCAGCAAACTTGCTGAGGAGACACTCTGTCCTGTCAGCAAGGTCATTGATAAAGATGTTGAACAGGACTGGACCCAGCAATGATCCCTGGGGGACTCCACTAGTTACAGGTCTCCAGGTGGACCCGGCACCATTGACCACCACTCTTTGGGCTCTATTGTGTTGCCAGTTCCTAATCCATCCCACTACCCATTCTTTTATCCCACATATTCTGAACTTGCTCACAAGGATGTTATGGGAGACTGTGTCAAAAGCCTTGCTAAGGTCAAGGTACACTACATCCACTGCTGTCCCTGCATCTATCCATTCAGTCACAACATCATGGAATGCTACTGGATTAGTCAAACATGATTTCCCCTTGGTAAACCCATGCTGGCTACTCCTGACAAGCTGCTTCTTTTCCATATGCTTAGAAATGACCTTCAGAGTGAGCCACTCCATCATTTTTTCCAGGAATGGAGGTGAGGCTGACTGGTCTGTAGTTTCCTGGATCTTCCTTCTCGCCCTTTTTGAAGACTGGAGCGACACTGGCTTTCCTTCAGTCCTCAGGCACCTCTCCTGTTTGCCATGCTCTTTCAAAAACAATGGAGAGTGGTAGAGCAATAACATCAGCCAGCTGTCTCAGCACTCTTGGGTGCACCTCATCAGGCCCCACAGTCTTGTCCACATTCAATTTACATAACTGATCTCTGACCCACTCTTCATTGACTGGTGGAGAGTTTTCCCTCCTCCAGGCTTCTGCTCTTATATCCAGGGTCTGGAGCTCATAAGGGCTGGTCTTAGTAAAGACTGAAGCGAAGAAGGCATTCAGCAACTATGCCTTCTCTGCACCCTCTGTTACCAGGGCTCCCACCTCATTCAACAGTGGGCCCATATTTTCCCTTTTCTTCCTTTTACTACTTACACATTTGAAAAAGCTCTTTTTGTTCTCCTTTACTTCCTTTGCCAATTTAATTTCTAAGAAAGCCCATTTCAACCTAGACCAGCATGCAACTCCAGCTTAGGCAGTTCAGTTTGATGTGTTTGAGACATCAGAAATCAGACCTTGTGTGTGCATCACAGATTATTTAAAATTACTACAAAATGGAACACTACAATCTAGACTCTTCAACAAATAAGTTCAAATGAACAAATGAGGTTATTAAACACTTAAGATGTCATTAGCAAGACCTGAGGAAGTTACATGTCCATACACACACACACATATATATACACACCACAACAAAAGACAAGGTAAGGCAACATTATTTCAAGCATACCATTAGAACCGAACAGGATTAAAACAGAAAAAAATGTAGTCCACAGATTATTAGCCACATACAGGAACACAAGAAAAATAATCCCTATACTGCATTTAGAGACTATTTTTTTTTGTATGCATATCAACATCACAAATGACGAAATTAAATTACAGTTTGACTAAATCACAGGAGTATTAGAAAAATTAGAGTCACAAAAATAACTTCACAGACATGCAATTCCAAACCATGGGCTGTGGAATGATGTAACAGCGTGCTTCATATGAAGTAGGGGTGGTGAAGAATGAAGTGACTTTTGCAAATCCAGTATCAGACTGAGTAATAATTACTTAGCAATAATTCTCAAGTTTTATAAGCATACAAAGTTTGCCAGTAAGCATCAGTTTTGCTACTGAGGAGTCTTACAGCTTTTCAGTCACATTTGAGAAACAAATGGAGAACATTGTAAAATAATTTTGCCCTTAAACAACATTTTTAAATTATTATTATTATTATTTATTGTTATTGTTATTGTTATTGTTATTTTACCCTGAACTTTATTTGCATTCGCTATGTTTTCCTATCCTGTATGCAATTCCTTGGATTGCTGGAGCAAAAATTATCAGAGGAAGAGAGGAAACCAGCCACAAATTTTCAGCTTTATATTTAATAAGTTGGAATTATTTGGAAAACAAACAAAAGCCAACAACTACCAACTCAAGATTCCATTTAAGGAAGAAGAACTGTGCTTTTAGTCTGGTCTTTCCTGATTGTCAGCAAAACCAGTTACCATTGCCCCCAACAGTAGACAATGATGTTATGATACAAATGCTTGTATCAAACATAGCAAAACTTCCAGAAACAAAGTTTTGTGATAGCAATTTGAACAGCTACTTATGAATTATAAATAACTGCAAATATTGTTAGGATGCTCAGGAGTCTAAAAATGCTCATAAGATAAATCCTAAATGAAGAAAAAAAAGAAAAACAAAAACAAAACCAAAAACCAACTCCAGACTATCTCCTACCATAATCAGCAGCTCAAGTTTTCCTGTTGTACAGTAATTTCAAGTTGTCCAATAGTACAAAAATTGGAGCAGTTACAGATATGTGAGGCCAAAAACCAAATTCTGAAGTGACCTACAGAGTCTAGAGGAGAAGCAGCTGGGAACAATGAAAGCAAGTTTGGTACCAGTAAATTAAGCTCTATTGCCAAAGACAGAAAACAGAAATGGAAAAGATATGAGAACGGAAGAACGATAATCATCAAGCAGCCCAGCTACAGTCATTTAGTAAACCAGTTTAATCTTGTTTCATCGGTGTTGTACTCAAACTGTTCCTTCACATAAGAAAAGATGATAACTACCTTAGAGATTGCAAAGATCTCCAAGAAAAGAAATACTATAACAAAAGAAATAATAATTATCATAATAATTCTCAGAGCAAAGGAAGTACTTCATAAAACGCACTTACTGCCCCAGTTGCAAGCTTTAAAGGTTAGCCATGCTCAGTATTATGCAATGAGTGAAACATCTGCCGCGATGGAAACATTCTTTGTGAGACAACTCTTTCTGTAATTGGAAACTCCGTTGGAATAAAGCCAAATATAGTAGCCTGAAACAAAAACAAAACAGTGAAGAAAAAGTCAAGAGACAATAGCCCAGTAGTTAAGTGCCTTCTGGAACCTGCAGTCTGCTAGACTGCTTTTCCTAAGTTTTTTTAGTGCCTTTTTTTGTCTGGGTTGAGCCAGACTAGGTTTTCATTTTGAGAGGTAAAAGGAGAAAAAAAAAAAATGTTCTGCTTCCAAACCACCTGAGAGGTTACTCAAAGTAAGCTGTAAGAGTTTGAGGTATTTTCTTTCTTGTTGCTTTCTCTACTAAGCAGTGAAATAGTTAAGAATTAGTGTTGAAATTATTTTGCCAGAATCTCCAGTGACAGAGATTTTTTTGCCAGATCACAGAATCATGCTTTGATTTCATTTTTGTTAGCTCTCTACATTACAGCCGGCCATATGCTGCTTGAAATCATCTCCTAAGGGCTCTACAAATCCAGAGTGGTAAGCCCATACACTGGTTTGAGGAACACGATTTTTCTCAATTTAATCTTTTGGGAAAAACAAACACTGCAGGAAGATGTCATTCTTCTCTGTAGGTCACTCCATTGACAGCTTTATCACATCAAACACAGGCTGCCCCATCAACACTTTCTGAGCCTCTGAGTCTGTCCCCACCACACTGAACACCTTTCTCGACTATCAAGAAGATGAGTTCCATTTCTGGTTGGCCTGTGACACCAGCCTCAAATCACTTAAGTTTCCTGCCAGCATTTTCATTTTTTTTCAGCTGCTTTTCAAGCTTGGAGGAGCTTATTAACACTTCAGAAGTCTGTCTTTTAATCCTCTTGCCAACTCCCCATTAAGAAATTCTTTTGCCCAGATAGCTTTGAAAAGTCCAAACCATATGCTTGACAGAAGTTAGAATATCCATGCTGTTAGTCTTATGCTGCAGCAGTGAGAATCTTACAGGAGGGACTGTCCTTTTGCTCTTTATGCTGCAGCAAGTATACCATGATCTTGATCTGCAGTATGATTTTTGCAGTGACGGTTTAAGACGCATAAGTGCATCTGCAGCATTTGTGGAACGAGTGAGTGGGGGTCAAGCCTCCAACCCCTCCACATTACTCACTTTGCAGGTCACCTTGCAACAAAATTACTACAAACACAAATCACTGATAAAAAAGTCTGGGAAGGAGCATGTTCTCTGTATTGTCAAACACGTCAGCAAAACTTTCTAAAGAAAAGCTCTTTGCTTAGTACCTATACTACTCTTCCCATTCCTAGATAAAGCCTATTATAGTAACGGATCAGAAAAATCTAAGGAAGTGCAGTAACTATCAACAAGTGCCTCCCATGTGTCTTCTGATTTATTTTAAAGAGTAGTCACAACAGGACCCATGCAACGACACTGCAGCTCAGTCACAACTCCAACAGCTGAAACAAAATGGACCAAAGCCACCTAAGAAATAGTAAAGCTACTTAATATAAAAGTACAGAAATGGAAAAGCACTTGTAAATAAAAGTCTTCAAGTGGACAGGGGGTCTGTGAACGCATACACATACAGTGATTCAAACTCTTCATTATGCCTACAACTCTTGCTCCAGAATAAACTGAAAAATATTGCTTAAGTTTGTACCAACAAAGTTCATATTAATCACAGCGAAGAAAGTTTTGGCATTCTGTGGAAAATCTGACTTGTATTTTCTTGGGTTTTTTTTCTGTTCTGGGTTTTTTGTTGTTGTTTTTGTTTGTTTGCTTTTTTACTTGACACAACCAGAGCATCTGAGTTTTACAAAGAAACTCATCACAAAACCAAGAAAACTTTTTGTATACTTTGTATTCT
The DNA here is from genome assembly GCF_020740795.1 of Apus apus. Classification (NCBI taxonomy): domain Eukaryota; kingdom Metazoa; phylum Chordata; class Aves; order Apodiformes; family Apodidae; genus Apus; species Apus apus. The sequence goes on along the minus strand of NC_067312.1, from coordinate 36,122,135 downwards.
GCAACATGTCTAAATAAACTTACATTTTACCCCTTAAAAGCCACTGGTTATCAACCCTTGCTTCCTGCAGTACTCATTTATATTCCTGAATACATATACATTCAGGAGTACTGAACATCTGAATCCAGTAAAGTCTGTATGTCAGTCTTCCGAGTGAACGTCAAACGTGCGATCATCAGAGTATTAAAATGATGTTATGCATTATATGAATTTCTGAAAAAAATAATCACTAAATATAACAATATATTAGTAAGGTACTACTCACACAGACAAATGTATCATTAAGTATTCTCCTCAAACACTAATAAAGCTGTCAAAATACAGAAGCCTGGGATTCTCCATTATGAAGCCTTATCACTCACCAGATGGCAAGATGTGAAGCTTGGCATCCCACATATTCTGATCCTTCTCCTAATATAATCTAATACTCAAAATATTGATACATTATTATTATTCGGCACACTGGTAGAGTTCTCAGACAAAATACGTGCAGGAAACTTTATTTTCTGGGATGAACCATACAGATATTAAACAGCAAAAGAAGTGCTTAAGTCAGATTATTGCTAAGAGCATACCAGTCTAGTTACAATACAAAGAGGAGGGAAAACTGTTTTTTTGGGTTTTTTTGTTGTTGTTTTGTTTGTTTGTTTGTTTTGTTTTGTTTTTTAATTTCATTGAATCCTAGGGGTTGGAAGGGACCTCAAAAGATCATCTAGTCCAACCCCCCTGCCAGAGCAGGGTCATCTAGAGCACATCACACAGGAACGCATCCAGGCGGGTTTTGAATGTCTCCAGAGAAGGAGACTCCACAACCTCCCTGGGCAGCCTGTTCCAGTGCTCTGTCACTCTCACAGTAAAAAAATTTTTTCGAATATTCACCTTAAACCTCCTATGCTTCAATTTGATCCCATTACCCCTTGTCCGATCAATGGTCAACACTGAGAAAAGCCTAACTCCATCTCCCTGACACTCACCCCTTACATATTTCTAAACATTGATGAGGTCACCCCTCAGTCTCCTTTTCTCCAAGCTAAAGAGACCCAGCTCCCTCAGCCTTTCCTCATAAGGGAGATGATCCACTCCCTTAATCATCTTTGTAGCTCTGCGCTGGACTCTTTCAAGCAGTTCCCTGTCCTTCTTGAACTGAGGGACCCAGAACTGGTCACCATACTCCAGATGTGGCCTCACCAATGCACAATAGAGGGGGAGGAGAACCTCTCTTGACCTACTAACCACACCCTTTCTAATGCACCCCAGGATGCCCTTGGCCTTCTTAGCCACAAGGGCACATTGCTGGCTCATGGTCATCTTCCTGTCTACCAGGATTCCCAGGTCCCTTTCCCCTACACTGCTCTCCAGCAGGTCAGCCCCCAACCTGTACTGGTACATGGGGTTTCTCTTCCCCAAATGCAAAACTCTACACTTGCCCTTGTTGAACTTCATCAGATTTCTCCCCGCCCAACTCTCCAGCCTGTCCAAGTCCCTCTGAATGGCAGCACAGCCCTCCAGTGTGTCAGACACTCCTCCCAGCTTGGTGTCATCAGCAAACTTGCTGAGGGTACATTCTGTACCCTCATCCAGGTCGTTGATGAAGATGCTGAACAACACCGGTCCCAGTACCGACCCCTGAGGGACTCCACTAGTCACACACCTCCAACCAGATTCCACCCCATTGACTACAACTCTCTGCCTCCTTCCTTTCAACCAGCTGATCCACCTCACTACCTGATCACCAAACCCATTCTTGATCAACTTATCTACAAGGATGCTGTGGGAGACGGTGTCAAATGCTTTACTGAAATCAAGATATACCACATCTACCGCTCTACCATCATCCATCCACCTAGTAATTTCCTCATAGAAGGCTATGAGGTTAGTCAAACATGATTTACCCTTGATAAAACCATGCTGACTGCTCCTGATGACCCCCATGTCCTTGATATGCCTAGAGATAGTGACAAGAACAAGTTGTTCCATCACTTTTCCAGGGATGGAGGTGAGGCTGACCGGTCTATAGTTACCCGGGTCCACCTTCTTGCCCTCCTTGTAGACTGGTGTGACATTTGCTATCCTCCAGTCCTCAGGCACCTCTCCTGTTACCCATGACTTACCGAAGATGATGGAGAGTGGCCTAGCAATGACCTCTGCCAGCTCTCTCAGCACCCTTGGATGCATTCCATCCGGACCCATCGATTTATGGATGTCCAGATTACTCAACTGATCCCTAACCCAATCCTCATCTACCATGTCAAACTCCTTCTCTATCTTGACTTCTTCTGGGGCTATATGAATCTGGGACTCATGGGGAAATCCTGCAGGAGTAAAGACAGAGGCAAAGAAGGCGTTCAGCATCTCTGCCTTCTTTATATCCTCTGTCACCAGGGCACCCACCTCATTCAACAGTGGGCCAATATTGCCTCTAGTGTTAGTTTTGTTAGCTAGGTATTTGAAAAAGCTCTTTCTATTATCCTTAACCTGGCTTGCAAGGTTAAGTTCCAAGGAGGCCTTAGCTTTCCTAATTGCCTCCCTACATTCTCTCATTTCAGCCAACATTACTAGCAGCCCCCAGCGTACCTGCCTATTTCTGGAGAAATACCCCTTCAGAAAGCCTAAAACTTACCTATGGTAGGATTCTTAAAGTAAATATAAGTATTAAGTTATACTCCCTCTTATGCAAAGAGAAAGCAATGTAAAAAGAAATGCTGATTTATTGTTTTAAATTGTGCCCTTCAAGCCATGGTCATTGCCTTCTGTTATTTACAACACCTATTTCTGTCATCATTTAACATGTGCGCTTGTCCTCCTATTTAAAATACTCTTAATGCATGCTTAATGTACTTTTTGAAACATAATGTTTTTGTTACATAGTGGGTTTTATTATTTTAATAATACATTAGAATTAAAAAACTGATTTCCTAAAGCAGGCTATCACTATAGTGGACATAATTCACAACTGTTAGCATTCCCAATTCCAATTTAACCATCTAGGAATGAATTAATTCAATTTACATAGAAGACTGATCTCATATTTTTTCAAAGTGCCTGAAAATTCAAACAGTTCCCAAAGTTTGTTCCCAAATGCCTTACACACCAGCACAGTCCTGATCCTGTCACCCTACCCAATGCTTAGTTGCTGAGGCACGCACAAAACATTTGAGACCCCTACATTCACTTCTCTGCACAAGGTGAAGTGGAATTCATAATTTCTCCCTTCGGGGAAAAAAAAAAAAAAAAAAAAGGCATGTAATGGCTGGGAAAAGGCACATGGGACAACACTAATGCAGTCAGAGGATTTACTGGAGACATGGGCTTTTTTGTAGATAAGTTGATCACGTATGGGTTTGGTGATCAGGTAGTGAGATGGATCAAGAACTGGTTGAAAGGAAGAAGTCAGAGAGTTGTAGTCAATGGGGCAGAATCTGGTTGGAGGTGTGTGACCAGTGGAGTCCCTCAGGGGTCGGTACTGGGACCGGTGTTGTTCAACATCTTCATCAACAACCTGGATGAGGGTATAGAATGTACCCTCAGCAAGTTTGCTGATGACACTAAGCTGGGAGGAGTGGCTGACACACCAGAAGGCTGTGCTGCCATTCAGAGGGACTTAGACAGGCTGGAGAGTTGGGCGGGGAGAAACATGATGAAGTTCAACAAGGGCAAGTGTAGAGTTCTGCATTTGGGGAAGAAAAACACCATGCACCAGTACAGGTTGGGGGCTGACCTGCTGGAGAGCAGTGTAGGGGAAAGGGACCTGGGAATCCTGGTAGACAGGAGGATGACCATGAGCCAGCAATGTGCCCTTGTGGCCAAGAAGGCCAACGGCATCCTGGGGTGCATTAGAAAGGGTGTGGTTAGTAGGTCAAGAGAGGTTCTCCTACCTCTTTATTCTGCATTGGTGAGGCCGCATCTGGAGTATGGTGACCAGTTCTGGGCCCCTCAGTTCAAGAAGGACAGGGAAGTGCTTGAAAGAGTCCAGCGCAGAGCTACAAAGATGATTAAGGGAGTAGAACATCTCCCTTATGAGGAGAGGCTGAGGGAGCTGGGTCTCTTTAGCTTGGAGAAAAGGAGACTGAGGGGTGACCTCATTAATGTTTACAAATACGTAAAGGGTGAGTGTCAGGGAGATGGAGTTAGGCTTTTCTCAGTGATGACCAGTGATAGGACAAGGGGTAATGGGTGGAAATTGGAGCATAGGAGGTTCAAGGTGAATATTCGAAAAAATTTTTTTACTGTGAGAGTGACAGAGCACTGGAACAGGCTGCCCAGGGAGGTTGTGGAGTCTCCTTCACTGGAGTCATTCAAAACCCACCTGGATGCGTTCTTGTGTGATGTGCTCTAGGTGACCCTGCTCTAGCAGGGGCGGTTGGACTAGATGATCTTTGAGGTCCCTTCCAACCCCTAAGATTCTATGATTCTATGATTCTATGATTTTTTCCTTTTTCCTGTATAATTTTTAACAGGTCTAGCACAGCATCAATACTCCATATAGACAAAAAAAGTAGGCATAAAAATGTAGTGATGTAATTTTGCACTTACCAACCTGGACAACTCAAATGCAAAGTATTTAAACTAAGATGTTCAGTACAGCAAACATACTAGTTAAGGATGAGATTTTAAAAGACACAATTAGGCACCTGAGGCTCAAAGCAGTTTCATGTCTCAGATTTGTGCATCATCTGGCTGTTAATATAGCTAGGAAAACAGTTTAAAATTAGAGGAGTGACTTATTTAATAAGATTTTCTTTTCCCTAGCAGAATCGGATTAAATAGACTATGGAGAGGTTTTGAAATTAACAGTGCAGACACTGCACATCTGAAGCTCACAGAAGAAAAGCTATAAATGTCTTTGTGCAGGATTTGTTCCATTTTCTTTAAAATAAGCTGAAATTCACATTAGTAGCAACATTCATAGTGAATGAGTCATAACCCAAAGGAATTTAAGGCTTTCACATGTAATTATCTTAAAAGACTGAAAAAGTTCAAAGCAGAAATGCAATAAAGTATACACATAAGAGTTTACAATGACACTGCCTTTTTAAGAAAGTATGAGTCACATACTGTGCCTTTTTTCAAAGCTAAACTTTCTGCTTGGTCTATCCAACCCTGAACAACATGCTCCTTCTTTATTATGCATAATGTAGGTTTGGTTTATTCCTAGAAGAACTGTACCAGCATAGCCAGCAGTGCACAAAAGAACTGTGCTCTTAAGAGACATAAAGGCATTCTGGTATAAGCCCCTGTGTAAGTACACCACTACCAGCAAAACCACTGTTTTGGTTTTTGAAAAGTCTGTGGCTTGTGATTTTCTTCTACCAGTACAACTTCAAGTTTGCCTACATGGTTTATCATTATTGGAAAACTTTACTGATATGATGATACTTTATCCACATCACAAAACATAAACAGATTTCCCATACAAGGACAATTGCTACTTAACACCTAAGGTATAACTAAAAGAAAAAAGAAAACAAAAGAAAAAACGCTAAGTAAGGATGCATCCCCAAGGTTATGCAAGAACTTAAGGTCAGAAGCAATTCATGTATTTCAGTAATGATGCAGTGACGCAAAAATTCACTTTAAGTCAAGTAAACACTGTAGGGGAGACATGTAGACTTGGCTTTTTCTGGTTGCATCACAACTTTGAGAAAACAGTAACATGTTTATGCAGTTAGGAAGTTTTCTGGTTTATGTCATGCTTATCCTTTAATATTCATGCATAGTGCTCCAATTTATTAACAATCCACTATACGTCACAGCAGTTCACGACTTAGATAGTTTACAAAATCTACTTGTATTCTTCCTCCTCCTGTCAATTTGAAATTTTATTCACTAGTGTTTGTGGGATCTGTTCAGAAGACTAAACTTAACCTCACATGGTTAGCTTTTCTAGGTTCCTTCTACCAGAAGTGGAAGAGGAGGAGCTTCAAATGACAACTGAGAGCAACTAACGTAAGGTTTTCATTGGAAATTACCCCCTAAGAAGTAAATGGTGGCTAACAGGGTAAGAAGCATACCCAGACTAAAATCAACTTCTGTCAATATCTTTCTTCAGTCACACCATTGGTAGTTTCAGAAGCTTAGCAGGTACAACACACATATTTCACACACATTAATAATTCCTCCAGCTATCCCTATCCTTGAAAGCATTTCCTCTAGCAAACACACAGCTTATTTATTATTATTTGTTTTAAGGAAACCTGCAAAAGATACTGTCTATGCCCTCAAAAAAACCCCACTCAGTGTGCTCTTCTGCCACTTACACCTGGATACCCAGCAGTTTATATTCTCATTACTTCATTCATTACTTCAAATGTTACTGGCAGAACTGAAGTGTCAAGAAAACAATGAAGGCAGAGTCACAAATCACTCCCTAGTCTAGATGAGCTGCTGCTGTTACTTCCAAGGACAACTGGCTGATCAACTAGTGAGAACTGGCCACACTGGTTTTCATATTTTGCAATAGTCCCATTCAATGATTAAAGTTAACCTGCTGCTGTGACTCAGCAGTTTACCTTCTTTTCCCTTTTTATAACTTTCTCTTAGACCGAGATGATTACCCTGTAGAAGTTTCAGGGTCTGCATTGATTTCTTGCTTTTTAGAAAAATTAATTAAATGCTTGAACTTATTTTTCTTCTTATGCTGCCCGCCAGTAGCTACTCTCTAGTTGTGGTTCTCTTTCTCCCAACTTGAACCACACTTTTTATCTCTTCTAAAGCAGAAAGATGTATTTTACACATTATACAGATGTGGCTGGAGAATATCTTACTCACAAGACTTCTACCTATGTCAGGTTTCTTATCTGGGTGAGAGTATAGTTTCCTCCCCAGAGAATAACAAAGAGGCCTGGAGCCATGTTATGTGACACCAAGAATAGCAGTACTGGGTTGCCAAACAGGGGAAGTGTAAAAAAAAAAGTCTTGCTTTCAGAAGACACACAATGCCTCAATATGAAAGGCTTACAAAGTGAAAGAAGAGTATTGAAGAATGCATCAGTGGCTAGACTTCAGTATAAGTATTACTGATGAAAGGCCATAATTCATTATAAAGGCAAAAGCTATCACCGAAATGTGCAGGTTTGGAGAAAAAGCAAATCCATGGGGTTCTTTGCCTCCCTGGTGAAAAATGGCTGAGTTTTGCAGTAGAGCTGCAATTCATTCACAAGTGGAAAACACTTTCATTTCAAGAGGAAGAAAGCTTTGGAGACCTGTAATTGTATCTCAGCTTTTGCTGCCAGAAGTGAAGAACTTAATTTGCAAGTCAATTCCTGATTTACACTATTTTAAACATCTTTTAGACAGAAAAACACAGGCTCTCGGTTGATGCTTGAAAAGCATCAAGTCTCTTTAGAGAGGTTTCTGAGAGTAAAGCAAAGGAACTGTAGTGTCACAAAATGTGAAGATGAAAGCAGTGTAAGGCAAAAACTGGCTCACTGCATTTAACTGAAACAAAGCAAATTGAATGTTTAACAACATCCAAGCAAACCTTTAGGCAAGAAATCATGAGTACATTTTTATCGTTCTCTTTATCAACAACCTTGAGTTTTCTGCTCTTGAAAAAAAAAAAAAGTTAAATCAAAGAGTGACACTGAAACAGAGAACATTATTATAATCTCTGCTACTCCAAAAACTGTTTTCAAATTTTCTGTCTGCCAAAGCGAACAGTAAACATCAAGACTACATCTATATCCTTCAAGTGCCTGTAAGCAGAAACAAAGGACTAAGGTGAGATACTAAGCAAAACAAATATTTCTGCTCTATTCCAGTTTCAAACGCAAACATTAGAATGAGTAAGCCTGTATATGCACATTTTGTGACAGATGTAGTCACAAGAATAACTAGACACAAAACAGTCACACTCCAACAGAATCTATGTTGCAGTCCAGAAAACATCTTCAAATAACTCACCTCATTTCTAACAACCATTTGCACAGAGGTCAGAGTTGTGGGCTTTTATGTCCACAAATTTGCATAAAGAACTCACATTATCATCAAGGGTATGGTGTATTTCCTACACTACTTTTTTATCCAACAGGAATACAGAATACAATATCAAAAAAATTGATACAGCATCAATTTTTGCATAACTGAGGGCAACCATTTTGACAGAGGGGTGATTTTCGTAGCAAGTCAGAAGCTCAAGACTAGATGAAAAATACAAAGATGTTAGTTTACAGTCCAAAGCACTACAGGAGTCAAGCAGATCTCATGCTGCCACAGTGCAACAAACTGATTTTCATTTTACAGATTTGAACAAGCAGTAATGGACAACCATCTGGCATGTTGCATGGGAAGAAATTTAATAACTATGACTATGATCCCAAGAATCTATTTTAGAGGTCACCTAGAGCAAGATATGCAGTATCTTGAATGCTATTCCAAGAAAGCAGTGTGCTGAAGGTGTAATCGATGCCTTGGGAAGACCAGCAAGCACAGCACAAAAAAAAGTTCTATCAGAGAGATTTCTATAGTGCAAGCTACCTTTAAGCAAGAGGATGGCAGATTTAGAGGTTACAGGTGCTTTTTGATGTTATTTTCATCAGAAAGCTAAGTTAACCAGAAAAGGAAATACTGCTACATAAAACCAGTAAGAACATGGAACATCCTAGTCTTTATGCATGCTGCTCTGTGCCTATGGCTACCACTGAAATTTATCTGAAGACTGAACAAATAAAACATCTGATCTTACATAACAGTCAGAAGTCTAACTTACCTTCCACTTGTAACTGTGGCAATATACATTTCCTACCTCATTCTACCAAGACTTTTTTTTCCTATTGTATTTTTAAGCAAACTCAGACACTTACCAAGGCTAACACTGGAACTTATTTGTCACTAAAGTGTATGGAGATTGATTCCAAATGAAGTTCCCCATTGGCCAATGGCAGACCTCAGAAGGAACAAAACTTAAAAAGATACTGTTTCAAGCTCTGTATTTCAACAATATGTAGCACTGCTACTCCAAATGATAATTCACACATGTTCAGTCTGAAGGATGTTATCCACACTGTCACTTGGATATCCCAGTTCTACCTCAAGTCAGATCATTTTCATAAAAAAAAATATAAAAGCTGATCAGAAGGAAATCCCACACACAATCTTCAAACAAGATAACAAAGATTTAAGACATGATCCAAGAAGATTCCATTAATTTAATTTGGGCCTCAGTGAGCCCAACATTAATCTAAGAAGAAACAGCCAAAATAAACATTAAAACATTAAACTTATGGATAAGTATTGAAAAAAATGCCCATCTTAATTTATAAGATTTTTTTTTCAATCCAATTTTTGAAATTTTAGCAGTAATAAGTGTCTATGTGGGCCAGTAGCCATTTTAACATATAAGTCTGAAGTCATGTAGGCAAGCCAGTATTTACATTTCTGGTTTCTACTGAACTCTTTAATTGCACCATTCAAGACAGGATGCATCATTAGCATTTCATGTCCACTGGAATGCTAAAAAGCAGCCTGTCAGCCAATTATTTTAAAAAAAACCAACAACCAAACAAAAAAACAAACCTTAAAAAGAATTACATTCACATTTAAAATAAAACCATTATCAAGCTATCTAGCAGGTTAGGGTTTGTTTTTTTTCAGTCTGTGTCCTGTGGCTAAGCATTTGAAAAATACATGCTAGCCTGGTTAGGAGTCTGGTCAGTCAGTTAAGCTTGATTGTGACTGTTTTTCACAAAAAATTACAAATAGAAATTATTTCATTTTCCAAACAGGTATTAAGTAATTTTTATTCCATCATTATTTTTTCCCTGAAAACACAGAGGATATTTATCTGCCTTAACTTATAATATATTAGCCTAAAAAGAGTGATATAAAAACTTGCTACCTTTGTGTTTAGTCTACACAAGAACATAGTCAACAAAAATAACTAAAACTAAATAATTTTCCATCTACAGGCTCAAATTTAGCTTGGTTAAAAAAATTATAGTAAGTCAAGAAACTACTACAGAAGTTACACTAACACAGTTTACAAAGAAAAGGAAGGAAAATTAAATGTCCTGTTTGTTTACAAGCTAAGCCCTCATGCAGATCTAAAGTTTAGCCACAGGCTTTAAGTTTGAAATCAGCACAACTGACCATGTTAGCAACAGGCTTGATCTTAATAGCAAAAGAGAAAATTGCATTAAAAAGATTGGTGTATAATAGGCATTTAATACATTTTTGTTTGTTTTTTGCATCCTTTCTGAGATTGCAGCAGCAATAATAGGTTAAGTTGTGCTCAGAGTCTTTGGAAGATCCTGTCTGGCACTGACAGCACAGCTAATCAGCTTAAATCACATCCAAAGTTTCTGCAATTATTTTTCCCTGATTTGACATACGAAGCCCCTAGCACATCGTCAGATCCTGATGCTACACAGATTACCTTATCACGCAGCAAAGACAGATCAGGCATCCCCTGATGATAGCACAGGTTGATTAAAGTTATAGCTCCCGGTTTTTTGTTTTTGTTTGTTTGTTTGTTTGTTTTGTTGTTTGTTTGGTTGGTTTTTTTCCTTTTTTTTAAATCTGCAGAACTAACAGATGTTTTGTAGCATCTTACTGACACGATCAGCTCCCAAAACACAGCATGACTATTAGTAACGGTGCCTTTATCAGGGGGTTGCGGGGTGGGGGGAGGAGGGACCACCCCCTCTGCCAGCCAGGGCACCGCTGCTGAGCATCGCCCCTCCGGAGGCAGCCCCGGCAGCCCAGCAGCTCGCCTCCCCTCCGCTCCTCGCAAGGGTTAAACGCACTGACGCCGGAGCCTAGGGGAGGAGCCGGGGCACGAAACGGGAGAGAAAAAATGGAGAAAAAAAAAAAAAAACCAACAAGCAGCAGCCAGCAGGAGGGAGCTGCCCCGGGACTCACCTGCGGCGCCTGCCACCTGCGGCGCCCCCCATGGCGGCCGCGCCGGGCCGAGCCGCCCGGGCAGCCTTCTGCTTCCCCAGAAACGGCCGCGGCGGGCGGGAGCAGGGCACCCAGCAGGAATCATGCTCATAATTAACATTTAAAAGCCCAGAAAGCGCCTCGGTCCCGGCCGACCCCGGCTCTGCGAGGAAGGGATGGAAGGAACAGAGGAGTCCTTCCCAGGGGCTGACTCGGCGCCAGGGGAGCACCCCAAACCTCCTTCCCTCTCTAGTGAGGAGGGAAGTTTCCTCCGGAGGTGGAAAAGGAGAGGGAAGGGGCTGCGGACCCGGGAGGAGGAGGAGAGGGGGTGCCTCGCCGCGGCGCCAGCTTCGGGCCGGGCCGCGCCCCGAGGAGCGGGCGCTGGAAGGCGGGCGAGGCGGCCGGTCGGATCGCGCCTGTCAGGCCCCCTCCCTCCTGCCTCCCTCCTTCCCTGCCGCCTCCCCCTTCCCGCGGCCGCTCACCTGCCCGCCGACAGCCCTTTCCCCGCGCCCCTCGTTGGCCCCAGAGCTCACAGCGCTCCCGGCACGGAGCTTCTTCCCGAGCCCGCCGCCTCCTTACGAGCCGCCTGACCCGCAGCCGCTCCTGTTTGGGGAGGAAGCGGCCACCATGTTACTTTCTCCCCCGCAAACGCCTACAGGCGCGTCCAGGGCCCGCCCCGAAAGGAGGCGGCGGCGGCGGCCCGGGAGCGGAGCGGGGAAGCGGCGGGCTCGGAGGCGCCGCTGCGGCCAGGGGGAGCCCGCGGGCGGCTGCCGGGCTGCGGCGGGGGGCGCCGGGCGCCCCGTAACCTTCAGCGGCCCGGCCCGCGGCCCGGCTGCCTGGGCTCGGCGGCGGGGGGTGCGTGAGAGAGGCGAGGGGCCCGGGGGGAGCCCGAGGCCGGCGGCGGGGTGAGGGGTGACAGACTGTGCGGTGCCGTCCCCGGCGGGTGCAGGCCTGTGGCCCGGCCCGGCCTTCTGTGAGGTGCTGGGTTTGTAGCAGAGTAAGTAAAGACATAAATAGGAGCCAGAAAGGGAGCTCGGCAGGTCGCTTCAGCCGTCTGCCCAGATAAGGCTGATGGCTTCGTAGGTGCTTCTCGGCACCCCAGTAGTGCTCGGCTGATTTTCTGTAGGGAGGAAATCTGCAGGGGTATAGGCGGGCTCAGAGGGCTGTGCCCTTGGAAGGCCCGTTCTGCTGAACTCGTGAGGGAGCGGTTGTGTCAGCTGTGTCTGAGCCAGTTCTGTTCAGGATCTTTATCGATAATCTGGAGGCAGGCGTTGAATGCACCATTAGAAGGTTTGCTGACGATACTGAGCTGAGAGATGCTGTTGACTCTCTTGAGGATCAAAAGGGCTTCCAGAGGCATCTGGAGAGATTGGAGCATGGAGCAAACATTAATGGCATGAAATTTAACAAGAACAAATACCAAGATTCCGCACTTGGGGGAGCAGAACACTGGACACAAGTACAGGCTAGGAGAGAAGTGGCTGGAGGGCAGCCCTGCAGGAAGGGCCCTGGGGGTGGCTTGTGTTCACCACAGGCTCAGTGTGAGTCAGCCCTGTGTCCTGCCACCCACCAGGGCAACCCACATCCTGGGGTGCATCACAACACAGCGTGACCAGCCTGTCAGGAGAGGGGATTGTCCTGCTGAATTCAGTGTTGGTGCAGCCTCACCTCCAGCACTGTGTGCAGCTCTGGGCCCCACAAAATTAAGAAGGATGTTCAGGTACGTGAATGTGTCCACAGGAGAGCAACAAAGCTGGTAGAAGAGAGGGATGCTCATCTGGCAAATAGGGATCCAGAAAAAGTGGAGGCATTTAATGGGGTTTTTTTGCCTTAGTTTTTAATCCTAATGATAGATCTCGGGCTGCCTGATCCTCTTGATTCCTGGGAAGACCCAGGAAACTACAGACCTGTTAGTCTAACCTTAATATGTGGAGAAATTATGGAGAAGATTCTGGGTTTGCCTGGTTTGGAGATAGGGAGGTTGAGGAGTGACCTCATGGCTCTCTGCAGCTTCCTAAGGAGGGGAAATGGAGAGGGAGGTGCTGAGCTCTTCGTACTGATAACGAGTGACAGGATCCATGGGAATGGTTCAGTGTAGTGCTTGGGGAGTTGTTCATGGCAGCTCTCAGTGTCTGACCCCAGAGCTGCTGGAGGATTTTAACCCAGCCCTGCCAGCTGCTGGCAGCTGGGGCACCCAGGGGGCATTGTCAAAGGAGCCGAGGTGAGCTGGGAGGGCACACCTCACCTTGGGCAGCTGGGAGGGTTTCCTTCTTAAGCAACCTGGGCATTTCTTCCACCCCTCCCTGGGCCAGCCCATGACCATGACCTCTATTTCCTTTCTTTTGTGACACTCCTTGCTGCAGTGCCAGTGAGTGTGAAAGGCTTGACATCCCCAGCTGCCCCCAGCCCATGGTAGCACGTGGAGAGCATGGCCATGGAGCTGGAGGACTGCTGTCTACTATGCCTGGACAGCTGGGATGAGGTCAGGCATGTGATGCCATGCCTCCACAAATTCTGCTACCCATGTGTCATGTGGTGGTCCAAGATGAAACCCGAGTGTCCTCTCTGTGTTTCTCTCCATTGGTGTGCACACCTCACTCGATGTGCACAGACGATGACTTTAAGGAGCATGTTGTCCCACCATCTGCGGCATCATCAGTCATTGGCCAGCAGGCAGGAGGAGCTCCTGGCCATCCCGCTGCCCACAGCCCTGCATCACCCCCACCACAGTCTGCAGGGATGGTGCCCAGGGCTTCTCTGGCTGGCCTCCAGCCCAAAACCTGGGCATCCCTTTTCCAGAACCACCCTGCTCTCCTCCAGCTCCTTCTGCCTTGGCTGTGTCAGGAGCTGAGACTGGTGTTTGGAAACCGGCATTCACGGGCAGCCCTAGGGGAGAACCTCATCGTGCCCCTCCTGGTGCTCTTTGGCCTGGATGAAGATCTGCTGGTTGTGTTGATGGGGGCTTCCCTCAAAAAACTCTGCCCAGGGGAGGGAGGGCAGCCCCGGGGCTGCTGGCCCTGCTGTCTTCTGAGGAGGGTCTCCCACACCTGGCCTGGCCACCTCCGGCAGCCCTGACACAACCAGTGCAGACCACCTCTCCAGGTCCTAAGCAGCTGCTTTTCCTGGGGGTCCCGCTCCCCCTCCCTCTGCCCATCTTCCTCTGTGCGGGGAGCAAGAGCCCTGGGAGGAGCCTCGGGAGGGGCTCCAGGTGTAGCCCCAGGCTACCGCGGCACAACCATCTGCTTTCAGCTGGGGCAGAGAATGCTCCCCTGCGGGGCCACAGCAACCCTTGAAGAGGAGGGCCAGCAGCCCTGAGCCCTCTTCTCCAGTGGAGAAGGGGTCACACCACTGGAAGCACTGAAAGAGCACCCCAGAGGATGCTGAAACCAGGGCTGAGCCAGCAGATGGTGTTTTGGCCCTGTCCACAGAGGGCGTCTGTGATAAGCTTTCTTTAAGCCCATGGGAATAAAAATGCCTTCCCTTTACAGATTGATGACTGAGCACTTGCTAGTTTCTTCATAGCTGCTGGAGGGTTTCATTCCTTAATCCTATAGTTTGTTCCACAGTCATCTGAATTTTGGGCATGCCATCAGAGACCACTTCATCTTCTCTGGCTTTTGGAATTGACATACGGAGTAGGAGTTTTGTCCAGAAAGTGGGTGATGAAAGTTAACAAAGGGATTGTTGTCTGATGTCAAGAGGAGTTCTGCTAATCATGATCTATTAAAAAATTTCTTGAAGTAATGCTGTCAATGCAACATGTGGAAGATCCTGATAATTGTTTACTTTTGAATAGCTGTATAAGACAGAAATCTCTGAGTTCAGGTGTTTTAATTTCAGTTTATTCTCTCAGACTTTATGATATGAAGTGGAAAATTATTATTACCGTGCTATTTCTGGCTTAATAATTTAATCAGTGGTACACAGATACAGAATAAACATACAGTCATTGTCATACATAGCTTCAGCTTAAAACATGTATCTGTTTCACTTTAATTAAACATGTAACTGTAATTGACAACTGTTTCAGCAAACCTATCTATCTGAAAACCCCAATTTTGTCTGAAAGTTTCATAATTTCAATCCTGTCTTGAACAATTTCTCTAGTTGTTAGTGTAATATGAGAATAAAACAGGCTTTATTTTTTGGAAAGGTCTTTATGAATACCAGCAGGGGAGCAGAAGGACCCCTTTCTATAAAGGGATCTACATTCCTATTTAACAAATTAACATATGCTGTTTAAAATATTGGCTGGAATTCATCAATATTTTGCTATTATTCATTTTAAAAATTAAGTTGTCTCAATCTTTTCTGTATAAAACTTAGCACATTTTTAAAAAAATATTTATCCTACTAAGGCTTTCTCTGTTTACTTTTCTGGAAGCATTGTGTTCCCTTTTCCTTTAAAAGCTTTCAGTTACAGTCTCTCTGTGTCCAGCTTAGAAGATAATGGGTCTTAGAAATGGTTTCAAAATGCTTATGGTTCCCTCAAGTATTATCTCTTACATGAGTCTTCAGGAGCTGAAAAAGAGAGGTTACTCTGGCTAAAAAGGATTCAGCATGGCACCTCTTGGTTTTGGCAACCCATAGAAAATGGAGAGAGTATCCTAGTGATTCAAATTAAACAGAAGATGTCGATAGCCTGGGGCAGAAATGCCTATCAGTCTTTGGGGAATACTGTGTAAGCAAAATACCTATTACTATTTTATACCGGATAGGGCAATGTTATTGAAAATAGATGTATAGTTTAGTTTAGAGATATTATTTCAGCTGATTATACTGAAAATACATGGAGGAGATGTCTTACAAAGAAACTGAAGCTTTGTAACTTGCTCAGTTATCAAAAGGTCTGGGTTGACTTGATTAGAATAAATAAGTAGCTTCACTAAGAGTAAAATAGGACCTTTTAATTTACAGAAAACCACCCAGAAGTAATGGCTGGAATATAATGCCAAACAAACTCACATTTGAAATAAGACATAGTTCCACACCAGGTAATAATAACCAATAGAACCTACTGAAAAAATGGTAGATATTTAACTTCAGGCAGCTTTTCTGGGAAGCATTGTTTACTCTTGTGTAGTCTAAAGAAGACAATAAAAGCTAATTATTTTTCTTGGCTTCAACATCTATGATTAACTCCAACATTTAGCTCATTTATTGTCAAAAATAGAGATTACCCAACTACCCTTTCATTGGTCCTGTGAGGACTGATTGGAAGTGTGTAACACTGAGCAAAATTAATTTATTTTATCTATCCTTAACTGAAAGGTAAAAAGGTAGATGCAGAAAGCTTTGTCAATATTAAGAGTATGTTCCTGGTTAAGTTTCACAGATACTGTTGGAAATTACCATGGTCTTAGAAAACTGAACAAAATAGAAAAGGAATGAAGGCAAGTAAACATAAATGTCACTATATTGCTGTTTTCATATAAGAATTAGCAGACCAACAATTCTTAAACTAGTGAAGTGCAAAGTGCTTTCTGAGAATGGAGCAGGGAGGTGGCTGGGGAGTAGAGCTTTTGTGAGGGTCTCTGACTGGGAACCCAGGCATCAGTTGCTCCTCACTGGGCATGTGTGTGGGGCAGGTTTCCTGAGAGTTAACCACAGGACTCTGCTGCTTGACTGTAGCTTTCTTACTCCTTTTCTGTCCTCTGGTTCTACCCCTCCTCTAGCCACTTCTTCTCCATTAACCCTTGTTACCTAGCCTCATTGACAGCCAACCGTCCTATTCTGTGAGGATGCATATGAGGGGGAAAGCTTCCTATTAAACAGTTCTCATGCTAGGATCTTTGATTACATACTAATGCAGATGAGGTTTAGTATGTCTGCAGAGGCAAATGTCTTAAGACAATCTGAGACCCATTAACCCAGGTTGTGATTCCACAAACACCCTGAGCCAAAGGAGGAGGCCTCCGTCATGTCCTTCTTTTATGCTGGCAAGACAGTTCATGTCCTTGTGGGGTGAATAAAGCTAGGCAACTAACATATTTGAAAACAAACAAACAAACACCAAAAACCAGCAGACAAGCAAACAAACAAAAAACCCAACCAAACAAAACCCAACCAAACAAAACCCAAACAAAAAAACCCCAACAAAACAGGTTGAGTTTTCTTGTGGCTTCACAAATGCTTTTGCTAGTGAAAGAAAGGCATCAGCAAGGGCATTCCTTTCCCAAGCTAGACAGTTAGCTGAAGTGAAGGAGTCCTTCAGAAAGTCCCTCTGAAAAGCGATGCAGGTCTAGCTATTGTCAAAGCAAGTAAGAACTGTTGGAAGTATGGCACAGCAGGTAGAGCTGCCTTATCCAAACTGTTTTCTATTAAAAAAAAAAATGAACAATTTGTACATGGAGTTAATGAACTTAGAAGCTGAGACCACTGTTAGAATTTTAACCCTGGAAGCACCTACTCAAAATCCTTCTCTTGAGGGGAAAAGTCACTCAGTGAGAATAACGGCGTTTGATCCTATGTTCCAGAGCCTATGTAAATACAGCAAATGGGTGTGTGTGTGTTTGGGTGCTGGGGTTTTTTTTCCTTTCTCAGTTCCTTTTTCATTTACTAAGAGCTTTACAGGGAAAAGGTTATGAAATCAGATGTGAGAATAGACTGAGGGCAGGAGCTGGTTTGTATGTAGAAACAAAACATCTGATGCTGTTTTAGCAATTCTCTTTCAGGGCTCCACAGGTAAACAGCTAGATGAATGCCAACTAGGCCTTTTAGTTTCACAGCTAATGATGTTTTCATCTGAACACAAAAGCCTGCAGCATTCCACGAGACCTCTCTGTTCAAGTTTTGTATCTCCTGCTTGAAAAAGGTGGGGGGAATTACATTGTAATATATTTCTGACTTCAGATGAGTGAGAAACTAGGTAAGATATCTCCCTACCCAAGTTTTATGTCATTGGCTGAGGAGTGACTCACCCTTTCATCTTTCTGAAGTAAACAGATTTCTCTGCAGTTTACCATGGGTGGTGGTTTCAGTCATGACCTTAGAGGCTTGTGTTCTCTCTGCTCTTTTCAGGAGGGGAACTGCTCATTGTATTTTTTTTTTTTGCTGAATCTTTGGTACAGTTTTGCACTGCTTTACTGATTTTATTATGTGTCACATAACTAAGCAACAGCCTAGGTATATCATCAAATCAGGGGTATTTGGTGGTGAAATGTGCAGATATGTTCCAGATGCATGCTGTTCATTTATATCTTTTGAGGAAACAGCAAAAACTAGTATGTCACAATGACACAAGAAGTACACACAGCCACTGTATTCTACTCTTTTTCCCCTGGGCTTTTAATCTACCATTAAAAGAGTCTTTATCTATTGACTAAATAGATAAGTGGTCTATATCTATTCACCCCAGGTGAGCTCCAGTAGTTAGTTACAGGTCTGCAGCTGGACCCTGCACCATTGACCACCACTCTTTGGGCTCTGTTGTGTTGCCAGTTCTTAATCCATCTCACTATCCATTCTTTTATCCCACATATTCTGAGCTTGCTCACAAGGATGTTATGGGAGACTGTGTCAAAAGCCTTGCTAAGGTCCAGGTAGACTACATCCACTGCTGTCCCTGCATCTATCTGTTCAGTCACAACATCATAGAAGGCTACCGGATTAGTCAAGCATGATTTCCCCTTGGTAAATCCATGCTGGCTACTCCTGATAACCTTCTTCTCTTCCACATGCTGAGAGATGACCTCCAGAATGAGCCACTCCATCATCTTTCCAGGGATGGAAGTGAGGCTGACTGGTCTGTCATTTCCTGGATCTTCCTTCTTGCCCTTTTTGAAGACTGGAGTGACACTGGCTTTCCTCCAGTCCTCAGGCACCTCTCCTGTTTGCCATGATCTTTCAAAAATGATGAAGAGTGGTAGAGCAATAATGTCAGCCAGCTCTCTCAGCCACTCTTGGGTACATCTCATCAGGCCCCACGGACTTGTGCATGTTCATTTTACCTAATGATCACTAACCCAATCTTCATTGACCAGTGGAGAGTTTTCTCTCCTCCAGGCTTTCTCTCTTACTTCCAGGGTCTGGGATTTCTGAGAGCTTATGAGTAAAGACTGAAGCAAAGAAGGTATTCAGTAACTCTGCCTTCTCTGCATCCTCTGTTACCAGGGCTCCCACCTCATTGAGCACATTTTCCCTAGTCTTCCTTTTACCAGATGTAGCCCTTCTTGTTCTCTTTTACTTTACCAGGTTTAGTTCTAAGAGTTCATTTAGTTCATTGACCTTCCCTTTTGCCTTCCTACATACTCTGACAACATTCCTGTAGTTCTCCCAAGTGACAAGTACCTTCTTCCACAAACCATGAACCAACCACTGGGATTTTCACCCCAGCACTGCCTTTCACCTCTCCAGCTCAGCTCTTCTTTTTCAGCTGTTCACTCTGCTCAGGTCTTACATCAGTTCTTTCATATGTTAATCGCAGAGGTGCATCTGTTGCCTCTCTAATGGCTCCTTGGCTGGTTTTGGGCAGGGAGGTTGGAATCTGGTGATCTTTAAGGTCCCTTCCAACCTTAACCTTTCTAGGATTCTATGATTCTAATTAGAAACTTTACATTGCTATTGACTAATTAACTTAGGAGTCAAATAGAAAAATATTTGCAGCCTTCATTTAACTGTTACCTGGGTTTATGCATAAAAAATTGCAAAATCCCAATTAAAATTGTTTTAATCTGAGATAATCCAAACACATACCAACAACAGATTTTACTTGAATTGTCAAAAAGCAAGTGTTATTTTACAAATAAAATAAGTAATTGCAAAAATAACTGTATGGATATCACTGGGTGAAATACAGATATGAGTTGGTTCAGAAATAGTTGCCTGATAAGGTAGTCAGCCTTGCTTATATGTTGCCCAAGCACAACAGGCTTAGAGTAATTAGATTTAACTGGGAGTATGGACTGATGTCACACGTTGTAGGACATTCTGTGAATATATAACTTCCAAGGTACTTCTTGCAGTACAGTGATATTCACATATTTTTCTTAATGTATGTAGGATGACAGCTCAGTCCTTGTATAAATCTTTGGCACTTCTAAACCATAAAAGGTTTCCTATCACTTTACATACAAATGCAGTAACAGTCAGCATGCCCTGTTCTTTGGAAACTGCCATGCTGAGCAGTGATAATAGTTCCAAAGCTAGAAAATGTCCATTAGCAGTTCATTGTATGAGGTGAAGTGGCTAGTGTTTCTTGGTCATTGTTGCTGTAAGTCCTGCTTTTAATGTTCTTTTGATATAATGAAGTCTTTCGCTTTGATACACCCTATTCAGTTCTATCTTCAAATAGTAATTAAAGAGCGAATAGGCGGACAGGAAAATATTTTTCTTTCTGACCATTAGGGGGAGCTAAATATCGTGTAAATGGAAAAGTTGCTTTCATTTCTTTCCATTAAGTTACCCTCTTCTGCTCGGTTTTGTTGGGCTTTCGTTTTTCCCTGATAGAGTCTGGCCTTGATCTATAAGCTGCTCTTAGGAAATTTTAGATACTGAAATTGGTTTCCGCATCACCTGGGAACATATTTTCACATGCTCAGGAATAAAATCTTGAGAGTGAAGACTTCTCTAATTGTGGATGTTGTCAAGCTGTGCTTTCTACAGAACAGGAAAGGTGTATCATAGTGTTTTAACACTTTGTGCTAATCCTTAGTGAATCCTTACAACCATGATGCTTTGTAAAAGGAGTGTAAACAGGGACAGAGAGGAATTAAGCACGTTTGTATGGCACCGAAATCCCCCAAATCAATGTGTTTACCTATATTATTTAAGTTAAATGAATGTTTAAACACTTTACTGGATTGGATCTTATGTATTCCTCTGTCTGGATTGCTACACTAAAATACCTATTGAGACAAACTTGCTTATCACATGAACCTTAATACCTATCCTCCCTGCATACCTTTCTGATGTAGATTTTTTCACTGTGAAAGCAAGTTAAAATGAATGATCTTGGAGGTCTTGACACTTCAAATGAATTTACATGTGTTGTGTCCCATTGATGTTGCATTGGCTTTGTGTAGGCAGACTGTTGTTGCAACCAGATAGTGTTACAAAAGCAGGCTGTAATTTAAAATGTGAATATCCTAGTTTTGGTTTTAATTCACAGAATATACAACTGTACATACTGTACATACAAATGCAGGGGAGGAAGAGGATGATTTGTGTTTTACAGGATTTAGTTTTCCATATGGTGGTTGGGAGGAGCTGTCCTGAAAGTGAGATCTGTCACCAGGTGTGCAAGAAATGGATCCACACAGATTCAGTGCTTGCTTTAATATCCAGATCTGCGCAAAACAGGGAGCAGGGGGTTATTCCACAAAGCAAGCTCAGTTTCCTGAAATACAACTGCTACTTCTATACCCAAAAATGTGAGAAAGAACTTTATCTCTAACATTGTTCTATCCCTCCCACGCACAATTGGTCAACTCATTCCTCCCTTCCACTTAAAGTGGCAATGCTCAAAAACGTCACTATGCTGCTCAAAGCGTAAGGGGGCTTGTTGTTAGTAGGGGTCCCTGTAGCCTGTGGGTGTGAATTTTAGTATGCTAATGATTCATGAATCTATTAATATGGTGATTTAAATTACTCAGTGTGTTTTTCCCCAGTGCCAAAGCTGTAACCAAGGTAAGTTGTGGGCAGTGCTCCTTCCCATCCCTTTCACAGAATCACAGAATCTTAGAAAGATCATCTAGTCCAACCCCCCTGCCAGAGCAGGGTCACCTAGGGCACATCACACAGGAATGTGTGCAGGCGGGTTTTGAATGTCTCCAGAGAAGGAGACTCCACAACCTCTCTGGGCAGCCTGTTCCAGTGCTCTGTCACTCTCACAGTAAAGAAGTTTTTTCTGATGTTTATGTGGAACCTCCTATGTTCCAGTTTGCACCCATTGCCCCTTGTCCTATCACTGGACATCTCTGAAAAAGCCTCATTCCATCCTACTGACACTCGCCCTTAACATATTTCTAAACATTGATGAGGTCGCCCCTCAGTCTCCTCTTCTCCAAGCTAAAGAGACCCAGCTCCCTCAGCCTTTCCTCATCAGGGAGATGTTCCACTCCCTCAATTATTTCTGTGACTCTTCTCTGGACTCTTTCAAGCAGTTCACTGTCCTTCTTGAACTGAGGGGCCCAGAACTGGACACAATATTCCAGATGTGGCCTCACCAATGCAGAATAGAGGGGGAGACGAGAACCTCCCTTGACCTACTAACCACACCCCTTCTAATACAACCCAGAATGCCATTGGCCTTCTTGACTACAAGGGCACATTGCTGGCTCATGGTTATCCTCCTGTCCACCAGGACCCCCAGGTCCCTTTCTCCTACACTGCTCTCCAGCAGGTCAGCCCACAACCTGTACTGGTCCATAGGGTTGTTCTTCCCCAGATGCAAGACTCTACACTTGCCCTTGTTGAATTTCATCAAGTTTCTCCCTGCCCAGCTCTCCAGCCTGTCTAGGTCTCGCTGAATGGCAGCACAGCCTTCTGGTGTGTCAGCCACTCCTCCCAGTTTAGTGTCATCAGCAAACCTGCTGAGGGTACATTCTGTTCCCTCATCCAGGTCATGGATGAAAATATTGAATAGTACCGGTCCCAGTACTGACCCCTGAGGGACACCATTAGTCACAGACCTCCAACTAGACTCTGTCCCATTGACCACAACTCTCTGACTTTTTCCTTTCAACCAGTTCATGATCCACCTCACTACATGATCATCAAGATCACTCTTCCTCAGTTTATCTATGAGGATGCTGTGGGAGACAGTGTCAAATGCTTTACTCAAATCAAACCACATCTACTGCTCTACCATCATCTATCCACCTAGTTACTTCCTCATAGAAGGCTATAAGGTTGGTCAAACATGATTTTCCCGTGCTAAAACCATGTTGACTGCTCTTAATGACCCCCTCATCCTGGATATGCCTAGAGATAGTGCCAAGAACATGTTGTTCCATCACCTTTCCAGGGATGGAGGTGAAGCTGACCAGTCTATAGTTACCCAGGTCCTCCTTCTTGCCCTTCTTGTAGACTGGAGTGACATTTGCTATCCTCCAGTCCTCAGGCACCTCTCCTGTTGCCCACGACTTACCAAAGATGATGGAGAGTGGCCTAGCAATGACCTCTGCCAGCTCCTTCAGCACCCGCAGGTGTATTCCATCCGGACCCATGGACTTATGGATGTCCAGATTATGCAACTGATCCCTAACCCAATCCTCATCTACCAAAGCAAACTCGTCCTTCATTCTGACTTCTTCTGGGGCTTTAGGGATCTGGGGCCCCTGGGGAGAGTCTGCAGCAGTAAAGACAGATGCAAAGAAGGCATCAGTACCTCTGCCTTCTTTGTATCCTCTGTTACCAGGGCACCCACCTCATTCAGCAGTGGGCCTACATTGCCTCTAGTGTTAGTTCTACCTGCCCTTTCTATTATCTTTGACCTCACTTGCAAGGTTTAGTTCCAAGGAGGACTTAGCTTTTCTTATTGCTTCCCTACATCCTCTGACAACAGTCCTACATTCCTCCCAAGTGGCCAGCCCCTCCTTCCATGATCCATAGATTCTCTTTTTCCACTTGAGTTTGTCCAGCAGTTCCTTGTTTAACCATGCAGGTCTCCTGGCTCCCTTACTTGATTTCCTACCCACTGGGATGCTCTGATCCTGAACTTGGAAGAAGTGGTCCTTGAATGTTGACCAAATATCTTGAGCCCCTTTACCACCTAGTACCCTGTCCCATGGGACTTCTCTTAACAATTGATTGAAGAGGCCAAAGTTGGCCCTGCAGAAATCCAGGGTTCTGCTCCTGCTAGGTATTCTGTTCCTCCCACACAGGATCCTGCACTCCACCATCTCGTGATCACTGCGGCCAAGGCTGCCATTGACCCTCACTGCTTCAACCAGACCTTCCTTGTTGGTGAGCACAAGATCCAGCGCTCCTCTCCTAGGTGGTTTGTCCACCATTTGTATCAATAAGTTATCATTGATGCACTGGAGGAACCTCCTAGACTGTGAAGGGCTGGCTGTGTAGGCCTTCCAGCAAATATCTGGGTAGTTAAAATCCCTGATGAGGACAAGGGCCTGTAGCTGTGAGGCTGCTTTCAGCTGCCTGTAGAAAGCCTCATCAACTCCCTTGTCCTGATCAGGAGGTCTGTAATAGAGCCCCACAACTGTATCTCCCATGCCAGCCTGCCCCTTAATTCGTACCCATAGACTTTCCACTTGATTCTCATTGGCCCCCGGACAGAACTCAATACATCCTAGTTGCTCTCTCACATAAAGAGCAACTCCACCACCTCGCTTTGCTGACCTGTCTTGCCTAAATAGGACATAGCCATCCGTGACCAAATTCCAGTCATGTGAGCTGTCCCACCATGTCTCTGTAATTGCCACCAGATCATAACCCTTAGACTGCACACAGACCTCTAACTCCTCCTGTTTATTCCCCATGCTGCCTGCATTGGTGTGCAGGCATTTCAGGGAGCGAGCTGAGCACGCTGGTGGCATCCTTGGGAGACAGGAGGCCTTCTGGTCTTCATTAATAGTAGAACAATGCCCCACTAGTTCAAACCCAGCTACAACCCCCTCCCACTTCCAATCTAGTTTAAAGCTCTGTGAATGAGCCCTGCTAACTCCTGCCCTAGGACCCTTTGTCCCCTGCAGGACAGGGTCTTCCCATCCAGTGCCAGCAAGCCTGGTGTTCTGGAAAAAAAAAACATCCAGGAGTTTTGTCCCCTACCCCCTTCAAGGCTAGTTTAAAGCTCACTCAATGAGCCCCGCTAACTCCTGGCCAAGAATCCTTTTCCCCCTTGTTGATAGCTCTATGCCATTGTTTGCTAGCACACCTGGTGCCCTGTAAACGTCTCCGTGATTGAAAAACCCAAAGTTCATCTGACGGCACCAGCCTCTAAGCCATACATGAATCAGTTATGTTATCCTAGTCCTTTCAGCTCTTCCTGCCACTGAAGGAATCAAGAATATGACCACCTGTGCTCCTGATCCTGCAAGCATTCAACCTAGTTCTCTGAAATCCCTTTTCATTGCCCTGGGACTTGCCTTGGGAACCTCATCAGTGCCCACCTGCATGACCTCTAGCGGGTAGTAACCAGAGGGCTGCACCAGGCCTGAGAGTTTCTCAGTAACATCGCTAACCTGGGCCCCAGGGAGGCAGCAGACCTCCCTGCAGGTTGGGTCTGGCCAGCATATCGGGCCCTCAATTCCCCTCAAAAGAGAGGAACAATTACCTACAACAATTACCTTCCTTTTGCTCTTAGCAGAGGCAGTCCTAATGCATGGGGCAGACTACCTCAGCAACTCCCTGGACAGACCTTTGTCAGTAACCTCAGTTACCTGATTTCCTGATCCAGGGCCATATACCTGTTCTGTAAGGGCACACGTGAAGCTGAGGGAAGCCAGGAGTGGGTTAGCCTGTTGCCCCAAGCAGGGACCCACTTCCAGTTCCCTGCTTCTCTCAGGTCCCCTACCTCTACCACCAGGTGACAGGAAGGCAGAGGATCCTCTACTCATGAAGCCTCCACCTTAAAGTTTTGTCTCAAGGATGGTAGGGTATTACCCCACCAATCTATTTCTCTTTCACAATCCCAGGTACTCCTGTATCTTCATCTTGTCTTGCAAGTGCCCTGCAGACCCGTCTCAAGGCTGAGCTGTTGACTACTTGGCAAGTGTTTTTCTCTAACTGGAACTTGGTTTTGTCTAATTCTTACTATTTCATTGTTGTGTAAACTCTATTTTTATTCTGCCTGTTCCTTTTTGTTCTCTTGTATGTGATTTTTTTGCCCCAAAATGTTACCTATTTCAGTTAATAAGTGACATCAGAAGCACAACAGGTTCTAAATGTGTTAGCAGTAGTGATTTTTTAGAAATAAGGAAAATATTTAAAATTATAGCTACTGCTTCCAACACTCTGTAAATATGTTTGTGGTTATTATATGTCAACAAAGCTGCTGTTTAAGTTTCTACTTTGGTCCTATTCCTTGTTGATAATTTGAAGAATGCTTGGCTGTTCCCTCACACCATCCACACACTATAGCCTTCTGTAAAGAGTCTGCATTTGTTTTATTGATGCATGTGGCAATCAGAAGAAGGTATTTCAGACTGTGTAAACTTGTATAATCTTTCATTTATGCTGTGACACATCCTTCTTTCCATATATGACATACAAATGTAGAAGTCAGCATTCTTTTAATATGTTTAATTCATGTTATTGTCTTTAAAAGAGCTTGTAAACTTTAAGCTGCAAAACATTGTTGAATTGGCTAGATGACACCTGCAAGGCAGAAGCAAATCTTCCACTGGTTTTATTGAGGAGAAAACTGTATTTGAGGAAAAAGAAACCCAGCATTTCTCTCAAATAACTCATTATCTTGTATTTGAGGGACAGAAATTGTAAACTGTCATTTGCTGTAGGAGCGCCTAACATAGTTTTCACTGAGATGATAATTACCACCTCTACAGATTTTCCTTGATTTTGAGTTTGATTAAGATTTTTTTTTTTTTTTTCCTGAAGTGCAATGGTCCTGGTTAGTTGTCTCAGTCTACTGAAGGCTCTTACCTTCTAGAAAAGAGTATCTTACTACCCCTTGGCACAGTGAAATCCAGTCTGTTTGAGAAATCTTGAAAAGTCAGGAGGAATTTACTGTGGTTTAGGTTGACCTTTCTTGCCCTTTAAGAATGTAGCATCCCAGCAACCAGGTGACTCAAGCTGGCCATCCCCTAATGTTTTGTAGGATTAATAAAGACTCTTAGGAGAGAAAAAAGTAAATAGGAACCCAGAGAAGGACAGAAGTTTTTTATTATGGTTACTTAATCTTACTGCTTAGCCCATCTGTATAGATATTAATGTAACAGGACTTAACTTGTTCCTTCAATGATTATTTGTGTGCTGAACTGGGAAGCACTTTTGTCATGCTAGTATGGTTAGAGTTTTCATATATATCTTATGCAACATGGTATGCTTAGTTTTGCATAATTTCTTCTTGAATAATTGTTTTACTCTTTTGTAGGTAGGTCTTAAGCTAATGAAGGTGGAATCGCATAACAGAACTGTTACTTTCCTGGGAAACTTTTATCAGACTCATGAGAGTGACAGTTTTTATGTTGTGTATCTTCTGTAGACTAACCAAAGGATTATGTATTAGAATTACTAGTAATCCCAGCTATGACACAGCATAACACCAGGACAGATCTAGGAAAATATTTTCAATTAAAAATTCTCTTAGAATTACAATTAAAGAAAGATAGGAACATACACCTGATTTTAGAAAAATGTAAAAGATATCAGTGCAGCTTTGACAATTCTGTGTTATTTACTCAATCTGCAAAGGAATCTTATGCACTGCTGTCTGCAACAACATTTTTTCTAGAATTTTGAAGGCAAAAGTGACTGTTCGGTTTTAGTTTGTTTCATTAGTTTTGGATGGCTTATCCAACACTTTCTGAATACAGTAGCTTAAGTTAACTGAAATATTGCAACCACCTGAATATGAGCCAGCAGTGTGCTCAGGTGACCAAGGAGGCCTACAGTATCCTGGCTTGTATCAGTAATAGCTTGGCCAGCAGGACTAGGAAAGTGATTGTCCCCCTGTATTTGGCACTGATGAGGCCACACCTTGAGTACTGTGTGGAGTTCTGGGCCTCTCGCTACAAGAAGGACATTGAGGTGCTGGAGCGAGTCCATAGAAGGGCAACAAAGCTGGTGAAAGGTCTGAGGATAAGTCTTATGAGGACTGGCTGAGGGAGCTGGGGTTGTTTTGCCTCAACAAAAGGAGGCTGAGGGGAGATCCTTCTTGCTCTCTACATCTACCTGAAAAGAGGTTGTAGCGAGGTGGTGGTTGGTCTCTTCTCCCAAGAAAGCAGCAATAATATGAGAGGAATTGGCCTCAAAGTTGTGCCAGGGGAGGTTTAGATTGGATATTAGGAAAAATTTCCTCAGTGAAAGTGTTGTCAGGCACTGGAACAGATTGCCTAGGGAAGTGGTGGAGTCACCATCCCTGGAGATATTTGAAAGCCAGGTATACATGGTACTGAGGGACATGGTTTAGTGGTGGACTTGGCAGTGTTAGCTTTATGGTTAGACTCTATGATCTTAAAGGTCTTCTCCAACCTAAATTATTCTATGCTTCTACGATTGCAAGGCAGGTTCAGGATCAGTCAGTTACAAATCCAGGCAGAACATGCTTATTACATCCCTTGATTAGGTAAGGATCAAAAGCAAGAGATTGAGTTTAGATCCAGTTCCTCAGCCAATTGACAGATGGTAAATCAGTGCAGGCCCCAGATGATGCTTCTCACAGCTCTTTCTCCCAACAGCTGGTCTCACAATAGTTTCATCCCATTCACAGTTCCACCAATTAAACCAGATCTTGAACAAAGACAGCTAAGTCCTTTCACTGTGGAAAAGGTTTTCAGAAGAAAAACACAGAGAAATATTGTTACAGGGCTGGTCAGTGCAATTAAAGCCCATTACTATGCTCAGGTTCCTGATATCTATTTCATATACATATATACCAGTCTTGCTACTAATCAACAAATACTTGCAGCATACTGAAATCACTGCCCCTGTTTTGTAACTCTATGTACATTACTGACATTCTTTTTGTGTGCAATGTATCTTTTCTATGTAGACCCAGCTCCTGCACTTCATCTGATGTATGAATTATGCTGTTGATTGCCCACAAGCTTTTCTGAACTGGATACACAAGCTTTTTTGAGCTTGTTTAATTTGTTATCTGAAAATTTTAAAGGTAAACATTATTGCTAAAATTTCATAAGTACTCTGAATCTGGTACTACCACAGAAAAAAAGTGGATACCACTATTTTTATTCCCTGCATCTTGCTTCTGTCCCAGCTGCCTTGATCCTTAGTGTCAGCACAGGTCTTAATGTAGGTCATGAGGATTTTAACCTGACAGTAATGTTTAATTTAGAAGCACTAGAATTACTTCTGAAAATTAATTAACCGAGTAGCTGTCTAGATTGTTTTGCCAGTATAAAAGAGCAGCAGGCTAGTGCAGAAGTAGAGACAGGAACTAGGAGTCACTGGCAGGGAGAAGGCAGGATCCCCTTTCAATGGACATACCAATTCACACAATTTTACTTTACTTTTGGAACTCCAGGGTGCATGCTCTTAAATGAACACATCAAGTCACTGTTGTTATTAGAGATCCCAGCAAGCTGGAGAAATGGGCTGATTAGACTCTCATAAAGTTTAACAAAGGGAAGTGACAAGCTCTGTGTCTGGGAGTAACCCTGTGCACCATCACATGCTGAAGACTGACTAGCTGAAGAGCAGCCTGGCACAAAAAGCCCTGGAAGTATGACCATGAGCCAGCAGTGTGCCTTTGAAGCAAAGGAAGTCAATGATGTCATGTGGTGCACTGGACAAAATATTGCCAGAAGGCTGAAGGTGATACTTGGTGCTGCTGTGACATATCTGGGTTCTGTGTCCAAGTCTGCCTTGTACCAGGGTCCCTGGTACAGGAGAGATGTGAACATGCTGGAGTAAGTCCAGAAAAGAGCCAGAGATGATGAAGGGCTTGAAGCATCTGTCATACAAGGGGAGGCTGAGAGAGCTGGCACTGTTTCATCTCGAGAAGAGAAGGCTAAATATAAATATAAACACCTGATGAGAGGTGCAAGTAGATAATGTGAAACAATGAGCACAATGTGAAATACAGTGATTTTTACTTAAATATTGTAAAAAACTTATTTTTATTGTGAAGGTAGTCAGACACTGGACCAGGCTTTCCAGAAGAGTTGTGGACTGTCCACCCTTGGAAATACTCAGAACTCTGTTGAATACAGACCTTGGCGACTCCAGCATTAGTGCTTCTGTGATTCTATGACATGAAATCCATGATATATGGAAACAAGCCACTAGGAACCCACAGAAATGAGTATTGGCACAAAAATCATATTGCCTACTAGATTTCTTACTCTTATTTATCTGTATCTTGCAGAATAGGCATGACTAGAATGTGCAGTACTCTTTTAAAGTGCAGAAAATGTGCCATACGACTTATTAGCATAAGACGAAACAAAGGAGGTATTCACAATGAGTTTTCCTTTAGTAATCAACACAAAAATATTACGAAGTTACTTGCAGAAGTAACTTTTACACAAAAGTTCAAAGAAATCACAGAATCACAGAATGTATTGAGTTAGAAGGGACCTATAAGGATCATCTAGTCCAACCTGTCTATAACAAACAGAGACATCTCCAAGTACACCAAAGTCTTATGTTAAGACTAAACTTAACATAAAAGCTTGGGAGCATGTAGAGAATATTGTATGAAGAACCTACCATTCTGGGAAGTAGGTGATATTATCTGAAAAAGCTTTAAGTTTCCATGCTTCACTGATACTGATAAACAATATGTGGATATGCCAATAATTTTAGTACCACATGAGTGGAGCTACAAATTAGATGAAACAATTAAAATGTATTCCCACACAGTAATCCACATCAAAGAACAAGAAAACAAATTTACTAATTTGAAGTTATTTATGTGCTTAATTTGAAGCTTTGTGAGAAAGGCTAGAAAGACTGGTGCTGTGTTAAGGAGTGTTGGGAGAAAAATGCTGAAAAGTTGCTAGGGCCATAGTTGCTATGAAGGAAGAAGATCAGTAGGTTTATGAATTGTATACTTATTCGCTGTAATAGTCCATTGATATGTCTACTCTTTTTTTTTTTATTCAAATGCACTAGAGTTTGCCTGGAAGTTAACAGACTCAAGCAACTTGAGTAAATTCATGAGGGTTGTGTTTTGAAAGAGGGAGTGAAAGTCAGTGTGAAAGGTAAGTCATTCCACAAGGGCAAATACAAGACTGTGAGGCTGTTTCACCTGGGGGGAATGAAGGCTTTTCATCAAAAAGTATTAAATTATATGTACATACATGGTTTAAAATGGTGTCTCAGCTTGCAAATACCAGCCATTTTAAAGCACCATGCTTTATTTTTATGTTTTCATATATAAATATATTTTTCATATTTTCCTATTTGTCAATAACCTAAGAAAATACAACTTTTTTCCTCAAAATAACTGTCATAGAAGAGTGGCCTTGAAATCCTGAGACAATCCTGTTGGAATCTCTGCCTATGCCTCGAGAGATGTTAGATAGATCACTTGGAGAATAATCCAAAGTTGAGTAAAGTTAAGAATTTTGCCAAGAACAAGTTTTTAATGTGTTTGTTAAGTCTGAGAATTAGGACTGTCAGAGGTGGAGTGGATGTTTAAGAAAAAAACCCTCTTCCACTTCTGATTAGGTACTTATATCCTTTGCCAATTATCAGTGAAAAGTCTTTCTGAGTATAGTTATTATTTAGTGTTATTAGCAACATTTTCTTGAGGATATTTCATGCTACAAATAGTGTATACCACATTTTAAGAAGATCCTTGAGGTTTTGGAAAGCTAATATTTTTTCTTCAATTTACAGATGCCACCCTTAGTGGCTTCAAAATTTGGAAGTTCTTACGAAACAACAGCATGGAGATGGGTTTTTTGCTTTGATTTTCTTAGTCACAGCTGTTCTTAGAAACATTACATGCCTGTAAAGGAAGCCATAACATTTGCCTTCTGCCAGAAGCTCCATAACCTTCCAGCTTTATCAGAAAGTGATTCTTCTAAGTAGGGTTTAGTGGAATAATTTATTGTATTTCTGCTACCTGACTAGTTTGTGTAAATGTAGTTATGGATCAGAGGGCTGATCAAGCTAAAAAGGATGAGGGAGAGGGTACCCTTTTTTGTGAGTCTGTTTCCTTATTTTTTAAACCAAGGATGTTGATTTTGATACAAAAGACTAGGAAAACACCAAAAAAAAAAAAAAAAAAAAAAAAAAAAAAAAAAAAAAAAGACAAACTAGGGGAAAGGTCAAAGATTAAGTATGAGGCAGTCCCGGTAAATATATCTAGCAGTCTGGCAATGTTTGTCTAACACGTCCTCCCATATTACAGAACAGGAGGAAATAGGGTCTGCTGACTTCACTCAGGAATCTTGTCTGCTGACCTGGTGACTCACTATTACTTCATATCCAGAAAAAGTAGTTCCTCAGAAGAAGAGAACTTCAGAATTAGTGAATAGTTCTAAGGAAGGTCAAGGAAAAATAACCTGAGTTTTAAAGTGTAACCAGTAATAACAGAATGATTTTTAACTTTACCTCATATGCAATTTTTTTAAAATGTATTTTTTTTCCCAGTTTAGCTAGAACAGGAACATTGACTGAGCTTAAAGCATACCTGGAATAAAACCTGACCATGGCAAAAATAAGAAAAGCTGGGGAATCCTGGTCTTTTGTTAGAGGTCAGGAAGAAACACTCGTGATATTCTTGTAAGCAATGGTTAAAGGTAGATTCCACATGCCTATGACACTAAGGGCAGATGCCTCCCAGATGATAGCATTTTGCAGATGTTCATAAAACAGGTCTTCAGAAAGTAAGTGCTCTGGGATCCTTCCCTTGCCTGGGTAGGAAGGACATGGATATTTGAATGGAGCATGTGTGGACTCAGTTCCTGCTTGCTGAGATTTGGGTGAAAAGTTACTTGCAAAGGATTCCGAGTGTTCCTTCTTATGTCATATTATCAGCAATTTCAGCAACTGAATAACTGTTACTGGACATCTCCCTTAATTCCTCTTTGAAAGACCAGTCACAAGGTTAATACTATTTACTTAGCAAGCATCTAAACTGGGATGAGCTCCTGAACACATTGTATCATCCTTATGCTGTTAAGCTTAGGCATAGAAGCCTTAAGAAGGCAGAAGAAAGAGAGAGTCAAAGAAGGTTGAAAAGAGCAAGAAGTTGGTTTGGCAGAGCATGAGAAATGTTCTCAGGTCTTGAGTGATTTTCTTCCTTCTCTCAGCAGCTGTTGGTTACTGGCAATATGAAATATATTTGCTTTACGGGCCCTGAGACCATACCTCCTCCTGGAGCTTTGGCTGCCTGTGCTCAGTGACAATTTGGTACAATTGAGGATTGTCCCCTCCCTCTGGTCACCTGGAGATCTCTCCCAGACACATCCCTTCCAGACAGCACTGCAGGAAGTCCTCAGCTTCCTGTGGGAACTCATCTAAGGTGCTGTTCTAGTGCTTTGATCCCACCTGAGCTACAACTGCCACTGCATTGCAGCCCTGCCTGTGCCTGGCCTTTTGCCCACTAATCTGGGCCCAGACCCTGATCCACAGGGGGATGTCCCAGCCTGACCTTGAGCATTTGTCATCACTGTGGGCCTGCCTGTCAATCACTTGTTACGCTCACAGCTCCTGATCCTAACTTGGAATTTCTGGCTTGCCTTCCTGGCTTCACCTTGATGCTGTCCCATCATCTTGATGTCCTGGGCTCTGAGCTGACTCTACTGCCAATTCTGGTGTTGTGGCTTAACTTCATTAAGCAGCTCAGCCCTACACAGCTGTTTGCTTGCTCCCATCCAGTGCTATGAGGGAGAGACTCAGAGAGGTAAAAGTGAGAAAACTCACAGGCTGGGAGGAAGACAGTTTAAAGCAAAAGCTGCACATGAAAAAGCAAAGAGAAAATAAGGAAGCAATTCAGTACTTCATATGGGCAGCCAGGCATTTCCAGGAAAGCAGGGCTTCATCACATGTTATGGTTGTTTGGGAAGGCAAACACCATAACTCCAGCGGCTCCTTCTTCCTCCATCTTCTTGCAGCTTTTATTGTTGAGCTTGATGTCATATGGTCTGGGATATCCCTTTCACCATTTGGGGTCAGCTGTTGTTGCTGGGTCCCCTTCCAGCTTCCTGCTCACTGCCTTGCTGATGGAGCAGTATGAAAAACAGAAAAGGCCTTGATGCTGTTTAAGCACTGCTCAGCAATAG
Source organism: Apus apus (assembly GCF_020740795.1). Taxonomy (NCBI): domain Eukaryota; kingdom Metazoa; phylum Chordata; class Aves; order Apodiformes; family Apodidae; genus Apus; species Apus apus. The sequence goes on along the minus strand of NC_067312.1, from coordinate 36,088,422 downwards.
TGAAAACCTTAGCATGCTATCAGTCCTGTTCTGGCCACAAATCCAAGACATAGAACCGTAGAGCTACTATGAAGAAAATTAACTCTATCCCAGTCAAAGCCAGTACACCTGAGCAGATCATGCTCATCTTAGCCAGAGGCTCTGCGACAGATCTGTGGTTGGCAAGCTTTTGGGGCCTCCCTCAGCTTCCATCTCCCCTTCCTTAGGGAGTAGCCAGCCTGTGCTGCCCAGTGACAGCTCCTGAGAGAAAATTTCACCTGTAAACACACCTAACAGAGTCAGGACAAGGAACAGTGACTGGTCAAATCCAGGAAATTAGAAGCTGAGAAACCAAAATTTAAAAAAACTGCTCATCAAAGAGGGGAACTGCATCAGCCTGTGACAAGTACACTTCATGCATATGCCTTCCAGGGGAATATCTGAAGAAAATCTACAAACAAAATCCCCTTGCAGCTTCAGCTGGTGTTGATGCACTCCTCAAATGAGACTGATGAGCTTTCCTTGAGCTTTCCATTACATCTTTCCCTTTTGTAGTCAAGCTGCTCTACTCCTTACATGATCTGTTGTATGACCAGAATATGTAGTTTCAACAAGTGAGCTTTGCTCTTGTTTCGTACATGTAATTCAAGTTGGTTTTACCTGTGACACGAAACTTCTTATAAGCACAGTTTCACTGGCTCACTGTAGAGTTTTTCAGAGGCTCAACACCTATTGTTCATTTGGCTACAGAACAGAGCTTTACAAATAGAATATCAGGGAACTATGCTAAGCCTTCATTCAAACTGTTTGAAAGTGAAATCCTAGGAAAGACTACTCACATATGACATTTTACTTTGTTGGGAATGTAATTCTGCCAAAGTTTGTTCTGTGATGATTTTGCTGCATTATTACAAAGTTTTACAATGGAGACACAGCTTTTGTTTCACCAGTGCTGATGGAACAGATTGTTATCACCTGTATCACTGGAAAAATGATGAAGTGGCTCACTCTGAAGATCATCTCTAAGCATATGGAAGAGAAAAAGGTTATCAGGAGTAGCCAGCATGGATTTACCAAGGGGAAACAATGTTTGACTAATCCAGTAGCCTTCTATGATGTTGTGACTGAATGGATAGATGCAGGGACAGCAGTGGATGTAGTGTACCTTGACCTTAGCAAGGCTTTTGACACAGTCTCCCATAACACCTTTCTGAGCAAGTTCAAAATATGTAGGATAAAAGAATGGATAGTGGGATGGATTAGGAACTGGCAACACAATAGAGCCCAAAGAGTGGTGGTTAATGGTGCAGGGTCCACCTGGAGACCTGTAACTAGTGGAGTCCCTCAGGGATCAGTGCTGAGTCCAGTCCTGTTCAATATCTTTATCAGTGACCTTGCTGACAGGAAGTGTCTCCTCAGCAGGTTTGCTGATGACACAAAACTGGAAGGACTGGCTGATTCACTTGAAGTCTGTGCAGCCATTCAGCAAGATTTGGACAGGCTGGAGAGCTGGGCAAAGAGGAACATAATGAGGTTCAACAAGGGCAAGTGCAGAGTCCTGCACCTGGGAAGGAACAACATGCACCAGTAGAGGGCTGGGAGGTGATCTGCTAGTGAGCAGCTCCATGGAGAAGGACCTTGAAGTCCTGGTAGACAACAAGTTATCCATGGGACAACAATGTGCCCTTGTGGCCAAGAAAGCCAGTGGTATCTTGGAGTGCATTAGGAGGAGTGTGTCCAGCAGATTGAGGAAGGTTTTTTCCGCCCCTCCACTCAGCCCTGGTGAGACCTCACTTGGAGTATTGTGTCCAGTTCTGGGCTTCTCAGTTCAAGAGGGACAGGGATCTAGTTGAGAGAGTCCAACAGAGGGCTACAAGGATGGTTAAGGGACTGGAACACCTGCCTTATGAGGAAAGGCTGAGACCTGGGGCTTTTCAGTCTAGAGAGGAGAAGACTGAGGGGGGGATCAAATTAATGTCTATAAATACATGAGGGCTGGGCATCAAGAGGCAAGCACAAGCTCTTTTCACTTGTGTGCTGTGACAGGATGTCCCCGTTTGACTCAGGTCCAACAACAATGCTCTCGATCCCCTCCCCCTCCCACCCAGGTAGGGAAGAAGAGAGAAAAAGAGAGAGAATTGGCTGGATTTAAAACTAAACTACACAGCTTTAATTAAACACTAATGATATAAGAAAATATATACAATTATATACAAATATGTTCAAGCATGTGCAAAAGCCTCTTGCCTCCCCCCACCCCCAGCAACTCCCACAGCATCTCCTGAGCTGCGAACAGTCCTGAAAAGTCCTGGAGCTGTTGGAGAGAGACCAGACTGATGAGGGTCAGGAGAGCTTGAGCCTGGGGGGTCGATGGTGATGGATAAATGGGGGAGGGCCATGGATGGAAGAGAAGGGAAGGAGAAGCAGGAAGGAAGTTGTCTTCTGTGATCTCTGACCTTCCTCTGAGCTTATGTAGATACATAGAATGGAATACCTCTGGCCAGTTTTGCTGTCTGTCTAATTCAGCCTCCTATGGGAGGGTCACAGATCTCCCCGTAGTGTCTGAGCTGGCAGAGTAAAGATATGACCTTGAAGACCCAGCAGTTGGAATTCCACTCTTATCAGCCTCAGTTGGAAGGCACTGTGACTAGTTAAAAGAAAGCTTACTGAAGGAAAAAAAAAAATCAGCAAAAGGAGCACTGGCTTCGTCCTGGCTCAAACCGGGACACAGGACGAGGTGCAATGGTTTCAAACTCAAGCACAGGAATTTCCACTTCAACATGGGGAAGAACTTCTTTGCTGTGAGGGTTACAGAGCACTGGGACAGGATGCCCAGACAGATTGTGGATTCTCCTTCTCTGGAGACTTTCAAAACCCATCTGGATGCCTTTCTGAGTGATATGCCCTAGTGTTTTTTTGGTCCTGCTCTGGCAGGGGGGTTGGACTCAATGATCTTTGGAGATGCCTTTTAACCCCTAACATCCTGTGATTCCGTAAGGTTTACTGGAGCTTTCTATCTAGCACTTGTGTAAATATCTAGCTGCTTGTGTGAATGATTCATTCATTAACTCATGTGAGGCAATGTGAGATGAGTTAACAATGTTATTCAAGTTATCTGAAACAGCCAAGTTTACTTTGATGGATATGGCTGGGGAGTATTACACAATTGGTTCATTTGGCAGATCTGAGAGGTCAACGACACCTGATGTGGCACAGAACAGTAGATAGCTAGGAACAGGTTAGGGTAGCAATTTCTTCTCTGTTTCTTGGTATCATTTTGTCTTTGCATTTAATGTGTTTGCAAGGGCGTCAGAGAAATATGAACTTGGTGGTTTTGTTGACTATAATGCCTTTCAGCTCCTCTTCAGTGAACTTTGTACAGGTTTCAGAATACTGGGTCATAATATCCTGAATAAAAAGTGGTTGTTCCCCTCCATAACAAATAGGTGAATAATATATTCGAGCCATTAATTATGTATGAAGTTGATGCAACCAGATACATTCAGATGAGTAATTACTGAGCTATCCCAAAAAGACTGTTGGAATCCTGCTGTGGTGTTATAAACTACATAGATGATGGATAACATTGAGGTATCTGGGAAAGAAGAAAAGTTTCTTTTATTTAAACCTTTAGAATATGCTTAACAAAATATAATGTAAGTGCTGAACTTCTTCCACTTTCAGGAATTCAACTAAGTTTAGGGAGATACTATTTTTTATTATGTTGTAAATGCATTTTCTTCTCCTTCTGGGCTCCATTTCAATTACTGCTACAGGCTTGGACTCTCATCGGCTTGCTGATGTCTGTACTCCTGATGCTTTAAATGGAAACAGGATCTGGCAAAGAATAAACTTCAGTGTGTCTGTTTTACCACTTTCCCTTGAACTTCAGGAGATGGAGAAACATCCTCCCACAGACTAACATTAGATGCCTGTTGTCTGCCTTGAACCTGTCTAAGCAAGCTTAGCTGGTCTTACCAGAAGTAAATTAAAAGACACTCCCAGGGAGTCCTTTGCTAATAAATCTAAGGAAAAAGTTACTTCATACAGCAAAAGGAAGACAAGCAGCCTGGGAAAATAACCTCTTCTACTTGCAAAAGCAAATCTGTAAGAAAAGACACTGGCTGAAGTTTCTTATCCTCTAAAATAAATGAATAAACAAATAAACAAATAAAGAAATGAAGTGAAATGAAGTGAAATACAATAAAATACATTAAGTATTCTAAAATTAGCCTATGGAATGTACAATCACAGAATCATAGAATCATAGGATGGTCCTCAGGAGAGCAGCAGGCTTCCCACACTCTCCCAATTACAGGAAACCTACAAATACTTTTCTTTCATTAGAAATAATTTTGGTTTTGTTAGCTCAGATGAAGAATACTGTCTTGTTCAGATTAAGATAACTTTTCCCCCTCCTGAAGAAAAGACAAAATTGTAAGAGTGCTATGTTAGATACAAATGCCTCTACAAACTAGTAGGAGCTTTTCTGCTGATTTCAGTAGGCCTTCAGATCCGAAGCATGGAGTTATTTAGATGTTTGCCAAGGATGAAATTAGGCCTCTTGTGAAATGTTAAGAAATAGTAGTGTAAACTCAGGAATGGCCAACAGGTCAAAAATCAATTTTATGTGCAAAGCTCCGTAACTCACCCATTACCAATAGAAAAATCCTTTACAACAGGATCAATATGGTTCTAATGCCCAGAACAGCAACATTTCAGAACATATAGAGGTACTATTAAGTCTGCCTAAAGGCTGTCTGTGGGTGTCATCACACGTGCAAGCTTTGCCTGTGATAGAATGACTGTGGCAGCATCATTCACAAGCATTGTGAAGTACTTAAAAGTTGAACAGTTTATTATTCAAGCCCAGAGATAGAACAGCCACTTCAAAGCAGCTCTTCTGCAATTCAGTAGCCCTTCTTTAACCCACATGAGCAGAGCAGATGTTTGGAGTGTATTCTATGGGCCAGATTTCAATAAAAGAGAAATTTAGAACTTGGGGACAATTAAATCCTGGATTAAAGTATCCAAATGGTATTTAAAATTATTGCCAAAACAGCTGTTGTTTACTGTCCCTTAACAAACCAGATTAGTTGAGTAAAACATGTTTTAACAAGCAGATTACAGGAAGTCAGGTATTCATGTGACAGATTTTTCAGGCAGCCCTACATTTTACTCCAGCTGCACTGTTATATGCCCCTGGCTGTCTGTGTGCTTGGTTCTTTCCACAAACCTATTACACCTAATGCACATAGCTAGGAAATCCCATGGGAGAAAAGGGAATCAACACAGATGAGCCTCACAGTGACTAAACAGATCAGCTTACAATAAATGTGAGTCATTCTTGGCTGAACTATGTTTCTCCAGTCAGGAGAACTCATTGAGGAGTTGCCTGTGCAACTGTGTTGGTAAGCCTAAGGTTCAGCCCTCTTGGCTGTCAGTTATCCCACTGTCCCCTTACTCCTCCTCCTCTTTTGAGTCAGTTCTGTTCCATTTAAGATGCTATAAAATACAAGAATCTATTTTATAATGTCTTTTGTTCTTTGGCTTAATGATATTCCCGAGTATCTGTTATGAATTTGTTGGACAGACATCTACATAGGACCGTATATCAAAACTTCCACAGAGACTGATGGTTACCAAGTGTATTTCCTATTTATTTATATTAATAACAAAGTGAAATCAATATTTTTATTTTACAGCTGGGTAAATTGAAGCACTGATAGCTGGAACTTAGCTTCTAAGGTAGCCTGATACTGAATGGCTGACTTGGACATGCCTTTCAAAGGCATTGGGTACCTGGGAACTCCTGTTGAAGCTGAGGAAGTTTTTCCTTGTGCAAAGTCTGGTTAGCTACCTGCGCAGACTTTCCAATCTGAAAAAGGACAACACTAAATTATACAGCACAGTAGGACAGTCATATAAAACCAGTTATTTTAGCACTATTGGCTTATTAAGTTGGCTCTACTGCTGTTCTTGAGCCCTGTGTGTGAGGGGCTCTGTTTCTGAGTGAGAAAAGCATTCAAAACTAAACATCCAGTTAAACATCACAGCATTCCTGTGGAGCATTTTTTGAGAAGATGAGGAGAAATTAATAACTAGTTCCAAAATCTGCAAATTAGGATAGGTCAACACAGATGGACTCTGTCTCTCAGCGTTCTGCCTCTCAGTGCTCTGCCTCTCAATGGAACTGATGAGTTTGTGTGGAATGGCATGCTAATAACATAGTAATAAAAACTTCTGGATCACCAGTTTTGTGTTTAGCCAGCATGAAATCTAGGGCAGGCCCTCTGAGTTACCAGTGGATTTTGAACCTTGATCTGCTGATTCTCACTCCCCTGCATCATTGACCAGAATACATCATGTTGGGTACACGTGGAATAATTCTGGCATCTTATGCCTGCCCTGCACAGTACAGTTCAGCAAGCTCTTAATAGCCTGATTTAATCACAGTGCTTGATTTAGCAGGTTGGTGAACTCTGTACAACAGTAAACAATCAATCATTTTTACACGTTGTGGTAAAGCAGCCAATTGGGGTTTAACCAGGGTTTGTTAATATATCCATGCACTAGCTGCACACCAGTAGCTCATATTCAAAGCCAGTATCTTGTCAACAGGACACTGTCTAGTGCTTCCCCGGGACACTAATACACTTCTACAAGAAACCCATTTAGCTTTGTTTGAGAAAGAAACTACTAAGTTGGGGAGCAAGTGCAAGCCCGCAGTGGAAGCCTCCTTGGGTTCCAAAAGAAGAATATTTCCTACACTGCCAAACTTGAGGTTCAATTCTGTCTCCAAAGGCTTTTGCAGCAACAACTGTTGTAGCTAAGTCAGTGTAGAATTCCTTAAGTTAGTAATGTCAAAATTATTAACAGAAGCTGTCTATCTGGCCTAGTTTTCTCTTTATCAATAAGAGGAAATAAAAGTAGAGAAAGCTTTGAGATCTTGTATTGTACACCTCTTAGATTTCAATGAAATGTATTAGAATAAATACTCTTTCTGTAAGGAACATCTCTGATCTTAATAGAGAAAATTATTTGAGCGTAATAACAGGAATCCTTAGACCCAGAGGAAAAGGGGTAGTTATTTACTAATAAGTAACTGGTTTCTAAAAGAAAAGGAAAAAAAAAAAAATGTTGTGTAGGTGGAGAATTACAGGAGGTATCTTAGCTGTTGTGGTGCAAAATTCTATGAGCATAGGAGAGCCTACAGGAGAAGGGGGAAAAGAAAGGGCAGGAAAGGGAATGCTCTGATAAAGGAGCTACCTTTATCGTTGAGGGAGAGTGGCTGATTGAATTTCTTCTAGGATGCTGAGGCACTATTTAAGCCTTTCTTAAAATTACCATATTTGGTGAGTTAATCTTTTATTAAGCGTTTCTTTATGTATTAGAGACCTCTGGCAACTTTATTCTGTCATAAGGAAAACAGGACAGAACAATCTCGTTCATTATTGAGGAAAAACAAAAAGCTGTGAAAATACTGTTAAAATATGGTATCAGCCAACAAGCAATCCATATTTTCTTACGGGTCTTTCCATTAAATGTGCATGGGTCTTCCAAGTGAATGTGACAGAAGTGGCCAAATCTCATCCACGTAACTATCAAAAAGAGTACCCAATCTTGCTTGCTTTTTTGCTTTAGCATCCACAGGGAGGATTCAGCATAGCAATAGTGGGACCTGCATCTAACTATAACAGAAGTTTTTTCATCATGACTTCAAAAACAGACTGTACAATGGTGATAAATAAGGAGAATATAACCAAAATGATAGGGTATTCTATGCTACAGCCAGAGAGATTGCTTTAACTTTTTAAGGATTGCCTGTGAGAAGCTTATCTATGCCATATTTCCATGTGCTGCATCATATAGGTGTATTCTAGAAAGCTAAGTAAATATTCAGCTTGCATAGACTATACTTTTTGTGGTCAAGTTTAATATTTCTTTTTAAAGGAGTGTTCTGAAATGCTGTCTGAAAGTGAAAATTTCTAGCAGCATGTAATATAAACTCCTAAGGGCAGCAGAGAGGGCTATACTGGTGAAGAGATTCTCCTTGAATATGTTCAGTCTTTTTTGATCTTGAGGAGGCTGCAGAAGAAGGCACAGAAGGCAGAGAAACAAAGACCTTTCTATTATTTTTCAGTTTCAAGATAGCTGATTCATTGGTACAATATTAAACTATGGAAGTGTTCCCATTAGTGAAGGCTTGGGTATTACTTGTCAAAGCAACACTATTCACGTTTTACTACTCAGTGAAGCAATGTGGGTTTGGGCAGAATTCAGTTCTCCTTTCCGTAGTGCCAATGATCTGCTGTATGACTGCAGATAAGTCACTTACACTTTCCATCTCTCTCATAAATAATAACAGAAACATCTTTCATTCCTGCATCCTGCCCAACTGTATGTGAGTTACACAGCTTTGCACCTTGTTAAGCACTGTGGTCCTGGAGAATAATTAGGTACTTGCAGTGCTATTGAACAACAAAAAAGTTTTATTTTCTTTCAAGAAACAGAGTAGATTATGTAATGAGTTATCTCAGTCACACCTTGGCATGTTGCAAAGGTCAGGAGTTATATGATTAGTAGCAACAGGTCTTTTGGAAAAGCCCGGTAACTCATTGCACACTTACAAAGGGCATCTGAATGTTACTCTGTCTGAAGTATTATGTTGCATTAACAGTCATCCTCTTGAAACAAGGAAATATACTCCACTATAAATACATTGAAATATGAAGAAAAGCATCAAATTTCAAAAATAGTTTGTCTTATTGGAGATATTAAAGAGATGGTCAAAATAAAAAGATGGAATTAAATTTACTAAAGTTGAATGCAGTATGTTGTCTGATATCAAAATATCTACACAGGCACTGGACAGTTAACAATTTCTCAGGTAGGTTTTCTTCAGGGAAGACCCTGAGGATTATAACAGATTACAGGCTAGCTAATGCAGCTATCATTGCTTTAATACTAGGACAGGGACCAAGATTCTAGTCTGGTAATATGGATTGACTAGGAGGGTTTCTGTTTGAGCACAGTGCTTCTCCTTGAGGAGAATGAGTATCATCAGGCTGGATGAACTACATTTTTCAACTTAAAGAAGAGAATACTTGTTCTCTGTCTTTGCAGAGGATCAAAAAGTCACCAATGTGCTTGAAACTCATGGAGAAAGACTCTGCAGAAACATTAAGAAAACATGGTAAGACACAAACTGCCTGTGTGTCATGTGAAAATTTTGTTGTCACAGAGTCTTAAAAACAGGTTGAACAGATTTAAGTCAGAAATTACATACTGTTGCCCTTCCTTTCAAAGAGGAGAGTGAAATGACAATCCATTAGAAGTGTCTTCTAGACCTCAGTAGGATAACTGGTATCCTATCAGCCGATCTAGGGTAATGATCATATTTTGGAAAGTGTGTGGAGGAAAATACACAAATTTCTGCAGCTACAGGACTTCTTAAGGGTGCAAACTGCAATTTTACATCAGAGCCATGAGTGCATTTAAAAGCCTGGTCTCACCAGGGACCATCACCCATGCACCCTCTCTGCCCATGGCCCAGGAGTTCCTTTTTAGTCCAGGCCTGAGCATTGTGTCCTGGCCTGATATGTGTCGTGCATGTACCTTTCTCCACTCCTGTCTTCTGTTGCTCCTGAGTTGTTTCAATTTCCTGACTTCACCTTGAACCTATGAACTGCTACAGCACTGACTAATGTTCATGGAACAGCATTACATTCTCAGAGAGGGATCAGCAGTCATTATATACAAGCAAACATAAATATTTTTGGCATGCTGATTTCTTAAGAACAGTGCAAAGCAGTCTGAAAACTAACAGCTGGGATTTTTTCAGCAGCACAGATTTAGCAATTCTAGCCTCTAATTCTCTTGCTCTATGCCCTCTTCTAAGCACGTGTCCTGCATGTGAAGAAGGCATGTCCTTGCAAGAAGTGCTTTAGATCAAAATTTTCTGGCCTTTCTGGTTAGCAGAACATTATCTGTTGCAGCTTTTAGGGAGCTATAAATTATTACTTCAGATATGTCCCCACAGACACCTCATTTCGTGGCTTATGGTTACATGTCTTTGCTCTCATCGGCATTGAATATGACATTGCCACAGTTTAAATCCTTTTAATTTGCTGTCCTTTATTCTCCAGCAATAATAGATCTATTATTTAGTTCTAGAACAGGGCTGGGATACTTTTGTCCTGTGCTTGTGTTTTATCTACCATAACAAATTCCTCACCCATAGCTGCATCTCCTGGGTATTAATTCAATGCAACTAAACAGTTGTGGGATCATATTAACATCAATATGAAAACTTGCTGGATTGTTTAACTGATGGTACCTAGATCATTGACAAATTATCTAGGTAACCTAAGATATTAGTTTTTCTTTGTGCTGGTACATCATTATGAAGTAATTTGCCTTTTAAAGCAGATTTCTTTATTGATAACTTCTGTCATGGCCTCATTTACTGTGCTTGACTGTGTAAAGCCTGAACACTATGGAGCTGTATGAGGGCCAATGGAAGTCATAACATGTGCCATGTGAGATATGAAGGCCTGGTGCGATCTTTCTGGAGGTGCTGCATGGTACCATAACAACACATTGCTACCTTGCTTTCTGTGCACATCTGGCAGGGTTACAGACAACAGTAGATGACTGGACAAAAATTTCCTGTACTGAATAAAAAATTCCTGTACAGTATGTGCATTTGTGTATATGTTTAATTGACTCTCTGTCCCTCTCAAGCCAACATGAGTTGATCAGTTTCCCTCTTCTTGTGCCTTAATTAAATGTGCCACATCTGTTGTGAGGTTGGTTCATACTCACTACATGGGCAATAGTACCTGTCTACCCATAACTGATAGTACTTTTGCTTGCCTTTGCCTTTCTTCAAGTGTTCAGAGGAGAACTACCTTTCACCCAGTTCCTCTCTTTTGAATCAGCTGCCATGTTAACTCAGTCATAGCTGAAGAGTTAAGAGGTAATGATCTTTGGACAGCTAACAAAAGATAAGACACATCAGAAGATAAGTACATACCAGAGGAAATGGAACATGTAATAGAGAAAAACTGCAGATCATGCTCTTCAGAAATAAAAGGTGGGAGTGCTTCACTTTTAGGCAGAGCAGAATAAGGATGTTATTCTTTGTAAAGACCATTAGTGTGGACTCACAAAATGAGGATCACACCTCACAAATCTGATATCCTCGCCTGGGGAGAGAAAAACCAAGTAAGTCACAGCAGGGAAACTACTGACACAATTAACAATGACCAGGGAAAAACTTTTCACAGAGGAACTTGCAAAAGGCTTTACTTCAAAACCAAAAGGTAAGATAGGTATACAGCTTAAGCAGCTAAGAATTTATTCGCAAGTCCAAAGACAGAAGGGTGCAAAGGAGAAATCTGAAGCCTAGAAATGGATTTCTGTGGGATTGGAAAGAAAGGGGGAAAGCAAGACAGCTGAGGGAAGCTAGCCTTGACAGTTGTGTTATTTCACAGACAACAGTTTCAGGGTGTCCAGCACAAGTATTTTGATTCCCAGTTCAACAGAAGCACATGCCTATCACATGACCAAGCAAATTTTATAAACATGGAAAAGAAAAATGTACTTTGAATACTGTAAATCTTTAAGGGCAGAGGAAGTATTATAGTCAACTGACTTGATTATTTCTGTTTTGGACCCCGAACCATCCACCTTTCACAACTCTGAACACCTTTTTCTTTATATTCCTATGGCAATCCTGACTGCTGAGAACTACTGCAGTGCTGGTGTTACTGCATAGAAGTGATATCAGACTTTTCTTGTGCTTCTAGTTCACTCCAGACAGCCTCAAATTGTGGCTGGAGTCTGTCCTTTAAAACCCGCCAGCTTCCTAAGGCTGTGACTCAACATGGTCTCTTGACAACTCCAATGGGCCACCCTTCTGTGCTGTTTTACAGGACAAGAGCATGGATAGTTTCTCCTGACATGGTTTAGAGTATGTCACCATGTCACTACTTTGAACAGTTATCCTAAAGACTGTGTATAGACTCTGGTTAGCTACCTTGATGTGGAAGCATGTCTACTTTTAAATAGAAGTATCTTTAATTGAGAGAGTTCTCACTCCCTCATTTATGTCTCCCCAGGATATCCCTCCATGCATTGGCTGTGAAACCTGAATGTAGATCCTTGTATCAGATCTTGGCAATACACAGGCTGTAGATGTCAGTTGATTCTGGCTTGAAATACTTGACTATGCTTGGTCTTAAAGGAATATTATCAGCCCACTCAGCTCCCTACAGATGGTACCACTGCTCTCACCTTCAGCTTTTCCGTCACCTTGTTAGTGAACAGTTGATACCTGAGTCTCATGAAGTTCATAGCTGAAATGAAAGTATGTGCAACCAGCTGGAAGTGTCTGTCAGGACCCTGCTAGCACTGACAGGGCTTATTGGCCCTGCCCAGTCACCGCCAGGGCCTCCCCCATCCTGCTATGTCAGATCCTACCCCAGGAAACCGAGCTGCAGTAGGGCTGGTCTCCAGCTCCCCTCAGCTGGACCCCATGCTGATGCTGCTGCCTGGCCTCAGCCCATCCTGGTCCCCACCAGGTTCCAAATCCCCAGGACGAGGGCTGCTGCCCAACTGCCCTCACCTGACCCTGGCTGCCTGCTCCAGGCTGGAGTGGTGGGACCCAGGCCCAGCCCTGCTGCCTCCACGGGGAGGCTCCATGGCTCCCAGCTGCTGGGAAGCCCCCAGCCCACACTGGGACAGGGCTCTGTAGCAACAGGAGCACAGCCCCCCCCTTTGCTGCACTGAGTTAGTAAGAAAATTGGGAGGACCTGAATTCTACCTATCATGGCTATCTCTGGCATAGGTATGTTACAGAGCTTGTGAGGCTGAAACTTGAGCTATTCCCTGTCATGGAATGAGTTTAGAAGAGATGTGCCAAAGGATACATACATTCATTGCCTGATCCATAATTTCATACCTTTTCACTTTTTTTCTGAAGCTGAGGATCAGTAGGTTGACTTCTGTTCTAAAACGGTAATTAAAGGAACTGGATGTATAAACGTGCTAACATGTTACTTAAATTGAAAGAACAAAACTTATTTCATTAGATGCTTTATGTGACTTTAAACATCTGTCTTTGCCCCACAGAAGAGAAAGCTATGTTATATTATCATTGGCTTTCTCTTTTAGCAGTGGCTGGTGCTGAATGTGTTTATGCTACTTCTGCTTTACTTGATGCTGTCCTGCCTTCCTCTTCTTCAGTCTTGACTGGGACCACACCTATCTCTGTTTTAAGATACTTGAGGAATTTGGTCCATCCAAGAAGTAACACCTCCACGTCCTTCACCCCACCTTATTACCAAGACAAGGTTGTCAGGAGACAAGTTCCTAGCTTTTCAGAATTTTGGATATGCCCCTCTGAGTTCATAGAGTACAAAAGGGGACACATCTCTATGTGAATAAACACATGTCCAGAATCTGAATTCTTAGCCTGTGAAGGACTATTGAGGGGTTAATGCTATCTTGAATTATTGCATTGTGGAAGAGTGTGTCCCTGGGCTGCATGAACTGCGGGTGTTCCTCTACTACAAATCATGGTGATACATCTTAGTAATTAAAATCCCCCGAATCACAGAATTGCTGGAGTTGGAAGGGACCTCTAGAGATCATCTAGTCCAACTCTCCCACTGAAGTAGGATAACCTAAAGCACTTTACACAGGACTGTATCCAGGCAGGTTTTGAATATCTCCAGAGATGGAGATTCCACAACCTCCCTGGGCAGCCTGTGCCAGTGCTCCATCACCCTTACCATAAAGAAGTTTTTCCTCATATTTAAATTGAACTTCCTGTGTTCCAGATTGTGCCCATTGGCCTTCGTTCTGACACTGGGAAGTACTGAGAAGAGCCTGTCTCCATCTTCCTTGCACTCATCCTTTAGATACTTACATACATTGAGAAGGTCTCCCCTCTGCCTTCTCTTCCCCAGACTAAAGAGTCCCAGCTCTCTCAGCCTTTCCTCACAAGGAAGATGCTCCAATCCCCTAATAATCTTTGTTGCCCTCCACTGGACTCTCTCTAGTAGTTCCCTGTCTCTCTTGAACTGAGGAGCCCAGAACTGGATGCAGTATTCCAGCTGTGGCCTCACCAGGGCAGAGTAGAGAGGGAGAATGACTTCCCTTGACCTACTGGCCACACCCTTCTTTATGCAACCTAGGATTCCATTGGCCTTCTTGGCAGCAAGGGCACATTGCTGGCTCATGGATAATTTACTGTCTATCAGGACTTCAAGATCCTTCTCCTTGGAACTACTTTCCAGCAGACCCACCCCTAACCTGTATTGGTGCCTGGGGTTCTTTCTTCCCACATGCAGGACCCTACACTTGCTCTTACTGAACCTCATGAGGTTCTTCTCTGCCCAGCTGTCCAGCCCGTCCAGGTCACACTGAATGGCCGCACAGGCCTCTGGAGTGTCAGCCACCCCAGTACTGCCACCCCAGGCAAAAGAGGTTAATTCATTTAGTGTTTGTCATGGCTGCATTGAATATTTTACACTTGATAAGACACACAACTGAACGAGAAAGAAGCTCTCAGGTAACAACAATGTAAGGAAAACAGTGGAGTGCCTGTAAAGTGTTTGGTATGCTTCCTGACAGAGGCATATTTTGTTCCAGAACAGTTTTTTGTATGTTCAGCTCTGGAACAAGGAGAATTGATTTTCTGAAGAAGCAAACTGAATGATCATTGTGGGAAGTTCTTCTTGAAACGGTCTGGGGAAAAAAAGGTGCCCTTACACCCACCCCAGGAAGACAGCCTTTGCAAAAAGTGTCCTCTTCCTTACAGGTAGAATTCTTCTGGAATTCTTCAGTCCAATCAGGAAACAGGCCTTCTTACCCTGTCTTGGGCAGATAACGGCATTTCTTGCTGTACTGCTCAGTATTCATGGAATTTGTTGTCCTGTCACATTGTTGATTAGAAAATTAGGCCTATTTGTTTTAAGCAGTAGAATTTAAACCGGAATCTGTATGGCCAACTTTTGTTTAGGGAGCAGAAACAGCATAGAAAAGTCTTTGTACTCTGTGGCTTAGGGATAAGGTGGCTTGTTGTCTTTTTTAATTTTATTTATTTTTTTTAATATAATTTAAAGTTTTCTGGGAAAGGAGTTAGAACTTCCTTCAGAATACGTATGAGTGCAAAAATGGCTGGCCCAAATAGAATTTCGTTTGTACCATGTCATCACCCTCGAGGCCTGAATCTTCCTTGTCAGGCTGTTCTGACTCCCCATCACTACAACACGAGCTAAATACAACTTTTCTTGTAAATGTGCATTCAGACCTTTGCCCACAATTATTTCCTCGGGCTGGTTTGACACCCCTAACCGCGATGAGCACCTCATCTGCTTGCAGCTGAAAAGCGAAGCGCACCCTTGGGAAGTCCCAGCCCACCAAATGTGTGTTAAAATCTGCTGATCTACCTGTGAGCAGCGGGCACCGACCCTGCAGCGCCGGGGGAGGCTTGTCTGCCCCTCCGGGCAGGGGGCTCCGCGCCCAGCACTCCCTGGTGGGGCAAGCCCTGGTTAAGCGCTGCTGGGTGAAGGACAAGATGTGATTCACTTGAAGGCCAACACAGCCGAAATCTCGCCTCTTGTGGCTCCCCCCCCGCCCCGGCTGGATGAGCTGACATCCTCGCACGAGAGAACCCGCGGTTTGCAAACAGCCCGCTCCCGGTCAGGCTGCCCGTGGGCCTGCAAGCCTCGGCTGAGAGCCTGACCTGCCGCTCTTGCTGCGCCCTGTGCTCGCACCGCAGCACCAGGAGCCTCCCCCCCGGCAGGGTCCCCCGGCAGGGCCCCCCGCCCCGCCCCGCCCCGCCCCCCCCGCGCCGCCGCTGACGCCCCCGCCTGCGCTGACGCCTCCTCCTCTCGCGAGAGTGCGGGAGGCGCGCGGCCGGCGGCGCCGCTCCCCATAAATAGCGGGGCGAGGCCGGGCCTCCCCATTCCGCGGCGGTGCCCGGGCGGCGGCTCCTCCTCCTCTGAGGCTCTTCCCTCTCCCGGTGAGTACGGCAGCCCCGGCCCGGCTTTCCTTGGCCGCGGCGGCAAGCGCTCGGCGGGGGCTGCGGCTCCGGGTCCGTCTGCGCCTCGCCGCGGGGCCGCCCCCGCTGCCTCCGTCATCGCCCCTGCGAGCTCCAGGCCCAAGCGCCGACGTCTTTCGGCTGCTTAAGGTGCTGCTGGACCCAGAAACTGCCGAGACGCTGGGCCGGCCCCGGCGGAGGCTCTGGCTGCCCCACCCCTAGAGGGGCCCCCGGGCACAGCTGGGGCTCCTTCCTCCGCCGGGCCGCGCCGGGAGCCGGGCGAGCGGATGGGCTCCCGCACGGCTCCCGCTGCTGCTGCCTGACCTCCAGCCTCGCTGCGTGGCGAGGGGGCACAGCAGAAGTTAAGCTTGTGACTTACTTGATTCGCTTTACTGGTCAGGATCTTTTTGCTGTCTCCTGAGATACGCGTTTGTTCTGTGGGCTTTGATTCCGACATCTTGCTCTCCTGCTCTGCTGAAGTGGAACTGGCGTTTGGCAGAACTGAAACTGTGCAAGGGATTTCTGAAACTGTACAAGATCCTAGCGATCGTCCCTGTCTTTAAGAGCAGGAATGACTTCACAGACTAGCTCTCCTGTTTTAGAGGCTAAAATTCAAATTCGTGCCACGTGTGGCTGGATCTTTTGGGGCACGTTATAAATACTGAATAATCTTTAAAGCTAGAGCACTTGTTCATTCAAAGGCCACATTCTGCTCTTTTAACCTTTTCTGCTCTGCAGGGTGCTTGGTAGTTCAAAGTGAACTGCAGTTGTACTCGAAGCAGTCTGATTTGTAATGCTATGTGAGAAACAGTTTTTTCTGGGGATATTTCAATATTTGATAGAAGGAAAACTTCTGTTACTGCTTGTAACCCTTGTCTGTTACTTGTTTGTATGTCCCATGTACAGTGGTTAATCTCATTACAGGTGTTACCTTATGGCACATGTGTGTTAATATGTGCAAATATGCCTGTAAAATGTTAACAGCATGCCTTTGTCCTTGTTCCCCACATGTAACAGAGAAAACTTTTCATTGGCCTTAGTCAGGATATTAATGGAGTCCCTTTGATTTTGTCATATGTATGAAAAAGAAAACTGCGGTTGGCTCTTTGACAAACCTAGCATAAAGTCTTGAAAACCATAGTCCTTTCAAGGCTGGATTTCCAGCTTGTCTTTCTGTTGCCTTCACGTATACAGGTTCATCTGGAATTTGTGTCAAATTAAACCATCTAAACAAAAAGTGCTTCCTGCAGATTTAGTTCAGCCTCCATGTGTGCATAGGATAGCATTACGCGTGTGTTCTCCTTATGTGATACTGCAGCATCCCTTCCTTTTATAGGGCTCACAGGAGTTGGCTTGTTAGTATTTTCTCCATGGGAATACATGTTGGAAGATAGTGGATTAGCATAGACTTGTTGAATGATTGGTGTCCACAGCCTGGTTCAGTGTGGGATGCGTAGTATTTGAGTCTAAATTACAGTGAAGGAGAGTTATTTTCTGCAGTGGGAAAGTCTTTTGCTCTGTGTCTTATAGGAGTGCTGACTTCTGAGCAAGCCAAGTCGGAGGAGTCCTACATGGGCATCATGCATGCCACTAGAGATAATGAACTCCCTGAGTTTAGTGGAATGACTTGTGAGAGTTGAGCTGAGGTTATGGAAATGTGTACTTCACCTCAATCTTCCATGTATTTTCAAGATTTGGACAGCAATGATGACCCTAATGTCAAACTTGACCCCCTTATGCTAACAGAAAAACCTAATCTGAATTAAAATATTGGTGGTGAATTCTTCTTCTGACTTAGACATCCTACACTAAAGTTTTAGTCACTTGTTGGCTGGTGTTTCTTTGTCTTGGCTCAACAGATAAGGCCAAGTGTGTCTACTCTGTCTAGAAAAATAAATTAATCCACCAGCAGGTAACTGGTAATTCTGTAGTGGAATTGCTGTACCTCAAAGCCTGACTCTTGCAGTGTGTCCTCTTTGTGTTGCCTAAATGGAACAAAGTAATTAGGAAACAAAGTTTTGAAACCCTAGATTGTTACAAGAAAATGTAATTCCTATATGCAAGAATGTAAACATCCTAATCCCCGGGTTCAATGAAGTTGATCATAAAAGGATTGTTATTTTTAAAGTCTGGTGTTTAGATGAAGTGGGTATGAGGATGTCATAACTCAGATATGCTTCTTTCACAGGCTGTTTAAGATTGAAGACCTCAAAAAAAAATGGCATTGGCAGCAATTGATCCAGAGCAGGTATGTCTGTCTTAGCCTGGAAGTTTATGTCTAGTTCAGCAAAATACGAGTCAACTAACCTTTCTGTTTTAAACAGAACATTGTATCAAGAGTTGCCAACCTTCCCTTGGTGAGCTCCACCTATGATATGGTGTCCACGGCTTACATCACCACAAAGGATAACCATCCTTACCTGAAGTCAGTATGTGAGATAGCAGAGAAAGGAGTGAAGACAATTACTTCGGTAGCTATGACAAGTGCTATGCCTATCATCCAGAAACTGGAACCACAAAGTAAGGCAAAGATGGAGCTGTTGATAAACTGAGTGTTTTACATACCCAGATTTAATTACAATTTAGCATGGTGGTGCTGGTCTGGAGTGTGGTTTTAGGTAGCTGACTGAACCTGTTTCCTGGCTTGTTGAGTAATTGATGGCAGTGGGGTATCATTTAACAAAAAAAAATCTATAGCTGAAGCAGATTCAAGTTTTTGTAATACTAAATTGACTGACTTATCTTGAGAAGGGAGATGGTTACATATGAGTTGCTCAACACCTTTCTCGTCATTGACATGATTTCAAATACAACTTTGTACTTTCTCTCACAGAGAGCAACTTGTGGTTAAATTTGGCAACAGTATCACAATGCTGTTGTAACCAGAAGCCTGATTTCCCAGAATGGCAGAAGGCCAGGTGCTTCAGCTGTTTCCAAGAGTTTCTTGTAAAGTTTCTTGTACAGATCCAATTTCCTTTGCCTGCAAGTGAGCTTTTTTCTGGCACTGTAAACCTGCCTTGCTCTTTGGCTTTACTGCCTCAAATCTCACTGAAAAGGAGAGGAAAATACTTCAAGAGCATTGTTGCATGAGTTCTGTTTCAAGAATTCTCAAATTGCTGTTGTTCATACTAAGGAAAAAAGTTTAAACGAACTATTGTAATTTATTTTCTAGTTGTAGTTGCCAACAACTATGCATGTATAGGTCTAGACAAAATTGAAGAGAGACTGCCTATACTCAATCAACCCACTGATAAGGTAAGTTCTTTATCAGTGCATAGGCTAAGAAGTAGTACTACATGCCCTTCTCTTTTCTGTTATCACTAAAAATACAGGGAGACGGATTTCAATAAGCTGTGGTTGAGGCACAGCTTAGAAATGAGGGAGAAGTAAAAGCTATTTCTTTAGAATTGTTTGTTGCCTTTGTTAGGCCATTAAGCCTCTGCTTTTTTCCTGGTCCACTGTTTGTCAAGTCTGTCTATAGCTGCTGTTCATAGGTGGGCATATTTTCTTAAAATTTGAGTATCTGTCTCTCCTGCTTGTTGTGAAGCAAGTAGTGTTAATCATATTCATTTAAATGTTTTTAGCTGAAGGCTGGGTAACAGTCAGATTTTGTTTTGTCTTGGACATATATTTTCAGGGCAGGATTTCTTCTATATAACCAATATTTCTACAAGCTTTAGCATAAATTAATATTTCCTGGATTATGTAGCTCTTGTTAGAAAATATTTCTAGTGAGTCAACCTGTTTCCTTTGGCAGGTTGTCGCCAATGCCAAGGATGTAGTTGTTGGAGCCAGAGAAGCTGTGACAACCACTGTGACTGGTGCCAAGGAAACTCTTGCTCACACGATCACTGGAGTTGTGGGCAAGACTAAAGAAGCAATGCAAGACAGTGTAAATATGACTAAGTCAGTTGTCAATGGCAGTATTAACACTGTCCTGGGAAGTCGTGTGGTGCAGATGGTGAGCAGTGGAATGGACAGTGCTCTCACTAAATCAGAGACCCTTGTAGACCAGTATCTCCCACTTACAGAAGCAGAACTAGGTAAGACTTAACTCAAAGTTTGATTTTGTTGGAATGCTTGTGTCAGAAAAGCAAGCAGTGATCCATTTATTCCTTACTTACAGAGGGGAGGGGGCATGTCCTTCCTAAATTGCCTTTTGCCTTGTTGGTTGTAATAGCATCTTCACAGGGAAGTAGAGTGGAAGTAAGGATTTCCACTACCTGGTGGAAACCTACCCTGATGCTGAGAGACTACTAAACAAGTCCAGTATTCAGCTGTTAAAGCAAATAAAATTGCCTCAGACCTCTTAAGTTTTGTTCCTGTAGTTAATTTCCTTTTTTTCTACGTACATAGAGAAAGAAGCTGTAAGAGTTGAAGGCTTTGAAGTTGGAGTTCAAAAGCCAAGCTACTATGTTAGACTAGGATCCCTGTCTTCAAAGGTTCGCACACGTGCCTACCAACAAGCCTTAAACAAAGTCAGAGATGCTAAACAGAAAAGTCAGGAGACAATCTCTCAGCTGCACCACACTGTTAATCTGGTAAGTTTCAGCTTTCACTTGATGTTTAAAAGGCAAGACTTGGCCTAGTTTCAGAGTGCAGAAAAGGGCCAAAAGGGGCATAAAAAAACTGGAATTGCTCTCTTGGGTTAAATGCATTTTCTAAATATAATGCATTTCTCATTAAGAGTTTTCCCCACTGTTCAGGAGAGGTTCTAAATCAGCTTGAGCTGTAAACTAAGCAGCAATTGCTTGTAATTTTAAGCTCTGCAGAAACAGAAGTGACATTTAAAATTACTGCTCTTTGAGTGTGGGGTTTGACACAAACCTCTTTCAGTTAAGAAAGCCTCTTGCAATACAGAAACACTTCAGTCCTTTAAGTCCTTTTGGTTAATAAAATGTTGGGTTTGTTATGGGCTTGCTCTTCTTGCTGTGGCTATCTCTAATAATTCCTGGGTACTTCAGTAATCATATCCTGATTGTACCTTTATGTGCAGGACAAAATGTGCATAAAGAGTCGTTGCCTTCTATAAACTTCCAAATCCTTGTGTAGGATGCTTGTGGAGGAAGCAGTTGAGGCAGAGGGATACACTAGAGAGCATCTCAAAACTACTTCCAGTTTTCTCTAAGAGAAGGAAGACACTTTTATATACCACAAAGTCTTATATACTGAACTTCTAAATGTATATTAAAAAAAGTTACAAAGCAGGTAAGGTAGGTTAGCCCTAATCAAACTGTTTGGACTCTGTTCTTTACTTCCTTATTTGGCTGTATTTCAGATCGAGTATGCCAGAAAGAACATGAATAGTGCCAATCAGAAACTTCTTGGTGCTCAGGAAAAGCTTTATCAATCCTGGGTAGAGTGGAAGAAAAATACAGGCCAAAATGATGGTGATGAACTGCATAGCGCTGAGGTAAATAGATGAAAATGTAAACCTGAAAGAAATAGATTGTGTACTGTCAAGGCAATGGCAAACTAACAGTCCCTAAAATGTGCACCATCTTAACAGCTCAGGAGCTTATGTGAAAGTGGGGAATCTGAATGCTGAAGCTCAGGGCAGCTGACAAGTGACAACTCTGAAAAGTAGGGGACATCCAGACTCGATTGAGCCTACTTCCTGAAAACACTTCGGGGATCATTCTCCTTTCCAGAGAATGCTCATCCTGCTTAACATGTGAATCAGATAAGCTAGGACTCACTTATCTGATATGGCCAGACCAGAATTAATTTCTCAGCATTACAGTAGTCTTAGGCACAGGCTCGTTGAGTCTTACATGTAGCCTTAAACACTCATTGATTAGAATATGCTTACCTGCTGTGACTTTTTACACCAGAGTAGAAATAAGAGCTTGCTTACCTGTCGCTGGGTAAAAGCTACTGGGTAAAAGCTACTGATGTTTGTCTTCCACAAAATACTTGAGCACTGAAAACAATATCAAGTACTTTCAAGTCTCTGACTCCTCAGACTTAAGACTGGTTTCATTATCTACTGTGGCTTTATTTTACTTATATACCCCTTTATTTTACTTACCTTTTCTTTTTTATGTATCTTTAACATAAAGCTGCTAGTCATAAATATACTAAAATGCTGTTTTGTTTTTTATTTTTAGCATATCGAGTCAAGAACTCTAGCTATTGCACGGAGCCTCACTCAGCAGCTTCAGACCACCTGCCTCACACTGGTGTCAAGCCTACAGGGGCTGCCACAGAATGTGCAGGATCAGGTTTACAGTGTTGGGTCAATGGCAGGTGATGCATACCAGAGCTTTCGGTCAGTATCCTCCTTCCAAGAATTATCAGACAGCTTTCTTACCACTAGCAAAGGACAGCTGAAGAAAATGAAGGAGTCTCTGGATGATGTGATGGATTATCTTGTTAACAACACACCGCTCAACTGGCTGGTAGGTCCCTTTTACCCACAAGTGCCTGGCATTCAGCATGCTGAGAGCAAAGGTGAAGGGGAGAAAAATTCCAGCCCGAAAGACAAACAGCCTGAACATGCTACTGAATAAACTGCATAGCATACATGTACTCTGCTGACTGACCAA
The DNA here is from genome assembly GCF_020740795.1 of Apus apus. Classification (NCBI taxonomy): domain Eukaryota; kingdom Metazoa; phylum Chordata; class Aves; order Apodiformes; family Apodidae; genus Apus; species Apus apus. Next base: position 36,065,841 of record NC_067312.1, on the reverse strand, counting down.
ACAAGTGGCCTTAGCAAGTGTAGCTGTCAAAAAAGCCTTGGAGAAAAATTCATAAACATAGGAGTGGGGGAATGATACAGAGAGAGGACACTCACACATGGGCTATGGTGTCCTGTGTAGTTAAGCCACTCTCAAAACTCTGTCTTAAATGACTAGATATCGACAGCTTATAGTTGTCAAGATGCCTTGTTTGTCTACCAAGTTAAGAAACCTCACCATGCTTATTAATTGTATTAATGGCCTAAATGGAATCTACCATAGCTAAAAACATTTGATTTGTTGCTTAGCCTGTACCAGATTTATATAAAAACTTTACAATAAAGCGCATTGAAAAGCCTTGCAATCTAGATCTAGGTATGCTTAAATTCCATTTGATTATTATGCATTTGACTTTCTCAAATTGTACTGCAACACAACTTGTGACAAATTCTGTGCATGCAGTATTTCAAAGCTTAAAGTGGGGTTTCTGAATGAGTCAGCTGGAGTTACTTAAATGGTGTGACAGTGTTAATGTTAACTATATAAACTTAATTATTGTATAACACATTAACCTGATAACAGTCATGAAGTACCTCAAGTTGGAAGGGACCCATAAGAATCACCAAGTCCAATTTCCTGCTCCTTGCAGGATTACCAAAAACTAAGCCATATGACTAGGAGTGTCATTCCAGCAGTCCTGGAACTATTGACAGGCTTGGTGTTGCAACCACTTCCCTGGGGAGCTTGTTCCAGTGACCAACCAAATAATTATCAATACTTTTTTACTATGCAGTCTAAAGCCAAAATTCATGCTGTTTGTACCCAGGTGCCCACTGTTGTGTGGATTGCTGGGTTTTTTGTAGCCATCTTTTTGTAATGCATTTTGTATGTTAGTAATAAATGCTTCAGTAGACAAAGTCTGTGTCCATTTCAGTGGTGTTTGAAACAAATGTAACTTGCTGTTCTGTGACTCCTTCAAACCGGGTCTAGCAGAAAGCAAGCTTGAAATGCAGATGAAGTAGACATGCATTGTATTTGTGTAGTGTGTATGTATAGATACATAAGACACTGCTCCTGCATTCCTTCCTCCCTTTGAGTTCCTGTGCATTTTTCTATTCAGTCTTAGCTTTCTTTACTGCTGCTTTTTTGGTGCTTGCTGTTGCCTACCTTTAATGACAACCTAAGCTGTGAGCTAATACTGAGAAGTGTATGGACAAAAAAACCTGTCCTGCCTTCACAGAAGGTGTTCTGAGACTGCCAGCTACTGGCTTTGGCTGTTGGGTGCTTATGAACAGTATATACTCCTCAGCTGCAAATACCAGTTTTGACCTGTTTATTTACCTTCTTTTGAACTTGACTGACTGCTATAAATTAACACTTAGCAACTTGAGTGAAAATGTTTTGCAACAAATCCTGTGAATCCCTTCTCTGGATGACACAGTCACTAAGAAATAAGCTATCTTGGTTTAGGGCTGTCCAGGTAAGTTGTGTCTGTGTTTTTAATGTATGCTTGATGCAACTTTGAATTGCACAGTAATTTATTGTAGCAACGCTTCCTGCCATTTTCCAAGAGGTCACCAAATAGTTTGAAGCAAATATGGAGTTCAAGAGAAGTTTGTCACCTAGTGACATGTTGCTACATGGAACAATGCTGGAGTACAACATGGGCACTAAAGGAAATTGCATGTAGTCTAGCCTTCTAATGTGAGAGGGCTTGCTTAGCTCTTAAGTCAGAGTTGGTCTAGAAATGTTAGGAAGACTGCTATAAGCACAGTATTAAATAAAATTGTAACAATACATTGTTTGCACATAAAGGATTGCACAAAAAGGATCTTTAACTTCCAGCTTTAAGTACTTTTTGTAAGGGGGCTGCTTAACAAGAAATTGAGAGAAGGTGAGATGTCTGTTTCCAGCTAGGGTCCAAGTTAAGATTTCTGGAATTCTTTCAGCAACTACTTCTGTTTACTTTAAGTATTGAATGAGTCCAACCAGCTGGTATCCTTTTTGATCTCAATTTGTAATAAAATTTGTAGAGCTCACCCACTCTTGTAAAGATGCTCAGGAACAGAATAGAACAAATCAAGCTTGGGAGCAGCTGGCAGTTAAAAGAAGGGATTTGCCATTTTAATGTGTTAATTCTGGAAGTTGGAGACCTTCATTCTGAGGTGATCTATCAGATAAGATATTCAAACTGTTCACTGTCGTGGGGTCAGAAATAAACAGCACCATCTAGTATTAATGTGAAACCAGTACATCTCTTCTGCCTTAAGTTGCACTACTGCTTTATAATCTTAGATGGCTTTCCAGCTTTACTAAATGTTAGTGAACAGGTGAAGTAGAAAGAAAGGAAAAATGTTACTAGCATAGACCTTGGGTGACTTCTGTGTAAAAGTTACTTTGACTTCTGACAGCTGGCCTGCAACTGGTGGCCACACATAGGGGAATTCATGCTTAAATGCTTACCTAATGGTTAGGCTAATACCTTGTTACACCAAAAGTACTATTGTGGCGTGTGGTTCTTTTGTTGGATCTTGCTGCCCCCTGAAAGTGTCTCTAAGTTTCAGAATTGGGAACCTTTCCTGGGAGGAAAGGTCTAAGTAACAGCAACTGCATAAATTAATATTAATATAAATTAATATAATCCAGTCTCTGGATTGAAATTACTAGAATGTCCTGATAGGGACAGCAATGAATATTTAAACTGAATTGCAACTGTAGCTTGCATGGCCATCTTCTTGCTGGTAATTTGTACAGTGTATCCCTAGACTCCATTCTAATTACAAGCCTAAAACCAAGACTTTGTATTTGCATATATTACACAGCTCAACTACACTGCACAGAAACTTGCTTGCTTTTAGTCCAAAAACACTTGTGAGGATATAGCTTGGGCTAGAGAGCTGTGAAGTCTCCTTGGAACCCTTAAAAAAAGATCAGACCAGGTACATTGAAAATTCTAGGAAACAGTTGATCCTACTTGCAGCAATGCAGAGAAACTAGATGAATTGGAACAGTGTCAAAGGCTGCTAGTTGCACAGGAACAAGGATAAAGGTTGGAATACTAATGAAGTAATTACCACTGTTAAGGCTATTCAGGGTATATGTAGAATTCAGAAAACTGTTCTTTCTCTGTAAGAAATCCATTAAAAATCATCCATGCTAGTGAAACTTCCCCTTTCCAGGCTTGTTTACCAGAGAACTGTTATTTTATCCTTTGCTACAGAAGTTGTAATTCTAAGCATTTGTAAATAACTTCACATACTATAAAAGTTTAGGAAACATCATATTTGTAGCAGCCTACACATTGGTCAAATCAAAGTTACAAGATTTATATGAGGACTGAAGGTGCAAGCCTAATTAGTTCACCTCAAGCTAAAGAAAGGTGTAAAGCTTTTGAAATCTCCCATTCCTTGAAATTAATTTTTTGCAATAACATTTTCTAAACTGCAACTTACAGCAATACTGTATAGCTAGTAAAACAGGTGTAAGGATTTGGAAATAACATTAATTATTTATCTTCATTAAAAAAACCAAACCAAACACCATAGCACACAAAGCTCACTGAAAAAGCACCCAAAAACTGATGTAAGCCATCTAATTAAAGACAAAACACAACCTAACTTACTTTTTAAAGCATGATGTGTTGATCATTTGCATGGTTAGAATGTTTTACATACAATAATTTGTGGGAGACACTGTGCAGTATTTTGTTAAATATTTCTTTTCAGACTAAAATGGAGATGTATTTATTTCACACAATACAGTCTCTGATGACTGAAAGTAAGTGCTTTTTCTCAAAGTACACAAAATAACAATTGTCTCTCAAATTGTTAGTGGCTAAGTTCTGAAAATATATTAAGCAATGACAAAATAAATGCAAGGTAGTGTTGACCTTAACATTTGTGTATGAAGATAACAAAACACTGCAGTATGTTTTGCACTATTCACTACAAGGATTTTGCAAGCTTTGCACTTTTCTGTATAAAATATCTAACAGCAGCTTGCAGAGAAAGAGCACAAGGAAGTATTGTACCTAGTCTTATTCTCTTTGTAAGAATTGACTTTCTGCTTTGTTTTGACTTCCTGTCCACTGTGAAAAGTGATATGGAACTAAAGGTCTTGGACCTAAGCAAGTTAGCAATGCCAAGGCCTTTGCATTTAGTTAGGCCAGGGTGCAGAAGTCAGAATATGCTATTCTAATACAGAATCACAGAATCTTAGGGGTTGGAAGGGACCTCAAAAGATCATCTAGTCCAACTCCTCTGCCAGAGCAGGATCACCTAGAGCACATCATACAGGAACACGTCCAGGCGGGTTTTGAATGTCTCCAGAGAAGGAGACTCCATAACCTCTCTGGGCAGCCTGTTCCAGTGCTCTGTCACTCTCACAGGAAAGAAGTTTTTTCTGATGTTTACGTGGAACCTCGTATGTTCCTGTTTGCACCCACTGCCCCTTGTCCTATCACTGGACATCACTGAAAAAAGCCTGGCTCCATCCTCCTGATACTCGCCCTTAACATATTTGTAAACATAAATACAATTCGGTATGTTATTTTTATCAGTGATTTGGATAAGGGGATCAAGTGCACCCTCAGCAAGTTTGCAGATGACACTAAATTGAGCAGGAGTGTTGATCTGCTCGAGGGTAGGAAGGCACTGCAGAGAGATCTGGGCAGGTTAGATCGCTGGGCTGAGGTCAACAGGATGAGGTTTAACAAGACGAAGGGCTGGGTCCTGCACTTTGGTCACAATAATCTCAAACAATGCTGCAGACTTGGGGAAGAGTGGCTGGAAAGCAGCCTGGTGGATTTGGGAGTACTGGTGTATGGCTGTCTGAGCATGAGCCAGCAGTGTGCCCAGCTGGCCAAGAAGGCAAACGACATCCTGGCCTGTACGAGAAACAGTGTGTCCAGCAGGAGTAGGGAAGTGATCACGCCCCTGTACTTGGCTCTGGTGAGACCACAGCTTGAGTACTGTGTTCAGTTCTGGGCACCACAGTATAAAAAAGACATTGAGGTCCTGGAGTGTGTCCAGAGAAGAGCAATGAGGCTGGTGAGGGATTTGGAGGACGTGTACGAGATGCAGCTGAGGCAACTGGGGTTGTTTAGTCTGATGAAGAGAAGGCTCAGGGGAGATCTTACTACTCTCTACAGCTGCCTGAAAGAAGGTTGTAGAGAGGCCAGTGTTGGTCTCTTCTCCCAGGTAACTAGTGATAGGACAAGAGGAAATGGGTTTAAGTTGTGTCAGGGGAGGTTTAGGTTGCATGTTAGGAAAAAATTCTTTATTGGAAGAGTGGTGAGGTATTGGAATAGGCTGCCCAGGGAGATGGTGGAGTCGTCATCCCTGGAGGTGTTCAAGAATTTTTTAGATATGGTGCTTTAGGATATAATTTAGTGTTGTGGTAGTTGGATTACATTGGACTCAGTGATCGTGAAGGTCTTTTCCAACGTTAATGATTCTATGATTCTATTTTACCCTCATGCTGGCAGCTGTAGTCCAATTTGAAATTCTTTTATGGCTGTGAACCTCTTACTAGTATGTTAAAGGAGTCAGGTGCTTATAATGTGTACATTAAAGAGATGAAGAAAGCATGAACTTAGGTTTGAGCAATGAGCCTGTTTAGAGTAGGAGTAGCATGGATATAAGTAATAAAAGTGTCCTAAAGCTAGGATATAGTGAAAATTATCTCTGGCCAGACACAGTTACTAAACATGGTCATGTTCCCAGTTCAGTGTAATTACAGAATAGAACAACTTGTTTAAACTGTCAGTTTGGGAACATTTTAAAATAAATATGCAAATTGACTACTTTGCCTTAGTCTTGTTAACCAGTCCGCATTTACAGGTTCGTATGTTGATAATGGGAAAACTTGTTGAGTTGTCCAAGTGCACTGATTAAGAGTTTTAGGGAAACTGCTATAAGCAGAAAGATAAATGCAAGAGAATTCTTGCTGGGAGAAGGATTATTTCCTCTATTCTTAGTGCCTTTTCATTTTTTTAGGAGACAACAATTATTGATCTCATTTTAATCAAGCTTAAATTCTCAGAGTGGTCTATATATCTCATTGTATTCACACTAGTGCCTGATAAGTGACATGCTGCTTACATTCTTCTGAAGCTCAGTTTTAATTTTTTAATTAATATTATATATATTAATACCCACTCTCTAAGGAACTGAGTGATTCTTGTTCAGTCCTGCAGTGCTATCTGCAACCTAGTAGCTGAAGCAGAGTAATCCCTTTCTCCTTTGATGTGTTCTCCATTCTTTGGACATTCATTCATAGCAGGCAAAGCATAGATATGTCTATGCACTATCGTTCATAAAAATAAGTTGTAAGCAAGGTGTTTTGCAGTTAGGGAATGGATTAAAACTGCTTCTCCAGTCAGCACTGAGTTTGGGTTACACAAATGCCAAGAAGCCTCTTCAAGTTCCTGCTTCTTTGTACATGGAGAACCAAAATCCTATCAGCATGCAGCAACTGTTAGATGCTGCAGCTGCGCCTAGCTCCATGTGTGTCATCAGCAACATTAAAGCTAACCATGAATCAAATTACAGATGTGTTTTTCACTTGAGGCAAAAAACTTTTGGTTATGAGTAATTTGTTAATTATATCCCATTTTTCAGAAATACCTAAGTAATCTTAAGTCCTACTAAAGGGACTTAAGGGTTGGGACTTAAGCTCCTAAGTGTCTTGGCCAACATTTTTAGAAGTGTGTAACAACCATGTATCCACTAATGTCTCTGGCCATTCCTGAAACCTGGTGCTGCTTAACAATATGGAATACTATACATGCAGTTAAAACAGATGCCAAAATGGGATTGCAGTTCCAGATGCTTGTTTCCTGAGGAAAGGTTTGATGTGGTAGACAGGCACAGCAGTACAGGGCAATCCCTATCAGGCTCCACAGGGCAGGTTCCTTTGTATAGCCCATTGTTCCCAAGGAAAGAAAAAAGGCAAAATAAATTTAATAACTTCCTTTCTTAATTTTTCAGCTCTGTTCCATGCCTACTATAAAATAATCTAAACAACTGGTCTAGATTCTTCATAATACTTGGTCTGTCTGAATGCTCTGTGTCTCGTATGCAACTGAGCATATTTCACCCTGTATTCAGTATTTTGGGTTTGATTTCTAGAGACACTGAGCATCTTTGTCTCCTGACTTCAGTGAGGTGTACTGCACAGATTTATTTACTTTTAAATTGATTGACATTTCATTCCTACACAGGTTCCAGATTTCAGTATTACAGACCTGTCTTCAGAGTCAGATGATATCCCAGACATTTTGGATTTGGATGAAGAAGATCAACAAGACTTTTCACGCACAAATGGCCCTTACACTGCAGGGCAAAGAGCTGAATAAAGAGAAGCATAAAAATGTATTTTTGATACAATGTACTTTTGCCATGTTTAACTTAATATTTCTCCTTTTTAAATATGATCCTGCCTAGCTTAGGGATTTTGGGGATATTTTTTTAATCACTACTGTTTCATTTAGCTTCATAAAAATTCTGATTTTTTTTTTCCACCTAAGGAATGCAGGCAACGTTAATTCATTAGCATGGGTGTCAAGATCCCATTCTGTGAGCCAGGTATAGCCTGAACAGTGTATCCAATTGATCTAATCTGTGTTGATGATTTGTTCTCCTGCTGGCAGCAGCCATGAGAATATTCCAGTGCTTTGCATAAAGGTCTGCCAACAAAAGGAGTTGCTGGGGATTTGCCCACAAAATTTCCCCCTTCAGTCTACATGAAAAGCACTTCTGCATCTACCTCTTTGCTGCTGGAATGGGTAAGAGACTTTGTCTCAGATTCTCTCAAGTTCTTTTTGTTAGGCTCTGTACCTACAGGGTTTAGAAGCTTAGAGCTTCCCTTTGGCAAGAGTGCTTTATGAACAAAAGGACTCCTTTTCTCTCTACACGCCTTCTGTGTGAAAAAATTTTGACCATCCTGATGCTATCGGTGGTGAGGACTGAGACTGGGAGAGGGCAAATGCTGAAAAAGGAAAGTTTTCCAGGAATAAGGATGACAGCGAAAAAAGAACGGGGAAGAGACTGTGGAAAACGGATGGCAAAGAGAAAACAAACAAAAAACCCCAAACAAATATGGGACAAAACAAAATTGGGGAAAAAAAAAACCCAACCCAACCCAAACCACAACCTGAAGGCTGGGATCCTCCTGGTGACAGCGATGATCTTTTTGCATGGGACTGAAACCTCAGCTACGTACTCGCCGAGGAACGTTGCGCCCGGGCCCGCCTGCGCACGGCAGCGGCTTCTGCAGGCGGCGGCTGAGCGGGAACCGGCGCCTGCACATCTGGCGCTGAGGCCCCGGCTGAACCCCCCGCGGAGGCCTCCTCCCCGGGGCGGGGGTGACTGCGGCAAGTCCGGAGCGGTCGCACGGTGCTACCCCCGCCCCGCCCCGCCGCGCCGCGCCCCGGGAGCGCTCCCGGGCGGCCGGCGCAGCGCTCAGCTCGGCCCCTCCGCTCTCCTCGCCTGTACACCAACGCTGGGGTGCCGCGGAAACTTGGAAGTCTAGTCACTGAAATGCCTTGCAATAAAAGTCTGAACCGCACAGCCTGCTGCCCGTGTGAGTTTTGCTCGGTTTAGCACCTCGAATTTCGTCCTCCGGCGACAACGCGGCTGGCACGGGAGGCGCCCGCCGGAGCCCGCCCGGCCCGCCGGCCCCGCCCGCGCTGCGGCTCCCGGCAGGCAGCGCGCCGCCCGCGCGCGCCTTTTCCGGGGCGGCGGCGGGGCGCGCGCGGGAAGCGGCGGCGGCTCCCAGGGCGCTCCGGTGACCCCCCCCTTCGCTCCGGTGACCCCCCCTTCCCTCCGGTGACCCCCCCTTCCCTCCGGTGAGCCGCTCGGCACGATGAACACCAAGTGGGAGAGAGAGCACCTGTGGCTCTACTTGCTGGCCCTGGGCTTCGACCCGGCGGACTACGGCAGCGACGCGCTGCTGGGAACGTGAGTGCGCGGGACAGCCGGGGGAAGGGGAGGGGGAGGGAGGGGCGGCCCGTCTGCAGCCCCCCGAAGCCCCGAGCGGCGGCCCTGCGTTGTGCTCAGGAGCCCAGGCTTCCAGGGCAAGGAGGGTCTGGCTGGGCCCGGCGCGGGGCCCGGTGCTCGTGGCGGGCGGCAGCGCAGGGGAAAGGCCTGCGTTGCTGCTGTGACCCGTGTGGTCTTTGTCTGAAGAAGTGAAACCCCGAAGTAGTGCCAGCCTTCTGCGCTCCGGTGGGTGCATCCCGCGCAGCCGTATGGAGGAGGTGAGCTCATGGGCTGCGGGTCCCCTGGAGGTTTGAAAACTTCTTGGGAGACAAGGTGCACTTACCAAAAAGTGTTTTAACTTCGCCAGATAAGCTGTAGGATGTATATTTTTAACTATGCAGAAGAGAAAGCATGCAGCCTATAACTTGTAGCACTTTATAATTAAGTAGCATTTTGTAACCGTAAGCGGCCGTTAAAAATGCTGCGTTCATTCTGCATCCTCACCACTACTGATCAAACCTCTTTGTTTGTCCATTAGGTCCATGTTTGATATCCCAAACAACCAAGCGTTTAATCAGGTTTCCTACTTCTTGTTTACTATGTTGGACGAGTCCCGGGCAGCAGAGGCTTTCAAGTAAGTATGTGGCTTCTGAGGCTGCTGCTTTGCACGTGGTCAGTATGGTTTGTGCAGGTGCTGAGGGGGGAAAAAACATCGTCTCTTGGGGCACACTGTGGAAAAAGAACATAGAGTCAGGGAATTTGTTTTGGCTTGATCACAACTCTTCAGTGTATCAGAAAACTTTCCTCAAAGTTGTTTCTGATAGTATCTGTAACTTGGTGAGTTTCTTAATACTTTAAAACTTCCAAGTACTCTATCGTTAATTTCCCTGACCAAGCACTGAGTAGCACTGCCAGTTATAGATTGTGGCTAGGACCTTCTACATGGCAAGAGTCCCACCTTCCTCGATGTTTTCACTTGTTACAACTGTTACCCATTAAAGAAGTGGCTGGAGGAAGGCTAGTAACATGGAAATTATCAGTTCTGACCCCCTTTTTGTAACTTCCCTTTTCCTGAGTTAAAAAGAGCTGCAAAGAAATCTGTCCTTGAATAGGCAGTAATTAACTTATTATGGCAAGAAAACCTTGTATGTTTAACAAAATTTTAGCTATTCTTGGTCTAGGCTGTATCACCTAATTTTCTGGTTCCTCCAGGGGGCACCACTAAGAAATCTTTGCCTTAGCCTTGTTATTATAACGGTTAATTAGGCAACAGTATTTGAACATGTTTTGAAATTGCTTTTTCTTTTCTCTTTTTTTTTTTTTTCCCCATCCGTGTTAAATGGGAAGAGACTGTTCTTTTTTGCTAGGAGAAGTCGTCGCAGATCGTGAATTTAGGAAGCAGTGTTTGGCATGGGTGAAAGATATTGCAGTGAGTACTATGAAGAGTGGAAACTGATCCTTTACTGGCTTCTGTGATCCCATTCTTTTTTTTTGAGACAGTATGTAGTGCTTTTAAGTAAGAGTTTGAAATAAGTTGGTTTTGTTTTTTTTTTTACTAAATAACTCAATTTTACCTCGTGTCTTGCTTCACATAGTTTATCTTGGAGTTCTTTGAAGAAAAAAATGTGGCATGGTGGAATTTAGGTGTCAGAGACTTAATTTGGGGTCTTAAACCTGCTGTGGCTTACTTCAGAATAATGCTATTGGATTAAACAGAAGTGTAGAGGGTTCCTCAGCTGTGGGTGAAAGTAATTTTCTTCAACGTGAGGGATGTTTGTTTAAATTGCCTGGAAAGGTGTTTATTATTGTGAAAGTGTTTTCAGACGCATGGAAAACTTCTATTTGGGGAAAGGGGCTAAAGTTTGCCAAAACTGATTTTCAGATATCATTGGTTATTACGTTATATTCTCATACTTTTAGAATGGTATTCTAGAAATCAAGTCCTTTTATGTACTGCAACACTTTTTTTAGTAGTAGTGGGCATGGTGGAAGCCAACAATGAAGTATCTTTGAGTAAGATAAGAGCAGAACAAAGTACACTGATTAATTACTTTAGTAGAAAACATGAAAGAAAACTTGAATGGTTTTTCCTAGGAGCAAGGAGGGCAGAGGTTTCTAACATATAGCCAGCACTGATTTCAGCTTTTGCATTGAAGTGGTCTTTCACATACAGGAACTGTGGGGGGAGCATTCAAAAAGTTTTAGTCTCTTCAGCTTCCTAGGACAGATATTGACTATGGTGGCAAAGTAGTTTAGCTTTACATGAGGTTTGATAATAAGTAGGATACAATGGTTTGGTAGCCGTCTAAATGTTTGATGGCTGTTGTTAGGGCTTTATATATCATAGATTACTTTTGTGTTTAAAACCATTTTAACTTTTCTAGAATGAAGATCAAATCATTCTTCCACAAATTACACCTTCTTTGTTTGTTTGTCCTGGAGGTCCTAAAGTTATTAGTATATTCTATCAGCTTGCGAGACATGTAATGATTGAGGACATGAAAAGGAACTGCATAGGTAAGCTGTAATGGAAAAGTAAAAATGCTTAATTTGTCATGTTTGACAGTGAATCTATTAAGTCTTTCATTAGTTCTGAATTGGCTGCTCAGTTCAAAAGTCTTTCACAAGGTTCTGTTCACTTGCATAGATCTCTGGCTGATAGAACAATGCAGATTGTTTTGCTTTCTGTTGCTTTGTGTCTTGCTCCAAGGTTTATTTGTGTGTAATGCTGTACACAAGCAGTGTTTTTTGGTTTGGTCCAAAAGTATTGTACTGCTGTGCTATACTCTGTGTCGCAATGAGAGGAATTGTGAAGGACCAGAACTGTCTGTTCTAGGCATCTTGTACTGTTTTGGTGGCCAAAAGAATAGGGAAATGAGTGAGAGTGAGGAAATGAAAATGCATCCAACAGAAGGAAGTGGCAAAAAAAGAGTGCATTGGATACATCATTCAGTCCAGTCATCTTGAGTTGTGATTCTTTGAGATCAAACTAGGTAAATTAGGAAGTTGTCTATTTCCTAAAAGTGAATGATGTAATCCAAACATTAATTTTCATTTAGGTGCTGATACACCTTTTGCTGAAGTTGTAAAGTTGACACCGAAGGATAGTTACATGGCAGATGCAAGATGTAGAGTCGCATACAATAAACTTCTGCAAATTTTTCAAAAAGAAGATTTTGTTATTCAAGAATATGAGAAAAAAGCACAGTAAGTAACACAGTTAAGGAAATGCAGTCTTTTCATAAAAGCTAATTTGTGTGTGTGTCTTAAAAAGGATTTGAGGAGGCTGCATCTGCTTTACATTGCAAGTATGTTGTTGAGCTTGCCATTTTTGCCCCTTTACCTCCTTTAATTGACAGTTCTATTTGTAGGGTCTTTTGTGAAGTGTATTGGTTTAAAGAAATTAGTTCTTCAGTTAGGAGATGCTATATTTCAGAAAATGTTTTTACACAGACATAAATGATCAGGGAATTCTGCTTGTATAGCATCATGTTCTCTTAATATTTGAAGGGACATTTATTAGGATATGACTGTCTCAAGATGAAATGTTTGGTCTTTGCTCAATCATTGTGGGACACATTTTATTTATTTTGTGTAATCCTTAAATAGTATTTCACCAAAAATATGCTATTATTTGGTCCATGTAAACTGTCATGGATGGGATAGTTTACATGACTGGAGCATGGTCATGTCCAGTTACAAGCTATTCAGTAAATGGTAGAAAAGGAGTGGCACTGTAAGTGAAAACAGTTTCACTGCTTGTGGCATAGCTCTGTAGAAGAGGACTGGCCTGTCTCATGGCTTGGGATCAGTATTAGGGTTTAGCATCAAGGGAGACCTCACAGTAGGTGTCTGCTATATACATCTCCTGTACCAGTGAAGGTATATGAAGCGTTCTTCAGACAAATCAAATGCAACTCAGATCTGCAGGCCTTGATTCCTGTAGAGGACTTCAGCTTACCCTGGTATTTGCTGGGAGAACAGTAAAGTGGTGCATTAGTAATCTAGGAAAGTGGAGTGCATTGAGGATGACTTTGTAATGCAATCACTGGGTGTGCTGAGTAGGAGTGCTGCTCTTTCGAACTCACAAGTAAGAAGCTTTCTGGAGACATAACTGCCAACAGAAGCCTTATGGTCATGGTAGCCAAGACTGTAGAATTTAAGATCTTGGGAAACCTGAGGAGGACAAGTGGAATTAAAATGACACAGGATTTAAAATAGCAGATTTCCACTTGACCAGGGTGATGCTATTGTGTATCCTGTAGAAAGCAGAAGGGCTCAGGGGTGGTAGGGTATCTTCAGAGTTATTTCCTGAAGCTGAAGTATGGTCCAGCCCCTTCAATGGAAAAAGAAGCAGGCATAACAAGAAACCAAGCTGTTTACAACAGCAAGCTGGTGATGGAGCTCAGAAACCAAAGCAGCAGCAAATGGAAAAGGGGACTGACTCCCAGAAGTAAATACAAATATTTCTCAGAAGTGCAGTCATGTAGTTATGAAGGCAAAAGTTCAGCTAAAGCTCCAAGAGCTTGGTAAGAGCCTGAAAAAAGGTATGTTATTAGGAAATGGAAGTACGTAGAGGATTTAAGTCTGTTTCTGAGTGAAATGGTAAGTTAAAAGTTTCACAGGCTGAAACACCTGGTGCTGGGGAAAGTGAACATTCATGTTTATGAACAAACATGGCAAACACAAGCCTTTGTAACTGATGGAATGCATCCAAGAGTGTGGAGATATTTACCAGGTATGATTTCAGAACTGCTCTGTAATCTTTAGAAAGAGAAGGCTAGCTAAAGCTTGAACCTAAAGGGCAGTACTCCACCTGGAGTCCTGGAGTCTGGAGCCCTCAGCATAGGAAAGGCATGGAGCTGTTGGAGAGGGTTCAGAGAAGGGCCACCAAGATGATCAAAGGGCTGGAGCACCTCTGCTATGAAGACAGGCTGAGAGAGTTTGGGCTGTTCAGCCTGGAGAAGAGAAAGTTCTGGGGAGAACTTATAGCAGCCTTCCAGTACCTGAAGTGGCCTACAGGACAGCTGGGGAGGGGCTTTTTCATCAGAGAGGGTAATGATAGGACAAGAGGTGGTGGTTTTAAACTGCAAGAGGTTAGATTTAGGTTAGACAACAGGAAGGAATTCTTCACCATGAGGCTAGTAAGGTGCTGGAATAGGTTACCTAAGGAGGTTGTAGAAGCCTCCTAGAATTGCCCAGAAAAGTGGTGGAGTCTCTCTTGCTGAATAATTCATGACTTGGCTTGACAGGACCATGAATAACATAATTAAAAGCTCTGCTTTCAGTGGAAGGCTCCACAATATAACTTCCAGAGGTCAAAGTCTCCTAAATTTCTATAATTTCTATAATTCTGCATCTACTTGTACTCTACTTGGGAGATATTAGTGCTTTTGCTTACCTTGTGAGTGATACCCTTCAGAAGTGCAATTATATGTAGTTTTTTTAATTATTAACAACACCTCAGAACTCTGAAGATCCACTAGGATTCCTAGTGTTTCTGAAAATCAGGCCACTATCTTTTAGATGCTTAAAAATTGAATAAAAGCACTTTGACTTTGGCAAAAGAACTTTGGTGGTCCAGCTGCTGTTACTCCAGTATTCTGTTTTATGTTTTTTTGAAACTGCGTTATTTGGATACTGTACAACTGCTGATTATATTTGGAGGTGTATATTGGTGAAGTACATTTATTGTAACTTCATTATTGTTATTGGGTCTAATAAAAGCCATTCCATTGCATTAAAACATGCAACAGCTTAGTTGCTTAATTTAAAAATATGTTAGTGGCTTTCCTGTCTGTCTTTTGGCACAAAGTCACAGTGAGGAAGTTAAGGGTAAGGTTCTATTTTTGCATCATATCCAAAACAGCCTCAGTGTATGGATTTGGAAAGAATGAGCAAGATGGGTTTGTAATTGCCAAGAATTCTGAGAACAGCAGACTAGAAACTTGGATTTTTAAAACAAATCTGTGGTAACTGTTAACTTTTTTTCCCAAGGCTTTTAATTACAGAAATAAAACAGATAAAGTCTGAATATGCAGCCCTGCAGATACAGCCTGGCAAGTAAGTGTTTTTCCTTGTAACTAAGTTAGAATATATGAAACTGGTTTCTTGTTTCTTTATGAAATATGAACTATAATTTCATTGTAGTCCACTTGAACTTTTCTTTTGCATGTGCATATAGGATAGAGCAGAATGACCAAAAAGAAAATGACAGAACGGAGAGAATTCAAAAGGTGAGCTTTTTTTTTTTCTACTGTAGCAGCATACTGTTTCTTTCAGCATTTTTGCAACTCACACTCTCAGATACTTCTCTTTCCATTTGTCTGCCTGTGATTATGCTGGCCCCCTTGTCTTCTTTTATGTTGCTTTGATACTCTGTTATTATAGGTGGCAAATATTTTAATACAGCATTTTTGTCCTTCTTGCCTATTCAGGTCCGCAGTATGTGGACACTTATAATGGAAGTGCTTGCATCTCTGAAAAAAGAAAAGGAAGTTGTGGATTCTGTACTTGAAGATTGTGCTGTTCAGTGCATTTTAGATGGAACTAGTGTTGTTATCTCTGTTCCAAGGATGTTGGCAGACAGAATTGAAGGAGACATACACCAAGTAAGTAATTTTTGTCCTTTGTGTTAAACTGTGGGGGTTTTTTAGTCCCCAGGAGTATAATTACATTCATTTAAAGACAACAAAGTACTTCGCAGGTGATGAAAGGTTCTTGCTCAAGGATGAAGAAAATATATCTAATTTGTATGTACAATTTGTTAGGATTTAAAGTCAGGCTGGATGGGGGTTTTGAGCAATCTTTGATCTAGTTGAAGATGCCCCTGCAACTGCAGCGTGGGTTAGACAAGATGACCTTTAAAGGTTCCTTCCAACTGAAACCATTCTACAGTTATGCTGCTGTTTTGTGTTGGTTTATGTTTCAATCACTGACTTTTAAAGTTCATGTCACAGTTTAACTCAGATCGGCAGTTAAATGAATGACAATAATGCTCTTGACCCCTTCCCCCTCCCACCCAGGGAGGGAGAGGAGAGAGATAATAAAGGAGAGAGACTTTCCAGATTGGAAACTAAAGTAGACAGCTTTAATTAAATACAAACGATAAAAGAAAATGTGTACAAATATATGAAAGTATGTGCAGGAATGTGCAACGTGCCTCTTGCTTCCTCCCACCCCCAGCAACTCCTGTGGCCCTCTCCTTAGTGGAGAGCAGTTCCAAAATATCCTGTAGATAGCAGCAGAGCAAAAGAGGAGCTGAGTGTAGAGTTATGAGGATCAGGAATGCACAAGCCTAGGGATCAAAGGAGATGGATAGGTGGAGTCCTGGATGCTGGCTGTGAATGGAAGAAGAAGAAACAGAAGAGCCTTGACTTCCATGATCCCTGAGTTTATACTGAGCATTATATGTGTATATATATGTGTATGGAATATCTGTGGCCAATTTTGTTGCCAGTCTCTATTCCTCCCTATGGGAGGGTTGTACATACAACTCTTCTGCTCATTTAGTGCCCAAAGCAGTAAATCTGACAAGCAGAGCTAGGTGTCCTTGTTTTCTCAGCAGTATCTATAAACATTCCAGTGTTATAAGTCTGCTAGCTGGAAAACTTGCTGCTTAAAAGAGAGTCCACTGAAGAAAAAAGTAATCAGTAAAAAGAAAATTGGCTTAATCTCGGCTCAAACCAGGACAGTTCAGTAGCTGCATTGGTAACCCTGCCTGATTAGTACTTGATTTTGTTGTTGTTTTGACATAAAACTAGGGTGACCAGCTTAACTGTTGCTTTAACTAGTGGGCTTTCATGTCCAGTGTATAGTATATGGTGATGTTTTGCCCTGCCATCTTTTGGGTCAGTGGTTTAACAGAATACTTCATTAGTTGAAGTTCCCTTGGTTCAATTTACTTTGTAGGCTGGTTTCAAGCAGCTGATTCTAGAAAACAAGCCTGTGGCTTAAATCAAGATTGTATTTTTTGAAAAATGAAACAGTTGGAAACTAAATCAAAATACAAAGTCAAACTTCGTTGTGACAACAGAAGGCACAAGGTTCTAGGTATTGATAGTTTTCACTGATTTTTTTTTTTCTATACTTCAAGCGTTTTACAGGAAATATATATGAAGATGAAAATCTGAATTTCTTAACAGTCATTCAGTTATTAAATGAAGCCCTGAAAACATTGAAAGATGAACGATGTGAATCTGAGTTAAATCAAGAACTTCAAGGCATGGAGAACAGTCTTATCCTCTGCAGTAAAGCACTACACAATTTGAAAGCAAAGAGGTAACTGCCTGAAAATTTTCTCAAGTTCCTTGTTTTTTAGTCTGAGGACCATGTCTTCCTACCTTGGAGTCTTTTCTAAAATGGTATCATTTATAGTGAGAACATGTTGGTTCAATAATTTTCCTTTTGCTTGGAGAAACTCAAGTTTGTCTTGATCATCTGTATACTTTTAAATGAGATTATTCTCAAGGAAATCGCAGCTTATTGCTCTTTATGCACTAGTGGTTTAGGCTTTGTTCTTGGGGACCTTGTTTGCTAGCTGATCTAATTAAAAACAAAAATAAATTATTTTTTTAAAATCAGTTTGGGATTTTAAAACTATCTGAAACTGGCTAAGGGCAAGTTTAAGAGTGTATCTCATCGTGTGTATGTATTTTAGTATAGTTCTTCAAATCTTTATGTAAGAAACATGAAGACTACTGTTGCAGATGAGAATGGAAGGTCTTAAGGTTGCTTAAAGAATCACCGACAAAAGATATCAGGAAAAGGTGTTTTTTTTTATATATATAGATTTATGAAAGTGCGACTTAACAGAATCAAATGTCAATGTTCACTCTGTTGCTTATTATGTGATAGGGACATGTAGGGGTTGGAAGTGGAGGGGAGTTTATCAAGGGGAATGATTGTCAGTAGTCTTCTATGATAGACATGATTCAGGTTAGGCAATCTTTGGCAACTTTCAGAGTGGACCTGTATTCAAGCAGGAGGGGTCTCAGGTGTCTTCTGCAGGCAGTTTCAGGTATGGTTAGGGAGAGTCTAATAGACCCAAGTGGCTGTATTTGCACTAGGACAGAAATGTACCCAGTTATCTGGGCTCACTGCTCCAACAGGCAAGATCAGAAAGTGCTCGTCTATTGTGCTTTCTGTCAAAACAATGTCAGGCCCACTGCACTTGTAACTAAACAGTGTTGACTAATGTTGATGTTGCAGCGTGGTTCAGTGAACAGGGGTCTGCACCATCACACTCAGTGTGCAGACACCTCTGTTCCACCACAGCTACCTAGCAGCTGCTTTTTAGGTTGTGAATTCCAGGCACAAGTGCACGAATATGTTGATACTTTTCAAATGGGGGGATAAGAGGACCACTTAATAGGCTCTGTCTTTATGCAGAATTGTTAACTCCACCAAAAGATGTATATGGTCATTTTACATTTCTATGTTACAGGCTAAAAATAGAGCAGGAGCATTTGGTGTCAACTATTTCCAAAGAACAGGAAGACTGGGAAGCAAAGTGGAAAAACTATCTTGGCGTGTGTCCTTTCAATTTAATCTTGGATCAGCATCCAGTAAGTAGTGTTCAATTTATCTGATTCTGGGGAAGGGTAATGGTGAAGGTGAGAGACGTACATCTAAGCTGGTATGTTCTATTGCAACACCAGGTTTATATGTAAGGTTAGGGAACCAGGTAGCATAACGTAGCAGAAATTACTTTTTGCAATAGTCTTTCTTAAATAAGATCTCAGAATCACAGAATAGTCATGGTCAAGGACCTCTGAGATCACTGAGTCCAACCAAAAAAAACCAAACCAAAACAAAAAGCCCAACACAAACACAAAAGCCAACACAAAATTCCATACAAAACTCCACAAAACCACACCCCAAAAAACCAAAAATGCACAACTTAAAATCTCGACCACTAGAGTGTGCCCTGAAGTTCCTCATCTACACGTTTCTTGAATACATCCAAGGATGGTGACTGTGCAGGCTCTTCCAGTGCCTCACCACTCTTTCAGTAAAGAATTTCTTCCTAATATCCAGTCTAAACCTCCCCTGCCACAACTTCAGACCATTTCCTCTGTTCCTGTTATTATTCACTTGGGAGAAGAAGCCAAGATCCACTCTCTACAACCTCCTTTCAAGTAGTTGTAGAGGGCAGTGAGGTCTCCCCTCAGCCTTCTCTTCTCCAAACTAAACATCCCTAGTTTCCTCAGCTGCTCCTCATACAGTTTGTTCTCTAGACCCTTCACCAGCTTGGTGGCACTTCTCTGGCCACGCTCTAGCACCTCAATGTCCTTCCCATAGTGACGGGCCCAGAACTGGACACAGTACTTCATGTGCAGTCTCACCAGTGCCGAGTACGGGGGCACGATCACTTCCCTAATCCTGCTGGCCACACTATTCCTGATGTGGGCCAGGATGCTGTAGGCCTTCTTGGCCACCTGGACACACTGCTGGCTCATGTTCAGCCAGCTGTCAACCAGCACCCCCAGGTCCCTCTCTGCTGGGCAGCTTTCCAACCCCTCCTCCCCAAGCCTGTAGCTTTGCCTGGGGTTTTTGTGACCGAAATGCGTGGACACTTGGCCTTACTGAACCTCATACAATTGGCCTTGGCCCATCAATCTAGCCTGTCCAGGTTCCTCTGTAGAGCCTTCCTACCCTTAAGGAGATCAAGACTTCCACCCGGTTTGGTGTCATGTGCAAACTTACTGAGGGTGCACTCAATCTCCTCATCCAGATCAACGATAAAGATGTTGAACAAGTCTGGGCCCAAAACTGAGTCCTGAGCAATGCCACTGGTGACCAGCCACCAACTAGATGTAACTCAATTTACCACAACTCTCTTGGCTTGGCCGTACAGCCAGTTTTTTACCCAGTGAAGCATACACTTGTCTTTACCATGATTTGCCAGCTTGTCCAGGAGGATGCTGTGGAAGTTAGTGTCAAAGTCCAGGTAGACAATTACCACAGCCTTCCCCTCATCCAAAAGGCAGGTCATATGGTCATAGAAAGAGATCAGATTGGTCAAACAAGACCTTCTTTTCATAAAGCCATGCTAGCTGGCCCTGATCCCCTGGCTGCCCTGCACTTGCCATGTGAGCTCACTCAAGATGAGCCTCTCCATAAGCTTTCCTGGTACTGAGGTCTGGCTCACAGGGCAGTAGTTCCCCAGATCCTCCTTCCGGTCCTTCCTGTAGGTGGGCATCACATTAACCAGCCTCCAGTCATCTGGGACCTCCCCTGTTGACTAGGATTGTTATTAGGTGGTGAAGAGAGGTTTAGTGAGCTCCCTATGCCAGCTCCCTCAGTACTCTTGGGTAAATCCCATCTTGTCCCATACATGTAATGTGTGTCCAGGTGCAGAAGCAGATCATTAACTACTTCCTCTGGGATTGTGGGGGGTTGTTCTGCTTTCTGTCCTTATCTTCCAGCTCAGGAGGCTGGAGGCAGCTGGTCTGGCTTTTAAATCTGGGGCAAAGAAGGCATTAAGTATCTCACTCTTTCCCTCATCCTTGGTTGCAATGTTCTCCCCTGCATCCATTAAGGGATGGAGGTTCTCCCTGGTTCTCTTTTTATTGTTCATGAATTTATAAAAACTTTTTATTGTCCCTTATGTCAGTGGCCAAATTGAGGTCCAGCTGGGCTTTTGCCTTCCAGATTTTCTCCTTTTAATGAGATCTATGTAAGATATATTTGACCTAATGACAGCTGGGGACATAATTTGACATCGGGGATGGAACCATCTTATCTAGACAATAGATTAGCATAAGAGCAAGGTGATTTGTTTTGGTTTTTTTGTGTCCATCCCCCTGTGGCAACTGAGCTTTTGTGTGGTAGCAGTCTGAAAATCTGCTGCATTCTGTTTTTTTCTTTTAAAGTAATCTATTTGATGAATGAATAATAATTTCCAGAATCTAAAATTATACCCTTGCCTGGCTACCCAGCAGAGAAATGAAGTTTCATGTTGAGATTGACAGCTGGTTTGCAGAAAAGCTGTTGTGAATAGTTGTCTGATAATAGCTAGTGATATGCAGATTTTTTCAGCCTGCTTGTGTGACTTTCCTTTTTCTTGAAAGGATCTTAAATTAATAGCTTCACAACCCCAGTCTTCTGATGTTGCAGAAGAAGAAGATGATGAGAATGTCTTTTCTCAGCTTCTAGTATCACTTCCAGGTGGGTGAACAAGGAGTTGTTTTTTCCTTTTGCCTCTCATGACAATTGTTAAAAGTTACTTGGAGTCAAAAAGATTTCTTGCTTGCTTTTGCAAATTATTCTTGATAGTCTCTGATAATCTGATTCTGAATGACTCTTTGTAACAATTGACTTACATTCTTAATCCTGTCTCACCTTAAAGATTTAATGAAACTTTTAATATGGAAAAAAACAAATACTAGAGCTGTTTGGTATTTTGTTGTCCTTGCACAAATGATTTTGAGACAAGTTTCCATGTACAAAAGTTCATTCATGGATTCTAGAAAATACATTCACTCTAACAGTGAAAGTTGCTTCAGGTTGGAGCAGTAATAAGAAAGAGAAGATAAAACTTTTCCCACTGTCCAGGTGTGAAAAGAAATTGAAGGTCCTCCCAGGTAAGCATCTTTCCCTGGTGCATCCTGAAATCCTTATTCCACAATGTGGAATTCCTTATCTGTGCAATTTGATCAGGACCTTACTTGATATCTGTGTTGGTTGTTTTCAGTAGGTAGGTTAACTGTATTGATCAGAGCTCACTTTTATCGGACATAGATGTTGCACATACTAATCAGGTGATGATCTGATTTTGTTCTATGGGGTAGAGCTTATTGACCAAGTGTTTACTGTCCCTTGTATAGTTATAGTTTAGAGTTTAGAAGCTGCAAAGCAAGGATGGGAAGGGAGGGGGAAGACAGGTTGAATCGTACATCATTTGTAGTTCCTTTTAGGAAAAATGATGTAGCAGATGTGCGTTGGAATTTCAAGGTGCAAAGCAACAGGGAGAAGTTCCTTTGGATTACAAAGATGCAAGCACTGCTCCAGCAGTCTGTGAGGGTATGTAGTTATAAAGCCAGAAGATGCAAAAAGAGAAAGAAGCTATAGAATTTCAAATGGAAGGTAATTTGCCTTAATTTCAAAGATTAAAGCACTGTGCAATAGTTCTGTGAGCTTCTGGTAACATCAGAAAGCTTGAGACAAACAGGGAAATCCCAAGCACAAATAGAGGTTGGGTGGAGAATGGTTTGAAAAGAATCCTTGGACTTGGAGGGGATTGGTTGATGAGAAGCTCAACATGAGCTGGCAATGTGCACTTGCAGCCCAAAAAGCCAGCTGTATTCTGGGTATCAAAAAATGTGTGGCTGGCAGGTCAAAGGACGTGATTCTCCCCTGCAACTCAGCTCTCATGAGACCCCACTTAGAATACTGTGTCTAGCTCTGAGGCCCTTGACATACGAAGCACGTGGAGCTGTTGAAGTGAATCCAGTGGAGGACCACAGAGAGGATCAGAGAGCTGGTGCACCTCTCCTATGAAGACAGGCTGAGAGAGTTGGGGTTGTTCACCCTGAAGAAGAGAAGGCTTTGGGGAGACCTTACAGCAGCGCTGCAGTACCTGAAGAGGCTACAGGAAAGCTGGAGAGGGACTTTTTACAAGGACATGGAGTGATAGCATGAGGGGGAACTGTTTAAAAGTAAAATAGACGGTAGAGTTAGATTGGATATTGGGAAGAAATGGTTGATTGTGAGAGTGGTACAACACTGGCACAGACTTCCCCGAGAAGCTGTGGCTATTCCCTCCCTGGAAGTGTTCAGGGCCAGACTGGATGGGGCTCTGAGCAGTCTGTTCTAGTGGGAGGTGTCCCTGCTCATGCAGAGGAGTTGGAACTAGATGATCTTAAGGTCCCTTCCAACCGCAACCATTCTGTGAAGCTGTGGTCTGTGGCATTCTCTAGACTGGTTAAAATGTTTAATCTAAAAATAGAGCCACTACAAAAACTTTTTCTACTTGTTAACATGGTAGCCTCTCCTGATTTCTTAAAGTAAGCTTGCATCTTGGAAGTGATGTTGATGTGAATACAAAAGGAAATGCCACTTAGGTTTGCACAAACTGAAATTAGGGTTAGTAGAGAACTGCTGAGGTTAAACCTTGGCATTTTATCCAAATAATGTGCCAAAATTGATACTTACTGTTCTAAAGAGCCCTGAGCTAAGGTATATGTACCTCTGATAATGTACAAAACATTTCCTTAGAATGTGCCTTGCCTTTCTTGGTCTGAGGCAGCATTGTTCAGAGGGATGAGTATGTCTGTAGAGATCTTGATTGATAAATGCAAATGAAGATGATGGGGAAAACATGGAAGGAACTTTACTTTGTGGAATTGATGTGCCACAAAATTGATCCTTATGTGGAGAGGGGTGGATAATAGTATGGCTGAGATTGTAGTCTGGGGAAATGTTGAATGTATGATTGGTATGTGCAGGGCAGCAGATAGGACCATGCCTCTTGAATGTGTGTTCACAAACAAAACAAATAGGCTGCAGGTGGTACCTGAGCAAAATGATAGATTTTGCTGCCCTGCTTATGTATTAATTTATTTTTCTTGAAATGGTCATTAAGTCCCTCCAGTAAATAATCTACAGAGGTGGTTTGAGTCACTGTGTCACCTGGAAGTCTGAGGGGAAAAAAAAAGGAAACAGTAATATAACTCGTGATTTGCTTTTCCAGATGTTTGTGATGCTGAAGTACATGATGAGAAAGATCGCCCATTTGAAACTGTGACGGATGTGGCAATGCCACCACCAAGCTGGTATGATGTTACTTAAAAACTGATAAGCAGTTGAAAAAGAAGAAATTCTCTTGTTGGAGTTGATTATATTGTGTGTCTTGATCCTTAGTGGAATATTTCAGTAGCCCACTCCTTACACATCACATCCACCTGATGTAGTTGTAATTGTTGCTTTCTCCAGCTAGTGACTGATTATCGACTGGTTGCTGCTGAATAGGATGTGCAGCAGCTAAGTTGCAAGGCTTTTAGATCACTTTTTAAGTACATTCTTTCAGGTTTTAATAGGCAGGTGGAGAATACAGGTATCTGTTTCTCAGGCTGGGCTGAGATAGGTGTGTATGTTCAGTGTAGCCTGAGAATAAAAACAGGCATTCACAGGAGCCTGCCTTTTGTGTTTAAAAGAAACCAACTTAAACCAAACAAAAAAAACCTTGGTTCCCAAGCAGAATTACTGTGCTAAAACCTTTGAAGAAGACTTATCTCACGAATCTTCTAAATCACTTTATTCTGTATCTTCCTTTACTACAGTTACAGCGAAGGATAGAACACAAAATGATGGTATTCTAAAAAGTTTGTGCGTATTTGTCTTTTACTTCAGGAAGGTTTCATGACCTTATGAATAATGCTGTATATCATAAAATGACTCCTACTGATGCTTGAAAGTTGTCTACTACAAGAGAAAGGGAGTTAGTAAAGGAAGGCTGTCTTCAACTTAGACATCAGTAGATGTTGTTACATATTAGGTCTCAAAGTAGTTAACAATTAAAGCTTGGATTTCTCTCAGTGACTTTATACAGCATGAATTTTGGTCTGCGTCTGATCTAAAGATAGGTAACACCAAATACGGACATTTTAAGAGGAGTTCTTCCTAAAAAGTGTGGACCGTACCTTACATTCTAGAGAGCTATATAATTAGCAGTGCTTTCATCAGAAGTGGTAAGACTCAAGTTTTTGGTAGCCAGAGGATTGTAAAATACAGTTCATATAGGAACAGATGCATGGATGCCAGAGATGATTCGAATAAGAATATCTAGGGAAGAGAGCATTGTCAAGTCTGCAGAAGACTTTCCAGTTGTTTTTGATTGCAGAATGTGAAAAAACTTGTTGACAAAATGTATCACAAAATCTCTTCTGATTACCAAATCAAGGGAAGAGTTTTATAATTTATTAATCTTGGGAGGCTGATACACAACTAGGGCTAAAGCTGCTCTAATTGTCACATGTTCTCCCTATAATAAAACTGCCTTCTGATGACCGGGACGAATTGAGGGAAATCGTAACGGACAGATACGGGGCACACAATATGTCGTGGCCTTTGATTAAGACATGCAAGCCACTTGTTTATTTGTCTCTAAAAGACTTCCCTCCCCCTTACTCTCTTCCACACCTCCCCCCACCCCCAAGGATCTCTTCAGTGCCTTTGAAGTTGTCAGAAGTATCAGAAAACAGAGATGTGTCGACTGAAAAGGTAATTCAATAATTTTCTGCCTGTCAAAGAAGTTAAACTTACATTTGCTTTTTACATTGATTGAAGCCTAGACTTAGTATTTGGTGGGGAGGCTTTCAATTTTGTGTTTTTGTTACTTTTCTAAAAAGTAACATTTTTACACATCTGAGTCCTGTAAAATGAAAACTGAACTCTCAGAGACTTTATTAAACTTCAGGAAAGCACAGTAGGAAGTAAATTCACTTGCAGCTGACTTCCAGTACAACATTCAATGTGTTGCTGAATTTCCCATTTGTTGAAATATGGGCAGGGGTCGCACTTTGATGCTTCTTTAAGTTGTGTGTGAATTTAAGGCTTATGTCACCTAAAAGCAATTTGGATGTACATTTTTCCAATGTACAGTTGTTCGCTGTAGTTGTGTTCAAAGTAGTTGCAGATGACTTGTGTTCTATGCAACACCTTGTCCTAGCCACTACTATGTCCTGCTTCAAAAATACAATTGTAAAAATAATTTCTGTTCAGTTAGACTTTAAGATTTAAGTATTTTCATTGACTAAACACAGAATTTTTACAGCAGTTTCTTCATGATAATTTTCTGAAATGAGTTCTAACACTTCCTGTGTATTCCTCTAGAACTTGCATACTAAAACTAGTGAGGGGGAAAAAAAGCCTGTGCCTCCAAAGCTCTTAGAAAATGGAAGGGATGAGTCTACCAGTTCAGAAACGTGGGACAATGCAGGTGATCGTATCCAGACAGAGTCTGCTGTCAAAGAAGAAGAGTTTCTTAGGAAAAGCAAAGACGATTTGGCAGAAGAGGTTGGGAAAAGTTTGTTTTTTAAAAATTTTTCTTCGTTTATTTTGAAATAAATGCTCATTAATTACAATTTCTATCACAAAATGCCTCTTGTAATGTGTGTACATCAAAAGTTACTTTTCACTGTCACGTAGTAATCAGTGTCACTGAGTTTTGGGGATGACTGCCCACTTAAGTACACCCTGAAAGCATGGAGCTTGTGCAATTATCGTACTTAGAAATCATAGTTAAGTGAATAGTAGTTTAAATAGAATCACAGTATAGTTTTTATCTCCTCTTATGCTTGAATCTATGAACCACTGCATATATTAAGAATTTAACAGTCCTTTTTGTTTCTGAACTTAAGCAGGTTAAATATTTAACAGGGTTTTGGGAATTTTAAGCAGAAATTGAAGTATTTATTTTTTTAGGTGTTTTATTTAAGATATAACTGAGCAGTTCCTTCCAATAGTTACTGTAAATTGTGCCACAGTGTGATTTGGAAAGTAAATTGCATCTTCAGCTGAATTGGCACTGTTATTTTTCATCTGCTGAAATGTTCTGTTTATGTAAATATTATTCTAGTTGTCATGCTTATGCGGTTCTTGCCTAGTGCCTTTAATATATTCTGAACATACTTTGTTATTTTAACAATTGCTTCATAGATGAGGAAGGAACTCAGAATTTAATTCTGATTCCAGTCCCCTATCTTCATTTTGTACTTATAGGGCACTGTTGTCATTGTGAGCCTAACCAGTAAATAGCAGAAGAGTCAAGATTGCAGACTCTTCAGATAATTTGTAAAGTGGGATTTATTTTGAGTTTCAACTGACAAAAAGGCTATTATTTTACTTTTACATTATTTGCCCTTCTCTAACATCCTACAGGTTGTAAAAGCAGTGATGTCTGATTCGCCTGAGAGTTCTGAAGACAAAGGAATGGCATTAGAAGATCTCATTAGCTCACTGGCTTTTAACCCATTTTTAACAAGAAAACAGATTCCCCGAACTCCAGAAAATCTACGTAAGTCTAAAGCTCTATTTTTCTAGTACTCATTGATTAGAAATATTAGTTCATTGATACTGTACACATCACACAAGAAGAAAAAGATAATTATTTCAGTGAAGCTGCAGCTTATCCTGATGTCTTGCTCTGTGATGCAGCATAATAGGCCAGTAAGATACGACTACTGTGAGATTGAGTTAAGAGTTTGTTGTTTTTTTTCCTGTGTAGAATCTCCTTTATATTTAGGAAGAAAACTAAGTGTGAGCAACGTAAAGCAGCCGTATAAAGCTTCCTTCTTGGGTTGCTTATATTACTGAAGGGGCAGAAGAGAACAGAATGATTCTAAGTACTGACATTTTACCTTGTTTTGTTCCATTTAGTTACTGAAATTAGAAGCTCATGGAGAAAGGCTATTCAGTCTGAGGGCTCATCAGACACAGAGCTGTCCCAAACTGAAGTAACGATAGAAGCAGCTCCAGTAGATGTTAGACCTACAGCGCAGAATGCGGCAGACTCAACGTTTGTGTGCTCTATCCCTGCATCACCTCTACCTGACTTTGATCTTCCCTTGTCAGAAAGGAAGTCCCAGTTAAGTTCTACAGAATTTAGACCTCAAGAGCACATGAGGATAAATCACATCATTGAATCTCCAGTTTCAGAAACATCTGGAATGCTGGAGAGTGAGAGAACTGAAGAGCAGGAATTGGAATGTACTATTTTGAACAAAAGTTGTGTAGAAGATACAAAAGAACTGAAGAGCGTGAATACTCCAAATACTTGTTCAGAAGACAATAGGGGAACAGGTGTTTTGCCCTCAGACTGCTTTGAAGGTTCCGAAGTGGATGGGATGCTGCACTGGGATGTCTCTTCATTGTTAAATTTTGTCCGTTGTGAAGCTAATCACTTGGGGATATGGAATGAGACACTTCCAGAAGAACTTAACACAGATTCCAACATATCTGCAAGCTCAGAAGGTAGCTTTTGTGTAACAGACAGTGTGTATGTAACAGGTGGTTCAAAAAATAAGGGAGATACTGAAAAATCAAAGCTAGATCCACAGTCCCCATTCAACACACATAAAGCACTTGAAAGGACTGCATCTGGAAGTGAAGATGAGCTGCATCAAACACATAATAGAGGTGAATCTGTAACCTGTAGATCAGCTCTAAGTCATACACCAGAAAGAAAAGATGAATTTTACAGTCCTCTAAAACTCTTCTGCTTGGATGAAGAATTTACCAGGACACCATCACCAGTAGCTTTTAATGAAATAAAATATTCCCTGTCATCTTTGTTGGTATCCTGTCAACATCTGGGGGAAATGGCATCAATGATACACGAAGTCCCATTTGACTTAATACCTAAATCAAAGGGTAAGTGTCCATGTACTTCAGCAACTTCAAATTTTGTCCATTCTGCCACCTGCTATACTACCATAAATAACCTAGCCTGAATAGCTGAACCATGCTGTAGGGGGATGGGTTATTTGTATCTTTATTCCTTCTGGAAGATCAGATACAAAAACCATGGAAATGTGTTTCCTGTAGTTGTGTCAGCATCTTGTAAGTACGAGGAAAGGTGCTTATCTGACTTTCTGAGGTAATAGGCAGCTGTTAGAAAAGACTTAAGGTTTAATAGCAATGGAGAAATCTGAAGTTAAATTTTGAGAATTCACCAAGTTAGTTTGAAATAGTGTTAACTCTGGACAAATTTGGTTATTTAGAAATGTCTTGTGGGTAGTTGGAACTTCTGTGAGGTCAGTCAGGTATTCACAGTCTGTAATACTTTCATAAAAAGTATGTTAATAAATACCCTGCATTCCAGCCTACCTGTCCCCTCACCCCATTTCCAACAGAAGTGTCACCTTTGTTTAACCAGTAGTACAGTATTTAGTTACATGTGAGGTCAGTTTTTGAAATGTATTAGTAAAAACGAGCCAGTAATAGTTATACAGAAAGACTTTCACCAAAACAGGTGGTATGTAATGAAGTACTAGGAGCTTAACACAACAAACTAATCTCAAAGAGTAGTGAGACTTATCCTTTGTGCAAAGTCTTGCTGCAGTTTAGCTTTTGCTTGTAATTGTGTCTGAGCTGATAGTTGATTTTACCTAACTTGGAGCAGTTACCAAAATCAGAAGTACCATTTCATATATGCTTTTTTTAATATACACCAAATGCTTTTGGAGCAGTATTTCTGTCAATTAGTGCTAACTAATACACTTTTTCTTCCAGATGAAGAGCAGTTGAATAAGAAGCCAGACACAAAGGAGCCATCGTCAGGATAGAATTTGTAAAGCAGAAGCATAACAATAGTAGCACAGATATGGTTCCCTTGAGCATGTAACATCTTCTTCCTGCCCTGCCCCTCAGAAGAAGGAACCTTCCCAAATTTTACTTGATGCTCTATGTTCATTGGATTCTTCATGCTTGTGGTTGATATTGCCACATTCTATATTACCTTTTCATAGAGACTGATTTCTTTTTCAGCAACTTACACAGAAGTTCTAATAATTTATGACTTGTAGCGTTAGTGCCTCCTTACTTTAAAATATTGTATAGACATTTATGACATTGGTATGTAAGTAACTGATAATACACCTTGTGGTGGGATGGGAATGTAAAAGGTTAGGTTCCTACAGATAAAGTTCTTGCTGTAAAAATACTGGTCCCTAGCCTGATATGTTTACTGAGTTTTGAAGTATTGTGAAGTCGAGTTTTTCTGTTCTGGTATACCTTTCTCCTCCTTTCTTCAAAATTAGTTGCAAATATGTTTTAAGAAGAATCTCCATCTGTATTTGACATCTTCCTTGTAAAGGAGAATTTGACAAGCTTTATGAAAAGAGATGTATGTGGCTGGCTGCGGAAGCTATAATGAGGCTGCTAACATGTTAACAGCTAAGAGGGAATTGTGACTTAATAGAGCCTTTACATGTTGATCTAATCATGGTCAAACAGCTAGATAATTGGAACCTATTGGCTGTCTTCAGCAGGCTCAGCTGTGTTCCTTGCAGACGTGGGCTCTAGAGCTTGGAGCTGGTGACTTCACAAAGGTTCCCCAGGCAACTGTCAAGGCTTTCATGCCCTGGTCAAAAGATACTTGAAAGCCAGACCATATAGCCCTGATTGGGATGCCACCAGATGAACCTAGGCATACTGCCCCAGGGAAGGAGCTGGTCAGCTGGGATGTGGAGTGGTCTGTACCAGTGTCCTGTGCTCTGTCCCTGCTTCTGGAGGTTCCTAGGTCTTCTGATGTAATTCTCTCCAGCGACACCTGCTGAAGAGTGGTGGCTTTTTTTTGTGATTTTTTTTTTTTGTGGTGGTGTGTTTATTTATTTATTTATTTATTTTTAAAATTCTGCCAGAGAGCACATGACGGAAAAGTCTTGATCCATAATTGTTTTTCTTAGCAAACATGTCTACTGCATCACCTGAGCATTTGCAGACAGTTCCATCCTTGAAGAAGTGTGTTTGTCAGCTGTGCTCCTGTGGGTATGTAGAAGCGGCCGGGGGAAGGAGCTTGGAGTACTGGTTACTTGACTAGCAGGCTATGCTGTTCTTTAGGGCTGCACTGTTATTCACTGCTAAGCTGCACATGAAAAATTGTAAATGAAGGTATCTTAGAGTACTTAAGGCTTTAAAACAGGAAGTATTTCCCCCCCCCATTCTGCTTACTAAATCACATGGTTCTTTTTTTTTTTATCATAGAAGTAAAACAAATGGCAGGGGAGCTTCCTGTTTTTCTTATGTAGGTGGATTGCATCTCTGAGAGGAGAGCTTGCCACTGTTTGGTCTGAAACTTGCTTTTGAATGGGTGTTACTGTCTTTAGGTCTGTATTTTAATTTAATAAAAACTGATATTTCCTCTGGGAGTGTGCTTAAATGCTGGAAAAGGTGTAGGGGTAGAGCCTTAGAAATTGAAGAGACTACTGAAAATACCAGGATTCAATATCAGTTTTATTAGTCTTGTGAATGTTAGCAAACTTTTCTTGAAAGAAGTTATTAGCTTAGGCCCATAGGCATAGTGTCCTTTCTCCCATATTTGCAGGTTAAGAATAAAATAATTATTGAGGGAAAAAATATCTCTGACACATCTAGATTACATGTCTTTGTTTTGAAGCTACTAAATAGTTATGAAGAGTTTAAAAGTACAAAATTCCCACCCAGAGTCTGTATCAAACTGGTGTGCATTGTTGTTATTCGTCGTGAGTAATAACCACATGTACTTCACAAAGAAGAATAGGAATGTTGGTTTCAAGCAGATTATAAACTGTCTTTTTGAGTATTTCTATCAAACTCTTTGTAAGGTACAAGAGTATCTGCTCCTTCCATTCTTTATTCTGTGTGTATCTGTACTTTTTTTTAAAAAAATAGTCTTTATATTTGGCTATGTGAAATGCTTTCTAAAGAGAAGTAACAGTGATTTGATTCTCGTCTTAGAGGGACCTTTTCGTTCTAACCAAGTAATGTACTGAAGTATAGGTCTGTCACTGAGGCTAGCAGTAATCTTTCAGATACTAGGTGAGCTAGTAGAGTAGGTCAATTAAGGATGTGGATAGTACCTCCTTGATCATGGCCTGTCTTAAAAAAAATATTAAGCTGAATTTTGGGTTGCTACTACAGTGACTGTTCTGGATTAAGAAGTGAGAGCTAAGAATTTTGAGTTTCCAGTGAAGACCTGTCCTCAGAGTCCAAGTGATATATAGATGTATATATCAAAGCAGAAATTATATACTTAGGCACCTTGGGGATCTTTACTGCTTGCAGGTAAGTGCATCGCTATGGTTTTTGTGTTAGGAGTAGTAGCTCCCCCGTTGCGGGTTTGCAGCAGATACTTAAGAAATTTTGGTTCACCTTATATTAGAAGGCTGTCATAATTATGCTGAACTTTAGGATAAAAACCTTTTGTAGACTAGTGATTTGCTGATTAGGGAAAGGTGTTGGGAGAACAGCAGGGTACAAGTACAACTTTGTGTATATTTTTGACTTTGAAACTAGGTATTTGCTGAAGAGGAATATATTATTCATAATACATAGTGTTAAGTGTGTAAGATAAAATCCTGAAATACCATTCAGAATTACCTGCCCATTAAGCTTGGGGAATTAATTTTCTCATTAACTTCCTATTAAAAAGATAACTTTTAACTCTCATTTAACTTCATAAGAATAAGGAATTTGGGCTCCTGAAGTTAGGTGTGCTGGATTATTATCTGAAGTACACTGTACAAATACCTGACTTTCCAGAGGAGAATATGCCATAATTCAGTGCAGCAGTGCAGAGTAGTCAGTATTTCACAGCTTAGATTGGCCCATCCTTACCAAATGAGTTCCAAAAGGACAGGTTTATGAACTTCTATTCTTCTTGGTCTTTTTTTTTTTTTAACTTTGGAAAGTAATACCAGTGTTCTTGTCTTACCAAAGCATATGTACATTGCTCATAAAGGTATCATGAAGTGTCTGGAATATCTTTCAAGTATAAGAAGGACATGGAAGTCCTGGAGAAAGACCAGAGGAGGGCCATGAAGATGATCAGAGGGCAGGAGCACCTTCCCTATGAAAACAGACTGGAAGACTTGGGGTTGTTCAGCCTGGAGAAGAGAAGGCTCCAGGAAGACCTTGTAGGGGCCTTCCATTATCTGCAGGGGAGCTACAGGAAAGCTGGGGAGGTACTTTTTTTCAAGGGCTTGTAGGGAAAGGACAAGGAGGAGGAGATTTAGGTTAGACATTAGGAGCAAATTCTTTAGTGTGATGGAGGTGAGACGCTGGAATAGGTTGTTCA
This sequence comes from Apus apus, assembly GCF_020740795.1. NCBI lineage: Eukaryota > Metazoa > Chordata > Aves > Apodiformes > Apodidae > Apus > Apus apus. The sequence continues at coordinate 36,033,105 of NC_067312.1, read as the reverse complement.
GGGAGACTGTGTCTCCCCTCTCTGGAAGTGTTCCAAGGCCAGACTGGATGGGGCTCTGAGCAACCTGATCTAGTGGGGGTTGTCCTTGCCCATGCAGAAGGGTTGGATTTAGATGATCTTTAAGGTCCCTTCCAACTCAAACCATTCCTTTGTTCTCTGATCCTGCAATATCCGGTGGTACAATCTTTGGCAGTAAGCATATACAATAATGTATAGCTATTACAAAACAAAGGTTGCTGTAGCTTTTGCAGGATAGCTTTGCAGTCTGTCATGTATATGTTCTGTCTACTTGGGCATACATAATTCTATTTTTATTGAGAGGTAAAGCTGAAAGAAAATGTAATTGACTGTCATTAATCACTGAGCATTGAAAAAATACAAATATAGTTCAGCCAGTGGATTTCTGCAAGTAGTCAGAGAAATAGTCTCAGTTACAAGACATAATACATACAAGCAAGTCTCCTCTCCTGTGTAACTGCTGCTTTTAGAATGGTTCATTGTGGCCAGTGGTAGCAGCACTAGCTGAGAGATGAAATTTCTACTTTGTGTTACAAATGGCTGCAAATAGAATTTGTATGTTAATTCTGCATAGAGGCACAAAGATACAATTTTTACAAATCATTAATGTGTTCTGTACTTTCTATGATGGTGTGGATTGAGAAAATACTTTTTTTTTAATCAGCTGGGAGAGACAGAAGTAGAGGCTGTGAAATACATATTTTTCTAAAATTAAGATGACATCCTCTGTCACAGCTTTGAGCTGTTAAGAAAAGACTCTCTTGACCTAGCTGTTACAGCTAATATACTACAAGCAACAGTGACCAGGCCTCTGGGGTATGAGTCCCATATGAGGACTACAAATGTTCTAGTGATTGATTATATCATGTTCAGTGCTTGGTACTTCTCAGTATGGATGTTTACCACAAAACTGCTAAATGTAAGTGACATTTATGGATGTGTGAAAATACATAGAAGTACATTCATAATTCCTTATGGGGCTTATGGAGCAAACTGACACCAAGTTTCTTTCAATCGTGGATGCTATGTGTATGTGGGTTGATCGATGGAGGCATGAGGGTAAGAATTCCAGGGTATTAGGGCAGCAATGCAAACTGGCTTTTTGTAGCAGCAGGTGTACTGTGAGAAGGTGCTTGAGATATGTGGTGAGTTATGGTGAGTTCATAGCCTTGTTTTCTTATTTCCCTTCCCACAATTTGTGTGGATCTACTGACTAAAGTCTCTTATATTGAATGTATGAGGACAGGAGCAGCTGCAGGTAAGGATTACTGCTTTTCTTGTTCCTGCGTTTTATGCAAACCCCATTTATACTCAAGGATGTTGACATTGAACCTTGAGTAATTGCATAAGCACACAGCTTAGGTACCTGTAATGCCTTGCACAGTGGATGAGCGATCCTCTACCATTTCATGGGGACAATTGAATAGAAGGAAGCAGATTTTTGTGGTGTATTACGAGATACATTTAAGTGATAATGCTTTTCCCTAGTAATTCGTAGCTTTTCATTGTTTTGGATATAGAAGAGTGTATATTAATCTTCAGTATAACTACAGATGTTTCTCAGTGCTAAACTGGTAAATGATTTAAGATACTTGGTATCTAGCCATGAAACTGGTTTTTTTTTGTTTGTTTTTGGGTTTTTTTTTGTTGTTGTTGTTTTTTTTTTAAGCAGAGATTGAGAGAAAATGGCATGAGATGGAACTTAAAGGGCTATCAGTGCTCCAGTCTGATTTTGGCCATGGGATTTATTAGCAAACCTGAATTTCATTCATGGTTCTGATTCAGTCCTCTGTGTTGTCGTTTGTAAAAACTTGGGCAGAAATTACTCTAATGGTAGTGGTGGTAGAATGTTGCACGGGAGCTCTGTCTTACCGTCTGCAATGCTTAACAGCTTCTGTTGGGCTAACTGAAATGTGGCACCATTTGGAAGTAGCTTTTTCATATGAGAGTACCTTCCAGACCATCCTACCTGGTGTTACCTCCCTAAACTCCAGTCTGTGTGAAGCTTTTCAGCAGTGTCTGATGCCTTGTTTGTGGGCTTAGAGCTGGAATACTCCATTGGCCCAAAGTATAACTGCGGAGAGTCTGAGTATCTTTCTGTCCCTTTTCTGGACAGTTTAACAATAATAAATAATATATCACATTTAATAGTGTTTCTCTGTGGCACTGTTAATGGTTTCTGATACCTTTACATCCCAAGGGCTAGATCCATAATCACTTGTGTGCTTTCTGGCAGCCTGACTGTCTCTTCCAGATGCATGAATTTTAGTACTTTGCTCTCTTACCCAGTTAGGGAAACTTGCAAGAAGCAATTTTACAGTTAACATGAAGTACTTCAGAAGCTAGGAGTACAATAATTTCACTTGTGCTCATGTCTGGACATCTTTAGTTGCTTAAAGAGTTTGTTTACACAGTATTTTATATTTTTTAATAATTGAGCAATAACAAATACAAGTAGAAACAGGCCTTGTCTCAAGAGGCTTTCAGACTAAAAGATAAAAATCTAACCAAAGAGCCTAATTAGAGATGTGGAAGATGGATGTTTTTCATCAAAACAGGACTGGTATGATTGCTGTAGCAGCTGTAGAAAATGTGTATGAACTGAAATGGAGAATAGGACACAACTAGCACCTGTTACAAGTTGTCACGATCCGGTATTTGGATACTTGGCAATTTTTTACGGTCTTGCCAGGACAAAACAAAGATAACACAACATCAGGTGCACAAAGAGGCAGCGGGGCTGGCGTGCGGTCTTCCGAGAGATGGGGCAGAACCCCCTTGCTTTCCAACACTCCTCACCGCAGTCGGAGGCTGGGGTGGCTGAATTCTGCCTCCCCTCTCCTGGGATAAGCTCCACGGCAGCTGCACCCTTTGTTGCCCAGCAGGACCTGAGAAGAAGTTTAAAGGTGATCCCAAATGGTGAAATTAAGATGCAAATGAGGTCAGATGTCACGCACACAACAAACTTTTGTTAGAGTAACAGCAAAGTCCCTAGAGTGGATAGAACAGGGAGGAAAACAAAGACAGAAAAGAAAGGAGAAAGCAGAGATACAGAGGACAGCAAGAGAGAGCATAGTTACCACCACGGTCCAGTGATGTCGTCGGTGGGGAAGTGGTTCCTGGTGGGGAAGTGCTTCAAATGCACCCATAGAGTCTCAGATTTTATACAGTTCTTGCTCACTGCACCCCCACTTTTCTCCCTGAATAAGTGAGGAAATCCTCCTGTCTTCTCCATTGTCAGAGATAGCAGGGGGCAGGTATGATGCCAGGGGCTATGTAGGCTTTGGCGAACTGATGAGATCAGCCATTACAAAAGAGGTTGAGACAACTGGCACCACAGGATTAGTTTGTTGCAGTGGAGTTTTGGTCCTAGGAAGTGGCTTGAGACCGGCACTGTGTCTTGTCCTGCTAAGTTGATGGTTTTCATGAGATATCAGGGCCTGGTTATCCCTGGGTATTCTGCTCCCAGTGCCAGCTGTAGGTCTCCTTTTTCTGCAAGCTCAGCATGTCCCACACTAAACTCCCCAGTTCTCAGGTACTCGTCACAGGAGGGGAAGCAAAACGGTTGGGTGGGTTGCTTTAGTCCATCAACAAATGCTGTTTAACTCTCAGATGCCACAAGACAGACAACAGATATCCTGAGTGCCACAGTCCATCACTTATCTCTTTGATTGTTCGAAACAAGCACTATACATCCTGAATGCCACACAAGTCTAGGAGGTGACAAGTAAGGTAACCTGTAGGAAAGAAAGGAAGTGGTAAAAAGTGTGCTGCTAATGTGGCTCATCAGATTATGAGAGGAAACAGTATGTGTATGCAGGATCTGTGCTGCACAGGTCACCAAGGCCATGAAATAAACTGTGAGGAATGTCTGATTCTCTTGTCCTTGGAAGAGGTTTCCTGTAGCTATTCTGCTCTGCTCTTACACAGTGCTTGTGTTGCATTCCATGCTGTCCTACAAGGTGGAAGTTATTTGTTGACTCTTGGGCAGTTCATGGCAATGGAAAGACCAAAGGACCAAATCAAGATTCTTGGCAGTAATTTTTATGAAGGTGCTTTTTCTGAATTTTGTAGTACATATAATTTCAGGAAAGGATTAATTCAGTATGAGATTCACCAGTGTTGTCTATATTCCTGCAGGGTTCTGCTACCCAGTGATTCTATCTTTGAGTTTTTGGGCAGTTCTTTTATTTAATGTAATTTGGGCCAAAATTTTTGTCACTGGCTGTTTGCCAGTTTTAAAGATCAGATATTTTATTAGTATTTATGGGAAATGGTAGCATAGGCTTGGGCAATGCTTAAAAGCTTCATCCATCATATGACAAGAGGATTTGTTAGTGAGGGTAGTGTTGCAAAAAAAAAATGTCTGAACAGACTCCAAACATATTTCATTATGCAATTTTGAATTGTTAGACCTCTATGGTGAAAACACCTGTCTCTTTTAACAAACCATTCATAACAAACTAAATGCCAAGTACAGCTATGCTGCAAGTATTTTTTTGCCTGGCACTGTTATGGCAGTTCTGGACATTTAGGTGTATCTTCTCACTGATGGAGATGGTGATGTCATGTTGTGGAGCAATGGCATCTTCCAGTGCAAAGGGGAGTTTTGCGTTCTACTCTGGAAAATTTTTGCTTGGAAAGTGAGTTGCCAGCTGGAGTGTGGCTTTCCAATATTTTTATCTTTTTAGTAACGGAGGTCTAACATTGTAGCATGTTCTGCTCATCTCTGTCTTGATGTCCTGAAGTCACTTTCTAGAGGTATCTGAAAAGTGGTTTTTTTTTATTGCCTGTTGTAGTCCTTGTGAGGATTTCTCAGGGGTAAAGTGAAATAAAACACCTAGGTGCTGAGTAACTGCAGTAGCAGCTAGTTTCATTGGGAGTTACGAAGGTTATTTGGCCTGAAAACCACTTTAAGAACTTGAGAGAGTATCTGTCAGAATGGCTCCATCTTCAAGGCACAGCTTCTGAAAATGGAAGTGCTTGACTACGGACAACACTGAAACTTTGGTAGCTTGGAGAGTCGAAATATAGTAGTCTGGAAATGTCAAACTGTGGAAGTCTCCTGAAATGGGAAGCACTTGCAGAATCACTTTTCATCAGTTTGTGATGTTGTTTTCACAGTCCACAGTGTTTTCATGCACACCAAATACTGAGAAACTTGGGATCAAGAACTGAGTTAAATTATTTCCATAGAGTTCTGTTTATTTTATTAGTTTTAATGACATTCTGGCTTTAGGTTTAAACCAGCTTTTAAAAAACTGAGTGGGATTTTCTAGCAGGTACTGAAGATGCTTAAACCTTCATAATTTTTGCTGTATTGGAAATAATTGGTTAATGAACTGGCAAATGCATTCCAAGAAAGAGCTTTAGTAAAGGCCAGAATTGCAATAAAAGTAAAACATCTTAAAATCCTAACAGAAGATTTTCATTATTCTTACAGAAGAATCAAATTGATTCTAAAAATAAATACATACATGCAAAGCCTGTGCTGGCTTTGACTTCAGTTCTCTGTCTTCCTCATAGAGACTGGCAATTTTCCACTGACTGCTGTCACACATTGTCTATTACCTTCTACAAGTCAATTTGTTACTAAGCACAAGTAAAGTGTGATAGAATTAAATGCCTATTATAGACATAGTCTTGTAGAATTGCAAGAACAGATGTCCTTTGTTTTTTCAATACATTTTTAACCCTTCTTGTGGTCCCTTCTCTTTTCATTTAGTATTTATAAAAAATGTGGGTTTTCTCATAAAGTATCTCCAAAATGCAGAAAGAGAACATGGCATCAGGTCACTAGATGGCATTACTGCTTTATGTATTTACAGTACTGGTGTAAGTTGACGTATCCGCACTTGCTGTACTCTGTTCTCTCTATATAGTGTTTAAGTGATTGTAAAGAGTGAGTGGTAAATCAAAAGCAAGATTTACATTTTTTTTTCTCAATTCCTTTGGTATTCATGAACACTGCAAACATTTAAAGTATACTTCACATTTAGTGAGAAACCTCAAAAGCAGGAAAAAGAGTAATCTCTTAATGCACTTTTATGAAACACCTTCCTTCATTCTAAAGACTGTAAAGTGTGCAGTTGATTTTTCATGATGTTGGGGAAGACGGTGATATAGAAGAATGAAAATATGGGCAGAGACGGGCTGGTAAAGGGTAGCTACAAATCCCATTGAAATGAATGGGAGATGCAGTTGCTAAAGACTACTTGAAAACTCAGATCTGCAGTGCCCAAATACTTATCTTTCAGTACAGCACACAGTTTATTTGGAAAAGGTGTAAAACCAGCAAAAAAACACACGTAACTTCCCAGTCTTGCATGTTGTATTAATGCAATAAAAATGTAGTGCAGTAGGAATCAATATGTAGAAAAAAGTAACTGTGGAGGACAGGACACAGATGCTGTCTATATTTTTGTTGAGTGATGCTGTAGCAAAGGTTGTTTTGGAATACTTCTTACCTGCTTCTGTGGGTGGCATAACTGTTCTGTTACTGGGTAGCACTGAGAAGAGCCTGATTCCCTCTTTATGAGCAGCCCTGCCACATAAGATCTCTCTGAGCGAGCTTTCTCTCTGAGCGAGCTTTCTCTCTGAGCGAGCTTTCTCTCTGAGCGAGCTTTCTCTCTGAGCGAGCTTTCTCTCTGAGCGAGCTTTCTCTCTGAGCGAGCTTTCTCTCTGAGCGAGCTTTCTCTCTGAGCGAGCTTTCTCTCTGAGCGAGCTTTCTCTCTGAGCGAGCTTTCTCTCTGAGCGAGCTTTCTCTCTGAGCGAGCTTTCTCTCTGAGCTTTTTCAGTCTCTCCTCGTATTGGAGATATTTCAGTCCTTTAAAATGTTTGTGGCCCCTTGCTCCAGTATGGCCACATCTCATACTGAGGACACAGCATTCAGATGCCTTGTGCAAAGCAGAGGAGGGATCACTTTTCTTGATGGGCTGGCAGTGCTCTGTTCTGTGCGATCTGGAGTGCTGCTGGCCTTCACCACAAGGGCATGTGGCTTGCTCTTGGCCAGCTTGTCTACCCAGGACCACCACAGCATTTTCTGACAAACTTCTTTCCAGCTGGTTGGATGTCAGACTGTACTACTGTTGGGTTATTCCTCTTCAAATGCAGCACTTTGCATTTCCATTTGTTGAATTTCATTATATTAATGACAGTAACCTATTACTTCATCCTGTTGTAGCCCCTCTGAAGTTACGTCCTCCAGCCCTTTTGATAGCCAGTGTCTGGAATTGGTTTTTCAGGATTATTTATTCTGCCATCTTTACCAGGATTGAGGCTAACTGGCCTGTAGCTCCCCAGATCCTCCTTTTTGCCTTCCTTGGAGAAAGGAGGGACATTTACTTTCTCCCAGCCCTTAGGAACCTCCCTGTTATTGTCAAAACTTCAATGATGAAGAAAATGTCTTAAAAATTACATGGGTCAAATCCCTCAGTGCTTCTGGATCCTCCATGGACCTGTGTATGCTGTTTAAATGTTTCTAACCTGCTTCTCCTCCACCAAGGATAAGTTTTGCCCCAGACTTTGCCGCTGATGACAGAGACCTGGAATTGCTGAATGCTGGTCATACCAGTAAAGACCAGGGCTGAAACCAATATTGAGGGGTCATACACTCACTCTTCAATATAATTAGGTGCTTAGGGAGAATGAACAGATGGTTCTTGAAAATCAAAGCTGTTGATCTTGGAGAAAGATGCAAACAATTGGTGTGAGCCAAGAATAATTTCCTGAGGCTTGACCAGCTGTACTGACTTTCTTTCCAGATTTTCTGCAGCAGGAGAAACAATCTCTGTGGTAGTGCTGGTCAGGAGAGTAAGCTTTGCTCAACATTTGTCTCAAAGGCCTCTCCCCACTGCTTAGCAGGTTTAGATTTGGAAATAGTATGAATGATCAGTTAATATTTTTTGCAACCATTATTTCTCAAATAGTGGGGAATGCTAATGGTTAAAAAAAATAACATGCCAGAACATGCAATTAAAATCTTGATCTATGAAAGTTTGAAGACAGATTAACAGGAAAACACACCTGTTTGACTTTAAAAACAAAAATGTTTTTAAATTGCCTAAAAATCAACCTATTTTCATGGATCATTTCCATCAGTACCTTCTGATGGACAACAGCTGTCAAAAAAATGACTGTTTTTCCATTAAAACTTATGTCACTGTCATGATGGCAGAGCTATCTGCTCTTGGCAGGTTTTTGAAGATAGGTATTGGCATAGATGTTGGGTTTCTGAAATCAGCTGGGAACTTGTGACTTTCAACCGTTTTCAGTTTCCTCTCTAGAGGCTTTGCTTTTCAGGCCACCATGAAACTTACGTTTGAGTGGACCAGGAAATCTGTATTTTCTGTTCTCTAAGGAAAAGAATTACTCTACTGCATATGAGTATTGTATTTTTTTTTTTCAGCCTCGTAAAGCATTCTGCAAATTGTGCATCTGACTTTTTGTTGATTTGTCTTCCAGAGTAATGTGCAGACCTGCATTTTGTATCCCTAGCATTGCTGGGTGCTCACTGGAACTATGGCAGCCTTGCCTTCTGAGTAATCTTACTGTGAGCATGTTCATCTAAATGTTTGAAATAGCAGCTCTCTCACTAATTTTTCATGTGAGTCAACCTCAGCTGATCAAGAGCTAGTTATGGTTGGATTAAATGAGCTAGAGGCTTGCAAATTGCTGTAATCTTTCTGTTGGTTATTCTGAGTGTCAAATCTAATACCCCAGTGTGCTTAAGATTAATTGCCTATCTGTATTCTTTATCTTTGCCGTTAGTTTGGATATGTTGTGAAAAATTTGCTGCTTCTCATTGAAATACGGGAAGAAATTACTTGGGTATGTGAATTCTGTATATTCCCTTGGAATTATCATGTACTGATTTCTCATGTCCCAGGATATGTCACTCTGTGGGGAATGTTATTTAGCTGCAAACGCTAAGTGCAAAGAACAGGTGACTCAAGACTAACTGGCAGGAGAAAGTGAGGGGAGTGGTATCCATTTATACTCATGCAGTTCTGGCTTGGTTAAACTGACCTTGTTCTGCCTAATAAGTATCACATTCTGCCTTTCCTAACTTTGTGTTTTGTTTCTCCTATTTACAGTTCATGCAAATAGATGGATTCTGAAGTATGTTTTCTTGTTGCTGGATTGGTGTATTTTTCCGAGTAAAATAATAGCTAGTACTTAATATTGAAGCCACTTTGTTCCTCTCACAGTCACTATACTGACTACTGCAGGCAACGGTCAGTGGAAGGGGATTTGTGAAAAGGATCCTCATTCCCTGTGAGATCACAAACCTGCTTGTTTTTAAGTAATATTACTGCAGAAGTAATATTGTATTGCCTTAATGTGAGGTAAAACCCTAGATAATAGGAGCAAGCAATAATTATATTTGTGGTTGTTTAGTATCCTGAACTTCTCACCATAAGATGGCAGCAAGCTGATTTTAGTTACAGCTATTTCTACAGTTTACTGTTGGATAAATGTGGAGATACTGTGGTAAATACTTTGAACTGAATAGTTTACCATAGCTCAGTGAGAAACCGGGCATTGCGAAGCATTGCATGTCAAGCAGTTTTGTGGGTTCGTAGGTCTGGCTGGCTGCTGGCCTTCAAGTCCTCTGTTAGTCCTGGTCATTGCTCTGTGATTTGCTTTTGTTTGACGTTTATTTTGGAAGAAAAATCAAAGCAGGTAGAGCTGTTGCTTAAATATGTTTGCATTTGTTGCATATTGCCTTTCAGTTTAGGATAATGTTTCATTCTGTTCCTGGAATTAATTTGCCTGGCAACAAACTTCAGTTAAATGTGAATACAAGTGGGTGTTTTTTTCTTTTTTTTTGCTTTTTTTTTGGTGTGGTTTGTTTGTGTGTGTGACAGAGACAGCAAAAGTGAGGAAAGGACTGAAACTGATACCGCATGATGCAGAAAGAATTTCTGTTTTCAGTGTAAACCTCTGTAAAGATTGTTAGAAAATGTGGTGTTCAGCAGCTCTTGCAGATGTTTCATGGTAGCTTTAATTGAAAATAATCTGTTAGCCAGAGAAACAGAAGTGTTTTTTACTGTGTAGCCATACATTAATCTTCACCATGTCAGAGTCTGAAAATACTATGAATTTTCTGTTTTCAGTGCACTCAAATATTGCAGAATAACCCCATAACTGGCAGAAAAATCTCCTTCTGAAGAATGTAAGGAGGTGAAAAAGCAGGTGTTTTCCTAGGTGAGAAGGAAATCACCAAATCCAGGCAGTGAGATCCATTGCACCATGGTTTGATAAAACTTAATGCCAAATATTTAGATTTTCCTATGTGCCTGAGACTGAATTCCTTTAAGGTGTTCGATATGATCAGACATATAAGAAGAGGTGACATAGCTTAAGGTTGCTCCGGCTTGCTCAGATCCAGTTGCCAGCCAACAGAGACAAACTACAGACTTGAGCCCAAGATGTCGCGATCTAAATATTGCCTGCAGTTGCCACTTATTCCCACATACTTATTCCTAATCAACATCCATAACAGTGATGTGCCTGCAGCTGTTTTTAATAACGTGTTTACAGCAAAACATGCTAACAGTTCCAAAATAAAACAAAAGCAAACCATCCAAATTCTTTGAAACTGTGGCTCTCAAGTGAGTCTGTACCTGTGGAAAAATTGATGCTTGACTGTGTAAGGTAGGCTGTACCATACTGCACATCAACAACAGGGCTGGACCGATCTGCTATAGACAACAGTAATTCCAGTGTTTCCTCACTTGAATGTTTCATTTTTCACCTTTGGTTTCATCAATGAGATCTGAGGTTTATGTGAGGTTTATGTGCAGTGCTAAAGAGGAATATTACATCAGAAATCTTCAGATTGCATCATCTGAGAGCAGCCTGTCCAGAAATATTTATGAAAAAATAATCACAATGTTGTTATCAAAACAGTTATTTCCATATGCAAGATGGCAAAAGTTCATTGATTTCTAACATTCAGTTGGCTTGAGATGTGCACATGCATTCCCAGTAAACACAACTGGTGAGGCTTTCAAGTCTGTCCAATGACCAGCTTTGCACAAGTCAAAAGACAGGAATGAAGGATTTCAAACATTCACTTTTATTTTCATTGTAAATCTTATTAAGCACACTACTTAACATTAAAAGGCTGCACACAGATGTGCTTTCTATCTTTTATATTTGAGTTTTAGAGGGAATGAATACCTCTGGGTAGCAAGTTATCGTGAGCTCATGTACCTGCAAGTAAATGATTCTCCCACACTTATTCCTTCCCACTTAAGCCCTGAGTGTCCTTTGCCTCTAAGGGCTTTCCATAATTCCCCCCGATCCGTCAATACCCCTCTACACTGTCTGTCCTCTTATCTAAGGCCAGACCTATCTTCTTTGTCTTCCTGTGTGTTTTCTCCCCATCCTCTGTCTAAACACATTTGCGCCTTTTATTTTCAGGTGCTTCTCTTGCTGCTTCCAGCCCCCAGCATTTTTCTCATACCTCTTTATACATCTGAGAGCATCTGCTCTCAGCTTGCAGCTTTTTTCCCCTCCACATACCTGTCTCCTGCTGAGACTTTTTTTGATGGGAAACCTGCAGGAAATGTATTTTCAATATGAATTAACAAGGTGTACCTTCCAAGATCCTAGCTGACTGTCAGAAGGGCTGGAGGGAGTTCCTTACTGGGCTCACAAATTGTTTACATTGTTTACATAGCCCTGCTTCCTCTAAATGGAAAAATCCTGGAGAAACGCTCCTTCACTATTCATAGCATTTCCAGAAACTGCTTTAAAAATATTGGTTTGCTTTCTCAATTACAGTATTTAACAACACTATGTTTATAGCATCGTGTTAGCTGAAAGGTATTTTTTATACTCAGGGATCAACATAGGGATTTGATCAGGAATTAACGTAAAAGGCTCTAAGACTTTGGTGATTATGTAAGATTTGCTGAATTTAAACTTTCAGAATAATTTGTGTTGTTCTGCATAAAAACGACCACATAGGAACTAATTGTATAGATTAGGCAAAAGGAAAATAGAGCAATTAAAATTCCTGTCAGCCTGGTATGCTGGCAATTTGGAAAGTTTGACAGATACATATAGAAATAAGAAAGGACACAAAACTGTATGACCATTTTAACATGATCTCTTGCATTTCAGAAAGCCAGTCAATCTGATTGTCAGGAAAAAATGAAAGGGCAGTGAGGGGTGACTTCACCTGGTTAGGCGCAATCAGCTGACCTGCCAATTTTAAGTAAAAACCATTCATAGTTTTTGGTGAAAGCAGCAGTCATGGGAGAATTGGGTGGGTTGGTTGCCAGGACAGAACCACACTGCTCAATGAAATACAGTCTAGAACTTCTTTACCATGCGAGATAGGCATAGCAGGTAGATAACTGAGTTCTGAGATTTCTCTTGACTGACACAGGCATGGGTTGTACCACATCCAAGGACCTCATCCATCCTGTCTGATGCAGCGTGACAGAACAGAACTCAGGGTGGAGGATACTCACTCTGATCTCCTGAGGAATTTGAGCCCTGGGTGGTGGCCTTCTGCACTAGGGACATCCATGGATGTGGTGTTTTAGTGCTTCTTAGGAGATTCTTTTTACCACGAGTTACCTTCTGTATTTGGTTGTCTGTCATGCTGCCAGTGGCCATGGATAATCACAGGTCATCATTAGCGGTGGCTTTGTCACAGGTGATGCTGCTGCACCTGTGTTTTCAACTTCCCCTGCAGTGGCATATTTGATAGCTATTCTGGCCAAAAATGAATCAGTGCTAGGTAATGCCATGGCTTTGTAAATAAATTTCAAGCCTAGAAGGACACGTGATTACCTGATGTGACATATTTTCTAATGTATTGACTTTTGTGTGGTACTTGCATTAAAAGTAATGATCTGTAATTGAAGAACTCTTAGTCTTAATGTATTTTTTGAGTTCTAAACTTGCTGTCTTTCATTTCTAAGAAGGGATAAAATAGTAGCTTTTGTGCTAGCTAAATATCATACCAAAAGAAATTTTTTTTTTAAAATTCCATGTGCATTTTCATATTTGATGAGATACATGCAAATAATTTATGAAGTTGTTCATTGTGCCTCATAAAACATCTTTAATAGTTGATTAATGTTTAAAAAGAGATCTCAAGTAGATTTATAGAAATGTTAATGATAAAGAGCATAGTAGTAGTGACCATCAACTGTTATGTGTGCTTTTAGCATTAGAGCATCATCACAGACACGAGTGGAAGACCTTAAGATTGCTTAAAGAATTGCCTAAATGAATCTGTTTCTAGAAGGTCTGACTGTGTTCTTATTTTGGAACTCTGGAGATGCCTGTCAGTGGTGAAAAATGAGTGATTGTCCATGTTTCCATTTCCAGAAATAGAAAGCTGATAATATTTTCAGAATTTCTGACAGCTTCCTCATGGCTGGAATTCTTTTATACAATCAATAGTTCAACAGGAGACTTATTTTTTTCCTAATGCATAACTCACTTAATTTCACTTTTTTTTTTAACAGCTCAATAACTTCTGTCCTGGCAAAACAAGGTGATTGTCTCTTTTAAAAGTTACGCAAAATTTGCCTGGAATTATCCTAGAGCAGCTTATGATCTTTCCATGCTATTAAGTAATTTATATCGTTAGACTGTATTACCATGTTGCTAACCAGACTCCCTCATAGCACTTCAGGTTGCAAATTTAATAGAAAACTAGGAGCAGTAGACAACTTGCCTTTCCTTTTGCATGGGGAGGGAGAAATTTAATGTAAGAGTGAAGGAATTGTTTGTAAATAGGTATTTTTTTTTTCCCCCTTTTTTTTTTTTCTTGGCTTGCATTATTCAGAGTGTATTAGAAATTACATAGGTTATAGCAAGCAGATGTTGGAGACCTTCTGGCAAGGTTTCATCAGTGCTTGTCTTATGCTTTCTGAAAGCTGGAGCAGTTGGTGAACTCATGTTCTTGGAAATTGTTTTGCAGAAGCCTTTGTTTTTACTACAGCACCAGGCTCAGATCCAATTAAAAAACACAGGACCCTATTTCCATCTCAAGTTATCCTGTTGTAGACCAGTTTAAATGTTCTGAATGCACAATGAGGCCAATACCCTTCTCCGCACAGGGCTACCTAAAACTAAACCGTTTGACTAAAAGCATTGTCTGCACACTCCTTGAAGAGAAGAATCTTTTCCTAATGTCTAGTCTGAACTTCCCCTGACTAATCTGAATTTTCCCTGATGCAGCTTCATTCCATTTCCTTGTGTCCTATTCCTGGCCACCAGAGAGAGAAAATCAGTACCTCCACTTCTGTTATCCCACCTGTGAAGAAGTTGTAGACCTCCATGAGGTCACCCCTCAGTTTCTCTTCTCCAAGATGAACAAACCAGGTGACCTCAGATGCTCCTCGTAAGTCTTGCGCTTGAGGCCTTTCATCTTGTTGTCCCTCCTGTGGACACAATCTAATAGTTTGATGTCATTTTATACCCAAAACTGCACATAGCACCTGAGATGGGGCAGCTCCAGTGCAGTGCAGAGTGGGACAGACAGTTGCCTCGCTTCACTGGCCAGCAATGCTGTGCTTGATGCACCCCAGGACATCGTTGGCCCTTGTGGTCGGTAGGGCACACTGTTGACTCAAAGTCAACTTGCCACCAACCCAAATCCTCAGATCTTTTTCCATGGGGCTGATCTCCAGCCTCTCTTTCCCCAGTTTGTGTATGTAACCAGGATTACCCTGTCTCAGGTAGCGAATCCTGCACTTGCTTTTGTTAAATTTCATGCAGATAGTGGTTGCTCAGCGCTCTAGCCTATCCAGATCTATCTATAAGGCCTCTCTACCTTCAAGGGAGTCCACAGCTCCTCCTAGTTTATTACCATTGGCAATCTTACTTAATGTACATTCAACTTCAGATAATTATCAAAAAATATTAAAGAGCACTAGCCCTAAAATTGAGCCCTGGGGAATCCCATTGGTGATTGGCTGTCAACCTGATATGACTGTTTACTATAAACCTTTGAGCCCGACCTGTCACAGTTGTTCACCTAATGTATTATGGAACAGAAGGATACTATGAGAGTATCAAAAGTTTTGATAAGAGAAAAAAAAAAAATGTAACTGTTGTCTTCCCATGGTTACAAGATTGGTGACCTTGTCATAAAAGGAAATTAAGTTAAACAGGACTTTCCCTTCATGGACTCATGCTGGCTATGACTAATGACCCTTATTTTCTACCAATTTTTTTTCTAAAACTCCCAGAGAAATCTACTTGATAATTTTACCACACACTGAAGTGAGACTGACAGGCCTGTATTACCAGGGTCTTCCTTCTTTTCCTTCTTGAAAATTGAGATGCTTGTTTCTACTTTGTTGCTAGGTTTTTCTCCAGGATCCGGAAAGCCAGGTTATCACTCTTAGTGTTTTTAATAACAGTCAGAAGTGTTGAGGATGTAGAAACAAATTTCTGCACAGATTCTGAAGTCAGTCCTGCCAGTTCCAGCACAAAACTGCAGTTCTCCGGGATTTCTATCAATACATATCTTCAGATGAAAGATTTTCGAAGGCTTGTTTCTTGTCTGTTATATGTGATTTGGTGTGGCAGCAATGGACTTACTATCTTATAAAAAACAGAGTAAGTTTTCCACACTGGACTTGAAAGGCTTTAATACAGGTATCAAAGAAGCCTCTCTGTGTAGCAGTTTTCTTCTTGTGTTTATGGTAAAGAAACACCTGAAGACACTGTTCAGTGCAAACATCCTATTCAGCCTTCTGCTTAGACAGTTTTATTTCTTCTTTGTGTCATGCAACAAGGTAAAGTAGCCCTAATTCAAAGAGAGAACAAAGACAAGCTCTCACAGAAAATCCTGTCTGCGGCTTATGCCTCTCATTTTGCAGACTTTTCTGTCCTGGTTCTAACCTTTGAGGGAGATACCTGCCATTAAAGTATGTTTATACAGCATGATTTCTGGTTTACATTTGTGTGTCTTTCAGGTAGCAATAGCTACATCATTTTCACAGTTCGACTGTTTCTGACTGGAAGAACAATACAGCACTTCTTCAGCTAGTTTGGCAGCAGAGACTAAGTCAACATGAGCTTGCTGTCATTTACATCAGTGTCCTTTGCCTACAGAACAAGTGGTAACTGAACTTCTCTCCTTCTTTTGGGTCCCCCTTACTGGACTTGTTTATTGGCAAAGAGTCTGCATTGCTGTGCTCCTGTGAAGTGGTGCTTGGGAAGGAGCACAATCTGCAGGGCACATAGCCCAGATGCCAATGGAGCCAGCAGCCCTTGGACTAAATACAGTGTCTTTTGGCAAAATCTACGTGGTCACTTAGTCTTGTTTTTGGTTCTACTGGTAGAAATAAGGAAATCCTAGGTGTTTGGTTTCTTGGGTTTTTTTTGTTGTTGTTGGTTTATTTATTTTTTTTGGGGGGGGGCATGTGTTGTGGTGGGGAGCTGTAAATTATGTGACATTCACTGGTGGAAAACTCGTGAGCAGAGACACAGTATTTTCAGTTTTTTACTAAAGAGAAACCTTGTAGGGCATCTTGCACTACACAGCAGCTTCTTGGTATCAAATGGGAGGCACACTGTTTTGGCTCTGAGCAACAACTTCTGTTCTCGTTTTCCAGCATGCTCTGTCTTAGCAGAGGTAAAGACAACAGCTGTCAATTTAGCACAAACTCATGGGAAACTTTTTCTGTTGTAATTGATGAAATCACATCTCAGAAATTATTTAAAAAGTTATTTAAGCATTCAAATTGACTTGCACAAATCCTTCTCAGTCCTTTTTTTCCCCAAGTACTTATATCTGTTTCACCATTTTCTCTAAAGAGAGTTCAACATATTAATGTTTAGTTTATGATAGTTTCTGTGCTGCTGACATGGCTCAGTTGGCCCTCTGGACTTAACCATGCTTTGCAATGGCGTGAAGGAGAGCAACTTTGGCCCTCATTATTGAGAAACTTTTCACTTTTAAAAATAGCTCAGGTTCCTTTCTATTTTCATGGATGTTTCAGGCCTCTCCTTTATTTCTCTGCTTCTTTTTATCTCTGTCACTCAGCTGGACTTTACTGTCCCTCAGTGGAGTATATGCATGTAAACTATTAGCTGGAATAGGAGCAATTAGTAAAGGCTATCACATTTTTCTGTTTAGTATTGAAGTAATCAGCATTTGAATTAAATCTAAATTTTCTTAGATTTTGTGGTACTTAGCCAAGATTTTGCCTTAGCTCTATATTGTGTAGAGGCTAGACATGACATCTGTATCCGAAGTGAAAGTCCATGGGAGTTTATAACTGGGGAGCTTGGATTTTTTTTTTGTAAATTAAGTCTCTCCATTTGAGATATTGCATGTTTAAGAGTACTGACACAAAATAAAATTTGATTCAACAGCTCCTTTGCAAGGATGCACATTTTCCATTTTTTGGCATAGCAATGGTATGTCCTGGACTGTTGAACAGCCTGACAATTATTTTACACTGAATCGTTCTTCATTTTAGATGTGTTATATTACTGAGAGTTGAGATATTTGGTAATTGATTCCTTGTTATTTCAGCAGGCAATTTGTATATACTGAGATGTGTTCAGAACTTGTTAATTCCCTTATTCCTTCCTCTAATGCCCTTATTTGTAGTTTTTCTTATGGCCACCAGTCTTGCCACCTATGCAGTATCTAAATAAACAGTTTTTCTGAATCTCTTCTGTCTCCCCAAGTAGTCATTTGTGTGAAGTTTGCTCCTGTATAGTGTGAATGTGCAAGAAGAAAACATGTAATGATACCTGTCATCCATACAATCATCTCTTGATACTCGTCAGTCTAGAAAGGATATTGGCTTAACTCACTGCCTCCCTATGGAATAAGCATTCTTTCCAAGGTGTTGCTCTCCAGTTTATAATAGACCTGAAAGCCTTGAATGCAGTTCAGCACTAGAATAGGTAAATCCATTCTGTTGCCTCTGCCTGCTTCATCCCATTCAGGGTTTTCTGACCTCATCTGCACCCTAAGCACAGGCTAAGCCTGTTTGCATCTGCCTGCAGTAATATTGATATTAAACATTCAAACAGGTTTCACATGCAGAAACAGCATTGTCTGCTTAAACTGATTAATCTTTATGGCTTACAGAGTAATTATTCCATTACTGATATGTAAATATTTTAGATTTTTTTAGTTACCTGAAATACCATTCTGCCTTTCAGTCTCATTTTGAATAAATATCAAGCTTGCTTGATACCATATATCTGCTTGATATATGGTAGTGCTATACAAGCTAAAATGTAAAAGACAGGAATTTGCCCCATCATTGCTGGTTAGGTGCAGCAGGTATGCTTGCACCTTTCTAGGTCTTGCTTTACTAAGTCACAAAATCTATAACGAGTGTGTGTAAAATGCAGTGATTGTGTTAACGTGCTGAAATCTGAGAGCTCCCAGGCTTGCCGTGAGGATGGCATTCTAGTACTTCATGACAGATCTAATTACATTTTGACTGCTCTCTTGGGGGAGAGGAGTATGAAGTTTTGTTCCTAGTCAGAGTGCACAGACAAATCACTGTATTCATTTTGTGAAAGTTAAAACTATTACCACCCAAACTCAATATCCCTAGACATGAATATCTACCTGTTTTCTGTCAAGAGTGTATTCCAATTTCAAAGGAAACAGTTTCCTCACATAATTTACTAAAGTTATTGGACTGTTTGGACCTTCCTTTTGCTAATGTCTTGGGTCATCTGCCAAAAAGTAATGCAGCCACAAGTGTTTAGTATGTGTTCTTGCCATGACTGCTTCCTGGACCCCTGAAACTTAGTTTTGGCATCAGTTTCTCCATTGTTTGCTGCATTTAGGTAGGATGAGTGAACTTCGACAACATAAAAGAGTTACTCAATCTGCATGATTGCCTGTTTTTCCACAGTTGTTTTTTAGATTTATAACAGATAGCATCTTTAAGACTTCTTTCCTACTTGCTGTGCTTTCTGTTTTAAGTGAGTAAATATTAATCTTTGCTTGCATTATTTAAAAAAAAAAAAGACAGGTATGAAAGAAGTAGGAGGATAGTATCTATTTCTGCCAATTGTCTCTAATGAGCCTTCAGGTACTGATGTATGTGTAACTCAACAAAGCCCTCTGAAATGTATTGGTAGTATCTAAAATAATATTAAAGACAATGTGAAGAAACGGTACAATTTCCTTTTCTGGGTTGCACATGTGGAATAAAGTGTGAATAAAGGCAAGAGTGGACAGGAGGAGTACAGTGAGCTTAATACAGAGTCTTGCTCTGAGTTCACTGCTTCACTAAAAATGGATGACGATGACTTCAGGCAGCTTTTGAAAGGGACACCACCACAATTACAGGCTTTTGTCTTCCAGGGTACGATCCTTTCCAGCTGTTCTGGATTCCCAGTGGTGATATTTTGATGAGGGTGAATGTGGAAGACGAAGCAACAGTATATCCCATTCTTTTGGCACTGATGAGAACTATACATCTACAAATGTGTGTTTTTCTTTAATTTTTGCCTGAAATCACAGTGAAGACTGTGTGCATGCAAATGTGCCACACCTCTCTTTCTCCACTGTCCCTTTTATTCATTTTGGGGTGATTACTGATGCATCTGTTCTAACACTTGGTGAATGTATGTGTTGGGGAAAAAGTGAAATTTGTCATCCAGAGTTTAGCTTTCTGATATGACAAAGCAAAAAGCTTCTGAGCTGTGTGGGAATTACAGTAAACCTTCCAAAAGTTTCAGATTAATATTTTTGTACTGTTATGATCACAAGAACTTCAGACTTCTCTCAAGGGATGAGAATTTATTGTGTATTTACCTTTTGTTTCAAAACCATTCAGCTTCTAAAATCAGAACTCTGTACTTCCCATAAGGCACTGCCTACAATGTGCTTCATGTTCCTGATATTATTACCATACTCAATATTTATATGTAATACTTTGTTACTTTACACCTGTATGTGCTTCTTCCCTTCAAAAACCCCATATCTGTCATCCATCCTTTTGTAAGTCTATCAGTTAGCTGGGCCTCTGGTTGCATCTCCAATGCTTGGAAGAGAGGAGTTTCGCACAGCTAAAGACTCACTTTCAGTAATTTTCTTTGCAGCCTGATTGTTGACTGTCAGTTCCTGCTATTAGAACCTGCCCCAGATCTGTGGCACAATTTTACATCCCTATATTTCTTCATTCCACCTAAATGAGATTTCCATAATAGTGACTTGATCTGACCATTCATGGAAACTAGAGATGATACAGGTAGATTATTTGAAAATGTTGCTTTTCCCCATGAGGGTTGGTGTGAGGACCAGAGTTTTTTACAAAGGAAAATGAAATTCTCCTGAATGACAATTTAGCAATTTCTGAGCATAATGTTTTTTCTCTCAAGCACTTATACCATGGCATCCGTGACCTCCATGGACAGTAGTTACCAGTAGCAAGCCTTATAAGTGAGATAAATTAGGATTTTAATAGTACAAGTTTCTTACCTTTCCACCTGCATTTCAAGCTCACTGTGATAATCTTTTATTATTAATCTCAGACATTTAAAATACCAGGTAAGCCTGAGCACCTTATCTTGAGAAAATAATAACTCTTACAGGATTCCTCCTCTTTATCCTCTGGAGAAGACCATATTTTATCTTTTGTTGGCAGAGGGCTGTGCTGGTCCAGTAAACTGTGATGAGTGCAGAAATGGAATTCAAACACACTGAATTCTGGTCCTGAGCCATGCCTCCCAGTTGTTCTTCCTGGTTTAAACAAGTACTTAACCTAGGCTGATAAATTGTTCATATATTTAATCTCAGCTTGTGTTTAGATGAATCCAACTCCTTTGAAGGCAGGAGACCTGCATTCTTTTTACCCTCAAAGAGTCTGCTATTCTTCTGTAATTCTTAGTAAACAAACAAAAAATATCTATGTGCTTTCTTGTTGTTATATTCTATTGCTACTACCGGCCAGGTTAATTTGATAGACTTCAATCAAGGTAAGTGTAATTTGCACAAGTGAAAATCAGAGTAGAATTAACGACCACCACCTCCTCCCACCCCAATATCTAAGCAGTCAAGAGTATCAGATATAAAAATGTAGGTCTCATTAGTTTTTGAAAAATAGAATACAGTTTGACAACTGCAATATCCAAAGCATTTACACAGCAATTTTAACTTTTTTAAGGTGCAGACTTGCTGCAGTCACACAGCAGTGATGTCAGTGATGAAGAATTGTGTAGTTGTTTTATGAATATTTATTGTGCCAGAAGGAGAAGTGAAGTGTAGCAAACCTCCAATTCTAGCATTGTTCCACTCCTTGTTGTTAAGAGTCTTGCTCTGTTATTTACGTTAGTCTACAGTAAAAAGTATTTTCAGGAATATCTCTCTGGTTGCAGAAGCAAAGCAATCATATATCAGTGGTGATAATTTTCTGCTCATAGTCTGTAATACAGGGATGTTACTGTAAGGTCTGTGGGCATGCATCACAATTTAGTGCAAAATAACAGAAAACAAAACATTCAGGTTTACTTCTCTGGCCTCTCTGGAAGGATTTATTTGTGGGAAAGTGCTTTTCTCAAGAGCTAACTCTGAAATATCTCATTCTGTTTTCGTGTGCTCCAAAGTTCAACAAAGAAAGCAAAATTTTACACAAAAAAACTGGATGAATACTTGAGGGGTAAAGCCACGTTTAGTGCCTGATCTAACAAAAAACTTCACTGCATACTAGGGCAGAGAAATTGGCAGCCTTGGGCTGCTGCTATCTGCAGGACCTCCTGGCCTTTTTTTCATCCTGAGCTGTTGAGAAGTCCTCAGCATTAATGCTGCCACCAACATCTGCAAGGCAAAAAATGTAGGTTCCACAAGCTCTTGTTCCCTGCTCGCTGCTGTGGGTTCTTTGGAGGGGTACCTGCATTACCCACCCTTGTCCTGCTGATCTGCAGGACCCCTCACCTTTCTCAGGGCTACTGGGCAGGTGCTGGATGCTCTCTTACAAATGTGCTGGAGGGATGAGGTATCTGCAGCAGGGAGCCTGCCTGATACTGGCAGAGAGATGCACAAAGCTCTGCCCTGGACAGCCTGGAAAATCTGGTGTCACAAGTGAGCCTGTCTAGACCCTGTGCATGCAGCTGAGCTGTAATGGGATGGTCTCTGTTGGTGTTAGTGAAATCTTCTTAATTTGCTCCTGATCAGCCCTTCCTCGCTTCCAAAATGCTACTGCTGGCCAGTGTCTGCACTGTACACAGGGCCATGATGAACTACGTAGTATAGCTATTTCCCTCACTCCAGTCTGAGTGCAGTGTTACCATAAAAAGCTAATGTAATGGCTTCATCAACACACTTCGAAGCTAAGCTGAAGACCTGCTTGCTGTTTAAGAGAGTAGAGGGAAAGTGCACCTAGAAGTGTTGTGAAGCCAGCAGACTTGAAGCAGTAAGAACAGGCAAATCATTCTCGTTTGGAGAGTGAGGAATAATTTCTAGTAATGCTGAAAGAGTACAAATGTATCCAGAAAGTGTCAGTGCAGCCTGTGTTTGAAAGGGTTTAGTCACAAAATCCATTCCAACAAGGTAACATGGACCAGCAAGAGTGATTATATAGTATTTTTCTCATTTTCCTGTTTGCCACTCCTCCAGTTATGTGCAAGCTGAAATTCTATAAGGGTCCTCAGATATAGATATATATATATACACACACACACACATATATATATATATATAAATTTCCACCCTGAAGTATTTTATTCTGGTATTTACACTGGCAGGGATAGTCTGCCTTACTTCCTGTAAGGACTCAAAACTTCCCTGAGGCAAAAATCAATCTACTAAGATGCCTCCTGTTTTATGATTTCTCAGAAGGATTAGTAATCTGAGTGAGAAACCAGCTTGTTAAAAAGATGCCAACTTTTATTTGAACTCTCTGAGCCCTTCTTCCTCTGTTGTGCTGTTGTGTTGTGTTGTGCTACTTTTGAAAATGATTCCATATATTAAGGTGTACCCTTGAATGTAGACCAGAGTTTATCTCTATAAATTAAGGTAATCAGAAATCTACTAATCCTAAATTGCTCAACTTTGTATTTAATAGAGACTTTGTTAAGTACAGAAGTCTTTTAGAATTAATAATTCAGTGGTGAAATAGACAGCACTGGAAAAAATCCATCCAGTAGGGAACACTCTGCCTGTGGCAGGAATGAGGTATGAGACACAAAACCAGAGGACTCCTCCTCTCACTGTAATTCCTGAGGGCTGGTTTCTGAGGACCTTAATCAGTAACCTTTACATTGACTCTAGCAGGTCTGACTCAAACCAGAAAGGGATGTAAAAAAAAAAAAGGGAAGAAATCTGAGGATGGGATCCCCAACTTCTTTGTGACAAACTGAGCCTTGCCCACCCTTTCTGGTCTGGTCCCAATGTGGAAAGGTGGAGGTCACCAATGATGAATGATGTGTGGCTGTGTTTTAGTTTCAGTAAGGAGGGATTTTCCCCAGAAAATCAATTTATTCTCACTGTCCTTGTTTTGGGAAGGTCTTGCAGAACTGGGACAGAATTGCTTTCAGGAGGCATGGGTAGAGCAGCACTGCTCAAGTGTAAGTGAATAGAGACCCCTGAACTGTTGCTGACTTGTCTACACAAGTGAGCTCAATACGTGGGCAAAACAGTTGAATGAATTTATGAGAAAGGAACAAAAGGAACATTAGAGTTTCTTGTCCAGCGCAATATGGCATACTTGGCTGTGTGCTTTTTTCAGCTAGGTTAACTTGTTTTTCTTAGGCTGTTTCTGTTGGCTTCACAGACTTGTTTGACTGCAGGCTGTCATAGTAGACAGAAACAACCTTCTCTTTGTGCAGGTTATGCTTTTGCACTTTAAATAATCAAAGCTGTAGCAGTCATGACAATGCTCAGTTATCCACTGTTTCTTTGTTGCAATCTGCAGCTGACTCGTACAATGAGGTATTACTAACCATCTACTCTGAGTCACTAATTCCTGTGCTGTTTTTTTTCCCTTGCAGATGTCACCGTTGTCCACATCTGCCCACCAGACCCTATGACAAGAGAGAGAAGCCATGCCTGCTGTCAGAGTACATGGAGCGATACCCCCTTTATCCCATCACCACTCCCAGAGGCTCATTCAAGCCAAAGGCAGCAGGCAAGAAGGAGGATGTAGCCATGGAAGGCATCTCGACTACAAAGTATGGAAAACAGTGAAAGAGTGAGGACTGAGACTTAGATAAAGTGTGTGTGGGAGATGGCTAACAGAAGAAAGAATAATTATTAATTTTCACTAGAGGACCCTGAAAAAAACAATATTGCAGTTGTACAAACACTCATGAGTGCTCTGAGAATGAAAGTCTGAGTCAAGCTGATATAGTGGAGGCAAGCAGCTATTTTTCTTGAGTCTGAGATGTTATCTGATCAGACAATACTGTAGATCAGACAATGGACTGCAGAAGCACAGTCATGTGCCAAGCTTTTGTCCACAAAAAAAAACCCTGATGAAAAGTAGAAATCTGATTCCTTTAATATGAATCTGAGAGCTTCCCTTTCCTCAAATAATGGCTGCTGCCTGATCTTAACCTTTACTCTCTTTGTAATTGCAGGCATAGTTATCTTGCTTTCTTTGAACTCAATTAGACCCAGGAGATACCAATGACTATTAATAAAATCGTAACAGCTAACATCAGCTCTCATACTGACATGGAGGTTCTATCAACTCCTTCCCAACCTATGCCTTTTTAAGAGCTGTCAATTCAAACTACAAATGTGGCTGAAAATACCCGACTTACATTTGGGATGCCTCTGTCTTTGTGGGAGTTTTCAGCAACAACTCAGAGGGTTTCGAAGAGCAGACTTCACTTCTATCTATGTGTTCCACCTCCAGCATGAGGTGCAGCAGGTAGACACATCTTTGTACCTGCTTATAACTAAATTCTGAGTTTACTGGTGTCCCCTTAAAGCAAATGAGGAGGGGCAGCCACCATGTGGGGCCTGTCAAGGAGTTGCTAGAAATGTAGAATTCAATGAGCAAAACCATGCTTGCTCAGACAAGGCTAGTGATTCCCACAGTAACTGTTAGTCCTGGAGTTTCTTACAGCTTCTGAGAAGCAACCTGAAAGAGCAGAAACTGCTTATACTTGCTTCTCAGAGCATGCACTCTTCCAAAAATGTAAAACTTGCCTGCCCTTTTAAGAGGATAAAACAGCCTGAACAGTTAGCCATTGGATTGCAAGTCTTACTATCCTCTGGGCAACACTGGTAAGAAAATAACAGCATGAAAGTACCTAGGCCTACTGGAAAAGTGCTACCATGTATTGGAGGGCTGCTAAAAGCTCTAGTTCTGTGTGGCTAAACTCAGGAGAGAATGAATTGACTGGGTAGATGAGAATGACTGCAGGGACTGTGAGGCTAGGGAACACTGAGTTGTCACTAGTCTTCTGTAACAACGCTTTGTTGAGAGTTAGGTGTGTCATATTGTAACAGGTTAAGGTCTGGGAGTTGTAGGCAGCACCGTTTTTCATGGCTTCTTGGATGCAGGTTGCCACTGATTTATCAGCAGATCAGTCTTTCATCTGTAGGTTCTGTTGTATCACAATGGTTGGAGTGGGAAAAGGTACTTACCGTGCCAGAAAACCCTTGATCAAGGGTCAAGAATTGGCTGCCTGTGGTCTTACTTGCCCCTGGTACATGCTCAACTGTTTCAAACATGGGATTCTGCAGTGTACTGTGAGTGGCCTGGGAGAGACTCTCTCTTACTGAGTCCTCCTTGCTACAGACAATGCTGCATGCCTGTTATACTCCTGCTTGTCTTTTTTTCGGCTTGTCTTAAAAAACACATTGGCTTTAAGTTGCTGACAGAACTATGCCAAGGGTATACAATGTGTGTGATATCTACAGAAGTATCTCTTGCCCACCCAGCATTGCTCCAGGTGCTCAATATGAATATTAGAATAGCTCCTGTACTGACTGTTTTTCATGTCTGGGCCAATGGTGAAAACAGATCTGCACGCCAATGGACACATACTCTGACATTCGAGACTGAATTCACTGGTGCCTGGCAGCAGATTCTCTCATGTGTACCAAGGGTTGTGGGCAATGAAATAGGCTCAGGTCAGTGAATGTTGGATGGTGATGTTATTTTATTCTCAATTTTGTTTTTGTAATGTTTCGTTGGAGTTAAGTAATGCTGCTACAGTATCTTAAAACAGCTCTTTTACAGGAATATCTGAGAAAAAGCTGATTGTCTAACCATGCCGATGCTTATTTCCTCAACTGGTGTAAAACTGTTTTGGTGTTATTTCCCTATCCTGGGCTGAAGTGCAGTACAGTTTATTGTCTGGGAAGACTATTGTTGGCTCTCTCATGTTTCCTATACAGACTAGATAGCATGCTATAATTATTGGGCTTTTAAAAGGAGGTAGGTCTCCTGGTATGACTCCACTGTAGAAAGAGATAGCTCTGTGTAAGGCCATTAACCTCACTGCATAGAGAGAAGGGGAAACCTAGCCTGCCTGAGATTGTCCAGAGATGCCTCAGTTCCTTTTTCAGAGTCCAAGTTTCCAAACACGAAAGGCTTGTGTGTTTCATTAATTGTTTGTATCCTCTCCAGACTTTCTTAGGCTGTGGAAATGAGGGGAAGTATAAATTGTTGAGGAAAAGGAATGTATTTTTTTCTGAGATGAAAGACATAATGAAATTATTATTCACAGGAGAGATTACACAGCTCACGAAGTGTTGCCAAGGAAGATTAAACTACGTGAAATGTACGTCAAGAGTGATAAGATTATGGATTTGACCTCCACATATAAACAAGATTATAATGCCTACCCTATCTGTCAAGTACCTCCATGCCTCCCCTATGTGACAAGACACATCCCCATAGCCAAAATGGATACAAGAACCACTTATGAAGGTATGTTCCCTTACAGCTTGTTTCAGGACATCACCCGTAGCTCCATTTTTTAAGAAGACAGATCATAACAGCATGCAGTTTATATTCCTTCTGTGTGTACCAACAAGCTGTGCAGGAACCATACAGACACAAATTGTTGAGAACAAAGTCCTGCATTAATGATAGCACCGGGATCTCTGAACTCACCTCCTTTGCATATCTAACAAGCCTACATGCGTCCTAGGGCCATGTGAACTCCTGCAAGTGGGTCCAGCAGCATCACCCTTATGATATACTGAACATACTCTTGATACTCTGCAGAACTGGTCCACACATCTAAAAACAACATAGAATGTGCCAGGTCTAAGCGTGTCATGAAGCATGGGATTCTTTTCTCTGTGCTGCAGAGTTCATCTGTGGAATCATGAGCACAAAATTCCCACATGAATGTCCAAAGCACTCAAGCTTTACTTCTGGTAAAACAGGTGAATTGTGCATCTAACTATGCCCTTGTTTCTTGGTAGCAATAACTTGGTGCAGCAGTAACTTTGTCTTTGCGGGGACTTTATTCCTTTCCCTTCACCAGCTAGAATTCTCTTCTGCATGCACTGGAAGAAAACTTCCAGTAACTGTGCTAGATTTGGTATTAAGTCCTAAGTAGAAATCAGAGGATTTTTCCTCCCCTCCGCACACCTTCCAGCTAGCTAACGTTGCTAAGCAGATAGCTTGCTTTTATGCATTACTTAAATTAATTTAATTTTATATTTTATAGTTTTATTTTATTTTTATTATGCTGTGCAAATGTAAATGCTTATGATTGGTGCTGGTATTGAGATTTGAACCAATGTAAAGAAACAGTTTTTTCTTAAAACTCAAAATTATAAAGGAAGTAAGAAAATAAAAAGTATATGAATGCAGTGTTAAGATTACCCAGCAGAAATGACTGAAAATCTTATTTCAGTGCAGCTGCATGTTTGCAACGGCATAAACTGAAATTTTCAAATTAAGCATACAGGAAACACTGTACCTTTAGAATTACTTGAGTCATGAAGACTATGGCTCACAGGTGCAAAATACCTGTGAATGCACAATTTTGAACACTTTGTTTTGCACAGTGAATGTCACCAGATGGTATTCCTTGGAATAACTTCAGTGAAGCTGATAAAAAAAGGCTGCTTAACACAAGCAGAGGTTCATTCCTTCTGTGTTTGAATATCGTTAACTGTATCTGAACCGGCTGTATATCTTTGCCTTTTGTCAGTGTTCAGGTCAGCACCTTAACTGTTGTTCTAGAGCTATAATAAAATACATCACAGCCACATTTGGTTATAATTTGCAGTATTTTCAAAACACTACAAATGGAAATCTTTGTCCAAACCCCTTCAAAATCAAGTTGCATATTGAAAGCACTTTTTTAAAGGCTCACAAAACCCCAAGTTTTCATTGGCCTATTCTCTAAGCATTTTTAGGTGTTACTGATCAATATTCAAGTGTGAAATTTTGAAACATGCTATTTAATTAACTATCATAATTCATTTTTTTAAGCAGCATACGAAACAGTGCTGCAGTGGTATTAAATTACCTTTCCTAATATATTGTCATACTCCTTTGCACTAAATATACCATACACCAAATGACACTGTAGGTTTGAGATGATGCTATTGCATATCACAATCAATGTCAGATGACTTTGCAACTTATTGTTTAAAAATTCTCATCTTCTTGAAGCTACATATATTGGTGTTTCTATCCATATGTAGGTATGTAATCCAATTCTAGTTTTGTCTTTCTTGGTTAGAGTGACACATGCCTAACTTTCCAATAACATATGGTTTATGTCCTCCGTTCCCTCCTGTACTCCCTAATGTTTTCAAGACTGTGCTACATGGGAAACTATTAATATCTATGGGAGAGGAATTAGAGTTAGTATAGAATTGTAACATAGTTTGAAGGAATAGTAGCACTGCCGGCTTACACTAAGTAAAATAAATTTGTAATGCCTATGAGGTCTCCAAATGTGTAGAACTTGTAAACTTTAAAAATTGAAGACAGATGGACTTGCTTATCATATTTTTAATATTTTCAAAAGCTTGGGTTATGTCCAAAATGCACAGACTATTTTCCAGCAAAGATGATGGAAGAACTAAAACGTTTTTTGATAACTCTTGGTTGGCACTGGAAAAGTCAGATCTCTGAGTGAGCTCTCAGCTAGAGATGGACTGACTGGTGTTAACTTCTCACTTTTTAACACTATTAATGCATTTCCTGTAACGACACATGTCTACATACTTGTGGTATTCACCCTACTGGACCATCTCTCCAAGAAAATTACGTCCCCGAGGCATGGGACAAGGTCAGCTGCCCACCAGTGAGGTTGTGCCTGGACGTCTCCTGTTCCCATAGAGAAAGGAGCATCCGGGACATTTAAACACCCCTGGCACTGGCAGGGTATGCAGCCGGGGCTTAAGTGGCTCCAACAGTGTCAAATAAGGGTCTATGCCAGTGCACAGAGGGAGACCCATATTCTCAGGTGACGACACCAATTAGCAGTGCAAGGGCAGCTCTGTACCCAAGGGCCAAGGTTCTCACTGGGAGCAGCATCAAGCTTGTGGCTACTACTTCCTCCACTGTGGCAGAGCAGAGCAACTTGATTTGAAACAGAAGAACTTTAAATAGACACCTTAATTGAGGCAAAAATTTGCTTTCCCTTTTGGTCAATGTCACATTGTAATGAACACATCCGCTGTGTAAATGTGTTTGGGCAGTACAATTGCCACTGCCATTCAAAAGGAATAACTCTGTTTGGATTGGAGAGTTCAAATATCCTGATACCTAAGTACATCATTTACTCTCTAGTACTTTGAAATTCAGACTTCCTTCCTGTACAGAGTCAGCTGGAAGCTTATTTGCCTCATGCCTCTCAATGTGGTTTCAAAGGAGGGAAAATGAAGAAATAAATACTTGGGTTAGCTCCAAGACTATTTAATTTCAACTTCCTACCTGTAACCATAATATTCTCTAGGGGAAGTTGTACAGGATTACTAGGAAGGGGAAAAAAAATATTGTCTTGTGGCTGCAGCACTGTTTTGAGAATCAGGCAGCTTTGCAATAGATTTCTAGTGTGACTGACTGCAAATGTTTAAGTTTCAGCCTTTTTTTTTAAATTATTGTTATTTTTTTTTTCCTGGTATCCTGCTGTGGATGTAAGGTATGAATTTCTCTAAAATGCCACCTAAAATGTTTTCTTAGTAATTAACTTGGATAGCAAGATTTCTGGAGTGTGGACCATATCTGCAATGTGATTGAATACTTATGTCAGTGTAGGCTTGGTCTGCAAAATCCAGCACAGTTTTTCTAATAAGGAAGAACTGGAGAGAGAGTTACAAGTTCCTTCTTGGTTCCTTCTCGGTTCCTGCTTGTACTGACAGCTTGTACTGTGGCTTGAATGCCACAGAGAGCAAAGTCAAGAGCTGAGATGTCACACAGCTTAGCCTGCTGACATCAAGATGAGTTGCAAAGCCATGATCTCAGCAAACAATAGGCAGCACCATATCTGTGCTGATGAGAAATCAGGTAATTCCCAAATGAGAGGGTAAAAAGTGGAAGGATAGGTCTGCAACTTGGTCTATAAAGTGTTCTTGCCACAGGGATACTGTGGGAGACACCTGCAGAGCCTGCTGCAGACAGGGGCATGCTTTGCCTGTGCTCTGAAGCAGCCACAACATAGCTGCAGCAAGGTCAATGAAAGGGGTCAAAGTCAGTGACATGATCCTCCACTTTCATGATTTCTGGTTCCCTGAGCATGAGGATATTACCCACTCAGTCACCTGCAGAAAATATCTCTGTGAGACTGAGAACCTAATTTAATCTCCCCTCACTGTATTTCAACATCACTACAGGTATGGGTGGGTACAGGACTATTTTCATTCCATTTTCTGTGTAGATGCTAAGCAGTTCCAGGGGTTAGCATGCTAGCATACAATTTGTTCTATTAACAGTTCTTTTAATAGGATTTGTCAATCATTACAACATCAACAAATATTTATTGTAGTAGAAAATGTAATATTCAGAACATAGCATGGTATGTGCCTAAACTCACCAAAGAACTTCAGTTGAGCACTTAGATAGGAATCTTCTTATGTTTCAGATGACTATGTGCTATGGAATGAACCAAGGACAGAGATGATCAAACCAAACAACACATTTTGCCCATCAGAAGAAGCATTTGACCACAGAACCATTGCCCAGGATGACTATGTCTACAGGGGGCCAGTCACCACTCAGAGCTGCAAACCCATGAAAATGGACCAGAAAAGCAAGGATCCCTTTGAGAATATGAGCAGTTATAGAGCGAATTATGTGCCACATCTTCTGGAGAAACCTTATGTCCATAAATATGAGGAATACAAGGCCAACGAGACCCCATTTGATGGTCTCACTACCCACAAAGCCTCTTACAAGGGGCTGGCTGGTCAGCCAGCCAAGCTGGCAAAACCACTCCAGCTGAAGTTTCCCCATGACCTTCCATTTTCCTCTACAACCGAGTTTCAGGAAAAATACCAAGCTTGGCCACGGCTTCCTGTTTTCAGAAAAAAACCTGCTGTCTATCTTCCTCCTCTGGAGAAAATGGACCTTCATACCACTACTCAGATAAATTACAAGCCCCTAAATGGCAAGCCAGCCAAGATATGTCGAACTTTTGGCAAGATTAATAAAAATACGGAGCCGTTCAACAGCTCTTCTGTAATGAAGGAAGACTATAAGCCTTGGCTGTGCAAGAGACAAGAACCTATTGTTCATGCTGTGGAACTGACTTTCTCGTCAGAACCGATGGATTGCTTGACTACTTTTCAGACCCATTATGTGCCTCATCCACTCACAGTTACAAAGAGCTATAAACCTGCCTGGTCACGCCCAAAGCATCACACTCTGCTAGATGCTAAAACCATCTACGCTACCAGCTACACACCAAAAGACATTGTTAAATGCTTGGGCTCCTACAAAGATCCACCTGGTTATGTCTTTGAGGGAACTGATGCTGATGGTCACAAGCTCTATCTCCCTGCTTCCAAGAGTGAGTGCCCACAAGGTGAAAACTGAAGGAAAAAGAGAGTGAATGCAGCCTTCTTGGAAATGGATTCAAAGATCAGGGCCTCATTGAGCTACAAATGACAGCTTGATTTTGTTTGTAGATTTCTTTTCAACCAATTACTGATTACATATTTATCATAAAATAAACTTAGTTCCCAGGCATTGGCATCTGGTCATTTACACAAAGGAAAAACATAAAATCCATGGAAAAGTCACATTGATTCTAGCTTCTCTGTTTTTTGTTTTTGTTTTTCCCATTCCTCCTCTGCCCCCTTAAAAGTCATGGCTAGAAAATAATGTCTGAGATCTGACATTATCAGTCACACCTAACAGAAACACCTAGTAAAGGTACAATTACTGGATAAGAATTATTGAAGATTGCATCTTCATTAAATGTGTCACTGTGTTGCCCAGAGGTAGACTATCAGATATGAGGCTGTCATGCCAAAGATGCTACCCTAGGCTGAAAACCTGCAAGGGAAGTGTTGCAGGGAAAGCTCTTCACTGTAGGATGCAGCAGGGATACTAGAAATAGCAAAGGGTTCACATAGGCATATATTACTACAGTTCACCCAGCAGCTGGACTTATTAATACAAGTTTGGCCTTTTTGATAAGGCCAGTATTAAGCTCTTGACCAGAACTGATAAGTTCTGTGCCCAGGGTGCTTTTCTGTAGGCTTATGTCTATTACATTAGCACTGTGAAGCTTCCTGGCTTCTTAAAAACGTCCTACTTTCATAAACCATCCTCTGCCTTACTCCTGGCTGTTCTAGCTGTTTCCTGAGTATTTAGCCCAAGTGCTATGTAGAGCTGTTGCATGATGGAGGAAAGGCTGTGTCTCACCATAAAACAGCCTGCATTTAAAGAGGAAATGGAAGACAATTTTCTGTATAAAAGTATTTTCAAATTTTTGAAAAGCTTTGAAACTCATTGGGATAGAAGTCTTCCATAAATTCTTGCAAGCTAAAGCCAAACATATTCCATCTGGAAACATGAACGCTTAATCTTGATATTGGGAAGTCACTGAAACATTCACCTAAGAGGCACAGAGGTTTTGCATCACCTGAAGTCCTTAAATAAGTCCCAGAGGCTTTTTTTTTTTTTTTTAACAATATTAATAGTTCATAATTATGTGCTCGCAGCAGGAAAAACTAGGCAAATCTCTGTAGGTTACACTCTAAAAAAGGGCCAGACTATGTAGTCACTGATGGCTCCACACAGCCTTGTGACAGCAGAATAGGCTATCGTTTTATGCAGGAAAGCTCCCCAGGTGTTCTTTCAAAACTTTGATGTGAAACCAACAGCAAATGGGGAGCCAGGAGTATGTAATTACATCTTTATTATAAGTTAGTGTTGTTTGGTTGTTTTTATTTTTTGCTGGGTGGAAGCTGGTCTTATAAAAATGGCTATCAATGAAATATGATGCTTAGCATTAGTAATTGCTGGGTTTGAACACTGGCAACAGAAGTTTTGATTTTGCAAACAGTGAGCCAGCTCACAACATCATTAAGCAGATATGACTGATAAAATTCCAGCACTTTCACAGCATGAGACACAGTCTTGTTTTTTTTCTTGACTTATACCTAGATGTATATGTCATGATTTGTATATATATATATAAAAATATATAACACTAAGGAACAACATGAGTTTACTTGAATTACTAAAGCTGTGGTTCCACAGAAATGAAAGCTGATTAAAGCTTGGGCTACTGCACTCTCACATTTCTCTCCATCTGCTGCTGCATATTTCCCTTGTTGTCTCTCTTTCTGGTGACATTAGTGCTGTCTGACTGCATGCTAGGCTGGATCAGGAGACTGACATGGCTGAAAGCAAGCCAGTATTTTAATAAAGTTAATACCCATTTACTTAATATCCCTGAACCAGTGCACCACAGAGTTGCACAATTACCAACTTGGGTGTAGGAGTTTGGTGTAGAAACAAACATATGGCTCAGGTAGCCCAGACCTGGCTTGGCTGGAGCTACTGTGGAAGTGCATTTCCCCTTCCCAAACAAGTTGTTCAGTGCCTCCTAGTTTGCTGTTGCCCTCAAGCAGAGCCTTTGTGTGCTGAGTGACCTCCCTTGGATGCAGAATTTGTTTAACCCTGTCTCTGTCAGCCTCCTCTTCCTCTCCCAAGTGGAATATTGAACACTCAGTGAGCCTGTTCTTCACATGGACAGGGCTGTGCTTCTGCTCCTCCTGGCTTCCTGTGCAGGCAGCAGTCCTTCCTTTGCTCCACAACACACTTAAGGTAAAGGAACATCTTTTCATCCTCTAGTTTAATTTTGGTTGAAACTGGCAGTGTCACTAGGAAATCAGCCTAAGAAAAAGTATAATTTGGGGGAGAATTGAGGTATTTTCTACAGAAAATAAAGATGGGTTGCGCTGCAGTACACAGGATTTGGTTGCCATTTTCATGCAGAATTAATTAATGGTTAAATATGAGCCAAAGTTAGTTTTATTTATGTTTGTGACAGTCAAATTTAACTTTTTCTAAGAGTGGTTACAACCTCAGAAAGAAGCAAGTACAAGCTAAAAGCCCTGAAAAAGAGCTTAAAAGGTCACTGAATTGTACCACAGGTTTGTGTAAAAATTGTTTTTGAATTTCAGTACAGAAGGAGAAGGAAAACAATTACTATTCTTGTGTGCATGGTAGGACCACAGTCTAGATGCTAGTGCTTCATGAACTGGCATCATGAAACCTCTCAGATGCTTTATGCTCTTGCAGCCACGTGTATCTGCAAGGACTGCGAAATCCAGTGCCTCATAACTGCAGGAGGAAGTCCATCTGGAGAAGACTTGCAGTTGACAATAGTTGAGAGATCAAAAAAAATCAGTAGGTTATATTCTTATGGTCTAGAAATACAAACAAACAGAAAATCTGTGAAAAGTTTACCACTATAAACTCTAAAAAGGGCTCCATCCGATGCTATAGATTGCTAGAGAGAGCAAATTGTCAGCACCTCAAGTGTTTCAGAACTATGGAGAAAGGGCTTAAAGACAAGTGGTGAGCATAAGGGAAGCTCAGAGGGAAGCTACATCCATCCTGAGCATGGTACTCTGGAGATAGAAGGCAACTGAACTTAATGGTTGAAAAAGTAAACCCTTTCTTTGCAAGAAAAAAGAAAAAATGGACTTTCTTGGGACATGGGTGACATCCCCCAGGGGAGCCAGGTTATCTCTTTTGGAGAGAGACATATAGGCAGAGAACTGGTGTCTGGGTTCACTGGAATGGAAAACTTCCATAACAAATTTTCTGAGGTTTGGTTTTGGCTGATTCCATTACAAATCCTTCTTTCCTCTACTGTACTAGTGTCTCTACTTTGGAAGCAGTAGTTTGTGACTCCCTTCTTGGTTTTGTGGGGAAAGACTGCTTTGAGGTAACCTGATTTTCATTTTTCCCTCTGACTGCATTTCTGTTTTACAGATGTTTTGAGCTTCATTCAGCAGAAAGAAAGAGGGTAAACCTTAAAGGGGCAATGTTGTGTTTGTCTCTAGATTTCCTGTTTCCACACGATCATGGCTGCTGTGCTTTCAGGAGCAAAGAACTGTCCCCAGAGATGTGAGAGGTCTCATGCAGCATGGTCGAGTGCTATTCCATAGGCTTGGAAGTGCTGCTTTGCTGGACGAGAATGTCCCTACTCTGCTTTGCTCTCTGCTAAAAGAGAACAGTGCCTGTGGCATCCTTCCTGCACAGCTGGATTTGATTTGCTGTGATTTGTATGTAGTGGGTTAACAGGGAGATTTTTCTTTTTTGGTAATAAAATCACTAGTTTGTAGGCCATTAGTTGAAAACTGACTCCATCAGTATTTTGGTAGGCAAAGTGTTTTAACAAGCATCTGCCAACCTCATGGGCTATTTATTTAAACCAATAATTTATGGCTTTTTTAGAAAAAGCACCATGTTGAAAAGGGTGAAGGGAAGTCTCCATATAGTCCAAACCAAATTACTCCTCAGCCCAACCATTAAGCACTTCCTTAAGAAAAAAGAAACCTAACCTGGCTCCTCATTTGGAGAACAAGCCATTAACGGCTTGTCTGGTGTGATCCTTCTGGTTCAGGTTTTATTATTGTGCTTTGACTTTGGCCCTAGGGAGTTTGTAAATGAAGTAGTCTCAGACCTCATGTAAGACCTAAAAGCAGCAGACTACTTTATAGAATTAAAGAGGGTAGTAGTAGGGAGTGGTTTCCCACGCCCATGTCATCCTAAGCATGTGTGGATAACTACATTTTTACTATGCAATCATTCACATCCTACTGCTGCTTAAGCAAATAGTATTTATATGTAGCCAGAATACAATCCTCCTGTGTCCCCTTCTCTTTTAGCCACATAAAACTGAATACTTTTATTTATATCTACACAGATGTAAAGCTTTACTTTGCAAAGGTCTTAAAGGCTTAAGCAACACTCCCACTTTTTTCCCCTCTCCTAAGAGGTAAGCAGTGTGTTAGCAGGAAGGATGGAGAACTGCAACCTGAACAAGCAGCACACTGTTCATTGTTTTGGCTTATGAGCTCTAGTTACTAGTTTCCCAAACCTTATGCCTTGCCCAAGACAGCTTAATTGCCTCCCCACTCCTCTATGGTTGCAGGGTACCTGCCCTGCCTTAAAAGAGCAGGCTTCTGTCCAGGCTCTGTTCAGCTGGGACCTCCATCATGCTGTGCTGCAGCCCTCCCAAAGCCTTAGACACTGTCAAATGCCTTGTCTATAAGCCAGTACCTGGGAAATCCGTGTGTCTGGGGGAGCATGGAGGTGACATGAGAGACAGACATGTTGCCATGTCAGCTACTTTATTTTTTTGTCAATTATTTTTGTTATTGGTCAGAAGCTTTTTTCTTTTCTTTTCTTTTTTTTTTTTTTTTCTGTGCTATCCCTGTTTCTTCCTCTATAAAATCTTTTTTATATGTACATGAGCTAATATATGAACTCAGAACAGTGAGCAGTTACTGTCGGTGATCCTACTTTAAATACATCTTGTGAGTTACTTTGTACTCTGCTTTGTTAGTTTCATTTTTCATTTGAAATAAATCTTTCAGGTGGACCCAGCTGTGATACTTTAATGTTAGGCACTTATGTACTCTCAGAATTGCTATCTCAGCACCTAAAATGCATTGGATGGCTCAGTAGAGGTTGTTCCAGGTTTTGTAACCACTCTGAAAAAAAGAAAAAAAGGAGAAAAACAAAAGAGAAAAAAAAAAAGAAAGAAAAAAAGTACTGGAGCCTGTGACTTCATGGACTTTCAGTCTTTATCAGTGATCACTGAATGAAAGATGAGGCTGAGCAGTGTGTCTGCTTCTCAGAGGGGCAGATGGAGACTAAAATTTATTGTGTTCAATAATATTGAATAATATTATTGAAGACAATAATATTGTCTTCATGTGTGAAGTTGAGAATGTGAGCAATTAAATCATACCTCAGTGAAAAGGTGGGAGAGGATAGAAATAAGTATTGTAATCAGAAGAGGAAATGTTGAGACATGGATTTTCCCTTTATAAATCTGAAGAAGGATGTTGGGTTGCATGTTATTAAAACACTTCAGTGACAACTTTATGCAAAAATTTGATTAAAATAATTATGTATATGACCAGGTTTTAGGTTTCATTCTGATTGACTGGCGAGAAGATGCTGGGTGGAGATGACGAAAAGAAGGGTAGGTGAAAATGATGATTAACCAATATGTTTTTAGTGTAAGAAATGTATAAGATCAGTAGAAAAAGGATCGCTGATTGTCCCTTCCTTCAATATTTTGCAAATTAAAGTATTTGACACCTTCTTTGGTTTAGTTTTCATAGACAGAGGAAATAAATCTGAGTCTGACATCACATGACAGGTACATAAAAATATTAATAAATATACATGTACCTTTAAGCAAGAGGATGAAGGGAATGGTTAAACCAATGATTCCCAAACTATGGTCTGCAGCTAATATGCAGAGCCCCTAGTTAGCTTTAGTAGTTCTGAGCTTCTCATCTGTGTACACAGGTGATCTGTGAGAAAATCTGACATTCAAAGCAGTTTCAAAGCTTCTGTGTTAAAATTAGATAATTCAGTGACTGAACTTAATTAATTCAATTACTAGCTGAAATTATCAGTGACTGGCCGACAGCTGCCATTAGGAAATTATAGGGGCTTCTGTGGTCCTGAAATCTGGAAAAGAGTAAGCACTTGGCTCTCCTTTTTCTACAGAGAGAGGTGTCTGCTTATGCTGATATAGAATAATAAAATATGTTTATGAATAACTGTTTGGACACCAAAGAGCTAGTAAGATAATAATTAGCTTTTTTATTTCATAGAGTAACTTGCAAAAAGGTTCGTAACTTAAAATGAAATACAGCTTCAATTGCAGTCTGTATGACTGTGGCCAGATAGGAAAAAAATGTCCAGATAAAGGTTACTCTGGAAAACTCTGCCTATGGCTTCTATGGTTTTAAGAGTGTGTGTACAGACATGCTGCACTCATGGAGCAGTTTAGCTGTGCTTATCTTGCCACATAACGGGGCAGGACCAGGTCCCCTGTGGGAAACCTTTCAGCATGGCATTTTTACTCTTGTTGCAGATTTTTTTTTCTTTTTCTTTGAGGAAAATGAGTTGGGAGGACAAAACAGGAAGCTTGTTTTTAATGTTTTGAAGGTGTTTTGACTTGACTGGTAACTATAGCCATACACATAAAAAGAGAATAACTATTCTCTTGAGAACCAAAGCTGGCCTGCTGCTCTTTTTAAGTCAACACCAGCCTCTATATTTGTTTTACTCAAAAAGAATGACCAAATTACCATTGTCTTCAGTACTGTTGCTTAGAAGTCTTTAGGTGTGGTGTTTGGCTTGCATCTCTGTGCATGTTTATGTATTATTTTTCCAGTAATATTTACTTGCTGTGTAGGTGTCTAAAAAGCAAACTGCTAGCAAAATTGTCAGTAAATCAGAGCAAAATCACTGTTCCCTCTTAGAAGAGACATTGTATCATCTGTTGGAAAAGTGCAAGAGCAGAACCAGCTTTGTTTTCAAAAGCTGATTTTGTCTTTCTTAAGAGAAAACTCTTCTGCTTTATTAATTTTGTTTCTTCTTTCCCCTCCCCTCTGTAATTCTGATCATTAGCAAGATTCATTTTACATATATACTTGATGCTTCAAGGAGTTGTAAGCTCCATTACTGAAATCAGTAGTGTCCTAAAAGGAAGGACTGAAGTAACAGGGGCTTCTTCATGCCATAGTTTGCTGAGGAAAGTCACAAGATATCTTTAAGCATTGCTGCTTAAAAAGAAAAAAAGGGAGTATACTTTTACTGATTTCTAGGACTCTACGACCAGCACTGGTGGCTTTATGCTTGCAAGAGTGATAGA
The DNA here is from genome assembly GCF_020740795.1 of Apus apus. Lineage (NCBI taxonomy): Eukaryota > Metazoa > Chordata > Aves > Apodiformes > Apodidae > Apus > Apus apus. The sequence goes on along the minus strand of NC_067312.1, from coordinate 35,993,820 downwards.
GGCAAGACAGCAGGAAAAAAAAAAAAAAGAATAGGGAAATGATTAATTTAAACAGATCACAAAGACACGGTGCAGAATCTTAATGGCTGGAGACTTAAAAACAAGTGAATACATCCTCTTTCCCCAAGGCAGGTAGATAATGTGTGCTTTGTGTAACAGCTGTGTGCTGTTATCATAATACAGAATAAGGACAGACTACTCCAACATCTTTGCTAATTTGTTTGGCTTTTGTTTTTAAGATTGGTAAATAACATGTCAGACAGCAGTAGATAAATAAATAACCTGCATTACTTGTACAAAAAGTTGTATAAATACAAGTTTGTGTTGTCTTCTTTGTAGAGAAAAAAACATCCTTTCATAAAATATGCAGCAATCCTTATCTTAACTGAGATTCTGCCAAGCCACAATTCAGAGGACAGTCATGTGAAATTAAATCCACACTGTGCAGAGACAACACAGTGGCCTCTCCAGATCTATTTAACAGCGGCTATTTAACATGTGATCATCTGAGTATGTTTTGCTATTAAACAAATAAAATACTTCCCTTTACTGCTTTTTGTTAACTACTGCACTACGAATATCCACCACACCATCATCATCATAATTATTGTTGTTGTTAAGGAATTGTCCTTCATTCCGTGCATAACTATAATTTCACAAGTTAAGAACATCATCCCTCCCTTATGTCATAGTCTATAAAGCACTTTGTGCACAGTGAAGCAGGTCACCAGTTAATGCTAATGCTATTAAAATTAAGAGAAATACACTATTACTGTTGATTTTAGAGGAACAAAATTCTGGGGAGATTTATAAAAACCCCAAAAGAATTTTATCTGGACAAAGTAATGTACAATTATTAATATTGCACTTTTTGTACAAGAAATCCTAATAAATATACATAAAAGATATACATTTACACACAGAGACATATTTTTTTTTAGTAAAAAGTTACACTGATGATCAGCAAACACTATTTTTTGAAGACCCATTTGTAGTAAGAGCATTCACTGCCACGTGTTTTGAAATAATCCAACTTGAGACAGTTTAATGTCATGAACCTATCACTGACCTTAAAAGTGAACTCACAGTTTTGCTGAAAAAATCTGTGTCGCAGTAGCTGTAATACAGCACTCCTTGATAAACATTTAATTAACAAACCACAAGGCATGAGCCCCACTGGGGGTGACAAGAAAGGCACAGCCAAGCCTTTAATTTAGACAATGATCTTGAACCAAAACCTCAGATCTAGACAGCTCTCGTTTAAAAATTCACAATGCTCAGATCCTCTACTTTGCACATTTTCTTTAATTTTGGGGCCCTATTCTGAGCAAAGCAGTGAGTGTCCAGGAACTGAAAGGACAAAAGTCTTTGCTGGCTGAATAACCACTGCAGCTGGCCAAGGAAAAAGACTCACAGACAGCATACAAAATCATGCTGTGGATGTAGTGTTTGATTCTCACTTTTTAGATCATATCTTCAGAGCATTATTCATGGGCTTAAAAATGCCCTGCTTTATAGCACCTGTTTTGTTGTGGGAGACAAGCTGAGATGAGCAAATTTGTTAAAAATTATTTGCTTTAGCCAGCTGGGGCTGAGGCTGAATCCATTCTGTTTCTACTTAATAAGAATAACCTCAAGAAATGAGAACACAGATCTTTTCTACTACTTCTCCAAAAAGCTTGATTGTCAGGAGAAAGTTCACATTACCAGGATCTGAAGCCCACTTCCTCAAGTTCCTTTCCAAAACTCTAGGTCTGAAAGCACCTGAACTCTGCAGACTGTTACTCACTTTTTTTCTGAATAGAATGGAGTTTGTGAGGTAGCTCCTGTTACCACAGACAACTACTATTTTTCCTCCCTGTGCTCTCTACAGGACAGCATTTGCATTTTCATACTACAGTCTGTCAATAGCAGATCTTGCTTTTTCTCCTTCTTCTGGGTAATAATTGACATCATCACCTCATCTCTGTGCTAAGAGCAACCCTCTTATCCCCTGTTCTCGTTCACAAGCACAACCTGGTAACACTTTCAGGTTTGCTTTAGACTCACTCACTTTACATATAATTGTTCAACTTCCCCTGGCACCAGGGCCTCAACGATCACAAAGATCTCACACTGAAAAAAATGTAGGGCCTGGTGTGAGAAGGAGAGAAGAGTTTAGAAAGAAAAAAAAGGAAACTAGTAATAGATGTAACAAATAGGTTTATAAAGCAAAATCATATGCTTATATTCTCAAAGTAGTTTAAGATAGATGAAGTACTGGTATACTGCATAGCTGAATGTATTATTATTTGTTTCATATTGTGGTGGTCCAATATAATGACAGGCTTTATCTCAGATCCACTTCCTCATCTGTCTGTTGGTGTGTCCCCAGGCATGTACATGGATTATTGGGCAGCTGTACTTCTCTCAGGCCCATTGCTGGTGGTATGGGTCTCCCTGACTCTTTGCAGTTTACCCTCATGACCATGTTTCGCCGTGTTCTGTCTCCCACATTCATAGAAGGGAAAACTTGACAAGTCCCTTTACAACAATCATTTGGTAAAAGGTTTTCTTAAAAAAAAAAAAAAAAAAAGGGAAATAAATAAATAAAATGAAAAAAAGAATTCCACTCCATATCTATTGTCTGTAAAAGTCCTTGCCTCATTGAAGCACAGGCTGTGATCCCCTTGTTCCTCCATTTTCACTGCTTTTGCCCTCAAGCTTTTCCACAAGTCCCACAGCAGCGTGACTTGAACTGGGTGAGCTGGCACAGTTTGAGCTGCTTCACTTTCTCACAGTACCTTGTGGTGTCTCTGCACTCCACTGCCAAAGGAGAAACAAAAATGGTGATGAAGCAATGAAAAAAGAATTTCTAACCTGAGAACATTTCATGCGGTGCCTTAGAAGGAGACCAGGACAATTTTGGTTGGGTGATCTCACTACAAGCATGAGCTTCACTTGATCCAGAGTGTGAGTGGGAACTTCAGGCAGCCAAAGGCTCAATGAAAAAATGTGGTGGGGCAGAATTTGCTTTCAGAGCCTGGGGAGGAGACTTCTGAGGGTGCTCCACCACTGTCAGATTGTCATCTTGCAGAATTTTAGGCAGGCTCCAAGAGTTTCATAACAGTTGTTAAATCAAAGATGAAGTAGTAAATAAAATTAGGAAGTTATTTCAACCGAATGGCTTGAAGGCACTTTGGCCAACCTTTTGTGTTGGAGAGAGACTGCGTGAGAGAGCCAATTCAGCAATGCGGTTCTGTGTTCTGATTTTCACATGTGTGCTGCAGAACAGCCTGGGGTGAAAAATAACAAGACACCTTCAGAACTTCCCTAGTACTTAAGTTCTGGTATCTTTTGGACAGTTTTAACAGCACACAGCCTCCTGCTTTTGGGCTCCAGAAGGAAAACTGTCCAGTATTCCTGCAAGATCTTGGATGTGTTGTGGCCTGAGAGGCTCCTACTTCCCACCCTAAGGCTGGAAAGGGAATCCTCACAGAGAAGTAGCACTGCCCTCTCCAGTAATATCTGTGCCAAATAACTCCATTGTTGTCTAGACATGGGACATTTCTATATGGCAGGAAGAGCCTGGAGGGATGAAAAAAGTCTTGTTTGGTATCTGCAAGCTCCCTCAACCCTTTCACTTCCACTAGGGCAGTCCAAACATGGCTCATGGGTTTGGACCTATGAAGTCTGCTTTGCATCTACCAAGAGAGAGTGTCAGAGTTGGCACAGCTGTAGGCAAGCATGGACAGGCGAGCATTGCTGCTTCTGCAGTGATTGCACAGCAACCCTCTTGTGTGCTAGTGGATGGGATCTGCCCATCAAAATCAGCATGTCAAATGAGAGCTGAGGCAAAAGAAAAGACAGTGATTTAAACTTTTGCAGCCTGATGTTTCCCAAGCAGACATTGCCATAGTGGGGCATAATTTCCAAAGAGGAATACAATATGGTTTTTTTTTGTTTGGTTTGTTTTTTTTTTTAAGTATTTGAAACTTCCCTAGTCCATTGGCAGGCCCAATTAGTTGCTTGTAACCTGAAAGCAAGTATCCCCCACTTCAGGAATTCCTATCATCAACCTACCCACTGAATTTAGACTTATTGTATTTTAATCGTAGCCAGCAGTCTGTGATTCACATTTTTCTTCCTATCTGTACCATTAATGGAAATTAAAGACTGCATCAGCTGTTTCACATACTATTAGCAAGGGGACGCCATCCCAGCTAATGTAATTACCAACAAACCCCAACGGGAACCATACTTCCTGGGGTGCTGAGTTTTGGATGCTACATTTGGCACATATTCAGATTGGAGGTTCCCCAGGATGCCCAGCTGCGAGGTCCAGAGCTGCATTTCTGACAAACTGCTGTGCTTTCTCTCCTCGCCCCACACCCCAGTATCCCCTGACCCCAGCAACGTACTGTTTTCACAGGGGGTGATGTTGCAGCGCTGCCAGTTGGCTGGCCGTGGCCTCCAGGAGCAGTGATGCTCCAGCACGGGCTTGTTGGTGCGGACGTGCACACAATCCACATGCCGGGACTGGAAGCCGTAGTTTCCACACGTAGCTGTGCAGATGGTCCACAGGCTGACTCTCCAGTGCACGCTGCAGACATCGGTCCAGCAGTTCTGGGTGCTTAAAGGCCTGGAGGGAGAGATAGGAGAGAGGGGTGATCTGTTGCCATGCTGCCTAAGGAGCAAGCCACACCATTTTCATGCAAGCTCCATGGACAGTATGACAGTATGACACTCTAACTCAGTGTGCCTGCCTTTTTTCCCTCTGTTATTCAGTTTCTCTCTGTCTCTCAGTTTCACTGCCTCCGTACAGAAGTAGAAAGATTCCCATGGGAAAGAAAAGGCCATAACAAACTCTGAGCTGGTAACGACACTGAAAGAACAAACAGAGGGCCAAGTTGATGTCTGTAATGCCAGCTGCACTTCTGTATTGAAGAACATGGAGCTCAGCCTAGCCATAGCTAGGCCAAAATGAAGACAAAAAAAGAACTAACAGATAAACAAAAGAGTTTACTTGGTGAGAAAAAGGCTTTCTTGTTTTTTTCACTCTTGTCTGTTCAGGACAGACAGCAAGCCTTGCATATCCCAAACATAATGCACTCAGAACACTGGATGGATCCGGTCTTCAGAAGGTGCAAGAGGGGGTAACTCTGCACTGAAAGGTCCTTTGTGTCTGCACTCAAAGACCAGACCCTCAGTGGGCACACACTGGTACAGTGCTAATGGAGCTAAATGACAATTTGCACTGTTTGAGAATTTGGCCAAAATGTCTTCTCCATGAAGTGCCAAACCAGAGGTCCACTGAAAAGATACAATGAGGGAAGTGGTGACTGGTAAGACTAGCAGTGCTTTGTAACTTTTTATGGCTTTACAGCTGTGGGAAGAAAACTGATTCTCACAAATCCTCCTTTTGCCTTCACTGCAGTCTCACAGGAGAGCCATAGGCACACTTATTTCCCACCCGTTTGTCACACAGATAATGAAAATATGTGAGTGGGAGCCACTCACATATTATTTTTCAGACATGATAAGGAATGATTTACATACAGAAGTCACATATAAATTAAATATGTCCTTAGAGTGTTGACAGAGTTTATCTGCAGGAAAACAAAAGCTGTGGAGTCTTTTTTTCCCCCCCAGTTAGAACTTGTGTTTAAATAAAGGAGAAGGAGGCTGGCTGATTAAGAAGAGATAGCACAGCTTTTGAGTCAGAATTTGGCATGTCTAGAAGACTTTCCAGTTGGCCAACTATTATTATTATTATTATTATTATTATTATTATTATTATTATTATTATTATTATTATTATTATCATTAATTATTATTATTATTATTAAATCTGAGGCTCATAGAAACAAATAGTGAAGCCGCGGTTTAAGCCTGGTGAGATTTGCATCATGTAACTGTACAGGCTGCAACATGATGACTTCTTTGTTACATAGGAGAAACCAACAAGTTGTCACTTAAGCCACTATCAGTTTGATATCTCTGCAAAGGGTAATGGTTTTGGACATAAGGGATTCCTGTCCTACCTTGGTAAGGCACTGCATCGATCTGATGACACAGAAGTCCCATCTCTGGTCTGGCAAAATATCTGTCTGTGCTGTACAGCCAGTCGTGGTCCAATGCAAGGCCCATTACACTATGAACACAAAAATCACTTGAGTGAGGTAAAAGGCAGGACATGTTCCCCTTTTAAAAGACTGCTGCTGAAATAAAGTGCATTGCTGCTGTGCACTGACAGCTGAGATTTTGAGCACTTCATGCAGTGCTGCAGAATTTTAAGGCTGGGCCCATAGTAATCTTCTGCCACACTTCCCTCTCCTCCAGCAGCATGAAAACTGCATTTCTTCTATATTTGCTCTATAGATACATTACATCTCCTCTTCAATGGTTCAAGCTTAAATACATCTGTTAACGCAAAATGCTCTCATGTCATTAACCAAGAACGAATGATCCATACAGAAAATCTTAATATATTTCTTTTATTATGCATTTTGCAATTTGTACTACTGTAATTTATGGGCAAACAGTTAATGAGCAAGAATGCATTGAACCAGGAACATATTCCACTCCATTAAATAATTAAAAAGCAGTGAAGAACACAATAGATCTGCAAGCTTGCTCCAATCTTGAAGTTATTCTAACCCATTCAATGGTTATTTTTTGGTAGAATCATAGAAGGTTTGGGTTGGAAGAGATCTTAAAAGATCATCTAGGTCCAACCCTCCTGCATAGGCAGGGACACCTTCCACTAGTTGGGGTTATTCAAAGCCTCATCCAACCTGTTAAACTCTTCTAATCCTCTCCTTCAATTAAATAATAATTAGCTATAGGTATGAAGCAAATGTTTGTGCTCTTTTAAAATGATACTTAAGAAACAGTTTGTTTTTATAAATATCTGGAAATGGTACTCAAGAACAGACTGGGCGTTGAAGAAAAAGACCTTAGTGTGAAGAAGGAATTCTTGCCATGAGAGTACTGCTGACCAGTCCCTCCGCTTCCTGAATTCCTGCATCAATAGGAGACATATTTCACTTTGCCATCCACTGCTCACATAATGCTGCCCTCCTGCTATTTCTTCCCTCCCTGATGACAGGTAGAGAGAAGCAGTGACTGCCAGGTTTCCAGTTGCTCCCAGTCAACCCCCTTGTTGAGCAAGGTGGGAAGAAATGTTGTTCATTGGACTATGTGGAGCACTTCTGCCATGTCTGCAGGGGCTAGCAGTACCCATCACCAGCAAGCCTGAGTCACTAGCTTTAAACCACCATGGGATTACATAGTGAACACCAAAATATCAGTAACATTAAATGAAGGAAAGGAATTCATTCTAGAGGTGGGAGTACAGTAGGTAGTTTATTTTCCCTGTGAACTGGAAAAGTTGGTTGCTACACTTGGGTGACAGGAACCTCATGCTCCATGTTACTACCAAGAAGGTCACTGATCCACTCAGCCAGTGATATGTTCCTCACTTTAGTAAGAGAAGAGAAGAGTAGGTACTGAGCTGAATAGAATTATGTGGGACTTGATTTTTATATTTTGAGCTAGGAAGAAAAAAAAATATTATAATGCACAGAGGTTAGGTCTAACAAATTAATTCTGACCTCTTTGTCTCAGCTGAGTGTGAGATCATGGGGAACAATATAGCCCATAATGATCTACAAAATAAGGATGAAGTAATTGGCTTCTTTCAAGGATAATCCAGTCCTTTCCTGGAATTCCACAGGCGGTGAAATTTGCTTCTTTCATTGGGAGAAAAATACAATGGATAGGTGTGTGGCTCAGAGGCTGGTGCCACCATCAGAATTTCTGATTCTTTGATCACAGGGAAGTCTATACGGCACTGGGTCTGCTGGTGGCAGACAGAGTACATCTGTCTCAAAGGGGGAAAAGGATCCTTGTGCACGAATTGGTGGAGCTCGTTGAAAGGGCTTTAAACTATGTTTGAACGGGGAAAGGAACAAAACCAGGCTCACTAGAGATGAGCCTAAGGGGTTGCCTCCAGTCTGACCTCTCTCTTGAGGTGGGTGATGGTGATACATGTGGCAACAAAAACACAGGGCTCACTAACAGGTCAGTCATCATGGCAGTGGCTGAGAATGGTCAGACAGCAATTAGGACTTCTCTCCCCAGAATGGTGGAAGGATCATTAGCCCAGCTGAAGTGCATCTACACCAATGAACACAGCATGTGCAATAAACAGGAGGAGCTGGAGGCCATTGTGCAGCAAGACAGCTATGACATAGCTGCTGTCACAGAAACGTGGTGGGATGGTTGTCATGACTGGAGTACCGCAGTGAGTGGCTGTAAGCTCTTCAGAAGAGATAGGCAGGGGAGGAGAGGTGGTGAATTGGCACTGCATGTTAGGGAGTACTTTAATTGCACAGAACTTGACAAATGTGATGGTAAGGTTGAATGCTTATGAGTAAGGATTAGGGGCAAGGCCAATAAGGCAGACATCCTGTTGGGAGGAGGTTACAGACCATCCAACCAGGATGAGGATATTGATGAGGCATTCTTCAGGTTGTTGGCAGAAGTCTTCTCATTGGCAGCCCTTGCTCTCATGGGGGACTTCAATTTACCAGATGTATGCTGGAAATACAACACAGCAGAGAGGTTCCTGGAGTGTGTGAAAGAAAACTTCCTGACACAGCTTGTAAATAAGCTGTGCCTTGCTAGGTGCCTTCCTAGGGGCAGGGGAGGTGCCTCGCTAGACCTACGGTTTACAAATGGGGAAGGACTGGTGAGTGAGGTGGTGGTTGGAGGCTGTCTTGGGCTTAGTGACCATGAAATGAGAGAATTCTCAATTCTTACTTAAGGAGGGGTGTCAGTAAAAATGCTACCATGGACTTCTGGAGGGCAAATGTCAGACTGTTCAGGACACTAGTTAGGAGTGCCCCTGGGGAGACAGTTGTGAAGGGCAAAGAAGCCCAGGAAGGCTGGATGTTCTTCAAGAAAAAAAGACTTAGAGGTGCAGGGGCAGACTGTCCCCATGTGTCATAAAACAAGCTGTTGGGGAAGACGACCAGTATGGCTGAACTGGGAGCTCTTGCAAGGGCTCAGGAAAAAAAGGAGAGTCTACCACCTTTGGAAAAAGGAGCAGACAACTCCAGAAGAGTACAGGGATCTAACTAGGTCATGCAGAGAGAACATCAGAAAGGCAAAAGCACAGCTAGAACTCAACCTGACCACTGCTACGAGGGCTAACAAAACAGGTTTTTACAAATACATCACAATGAAAAGATATTCAAGGGGAATGTCCACCTTTTATTGGAGGCAGGGGTGAACATTGCTATAAAGGATGAGGAGAAGGCTGAGGTACTGAATACCTTCTTTGCCTTACTCTTTAATAGTCAGACCCATTATCCTCTGGGTATTGAACCTCCTGATAGTGATGGAGTGCAACAGCAACTCCCAATAATCTAAAATGAAGCAGTTAATTACCTGTTATGCCACCTGGACACTCTCAAGTCTACATGGCTGGATAGGATTCACTCAAGAGTGCTGAGGGAGCTGGCAGAGGAGCTTACCAAGCTGCTCTCCATCATCTATCAGCAGTCATGGTTAACAGGGGAGGTGCCAGATGATTGGAGGCTTTTCTATGTGACACTCATCTACAGAGAGGGCCAAAAGGAGGATCTGGGGAACTACAGGTCTGTCAGCCTGACTTTGGTACCAGGGAAGATTATGGAACAGTTCATTTTGGGTGTTCTCACATGGCAAGTGTAGGATAATGGTGAGATCAGGCTCAGCCAGCATGGATTAATGAAAGACAAATCCTGCTTGACCAACTTGATCTCCTACGACCAGGTCACCCATCTAGTGGATGAGGGAAAGGCTGTGGACATTGTCTACTTGGACTTTAGTATGGCCTTTGACAGCATTCTCCTTGAGAAATTTGCTGCCCATGGAATTGATAGGTGGACTCTTTGGTGGATTAAAAACTAGCTGGGTGGCTGGGCCCAAAGTGTTGTGATAAACTGAGTTAAATCCAGCTGCACGCCAGTCACAAGCAGTGTTCCCCAGGGCTTGGTACTGGGGCTAGTTCTGTTTAATATTTTTATGAATTATTTGGATAAGGGGATCAAGTGCACCCTCAGCAAGTTTGCAGATGACACTGAATTGAGTGGAACTGTTGATCTGCTCGAGGGTAGGAAGGCACTGCAGAGAGATCTGGGCAGGTTAGATCACTGGGCTGAGGTCAACAGGATGAGGTTTAACAAGACGAAGGGCTGGGTCCTGCACTTTGGCCACAATAATCCCAAACAATGCTACAGACTTGGGGAAGAGTGGCTGGAAAGCAGCCTGGTGGAAAAGGATCTGGGAGTACTAGTGTATGGCTGTCTGAGCATGAGCCAGCAGTGTGCCCAGCTGGCCAAGAAGGCAAACGACATCCTGGCCTGTAGGAGAAACAGTGTATCCAGCAGGAGTAGGGAAGTGATCACGCCCCTGTACTTGGCTCTGGTGAGACCACAGCTTGAGTACTGTGTTCAGTTCTGGGCACCACAGTATAAAAAAGACATTGAGGTCTTGGAGTGTGTCCAGAGAAGAGCAATGAGGCTGGTGAGGGATTTGGAGGACATGTACAAGGAGCAGCTGAAGCAACTGGGGTTGTCTGAAGAAGAGAAGTCTCAGGGGAGATCTTACTATTCTCTACAGCTACCTGAAGGGAGGCTGTAGAGAGGCCAGTGTTGGTCTCCTCCCAGGTAAATCATGATAGGACAAGAGGAAATGGGTTTAAGTTGTGTCAGGGGAGGTTTAGGTTGCATGTTAGGAAAAATGTCTTTACTGAAAGAGTGGCAAGGCATTGGAATGGGCTGCCCAAAGTTGTGGTGGAGTCTCCATCCCTGGAGGGGTTCAAGGAGTGTTTACATGTGGCACTTCAGGATATAGTTTAGTGGTTGTGGTAGTCGAATTATGGTTGGACTCGACAATCTTGAAGGTTTTTTCCAGCCTTAATGATTCTATATAAAAAGATAATTCCAAGCTTTACTCCTAAATGTACTACAATCACTCAATCACTTTTATGAGAGAAATTTCCAAAATACATAGGCAAGAGGTAAATGAAGTTGTTTTCAATTAGTGAACAATAACAAGTTCTATTAGCTGAAGATAGCTTTTACTGCCAATATTGTAAAAAGACCTGATGCAGTGCAACGTACTCTGCATATTACCCCAAGAAAATACAGAATGCATGTTGTTATTAATAACAAACTATCCTATTACTCTAACCTTTAATATGATGAGATAGGATTTGGCATTGTTTCCAAACTGTCTTACACATGCTAGCTAGAAAAGGAGGCAAAATATATATTGGTAGCTCACTATATGTCAAGACTGATGGCTATTATTTTCTTAGTCTCTTCTTGCACAGTAAGAAGCCTCTGTTCTACACCTTTACCTTACTAATAATTTCAGGTAGACTTATGACTGGTTTAATTGGTCATAATGTCTTTTCTTTTTCCCATTGAACTTGTTTATTTCACCAAAAGTGATGTTCCAGTTAATTCTAGCAAAATTGGTTTATGTAGATTTAAACCTGTCTGTCAGTCACCCTGGAATGTTATACCTTCACGTGTATGGCCGCCTGGGGGATCTTTGGGCTAAAGTCTTTGAGTTTCTACCCTTATGTTTGGGCTGTAGTGTTCTCATCAGCCTTCACATATGGCTCATTCAGTCTGGAGTGGAGAGAAAAGGGAGGAAAGCAAGAAGTAATGACTGGTCCGAGATTAAAACTGACTACACAATGACAAGTGTCTTTCCATGAAATATCACAGCTCACAGACAAAGAAAACTCTTCTGTGGATTCCCACAACAAAGCAATTAAACTCTAAATACTTGAAACATTTGTTATTGATGGAGTGAAGCCTTTAAACATCTTATCATTGTATGAAGCTGCAAAGAGAGAATTTGAAGATCTGCAAAACAGCATGAAGTACTTTGAAAATGCTTTTAGCCCTCCATTCTGCTTTTTGTTGTGAAGCAAATAGAAGAACAGTCCCACTTCTTGATGTTCTCTGTGGTTAAACAGTTATCGGCAGCTCCCTCAGAGCACGCGGCAGCGGTGAGAGCGCAGAGCGGCAGCGGAGAGAGCTGCTCCTTTAATTACTGAGGATTAGAGAAGAGACCGGGCTTCCCGGAGACGGCGAAGCCGGAGCAGAGCGAGGAGACCCGAGTCTGAGCGGGAATCCTGAGAGGAGCAGGAAGGCTGACGTGGCAGGGGTGTGGCTGAGAACCGCGGCAAGGTTTAAAAGCGGCCATCTCGGCAGCTCCCTCAGAGCACGCGGCAGCGGTGAGAGCGCAGAGCGGCAGCGGCAGCGGCAGGAGCAGGGAGTGAAGTGGTGCGAGGGCAGGGAGCGCGAGGGCAGGGGGAGAGCGGCGCGAGTGGAGGCAGGAAGCAGAGAACACCAGTAAATTTCTCTAGCATGGTGGCAACACGCCCTAAAACTGTATTGAAGAAGGATATGGGAACTCAGACGGAGGTTCTGAGCAGGCACGCAGCCGTGCAGGTCTCTGGCTGCAGCGAGTGCCTGAGCCTGGCACTGGTGCCAGAGGGAGCCAGTGGCACCGCGTGTGTGCGGTGCGAGCAAATCGATGATCTCCTCAGGCAGGTGGTTAGACTGACAGAGGAGGTTGAAAGACTGAGAATTATCAGAGAATGTGAGAACGAAATAGATTGGTGGAGTCAAACCCTGAGGCAAGGGCAGGAGGAAGAGATGCTAGAACAAGTGATGGATCCCCTCCCCTCCTGTTCTCAGACAGAAGGAGAGAACTTTAGGAACATGGAGGAATGGAGGGAGGTCCGTCCTCGGAGAGGCAAGAAAAAACCCTCCCAACTCCGTCCATCCTCCGAATTGCCCTTGAAGAATAGGTAAGAGGTCTTGGAACTTCAGGGAAAGGAAAATGAAGCTGGAGTGACAGATTTGTCTAGTGAACCGCCTATGACTTGTCGCTCAGCTCCACGACTTAGGACTTCTTCAACTAAGAAGGAAAGGAGGGTAATTGTGGTGGGTGACTCCCTTCTGAGGGGAACAGAAGGGCCCATCTGTAGACCTGACCCATCCCACAGGGAGGTCTGCTGCCTCCCTGGGGCTCGCATTAGAGATGTTAAAAGGAAACTCTCTAGTATGGTAAATCCATCTGATTACTACCCACTGCTGATTTTTCAGGTTGGCAGTGACGAAATTACTACAAGAAATGTAAGGGCAATGAAGAAAGACTTCAGGGCCCTGGGACGGCTAGTTAGGGGGTCTGGAGCACAAGTCGTGTTTGCCTCCATACCTCCTGCAAGAATGGGTGGAGAGAGAAGCAGGAAGAGTTTAATGATGAACGAATGGCTAAGAGACTGGTGCCAAAGGCAGGGCTTTGGTTTTTTTGATCATGGGCTGCTTTATGAGACACCTGGCCTGATGGTGGCAGGTGGGATGCACCTGTCCCAGAGGGGGAAAAGGCTTTTGGGGCAGGACTTAGCAGGGCTCATTGAGAGAGCTTTAAACTAGATGTGAAGGGGGAAGGGGAGAAAACTGTGTCTGTTGGGGACAAGCCCAAGAGGAACATACCAGGGCCTGTAGGAGGATGGGCTAAGGAGGATTTAGTCCCACCGATGTGCTCTACTTGCTTCCTGAAATGCCTGTACACCAATGCAGGCAGCATGGGGAATAAACAGGAAGAGTTAGAGGTCTGTGTGCGGTCTAGGGGTTATGATCTGGTAGCAATAACAGAGACATGGTGGGACAGCTCACACGACTGGAATGTGGCCATGGATGGCTATGTGCTTTTTAGGAAAGATCGGTCGGTGAAGCGAGGTGGTGGAGTTGCTCTTTATGTGAGAGAGCAACTAGAATGTATTGAGTTTTGTACAGGGGCTGATGAGGGGCAAGTTGAAATTCTGTGGGTAAGAATTAAAGGACAGGGTAGTATGGGTGACACAGTTGTGGGGGTCTACTACAGACCTCCTGATCAAGATGAGGAAGCTGATGAGGCTTTCTACAGGCAGCTGAAAGCAGCCTCACAACTACAGTCCTTGGTCCTCATGGGAGATTTTAACTATCCCGATATCTGCTGGAAGACTTACACAGCCAGCCTTTCACAGTCTAGGAGGTTCCTCCAATGCATTGATGACAACTTCTTAATGCAAATGGTGGATAAGCCGACTAGAAGAGGAGCGCTGCTGGATCTTGTGCTCACCAACAAGGAGGGCCTTATTGAAGCAGTGGTGGTCAATGGCAACCTTGGCTGCAGTGACCATGAGATGGTGGAGTTCAGGATCCTGTGTGGGAGGAACAGAATTTCCAGCAGGACCAGAACCCTGGACTTCTACAGAGCAAACTTCGACCTCCTCAACCAATTGTTAAGGGAAGTCCCATGGAACAGAGTGCTAGAAGGTAAAGGGGCTCAAGATAGCTGGACAATATTCAAGGACCACTTCTTGCAAGCACAGCATCAGTGTGTCCCAATGGGTAGAAAATCTAGTAAGGGAGCTAGGAGACCAGCGTGGTTAAAAAAGGAACTGCTGGGGAAACTCAAGTGGAAGAGGAAAATCTATAGATCATGGAAGGAGGGACTGGTCACTTGGGAGGAATATAGGAATGTTGTCAGGGAATGTAGGGAGGCAACTAGGAAAGCTAAGGCCTCCTTGGAACTTAACCTTGCAAGTCGGGTTAAGGATAGTAGAAAGGGCTTTTTCAAATACATAGCCAACAAAGCTAATACCAGAGGCAATATAGGCCCGCTGCTGAATGAGGCGGGTGCCCTGGTGACAGAGGATATGAAGAAGGCAGAGGTGCTGAATGCCTTCTTTGCCTCTGTCTTTACTCCTGCAGGCTTTTCCCATGAGCCCCAGATTCATATAACCCCAGAAGTAGTCAAGATAGGTGAGGACATAGTAGATGAGGATTGGGTTAGGGATCAGTTGCGTAATCTGGACATCCATAAATCGATGGGTCCGGATGAAATGCATCCAAGGGTGCTGAGGGAGCTGGCGGAGGTCATTGCTAGTCCACTCTCCATCATCTTCGGTAAGTCATGGGTAACTGGAGAGGTGCCTGAGGACTGGAGGATAGCAAACGTCACTCCAGTCTACAAGAAGGGCAAGAAGGAGGACCCGGGTAACTATAGACCGGTCAGCCTCACCTCCATCCCTGGAAAGGTAATGGAACAACTTGTCCTTGGCACTATCTGTAGACATATCAAGGAGATGGGGGTCATCAAGAGCAGTCAACATGGTTTTACCAAGGGTAAGTCATGTTTGACTAACCTCATAGCCTTCTATGAGGAAATTACTAGGTGGATAGATGATGGTAGAGCGGTAGATGTGGTCTATCTTGATTTCAGTAAAGCATTTGACACCGTCTCCCACAGCATCCTTGTAGATAAGTTGATCAAGTATGGGTTTGATGATCAGGCAGTGAGGTGGATCAAGAACTGGTTGAAAGGAAGAAGTCAGAGAGTTGTAGTCAATGGGGCAGAATCTAGTTGGAGGCCTGTGACTAGTGGAGTCCCTCAGGGGTCGGTACTGGGACCGGTGTTGTTCAATATCTTCATCAACGACCTGGATGAGGGCACAGAATGTACCCTCAGCAAGTTTGCTGATGACATCAAGCTGGGAGGAGTGGCTGACACACCAGAAGGCTGTGCTGCCATTCAGAGAGACTTAGACAGGCGGGAGACTTGGGCGGGGAAAAACCTGATGAAGTTTAACAAGAGCAAGTGTAGAGTTTTGCATTTGGGGAAGAAAAACGCCATGCACCAGTATAGGTTGGGGGCTGACCTGCTGGAGAGCAGTGTAGGTGAAAGGGACCTGGGGGTCATGGTAGACAGGAGGGTGACCATGAGTCAGCAGTGTGCCCTTGTGGCTAAGAAGGCCAATGGCATCCTGGGGTGTATTAGAAAGGGTGTGGTTAGTAGGTCAAGAGAGGTTCTCCTCCCCCTCTATTCTGCATTGGTGAGGCCGCATCTGGAGTATTGTGTCCAGTTCTGGGCCCCTCAGTTCAAGAAGGACAGGGAACTGCTTGAAAGAGTCCAGCACAGAGCCACAAGGATGATTAAGGGAGTGGAACATCTCCCTTATGAGGAAAGGCTGAGGGAGCTGGGTCTCTTTAGTTTGGAGAAAAGGAGACTGAGGGGGGACCTCATCAATGTTTACAAATATGTAAAGGGTGAGTGTCAAGACGATGGAGTTAAGCTTTTTTCGGTGATGACCAGTGATAGGACAAGGAGTAATGGATACAAGTTGGAGCATAGGAGGTTTAAGATGAATATCAGGAAAAATTTTTTACTGTAAGAGTGACAGAGCACTGGAACAGGCTGCCCAGAGAGGTTGTGGAGTCTCCTTCGCTGGAGACATTCAAAACCCGCCTGGACGCCTTCCTGTGTGATGTACTCTAGGTGACCCTGCTCTGGCAGGGGGGTTGGACTAGATGATCTTTCGAGGTCCCTTCCAACCCCTAGGATTCTATGATTCTATGATTCTATGAACATCCTCTGCCCCAAGCCTTTCAGAATCATCAGTCCTGACTCCTCTTGCCAGTCAAAACTGATATACACTTATTGCTTGGCAACAGGAATTAAGACTTGGAGAAGGCTATTTCCCAGATGTGTTACTCATTACTATAAAGTGGACCTGCAGACCTTTTCACTGGAGACGATACAAGGATCTATAGTAGAAGTCCTGCTAGAAAACAACATTCTAAGGATGCTACAGAAATAAAATCATTCAGTGCATCTGATATGGAGTTAAAAGAGCTGAGCACAGTAGTTGCCTCTTCAAAAGCCTGCAGACCATAACCTAAGGATAATAGGGTGAAAAATCCCTCCTCTAATTTCTGTCACTGTTTTCTAGCCTGCATTATGAGGCAGCCATTGAACTGCTGGCTTGTTCCTTACCTGGCCCCAGGAGGAGGCCACCCACTCAACACAGGGCTGCCTGTTACAGGCCTGTGTGTCCACAGGGTGCTTGGACACCTGGGCACAAGCCTCGTTTGACATTGGGATGGAGTTGCCTTTTGCTGTCAGGCGCTGACATGTCACTCGCCGCATCTGGATGCCTCCACCACAGCTCTGCGTGCAAGGAGACCATGATGTTACCATCCACCTGTGAGAGAAAGGCAAACAGGTCAGGGAGCAGATATGTGTCACCATCTGCAGGATCACTGCTGTCAACAGGTCAATTGGACCAAAGAAAGGCAACAATGGCTTGGTTCATCTAGGGTATGATACTGGAAGGTGCTGAGTGCCTCAACTTCCCTTAGAGTCATAGAATTATAGAAAGGTTAAGGTTGGAAGGGACCTTAAAAATCACCAAGTTCTAACCCCCCTGCCATGAATAGGGACACCTCCCACTAGACCAGGCTGTACAAAGCCTCATCCAACCTGGCCTTAAACACCACCAGGGAGGGGGCTTTCACAACCTCTCTAGGCAACCTATTCCAGTACTTTTTACCGCCCTCATGGTGAAGAATTTCTTCCCAGTGTCTAGCTTATATCTACCTTCTTTCAGTTTTAAATGATTACCCCTTGCCCTATCACTGACTTCTCTGATGAAAAGCCTTTCCCTAGCTTTCCTGTAGGCCCCCTTCAAGTACTGGAAGGCTCTCCCCAGACACTTCTCTTCTCTAGGCTGAACAGCCCCAAATCCCTCAGTCTGTCTTGATAGCAGAGGTGTTTTCAGCCCTTTGATCATCTTCATGGCCCTTCACTGGACCCCTCCAACAGCTCCATGTATTTCCTGTGCTGAGGGCTCCAGAGCACACAGTACTCCATATGGGGTCTCACCAGAGCAGAGTAGAGGGGCAGAATCACCTCCCTGGCCCTGCTGGTCACACTTCTGATGCAGCCCAGGATGTGTTTGGCTCTCTGGGCTCCACCACACACTGGTGACTCATGTTGAGTTTCTCATCTACTACCTCCCCCAAGTCCTTCTCCTTTGGATTGCTCTCTAGCCAGTCTTCCCCCAGTTCCCATAGCAGTCCTGAAATCTGCCCAGAGGATGAAAGCTGAGAAAAAAAGATCATTTTTTCACTGAATTATCTTTCTAAAGCCTCTTCAGGACCAGAATTAATTTCTGTAGACCTTAAATCCATTTTTAAAGACTTAGTAAATATTTCTAGCCCAGGCACAGCTGTTGGACATATCTGGGCTTATATCACTCCGCCATGGAGGACTTAGTCACAGGCTACAGTCACAGGCTAGTCACACTAGCCCATTTACACCCCTTAGCAGTGAAAATTATCTCTGTAAAGATGTTGGAGTAGCTCACAGGCCATTTTGAACTTCCTACCAGCAGAGTAGCCAGAAGTTTTGCTGTATCCTACTGGTGCTGGCCTGTTCTGTTACGGCCCTGACAGCTGGGATAATCCAAAAGAGCCTAAAGATTGCTCAGGGATGGGGATGGTGGATAGTGTTCCCAGGGACAAAAAACACCTTTCTTTTTACCTCTTGAGCTTAGGCCATGCATTCAACAGCTGAAGCTGAGGCTGTTGAACCTCTATGAGCTGGGATTTAAAAATTCACTCTAACTAGTAAAAAGTCTGTCAATGACAGAAAATAATAGTCCAGGTCCAAACTCTTACCAAGAAGGATAATACACTTTGTCTCTTTAAGGATCTTTAAATGATATATTCCTACAGTCAAGTTTGGGAGGGAGGATGGTTGGAGCAGGAAGGATGAGACTTATTACCTGTTTCCTGAAAAGTTTTGTGGTCAAAGTGAGCAGTTTTCTTCATTAAGTTTTAGGATACTCAGCAGGGTTTGTGTGTTACTGGGAGGAAAACAGTGCCTATCATGTCCTTCACCAGCAGTGTTTATGATCACTTTACAAAATAGGTAAGAAACACTCTCTAGTTCCATGGAGATGCATCCATTGCTATTCCTTAGTCTTTTATGGGTGCTTAACTCCTATGGACACAGAAACTAGTATATAAACAAACACTTTCCCAACATGGAGAACAAAATCACTGTTACTCTTTTTCATGCAGTTTGGTGATGTTGAATCTGAAGTTTATGCACCACTTGTAACACTCTGCTCTGCATTTCAATCAACTTTTAGCCTAGTTTACATTTTTCAGGAGCTGAAGAAGGATTGTGGATTGTGTTATAGTTCAGGGAAGGCATAAAAAACCATAAACCATTCCCACAGTATTTACTGCTATCACCAAGGTAAAATGTTGTTAATAACTTTTATATTTCCTCAAATCTCAGTTTCCTTCTTAGGACTCAGCTGGCAACTCAGAAAACCTTTGCCTACAAAGAGGGGTAGGAATATATTTTAAAAGCTAATTAAACATAACCTTGACATTTGCCCTTGAGTCAACAAGAGCGGCAAATTTGGCAAATCTGGCCACTTTCTTCTCATCAGGTTGCTTAGCACCTTTACATGTCTCAGTTTAGACTCTCTTTTTTTAACACAAGTCCCAGATAACTTTTTAATGGGAGAAGCTGTACTATATTTCTCTTGAGATCCTGTTTTTAAGTGCTTGCATACTGAAACACTATGTCCATGGAAGCAAGCGAGAGCAAGGAGTAAAACCCCAGAAAAATATGGAAAAGCACGTTTACTCATCTCGGCTAAGAAACCACTGAATTGCAAAAGTACAACATTTTTAACATGTAAGGAGTATAGTGCTGCACTGACTGTATGGATAGGCAATCAGAATGTATTCTTTGCACCAAAGGGTGTCAAAGAAGGCAGGGATTTCATGTGGGCTGGAAGCAGCAGAGGAAGACCTAAGTGGAGGCAGAAGTTTTTCAAACTGTTCTGGCTCAATTGTGTTCAACAGTGACTGAAAAATAGGGGATTACACAGGCAGAGTTACAATTCCAAGGAAATCACAAGCTAGCCATCTCCAAAACGAGGCAGAACTCAGTCTGACCCCCCTTTGTGCCCACTACATCTGATAGGATCTGCTTATTTTACAAAAGACATTTTTACTCTGCTAAGGGAATTGCTTTTAGCTGCAACACAGAAACTCAGAATAAAACCCCAAAGCAGCCGCTAAACCTACCTTCTTGTCTGTTACGTTGTTTAGGATAAATCAGTTGGAAGTCATGTAGAACAAAAAAGATGTAACCCTATAGTTGTTGGATGATGAAACTCCCACAGGTAGAGCTCAGAACAGGTATCATATTTATATCCAACACAGGGTGAGGCTGGAATCACCCAAGACAACTCAAGCTGTAAATTTTTCTAATAAAGACTAGACAATAGCCTTTCTATTATTTTCTAACCTAATTACTGAAGGAGTAAACTCTTTTTACCAGGTATTGTCCATGTTTTCTACAAATTCCCATCTGCCTAGGTTAAGCACTAATAAATTCCATTTTAGCCATTACTTTTCACCAGACAGGCACCAGAAAGGTTGCAATGATACGATGTTCAGTGCAAGAAACTATTAAAGTACTGCTTAAAACAAAAAATGACATTTTGACATGAGACAGACGAACCGTGAAGGGCAGTCTCTCCTGTTGCATGCGATGGGCTGCAGGGTTGGCTTGGGCTTCTCTTTACAGTGGGATATGTTGACTTCAGCCCCATCCAGTAAGCACCTCAGTTGGGGCAGTTGCACTCCTTTGTGGCCACAAGAAGCTGAACAAGCCATCAGCTTGTCCACTGACCATTGGTATTCTGCCAAAAAGTGTGGAAAAGGCATGTTAACACTCAAAAAATGCCAGCAGGAGACCCTTAGAAAAGAAGGAGTCAGAGATGTTCTTGAGGATGACATATTTGGACTTTGTATCTCATGTGAAGAGCAGCTACCTGTGATTACAAGGCACCAGGTGTTGAACAAAGAAAACAGGATTCCAGCTGATGTAAACCACTGGCTGTCTTTGGTGTAACAAACCAGATTTTTTGGTGCTTAGAAGCGACAGACGTGGAAAGTGAATGTCACAGTAGAGCACTTAAGTGAAGCCAGGTGCCAGTGATTCAGGACATAAAGGGTTATGATTTAGTGAAGATCTTGTTAACTGCAGTTACCAGTAGTATCTTTGATACTATGATCTTACAAC
Source organism: Apus apus (assembly GCF_020740795.1). Classification (NCBI taxonomy): domain Eukaryota; kingdom Metazoa; phylum Chordata; class Aves; order Apodiformes; family Apodidae; genus Apus; species Apus apus. The sequence goes on along the minus strand of NC_067312.1, from coordinate 35,972,826 downwards.
AGTGTGTTTCATATTGGGTACATCATGCAGATCGTTCATCCTGAAGATGAATAGGGGAGTTGCAAACACACTTAAAATGTTATGGCAAAATTTAAGGAAAAGTTAAATTATTCTCCACTCCCACCCTGAAAACTGGAGCAGTCAAATCTGCACATTCTCTTCCAGCCAATCCGCTTGGCTCTGTTCTGTGGCTCTATCACAGTCAGCTTATTTCTAGGGTACATATACCAGTTTCAGCATTTCTACAAATGAAGAATTTTCAAGCAAGAAAAGACTGAAAAACAACTTTAGCAGATTAAACGAGAGGCTTCTGGTTTTAATGGTTCAAGTTACATCTTTGTCTTGAACTTCTGAAAAAAAAAAATATTTTCAGACTCAACAAGCATAAACGTAGCTTGCATCAGTAAGGTGTGCTTTATGCTCAGCAGTCCATGAATGTCAGGTGTGATTTTGGTAAAGTAAAACCTAAAACGCTGCAAGGTACCTGGTAGTCCTGCAAATCTATATCCATGGCAGTTAAACTTCAGAACAACTATTTTCTGCTGCACAGGACAGTCCTGGCTTCATAGAGGAGAAATCCAGGGTGAGAAAGGGAGTTCAGGGATGTCTGAAGCAAGAGCTTCAAATGGCAGCAGGATTGAAACTGGAAAGTTACCTTGTTTAGCCAGGAACGTTTTTTGTGTGAGGGAGCCAGCCTCATTCTGAGCAAGGCAGCTGAATTCACCATCAGGAGCATCACTGACATTGAGTATCTGAAGAATCCTGCCTGCTGCCAGGAGGTGATGCCGCAGACTGAGAGGCTCGCCAGAGTAAAGCCAGGTGACGTTCGGGGTTGGATGGCCATCCACAGCACAACCTAAAAAACAGGGACATGAAAGAAACCTATTGAGTATGGAGCTTGCTGCAAAATCACATGCTTTGGAGCAATTAACATTGGTGGGAAAAGTCAATTTCATACCATTTTCTCATGATGAGAAATAGAAATGCTGTAGTAATGAATACCTTGTCAGCAGCTGGAAAAAAATTATCCTAAAGCCAGTTAATCAGTCATACAAAAAACTCAGATCAGTTTGGAAATATTTATGTCAAGCCTTCTAAGGCTCCCATTATTTTGGATCATCCTTATTTTGGTACCGAGGAAAGCTGGACAAGGCTGTTACACGCATAGCATAATCTCAAGGAGCACACTTGAACAAAAATTGCAAAAAGAACTTGGTTTTCAAACTTCCTATTTAGAGCACAGAGGCACTTTCCTATCTTGTTTTTTATACTAAAAATCAGAATTTTTTGTTACAAAAAAGATTACACAAAATTTTTGTTACACAAAAAAACTTGAAAAAACAAAGAGATTAAATTGTGTTTGTTTTTTTGGGTCATAGAAACAGGCAATTCTCCAACCAACCAAAACCATCAACTGAAAAAACCTTTCTTTTCTTTTCTTTGTAAGGGCATGCTTATGCACAGGCAATGAGGCTTAGGTTCACAGTGGGTTCTTCTCTTCTTGAGCTGAGGGAGAGTATCTGCAGGATCCTGTGGTCCTCACACCAGCTGCACCCTTTGCCAGTTTCATGATGAACCACAGATTTCTGAGATTTGCATATCCTGGGACAGCCAGCTAAGTTTTTTTTTACTTATTTTTCTGGGGAAAAAGAAAGAACTAGGCAATTTCCATGGTGCAATCCATCCCATCTGCACCAACTGGAGACTTGGGGAGCCAGAAAAGCCACATTCAATAGATGGTATCTATTACTTGGACTGCTTGTGGCTTAGGCCAGTCTTGCATTTCCATGTGTCTTACTGATCCATTAAAGGTTTGGCTAAGGTTCTGTGAATGCAATCTGCAGTGGCTGTTAGTTTGTTATAGTGCAGTTTGTTATACTCCAGTTACACTACAGGTTTTTACTGTTTTGGTTTTAGTAGTACGTATGTGTAAGGAATGATTATATTGTATACAAAATCTCTTTTGAAAGAAGTGTACTATATAAATAAACATGAACATTCATACTAACACTGTTCAAAAGGAGTGAGATAAAAAAAGTAAGAGTATAAATTTAAAATACTAAAAGATGGCAGACTGTTCTAAGATTAAGGAATAATTCAGTCAGCTCATATTCTTTCATTGGCACCTTTGTGTCATTCAATTATTACTTATTATTCCCTGAGACAAAAAAGGACGTCAGTATGACACCTTTTTAGCTGCATTATACAATGAACAGACACCACAGTGAGGTATTTTTGTTACTGTTCTTCCTTTCATTCTTTTCTGTCCACCTGAGAGGATTGTCAGCTAACATATACCATTTTGATGAGAGAAGTAATACACCTTATAGACGCTGCATTCAATATTTAATTTAAATATACATTTTTTCCTTAAGAATTTATCTATACCTTACTGAGGAACTTATCACTGCAAGAATAAAAATACAATTTTCATTAATCTACAGGAAGATTGAACAGTTTGATTTCCAGCCATTGTCAAGACCAAATCCTTGGAGCTTGAGTAGCACATTACTTTGTTTAGGAATCCTTGTTGACCTTTTGACTTTGCTCACATCCCTTAACTAACACTAGGGACTGGACTACTGTAGTTGTCACTTGTCTGCCTTTTGCCACTAATCATGCCTTCAATTACACTATTTCTATGGCAGTGGACACTGCCTTGCCCATTGCTTTCGTGCTCACTCAAAGCAGAAGAACTAATATAAGATGGAAAAAGCCAGTGGTGATCCACAGCACATAGCAGCCATTTTAATGTTAAGAGGTAGATCCAGGTACTGGAGAGACCTCATGTGCCATTCAGGAAGATAAATACTGGGCCTCTCACTGGTACAGAGCCTTCAGTGTGTCCCTTGCTGCTGGCAAGCCCTTTCTACATCCACAGTGGGAAAGAGTGTGGGCTGGATAGAGCTGACCTTGGGGGCTGGTTCACTCTGAGTGACGTATTTATCACAGAGAGCAAGGGCTCCCCAGTAGGTGAGTGATGCACATAGTAGGCTCTGCATTTGTAATGGCAATGTTTCACTGGCAAGGAACACATTAATGCAGCTAAGTATTAAAATAGAAAGAAAAATGGGAATAAAAATCCAGAATGAGAGAATGGACATTGCTCACTATTGTCTCCTCTTGTCCCTTTTTCTACTTTTATTTAGAAGGGTAAAGAGACTTTGATATTTGTTTTTGGCAAGTTCTAACGCAGTTTTGCTCTTGGTGGTTCTCTCCTCAACACTCACTTCCTGACCACAAATACACAACTTTCCTTGCTATTGAGTTTTTTTTCCTGTTTCTGCAGTCTCTCTATTCACTTTATTTCTTTTGACCTGAGTACTGATGTATTTTTTCCTACTCTTGTGCTGAAAAACAACTCATCCAATTTTTAAGACTCTCATTCTCAAGTGAATGAGTGACATGAAAGATTTCAACCTCACGAGTTTAAGGCTGCCTAATTTAAAACCAATAGAAAACAAAGGAATATACAAGAAATGGGCAAACTTAACAGTAAGTTGCTGTATGACATTCACCTACAGTATATTTTTTTCATAGTTTGCTTGTCTTTTAAGATAATTACTGAGGTTTCCCCAGGTCAGCGTATAGCCATGACAAGAGACAGAGACATGTAGTGAGTTCAGGTTTTGCACAGGAAAAATGAAGAAAGCAGAAAGGTCAGTCTGATGTTTTTTAACATTTAGCAATAAAACTTTAATAACACCTATGAGACTCGTATGTAATGGATATTCCTCATTTGTGTATGCAGAACAAGCACCAATTACATTTCACAAGTGACATTTGCTGTACATTTCCCACACCTATGGATGCATAACCTGAGGGATAATGTTTTACGCATATTAACTGAGAACAATGAAAAAACATGTTCCATTAAACCCCTTCTCATCTCACAGGTATAGTTTTAATACCATTTAATGCCAATTACCAACACCTATATTCTCTGTTTCGTCCCGTCCCCGTGGGCATTAACCGCTTCATTGTTCCAAAGCTCAACACATGTCACAGTAACACCTGAGAAGGAAAAACTGGCTTTGTTTCCAGACAGCACAGCTATTGCTATTGCACCTTTGGAAGGTGAGGAGGGAACATTTTTTGAGACTGTTTCTGAGCAGTGAAAGCTCTGGCATGAGAGGCCCCTTCTCCTTCAGTACTTAAGCAGAGAAAGAAAATCCTGCCTTCAGCTTCCCTTCTAAAGTCTACCATGACTGAACTAATTCAAAGTCAGGATTGTTACAGGTGTGAAAAAGCTGGAGATAAAAAAAAGAAAATCTCATCTCAATTACATCTTTTAATAGGTAAAATGTTGACTTTTCAAGAGTAACAAGTGAGTGTTTGGAAAGGTAAGACCAGTGTTGCACAACACCACTAACAATATCTTGAGAGGAAAGAGCAAAGTGCAGGCCAATTTCAGCTCCCCGTTGTACCTCTGCAATGCTTTCTGTATGACTGCAGTTACAGAAAGACTCTGGACTACTGTGCTAGTGCTAGGAGCATGAAATACAAAGCTTGCATCCCTCTTTCACTTGTGGACTTGAATGACAGAAAAAAAAACAAGTGCAAAGGCAGTTGATTTTAAGATTCCTTTTTTTTAGCAGACTTGTACCTTAAACCAGCAGAATTGTGTGGAAGAAATGGCGAAAACGTCAAACAAATTTTGTGAGTACTAAAACCAGTCTGTAATAGAAGTAAAAAAAAATACAGCATTGCCTTTAAAAAGGTGTATCTATTCTTAAGGTAGAGATTATTTTAATGCATTCATATTCTTCTAGCCAATAATTCTCTAATTTTCTATTGACCTGCTGATTAATCCCAGGCAATATTTTTAATATTTATTGAAGGTGGAATCTGAGTGAAGACTTCAGTTCAAGATGAGGCAGTTTCTTTGGAAATTCTTTACACAAAATATTCCTACAGTGAGCTCAAGAAACTGCTTAGCTTTCCAACTGCAGCCCTGAAGATGCTGTCTTGAGGGAGGTAAAATCACCTTTTCCTTTCTCCCAGCAGCTAACAAAGGTGCATGGAGGTGCATGCTGTCTTACCTGTGGCCAAGCCATGTGCCAGCAGTGGTACTGGAAATGAAACTCTTCCTTTCCTAGTCTCAGACCAAGACTTTCATCTTTGGAAAGTATTTCCCATTTAAGAGATAGGTCTAGGTAGCACAGTCTGGATATAAACACACATTGTGGTATGCAGTTTGGGTCCATAGGTATTAATGTTCATCTACATGCTTCTACCTTAAAGTTCCATTTTACACCCTTGTTATTTATCAGTGATCACTCCCTGCAAAACTGGAAAGTGTATGTACTACATAAGTTCAAAATACTTTCAATCAACAACAACAAAAAGGGCTGAACTTGGGAAAAAAAAGCATCTCAATTGTTTAGGGATGCTTCAGGATGCCCCGAAGTAAAATAATGTAGCACAGAAAGTTCACAGAAAAATTCAGCTAGACTTACAAACCAGAAGACCTATGCATCTGCCAGTGCAAGTCACAGTCATGTAGCTATCCAAACAGAAAATTGGGACATGAAAGATATTTGCTGACTAATATCTGAGATGCCTGGCAAAGGAGGAAAGAAGGAATCTGGCAGCAGGATTATTAATTATTAGTATTAAAACTGAACTGCAGCAGACTAAAAAAAAATTTCTCTGATTCTGTACCTATTTTACCTAAGTGTGATAGAAAAGTGTGGTAGACCACAACATTAGTGGAACATCTCCCTTATGAGGAAAGGCTGAGGGAGCTGGGTCTCTTTAGGTTGGAGGAGACTGAGGGGCGACCTCATCAATGTCTACAAATAATGTTAAGGGCAAGTGTCAGGAGGATGGAGCCAGGCTTTTTTCAGTGATGTCCAGTGATAGGACAAGGGGCAATGGGTGCAAACTGGAACATAGGAGGCTCCATGTAAACATCAGAAAAAACTTCTTTACTGTGAGAGTGACAGAGCACTGGCATAGGCTGCCCAGAAAGGTTGTGGAGTCTCCTTTGCTGGAGACATTAAAAACCTGCCTGGACACGTTCCTGTGTGATGTACCCTAGGTGATCCTGCTCTGGCAGGGGGGTTGGAGTGGATGATCTTTTGAGGTCCCTTCCAACTCATAAGATTCTGTGATTCTGTGATTAAAGCAATAAATGCAATGCAGCTGTAGGATTTGAAACCTGGCAGTATTTCCACTTTAATTGCTACATTCAAGGTGTTGTTTTCAAAATAGAGATGAGATTAAGGGTGAAACAAAGAATGAAGTGCTTGGACAAAATGTAGAAAAGCCACAGATCAATCTGAATAGATCTGAGATTGGTGCTGAACTACTATTTTGTAGTTCATACTGTACTACTGTGTCCATACTATTCTGGTGAGATTAGACTGGCACAGAGAAATACTCCCCAAGCTTCCTGTAACACCTGATTTTTCTACTTAGGTGACAGAAATGACAAATTAATGTTAATCCTAGAACAGATTTAAATTTAATTCTGTCCTGTATCTAATATAAAGAAGAAAATTTAACAGGATGTATTGAAATTTTTAAAATCCTACCAAATCAAATTAAGTTACTATCATGCTTGAAAGGCATATGTAAGTAAAACCCATTTTGTTGAAGTGACAAAGCTAACAGACCAGCCTCCATAGTTTGTCTTAAGAGGAAAGATGTCACATTATAGTACAAAGTGTAAATTTAAAGAGACTTAACTCAGGTTATTATGCAAATTACTTCTCTGTGCTTTAGTACACGGAACTTGTAAAACGTAGTGATACTGAAAATACCCAGAAGAAAGAATTAACGTTAATGTAAATATAACCTTTATTTCTAATAGTTTAAAGGAGGTCAAATGAACAGGAATTTATGCTAGATAAGGAATGTTATGTATTTAGGAATTATTGAAATAGGTAAATTTTATTTATGACAGTAGCATGAAAAAAAAAAGGCGTTTTAAAAAAATTATTTATGGGTCCAAAGGAGCAGTTAAAACACTCTATACTAAACATATAACACATTTTTAAAGTAGTTTTTGGAACACCTACACTGGTTACCCAATGCCACACATATTGGTATTAGGTATCATTCACCATAGTATTGTAAATTTACACTGTATTCAACAAAAATTGAGTTAGGCTCATTCCCTGCCCCATAGAGATAGTAAAAACTGTTCCCACAAATACAGCCACATGGTGGAGCCGTTAAAAAAGTAAGGGAATTCTTTAGCTCTGCTAGTAATACTGTTTTCTAAAAATGCCAACAGGAAACCTACACACCAAGAATCTTGTATTAATAAGGATTGGGCTGAAATCTATCACCAACGACAAATCATGAAACCGAAGCCCATGAGAAAGGATACAGCATGCTGAAATGACCTCCTGAGCTAATTCATATGGATTTACTCAGTGTGTGACGAAGATAGAAAGGAATACCTTTCAGTGCTTCAGTACAAACTTCTCTACAAATGCTACAACCCCAGGTAAACCATGTAAGTATGGGAGAACTGTACATTTATGGGGGGAAAATAACACTCAAAAGAGGTGCATGGAGCAACCACTGAACAACGGTGATCAACAAAAGACAGCAAGAGCTTGAGTGCAATGAGATTACCAGTCCAAGTTGCAAAGGTCCATGCCTCTGTAGAAGCCTTTCTGTATTACTTAAGCTGACATAAACTTCCTACATCCTGAGATACCAGCAGCTCAGGCAACTCTCCATGGCTCAAGGTAAATAACAAATGCAGAGAAGAGGAGGTGGAGGGCAGAAAGGTGCAGGAAGCCAGTGCTGCTTGCTCCAGAGACGCTGTAACTTCTGTCATATTAACAAAGAGCTTTAGCCATTTCGGAGAGATTTTGAGAACAAACAAGGAGGGACAAGGTGCTTCAAAACTTAGAATGGGTAAGTAATTTAGTCAACAGGTCAGAAATCCCACAGTGTTAACTTCCTTAATACTTACTCTAGAGCAAACCTGAAGTTGTGCAAGAGGTTAAAAGATCTTTTATGTAAAAGGAACTGGCAGAATGACAAGTCTCTAGACTTGGGATACCTGTGACAAGTCTGATACCCCTAGTATTTAATCAGATCTTGCCTCAGTGGAGCTCTGCATAATTTATATACATATTAGAACAGAAGCCAGGCCAGGGATCCAGAAAAATCTGAAGAGATGCAAGTTCTAGGGCTGCAGCTCTTACCACAAAACCAAAATTAAACAAACTGTGATCCAGGGCCAGTGATAGTTTATGTGACAGCATGTTGGACCACTGCTATAGATTACTGGTTCTCAGATTAGCCCATTTATGGCAATAAACAGCAGGCAAAAAAAAACAACCCCAAGGCAGCAGATAGCCTTGAGGACCTTGCTCTTTTGACTCTGCTTTCATAGCTTGGCAGTGGCAGGTCTAATTGCCTGTAAAACAAACACTGTATCAGTGGCCAAAACATTCTACCAAGCAGAGGTATCACTGCATACCATGTACCCTGAACTGTACACAATATGCATATGCAAATGAAAAGCCACATATTTCAATGAAATGCAGTGATGTAGTCTGATGTAGAAGGAAGATACTGCAATATTGTATGAACTTAATAAAATATTTGGAATGTACTCAATGTGATAGAATCTGAAAGGGGAATTGATTGCAATGATAATGGCATACTCTTGATATTAATCTTAATTCTCATCTCTGTAGAAATGTCACTTACATGAGAATTCTTGTAAACAAGAATGTGTAACAAGTCATTATTTTATCTGACTCCTACTGCACAATTTTTGCAGCTGTCTTTTTTCCTAGGAGAGTACAGACACCGATCTGATAATAATTACTCTTGAGTTTTATCTTTTCTCACTTTGTGGAGTTTGTAAATTATTTTGTATTTCTGCTTCCAGTTTTAATGCTACAGTAATTACCAAAACTTAGATTTAGAGCAATCTCATCATAAAGAAAGGAAGGGCAAAAGCGGGTAAAGAAAGGAAGGGCAAAAGGGGGTAAAGAAGACTCATGCTTCAAGAAGATAGGCTCTTCCTATTGAATGTACCAAGCATTGCAAGAGATTCGTATTAGTGAGATCTGTTATTATTCATCTCGATCAATGCCTGGTTTTCACATAGATTTTGAAGAAGTATTAGTCCTATGTTTACAGATGTTATATGGCTCAAAAGCAAGATACATAGCAGATAATTGCAGCAGTGTCTTCTCTGGCTCTGCTCAAATATTTGGTCCTGATCACAGCATAAGTATATCTATATGGTCTGTTGCTTCTCCTAAAGTAGTCGGTGTCACAAGATTTCACTCACTGCAATACACCTCAGAACACATGAAAACTTCCACATCTAGATAATGCTAAAATTAGCAGGTAGGCAAATACTAGCCACAGATTTGAAGTAGTCCCCTCTAAAAACAAACAAAAAAGCAGACTGAATTCCCTCTGGAGCTTCAGACCTTGACTCTAATGCAGTTTACCTTTTCAGACGTAATTTATTCATGCTCAAAAGGCTGGCTATTGAAAGCAAGGCAGCTGCCATTACTATGTATTTTCATTCTGGTGTCTGGGCCTCTTCTGGACTCTACTAGAAAACAAGGAAGTTATACCACTGTTGGTAGAAGAAAATGAGAAGAATACTGATTTAGATGAGGGGAATCCTTTGCATCTTTTAAGTGAAATGTTTTTGTTATCACTTTGTTTTAAAAACATCCTCGTTGCTAAACAGCATTCCCTTGGCTGCCTCATAAATGCAGTCCAAAACCTTTATTTAATTATATACAATGTGCAATGTGGCAATCTTCCTTCTTTCAAGACACGCATCCTCAAGTGCATATTGTATTTTCAGAAATCATCACATATGATAAAGATTTCTGAAAAATACTTGTGAACCTGAAACTTTGGGGAAAAATATAATAAATGCATTCACAGACATTTTCTATGCAACTCTAAGAACTCACCTGTAACAAAATATTTAAGCAAAGGAACAGATAGCAAGAAGTTACTGCTGTTACAAGCAAAGTACATTCTCCTTCAACCTTTTTCTTTCACTGTGACATTTTATAAGTACACTCGCATTTCTGTATTCCTAGAAGCATACATTTCTGACCTATCTTCCAGTGTTCCTGCAAGAATCCTCATTTAAACATAGTTTATGTATAGACAAAGTGATTAAAGCTTCAGTTTTCACTATGCCACAATACTGCAATAAATACAATATTCCTTTCTGCTAAGATAAGGAGAGATTTCAGTGTAATATTTTGTATCTTTTGACAAGTGTGCCCAATTGCTATCACTTAATAAATTTACTGTATGTCCTATGTTTTGTGATATAAAGTCTTCTTGCATGTGTGGCATGAACCAAAGAGATCAGGAAGTGTGTGACAATCTGTTGCTCATCACTGAGTGCCAGCTTATGCTACTGTAAAACCTAGAAATATTCCCAAGCTCATGGCTGCTCTTGCTTCTGCTTTGAGGTAAGTCCTGTCCTTCAGATGCGTGATCTGCAAATAACACAGTCTACAGCGTCTACTACACAGCCTGAAAATGGGCCAACAGCAGTACTCTACACATAGTGCTGACACTTGCAAAGGAGCAGGATAAGCTTCAATTTGTCCAAGCCACTCTCTAAATCATGCTCTCTAACAGGATGATGAGTTGGGCCTAGAAAGCTAGCTGAAATCTTAACCCTTTAGAAGCAAAAGTAAGAGGTACATAAGACAAAATTTTTCCTGTAATCTCATTCTAAAAGGTATTATACATTAGATCTCAATGGGAGGGCTGCTGACTCCATTGGGCAGGGCATGGGTCTTTAGCATGTCTTCTTTTCTCTACTTCTATAGTGAAGGCACAAAACCAACTGTTGAGTGGCCCTTAACAACAAGAAAGAAGACCTCAAAATCCAATACTTTTGTTATGACCTTGACCTTTAACTTCTGCAACCCCCCTGAAATTTATATAGAAGAAACCCATAAAAGCTGACTCCAGAGTGCTAGCTCACTGTTTCAAATGATTGAAACAATGGTGGTAGAATTGCATGACTGCACTACGTAACAGACAATGCATAGCTTGTATGATTTTATGGAGGCTCCAGTTCTCTTCTTTTAATTCACCTCGTTAATTTTTGTTACATTTTATACAATTGTTGATTTCCAAACAAGTTCTATTTTGCAACTTTAATCTTTTGCTGCTGTTTTTTTTGCCTTTTTCCCCTCCCCAAGACACAAACCTGTGTTTAATAAAATTTTGATTGCTATTTTTCTTAAACTCTGGCAAACCTATTCTGTAATTTATCTAAGTTCCTAACATAATTTTTCACCTCTAGTGTCTTTTAACCTCTTTAAAATATGAATTTTCTCCAAAGCTTCGTTCTCACTCATTTTCTTCACACTTCATTCTGCTCCTTTGCGCATGTTCTTTGCACGCCCCAAAATAATCAATTATGAAAGACCTAAAAGGAATAAAGTCAACTGGCTGGGTTGCAGAATAGAAAGAACTAGAGGACAGCTCGTAGGAACTGTTGTGTACAGGGGACACAGACATTGGTCACAGGTTCAAAAGTTCACAAATTGTGCCCAAATTGGTGTTTGCAGTTGATGCTTAGAAACGTATGCAGATTTTCTTTCTCATACAGCAATATTTAAAGCATAGATTGATTATGAAGGCATCACAGTAGTCCAAGATAAACTTAGTTGCTTCACTGGAAGACTGTGAAGAAAATAAACTGAGAGTAAATACAGAGTTTTTGGTTGTAATCCATACTGATATTAGAGTACAGGGTAAAGTAGAGGCAGATCAAATGAAAATAACCTGTTAAGTGAGTCTTTTTTTTTTTTTTTTTGCCTTACAATAATATGTTCTCATAGTGGGTGAATCCAAATTATCTGGTACAGCTACAGATAACATATTTAACTAACATTCACTGAAGCTGAATGCTCTGTGTATCTTCTTCAGTCATACAACATGATGCAGCACACTGGACTGTAGCTTTCTAATTGATTGGACAGCCCACGCCATGTTGATCTCAATTAGAAAAAAATCTCATGGAAGTTTCCCATAGGTTTTAACACTACAGGCCTCAAATTCAGGCCAGTAAAATTTCAGTGCAGTTGAGGGAATTGCCTCAAGAATGAAATTGGTTTGCTATTTTGCTATTAATATTCATGGAGTTTTTTTGCCCCTGAAGTGGAACAGCAGGGTACAGGGAGCCACGGCCAAATTAAATTAATTTAGAGATATATGCAGGCAGTGCAGAACTCCCTTTGTGGTTCAATTACTGGTTTAAAAAAATAAAAAATCCCTAGAACTACTAAAGACCTCTTTTTGGAAACCTGAGAGGAAATGGATGAGACAAGAGTGTGACCCAGTCTTACCACAGTGAGTACAATAAAACCATACTCAAAATGATTTATTCAATGCTACTAAATACCTTCAGATATTTCCCCCACCGAGCACTATTTCAGTGCAGTTTTTGTGCAAGCAGAAACATAATCCAGAGCTGCATGCTAAATGCCATTGCAAATGTATGAATATTTCAGCACTGGGGAAAAGTAAACCATGAAAACTAGAAGCACAAAAAGAAAGCCTCCACTGTGAAAATAAAATCTTAAAATCACTGCTAAATATAGGCAAAGAACATTTTTCAAGGTAATAAGAAGGCCATTACAGAAGCTGTTTGCCCATGTGAGCCTGAAAATTAGTAGAGGCTCAAGGTGAGCCTGAGCAATGAAATTTTAAAATTAACAGCTCCTGAAATTTAGAAAAGAATGAGAATCTTTTTGCAAACGAATCATGTCTACAGATCTGATAGGAGTTTACAGCATAAACTAGAACTTGCAGTGTAAAGAGGAGAAAGTTATACAGAAGGCAGAAAAGGATGAAAAGATGAAAAGCACTTCATCGGGCATTATTTCCTTATCTGGCTTTGTGCAGTTTATGTATGGCTTTAGTTCTGTGATATAAAAGAGAGGAATAAAATTAGCAGAATGAAACAGAGATTTCAAGAGAAAAACATATCTAGACGAATAGGCAAAACTCTAGAAAGCAGAGGAAGTTCTCTGAGGAAGCAGGATATACAATATGAAAAACAGACTTACAGAAAAGACTAGTATTCAAATGCAGAAGAAAAAGAAAAAATGAACCTTGATAATTTCTTCTTTTACATCCACTGACACACCAGTTTGCCATATCTTGCATTGAATGAGATTGCCAGCTCCTCAGAGCAGGATCTGCTTCTTACAGGTTGTTACGGAGTGTGGCACAGTAGAGCTCTTATTCTGTTTTCACATTTGGTGCATTACACTAATAAGAGGAACTCCTTTTAAAAATTAGTTTCTGAGTCTAAGAATGATTTGGCAGTGATTATAACTGACAACCTGATATTGGTTTGCTGTCTTTTTATCCCGGTGCTTTATGGATGGATAACTGGATGCAGAACTCTGATCTAAACTTGACATTGTCTTTAATCTAAAGAAGTCTTAAAGCATTTGACTTACCTATGAGAGCAGAGCTCCCTGGACTGATGGTAATCTTTGTTCCTGAAGGAGAAGTCAGCACTGAATGGGTGCTGGTCCCAGCACTGGAAAGTGCTGCTGTCAAGTCTTCTAGGTAAGGAAGAGGACGCGGAGGCTCTGGTAACAGATTGGGAGACTGTTGTGATGAGGAACACTATAGCAGAAAGCATCTCAGGTACATGAAAAAACCTACCACCAGCTATTGCTCCATTATTTCCCTTGCTGCAGTATTAGCATTTCAGAGTGGCAGTGAAGCAACTTAGGGCAACTACTAAAGCTGTGCTTTGCCTCATGTTAGGTAAGACACTACAGAAACTATTAAAATAACTTCTGGAATAGTATGATCACAAAATAAAAGTAATTCTGTCTGAATTTTAACAAGGTATTCTGGTTCACAGTCTTCATATGTGGTGAAGGCACATGATATGAAGACATACAGCAACTTGAATAAAAGAGCAAATTTATACAGAATAGAAGCTGAATCAAATGTCCATGGCAGTCAGGGTAAAACTTTTTTAATGTCTGCTACTACCTGGATCAAGCCCTGATTAAATATGGTTATAACCCTGCCAAATCTCATGGCATACTTAGGCAGAGCTCCAAAGGGCTAGGAGTTCAGAGCTCAAGAGGATCAGCCTATGCTGAGAAATGCAGGATTTAATTCTTTACTAACCATAATGCTATGTTAAAAATCGATTGTCTTGCCTATCATTCCCAATTCTGTTTGTCACGGAAATGCCCCTTTCAGTTAGATCACAGCACACACTGAGCAAGCATTCTATTGCTGATCACGTTCAGCACCAGTATGACATGTTGTGGATGCTTGAACTGTTCCTTTCCACCAAAGAACTAAAAATGTGATTTGCCTACAAACTCAAACAGCTTGCATAGCTTAAAGTAACTTTCTGTCTTTAAAAACTAAGGCATTTGTAAAGATCAGAAAAGGATTTAAAGATGATGTGGGAGATTGTATTTAAGGGCTGTAACCCAGTTGATTCTTCTTTTTTTTTTTTTTTTTCCAGTTTTCTGTAACCTGAGTTTCTAGATCCAGTCTGAATTCATAGGGAAATCATGGGAACATTCATAAAGGTATTCTAGTGTTAACTGTGAAACTAGAGAAATCTCACTTTAAAACTTCCTCTGGAAGCTACATCATCCATTCCACCTGCACTCACTCTAGTCACGAAAGATGAGAGCCGTAATGGATGCTTTAATGGTGTTGCACCTATAACAATGACGAAGTTTCAGAATTTGCCACTTTACTATCAAATGTACAGAAACACTTACAAAGCCTGGCTGAATCATTGATCTGCCAGGTACGGAGAAATTATAAAAGATGAGATACTGCAAAAGGAAACCCCTTTCCCACACATCCAATTACCACCAAGTAACACTTTCACCCACACTTTACAGCTGGCATTTCCTTTTCAAATCACGCAGCTAGACTTTCTGTCTGTTGTTTAGAAACCCAAGAAAAAGTAAACTTCACCCTTCACTGAACTTGAGAAGTGGTTTTTAAAAGCACAGTGGGATTTGCACCTGATAGGTGTTAAATGGATCAGCATGACACAGTCATCTACAGAAAGGCTCCCAGGGAAAAAGTGGCATCACTCTCCTTTCAAGACAGTCACTTTAAGAAATGGTTAACAAATGTTTTTCTCAGCTAGTAAATCTAAAAGAGTGAAATTGAATATCTCAGGAATGGGAGGTGCGGTCCCTGCGCTTAGGCACATTCTCCTTATCCATCTGCCTTTTACTACCACTTTGTTTCAGATGCTGCTGCACAGAGAACAAATGCAGACTGATTCTTAGAACTGTATGCTATTCCCTCTTCCCACATCCTTTGATTAGTTCTTCAGGCTAGATGTGCCAGCAGCCACATCATTATTTCTGCAAGTGCAAAATACCCTGGACTTACCAAGAACAAACAGCTGGGAGCTTTCAGTTACCTCCCCACGAAGATTGGCTGCCTTGCAGGAGTACAAACCCTGATCTGACAGAGAAACATTTGCAATTAGCAGCAACCCATCAGGCAGATGGTGAGCAGAGGACAGCTTGACCTTGTTCTTAAACCAAGTAACTTCTGCTTCAGGAACACCTGGAAAAACATTGATGAAACATAACACAAGTAAGATACAGTGGTTACTAAATAGTGTAATGGTTGCTACAGATAAAATTGTTAAGATAGAACAATTAAAACAGGATTTTAGTTACTTCCATGTGACATTTTTTTTGCTGTTCAGAAGTGTTTAATCAGCTCTTTCACATTGCAGGCCTTTATGTTTTTTAGATCCCTCTGAGGAGTGAAAACCAACTCTGAAGAGTTAAAACCAAATTTAAGTCTTCTCTTTTAGTGCTCCAGAACTATACAAGTGAGCTCTGACTCATCAGCCTCAAAGGCAAGCCTCTGTTGGATTAGGAAAGAGGTCAGTCTAGCTTAATATCTTGTCTCTGGAAGAAGCTATAAGCTGGTACTTCTGCCAGACTCCCACTAGTTGCAACTCAGGAACTTTCTGAGTCAAAAGTAGTTTCTGTGCAGTTAATAGCACTTCATGGACTTATCTTTTATTGATTAATCTAATCTTCCTCTTTAAAATTATGCAAACAATCAGCATTTACATCTTCAGAAAAGCAGTTTCACTGATCTCACCAGGAGTTTTCAGACAACTGATTATCACAAATTCTTAACCCACTAGAGGAAGAATTGCCTGCTTTTTTGTGCTTGGATCTAAGATCCAGCTACTTCTGCTGGATACGCCCTTCTAGGAATTGCTTCTGATGTGCAGCTAATAAGACGTCTGGCCTTGAAGCAGGTAGTATTTATTTGGGGGGCTTCTACCTCAATTTAAATGCACACCAGATCAGATAATTTAGTGTTACTGGCTATTGAAAAATTGGTGTATATGAAATAGTACTGGAATTCTCAGTAGATAAGACAGACTGATGGAGCTGTGTCTGAGAGGAAATTATATTGTGTGGACCCATGGCTGTAAGTAGTAGCACATCACTAGTCCTGGGACCTGCTGGAGTGTATGTTCTGCCATTTGTGGTACCCTCTGTATGGGGGATGCAGTTAATCTCTTTTCCAAGAACACCCAGTTTCCTTGTGTTTACTGCTGATTAAATGCGGGAGTACAGGCAGTTACTCTAAAGTATCTGCTGTGCACCTAAATCCGTCCCTGCCTTATGTCACAGTGACACATTCCTCTGCCCTTTGCCAATACCTATCTGGTTGTGCCTCCATGTCGAAAACCCAAACCCACTCTGCCAATGATGTGACTCTGGCTTCAGAAATACCTCACTTGTAATGACTGCCAGATTGCAGGTGCCTTCACAGGCATGTGCAGATGGAAGTGGGAAGAGATGTTTTCCCTGTTATTTCACATCAAAGCATTGTGGCCTTTTTTTCCACCTGGTGACTTTGCCAAGATATCTGAAATGAATGTATCTGAGCTTGCCAGCAGGAGGGAAAACTGAGTTCTTGTAAGGGAAGAGGGTCTTGTCCACTTTCAGACAGCAGCAGGAAGCAGGCTGTAAGAGACTGCAGCATTTTTCTCACATTTGTCTGAGGGTAAATAGCATATGCTAATCTGGATCCTTCATGGCATACGCAAAGAACTAATCATTCTTGCCTATGGTGATGCTCTCCAAAGGCTTTCTATTGTTTGTGTTACTACAACTCAGCCTTTTTAAAAGGACAGGCTGTTGGCCTGTTTCTGACCCCCCTGCTAGAATAGGACCAGTACACAGATCTCCATCTGGCTGCTACTCTTTGACCTGTGTGGCATGGGTGGGCCGACCACCACTTAAAACCTCACTCTGATTTTTCTCAGAGCATCCAGGAAGAGTCTTCAGGGAATTCAGATAACCACTGGATAGCAAACAACCCCAGTCCTAGAGGTTATTCAAGCCTGTGTGTTTATTGTGTTTTCATTGTGGGGGAAGGAAGTTTGAGGGTTGAGCTCTGGAGAGCAAAGGAAAGAAAATGGTGACTCTTTCATTTCTGCAGTCCCTGACATGGAAAAACATTCACATTCCAGTACTTGTCCTCCCAGTACCACCCTAGTGAATGGATTACTAGCTTTCTTTTGAAGTCTAAACTATTTAGAGTGCACAGGTTTTCTCCTTATGGCTACTGAAAAACTTAGCCATGGAAATACCAAGAAATGTACCTCAAAATTAAACAATCACAAGACTATAACACTATAAAACTTTCTCCAATTCCAGCTAGGTGTCATCTTCTTCCTTTGTTTTGAACATTAATGTTGGATATATCTTTCATTTTTTTCTTGAAAATAAAGGAAGAGAAATGCAAATAGTGGGAGGAGAGGAAGGGATGAAAAAAACTAAAGAAGAGAAAGGGACAATGAAGTTATCGTATAACCACAGCCCTCAAGAGCAGAGACTCAATAAAATAAATACAGAAATAAATACAGAGACAGACAAAACTAATTTGCTTCCTGAAAACATCTGCTCACATAATCTTGGACCAGAAAGGTAGATTCCTCTTGCATACACTGCACTAGCAGAAGAACCAGGAAAAGCTCTTACTGTTGAGCTATTACTGTCAAGTCCAGGAAAGGTGCACTGTGACCACAAAATGTTCAGCAGCTCTAAAAAACCACATTTTTTCTGTCTGGTACTCTAAAATGTGTGTCCTTCCTCCGTATTTAATGTGAAGTTTCCACACTAATAGGAAATTATTTGAAAGTAACCATGTACAGCTGTTCCTGCAGTTTTGTTTAGGGAAGAGAAGGAGCATATGTGTGTGAGCAAGACTTTATTTTCCCTTGTGCTTCCACCTTTAGCGACACGTGGAAGCCTCAAGACAGGAATAGGAGGCAGCCAGCAGAAGGATGAGCAAGCACATCATTGTGCAGTGGTGCCAGAAGGGGTAGCAAGAGCATTTAAATCAGTTTTGTTGGGTAAGGGTAAATGACAGAGGACAGAGGCCTGAGTGTGTTTGCCGTGCAGAAGCAATCACAGAGACTGAAAGTCTGGAAGTCTGGGAGGTGCCAGCTGGAAGCAAAACTGACTTGCTTGGACAGGCAAGACTCTAGGGGGTGAATAATTACCCACATATATTTTTCTTCACTGAGCATGTAACCAGCAAAAAAAGGCTGCCTGGGATACGTAGAGTGCATGCCGGTCAAGATAGTTTTCTAAAACAGGAGGATTTGGGGAAAGAAAGCATAGCTATACAAGTATCTAGCAGTGATGACTTGTTTCCAATGCCACAGTATTCTTGAAATAGTGGCTCGCATGTCAGAGTCTTGTGGGTCAGACAAATATAGGTCATAAAGCACTGTAAGAATTAGAAAAATATAACCTACAGCATTTAGATAAAATATAGAGGAAAGGAATGTTTAGGAGAGTTGAAAAAGCTGCAAGCTGAAACATCATAGAGAGAAGGATATGTAGAGCAAGATGGTAATATATTTTAAGTAACTTTCCCAAACCTGTTCTGAGTCAACAGTGACTAATGGTACAAGACTTTTTCAGGCAGATGGCTCTGTTAGAAGTCTTACAGCCTGAAGAACACCATGGAGAAATGCTAAGAACTAGATTTTAAAAACTGGCTCCTCTTTTCATGTCCAGCTGTATTTTCAATTACATCTTGGGCAGGACTGTTTGAGGCTTTTGTCACCCAAATTAATACTCTGCAATTTGAGTGCTACAGTCAACAGAAAGCTTCCTAGTGATACTGATGTGATCCAAATAGCTCCCACATCCTATTTGGAAGTGAAATTGCCCACAGCAATCAAATTGCTCACACCAGAAATGATGCTAGCTTTCTGAAGCTTGGAGAAAATAATCTAGGTGGAAGCCGCAGGTATCTGCAAGACTCCTGAATGAGTTATGAGTGGGAATTCCCTCAGGATTAATTTTGGAGAAGTCTGGGATCATAATGAGCAATCACTGAACAATGTTTAAAAAATATTATTTCACTGTTATTGTCAAAATGGTGAAGTTATGTCCACTGAAATAAGACCAGTTTTTCAAGCTTTAACAAAACCACAATATCATCTTTGTGTTACAACAAAAATGGAACTTCATCCTGACAAAATTCATATCAGGGGCCAATTAAACTTTAATGCATCCAGGACAATTTTGTTTTGTCATGTTTTACAGCTAATATCTGTAGATTTCAGCTCAGAACACAGATTTTGACAGTGTCTATGCCTTTCATAAGAAGATAAAGAGCAATATAAAATTACTCCCGAGGCTCTGGCAATGTTCTTTTTCATTATCTATTGTTTTTAAGAAACCTTTTCCAGGCTTACCAACACCTGTCACCAGCAAGTGTATGTTTTTGTCCCTTGACAGCAAGAGCAGCTTTAGAAAATGCCATAACTGATCCTCATACTTAACATGTCCCTTATAAATATTTGTTCTGCTGTCCTGCTGACTCTCAGTAAAGACATGTCCTTATATGAGCCAAGACCCAAATGCATGCATGGCTCTATATTACAGACTATACAGAACAGTGATACCAACACAGTTTATCATGATGAGGTTAGCAGGCAACAAATTCTGATTTGGAACAGCTCTCTGTTGCTGTGCTAGCTCAGGGAATCCTGAAATGACTAGAGAGAAAGTACTAGAAGGAAAAATACTAAAGCTTTACAAAGTTGTGTGAGGAGTTTTTGCATCTAGAGAATTTTCCACATAATTTCAGAGTATAGTAGTTTGCTTTCTAAGTATGCTCACTTTATGATCATGTTCTAGTTTCTTTTTTAGTATCAGATGTTGTTGCATTAACCATTGCACATTATCTTACTGTGATTTAATGGCCATTTCATTGTTAATATCTTCTGGGGAACTGTGGCAACCTACACAGCTATAAAATCCACCTACTCTGAAGAAGTCACTAAGATCTGACATGTTTGCTGATTGAAGAAATAGTGCATGTTAATCTTCTTCTTAGAAGTGACTGTTCTAGTTAGAATGGTCCAAAAAATATTGTAAGGTTGGATAATCACAACACTGATGCTAAAACAAAAAATCTGTGGTTACATTAGAAGGAAAATGGTATTTATTTTCATGTTCTTTAACAGGTTTTATGAGATGGTGTATTTTCCTGACATAGCTGATAGAAAGCACTCTGTTCCTGGATCTCTTCCCATATGTAGTTTGTTGTGTTGTTTTTGTTGTTGTTTTTTTTTTCCTTTTAATTGTTATTTAATTGCTATTAACACTATTTATATCAAAATAGGATTCCAGTGCCTAGAAAATATTTCTTATTACTCACTCTCTTATTCACTGTGTAACATCATGGCTTGTGGTTTAGGACTTTATCATAGCTTCAACAGTATTAATCTCTGGTGTCATACATAGCTGACATTTTCTGTGGAGGCAGTAGCAGGAGACAAATACTCATGAAGAAAATTAAGATTTAAGCAAATTTATTTTGAATCACAGAATAATTCGATATACAGTAATGATACTAGATGGCAAAAAGCTTTTGTCTGGGAGAGAAGACAGTGATTCTGCTGTGACACTGCTAAAATTTTCCATTGTGGGTGTATGTTGTTATAGTAGGCAGGCTTCATAAAATTGCTAGAGATTATTTTCCTCTCAGAAAAGGAAGGGAATCTGTGCCCCTGACCATGCTGTTTTTCTCTCTTGTAGTTTTCTGATGCCATAACAACTGTGGCAGCTTTGCTCAGACATGTCCTGTTCTTTTCATGATGTCTTTATACTGAAGGGAAGTAGCTGCACTTTTAAAATCAGCAATCCATGTCTATTGCTGTGGGGCCTCCTCAACCAACAACTAAAATTACCCAGAGAGAGAAATCTGAAGTAATTTATGTTTGTATAATACTTAGTCTCTTTCACACACTATCAGTGCAGGTGGCCATGCAGGGGCCTGGGGGAAAAAAGACTACAGCTTTCATCTCCTTCTTCCTTGAAAGATGCTGGACATCACTCTGATTGCAAGGGAGTGTCTAGTGTCTATGTTGAGAGTGCAACACTGAATTTACTCCTTCATGAAACACTAGGAAAATGATACTGTATTTTTCTTTCACTAATCCCACTGAGAGTAATTAATAAATTGACATCCCAGCCTAGAGTTTGCAGAGCTATTGTGCATGCTCTACTAAAGGATAGATGGCCAAGTAGTGAAATTTGAGCCAAGTAATTTTTTTTTATTTAAGAATTTGCATAGGCGTGGGGTTGGCAGCACTTGAAGAAGGAAAACTGACAACACTAAGAGCTTAAAGTGAGCAGGGAGTGTAAAAAAGAAAGGAGGACATTAGTATATTTGCAGTGCAGATGCTTATTTAGAGTCATCTGAAGCAGTTACTGGAGGCAAAAATCTAAACCAAAGGTTTAAGGGACTTCATAGAAGTCTCTAACACAGACTTTTGAGTAACAGTCAGCATAGCTCACTTCGTGTTTTATAAGTTGCTTCCTGTTCCCCCTCATGCTATGCATTAAAGTGTAATGAATCAAAGGCCTGGTCCTGGGTCTTTAGAGATTTCCCAGCTCTTTTCCTTCCCTCACGCTTCCACCTCATACCAACATCATTCCCACCAACAGCTGCAACACATAGATAGGTCAGCCTTTTTTGATCACCACTGGAAAGTAGCAAACTGTCATCATCACACTGAGGAGTAAGATTGAGTCAGTTTGTGTTTATATATTTTCACCAAGCATCCTCAATAGGTATGAAAGTTTTGTTAATCCACATCACATTATCTGTCTCTAACAAAGATGCCTTCTGTAATGTCCCATATCAATTTTCTTAAGCCACTACACTTTTCTTGTTGATATTCATAAAATAAGGTCAATTTCCATTCTAAGAATTAATGGAAGTATTAAGTTTCCCTGAGTCCTAGTTGCAGTTTCAACCAGCTGCATCTGGAGACACCAGTTTAGAGAAGAACCCCACAGAAATGTATAGCTGAAGGCACCTTCTTGGGAGACCAAGTAATTTCTCACCTGCAACCTGGCAGCTAATGGTAACATTTGCTCTCTGGATTGTTTTCACTGTGCTTCCAATATCAACAGTGATAGCAGGCGATTCAGTGTTGGTCACAGTAGCTCTTGATGCCTTTATCAGTGGCTTTCCTGTATAAAAGAAACAGAACAATTTATTAGACCAAGTACACTGGACTTGCATGGAACATAAGACATAGGACACTTTTGTGTGAATGTGCCTACAGAGGACAGGTGGGTAAGGGAATATTTTGGAGTATGAGGTCACCCTCTCTTTATAATATTACAGTGTCACCAAATTCTGTGGGAAAACCTGCCCTGGAAAAAGAAAAGACACACTTGGACCAGAGGAAGAATATCACTAAAGCCCCATGGACACACATCAGAACGAGCTAATTCAACAAACACCAGCAGAGTTGAAGCTGAAAGATATTTGCCTGGTACCGCAACCAAAATACCACCCTTTGCCAAAGGCCAAACACAGGAAAAAGAAGCCTGAGTGATGTCTACAGGGATGTTAATAATGTAGATGGTTTACAACAGTGCAAAAGCTGCTTCTATACATCAATCATGTTTTCTTTAATCTACAATGGAAACACTGGAATTGGAAAGACCAGACCACAACAAGAAAGTTTCTTCATAATGGGTAGTGTATGAATATGTAGGACATAAATAAGCTTCTTTTTTATCAGATAACCTGTTTTGTTTAATCTGAAGCCTATTAACAGTGATGTGCATTAACACTGTTTATCTCTAACATGTGCATTAATACTGTTTATCTCTAACAGATACCTGCTTTGCCTGTCACCAAATTTATGAATTGTTTTCAGTGTGCTTTCAACATTGGTTAAAGGGAGCACGTGGATCAAGGTGTTTTCCTGCTGTTGTGTCTGTCTGTGTGGGATTAGCTATGAAGTTACCTACCACCTGGGGCTTAAGGAGCCTTCTGCAGCTTCTTTTGTAGGGGCATGCCTACACGACACAAACTATCTTGAAGATACTTAGACTTAGATCTCAGAGAGGGGAGGGAAGCAGCAGAGGAGACAGCCAAAATACTCTGAAGACTTAATGTTGGCAGAAGGGGCAGAACATGACAACAGTATTTTTAATTGTATGGGAATTGGGTGTTTTTGACTGTTTTGTTTTCAAACACACATTTATAAAAAATATTTTTTCTCCCCTTTAAATAAATTATCAGATACAAAGTAGTTTTGGATATCCTAATTTGGCCTCCATAATCTGCAGTTTAAGTTAATGTCTGATGTTGGCTTAATTTGTGTCTTACTCTGGAGGTGACCAAGGAAGAATATATGGAAGTGAGAAAAAGAATTCGGTTTCATTGAGCTCATTAAACTAATCAGAAAATCCTTCAGTGAAATAAGCTTTCTGCCTCACTCCTGATCCCTCTAAAGATGGTCTCAGCTTTCCCATTTTTTTGGAAGAGCATACTTCCATTATACCAAAAAGTTGTTTCTTAGTTCCAAAAACTGTTCAGTATCTCATTTTGATATTTATGGCCTCATTTTATCTATAGAAATGTATATCAGTTCCTAAACAGAGTTCAGCTTGAGTCTGGAATTCAGGAATATTAATTCATTTTAAAAGGTTAAACTACAGCCTTGATAGTTAATTACAATTAAAAAGATAATAGCCTTCCTGTGCCACATGTATACCTAATGCTCAATTTATTTTTCTAAAGCTTCACACTAAATTGTCTCCACAAATTATACTGTACAAAGACTATGGCTTTTAAATTCACTGAAGAAATATGGACAGAATAGCAGTTTTGACTGATATTTTTTTAATCTCATGCTCAGCTTCTTGCTCATGCATCACAAGAGGTTTACTGTGGAGTTGCTTCATTTGAAATACAATACTGACTTAGCAGAAGCACCTCTGCCCTGTTGCCCAGGATTCAGCAAAGATCTTCCTGATCTCCAGTAGAGTAAAAAGGATCAGTCTCTTTGGTTTTGCCTACGTGTCATATGTAGCTGTGATGCAGATCTTCCTTTTGCAACCTTGCAGATTCAGCTTTTCTCCTTCTAAGGGATAGACAAGGTATCTTGCCAGTTGTTTTAATGATCATCAGAGCTTCACTGCTGACCATTGCTGCATTCTTAGATTTTCTCTATGTTCCTCTTACCTGAATTTTTTTCTGTGTTTTGTCTAAAAAACTCAAACTCATATCCACCTGTTCCTTCCTCTAACATGGTTTTGAGGCTGCTGACATCACCTACCAACACTGAAGAAGCTGGATCAATGCACTACCTCCCATTTTTTTGAGAACCACTGTTTGCCAGCACTTGAAGCAGTGCCAGCCATGCTTGTGCCACTATGGATCAAATATGATACAGGACTTGGTCCTGCAAGGGGCTAGCTGTTCAGCTCCGGCATTTTTCAGAACTGCCTGATGTACATCTGAGTTAGTCCTTCAATCAGTCTGTTAGACTTGAAGACGTCAATGACAGGTTTAAAATGAAGCATATGAACTGGGAGGCTTAGATGGCACTGTTCATGTAGACTGTCAATAACCAGGATGAGCGCTGTCTTAAGAGCCCATGTTCGCTGCAGAAAGTGAGAAAGAGCAAGCATCCCTTGCAGAAATCCACAAATTTCACGAACTCTCTGTGAAAGTTGTTGGACAATGTCTCAGGTTTTTCCAGAGTTTGCAGCCTGTGTTTTAACCAGTGCACCTCTGTTGACCCAGCTTGCCCACACAGAATTCACAGTCTTCTGTTCCCCCACAGATGATTTCTGTGCAGTATCACATAAGCGGTAGCAACCATCCTGCAGACAGAACGAACTATTACCTGCCAGAGTGACAGCAATGGAAACAGAGTCAGATCCCAGGGCATTGGTCGCGTTGCAAGCATAGAAACCTACATCAGCTTCTACAGGTGATAGAATCTTCAAGGAGTCATCAGGCTGAAGTAGCATCCTGGAGTAAAGCAGAAAGAAAGATGTAATAGTGTTTTAATTTGTGTGAACACAAACACATTTACTGGGAGTTTTTTTCAACTTTAGGTAATTTTTTTTTACAGCTCAGGCCTTTATGGTATATTTAAAAATCTATTATGAAATCTGAAGCCTTACACTAAGACTGTGAGCTGTGGTTACTTAGCTTAAATTTTAATTTCATTTCCAGTTCTTCTACTGCTGATATATATATTAGAGAAAAATTGCTGAGTTCTTAGGACATCAACCCATGGTTTGTGAAAACTCCTCTGCTATGTCACATCCTGTATGATACTGAATGAGTTTCCCAGCCTCCATGTCTCCCAGTTCTGCAAGGTAGAAGTAGCAACAGTGAAGAACAAGCCAGATTATTGGAAGGGAATAATCACAAAACTTGCTGAAGCTGTGCAGAAAGAAGTGAAGTGAACCACATGCTCAGTGTCAAAGCCTGAAATAGGCTCCAAATTCTTCGATTGTGGAGCAGTTTGAAAAAACTCAGTAGTCTCATTGCTCCCTTCATAGTGAAGACATGGGAATACTCAGTTCCTCCTTGGGCTGAACCAACCGTTTCTTTCCTCTGCCAGTAAGAAGAGCCTATTATGATCCTGGGGTACTGCCTATGGTTAAATGGGATGAATATGGCTTTAGAGCTCTCACAAATTGCTTCTTTTCACAGTCTATTTTTGCAGTGGTATATTTCCATGAGGTCCTGACATATACCTATTCAATCCATGGGCTCTTTTCAACACTTACATTCTCTTACTTTTTAGCACAGTGAATTTAATGAGTATTGTTCTTAATTTTTTTAGCTGAAACTGTTGATAAAGTCTAATAAAAAATTACTTTTCTCATCAGCAACTTCAGCAGCTCTTGTATGTAAACTCTTAGTTGAGGCCATGATTGACAGTGACAAGGGTGAAGGTAGGGGAGGGATACACCTGTAAAACATGTGCAATAAAACTCTGTTTGCTAGTCCTGGAATTGACAAGTTTCTTTCCATTGCCACTCCTGCAATGAAAGCTGTTGTCTCATGGACCAAAAAAGCAGCAGACACTTGATCTTGCACAATATTGTGGGTGGTAGTTCTCTAAAACAAACCAGAGTAGGACCACCCATCAAAATCTGTTACAGGAAAAAATCTACAGTTAAGATTCTTCCTTGACTATTTTTTGAGTAATAATAAGAATAATTAATTAAAGGAAAGAGCTGCCTTTTGGCAACCATATTTTGCAAGTGCCTAGAAAAACGTACATTTGCAAAACAAACATTAATAATTTTTAAATTCCATCTTTGCTTGGACAACAAAAAAACCCTACCCCAATAGTCAAAATAACTCCCTCCCCACTTCTGCTTTCAAGGATCTTTTGTTTCTCACGACTTAGTCATAAACAGGGCAAACTTCTAGTTAGCCACTGTTAACCGAGCCAGCCACTAACAAATTGCTTTACTTACAAACCTAGTGTTAGCATGCATCAGTATACTACATCTAATTTTTTGGTTTAACACTGACTGGTTCAATCCCTACATGGAATTCACTGGAGCTTCAGAATTTATCCTAAATTATACTAGCATATAACAGTTAAAAGTTGTGGGTGTTCTGCCACCATGTGTGCAAATATACTATGTAGGCTCACCAGTCAGTCTTCCATCAAACTAACACCTACAGCCCCCCTAAAAAGTTATTAGAAATATTTCTGTCACCTCCAGGTTGATGAAAAATCTTTCTTAGTATTGCACCTTGTAAAACACAAGGGATCCTAATTTAATTGTTGTTAATTGACTCTGCTAATTTAAATCTCTCTGTCAATTTAAATCACCTGAAGATCTACCACCAGTATTTTTAGAAAGGTAGAAAGGTACCTGCCTTTAAAAAATATAAACTTCAAGCCAGCTTCATATTCCAATTTTTTTAACCCAAGTTTTAGAAAAAAAGAGTAATGTCCTCTAATTTTCATTAATTCTTTGTGTTATTTTTGTGTTGGAACTTGGCATAGCTGCTTTTCTGAAAGCAGATCTTTTATATCCCTGTTTGTATAGAACTATTTTGGCTGCATTCCCTATTTGCTCATACATTCCCATTTTTCTTAGGTATTGAGTTGCTTGTCAGTGGTGAAAAAAATACCAGCTGTAGCAATTCTTTCTGCCAGCAGCATGTCTTCAGAATCTTGTTTATGGAGTTAAAATAATACAGCTTATGTTTAATCAGTCTCATCTCTGTTGCTCCACACTGCATCATCTCCAAGACAAAAATGTATATTACAACCTGTGCCAGTCACTAACTCAGATGGCACCTCTTAAACATGTAACTCTTTATCACCTACTGGTTACATTCTCTTCACTTTCACTTACAAAATGCATTTCTGTTTTAATAAAGTTGAATTATCAAGTATCACTGTGTGCCCAGTGGATGGAAATTACAGCATACTTGGGAAGTTTACTAAAAAATGCATAAATCCCTCAAAGAATTTCAACTTTTGAAATTGATTCTTAAGGAATAAATAAATAAAGCATTTTCCATCTTTGGTAGAGATAATGTCAGGCTCTGAAACTGCACTCAGAGCCCAAGCTAGTGTTAACCTGATCCTTTAACCTTACCAGAGGGCATGGACACTCATGGTAAACATTCACTCAGGCTGAATATGCAGACTGAAGTCAAGGATATTTTATTGGAACCAGGTATTTTTATGTCCTGTGTTTTCACTCTATTAAGCAACTGAAAACCTGCATTTTTTTGGTGGCCTGTTATATCTTTTTGTGTCAGTACCTAGACTATAGATAAATTCATTTCTGCAAGTGGAGCTATGTAGTAGGAGTCATAAATGCTTTTAGGTGGGTTGTACAGCTTATGGAAGGAAGCAAAGGGAAGAGCCATTTGTCACTACATCTTTGATCCAGACAAAGTCCACAGCCACAATGCATGCAGTGGAGTGCTTTTATCTTGGTATTTGGTAATCCACAATACAGATAGCTATTGCTCAGCCTAAAACCAGCAGCCTGAACTCTAAAAATCATGATACAAACACAATTTCCATATACTCAGTAGGGAATGAGCTGGGGTACTTGAGTAAAAGTCTCTGACCTTCCACAGAAAAAATATCTCTTTTTGATAGGAGTACAGGAAGGCCTATGTATATTATTTTTTTAATTCCCATTAAGACACAGTTGGGCTGGAAAACTGGTTTCTCATTTCCATTCAGCCAGTCTTCCTACTGGCAAAGTATGAAGTCAAGCTGCAGAGCTGAAAGTCAGCTCAAGAGTACAAAACACCAGTGCATGCAGATGGCCTTGCAGTTAACAGCAGCACACTCTGAGACTGCTAAAACTGTGGCTTTCATTTACAGAGCTGACTTGCAGCCAGCAAGAACATTCTGAGCCAAAACCAGAATATTGCTGTTAGGAACCCAGCAAAACATCAACAACTCAGTTTTTGTATGCACCATGATTTCTAAACTTCCATTAACTCCAAAGTCACAGCTGAGCATCTCTATAAAGTCCAGAGCACTGCTAATTTCCTCCCCTCACCCCAAGTCTGGAAGAACCATAAGTGATGAGTACAAAAGGAAGTTCATAAAATGGAAACTGCCTCAGCCTTTCAAGAATTGTCAATGAATAACACTACTAACTGGGAAAGAATCTGTACTTCTCTGAGTCTTTCCAATAGAAATTTTGAGCACACATAGTTGCCTGATAACTAAAAAATACCACACAGCATTCAGTGTTATTTCAGACAAACTGAATAGAAAAAAAGCCACAGGCTGAAAGGTATTGTAAATGGAAAAAAATAATAATTCAGAAATAGTGAGACTGTTTTATTGTCAGCTAAATAAATTTGCCTGTTGCTACAAAATGGCTGCCTATGTAGTGTGAGATAATATTTTTATTTCCTCATGAGTTTAGTGTCCCTTATTATGGACTTTATATTACCTCCATTCCCCTTCAAGCATACCTCAGAAATTGCAGCCGTTCCAAAGACAGAAAAAAACTTCCCTTGTTAGCACAATTCCAACAGTATGTAACCACTGGCAATGAAAACCTATATCTGAACTTTTGGAGGGAGGCATAAAGATGTTTTCAGAGGAATATGGCCAAATAAAGGGACACTATAGGCTCAGGGCTTGATTAAGACTGCATGTGATTTCCACAACAGATATGTTCTGGCTCTTAGTGTCCTCTCCCCCTTGCAAAAGCTACCATTTTTTTGGTGTGAAACCTAATATACTTACTAGTCTTCACACACAGAAAGGGAGACAAGAACCAGGGAATTCAGTAAATTAGAAAAAATAATTATTTTGGAGTTTTTCAGTTACCAAAGTGAGAAAGGTGCTAATTAATTGTATAACTATGCAGAAGGAGCAATTTTACCTAAATCAAGACTTTACTGGGTGATCCACAGGCACCACATTGGATACTACTTTTTGCCTTGACTCCATATTTTCTAACTTCCCAAGCTGCCCTTATGACTAAATTGAGATGTCTTAACTGAGGTCAGTATCTCGTGCAGAAAGATTTGCTAGCAGATCCCTAGATTGCTTTGTTTTACCATGATGGTCAATATAACTGCCTCTGACACCCTCTCTGTCCTTACATATCACTTGCTCAGAGAACAGAACCAAAACATACAATCTGAAGTATACACATGAGAAAAATGTCTATTATTAATGCAGTTAAACATATAACTGACATTGAAAATAATATCTTTTTTGTGTGCTCTTCCACACAAACGAATAATGTGAAGTGATATGTGGGTAAAGGTTACCTGTAGGAAAAAAAACCCATAATTTCTGTGGTAGACTGATAAAAGTGTTTTGTTAATCATGTTTTCAAGATAGACCTGGGGCCGGCACATGGGAATTTGAACAGATGAGGATGCACCAGCTCACATCAGAAGACTAATGTTTACAGATCAGTGTGTTGAGATGCCAGCATAGCTGCAAATAGCCATGAGGTATGGTTCCATAGTTTCCAACCTCTCTCAGAACATACACAGGGAATGATTGTCATGCCTCCTGAGGAATAACCTGGGGCAGTTTTACACACATATAAATGTGTGGAAGGCAGAAACCTCACTCCCTCCATCTTCTGCTACCACAGCCATGTCAGATAGATCCTGCTGGACTATTGTGAGAAATACAATTCATGTCTCCAACAGAAGGTAATATTAGCAGTGATAATCTAGAATTAATCTTCATATATCAAACCCAATCTTCACAGCAGAAACCTGTGTTTTCAGATGGGAAAACACAATAAGGCTCCCAGCCTCCAGATGTGGAGTGCTCTATTGGCTGCATTAGGGTCTTACCTACTTTAGGAATTTACAAACTCTTTTTTTTTACTTACTGAAACAGAAGTAAAGCCCCTGTGTGACACACCAGACTGACCCAGCCTCCAGACTTTGCCGAAGAGCCATAGTGTACTGTTTACCACCTCAACTTGTTAGCTCTTCTTTCTGCTATGAAATCAGACTACAGCAAAATATGATTTTGGCCATGGGACTGACAGGCAGTAAAACATGGAAATTATAAATTATTTTATTAAAAGTAAAATAACATGTTTTACCTATCATTGTATTTCACCTCCTCCCCATTCTTAGCCCAGCTGATGGTGGGCTTTGGGTTTCCTACCGCTTCGCAGTGAAGCAGCACACTCAGTGTGCCACTGGCTAGGACGACTGTCTGTCCCAGGTGGGTAACAACCTCTGAAGCAGAAAGCTGTTGTGCTGCTGAAATCTTTCGCAGGATGGCAGGCTTCTGGTGAGGTCTGCGCAAGCCATTTGCCAGGTCTACAGAGGTGGGAAGAAATGCTTCTGCAGACGAAGTCCTCAGGGAGCTGGTAAATCCAGAAATGTGTCTGTGGACAGGATACTCCACCAAGGCTGAATCTACTCTTCTCCTTAATGCTTTTACGACAGACCCCTGATGCTCCAAGTGGCTCTTGAAAACCTCGTGAGCCAGCTGCACAACAAGTTGTTCAGCGTAGGCATCTTTAAGTTCCTCAGGCTGTTGAGACAAGTTCCTTATGATATCATCCAAGCGTTTCTGTTCTGTGACGATAGTAAAAGGCAGGCTATACTCCCAACTCTGGTCCTCCTCTGAGGATGTGTTTCTCTCTGTGGAATCCTGGGCTTCCCAGGAATCCAGATTTTCCCCTGGCCAGTCCCTGTACTGCAGCAACCTTGAGACAATATCATCATACCAGCTACTGAGGTCAGCAAGGTGTCCTCGCTTTTCAGCCTTGCTCCCATTGAAGAGAATCCCATTGATATGCTTATCCTGTGCTTGCAAGGCTTCATTTAAGCTGGTCTTTCCCATGGCCTCTTCCTCCCTAATGTCAGTTGGCTGCTGAGAAATGATCTTCTTGTTGTTTCCAATCATTTTAATGACAAAATGCTCTTGGGCTGGTCCTGCTGTGCAGGTGTAAGTCCCAGTGTCTGAAGGCTTCAAACAATGGATTTTCATGTACCCATAGGGTGCAATGGTGATATGAGCTGAGCTGATAAGCTTCTTGTTATCCTTCTCCCAAGAGATCATTGATTTCCGGAACCTCCTTGTAGGGCATTGGAGAATAACGGAGGTTTTGGGCAGCAAGTAGGCATACCCACCCACAATAAAATGTAGCTTCTTCTGCTTTCTTACTTGCATGTAAACTTTCTTTATGGCCATAATACGGGGGCTTTGCTTATGAGCTGGCCTGTTGTGCCCTGAAATATCATTAATACTATTAGTATATGATACCATTAAACAAAACAAGAAGTTTACTTTAGTGCTGGCAGCATTTTACCCATCAGACAGTAATGGAAGAAAGTGCCCACCAGCTCACAGGAGTACGGAAGAGTGAAAGTACTCACTCTGTTCAGTGCTACTCAGGGTGTAGCATTGAACAGAGTAGAACTGTCTGGACTAGACTTAAAAACAGGGTAATACTATTAAAGTGCACTTGTTCAGTGTGTCCTTCCAGTTCCCAGATTTTTGTGACAGAGAACTTTTTTATGAAGCATTAAATAAAGAAGCACAGGTATATTATTAGTAAATAACATGGAACATTTGGTCCCAGATTTGGTCTGAATGTAAGATCATCTTTTTTCCCTGACATACCCAACATTTAGCAGTTTCAGAATTCACAGTCACCTTTAAGCTAGGCTGACTTATGAACTTCTGCATATCCAGTTGGCTTACTGCAAGGAAGACTACTGCTCTTGTGAAGGGCAAAAACAGATGCACGAAACAGCAACATAAAATACATCTGATTTACATTGAATGGTTAATTAGAAATCCCTGGTCATAGAGGGTTCTGAGCAACTTGATGAAATAACATGTTTTTAAATGATCTTCAACAAAATCCCTTACCAACCATTTTCTTTGCAGCTGTTCTAGCATAGAGTTTGTTTGCAGCTGCCCTCAGGATGTTGAGCTGTATCCCTGAGCCTGTACATTCCAGTTGTGAAATTTAGATCTAGATTTGGGTCACAAATTTGATCCAGTTCTTCCAGATTATAGTAGATCCCTTCCAGCATATTGGCTCAGACCCAGCTCCAACAGTAAAATTTACAGCTATCATCTACTCGCTTGCCCTATTGCTAAACAAAAGCATACTTGTTCATGGAGGGAAAAACTCAGCAGCAGCCACTCTGTGAGACTGAGTAACACTAGTGCAAGAGAAGGTTATGGTACAGGTGACAGAATGGATTTCTTAGTCATGGACATCCAAGTCCCCTGTCCCCAGACACTCCCAAGCATCTTTTCCACTTACTTGCACAGATGCCCAGTGCACACGGCCTGGTCAAGGACAAGAAAGGCAAAGGTGGGCACAGTGAGGAACTGATGATGACAGAACCCCCTGTTTTTAGCATCTTTCTGCAAATGGCATTTCGACTCTGGGTGCCCTCTCCACAGCTCACTGAACACTAGAAACAGAATTAAAACCATTAGGAACAAGGTGTATTAAAAGCAAAAGTGCTCTCCTTGTCAACCCCTAGACCCCCTTTCCTTGCATATCCACGTTCCATACACATACATGGTACAGCTCAGTTACAGCTTTCAAAATATAACAGTGGAATAAAGCAGAGCAGCACCTGGTCCTTAAGTTACACACACTGCAGGCAGAGTAAGTTGATTAAACATCAGGTATTTTCTGTCCTTTGAGGCTTTGAATGTTCGCAGGCTCCCTTTAGCACTTTTTCTTTCAGTTGATGTCCCTTGTTTTAATGGTTCAGTGCTACAGTAGAAAGCATGTCTTTGCACTTTGTTTTTGTATATCTGTGTCTGCTGGCTGGAAAAACTGCTGCTCATAGCCAAGAACAGACCACATCGAGTTGCACTTCACAGGTATGTCCTGTTCTGACAAAATGTGGCTTAAACTCACTCTTTGAGTTTTACTGTTGCAGAAATAATAAATGGATGAGTGTTTCAGATACCAATGAGTTACCACAGCCTGGCAGCTACCACACATGGTTTACACAGAAGAGTATAAACCTTTTTATACCATACTGTGGTGCTCAATACACAGGTGGGCATTGATTCATGGAATTCACCGTGTCCATTTTATTTCATATTTACATAACAGCATCACTGAAAGGGGGCATACAGGCAGGACCACTGCACTGGGACCCAAGCAGAAGTCTGTAAAGGTGCTGGAAAGTGGGTTGAATGTTGTAAAGTTGGTGGCACAAGGATATACATGCACTTCTCTTACACGCAGGTGTACACCTGTGCTAATGGGAACTGGAGATGAAGTGAGGGGGAAAAGACACATTAAGGGTAACAACAGCAAAAACATGGCAGACTTGAAGTGAAATGGGGAGAGAGAGTGAAATCAGATTCGTTGTTAGTGCCAGTAGGCAGAAATGTGAATTGTATGTATGTCAGCATAAACCATTGTGCTGGTTTGGTTTGGTGAGCATTTTAGTAGCAGGGGAAGGGCCCCAGGATTGGCTGCAGTAGGAAGCTGAGTAGCTCCCTCTGCTCCAAACCCAGCCAAGGAGCCATTAGAGGGACAATAGATGCACCTCTGCAATTAACATATGAAAGAACTGAGATAAGAGCTGGGCAGAGAGAGCACTTTGTTGGCAGAGAAAAAGAAGAAAGAAGAGTAGTCCTGGGGAAGGAGAGTGGTGTTGGTGGTTGGTGAAGAAGAAGGGAAAGAAGATGCCCTAGCAGAAGTTTCCCTGCAGCCCATGGCGAGATGGCACCTGCACTCATGGAGGAACGTGGCGGAACATTCCCTGAAGGTACCAGGAGGGGTAAACTTGGCCAGTGGACTTGGATTTTGTGGCCAGAGGACTTGTTGCCTGCGGACTCTGATTATGAAGCTTTGGAAGACTCTGGCACCAGGGGAGGTGACTGTTCCCAAAGCAGCCTGTGACTCTGTGGAAAGCCCAGGCTGGAGCAGCTCCAGACCTCGTGGGAAGGACTCATGAAGAGAGGTTTGTGGAGGACTCTCCCATGGGAGGGACCCTGTGGGGAAGCAGGAAAGGACTGTAAGGAATCCTTCTTCCTGAGGAGGAAGGAGAGGCAGGAACTGTGAGCCTGTGAACTGACTCTAAACCCCATCCCCTGACCCCTTGTGTCGCTGGGGGGAGGAAGGGAAAGAAACTGGGAACAGAGGAATTTGGACCCAGGAAGAAGGGAGGGGTGAAGTAACATATGCAAGCCCTGCTCTGTGTGTTGTCTGTGTCCTGTGTGTGTTTGATTAGTGTGAAATTAAATTATTATTTGTCCCCAAGTTGAGTCTGTTTTGCCCAAGACCTTAATCGGTGAAGAACCCTCCTTGTCCTTTGTCTCAGCCCATGAGCTTTGTCCTCCTCATCCCAGAGTGTGTGTGTGTGTGTGTGTCTGTGTGTGAAGCTAAGTGAGAGGCCATGGGGCTGCTTTTTGTTGTCGTGTGGGGCCCAAACCACGACAACCATATAGCAACTTCTTGTAAAAGAGGGAAGATTTGGAATAGAAATACCATTTTCTCTGCCAGAATGTCTAGGTCTATGTGACTTCATGAGAACATTCACCGGTGTGAGTAAAATGTCGAGATAGATCAGCAGATGAAGGGTGCATGTGGGACACCTTTGTGAGGTGAACAGTGTTTTTTTCACAGCAGAGACAATTTCCACTTTCTTCCATGAAAGACAACTGGGAGAGCAGTGGCAAAGATTGCAAGATGGGGAATGATTTTCATAAAAGGTCAAATTATATTTCCAGTTACACTGCCATAAATATAAAGGGAAATTTTCTTAAGTCATATGGGGCCATAAAGCGAACCTGGGAAAATCCAAGGGACTTCCTTAGAGTGTATTTGCTTTGCCATCAGAAAATTGAAGGCAGGAATTTTCTAGCTAACATCACAAAAGCAGTGTCCTAGAATGAAAGAGGCTTGGGATCCGTAATGATATGCCTACACCAGACTGCATCGTAGGGAAAGGTTAGAGGGACCCAAAGAGGAAAAGACTACTGATGTCAGAACAGCCAGGCTTTGAGAAGAAAATTCAGTTATTTTGGGGGAGTAAAAAATTACTCTTCATTGAGACCTCGGATGAACGTAAGCATAGGCATGGACTAAAAAACATCTGTGGAGGCAATCTCCAAAAAGGAACATTGAGCTAGCGATTAAAATCCCTACCAGGATAATAAAGACACGTTACAGGACTAAAATGGGCATAACATACTTTGTGCATTCTGCACAGTTTGGCTCCTCTAGCCCAAGTGACTGAGCAACCTAATTGCCAAGAACAGCACAATACTCATGCATGCACATAACATACCTGTGTCCAGTCAGAGAGAAGCCACTCACTGGGACAATCCTCATTTTTACAGGCTCGTTGGGTAACAGGCCTCAGTGTGAAGCAGAACGTTTCTGGTAGCTCTAACAAGCTTCCATCCGCCAGGCGCTGCTTACAAAGTGCATCTCGCTTCTGGACACCACCACCACATGTCTGTGAACACTGTGGGAGATGAGAGTCAGCCACCTCACATTGCACTCACTCTGTGGCATTTTGTATCAAGATTACTTGTGGCCAAATGTTTCCTTCCTTCCTTCCTTCCTTCCTTCCTTCCTTCCTTCCTTCCTTCCTTCCTTCCTTCCTTCCTTCCTTCCTTCCTTCCTTCCTTCCTTCCTTCCTTCCTTCCTTCCTTCCTTCCTTCCTTCCTTCCTTCCTTCCTTCCTTCCTTCCTTCCTTCCTTCCTTCCTTCCTTCCTTCCTTCCTTCCTTCCTTCCTTCCTTCCTTCCTTCTTTCCTTCCTTCCTTCCTTCCTTCCTTCCTTCCTTCCTTCCTTCCTTCCTTCCTTCCTTCCTTCCTTCCTTCCTTCCTTCCTTCCTTCCTTCCTTCCTTCCTTCCTTCCTTCCTTCCTTCCTTCCTTCCTTCCTTCCATTAAAACAGATTTCTTTTAAAAAGGTCAAATATATTTTGGAGAGCGGAAACAGCTTGTTTTGCTAGTATTTAGAAAAAAACTTGTTCAGTATTTCTGAAAAGTTGTTTTCAGGCATTTGTAAAAAAAAGACATAAACAATGGGTCAGAATTCCAGCATGGAGGTGAAAAACTTGTCACTTTCTGTGCTGCCAACTGGAAAATGAGACACTTGCTCATGATGAGGCAGGTTTACATCCAAGTCTCTGCCTGAGCTCTGACTGTGCTGCTGGCAGTGTGAGAGACAGAGCAAAAGTCTTCCAGCAGTAGATGACTCAAGACCTTAGTTTTAAGAGATAGCTAATGCCTATCAGGTAACAGTAGCTATGAACTAAATAGTTTGAAATAAATATTTAAATTTATCTTGCTAAAAAAGGTTTCTATTAGCAAGAAAAACAAATGGAAATCTGAGAGTGTAAAAAATAAAATATTCCCCCCTTTATCACTTTGCTTTTTCTTCTTTTTATAGTTTTCTCATTTCTCTTTTCTGACTTGCATGGTTTGAGCCAGGATAAAGCCAGTTTTTCTTTTGCTGATCCTTTTTTTTATTTCAGTGAGTTTTCTTCAACTAGCAACTGCGTGTTCTGCTAGGTTGATAAGACACTGGAATGTTTTTGTAATTGCTGGGCCCTCAAGGTCGTGCCTTTGCTCTGCCGGCTCAGACACTACGGGGGGATTTGTGGCCCTCCCCGTGGGAGGCTGGGTTAGACGAACAGCAAAACTGGCCAGAGATATTCCATTCCATATATCTACGTAGGCTTGGGGGAAGGTTGGAGATGACAGAAGAAAACTTCCTTCCTTCCTGCTTCGCTCTCTCGCCGCTTCGCTTCGCCTCTCTGTCTGCTTTCCTTCTTCTCTCTCTTTCTCTTTCTTTCGTTCGTGGCCGGCGTCTGGGAAAACACCATCTGCCCATCATCGTGGACCCATCGACCTCAAGCCCTCCTGACCCTCGTAACTCTCTGCCTTTCTCCAGGAGCAGATTCGGGATTCCTCGGAATTGTCTCATCTGAGGGAAGTGCTGTGGGAGTTGCTGGGGGTGGGGGGAGGCGAGAGGCTTCTACCACACCTTTGTATAATCACTATATATATATATATATATATATATATATATATATACACTCTAATATCACGTATTAGTATTCTAAATAAAGTTGCACGGTTCAGTTTTCAATCTAGACAAGTCTCTCTCTCTTTTTTCTCTCTCTCCTTCCCTACCTGGGTAGGAGGGGGAGGGGATCGAGAGCATTGTTGTCAAACTGAGTCAAACGTTGACAAGCTCAAAACTTAACTGTCCAGCTCAGAACTCTTGTCTTTGAAGGCTCCTTGCATTATGGCATTTTGCCTGTTTATCAGCTACAATCTGCTGCTAGCCTCAGTAATTGGTGTATAAGGTTAATAGAATAAACCATTAAACACCCATACAACCCGTTTATATTTATAGCTGTCTGGACAGCAGTGTGTACTCTCGCCAAAAGGTAAGGAGGAAGGTTTATTGGAGCCAAAGCATATTGGGATAATTAATACCCAGAGAACCCCCTACCCCTCTCTCTTTATTGTAAGTGTCCCTCTCCGTATCAATTTTCTACCAAAGCAGGGCAGGAAATTTTCAACAAGCAGATTTAATAGCTTTCCTAAATCTTTTTTGTAAACTTCGTAGCTCTTTTTCCTGAGAACCTTTTTCCTGAGGCTGATAATGGGATCCCGGGTTTTTTGCTCAGTCCAGCCAACTCAACGCCTTCCTTGTGGTCCATGGGACAGAATCTAGGTGGAAGCCTGTTGGGGGCTGACCTGCTGGAGAGCAGTGTAGGAGAAAGGGACCTGGGGGTCCTGGTGGACAGGAGGATGACCGTTAGCCAGCAATGTGCCCTTATGGCCAAGAAGGCCAATGGCATCCTGGGGTGCATTCAAAAGGGTGTGGTCAAGAGAGGTTCTCCTCCCTCTCTATTCTGCCTTGGTGAGGCTGCATCTGGAATATCGTGTCCAGTTCTAGGCCCCTCAGTTCAAGAAGGACAGGGAACTGCTTGAGAGAGTCCAGCGCAGAGCCACAGAAATTATTAAGGAAGTGGAACATCTTCACTATGAGTAAAGGCTGAGGGAGCTGGGTCTCTTTAGCTTGGAGGAGAGTGAGGGGTGACATCATCAATGCTTACAAATATGTTAAGTACCAGTGTCTAGAGGATGGAGCCAGGCTTTTTTTAGTGATGTCTAGTGATAGGACAAGGGGCAATGGGTGCATACGGGAACATAGGAGGTTCCATGTAAACATCAGAAAAACCTTCTTTACTGTGAGAGTGACAGAGCACTGGAACAGGCTGCCCAGAGAGGTTGTGGAGTCTGCTTCACTGGAGACATTCAAAACCCGCCTGGATGCGCTCATGTGTGATGTGCTCTAGATGACCCCGCTCTGGCAGGGGGGTTGGACTAGACGATCTTTTGAGGTCCCTTCCAACCCATAGGATTCTGTGATTCTGTTGTTCTGTGATTGTCCCTTCTCCTAGCAAAGAAAGGGGAGCTTGCGCTACATTGACATGACCAGGAGCTGCATATAGCTTGCAACATGGGAATTACGCCTGAGAAGAAGAAAATGGTATGAAGAAGTGTTAAAACTTATACTCAAGCAGCTAAAGAAGGACTATTTTAGAAAATCTTGCAGTTGTAAAAAGCCCTTCTCTCTTAGATAGAGAACTACATAAACTTTAATGCTAGCTCAATAGTTTAGGATTTACATAATCCTTGAAAAACAGAGAGGAAGTGCAGAAAGGCATACTTAAATTCAATTTGGTTTGCTCTCCAATAAGTAAAAATAGCTTTTGTCTTAGAATGCTACAAAGCTCAAAATCTTCCATAAAAATTAAACAAGTAAAACAATACTTTAGTTTTTAACAAAAGAAGATTTATCAGTCTTTCATTTGGGGACAATTATTTCCTGAAGAGAGAGTAAATCAAGAAAAATAAGATTAAAAGTGTAATTTCCAGATTGCTTAAATACTGTCACTATATAACAGAGCCAAAACTGGTTAAGCACTGTATGAATAAAACAAAAGCATGTTCCTTCTGTCAATCAATCAATCAATCAATCAATCAATCAAATCCCTTCCTTCACTACCAGATAGACTAGGAAAATAAAACACATATTTTCTTGGTTCTTGCCCTTCAGTCACTTAGATAGTTCTGTTCCATGAGGACTAAATTACTACTCAACACCAAACTCTACTGCTAAGTACCAGAGAGAGCCAAATGCAGCAATGAGGTTCCTCATTGTCCACAGAAATACTCTTCTAGGGCAGTCCTGGATTACTGCACTGGAGCTGTGCCTGTACCTATATTTCACATCTGGAGTCTTCACTACCCTGGGGTCTTTGCCGCTTTTTCTTTAGAGGAAGCCTGCAGCTCTTGCAGGTTTTCAAGAAAGGGGGTAATCAATGACAGCAGCATGTGCTTACACTTACAGGCAATATGAAACATTTTTTAGAGGATCCTCATTCAAATATATCCAACCAGAATAACGTATTCTCTCTGCTGTTCAGAAAGATCTCACAGCACTGTTGTAACAGAGAAACCTGCTTGTATTACAGGATGGTTTCACCTCACCCACCCAAGTAGGTAAAGCATGGCTGTTTGAACTGTCTCCTGATATTCTCGCTCCACACAGCTTCTGAGCCGACCCAAGTCCAATATTCCCTCATAATCCTTTACAGGGGATCTGTGACTTTGCTAGGATACTGACATCTCCCCACATCTCTGCCTGATTATGCTTAGTTTAAAAATTAGCTTAAGCAAACATGAGGCAAAGTTGACACCAAAGCAGACAATCCATACTCCCCAGTCTGCCAGCCATTCCTGTTCTGCCTTTTCCCATATTCTGGCATGGCATGGCTGTACAGGGAACCAGAATAAGAAACAAATGTAGCCTAAAACTAACTTCATTTCTGTTGAAAGCAGGGAGAGAAGATAGGCCATCTCTCTGCCTCACCACATGCCTGTAAGCATCTACACACATGAATGCAATGCAGAGAATTCAGTCAAAACCATCATTGCCATTGTTTGGCAGGCAGGAAGTCTGGTCTTTTCTCAAACTTCAGGAAAAAAAAGGCAGCTATTAATTAAAAATAAAGGCCTAGGGAACTCTCACTCATGGCACCATCACTATTACAGCAGCTGAGTGTTTGTAAGGATGCCATTTTACCATCAGTCCTGCTTACAGGGACAGTTGTTGAAGGGGTTGTCCTACCCTTCAGTTCTCCAATGTGGTTTGACACTGCCCTCTGCTCAAGGTGGAGGGACTATAGCAGTACAACTTTAGGTTCACTCTCAGTAATTAATTCTCTGCTGTGACTCCAGAGTAAGATAAGGCATCTGAAAAGGGAGTAAACATTTTTCTCTCAGCAGGTCTTTAACTTGCTTTCTGAGGTCTGACACTTGAAGATTCAGAAAGGACTTTTCACAATATAGAGAAAAAATACTTAGAAAAATATCTGAAAATATTACCAGTTTCCCCATGCTGACTCTTTTGTCAAGCCATTGTTCTAATTATCTTTGGAGCAAGGATAGCAGGAAGCAGCTAAAAAAGAATGCTGAGGCCGGGACTAGGGTATTTATTTAGTAACAAAACACAGAAGGATGAGGATTTACTAATGGATGTCTCCCATTTGAGGTCTGCAGAGTAGCTATTTATAGGGCCTTGTAAAAATAAAAGCTCATACTCACTTTACTCCAGGAGCACACCACTGAAAACAAGAGAAACATCCTAATGGATTTACCTAAGAGACAGAACTATTTAAAAATAAATAGACTTGACTCTGTAAAGAGTTATCTTAAAAATTGCTTGGAATGTTACAACACTGGTAATTATCATGTGTTTGTCTGCCAGGAACACTGGGGTTTCTAAGGCATTTAATTCAGACAGTCCTTCCTTAGCTAGCATAACAGGCCTTAGAAAAGAAAACAGTGCTCATTGCAGTTTATATCTTTTGTTCGTTTGTTAGC
The DNA here is from genome assembly GCF_020740795.1 of Apus apus. Classification (NCBI taxonomy): domain Eukaryota; kingdom Metazoa; phylum Chordata; class Aves; order Apodiformes; family Apodidae; genus Apus; species Apus apus. The sequence goes on along the minus strand of NC_067312.1, from coordinate 35,931,081 downwards.
TTGAAACTATTGTGACAGAGTGCTCTGAAAAGAACAATGAACTTGACACTAGACAAAAGAAATGGCTTCAAACCAGGCTGTGTGGAGAACAGATTTTACCCTCTAGTATTGGTGAAGCTTTAAAGGACCTTCTTTAGGGTGAGGAAGGCACCTTCCTACAGGGCCTTCCATCTCCTCATATGTGGGGAAACCTTTCAGGCATTTGGGGAGAGGAGAGTAGTTGTATGTTCCTTAACTCAAGGAGAGAAATATTCCTGCAGAATTTCTTCTCCTGGAGGGATCTATGGCCACTCTCCTACATGGCTGGAGCCCACCTCCAGGAGGAGACTCAGACACTCACATACTGTCCAAATGGTATTTTCCTTCACACATACCAGGAGCCAATGGCTGTAATAGTCCCTAAGTGTGGCACACTGACTTGATGGTGCAGGTTTTCACATGCAGGTCATCCACAGGAAACCTACGTGAGACTGAACTGTGAGGCTTGGCTTTCCTGCAGAGTGGAAATAAGTGTAGAGTTTGGTGGTGCAAAGAAGGAAGACGTGTCTTCAGAAAATGAGAGAATGGAAATTAATTTTGATGGATTGGCTTTCCCCGTCCCCCCCCCCCCCTTCATCTATACTCATCTACAGAGAGGCAGAAGACAAGCAGAGAAGTACATTTTTTGTGCTCTTTTCCCCTGATCAAAAGTAAGCACAGGAAATAGTCAGTGCCCATGTGGTGAGGAGCTACGTACACAGCTGGTCAGCCTGCATGCCTGTGGAAGTGCAGAAAAGCTACAACATGGCCTCTGCTGAGCTGCAGCAATTAATTGTAGCACAGGTTCTCTCTCTTCATCCAGCCCATAGCTAACAAAAAAAGGCAGCAGCTAAAACAAAAGGTGCAAACGGAGGAGTTTGGTTTAATTCCTTATTAATATACTTTTTAATGCCTTTATATTTAAATGAGCTCTCTTCTCCCTAAAATCTGCTACACCTTTTGAAAAGACAGCATATTTGAGAGCAACCGAGCATATACAAAAATGGCTAAATCATTACTTTAGACAGCCAGAAATAAGTGTGTTTACAGTGTTGAGAAAGATGTTCAAATTTTAAAAAATCTATTTGGAAATTGCTCTGGTGGAAACTATTTCAGTACCTTTCTAGGGTGGCCTAAAGTTAACAGACATTATTAGGAGAAAGTCAATTTTTCAGCATGTTATAATATGCCTCCCTTCTGATTGTTCAAATAAATTTAGAGAACTCTTTTCTGAAAGGACTGTGGCCAATTGTAGGGTTTTGATGAGCATAGACAATTTTTCTTGGATATCCTAACTTTGAAATGCTTGATTTTACTATGTTATGTGCTAGTAGAATACTATTTGCTATTTACAAATACAGTATTCATGTAGGACTATATCTAAGTACAACTAAATAAATATGTGTATCTGAATATCAGTAGACAAATTAAAGCATGAAATATCACTAATTATTTTAAACATAGGACTCATTCCATAAGCTAGTTATCTAGCTTTGAAAGAACATCAGACTGCCATAAATTTTTGTTACTAGGATGGCTGCCCAAACTCAGAGCTCTCTCATGAAGCACAGCTTCATAGACTTACCAGTTTCTTTAGATGTGTATGTGAACATCTCCCTGGCTGTTAAATAAAGAGCAGATTTTATAGATGGAGGCTGGGTAGGCATACGTTAACACCAAGCCAAAAGCTCATAGTTTTCTGATAGGGTGGAATGAGTCTCTGCACACAGCAGAAGTACATGTTTAAACAGCTCTTTTGCTTGAACCTCCTCTGCACCACAAAGTTTTCCATTACTCTTAATAAAAGGGCAAGATTCTTTCTTCCTATGCAGTACCATATCCAACAGTTGCATCACTATGTCTTTTGAATGGCACAGGTATTTTCATTTGTGATTAGATAGCAACAAATAAACTAATTTCAGGTTGCTTTCCAAAGATGGAAAGCCTTGTACAGATCAATTGTGTAGAGAGCAATTTTCAGTCACTGTAATAAGATATCCATCTACCAAAGGGCAGTGCCTAATACTCATTTGTGACTCTGAAGGATGAGGAATGTTTCTTGTCATGAATTAAATTATTTGCCAATATATGGAACACTCAACATGCTTTAGAGATTCTCTCCTCATTGATCCTTTAGGATCAATTTAGCTTTGTATTTTTAGAAACTTCAGCATTGATAAACCAAATCCACTCATTGCAGCTGAGCCTCATATTCTAGGTATTTTTGTCTGGAATTTGTAGCCAGCTGTTAAAGAGTTTTCAGTAACTTTGCATTAGAAGTAGCTATACTCATTATATACCTGTGGAAATGTTGACACTTTTTTTTTTTTAAAGAGCAAAAATAAACACTTTTCCAGTTTTTTAATGGCTCATCAAAATGATTAATGAATCCTCTTAATGGGCTAAAGCAAAATGATGCATCAATAATGCATGTAATGACTATTGTAGCATTCATAAAATGATGTTTTGCATATACGATCTTACCTCTTGCCACTCTGTAGGATACCAGGAGGGTGGGCAGTCGAAACGATTACAGGCTTGCACAAGGGATGGCTTAGGTTTATAGCATAATTCATCTGCCAAAATCACAGTCTCGTTAGTCTCTCTTGATAGTAGACGAGAACAGAAGACATCACGTGTCTGCAATCCAACCCCACAAGTAAGGCTGCAGGTGCTCCATTTACCAATCTCCCACCTGTGAAGAGGCCAGGAGAGAAAAATGGAAGAAAGACATCTTATTTTTTCTCTTTTTATGATATTTGAGGTGAAAAATCAGTAATGAAAGGAAATTCTCCTCTGATCACCATCAGCCTTCTTGTGGTTGCAGGATGGGGTTAAGAACTTTTACTGTCCCTCTGCATTTTCAGTTCTTGTCAAAAGCTCTTGGACTTCAAGTGTTTGGGACTCCTGCAGTATCATATGAACAGTTTTAAATCATAAATTAAAAGTTTTTGGTGTGCAGGAGCATGACTAATTTATTTCAACACTGAATGGATTTAATTAACTGCTTTTTCTTCCTGTATTAACAACAAAAACCAACCAAACAAACAAAAAACAACAAAGTCAAAGGAATGTAACAGGGAATTGCTTAGCAAGAATTTCTTCCAGAAGACCCAGTTGTTCCTGGCTGACTTTTCCTTGTTGAGGAGGAAGTGCTAAGGCCTTGAGAGTTGTAATGGGAGGGCAGGGAGAGTCTCTTCAACCCCTGGATAGAAAACCTGCCACTGAGCCAGGCCTTCTCCACACTACCTATGTAAATCCTGCATCAGCAGGATTGTTGATGACAGAATTTCAGTGTTAATCACATTAAAACAAAATACCTGCCATTTGAGCTGTATTGAATACAACCCATAATTCTGTCTACTGTACGCAGAAAATTGCTTAAAATATTAGGTCTTCCACTCTTGTGGAAGAGTGCACTTCAGTGATATTCAGAAATATGTACATAAAAATGTCTCGTATTCAGAATGAGAATAGTCTTCCCATCAACTTTACACAAAACACTACACTGACCTGGACATGATCCCATACCCAAAATGAAAGAATGAGAGACAGATCCTGTCACTTTTTCTAATCCTGAAAAATAGCTTCCTTTGCTGGGTGACGTTACTGAAACTGATTGCTGAGGGAGTAAACTAAACATTCAGGACAAGGAAGGCTCAGAGAGAGAACCTGCCCTTGAAGAAAGCGAAGCCAGGCAAAACTACAGAAGCTGATTATGAAGAAAGACACCCTCAGGCTCCAAGACTGATGCAGGCAGACAGTGAAAGAAAGTTATGAAACATGTCAGCAGCATGAAGCTGAATTTGTGGAAGATGCAGAGGAAAAACACTGACAGTCTGAGATCAGCAGCCAATGTAAACTGCTCAGCACATTCAAAACACATGATATTAGCAAACACATTACACAAACAGTAATTCAAAGATGTGCCATCCTGCACTTGCAGAACAATTCTAATTTCTCTATTTATTTTATAATGTTGTTTTGAGCACTTGCTCGCTTCCTCTCAGCAACGACAAATGGAAAAAGCTACCAGGTAGTAAATATTTTTCCTCTTTAGATGACAATGCTGATGGATTAAAAAGCCACATTGTTTCTCTTCTGTACTCCATCTGCGGATGACATTCTCTGATTTTATAAAAGGACAGAATATGTCCTGAGTACCACCATAAGCACCAATGACACTGTAGTTTATATTTCGACAACAGCCCTGGCTCTGTTAAAAGCAATGTTTAACCCTTTCTAACAATGAACAGACCTTGCATATTGAGTCAGAAGTTGCCATGGTCACTTTTCAAGCCATAATACACTGAAAGCCACTGAAGTCTGATAATGTGTACTGGGAGCTATTCAGCAGTGGATTAGGACTGACACGTGTCAGTCAGTCAAGCTATTCTGGAGTATCTTCTCCATCCAAACGGTCCTGGGGAGAGGTCTTCTCAGATTTTCCCATAAAACTGTCAGTCAGAATTAATGTGGACATCAGCTACCCTTCAGTTTTGGCACAATCTAAAATGAAGTAGTTAAGTAGGTGCTGAGAATAAGGCATTTTCTTATTTCAGAATCTACTTTGATACATGGTTAGTTGCCAGGATTTCTTTTATTCAAGTGTTGGTAATTGCCGTTGCCTCCAGCAATTCATTGTTTGTTATTGGTATAAGTGCACAATGTTTCTGTTGGCAGTCAACATCTCAGTGGCTAGCAAGCCACATAAACTCTTTGGAGATCTTGGCTTCTGCAGAAGAGGTTTTCTGTTTCTTCTTCCAGAAAGGAATGCTGTGTTTCAGAAAAGAGAAATAATTTGTTTTTCCAGTGTTTGAAATTCGTGTTGAAAGTTGCATCTGTTGTCCTAACCATAAAATTGATTTATTCACAATTCTTTCCAGCTGTTTTAAACAGGAGATTCCTTAGAAGTGCTCAGGAAATACAAGGTCAAATTATCTCTTACCCTTGTACTTTCATAGTCCCCAAGGACTTTCATGGACTTTCATAGATACAAAGTAAGCAATGTAGAGTAGAGCAGAGAGAGTTGTATGAAGTGGAATAGGGATGTACAAGTAACCCAAACCGTAAGTTAAATATATGATTGGCAGAATTTTACTCCCTCCTTTTTTCTCCTCCTCTAGTGGCTAAAGCCATACTAATATGTAGCAACAAAGAAACCATCTTTTTTTAGCCTTTTTTACAGCAGGACTTTGGCACATCTGTGCCCCTAAACCACTGGCTTGTCCTTCCTCTAGGTCTACTAGCTCATCACTTGTCTGTCTCCATCTTCTAAATACCTTAGTAGTGGTTAAGTATTCAAGCACAAACTAGACTTTAAAAATATTTCAACTATGTACTTAATAAAAAACACAATTCAAAAGAGTTTTATCCTCAGCAGAAGCTCACATACATACTATACATTAAATATTTGAACTGACTTAAGGAAAACTACATTAATACAAAACCACAGAGACATTTTGAGATGCCTAACAGAGAGGAATGTAACAGGAGAAAGGCAATTCATAGGGCTGGATGTCTTGAAAAGAATATGTATATATCAGTGACACATGTATGAGAATACACATACATGCATGTTTTTTGAATGAACATAAGACAAGTTTCCACTGGAAACATATAGAGATAGAGAATGGTCCAAAAAATACAGTTAATTTTAATTATAATCACAAATTCAAAATACAAAACTAGTCACAGAAACTTTTCCCTTGCGAGATGAACAATCTCCTGCTTCCAGCAGATAGTTGTAATGCCTTAGTAGTTGGTGAAGTACATGGAGACATACATACAGTGTGCCTGAAGACAGGAAAACTAAGTAATGAACCTGGTCTGACAGCTCAAGGCCATGGTTTTCCTTTAGGTTTTCCTACACACAGTGCTAAGGGTGTGGTCTAAAAACTGGACATAAATTTATGAAAAACCCAACCAACTGGGAGCACTAAATTTCTTGCACTTCCAGGAACAACAAGCTAACAAGATGATTTAGGAACGGACAGATTTTTTTAACAGGAAAACACCAGTTAGAAAATCTAACAATCAGTTCATACTATGAAGTAGACTAATAATCTGTAATATACTATTATTTTTTTCAAATCAAAATTCTAATTTCTATAAGGGCAATGTGAATCTGTAATTTTATGGAACATTCCCATTAAATACATCAGTATGTACATCCATGTGCAATACTGCATACAACTCTGGAGTCCTCAGCACAGGAAAGACATGGAGCTGTTGGAGAGGTCCAGAGAAGGGTGTAGTAGAAGATCAACGGCCTAGAGCACCTCTGCTCTGAAGACAGGCTGAAAGAGTTGGGGCTGTTGAGCCTGGACAAGAGAAGGCCTCTTTCAGAGGGTAGATTTAGGTTAGATATTAGGAAGAAATTATTCACCATGAGGGTAGTAAGGTGCTGCAATAGATTGCCCAGGGTGCTGTGGAAGCCCCCTCCCTGAAAGTGTTCAAGGCCAGGTTGGATGAGACCTTGTGCAGCCTGGTCTAGTGTGAGGTGTCCCTGTTCATTGCAGGGAGGTTGGAACCTGATGGTCTTGAAGGTCCCTTCCAGCCTTAACCATTCTATGGTTCTATGTACTCTACATAGTGCTTTGGCATGTGCTTAACTTCAGGTGAACAAGCAGTTTCCATGATTAGTCATGGTCAATATCTTTTAAAATGCGAATACTTACAGATCCCTTGTGTAAAAGAAGGACAACAATTATGAATATTCTAAAAAAGGCCCATTAATCTGAAAATCTTCATTGTAATAACAGTACAGTTATTCTGTATCATTAATATAAGTCTTATAAGTCTATATAATTAATATAAAAAAAGCTAGAGATGTTCTCAAAAAATAGCTTGACTATTCTATTTCCAATAAGGGAAATTATCTTGACATAGTTAATAAAAATCTTGCCTGGAACCTTAAATTTAACTTTATCATGTTGTACTTTAGTGAATTTGAAGTTTTGTGAGGGCCCATATATTCAACTAGAATATAGCCTGGACATCTGTCATCAACATCAAGTTGTTTAAAAGGAGATGGAAATGTTTTCAACATATAACATGAGCATGATCCTCTAAATAGTTCTATGCATTTAATTTTAATTAGAAATTAACTTTCCTTCTTCTTTTGATAGAACAAAAGGTATCACTGTTATATTGCACCAAGAAGTTCAGATGACAATGAATGGAAGGATCAAGTGATTAGAATTGTGTCCTGGCTCTTCACTGAACTGCAGAGTTGACTGAGACCAGAACTGCTGGAACACAGGCTATCCTTTGAGTATGTGAATGTACACCCTGACACCAATGGGAAGACACAAGTGCTGGGCTGGATCAAACTCTTCTTCCTCATATGTCTCAGCTCTACATTTGCAAAATTGCAGCAGTACTTTTTGCTCTATTGAGTTTTGCCCATGTTGTGGTCATACAGCAGGGATGATCTCTTACTCTGTCTTTACCTACTGCCTAGTACAACAGGACTCTCAGCTTCACAGGAGCTTGAAGACCATAGCTTGTTATGAATAACATCAGAGGCAACAATGCATTGCTACCTCAGTTTTGAAATGTCTGTCTCTTTGCTACAAGAACTAGGTAATTCTGTCTAGTTAGGTAGGCTGAGAAGTGGCAACAGCTAGTAAGCAGAGACTCATGGCATGGAAAGCTTCTAGAACTAGAGCTGTTGACTCAGTGGAGCCTTGAGCATTCCCAAACAAAGGACTCTCACACTCCCATAGTCAGCCTGGAAAAAGTAAAATATGTAGGTAGAACTTGAAAAATGTATGGTTTAAGCCAAAAGACTATAGAGCCAACAGCTTTGGATGAGTCCCTATACACACAGTATATATGGTAAAACCCAAAGCATTCTAAGCTGTTAGGTGTTGTAAGTAAAGAATATTTTCTAGAGATATATGATTGCACCCTGACAATGGTGCCTTGCCACTGCTGAGTACAGGGGGACAACCACCTCTCTGCTTCTGCTGATCACACTATTTCTAATACAAGCCAGGATGCCACTGGCTTTCTTGGCCACCTGGGCACACTGCTGGCTCATATTCAGCCACTTGTCAATTAGAACCCGCTGGTCCTTTTCTGCCAGACACTTTTCAGCCACACTTCCCCAAGCCTGTAGTGTTGCCTGGGGTTGTTGTGGCCCAAGCGCAGGACCCAGCACTTGGCCTTGTTGAAGCACAGGCCATTAACACTAGCCCAACGATCCAATCTATCCAAGTCTCTCTGTAGAGCCTCCCTATCCTCATGCAGATCAACACTCCTGCCTGGCTTGGTGTCATCTGCAAACTTACTGATAATACACTCTATGTCCTTATCAAGATCATCAATAAAGATGTTAAACAGAAACAGTCCCAACACTGAGCCCTGAGGAACACCACTTGTGACCAGTCCCAGCTGGATTTGACTCCATTGGTCATCACTCTCTGGGCCCAACTGTCCAGCCAGTGCTAGATCCAACAGATCATGTGCTCATCCAGGCCATGAGTAGCCAATTTTTTTGTGAGAGTTCCGTGGGGAACCATGTCAAATGCTTTTTGGAGGTCCAGAGAGACAACGTCCACAGCCTTTCCCTCATCCAATAGTTGCGTCATCAGGCCATAAAAGGAGATCAGGTTCATCTGCTTCCAACAAAGGATGGACATTTTCCCTAATTCTCCTTTTGTTGTTAATGAACTTATAGAAACATTTTTTATTATCCCTAACAGCTGTAGCTAGTTTGAGCTCTAGCTGTGCTTTGGCTCTCCTAATTTTCACCCTGCATAGGCTCACTTCATCTTTACAGACTTCATGACTGACCTGTCCCCTCTTCCAAAGGTCATAGACTCTCCTTTTGTTCCTAAGGTCCAGCTAATGGTCCCTATTTAGCCAGGCTGGTCTCACCCCGCTTTTTCTAGTACACAGGGACAGCCTGCTCCTGGGCCTTTAAAACTTCTTTCTTGAAGTATGCCCAGCCTTCCTGGACTCCTTTATCCTTCAGGGCAGCTTCCCAAGGGACTTTGTCAATCAGTCTTCTGAGCAGATCAAAGTTTGCCCTCCGGAAGTCTAAGGTAGCAGCTTTACTAACCCCTCGCCTTGTTTCTCCAAGGATCAAAAACTCAATAATCTCATGATCTCTGTACCCTAGATGGCCTCCAACTTTTACTTCCCCCACAAGATCTTCCCTGTTCACCAGAAGCAGGTCCAGCAGGGCACCTTTCCCTGATCAGCTCACTTATCAGCTGTGTGAGGAAGTTATCTTCCACACGTTCCAGGAACTTCTTGGAATGTTCCCTCTCTGCTGTGTTGTATTCCCAGCAGACGTCTGGGAGGTTAAAGTCCCCCACAAGAACAACAGCAAATGACTGGGAGATTACTCCTAACTGCTCATAGAAAGCTTCATCCATCACACTGCTTTGGTTGGGAGGTCTATAGCAGACTCCCACAGCAATATCAGCTTTATTGGCCCTTAACCTAATCCAAACACTCTCAACCTCATCATGACTATACTTGATTTCCAGGCTCTCATAGCATTCTCTAACATACAGAGCCACTCCACCTCTTCTCCTTCCCTTTCTCTCTCTCCTGAAGACCTTATAACCATCGATTGTGGCACTCCAGATGTGTGATGCATCCCATCACATTTCTGTGATAGTCAGTATGTCACGGTTTTCCTGCTGTATCATGGCTTAGGCTCCCCGTTTCTTGCTCATACTGTGTGCATTGGTATGGATGCACTGCAGATGAGCTAATGATTCCAACAACTTTTTTCCACTGTGGGGCCCATTTCCTACCAGACCCTTCTCAGGTGCTTCTATGATTTCTAAACATCTATCTTCTCTCTCAAATGAAACAACAGAGTGAGAATCCTCCCTAGTCCACCATCCTTCAAGCCCCAGTATGTTTCTCTTGGACTTGTCCTTAACAGGCCCAGTTATCTCCCCTTCCCCCTTCATATCTAGTTTAAAGCCCTGCCAATTAGCCCTGCTAACTCCTGCCCCAAAAGACTTTTGCCCCTCTGAGACAGGTGCATCCCACCTGCCACCAGCAGACCAGGTCTCTCATATAGCAGCCCATTGAGTCTGTTTTGCCCAGGACCTTAATCAGTGAAGAACCCTCCTTGTCCTTTGTCTCAACCCATGAGTTTTGTCCTCCTCATCCCCGTGTGTATGTGTATGTGTGGGGAGTTGAGTGAGCAGCCATGGGGTTGTTCCTTTGTTGTCATGTTTGGCCCAAACCACAACAGTAATGGCGAGACAGGCAGGAGAGAGACAAGGAACCATGACAGCTACACAAACCAGATTAGGCATGATAGAAAAAGAAATACTAGGTTTTTTGTTGAGTTTGATCCAGGCTCATGCTTACAGCAGCAGCTTCTTACAAAGGGGTTGTTCAGTATTTTATATGAGATACAAGGATAACTGGTAGCTCCCTTTCAAAAATGAACATAGGAAACAGTTGAGGGACAGAATAAAATAATGCAAAGTTAAAAGTAATACAGGAAGGTCTGAGGAATACGAGATAAATTGCATGAATGGCATTTGTATGTGACAGATGGCAGAAACTGAATGAGGACTGTTGGGAGGAACACAGTTTGGCAATTACAGTGGAGCAGATTAATACCTCTTGCCCTAAATCTACATTAAAATAAAGCAAACCATAAGAAAGACTAATTAATGAAATAACTTGCACATCTATCTATGAAGCATTCTCACATGGTTCTTCTGCAAAAAGCAGAGGGACCGTGTAACATACTGCTGCACATGACAGAGCTGCTTTATGTCAAATGTTCCCTGGCTCTTTACACACTGATACTGTTCGTGATGGACTGTCTCATCAGCCAACACCTTTTCTTAGCCCTAACTTTATGCCATATGGAAAATATTAAAAAACAACTGTTTCTGAAGACAAAATAAGCAAGCTTACAGACACCAGAAGACAGAGAAAGAAAAAGCTCAACAGGTGATAAAGATGTGCAAGAACACTACTGTTTGTAATCTAAATTGCCATCCAAAATGAAGCATTTAAAAAAAAAAAAAAGATAGTTGAAAATGCATTTAGATGGTACAGACAAAACATATAAGAAGCCTGACTTCACAACCTGTAAGATCAATATTTGTGGATGTGTGATTTTGTTCCACAGCATAACAAGACTCTCCTAAAATCTAATGACGCCTTTCCTGAAATGATCATTGCAGCAGTTGTCACTGGACTGAATGGACAAAGAAAGCAGATTCATGAATGAAACTGTTCAGATAACAGTGAGTAGACTTAAGGAATTCTCTAACAAGTCAAAGTTTTATGCTGAGACCTCCTTTATAAGGAGATCATATACCTTTTATGCAGAAGGTAAAAGCAGATTATCTCTCAAAAACAGGCATACAAGATTTAGTTTTATAGTTGGGGGAAGAGAGAGCAGTTGAAATTAATTATCTTACATCTATATGGTACTGTGGCTGAGCTTGGGATACTCCCAATGCCTTGCCATCTTGGAACATAGTAAGACAGTGCAAGAAGTGTGTTCCAAGGGCATATCCAGATCAAATATTTCCTTTTTACTTTCCGCTTTGAGATTCTGTAAGTGTGACTGATAATCTATTCACTCTTCTGCAGTAAAAGATCACAGAATTAGAGAATTGTTACAGTTGGAAAAGACCTCTAATATTACCAAGTCAAACAGTTCACCCAGGAAAAAAACCCAAACAATCAAACAAAACCCATAAAACAACACCCCACTCCTCCATCCCACAACAAACAATAATGCCCACTATGCCCACTAGAGTATGTGCCACTTCTACAGGTTTTTCGAATACCTCTAGGGATGGTGACTCCATTACCTCCCTGGGCAGACCATTCCAGAGCCTGGCTATTCTTTTGGTCAATAAAGTCTTCCTAATATCTCATTTAAACCTCCCCTGGTACAGGCCAGGCTCAGGCCATTTCCTCTTGTCCTATCATAATTCACTCTGGAGGGCCTGCGCCCACCTCACTGCAGCCTTCTTTCAGGCAGTTGTAGACAGGAATGAGGTCTCCCCTTAGCCTGCTCTTGCTGCAGAGACACTCAATATGTCCCAACCATGACTTTGAGCTCATACTCATCACAAACAAAGCCATAAAATACCTGTGGCAGGGCATGGTGATCTTGTTTCAACACAAGGGTGTACTAACTTGGTGAAACTTGTGACCTGGAGATTTGTGTAGAGGAATACAGTCTATCTAGATATATAGGATTCTAAATAAGAAATATGATCTACCATACGAAGGCAGTATAGTATAAGTTATTGAAATAAATATTTACAATTGCACTGCCCGTGCAGGGGGGTTGGAACTAGATGATCTTTATGGTCTCTTCCAACTCAAACCATTCTGTGATTCTATGATCATTCTCCTCAAGTGTACAAAAAGAATGATGAAACAAAACCAGACTGAAATTACTGTTTACTGACTACTTCTGCATTATCTGTCTTGAGGTGTATGCCTTCAGACCGTTCAGAAAGCCTGACTAGATTATGTTGTTCAATGTTTTGGTTTATTAAACCAGCTAAACCAATTGTTGACTAGAAAAGGTGTACATAAGTAACCATTTGAGAGGCTATGGAGAGTGCTACATGTTACCAAAAGTGCCTGTAGCAGAAACACATCAAGCTTGGAAGTTCTAATTTTCAGATGTTCTCTCTCTTAAGCTAACCAAGATCTTGAACTGTATTAAATTCTAGACATACGTCCTAAATTATAAGCGTACTGGGTTGTTTTGGTTCAAGAAACATCACTGGAATAATTTATTTAAATATATTAGAAGGAAATTTTCCTTCTCTTGGGCAAGGCTTCTCAGCTTCTTCTTCATGCTGTGGACAACATTCCCTTGTCTTCTGAGACATTTGTTACTGTCTCAGTTGCCTTTTCAGCAGACTGCCTCCTTTACCCACCACAACTGCATGTTCCAACAGTCACTTCCACATCAAAGACATTTTAGGGAAGTGTTTTTTATATTTTTAACTTCTGTTAATGCAGTTTGGCAGCTGGAAAACAGAGAGAAGAGCTAACACTATGAAACCATCCAGCTCTCTCTATATGCCATCAATGAAAGCTCTGGGAAGTGTCAGTGGTTCACAGATCACGTTTTGGGAACTTCTGTAATGGGGATCTAAGTTCACTGCCACAGTGTATTTCAAGTTTTGGACTTGTCAGTCAATAGTAATGCCTTCATCACCATTCATGAGGACAAGGTTTTAGCCTAAGTTTCCATCAGACTCCTGGATGAAGACTTTTTAAATTGGAATCCTGAAGCACTCTTTTTTTTTCTTTCTCTCCCATGTGCTATCTTAGGAAGTCTTAAAGCAGTTGTAATTAATGACTATCAAGCAATAAACTTTATCAATGAAATACTATCAGTTTAATTAATATACCATTGTCTTTGATACAGTGGCATTAGTAGACATAACATTTCAGAAACTTGCAGGAAACAAGGTACTTCTCCTGTAACAGCCTGCCTGGGAGCCACATTGACTTTCCTTTTTGCCTCTCTTTCCATTAGTCATGCTGCCTGCTGTCTGCAGCTTTGAGGTTTAGGCCTCCTTGCTCTAACGAGAAGAGCCACTTTGCAGAACACATGATGTTCTTCATCTGTGCCACTTAAATCTCTTCAGATGGGCAATTTCCTTCACACTAAGGGTCTGGAGGGAGAAGAGATACATATACAGGGAAGGAAGTAATTTCCCCTTTTCTCGATTGCAGCCCTAGAGGTGGATGAAAGCATCATAGTTTCCCCTGCTGCCCTCCATCCTCTTGCACCTCTGCTTCATGGCCTGATTCTCACCTAAAATATGACCATCTTGCAATTAATGGAATGGACTTCTTGTCCAAGATTGTTTTAAAGTAGCTATGCTCTGGTAGCAAGGTCACCACAGTACTATGAATTATCACACAGACTAATTAAAAAATTATTCACCCAATTTCTCAGACTACTTTTGTAACAGAATGCACACAAATACTGGCCCACATGAGTGTGCCTCTTTTTTTTTTTTTTTCTTAACCAGTCAGTATTTCTTTTCCATGCCAGAACTGATGGGTGATTATCATCTACCACGCACTCTCAACTCCAGTGATGCTGCTGCCTATAAATCACAGTGATATATCCACCTACAAAGTTATTTGCAAGCATTATTTAAATATTTGTGTGCTGTTGCCAGCAATACAGACAATTTCATAAAGTCAGGGTAGCACTATCCTCATAAGCAGTTCCTGTAAAGCTTTGGTGAAATATGTCAACCTATTTGGCTCTGCTTGTCACAGACTCAAAATCTTGATCATGTAATTAAACTGTTGCTTCTTCCCTCACCATTTCATGCATGCTGGCCATATTTGATTACCAATTTGATTTTGGAGGCTGCAGGAGGCAAGGGAAGAACAGGTTCTGCAAAACTGTTAGTGAGATAAGAGGTTGAAGAAAACTCCTTAAACTCGATGCTACTCTGGGTAAAGTTAAACCAATCCATATATTGTTTGCCTGCAAGACCTGAATAGGCAAGTGGTCTGAAGTTTGCCCTTTGGTTTTGCCACTGCTTTGCTCTTCCCAGCCAATACTGCTGTGCCATGAAGAGGCTGCAAGTCCCTGAAGTCTGAGAAAGTGCATGTGTGAGGCAGTGCATGCCTGCAGACAAGTTTGGGTCACAAGTTATTTGAAAATATTTATTTATTGTTATTTTTCATAATAGTAGTAGTTTTAAATTGCTCCGGGCAACATACTGGACTGTGATCACCCACACTTGTGAATTTGTGTTGGTTTTGATATGGATTCCTCAAAATCCTTTAAACAATGCCAGGGACTGAAAAGTCCTGGCCCAGGTATCTTGGCCCTTGATAACACCACCAGCCTGGCTGTGCCAATCTCCTACCTTGTGCAGCAGCCGAGTTCTACTCACTTGTACCATCTGTGCTCACTTCACATGAGTTAAAAGGAGTCCTGGGAGGAGTGACAAAGATCTGCTGAGTCTGTGGTACTGCCAACACGGGGAGTCAGATTGGGCTCTCGTTTGGCTATTTTGTACTTCTGGAGTGATTTTAGTAATGCCTAGATCCAAGTATGCCTGGTATTGAATGTCTCAGACTTACGGGCAGGTTGAAGATCAGTTTTCCAGCTTCATCAGTGATCACATCTCTCTTAAATCTGGAAAAAAAAAAATTATGCCTGGTGATAAGATATAAGAAGCCTACCTTGGAGGGCAGGGATCCAGGCTACAGGCTTTCAGCAGCTGTGGAGGACGGCGGCTGGTTACACACAGCATCTCGTCCACAGTCTCTCTGGTTTGTTTGTTCAGGCAGGTCACCACAGCCTCCTGGACACCTGCACACAACAATGCATGGTCACAGCCAGGTTTCTGTACCTGGAGGGGCAGCTGAGTGCAGGGGAGGGACCAGCAGGGCAGTGCTGGGGCTGCTGTGTGTGGCAAAGGGCTGACCACATCCAAGTATTCTCTCTGATGGTCTTTGAGGAGTACAGTATGGATATCTGCTAAGGGACAATATTTCTTGGCATAATGAATCTGATGGAGTAGGGAAAATCTCAGTTCTTTTTCTCACTTCTGTTGGGAAAAGCGTTCATCTGTAACTCTTAAATTTTTCCAGACACAGTCATACATGCCTTGCTGCCCTTTTTATATCCTGCTCCCAAGCCAACAGGGAGATGAACTCATAGAAACACTGCATGGGATGCTGAGCTTGTACTTGCCCTTGCTTTCAGTCTCACTAGGTATCTTGATTGCAGTGAAAAGTCCCTAGCTTCAGTCACCACTTACCTTCCCTGGACAGAGTATTTTTGAGTGCTCTCTAGTGGCTGTCCCTTTCACTATAAGTGCAATGAGGCTCTTTATTTGTCAGTCAAGCAAGCTAAGGTGTGAAGATGGTCTTGACTTTGGCATGCTGTATCTTAAGCAGCAGTAGGATTGCTATATGTGAAAAAGCAAAGTAAAACAAGATCAGACAATTCAGCAGCTGTCAGTTACTTTGCTGCATCTGCAGACCTGCACCTAAACTGAAGATGCAAGTATGGAGATGTGTCTGAGAGGTGAGACAGAACCAAGGGCAGTTGTGGGCACTAAGAGAAAAGCTGGAAGATATGGTGATTATGTTCTGACTCACAAAATACTTGGTGATACCAGATTTTCTCCAACATAACAGTTACTCTGTCTCACTTATCCTGACTAAGGTAGGAACAGTGCAGGGTTTTTTTTCAGTCACAAGATCAGGAAGCTAGAAAATCAGGGATTTCAACACTGCATGCCATAGGAAAGAGTACTTAATGAGGATCTACTTCTTCCCAAGGGGTCTGAGGACAGTAACTGGCCTGAACTTCCTAAAAATCTAATCCATAGTGGTTCAAAGCAAAGTGGAAATATGCTTTTTATGTTCCTCCCTGCTTCCTGAGTTAGGAAAAGATTAGCTGAACTGACAAAAATTGCATCATCTTCTCAAAACAAACAATTAGTTTTCCAAAATATTTCACAATCTTGTGGATGCACCAGTATTTAAATGAAAAATAATGAATGAAGACCTTGAACAGCTCCAAGAGCAGTGTAGGAGAACTGAAAATACCTTTTGGTATTTCTGATGCCAGAACCCATGTCGTTAGGCAAACAATGATATAATATTACTCAACAGGACTAAATGTGGCTCCCATGCTCCTGAAATTATTCAGAGAGTCATTCCCCTTATTCTCCTTATAGGCTGAGGAAAGGCCCATAGCAAAGAGGCATTCAGTTTACTGCCTCCTGTGTGTGCAAGCCTATTCAGGGCATGGCTATGACTCAAGGATACGGTGTCTTCACTGTACTCTAGGTGCTGAAGAGAAGAAAGAAACATGTCAGTTTTGGACAGGGACATCAACATGGAAAATTTCAAAGTCCCTGAATTCAGCCAACATAATTGTGGCTTTTTTTCCTTTACAAGGCGGCCCCATATTTTCAAGCTGTTTTGCTATTCAAGCAGTCTCCCAAAAGACTCTAAAAAATATAAAAAAGGACAACCCGTTATAAGAATAGAATGAATGCTAGTGATTTATTTCCAGGAAAGAAAACCAATGAAATTTATATACATAATATGTTCTCTATCTGTCATGTTCAGTATCTTTCCAAATCAATAATTTTTCTGCTGAGCAAGTTAGCATGTTGTGTACAGCAAACAGAGGCATATGGATTCCCCAAGACAGACTGTTCCTGGCTGCAGAACAGAGGTGACACTCTACCTGATGGGAAAAGGCACTATGTTCAACTTACTGGTCTCTGCATTGCATTGATCACTTGTACAGGCCTGACATCTAAACCAATCTGATGAAGCCAGGAGAGAAGGACTGCTAATCCGGAGGTAAGGAAACATCAAAAGTACTCTTCTTAACTCTGTGGAAAGAAGCCACCAAGTCCTGCCACCTGCTGATGGCATCATTCTCTTTCCAGGGCTACAGCTCGCTCACCATCTGCATGTTTTGGATTAAAATTGTCTCATCTGAAAGTACTTCCAGAGCTTCATTTTCTCCTCTCTGAAGTGTGTACTAATGGGCTCTTGACCAGTGACTATCAATTACAATAAAGTAGTTTTGCATTTTCTGTTTCAGTGCTGACTACCCCAAAGCGACTGACTGTGAGGCCTCGAATTCAGCCTTTTCTCTGTTTCGTAAGCTGATGGTTTTGTTTTATCAAATTAATTTAGTCAAGCTCTGATACTACTGCTCTTCACTTTTCAGTATTCAGCCTACCCCAGACCTCCCAGTGAATTAGCTCCCAATGTTTATTCCTGCCACCTAAGTAATCTCTGATTGTATTTTCAATAATTTTATTCTCTCCTACCAGCATTCTAGTCTGTTCATTATAATTTTCTTTCAGAGATTCTTACAGTTCTTTACCTTTCAAAGATACTGGCAGGACCAGTAATCTTGCCTGACAGCACAGGTACTGAAGAAAAAGGCTCATGTTTTAATCTAACCACTCTGTGGTTGCTAGACTATGTATTGACAAATGTTCCTGGCTCTCATAGCCTCAGCCAGCAAGAAAGATAAAAAAACCTGACTTGCTCCAGCAGCAAACAAGCTCAGAGTCACTTTTTTCAGATTTGCCTTGAATCTCGCACCAAGTACACCTCAGCATGTTTTTGATTGGTCAGTGTAGCAAATGGTTATAAGCTTTAAATCAAGGATGGGTCATTGAACATTTAGAGAATATAAAGACCTTTGGTTTTCTGTCAGAATTTCTATAGTACAGGGATAATTAAAAAACATGTATGAACAGCAAGAAGTTTATTTGCCAAGTAACAGAATTCTAAACATTATTTCCTGCACAATACTACCGAAACAAAAAGCTGACTGCTTCAAAATTGCTTTCCCTGAAAAAAAGAAATTAGTTTTCAATAAGAAATAACAATATAGAAAGGTGTAAGAGCGGGACTTGAATCTAGTCAGTTTAAGCTCACTTTCAAAATACCATAAAATGAGATTTTCTGTCTTTATATCTACCAGAATAGAATAATTGTTACATGATACTTGATGACAGCTCTGGGAAATGCAGCCACTAACAGCAGACTAAATGGCTAACTAAATCCTTCTGCTTGCTGCTTCTGGGAGGTGAAAGGTTACTTCTGCATCTATCCAATTTCTTCCCTTGAGACTCCAAAACCAATAAAATTAGCTTGACCGGACTTGCACCTATGGCTAGAAAAATATCTGACTTAGCATCTGCTAATCTGGAAAATCTGGAGCCTGCATCAGACAAAAAGAAATCTTGGCTGACAATTTTTGACAATTTTTGCTGACAATTGAAAGGAATTAAATTTAAAAGGCAAAATGTCTCTCTCATATTAGTCTCTGTGAGTTTTATTTGAAAAAATACATACATAGCCACGATATTCAAAGGAATTACTTCATTTCAAAAGGATATTTCTAGAAAAAATTTGGGTTTCAGGATTCACAGTGTAAGTGTGACAAGCTGTTACTGCTTGCTAGAAGCCTCAATAGATGACAACACTCCTGTAAAGTAAGTGTTCGTCACCATTTAGCATAGACTACTCTCACATTTTTTTTTGGTAGGAAATAAAACAATATTGGCAGATGCCTGACAGCTCCCTGTGTGCTGCTCTAAGCAGTGTCTACTGTCAGTAAGCTAAAAGTAAGCACAGAAAACCTTTGCATTATTTTCTGCTAACCGTGGTTTTATAAGTTTGTAACTGATTGCTGGTCAATCTGTACAGATTACACTATTAAACATTCATGAAGTATTGAGTTGTTTCCTGTTCTATAGTACCTATTGTGTATTTATCTCTAGCAAACCTTTTTTAAATAGCCTGAAACTTTTAATGTAAAAAGACAGCAGCTGGAGAAGTCTAGGCATAATTAAAAAATAATGGAATAGACATATTTCTTGGAACAAACTAGAGAAAATGATGGGGAAAAAAGGATATCAGACAACTGTGCATTGATGGTTTATAATGTGTGAAACCTGAGACCTTGATTAACTTTGAGAAACTCCAAGTGCCAAGCCTGCTAGCTTCAGACACTCACATCACTAGTGTTTTTTTATCATATGTTTGCTTTTGTATTGGGATTGGAACTAATGTCACTAACGTAAGTAACAGGAGTTACAGAACTGTCTGAGTCCTTAGAAAATCAATAGTTTAATGCATATGCTATGGGAAGACAATTTACTTCCACATGTTCACACTTGCACAGTACAAATCAAGAGATAAAAACTTACAACACCACACAATCCTTAGCTTGTATCATGAGGCTACATTAACATTTGGCTTTTTTGCATGAGTGCCTTTTGAATGATCAACTGATAAAAGGCAAGACAAATAAGTGATAAATTGATCACTTGTGATGACATCCTTAGCACGGAGCCTGGGGATCCTTGGCTAACGTATGTTGCGGACATTTTTTTTTCCACAATTTTCATCCACACCTCTTCAAATACATTTGGACTTGATGATATTATAGTTGAACTTGATGATCATAAAGGTCTTTTCTGACCCAATTGATTCTATGATTCTAAATAGCTGTAGCAAAGCAGTATAAATATGGGTGTTAACTTCAAAGCATGAACTTAAAGATGGAAAGTAAATCCAGCACAGACACACTTTGCACTTACCTCCTCCACAGGACTCTGAACATTCTGTAAAGCCCTCATATTCCCAGTCATAGAGCTCATCAAACTCCTGCAAGCTGCCATATAGGATTTCAGTTTCCTCTGGGCTATATTCGGTTGCCTCTCCACTGCAGGGACCGCTGTAACAAGCTCTCTGAGACACAGGTTTGGGACCTTCACATTCATCAATGGGCAAGTCAGCCACAGACTGAGAGAAAGAGAGGAGCACTTGGCATTTCACAAGCCGCACTTGGCTGCCCACTCCACAGGTGACACTACAGGTGGACCAAGCCTCAGGAATAAACCTATAAGAAGAAGAGAGCAAGACAAGTTATGTCCACAACCAGCCAAGCAAGCTGTCCAGGCCAAATTCTGTTTAATTTGAAACAAATTCTTCACTTCATTTTCACTGGACCCAGCTCAGACCAGGGCACTCATCAAAGAGTTATTATGAAATACATATTAAATCCATGACATACTGTCACCTTTTGACTTGGGTTCAACAACAATGGTCTCGATCACCTCCCACTCCCACCCAGGCAGGGAAGGAGAGAGAGAAAAAGAGAGACACCTTGCTGGATTGAAAACGAAACTACACAGCTTTAATTAAACACTAATGATATAAGAAAATATATGCAATTATATACAAATATGTGCAGATATGTGCAAAAAGCCTCTTGCCTCCCCCCTATCCCCAGCAACTCCCACAGCATCTCCTGAGCTGCGAACAGTCCTGAAAAATCCCGGAGCTGCTGGAGAGAGAGCAGAGTGATGAGGGTGAGGAGAGCTCGAGCCTGGGGGTAGAGGGTGATGGATGGATGGAAGAGGGCCATGAATAGAAGAGAAGGGAAGGAGAAGCAGGAAGGAAGTTGTCTTCTGTGATCCCTGACCTTCCTCTGAGCTTACATAGATACATGGAATGGAATATCTCCAGCCAGTTTTGCTGTCTGTCTAATTCAGCCTCCTACAGGGGAGTCGTAGATCTCCCTGTAGTGTCTGTGCTGGCAGAATAAAGATGTGACCTCGAATACCCAGCAGTTAGAAAAACATTTCACTCTCATCAGCCTTAGTTAGAATGCACTGTGACTAGTTAAAAGAAAGCTTACTGAAGGAAAAAAAAATCAGTTAATGGAAAATTGGCTTCATCCTGACTCAAACCAGGACATTCCATCCCTTATTCCATACCATACATTACATATAGGCTCTATATTTTACCAGCTGTCAAATTAAGGATTCTCCCCCAAACTCAGATTACCTTGAGGTACACATTGTACTTCACCATCCTCCATCATCACACAGCAGGCATGTCCAGATCCCTGAGCAAAAGCAACACCCCGGACAGGTTTACCTTTGCCTGAAGCAGGATAGACCCAAACACTTTTACCCAGCAGGTTCCTTTCACATACCACAGGGACTTTATCCCCATCGGCAGTATGTAAAAGGTCTGACTGAGCAGCACTGGCCTGACTGATGGATTCCCTGGTATTAACTAACCAGGTGGCCTTTGCCAAATTTTGTCCCAGTTTTTGAAAGTTCCACCACCCATTGCCTTCAAGATAGCTTTCAACAGACCGCTGTACCTTTCAACTTTCCCTGAGGCTTGTGCATAGTATGGGATATGGTAGATCCACTCAATACCATGCTCTTCATCCCAGTCAGTCACAAGACTTTTTTTTAAGAGAGTCCCATTGTTTGACTCAGTTCTTTCTGGAGTACCATGTCTCCACAAGTTTTGTTTCTCAAAGCCCAGGATAGTATTCTTGTGGCATGAGGCACAGGATATGTTTCCAACCATCCTGTACTTGTTTCCACCATAGCACATAGTGCTTACCCTGGTGTCTCTGAGGTGGTGTGATATAGTCAATTTGCCAGGCCTCCCCATACCTGTACTTGGACCACCAGCCCTCTTACCACTAAGGTTTCAACTGTTTCTCCTGCTTAATTGCAGCATGTCTCACAGTTGTGGATCACCTGTGCAATAGTGTCCATGGTTAAGTCCACCCCTCGATCACAAGCCCATTTCTATGTTGCATCTCTGCCCTGATGACCTGAAGTGTCATGGGCCCATCGAGCCAGAAAGAGCTCACCCTTATATTCCCAGTCTATTTGGAACAGTTGGGCTGCCTCATCTGCTCGTTGGTTGTGTCGATGTTCCTCAGTGGCTCGACTCAGAGGTACATGTGCATCTACATGACACACTTTTACCACCAGTTTCTCTATCCAAGCTGTAATGTCTTTCCACAAGTCAGCATCCCAAATAGGTTTACCTTTTATCTGCCAGTTTTTCTGCTGCCACTGCTTTAGCCAACCCCACAAGGCATTTACTGCCATCCATGAGTCTGTGTAGAGATAGAGTCTCGGCCACCTTTCTCACTCAGCAATGTCCAAAGCCAGCTGGATGGCTTTGACCTCTGCAAACTGACTAGATTCACCTTCTCCTTCAGCTACTTGTGCAACTAGTCCTGTAGGACTCCATACGGCAGCTTTTCACTTCCAGCGGTTCCTTACAAGACGAAAGGAGCTATCGGTGAAAAGAGCAAAGTGTTCCTCAGTCTCTGGTAGATGATCATATGGTGGAGCTTCTTGAGCCTGTCTCACCACTTCTTGTGGTGGCGTTGCAAAGTGTGTGCCTTGTGGCCAGTTTGTACTTGCTTCTACAATACCTGGATGATTAGGTCTTTCTACTTGAGCTCGCTGAGTGATTAAAGCAGTCCATTTACTCCAAGTCACATCACTGGCATGATGGATAGGAGAGAGGTTACTCTGGAACATGAATCTCAGCACTGGTAATCTGGGTGCCAGGAGGAGCTGTGCTTCAGTGCCGATCACTTCTGAAGCAGCTCTAACTCCTTCATATGCTGCAAGTATCTCCTTCTAAGTTGTCGTGTAGTTGGCCTTGGAACCTCTGTAGCTCCGGCTCCAGAATCCCAAGGGTTGACCTGGAGTATCCCCTGGTACTTTCTGCCAGAGGCTCCAGTTAGGACCACTGTGCCCTGCTGCAGCGTAGAGCACATTCTTGAT
This sequence comes from Apus apus, assembly GCF_020740795.1. Lineage (NCBI taxonomy): Eukaryota > Metazoa > Chordata > Aves > Apodiformes > Apodidae > Apus > Apus apus. The sequence goes on along the minus strand of NC_067312.1, from coordinate 35,907,937 downwards.
GTCTGGCCCTGTTCAAAGTGGTCCAAGGGCCATTGCCTATGGGGGAGTGGCAGTGAGCGGAGCAACACCTCACCCTACGTATCCACACTATATTATAAACATTCAGCAGAAGCATCCCTGCTGCAACAATGCTATTCAAATCAAAAGCTGGGAGATTCAGCTTGAAATAAAATGAAGGGGTAAAACTGAACCTGCTACTGCTATTGCCAACATGGACTGCTCTGTTCACTTTAGGAGTTGTCCTGTAACTGTACACATACAGTGCCCTCATAAAGATCAGTATCACAACCCCTAGGATCACTAGGCTGGTAATTATACAGTTGATGATGGCTACAGTTCTGTCAATGAACCATAAAACAATCACAAGAGCAGCTACACAGAGCAGAATGCTCTCAGCTGTATACCACATGCACAGCTGCGTGTTTGGAAAAAGGTCCAGCAGATACATTGCAGAAAGTTTCTGTCCAGTTTTCAATCCATCAGGAAATTCAGCAGAGCTGTTGCCCATTGCTATCTCAGGGATTCCTCCCATCAGAGATGGAATTTTGAACACTCCCAATTAATGAAAATGTATAATCTAGGCTTAAAATTGTGCCCCACTTTGGGCGCCAATAAATTGTTGTCACCATTTGCCTCGGGTTTGACAACAATGCTCTCAATCCCCTCCCACCCAGGTAGGGAAGAAGAGAGAGAAGAAGAGAGAGACTTCGCTGGATTGAAAACTGAACTACACAGCTTTAATTAAACCCTAATGATATAAGAAAATATATACAATTATATAAAATATGTTCAGATATCTGCAAAAGCCTCTTGTCTCCCCCCACTCCCAGCAACTCCCACTGCACTCTCCTGAGCTGTGAACAGTCCTGAAAAATTCCAGAGCTGCTGCTGGAGAGAGAGCAGAGTGATGAGGGTCAGGAAAGCTCGAGCCTGGGGGTTGATGGTGATGGATGGACTGAGTCCTCCCTGGACGCCAGCCATGGAGGGAAGAGAAGGGAAGAAGAAGTAGGAAGGAAGTTGTCTTCAGTGATCTCTGACCTTCCTCTGAGCTTACGTAGATATATGGAACGGAATATCTCTGGCCAGTTTTGCTGTCTGTCTAACTCAGCCTCCTATGGGGGGGTCATAGATCTCCCTGTAGTGTCTGAGCTGGCAGAGCAAAGGTGTGACCTTGAAGTCCCAGCAGTTAGAAAAACATTCCACTGTTATCAGTCTCAGTTAGAATGCACTGTGACTAGTTAAAAGAAAGCTTACTGAAGGAAAAAAAAAACACAGTAAAAGGAAAATTGGCTTCATCCTGGCTCAAACCAGGACACATGTGTAGCACCTCCTTATATCCAGGAAGACAAATGCATGCTTAGAGTACCTGAAAATGTCTCAGTGCAATGCATTCTCCAATCTCCCAAAGTGTATGATGATCCCAAAAGCTACTTTTTGGTGGTATTCAACCTGTATAACTTTTGCCTTGATTGGTATCACAGATAGGTCACGAGTAAGTATTGAACAGGCTGCTGTTATCAGCTAGTTGCAGTAATGCATGGAATAGTGGAAAAGAATTTCAACCATTGTCTCTGTATAGCAGAAGCTATTTTTATGCCTTAATCTGAAGCCATAAGAAAGAACCCATCATGCCCTTTTCTTTTTAATTATTTTTTAATTTTTTTTCCCCTAGAACATTTAATTTCCCTTCTCATTATAAAGAAATGAAATAGTGTGACATTTCTATTCTGGATTTCTCTAGCTGTTGCTCTTGTCTCACTGATTAGGAACTCTCAGATCCTCCAAATTTTTTCCTCGGAAAGTCCTTACATAAATTGATAAAACCACTTTGCAGCCATCATTACAATAAGCAAAAAAGATTGAATTACTTTTTTGTTTATTTGTTTTCCTCAACAATAGAACAATTTCTCAATTTTTTGAGTTGTCACCACTTTTTCAACATCTTAAAAAAAACCAAAAAAACAATGCTGGAAATTGGCTTAGTATTTTACGCAAAGTAGTATCAAGCAGAGGGGTCACATACATCTCCCTACCACATCACTGCCACCTTGTTTAAACATAACAAACCTTATTTTGCTGAGCTCATGTTGATTTCTGCTAATTCCTAAATCTTTCTGGAAATAATGCTTCCATGACCTGCATTACTTATGCTTAGACACCTGATGTTGGTATGAAAGCACAGTAGTAATGAACCCAGGTTCAGGGTGATTCAGATGACTTTGTCTGACTGTCTTGTCTTCTCTATTGGCCATTCTGTCAGAATTTCTGCCATGGGTAAATTCTAAGACAGTGGTTGTAGATATGCTTCAAGGGCTGGAACAGAAAAGGGAGTAGTTGGATCTGACACTGACACTGACCCCTGGAGAACCTCACAGGAACAATCCTATTGATAACACTCTATCATTAGCAGTATGTGGTATCTGTCAGGTCCTTTAAACTCAGAAAGTTGGGGGTTTTGTTTGTGTTATTTTGTTTTCTTTGTTTGTGTTTTTGTGGTTTTGTTTTGTTTTAAACTGATATTTCTGAGTGCTAATATAATGAACTGAAAGTTTTTTGTGATAGGGTCAACTGCTTGACTGAAATTTAGGTCTTTCAGCACCTAAGCATGCACATTAACTAAATTTATCAAATAAATCAGAGTTTGTTGGATGTATTTTTGATTAAAACATGGCTGCCACTGATGGTATTTCTCTCCTTTTGGTATCTATTTAGCTAGACCAAACTCAGACAGCTTTTCCCAGGGCAGAAAGCATTATAAGTATCTGTCATCTTTGATCTAGGGCTACTTGGGGCTACAGAAAAATAATTTCTCACCTTGAGAATCCTACGAACAGTCTGATAGGAAGAAAAAGGAAATTCAGTTTTGTAATCAGCATCTTTTATGCACTTCTCTTTTTCTCCCACTGCCTTTCTCTAGTTGACAAAAGGACTTTCCATTCACTTTAGGTTTAAAAAAAGAAACCAAAACTAAGAAAGGAACCTTGTGCCCCCACAGTGTGCATGTACCAAGATGTCTGATTGGAACAGCATAGCCTCTTGCAGCAGAGAGTGTGAATCTCTTTACCACTTTTTGTGGATGTTCATAGCATCTTGTTCTAAGCCTGACATCCCCTGCTTGCACTATACATATGAAGTAATAGAAAGGAAAGAAATGGATTGTATATATTATTGGAGCATTTAAAACTGTTTATAATGCACTGTAATACAAAGACCACAAGATTTCTTTCTGGAGCAAAACCTTTGAGAATTAATGGTGCAAAGTGATTCTATTTCCCTGCTCTGAGACATTTTATCTTAAAAGATCAGTCTGGTTTAAAAGATGTTATCCTTAATTTTGAAAGGACTGTAGTCTTTAATAGCACAGGTGAGCCAGTCATCTTGTTTTCTCTACAACTGGGCAACTACTATATAATATTTTGACATGGAAAATCTCCTGTCACAGATTAAACAATCCACATCTCCCACTACAACTTAGATATTTTGATTAGTTTAAAAGTATAGCTTCTTGACCTGACATGCTAAATGATAGAAAACTAAATCAGGTTACCAAAAAAACCTGCCAAACAAACAAACAAACAAACACACCCAACAAAAAACAACTTATATTTTTAACTTTGTGAATGCTTGTGTAACTTTGATTTGTTGAAGAGCTGCTGTGTTGCAAACCAAAAGGGATTAATTATATTTTGTCAGGCACTAAAATTACTCTTTTATAAAAAGAGAGATACTTTATATACTAAGAATATTTACCCACAATGTATATCACACATACAAACACAGGAACAAAAGATAGAGGACGCAAAAGGGAAGTAACATTATTAAAGCAGACTGGATCCTTTTTGAAAGGATGCCTGATCTATAAATGCCACATATTATATTATTTTACTCCAGTCAGCAACTTGGAATGAAAACATTGGAATACCCTCAGGAAATTATATTTTATTTAGCTTTCTAGGGCAAATTTCTACATTTTAAGTAATGAAATTGGAAGTGTAATTTAATTCTAATATAAATGTTAGATGGTAAATAGGGAACCAACAGAATGAAAAGAGTTGAAAAGAGAAAAATGTGTGGAAAAGTCAAAAAAAACCCTGCAAACAAAATCTCCATATAGAACTCATCATTAGATACTGAACATTTATGTAATGTGAATGTATAATATAAATATACAATGGTTCTGAATTTTCCATAATCCTAACACCAGGAAATTACAAAAGCTTTCAAATAGCTTTGTGTGGTCATTAATGATAAATGTTGCCAAATGGTGAGCACAAAATGCAAAATGTATGTGAATAGCAAGCAATGAGTTCCATGGGTTTAAAATTATTTGTTCTGCATATAGTGTACCTCTCATTGCACAGTATTGTGTTTTTCTGTATACTTACATCTGGGTCTTCTTTGAAAATAGGAGTAGTGGAATAGATTTACTAAGAAGTATGTTTTTTAGAAAACAGGAAATTACAGAGCTGTTTCAGATGTCCTTGCATTTTGTTTAATTAAATCCCACTATAATAATAGCCCTATAATAACAAAACTAACTAAGACAAAGGCAATAACTAGTTCTAGTAATGTGGCAGCAGTAGCTGTCTGCCAGAACACTATTGTGCTAATAGCTGTACCAATGAAAAATAAAGAGGTGCCTCTTGCCTGAAAGAGATTATACTGAGTATTTCATTGCTCTTAGCACACTTCTCAGAGATTAGGACATTGCCATTGCATAAAATATCACCTTCTCTTATTCCTCTGCACAGCAGGCATGACAATGCTTCTTTCCTTAAGGAAAAATAAAATACAGCAGTATGGACTGAGAGCTCTGAAGAATATTTTAAAGGAGAGTATTTTGCTGGTATTTTAGAAAGATCACTACTAGGTAGAGAAGTGAAAGCTGGAAGGAGGGAAAATCATGACCTTGCTTTGTTATGACTGACTTAACTGTTCCTGCAACTGCTCAGCCTCTGGAGCACTGCCTACATTACAGCACCCAGCCGTGGGATGGCTGAAGAGACTCTCTGCCTGTCACCCCCCAAAAATGGACATCTCTTTGAGCAGCAGTGCTCTCAAGCTGGAAAAGGAAAAAGGTTGCAATGAAAAGTAGAAAACTCTCCAAAGAAAACTGGGGGTTAAAAACAGATGGTGCTTGCACACAAATGCCTGTACTTGTTTTCTTGACCTGTGGGTATTTTTATGGCGAGAAACAGGCAACCTTTTCCCATAATATGAACTTCTGCAAAACAGTGAGTTCTAGATTTAGAAGAGGCATTGTATTTCTCAGTGTTTGTGTTAGCTATTGGGGTTTCACAATTTGCACAAGATTGTGTTCAGCTAATGAGATTATTGTATGATTTGCCATAGGCAAAAGCTTACCCTGGGCTGCATAATGTGTTTTAGGAATTAGGGGAAAGAAATGTAAACCCACTGATACCAATGGACTTCTGCAGGAGGCATTCAGGTGTGGTGCTGAGCTGGTTTCAGCCCATTACTTTTTAAGTGTGGTACAATCACTGAAAATATATTTTAAGGAAATTTCAATATGACAGCAAAAGCAGCTTACTGGTTTTGTATATAAAGCACTTAATAGAAAATATTGGTCAGACTGTGACAAGTCCAGCCTTCAGGCTGCACATCCAACTGGCCTGCAAGTACAAGTGAATGGCAGTTGTCCACAGAATTTCATCCGCACATAAACACTGCATAGACAATACTTGCCCAGCTCAATTTTGCAAGGACTATTTGCATTTGTAGATATGATTTACATTCACACATTAGAATGCCTCTTTCAGACAACAGGGTCTAGTGTGTTTTTAAAAAGTTCTCTCTTTAAATTATCTAAAGGGAATTTATTTAAAACTCTAGCATTTATAGACTGAAAATATGCTGTGCAGTGATCACTTTTATAGAAAGGTAGTAAAAGTGGTGTCAAAATTGAAGTTGAGAACAGCAAAGACAATGGCAATACATAATCTTGATATAATGATATTTATTCCTTCAAACTCTGAGCACAGCTAAGGAAGGATTGGTGTGTATTCCCCTCATATAACAACATATATGTAACTAGGGAAGTCAGAAGTAGTAAAACCAAAAGACAGAGGCAATACTTAGTAGTGGGAGGCCTTTCACAGCAGGTCACAGTGGGTTCAGGGTGACACATATGGAGGGACCAGCCAAGTTATGTGAAGATCTCCAGCACACTTGATGTATATAGCCATAGCCTCTTCTGTCTAGGATTTGTGTTCCTAACATTGTGTGTTATGAAGAAAAAAAAAAGTGTGCATACAGACAGGTGTCCTTTGAACTATGGAGAAAAAGATGTTATTTTCTTCACTGCTCCTTAATTACATATTGACCTTAATTTTTATTGCCTAATGTTGCTTGTTTTGTGTTTTCTGTTTTTGTGGGGGTTTTTTTTGGTGTTTGGTTTTTTTTTTTTAAAATCCAGCGTTAGGTACATCTATGGCTCAGACAAAGCGTGAGGTTTTAAGAACTGCACATAGCAGTAAGACTGAGTGTTCAAAGGCACAGCCATTCATCTATTAAGGCATTTAAATCAGATAGTACCACTGAAATAAAGTGCTCCATGGCTTGTTCAAAAGCTTAGAAATTTTCTGTGATAGAACCAGGAACTGAGCTCAGGCTTCCAGACTCCTTGCTTTGAGATGAAATGCAAACCTGCCCTTTTTCTCCAGAAGAGGCCACTTATCCACAGGTTTTGAGGCATGGATAAGACCACAGGATGCTCACACACAGCACTGGAGGGCTGCTGGTGCCATTGTTCAGAGAAATAAAAGAGAGGTCATGACCACTCATCAATAAAATCTCAAGGCTCCACCCGTAAGAGTAATGGCACCAGAGCCAGGTGCATAGGTTCAATTCCAATCTAAGTGGTTACAATCTGTCCCTCTGTAGTTTCTCTCCAGTTTAGTCTGAATACCTTTTCTTTCAGCTTTCTGTCAAATCATTCCTTTCTGCCCTGGGAAAGATAACTGCTTCTGCCCTGTATAGATATTACATGTAAATTCTAAGCAATGGTGATTGTCTAAAGGGGCTTTTTGACTTCATAGATAGGAATTACTACTGAATGTTAGGTGCTGCACTGCTGATCTTCCCTATATCCAACCAGTTATATAATTTATTTTTTTGGATGTTGTATCTTAGTATGGAGAAATACCTTTAAACTTCCTTCTTCCTCTTCACTGCATGACATTGAAGTGGACAAGCAACAGCCTAGCAGTTGATAGTGTCTGTGCATGTCTTCACAGCATTTTTTGGCAATTCAATATTCGTAACATGCTTTACTATTAAAGTAAAATATTTGTATGATGTTTTAAAGTTACTTATTAACCTATGAATCAGGTACAAACATCATGATGGAAACTATTTAACAGAGAACACCAGAACAAAATAGCTTATGTGTCTCTGGAAACACAGGTACCTACAGAAAAGTAAGAAAGAGATATTGGGTAACTGCCTCATTGGCCTCCCTGTCCATATCCAGTTCCCTGAGGTCTTTGTCCCCCACGCTCATCCATGTCAGGAGTTTCCTTTTTTTTACTGACCCAGCCCAATCCCTATTATGGTTCCATCTGGCATCCAGATATTATTGTTTGCCCTTTTGTCCCCCTAGCCCCCCATCTTCTTATTTATGGCTACCACCAGGGTTATTATGGCAGCGTGTTAAAAGCTGGATATGGTGTTAACATACAAAAGCATTTTTCAAGAGATAGGACAGAAATCTTTTAAACAACCCCTTCACCACCCATAAAATCTATTTCATTATATGTAGAAAAGCCCATGCTTTTTTAATCACACTGCTGCTCTTTCTGGCTCTGGCTGCCATGTTGTTCTGGCATAAAGAGCTCCAGTGAAAGAGGTCAGACAGAAATATGCTATGGCTTCTCCATATTTCTAAGGCTTGGTGAATAGCCACTTCAGAGGTGGACTGCAATAAAACAATATGTATGACAACACAGGTCTGCAAGGACTTCTTACCTCAAACCTTTGTCTTAACAAATATTATGATACTTCCTTACCAACCTAGAGTATTTAATAGTAATTTTGCCAGTAATTAATACCTAACTGACCCCATCTAGGGGTGCAGTAGGTCAGACAGCAAAAATATAACTATTCTCTCTAGCCTTCAAGTGGCAGACTGATTATGATTAATTATTTGAGCAGCAGAATTGATGAAGACCAATTTACCATGGATTTATATTCAAAGACTGTATGCCAAAGAAGGTCTTTGTTGTCTCTTAAGGATGGAACTCCTCTAGAAAGCTTTCCTTCAGCTGGGAAATTTTAGGGTGTCAGTTTTCTACCAAGTCATTTAGTCCAGTAAAACATGTGGAAAATGCTGCCACTTAATTTCCTGGTGAATATCAACTAAATTTGACAGAGGAGCAAAATTATCTGTGATAACAATATACCTGTGTCATATTCAGTTAAGAGCAATAAATTCAGACATTATTGAGAGAAGAGGAAGGCAACTGACAGGTAGACATATACAGACAAAATTAAGCTGTAAGATTGCTTCCTTAAGAAATTCCTGAGGAAATAAGTAATGGAAGGCACCACACACAGCTGGAATAAAAATGACTGCTGCTGTAGGAGCATGCTAGAGAATGATCACGAATTACAAGTGGAAGGAGAAGGTAAAAGAAAAAAAGGAAAAAAAAAGAAAAAAAGTTTAAAACTCATAATATACAATTTCATAACAAAAAATCATATTCAATAGGAAGTCACAAAAGTTACAAGACAGCAATATGGAGATTCAAAAAGACAAGAACTCAATGCACAAAACAAATCTGTTGGAATTTTTCAGCCCTGCCTTAAACTTTGTATTAAAACCCCCAACTTTGATAAGGACTATAGAGTTGTTTATAGATGGGGTTTGCTTTCTCCCCCTGAAGAATGATAGGAAGAAAGGGTGACAGAGGTAAGGGAAAAAGTTCTGCTGGCTACAAATAATGACCCTGTCTGTAGTGGAGAATGGGGGCTGAGACTTGGTGGTGTAAGAAAGCTTGGGAAGAGTTTCATATTAAATATAGGAAAAGAACGAGTCCCTACTGTCATCTGTCCCAAGTACAGTCATGAAATTGGCAATTATTGAACCAATGCAGAACAAATAGGAAAATCACCTAAGCATAGCTGGTTTAAAGAAACTTTCATTACTCCAACTTCAAGTAAATATGATCCGGGAGACACAACATTGTCTTTTCAGCTCTTGGCTTACCAAGCTGCTGGGTACATCACATGGCATCTTATACCATCTAGTGCTTGATCCAACACTTAAAAGCTCTCAGCTGTTTTGACCCTCAAGGTAGTGTGCACCTACACTACGGACTGATTACTCATCAGCTAAAATATGTGGCTGATGGCCCAACGTGTGCCAGCATGGTAAGCCATGAAATATTATATTGTGTCTCCGCATAGCTGCACAAGCCAAAAGGAGTGTAATCATGTAATACGCCTTCCTTTTCAACTACTTCCTGCATTTAAAATAACTACACAGCTGAATGAGGAAAAGTGATGCTATCAAACTGGAATCAAAGCTTATTATTTATTGTGTTGTGGTGAGTTCTGAATGTTTTGTCTCTGTTTTTGTGTCATGACATTCAGATTATCAACCTACTAAACAGGACCTAAAATGAATAACTGTTTAAAGTTAGACACTAATTAAAACCACAATTAATAGTGAGGCTCCCAAACCAATTTTACATAAAAGTTCATTAGTGTTGCTGTCAAGCAGTTTAGATATTCTGGAACAGTATGCAGATGCCTTTTACAGTTTATAGACAGGGATTGCATGGATGGCCCTTTCAGTACAAGATTTCTAAGGCTTTTTTTGTCTTTCCATCTTATGCCTTATCACTAAAGATAATTTCAAAATAAACACAGGGCATGGATATCTCCAAGCTTTGGGAAAATTTGAATAAAGACCTTTACTTTGTGACAATATTTCCTGGTTTCAGCCAGAATGAAGCTAATTTTTCTTTTACTGATTTTTGTTTATTTCTTTTTCCCCTTTAGTATACTCTCTTTTTAACTAGCAGCAAGTGTTCCAGCTAGTGGACTGATAACACTGGGATGTTTATGTTACTGCTGAGACACCAAGGTCACTTTGCTCTACTTGTTGAGCCTGAAGCCTCAGATGGTACAGAAGCAATAGAGTCATGTCTGTAGCCCTCGTGTAGGACTAGGACTAGATGGACAACAAAATTGACCAAAGTATTCCATCCCACTGATCTATGTAAGCTCAGTATAAGGTCAGAGATCATGAAAGAACTTCTCTCCTGCTTCTCCTTCCCTTCTCTTCCATCCATGGCCAGCATCCTGGTAGGACTCTATCTATCCATCACCATTGATCCCCAGGCTTGTGCATTCCTGACCCTCGTAACTCTCCCCTCAGCTCCTGTGTGCTCTGCCGCTCTCTCTGGCAGCTCCAGGACATTTGAGAACTGCCCACAGCTCAGAAGATGCCATGGGAGTTGCTGGGGAATGGGGGAAGTGATAAGGTTTTGCACATTCCTGAACACAATTGCATATAATTGTACATATTTTATTTTATCATTAGTATTTAAAGCTGTCTAGTTAAGTTGTCAATCCAGAAAGTCTCTCTCCTTTGTTCTCTCTCTCCTTCCCTACTTGAGTGGGAGGGGGAGGGAATCTAGAGCATTGCTGTCTCTGGTTTAATTGTCAGTCCTGAGTCAAACCATGTCACCATTATTTAGCTTTATATTAGTCAATACATATAGATAACTATATCTGAAATTAATTTAATGTTATGTTGATTTCTCATTAGCCTAAAATAAAGATTTTACATGCTCCCAGAGCTGTGCTTTGCATGGAGAAAAAAATGTGCAAAATGTCACCCATGGCAGGATGAATCTAGTCTGAGTTGTGCCCCACTCTATTGGTATGTCAGTATCCCATGGTTTTACATGCACCAATACAGGTCAGGGGTGGACAGGCTGAGCCATGAGCCATGAGCCAGCAATGTGCCCTTGTTGCCAAGGCCATGGAATCCTGGGGCACATAAGGAAGAGTGTGGCCAGTAGGTCAAGAGAGATCATGTTCTCCCTCTACTCTGCCCTGGTGCAGCCACATCTGGAATAATGCGTCTAGTTCTGGGCTCTCCAGTTCAAGAGAGACAAGGAACTACTAGAGAGAGTCCAGCAGAGAGCAGCAAAGATGACTGGGGGATTGGAGGATCTGCCTTATGAGGAAAGACTGAGAGAGGTGAGACTTTTTAGCCTGGAGAAGAGAAGGCTGTGGGGAGACCTTGATAATAATGCCTATAAGTATCTGAAGGATGGGTGCAAGGAGGATGGATGCAGTCCTGTGTCATGTGTTCTAAGTGATCCGGCTTTAGTGGGGGAGTTGGACTAGGTGATCTCTAGAGGTCCCTTCCAACTCTGACAATGCTGTGATGAGAGTGTGTTAAAAGATTAGAGCCTTTATTGCAGATGAGCAGTGGAATTATAAATTAAGGAGGTGTCAAACTCCACTGAAGACACTTAAAGTTCTTAAATTCTTTGCCTTTTATATTTATCAAGGACTATTTTACTATCACAAATAATATACCCTTAAGGTTTTCCAGAATATTTTGTTAAAGTATACATCATGATAAACAAAAAAAACTTCTTTATCTTCCCCTGCAGGGTTTATGCCTATTCTCTACAAATCCCTTCCTGTTAATGTTTAAAGCTACATATATTCATATATATATTACTATACTGTTTGTTTGGGTTTTTTTCCTACAGTACTGCTAACATTGTTAATTAAATTTATCTAAAAAATTTTGTAGTGTAACAAATTGTTCAATATATGACCACATAACAGTATGATTCCTTTCAACAAATTTCCTGACAATACATTTTTTTTTTTAATGTATGCTTCCAAAGGTTCTTTACAGTTTGATAAATGCACATCTAGCTAAGTGGCTTAGTATACTCATGAGAAAAGTCACAAGAAAATAAACTGCACCTTACAAATGAAAACTTAATAAGTCGACAAATACTGAATTTTCTAGACTTTGACATGGAATAAATCAACCTATGAAGTCTTTGAAACTCTGGAAACAGTTAACTATCTTGCTATATTATATACAAGTATTACATGCATTATAGTAGCTACTAATATATATCAACACATATGAAGATGTGCTTTTGTACATGTTTATAAATGTGTGTGTGTTTACATGTATATGTATGTGTTTGTGTACATTTATGGCATCTGGATTAAAATAATTTTTATTTTAAGGACTATTTTGTTATGTATGTCTGTACCTCTATTTCAATGTTCCAGTTTCAAATTACTTTAATTCAGATTAACCATGTCAAAACTGCAGCCATATTGCATAACAAGCAATGTTTTTTAGTGTAAAATACAGCTGCAGTTGCAGTAAAAAATGCCATGTGCTTAACTATGAGGAGCTGGATGCCAATTACAGATGTGTGCAGAGTTTACAATTATAGCTTGCATTTATCACAGTTCTGGAATAAAGAATCCCAAACATAATCTTAACAGTATTTTTATTTTCTCAGCCTCATTGCTAAAGGTTTATATGCTGTATTAATTTTACTGTAGCTTTGTTTTCATTGCAGTTTTCTTGGGCTAAGGAAGAATGATTATCCACAAATGGCATTAAAACTGAATTCTGACTGAAAAACTGAGCGCTAATTTAAACACTTAATTTTTCTAACTTTTCCTGAATTCCTGCTATTAATGAAATAGAGCACATGCAGAAACTGCTGAACTGTATTTTCAACACTTCACTGTGTGAAGAATCTGGCAACAACAGGTCAGGTTCACGCAATCAGATTTTCTTATTGATGTATTAAAAAGGCAACTATCAACTCTAAGTGTAAGTGTTCCTTTCCAGCTTTTTATAGTTACATTTTTTCCTTCAGCATTTCTTGTGACTCTTTTACACCTTCTCTTTTTCTAAGTGGTGTTTTTTTTTCTTGGTGATTTTTTCACAGAACAGAAGACAAATGAATAGGAAAAGAAAAGAGAAAATGCTAAGGGACATAATGCGTTAATATTATGTATTTAGGAGGAAAATATATAGTTTTCATCATTTGAGGCAGCCCTAATGCAAGGGGGCTGTCAATGTACATACACAGGCCAACCTGCCATACAGGAGGGTCTGTAGCAGGAGGAAGAGCTACTAAAGAGGGAAAAGGGCTTGACTGACTGAGGTCTGTCTTGCAAAGGTGGCTGGGCAAAGACCACAAGTGGCTAAAAAAGAAGGGAGGAGAGAAATCCATTAAATGATGAATTAAGTGACGATGAGGCAATCCAAACCATAGGGCTGAGGTTTGTATTTTCTTTTCTGCCAAAGGTAATTAATTTTATTTGCTGCTACTACACTCTTCCTTTTGGGGAGAGGTGAGGAGGAATCATCACTGTATTTTATCTCTAAATTCTCAGGGATATTATGAGAATAAAGAAAGGTGCTGAGCTGCAGAGAAACAGTGATAGTAGGGAACATAAAACTAAGACGGTAGACAGACTCTCTCTATATTATTGTAAATAACTCTAAATAAAACATTTATATATTTTCCCAATTAAATGTGCATTTTTCATCTTGATTTCTGTCTCTTCATTCCTAAATGTGATCTCTTAATCACATTTCCACAGGGTTGGGTTTAGCCTTTACATTCTAATGAAAGACAAATACCATTTCAAGAGATGGAGTGAATTCAGCACAAGCCCCAGATCCCCACATCCTGAGAATGTGTTGTAAGCAAATTTTTAAGACTTACGATGGTTCTTCAGACACCACAGCTCCTTCCTCCATCTCTTGAGCCTGCTTATACCATGGCAACTTTGCTTCCACGGGAAGTTTCTCTATGGAACAAAGATGGGCATGTGAAAGTAGGAAGCATGCAGTAATGTTGCTATGTGTGGTATCCTCACCTCTCTTATCGACCATACCTGTGATGTATGTGTGCTTTCTTCCACCTGGAGACCGAGCACAAAGAAGAAAGAGAGAGAAAGGAGAGAAGCGAGAAAAAGAAACTTGTCACCCGGGCTATCACACTCACAAGGTTATATGGCCAGATAGCTCACTGTTGCAGCTAGAAGGGCTACGGCATTCTAATGGCAAGAAGGCAAATTAAATCACTTTTTAGTCTATGCAACTGGGCTGTAAAACAAGGCACTTCGGAAAGTATTTTTGGAGGGAGTCTTGCCAAATGTAACCGGCCTCTATTGACACTGCAAAGGCAAAACCTATAAAATCCCTGTGTTTACCCTTACATGTTAGAACTTCAGAAGACACACTAAGTTTGTTTTTGATAAATTACAAAAAGGAATAAAACCCTGATTTGATGAGTGATACCACAGAAAAAACAGAGAAATCATAATAAAATGACCCAGCTATACTTTTCAACTTAAGGTTTATCAGTTCATCAGCTATGTGGATTTAAAAAAACAAGCTTGATACTTTTTCTGTCATTTCTGATGAAAAGCAGTAGAGCTGTTTTCTTCCCCTCCAGGGTGTGCATGCAGTGTAATGAGCAGCTCTGCTTTGGGGAGTGCAGGGACACACCGCTCCCCCAGCCAAACTCCAAACTCTGCTTCCAGCCTGTGTCAAAGTGAAGTATTTGAGCTGAAGGCAGTGGAGCAGTTTTAGCTCTACAGGCGTATAAAGCAAGAGCAAATCTGGCACTATAGTTAGAGAAGGAGCTCTGTATTTCAACAAAAAGTTCTGGGCTAGGATCAGGAGAAAAAACAGAAATAAAAGGGACTGAGGGTCACACCCCTGAGGAGTACTGGTGTCAGACCTCTTTGCCACTCAGTCTTTTGCCACTCACTCACCTAAGCCTTTTAGGCTTATATAATGCATGGATTTTTGTACTGGCCAATGGGAGCAGATTAATGTCTCTCAGAATAGTCGAGAGTTTTCCGTGACTTCTGGGCACAAGAGCGAACCTTTCACATATGCACACAGAATTTCCCATCTGTCAGCTGTATCATAGAGGACTTACAACTTGATTTCACAGCTACTGCAACTTTAGTCAAGCAAATTTCCTTGGAGCAAGTTATAAACTGAGGAAAAAAGGGACAGAAATAGAGTTACTATTCCTCTCTCTTAGGAATAACTTGCCAAGCTCTTACTCTAACATATTTATTAGTGCCATTTAAGGATGAATATTTGCCAGCACAGCTCTTAGTTTAATTTATATTTTACTGCATTTGTTATCCAAAAGATATAGGAGATGTTTCTATGTTCTGCAGCTTGCTTTACGGCTTTTGGAAAGCCAGATCTAAATTCTCTGTGCTTTTTTTCTTGGATGCAAGTGCTTGTAAAAAGCAAAGCTCTGTGTACCGTTGCCTGTTACGTGACTTTTAAAACAACTTATCTTTTCAGAAGTGTAGGTAATTATCATCTACACTGTAATATGAGTTAGAGGATTAGAAATGTTGATATTGTACAGTGCACTTTGACATATATGAATAAAAAATTTCTAATATAAGCCAAGAAGCAATTTTTATCTTTGGAGATTAAAGTAGAATCTCTTCTTTTATAAAATGGTTCTAGTAAAACCCCATAAATCCTACATTCTACAGAAAGTTGCATTAGATTAATACACCTTCTCTTAAAATTGAAAATTATTACTTAATCCAGGGATATCCTGTGTTTCCCCATTATTAATGTAAAAAAAAGTGCCTCAGTGATTGAATAAAAAGTATAAAAAAATTATATGACTTAATTGCATTATATTTCTGTTTAGCACAGTCTTAAAAAAAAAGGAAACTCTGGTTTTTGTCTTGCTGCTTCAGTCATATGGGAAAATTGTTTCTCTGCTTTATGTAAATCCAGGTCCAGAAGGAAAAAGCAGGCTAAGACTAAAATATTCAGCAGAGGTGATGTGCTTTGCTACCCCTACTGCTCTAAATGTCTAACTCCAGATTTGTGAAATGAAAATTACAATCTTTCAGCTCAGAAATAGAATAATTTGAGTTGGAAGACACCTATGGATATAATTTGGTCCAATTCTCTACTGAAAGCATGATTCAGCCCTCAGATACTTGGGTCTTTAAATATTACCACTTGCACTTTGGAGGGACAACTGTGAGAGTATTGCAGAACCAAGATGAGAAGTAAAATTAAAGCCAAACAAAACAGTGTGCTTCACACAGGACTTTCCATCCCATGGGAAAAAATGGAAGAACAAAATAACTGCCTACAGTCAGAAATTAATTGTGTATCTACTGCAGAGGGCAGAACAAGAGTTTATCCAGGGTAAAGATGCCTCTCTGCTGCAAGGGTGGTGGGCATCCAGCAAACAGCAATTTACTTTATTCCCAGACAAGTCACATTAGAAGATAATTCTTGACAGATGCAGGCAAGCAAATTTCCTAGCTGGTCTTGCACTGTTCTCAGGTTCCCTAGGCAGAAGTCAGTTGTGGGTTGTTTGCAACAGCTGATTCTTTGGTGTCTTACTGCATTTTGCTTATAGTGGATGGTGTAGGCAGACAGGACCTTGCTTTACCTGTGCTCTGAACATCATAAATAGATAAAGCTCCATAAAAGCGACTGAATGACTGAGACCAAACCCACTGAACCATCACATGAAAGTCAGAGTCCTGCTAACACAGTCACAGGGCCCTTTTTTTGTTATTTCACCTTGGAAGGTGGACAGAGTGAGTTCATAGTGGCCAGTAAAATACACTGTAAACACACTCATCGCTCCCCAGAGGACCTGTGCCTGGGTTTTGTCTCCTTGGTGGCTGGCAGACACAGTGAATTCTCATGGTCCAGATAAATGGGAATCTTACAACTTGGCAAGTGTGCCCATTTACTTGGCATTCTGCACTGAGTGCAGAAAATAGATTTCCAGATTTCACTGTTCCATCTTGGATCAGCATGAGGTCATGGGTCACTTATTTCACAAGGCTTCAGAGTAAGTGCTCTCAATATATATCAGGACAGCAGTCCATTTTGTAAAAAAAATTGATTTATTCTTGTGGTTGGATTTAACTTTCCAGTTGTGGGAAATTAAGTTCACCTGCATTGCTGTGGCCCAAAAATTTCCACAAGTTAGTCAGCATACAGACACAGAATTTGTACTGATATAGTTGTACACACACACAAACACATGCACACTCATGTACCTCTGGAAAAAGTCAAATAACTGTGTCTACTGCACCTGGCCACTGCCCATTAATTCAACCCAGTTTTCAGGACTTTTCTAACAATAGTACAAATATTTTTTTCCTTCTCTCAACAAAACATTGGTGATTTACCCCAGTATTATTCTCTGTCTGAGGCCCAAGTCAAGAAACCCTTCTATGTAAATTGTGAATACTATTTGATAGAAGACACTCTGCCAGATTTTGCAGACTTGCTAGTAAGAGGAGCTTCATGTTGGGGTATACAATGCTTGCTCCTGACCTATTTCATGTTCCAAGTTATGAACAGGCACTTTAAAATCATGGTTACATTTATCTACCCTACATGCTATTTATATATTTAATTTATGCTAAAATACAGGGTGAATTTTGCCCAGACACAACCAGCAAGGTCAAACCCGCTTCCAGTACGGTAAAATTTAGATTTATTTTGCTTGAACTGCTGGATCACAAATTAACATTGAAAACATCACAGCCCATAAGAAAGAGGAAGGGGACTGCATACACTCCAAGTTGCTAGCAGGCTGACTAGAATAGGAGTGGCAGGCCTTGAAGATGCAAATTCATAACTCAGCACAGGTGGAAACAGTGCTACCAGCAACAAAATGAAACTGCTCAATACTGAAGAGTTCTGAAAACTTCACAAGAATCCTTATGGGCGTCCTGGTTGACAGCCAGCTGAACATGAGCCAACAGTTTGTCCAGGTGGCCAAGAAGGCCAAGATCATCCTGGCCTGCATCAGGAATAGGGTGGCCAGCAGGACTAGGGAGGTGATTGTCACCCTGTAGTTGGCACTGGTGAGACTGCACCTTAAGTACTGTGTTCAGTTCTGGGCCCCTCACTATAAAAGGACATTGGGTGCTGGAGCATGTCCAGAGGAGAGCTACGAACTGGTGAGGGGTCTAGAGAACAAGTCATGCAAGGAGTGACTGAGGGAACTGGCGTTGTTTAGTGAGAATAAAAGGAGGCTGAGGGGAGACCTCAGCATCCTCTAAACTACCTGAAATAAGATTGTAGGGAGGTGGGTGTTGGCTGCTTCTCCCGAGTAGATAATTAATAGGACCGGAGGAAATGGCCTGAAGTTGCAGCAGTGAGGTTTAGATTGGATATTAGGAAGAATTTGTTTACTGAAAAGTGGTCAGGCACTGGAACAGCCTGCCTAGGGAGGTGGTGGAGTCACCATCCTCAGAGGTGTTCAAAAGCTGTGAAGATCTGGTGCTTCAGAACATGTTGTAGTGGCCAAGGTTGTGGTTTTTGTGGGCTTTGTTTGTTTGTTTTTATTTTGTTTTTTGTTGATGTTTTGACTCTGTGATCTTAGATACCCTTTCCAACCATGAGAATACTGTGATTCTGTGATTCTGCCTCTTTACCTTTGGGTTTGTAGCAAGGAGTGGGTACAATGCATTCTTCTTTTATGTGTGGCTTTGTTTTAGGACTACAGCCTCCTGTATGCACCCCTCTGTGATCAATGCAAAGGACCACACGGTATCTCAGTCCTTGTCCACAGGTAACAGTGCACTGGAGAAAAAAAAAAAGAAAAAAAGAAGTATTACACATCACAGGAATGACAAATATAAGGAGAACATAAAATAGAAGTATGTATATATCAGAGAGCAAAACATGATGCAGAAACACACAACCTTGGACTTAAATTATTAATAATATTTGGCGATTATGGATAAGGTATAAAACTGACAGACTTTTTTCTCTTTTTGCTCTGCATGTTTACATGGTCTGGACATTTTGCCACTGAGTTTCTCTTGCAGTGCCACTCTCAGCATTGACTACTTGGCTTGTGGCCATCTATCCTGTATTGGATGTGCTCAGTAACACCCTGACAGTTTTATTTGGAGATATTCTGCTTTGCTTGGAAAACACACTGGGGCTTATGGGTTAACAGGGTAGACACCCTATTTTGGAACACGGCACCAAAAAACTACCAACCAGTGGGGAGGGCAATGGATACTAACAGTATTACTTTGCTCTTGGATAGTGGCTTCCATCTGGAAATCATTAGACACTTTGCAACCAGTCAAACACCTTACCTGTGGGTGAACTAACTTAGCTTTTAAAACCTATTTTGCTTGTTGAGAAACTGGGGTGGTAACAAACTACATTCATGATTAAGTCTTCATGTACACAATTAAAGTACATTTGTACTTTTGTAGAAAGACATTTTAAAGCTTTACTTTAATACAGAAGGACAAGTCAGTCAGCAATACACAACTACAAGCATCAAAGATCAGAGTAATTTATAGCTTTATGTATTTCTGGAAATTTCTCAGCAATTCATGATATTTAATTTATGACTGAAAGTTTTAACAGAGTTGCAACATTACATGTTTACTGGTTTTGTTTTGTGCATTTTGTTTGTTTTCCCAGCCTATTGTTAGCAGAAAGTCACTAATATACACTACAGGTCTGATTTATTTTTCCATAATTCTCTTTAATTATGTTAATCTTTTAAATAAATTATTCGTATTTACCTTGCAGTTAGACAAAAATAAATAAATAAAGGTAATGATAACAAGGAAGGAAAGTAATGCATGTTTCTACTTCCACAAGCTCACTAAACTATAATTTAAGACATATTCTTAGTGTGGTAAATACAAAACCAACAAAACTAAGCTGGTTACCGGAGACCATTCCTGAGCAAGCCATTTTGGGCAGTCAAATATATTGCAAGGCTGGACAACAGGCATCTTTGGAGTATACATGCATTTCCATTCTTCCACGGGGCTGATATGCCCCTGAATGTCTTCTTCCACACATGAGACACTGCGGCTTTGAATGCCTCCTCCACAGGAGGAGGAACAGGCAGTCCAGGGTGTACTTTCCCACCTGTGAAAAAACAAAACAAAGCAGAGGAGCATCAAGAAAAGGAGCCCCTGCTCCCCCACTCGCATCCCTCAAATTCATAGACTGCTATCTGCAGGAGGTTTTTTCTTTCAATTAATGTTGGAAAAAATAAATAATGAGTTTTTTCATTAATTCCCACAAAAACAAAGCACTCTTATGGTTGCTGTCACATTTCTTCCACTAACCCAGTGACTACTACCTCAGAAACTCTAAATACTTTTAACTTAATTCATTTTATTTAACTGATGTTATTACAATACATTCACAAATTGTCGTGTCCTTGAGATTTTTTGTTACAAATCACTGGAAGCACAGAATGCTCTGAAGCTGATTTTTCTTTTGCAAGAACATACAGGGAAACAGCAGTGTTACATTCCAGGGAAATAACTGAGTTGAGGAAAAAATAGATGGGAGGAAATTACCAAAAAGAACACAAAACTATATTGATAGGACATATGGCTTCTGATGAAAAAAACAAATGGGCCTTATTTCCTTACAGCTGAGGCAGTGAGAGGAACTGAGAAACCAGCTTTTCTCTACAAACATCACTTGAGAATGCAATGACAAATCCATAAAGCCACAGGTTTGTTCTGAAAAGGTATGCACATTTATGAGAATATTTTGTTTTTTACAGTGATGCATATGCAGTAATATATGTCTTGTTTTATATGTATACAAGTCTGTCCACATAAAATAGTCTGTTATTTCCTGTCTTAAAATCAAGCCATTGTCACAGAGAGGATCCTAGACTGTAGTCATGATCCAGCATGGC
Source organism: Apus apus (assembly GCF_020740795.1). NCBI lineage: Eukaryota > Metazoa > Chordata > Aves > Apodiformes > Apodidae > Apus > Apus apus. Next base: position 35,887,166 of record NC_067312.1, on the reverse strand, counting down.
TAAACTTGGAATGTAGAAACATGTGCATACTTGATGGTATAAAAATGTGCATGTTTTATCTACCTGGAAACATGTCACAATTGCTTATTTATTTATTTATGCCCCCCGCCCCCCCCCCCCAGATAAATGTTATTTTGATAAGGACTTGAGAAATAATGTTTGAAACAATTATTTTGGTAATGGGTTTTGGTTTTTGGCTTATTAAAAAATGGTTCTTGCAGAAAAAGAACCCTATCTTTTTCCTTTCTCAGGTAAGAAAGAAAAAAGGTAAAAGGTGAGGATTTTTTTTCCCCTCCTATTTTAAACAATGAAATACTTTTGTTAAGCAGCAATTACAGGAGTACCAAGATTGTTAAGCACTATGGGTAATGCTTATCTTTCCTCTGATTTTTCTTCATAGCAATCCATCTTTTTCTCATGAGCTTGGCTACTGTCTAAAAGTTCCACAAAACTCAAGTTGAAATGGCTTATGCTAATAGCTGTTTATAAATGGTGAAACCACTGATTAATTCCACAATTTATCACAAAGTGTTGAAACAATGTTCATAACATGCCATATTCATCATCACATGCTCAGCATAAGCCATGTATGTCACAAACAGGTAATTTTAGCCATGTTTTTAATTCAAATATGTTACCTGTGGCTCTGCTGAACACATTTCCCAGCAAACAGCTAAGGTTCCTCAATACCAAAAATCTAAATAAAGAGGCCTCAAAGTGAAACTTGTGAATAGCAGTAACTGGTACAGCCAGCCTGAATCAGATTTTCCCAGGAATAAAAAGCCAACATGACACACAAAAATCTTTGGGACAAGTCTTGGAGTCTCTGGGACAAGTTTCCAGATGCCTTAGGTAACCTCAGCAATGTCAAATTATTTAAATCTAAGCAACTGATTTGGTCCTCAGGTTTTGTATGTGTGTAAGATAGAAAGGTGAAGTTTCTCTGCTGCATGGCTCTTAAAGCAGGTAGGTGGTCTCAGCTCCTTTTGAGATACAAAATATTAATCAAGAATTTGTGAAAGGAACTGGTGGTGCATTAAAAGCAAGCCTTGTATTCAGGGAACCGTACCTTTCACTCTTCATGATAAAATTCAAGGCTGAGGGATTGCAGGAAGGAAATCTTGTGAAGATGCCTTCCAGGTTTTTTTCTCCTAGAGTGTCACTCTCCCTGTCCCTGGTATTAGGTGCCAGTCTCAGACAGGCAATGCAACCAGGGCCTGTCTAATTTTTTTGTTTTGGTTTGGTTTGGTTTGGTTTAGTTTGGTTTTGCCTAGACTCAGCAGGTTCAGAGGAGAGACCTTTTTAATGCCCCTGACTTGGCCCTGTCTCATGCTAGCCTCCTGGTCTGTTCAGTTTCTGCTGCCTCTGAGATCTGGAGAGGAGGTATGTGGCTGTGTCTTCCCTCTCAGGGTGAGAGGAAGACCTGAATCCTGTTTGTGAGTTCAAAGGAGCATATGTGGGAGTGGGGGAGATGGAGTAGAAGGGAAGCAGCAGTGAAACAGCAGAGGGGAAAAGAAGGGCAGAGGTCCCAGCCAGCAGCTGCAGTCTGAGCACTTGATGGTGGGGGTTAAAGGAGAGCAATGTGCTGCGAGACGGAATATAAAGGGACTGTTATGGGGTGAGACCATAATCCAGAACAGCTTGAGAAAAAGTCTCAGCCTTTTGATCAATTTCAGGGAATGACTTTTTTTTTTTTTTTTTTTTTTTCTTTCAGTGTTACTGAAAGCCGAATACCCCGGGGCATTTTGATTATTTTTACTTTTTTGTTTGTTTGTTTGTTTGTTTTGTTTTCTTCAGCAGTAAAAAAGCCTCTGCCTTAGCTGTCAGCTCAGGATGCTTTTTCCTAAGTACAATTCCCATGCTGGCAAGTACTTCTGAATCATCTGCGGATATAAAATTGTTCTCTGTCTTTTGTCAATGTACATGCCCTTTGTACACAATTGAAATAAATTCTGTTTCATTCAAAGCTACTTATTAATTTAGCTAAGTATTAATATTCTAGCTTCTATATTCCTTATTAAGAAAAGTTTAGTTTTTGAGGTTAAGAGGTATTTATGTGATTTAAAAAAAAACCAAACAACAAAAAACAGAGAAGAGTGTTTTCCAGAAAAAAGGGAATTAGATGCAGGGTCACGTTACACATATCAGGAATAATTGGTGATAACGATTATGTGTGCATAACCATAAGCTAACAAGAGAAAGAACTTTTTCAGATGACACAGATAACTGATAAAGTGTATCAATGTGAATGGCAGCCACAGTGCTTCGCAATTAAGCTACACTCTTCATCTTCTCACTCACAGTTTGTGGTGGGTCCATAGTTTGACTCTGTTGAACTTGAATGCACTGATCTTGCACATTCTACGTTAGGCCTCACTATGGTTTGAAGGAGGTTATTTCCTCACTGGTATGAGACTAACAAGTTGCCTGGGGGTTCTTTCTGTGATTTCATACTCCATGACAATAAATTCACTAGAAGGGAAACACAGGCCTATACTACTGCATGTCCAGACAGTATTTCAAACCCACGAAGTTATCATCCTTCAGCTGCCAAACATTTTTATCAGCACCAGTCATGCTCACTGCCTGAAGAGTAATTACTCATGTGATTATTTTCATAAGAATATAAAGTCTTATATTAAAGACATTTTTGATTGTGAGATAAGTAATAATACAAATCAGGCCTTGATCCTATTCTTGTCCTGATCTCTGATTTCATAGAAATGTAACTGGATTAATGCCCCTGGGCATTAGCATGGGTCTGCAGGATCAGAACACAACACTAACACTGTCTAAACCCAAAATCATAAATTTCAAAACATTCAAGAAGGAGTACCACTGGAGAGAGAAATTCTGATTATTCATTACAAAGCCACAGGTTATAACCCAGCTTGTAGATGAGAAAAGGGAATAAAAAAAGGAAAGGTGTGAGAGAAAAGGGGAGGTGGGGGTGAGGGGTGCGGAAACAGAGAAAGAAACGGACCACACACAGAATAAGTCTGCCTTGCTCCTTCAGATAGCATATCGTTTCAGTTCCGCACAAACAGAATTTAAAACAACAAGTTAGCACTTGAACACTCTAGGTTAATCTGCAGTTCAGAGCAAGAGAAAAGCAGCATCTGGTTGACTGTTTTACATACCGAGGAAGGGGATGGTAGAGGTCATAGGGCATGATCTGCTTGTATCCATCACTGTTAGGAACAATAATGCCAACCCTCTGAGTAGAAGGTACACATAATAAAATAAACACTAAATGATTACATTTTACAACTTTTTTTTTTTCACAGTATTAAAAAAAAATTAAAAACCAAAACAAAAAAAAAACACAACTAAATAAGATATTTTACCCAAGTTGCTATCACATTTAATGCAAAATTTATGCTCCCACCCTACTGTTTCTGAGTTGTTCGAAGAATAAACCACTGACTACTAGTTTATTCTTATGAATGTATTAGTCTGACTAAGAAGCAATCCATTACCATGAATAACCCAAATGGCTTGTCCAAATACAATTTATGAGGTTACTATTTGCCATTATGAAGGAAAAATATCTACACTTAATGCTTTCTTGGGTGTTGGATTCAAAGTCACAGAAGATAACAGGGGGAACTTCTCTCTGCTTCAGAGAGCTCTAGATCAAACCCTTAAAAAAAAATTGTATATGGTTGTTTCTGCCCTTCGGACAAAATGTCTGCTTTTACAGAGACTCAGATTAGAAATCTGGGGAATCCCAGTTTAAGAAAAAACTCCTGCAATTCTTGTCTCTCCACCTTGAATCACTTACATTTCATTCATTGTCAAAACCTGCCTCTTATATCTAAATAATATAACATCTAAAGGTTATAGAAGACAATAGTGTAGATAAAAATTAGTAATAATCTGAACTATTATCATGCCAATCATGTGTGAGATGGGTATCACTTGACTTCTTGGCAGCTATAGTCTCACTGAATTTCTAGTCTGGAATTTCATCTTTTGTCTGCAATTTTATAGATTCTGACTCAGAGTAACTCTACCTATGTTGTCTCCCAACTATCAGGCATATCCATTGTCATCAAATAATCACAGAGCACCTCATCTATCATTTCATCAAAGGCACTGTGTAACAGGTAACTTGGAAGGGGCAGGTGAGCAGAACCATTAAAGAGTGAATGGCAGTTGAATTAAATAAAAAGTAAGTCTCTACCCAAGTTATTGAGAGAGAAAACTGAATGAAAAGCATGAAAGTAGCTTTTGAGAGCCTTATACAGATGAAAGATGCTTGCTATGCTGCTATGGTTTTCTGCAAGGTAAGAAGCAAAGGAGGGGGAAGGGAGAAAGCATTCAGAGACGTCTTGTCATGTAAAGCTAAAGGGGTTTATTCTACTTTCAGTCCACGGGGTTTTTATGTGTAAAACTTGTCCATGATAGAACAATGGATCTCATTGTGTTTTCACAGTGAGAAGTCAGCACCAGGTCAGCATCCTGGAATTTTCCATCTGAAGTGCAGGAAGATGCTGGAGCCCTAGGAGTGTGTGATAGGGACTTGACAGCTTCTTCTAAGATTAGCAGCCTCTGCAGTCACAGGAGCCCTCCAAGTGAGTGCACATATTTGCAACTTTGAAGAGCTGCCTTTCTCCACAAAAACCTAAGTATCTAAGAGAGGTAGTTCTGGCACTGGGAAACTTCGGAAAAGACAAAAGGGTCATTTAGAGTATGGCTAGTGAATGAGTCTTTTCAGACTTAGCTTGACAGGTAAATGACTGGAGAAGTTTGAGGAACTGTGTAGCAGTATTTTAAGAAGATGAGAGAGGACTTTTTCTTAGAGGTTTTTTCTCATGTTTTTGAGAATCTAACTCTTCTACCACTGCTGCTGAAGTTCTGCTCAGATGGCTTTTGCACTTTCCAGTTCATCAGCTTGCTGAGGAGCACTTGGAATAAAGATTAATATACTAAATTCAGAAATAAATTAATTATACTATGAAAGCATCTACTGCCTAAGAAAGAAACAGATTTTAAAGCATTTCTCATTCATTTCAGTGATACATGTTTTCTGTCTAATAAACATGGCTTGTATACATAATCCAGATCTACATGCATTAGAATGCACATCCAAGGCCATTATAATGGAAATAACCACACCACATGCAAGCACTGCTATGAAGATTAAATAAAATTTAAAAAGCACTAGATTAATATTGTTATTGGAAAGGTTTGACCTACAAAGAATTTTGCATACATAGGTTGCATTTCTGTAAATTGTACAGAGATCCACAGAATTACTGATGTCCTCTTTGTCCATATGTGAGGAGTTGCCAAAGGCTGTTACTCTGTTACTGCAAGATAATGACCCCCAACAATGTAAGTCCCACAGACAGTGAGGAATAAAACCAACTCAATAACACACAATGACTTTATGACTTTAAATATTTGCTTGAAGATACAACAGAACAGCAGATGGTCATTGTACCATTAGTGGCAACTCTATGTTTTTGAGCTAGTCTCATGTTCTTTGGTGTGTGTTCCACAAAAACCAAACCAAACCAAAAAACAAACAAAACAAAAAAAACGCAAACAAACAAACAAAACAAAACAAAACAAACCCCACAAGCCTACATGAATTATTTAAGAAACTTTTTATAAAATATTTTGGTGAATCCTGTCCTTTTTGACTGGATAAAGTAGTTTAAAATTCCATGAATCTATCAATCCATCATGCTCCTATAAAAAGATGGAAGACATCTAGTTTATGGGCTTTTTTCACTGTGTATTATTCAGGCAATACAACAAGGATGGTGTGCTAAATGAACAGAGCAAATAATAATAATTCCTGCACTACACTGAGATGTCTGGCTGATGTGAGAGCAGCTAACAGGACTCATTCACACAACACTTGGAGCAAACCTGTTTTGGCAGGAGCAGGAGCACAATTAAAATTATTTTGAGTATTTGTTGTGTTATGTCTGAAGTCTCCCATGCCTTTCAGACTAACAAGCTGTGTCTTATACTCTGCAGCTTGGTTTGTTTTCCTCCTGAGCATTGGCAGCATCAACACAGTTGCTCTTCCAAGGCACATGTTCAGCTGGAGCGGGAGCTTTACATGCCAGAGGTGGGTGTGACGCACCCAGGTCTGCCATCTCTGCCAATGTTCAACTTTCCCCTGGGATGCGTGCCTGCAGCTGCTTTCCTTGAAAGTCATGTTTAGTGTTGTCTTTCCCAGTAGATTCTTTTCTTCCTTAAGCTACCTCCCAAGCACAAATGGCAGGCATGAACACCTCTCTCCTGTAGCTCCCCAATGACTCTGACAGGCACCAGCTCTTCACACCTCCTGGCTTGCCCACAGCTCTCAGTTTGGGCACCTGTAGAGCTGAGCCAGAGCTGGGAGAACAGCCAGCAGAGAGAAAGGGCATCTCCCCTCAAGATGCCTCAGAGTGCTGTGAGCCTGCCTGGAGACGATGTGCAGAGGCTGGGAGCAGGTAGAGGTGCCTGCTGCTCCCACACTGGTACTCCTGCATCATGCTGTGAAGTGCCCAGCCTCTGCAGGGCACTCACACATCTCCAGCTCACAGCCTTTACTTCTGCTGTGGGCTCTGTTTTCCTGGGCATTTCCTGGGCAATGATCCACATGGCAGGAACTATGCCCTCTAAGCAATGGCCCAAAGTATGTCTAGACAAGAGACAATAAAAGTTGAAGTAGCTGAAGTTGGTTGTGAACAGCTAACTTGTTAAGTGAAAGGAAAGACTTTGCAGAACTGAAAAAGTTAATCATAAAAGATAAGAGTTTATTATCTGAGCCAGCAGTTCCCTTAGCACCATGATTATCACTTGACAAACAACAGGTTTCTGAAAAGGTCTCCACTTCAACATTACAAATCCCAACATGAAGGCAGTGTGTGGTACTGCACCCTCCCCTCACAGTGCTCCCTTAAGATGCCACAGTGTGACAGTAGCACAAGGTGATACTTGGAGAAACCCTGAGAAACAAGTGTTGAGGCTCTCAAAGAGACAGTCTCTCTTAATGTTTCCTATGTGTCTGTCTGTAAAGTTATCACTATTTTCATTCAGAGCTGGAGTAGATGACATCCACAGTAATACCACAGATACAGGCAGCATTGGCCTTTGAATGCATCCTTTTTCAAGTAAGTAATATTGTGGGTCCCAGCTACTCTACCAGTATGAGTTACATTTCTGGTTTCTGGACCACTTTGCTTACTTCTGAAATACAGATGGTACTGTGATCATCTCATCACATTACACTCAATCAGTGTGGAACTTGAAGAACTACCATCTATTTTGTATTTAGGGGTCCTTTTATATGGTCTTGATACTTTACAGGTCAAAAACTGACAAAAGCCAGCGTCCCCTACCTAAATACTTTTACATAGAATATCATTAGATACTTAAATAATGAATGTAAACATGCAAAGGACTGCTGAGAAAGCTATCCTGTGTCAACCTCCAAAAAAATCTCATACTTTAAATAGCATGTCTGTTCAGCACACCAGTATCTCACATTTATAATAAATGACTTGTTCATGGTGTACAGATTTCACAATCTACAAAACATGTTTCACTTATGAGCGCCATAGAGTGCAAAAGCTCTTTACAGGACTTGAAATGGGTGTCATCAGTTGGAGTCATCAGAAGTACATCCATTCTGTGGCAAGACTGTAATGCTTCTAAAAATCTTCTCCCTTTTTCACTCAGTTTAATATTTTATGGTGGTTTGGATTAACAGTGTTTGATATAAAGGTGGAACTTTGTTGTTATTTCCCACTACTAAATGTTAACAGCTGAATATCTAGTGAAAATATCTGTAAGTGACCATCTTACTACTTGCTGCAATTTTGGTCTCTTCTAGGAGTTAAATAGACTGCATTTCCTACAGCTTCATCTTGGGCAGACAGATACCTGTGATGCTTAGAGCAGTACTACTTTCCCACTTCACAGTTTGTTATCTAATGTATCCTGGCAGCTTCTTTCTCCTTTTCTGTTTTTCTTTAATATAAACTGTTTTCTTAGAGATTAATTTCCTCTGTTACTCACATCTTTTAACACTTTGACAAATGCTTCCTGGCCCACCCTACCTGCCTGTTTTGACAAAATAATTTTCTAGCTTAATTTAAAAGCCTTTTACCCCTCCCAAAACCTCAAGGTTCTGCCTACTTGTCTGACAAAGAAAATGGCCTCTTTAGATATTATAAGTATCTGCAGTTCATCTTTATCCTTCTCTTGAACTCAGGTTATCCTGATTATGACTGTCAGAACTGCTATCAGCTCCTTCTCCACCTACAACTCTTGTATCTGGAGACATGCCTAGTGCCATTTCTATTCAAACATTTAACTATTTCCAATTCAGCCTTCCTGAAAACTTACCCAGCAGTTCCTTTACTGCTGCCCTGAATTGGTTTTGGCCTCTTAAACTTCTCCTCCTCATTTTCATGCATAATGCATCACTGTAGCTCATTTCTCCAACAGCTTTGGTACTGCCTTGGTAAATTCTGAACTGTTAAAAAATAATCCTCCATAAATACACAGTTAGACTGACTGATGTTTGTTTTCTCTGCTGGTGGAAAGGGCTTGTTCACCCTTCTGCTTTGATGGCTAAAACCTTTGTGTCTCTCATTTTCCTCTGGAATGGCTATCAGTTGCCATGTTTAGGGTCATTCATACGCATATGATTGTGGAAATTGAGACCAGACCTAGCAATGAGAGGCAACCAAAGTTCAGAAAGCAGTGTCAAGCAGAAAGGCTTTCTTAAACCACTGTGTAACAAATTAAGAATTTAGTGCAAATCCACAGAACTGACCATTTGCCTGAGGCAGAGATCAGGAAATGGCGTTGTCATGGCCAGAATTCCCATATTAACGCAAAAAGCTTGGGGGTTGTCAAAAAGCCCAGTATCTGTGGTAACTACGGAATATTTTATCTGAAGGAGTATTCAAAACAAAGTTTAAATCTATCATATGTCCCAACCTAGGGCAGTAACAATAAAGGTGTCATTGTGTCTCAGAATTCTCTCCTCACTGAAGATCCATGGCTGCTACTGTGTAAATTGGAAAGTGCAACCCATCTTTTCAGTAACATACCAGTATTCCAGTTTTGTACATCTTCCAGAAAGAATGTAGTGAAAATGGGAACACTGCACTGCTGTGATACTTGGGTTATAATTGCTATCTAATATAACATCTGTAGGGAGGCTGATAACAAGCAAAAACATGTATGTTCTGCAGTTTCCTGCTTTGTCTGCCAATTTGTAATGATGTGAGGAGGCCTATGTTACTGATCAAGAGGACAGTCTATGTTGCCCTTTTAATCATGCTTATTTATTGTTATTACTTCCTTTTCTTTCGAAGGAAGTACATAAAAACTACCATGCACGTCTTGCACTGTTGCCCTGGAAATTGTATGCATTTTCACATCACCAAGTATATTGGGGACTTTTCACTACTCAGAATTAATCTGAATAGCCGTAATATCCTACCAGTCTTTTGTGGGCTTTAACTTGTATTTAATATCTTTTGTTAGATTAGCTAAAAGTCAGAAATTAAGAAGTACAATTGTATCTAAATGTAACTTCCTTTTTGCTGATACCTGCCTCTGCCACCACCCAGTTAGGATAGTGAAGTAAGAATGCCAAAAGAAAAACTCTGATGAGTAGGAAGAAGAGTCTGCAGTTTTGCTGGAGTACTCAAAAAAATGGATAACTGTGAATTCCTTCAGGTCTCTGAGTGCTGAAAGTCTTGCTTGAACTAGAGATTTTTCCCCATACTTTCCACAAGTGGTGGCAGACTTACACATAATGCCCTGGGCAAATTCCAGGATTTTTGTCTATGCACATCAGACTGGCATCATTGACAGAGTGATAAAAAGAAGCCCAAATATTAGAAGCTCGCTAAATGACATTTCTGAGTCAGTTGCTGCATGAATTTGGAGTCTTTCTTGAAGATGCCTTTAGCAACCTTCATATGCCATTGACATCTCGTAAGAGCACCAGTAGAGCTTTTGTGATTCAGCAAACACCATGTTAACACATAAAAGAGATAGGATAAAATAGAGGAGATTGGTAAAAATGCAGAACAGTGCAGTAGAGAAAGCTGCTTAAAGGCTGAAGATGAAATGTAGAAGCAGCATGGATGTTGCTCCAGAGAGTATTCTGGTGTGGAGGTGAATGACAAGTGCAGTGAAAGCACTTTTCATATTTGTAAAAATTGCTTTTTGGAGGAATGCCTTTGAATTATGAAAGAAATGGTATCTTCAGCTTATAACAACTCAAGAGTTTTTCTAGGTGAATGTTTAGGACACCCAGTGAAGTAAAATCTAAGCAGACCCTTTCACAAAGCAGAAAAATTCCATTCATCTTTCATTAATGGATACCAAACAGGAGGACACTGATGCTAGGTAAAAATCTTCCCCTAAAACCTCCAGTTGGTGAAGTTTTTGATAGTTAAAAGACACACAAATTATTAAATATGTGAAGTCTTAATGTTGGATTTTGCCATATAGAAGTGGATTGAATTAGATCGAGCTGGATACTGTCACATCAATAGATATTCTACATATATTTGCCAGTCAAATTCCAATGATTGTAAAATTTTGATAGACTGTAAATAAACAGATGTTTTATTTCTGTCTAAGGTGGGAGCTGTTCCCAAAGATGATTGATGAGACAGGCTGGATAGGACATTGATAGCATGTAGGAATGCAAAGAGACACAGTGTCATGGTATGGCATCTAATCCACAAGACACTAATTAACTGGTTTTACTTAGGTCAATAGGTTACCTTTACTTAACTCAGAAAAGAAATGTATAAATTATGTATGTTTGAGAAATAACATTCTACACACTCCTTTTCCTTTGAGCATGTGACAAACTGAATTTGCAGAAATAAAAGTTGATTAATTTTCCAAGTTCATTCAGTCTAAGCTTTTTTTGCTACTCATGATGCCAGCAATACTGCTAATTATTGCCATAATTAGCACAATAAAGTAAAATGTTTCTGTGCACTAAGACTAAATAGGCATCTAATTGCAGGCCTACATGATACTGCTGGTAAGAATTCAAACTTTTCTTTCAGCCTGCCTTTTGCTGAAAATTTTATTTTAAGTTTTCTTACAGTGACCCCTCTCAATTGCTTTATTCAGCATCACTTGGTCTTCCTCGATTATTTTCTGTGGCATTCATTGAGATGCCATAGGAACAGGCAGCAACCACTAATGCTTCACTGGAACTGGGTTTGCCAGGAAAAATTAACATATTCATCTTAAACCAGCAAAGTGACTCCCAGACAGCAAAGGCAATGCAAAGAAAAGACGCTCTTTTTGCTCACCCTTCTGACCTTGCTGTTCAACCCTCTTCCTAACTGTAAGAGAGCACTGCGATTCCAGAAGTTACCACAGATATCTAGTTTTCTGTCTGGGTTGTTGATTCTTGAATTCTGTACAAAGGCATTTTTGAAAATAATAATTTGCCATTTGGCATTCCAAGAGTATGTTTCCAGAAAGCTGGTTCCTCTCTGTTACTGCCTGTACCCTCGAACAACATAGCTCTACTTCTAAATGACTCTTCCCCCACCTAGGGTCTTTATATCAACAACTTTGCCTTGTTATGTCTTATATAAACCAAAAATTGTTTCCTGGTATCTGTCCAGCTGTGATTTTATTTTCTTTCCTTCCATGTACCATGCAGTTTTCCGTCTTACCATTCAAGAATACATAATTTAAAATTATCAGAAAAGGTATGGAAAATATCCATAGTATAAATTCCAGAGGCAAATTACATATTTGTCTCAGAACTGTGTTTAAAAAATATCGCATCTCAGGCTTTCAAAAAACCCAATACACCAGCTACATAAAATTACTTTTGAGTTGATACTTTTTCTGAGACGTTAATATTTAGGTCTATCATCTGATCATACTTGGCCTTTACTTTACTAATATTTGTCTAAACAATTCAAAGGAGAATTGAAAGAATCAATTTTTGATCTGAGAAAAATCACTGAGCAGAAAATTAGAGAACTTTATTATAATAAGGTTTCTAGATGCAGCTGCTAGTATATTTAAGCAACCTGAGAAATGATTTTTTTTTTTTTTTTAAGTACTGGAACAAGAGAAGCCAGATACTAAGCTTCACAGAATATTGTGAAAGGAAAAAATGGTCTTGTTGCATTGTGAGAAAGCAACCATTAAGTAGAAAAATAACCTCAGAGTACATCCTTAGCAGGAAATATTTTTCACAAAGCCCTTGTGAAGCTGCATTCATAATGTTACATCCTTAATACAGTCCAATGAAATACATCATAAAATATGTAACTTAAAGAATGTATAATGCAGCTCAGAAAATGTTGGATTTCAACATTGGACATTTCTACTTTTTAATTCTGGGAGATTTTAACTTCAGATTTAAAACTGCATGAGAACATTTCTGACTTTTAATTATTTACAAACTGAATTACCATAAAAGATGTGTTTACTAGAGCAAAGGAATATAAACTGCCGCACATGGAGTAAAAGTGTCTTCAGTGACAAGAAGCCTGAGTGTTAGTTCCAGTTATGTAAAGTCAATGAACTTTAATGAAAACTTTCTAGAATAGGTAAAAACTACCTTGGGTTTGAGTGATTTGTCATGCTCTGATAATGCCTAGATACCTTAAAGCTGTTATACCTGGCTTGGGAACCGATCATCCTACTCAGGTGGTTACATAGTCCCATAAAGTCCCATAGGTCCCTAAAGCACTCTTCTTCTGGATAGGACATCTTTTTTTCTATGGCAACCTCTAGCAATCTGAAGGGCGATATAAACTTTTTAGGAGACACTTGAACTTGCTTTATCAAATTTGGCGTAAAACTAGGCTAGAAGGAAAGGAGCAGGTAAATAAATGGCTTTAGGACACCCTTGCACACATACCTGCTGGGCTGCTCTTAACCATCTTTAGCAAAGCCACATAAGTGGGTCAGAAGGTTTAGATTACATAAATTGACACTTATGGCTTATGAGGGTCTGCAGACAGACTTCCAGTGAAATTCAGGAGACTCAGTGCAACAAAGGACCAGTACTTTTTATAGTTCCGTTAGTTTTCTTATACACAGGACATCTGATTCTGTTTTTACTATTAATTTTATGAGAAAGGATGCTTGACAGGGTAGCAAAGTGGAGTCTTTTGTGCTGGGCCAAAAGGAGAAGGACCTCGGAGCCCTGGTGAACAACAAATTATCCACAGGGCAGCAATGTGCCCTTGTGGCCAAGAAGGCCAATGGCATTCTGGGGTGCATTAAGAATTGTGTGTCCAGCAGGTCGAGGGAGGTTCTCCTCCCCCTCTACTCAGCCCTGGTGAGACTCCACCTTGAGGATTGTGTCCAGATCAGGATCCCCAGTTCAAGAGGGACAGGGATCTGCTTGAGAGAGTCCAAGGCAATGACGATGATTAAGGGACTGGAGCACCTGTCAAATGAGGAAAGCCTGAGAGAACTGGGGCTGTTTAGTCAAGAGAAGACTGAGAAGAGATCTTATTAATGTGTATAAATATCTGAAGGATGGGTGTCAAGAAGGAGGGGAAAAATCTCTTTTCACTTGTGCTCTGTGATAGGATATGGGGCAATGGATGCAAGCTAGGACACAGGAAGTTTCACCTCAACATGAGGAAAAACTTCTTTATTGTGAGGGTTACAGAGCACTGGAACAGGCTGCCCAGAGAGATTGTGGAGTCTCCTTCTCTTTCAAGACCTGTCTGGATGCTTTTCTGAGTGGCCTTTCCTAGATTCTGTGTGGGTCCTGCTCTGGCAGGGCGGTTGGACTCGATCTCCAGACATCCCTTCCAACCCCTAACATTCTGTGATTCTGTGAGATTCTGTGATAATTAGAAAAAATTCTGTGTTATCTTCTTACATGATGCCATGACTGTAAATAAGCTTTTGTTAAGGAGAAAATGTAAAAAAAAACCCATAAAAATGCTGCCTCTATCTGTGCTGACAACCATTTTTCAACAACTTTTTACCCCAATAAATTTTTTCCATCTCACTAACACTTCAGAGACGTGTTGATCATGGGATGGTATCATGGACACTTTGTTTTCTCACAATTCATAATGTTCAATGAGATAAAACATAATCTGAGGGGAAGAAACAACCATTTCAAATCAATCCTTGCAATGTGGTGGTGCTAAAAAGAGGTTTTTCTCTACAAAGCACATTCTCAGAATGAGAAAGAGGTTAATTAAGTAGGCTAAATTACACTGCAATAGCAACAGAACATTTTTCTACTTCATTTTACTCCTTTAGAGCCCAGTCTCTAAAAAGTAGAGCTGACTGACCTTGCAGGACAAGGATCCAGATTACATTCTTGAAGCTTTGGCTTTGGCTTGATATTTTCAGGGTAATAGTGACAGTATTGATCTGCTACTACCCGGCTGCTTCTGAGATCAAAACATTCAGCAGATGTCAGTTGATAACCTGCAATAAACAGTGGAAAAAAAACCAACAACAAACCAAAACCAACAAAGGTTATGGTTTCTTGGTCACCAAGACTCACACATCCAGTTTCAGTTCAGAAGAAAAAGCTGCTGCTGGGGACATGTGCAAATGTTATTCCAAAGCAGACCCAAATCCCTTCAGCTCTCATGTTTAGCAGCTGTAACATTAAATGTAGCAATGTGGATATCAAAATGTACTTTAAGTACAAAGCCTGGTACGATGTTAAAACGTCTACAGGCTACTAGCACTGTTGCTATATCCCTCCCTTTTCAGGTTTTTCCCACTTTGAAAGTCCAAATCTCAGTGCAGCAGTTGGGACAGATGTTGTATGCAGTTGACCACTTTTGGAATGCAGTGGAAATTCATTACCTCCTCCACAGGATGCTGAACAAGGAAAAAAATCAGTTTCCCTCCATAGGTGAGTGATAGGCTGATAGAAGATAAATTGAACTGAACTGTCAGCAGCACCAGCATAGCGGATCTGAAAAATATGTAACACCAAGAAGTGAACCTGACATAAATACTCTGAAGAAGCATTCTGCCACATGCCTTTTGTAGCTCTGAGACACCTTGCAGCTCCAAGAAACACCAGAGACACTTTGCAACAGGAAAATTAAATGCGCAAAACAAGGGATAGTTTGGCAATTCTGAGACCATTTTCTGAAATAATTAATGCAAAATAAATTCATAGTTATTGCTACTTAATTATTTCATGGGGACAGAGGATAAGGGCTGATCTTCATTCCATCAGAAAATCACCTACTATAATTTGCTGTCCCTGCCACACTGACATGGATTTTAGATCTTTAATATTTTCCAAACACCTTCTGAAAACATGTATTCTATATTAGGTAGTTCAAAGTAAAATACAGGAGGCTATGATGTAAGAAATGAAAAAGTATAAACATTCTAATGCAAGATGCTTTTGTTTTTGAAGAGAGGTCTTTTTTTTTGTTCTTGTGGTACTGTCATGTTTATAATGCTGTCCTTCTGCTTATTTTATTTTGGCTGAAAAAATGCTCTTTTCAGTCGTAAGTGTGGACTCTTTGCTGGAGCTAAGTGCATGCTTGGAAAACACTCTTTGGAGCATAGAAGTACTGCCAACTTTTAAGCCACCTGAGCTTTGTTATGCTTCCAGTACTTTGTTTACATGGGAAATCCATTCAGTACACAGAGTGTGAAGTACAAAGAACGCAATAAGAAGAGAGTCTTCCACACCACTAAAGCAGCATCACTTGCACCTGGTCCAGAAAAAAATCCGTTCTGGTTGATACTTGTGCTGACTAATACAGGTATAGGGACTTCCATATCTCTGTAGGCTATCTCTTGTCTTTATCTTTTTGATGAACTGCTGGAAAGGGAAACACTACAGTGCTGCTTTTAAAAGCCTCTCCTAGTAAATTATTTGTCCTAGCACATAATGTTTTGGTGTTGCTTGTGCATCTTTCCATCAGTGTCATGATGCTATTGCAGGAGAGAAAACTGCCAAATCTTAACGAGAAAAGATGAACCCTTCTCCAAGTCAGTACTCCTGCTCTCAGGAGTAATTATCTGTGTTTTTTTGTTCAGGTGTGGGGGCTTTTTTTTTTGTTGGTTTTGTTTTGTTTTGTTTGTTCTTTTAATGCAGCCTAAAACTTTTCAGCACTGCCTCCTTTTCCTTTCTCCATGTTTCAAACCAGTTACTCTGTTTTGGAAACACCATTTTTCTATCAGCTTTTCCTTTTCTCTCTTTCCAAACACAAAAAAATACCATCAAAGATTAAACTGTGAAACAGAAGCAAAAATATGACAAATTGAGCTAAACAGCATAATCTCATTTTGTTTGTTTTGTTTTCTCATGTAGATGGACAGAAACATGATTAAAAAGAAAAATTTATCTTGAAGAGAAGGAGGAAGGCAAAAATACTGCAGCATATATTGATGGCTGTAAGAGATCTGGCCTATGGAGACCAAGGCTGCCCTTTTCTAATTAAACAGTGACATAAATTCCGAACAGAAAAAAAAAAAAATACAGCTGTAGCAATTCAGCTTCTTCAGCAAATGGGAAGCCTTTTGCATGGATTAGTACCATAAGTTTGTGTGTCAGAAACAGGATATCTAATTCCTTCTGTGGGGACAGTGCATTAATCACACACTTCAGAATGGTCTTTCTGGGCTCATGAAATAAGCACGCACTCCTGGGAAAAGTGTTCTGTTGTGCTGGAGGCCATTTGGGGAGGTCTCTGATTTGAATGTGCAGAAAAAGCATTCACTGGGGAGGATTCTGCTTCGTTTTTAAAGGATCATCAGCGATTGCTAAAGTCAGATCTATTTAGCAGTATGATCTTCAGTGGATCATGAAGAACAGACCCAGAGATTGCACAGAGACTACTATAAAAGGAAGGGAGGAAAAAGAGTTCTTATTAAAAAAAGAATTAGAAAGACAGAAGAGTTACTCTCCCTGCAGACTATTCCTGCATGTCTGCAGAATTGTGTGTCTGTTTTGACACAGAGAAAAGACAGATGTACTTCTTTTGCAGCTAATGTCAAAGTCACTCATACAGCCATAACAACAACATAGGTAGGAGAGAATTGCAATGAGCCACAGCCATAAGCTAAAATTATACAAACCAAGAAAATGAAAGAAGCAGACACAGTATATATATATATATATATATATATTTTTTTTTTTTTTTTTTTAAGGAGTACTGTAAGCAGAAGATGAACAGTATATGGTGATTCCACATACCAAAAATTTATTTTTTATTTTGTTTGACAGTTTGTTAAAGCTAAGATCTTGATCCAGGAGAAAACACCAGTGGCTGCTTGAGCCTTGCAAAACTCAAAGTGAGACTTGACAGCTAAATGCTTTAAGAAATGTCCTGGTTTTGCTGCACAGGGCCAACTTTCACACATTGAAATAATCAGCTCTGGAGTATGGTGAATTTTTTTACCCTTGCAGTACTTGCAAGTCCCTGCTAGCTATGAGAACTGCCAGAGCTTCAAAAAAAGGGTCAGTACTTGCAAATCTTTAGTTAGTACTCTAACAGTGAGTTAGAGGACTCATCCCTAGGTCACTGAACCAGAAGAAATTGCAATAGTGCATTATGTTTTAAATTAAATCCTACCTAAGTTTATTAATAGCAGACAACAGAAGTACTCAGATCTTGCAAAGCACTCAGCCATGCACTTGTTCATTGCAACCCCCTGGAGAATATCCTTGGCTTTTCTTTAGGTTTCAGGGGACTTTGGAGTACTCCAAACATCAGAGTAGGCCTAAGAACCTTGTAAGACCCAATGAGACATGTAAGATATCACCAGCCTCATAAAGAGCTGGTAAAAATTAAACTCCTCAGATTATCCACCAAAAATTAACTGCGTAGCCTACAGCCCTAGCAACAGAAATATTAATTTTCTTGTAGAAAGACCTTGAAAAAAAATCATCCCTTGTACCCTGTTTCGTTTTGCTTTTAATTGATTTTGTAAGTGACTGGTGCAACAGAGGCACAATCTGTTGCTCAGATGAAGTTTGGAATTGATTAAATGCAGTATTGGTTTTGGGGAAATCCACTGAAAGTTGAATGAAAAAAACAGACTTCAAAATAGGAATACAAAAGCAGCATAATCCTTTTGAATTACTCTGATCTGTCCTGTGAGCAAGAGACTGCAATATCTGAACTAACTTTTTTATTGTGTTGTTTTTCCTACAGTCCCCAAATTTTATGAGTTCACATAAAACCAACCAAATAAGCAAAGTCCCCCAAAGTCCAGCACTTTCATGCTTGACTTTGGCATGCTTGAACTCTTTGTTTTTCCCTGAAAAACACATGGCCTGGTCTACAAAACTGCACTAAGCTTACTTTGGGTGGTTGTGAAATTTAATCAGCAATTTATGACCAGCAATGATAACCACGAATCTACCAATGTTAATTGTAAGGTTAAACCCCAAAAAGTACATTTAAGAGGATATTTTTGGTTTATGACATTGTGTGTGTTAGGGGAAAAGAAAGACACAATTTCTTTCTTGCGTGTGTGTGTCCCAGATTGGGCATTGGGAAACTGATTTATTGTTGCATACTGTCTTTTGTCTTACAAAATCTGACCTGGTATATTGTGATCTGGCTTCATGCCACCATGCTTATTAAAAGAGGTGCAATGGATTTTTCCACATTTATCACATATGCATTCTGCAAGTGCAAAATCCAAAATAATTTGGTTTGTTTTATTAAGTTCAACTTTGCAGTCTTCTAAGTAACAGACAAAGAAACTGGGGATGAGGATGAGGTGTAGAGAACTATCCTCATGTGGCCTACATAATTTAGTGGTTTTCATGTCTCTAAACCCAAAATTTTTGTATTATGCTTTCCTTCCTCTACTTAGAGTGCTTTAATAATCCTGCTTGAGTGTAGTGATACTGTATATTGAAAAAGAAATAGGATATGCAAGATATTTGCTGCAGTTCACAATGTGTTCATTAAGTAGAAATAAGAGCCAGACTTTGTCATAGCAAAATAATTTTACAAGCTTGTTTAAAACAACATTAAAAGTACAAAAAATGTAAATCCTGAGAGGTGTTGAAGGTTTTCGAGCACACTAATTAACACAGGGCTAGACCATGATTCCTCTGAGCTTGCCTTTGAATTGCCTTGGAATGCTGAAAGGAGCTCTGTCTTTGAACTCCAGGGAACGTGTCTACTGTCCACTTTTGCATTCATGTCTCTTGATTGTGATGGTCCTGTGTTGGATGAGCTGCCTCTGTTGCTTCTCAATTCAGACTCTAAATCAGCCAGAGAAATCACTGTGAAATTACATTATTACCAGTTTACATGCTTTACAAAGCATCTTTGAATTGAACTGCTCACCATACCCCAATCTTGGATTAAGATGGGTTCCTTTACATGATTAGTTTAACTGTTAAAAAACCTTCAGACTAAATCTCTCGTATAGCCAAAACAGAAAGCCAAAAGGTTAAAATCTCTTCGCAAATTTCCATTAGTCTCCACAAGGAAAAACAAAATAGAAAATCCATGCAAGGGACTGGCTAGGATAGCTGGCAGCAATGGAGCCTGCTGCATCAGCTGTAACAGCCATGAGAACACACTAGTAAGTGCAACATAAGCAGGAGCTTTTTACATGAGAAGACCAAAGGTATTCCACAGAACCAGACACCAAAAAGACACCAAAACCACCCCTGCTGCATCTTTTCCATGGATACCACCTATAACACTCCACTCATCTATGGAAAGACCATCTCACCTCCACCAATGTGCTCCCAGGGTAAGAGAATTCACTTTTGAGCAAGCCACCTGAATCACCACTGCAGAACATTTTTTAACCTTAATTTATCACAGCAATACTGTAAAAAGTAATGAAAAAAAATATAGGGTCCTATTGTGATGGGTACTATATAAAAATAAAATTAACAAAATAAAAAGGAAATGTTTCTGACAAAAAAAAAACACGAACAAAGAAACAAAAAGTTAAAATTATGAAAACTGAACAAGATTGGCACCAAAGCTTTACAGTACTTAAAAGTGCCCACTTTTTGAATATAGAATTGGGGAATTTACACATGGTATCAGAAAAAAGAAAAGGGAAAATTACAAAGAACAATATATCAGAGGAATAGAAAACAATACATTTAAGAAACTGCCTCCATTGCCTCAAATTAAAACCTGACAGTAGAGTTCAGATCAGCAGTATTTAAAAAAAGTATTTAAGATTAATGGTAACACATCTCCAGATCCAAACAGCATCCACATGGTAATTTCAAAATCATGTACTCTTTGAAGAGCACAGGAATGTAAAGCATTTATGATCACATTTCACCTGTTTTCATGAACAAACTATTGTTTAAAACCACTGGAAAACAGAAAATTGTAACAGCATTTTCAGAAGAAGGTTCATGAGTAGTGCATGAAACCACTGACAAGTAATCTCTGTCTCTGTTATAGTACATTATTTTATGTATATATATATATCTGCATTCTACTTATGTCAGTAGGTAAATGAAAATAAAGAGAACTCATAGAGAGGTCCTTGAGAAGGGTGATACTTTCCAAGCATTGTGGTTTGCTTTTCCAGACATTCACAAGGGACACTGATAAAGGTTTTCTTCTAGGTCGAAGTTCAAATCAGTGATCCTCCAAAGCACTAATGACGGGGTAACAGAATGATCCTATAACCCATTCTCACAATTGATGAAGGACCTATGCAGGGATGTGTGCTAGGTTACGAGTTGTTAGTGGGAGCCTCAAATGAAGAGGATAAAGGGACAGCCACAAGCTGATCAAGTTCACTAAGGAAATAAATAATTAATAGGAGCTAAAAGTGAAGTTGTCCATGAAAGCACTCACTACTTTGGCAGACTAAATGCAAGTTCATTAAAAAATAAAAAATGCTAATGAGAGAAAGCAATTAATTTTAGATACTTATTATATGCTACAATGTCTTCCACATTAGCTACTTGTATTAAGAATGGTAATAGGGTTGTTAATAGGCTTTCCTCTGAAAATATCAAGGCAGTGTGCAGAAATAGCTAACGATTAATGGAATATTACAGAGAGGAAGGAAAAAGGACAGAACATTATACAGCCAAGAGGAATACATTTGTTCCTGATCATCATGTGTAGTTTGCTCTTCTTTAGCATATATGTTTATATATAATATAATCAATCTATTAATATGAAAAAATTAAAGAATTCTACTAAATTTTATCAAACTACACATTTTAACAGAAAATGGATATTTACAAAGTATATATTTATACATTTAAATACTAGTTACAAATTACATATTTATGTAGATTAGAAAAATTATGAGTATATAGTCACAAGTGGAACAAGAAAAAGGACAGAGAGGGAAAATAAAGATAACCCATCTATAGGCCATCTTTGACAAAAGTAAGAATTAAATAAAGTAGAGAGGCAAAGGATGATAACAGAGGTGTCATGTATAGTAATAATGGAGAAAGGGGGTAAAAAGTAGTTATATTTTCTGTTTTCTAAGAGTGGGAAAACTGGAAGGAATCAGTGAAAACATTGCACCAAGGGTTTAAAAAAGAGGTGTATTTCTTATTTTATACAGTGCAGTTTTTGTGGAACTAATCCCATAAGCTAAATGTTATCAAAAGGGCAAATATAGCACAAAAGGGCCTAAAGAAACTCATGAAGACTGGATCATTTGAGTCATCAGACATAACAGTCCAAATGCAACATGAAGGCCAAGGAGAGTTTACAAGAAGGCAAATCTGACCTGTTTCTTGCACTCTTTCTTTCAGCAACAAAAACCAGTTCCTCTCTGAAAGAGAAACCTGAGTGAAGCAGACTTTTTGCCTGACCTAGTATGGCAGTTCAATGTACTTATAGATGAAATATGTTGATTAGGACAATTAACATGTTCTAAGAATTATTAATGGAAATTATTGATATTGAACAGAAAACAAATGTAGACATGAAATAGAATATGTACATTGTTTTCTGAAAGACTACTATATGGCTTTCTGTATATTTTATCACATTTGTCATAATAGAAAAAAAAGGAAGAATTTTTCTGAGCTTGTCATAAGATCTAGTAAAGATAAATTACTATTATGTCTTTTTTCAGGCTGGTCATTACTTTTGAACTTAACCTAGAAATAATTATAATTGAATATTTTTGGAAATCAGAAAATCGAAATGGGTGACTTTCATGACTATTGCTAATTTACTGAATAATGACTATTGCAGTCAGTATAGAATACAAACAGAGGTTTGTAAAAGTCAGTGATACAGACCATGTTACAGAATTGCTTCCAGCTAAGTGCACTCAGCATTCTACAGAAGTGACCTCATGGAAACACGTATTTCAGGACGCAGAAATGTTTGGTTATATTTATATGATGAAAGGACTATACATTTCAATTATCTCTTTCAGATTAAGAAAACTTTTGGTCATTTGATTTTGATAACACAAAACTTGACTCAGTCACATCTAAACTTTAACTATTAATATTTCTATGTGCTCAGCCTTAATTTTTGATCAGCTATACCCAGGAGGACCATCCTAACTCTGACCTACCAGTTGTTCAAAGACTAGATTCTTCACCACTTCCTGACTGAGTTGCAGCCTTCTCCCAGATATGAGGCATAATTGCCTCTGGAAACTTCTGCCAGCATCAGAACTAAAATATGCAGAAGGCCCTTACTGTCATCATCCCCAGTCCTCATATGGTAATACATCTAAAATCCAACAATATGCCAGCCATAAACAGTATGTCCTTGCTGCTTGAACAGATTTGCATATTTTGGCCTCTGCCCTAAAGCAAGTATTTCATTTCACAAGGTAAACTCTATGCTCCTAGTTCAAAAGTGATTATTTAATCCAGTCCTGGCCCTAGACTGGCAAGGCCCATCAAACCCTCTGCCAGCTGGCTGCATATGCATGCATTATCTCCTGCATGCCTCTGCACATCCCAGGAAGTATAGGGTAAGCACCAACCTTATTTTCTTTTGTTAACCTGGAGTCTAGTCAAATGCATTTCTCTCACCAGTAGTTTCTGCCAGTGCTAGATCACAACTGAGATAAGAATTGTCTGGCTAGCTCTATTGTTATATGTAATTCAGTATCCAGTTTTAAGCTCTATCTTTTGGCTTTTTGGACAACTGGAGGCCAAAATTCTAATCTCAGGAGTAACTCTGCTCACAGGAACTCAGTCCACACCATTTCTAAATCAGCCAGCAATACCTTCAGCCACCATTACAAAAAAATAGCCAGGCAGTCTCTTCTGGTAACAGCCCTTGACCAAATCTTGCCAGTCCTAGCACTACATAAGACAACACCAATACAAATGCAATACTAATCCAAATGCCACTGACAGCATCCAGACAAACATTTATCCAATCCAGCCCTATGTATCTCCGATGCAAATCTGTTGGTCGATGCAGGTTCTATGAACAAACTTTCATCGTGACACCAGGTACTGAAAACCAACACAAATCTAGTCTAGTCAAGATCTACACCAACAGTGGTTGCTCCTCCAAACCAGACCAAAGCCTGGACAACACTGTTTACTAGACCTTGTTTAAAACCCTCTGCATCCCTGGCAATCCCTCCTGGCTCTTTCAGTAAGCCTGTATCTCAGATAGTTCATATTTGCAGTACTGATTGATGTAAACAGCCAACCAGTGATGACTGTTAGCATTACATTATCAGCTGTAGATTCCATCTGACAGTATTGATGCACACTTCTCAAAGGAGAAGAGATGTGTGATGTGAAACGGTCATTACAAGTTTCTCTGTTTTGAGTCTGAAATGGACAAGATCAACCAAGGAGACTTTTTAGCACAGAGAGGTGACTATGTGACCTTGGCAACACAGCAGATCAGTGGTAGCTCTGCCAGCAAATAATAAGTTCCTCTATATGATATCACTGCTCTGTTGTCTAGATCACAGTGTCAGTCAGAAGGATCTCCAAGTGAAAATTATGTTAATTTCACCAAGATTTTATTAAACACAACACTTTTTTCTTTAAGAAAAAGGTCATTTCTATTCATGCAATACATAATTTTCTGTTATAAACATCAAAACAGGGAATGCTTCAGAATTCAGGAATAAAATTCAAAGTTTACTGGCATTTTTTTCCTATATTTCTGCCTTTCAAACATTGAAAGTTTATAATGGAGATTTGTAATTCTCAAACTATGAATATAGAAAGTAAGACAGTGAAAAACTCCACTTCTTCCATTTTGTGATTTTTTTTTTTTTAAGAGCTGTTTCACTGTATTATTTTTACAATTTCTTATGAAAAGATTGCCAAGAGTTTATCATATGAGGAATGTACCAGTGACTATTACAAAGTCAAGAAATCTAGAAATTACACAATTCAGCTCCTAAAGGAAGTAGAATGATTTTTTTCTTGCAATTTTAAAGCACTCCATGTCATCAGTACAGAAACTTAACTGTCAGCTCCCACATTGATTTTCTACTTCTGAACTATTTCCAGGTGTCTAACTTGGCCTGTCTGAGTAAGAGCATTTAGGGTCAACTGAAAAGGATTATAAGAGTCGTTCTGGAGGCAATGTTCCTAAAAGTAAAGTTCTGCTACATAGAATCACAGAATCATTTGGCTTAGAAGGGGTCTTAAAGATCATCTATTTTCAACCCTCCTGCGTGGGCAGGGGGACCTTCCAGTAGACCAGGTTGCTCCAAGCCCCATCCAACCAGGCTTTGAACACTTCCAGGGATGGGGCATACAAAACGTCACTGGGCAACTTGTTCTAGTGTCTCACCAACCTCACAGTAAAGGATTTCTTCCTAATGGCTAATCTAAATATACCCTCTTTCAGCTCAATACCACTGCCCCTCGTCCTATGACAACATGTGCAAATTCATTTAGATCTTTCTCCCAGAAAAGTAAATCTTGATACCCAAAGAGATCCCATTTTGAAAGGAAAGCCTGCTAATACTAGCTTGTGAATAAGAGAAGCTTTTAATATTATTTTTTTAGTTTTTAAATTTATTTATTAATTTATTTTAGAAAAGTATTTTTACAAGCTGAAGACAAAATAGTCATGGCTACAATGGCTACAGAAAGTATGGAAAGCAAAGTCTGACATAACCTAGAGCTATGCATGAATTTGATACTTCTGTATCAGCCTTATTTGTTAGTACACTCCTATATCCAACAAGAGCTAACGAATGAAATACCCAGAAGCTAAATCATTTAATTAGAAAAATAATTAAATAGAATAGAATAATATTATTGTTGCATGAAGTAGTATCTAAAGTATCTTTTATAGCTGTTTATTAAAAAACAATTGTGATTCAAATGCAAGGAATTTTTAAGTGCCTGACCCAAACCTTAGAAAAGATCCTACAATTGCGAACAGGTTTGGTGGTGGGTTGTTTTTTTGTTTGTTTGGTTGTTTGGTTGGTTTGGTTTGGTTTGGTTGTTTTTTGTGCGTGTTTTTTTGTTTTTTCTATATCCATTTAAGACAATGGATATGTCAGTAAATTAACTCCTGCTGAGCCATGCTACTCTGATTTCAAGAGTTGCAGACACACAGCAGAGCTATTAAAATAGTTAAATCTCAACTCCTTCTATGCCTAGCCATCTTGTACGCTCATAATAGCCAGACAGTCATCATACAAATAGGGTACTGCCTCTGATTTAACCAGTGCTTCTTACTTCTCTTTAATAGAGATGAAAATGCAACCAGGGATAAAGGTATTTTCCTTCTTATAAAAGGTTACAGTGGAAATAGCAGGAACAGTAAAACCCTCACATTACCATTTCAGGGCCTTTGCTCTACTTAACTAGCTGTCCCCAACACGTATGTTCTAACTGACAATGCTGCCTTAAATCCATAGACAGCACAAATAATGCACAGTGAGAAACACTGTTTACACTGCACTGATGTCCATCATCTGGATATCATCTGTAATACAAGTAAAATTGTTTAGACATTTTGAATTCATCAGCATCTGTTTTATTGGCATATTTTAATTCTGACCTTCAAGAAGAAAGGAATGTATTCTTCAGGTCAAGCTTCTTCTTGTGAACCAGTCCCAGTGATTTCAGCTTGCTTTTTGTGCTGCTAACATAGCAAGTTGGGTATTGGACAGTCTACAGGGCTCTGTTGCTTCCTGAGCTAACCCATTCCCACCTTATTTAGCCCAGCTTAACCCAGCCTTATTGCATTTTTCCAGTTTGCTGTTCAAACTTCTAGCTGCCATCAGCTCTATGTTAAAGCAAGTGTCATCTTCCTCTGGGATTCATGGTGAAAAATTTATGTAGTCCTGGACATGATACAGGTTTTACAGTTTTACAGCTGAAATCCTTCAAGATCCTTGGCCCTACTGGAAAAGGATTTATTTTATTGTAATTCCCAAATGTTCATTTTTGTATATGTGTTTTCCTATAGAATGTGTGCATTGCTTCCAGCAATGCGTTTCATATTACCTGGAAAAACCAAAATGCTCCAACAGGAGGAAACTTCTTTTGTTCTTACTGCCAGTGCAACACAAAGCAGAACTTCAAAATGACAACATGACTTCTCAAGCAAAGTCATCCCATTCATTTTGGAGTTTGGGGACTTCACAGTTCACTCTGTTACAGTCTTTTGTGCTATTACACTAGTACAAAACCCCAAAAATATGGGCCACACTTAGAGACTTTCCTTCTTTTTGCTTGTCACAAAGTAAGCTGCCTGTCCTTGTTTTATATGTACCTCAGCAGCACATGTAAAAAGTAATCTGCCTTTTCTTGTAATGAGTTAATCTTTTCTCTTTAGGGCACATGCTGGGTATGTATTTCTTGGCATAAATTCAGTCTCTGTCCCAAAGAGTGTCCAATGAAGCTTTCATTAGGTATTTAGATCTAAAGAACTTCATGCACAGCACAAGAGCTAGCCTCTCTAAAAAAATCTCTCATCTTTCTAATGCATCTTGTGTTACATTATGTTGCTCTAAGAAGTCAATGACCAATGACGCTCACCTTGACAGTGAAATCTGCAGTGAGAGGCCCAGATATTCTCAATATCTCCTTGTCAGCAAACTTCTGGAAGTCAACACTAGAATTGTCCACAAGGAAAGAGCCTGTGGAGCTGAGGCTATTTTCACTCTTCACACCTTGAAGAGTCCTGGTTTCCAAATCTGACAAATACAAATAAATTAACAGGAAACTAGAGCATTATAATTTGAATTAAGAGTAAGCAAGAGCAGAAAAAGAAAACCAATAAAAGAGAGTGGTGGGGTAGATTTGCTTCCTAACTTAGGATAATGCAACTCTTTTGTTCTTTTCCACAGTTTATTCACATTCCCATACTTCCCTTTTCTGTTTTCTCCCCCATCTGCTTTTTGGCTTTTTTCAACCTTTGCATTTCCAGCTCCGGATTCACCTTGTCACCCATAAGTCATGTTTTCACTCTCTTCCAGTCATATTAATCCATCCTTAATTAGTCACTTTTGCTGTCATTGCTCTCTGTAAGTCATGCTCTGCATCAGAGAATGACAAACCTTTCCCCATGAGTGCTGCCTTTGTGAAGTCGCTCTTCACTCTTTCAGTTCAAAGGTGGGTCACTAACCACATGTTGCTGTGGTAGACAATTAATTGAAAGCAAGATATCGAGAAAAGAAAGATCAGTATAACAGCAATTCTGTCTCCCGTCCAGAAGTGGTCTGATCCATCCCAGCAGAGTAGGAATAGAAGGTGATTGCTGAACTCTCCTGAGCTCTCCACCTCACTCCCTCTGTATTCAGACCTCCTCAAAAGTGGGCATTAATTGAGACAGTTTGGCAGCAGCTACTTCTGATTGTTAAATAATTAAAAAAACATATTAAACTGTTTATTAAATGGAAACAAACAGTCAGAAAATGGACCTGTTCCATTATCTAGTTAGCCTCCCCACCAACTCCAGGTTATGCTCCATAGGATGTTCACCAATAAACTGTTTCTTGCAGTTATTTCAAAGTGATTATGCATTTCATCATGAAGGATTGCAAAGCTGTAATACTTTCACATGTATTTGTGAGATTATGAACAACGTATCCCACACAGAGAAGCAGTTAAGGCAAAATTTGAATTAGATGCAGACATACTATCATTCTGTGATGGAACCGTATTTTCAGGGACACTAAATATTTTAGCATTACATTAGCTTGAATTAATTTGTTAATTAGGGGGGAAAAGACAATTGCAGTAATTACTTGTCAGGATGGGTCATGGGAATTAATTCATGAAGAAAGTTGCTGAGGCAGTAAACTAAGAATTTGCTGTGCATTAATGAATTCCTTGGTTTCCAGGGAGAGTTGTCACTTCCTTTGTGACACACTTGGCCATATATTTCTTTCTGGACAAGGCTGCATGGATCAGGGATAAAGATGGTTTTAAGACTTATTTATACATAATCAGCCTCCTGTTGACTTCTCCCACAACCAGAACTCAGAAGGCAAAACACTCCTCCCCCCCTAACTGATTGTAGCTCATACATAAGATCCTTTGATGGGTGAATCTTTCTCCAAGAAAGGTTCTTGGAGACATCTGAAACAAGAAAGATGTGTTTGGACTTACTCATGTTTACACAGAGCAGTTAATCTAAATCTAAACCACTGACTGAGGCAGAGCTTGCTGATTCAAATCTTTTTGTCCTGAAATGTGATGTAGTTTGAGTGAAGACAGCTTTAGATCAGTCTCTCCTGATATAATCTCATTTCTGTCTAAGTTGTTGTATAACTCGGTTCCACTGAAAAACTAATAAAAGTATGAAATTTTCTACCTTGGAAGAGAACATCTACACTAGGAGGGAAGATGGGAATGAAAGGAAGAGTGCAAATCATTTGCTGGGAAAGTAATATTATTGGAGCAGCTCAGGAATACCTGAAGGGCCACATACAACGCAAGTACAGACAGCATTTGAACTATTAAGAAAAACATTATTTATGTATTTTTATGGTTTATTACTTGTAGTTTGCTGGTCTTTTTTCACAGCTCTATTTACAACCATTAAAGGCATGCCCACTACTTTCTTCACACAAGCAGTGAGCTACAGAATAGGACTGATAAATTACCTCTTACTTTGCCACTCAGTAGAAGTTCTTCAGGAGAAAGAAATCTGGAGAGAATGGGGATGATTTGGTATTTCATCTCATTGCTGACTCTAATGCTTGCATTTACACTGACAAACAGAGAGGACTCCAATTGGTCCGTGCCGCAGGACACTCCTATTACCTTTTGAAAAAGGAGAATGGGGGCCCTTCTTATCCTACAATAACTTGTGCTTATGAGAGGTTATGCATTACAGTTTGTGTTTCTGCTGACAGTAAATTCCATTTACCAGCACTCTAGTGTTTATTTGCTGCTGATGGACAAAGAAGAAATGTGTGAGTAGCTACTACATTTCAAGGTAAGAGTGAGAGATGAAAGGAGTTTTTATTAATGAATAAATGGTTTTGCCTTCATCTCTCCCAGCGTGTTCTCAAATCCCGAGACTCTTCTTTGAGAGAAGAGGGATACACAGCTGCTGGGATATATTGCTCCCCTTCAGATGAAGCATGGAAATGTTCTAGCCACCAAGTGGTGGGCTGGTAGCACTCAGTGGGCTTGGCTTCTTGGGGCAATATCACTACTACAGAGCATGATTGATTTGCACATGTTGTTTCTGGTCTTTACTCTGGGATTTTGTGTGTGTGTGTATGCACATGTGTGTGTGCATCTATGGGATTGAGAGAGATTATCATAACAGAAATGTGTTAAAGCCATAAGCAGCTTGATGGCTAAGCTCAGCTGTAGGGGAAGCTTATGCTTTAGTGTCCTCGATATTTCTTCACTCAGTGCCATATATTTCATTAATTTTAAACCAAAGCACTTGGCACCAAGTGAGCCAGCCAAACAGAAATGAGCCAAGTAAATAAAAATGAGTGGAAGATTACAGAGGGCAGACGATTCTGCAATGTGGGCCAAGCTCTGCTCTGAAAAGACCATGTACCACTGATGTAACTGTTTTGAAAGAGATCTTCTGAGGGCAGGACTCATCCTTGTGTTGAAATCAGTGATCTGAGAGAGGGAAATCAGACACCATAGGGTAAACAGAACACTACGGGTTAGCAAGGTTTTCTTAAGCAAATATAGACTTTTTCTACTTACATAAATGATCAGATCCCTTCAGCACTAGGCGAACTTGCCTGCTTCCATAAGGAATAGCAACCACTGTATCATCCACTGCAAGAAGGCAAAAATGCATGGAGTAAATAAGCAAAGAAATTCCCATCTGATTTCAAGTAAGCAGTGAAATAGGTGCTTACAGGGCAGTCAAAAGAAAGCTTTTTGATCAATTAAGCAACCCTATGAATTAAGAGAGAACATTAAACAGCTGAAAAAAGAACTTGTTAAATGTTATAAGAACCTTCTATTTAGAAGAATCCAAATGTGTTGATTTTCATTATTCTAAATCCCTTCACAACAATTTCTGGATCTCAGGAGTAACCAATATCTTCCTGTCTCACCATGACCTCACTTAAACCTCTTCCAAGTCTTTTCAATTGGTGTTTGTGGCAAAGCAGAGAAGCACAAGCCTATTCTGATGTTTAACCAGAACAGCCTATTCCTTCACTTGACTATTCCCCAGTTGAACCATACAGCCTCTCCATGCCCCAGCCCATGCTATATGATGATTTCCCACTGCCATCAGACATGACTTCCCTTTCACAGCTTTTATTTTAACGGCTAGAAGTGCTATAATTCTGCTTTCCTTTTCACCCTACTACCAGAAAGCCAGTGAAAAACTGAAGGCCATTAGACTGCCATGTAAAATAGGTCTTAGAGCAGGATTTTGCACATATGAAGCCCTCGGGAGCTTTGCCAACTGGACTTAAACTGAGGTATGAATTGACATGTGGATCATATGCTGCCATGAAAGTTAGCTAGGCCAGCATTTCTAAAGAGGCAGCA
The DNA here is from genome assembly GCF_020740795.1 of Apus apus. Classification (NCBI taxonomy): domain Eukaryota; kingdom Metazoa; phylum Chordata; class Aves; order Apodiformes; family Apodidae; genus Apus; species Apus apus. The sequence continues at coordinate 35,856,313 of NC_067312.1, read as the reverse complement.
ATCTCAGTTGTGTTCTGAAGGGAGACAGGAAGATAAGGTGTTGAAAGATGTTAAAAAAAGTACCAGACTCTGCGACTGGGTCGTGGAATAGGTGCTCAGAGAACACTAGCCTGGACTAACCAGGATGCTTATGTTCTTCCTTCGTCTTTCCCTGTTCTTTCTGCCTCCTTCTCCTATTACTAGAAGTTGGGAAAGAAAATGTCTCCATGCCTAACAGGATTTTTTTCTGGCGGAGGCAGTACACATGAAAGGAATGAAGCCCCTTTTACTTTTATTTATTAGAACTGCTCACGTCTTTGTCACGTAATTCCCACTATCAAGAACTATACCTCAGGAAAGACAGGGCAGCAAAGCAAGGTGGTAGAGTTGCTCTTTTTGTGAGAGAGCAACTAGAATGTATTGAGTTCTGTCCAGGGGCTGATGAGGAGCAAGTGGAAAGTCTGGGTACGAATTAAGGGGCAGGCTGGCATGGGAGATACAGTTGTGGGGCTCTATTACAGACCTCCTGATCAGGACGAGGGAGTTGATGAGGCTTTCTACAGGCAACTGAAACCAGCCTCACAGCTACAGGCCTTAGTTCTCATGGGGGATTTTAACTACCCAGATATTTGCTGGAAGGCCTACACAGCCAGCCCTTCACAGTCTAGGAGGTTCCTCCAATGCATTGATGATAACTTCTTGATACAAATGGTGGACAAACCAACTAGGAGAGGAGTGCTGTTGGATCTTGTGCTCACCAACAAGGAGGGTCTGGTTGAAGCAGTGACGGTCAGTGGCAGCCTTGGCCACAGTGATCACGAGATGGTGGAGTGCAGGATCCTGTGTGGGAGGAACAGAATACCCAGCAGGACCAGAACCCTGGAATTCCGCAGAGCCAACTTTAGCCTCTTTGATCAATTATTAAGAGAAGTCCCATAGGACAGGAAACTAGACGGTAAAGGGGCTCAAGATATTTGACCACTTCTTGCAAGTTCAGGATCAGAGCATCCCAGTGGGTAGGAAATCAAGTAAGCAAGCCAGGAGACTTGCATGGTTAAACAAGGAACTGCTGGACAAACTCAAGTGGAAAAAGAGAATCTATGGATCATGGAAGGAGGGGCTGGCCACCTGGGAGGAATATAGGACTGATGTCAGAGGATGTAGGGAGGCAATAAGAAAAGCTAAGGCCTCCTTGGAACAGACACTAGAAAGGGCTTCTTCAAATACATTGCAGATAGAACTAACACTAAAGGCAATACAGGCCCACTGCTGAATGAGGTGGGTGCCCTGATGACAGAGGATAGAAAGAAGACAGAGGTACTGATGCCTTCTTTGCCCCTGTCTTTACTGCTGCAGACTCTCCCTAGGAGCCCCAGATCCCTAAAGTCCCAGAAGAAGTCAGGATGAAGGAGGAGTTTGCTTTGGTGGATGAAGATTGGTTTAGGGATCAGTTAAGCAATCTGGACATCCATAAATCTATGGGTCCAGATGGAATGCACCCATGGGTGCTGAGGGAACTGGCAGAGGTCATTGCTAGGCCACTCGCCATCATCTTAGGTGAGTCGTCGGCAACAGGAGAGGTGCCTGAGGACTGGAGGATAGCAAATGTCACACCAGTCTACAAGAAGGGCAAGCAGGAGGACCTGGGTAACTATAGACTGGTCAGCCTCACCTCCATCCCTAGAAAAGTGATGGAACAACTTGTTCTTGGCACTATCTCTAGGCATATCCAGGATGAGGGGGTCATTAAGCGCAGTCAACATGGTTTTACCAAGGGGAAGTCATGTTTGACCAACCTTATAGCCTTCTATGAGGAAGTAACTAGGTGGATAGATGATGGTAGGGCAGTAGATGTGGTTTGATTTGAGTAAAGCATTTGACACTGTCTCCCACAGCATCCTCATAGATAAACGGAGGAAGAGTGATCTTGATCGTCAGGTATTGAGGTGGGTCATGAACTGGTTGAAGGAAAGACGTCAGAGTCCAGTTGGAGGTCTGTGACTAGTGGAGTCCCTCAGGGGTCAGTACTGGGACTGGTACTATTCAATATTTTCATCAACGACCTGGATGAGGGAACAGAGTGTGCCCTCAGCAGGTTTGCTGATGACACTAAACTGGCAGGAGTGGCTGACACACCAGAAGGCTGTGCTACCATTCAGCAAGACCTGGACAGGCTGGAGAGTTGGGCGGGGAGAAACTTGAGGAAATTCAACACGGGCAAGTGTAGAGTCTTGCATCTGGGGAAGAACAACCCCATGCACCAGTACAGGTTGGGGGCTGACCTGCTGGAGAGCAGTGTAGGAGAAAGGGACCTGGAGGTGCTGGTGGACAGGAGGATGACCGTGAGCCAGCAATGTGCCCTTGTGGCCAAGAAGGCCAATGGCATTCTGGGTTGTATTAGTAGGGGTGTGGTTAGTAGGTCAAGGGAGGTTCTCCTCCCCCTCTATCCTGCCTTGGTAAGGCTGCAGCTGGAATATTGTGTCCAGTTCTGGGCCCCTCAGTTCAAAGACAGGGAACTGCTTGAAAGAGTCCAGCGCAGAGTCACAGAAATAATAATGGAGTGGAACATCTCCCTTATGAGGAAAGGTGGAGGGAGCTGGGTCTCTTTAGCTTGGAGAGGAAGAGACTGAGAGGCAACCTCATCAATGCTTATAAATATGTTAAGTACCAGTGTCAGGACGATGGAGCCAAGCTTTTTTCAGTGATGTCCAGTGACAGGACAAGGGGCAGTGGGTGCAAACTGGAGAACAGGATGTTTCACGTAAACCTTGGAAAAACTTCTTTACTGTGACAGAGCACTGGAACAGGCTGTCCAGAGAGGTTGTGGAGTATTCTTCACTGGAAACATTCAAATGCCATCTGGATGCATTCCTGTGTGATGTGCTCTAGGTGACCCTGCTCTGGCAGGGAGGTTGGACTGGATGATCTTTCGAGTTCCCTTCCAAACTCTAAGATTCTGTGATTCTGCGAACCCACAAGTGTGCACACAGTCATCAGCAGCTATTACACTCCTATTTGAATTTTTTAGGTCATGTGCTATTTAGCACTGGAAAAAGTCCTTGAGAATGGTGGAGCTGGTCTCATTAAACTCTAATGCCACTGGCTGGGCACATGTTTTCTGGCTAGCACACAATTAATTAGGTTTGTTTACATAAGCATGACAGTACACTTACCTTTATAGTCTTCCTTCATAGTGACCTATCTCTCATTCCAGAATTTTTGTAGCTCCACTTGAGGTGCTATAATTAGGCTGAAAAGCCTGCCTGGGATCCAAGATAAGCTAACCCTGTCACTGGGGCACATTAATGCTACTTTACCACTCAGTTGATCCTGGGTCAGACAGCATGCTGGAAAGCTCATTCTGTCTACACCCATCCATGTAGGCACCTCCTGACATCTTAGGCACCTCAGTCCACCCTGGCACTGAGTTACCATGCTCATCATCCAGGCGGACATGCCATGGGAACAGTTTGAGAGCACCATCATCCTCCCAGGGTTCTCCTCTGTTATAGAGCAGCATAAACCCCTTTGCTCATAGCAGCGTGGACTGAATCCGGTGCCTAGTCAGCTAACATAGCCAGAGCAATGTGGGTAGAGACAGTTCTCATTTCCCCTCTCCTCCCAAGCAACTAGTTAGCTAAGGTGGGGAATATAATGGTGATGCCTTTCCACAGTCTTCTGTCCACCCCCATATGCAGAGCTGTAGTCGGAGCAACTTGACTTGAGCAACTCAAGCGACTGTAGTCAGAGTCTTAATTTAGCTCAAGAGGGAAGAAACTATGGAGACAACCGGACTATGATCACTCAACTGCCTGAGAAAGAGCTGGATGAAATCTAGCTTGCAAGAAATGCATATATCACAAAGAAAGGGAAGATGGCACTTTACCAGAAGGGACAGCTTACATTTATTTGCTGAGAGCTGGGACTTAAATTGGCCTCGAACCAGCCGGCAGGTGGACCCATCGCCATTGCAGACCCCACAGTTATCCTCCTTGACAGCGCTTCCCAGCTGGTGGTCACAGCCAACGATCTGGCAAGAAAGAAAGATGCGCAGTTCAATGCGAACACCTACTGACTGACTGCTTGATCCACCTCTGCAACTAATTACGACCAAATTTCTCTCTCAGCATCTCTAGAGGGCTATAAAGTACCTCAGCAATGAAAGAGGCTGAACAAATCTGGCTGGGAGTTTGAACTGAATTCAGATGTGAGATAGTGAGCAGGTTAGTACTCAATGGCTTTTGCAGTCCAGAGAAAGAAGAGAGTACTGTTGGAAATTGTTTTTCTAGGGCACTGTGAACATTTCTTCATCAGAGTCTTATCAGAAATTACACTTAGAGTTTCATAAAGAAAAATGCCTGGAACAATAGCTAAGAAGACAGATAGCAAGCAGATGGATAGATAAAAGTAGAGAACAGTGAAGACACATAGTGACATGGTTGAGATCACAGTGAAATTTTACCTGCTATACAGCTAGGAAAACCATGTGGCTTTAATTATGTTTGAAATAATCCCATTCCACACTGTCAATGCCTGTCTTCAGACATTGTTAAAGATCAGATAAAGAAGGAGGAAATGGTTTAAAAAAAAGAATGGAGAGTCAGAAATGCAGTTACCTGACCTGACCTGACTTTATGTTTACATGCTAGTTTTTTAGTTCAAAATTTTAAAACTGGAATAAATAAACAAGGCTTCTCAATCTGCAAAAAATCCTATAGGTCTCAGGAGAATAAAATATACATTTATAACTAAATTCATTTAAAATTAAATACATGGAATATAAGTCTGTTTAGCACAGTGCTAAGACAGGCCATTTGTTTGAACTTTGAATTCTGCATCCAGGTTATGAATTTTGCACATAAACAATTGAAATACAAGAAATTAAACAAGCCCATACAGTATTGTAATTATCTTTATACATACTAGAAAATGAAAGGCCTTCTAGCATTCTGGCGTGGAAAGTAAGCAATGCAAAAATTTTTGTGTATAAATTCTGTTTCTAAAGAATTTGTGTTAAGACTCATAGCCAAGAAAAGTGTATATATATACATGGGGAATTTTAAATATAGTGCTTATTTCAGCTTTAAATTTCCCTGCATCTGTGAGTTTCAGTTAAATCAGAGACCTGCATCCTAGAAACTGATATGAGCAAACAAAGCACTTGCCATCCAGGTTCAAAAAAACTGCATGTTTAACTTGTCCACTTGCACATTTAGACTAATATTCCTTATTTGTTCAAAACTGTTTATGCAGAGTGGCAGATCACTGTTAAGGTGAGTCTGAATTTGACACTTCCTCTCCATCTGTCTATGAAAATGCAGGCTTTGATTTATATCCAGTACTAACTTTCATCAATTTAATTTCGAATTCTAACATCATTATTTTATGAGTGGCTCAATAGCAGTTTCCTTGGTTATCCATCTTATTGATAGTATAATTAATTTAATTAAAATCATTATAGGTTTAGATTCAGGCCTCAGGACAGCTATTACTAAATTTCTTTGACTTTATTAATTTCTGCTGGGTCAGAATTGGGTCATTCTTCTATGCTTCAGCATTATATGATGATGTTTACATGGGAATGAATGAAGACTGATAGAGCAACAGTCAAGCATGAGTGATTTATTTCCCTGAAAATCTAGTCATACCAAGACTGCCAGAGACATTTTATCACATTAGAAACACCATGGCAAATGATGGTTATATATCTGAAGCAAAGATAAGATTATCTTGACTGTGACTATTCCATAGAAAGCTTCCAAATACAGATACATGAATTATATTGGTGATACTATGTAAGATTTTTGCCTATTTTTTTCTGAATAAGAATATTCCTGCAGGAGCTAAACCACCGTTGATAGACACAGACTGATTTTCTTTAACTTTCATGAATATCACTCTATAGACAAGATGTGAAAAATTCACTTGCATGATCTGAACACTATGACTTCATGCCTACACGTCAGATGAATTTTCAAGCCCATTAAAGCTCACTACCATCCATAGTGAGAAGTATTCCTCTGAGGAACCTAGGTAACAGAGGAAATGCCAGAATTCCCTTTCATACCTATTCATAAGATATTTTATATTTACTCAACAGCTCGGTTTAGAGTGGTATCCAAATCCACATGCCTCTGCCTATTTTGAGAAGAACATGTGAAATGCCTGGATGTGAAAAGAGCTGGATTTTAAGTCCAGGTATGAGACAACCAATTTCAAAACCAATCTTTACTATTTTAAAGTCTCTTAAACATTATGAATCACTAACTCACATGTTGCCATGGGCCATACTCTGATTAAAGTTAATTTACAAATTAAGCAATTTGGAGCTAGGTCACAATTTGTAGGGGAAACCACCAGGAATATCTCAGGTATGAAATGAAGTTTTAATGAAGTTCATTGCTCTTTTTCAGATGAAGAGCCATTGCCAGAGTACAGAATAAAAATAATCCTTTTGCTTAAATGCTCTCAAGTTCACTGTTTGAATTTCCTTCCTTCCTTCCTTCCTTCCTTCCTTCCTTCCTTCCTTCCTTCCTTCCTTCCTTCCTTCCTTCCTTCCTTCCTTCCTTCCTTCCTTCCTTCCTTCCTTCCTTCCTTCCTTCCTTCCTTCCTTCCTTCCTTCCTTCCTTCCTTCCTTCCTTCCTTCCTTCCTTCCTTCCTTCCTTCCTTCCTTTCCACCCTTTCCATTTTGCCTTCCTCCCTGCCTGATTTCTTTCCTGCCATCCCATCTTCCTGCCTCCCTCCCTCTGTCCCTCCTTTCTCTTTTCCATCTTATGGTGCTATTGACTTCCAATAAAAATGTTGGTAGTGTTTGCAATTGACTCACATTCATTTAGATCTCTTACAGTACTTTTTAGTAGCTCTTAAAGAAAACATTCTATAGGCTGGAATTTCATGAAAGGATAAAATCAGAGAAGAAAATGCCGACATGCTCCTGAAAATATACAGAGTTCATGAGGCCACTATCTTTTTTCTCTATCTGCAGAAGAAGCATAGTTTTGGCTGAGTTGAGATGCAAATATGTAATTTCCATAACATTATTTTCAGCCTCTGTAAGGCTGTGTAGAACTCACTGCAAAAGAGAAAATTATGGGTCAAAATACATCACCAACTCCCCCAGAAATTTGCAGACAGTTAGCAAGGAATGGAAAGGCATCCACCCATAAAAAGAAAAAAACACAGAGGGAAGGTTTTGTAATGGTTGTTATCAGGGATGTCAAAGATGCAACATACAAGGAGAGACCCAGCTATCAGGAAGAGTGAGTTCACTGAAGCTACAGAGCTAGAGGAACTAGCTGAGACACTGACCAGTGGGCGTATTCATCTGACTAGGGGTGGTTGAGAACTTGTCATGAAAATAAGCATCATGGAAGACACTGCTCAATCAGCTTGGTGGGCAAAACACTGAACAGGGTTATCATACTTCTAATCTACAGCTCAAAGTAATTGGTGGACACAATTTGAAACAAACTACTGATGTTTTTGAACTAGAGGTCTGGGAAATATCTCACTCTCTGAAAAGCTTTGAAATGTCAACTCTGCATCTTGTTTGAAACTAGAATGAATGTTGAAATTCTGAAGCTTCTGTGGGATGGAAACTTCCTTTTCCACTTAATTTTAGTCCTGATCTTAATATATCCTAGGGGGCTAAGGGAGATGAAGACTGTTTTTAATCCTTGGAGGGCTGGGAAGGATGACCCCACCAGGAACAAAAAGAGATTACCGCAAGAAGTTGTGCCTGGAAATGTTCTGAAGTAAGCAGCTTTCATACTAATTTCTATTACATGTTAAGCTTGCTTCCCTTAAAGCAGGGTAGATGAAGCACAGGCATTCCACACTGAAATCTTTTGAGTTTCAAATTGCTGAAGTGTGGTCAGAAGCTTGAACTGCAGATTGTTACCACACAAAATGTCAGAAGCAGCGCCATTTGGTTCCCTGACAGTCTAATCTAAACCCCGTTAAAACAAAGAAAACACACTTTAAGTTCAGTAGATTTTGGCTGAAGCTCTTGCATGTTTTTAAAGGTATTCCTATGAAGCTATTGTGGTTAAAAGCCATTGTAGCAGTAAAGGTAGATCCTGCAGAGAGCTCTGAAGGTCTCTCAGTATAAGGAAGGTATCAGCCATGCAGTACCCAAGTCAGGAAATCACAGGTGAGTACCAACTCTCTGCCCAGTTCCCTACAACCTCTAAAGTGGGCTGATTTTTTTTATTCTTCTCATGGGTTTAGCATAAATAAGTTAGCAACAAAAAAGCCAGAATAATAACAGCTAATTCCTCATTGGCTGAGCCTATATTGTTTTCTGGCACAAGGTACCACAGTTCTGCTCAGAAGTAAAGATTCCATATTACATTTTAGGCTGAAGTCCCATGATTCAGGCTGGATTTGATTCTCCAACCACCTCCTCCACCTCCTGACAGCCACTGAGTTGGCAAAACAGGAAAATATGGATATTCCTCACTCTGAGATACATATGCAAAATCATTTCTACAGGACACTGCAAGAAAAAGATTGCTGTCATGTTAGCAGAGCAACTGCTCATGTATAGTTTAAAGGCAACAGTCTGAAAGTCCCACAACAGGAGTTGGAACTAACTCACTGCGTGTGTGCATGAAAGTTATGTGTGTATATGTTCCCCTTGTGGACTTGAACTCTGGCTCAATTTAGCAGATTTTTCCAGAAAGAAAACTGGACCAGCAATGACAAGTTCTCCTTAAGCCTTGCTAGCCTGGAAATGCCCTGAAGTAAGAAGTTTTCATAATAATTTCTATTCAGTATTAAGAAATTCTAGGCAGGAACTAATGTAATACAGCAAGCTTCCAAATCTAGCCAATAATAAATAAATCTCTCTGTTTTTCAAAGGGCATGTCTGCAGTTCAAACAGAAGTTGTTCTGAGAATCTGAGAAAAACAAAGATGCCCTTCACGTGCATACTAATGTAAGGCTTAGTCCAGGATTTGTGTTAATTGTCACTGCTCAGCTGAACAAAGTTTTCTATCGGAGCCGCTGTTTCAACTGGATCCAAAATCCTGCTTTACAATCAGGATGAAAAGCTGTTGTACTCTTCAAATTATTGCAGAGAGAACAAGCTCCAGCAAAGTTGAACTGAGCTGGTGTCTGTGATACAGTCATTCTCAAGCCCTGAGAGAGTGGCATCGGCCCTTCTGTTCACTGACACCTTATGACCAGACTTTGCATCCTCAGTGTTTTTCTGGTACAGCCTGCCAACACTATCCTATGGTACTCATCCGGTGCAGCACCAAGCACCAGGCAGGATCCTTCTATGTTCCAAGGAATTTAGGTACAAGCACACTGCAATCACCAACTATAATTGAAGACTGTAAGATGATTTTCAGAATAATTTGTACATTTGTAATTTGTAACCATGCTGGTAACAGTAGGCCCAGTGACATGTACAATCAGTATACTCATTTGGCAGTGAGCCAAAGATAATTGCAATTCTTCATGCAGCATACACAAACTTCAGTCTCAGTGATCAGTCCACAAATTGTTAAATATAACCACTGGAGTGACAGAGATTCAGCACCCAACACAGGAAGCATGTGACTGGTTGGCTCCATGATTTGTTGCTGCTTGTTGCCTTCTCTGTCACTGATCCAATAGACCTAATTTGCAGATCTTGGTATCCACCAACCTAACATTCCCAGCTAGCCAGGGTTCTCTCCTATTACTATTTTTAAACCCAGACCAAGACCCTCATGGAGTCTCACTCAGCTAGCACAACAGACAACGTATTAAGATTCTGTGGTTCAGCCAAAGCTCTAAAAGCAAAGAGCAAACACTCAGCAGAAGAAGGAACTCAAGAGAAATTCCTATTTCTCAGGTTTCCCTCGGGGAAAAGAATAAATGTAGTCTCATTCTGAAACTGCCTTTGATTTAAAATGAAGCAATTAAATCAATTTAAAAGCTACAACTTCTAAATGAGGATTTATAGAGGCATTCAAATCTTGGATGTGGGAAAAAAGCAACTCCTAACCTGAAATGAAAATTTAATTAGAATAAATAGTCCTACATAAAAAAGACTGAATATTTAATATTCAGTCATATATAACCCACCAATTTATTGTATGGGCCAATCTAGGAGAGCTTGCAGATGTGGAAATGAAGCTGTACTTAGTTCATTCTCTGATAATGGAGAAATCCAGAGGCTGCCATTCTCTAAGGTGTAACATTTAAACAGAATTAAATTTCAAAATTTTATGCAGAAATGACAAGATGAAGAAAAGAGTCTTTTGTGAATATTCATATTCACTTATCTACTTCCTTCACACTTTTCTTTGGTTTCAGCTGGATTTGGATTCACATGTCCATATGCTAACAGAGTAAGAATGAATTTCTGCTTTATTCTTTCATGCTTATTCTCTCATTCATGGAGGAGAACAACAAATCTTAACTTTTTTTTAGTCAGTGCTCTACAGCAGGTTGTTGTTGAAATGCTTGATTTTCTCCAGAAGAATCACTTGTATTATTAAGTGTGGTCTGGATGATCAGGTAGTGAGATGGAATGTGAACGGGTTGAACGGAAGCAGTCAGAGAGTTGTGGTCAATGGGACAGAGTCTAGTTGGAGGTCTGTGACTAGTGGAGTCCCTCAGGGGTCAGTACTGGGACTGGTACTATTCAATATTTTCATCAACGACCTGGATGAGGGAACAGAGTGTGCCCTCAGCAGGTTTGCTGATGACACTAAACTGGCAGGAGTGGCTGACACACCAGAAGGCTGTGCTGCCATTCAGCAAGACCTGGACAGGCTGGAGAGTTGGGCAGGGAGAAACTTGATGAAATTCAACACGGGCAAGTGTAGAGTCTTGCATCTGGGGAAGAACAACCCCATGGACCAGTACAGGTTGGGGGCTGACCTGCTGGAGAGCAGTGTAGGAGAAAGGGACCTGGAGGTGCTGGTGGACAGGAGGATGACCATGAGCCAGCCATGTGTCCTTGTGGCCAAGAAGGTCAATGGCATTCTGGGGTGTATTAGAAAGGGTGTGGTTAGTAGGTCAAGAGAGGTTCTCCTCCCCCTATATTCTGCATTGGTGAGGCCGCATCTGGAGTATTGTGTCCAGTTCTGGGCCCCTCAGTTCAGGAAGGACAGGGAAGTGCTTGAAAGAGTCCAGTGCAGAGCCACAAAGATGATGAAGGGAGTGGAACATCTCCCTTATGAGGAAAGGCTGAGAGAGCTGGGTCTTTTTAGCTTGGAGAGGAAGAGACTGAGGGGCAACCTCATCAATGCTTATAAATACGCAAACAGCGAGTTTCAGGAGGATGAAGCCATGTTCTTCTCAGTGCTCTCCAGTGATAGAATCATAGAATCATAGAATCATAAAGATTCAAAGCGACCTTAAAGATCATTAAGTTTCAACCCCCTGCCATGAGCAGGGAACCCTACCACTAGACCAGGCTGCACAAAAGCTTGTCCAACCTGGCCTTAGAAACCAAGAAGGACAGGGCATCAACAACCTCCCTGGGCAACCCATTCCAGTTCCTCACCACCCTCACAGTAAGGAATTTCTTCCTAATATCTAATCTAAATCTTCCCTCTCTCCATTTAAAATCATTACCCATTGTCCTATCACTATCTTCTCTGATGAAAAGCCCCTCCCCAGCTTTCCTGTAGGCCCCTTTCAAGTATGGGAAGGCTGCTATAAGGTCTCCCTGGAGCCTTTCTTCTCTAGGCTGAACAGCCCCAACTCTCTCAGCCTGTCTTCAGAGCAGAGGGTGCTCCAGGGCTTTGATCATCTTGGTGGCCCTTCTCTGGACCCTCTCCAACAGGTCTATATCTTTCCTGTGCTGAGGACACCAGAACTGTACACAGTACTCCAAGTGGGGTCTCACCAGAGCAGAGTAGAGGGGAAGAATCACCTCGTTGGTCCTGCTGGCCACACTTCTGAAGCAGCCCCGGGTGCGGTTGGCCCTCTGGGCTGTGAGCACACACTGGTGGCCCATGTCAAGCTTTTCATCAACTACCACCCCTAAGTTCTTTTCCTCAGGACTGCTCTCTAGACATTCCCCCCCCCCCCCCCCAGCCTGTATTTGTGCCTGGGGTTGTGCCAACTCAGGTGCAGGACCCTGCACCTGGCTTTGTTGAACTTCATGAGGTTGGCACTGGCCCACCTCTCCAGCCTGTCATGGTCCCTCTGGATGGCATCCCTTCCTTCTAGGGTGTCAACTACTCCACACAGCTTGGTATCATCAGCAAACTTGCTGAGGATACACTCCATCCCACTGTCCATTTCTCCAACAAAGATGTTAAACAGCACTGGTCCCAATACTGACCCCTGAGGGACACCACTTGTCACCTGCCTCCATTTGGACATTGAGCCATTGACCACAACTCTCTGGGTGAGGCGATCCAGACAATCTCTTATCCACCAAGTGGTCCATCTGTCAAATCCATACCTCGTCAGTTTGGAGACCATGATGCCACGTGGGACCGTGTCAGACATCTTGCACAAATCCAGGTAGATGACATCAGTTGCTCTGCCACCATCCACCATCCACCATCCACCATCCCTGTAGCCTTGTTGTAGAAGGCCACCAGATTGGTCAGGCATGACTTGCCCTTAGTGAAACCATGTTGGCTGTCACCAATCACCTCTTATTTTCCATGTGCCTTAGCAGACTTTCCAGGAGGATCTGCTCCATGACTTTGCTTGGCACAGAGGTGAAGCTGACTGGCCTGTAGTTCCCTGGGTCTTCCTTCTTCCCCTTTTAAAAATAGGGGCTATGTTCCCTTTTTTTCCCATCAGCAGGAACCTCACCAGACTGCCATGACCTCTCAAATATGATGGACAGAGGCTTAGCAATTTCATTCGCCAGCTCCCTCAGGACCCATGGGTGAATCCCATCAGGTCCCATAGATTTATGCACCTTCAGGTTCCTTAGATGGTCACGAACCTGCTCTACACCTACGGTGGGGGCAGTTCACACTCCCAGTCCCTGCTTTCACCTGTTGTGGCCTTTGTGTTGAGGTTGGTGCACTTGCCAGAGAAGAGTCCTTCTCTGAAGACATTCAAAACCCACCTGGACAAGTTCCTCTGTGATGTGCTCTAGGTGACCCTGCTCTGGCAGGGGGTTGGACTGGATGATCTTTCGAGGTTCCTTCCAACCCCTAAGATTCTGTGATTATTGCATAGATACCTTTTTTAGCATTTGCAGGAGAAAGATTTGCCAGGTTTTGTAGAATATGAAAACACTAAAACAAAAGGTGATTGCAAAGGCCATTCTAAGTCAAAGCTCATCAAGGCAGATCTGCTCCAGCTTCCTTAGAGCTACATACTTGAGAAACTAAAAGTAAATTCAATTAAGTCTGCCCTCTGGACCCATTCTCTTCTCCCAGACTACAAAACGCTAAACTGCAAAATAATTTAATTGGTACTTGTGACACATTATGTTTTACTATGATGCTTTGTCAGCTCTGGTGGCTCCGTGACATGCTTGATATTGCTACTCAGACCTCTCTGACAGACCTCTGTTGGGTGCACACCCTTCCTTCTCTCAGACAGGCCTCTTTTGTTGACAGGAGCTAGTCTTCTCTCTGCTGGAATCAATGGGGATGCAACTGCAATACCTGGCTACTAACAGTGCCAGCACAGAAGTTCTGGTGCTTCAGGCAGTCACATAATCTGTGTTATGATGGAAGATACTTCAGTCACAGTTCAAGTACTTGAGATAGATTGCATGTCCCCAAGCCACTGCTGAAACTGCTGAGTCTATACAGTATTCCAAAATGCTACTCAGTGTGTAAAAGGAGTGCATACAAGCTCTATGAGAAGACACTTGGGATGAGAGAGGAAACTAGCTACAACTAGCTACAATGTCTCCAGCCTCCTTTTCCTGGATCTTCACAATAACTTCACAGCCTTCAGTGGAACCACACTTCTGTTTTGGTGGGGACTCTGAAAGCTGCCAGCCAGCATGGGCATCTTGCCATCTTCACACAGGACTAAAACCTCCGTGCCACTCCACACTCTTCAGGTTTGCAGATGTGCTAAGGAAATACAAGGACACAGATGACTTCCTGGTGATGGCAACAGAACTCCTATGAGTCTCCAAACTGCTCTTTTGAATTTCTTCTTTTTGCTAAGCCCCCAAATTACAGTATGCTTCCCTCCCAGCAAAGGGAGGGGCTCTGTGTGTTGCTGGCTGAAGACATACCCACAGTAGACAGTTCGTCTACTTTGGAGTAACGACAGGTATTGTTTCAGTTGAAAGGCTGGACCAAAATATCTCTACAGTGGTGTCAATCTCTTTTGGGCCATAAAGTAGAAAACAGGTCAGGGTAATGGAGTTGTAGCAATGCAAGTGCATATTCTTTCATGCAATAAACTTAACTCCATTTCTTTACCACTCTGTGCCACCAAAATGTTGTTACCTGGCATGATTATAGCAATTTAAGTGTTCGGTTATTACACTTCTGAGTCATCAGGTTTATCACTACATGCCTCTCTGTGTGCTGGAAACATGCCACGCTGGGGGAAAAGTTACTTCTCTCAACTCAGAGCAATGATACTAATCAACAAGAAAACATTTTTTTAACCACAGAACATAAGGTAGATGAGGTGCCTGACAGAGTTCAAAAGCATCTGACCATCAGAAATCAGGAATTCAGTAGTTTATGAAATATTATCTCCCCAGAAGGCCTCTAGGTTTCAATACACTCTAAAAAAAAAAAAAAAAAAAAAAAGCTGAGAAGCTTGTTGCAGACATCAGAATCTGAAAAGCCATTGTAATTATCAGGTCAAAAGGCTGGGCTAAATTGAAGGACTGCTTAGAACTGATCCTATAACAGGACCTTCTACGTGTCTGAGGAAAAATAGCTGCACTCTTGCCTGTTATTATTACACCTTTTGCTCTTTTCTTCTGGTGTTTTTTAGCTCAGAAAATACGGAAAAACAAACAAACAAACGAACAAAAGACAGCTACAAACAGGAGTCAGAAATAGCTGAACTACAGGAGATTGAAGTCACAGCAACATGTAAACACTGAGACTCTTTTCCCGCAATACTGTCCTTTGTTTTAACCTGTCATAGGTTTGGCAGAAGGAAAAGATCATTACTTGAAGCTGCCATGGGGGACTGAATACACAGTTGTAGAAACAAAAATGATGCCTGTTTGTGGAAAATTAATGGAACAAAGGCCATTCATTCTATACTTTGCCATCAAAAGGACAAATGACAGGCACTTTGAGTCTTTTTGTGTGAATATAAAACAGTAACACAGGTAAAAATCTTTCTCTTTAAATTACTGTTCCAGAGTTTTCACACTATTAGAAAATATACCAAATCAAGGTGCAGAATAATGAAATCTTGTCAAAATTAGGACATGATCCCCAGTGTTACCACTAGCAAGCACGGATGAGACTAGTCTCTAATATTAGACCAATGAGTGTTGCAGTGTGGAAGAATGTAGACAATTTTTTTCCAGGGCTTCTGACAGGGTGGAAAAGAGTCTTGGCCTCTTCCTTCCTCAAGGGTTTGAAGAGAGGATGCAAAGAAATTGGGTCCCAAGGCAAGGAATGGCCAGGAATGGCCACAGACCCAGATGCCTATCTCTGCAGCAGTGCTCCAGGCACATCCCAGAGGGACATTAGGAGCCTGTGGCAGTACCATGAGCCTTCAAGACCTTACTGAGGTGAACACCTGATACATGTTCTTTGAAATCCTTATTTTACCTGTACCAAACAGGTGCAGCAGTGAGTACAATATTCATGCACCAAACACAATGTTAAGTGGCACTTACCAACTCAAACACGTAAAGAATCCATGAAATACTTTGTAGATGGAAGGGGGGAAAATAAGCTGTCCATCCTGAAATTGTGAAAGACAGGCAATAGAGCACAGTGCTCTATTTAAAAGAAAGCAGATTTTTCCACTTTTCTGACATTACACACCAGCCAGTGTAGCCTCCGATAAAAAAAAATTAGATGCACACACATGTATACATGTAACCACTTAAGTAGGTGTACATATAGAACATAATAACTGTGCAACTATATAATGGGGAAAACTATTTAACAAAATATATCTTCACTGCAAGAAAGTTTGCAAAACAGGATCTGGGAAAAGATCAGGTGTGTAAGTTTCAAACCTCTATATAATGACAGATGTTCTAATTTATGATTTTTTTTTAAATTTATATGTTGTTATTTCACATATGAAATCTCCAAATTCTACTGAACAAAGCAGCATATGATCATCCAGAAGGTAATTTTTTTCCTTATATTAAAAATATTTTTAGGATTGGTGAATCTCAATTCACAATCAATTTCTTTGCCTATCACAGATCTATAGCAGCAAATAAGCAGATAACATCAAAATAGTGAGCAACAGTACTTGATGATAATATTTGAAACAAATATGTTTAATTTCTGAAGAAGCTATATGAAGCTATCCTCAATAAACTTCTGACAAAATATTTTTAACCCAGTGCATTCATTCTCTCAGTTTGAGATGAACCATAGCTTTGGATATTCAACTTGAGCTTTGTTGGCTAAAAGTCTATTGCAATACTGATTACAAAAATAAGCTGTAGCAAGCCATGGCACTTTATTAAATAATATTTTCTAATGTTTTTTAAAATCAGTGGTTTTCAGCCTGTGTCCAAAGTATGCTGGGTCCATAGACTACTTACTTTTGTTACAGGTACTTTTCACTGTCTGTGAAAGGTAGCTAAGGAAACTAAGCTTGTCAGCTGACTTGAATTCACTGTGCAGCTCAGCAGGAAAAAGTCTTAGGAATAAATAAATAGAAAAAGTTGAAAAATACATCTAGTAGTATTTGGCAGTAAATCTGTAAAGAACAATCTAATGCTATCATAAATAGTAGACATTAAGATAAGCATTTCTGGGATGCAGCTCTCTTTAACTACCAACCCTTAAAACTGAAAGAATGCAATGGGCAAAGATAAGCAGGTTTGGAAGAGGAAACAAAAGCACTTTTTCCAATTGTGAACAACCTTTTTGTAGTAAACTTACTTAAAGGTGAATTAGAGACTTAAGGGTTAAATTTGTCAAACCTACATGATGTTGTAGAATAGAATATACAATTAGAACAACAATTAGAAATCCAGAATGGGTGGGTCACAGAGTGGAGGAATTTTGAGAGTCTGCTGGGCTGTTTTATAGCCCATTGGAAAGATACAGGTGGATTTCCAGGACTTCCAGACACAGATTTTTAGATATGCTTGGGCCTCCAAAGCCCTTATTGGGACGAGACCTGTTGGAACAATTGGAAACAAACATTACATTTGATAACGGGAAAAACTGAATTGCTAGTTGGACAAAATAATTTAATTGAATTGTAAAGTTTGGATTTTATACACACCACAACTAAGTCCAAGGTACCTGAAGAGATAATGGACCTGGTATATCCTGCAGTATGGGCATCTGAGACACCTGGGAGAGCCAAAAATGCTGCCCCAGTAATCATAGGACTCAGGGCTGGGACACAACCCCCTAAGGATTAAATATTATCCCTTGAAATTGGAGGATAAGAGAGGGATAAAAGAAATAATAGAGAGGTTTGTAAAGCATGGGTTGTTGGTAGAATGTGAATCTAAGTATAACACACCCATCTTACCCATTCAGAAACCTGATGGTAACTATAGATTAGCACAGGACCTGAGGGCCATAAATGAGATCACTGAGGATATACACCCTGCGGTAGCCAATTCATGTACACTGTTAACCAAGCTAAGGGATGACCTAGTTTGGATTACCATGTTGGACCTAAAGGATTCATTTTTCTGCTTGCCTCTAGACCGAAAAAGTCAGCTCCTGTTTGCCTTTGAATGGGAAAACCCAGATACTGGGAGGAAGTCCCAGTTAACCTGGACTGTGTTACCTCAAGGATTCAAAAATAGTCCTACTATCTTTGGGAATCAGTTAGTAAAAGACCTTGAGACCTGGGAACCTCCAGACCCTAAAGGGGTCTTACTCCAACATGTGGATAATTTATTGCTTGCACCAGGACCAAGGAAAACTGTACAAGCTGGACTGTGAGTCTTTTGAACTTTTTGAGCCTTAATAGCTATCAAGTATCCACAGAAAACACAGTTAATCCAACAGCAAGTTATCTACCCGGGATAAGAGATCTCTGAAGGGCACACACACTGGGAAGAGAGCAAAAAGAAGTCATTTGTCAGATACCTCTGCCACAAATGGTGAAAGAACTACAGTCCTTTCTGGGAATGACAGGTTGGTGTTGCCTTTGGATTTACAACTATGGACTTTTAGTGAAACCACTGTATGAACTGATTAAAAAGAGTCAGTCAACAATGGACAAGTGACACACAAATGGCCTTCCAGCAACTCAAACAAGAATTAATGAAGGCCTCTCCTTTAGGGCTGCCAGATATCTCAAAGCTCTTTTGGCTATTTTCCCATGAGAAGCAGGGAGTAGCCCTGGGGGTACTAGCACAAAAGCTTGGTCCCTACAAGACAGCCATGGCAAACTTCTCCAAGCAATTGGATGAAGTAAGCAAAGGATGGCCTAACTGCCTGTGAACAGTAGCTGCAGCCATACTTAACATCCAAGAGACTCATAAATTCACTATGGGACAGAGAATAATCGTGCTAGTCTCCCACACAGTTTCTGAAATGCTTGAACAAAAAAGGGGGCATTGACTGTCACCACAACAGCTTCTCAAGTACCAAGCAATCTTAGTGGAGCAGGACGATGTTGAAATTGTTGTCACTAACATTTGTCAACCCAGTCTCTTTTTTTAGTGGCACTCCTGGAGAACTGTAATGCATTATTGCCTTGACACTATTGAGGCAGTGTACTCAAGTTTGCCCGATCTGAAGGAAGAACCCCAGTGTCCTGGTTTGAGCCAGGATGAAGCCAATTTTCCTTTTACTGATTTTTTTTCCTTCAGTAAGCTTCTTCTAACTAGCAGCAGAGTGTTCCAACTAATACTGATAATGGTGGAATGTTTTTCTAACTGCTGGGTCTTCAAGGTCACATCTTTACTCTGCTGGCTCAGACACTATGGGGAGATCTATGACCTCCCTGAAGGAGGCTGAATTAGACAGACAGCAAAGCTGGTCAGAGATATTCCATTCCATATATCTATGTAAGCTCAGAGGAAGGTCAGAGATCACAGAAGACAACTTCCTTCCTGCTTCATCTTCCCTTCTCTTCCCCACCAGGCTGGTGTCTGGGGAGGATTCTGTCCATCCATCACCATTGACTCCCAGGCTCAAGCTCTCCTGACCCTCATAACTCTGTGCTTTCTCCAGCAGCTGCTCCAGAATTCTTTTGGACTGTTCACAGCTAAGGAGATGCTGTGGGAGTTGCTGGGGGTGGGGGAAGGCAAGAGGCTCTTGAATATATCTGAACATACTTGTATATAATTGTATATATTTTCTTATATCATCAGTGTTTAATTAAAACTGTGTAGTTTAGTTTTCAACTCAGCAAAGTCTCTCTCTTTTTCTCTCTCTCATTCCCTACCTGGGTGGGAGGGGGAGGAGATTGAGAGCATTGTTGTCCAACCTGAGTCAAACAGTGACACCCTGGACAATGCAGAGGACTCCTGGTGAACTGACGGGAGCAGCTGCTTTCAGCAAGGGACACGTAAGGCTGGATATACAGTGATTACCATCAACTGGGTACTAGAGTCCAGTGCCTTACCTCCAGGTACCTCAGCTCAGAAAGCAGAGATCATTGTCCTTACTCAAGCTTTAGAATTGGCAAAGGGAAAGAAAATTAAATGCATATTTGGTGTAGTTCACACACATGGAGCTGGATGGAAGGAGTGTGGGCTATTGACTAATGAAGGGAAATGAATCAAACATTCTG
This sequence comes from Apus apus, assembly GCF_020740795.1. NCBI lineage: Eukaryota > Metazoa > Chordata > Aves > Apodiformes > Apodidae > Apus > Apus apus. Next base: position 35,836,516 of record NC_067312.1, on the reverse strand, counting down.
AGGAAATCCTAAAGCTTTTGGATGCCATACAGTTGCCTAAGAGAGTGGCAATCATGCACTGTAAAGCCCATCAGAAAGGGAATACTGACCAGGAAATTTGAAACATACTGGCTAACCAGGAGGCATGATGAATAGCTGAAGTGGGGCATTTGAGGTTGCAACTTTGGTCCCAGATGGTGAAATCCAAACTGATATAAAACCTAAATATTATCTAAAATTAACAGAGGATTTGGAGGGAAACATTTCAGAGGATGGGTGGGCTAGAACAGCAGATGAGCGACTGGTAGTGCCTTTTGCCTTACTACGGGCCTTAGTAATGGCAGAACATAGAAAGACTCACTGGGGAGCTGAGGCCTTGTATAAATTTTTGAATAGACAAATAATGGCTTGAAACCTGTATACCACTGTGAAGCAAGTCTCACAGCAGTGTTAGATATGCTTGCAAAACAACCCCAAAAATAATTATCATGTGCAATTGCGGACAGTTGGCAAAGGAAATTTTCCAGGACAGCAGTGTCAAATTGCTTTCTCAGAACTACCAAGGAAAATGGGGTTTTGATATCTATTGGTTATAACAGACACTTTTTCAGGTTGGCTAGAAGCAGTCCCATGTAGAACCAACAAAGTAAGGGAGGTAACTAAAATGTTGCTACATGAAACAATACCACGCTTTGGGGTACCAGCAGTAATACCCTCTGATAGAGGACCACATTTTTGTGCTAAAGTAGTTCAACAGGTAAGCCAGATCTTGGTATAGACTGGCAACTGCATACCCCCTTATAGGCTCCAAGTGAGTGGTCAGGTGGAGAAAATGAACCACTGAATAAAACAACAAATAGTTAATCTGGAACAGGAAGCCAACCTTCCCTGGACACAATCTCTGCCTTTAACCTTACTGAGAATAAGGGCTAAGCCAAGAACCAAAGAAACTCTAAGCCCATTTGAAATAATGTATGGGTGGCCATTCACAACTCAGCCCATGGAAAGTACTCCTCAATTAGGTGAGGAGAGCCTATCCCAATACGGTATTTCTTTACAGAAACAATTAAAGAGAAAAAACCAACAAGTGTTGGATACCAGGGCAAGGGGTTTAAACAAATCAAGTCATAATTTGTTGCCAGGTGATTATCTATATGTTAAGACAACAACCCACACTACAATTAAGATACAGTAATATTACTACCTGCAGTTGTAGGGTTTGTATATGGTTGGGATTATATAATTTATGTGCAAAAGAATTTGCACAGTAACAGAAAAATTGGGGATTGAATTAGAGATTAAGGGTTAAATTTGCCAAACCTACATGATGATGTAGAATAGAACCTGTTAATGTTTGTTAGAGGTATTGTGTTAATCTAAGATGTATCTTGCCTGAAAGCCCAAGAAGCAGGATTCAGCTGGGTACATCTGTCAACCTGCCAGAATGAGGAACAACATGACCCAGCACAGCGAAGAAGACCATAAGACTTCCTCCAAGAGACCCCTGCCCTTGACCACCGAGAGGCACTGTAAATGTGGGAATGGGCTTAGCTTTATGTTAATGACTTTGGGGAAATGATTTAAATATTATAATGAATTTGGGGAATTAATCTGAATAATCCTTTTTTTTTTTTTTTTTTGTTAGGTAATGCATATGTATATATTTAAGTGAATAAATATGTATTGTTCTTGTCTGTTGGTGTGCGTGTTTGGAGGAGCGATCCCCTGCACACCCAGCACTGCAATAAGGAATACCTGTTTTATCACTTCACAGGGCTATAGAGTCTATTTCTTAACTTCAAAGGTTTTCTTAGAAATGACAGGTTTTTTTATCACTGGATCTAATCCTGCTATTAGAGCTGTAATATGATTAATTCTGTTATTCCACATTACATATGAAATAACTTCATAGTCTTTAATAAAAACAACAACAGCAACAGTAATGGTAGTAATAATAATAAATCATAATTCTCATACAATTAGGATCAGAGTTGGTTATTCAACAGCAGGGCAGTCTGAGACTGCTGTAAAATTATTCCAGGTTTACCCTAAAATAACAGAAAGCAAAAGTAAAACTCTTTTATTTTGATTTTCTGGAGAAATGTAGAGGACTAAGTACATCCTATACATGTGCATGTATAAGAAACTAGGTGGCATTTAACACATCCCAGATACACTCCTCATCAGTTTCTTGGGCTAGTCAGACTTTTTTTTGACTCTTTAATAGGCAATGTTCAACTAAAAGTTACTTTTAATTGTAGCAGCATTTTTTTTTCAGTGTTTTGTAACAAAATTTACACTACCTTTCAGAGACAGTGACTACACTTCCTACTGCTGATGGACCTTACATAGTTGCACCCTTTCAGCTTCTAGCTAAAGGTAGGTATCCTGGTTATGGACGTTTTCAATGTCTAACCTTTTGATATGAAAATGATGTAAGTTTTGTAGTGGCTGTCATGATTTTTCACAGAGCAGGACTCCTGTTGTCCTGTGCTGTAGAAGAAATGTTTAAAGCAAGACTAACCCACCCAAAAAAAAGAAAAAACAAAAAAAAACCCCAAAAACTATATGAAAAGATTAAATGGCTGTAAGAATGGAGGGAAAGCAGTGATTCTTCTGCATTTTCACTTTTCTGGTTCTTGTGAAGCTGGGATCCTTGGGTTGGGGAGGAGGAAAGGATAGCAGAAGAGGAGGGCCATTCCACATGTGAAAATAAAAGATGCTGCCCAGACTGCAAGCATCTCACCCATTAATGTGACTTCAGGGAAGCAATACTCATTTACATTAGGTAAGGAATTGTCTATGGTATTGATGGACCCCACTTTTTTGGAAACACTGCACAGCATCTTATTATCTGGCCACATATTTAATAAAAGACACAATAGTTATTTAGAAAACCCTGATCTAGTCATCTACAGCAACATGTACATTTTGCTATTAATATTGCAGAGAGAAACAGCCTTAAATAACCATTGATTATGCATCTAAGAAAGCAAAGACTGATTTTTTTTTTCTTCCTTGCCAGAAGTAACAAAAAGGAACATTTGTGGAATTCTCACAAGCAGAAGACAAAAGTTAAATTGAGAGAGAACCAAGTATGAGGATTAATCTACCAGGAAGAACAAGTGAAAGGGCCAAACATTAAAATGGGGTATTTCCCCTTCAGCAGAAAAAAATACAAAAATCCAAGATATATATATATTTTGTTGTTGTAGCAGCAAAACTGGAGAACAGGAAGGAGATTTTGTTTTCATTAGTAAAAGTCTTAGTAGGTTTCATAGATTATTGGTGTTTGGTGCACAGGCATTTCACAGGATGAGAGGCCATGCTCCTCTGCCCAGTGCTGCAACATGGCTGGCATTTGTCTAAAACCCAAAGTGTGAAAGTGTGAGGGAAGACGGAGTTGCAGTAGCAGGTGGCTGCTTGAGTGAACTAGCAAGGGAGAACATCCAGTTAGAGATATGGCAGGCAGTGGTGGGGACATATCAGGAGACGTCATAGTCCACAACCAAGTGAAGTCATCAGGTGAGAGGATAAAAAAATGTGTGGTGACAGAGAACAAAACAGATTAACTGGCAATCACAGAAATTGAAGAGAAGTCATTCACACATTTACAGTATATTTTTTGTGAGCACCACATAAGGCTGCTTCTTATCAGAAAGTTGTGAAATGAAATAAATGAAGTGTGGCAGAAATATTCTTCACATGAATTACCAACAATCCACTGATAGTACTGTGGTCTGGAATAATCCCTCTGGAGAAGGAGCTTCTTAGAAAACAGAAGGTGGTGGCACAAATGTTACACAGCAAGAACGCACCACTTTGTTCTTCCATAACACCAGAGTTTCCCTTTCTTTTAAAAGGGCCTTTATAGAGGTCAAGGAAGAATGCTGCTTTCAAAGAAGGCTCACCATCAGTTATCTCAAATGTTGGGCTTTTTTTCCTTTCTGAACTGCTTAGGTAGTATTAGTTGTTGTTGTGATGGACAGTAAAACAGCTGTTGTCTTAAAGCATACCATTAGGGCAAATCTAGTTATGAACTTTCTGATGCAGTACCTCTACTGTCATAAAGATACAATTGGTCAGCAGGGACAGATTGTGAGAAGAATACTTAATGTTGTTCTAAATTCAACACACCCAAGATATGAAATTATTCACTGTGAGGAATGCAGCCTGAGTTTTGTTTTTTTTTGTGGTTGTTTTTTTTTAAGTGGCCACCCTCAAAAAAGATGCTGTAATTGTAAAATAAATGGAAAATATTGATGAAGAACCTGAATGTTGAAGATAATGGGAAATATACATTCAATGTGTTTATGCATTTAAAAATATTCTACCAGTCTAGAGTATACAAGAAAAGGGTTTGTTTAGCTGAAATTCCTCAGGGACAGTAGTGTTAGTGTAGTTGTCTATTTTCAAAATACTTAGCCACAGCGACAGTTAAGAAATAACATCACTCTTCCTCATTGCAATAGTGCAGCTGCTTTCAACCTTCCAAGAGTAAGAAGTCTCATGAGAATGCCAATGAGTTTGTTTTAGTAGTGGATGCTTCTGAGCTCTGTTCCTAAGGGGAGACTTCCTCAGAAAGGTATGCTTGGGCCAAAGCAGAAATCAGCCTGACACAGACCTTGAATGCTCTGCTCTTAATTTCCAGGCCACTACAGACAGAACACTGAATCATTTTGCCATCCAGATTCCTGTGCCTTCAGTTACAGTTTTAAAATGTTAAAAAACACACACAAAGAGACTGAAATTAGTCTGTCTCATTAGACAGTCTGGAATTTTGAGAAACTTGTCCACTCAGCTGAGGTCAAGAGGTCTAAAGGCTAGCCTTCTTCACATCACAAATGAGAATAGCCCAGCAACAGCCTACTCTGTTTCATTTACTGCAGGACTGCTTCTGACTCAGAGCAAAAAAAAACCAAAGAGAAAGGAAACAGGGAGGAAAGCATTCAAAGTGACATAGAGTGACCGAAAAAAAATAGGAAGCCAATAACACATCAAGTTTACATAAATTTGAAGGAGACTGAGCACAGAAATATGAATTTATGCTCAAAATTTCCTGTGATTTGTGTTTAGTACTGAACAGAGATGGTGAAGATGTCTGCCCCTCCATCAACCTGTAGCCTACGCATGGTCCAGAAGACTAAAGTTTGAGGTAGATAGGTTCAAAGGAGTAGCAATATATAAGTAAAAGAACAAAGGTAATTGAAATACAAATTAAGATACCAATACACTGGCTGAATGATCAATACATGTTCATGCACTGTGGAGTGAAGGGTTAAAAACTCTCCATATCTCACTTTTAAATAACAGGGAAGCTGAGGCCCAAAGAGAGGAATCAGCTTGCTTAGTCTTGCAGGAAATCAAAGGCAGATTTTCTGGTTTAGCACCTCATCCACTGCTATGTGGCTTGTGACTTTCAGGGAGAAATATTCCTCAAAGATTATGTAAGATAATGGAAAACCTTGGTATATCCAAATTAAAAGCTAAATCATTATTTTCTTATGATGTTTTAAAATGTGATCTGCTACTGCACCTAGCTGTACAAGACAGTTCAAAAACTGAAAATACATTCATCCAAAAAAACCCCAAGTAAATAGCATAAAGTGAGGAAATAAAATTTAAATTTGTACACCTCTTCCAAACCAGGTACAAGTAACCAACTTAAGAGAATGAAAACAGATTATTAAAATGAAAACCTATAATGATACAAGTATAGAGCAGGAGAGAGAGTGAACATGTGAGAGAGATCTGAGGGGAGGGGTCAGGAGGAAAGGCATCAGAGCAGAGCTTCTCTCCTTACTTGGCACAAGCCACTGATGCACATGTCCAGGGATTCAGTGTAGCACCGGGTGCCATCCAGAACCTTTGGTGCCAGCTCCACAACCAGAGCTGCTCCTCTGGCCTGGCACTTCAGCGAGCATGGGTTGTCGGGGTCATTAGAGACAGGAATCCACTCGTAAAACTGCCCTTGGTACTTGACATCATTGTGAGCAGAGCACTGCTGGGCACGAAAATCACCTGCTTCTGGTGGGCAGTCCTGCAGCAAAGAGAGAGGAAAAGGTCAGCAGGTCTGTTCAGACCAGCCAGTTGCAGTAACATGCAGCTGGCTGCGCTCCACAGCTGCCAGATGTAGAGAGTGTTTCTGTTTAGACAAAGACAACAAATCAAAATAGCTACAGCTACACATAATTCAATGGGATAATTATACCTTTCTTCTTTCCACAAAACTATTGAAAGAACATCAAGACTCTGTGTAAATATGCTTGGGACATAGGATATGCACTGTATGTGTCTTAACCACAGCCCTGAAATACTTCTGCTGAATCTCTTTCCACTTGTGCATGTGTGTGGAGAAGTGTGCATGCACAGCCATACTCTTCCAGACAAATTCCCCTCTATGTTCGAAGAGACAAAAAAAATAATTATGTGCTTTAGTTTTTTGTTTATTTAAGCTCTCCTCACTAACTTTTTTTTTTCACGTCAGTGAGGTAGATCAGTCTGTACGACAAGAATCAGAAAAACCTGACACATACTTCCATTTCTTTAACCTGACATTTCACAACTTGTGTAATTACCTAACTATTATTTTACTGAGTAGGCATTTAAAAAGCCCCTTTGTTAATCCTTCATGAGGTTTGTGAGATATATAAACCTTACTCTGAACTCAGCACACTTGATATAAAAAAATCAAAGACTATTCATACTATTTAAAGTTTCTTGGTGATGAGAATGTGAGGCTCTTCTTACCCACATACACTTTCTTGCTACCATGTAGTATTAAAGAGCAATAATCCAGAGCTCATTCATTCTTTGTGAAAATAGAGATTAAAAGTCCAGGCTTGTAACTGGAATTTTACTGCTGGAAGACTTAAACAGCAGACAGTTTTTCTATTTATAGGCTATGGAAGATTAAAAAAAAAACAACAGCAACAAAACAAAATAAAACAAAACCAAACCTCACCTATAAAATGTTAGTAGAGCTTCAGTTTAATTTTAACATATCCGGAAAAAAACCAACAAAAACAAATCCACAACAACTTAGAGGCAATCAGGCCCTTTTTGTGATCTGGGCAAACTCCTGATACAAGACAAAGTTCGTACAGTAGCACAGAGAGGAGAGCTGAAAAATATGTGGAAATTTCATTATTCCTCTATAGCTGTGTATTTAGAGAAAAAGTGGTCTTTATGTTCTGCTTCTAAGCAGAGAATGAATGAGACAGTTACAGCTTGACCCAAGATCTGGTTTAACTCTATTTTCAAATAGAGAAGAGAGAAGCAAAGAAGAACACTGTGGCCTTATTTCCTGCCTCAAAATCTTCTGGTGCATACCCTTCTCTGATTTTTTCTGTCCATAAATGAATACAATCAGGTCTATTGGCTTGGCTTAGGCTTGTTGCAGAGATCCAAGCCAACTCTCTTGTTTGGTTCAAGTTTGGCTTCACCTTCAAAACTTTCTGGGTTTCAATAGCTTTATTTTTATAACGACAGAAAGCCCAATTAAAGCACACGACATACAGAGTTCATAGTCCTGCTTTGTACAGCATTCAATACTATGTTTGTTGTATTGGATTTTATTTTTAAATCAAAGAAAGAAAAAATGTACAGTCAACATAACAAGCTTTCAGGACACGGCAGGTGACCAGAACCAATGTTAAATACTTCTAGTCTTTGATATCATGATCAAAATAAAACAATAGATTTAAATAGTAGAGCTAGTGTTTAAAAAATTTTCATGTGAAACTTGAAGCCATTCAAATAATACATTCAAGCAGTAAGAAATGCAGATGTGCTTACTTATCTTGGCACACAGATATGAAAAAGGGTCCCAGTCTGGCCCACCACTTTTCTCCTGCTCAAATCCTGAATTCCTTGAAGACCTGAAGGCCTTGGAGATCCTTTTCTCTGCAGTTAGTAAACAACATGTTCTTGCATCTACACACAACACCTGAATAATCTGTGCAATATTATTCATCAAAATGGATAATGAAAAAAAAAGTAGTGGTCTGAACATTACTCAACCTTACATACAGGTCACTGGGACTGAAAAATTAGGAGCTGAACAGAGCTTGGCACTACTTGTTAATCTCTGGTCCATGTGTTATTTTTTTTCCTGTTTAAACATATTTATTTTTTGTATTATATGTCAGTGGGTATAAGATCCTCTTTGTGCTGGGTTTTGTGCAGTCATATAATGAAAAACAGATACAAGCTCAGAGCCTGTAAATGAGTATTCTACTTTAGAAACAACAGATAAGGCAAAGCCAGTGTTTTGTTGCATATTTGTTCAAGGAGTAAACGGCTGCTTTCTTCTCAATACTTTACATACCTTTAGATAAGAGCATTTGCTGTTTTGAGGCTGTCTTCCTGTGTCTCATTTCTGCCATGGCTTCTGGATAGAAGAAACTATAGACTTTGATGCCACAAGGTCTTTTCCCCTTCTAAAACAAACCAGTCTGCTTTTAGTATGTGTATGGGGCAATTGGTGGAAGGGGATCCTCAAGAAGTGCCAGCTAGCACTGCTTTGCTGGCCTGAGTGCAGTTAGGTTCACTTCCCCTAAGGGTCTGATCCTGGCAGCTACCCAGTAGTATGCAGTTTGTCTACCTTAACAACAAATTGACAGACAAGGGTATGACCACACTTTGAGACAGCCAGATGTTACAGGCCAACTCAGTGCAGCAGTGAACCCGAGGTAGCGTATCTTTGCATGTGTTTTGTAGTTCTGCAACGTCTTTTGCTTACCACATCCTCACAGCCTGTGTTTGGCTCAGAGCACTGGTATCTGGCTGCAAAAGCTCTGCAGTTCTGCTTCAGGTTACTCCAGCTTCAGTGCTATATTTAATTCTTGTTGGTTTTATTTTCTTTTGGAAATTATCTATGGGCCCATGCAGACAGGAGGAACTGCTGCCATTGCGCTCCTTGAAGAATCAGAAAGAGCTAATAAACTTGAAAGTCTTGTCTAAGTCAATTTATCTTCAATCTTCCTATTAATTAAGATTTTCTAGGGAAGAAAATTTCCAGTGAATAGGAAACAACTGTTCCTTCTCTGACTGTGTGAGTCCTAGATGGCTGTTTCATGACCTTTTAGTTCGTGAAGGGCCAGAAGACACCCCTGAAACACTGAGCTTGTGCTGGATACCTATAACCTGTGTTCATCCTATCAGGTCAAGGTTTCGTCCACTGCAATGAAAATATATATAATTTTAAAGATTATCAGAAAGACCTTTGATGTATGAAACCTATTTTAAAATAAACACTGGAGTTCTATCATCACCTCCTAGACACCTAATGCTGGCCATATTATTACGGCTTCATTCACTTCTTCACATTCCAAATTTTTTTTTTTAACTTGACCTCCTTTTTGACCCTACTGTAATTCATAACGTCCGTGGAGTTTTGCCATGTTTGAATCCCATTCAAAACAATTGCTATTAACCAACAAATTAACCACAGTGGAAAAGATGAATCCCAGATGTCCCTTGATTGTGATAGGCAGATCAGATTTCATGGGACAAAACAAGGTCAGACTTTTTAAAGTTTACTTAGTGGGTGAAATGTGGAAGATCATATCTAAGCAGTGATAGATGGAAACAGTCGAGGAACCTTAAAACAGTTTACAATATATATGCTTGTATATTTGCAGAGGCCAAGAAGGATTTACTATACCTGGAGCTTTTCCTATGTGCAAAAAATGACTAACAACTGGACTACTCTGTGTAGCATCTGACAGAACAATGTATTGAATCAGTTCCATGAAGTACTTTTTAATAGTCAAAGATTCACAGGCCTGCTTGCTGAGAAGATAGTAAATCCAGAAGTCAAAGCTGCTACCATTAGCAACATACTGAAAGCACTTGTTTCCAAGTATGAAGAAATAACTCCTACGTGACAAACTGAGGTTTTAAAATGCACCCATTTAGAAATAAGAAGGTAGTTACTAAAATCCAGTATTTTGAAGAACAGACTGTAGTCACAATAAGTTATTCGAGTTTGGAAGAATTTCCACTTAAGAAGTAAACTGGCATTAAATAAATCTGGTGTTGACAAAGTGATACATGTAGCATGTATATATATTTTTTTTTTCTTTTATAATACCTTCATTTTTACTGCAAAATGAAAAATGGGACAGTGGATTGCAAAAGACTTCAAATAGCATGGTAGAAAAATTACATCCTTATAATAATTTCTGTAGCCCTGAAAAAGTTCTGCCCGGTAATGATGCATCTCATACATACAAGCCAATGCTTCTGAGAATTCTGTTCTTATATGGAAGTTTAAGTTTGACAGTTTCCAACAGGCTGGGGTTTGGTGCATGGAAAAAAGATACTTTCATTTTGTTGAAAGTGAGATGGGCAATATAAGTGCTGGTGTGTACAAAATGTAGCATGAGATGATAAGAAACAGGGATGGAAGTAGCTTGTCTGAATGTGAGCCAACAAACAAGGGATGTCATTACAGTTGGTGTTTCAGCCAAGTGAAGAAAGTGAGGTATATATAAAAAAGAGCTGCAGGTGGTTTTTACAAGTTTTGGTGGTCTGATTAATGGGCTCTACCATCTACAAATTTTATCTTAGGCTTAACAGAACTGCTCTAAACCTTGTTGAAAGAGCTCGTAATGTTGTGCAGCTTCCAGTATTGTCTATTTTCATGTCAAACAGCAAAATCTCAAGAACAGCTTTAAATGTCTCATGCGTCTCAATTTTTTTTCTGGTCTCATTCAAAAAGCAGTGCAGGCCAAAGAAAAGTATCATGAAAAATAAAAATATCTTAAATCACAAAATGTGGTTTGGTAACTGAGGGGAATGAAGAGACTACATATTCCAACAAACATCTGTCAGATAGATTTTCATGTAACTGGGGCAAGACAAAAGTATAGCAGAAGGACTGAGAAAGAGAAACAGCAAATGAGGTGGCACAATAGCGAAGGAAGGAAGGAAGGAAGGAAGGAAGGAAGGAAGGAAGGAAGGAAGGAAGGAAGGAAGGAAGGAAGGAAGGAAGGAAGGAAGGAAGGAAGGAAGGAAGGAAGGAAGGAAGGAAGGAAGGAAGGAAGGAAGGAAGGAAGGAAGGAAGGAAGGAAGGAAGGAAGGAAGGAAGGAAGGAAGGAAGGAAGGAAGGAAGGAAGGAAGGAAGGAAGGAAGGAAGGAAGGAAGGAAGAAAGAAAGAAAGAAAGGAAGAAAGGAAGAAAGGAAGAAAGGAAGAAAGGAAGAAAGGAAGAAAGGAAGAAAGGAAGAAAGGAAGAAAGGAAGAAAGGAAGAAAGGAAGAAAGGAAGAAAGGAAGAAAGGAAGAAAGGAAGAAAGGAAGAAAGGAAGAAAGGAAGAAAGGAAGAAAGGAAGAAAGGAAGAAAGGAAGAAAGAAAGAAAGAAAGAAAGAAAGAAAGAAAGAAAGAAAGAAAGAAAGAAAGAAAGAAAGAAAGAAAGAAAGAAAGAAAGAAAGAAAGAAAGAAAGAAAGAAAGAAGCTAGTAAAAAAAATCCTACTCAGTTTGGAATTTTTTTTTTTTTTTTGCATGTTTAATGTAACAACCCAGCTAGGTACAAAAACATGTTTTCATTGCAATCAGAGTAATTTTCTATAGAAAAACAAATTAATCCCTCTCTCCCCCCATGATTATATTCTAAAATGGCTTGAAAAATACTTGGAGTCAACATGAATAGGAAGAAAAAAAAGCGGATGCCATTCAATCCTAAATCATCTTCAGATTGCCTCATTCCTTCTTTTAATATTTACACATGTAGCTCCATATCCATTATCTTTCCAGTTTATGATCAACACCAGGCAATGCAAGCAGTGAACACACTGGACTAGAATTGTCTTTTGCAGCTTAGAAGTTTTACAGACAGCTGTATCAATCTGTTTTACAGCCTATAGTATGCAATATAGTTCAGCATTCCTAGAATTATACAGGTCACTGAAGGAAGAGATGGACCACTCTCTCCCTTTGCCTCTCTTTTTATCCCATTCTTCAACCCCTCACCTCATCCTGCCCCCATAACTTAATTTCAGGATGAATTAAAACCAGCTGTAGCAAAATCTTGCAAATGATAGTGCCTATGAAGTTGTGTTCATTACTCTAAAAAGTATTCTTCCAAATCTCCAGTTTCACCTTTGAAATACAGTTTGTTTTTAGTGTATGTGACTGTTCTTCCATGTAAGCATACATTAATATAAACAAAAAAAATGTCAGTTAACAGAAAGACAGTCTGCAGAAAATAAAAAGTCTGGTTATTTTATTAACAGTTTGCAGGTTGTGCACAAGATAGTGGTAATAAAAGCTTGTATTTCAGGACTCACTGATTTCCACAGGAATCTAACTGGAATTTTCCACAATGCATGATGGCTAGCTTCATTTGCAGGGGTGGAATGGGGGGATTTGCTCTCATTTTCCTTTAAAGCAAGAGACTGTCATCTAACAGATGAAAATATAGGTCTTACTGAGCCTGGAAGCTTAAGTGGATGAAATCTTAAAATCTTAAGTCTGAGTTAACAATAATACACGTAATACTGTGTGCCTTTTCCAGTGCAGAATTCCATGACAAGCCACAGGCTTAATGAGTTGTTTCCAAGACCCAGTTTGTGTGTATGTATCCCTGGATTTTGGAAACAAAGCCACTAGACTTAATTAAAGAGAAAATATATGGGTTTTTTTACTACTCTGAAAGAAACAAACAGTATTTCTGTGGTACAGTTACACGGTTCAATAACAGAATGAACTGAAGTGCAGAGATGCATGTCCAGCATTCCAAAACTGCTTTAGGCTTCTATTGGTCCTGCACAAACTATTTCAAAGTGGTACCTAATCCCAGGAACATGGGGTTGAAGACAACTATGGCTGTGGGAGGATCCTGCCACAAGTTCTGATGTTGATGATGGTGGCAGTGCCATTGCAATGATATTGTGAATACTGGTGCAAAGTACATCAAATTAATAAAAATGATACGTGGGAAAGCATAACAGCTGAATCAAAGACTCAACATGATTCAAAAATAGAAAATACTTTACCCTGAAATCAAGTATCTGCAAAATGAATATGGATGAGTACTTTCCTCATAACATGAGGCCATATTTTGAGAGCCTGGTCAAAGTATGAGGAAGTCAGAAGCTTGAGAATAGTTTGATTTATTGCTGGTTTTGGAAGTTTTCCAAAAACAAACAAACTCATTTCATCCTTTTACTAAGGAAAAGAGCAAGGTAGGACAATCCATCTTCACCATTTTTTATTTTAAATTAAAAAAAGGGTATTAAAATAATAAAGGCAGTCCTGGGTCTTCATAATTCAGTGGCAAAACTGTCACTGATTTCAGCATAGTAAAGCACTTTGAAAATTTCAGTTTGGTTTACTTATAGCCAAATACAAGGTACATAAAGGAACTGCCTGACAAAATTACACAGTTTTATTTTGAAGGTAAACTGTTCATGAGCGTATTTCCAAAGCAGAACCTGAGCTAAAAATTAAACTAAAAGAATTAATTCCTTATCGTGGAAAGTTGCAACCCTTAATTATTCTAAAATAAGAGTTACAACACAGGTAAGACCCTAGCCTCTCATGAGGGTGACCCAGATAATGGCAGCAGAGCAGGATGCTAGTTTGTCTCACTGCTCTTAGTGTACACAAAGGCAGGACAGAAGGGGACTGCTACAATGTGCATGCATTCATAAACCAAAACATAACCGATAGATCTAACTGTAGTCCAGTTACCCTTTATAGTATCTCTCTTGTTGTTCTTCTTCTTTTTGTGTCATATTCCACTGACACAAGTTAAGCTTCCTATTTCTTCCACTGTCACGGTGCAGCTGAAGAGCCTCAGAGATGGAAAATGATCTGTTAATTAGCCAGCAGACCTATTTATGGACTACTTTAGTTGCTGTCAGTTAGTGAAGCAGATGTCTAGACTGATGAGAGATTTCAGGAACACAAGGGATATACCCAGAACAAATTTCAGAGGAAGAAATGTGAGAAGTTTTACTGCATGGGAGACTACCACTTGGACAGAAGCAGTTTCTTCCATTATGAACTGTGGTCTATTGAAGAAAATATAGGCTAAATATGAGGAAATGTATTCTTTTTTTTTTTTATCTTAAACTTTTAAACTTTTTTAGACAAAGCACCTATTGAAAGACTTCTGAATATGTTCCTATCAGGCTTGAGAAAGCTTGGTCCATTGCATGTTTGATTTCATTTTCCATCTTTACTGGTAAAACTGACATTTCTCCATGTAATTTGAGAGCTTTTACTATTCTTGGCACTCAATAAAACTTTCCATATGGAAGTCTATATTTCCATTTTCACCAGCAAAAACACACTTTCACTTATGTGAGCACAGAAGTTGAAGGCTCTTATTTTATTGTATTGAAAACTATATCCACCACATATATATATATATATAAAAGTAAGAGCCTTTACAAAGGCCAAAACACTGGTGCAGGCTATCTAAAATGGCTTTTCTAAGACATACACAAGAGTTCCAATGCTGGGAAGGCACAGGTGAACAGAAACATGTATCTCTTACTAATTTGTTTTCAGCCCTTAACAGCTTAATCCTCCAGCCTGACAGACTGCCCAATGTGAACCAGCTGGTTACCAAAGTAATACTGCGAAAACAAATGGTCTTGATTCTGCCAGGGGGTTGTAAAGAGCAACTCTGAAGTTTCACTGACTATTTGGAAAGGCTGCATCTGCAATCCCTTCCAAACAGTCTTAGCATCATGCTATACCATATTGTATTCAGCTTTTCAAGAAACTGCAGTTTGCCTCTGGTCCTGTGGTATGAAGGCAGTTTAGATAGCTACAGTATTTTCACTTTCACATTATCAAATTATTTTTTGTAGTATGGCCATGACTGTCTTATGTGATGATTAGTATCATATCAAAGCTCTGCTTCACTTACCACATTGCTGCACGTCCTGTACCGGATGTTTCGCCCTTCACAGGTCCTGTGTCCAAAAATTAAAAATAAACGCACAAATGTTATTAACTGAATATAAAAACCAACCACATAATGTTTACTATGTTAGTATCTTTTCCTACACAGATCTCAAATCACCTAATCCCCCACTAGCCCACTTCCCTAAAGTAAAGGGTTCACTGTCCCTGTACAGGTATTGAGGTGTGAATTCTACAACTCCTCATTTTCCTACCTCTGTTTTAAAAATGAGTTTCAAGAAGGTGGCATCAGTTTAAAATTTATGCTGGAGGTCAGAGTACAGAATGTAGCCGGAAATCAACATCTGTATCACATTAATAATACCCTGTGTCTCCTAACTATCCACAATATTTTCACAGCTCTTCCTCTACCCAGGCACATGCCTGAGCACTGGCACCGACTGAGTAGTTGGGCCTTGTCTGCTGGGGAACCACCTGTGCACTGAGAGGAAGGAAACCTGTTTTCAACTGTGTGAAATGACAGGCTAACAGGGCACAGCTATTTCCTGATTCTCCCTAAAAGGGAGAAGGAGAGCATAAAATTCCACTTGCCCCCCTGCTCCTGATCCATCAAGCCCCTCACTATTCCCAGATTGCTGCTGCAAACCAGCATGCAAAGAGCAGCTGAGTCCAGCAGAGGTCAAGGAGAGCAAATGCCCCGATATGTGCTCTCCTCCCTTTCCCCAACAGAAGACCCATACTAATCTTGATGTTGGCAGAGCTCCCAGAAGAAAGTTCAGCACCCAGATATCTTTCTAGCACTCAGCAGGGTGTATTCTGAGTACTCGACCTTAGGTGAAGATTCATGTGGTTTTGAGTGCAGATAGCATACTCTGTTGAGGTCCTCAGTACAAATCAGAATGCAGGGTTTGTCTTCTAAAGATTATCCATCAACAGAACAGAATGTCTTACATTTTTAATTTCTTAATTTCACAACTTTTTTAATTTTTCCTGTCTTTTTTTTTTTAATTATTTTTTGGCCAGGATTTAACATGCACACATTCCTTGAGGACTAAGTGCCTGCCAAGACCGAAGTTTTAAATCCAAACTATTTTGAAGTATCTAAGAGAAAGAACAGCAACTTTCTCCTTCATTTTTTCAAAAACAGAAAAACTTTTTCCATACTGAGTTAACTCTAAAATAAACCGAACAAATTTCCTTTAAATTATTAAAGTCATCCTTCCTCCCACCTTTCTCCACAAGACTTAATTGTGAAATTCTGCCAGTAATCATTTACATCTATATGAGTAAAAAATCAGGTCAAAACACAATTTTGCAGTCATATCACAGTGGTGTAGATGATTGCAAAAAAGATAAACTAGTAAATAAACCCCGTCACTTCTTTCAGGAGAAGCATAAACAGAAACACAACATATGTAATTGTGTAGCATTTGATGTATATAGAATGTTATTAAAAACATAATACAAATACCACTAGTTCAATGCTTTTTTAAGGTTATATAATTAATTCAAGTACATTTTACTTATTTCAAGTGTACACAGAAGTGAAAAGTGTGCTCAGAATATCTAGCATTAGCAAAAACAGTTTTAGCAGGGCTATAATAAAAATTATAATCACAGTAATCAGAAAAAAGTGCAATGTGGGCCCAGACGGAAACTGGAGACCTGGTCATGCAGGACATAGAGAAGGCCATCCAAGTTGGAGAAGGGAAAGGCATGGACTGTGAAAAGGAAGATCTCCCCACTGTGGGAGAAGAGCAGGCCTGTGATCATCTGAAGGACCTGAGGGTGCACGAGTCCACAGGACCTGACAGGATACATGCACAGCTCCTAAAGGAACTGGTCGCTGAAGTTGCAATGCCTCTGTCCATGATATTTGAAGTCTTGGCAGTCTGAAGAAATCCCCACTGACTGGAAAAGGGGAAACATAACCACCATTTTCAAAAAGAGAAAAAAAGAAGACCCGAGGAACTACAGACCAGTCAGTCTCACCTGTGTGCCCATCAAGATCGTGGAGCAGATCCTCCTGAAAGCTCTGCTTAAGGCACATAGAAAACAAAAGGGGTGATTGGTCACAGTCAATACAGCTTCAGCAAGGGCAAATCCTGCCTGACTAATTTGGTGGCCTTTTACAATGGGGTGACGGCACTGGTGGACAAAGGAAGAGCAACCAAAAACACTTACCTGAACCTGTTCAAAGCCTTTGACACTGTCCTGCATGACATCCTGAACAGTACGGATTCAATGGATGGATCACTCATTGGGTAAGGAACTGGCTGGGTGGCCAACTCAAAGAGTTGTGACCAACAGCTTGATACCCAGATGGAGACCTGTGATGAGTGGTGTTCCCCAAGGGTCAGTACTTGGACTGGTGCTATTTAACATCTTTGTCAGCAACATGGACATTGGGATTGAGTGCACCCTCAGCAAGTCTGCTGATGACACCAAAATGTGTGGTGAGGTCAACATGCTGGAGGGAAGGGATGCCATCCAAAGGACCTTGAAAGGTTTGAGAGGTGGGCTTATGCAAACTGCATGAAGTTCAACAAGTTCAAGTACAAGGTCCTGCACCTGGGTCGGGGCAATCCCAAGCACAAATACAGGCTAGGGGTAGAATGGATAGAAAACAGTCCACAGGAGAAGGGCTGGGTGTGACTTGGGTGTGACAGTGGACAAGCTCAACAAGAGCCAGCAATGTGTGCTTGCAGCCCAGAAAGCCAGCTGTGTCCTGGGCTGAATCAAAAGAAGTACGGACAGCAGGTCAAGGTAGGTGATTCTCCCCTTTTACTCTGCTCTTGTGAGATTCCACCTGTAGTACTGTGTCCAGTTCTGGAGCCAACATAAGAAGGACATGGAGCTCCTGGAGAGAGTCCAGAGGTGGGCCATGAAGATGATCAGAGGGCTGGAGCACCTCTCTTATGAATACAGGCTGAAACTGTTGGGGTTGTTCAACCTGGAGAAGAGAAGGCTCTGGGAAGACCTCACAGAGGCCTTCCAGTACCCAAAGAGGCCTACAGGAAAGCTGGGGAGGGACTTTTCACAAGGGTTTGTAGTGAGACAACATGGGGTAATGGATTATCACTAGAGGAAGGGAGATTTAGGTTAGATATTAGGAAGAAATTCTTTAGTGCATAGGCACTAAAGAACTAAAAGACACTGAAACAGGTTGCCTAGGGAAGCTGCGGAAGCCCCATCCCTGGAAGGATGAAGGCCAGGTTGGATGTGGCTGGGAGCAACGTGATCTAGTGGGAGATGTCCCTGCCCCTGCAGCGGGGTTGGAACTAGATGATCTTTAAGGTCCCTTCCAACTCAAACCATTCTATGACTCTATGATTGAATTCTGGATGCAGCTAGTGTTGTGATGATCCTTGAATACTAGAAACCACTCTTACAAAACTCCACTTGTTCCTTCTCCGAGACCAAACTTGGGGGTGTTTGGTGTTTAAGCTCAGTAGTTTCACAGTTATTACTCATCAACCCAAAGCAGACAAACTGTTTTTGGTCTGAGTTGATGTTTTCACAATAGATTTTCAAAGCACTGAACATGCAAAGAAAGACCACAGCAGATTAGTGAGACCATGTTGTGAAATAGAGTCACCACACATCCTTTGACCTCTGCAGGATATAAATAAGAACTCACATCAGCAAGGAGTAGACACAGCCACTTGGAAAATTCTGAAATAATCCCAAATGGCAAGTTTCATTTAAGAGAGCACTCAAAGAATGGGAGCAGTAACGGGTACTTCTACAGTCCTCTGTGTTTCCTATACACTGCAAAGAATTTTGCGGAGGGAAAAGGTAGCTGAGGGTTTTGCTTGACAGGCAATTATTATCATGTGAATATGAAAGAAAAGCAAGATATTGGGAATCGTGTTTCATTTTTCAAGCCTAGTCACTTGTTTCCAGTAAAGCTTCTCAAAGTTTAACAACTTTTAATATATTAAAATATTCACTTCTCTTAATGCAAACAACCTGAAACCCTGGCATTTATTTCTCCAAGCTACAGTTTGTAGAAGGAATCCCTCCCCTTAAAGGTCTAAAGTAATTGTGGTCAACTAGAATTAGAACTATTGCAATAATCTATGCCAGAAAGAATGGCATTATTTAGAGTCACTGAATGTTATTTATAAGTAGCAGCTGGCATGCAATGACACTCCCTAAACTTTTAGTAAAATATGACTGGCTAGTCCAATTAAAATAACAAAAATTGAAATTAAGAAGGATAAAGGAAAAGAAGGAGAAATATCTGTCAGACTGCTTTCAGACTACTATTTATTTTTAAGTATTTAGTCTTGTGCATTTCTTTGTCATGAAAAAATATTTTTTTCTTAACAATCTTTAAAATGTGTCTTTAACTTTAGATTTGTGCATACAACACATATTGCAGATGTGCAGAAGCAATTATAGTCACAAATGTTTTTCAGTTGCTCACCTGCCAAGAAAGACAGAAAAAAAAAGCAAGAATTAAAGAATTGCCTTTCATGAAAATCATGGCAAGAGGTCTCTTCAGAGTCCAGAGGAAAGAAAATACGATACTAAATCTCATCTGGCCTGCTGTATCATAAAGGTAGCACCTAGAACATATTGCAGGCCCATAAATGCTATCACCCCAAATCTGAGCATGCCTGAGCTTGAATCTGGATCCAAATTTTCCAGCTGGTCTTTACAAAACAGATGAAATGACAAGTAACCCAAGTTCTCCACAGTTTGAGGAAGTTTGGACCTATGTCTGGACCCTGTGTGTTAGCCCAGCTTCACTGAGATGCCTGTGCTTCTTCATGTACAATCCATTGCTTGGGGCTTCAGGGAATCACATCTTAACTTCTTTTGTAGGTAGTAAGGCTTACAAAACCTCCACACCATGCAAAGGCCTGGCTGATTTAATTATTTTCATTTAAATCTCAGAACTGATTTATTGAAAGAATTACGAACATACAACAGCTCTTTCGGTGAACCTGGATTTACAAACAGTACATCATCCAAGTGAAGGCTTCACTGACATTTCTGTTAGGGAGACTGTTTCTCAAGAGAGACAGATCTATGAGGGTTGTATCCATCACTCACATGTAGGTAGAATGCTAACTACCACTCATCACTACACAGATTAGTTTCCCACCCAAAGCACAAACATGTAACATCCTTGTGGCAACTCTAGCCATGGATTACACAGGAAAACAAAACTAGGAAAATATTTTTTAGATTTTTAGGTATTTCACTGAGGTGCAGAAGCCAGAAATCACGAGAGCCAGCATAATGTGACTAACTGGCTCTCTAAAGATGACCCGCAATCACTCCACAGACTACAGTGGTGATCTAGATTGTGTAAAATTTGCAGCTTTTTATAGTGTTGATATAAATTTAAGATTGTCACTTGCTGCTTCTGCCATTAGGAAGAACTAGAACTGTAATCTTTCTAAAAAAAAAAAAAAAAAAAAAAAAAAAAGGAAATGCTTCTCTATCAAATGAAAGCAGGAAATGTACTCATGATTACATATTTGACTAATGCCACAGTAAGTAGAATAAAAATTTCCTTTAAAGAATAGGCTAGATGACACAGCTTTAACCAGAAGCAACTACAAACTAAACATTATGAAATTTACTTCCAAGTATTTCAAATCACCCCATATGGATGGATGATATCCTTTATTGAGTAAACCAGCTACAGTTAGCAACTGAAGTGGAAAACAGTCCAGCTATTGAGATATTCTGAAGGTCATTTTCAATGAAGTTACACGCTGTAATAGTTTACAGGTGTAGTTTTGATAAGGGTAATAGGAACCATCCTCTAGAATAATTGGTAGCAGAGGTGACCTAAGAATTTTTTGACACTGACTGTATTCCCATTGAGTGACATTGTGTGCTTATTCTGAACACTGTTCACTTTTATGGACATAATCAGTAATTATGACAGCATTTGTGCAAAAATATTTTGCTCTTTATTCTACAGGCAGCAAAGGGCTTATTCTAGAAGTCATAAAAAAGCCACAGTATTTAAAATTGTATTTCTCATTGGCATAGGAACATTTCATAAAGTGACATAACTTGTCTTATTTAACAGTGCCAGTTTAAAGCAGATCACATGTATATCAATAGACAATACTTGTAGTAATTTATGTTAGCTTCTATCTGATAAAGAAACAACCCAAAAACTAGAATAACTGTTCCATTTTAAGTTTCATTCAGAAAGTTTAAAGGACATTTTATCAATGTCAATATCAAATTTCAGAGTCTTTTTGCAATCTAAGCCCCTGAGACAGATGAATCTGTGGCTGTAGCCTGCAACTAGAGGCAACAGCCACACACTTGGACTAAATTCTGAATTCAGCAACACAACAGTAGAAAATGTTTTGGTATCAATGGAATATATGGCTGAAACTTTAAATGGTATTTTAAAAATACATAGTATTTGATGTATCACCTTTTCAATGTTAGTCAGTGTTGTTGTAAAGGGGTTTCACTCTATTACTTAACCTCAAACTAACATGAGTAACACACATCTATTCAATCATGATCTCATAGGCACCAAATAATCTGATTTTTCATTTGTGAACTGATAATCTGTGTGATCAAAATGAGAAAATACTACACCTTAATGTTATAAATCAAACTTATATTGGGCATCTTCTGTCTTATGAAGAATGTCACATAGCATAAAATTGACCTAATTTTAGCTAATCTAGCTGGTTTATTAGACCCAACCTCTACAGTTATGTCTCTGCGACTATTTTACTGATCAACCAAAACAAGCTTGCTTAAAACTGAGTGTCATTTGTATAGATCTTCCCTTGTTACTAAACATACATCCCTCATATAAAAGCGGAAAACCTCCACTCTATTCAGTATTCTTCATATTACATCCCAGAGGTAAGAGTGATGCTTTCAAATTTTGACCCCTTAAACCCAGATTCAGTATCCATGAGACTCCATAAGCAGCTTAGTACTCTGCTGTGCACTCACAAACTGCTCCCTGTTGCACACATTATATGGAAACAGCAGCAACAGTAACAGGTAGGGTTGCTACACAGACTGAAGGAAGAGACTACTTTTCTGTTATGTGCCAAAATCATTCCCAAAACTCTAGGACATCCAGCTGTTCTGCTACCTACAGCCTTGCTAAAGTAAAAAGTGATGATGAATTTGGAAGATGATAGGGAAAAAAAATCACAATTATCTTCCTATCAAGCCTAGAAACAGTAGAATACTACTGATATTCCTGCAGTATTTATGAATATGTAAAGTACAATTCCAGAACATACAGAGAATTTATAATTTCTTTTACAATTTGAAAATATTTTCCAATAAAAGAAAAGTAAATGAATGTACATAAATCTAAGACATCTAAAGAGCATTCAGCCCTTTATTACTCTCTTTGAATTTGCTTGTATCAACAGGCACACTTAGTAATACCTGGATTGAACATATGAGTATTGTCAATCATTGTGCTGGAGGACAAACTCCAGCTGTGTTGTGCAATAGACAGACAGAAAAAATAATAGCCAGATTGCAAGGAAGAGGGCAAAGACCTTAGTGCAGTGTCTAGCCACCTGCTCTGCCTGTGTATTTTCAGCATCCTTGTAGACAAAGTATCCAATAGCTAATACTAATACCCAATTACTTTTTGATATTAATCATATGCAATAGCTAATCTTGGCTCTTTATAGAAGCACGAGAGTTACTAGTTTGGCCCTCAAGAAAAAAACAGAGTGGTCTATGGTTGTCCTCTCTACAGATCTTGACCAGAAGTGCTGTGTGACAGTTCATGATGGAGAGGAGATGTTGAGGAGTTTCTCTTTCCTGAGCCTTGAGGACAAATCACCCCAGAATGACAAAAATAAATACTTCTTCACCCAATGTGTACTTAGGCTGTGAGGTTCACTTTCAAGTGAGTTGAGTCAAACAAGTGTAACATCCTTTTGTGAAAATAGCAAGAAAATCTGAAATTATAAAAGTTAATGCCAACAAAGAGCACAAAAAGTGTCATATTTTTAGGTTTAGCCCAGTCTTTAACTACTAGTTATAAAAATATTATTTTCCTGGGGCTTATTCTGCCACTGGAGTGACCCAGTGCTGCTCACTGCCAGCACAGAATAGCAGGCTGCATAGTTGACTTGGGCTGACAACTTCTGTCTGCTTGCGTGACTGGCATATTTATTCATATCACTATCGTACTAAATATCCTCATTATAATCAGGACCAGTTGTTTAAATGAAATATATTGTTAAACAGTCCCTACCCTGAAATGTTTGCCATCTAAAACATCAGAAAATAGAATTTTTCAGTAACACTTTCCATTCTTTCATCACAGCTGTGAAGGCGTAACACAAAACATGGTTCCAAAACAAACAACACAAGCACTAACATAACTTTGGCAAGCAAAAGCTGGAAAGAAAACTGGTTCCTTTATTTAGCTGCATATATTAATGATGTTTAGGAATGGGTAAATAGTCTTTGCATTTCTTCAAAGCAGATGCACTGGGCTCTCTCTTTTCATGTAATGCTCTGAAAGTCACCTCATACAGAACTAAAAGATACAAAGCATGAATATTCCTCCTAGGCTGAGAAATATTTAGGATTAATTTGTTCCAAAACATATAAATGCATTGCCAGTTTTCTTTTGTCAGAATTATCTAGTATCTTCTTTCATGCTGCCATGAAATTATACACAGCAAACACGTGAGATAAATTGTACCAACCAAGAAATTGTCCCAGAGAGGTAGACATTTTGTTCTAGCCTTGACAGATTTGAAATACTCAAGTGCACAGGCTTATTTCCAAACCTTCAAAGTCTGGATTAGTTTCTTTCCCCTGCTCCCACTCTGTCTTTTTCTTAGTGACTTAAAATGCTTGCGTAGCACAAATATTAATCTTTTAAACTTTTATTTCATTAACAGTTGTACACAGACCAAGAAATAGGAAAAACTATCACATATTTGATACTGTGCTAATTCCAGATCAAATTTTACTATTTAAGATTTATTGCTACTTGCTAGCAAAAGTTGTGCACAATTAACCCTCTGCATTTTATTCTGGAAGCAGGAAGCTTCCACATTTGAGTAGGCCCAAGCACGCAGTGAATTTCTTAAGGCAGGAAGCACTGCTTATGTATGATGGGACAGCAGTAAGGTATTGTATGAAAAACAAGTACTGTGTGATTTATAAGTTTATTCCCTGTCCCACTGTGGTAGCTTCAGGGACATCCAGAATAGAACAAGAACTAAAGATAAGCATATAGGGAGAGCCTGCCCAGAAGGAGTGGTTATATATTACAAAGCACTGTGACTACTACTACTACTACTGTAATGGAATTCCAAGACTTTTTTCCTCTGGAAACTACTGAGTCAGGTGGCAGCAGAGCAGGGGTGTAGTCAGCAAGCAAGCCCTTGTATTACACACATTCCCCAGGTCTCCTGGTATGCCTGGATTCATGTTTACATTAAAGGAACACACAGAAGATCAATTATTTTCCTAAATCTGAGAAGCATACACTGTCACTGAAACCAGGTTCAGTTCTCTACAATTGCCAGTTTCAAGGTGTTTACAGAACCACTAACAGGAGATGAGAATTTGGCATCATGTTTAAAAACCAAATAATTCTATTTTTTCATTATTATTTTTTTAATTTTTTTTTTCCTTCCTTCATGGAAATGGAATAGGAAAGTACTGCCTTTCCACTGGTTTCAGTAGATGCCTTTGCCTATCTTTGCTCCTTCCAGCTGAATTTTGCACACTCTCAACTCAATAATGCTGGAATAGAAAACCAAACTGTCCATAGATAAAGCTAAAACACAAAATTCTGATTTTGTGATTCAATGCCTTGTATTGTTTCTTGTCTTCACTAAATAACATCATCTATTAAAATGCCATATGTAGGAAACAATTTGGAGTGTATTGTTGCAGTTTGTTTTAACATCAGTTTCATAAACCTATGAAAGAAAATATGAAAAAAACCATATGCAGGATGGAAAATTATATTATATTTTTGGTAATACAATATGTAAGGTAACAGACATGGAAGTGAGGCAAACAGTTTGGGTCTGGAGTTTTCTTTCATATCCTTTATTAGAAATCTGCTAATATTTATCACATACATCATGTTTACTGCAGGTAAACTTTTTCCTACAGTAGGTAGAAATAATATTTACCAGACATATTTTGCAGCTAAAACTTACATATACTATAGAGTGGAAATGACGTCACATGACTTGTCCATGTTCCCTTGCAAGCTTGTGAATGGGGAGTAATAAAATCTCAGATATCTGACTGGGTACTCGGACTTCAGCTTTGCACTGGGCAATTCTACTTCTGCTTGCTGGGGAGGGTTTGCTGGTATGGAAGACTTCCTACATGAAATTTAATTTGTAAGCTATCCTCAGCAGAATTATCACTCTTTCTTATACAGCTCAGGATGCCATGTTGGACCAATAGGATGCTTTTATAGTCTCAGTGTGGCTGAGATTCCAGGGTGCTAAACCTACTGAATTAACTGCAGTCTGGTGTGATTGTGTGAAAAGTCTTACCACTTATATGGTGAAAGAATTTGGAAGTTTCACTTTTCAGTAACTGGCAGCCTTGCAAGCTGTTCAGGCAACTTTTGTATCTCCATAGGTTCTCACTACATTTTAAAAAAGTGTTGCCATATCAAATCTGTTGGCTGCTTGCCCGAATTAAAAAGCACACCACTATCATTTCTTGGCACCAGGCTGGAAATTGCAGTGTAGTTCAAGACATCTACTAATCACTTCTTATGGTCTGACATATATGAGTAGGTTGAATTCTCCCATCAGTAAAGAGTGTTCACCCACTTACTTGCTGCTCAGGCAGCGTCTCAGTGAATACGAAGCTCCTCCTCCACAAGTACGTGAACATTCACTCCATGAGCCCCAGGCATCCCACAGTGAGTCTCGGTCTTCCTCTGAGCGAGCTGTTCTGGAGCTCTGAGGAAAGAGAGGAGGAAAAAAAAATCAGGAAAAATCTTTTAAAGGCTAAAAAATATACTGTTGCTAGCTTAACATTTCTCTTTACAGGGTATCATGTTGGTCGTTGAAAGCACTGAATAAGTCTCCTACCCCCTGACATTCCTACTAATTGGCAGCCAGTTCTTGCAGTGAGGGTTGCTGTATGAATTTCCTTGTTTCCTTTGAGTGTCATGCTCCGTCTCACTTTGAGACTGGTGATGACTATTATAAAAGAGCACTTCGGACAGTGAGGAAAGGGATATATTTTTTTTCTAATTAAAAGAAAGAGGTGGACTATTGTACACATCAGAAATTGTGCTTTGAATTTTTGATCACTGCGTTAAAAACTATGAAAGGGCACACTAAAAAGTGCCTTCCAAGATGCTCTTGGAAAAAAAGAATGACAACAGAGGGAATCAACATAATACAAAGACATCCAACGTAACAACTTCTGTGCACTCACTGTAAGGAACTGGAACTATCATTGCTTCTTCTCCGAACAAAGATCTCTTTGGACAAAGGTTCCCTAATTCTTTTAACCCTACTATTTTCTAACTTCAAAAAGAAAGTGGCCTGAAGAGCTGGATTTATGCAAGGCCAGGCACAGACCCAGGTGATGCTATTGTTAACGTTACTGGTTGGGCACAAACAACTTTACAAAGAAGCAGCAGTTGATGGACTCAGAAATGCTCAACTCTTCTAGGATTAACTCACAAACGTAGAGCAGTACCTGCCCCAAATAATGGAGTTACATATTTAAACAGCTTCTCATTTTCATTCCTGCAAATACACCTCAGAAATATAGATCTGTGGGAACAAAAATAATGTAACCATTTATATAGATACTGTCCCTCATAGGTGATGTGGTTTTGCTGGAAGAATAACCTACAGAACCATGCAAAGGTGCATGGAAAATGCCTGTGTCTGATGGTGACCAGGCAGCATTCTCCTTCAAATCTTAGCGTGTGCTTTGGGTCAATACCTGGTGAATAGCTAATTCTTACTGTATTTGGAATAAATTAGAAGGCAAGACAACTATATGAGGAAGACTTAAATGATACACCTTCAGCAGAGAAGCATCAGCAAGCATCATTGCTAGCCAATGTTAGAGGAGTGTTTTCAGCTCTGAGGGCTGAGACACAGAGATAGCTCAACACTGAAATAATTTTATCTTCAGCTAAGCTATGTAAAGTTCTGTCATGAAATCTGAAACCTGATGAAATATACCAGTCTTGAATATTGTTATTCACAGTTTAAAAAAATAAAAAAATATTGCAATGGTTTAGGGCTGTAAACAGTTTCAACAGGAGCTGGGAATGTTTAGTTTGAGAAAGAGGAGGCCCAGGGGAGACCTCATCAGTCTCTACAACTACCTGAAAGGTCGTTGTAGAGAGGTTGGTGCTGGTCTCTTCACAGGTAATTAGCAACAGAACAAGAGGGAGTGGCTTCAGGCTGCAACAGGGGAGGTTTAGACTGGACCTCAGTAAGAAATTTTTCACAGAGAGTGGTTAGACACTGGAATAGGCTGCCCAGGGAGGTGGTTGAGTCACCATCCCTGGATGTGTTTAAGGGTTGTTTGGATGTGGTGTTGGTGGATATGGTTTAGGGGAGAACTTTGTGGAGTAGGAGTGATGGTTGAACTCGGTGATCCCAGGGGCCTTTTCCAACCTGAATAATTCTATGATTCTATGATACTGATTTTTTCACACATAAGCCAGATCCTAAACTGACCAGTCTGTGTCTATAGAACAAAGAACTAGGTCTGGCATGCTAGGATATGAAATGTGTGCTAATCGGAAGTTTATCAGGGTAAGAGGTTAACTATTCAGTATACTTAAAGAGGTCAGGAATACATTGTCTATGCTAACCATTAATAATGATAGAATTTTCCAATATGGAAACCATTTACTCCTATAAAATTCTGCAAAAGGGTTACAGTTCATCCACTACCGTCATCTGTGATGCTGAATAAACAGCCAGGCATAAGATCAGCTGAAGTGAAAGCCTACGTCTTTTATTATCTGCGTCTACACTCAGCTCAGTAATAAAGCTCACACTGAACTTTTTCCTCCTGAATCCAGAAAACCCCTTATCTGTTTGTTGTACACATTCACACCCTCTGTCAGTCATTAGCTCCATGCATCTGAAGGGTGAAAAGATTGCCAGTGTTGTTCCCATGGTCCTGTGGGAGTCTTCTTGCACTGAAGTGAGTAATTAATTAGCTCATGGACCAGTACTTAGCTTACTCAGGTTGACAATGTAATTGTATTGTGTATTCCTTCCAAAAGCATGATACAACTCTGAGATACACTGGCACAACAAATTGGTGGTAACTAAATGAAAGCTGATTGTGTTCAGTGAGCTTAGGCTGTATGCCAAACTGGCAAACTTCAATACAGATATTGTTTAAAGAAAATAAAAATTGTGTCCAGCCATCTTCTCTTATTTCCCTTTCATTATTGCTTTTACCAAGGTACAGTCCAAACCTGACATTGAAGAATGAGTCAGTCTGTTTGGGTAAAATGGGTTAAAAAAGAAAGGATTTCCCTCTCTGCAAACACACCAAATAAGGTTATTTCTTCTGAAAGGAAGAGCTCAGTGACTAGCAAGGTCAGGTGCAGGGCCAACACAGAGCAACACATCAAACTGTCCACCCAGTCACAGCTCCCTAGCATTTCACTATGGTTGCGTGCTGCATTCCTCATGCTGCTGCTCACAGACCCTTGAAGGACATGAGTGCTCCTTTTTTTAAAGCAGAGTATTTTAATAGGTAAATACACAAATGACACTTAAATAGAGCTTAATCTGTTTGGCCTTCTGACACACAGAAGACCAATCTTTTTCAAAGACTTTTATGATATGGTCCAAAGCAGGCTGTGTTAAAATGAAAAGTACATCAAATTAAAGGGATCCAGGAGCAGGATGTAAAAAGTTAGGCTGATTTGTTGTTGTTGTTGTTGTTTTTGTTTTATTTGTTTTTTAATTAATCAAATAACACTTATGAATGAAATGGAAGCTATACCAAGCAGGCAGCAGGCAAGCTTTCTTAAAAGAGCTCTGCTGAAGCACTTTTACTCTGATCTTACTATGCTGTCTTAAGCATTTTTGCCAAGTGGAGGTTGCTAGCTAAGCCAAGTAAAAGGATTATTCTACGGTGTGGCCAGCCTCCACTTTCAATTTGCTTAATGGTGCACAGTTTGTAAAGGTATTTTAAACACATGTAGCACTTAATTTTGCAGAATAGCTTTTGGAAGATAATTTAGATGTGTGATTGCATCAGCTTTTTGATGCTGTAACATTTAGTTTGGTAATTTTGTTTTGAATATACTAATGGGGAAAAAAGGTACATTAGTCTGTGAGACATGATACTGGATCTACCTAATGAGTGTATAACAATTATTTTACACAGTTTACCTTACCTTTATTAAAATGCAAAAAGATTTATTTTCAACAAAATAAATGCACGACTAAATGGAAGTAACAGAAGTTATCAAATTCTGACTATGACCAGATGTGAGCCATCCTCTAGATGCAATCCCATTAACATGTGAGATAAGAGGAGTGACATGCCAGTTTACTGAGGTTATTTCAGCTGACTGTTTTCTGAACAGTATTTTTTATAAAATAAAAATGTGTGCTTACACTTTTAGCCTACGGAAAAGGTGTGTCTGTGCTTCTAGTTTACAAGGAATCAAATATCTTCAAACTGCAAATGGGTGCTTTTCCAGATAATTCACTACTCCTTGAAAGTCCAAAGATATAATTAAAAAGGGTTGCAAAGTAAAGTCACATGAACCAAGTACTCTTACCTCATCACAAAATATAAGCATCAGCACAGCTAGACATTCTGAGGGTCTACATATTTCTGAAATAAATTGTACTCCCACCCAGAGGACAGCCATGTGCCTGCTATTTGCATTCCAAGATTTATTATAAGACCTATATATTCCCAGAAAGCATGTGATCTCAAGCTGGAACAGGCTCCAAGTTTTCTTTTAACAAGTGGAATAAACATAATTCATTTCAGCTCCATTTATGTTTAATGTTAAAAAACTAGAGTGGTTTTCCCATGAACCACACAGTTAAGACTGAGCTTGAAATTCTAGAAATTACTAAAAAGCCATTTTAAATCTGAATATTGTCTATTGCAGGCCTATTGCAACTTCAAAGGATAAGTAACAACAGCTACAGTTTAGCAGATTTTTCAAAAGTAGCTTATACTACTAAATAAGCATCTAACAAAATGAACTAAACTGAAAATCCTACATTATAATACTCTTGATGACCATCAATAACATTAGAGTGTTCTGCAGCACAAGAACTCCAACCGTATGCCTTTAAAGCCCTAAAGTTTCTGCCAACTGCAAACGGAGGGGGAAAAAAAAAAAAAAAAAAAAAAAAAAAGGGGGGGAAACCAAAAAAGGAGAGGAAAAAAAGAACAGAAAAGGGCATATATGTGATTCAAGTTGCATGCAGTAAAGTGGCCATCACATAAAACTTCCTTTAAGTAGCCTACTTAGAAAAAGTCTTATCTTGGCTGAAAGGGCCCTAGGTTGGTGCTTCTCGATAGGCAAGTGTATGCCAAAGTAACATAACACAGTCATCAAGGCTTACTATGTCCGGCTGCTGCTTTCAGAAGAGCTTCCCTCACCCTTCTGTCCATTCTAGGTGGTTCTTATCCTGAGCTTCCCAGGAAACACCCACTGCCTTATCCACACAAAACTAATGATGTCTTGACACCTATAGCATCAATGGCAGAAAGGTCACCTGCAAGAAATTTTCCTATTAATGATCTACACAAAACAAAGAAGTCTGCTAGTAGTAATCAAAATAAGGTTGCTCTTTATCCCTCAATACCCTAATACACACTTAACCTGAGGGTGATCTTGCCCCTACCACTGAAGAGAACAGCTCCAGAAGAAACGGGCATGAGGGCTTCCAGAGTTTTCTAATGAGAAAAAGAAGGAATGCTTTGTGCTTTTAGACAACAAAGTAAGAAGGATCATGTGTACAAAATTAAATCAGTATCAGTGGATAGGGCATTCAGGTGAAGATGCTTCTAAAATTAAAAAAAAAAAAAAAGTTTTAAACTACAAGCTGAACAAAGGACTTACAAACCATGCTTACCTGACATAATCAAGTAAGACAAAAAGAGCTATAAATCTGATTTATTTTCTTAAAAATATCCACCTTCATTGTTTAGCAGTAATTTCTGAATTAATTAAAGAGTTGTCAGGCATTCATGTTATATTCATAGTATGAGATGATAAGAGGTCTTTCCTATCATCTCCACTAACACATAGTACACAGAAATAATTTCAACTATCTAGAATAGTATGTGAAAAACACAACAAATGTCACACATCTTTAAATCACAACAGCTGCCTGGCCATCCAGGAGCTGCGTCCGTGACAAGAGAACCATATTTCTTCTAAAAGCATGTGTGTACATGTGTGTGTGGGTGCACAGAGGGAGAAACATGAAAAGTAGCAAGACCTTTTTTCATATCCTGAGATATATGAAAGGAGTTCAGCCTTAAGAAAATAAATCTTAGTTGCAAAGTGGAACTGAATTTAAATTTTTTTTGGAACTCATCTGTCCCTACAGAATTCAACTATTTGTCAGTGTTAGACAGAAAAAATTGCCTATAAATCACTGATCACATTGTTTAATTGCTACATAGTTTTTGAGGGTTCCAGTCTTCCTCCTCATTCAGTAAAACACTGCTAAAATCATATTTTTCAAGCGCCTCATGTGTTCCCTAGATTAAGCAGCAATATAGATAATGAAAAATGCCGTTAACTGCTTGCTGGACGAAGGCACTGATACAAACTTTAACCCACAGTTATTTCCCAGATGATATTCACCGCTGGGTTTGGTTAAGAAATTTAAATCATCAGGTTCTTATGGTATCCCCACTGTTCAGGGGTATGATGAACTGTCAGTGACAATATGCAAGGCTCCTCTGAGGCCATTGCCTAAACTTGTCTTTTGCTACTGTGAAAATGATATTAGGGACAGAATCCCAGTGTTTTTCACAGTTATCTATATGATCTTTCTGCCTTTTTCAGTTACATCCAAGCACATCCCTACATAAATTTTTGCCAAGTCGTACATTCTCCCACTTTGAGTAATCCTTGATCATCCTTTAATGTCTCTTTGTCACTGAGGTCCAATATATACATCACACAGTACTGAAGTGCTGTCTGTAGTGAACATGGAAGAAACTGCTCTCAACGTTTATCTATGTTTGTGAAGGCAGGAGTCAAAACCAGTGACATCATAATTTTGTAAGAAACATATATCTCAAAGCTTCAACCACTGTAAATACATTGTTTATAAGATTCATTTGCACAATGTTGTGTATCTTTGTTGCATCCCATCCAAGGTAACAGCTGGATTAAAGCTCAGATGGGAAACTGCTTGGAAATCTCTGGCTTTTGAAGGAAGACTAGGCAGAACAAAATCACAGCCAGTTGAATTAATATTGGTAATTGCTGTCAAATTGTTAACATGCAAGACATTCCTGACTAGCTGTTGGAACTTTTCAGAGTGATTATCTTGGAAACATCTTAAGTAAAATATTCTGGTATGTCCAGTCTGCAATGCAGAAAAATAGTGTTTAATGTATCTACGCAGAGATTTGCACATCCTTTTAAACAGCCCTGTATGACTGAAGCACATCCACACTTCCAGAATAATTGTACCATACCAAAGAAATGTAAATTTAATAAGCATAAGGCTTACTAAACTAAGCCTTATGCTTGTGAGGAGTATAATTCCCTGGAAGCAGTAGGATTCCCCATGATAATAGTTCTTCTCTAGTTTCAAGCAGATTCCACGCACCTCATGAAAGCAGAGGTCCCCCCAGCCAGCTTCAGCAATATATCCAAGGTTTTAATGGGAATGAAAGTTGATTTATTTCTTTTCCCAAAGGGTCTGCTTAAGGGTCAGGATTAGGGAACACTGTTCAGCTGGTGTGGTAAATAGCTTGTCTTCCCATTATTTTGACTGTACCCCATGTAAAGATGAAGCGAGGATTTCATCCACTAGACCTGCCACGTGGCTACCCTCCAGAAGGACCACACAAACCAGAAAAACCTTTCTACTTGGCATTCTTACCAAAGTAATAGGAATTCTACTCTCACAGAAGTTAAAAGAAGATGAAGAGAGAAAATGCCCACTTGCTTCAGGCTTCCACAGTCCTGGAAATTAACTGAGGAATTTTTACCTCCTTTGCACTTGCAAGACCAGGCAACAGGCCTGCAAGGGGATCAAGAAAGTATTTCCTGTGGAAAACCCCTGGCACAGGGAATCCTTGATCTGAGTGACTCCATGCCCCACAGAAGGCACTGGCACAGGAGCACACGTGTGAGGGTATATACTGTACTTTGGGTAATCGCTTCATGCTCAGTGCATGATACTAGTGCAGATAAACAGGCCAGGATTTATTTTTTCATTTCAGCCTCTTAAAAAGGAATAAACAAAAAATTCCAAATCTCTTTCTGCATAGTTTTTAATTTACTCTTTCTTCAGGATCAAAATCATCGTTTACTTAGAAAAAACAGGGGAAGACACCTTGATGAGAAGGAGACAAGAGGAAATCTCACTGGGATCCTCTTGCTGTTTTTCTACACTTATTCTGCTTCTGTGATCACAGACAAGGGGAAGAGCAATGGGAGGACAATTTTTCTTTACCCTGAAGGAAGATGCCTGACAGACATACAGCTAGTTCAGTTTCCAGGGACATAAGTAGAAATTTGCTGTGGTAGTCCTTTTCAGTGCCGTGCTCCTTTTTGTCTTCTTTTACTTTTAGTAGCACAGTCATGTAAGGTAGGCTTATTGCTAAGGGAACAGAAAAAGGGAAATTGTGGCAACTTTTCCTTTTGCACAGGAGTGCAAAGGTTCATCAAAGGGGAAATAACTCCTCTCTTCGTAGTCATGCATGATTGAATATGATTATCGCACAAGCAGTAAGGACAAACCGAACTATTCCTGAAACAGGAATGCATATAGTGTTGTACACACTTGCACACTGTGACAGTCATTAACTTCATAAATCAAGGGCTCTCAGATAGCCCCATGGAATTCTTCCTGCCATGAAGCATGCCATATAGCTATATACATGCAGTCCTTTAAAATTTGCAATAACATATACAAGCTTTTACAACAAAATCAGGAAGAAATGATAAACAGCCATCTCAGGACTTTAGGAGCTAAACAACCATTCCCAAACCTGGACTTGAAGTTGTATCCCAAGAGAAACGTGCCAAACGTGAGCTCATTTATTCTCCTAAAAGGGCAGCAGCCAGCTGGGGGAGGGTTGCTGGCAGAGGATGGAGCTGACACCGTATCACTTCAACACGCTGCATGCTGTGCTCCCTATAACATTTTATAACAATGCCTTATAAAACTCAGATCAGTCCTATCTCTCACTCCACTTACTCATATGAAAATATACACCAGCAGAGCAATGTGAATACAAGAGCTTTTTTTCTTACTCTCACAGACCCAAGTTACAACACCCTGTTGTATTTAAATCCTGCTGTGCTGGTGTAAACACCAGGCATGGGTGATCCAATACAGAGCAGGTCCAAGCTGGCTCAGCCTCAGACTTGTCGCCTAATTGACTCAGAAGGGTTTTCAAGGTTAGGACTGGTTCAGATGCAGGATGGGTGAAATCACTTTCCAGAATTCGGAACCCACCCAAGAGCATGGGTTCAAAAGTGCATCTTGCACTTGGAAACTTCATGATTGCCTTCCACGTAGCAAGAACTGTGGGTGGAGGAAGAGCCCACAGAGGCACACAGAAAGTAAAAGAGAGAAAAATTGAAATTGTTGGCTGTGACAAGGCCTGTTGCGTGCCCAGTGTTCTCTGAGTGGAGAGAAGAGAAAGCTGTGTGTTGGCTGGGCTGTGTGTGCCAGCTTCAAGAAAAAGTGGCCAACATGCAGCTAATACTTCCAGCTCCACAGGTTAACCACCATCTCCCTCAAAGGGACAGGGTAATACACTGAAGAAGTGTATAGTAGCTACTTTCCCTTGATTTAGTAAGCTCACCTTAAGGTTCAAATATGCACCCAGCTTAAATATCTGCACAGGTCACAACATCAAACAATGAGTCTTCTGTGCACCAAACCCCATGGGACTGGATTTAGAACCTCCAATTCTGAAAGTCTGTGTTGGAAGACCTTCTCACATCAGCACTGATTTTAATAAACTTGTCAATCCTAGGATGGCTGAGTCACCTCTGGAGTAGGTCACAGCATTAAGACAAGGTGCCAGAGGCTGCAACAGGAATACGGTTCTCTCTGGTCAGGGGGCATTTCAGAGAAAGGAGGAGAGCTCTGCAAAGATTTGTGTAATTTCAGATAAACACCAGACATCATGAAGTTTATTCAAAATAAATTAAGCCTTCTGTTCTTCTGAAGGTCTGCCATCTTCCTCAGTTACCTCATGGAGCTTTGTATGTGTTTATTTTAACAACAAGGGGCCACATAAAGGGTTGAAACATTAAACCTCAGTGGAAGGGAAATATTTATGTAAAAAAATAGGTGAGAAAGAGAGAGAAACAGAGGAAGAGAGAAAGGGAGGGAAGGAGGAAGGAAGAAAACGCAATGAAGGGAAGCGGTAGAAGTAAAGCAAGAAAAAAATAATGAAGAAAACTCAAGATCCCATGCCACAACCAAAACTAATGCTTGTGGGACCCTTAAGAATGAACTATACACCTCAGAGTTTATCTGAAATATTTATTCCTGGTTAATCACAAAGTAATTGATCTCAAATTAATGAATATGTTTCTTGAAAGCAAAATACACTCCATTGTTGAGAGTTTGCACTACCAAGGTGGTGGAGTTTTCTAGGTGTACCAGATTTTATTTTAATGACTTTACATCAAATTACAAAGATGAAAGGACATAAACACTGTCAGGATATAAGCTGCTACTACTTTCATGCTGCCCTCTAATATCACACATAGTGAAAATATTTGTATTTCTATTGCTCTCACCAAATAAAAGACACACCCACACTTTGGAGCCAGGATGCTGCACAGAAAGGGTATGCATTCTTCTCTATGCTAGCCTTCAATCCTGGTAAGATGCGATAACTCACTCCCACTTGCCCTGGTGCTCACCAGCATTGATCAGTGGCTGACCCCATCAGAGAAATTAATAACTGCCAGAGCTTGGATTAGTAGAGTCTCACAACCAAAGCTATGGCAGGTCAATTTTTTGGTTTCAGAGATTTCTATTGAATTACTTCACTCCCCCTTCAGCTAATTATTATCTTTCATCTTTAAAACATGGCCCTGGTAGACCCCTAATGCAAGCTACATTCAAGCAATCCAGGAGGTTCTTAGATTGCAAGGATGATAACTTCCTTTTCCAAGTAACGGAGGAACCAACAATGAGAGGTGCTGTGCTGGTCCTTGTCCTCACCAACTAGGAAGGGCTGGTGAGGGATGTTAAGCTCAAGGGCAGCCTAGGATGTAGTGACCATAAAATGGTGGAATTCAAGATCCTTAGGGCAGCAAGGAGGGCTCGCAGCAAGGAGGTCTCACAGCAAGCTTATTACTTTTGGCTTCAGAAGGGCAGATTTCAGCCTCTTCAGGGATCCGCTCAAGAGAGTGTCCTGGGATAACGTCCTGGACAGTAGAGGGGCCTACAAAAGCTGGCTGATATTTGAGGATCACCTTCTCCAGACCCAAGAGCGACACATCCCAAATAAGAGGAAGTCAAGTAGAAACTCCAAGAGGCTGGCATGGATGAGTAAGCAGCTCCCAGAAAAGCTCAAACTGAACAAGGAAGCACACAGGGTGGAAGCTAGGGCAGGTATCCTGGGAGGATTACAGAGAGGCTGTCCAAGCAGCTAGGGATCAGGTTAGGAGAGCCAAATCCCTGCTAGAATTAAATCTTGCCAGGGATGTTAAGAACAAGAAGAAAAGCTTCTTTAGGTATGTTGGGGAAAAAATGACATCCAAGGAGAATGGAGGCCCTCTCCTGAAAGAAACGGGTGAGATAGCACCACAGAACACTGAGAAGGCTGAGGACCTCTTTGCTTCAGTCTTCTCTGGCAAGTGCACCAACCTCAACACAAAGGCCACAACAGGTGAAAGCAGGGACTGGGAGAGTGAATTACCCTTACTGTAGGTGTAGAGCAGGTTCGTGACCATTTAAAGAACCTGAAGGCGCATAAATCTATGGGACCTGATGGGATTCACCCGTGGGTCCTGAGGGAGCTGGCAGATGTAATTGCTAAGCCTCTGTCTATCACATTTCAGAGGTCATGGCAGTCAGGTGAGGTTCCTGCTGATTGGAAAAAAGGGAACACAGTCCCTATTTTTAAAAAGGGGAAAAAGGAAGACCCAGGGAACTACAGGCCAGTCAGTCTCACCTAAGTGCCTGGCAAGGTCATGGAGCAGATCCTCCTGGAAAGTCTGCTAAGGCACATGGAAAATAAAGAGGTGACTGGTGGCAGTCAACATGGCTTCACTAAGGGCAAGTCATGCCTGACCAATCTGGTGGCCTTCTACAACAAGGCTACAGGGATGGTGGATGGTGGATGGTGGCAGAGCAACTGATGTCATCTACCTAGATTTGTGCAAAGTATTTGACACTGTCCCACATGACATCCTGGTCTCCAAACTGACAAGGCATGGATTTGACAGATGGACCACTTGGTGGATAAGTGATTGTCTGGATGGCCTCACCCAGAGAGTTGTGGTCAATGGCTCAATGTCCAAATGGAGGCAGGTGACAAGTGGTGTCCCTCAGGGGTCAGTATTGGGACCAGTGCTGTTTAACATCTTTGTTGGAGACATGGACAGTGGGAATGAGTGTCTCCTCAGAAAATTTGCTGATGATACCAAGCTGTGTGGAGTAGTTGACACCCTAGAAGGAAGGAATGCCATCCAGAGGGACCTTGACAGGCTGGAGAGGTGGGCCAGTGCCAACCTCATGAAGTTCAACAAAGCCAGGTGCAGGGTCCTGCACCTGGGTTGGCACAACCCCAGGTGCAAATACAGGCTGGGGGGAGAATGTCTAGAGAGCAGTCATGAGGATAAGGAATTGGGGTTGGTAGTTGCTGAGAAGCTTGACATGGGCCACCAGTGTGTGCTCGCAGCCCAGAGGGCCAACCGCATCCTGGGCTGCATCGGAAGTGCAGCCAGCAGGACCAACGAGGTGATTCTTCCCCTCTGCTCTGGTGAGACCCCACTTGGAGTACTGTGTACAGTTCTGGTGTCCTCAGCACAGGAAAGGTATAGACCTGTTGGAGAGGGTCTAGAGAAGGGCCACCAAGACGATCAAAGCTCTGGAGCACCCTCTGCTATGAAGACAGGCTGAGAGAGTTGGGGCTGTTCAGCCTGGAGAAGAGAAGGCTCCGAGGAGATGTTATAGTGGCCTTCCCATACTTGAAGGGGGCCTACAGGAAAGCTGGGGAGGGGCTTTTCATCAGAGAAGATAGTGATAGGACAACGGGTAATGGTTTTAAATGGAGAGAGGGAAGATTTAGATTAGATATTAGGAAGAAATTCCTCACTGTGAGGGTGGTGAGGAACTGGAATGGGTTGCCCAGGGAGGTTGTTGATGCCCCATCCCTGTTGGTTTTAAGGTCAGGTAGGACAAGCTTTTGTACAACTTGGTCTAGTGGTAGGGTTCCCTGCTCATGGCAGGGGGTTGAAACTTGATGATCTTTAAGGTCCCTTCCAACCTTAATCATTCTATGATTAAGAAACACTGGAGATATCACAGTAATTAAAAAATCTCCCACTTTCTTTTTTAAAAGTTTCAGAGAGTATGAAAAGATCATATCCAAAACACATATACAATTATAATCCATCCAGATACCAAAATGAAAAAAGAAAAGACAGCCCTGGGCTTGGCCAGAAGGGCAGTTATATTTGCCCTCAACAACAGATGCTTTTAACAGTCCTGGTTGAAAGAAATATAGGGATTTAAATAAGCCAGTAAGGAAATAAATAAATAAATAAATAAATAATCCACCAGCCTCAAGCCAGCACCAGAACAGTAGGAGACCTTACTGCTTCCTTTATTCCTTTTCATTTCTGGGTCTGTTGATATAGCGCAGGATCAGAACAATACACTAGCAAACTTCAAACAGAGACTGAGATTATATCCAACAAAGCTAGAAGGGGAAATTCATACATTACAGTACATTCATATGGAAACAAAATGAGTTATATTTATTTTATAGGACAGTTTCAATTTATTATAAGTTGCATATAATTTCCTGTCTCATTTCTTGAGCACTCTTGGAATTTATTTCAGGATGTCTTACGTTATCACACCCGCCTCCTCTCCTCCACCCTGACACCATCTCTGCTGAACTTCTCTACAAGAAGTCCCTGAAAGGTAGAAATCCCAGGGCAACTGCTAAATGGCTGAAACTTTGGAAGACATGTCATAAAGACAGTTAAGATGAAAATGGAAATAATGTGAAAATGAATGTACTGTAGAATCAGTGAACACACCACATTACTGCTCCTATAAACAGCGTCGAAATAATTCACAGGTGGCAAAACTATTAAGATTTCTACATGTGCTTGCCTTGATACCAGATTACATATTGGAAGCCCATACACAGCTTCCCCACGTCTCCCCCTTCCACCTCCTCCATCACCTGTCTATATATTGCCTTCCAGTTTCACCACAACTTTAGCAACTTTCATAAGAAATTTGAAAAAGCTGGGTTCTGGCAGCAGAAAGAAAAACCAAAAATGCTCATATGTGACATTAAATTCAAATCAGGGTACTTAAAGGGAGGAAAAAAAGAAAAAAACAAAACTGTAAATGCACCTGGAATTAGTAATCTCTGGTATGGAACGTGTCACTGAAGCAGAGAGGAGGTCCTAGCCTACAGCAGTCTTCAATGTGCACACTCAGAATCAGGCTATAACAGACCCAAAACACACAGCAAAGTAGTTCTGTTGACAATAAGATAAATTGACCACTCAGGTTTCGCAAGAAAACATTAAAGATCAGTGCTTTTCTGAGGTATTATAATTGCTGCTGCATGATGTCTAAATACTCATATAAAAGCTCAAAATAAAAACAGTTATTAAATGAAAAGACTTTAGCATAAAGTCTAAGCAGCTGGAATTTAATATAGCTCTATTTAAGTCAGCAGAGGCAAATCAATTTATATAGATGACAAACTTGCTTTCAAACTTCAGGTGTGCATAGGAACCATTATACTTGTATTAAAATTTAGCATCCTGAGAGTAGTGTTTGACATTTCCAAAAGGAAGAGCAAAAACTTTACAGGCGGATGACCCTATCCAATTGCAGGAGAACCTTCAACAGAGACTCTTTGTCTTTTTTGCATAAAGGAAAATTTTGGCTGGTTAAAAAATAGGTCATAACATGTACAGCGAGTCTTAGCATGCATTATAGCAAATGTCAGACCAGTGATGAAATGGTTTACATTCCCTGAGATAGAAGGATATGTAAATTACAAGATTGCACTAAACATTTACTATTATCGGCCTGTGTTCAACACTGCACAGTGCTAAGCAGAGATTTTCCATCACTCCAGGAAATGTATGTCTCTCATTTACTTTCCCCATTTTGCCTGAACATACATTTAAGGGCTAGGAGATAAGACATGGAATATCCAAAGCTGGTCAGCTATCTCTTAAGACAAGCCTACTGTCCACCTGCTGATATGGAAAGATGGACATGCCAGAAATAGAAGATAGCCATTCTTGTACATCAGTTAGCAATAAGTTGTGATTTATACCAGAGTATGATACTCTGATGGAATTCAACATTTCATGTCACCTTTTGATTAGTTACTGTCCACCACATATGAATACTTCTTTCATGACTGTGCTTGGCTTGATCTGCAACAAGTAATTTCTCCTCTTCCTGCTCTCCATCCTGATACCACAGCATCTGATGATATGTTTTCACTGTTTTTTTCACTACCTTCAGCTTTTTAATTGTTTCTATAAAGAAATCAGTATTCTATTTTCTTTCCTTGTTGAACAAATTTTTTTTCCATGTAATTGCTGCCCATACAGCTCTTCCTTTTCTTATATTGCTATGAAAAGCAATAGAAACAACAGTGCTGTTGGCAGATTTGACAAGACAACACTGTAACAGAAACCATGAGGTTATATTTGGATAGCTAACAACACAATTACAAGGGATTCAGTTTTTGTTTTCTTCAGTGAAAATTCAGTCATGTAGAGATTGATAGCCCTCTCCCAAATAATTATTTGTCTAGGCAAGTGGACTAGTCAGGCATTACATTAACTCAGGAATCTTCTGAACACATCAGTTTGTCCAGCTGACAGTTCCGTGACTACAGGTGACCATATTCCAATATTAAGGCTGTCCACAGTGTTCAATTTCATAGTTTCTTTTATTGTTCTTTGCCAGACCTATGACTGTAGTAAAAGTCATTAAAACAAAACATGTTTAACTTTACTGAAACTGGTGAAGCTAATCAATAGCTCAACAGCCTACATGAAGTACTGATTCCCATTCACTAAAGCCCAAAAGAAAAAATTCCATTATACAACCTTATTTCAGGTCATGCAAGCCTTAGCACTTGGACAAAAATAAATAAATAAATAACATACTTTTAAAAAAAAAAAAGCCTGAAGGAAGAGGTCAATAAAGTAAGTCCAAAACCAACATTCTAAAGTAGGAAGAAAGTTATGAATATACATACTTTGTGACATCTAAACTTTCACATAAGAAATTGTTTTATTTTACAGACATGAGACATTTGCAGTGCAGCAGCAGCAGCCACAAACCATAATGGTGACAAATGGTGGAATGGTGCAATGGATGCAACAGTGTGTCTTTACCCAACTGGTATGATCAAACGCCAATCTGGACATATACATGACTCAAAAATATTTTGGATCCTATACTGGAAAAATCCCTCTTTATACAGCTACAATTGTAGAAACAGACATGTAACAGTAGGTAGACCTATCTACACATGAAAGGAAAAACTGTCAAGCTTTGCACATACAGATGTAAACAAGAAATATTATATTCATTCCACTGGCTAATCGTGCTTGTGGTCATCCAAGACAGACTCAGTTAGATAATAGAGAAATGTAATGCCAAAAAGCCTGGAAGGAATGGACTATTGTATTTGACTATTTTCCATGTAGAAATTAGCACAGAAAAGGAAAGAAATGCTGCAGGAAAACACATGTACTTTATTACAGTTTCTAGTGTTACTTCTGTAAGTACCACAACAGCAACAAAGACAGCTAGAAAAAACTGCTGAAAAGCTGGAAACAACAAATGTAAATGTGATTAAATGCCCTTCTGACACGAAGGGATTAGACTTCAGGTTCAGATGAACACATGTCAATGTCTGGTTATGGTTTTGGCTGCACTTCCTTTGAGCTAGACAACTGTGATTTGCTTGTGTTAGGCTTTTATTTTTAAAAATGGGAAATTTTCAGAACAGATTGCCCACTTTCTTTTGTTTCTCTTAGAAGTGATGTGCTAATATATCCTTAGCATGGAAAAGTTCACAGAGCAATGCAAAAAGGTCTCCAGATACTTGGTCTGGAAAGACAGAAACTGTCTTTCCAACCTACTTTCAGTCTGATACTACTTTTTTCAAGACACGTGTCTAGTGTTGTCTCAGATTCTGAAAAGTATCTGTGACAGTAACTAACTGCCCTTTATGCCAGGAAACTGGATGAGTATGGAGCAAGTTCTAGGGCAGTTAATAAATAAATTACTGATCCCCACAGACCTCACTCAAGCACTGCTGAAATGCAAATTAGTATAATTTCTTCTGAAGGATGAGAACCTCGAGCAACACCACTCCAGGTGGTCTGCCCTGAGGTAGATTTTATCTCCTGGCTAACTAGGGGAACAGAAAAGGTTTTTGCTGATACTGCCTGTGGGCTTGTTAATCCTCTAAACATCATGTGCACATGGGCTGTGCCTGTGTCTGGGCTATGCAGCCTCCTTACTGAGGCAAGGATGCCGAGCAAATCTTCAGGTACTACTTTACAGTTTCTTACTGAAAATATAGGAACATGTGATAAATTATAGTAAGACTAATCCTATTAGCGTTTGTTACCTAGTCTTAGTGCTTACACTATGCACTGCTGATGCTACTGGTGTGCTACATGACTAGGGGCTGCTTATGTTTCTCAGTGTGGGCAAGACAAGGGTTTTAGAGAGATTTGAGATGAAACAAATCTGATTGAAGATTGTGAGAGTTTTCAAACTCATTCAGCCTACTTGACTAAAGGCTATTACCTATGAGGTTAATTGCCAGGTCACAGGCCGGATTCCACGTAGCTTTTTTTTCTCAAAAGAATCCATGAGGTCAGTACCACACCATGTGTGAACTCCTGCTGCAAAAAACTGCAGTAGTAACACGTAACAAGGTATCCTATAATTTTCTCTATCTCTATCCAAGCTGTAAGTCAAATTCTTGCATATTTACCTAATCTCCTGCTGAAAGCAAGTGAGAGGTTTTCCTGAGTATGGAAGGAGCTAAAGAATGGCCCAGTTTAAAAAAAAAAGCTAAGCTTAGCTCACATCACAATTCTTCAGGCACGAAGAGATTTGGTGGGAGGTGGTGGGGAAATCTGATGAGGCAGGGCAAGTCATACAAACTAGTATAGTATGGGATATAATGCATAATAGTTGGCAGCAGAATGTACTATTTATTT
The DNA here is from genome assembly GCF_020740795.1 of Apus apus. NCBI lineage: Eukaryota > Metazoa > Chordata > Aves > Apodiformes > Apodidae > Apus > Apus apus. Next base: position 35,793,017 of record NC_067312.1, on the reverse strand, counting down.
TCATAAATTAGGGACTGAGAATTTAATTCACAAGCAGCAGAGTGAAAGTACAAATGTTATGACTATGAGCTTAACATGGGGCCAAATGCTACAGTTCTTACACAGTCTTGTTGAGTCCTATCTCCTGTTGATCTTCCCTAAATTATTACTGCAGCATCAGTTTGTAATATATTACAGTCTTCAGGTTATAAACTCCTCATTCTAATAAACAAAAAAGAATTTTTGCTAATATTCTGGTGTTTCTTGTGAATTCAGTATTTAAAATGGAAAATAGACCTTTAAAGGAAATAAGACTATAAAATCAGTCCAAATAGCATTCTTGTATCTAGTGACTAGTTAGTATTTAGTGATTCTATATCCAACAAGCTTTTTAAAAATATCATACAGTAATTTTTAATAAACATTTCAAATAGGGTTACCCCACTGTTTAAGTCCCCATGGGTTCAGATTATTTTACAATTATTACAATGGATTTTCTTATACACATAAATAAGAAGATGCAGGCTGCTATAAAATCCACATTTTTTAAAAAAATATTTTTTGTTATTAGAGTGAATACACTCAGTCAAAACATATATGTATGCCAAGACGAAAATGGTATCTTAATGACAAAATGCATCTTAATGTTCCTACTGTAGATTTTCTGATAGCAAACAGCAGCTCATACTTCTAAAATTAAGTATGAATTAAAATGTAACATTATTCTACAGCAAACAGAAGAGCTAGAGCACTCAGCTGCAGAACTTCCTATCAGGATAATTAGGTCAAGTATGTGAGAAAATCAGATAGGAATGATCAGCTTTACTGCCCTGAAGTACCAGATATCACATAACATACCTTCCAAAACTTGGTATAAACTTGTCTCTGTAATGAGTCACAGTAGTAATGAGAGCTCATTTAAGCTGGCTGCAGGAAAAAGTTCAGTACGTGCTGTACCTGGTTTCTCTGTATGTGCACAACAGAAAAGTATTTTTTCTATTTTTTTTTTAGAAAGGAGGAAAACTCCTGGAATATTACAGCACAATATAGTTTGATGTAAATAGGGAAGAAACAGCTGTTCTCTAAATCCCAAGCAGTTAAATCACCATTCACATGTCATTTCTCTCCAAGTTTATAAAAATGATGCCAACATCAACTTGTTGGCTCTACCTGCAGCAACCCACCAGATCAAGGCTCCCAGCCTGCAATATTTCAGGGAGGATAAGGTCTGCATTATTTGCTCAAAACAAACTCTCCAACTGCAGTTTTACACATTAAAAGCATACCCACCCTCACATATGCACACAGATGTGGTATCAGCTACAAGCTGTACATATTTGCAGGAAAGAAATGGCATTTACCAGGACGAGGGAAGCCAGAAGCAGGGTGCCAGCAGTTATCCAGCAGCAGCCCTCCATGGTGAGTCCGTGCTGGACCTGGGGTCGGACACTGTGCAAGCTGTGAAGAGCTCGGCTGCCTGCTGTCACATCCAGGGCTGGTGCGAACCTTCAGCCCCGCTTCTCCGCCTCCATCAGCCCTGCTCACATTTCCCGACCCAGGCGCGGGTGGGTGGGTTGGGGTGAGCGGCAGGGAAGCGCTCCCCGAGCCAGGGCGCAGCCAGTCCCCCTCCTGCTAGTCAGTCGTGCAGCACAACAAAGCCAAGGGATCTAGGGAAAGTGTAACAGTGAAAGACAGAGGGGAAGAAAAAAAGAGAGAGAAGGAGGAGGAGGAGACAGAGGAGGAGAGAGGCATAATGGCACAGCTGAAGGGAGTGCTCTGCCTTCAGCTAGCCGTCCTCTAGGAGCTCTGCTCCACCGCTTGCCATGAGCTGTTCGCACTTATTGCTAGGTCAGTAGCTCTCCATCTGAGCCTGCATTGTTCCAGACAGGAGGGAAACTTAATCTGTGTCGATACATAACATATGCCATAAAAGGCACCAATCAGAAAATAGGGAAATCCTCCAGGGAGAATGTATGTTTTACTGAAGTCTTTTATTCTCTCCAGAAAAATGCTCTCTGAAACCCTTTTACACCATTTGTGCAGCAATAAAATAGTCTCACTCTCCTGCAATATTGTAAAGCAGGAATATTTCTCACAGAAAATATTTCTCACAGTCCTACTGCCAGTACTTTTTTCTTTTGGGGTGAAAACTATCCTCTTCTGCATTTGAAGGAAAGTGAGCTTAATGGGAGAAATAATTTTACACACAAGTCAAAGATCCACATATCTCAGGAGAGCCAGAAACTCTGCCTTTGAAGTATGAATTTAACAGATAGGAGTTTCAAGTGCTCTCACTGTTCAGGATTCTTTCAGCTTGCATTTCTGTGCTCTAGCATTGCCTGAAGTTTCCAGCTCTTGGTATTAACTGTTTGTTTTGTTGTTGTTGTTGTTGTTTGGTTTGGGTTTGTGTGTGGTTTTGTTTTTTTAATTTTTTTTTGTTTTGTAGTTGTTGGGCTTTTTGTTGTTGCTGTTGTTGTCATTGTTTTGTTGTTGTTGTTGTTTGGGGTTTTTTGTGGTTTTTTTTGGTTGGTTGGTTTGGTTTTTGTTTTGTATTGTTTTGGTTGGTTTAGTTTTGCTTTGTTGGTTTCTTGTGGGGATTTTTTTGGTCTGTTTTGGTTTTGTTTGTTTGTTTGTATTTGGCGTTTTTTTGTGTGTGGTGTTTTTGTCTGTTTGATTGGGTTTTGTGTGTCTATTTGTTATATTGGACATCTCTTGCAGTCTCAACAGCCCTGCAGCTGCAGGGCACGCTACATCCAGATGTAGAAAGTCTTCCCTAAGTTCCTGACAGTGGTACCCAGTAAGGTCAGAATGTGAAGGAGACTAGTAGGATACAGGAGTGTTAGGGCTGAAGAACAGTATGCTTGTAATAAGCCTGAAAAGTGACTGAAATCAGAAACTAGCAGAGGGCAGGGAAAGCCTGCCAAGGGCACCAGGACCGGGGACAGAAAAGGAAAAGTAGCAAGTGTAGACCACAGACCATTGCAGATAACTGCACATCAGTAGAAATGAAAAACAGACTGGAGAAAAAGCTGGATGAGCAGATGGAGGGTGATAGAGAGCTTGCAAGAGGGAAGGAATTGACTGGAAAAAAAGTTACAGATGTTGAGAAGTCAGATAGGCGGAAAGAAGAGGATCTGGCTTGGCATAACAGCAACAGAAACATAAATGCTGAAGACATCTGAAGGCGAAAATAGAAAAGAGATAAACTAGATAGAGCTGGGCTTGGGAATTAGGCTGAAGAGAGAAATTTGGAACAAGAAACAAAAGTAATTAGAAGCAGTGGGAGAAACAGATTTCAGCTTGTACTGGCCAGCAGCAGCTTGGCTGGGGACCTTTGGACTTGGCAGGCAAGGAAGAAGGGCCAGGAAGACAGAAAAATCTCAGTGGAAGCGGGCTATGATGAAAAAACAGCTAGGTAGACTGAACATAGCCGGAGTACTAAGATTCCTCTGCCACCAGTTAATTCCTAAATTGTCCAAATCCCCTCACACAGCAACTTCATAGGCTGCTTCCGGGAGAGCGGAGGGATGCACCACTTGCATCAGGTTCTGGCTCAAAAGTGGGGAAACAACTGTAGGATGACACCATGGCAGAATTCCCTACCTCTCATATTGCCTGCAGGAAACAAAACACAAATCTACTAGAAGTCTAGTGTACCTTTTATAAATAGCACCACCACCACATAAAGTCCTGAAACCTTTTGCTTCACCAGTGGTGTCAACACCTACCTGAGAGTTGCACACAACTATTTTTTCCATAGATCTCCTGGCCACTGCTGTCTGTGTTCTTCTGTACTCTCTTCCTTTGCTCCAAGAAGACTAACATAATAGGAAAAGTAACTACAGATAGTTTCTGAAATTCCTGTGCATTAAATTCTCAAGGCCAAATATTTATTGTAAACAGCAAGATTTGCAATTTTTAAAAGATGAAATTCTGACTTATCTTTAAGATCCAAACTCTGTAAATATTTACATAGGTTCTAGCGGCTGAAACAACTGAGAAGGGTGTTTTCATAAACGTATTCTTCTCTCTTTGTTTTTTGTGTTTTGTTTTGTTTTGCTTTGTTGTTGTTTTTCTCTTAACCTATCTTTAAACTGGGGATGTTGTTCTATCATTATATAAGCTCGTTTCAGAATTCCTGATTTTGGACATTTCTTGTTCAACTTCGGAAAAAGTGAGGCTTTTAAAAGGAAAGTCTGGAGAATCTTCTTATCACTACAGAAGTCTCCATAGGTATCTAAATAATCTGACCTGGAATAACTGGATTATACTTGGACTCTGTGCATCCTGTAATTGTTCAGCTCATGGCCCTTCCATTGCAGGTGATGGGAATTTTGCATGGAGAATGATGGTAAGCAAGTTAGTCACAAGATAGAATCACAGAATCATTTAGACTGGAAAGACACTTAAGATCATAGAGTCCAACCGTTAAACTAACACTGCCAAGACCAACACTAAACCATGTTCCAAAGTTCCACATCTGCACATCTTTTAAACACCTGCAATGACAGTGACTCCTTCACTTTCCTGGGAAGTCTGTTCCAGTGCCTGACATCTGGTGCCTGACAACCATTTCAATGAAGAAATTTTTCCTAACATCCAATCTAAACCTCCCTTGGTGCAACTTGATCCCATTTCCTCTCATCTTATCACTTTTTACCTGGGAGAAAAGGCTGACCCCACCTCACTACAACTTCCTTCATAGTGGCTGTAGAGAATGATAAGGTCTCTCTTCAGCCTCCTTTTCTCCAGGCTAAATAACCCTAATTCCCTCAGCTGCTCTTCTTAAGATTTGTTCTGTAGACACTTCAGCTGCTTCGTTGCTCTTACTTGAAAGTGCTCCAGCACCTTAATGTCTTCATTCTAGTGAGCTGAAGATCTTGTAGTAATGTTACCAAATTATGTGGCCTGCAAGATTCAGACATGTTGAAAAGGATTTAGATATAATGACCTTTGTTTATTCAAGATATGTGTTTAACCAGTACCAGAGCTGCAATGTTATAAAATAAAATGGATTGGGTTGGAAGGGACCTTAAAGATCATCTAGTTCCAACACCTCTGCCATTGGCAGGGACACCTTCCACTAGACGAGGTTGCTCCAAGCCTCATTCGAGCTGGTCTTGAACACTTCCAGGGATGAGGCTTCCACAACTTCCCTGGGCAACCGGTTCCAATGTCTCACCACCCTCACAGTCAAGAATTTCTTCCTAATATCTAATCTAAATCTTCCCTCTTTCAGTTTAAAACCATTTCCCCTCATCCTATCAAGACATGTTCTTGTAAAAAGGCCCTCTCCAGCTTACCTTTTGGCCCCTTTCAGGTACTGGAAAGCTGCTGTAAGGTCTCCCTAGAACCTTCTCTTCTCCAGATTAAACAACCCCATCTTTCATGGTCATAAGAGCATTGGAAGTTGTATGAAATTCATCATCTTGCTGCAAACTTAAATTCAGCCCAGATTCTAAAATACAGCTTGAATTTTGTCTTCACAACAAATTCATGGAAACCTCATAATTTTTTCATGAAACCACATTCACATCATAGTTTCAACAATTTGGCTTTCAGTTTTTTGCACATATTTCAACCTAGAAATCAAAATAAATTTCAAAGACTGGAAACTCACATGAATCTAGTTCAAAGGAAAGGCCTACACAAATTCTTGCATAAAGCTTTACTGAGGAGTCCTCCCCAGTATCTGCCAACTTCTACAGAGCATTATCACAATTACCTAAAGGCTCATTTGAATTACTCCTATCTGAAAAAAAAACCAACAAAAAAACCAAAACAAAATAAAACAAACCTGAAGAAACCAAATGAAACCAAAACAAAGAACTGAAAAAGCAATGTAGATTTACTGAAAAATTACTTCAAGACATGAAATATCTGGAAGTGTTCTGGAGCTGAAAATCTTCTTATTTTGCTGTTCAGATCCAGGGTTTTGTTATATTGCATATATGCATTTTGGCATGGAGTTAATCTATTTATCCTGCTGAAAACACACTCTAAATACAGAAAACTGGTTTGGAAGTGGAATTGTAACATAAACTGAAAAATAAAGCCTGTAGTATGAAGGAAAACATGCCCTCAACAAGGTAACATTGCCTGAAGGTGCAAAGCCTCAGGCACTGTTCATCTCCAGACTCTCTCTATCATGTACTCCAAATGAATGCAAGAACTCCGAGCAATAGAAGATTTCTACCTGCAGTAGAAGTAGTAGCTGAAGCCTTAAAAGCTGTGTAAGCCAATGTGGATGGTGCTTAGTATGCCAACTTTGTGTCACCAGTAGGACAGAGGCTGTTGTCAGCAAAATCATAAAGTTACAGATGAAGAACCTGAGTACTTTAAGATCATTTGCAAAATTGACACTGGAGATTCACAAGTCCAGAACTGCATTCAGTATCACTTTCTGAATATATATATTCCAAACCTCCAAACCTTGATATATACAAACATAAGACCTTCACTGTACAAATACACATTACTTCATGTCCTGGAAATGATCTCTTCCTCTTTCTCAACTGGTCATTGGTTGTAGTCCTCCGTCACTTCTGCCAGGCGTTTAAGTTAATTTGGTTTGCCTCTGTTTGTGAGAAACAGAGCTGGTTATCAGCACTGTACACCTATGGCAGATTATTTCAAATGGAAATGGAAGCAAAGGAGAGTGTCTGAAGCAATATTTTAAGCTCTACAGATTTAAGAATACTTAATTTGAAAAACACACTTGCAAGCAGAAGAAAAATGTTAACATCAATATGATTTATAGTAGGAAGGAGTGAACTCAACCTTAGAGCTGATCTCCCTGGGGAGAATATGTCACTGTTTTCACTCAGAAGTCACCTGTCTCTTCCTGGAGGTTGGACCTCTTTTTTTGCCATCTGGCCTGCAGCAACCAGGATTTTTAAATTCTTTTCTACTTTTTCAGTTAATGGCTATTTTTAGATTTTTTTCCTCCTGGATTTATTTCTGGGAGCTTGGAAGCTTGCACAAGTAAGGAAAGTGAGAAGTTGAAGGGAGCCAGTGCTTTATAAGGAGTTTTAGATAAGATTTGTATGTATATGTTTGTGTGCCCGTGTGTGTGCCTTCAATAGATGCAAAAGAAGCTGAAGTGAAAGTTGTAAGGACTGAAGTATTTTGGACTGCCTAAGTGAAGCTCACACAGATGTGCATGACCTGTGATTATGGAAGGATGTTCCTCAAAGGTTAGGGTGCTCATGCATACAAAACCTCTACTTAGACCTCCAACTTGAGATAAAATTAAAACATACAATAGCAGGAACATTATGATTCTGAGCAACATGAACATCCTCATTCACACTTAGCAGGGCAACAGATACACAGTTCTGCCTTCAGACTCATCTAGTCTTCACCCTCTATGACAGACTGTCACAAGGATTGGGGTGCAATGAAGTCACTTTAGAACTGGCGTGCTGTGACCTCTGTCTTCAGCACCCACATGAACCTTTACGTCTTGAGGTCTTGAGAAAGACATGACATGTAACTCTACTTAATAATTTTTATTTTCTTTTTAACTGGAGAGCAATCAGACTGATGAGATGCTTTCACATTAAATATTTTGAGCTTTCAACATAGAACCTGGACATTTGCTTCCTCCTTGGGAATTGTGGGAATAAATAGGGTGAATTCATATGTCAGGACTGCTTCTTTCTAGAATTTTAACTGTATTCACGGAATTGATGAGCTACAAAGACCTCACCCCCTTCCCACATTAGACTGTCACCATTTACCTTATGAATTAAGTCACCCGTTGCACTTCAGTAACAACCCTTAACCTTTGGCAGCAGAAAAATCTAAGCCAAAATCTCACCAAAATAAGTTGCACTGTTTTTACAACTTAACACTGTATTAACATTTTTGCATTGGAAGGGAGTGGTAACTTAGTGGATGCGCCAAATATCTTGAACTGACATGCTTCAGATCTGAATTACAGCAGCAAACTAGGGAAATTCTGCAGCAGCACATAAAAAATTGCTTCTCTCTCCTGTTTTGACAGAGAATCCTAGGTAAAACAGACAAGTATGTAGACATAGTTCTTCCAACATTGTTTCTGTTTCAGGCTTATTTATTTCCAAGGATGCCACTTACATACCTTTAATATAGCTCCTCAACTTTTGGACATTCTAATTGCTGGCAGACTAAAATGGATTCACATTTTTAGAGTCATCCTGTTGTCTGTCTGTGGGCTACCACAAGACTCTGGGGCACTCACACTCTTCACGTGGAAAGATAATATGCAATTTCTGTATCTCCAGTCTTTCCATGCCTCTTAACTCCCAGCTAGCACCTTATCTCAGCTTGCTCTTACATTTGTTTACACGCTGTACTCTCTGAATAGCCCACAAAATGTGGGAAAACCTTCTTTTTACATTTTACAAACAGAGCATTGTAGATCCAGTGAGATTATCTAACCTGCCCATGATTTTACATGAAGTCACTGATAGAACATACAATTATACAGGATCTCTGAAGACACAAACTAGCACCCTTAGCCACATGAGTTGATGTGTTGGTTAGTTCCGTGAGAAATCATATTAAAGTAAATCTCATTTTAAGCTGTAAATAAGAAATACACTGTGAGCAGTATGTCAGTAAACTGACATTAACTGCAGAGCTCCTCCATCACCTTAGGGAACACATCCAGACCTTGCAATGAACTTCAAGCAAGGAAAAAGCCTGATCTATGCTGACAAGTCTTGCAAATCCATGACAGTTCCATAGTTTTTACTGTTTTTAAGTCACAGGCCCAGCTTCAGATGTCAGGTTAATATGTGAGTTTCACTTTTCATTAAAGTTTCTAGGCTTCCTTTTGCGAAAAAAGAAAAAGAAAACTTGATCTTTAAAGGTTCAGCCACTGACAACACAATGCAATTATTAAAAGTCTCATCACTCAAGCTATTTAGCTTGTGATTTTAAGAGGTACTACACAGTGCTTGGGGTTGATGATATTGCTTTGAATGTTGATGGAACAGAGTCCATATCTTTGTAAAACATCCCAGCTGGAAGTCACTTGTAGCTGTATGAGCTATAAATTACTTCACTGAAGAAATCAAATCAAATCAAATCAAATCAAATCAAATCAAATTAAATCTAACCAAACGAGAAACGTCACAGATTTCTAAACTTATTTGGATCTCAGATTTACAAGACTTTTGTCTTATTTTACTTCTATGGCAGTAGACCATAAGTAATGCTTCATATGGCTGTTAGTTTTTATAATGTAAAGGGGATTTGACACCACTTTCCTTTTCTTCTTACCAAAATTCAGAGTCTATAGGCAGGCTTAGACCATGGTGAGGAAACACACACACAAAAAAGTATCGTTAAAGAAAGAATATGCAAGTTTTAAGAAGCTAACAAAGAAACGAGGAAGAAAAGAAGACTAAGGAGTACATTTTGGATAAAGATTTGGAAAACCCCCAAGGTGGGGGAGGTGGAATTGGGGTTTTGCCAATTTGTGATACTGGGCTCTGTGTCTGGATTCAGTTTCCAAAGTTTCCAAAAAATGAGGGGTGTGGAGGAAGGAGAGGAGTTGCTTTCAAAGGTTTTGGGTTTTGGCCCATCTCTTGTGCTAGCAATTAATGAGAATGCCTGGACAGCACAAATCATACTTTGAAATATTGAGCCAAAAATAAATGTAAGCAGTGGAGAAACCCTTTTTTCTTAGCAAGAGAATTTTGAATATCAAAACATTAGTGAAGATGCCACATGAAGGGAACACCCACTCAGTCACAATGGGGGTCCCCATGCAAAAGAGAGAGTACTTGCCTTAGAGTTGGCCAAGTTAATAAAGATTAACTATGCAGACAAACAGCAAGGATTATAGCACAAAACCACCTAATGATCCACTTAAAAGCTGGAATTGATACAGTCCTTGCAACAGGCACAGAGGTGGAGAAGAACTGAGGGTCAGTGTTGAGGAAATAAAGATTTTCAGTTTAGAGTACAAGGAACATTTAGAAACATAGAAAGATAAATAATATATCATAAAACATGAAGGTAAGTGATAGGGCTTTGAAACAGCACAGGACTCAAATAGCTGCAACACGTGCACAGACATGGAAAGAGGTATTCAGTGAAATATTTGAAACATATGGTTTTTGTTTCTGTTTCTTGCAAATATTTGAGAAAAGTGAATGACTCTTACCTGTATACAATCGTGACCATGAATGCACTATTATGTTGTAACAAAAATGTTTTTATAAGCAACCATTAAAATACTGGAAGAAATTATAATGTTAATAACTAGGAGGCTATCATGTTCCATATTAAATTTCTCAGCACTGCAGCTCACTATGCAAAGAGCAGCAGTTTCTACTTGATGGATTAAACAGTTTCAAAATGGTAGAAATGCAGGAAGCAGTTAAACCTGACAGATAGTATTCTTTGGAGCTAAGCAGAAAGTATTCTCACTATCAGAGAAACAGGTGAAAAAAAGAAAGAATTTTTATTTCCTGTGTTTACATCTGGTGGGATCTACTGACCTTCTAGTTTGAATTCATGCAAGTCAGAAACTCAGAATTTGAATCCATATGTGGACTGAATCTTCCCAGAAAAAGCTCTTTTAAAAAACATTTTAATAATTTTTTTGGCTATAAATATATGAGTAGCTTACACTGAGCCAGGCATGCAGTTAGATGATAAAGTCTTAACAAGCCAATCCTTCTCTCATTAACAGAAGAAAACAGGAATAATGCAGGTGAACTCAGCAGGATCTTTTACAAACTAAAGCAGGTGAAAACTGGAGCAAAATTTTAATTTGTGTGACATTTAGTCTACACTATTATCATTTTTTCATATAATTCAACATGCTCATTTAATCTGAACTTCAAAAAGAAAAGTCTTTCATGTGGCAATCAAAGATGATCATGCCACTGAGTTTGACAAATACTCACCAAGAACTGAAGAAAACTATTATGACTAAAGTAATTAAATCTTCCCCTCAAATGAGAATTATGTGATTCTCCAATCAAGTAAATTATTACAGTATATACGAATTTCTGAGCAATGGCAGATAAGGAGCATTCACAACGAAACTTCACCAGCTTTAATAAATAAGAATTAAAACCCTCAGTCATACAAGAACTAATATCTGTCCCTAAGCTCCAGGCAGAGTCTAGTTTGATCACATTGGTAAATATTTATTATCAAAAGGTATTAAAAGACATGATGAGAGGAGAGGAGATAATGCTGCATGAGTAAGCACACAGGACTTGCTTAGCTGGAGCCACTTAGACTCAGAAGCCAAATTATTTCTTTCTATTTCAATTCTGATTTCCAGTAACAATTGTTCTTTAACTGAATTTCAGGCTTAGATTATTTAGAACTGTCATTTATTCACCTACTCAATGGTTCAAAGTCTGCTGTGCCAGCATTTTTTCATGGGAGAAGCACATAAGAATGAGTTCTCTATCCCACTATAGTTTAGAGCTTTAACCTCAAAGGCCATTTACAACATGAATTCTCATGAGAATCTACTTTTGTCAGGTCTCTTGCTGCATCATGCATGTCTTAATCCTCAAGTAAAAAATAAGTATGAGAAATGTAAGAGAAGCAAAGACTTCCCATATCTGTGTAAGAGAAGTTTATAGTGCCGTCATCTTTGTATGTCACAGATCTCTGAGAGCTTTTTACAGTGTCTTTTTAGCTGCTTCATATGACACTCTGTGTTAGACTGGTACTTACTTTTGCAAGATCTAGCATCTTGCCTGAAGTCACAGATATAATAAAAATAACTTTATAAAAAAACCTCTTGGAAACATAATTATAATTTGTGTGTTACCATGTGTCACTTCCTTTATGTAAGCAGTTTATCCACAGAAATGGATATTGCATTACATGCATACTTGTTTTCAAAAGCTAATTCTTCATGATGCACCATATAATTTGTTCTACATTTAACTCATAAAGACTTTTATAGAGCTATCTTATTGCAGTTTTTGGCTTTATCTTCTTTCTTTTATTTGAATCCTGATTTATAAAATTGGATTTTATGTATCTTTGACATTAGCAATTGTTCTGACCACTTAGGATTGCAATTTTATTTGACTGTACAATAGCACTGGAGTTGATAAGAAATATACTTGTGCTGGAGTATGTTTCTGTTCAGTGAAACAGTATAACAGGACCATTGGCTAAAAGTATTTCTGCAAAAAGCTTTGATGTAGTAAGAAAGCACTATATCTAAATCACAAAAGGCTATGAAGCAGATTACGTAGGCAACCCTAATTGCTTACTCTGATTTTGTAGCATTATTTATATGTAAAGATTTATATTTTCCTGCTATGTGTTACTTCTGCCTTCTGCACTCTTCCCCGTGGCTTTGACCACGCATGTATGGACTTGTTCTGTCAGAGTTCTGAGTAAGTAGAATAAGCAGAACAGACATGTTTGAATTGCAGTTCTGCGTTGTATCTTCTCAGTGAATTGTGAGGGAAGTTTGGTTTCTTTTTTTGGTAAATTTTTCACAATTATGAGCACAGACCTTTACTACACAGAGAGAGAAAGAGTAAATGACATGTCATTGCATCAGAAGGTACTGTCAGCTCATTTAATAACTTCCTGTGATGTTATCACCAGTTGAAAAGCTAATGCAGCTATGCTGGAAGATACTAGAGATGAAATAACAGCTTTCATGTTGACATAGTAAAACAGCATTATATGTATGAAGAACATCAGAGTCTCATCTTTCCAAAGCTTATATGTAGCTGGACATTCAGAAAGATATATGCTAACTAAAAACCTCTGTCTGCTGTGGAAAGGAAAACTGCTCTGAAATGCTGTGCAACAGAAACGGATAAGGTTAAAGAACTGTAGTTTTGTAGTATCGCTTAGCAGCATGGGCTGTAAAAACAGGAGTTCTGCACGTCTTTAATATATTTCCTACAGTTCCATCTGCAATCATTAGGCTTTATGTTTCCAGGGCCTTTCTGTACAGTAGAGCTTTGTTTCCAGTAACTGACAGTCTTTTCTTGGAGTCTTAAAAATGCAGGCTGAGAAGCAAGCTGTATGCTGTTAATGCCATTGTCCTGCTATTCTTCACAGTTAGGGCTAGCCCTTCCAAAGAAATATCTATCTCAATGAAAAAGATGCCACATACAAATGAGGCTCATCTGGTGAACAGAATGCGTATTTTAAGGCCGCTGAGCCATGTGTGTGACAAACTATACAATTAGCCAGTTTTTTCAGTGTGTCACATTAAACTGACATTTCTCATTTTATAGGTATGCCTACTCATTAGCACAGTTACTACCATGTGATTCAGAAGTATGTTTTATTTTTCACGTTCAGACATGAGAATATGAGATACAGGAAAATGAGGTGCATGATATGTTTAAAATCACACAATGATTCTCTAGAATTGTCAGTACCCTGGTCGATGATCACTGAACCACTCTCTGTCTAATTGGCTTAGTGCTCAATTAAAAAAATATTTTAAGCATGTGTCCAGATGTGATATGCTTTGTTCTTGAAGTAGTGCTGCTCAAGGCTACTTTAATTAAACAGCAGCTTTCTCTGCTCTCTATCATATGATACTCAGGAAGGTAGAAATCCACCATTCCACCCTATATGGTGAACGGGTAGTGTGAGATAAAATAGAACAAATAAATTTAAAATGTTTGTAACACCAAGATGCAATTTTTACTGTTAAAGGGCTATCCAGATCTCCCTTTACAAACCTAGGGCACCTATCCAAGGACAGCATTTGGTAAAACACTAGTTAAGTTACTGGTTCATTTTTTGTCTGCATTGACTTTATTTCCTTCTCCTGAAGTATGAACATAGCAGTAGATCCACCACTGAAGTTGTGAGAGAGACAGAGATGAGTTAAGGCTCTCATCTGCATTTTAATGTTTTTAAAAGAGTTAAAAAGGAAAAAGAAGTAAAAAAAAAAAAAAAAAAGAAGGTCACTCTAGCCCAAAAAATAGTGATTCCAGTAAGAATAGAGCAGATGCTGGTCAGGACAGAGTCAAAATGCAGTGGAGCTTCAGTACTTGAGGAAACAGACATCCTTTTCCAGTTTTATTTTTTTTCTACTCATTGTATGTTTTCTTTTATTCTTCTGGGAAATTCTGAGTCTGAATGCTTTACTACAGCATCACTGTGTAACATTGCAGACTGTGCTGCCACTATTGCACAAAACACTGAGCTGGACCTGCACAGACAGTGAGCTTGCCATTTCCCCAGTTTACATAATACTCCACTGCAGATGAAAAAATCTGACATGCTGTTCAAGGCTACTGACAGAATGGAAAACAATTAAAGTGAAATTCATAAGGGAGAAATAATTATGAGCTTAATTAAACAGCATATATATTTTGGATTCCAAACAATATTTTGCACTTTTACTACTTCTGTTTCCCATCTCTTCATTCTCTTTTCTGTTTACATTACAATGCGCATTTCTCCAGCAGTGGTTCTCAGTGAATCTATGGTTCAGGAAGATGAACATGGTTAATTGCACTTCAGAGAATAATTTCTTGATCTTTAGTAAGAACCAGACTCTATGTAAAGGTTACTCATCTGAAAACAGCACTTGAAGTAATGTTGGCTGACTTGTTCTTGATTTCACTACTCTCATGAAGACAACACAGAAGGTAGAGCAGTATAGAGCAGATTCAGTTGCGTCTAATTGGCAACCATAAAACGATGCATCTTTGAATAAATAGTGCCAGATTTTTCAGCATTAGGCACACAGTTACTGGCTACTACAATACAAGATTTTTGAAGTGCTTTGCGTGACTGAAAACTTCTCATTATTTTTTAAAAGCACAAGAATGCATGCTTTCTCAATGTGTGTGTGCATATCATTTGCTATGATTTATTCTCCTTCCTTCCTGTACATCATGATGGGAGTGACTAATACAGTTTCAGGGAACATAATAAGCTGTATTCCCTTAAAAGGTTCTGAACCAAAGATATCAGGAGCTCATGTAAGTAAAGACACAGGTTGGTGCCTGACCCAGAGGATTTGCAAAGGTACATTCATTTGCATTGCAGTCCTTCTGCAGAAAGTAGATTTTTAAAGAGGTGGTGGCCTGTGTTTGCACAGTTCATTCTTTGCATTGACCTGATATGTCTACCTAAAAGCCTATATATGAGATCCTGAATTTTTCTGAAAACCAACTGAACAGCACAGAATCAGGCTCCATACGCCTGCTATACCCCTGCTAAGTATTTCCAGTTACAAGCTTCTTTGGAAAAGAATGTCACATCTTCAAAATACAGCCCCAGTGTCCTGGTTTGAGCCAGGATGAAGCCAGTTTTTCTTTTGCTGATTTTTTTTTTTTTTATTTCAGTGAGCTTTCTTCAACTAGCAACTGCGTGTTCTGCTAGGTTGATAAGACACTGGAATGTTTTTGTAATTGCTGGGCTCTCAAGGTCGTGCCTTTGCTCTGCTGGCTCAGACACTACGGGGGGATCTGTGGTCCCCCCCCCGTGGGAGGCTGGGTTAGACGAACAGCAAAACTGGCCAGAGATATTCCATTCCATATATCTACGTAGGCTCGGGGGAAGGTCGGAGATGACAGAAGAAAACTTCCTTCCTTCCTGCTTTGCTCTCTCGCCGCTTTGCCTTGCCTGTCTATCTGCCTTCTTTTTTTCTCTCTTTTCCTCTTTCTTTTGTTTGTGGCTGGCGTCTGGGACAACACCATCTGCCCATCATCATTGGACCATCGACCCCAAGCCCTCCTGACCCTCGTAACTCTCTGCCTTCTCCAGGAGCAGATTCGGGATTCCTCGGAATTGTCTCATCTGAGGGAAGTGCTGTGGGAGTTGCTGGGGGTGGGGGGAGGCGAGAGGTTTCTGCCACACTTTTGTATAATCACTATATATATACACTCTAACATCACATATTAATTTTCTAAATAAAGTTGCACGGTTCAGTTTTCAATCTAGACAAGTCTCTTTTTTTTTTTTTTTCTCTCTCTCCTTCCCTACCTGGGAGGGGATCGAGAGCATTGTTGTCCAACTGGGTCAAACGTTGACACCCAGAGATCAAGGAAGAAGTAGGTACTGCACCTCTGCATGCAGGTGAGTGTATGAAGCCTGTGCCAGAGGAAAGAGCAAGGATCTGACTACGCTGATGGACTGGCTCACTACCCAGACTAGCAGCTGACTGCTGCAGAGACCAACAGTATGGCAGCCCCCTCTAGGGTATGCTGGAAAAACCAGGCAGAGAACAGCAGGAAGACAACTTGGGGATGCTGGCAGGGAGAAAAACCAAAGGACCAGCCAAGAATTAATCCCCAAAACTCTACTATACAGAAAGAAAGACTCACCCCTGTGAAGGGGTACATCTGCAGGCTTATTGACAGTGAAGATCCACCACCATGCTGAAATGTCCCCTGGGTATCCCAGAAAGGGCCATAGTTTTTACAGATTGGAAAAAAGATCTCCAGATTAAAGAGCCCCAAGACAGCAGACAGAAGGTAAAAGTTTTATCATCATCCAGAATGTTAAAATAGGTGTATTAATTTAATTTTACTCAATTGGGTTAGTCCCAGCTGTTTGAAATAAATACCAAGCTTCTGTTCTAGTCAAGGTGGCTTTCTCTGTAAAGTTAACACATCTGTTTTCCTGAGTGAAACCAGCAAAAATTCTCAAGTTACAAAGTCGACAGTAAAAGTGCTACAATGGGCTCCTTAATGAGCCCTTTTCTCCCATCCTTCTATCTTCTCAAAGAATTCAAGAATACAGAGGTGGTGGTGTAGTACCCTCAAAGTGGTATCTGTCACCTTCTAGGAGAGAGTAGCACAAATAACAGGCAGGAACATGTCATCAGAGTAGCCTGCATTTCACACGGCTGCCGCTTTCTAAGCAGCACAGAGCAACGTAAATGTCACATTGTCCTCTGGTATTTATAAACATGCCTGTCATTGCATTATTAGATCAGTGGCTGTGTTTATAATTATAAGATTGATTCTGTTAATAACAATAAGAAATAGTATTACATGCTACCTTACTCACAAAACTTGTCAGTATTGAGGGGAAAAAATAACTAGGTCAGATTCTTATTATAGCCCTATTTATTACATGTCTTCAACTGGATGGTGCTTGAATTTAATTTGCTTTTAAAAACTGAATAAGCAAGGTTTTCACAGAAGGTTTTATCAGTACAAGTGAAGGTTTTATCAGTACAAGTGAAGGTTTTATCAGTACAAGTGAAAGGACTTATTAATAGTCCTTTCAAATTATCCAAAGACTGTATAGGAGAGATATTAAAACTCGTGTTTTTCAGCAACATAATACTAGTTAATGCAGTCATTTACATTGGTCAGGATTTTGCTTTCAGATGAATCTAATTAAGTTAATAAGCATGGGGACCTTATACACAGATTCTGCCCTAGTCAATAGAAGTGGTTTTCCTGCTTAGACAACATCCTTTGTGGAAGACCCAAAAGTTTGAATATGGTTGTAGAAGCTGGAAAAGCCTTTCTCACAGACATTATTTCAACTCTGATGACTCAGATACTACAATTCTTTTGAGAACTGGGGCACTGCATATCAAAAGGTCTCTGGAGCAGAGCGTATTTTGTTCTCTGCCTGCAATGCCATGCACACAGACTGCAAGTTTGCACATTGTAGGCATTAACTGCAAGCAATAATTATACTGATTCAGTTTTGTTTGAAAGTTCAACTTAATAGTCTTTTGCTTTCTCTTATGCGTTTTCTTTTCCTTTCTCAGAAGAGCAAATTCAAAAAGCAAACCTAAAATAAATGTAAACAGAAAAAACGCAGTACAATCCTATCAGCTCTAGAAAAAAAAAATCACAGTGAATTATGAAATAGAGGAATATTTTTATAAGATAATGATTTCCTGCTGCTTGATTACCATTGTCGTAGGGCAGAGAATTTTGTCTGTACAGCAGAAGACAGAATTTGTGACAGTGATCTATTAAAATAACAGTGTTTTTCTTTTATATCAAAACAGACCCAGATAACTAATTTTTCTCACATGTTGTTAGCCTTGATGCTGCAGAGACAGTATTTTTTACTATGACTGGTTTCTAACAGCCTTCAGGACCATGCAGTACATGCAAAGGTGACAGTCAGGTAGGTAGAAGAAACAGAGGATTCTGAGAGGCAGCTCACCCCTGAGTGTACAGGGATGGCACCAGCAAGGGGCAAGGGGAGCACCATGTCTTCAGCCAGGCTGCTCTGTTTCCAAAAGTATAAGGATATTCTCCTTTGCATTGTCTTTCAGCCACTGGGATCATACGCCTTATCTAGATCTGCAAAGTACGTCAGCTGATACCATCTACAATATCTTTTTGTATTGAGTACAGCTCTTGTTTCCACTCCTAAGTTTTTAACAGATTTTCATGTTTATCTCAATAGTTCATGACACCAAATTAGATTTTAACCATAAGCACTAGCTTGCTTGTGTTATTATTCAGCCTGGAGAAGAGAAGACTCTGGGGAGACCTTATAGCAGACTTCCAGTAACTCAAGGGGCTACAAGAAAGCTGGGGAGAGACATTTCACCAGAGACGGTAGTGATAGGACAAGGAGTAACAGTGTTAAACTGAAAGAGAGTAGATTTAGGTTAGACATCAGGAAGAAATTCTTCACCATGAGGCTAGTTAGGTATGGAATAGGTTGCCTTAGGGAGGTTGTGGAAGCTCCTTCCTTTGAGGTGTTCAAGGCCAGGTTGGAAGAAGCTTTGTGCAGCCTGGTCTAGTGTGAGGTGTCTTTGCTCATACCAGGGAGGTTGGAACCTGATGATCTTTAAGGTCCCTTAAACGTTCTCTGAGTCTCTGATCATCTGTATAGAAAATAATTTTTGCATCTTAGATTTTATAATGCTTTCATATTTTAATTAGAATACCATTTCCCAGAATGCGTATCAGAATTCAACAAAATTAAAATTTCATAAGGAACTAAATAGTCAATAAGATATAAAAGAAGTACAAAAATAAATTCTTTGAAAATTTAATTTGGTAGTATTTGTACAGCAAGTGTGTGAACAATGACAAAAAAAAAACAAACAAAAAACTCCCACGTTCCTGGAAATGCTCACTTTTAACCATGAAAATTTTTGTCTCTAGTTCTCATTCTGTCTTCTGTAATAGGAAGTTGAACTCAATTATCTTAGAAGATTAACTCAATTATCTTAAAGGTCTTTCCCAGCTAGAAAAATTCTGTGATTCTGTGAAATAATATCTCTTATTTGCTTAAGGCTTAGAATATTTTACTCTCAAACCAGCTCAGAGATACTTTAGTGCCCTTTGGTTTTTTGTGTGAAAGGAGGAGGAAAAGTAGGACAGGAGAGTCAGATTTTAATTTTCTGCTGACAAATTAGAAAGAATAGACAAAACTTTGGTAAGAGACTGGAAAATAACCTGTATATGCTTTTTTTTTCTGAAAGAAGGAATCCCTTCTATACCTCTATTCTTATATATTTTTCAGAATATAACTTCAGTTCAATCCAAAAATTCAGATGGTAAAAATAATTTAATTTTAATTAGTTCCTCCTAAAATTATAATACATCCAACAGATTCAAAACAGACTTACTGTGTACATGTGACTGACAATTGTTCAATATATAGCTATGCGTTGAAAATCAGGAACTACTTAAAGTATTAGGATTTTTTTAATTAATTAATAAATAGTAGGTGGTCTGCAGAAACAAAATGTTTCCCATTTCATCAATGGGAATTGATGAAATTCTCATCAAAGAACTGATAGGGCAAACTTACAAGGTTTGCCATGTTGACATACAGTAAATGAAAACACCATTTCTCACTATCTCTGAATGAAGTGGGACTTCATGCCTTTTGAGGAAGGGAAACACGTTTCCAAATACCATCTTTTGTGGTGTTGCCAAATTCAAACAGCTATTTATTATTTTTCTTTCCCCAGATTTTGTTTGCTAGCTTTCAGTAGAACACATGTGCATGCTTTATAGGTTTTATTGTTTTTATGGATCAGTTTGCCATGTCTTATGAATATTGCATTGCACAATAGTCCCATAACACCCATGCTGGAGATTTCACATTTTGTGGCTTTTTTTCGTAAGTGCAGGAAAATTTCTTTCATTATCCATCTCTTGTCATCATCTCAGACCACCGCCGTGGCGGAACCATTTCAACCTAAAAAGCTGACTAAGAGAATTTCAGCTACAAAGATACTGAAGTATACGCATGTGTGAGATTCTTACCCTTCTCGGTAATATGTTCAGCAAAATGGTTATGTCACACTGCTCATACCTGTCATGGAGACCTGTCACAGATTCAAACCAGGCAGATTCACAGAGTGCATGCTTTCAAATCACAAAAGCAAAAACATAAAACCAAAACCCAAAATCTCAGACCTGAGAATGAGAGGTCAAAGGCATTGCTAATCATAGAATCATAGCATCCTAGAATGGTTGGAAGGGACCTTAAAGATGTTTTACATTGAACTCCCCTGCATTTACTGCTTGTGTAAAATAATTTATAAGGTTCTTACACTATGAGCAAAGTGCAAGAATTAAATTCATCATCTGTCCTGATAGATAAATTTAAAACTTACCAGAGTGGCTGATAACTGATAGGGACAATGAGATATCCTTATGTCTCTACTACATTAACATTAATGTAATACTCTAGATACTTTAATACCTGTTCACTGGTTCCAAATTAGCTGAAAATATTTTGCAGACTATTACTCAGATGTTAACCAAAGCAGCAGGTTTCTCTAAAGTAATTTTCACATTTCTCCAGACCTTAATTTTGTCTTCCCGTTGAGTCCAAGGAAGGAAAGAAGAAATGAACAAGGCAGAAAATACTTTAAACTCAGCAAATAGTAAACTACTTTTTTGTGTGTTTTTGCCTGAATGCAATTCTTTTCAATCGTAGTACTTTCCAGCTCTTCCAAGGACTTCTACTGGAGAAGTATTGCACTCTCAATGGAGTTAAAATTGGCAAGGCTCTTCTGCAGCCCATTTGCTATCATCTTGCTCTTGAGATCCAGTCGTAATTAGTGTATGCTTAGCTCCTTTAAATGAATGGGAACTTTCTCATATAATGACAGCCTACATCCTATAATTTCATATGTATTTTAAATGACAACCCACATGTTGAATTGGCATGACATGTAATTCAAGGAATGTTCATAATTTAATGTTTAACCTCTTCTAAAGGAAAATTCTACCTGTCAGCACAATAAAATGTTGTGGGAATCTCAAAATACCTGTTACAGAGACATTATTGCAAAACATGAATCTTAAAAAAAGTAAACAAGAGACATACTGATTGTTTAATCAATTTGGCATTATACAATGTGATAAAAAAGGGGAAAATACTATTCAGAAAAAATGTTTAAAAATTAAGGAATGTCCATTACTTCAGTGATGTGCAAGTATCAATTTATGATTGCTAGACATCAGCCCTTCGAAATCCTTGCTCCAATATTTTTGTTTGAATACAGATTTTAGGGTGAACACCTTTTCTCAATTGCCTTTTCTGACCATTCAAAATAAATGTTCCAAGCTAGATTCTGTATTTTTTTTGTCCCTTGGACTCAGTTCCACAGATTTCCTTACTTGTCCTCCCTTGTTTTTTTTTTCTTAATAATAAAATTTTGGTATTTAATGAATTTGTTTATTTAACATTAGATGGCTTCCCCTATAACTTTGCTTTCTTTACCCCTCTTACTGTGTGTCAAGTTACAGAGATTTCCAGCATTTATTTTTATTTTATTTTATTTTTAAATACAGTAGAATCAAGGGTTTTGAGAAGGGAGCAGTGTTGCAGCTAGGGGAGGGTGTGAGGAGGCGAGAGAAACAGGGAGACAGGAAGGCATCACTGGATCCACTGACCCTTCTCAGCCCACTGCCCCTGACTGATCCAGGCTGGCTCTCCTCCTTCTCTTGTCTCTTACACAAACCACTCAGCTGCAATGTGAAAATAAAAATTTGCTGACCTAAGAATGATAATAAAGTCCTTCTGTGTTTATCCATGAAGGATAGGGGGAGGAAAGATAGGGTTTTGCTTTCACTGTTGAGAAGTCTGGAGCTGGCTCTGGAAATAGTAGTAAAATTTATAAAACACCAGTACAATGCACACATTCCTGCATATTTGAAAGAGAGAGAAAAACATGTGGAAAGTAAGGGGTTTGAGTCTCCAGACCCTCCATATGTGGAATTTCCATCCACATCAATTGATGTTCAGTATATGAAAGATTTGCAGAAGCAAATCCAAAAGGATATGTAAAACCAGATATTTTTTTTTTTCGTGCGAAACCTGAAGCATTTACCTTACTTCACAGAACTGAGAGAGCTACCCTGATGGCTTCTGTAAGTGTGATTCAACTTCAATCAAAATATTGGCTAGAGAACTAGGAAAGCAGAAATGTATTTTAATTTAAATTCAGCACACCACTCCCTCCCCCCCAGTTCAACACTCATTTTTCCTACACCCACCCCTCCCCCCCACCACATAAAAATTCCTCCCAAAGAAGAATGTAAAATGTTTTTTTGAAGATAGTAGAGATTTCCATTATACCACAATGCAGTCATTTATTAAGCAAGGAAAACAAAGGTTTTTTGCAAAAAAGTAATACAATATGTGTTGGAAGCTGCAAAAAACATTAAGTCAAATTTAGAAAGTCTAAACTTGTGAATTCCAAGCACAGTTGTGTAATATTGCCCAGAATAGTTCCGGCACTCTAGCAGGAATGGACACAAAATTTATTTATTTATATGCATATGGAAAATTTCCTCCAGTAAACTTCTGTGCAATTTTACGAGATCAGAACTCAATGTGCAACATGTGCTAGGAAAAAAATAGTTGCAAACCACTAAAATCAGAACATTGCTTTTGATTTATTGTGACAGAGTTTTGAGACTCAAATAAATGTATATTACAGAGCTAACAGAGAACAGTAGTAGCTGGACTATGAATTCTTTGAACTAATGCAGCTATGCTTTCAACTATATTTGGAGGACTAACAGGCACAGTGAGATTTCACACACTATATGCAACTGCTAAGTCAAAGAACAGTTCTACATATAATTCACCATAACATCATATAAAACAACATGCTGTTATAAAGGACCATACAATGTTGGGCTGGGGAGAAATGCATACACTGGTATATGGTATTATATCAGTATATGCACTTAGGGAAATCAGTATACGCATATATGGAAATACATCAGTAAGAAATCACAGGAATATATCCACGAAATGTACTGGCATCAGAAATGTTGTGCACAATCGTTCCAGTCACAGTCACCTGAAAGTTTGGTTCTGCAAGAATAACTCATGGACTGGTCAGGAGCTTGGACTCCTAAAATTTTGCCTTAGGCAGAGAGTTCTGTCACCCAGGCTTGAGCACTGAAGATTGTAGGTTTGTGAAAACCTGACCTCCCAGGACAGCCCTATGATGTACACTGCCTGTGGACTTCTTGCCTGCCCCAGAGAGGCCTGCAGGCTTCTGCCTGTGGGCCAGCAGCCCCAGCAGCCCATGGTAGCAAAACATTAGGTAAAAAAGTCGAGTTCCCTGAGGGTGATCTAATTACCTCATTGTGTAATACTGAACAGCAATGATGCCAGATATGTGGTGCTGAGGGAAAACACTATTGCCTAATAATTTTGACAAATTATTCTCCCTTGATGTACAGTTTTCTGGATGTTGCTTACTTCATTGTGACATATCATCTCTAATATGGACCTTACATGTGAGAAATGCTGTAATTTTGGGAAATTCATCTTCTACTGTGAATAAGTAAATCCCTTCCTACAGTTTTTGCCCACACATGGTGCTGCAAAATCATAAATAGAAAACAGCACCATTATTTTCTCCCCAAAAGCCTTAAAATATTATTACAGACTAAGCATCATTAATATTTCTTAGTTTATGTCTGCTTTGAAGTGCCTTTTAGAACCTGAAATATAGATGTGCTTGTCTTTTGAGAAAAATGAACATAATTTCCTTTGACAGAGTAAGAGCAAGTTATACCTGTCACAGAGGAAAATGCTATATTCATGTCTCCAGATAATCCCTTCATCTTCTTAAGTCTGAAGTCCTCCAACGAGTGTCACAAATCCAGATAATGTTTCTGCATGCTGTGCTTTACATTTGGTCCCATGGTTCAGTTCACAGATGTGACTGTTTATTTATTCATATGTACTGATTTATTGAGGTTATTTTTTCACATTTATGTCAGTTCAGCCATTAATTCAAGATTATGTTTTCTATTGCAAATGCTACAATGGAGTTTGATGTACTTTCTTCAATACTAGTCCCATCTACTTTAGTAATCCTTGTCTATCCTAACATGAAGTTCCACTGACACGAACGTCAAAAAAAGTTGAGATGCAGGATAGTGGGAAACCACATAAAAGCATGATATTGTGTGTCCAATAGTTTATGCAATTCATTTACCTCTATGGAGAAAAAGAAGCAAATATTGTCCTGACAAAATACTGCCATCCACTTCTTTAGGAAGAAATTAAATTAATTTAACTTCTCTGCATTTAAACATTAATGTTCCTTTTGTTTTTTGTGTTTGCCTGAAGTCATAAATGTCCACCCAATTTTGTGGCAGGTAAAATATTTGCTTTAAAATGTTAGTCTTATGTACCTGAACATTTTTTTTAAAGATTTGTTCGTTCATTGTACAGTTAAAAATAACTGCATAGTTATTTTATAAGCTATTTCTGTAAGCTATTTGTTATGAGCTGCATAGACAACATAATTTTAAAATTAGCATGCTGTATCTGAAAAGCACAGTAGGTTTGTGCTGACCTGTTATAGATGCATAAAGTTTCCACAGCTCCAAATGCTAAAAAGCAACTCACAGAGAAGTATTGTGTGACTCTAAACTTCACTTGCCATTGGTTAAACATGATCCTACTAAAGCCTTCTGAACTGGGCCCAGCATTTCTGAAACAGCTAGGCTGATGTAGATTTCTCGTTGTCCTCTATTTCTCACTAGTTCTAGAAAAAAAAATTAGAAAAAAAAAAATGAGGTACTCAGACGAGACTCAAATGTTATGTGCAGTGTAAAGGAGATGTAGTAAAACACGGCAACAATTATTAGAGCTTGACAGAAAGGAGAACCACAGCTTTTAGTAAAATCACAAAATTTTAACTAAACATTTATCTGTAAAAGAAGAAAATAATAGAATCATAGAATCATTTTGGTTGGAAAAGACCATTAAGATCATGAAGTACAACCATAAACCTAACATTACCAACCTCCTTTTGGGTAGTTGTAGATAGCAAGAAGGTCTCCCCTCAGCCTCCTTATCTCCAGACTAAACAAACCCCGTTCCCTCAGCTGCTTCTCATAAGACTTGTGCTCCAAACAAATCTTTCACCAGCTTTGTTTCCCTTCTTTGGACACACTTCAGCACCTCAATGTCCTTCTTGCAGTGAGGGGCTCAAAACCAAACACAATATTTGAGGTGCAGCCTCATCAGTGCTGAGTACAGGGAGACAATCACTCCCCTAGTCTTGCTGGCCACACTGTTGCTGATACAAGCCAGGATGCTGTTGGCTTTCTTGGCCATCCGGGCACACTGCTGGCTGTCAACCAACAAGCCCAGGACCTTTTCTGCTGGGCAGCTTTTCAGCCACTCTTCCCCAAGGAGATGCTACTAGAGTGTTCAAAACACTAAGTTATAATGTTTTAATTTTTTGTCACAAAATCCCTACTTAGCTAAGCTGGTCTCCCGATATATCCATGTACTGAAACAGAATTTAATTTACTTGCAGGAAGCCGTCCTCAAATCCCTGTCAGTTTTCCTGGGCACTCCTGCTCTTCAGAGCTGCTTTCCATGAAAAAACACCTTGCTTTCCGACGAAGCCCAAATCATCGCCCCTCTCGAGTGCAGGATCTATAAGTATCCTTCAACATGCCTTCGTTGCCTGTTGTGGGATTCACTTCCTCATGTGTGCTACAACCAAAGCTTTGTCACTTTGCCTTGCCTGTAATCTTGCCCTGACATCCTAAATGCCCTTTTCCAAAGGGAAGGAAGTGCATACCCAGGCTTGGGAGATGGTAAAGGAAAGGATTAGACTAAAAAGGAGGATAACTCCAGACAATCATGTCTTCGACCCCACTGGTTATTTAAAAGCTTTTCTTGCTTTGTTATTTATATTTTTTCTCCAGAACCAAAGCAGAAATGTGAGTTCTTGTTTAAACTAAGCAGAAAGTAATTTATCTCAAACAATAAAACCCCTGGGAGTTGCAGGACACCAGTGAAACATCCTGGAAAAATTGGTAATTGTGGGTTCCATGAATACCTTAAAAGCTGATACAGGTAGCCACCAGCAAATAAGAAAGAGAGTTCATGTGTAAGGATCTTACAAGCATGCCATACTAGAGTATGGCACAAAGGTTAGATCGTTCATTAACCCTATACCATACAAGCAGAAGTGTAACCAGGTGACAGCTAGCATAATTCTACCTATCCTTCAGTACAGCTTTCTCCCGCTAAAATGATTCCTGTCTTCTCTCAAAGGAAATGTTAAAATTACCAACATTAAAAAAATGAAGCCACTCAGTTTTGCAAATCACTTTGGTTTTTTGCTAGATGATTGTAACATAAAACTATTTGATAATCATAGATCTTGCTACGCCTTCTTTCCCGTTCTGTATGAGCAAGTTTTCAAAATATTTAAGGGTCAAAATATTTCTCCAATACAAAGGGTACTTATTTCAAACTGGTTTTTATATGTACATTTTACCTGTAACAATATAGTGTAATGGTATTATTTATTTCCAGTAACTGTTTATCTTACACAAAGAACAGTATTACTCTAGCGAGTTTTTTACCCTGTGTCTGAGAGGTACAGTACTCCACTCAGTGACACAGGAATAATCCTCACATTTCCTTACTAATTCCACATTTGGAATGAAGGACACATCAGGATTTTGGGGAACAAATGCAAGGTGCAGACAGCAAACTGACCAAATGGATGCAAATGGTAATGTCCGTTTCAGTATTTTTCAGTCTTTTTCAGTCAGTGTTGAAGCTGCTGGATGCCTTCTAAAGGCTCTAGCATGCATCACATTGAGCTCATTGTTAAGAATACTTCAGTACTGGAATATATGCAAAGTGAATTCTGTGTATAGGGGAGGTAACATAAGGTTCTCTGGTTTTATTTAGATACAATCTGAAAAATTGTGCCCTTTGTCTAAATTTGGGGAAAATTAAAGAATTTTAGATAAAAGTTACAGTAGCTTCTAAATGTTAACATGAAAAAAAAGGCCACCACTGCAGAAATCAAGGCAACTACAACTTCTCCAAAAATCTTCCTATATTACATAGAAGCTGCCAGCCAAATGAATTATGGATGTAAACTTCAGATTCAGGAATAGGAAACAAAAGCTCCTGCATGAAATGCAGGGAGTTTATGAAAAAAATTATCTGCCAACAACCAGCTTTTGGATGATAACTTTAAATAACATGATTGAAACCAGTGGTAACTCCTCCACTAGGTCAGGAGACTCATACTGGCTGAAATTCAGTGATGTGTGATGTCACCGGTAGTTAATCTGTGTTGATAACTCCAACCATCAGCAAGTCTAAGTACTGAACAACTTTGAACACATTATTAGCCTCTTAAGTCTCTGATCATATGAGTGCTCTTGTTTGTCTTGTTGCATTCTTTGACTTTTCTCCAAATTTGAAAAGGTACTTTAAAGGATCATCAGAGACACAGATCAAGTTTACTATTGCATACAGTAGTATAAGCAGTGTGAAAGCCATTAAGTCTCTAGTCTGAATAAAAAGGTAGCATTCCTGGCAGTTCAGCTGATACATTACATAAAACCATGTAATTTCTTCATCAATCAATCTTTCTTCAGTTTACAAATAGAAATACAGTATTCTATAATAATATTCTAAATATAATAATTCTAAATAATAATAATACTAATTCTAAAATAATAAAATAATCTTTTGTGAATAATTAAAATATTTATCTATTCAAACGTCTTGAGTGACAGATAGTCTTGAACTCTCATACAGAACACAAGGAACATATTAGAAGAACAGCATAAAGCAAGATGAAACAGTAGTCATTTAAGGGAACTAATGATGTTAGTTATTTAAAATTGGGAGAAATAAGGGCAGAGGCAATGAGGCCAGCACTGTCTGCTGGAAGGGTGCTTCTGCCTGACTTTTTCTGCTGTTCTGTGGATCATTTTTCTTCAGGTATCTTCTGTGTAGTTGCCTACAATTAACGGGATGAGACTGACAACTCCAGTGATTATTCTAGACTCTAGCTCCAAATATGCAGCAACTCCATGTTTTGAATGTCCAAGGTTAAGAAAAAAACAAAACACCTGAGCTGGCATCCATACTGCCTGGCCTTAAGGAAAGCGTTTGACCCTGATGTATATTGTAAGAACTGAAAAGATTATTTCTGTTGAATGAGATACTGTTTAACAGATAATCCTTTTTTTTTATGTGTTTCCAGTTATTCCTGACTTCCTTTTATCTTTTACTAGTTTTAGGAAAGAAAAGAAAAACCTGTTATAACAGAGGTGTAGGTGTAGTTCTTTACATGTCCTTGAGTGTTTGATTTGCAGTTTGGTTGCTTTTATTTGAAAGGTGAGCTAAGTCCTGTTATGACCAGAATCTGCTACAGCTTTCTAAAATACAAAAAGATTAGCATGTGTGTGTTCTGCAATATATATAGTGGGATACATAAGTTTAGGTACTTTATAGCACAATTACGGGTAAATCTGTGCAAACTAGGCAAACTTTAAGCAATCTACTGCTGAATAAGAATTTTCTATTTTATGGCAAATGTCCTTTTCCTTATACATCACGATATCTGTTTCACCAGGCACAGATTTTAAGTACTTTTTAAAATGCAAGAGGCTTACTTCCTCTGCTTGCTTTGTTTCTTTCTCAACAGTCAAACCAAACTAATCCTATCATATGCTAAGAACCAAACTGTCATGAGCACCCAGCAGGCAGACATTCAATGTCACAAGGACTGAGCTCTGTACAAGTTCATTGGCTTTCTGTCATCTTTGAAATGACAGAAAATTGCACCTCCCAAGTGTGACAGCAGTGTGACTGATTTTATGCTAGTAAAGGTGTGCTCACAGGGTACTTATAAATGCACTAATAGCGTGCACATGTGAGGAATAACATTGGTTTTTCAAATCCTTTGGGAAAGGGTGAGGAAAATTGTGATTTACATATGTAAACTATTGTTGTATAATTTCCTCTGGTGCCAGATGCTACTATATTTGTGGTAACAGAATGCCTAAAAGGTAACCTCTGAGATAATAAAATTTAAAAACATTAGAAACATACATATACTTGAAAACATAAATGCTACAGGTATACTTCTTTTATCTATACTCAAATGATGTGATATCACTACTTCAGCAAAACCAATTTATTTAGCTATTTCAAAGCCTGAATTTATGGTTCCTCTCACAGCTGTTACAGCATGCAATCCTAGGATGAACATACAGTCTCTGATGTATGAAGGAGCATTGATCATTTTAGTTCACTCCAAATTCTTGTGCATTTCTACTCCAAGGCTACAACAAACTTCACAGATGTTTTTAGGGACACAGTTCTCCTAATAGATGACTTACAAAACAGAGAGACTTTGGAAAGAAATGTGTTCCACAGAAGTAAGAAAAAGGTTAGTTTTCTGAGCTTTAGCCCTTTGGTTTTCATGGTATCTTGGTCCAGACCTGTCACGGCCTGAATGTTTTCTCTTCAGTGCACAAAGTCTGTAGCAAGGTGCCATAGATCAGATCCTTGGCTGAGGTAAATAAATAGTAAGTTCCTCTAACATACCTGAATTATGTCAGTTAATACCTCTGAAGGCTGGTCTTCTTATAATTTGATTGCTATAGAAAATGAAGCAGACTTTTGCTCAAAATATGTCAAAATAACATTACAGTAGAAGCTCTTTTGGGTAAAAAAAAAGGATCCTTTTTTTACTTCATTTTCTGTTTGAAAATTCTCTGAAGGCAAATGTTTGCTCTAACTGTATGGATACACAGTTTACCTACATATTCAACCTTCTCGGAGCAAAGTAGATTTGAGAAGGTCCAAACAAGCTTCTATGGTAAAAGCTAGAAAAATCTATGTAAATTAATTCAGATTTAATGGGAACTATCTTTTGAAACCTGCTTCACAGGACAGTATTCCTTATTTTCCATGATGTAATTTATTTTGGACGAAATAATACTAAACCTGGAAAAAGCTCAGAAAAAGAGTAAGGGAGAAAGCTGACTGACAAAACTGTTCAGGGAATTGCTTGAGCTGTTTACAAAATCTGAAACTCAAACCTCCCAGAACACATAGCTCTAGCTAAACCTAGATTTTCTAATATTAACATTCAGCCAGCTCTTTGTACATAGAACTAGCAAAAAGAAGAACCATGGAGATTATATTCAGTATTACAACACTTCAGCTTCCCTTTATGTTTTTCTTCTATTGTATTTTTTATAACAGCTATAATGGGAAGTTTTCTTTTGGCAAAGAAGCTGATTAAGTGTTTCACTTAATAACTTGATGCAAAGAATACTTTCTTCAAACAAGGCCCCTGTTCTCTTTCTGACCAAATGGAGTTGTCAATTCTTTTGTTTGTACATGTACAACCTGTATTGAATCAAACTGAATAATATAATTACACTACACAGATGTAAGACTTTTGGTCATTAATACTGTAAGAGCCAAACATCTTACCTGATGTCTTCTTCCAGCTTTGACAACACCCATTTCTCAGCAGCCACAGCCAGAGTAATCCTATTGTTTCAAATTTAATTTTATTTGAAACCCATGTCTCCCTCCACTGAAAGAAGACAAGGAAACAGACCATGGTGGGAGAAGTCTGAGATACCTGAATCAACATCCAGATGCCATACATATTTTAATCCTCATATGTAGTGTGGACACAGCTAGTGTGAGAGCATGTAGACCCATTTGTGGACTGAACTTTGGGTTGCATGGTCACAAAAAATGTGTAATCGTGAAAGTACAGAAGGATCTAAATCCAGATACAGGGTCTCTCTCTTGGTATTGAAACTGAAAACTATTTGCTTTATTAAAAAAATATAGTTTTCCATCAGGGTGTTATAACAAGAGTTAGCCAGTTATGTGGTGGTGCTGAAGATGTTGTTAGAATTGATGGCCTAATCAGAAGGACAAATTTCACCCTCAGATGTTAGTAAGCTTTCTGTAACAGGTGAACTACAGGATAGTTGAACAAAGTTATCTGGAAGTGCTGAACAAATAGTTCCTGACAAACTTGTGTCTTGACACCAGCTCTGTCCTGTTAGGGGCAATTGAGTTTTCTTGTTCAGTAAATCTTGACACAAGCTGAATGAAATTGTTAGTGAGCCAGTAATCCTACAAATTGAGGCTGGAGCATAGAAATAAAAGTGACATGCTGGAAATGCTGTGCCACTAACACCCCAGAAGAAATTATCACTACATCACACAAGACCAGAAAGCTTGAGCAGACAATGCAATAATCCCACTCCCAACATCTCCCCAGATGTTCTCCCCCCTGGAGTGTATTTTTACACTCCAGACCCACCACTAGGGACACCTCTTCTCACTTAACTGATACCAAACAAAATATCCCTCAGGCAAAGTTGCTGGGAACAACTACACTTCAACACACATCTGTGACAGATATGCAGTTGAACACTTTAGAGGATTTACTGCAAAAAATGCTTTATTGTAGACATTGAAAGGCTGATATACTCCAGAACAATATTTACTTCTACTTAGTGCAAAAGAAGTCTGAAGGACAGACACTTGGTGAAAGCTTTCATTAGCTGAAGTAACACACAGCCCTTCTACACTCATACCCCGTCTCACATTTAGTCATCCCAAATTTGTGCATTGATCCTCCAGCACAGCTAAGAAAAATGATGTCTAAGAATAACTGTATGGTTCATTTACCATGCTGATGATAAATTTCAGTGTGTCCTGTCAAAACTTACAAGAGAACAGAACTACATCAAGGAGGTTGAAAGCACAGCAAGGAGGTCACAGCAGTACTGAAATGACAATAAAACTGCTTTTCCAAGTAAAGGTACATTCAACAAATCTGAATCTGTGTGATTAGTGAAAATTTCTTCGGCCTGATATTACAGTTCTTCATCCTGGCTTCATTCTCATTGGTCCCAGCACTGCAACCAAATTAAGTCATATCCACTATGTCCAAATGAGGTGGGACTTCATACAGATACCAGTTCACCCCTAGTCTAGGAAGCAGGTCAATTATTTAATTAAGAACTGGGCACTATATTAGTGCTTTGGTTTTTTGCATGTAAGTACCCTAATTTGTAACCCATCAGAGAATACAAGCACCTTTATTCCAGCACAGGAGTATTTGTGAGAGAGTGAAAGATATAGGATTAACAGAAAATATTAAGGCCAAAGCTAAGTCAAGTGACTGACATGCCCAAATCATTAAGCCAAAAACCCTGTCACTGTTTTCATAGGACTCTCCTCTCTCATGCCATATGTTGCTATTAGCAGCTCTGAATGTGGCAAGCATCAGAAAAACTGAAATGTCAGCCAAGATTTCCTTAGTGTTAAATCAAAACAAGAGCCAAAATGTCAATCTTAGAAGCTAGCAAGCTTAGTTTGTTTGCTTATTAATTTTAAATGTAATTCATAGTTTTCTGCTTACTGCAAGAATTGCAATGAGCGATTAAAAAAACACTCAGCTGCTTTAAAAGGACTGAAATCCCTAGATACATTTTCACTGCAATAATTTTTTAGCAATTAGTCATTATTTCTGAAGTATCCTGAGGTGCTTCAGCAAAAATGCAGTTATACATACAGAATGTTATTGTGTCCTTCTCTCCTTTATTACACTAGAAAGAAGCAAAGTCTATAAGGGCTAATCTTCCAGTTTTTACTAAGACAAAATTGCTCCTGCCACTCACAAAATACTTATTTTCTGGATATGGCTTATGCATCACCTAGTAATTTCATTAAGATAACTAGCAGTCTTGGGTTTAGAGAACCGAATTACTCAATTGTGTTGAAACTTTAACAAACATCACATTATTTACACAATACAAGATCAGACTCTCCAAATAAGCTTAAGGACCTCTAAATATTGCAGCTGCTATTTTCTGTAATATTTTAAACCTGGTATAATATGCATGAAATACACTATGAAAAACTTAGGTGATAAAAAAAATTGAGTCTAAGTTGCAAACAAGCCTGGACCTTGACTTGCAGGGGGTATAACAACAGTGATAACTACAAACACAGAGAATAAATGCAAAAATGTACTGTGCTTTACAAATACAGATCAGCACGCAAGTCACTCAAAACACCATTGTCACTCAGAGATAAAAAACAAATAAAAACTTTTCACGTGGTACTTATTTAAAAATCAGTTTCCATAATCCCATTCAATCAATGAAATTCTGCTTTTGCCCAACAGACCATGGTAATGTTTTTGCATAATCAAAACCACAGACAAGATGCACTCTGGCCTTTTCTTCTGCTATTGGTTCAAATGTTCCTTCCCAGTTGTTGCCAATCATTGCTACCAGGATTACATCAGACATTGATTTTTAAAAGGGATTCTGTGTTATCTCTGCTAAAAAAACCCACCAAATAGCTAAGCTAAAAAAAAATATATAAAAATAAAATTTAAAAAAAGAAATGGAAAACCAACACAAACTAATACAAGGAGAAATAGAGATTAAAATATTTAAAAGCTTATTAATTCTGTTTTGTTTTATTCAAATTGCTTATATGGATCATCTGTTAAAACAAGTTTGAACTTTCTACGAGGACTCTAATTTGTTCTAATTTTCATTTTGAGCTGTTCCTCTAGATCTGAATGCCATAATAGATACATACAGTGAAAGAATGTTTGGACTCAAATGAAGCAAAACTATCATCGCTGAAACAGAGATTTAGAAGTGCCATCAATTACCCTTTTGCTCCACAGAATATATTGACAAAAGAAAATTACTCTGACAGAAAAGAAGGGCCATGTGCTCTGGGACTTCATCTTGCATCCATTCAAAACTGTGAAACAGTTGTCAATTATTACAGTACTGTAAAGGCTCCACATGTGCTCTACATTTTCTGTTATTTTTAGACATATTCTGATTAATCTTTTTTTTCTGTGTGTGTGTGAATAGTCAGGCTTGCATTCACAAATGAGCTTTCTCCTCCTATAAAAAATAAAGAAACATCTTCCTAATACATTTGTGTTGACTTAAAAAAAACATTGCAAGCAGTAATATGCTAAATCTGTTCTAGTCAATGAACTCCGGAGCTGTAAGCACCCAAGGGTAGGTAAAGATGGAATGATACAGATCTGATGAGAATTTTGTGTGCAGATCCCATTCCACCCCTACCCCTAGATTTCCAGGTTCATACTAATTTTGAAAATAATTGTGAGGGGAGGGTAATGGAGGGAGTATGAGTTTAATACACTGTGCAGCATTCAGCATCCAGAAATGGAAATGCTACTACCTCATAGCTGAAGGCAACTGTTTTCTTTATTCAACCTTTAAGCACTCACATGCTTCTGATCACTGGCCTTTTTTTACATCCACAATAATCCAGAAAACATTCCCGTGGCCACAACAAATCCTGTGTTTTTTAAATGCAGCACCCATCAACTCTTGAGTCTTGGCACCAAAGAGAACTGTTGAATACTGCACTTTTCAATAATACCCTCTTGTTCCTATGATGAAGAACCAACCCTTTGACACATGCCAACAGTGAAAAAAGCTGGCAGAAATTAAGATTTTTTAAAAAAAGAGGTGGATGGGGAAACAAAGTGCATGTGCTACCAAAATAGTAAAATAAAGAGAGCCTACAATGACAGCTTGCAAAGGCATCATACAGTTCTTGGAAAGCTGAGAAAATACAAGCTTGAAAGAGAACAAATTGGTTAAAATCAGCCAGAAGCATGTTTTTGTATTGGTCTAAAAGGCAAAAAAGCTTAAAAGAATGGGATAACATGTGGATGACATTTAAGCGTTCTCATCGGTCAGAGTGAGGTGGAACTTTAGCTCTGTCTCAGTCACTAAAAAAATTATAGAAGCAGAGTGAAAAATAACTTATCTTCTGTCCTCTTATTTCTGCTTCAAAACTTCATCTGTTCTATTCATGTCACAAAATCCCATTAAATCATCTTCCAGAGTCTTCTCTAGGGAAGTTAACCTACTAAGCTGGGGATACTGAGACAGCAACCACAGGCAGCTCACCTAAGCGAAAGCTAATGTACAAAAAACACAGTGAACAGCAATACTAAATAATCACATTATAAGCACTATTGCTGTCTTGACAGTCAAGGAGCAAAGTCAAAACACAGAGAGAGACTGGGCCATAATATCTGAAGGATGTTCTGACTCATCTCCAAAATAGAGATTATTCAAATATAAAGGTTTCTCTACAATGTGTCCCATAGAAGCTCTTGCTGTATCTGTCTATAAGATCTTCAGCAAGTAGTAAGCTTTAAAATAGAAAATTTTAAATGTAGTAGGTGATAATGTTAAGTGATAATAATAATAGTATAATTAATTGTACATATTGAATTGTGACTTCACTGCTGATTTCTGTAAGGTACAATGTTTTACATATCAGTTACCACTCCTATTAAAATATGATTAGGTACCTTCTTTATAATCCTGAAGGATGGCAGATCAGGACTGTCAACGCAGTAAAACCTGCTTATAATTCTTATTAAAATTCCAACCATGTACAAAACATCGTATTCAACTACATACACACAGACCATGGGGAAGAAATAATTTGTAATTCCCACTACAGTTCTGTGCCACATACTTCTTAGATTATATTTGGTGTTATATCCTTGGTTTCACTTGATTTTTCTTCTTTTATGAAGAAAAGGGCAAAAGAGCTAGAGACCTGGAACTTGGTTCTCAAGCAAAACAACACTAGAAAACAGCAGTGGAATAATAAACACTGTAAGAAGTTTAATTTCTGCTGTGCAACTCCTGGTACAACACAACTGTAGTGAGTGCGTTTCCATGCATGGGAGGTTGCACATGTTTTTACTAAAATAATACTACATTTTACTTCTGGCTTAGGGAACTGGTTGATCAGTAAATTCTTATGTGATATTTCCCCTACACTTATTTGAGACTGTCCTGTTTTGAGCCAGGATGAAGTCAATTTTACTGATTTTTTTTTTTTTCCTTCAGTAAGCTTTCTTTTAACTAGCAGCAGAGGGTTCCAACTAAGGCTGATAAGAGAGGAATGTTTTTTGAACTGCTGGGTCTTCAAGGTCACACCTTTGCTCTGCTGGCTCAGACACTAACAGGAGATCTATGACCCCCCCATAGGAGGCTGAGTTAGACAGCAAAACTGGCCAGAGATATTCCATTCTATATATCTACGTAAGCTCAGAGGAAGGTCAGAGATCACAGAAGACAACTTCCTTCCTGCTTCTTCTTCCCTTCTCTTCCCTCCATGACCGGCATCCCGGGAGGACTCCGTCCATCCATCACCATCGACCCCCAGGCTCGAGCTCTCCTGACCCTCTTCACTCTGTGTTTTCTCCAGCAGCTCCAGGATTTCTTGGGACTGTTCGCAGCTCAGGAGATGCTGTAGGAATTGCTGGGGGCGGGGGGAGGTCAGAGGCTTTTGCAGATATCTGAACATATTCATATATAATTGTATATATTTTCTTATATCATCAGTGTTTAATTAAAGCTGTGTAGTTTAGTTTTCAATCCAGCCAAGTCTTTCTCTTTTTCTCTCTCTCCTTCCCTACCTGGGTGGGAGGGGGAGGGGATCGAGAGCATTGTTGTCGAACCCGAGTCAAACGGTGACACAGCCTAAACTCACATGAAAAACAGAACACTTTAGACATGTGGAATTTCCTGTACAAAGTGAAATGGAAAAGTAGTGTTCTGAAATATATTATCCATGTACAAGCTCAGGCATGGTAGCTCCCAGAAATCTTTGCATGTGAAGATATCAGCAACCACTCAGCAAAAAGGAAAATGTGCAGTGCACCTTGAGTTGATATTAGAGTATCAGAAGAACACAAGATACCGGTATCATACTCCTTAAGCAACAGTGAAATGTGTGGTAAGGCACGATAACTCCCCATTTGACCTCCAAAACCTTTCCTGCTCTTTTTATTGCCTCTCTCTTCCCATCCTGCCAGAATCCCCAGGCTCTGTTCCCTTCATCCCATAGTCATACCAGATGCTACACTGCTATGCTGCTTTCAAATAAATAAAAGATATGATACTACAGATGCCGCAGTTCTAAGAATCCACTTCAGAAAGCAGTGATGACAAGATAGCTTTCCTGAGATCATGTCACAGCTGCGTGACATCCCAAGCAAGCTAGTAAGCTGACATATTTCTTACCCCAAAAACCTCTTTTTCTGCTACTGTCAAAAAGTATGAAAGCTAAACCATTCTTTTCTCTCCTACAAAGCACAGCTTTTTTCAATTTCAGGATAAAACTGAGATTACTCCAGTAGCCCCTCAGGAGAAAGTTACTTTTTGGCACAGAATGTTTTAAGCTACAAATAGTAATACTTTTGAAGGGTAATTACTCATTTTTGTAAAGCAAAAAGGGTATTTGGTTTTTACAGAGATAGGACTGATCTGCATTTCAGTAGACCTTGGAGGAGTTTTCCAAAGCTCAGTCTGTTCAGACTCAAGTTTCTTTTGATTAACCAAGACATAAGTAGAGGATCTTCACTGAGACTAATTTGATGAAAAATGTAAATTAGGTTGTAAAGAAAGGAAAGTTTTAAATATTTTTTTTCATTACAAATCTTTACAGGGAAGTCACTGCATGTTTTCCCCTCTAGGTGGACACATGGACAAGGTGATCTTAGAGGTCTTTTCCAACCATGGGAATTTTGTGATTTTGTGCTATTACTTGGGAATGATTTCTGAATTTCTGTGTCTGCAGATTCAGCTGAAAGCTGGAAGTCTTCCTAACTAGCTCAACAAAAATGAAGACATTTTCAACTTTCAGAGTCAGGTACTCTATAATAACTATCAAATACTTAGAAATTATCTCCATGTCTAAGTTACTTTAAATAGCAGAGGTGCCTTCACAGTTGTTTTAAAAATTAAGTGACATAGCAGCTAAAAAGCAAACCCCACTTAAACATGTCAGGAGTAATTTTGGCTTTAAGTACTGAAGTGTATTGGATCCCCATGAAAACAAAAAAAGGCTAAAATACTCAGTCCTCATTTTTTTTAAAAAAAAAAAGGATAAAATGCCCCAGATAAACTGCTTTTCAAGAGCAGAAGTGATTTTATTACTGTTCTCAGCCTTCAATTTTTATCTATGTATTCTAATACTAACCAATCAATGAACATTTACCTGAAGCTGAGCATATATATTATTCTTGTGCAGACAAATTCAGTCTCAATACAAAGCAAATCTGTTTCAACAAATAATGTCAAACTCAACTGGATGTTTTCTTCACCTGTGATAAGCAAATTTTGATCATAAATTAGCATGGACTTCTGTAATCTTCACTCTGACGTATAGAAAAAAGAATAAACTTAGAATTATGGATCTTAATCATGATGTATAAAAACTTATTTGTATTCAGTTCTTATTTAATGTTTTGTATCCAAGCACAGAATTTGTGTGCAGATTTGTTGAAACACATAAGGAATACTTTTTTTTTTTTTAACAAGTGTATACTAATAAACAAAAAAACCGAAACTCCTAAAAAACTAATAAACAGTTGAAATACCCATTTCTGTTGCAAAATAAATTCTCTAGTAGTTGTAGTTTTCATTAATATGCTTTTCAAGCATAAACATTAATATGTTTTTAAAGTGATATAAATTACAGCTGCACACAACCCTTCTTAAAACATCAGCTTCAGGGAACAGGACTTTTTGAGCTCTGTTTTTCTAATGATGGTATGTATGATAGGTGTACTGGAGCTTTATACCAAGCAGCATACTCCACCAGAGGCTGCTTCACAATGAAGTAAGAGTGTGTATGTGTGAGAGTTTACACAAACCTTTGGCTTGTAAAGGAACTTAATTTGAAAACTGAAAAGAATTGAGTACAGAAAGTTGAGAATGTTATTATTTTAAACAAAACAAAACACCAAAACTCCAGAAGCTTCCAGACTGTGAATTTTCCATCTTTTTAGACATTTTTAACAAAACTATCCAATCCTTCTATTTTCTTAGCTTTAGTAATATTAAAAATAAAAATCATAGTTCATGAATTTCTGAAAGTTACAACTCACTCAGCTACAGATCCAATCTTTTCTGTCTTTGTTTACAAGCTGTTTCAGCTTGTCTTCCACCACAGAATCAGGTATCTTGGAGCATAAATAAGCATTGCAGAAATACCCAGATAAAGATAAATTCAGCATGTACCAAAATGATGCAACACAGAAACGAAAAATTTTGAGTAGTAGCAACTCATTCTTTTCCTAGATTTATCCAGCCATGGTGGAGATAGTTTGCAAACCAGAAACTATACAAATGGTAGGAAGTATCCAGATAACACATAAATAACCTGTAACAGATGAAGCAGGAAGGCAGATAATGAATGTGTGATCTTACATTCCTTATTAGCCAACATTAGTATTTTTTTTTTTCCAAGAATTGCCAACCAGGTAAATAGATAATCTATTTTGAAACTTGAAGACAATTAGAGAATGAAAGGACTGTCTTCAGTTCATATATGTTAGGTAAAAAAATCAAGTCCATATGATGAGTATAAAGAAAAGCTAAGATACGTTAATGGAAAGAGAGGCCTCACTAGAGGAGTCTAACACCAAACTGAGCTTCTGCATATGCCATGTGTAGTGTGGTTTCACATGCTAAGAGATATGTGATCATGACACTTTTTTTTGTGCAAAGACCCAAAAAGCAGTTCTGGGAAACTGGTATGTTTCATGTGCTCCGCATTCTCCCATGTTCACAGCCTGTCAAACCCTCCATCAGTCCAAAGTCTGGGCACTACAGGGACACAAATGAAAGCAACATTGTGGAAGCCTAAGTTGATGTGATTACAGTGTGTGAAGGAAACCACAAAACCTGATATTCTACAAAGTTTTCTCACAACTATTATCTGTGAAAAGATTTAAAACTAGATAGATTATCAGCCA
Source organism: Apus apus (assembly GCF_020740795.1). NCBI lineage: Eukaryota > Metazoa > Chordata > Aves > Apodiformes > Apodidae > Apus > Apus apus. Next base: position 35,752,966 of record NC_067312.1, on the reverse strand, counting down.
CTGAAGAAAAATAAATCAATTTTTCACAGGAACAGCATGTGATCGTCTTTATCTGCATAGAAACAGCTGTATTTTTGTATCTGGATTAGCTGGCAGCAATGCAGTTTACATCCACTTGGAAAAAAAATTCTGTAAGTGTCAGAGCAGATGATTATTACTACTTTTGGGAGAATATTTTCTAGTACTTCATTACATTTATTTAAAAGTTAAATTCTCTGATACTGACATGGGATAAACTGTTGCCCAGTTGCCCACAGTCTTTTCATACTCCTATTATGGCTTCTTTCAACAGAGGGGAAAGGGTTTGATGTGGCTTTATCCTAGAGAAACCCTTGCCCTTGAATCTGCCAGTCTTCTTTCATTCTTCTCCTTCATTATGTGAACTTGATGACTGCCCAAGTACATTGCAACGCATACTGCACTGAATGCATAGCTGAATTTGGGGCTTGACATATACCAAGAAGTGCATTTTTCCACCAGTTGGCCAAAACCTGGGGAAGTGAAAATATGCAGTTCTAATGAGGCACAACTCAGCCAAAAACTATGATGAATATCCAGTACATCAAACTTGACTACAGGTTTATAACAAAATGGGTGTTCCTTAGGATACCTGTGGAATGGGAAAGCTGCAGGCTTTTGAGGAGTCTTCTTGCTTCTGATCTCATGCACAGTGAATGAATTTACTGCTGTTCTGCTTTGTCATAATTTAATTATTTGTTTATATTATGTTTTAATTGATCACTGAGAATAATGAAGAAAATTACAGTAGTCAGAATGAATTGATTCTGCTTTCCAGGAAAGACTGCATACAGAATTGCAGTTAAACTCAGTATTTTGGTCCTCCCATGCGCTTTACTTGTTCTACAATGTTTCTCTGTTCACTTTGAAACTGGTGTGTCTTTGGATCGAAGCAGTTCTTGCTTTAGAAAACAACATCTAAGACATTTCATTTGAATTGTGGAGCCACAATTGACTCTGGCTGCAAAACTTAAAGCTCTAGAAGATTATTTTCTTCAGCCCTAAAACGCATCAGTGAGAAAGCAAGTGGGAAAACATAATGGTTCAAATTGGGCTTGGTTATGGTTGAAAGAGGCAACATTACTCACCCACAAAATCCAAAACCCATCCCTTAAAATATGCTTAAGTCAGCAACAAACCATTCTACATAAGCAAGGAGCTTATTTTTATACATTAATATGTTTTTACAAAGGTAAGAGCCAAGTGCATCTGTCAAGCTAAAACCTGTCATAATAAAAAAAAATAAAATGCGCCAAGTAGACAAACAGAATGCTAAAGCAGAAATCCTATATTTTTTACTCTGCTGGATATGTCATGAACGTGTGAGATAATATTGAAAAGTAATAACAAACCACAGCTCCATGAAATATGCGATAAAGCAAAGGGCCAGTGTTACTCTCAATAGAGAATACTGCTATACTGGTTGCAATTTGCAGAGAGGAAATAATGAGGTTCAGCATGCTGATTACAATACAGTTGTTCAACATAAGATATATGATGTGTACCCATTAACTCTTATTCCTTTTTCTACGTTTCACATAGGATAAAGCCAGATAAAGGGCATTTAAAAGCACAGGGTTTGGCCAGAAAGGGTTACTACCAGTTTAACATTAGCAAAAGCCTAAAACTTTATCAATAACTTTTACACAAAAGGTTGTGACACATAAATTGGAGGACATCAACCTTGGAGAGAGACTGCAGGACACCCAAAGCTAACAAAGTTTCATCACTCTGCACATGATCCAGAATAAGGAGGCAAAAAATCATTCCATTAATCCTTACCTTCCCTAACACCTGGATATGAGTCCCATATTTCAGCAGTTCAGGAGAGACTTTCCCCTCTCTTCGATAAAAAATAACTAGCTCAAATGGTAGTGGCTGCACAAATAACTGATCAAAAAATTATATGGGGAGATTGACAATAACTTTAATATAACATCTTGCATCTTTCCTTATTCCCTTTCATATCCAATGTTATAAGCCTGAGCCATGAGAATAAATACAATGCAAATTTCAAAGTAAAAAAAGAAACCGAACCTAGGGATTATTATTTTAAAAGTCTAACTGGGCATGGGAACCTGCACAAGGATTTTCAAAGTCTTGCCTTGTTATTCAGTAGAATGCCAGACTGAACTGAAAAGTTATGCATGGCATAGTAGTAAGGGCACACTCAAAAACGGGAGAAGAAAGAAAGGCAAAAAATATCTGAAAATTGATTTTTTTTAATAGGATGCTAGTGTATTGTATCCCAAAAACAGGATGCTTTGGCCAAATGATGTCAAACTCATGGAACAACAAGCAGCAAATGGGCAGCTCACAAAACGTTTGCTTACATTCATCTTGCTGATCATTGTACAGCTTTCTGTTACCCCATGGTGATTCAAACTCCCTGGCTTTAAAAAGCTCAAAGTAAAAGATAATTCGGTAAATTTAATCTACTGTTTTGTACCTCCTCAGCTGACAAGAGAGGGGTTTTTTGTGTTTCATTTTTTTGTTTGCTTGTTTGTTTGTTTTTTGACAGCTCAGATTTCTTGTTCATGCATAGCCTGTCAATTCTTTTCTACTTTTTAATGTTCTTCCTGTATTCGAAAACAGATACTCCATCTCATTGCAAACCACATTCCTCTGAGATTTTACAGAAGCTCTGTCAGACAGACCTGGTGTGCAAGGCTAAACCTGGCTTTTGCAAAGTTGCATGTTCAACCAAGTTCAGTTCTTAAGTTTAGAATTACAAACACATCATCTTGATATAATAGAGAATATTAAACCATAGAAAAGATTCTAAAGTGACTGAACAGGCAGATCTAAAGCATTAGAATATTAAATATACATTCATTTTTCTGCTTTACTTCACCGTCTTTTATTAAATAATTACCACTGTGATTTAAAATGAAACCCAAACAATACTCACAAAAGAGGAGAGATTTTTTTGCAATTATCTTCACTGTTAGTTACATGAAAACAAATGACAAGGGCTTAGTTTGCCTGTCTCTTATGACTGGTGTTGACAAACAGCTCTTGAACATCCTAGTCTGGTTCATAGTAGAAACATTGTAGAGGCACATTTAGCCCGCAGTGACTGACTTCTATTGCACATAACTCGTTAGATTCACTGACATTTCTTCTCCTATTGGGAATTTTGTATTTGTAATGACAATGGCAAATTGGCATTAATCATGTACAGAGAATGTCACCATCACTTTTTATGTATGTGCAGACATCAATCACAATCTAGAAAGCAGTGTCAGTGCTTCAAGGCAATGAAGCTGGCAGGAGATGAACCCTTGCACTAACCTAATGGTTCCAAACCCACCAGTAATGTTGTAGCTGCTCTGTGAGCCACGGGAGTGCTAGGAGACTGGAGCCTTACCTCCCGAAGTTGTCCTCCCTTCTGCCACAGCTTCCACCAACCTCACATTGTTTATTTGATCTTCTTGCAGGACTGTGCCTGTGAGTGTAATGGTGGTGGGTGCTGGAGTCGTCACCAGCTCCTAGCTCAGAATGCCTCATGGGAGAACTGTTAGCTGCTTTCTGACAGTGTCCATTCATATTTACGCCTTATCACAGAACACTTCTGTCGTTAATTACACACCATGGAAAAGAAGTATTTATTAGAGCCTTCAAACTCTTATACAACTGATAGTGTTTTATTTGAAAGTCCAGTAAGAAATGGTAAATTGACCTAATCTACTTTCTGCAGCATATTTTTAAGGCAGCACCTTAATGGCGTTTTCCCACTTCCTCTGTAATTTTTTCTGCTACAACATTAAACAGGTCAAATTTCTTTCATTATAAAAGACTTGCTATTTCTCTGTGCTTTGTCATCATGTGTTTATGGTGCTCTTATCTGGTTTCAGACCTCCTAATGCAGTTGGACAAAGCAGTTAACCTTCTAAATACTAAGCAGATCTAACACATTCAGAAGAGAAGAATACACTCAACTGCATACACAGAAGGCAAGTAAGTACAGATCATGTGAGATACAGCACAGAGCAAAAACAAATAAATTATACAAACATGCCATATTCAAAAGCTTATCAATGAACAGAAAAACATTCTGAAAACTTCTGAGACATCTTAATGCCTTGTGACACATAAATTCCTAGTTCTTTTGAGGACCACATCAGCTGTGGCACTGCAACCTTTAATTAACACCTTTAATTAACAAGAGAGGCAGCCAACAACTTAAGGCTGCAGAAAAAAAAGATAAAAAGTATACAAGGGAAATCCTAGAACAGTGATCTGGTCTGTTGTTTCATGACATGATGACAGTTTTAATTGGTGCAGTGAAAGATACCCTGGGGACCCTGCAGAAGCATTTTTTCAGCCAGGATGCAATTGCATGTTCGGGTTGACAGCATGGTCAGCTCAAGGTACCTTAAAGATGCATTTTGTCTTTCTCAGTTCACATCTTTCTCATCCTTAGAAGTGTTGCACAAGAACCCCCAAAGTAGAAATAGGAGGAATTCAGCAGCCTGGCTCCCAAATTATGCAGAATTTTTAGTGCTTTTGTAAGTACTTTCTTAGCGCACTCATGGTTAATAATACATTCAAAATTTTTTTTTTTTTTTTTTTGCATCTCTACACTTATCATAAATTCTAAAGACAATCTTGTGAATATCTCTATTCATGTTTTGCATCCCTGCATCAGTCTGGTACTTCTTGAAACATATTGTATCTTGAAGATCTGATTGCAAGTTTATCAGCCTCTCTCTTCTTTGTGAGTATAGCTGTAAATGTGCAATTAGGCTATAGTTTTCCAAGCTTGCTGCTACCTGCAGCTCTGCAGGTAAACAGAGAAGAGTACCCTGGATTTCAAGGAGTAACAACGTAAAGATTGAACAAAATGCAATTAATCTGCATGGAATAGCAGTCCAGCTAAAAAAGTATAGAAAATTATTTAGCAAGAGCCAGGCTACACATAATCCTTTAGCTTCTCTAAAAGGATTATTCAAGTTCAGTGGACTTACTTCACTCATGAACTTACTCTACTGTCTTATGTCTTAAAGCTTATTACACTTATAAATCCATAAAGTACCTCAGAGGACAGACTTCACAAGACACCTTCTAGTTGTGAAGTAACAACTTCATGTTCAAAGAAGTAAAGTTGAAATTCTGTTTCAGCTAAGTAAGCCCAGCTTCCTGATGTAATACCACATTATGTCAAAGAAAGAATACTTTTATCTTTCCAAAGCTTTAAAGTTCCCTGAGTCCTGGTCTTCCCAGGGAATGCCAACCATTGTACACTTCAATCTCACTTTGCTACATGGGTAATTGTAAATATTAGGGCTAAAAACCTAATGGATTTTCATTGACATTTAGACATCTAATCACTCTTTAGTCCTCATAAAATTCCAACATAGAAATGTCAAAGACTTGAAGGACAATGTGTATGTCTGTGTGTGTATATACACATATATATACATATATACATCTTAAACCTAAGCCCTTAGGACTACATACAGACATTACAACCAGCCATCAAAGCTAAGATAATGTGCCTGCTGTGAGTAACCTACCCTACTCCTGGACAATCAACACAGACTTTTTGCCCACAGTCCAGCATGAGGGTTTTTATTTGCTCAGTGAGTATTTGACAGCAGTGTCTGTATTCATGGTACACCCTTGAGTAAGGAGTAATGTTCCCACTGAGTATGGCAAGTAATTCAGGCTCTTCTGTAGCTCAGCATAAAGGGCCTCCAAGCAGGAGTTGGCAGTTGAACCAAATTACATATAATTGTTCATGATGAATTTGCAGGGCAGGCTAGAGTTTGCTAGGAACTCAGCTGAGACCACCATATTTATTTAAGTTTGCTTTGGCTTGTGTCCAGTACTTTACTCACTAAACTACAAAGTCTTTGGAGCTTTTTTTTTCCCCCACTCTTAAAATACCTGAATCCCAAAGCAGAACCTGCCACAAAACAAATGAAATTGTTTTTATGCTTCTTTTTCTGTCCTTTATTTTTGGGGTGTTCAGTGGAACAAGGCTTTGTGGTATGCTGTGAAATCACAACATCAGCTCTCTGGCTAACATGAATTGCTACATGCCTCTATAACGATTTTGAAGAAGAAAGGAAAAGTAAACTTAATTCAACAATAACTACCAACCTGTGTTTCTTCTTCCCTTTCCATGTCACAGTAGCAATCACTAAGTAATTGACAAATTTGTTTGTGAAAGAATTCTGGGGAGAAAAAAATCCAAACAACCAAACATTATTTTAAATTCTTGTTTTATTTTTCTTCATTTATGCTGAAAACTACATCACAGAAAACAGAACTACAGAATGATTCAACTATGTTGCTATCAGAAATGAAGCCACAACAGCTTAAACAACAAAGCTTAGGGCTGAAGTTTGTTCAAATGTACAATAGTATTTTCCAATATTCATTCGGTCTCCTTATGGTATGTTTCTGCTTGTGATTCTTTGATAGCACTGTCACATTTGCATTCTGGAACACTGGCAGTCTCAGTAAGCTTCTCTGAAGTTATTAGATACAGTAACAAGCAGATTATCTTGGGCACATAGCTGTTTCTGAGATCATGCAATAGGAATGACAGTATCACAAAAACCATTGAAGCCATGGAAAGGGCAGCAAGGAGTAGAAGGGCAGATGAGGAAATGTTGGTCAGATGTTTAATGGATATATCAATCTGTTAAGAAAAGGCTAACACCTCCTCTACTTTGAGGAACTATTTGGTGATGAGGAGGTATGATGAGGGTTAGCACTGGCAAAGAAACATAAAACATCTAAATTAACACATAGGATTTCTCCAGACCTCCTGAGACTTACTATAGCTGCTGAAATCCTTTGCACAGCTTTGCCACTGACTCATGTTTCAATGCTAGAGCCCAATGCATGTTGTGGTCTGATGGCAAAGTCAGGCAAAAAGGCTCCCTCTTTGCCCTGATGCAAGCTGTTGGCTTCTCCTTCCATTTGACCCAGTAAATAATGCAGGCCATGACACTTCAGAGGGCAAAAGCATGGGAAAAAGCAGCTCAGATCCACCAGGACTGAGAGACATGACCTCAGTTTGCTTGAGGCTCTGTGGAACAAAGGCAAAAACTTTGTTCTGCCCTCAGTGCCTGTATCTTAGTCATGGGAGAAAAATATCAGTGCTTTTTAAATCCTACTGAGAGGGTGGTTGGTCAGCACTCTACCAACTTCTTGCACAAGTCTCAGGCCTTTCTTCACTCTGCAAAAAGAATACAAAGGCAACAGCACTTCTAGAATCATGCCTTAACCTTCCCCAAATAATTTAATCAGCTTCATTAATATTCTTCCATATTTGGAAGAAAGTAAGCATCATGGAGGATTCTTAATTTAATGAAAAAACACAGACCAATTCTGCTTATCATCATGCTTCTGGATTTCTAATTTTTAAATAAAGGATTAGCACAAATGCTGGTTAATGACACTTTAAAATGATGCAGGGGTTGCCTTTACCTGAACTTTTCAGCATAGGCCTCAGCTTTGAGGAAGATTGTACCAGTTCTTGTGTTTAGGTCTCACTCTAGTTGAAGTATTGAAAAGAACTCTTGTAATACTCTTCTTTACCTAAATAGTTGTCAGAAGTAGAGAAACAAATTCAAGGAGTGAAGTCTGGTGTTGCCACTGATACTGCTGCTGCTTGTGATACACTTGTGTTGTGGCAGGGTTGCAAGGTTGCAGAGCAGTCTGGCCTTTTCATAGAATCATAGAATCATAGAATCATAGGGGTTGGAAGGGACCTCAGAAGATCATCTAGTCCAACCCCCCTGCCAGAGCAGGGTCGCCTAGAGTACATCACACAGGAAGGCGTCCAGGTGGGTTTTGAATGTCTCCAGAGAAAGAGACTCCACAGCCTCTCTGGGCAGCCTGTTCCAGTGCTCTGTCACTCTCACAGTAAAAAAAATTTTTTCTGATATTCACCTTAAACCTCCTATGCTCCAATTTGTATCCATTACTCCTTGTCCTATCACTGGTCATCACTGAAAAAAGCTTCACTCCATCTTCTTGACACTCACCCTTTATGTATTTGTAAACATTGATGAGGTCACCCCTCAGTCTCCTCTTCTCCAAACTAAAGAGACCCAGCTCCCTCAGCCTTTCCTCATAAGGGAGATGTTCCACTCCCTTCATCATCTTTGTGGCTCTGCGCTGGACTCTTTCAAGCACTTCCCTGTCCTTCTTGAACTGAGGGGCCCAGAACTGGACACAATATTCCAGATGCGGCCTCACCAATGCAGAATAGAGGGGGAGGAGAACCTCTCTTGACCTACTAACCACACCCTTTCTAATACACCCCAGGATGCCATTGGCCTTCTTAGCCACAAGGGCACATTGCTGGCTCATGGTCATCCTCCTGTCTACCAGGACCCCCAGATCCCTTTCACCTACACTGCTCTCCAGCAGGTCAGCCCCCAACCTGTACTGGTGCATGACATTTTTCTTCCCCAAATGCAAAACTCTACACTTGCCCTTGTTCAACTTCATCAGGTTTTTCCCCACCCAAGTCTCCAGCCTGTCTAAGTCTCTCTGAATGGCAGCACAGCCTTCTGGTGTGTCAGCCACTCCTCCCAGCTTGGTGTCATCAGCAAACTTGCTGAGGGTACATTCTGTACCATCATCCAGGTTGTTGATGAAGATGTTGAACAACACCGGTCCCAGTACCGACCCCTGAGGGACTCCACTAGTCACAGGCCTCCAACTAGATTCTGCCCCATTGACTACAACTCTCTGACTTCTTCCTTTCAACCAGTTCTTGATCCACCTCACTGCCTGATCATCAAACCCATACTTGATCAATTTATCTACAAGGATGCTGTGGGAGACGGTGTCAAATGCTTTACTGAAATCAAGATAGACCACATCCACCGCTCTACCATCATCTATCCACCTAGTAATTTCCTCATAGAAGGCTATGAGGTTAGTCAAACATGACTTACCCTTGGTAAAACCATGTTGACTGCTCTTGATGACCCCCATCTCCTTGATATGTCTAGAAATAGTCTTTTGGGTAGAGTTATATTAATTAATAGCTATTATAAGAAACAATATATTAATTGTATTGTAATATTACAATATTAAAATATTACAACATTATATTACATTGTGCTATATTATTAGCTTCATAGGATTATATTTTTAGATGGGATTATAGAAAATATAGTAATATTATTATTATACAGTATTATATTAATTAATAGAATTTATATCAAAGGGAGTGGTTTTAAAAATGAAAATTCACTTTCCTTTCTGAGAGAAGAGTGACTCTGATGAATGCTAGCTTTGCCAGTACCTGAAGCATTTTTTCATCGATCTTTTAGTAAACAGCATGTTCTTCCCAGAGAGCAAAGCAATTGCTGCATAAAAACCATAAATGCTTTTAGTAAAGTTGCCACCACAGCTTATGTAAAACTCCATATAAAACAAAAGTTAGATTTAGCTCCATCCACAACCTGGATGGTATTGTTTTCCTACTGCTGCACATGACTATAAGCCATGCTTTTGTAATGTTAAGGGAGAAAACCCTGGGGGAAAAGGAACAGCTGAAATTTAAACACATGCGCTGAAAATGACAAAAATATTCTTTGGGAGTAATCAGTCAGGATTATATATTTCCCCGGTTTGCCAAGGGAGGTTGACTTGAAGCCAGACTGGCTCCTGTTGGGCTACAACTTACAATTAATGTTAACTTCATTTATCACTGCTCAGGCAGGGATCTAGGAAAAGGAAATATCATTTCAAGCAATGTAATTGGGGGCAGGGGAGAGAGCAAATTAAGGATAGTGATAGAAGAATTGTTCTTAAATGTAACAATATAACTTAGGAAATGGGAATAGGTGTGGAATAAGAATCCAAAAGATACATTCATGCCAGATATTAAGCTGAACCTAAGCCCCCAAAGCAGTTTGTAGTTCCAACCTGTTGGCTGATCAATATGTCAAATTGAAAGACTTCATTTGGGAAACGTCAAACAGCTGTCTTGGTTCTGTATCCTCTCACTTGATTATTATTCTTGTCTCTGTGATTATTTCTTTCTCATACCACTTACAATTCATTCCTTGGTTAAATTAAACAGTCTTCTTTTTGTGCTTTGCTTTTCTGCATCAAACAACAAGGGCGCTTTATACTAAGGGGAAAAAAAAAGCAGGAGACTATTTGTGGCTATTACTTACTTTTCAGCAAAATACCATGACCACAGTTCTGCAGGTTTGCCTGTGTCTTGTACCATGTGGCTTACATGGAAATAGAGCACATGCATAATAGCAAACCTTCATTCATACAAAAATAATGAGCTAGATTACATTTTTGATTGAATTTGAATGCTAAAGCAGGACAAGCTGCATCAATAAAATTTTAACAGATAGCCTAGTCAGAAGTGCCAAAAATCATAATTTTCATTAAATTTTCTTATGTTACTTAGATGAAGACTTAGGTGCATAGCGTTACTCATTAATCCACGAATGTGTTGGAATATAGATTTATTCCACAGGATTAACATGGCAAGATCACAGAATCATAGAATGGTTGAGGTTGGAAAGGACCTTCTGAGATCCTGTAGTGCAGCCTTGCTGCCTCTGCTAAAGTAGGGTCAGCTAGAGCAGATTGACCAGGACTGTGTCCATTTGGGTTTGAGAATCTCCATGGTTGGACAGAGTCTCTCTGGGAAGCTTGTGCCAGTATGCAACCACACCCACAGGAAATCTAACAAAGGGGGATGATAGCACATGGGCACAAGTTCAAACACATGAAAACCCAATGGAATGTAGGAAAACATCTCTTCCCTGTGAGTGTGGACTTGAACAGAATCTGATAGAGGGTTAGTGGCTCTCCTCTATTATCTCAAGTAACTACTATTATTTAGAAAGAAAACAAATTATCCAACCAATCTATTAATAATGTCTACCTAGGACAATAAAATATATTTTAATTTGAATTATCACAGAAATTCTGAAAATCAATCAGTGATTTGCTGAATGACTGATCTGACACATGGCTTGCATCTTATCTGAACTACATGGGATAAAAAGTGGAGGGCATAATCAAGAACACAATGCAAAACTCTACCAAGTCTCTTTGATAGAGCATCATCTTTTCAATTCCAGGAGCAAAGCTTCACAGACACAGGTAAATCTTCAAGAAAATATATCAAGTGGATAAAATGAAACACAGATGGACTATCTCTCAGAAAACAAATAAAAAATCAACGAACAAGCCAAAAAAACTACTACTTTTTTTGGTTTGTTTTCTGTCTCATTCTCTCTTTTATTTACACCTCACCTTTTCCCACTACCATCTGTATGTTAGATACTCTGGTTACTTCCTATAAAAGACCCTTGTAGACTTCGTTCATTTGTAGTCATTTTGCTGGGGACTCCACAAGTTTTTACAGTAACTATTTTGGGTCCAATCTGTGGCACATGGCTAAACAGGAGACACGGTTTTATCCAAAAGAAAAAAACATAAGCAGATGAGAAAGAGAATATAGTACTGACAATCCAGACAAACAGGACAGAAATGTACTGTAAGAGCTATGCTTTTAGAGTCCACATTTAACTGGTGATACAATGGAGACATATACACAGTGCTTTCTGTCACCATTAATTCATCAGTGTGACTTAATGCAAATAATTTAACCTTTTTTTTTTTTTTTTTTTTTTGCTTACAACCTGAATATACTTGGCTTTTATCAGAAAAATGAAGATATTTTCTTTACACTTCAATTATTGATTAACATACATTTTATCCAGAACCTCAGGCAATGAAATCCATATGTTTAAGAATTAATTATCCAGATAATTCTTGCTTGTTATAGGCTATAGGACAGTTGTGCTGGACCTCACTCAACTGCACTAGATTCTGGCATATAGTAAGTTATATAGACAGTTATTAATGTCATTAGGCTGTATAGATGCTACCTGCTGTTAGGTAGTATTGAATGGATATAAGAGTATCAGGTAACTTTTTCTAGTTTCAGCGAAGTCTGTATGCTAACTTTTATTTAGGGTTTTTTTTTGTAGTGTTCACTGCTCTAGCAAACGGTGTTTTCTGAAGTGGCTCTTGTAGACAACATGCTATACAGTTGTGAAGGCTAAGCAAATGAGGATACAAGCCTTACACAACTTCAGAAGTCGCACTTTTTGAGAACTCTGATTCAGAGTTGTCACATGACAACACAACAGTTGAGATCAGATGAATGACATAAGCTGACTGTCCCTCTTGCTGAAAGGGTAGCTGTTGCAGAGTACTGCAGAGATTAATCTCATGCTTTGTATGTTATATATTCCAGTGTTCTTCTAGAGACTGAAGGTGTTAATGACTACAACAGATGGTAGATCTCTCTGTGCTCATGTGTTTCTTTGGGAGAAGTGGTGAATAATTGGATTTAACAGTACAATATTGTTTCTTACTTGATGATTCTTATTTTTGGATATTAAATGTCATCACTGTAAAGTCTCATTAAAAATTAACAGAAGAAAGGTGAATTTTACTGACCTAAGGTAGCAAAATGAAATTAATAGGCCTGAATCAGTGAGGAAAAGATACTGAGGAAAACATACTGGTCATACATGCCTGTATATGTAGAGGATAGCACAGTTTGAAAAGCCATATAATGTATTAACTTCAGGTTTGTTCTAGAAGAATTGTTTCTTGCCTCCAGCTCCCAGATTTACAACAGCTGCCAAGCACTTTCAAACCTCCCATCTCAATTCCAACACAGAAGAAATTCCACAGTGCCGGCAGATAAAATTTCTCTACAATATTTTCTTGGGCTGCTTGCCAATGTCTTATAAAAAATATAATTACAGGTGAGACTAGTGCTAGTTGATGCTACTCCACATTGCCCTTCTGTCTAGGCAACTAATACATTAAAAGTGTTACGAGATATGAAATCTTTAATCTCATTTCCCGTTCAGTTCAACTGGTGAATTGCTGAAGGCTCCAGGTGATGCCGAGGATACTGACACTAAACTGCTTTAGCACATAGCTGTCTGATTTAGTACTATTTATTTGCATATTTTATAGGCTAATTAACTGAAATGTAAAGGAAGCTGGTTTTATCACAAACCTGTCACACAAGAAAACAACAGAAGCTCTACGGTTACTTTGCATTTGCATTTCCTTCTTCCTCTACCCAATGGTGTTGCAAGATGTTGCAGTGATCAATTCTAAGTGTGTATATTAAAAGATTCTAATTCTATTTCCCATGAAAGCTGTAAGTGATCATAAACAATTTCACAGTATGGTTTATGCTGCAAGGGACTTATGGAGGTAACCCTGCCCAAGTTTTCTGTCCAAGTAGGGTCCCCTAGAGCTGGTTGCTCCAAGTTTAGAGACTCCAGGACTTCCCTAGGAAACCTGTGCCAGTCTTACACTGACAAACTGTTTTCTGATGTTCAGGTGGAGTGTCCTGTGTTTCAGTTCATGCCCATTGCCTCTTATCTTGTCACTGGGGACCACTGAAAACTGCCTGGTTACATCATATTTGCACCTTTCCTTCAAGTATTTATATAAATTGAAAAGATCCCCCTGAGCCTACTTTTCTCCAAGCTGAATAGTTCCAGCTCTCTCAGCCTTTACTCATAGCAGAATTGTGTTGTGCTCCTTATGCAGAGGTATTCACACCTGATGGATTTTGGCAGCTGCAGTCTATTGTATTTTACCACAAGACATGAAGAAACAACTCAATACTCTTATTAAAACCACTTCTTAATAGCTGTAATGTAAGAAAACACCCAGCAGCTACTGTGATTTAACTGTGAGTTTTGTCCTGGTGCAGCATTGGTAAAATTATTTCAGGTACAACCATATGTAGAAGTCCAATTCTAACAGCCAAAGGTGTATAGGGAGTGAACTGTGAACTACGGTGGAGAGAAGTACAACTGAAAACAGGTCCCATGGCTAATTCAAGGCCAGTTGAAAGATACTTTTATACTGATCTAGTTCAAACATAGAAGAAAAAACTACTTTATTCTAGCTGCAAGGTACTATTAAGAATTATAATAGTAAAAAAAGAGTCTACAGTATTTTTTACAGCCTTTCTTTGTGAGTATGAAGCAGATGGTTAAAACAATTGCATTACTACTAGTTTTGAAATACTGTGTAGAGCAAGAGTATTTCCCTAATTCCCTCCCTGGTACCACTGTTCAACATTTGCAAACATTCACGTCTCTGTGTTTCTTAAAACTTTAATCAGTCATTCTGGATGTGAAGTGTTCACTCAGAGATAGATGATTTCTGCAAAGGAGACAGCTGGGAGCATTTCTTGTAAATAATGGCAGAACTGAACATGTCTCTCTGTGCATACTCGCTTGCAACTTGTTAAGCTGACATCATCATTTACCAACAGCTTTTGAAGGAGCATAGGAACATTAAGCCCTTTAATACCACAGCTCCTACCTTCTATTCCAGTATTTCTAGAGGTGTGGAGAGGCCTTTGTGCTTTCATATTAAAATATGAAAAGGAAATATTTAATCTCTATTAAAAGATGTGTAGTGTTGCCAAAAACACATTTATATCTTCCTGTAATCTTTGCAAACATGCAAAGGAAATATTTACTTACATTTCTGGGCAACAATCAGGAATAGTCATTCGGCCATAGGTAATGGCACACCATGCTCCCATCAATAGATGCATCTCTCATTACTTGCAACAGGAATTGTAAGTCAATAAGAAGGAGGGAATAGACCTCAATAGTATTACACTTCCATTAATATGGCTGAGTTGTCTCACTGGGTGGCTACAAGAACAGGATATCTGACACTGGTTCACAGCTGCATTACAGTTACTGTATTATCTGTTATTTCACCTGTTAGAACTCATCTGTGTTCACGTTTAGTATATATACAAATTTTCTTGTTTCACATCTAAAGCTGATGACAGTCATGCATTTGTTAGATGATTTTAAAGTGTTTTTCATTTGCAATCATTCAGCATCAAATGCAGTAAAAGAGATAACTTTAATTATTTCTATACTTCTTTTACATTTAACAGCTCTCATTAAATAAAATAAACAGACTATGTAACTCTAGATATAAAAAAAATTAATAAAAGGCAGATATGACTTATAGTGCTATAATATCATTTCAGGATTCTAATGTCTCCATATCCCAGAAGAATCACATTCAAATAGCTTATGCAAGTGCCAGGACATTGACACAAAATTTCTGATTCACAACTGAATTACTTCTGTTTTATTCAGAATGTGAAATGTATGGTCCGGGATTTATTATGCTCAATTTAAGGTACAATACTCTTGCTATTGCTTCTCCCTCAATTCTCTAACTTTTCCAAACAATTCCATTTGTAAAAATATGTTTACATCTCATATATTACTAAATCAATTTGGGTGATGCCCAAATGCTTCTCAAGTATTTTCCTTTTCAGCAGCATATGTGTGCAGATTCGATGGGTGAAAAGGATACTTTTTCAGTTTCAAAATTGTGAAGTCTTCCTGACTTCCAGAAGCCAAATTATTTAATGGTGTAATAAGGCTGGCAATGAGGAGTAGAACATGGTTTATAGTGTGAGCATGACCAGAAATTGCCTTTATTTAGCAATTTTTTTACCTAACATTGCCACTACTCTGACAACCCTGTGTTCCCACAGTCAGTTGAGAATCAACAATCCATTCTGAGTATCTCTGTCAGAGCCATACTCAAGCCAGGGAAAAATGTGCTGAGCAGGACCAAACTGGAGACTTACCAAAACAATTCTTTAAACCAGACCTGTTGTATAATGCTTTTCTATTCTATTCTATTCTGTTCTCTCATCCTTGATCTACTTTTGTGCTCTTTATGATAATTCAAACCCACACTATTCTGATTAAAAATCTAAGAAGATGTCTGCATGATACGCATGTGACTTGGCATTTTTACCTGCCTTTCCTGTATAGTAACAGATACGACAGTTTAGGAGGAAGCATATCAGGAGGTAGATTTTTTTTCCACTTCTCTGTTGTTCTTCTGTTGTTTTCTCCCATGGTAGAAAATGTTAGGAATCTCATATTTCCTTCCAGTCAACAGTCCTTCCTTCAGTGCTTACTTCAGGCTAGTAGTGCCATGCCATTTATTCAACATAGTGGCATTTGATCAACAGAGAAGACAACCATAATATTAAATACAATATTAAACCACAATATCCTATCTTGTTTACAAAATCACAGCTCCATATTTTAGGTACTCAGTTCATGGTTTGGAAGCTGAAGAAGGGAAAGGCTTGAAAGAATTTAGAAGAGGACGCTTTTATCATAGACATAGCAGTGTCCTGTACAGTGGAGTGCAAGTACTGATAATAATTCAGATTTCAGATTAAAAGATGGAAATAATTAAAGAAAATGACAGAAATAAACTGTTTTGCAAAGTTTTCTTTTTAAATTACTGTGTATTCAACATTACTTGACTACTTAAAAATTTATTGAAAGCTCTCAGGGCCTGCCCAGCCATCCAGAACAGCTGAGAAGCTGTTGGAAAGCAAGTCTTTCCCCTGAGTGTATCTCTACAAGATGAGGAAACACTGAACAGACGAAGTGTGGAAAGGAAACTATTTTGATGATGGCAATTATTAATGATGCCTGTGACTCTGTCAGACATTCAAAAACTGCTACTATGGGCAGTAAGTGGTTTAGAAGAGCAAAAGTGTGAGGGGAACACACTGGGCTGCTCTTGGGATTTCTCAGGAAGGGTTCATGGGTTAGAAACTGAGAACAATCTGAAGCAAAGGAAGAGAAAACAGGAGGCTGAGGAAAAAGAGACTTTCTTCAAAGATACAGCAATATTTTCCAAAGAGCTAGTCCAGATCATATTTCCCATCTAACTTTTCATAATAACTGTCATCCGTATAGTTTCTCCATCCCTACAGAAGCAAGAATTTCCCGTTCTCTCTTCTCCTTCTTGCTCTCACTATTACAGCCTGCCCTTTTCAGTTACCCAGGAGACAATAAAACACAAAATAAGGGAAAGAAGGGGAGTAAAATCAAGAACTCAGACAAAAGATACCGAAGTCAAGCCATTTGTCTTACTCTATAACCTACAATACAAGACAAAAACACACAAATGGAAAAACTGAGTTAAGGCATCCTGGATTTCTTCCTCCACTGACATTGTGAAATATTTCTAGCACATTATAGTGTATGCTTGCATTGAACTTGGTGATTAAAAAATGGGGTTAGGAAATTTAAAGTTGCTATGAAATTTAACAGTATAATGAGGCCCATGAATAAAATGCACAGGCTACACCATTGTGAATAAGCATAAAACTAAACACACACTCTATTCATCTCACCTCTTCTGTGATAGTAGGGGGTACATTACCAAAAAGTGTCTCACAGCATGAGCAAGCAATTGCTTCTTATGCAATAAATAGCCTCACATTGCAAACATAACATAGCTCTCTAGCCAGAGATTACTGGTTTAGGCCTAAAGCTAACAAAGAAAAGAATTAAAAAGAAAAGAAGTTACATTAATTTTTACTTGTTCCCGTTAATCATTAACTCCATAGTAACTCCTAGTTGAGAGCTTACTACAAATACCTTGGTTAGAACAAACCTTATAATATCTTAATTTCTAAATTGATATGTGTGTAAGTTTCATCATATAAATCACCCACCTGATTACCCACCTATTGTTTTCAGCCTGAAGCCTAAATTTAGGGTTCTGGGTCTCAAACTAATTAGCATAGTAATCCAGACATATACTAATTTGGTCTGAGCTGCATTTTATAGGGCTCTTTAGAACAGTTGACTCCAAAATCAAATTCAGAATTACCAAAGATGCACAGCCTAGTAGAGTTCATTGCACACACTCACAACTCTTAATTCTTAACCTTCTTTAAAATTATTCTATGCCTTTCAGTTTCTTAGTTAAGATGACAAAGGAAAGAGTAAAAAATTTGTGAAAATTAAGGTCTAGAAAATACTGGTAACCAATTGCAACATAAACTTTGAAGAACAACATATTAAAATTATTTTTCTTAAAACCTGTATGGATGTCCTTTCCACATTTGATATACTCTTACTGGGAGAAAATCTGATCATTACTCATGACTCTAATAAAAGAATTACATTTTTCAAGCTATTGACAACAGCCTGTTTCCATTTTCCAACAGTCTCTCTTCTTTTCTCCTTCAGCTAAACTAAAGCACAGAGGATTCCTTCTTTATCATGCTAAGCACAGATAATTTATAGGACTAATATGGGTGTAGCCTTTAAGTACAAAGCTGAGAATCCTGACATGGGAGTTCTGTTCCCTCTTCCTGTCCATGCAAGCTTTGGTGAATCACTTAATTCATTTTGTCTCAGTATTCACCTTTATTTAAAGTGAGCAGTAGTGCAGCACTGCAAAGCATCGAATCCATTGGCAGTGAATACCACAGAAATGTCAGTGAAAAAAACTCTCATGAAGTTTTTGGTCAAACTTGCTACACCAGGAATATGCAAAGGTAGTTTAAAAAACAAACAAACAAACCCAGAAAGACTTTACCTGACAATTATTTGAATCAAAGCATATAAAAGGACTTCATACAGGAGTTAGCATCTGGAACCTGATAAAACAAAACCCCAAAAAAGCCCTAAATACAGCTTATTTTACTTAATGGTTGAAATTTTTGAATGAAAACAATTTATTCTCATTTGAAAGAACTTAGAGCCAGCTTTCAGGAGCTTAAAATGGAAAACCCAAATCCCTCATACAACCTGATTTAGTACAGACATGAACTATTAGCAAAGGTAGGGGGTTTTATTGCTACAAGGTCTCATAGAGAGCAGCTGACAGAAACAGATGGCTCTGCATGCATGATTACAAAAGAATAGGACTGTAAAACCAAACTAGAACAGGTTTTTTGAGACACATTTATTTATTTACTGTATGATCACACATTTGCAGCAATGTTGAGTCATGTAACTATGCACTGTTACTGATTAATTTCTGAGTTATCACAGTTTTCACCAAAACACTTTAAAAAGTCAAATAATTGTTTGCTGAGAGTGTGTTTGTGAAAAAGCACATAGTAACAGATGTCAAATGTGTGTATATGCACAAGTAGCATGGCGTGCTATAGGCAGAAGGCTGTGTAGTTTGACTCAGGATTGCAAATTAAACCAGGGACAACAATGTTCTTAATCCCCTTCCACCCAGGGAAAGAAGGAGAGAGAGAATGAGAGAGAGATTCTCTGGATTGAAAACTAAACTAGACACATTTATTTAAACACTAATGATGAAAGAAAATATGTACAATTACATACAAATGTGTTCAGGAATGTGCAAAAGCCTTTTGCCACTCCCCACCCCAGCAACTCCCACAGCATCTCCTGAGCTGCGAACAGTCCCAGAAAATCCAGGAGCTGCTGCTGGAGAGAGACCAGAGTGATGAGGGTCAGGAGAGCTCGAGCCTGGGGGTAGAGGGTGATGGATGGATGGAAGAGGGCCATGAATAGAAGAGAAGGGAAGGAGAAGCAGGAAGGAAGTTGTCTTCTGTGATCTCTGACCTTCCTCTGAGCTTACATAGATATATGGAATGGAATATCTCTGGCCAGTTTTGCTGTCTAATTCAGCCTCCTAAGGGGGGGGTCATAGATCTCCCTGTAGTGTCTGAGCCGGCAGGGCAAAGACGTGACATTGGAGTCACAGCAGTAACAAAAACATTCAAATGTTACCAGTCCTAGCTGGAACACTTGCTACTAGTTATAAGAAAGTTAACTGAAGGAAAATAAATAAATAAATAAATAAATCACTAAAAGGGAAATTGGCTTCATCCTGGCTCAAACCAGGACATTCCACCCCTTATTCCATGCCATCTATTACATATAGACTCTATATTTTACCAACTGTCAAATTAAGGATACTCCCCCAGAGTCAGATTACCTTGAGGTACACATTGTACTTCACCATCCTCCATCGCCACACACCAGGTATGCCCAGGTCCCTGAGCAAAAGTAACACCCTGGACAGGTTTACCTTTGCCTGAAGCAGGATAAACCCAAACACTTTTACCCAACAGGCTCAAACCAGGACAGTAGGACTTTTTAAAGATTATTTAAGTTACCTTCTTTATTTCCCATATCACCATTGAAACATTCTCAGGAAATCAATGTTTTTTAAATTAAATTAGAAGTCCTTGCAGAACATTGCATAAGAATTGCAGCTCTTGAAATAACACCACTTTTCCCAAAAAACATATGTGTTTTAAGTAGAGGTTTAGATACTTAACAAACATACATAGCTATTACAAGGCATTCATAATAAGTGAGCACAAAGAGTATGGTGAATCTACGAGAATTCTAAAGCCATGAAATCTTGAGAATGTCATTTTCTTTCCCATTCTTTTAACTCACTTGAAGAAAACACATCAACAGTGTGTGAATATTCCTCAGTGGGTTTCTGAATTGCAGAACATTCCACCAACTCTAAATACAGTTACGTAATTGCTATCTTCAAGCCGCTCATCACTTTACATAAGAAATGGTTCATTGAATTAATCTTTCGTCAGTATTTTTTAAAAATCACTCCAAAATGCATCTGCTTAATTGAAGTAATTTTGTCTTTTCAGTATCATTCTACTTTTAAAAACAGATGTTTTATGTATCCATAAAGGTCAAGCTCCCTAGAATAATGTTCAGACACATGTAGTCTCAGGATAGAAGTATGCATGGGCTTTCATTTTCTCAGTTTTGTAAAAGTTTGAAGTTTTTCAAAGAACAATATCTGTTACTGAAAAAAAGTTAAGTTTTTCTTCCTCTGTGATGCATAATGTCTGTTTTGCTCCCAGTGAAATGAGAAGAAACAACCCCTATGTACATCAGTAGAACTGGGGATTATGTTTCAATACAAAATAATATCTGTTTTAATTATTCAGTAAATACAACATTACTGAGTATAAAATAAAAGATCAAAGAATAACTGTGCTGAGAAATTTTACTCTTTTCAATAAACAAATACAGTTCCATATTTATATGCAGTGCAAACAAAGGCAAACTTCCTACCATTAATGAAGTTTTGGCCAATCATTTTACTTACATATAGTACAGAGTTTACACTAATGTGTTTCTAAAATGTTCAGCAAGTTTTCAGGGCTATGGAGGGATATAACACAGAGTGAAATTGTTCTGTAACTATAGTTACAACAATTTAACTTTCTAGTGCAAACACAGAATTTCTTGCCTACGTCTACAACTGTATCTGTGTAATACCCAAAAAATATTATTCCTCCATGTTATAGTATACTTAAATGGGAAAGAAGTCATAATTTCATGGTGATGCTATATGAGTATAGCATATGCGATGATTTAGGCCTAAAAGAAAGCCACTATATTTGAAAGACATCTGTATAGGTCATCAAATGCTGGTTTTAGAATGGGTAACATTTATTGTCTTTGTTAGTAAACTTCATATAAGAAACCACATTGTTAAAAAAAAGCCTTCCTGACTGCACAGGAGATTTTAAAAAAATAGAAATCTCCTGCGCTTTTTAGGTCTCAAAAACTACACCTGATGATAGAGTGCCTCTGTTTGAAAATCTTCCTCTGGTATTTTGGAGTGTCTGCGCAGATCATTTACAGAGGTTTTCCTGGTTGACAGAAATTATCTGCAAGAGCTAGAAATCCCTTTTATCTTTTTCTTTAATCTTAATACTTTAAAGTATTCCACTTAACTAAATATGTAGTCTCCATTTTTAAGACTTTCTCAGTTTCTCAGCATTAATGTGAAAGAAATAGGAATGCAGATAAACAGTCAAAATCCCTACCTTTGCTGTATCAAACCAGTGATTTTGTTTCTCTCAGTATTGGACAAAACCTGGCCCTGGTTTCTCTTGCACTAATTTTACACCACTTTTTTTACATTTTAATTCACAGTTCATCCCACATGAAAGAAAAAAAAAAAAATCACATTCAGGACTTATGTCTCTACAAGGCTGCTTAATTCAGAACAAACTTTGAACAGGAGATGCATGTTAATTTTTGTTCATTACAAGGATGAGCTCACTAACATAAGTCAAATAAAAGATTTTTTATTATTACTACTTACTAGCTCCAGGACTTAAATACTCTTAGGTATTCCATTATAGTATTTAACAGAAAAGCCCTGTTAAACGGATGGAAAATGTCTCAGGTTTTAGTTTTATGATACATACTTCACTGACTTGTCCACTGTGGAAACAAGCTCATCAAACAGGAGTAAAACTGAAATCTTGACTTGCAGATCAGGTAACTGCAACTAACTGAACTTTATCTCTTCAAGCACAGTCACTCAATCACTTGGTGTTTTTTTAACAATAAATGCTTAATGGAAATGATGTCACTTTTTTCTTCTTACCTTTGGATTAAAACTGCTCTGTGATTCTCAGTGAACTGCTGTTCCCTCTCTCTTTCCCCTTTTCCTTGCTTATTCTTTCATTTCTGCCTCTTGCAACATCTACATCTCTGCAGGTCAGCATCACTAGTCATATTGAACAGGAGAAAAAGAACCATCAAGAAAGGCAAAATACCTTTGATTGGAGAATGTATCTTTGTGCATTTAAAAGAAACTGGAAAGAGCAAAGATGCACTATGAAAGTCATTGAATTCAGTACAAAGGGAGGGATGAAAATTACTTGTCTGTGCTCAGTGTCTTCTACTTTAAAATGAGAACTGGCAGTGAAGCCATGGGAAAAGCCGTACTTGACTGAAATCAAGTATGATTACCACTGCTGCATGAGGACCATCAGCCAAACATCCCCGCAACAGACAGAAGTAATGGGTCTGAAACTAATTCACTAAAGCGGAAATTGCTGCTGGAGGAGTGGGCACTGAGCATACCATACAGCGCCTCAGCCTTGCATCCTATGAGTTCAATTACGCCTTTTAAACTATCTGGACATTTTCACTCTAAATTCATGTAAGAAAAAAAAATTGAAATTCCTCTTGGAGGAAGACTCCGGCCTCCCTCTGTACTAAATTGGTGCTAAGGAGTCCAAACCCCATTTTCTGCAGTGAAGTACAACTGAAGTGGAAAGTGTTCTCACTCTAAATAGGGTGACACTTCAATATTTGTAATATTTATTCAGGTAGCAGGCAACAGAGGCTTAAATACCTTTAAATTTCCCAGTTATAAAATAAAAAACATTGACTTTCCTCAGCTCCTTAGAAGATGGTGTCTTGGTTTGGGCCCAGCTGACAGCAAAGAACCAGCCACGTGGCTGCTCCCTCACCCCCATTCCTATGGCCCCACACATGCATTGTGAGATGGGGAGGAGAAAGGCCAACTAGAAGCTCATGGGTCGAGACAAGGACAAGGAGGGCTCACTCACCAGTTATGGTCGCTGGCAAAAGAGACTCAATTTGGGGGAAAAATTAATAATTAAATTTATCATTAATCAGATGCACACAGGACAAAGATAGCACAAAGAGCAGTGCTTAACATACGTTATCCCCATGTCTCCCACCTTCCTGGGCCCAACTTATTGTGTTCTTGATTTCCCTACCTCCTTTCCCCCAGTGGCACAGGGGGACAGTTCACAGTCTGATGGTTCCTGCCCCTTCCTCCTCAGGAAGAAGGATTCCTTACAGGTCCTCCTCTGTTTACCCACAATGTCCCTCCCATGGGAGAGAGTCCTTCAGGAACATATCTGACATGAGTCCGTCCCACGAGGTACAGTCCCTCAAGAGCAAACTGCTCCAGCAGTGGCTTCCCACAGAATAACAGGCTACTTCAGGAACAGTCCACTCCCCTGGCACAGAGTCCTCCATGGCTGCAGATCCAAGTCCATGGACTGCAGGTCCACATCTGACTTACCATGCTCCTTCATCAGGGGTGCTCCACCATATTCCTCCATGGGTTGCAGGAGGACAGCCTGCCATCTCACCAGGGTCTGCAGGGAAGCTTCTGCATAGACACCTCCTCCCTCTCCTTCCTCACCAATTTAACTTCTGCTCTGGCACCTCTGCTCTCCAGCTGGGCTCTTCTCCTCCCACTCTGCTCTCAGGTCTTCTACCAGTTCTTTCATACATTAATTGCAGAGGTGCATCTATTGTCTCTCTAATGGTTCAGTCTTGGCCACATGAGGGGAGGGTGCTTTTCAGCTTCTTACAGGAGCCAGTCCCTGAACCCCTGCCAAACTCATGCCACAACCTAAACCAGCACAGAAGGCCATAGGCACTTGTGTTTAGGAATGGGACATAAAAACTGTGTCTTGAATGGATGGGAGTTTCTCAGAGCAATCTGTCATGGAGGCAAGACTGAAGAGATACTGTTTTCTGATTGGAAGTGGTTAGTAATGGATATGCCAAACACATTAATTTTAAACCTTTGGCCTAGCAGAATGCCTGTCCCCTTGTTTGGTAAACTCATAATTTTGGCCTCCCAGATGGATATTTCCTGTACGGGTTAGACAGTGCAGCTCTGTAATTTAAGAATCTGTCTAAGGTAAGAGCATTCCATGTCCTTTGTTGAATCTGGTTTACATTCTCTCTTTGCATTTTGGGTATCTGCAGAATAGGATGTCTCAGATAGACTGAGGTGAGCATGATTTAAATAAATAGCAGAAAATACTTCAGATAGTGTAATTTAAATGTTAACCTTTTGGATCTTATAAAATAACCAAAAAGTTAGAGATATACTCCACTAAAGATCTGAGTGTGTAGTGCTGGAAAAGATCATAGAATCATAGAATCGTTTGAGTTGGAAGGGATATTGAAGATCATCTATTTCCAACCTCCCTGCATGGGCAGGGACACCTCCCACTAGATCAGGTGGCTCAGAGCCCCATGCAACCTGGCCTTGAACACTTCTAGGAATCGGGCTTTCACAATGAATGCTTGGATGCTTCATGTCTCAAAAAGGAGAGGAAACCAGTAACATCTTCAGCACTTTTCAATAAGAAAGCAAGAAACTAATGATATGCATGGGAAAAGTCAAGAATCTGCCAAGTATTGATTTATTTTTGTTATAACAGCAAAGTGAATGTTGCTTCAGGTACAAAATAAACAACAAAACATAGAATACAAGCTTCAAAAACATGCATGAAATTGCACATGCAATAAGATTACGAAAAGAAAAGCATCAGCCTGGCCACCATTCATTACAGAAATCTACTTGATTATACTTCTGAAATAATTCTGAAAGACAATATAAATGTACATTTAGTTTTCCTTATACACAGGTTTTAACACTTGCCTGTTTTAAATTCTGAAGTCCCAGAGAAGAAAGTGAGCAAGAATAATTATATATAATTCTGATTCTTCATCACAAAAATGCCATTTGAAATAGAAATTAGCCTATTCCTCTGAACTTCTCTTGTCATAATAAGCCTTTACCTTTTCTCATTTTTTAACTCTGGGGCTAGAACTAGAAGTTGATTCTGTCAGCACACACTCTGCTGTAATTTCTACCACCACAGCACCATATAGACACCTTGAAATTGTAGAAACAGAGCCATTAGAGATACATGCTCTACTCTGTACCACTTATTGTGACAGGTAGTTAAACAGGTCTGTAAATCTAATTCAGTACATGAAGATCCTGCCAGTATGGCATTTTGGTTTGTAAAAGTCATGTAACATTTTAATGCTTGATCTACTATGATTTCTATGCACAGAAGGCTTTAATATTTCATGTCACAATACAACATCGGTCCAACTTAAAGACTACCAAAAGCATTTTACATCCCATTTGTTTCCAGTGAACTGAGTGGAATGTGTCAGTATTCTCATGAAATGACAGAATTACAGAACCATACAGTAGCTGAGGCTGGCCAAAATCTCTAGAGACTGGCCTGTCCCACCTCTGCTCAAGCAGGATCAGCTGCAGCACGTTGCTCAGTGCCATGACCAAGCTGGTTTCAGTATCTCCAAGGAGAGAGACTGCACAGAATTTCTGGGCAACCTGTGCTAGTGTCTGATCACACTCAGAGTAGATTTTTTTTTTTAATTTTTTTTTTTTTTTAATGTTTAGGTGGAATTTCCAGTATTTCAGTTTGTGCCCTTTGTCTGCTGTCTTGCAGCTGGGTAGCACCAAGAAGAGTCTGTCTCTGTCTTCTTCTCACACACCCCCATATGACAGTAACAAACACTGATAATGTGTGATCCTCCTTCAGCGAGTGTAAATCATCTTTGCTTCAGACTTCACAGTGGCATCAGGGTCTGGGAGATTGATGTGAAACAAAGTCATCAGCAAAGACAGATGTGTGAAGAACACATTGGCTACCCCTTTAAAGGGTCCACCAGGGCCAGTTTTTCTTAGTCTTCTTTTGCAGCTGATTCACTTGTAGAAACCTTTCTTTGTAGCCTTCATCTCTCTCACAAGATCAAACTGCACGTGGGACTGGGCTTTCTTAGTGCCATCTATGCATACATAGACGGTGTATCTGTATTCCTCCTGGATCACCTATCCCTGTTTATTCCATTTTCTTCCCTTTTTTGTTAGGAACATATTTGTGCAAAAAAAACCCAACATGTCACTGTCTATATGTATCACAAAAATCACCCTCACACTTAGTATCTCTCAGGAAGCACACCTAGGTTCATACCAAGCAGATTTGATACTATTGTTCCTGCTGTGCCAGTTGTGTCACCAGAAAAAAATTCTTCTATTCTTTATACTATTCATTAAAACTCACTGAATATTTGGTCTTCAGAAGTAATTTTAGTTATTTGTAGATGCTGATTTAAAACAGTTTAGACAATATATACATGTTAATAGGCTTTCTTATTAGCTCTTATTTTCTCAGTCAAGTTTTCTAGGTCCATAAGAAGATTCAGTTCCAGATGGGGCACAATTTTTTCAACCACACACACCAAAGCTCTTGAACAGCTATTTTTGCTGATAGCTGCCTAAATCCTTCATTGAATTACTTTGACAAAATTCTGGGGAAGACATAGCTATAGCTTTTAAAAACTTCATTAACTTCTTTGCAAGGCAGAAGTGGAAAGTGGCATTCAAAAGAGAGACAACTCTAAACAAGGAAACATACCCTGCAATGCCTCTGCCACTTGCAAAAGAGTTTCACAAGTCACAAAATAAGGATGTAACACAGAGCATGTTAAAACAGAATGAGGTAAATATACAGTTGGGTTGCATAATAAAAGACTAAGAAAGAGAGGAAATTATCTCTCAATGGAGTTTCCTACTTCGGTTTGTGGTAACAATTCAGCTTATTACAAGTTCTGGGAAAGGTTTAGAGAAGGCCTAGGTTTTGAAAGAAGGCCAACCTCAACTTCCAAAGCCATGTCTATACTCTTGCACAGCTTACAACTCTTTGAAGATGATTGGTGGTAAGCTGAAATAGGTTTGCATATGGGCACAAGTGGCTGCAGACGAAAATTGCACTCCCTTTGTTTAATAATCATATACACTGAAACAAGGTCTTATAACACTCGCAGGATGTTTTATCAGTAACTCATAACTTCTAATTTTGAAACTGGCTACCATTCTAATTAGTTTGTGGCAATCTACTAACACTTATATTTATCATGCCATCTTCCATCACATAAGGATTGCCTTCACCTATACCCATTAGAGTTGAAAAACCTAACACAGAGCTGGGAAAACAGCCAACCCTTATCCCCATAGCATGTTATGATATTATTTAGCATGTTTCATTTGACTGCCATTTCCTTCATAAAGTGGGTAGCTAGATGATCCTGTTTTATGCAAACATCATCAAGAAATAAAATGTTACGTAGTCTTCAAAAATTTACTGCCCTGCATATGAAAATGTAGGTATCAGAAAGAAACAACCTGTTGAATTTACTGATTCCTGGGTGCACTAAATCAAAGCAAGGAAAATTTCCAGAAGAAAGACTGCATGCAGAACACTTTGTAAAGGTAATACATCCCCAGGCTTTCTCTCCTAACATAGCCAATGAACATTGCCAGTCATTAACTTTGTTAGTTGCAGAAATCATCGTTCAGGGAAGAGCACACTGCCTGTCTCTCTTTGTTTCTGGTCAGGGCACTCTCTTGAAAGAAGGAAAAATAGATTCCTGAAGTGCCGAGGAATGAACAGAGGTATTGTTCTCACAGGGGCCCAAATACCTCTGAAATATATCAGAGAATTAGCTTGTCAATTTTTTTTATGCTTCCTCCTTAAAGTGTTTTGAAATGACTAATACATTACCAAGAAGCGGCTTCTTACATCTCATGCAGACTAATTCCCCAGGGCTCCTATTATGTCGGCAACCTAAAATGATCAGTTAATAGAGTGGGTTAGCAGCAGTGAAGGGGTGAATAAAGCACTGAGGAAAGGGAAAGTAGTGTTCTGTGGCTTGCCTCCCTCCTCTTTTAGTAGCATGTCAAACATAATTATGCTCCTGTCATCTGCACCTAACAACATAGTTATGATATCTAGCCTGGCATGTTGCTGCTGTTGACAGGCCCCTGTGACCCCATTCCAAGCAGTCTGACTCTATAGATGACAGGACCCTGGCCTAGATGCAAGAATTAACCTTCCTAGGCAGAAAACGGTTTACCAGGGGAAGAGAATAACATGCTAGAGAAAGACAGGTCACCTTGTGGCCTGGCTTGTTCTTGGTAAGCAATTGCAAGAAACTTTGCACAGTGCGCACGAACTGCCTAGAAAATGGCTGTTGCCTGTGGACCAGGGCACAACCTGAGGACCAGGTTAGACAACTTTGTGCTACCCACACCCTCCTACCCAGGGAAGGTGTTCTGCGAAACACACATAAGATGCCAGGGAACTGACAGGCCTTCCCAGGAGCATGAGCAGGGCATAGCAATACAGCTTCAAAAACAAGTTATGTTTCTCAGACTGGGGCAGACAAAAGATAATAATTTAACATGGAGATGACATTATTCAAAGAAAATTGTCCATCTCCCTCTCAGTCTTCCTCAGCTTTTTCACATAATTCACCAAATTTTTATAATGGTTTTGTGCCTCCAGGA
The DNA here is from genome assembly GCF_020740795.1 of Apus apus. Classification (NCBI taxonomy): domain Eukaryota; kingdom Metazoa; phylum Chordata; class Aves; order Apodiformes; family Apodidae; genus Apus; species Apus apus. The sequence goes on along the minus strand of NC_067312.1, from coordinate 35,724,091 downwards.
AAAGGAAAAACATATATTACTACATCTATACTGAAACAATGCAGTCTACGTAATATGATTTGCCCAGTGCCCTGCTACAGTCACCTACAATTTTCTAATTAAACAAAATATTCACTCAGATGGGATAGAGACCTCTGATACATTCAGAAAAGTATTTTCAGCCTTGAAATTTTGGGGTTTTGGGGGGTTAGAGACCAAACTTGACTCCTAAGCAGGAACACACCCTGGGTTTAAAGAGAATTTGCAAGTCACACACTTAAGCATGGAAAAATCTTGCTTTTAGATTTCCCTGATGTTTGCCTTGTTTTTACTGACAGCATGTACATTTCTCATAAGAAGCTGGCAGCACAGCAATATGAATTCTATTCACTCACTTTACAAACCTGTCTCCTGAGCATTAGATGCCTGTAAGGATCAATGACATTGAAGAGCTGCCTTACAGAGGACCCACTTGAAACTGTCTATTCATCTGCCAGTTTACAGCCCACCACAAGCTCAGGAAAAGTGAAGTCCTGTGGGAATGCTTCAGAACTAGAATTACCCACAAAGTCATGAAAACATACCAGATGGAAGGCTTGCATGAGAGCTCAAGATTATCACAGCTCAGCTCAGGTCAGCATGCAAGTGACTGATGAGCACTTGGAACATCAGATTACAGAAATTTCACCCTGGATGAGATCAGAAGCACGTTCTGAGCAAATGTTTCAAGTTCATCAAGTTGGATAGCTCTCCCTGGAAAAGCTATTGACACTAATTCATGGCAGTTAGGCAGCCACATAAAACATGGGGTCAGATATTTTTTTGGCAAGTTCATTATGCAAGAGTATAAAATACCAAAAATAAATATTACAGACAGGCACATGATAGAACAGCTCAAGTTGGAAAAGCCTACAAGAACTCCCAAGAGTCAAGTCATGAGCTGACTGTGCAGGTGATCCCAAAGAAGCAACAAAAAAACCTTTATGCACTGCTATCATTTGTTCTTTACAAGACATATTATACAGGAAAATAATTCAGGCACCACTTCAAATTTATCAAATGAGAATGAACAAGATTACCTTGTATATTTCTCTGTTTCTAATATTAAAATTATTATGTTACTCAAAAGACTTGAAATATAAGAATTCCAACCCTTCCTTAACAGACCTTTAAATAGTATTTTAATATGTAAATATTGCAATTCTAAAGGTTATTTATGTTAACTCAATCCATGTATTACCATAATTGCAAAGGTAAATCTTACATTGCAGTTCAAAGGAAGAAAATACTTCTGTGGTCATTTTAAAATATTACAGGACCATTGACAATGGGAGACCAATATCTTTAACATTTGCATAAGAAAAAATAATAAATATTAATAGAACTAGAGTACTTACTGAGACTGATTAATGTACTCATTTACAGATTAAGTGGTCAAGCACACACAATTGTATTACAAACCCTGTGTGAAGGGTAAAGACTCACTAGAAGATACATTATCCTGTGTCTTTGAAATTACCCTGTCTAGAAGCATGGAAAACCTGAAAGCCCTGAAAACACATGAGCTGAATTTGGTAAGGTAGAAGAAGAACTTCCAGCTGCTTAAAGGAAGTTGGAAAATACAGAAATAAACACAAAGTCCAGACAGGGTTAGTAAGGTGCCTAAAATGATAGAGCTTCTTAAAACTGGGAAATACAGACAAATCTGTATTAACTGTATAGAGGAGGCCAAGGTGGTCCAGTATAGTCATGCAGAACAATTAAAAGAGTTTGGAAGATATTGATGAGTGTCATCAGAAAGTCTTTCTGTTCATAGACAAAGCTATCCTTCATTACAGACAGGTGTGTTTTTCTTCTTTCTCCCTGGATACATAAATGAGCAAATGCAGACTCTTTGAGGAATAAAGTACCTGGCGATCCACAGAAGCAGCTAACACAACTGACCATGAATTAAGTTCTTAACAGGCATTAAAGGCTGGTGGACTGCAAACATGGAAGGACTAGTTGATAACTACAGCACATGTATTCTTGCATCTCTTTTGCCTTTACTGACTGTAACACTTACTCTGGTTTGCATATAGTCTTCCTATAATCCATACATTGGCATCAGAAAGACATCAGTATCTTTGGTAATAGACACAATATACTAAGGGAGCTGGCAGAAGAGTTCACCGTGTCACCACCTATCATTTACCAGCAGCCCTGGATAAGCAGGGAGGTCCCCCTTTACTAAAGATTGGCAAATGTGGCATCTTACAAGAAGGGACAGAAGGGGGATCCGAGGAACTACACAGGCCTGTCAGTCTGACCTTGGTGCTGGTGAATGTTATGCAGCAGATCATCTTGAACGCCATCACACAGCATCTGCAAGATAACCAGGTGATCAGGATCAGCCAGTATGGGCTCATGAAAGGCAGCTTTTGCTTGACAAACTTGATATGATGACCCACTTAGTTGGTGAGGGAAAAGCTGTGGATATTTCCTACCTGGTAAAGCCTTCAACATTGTTTCCTACAGCATTCTTCTAGAGAAACAGGCTGCTCATGGCTTGGACTGGTGAACACTTGGCTGGGTAAAAAAATGGCTGGATGGCCAGGCCCAAAGAGTTGTGGGGACTAGAGTTAAATTCAGCTGGCAGCTGGTCACAAGTGGTGTTACTCAGTGTTGGGGCCATAATATCGTTACCAATTACCTGGACTACGAGATCAAGTGCACCCTGAGTAAGTCTGCAGACAGTGCAGGATCCTGTGAGGGATGAACAGAATACCCAGCAGGACCAGAACCCTGGACTTCCATAGGGACAACTTTGGCCTCTTCAATCAATTATTAAGAGAAGTTCCATGGGACAGGGAACTAAATGATAAAGGGGCTCAAGATAGTTGGTCAGCATTCAAGGACCACTTCTTGCAAGGTCAGGATAAGAGCATCCCAATGGGTAGGAAATCAAGTAAGGGAGCCAGGAGACCTGCATGGTTAAACAAGGAACTGCTGGGCAAACTCAAGTGGAAAAAGAGAATCTATGGATCATGGAAGGAGCGGCTGGCCACTTGGGAGGAATATAGGACTGATGTCAGAGGATGTAGTGAGGCAATAAGAAAAGCTAAGGCCTCCTTGTACTAAACCTTGCTAGTGAGGTCAAAGACAATAAAAAGGGCTTCTTCAAATACAGTGCAGATAGAACTAACACTAAAGGCAATACAGGCCCACTGCTGAATGAGGTGGGTGCCCTGGTGACAGAGGATAGAAAGAAGGCAGAGGTACTGATGCCTTCTTTGCCTCTGTCTTTACTGCTGCAGACTCTCCCCAGGAGCCCCAGATCCCTAAAGTCCCAGAAGAAGTCATGATGAAGGAGGAGTTTGCTTTGGTAGATGAGGATTGGGTTAGGGATCAGTTAAGCAATCTGGACATCCATAAATCTATGAGTCTGGATGGAATACACCTGCGGGTGCTGAGGGAACTGGCAGAGGTCATTGCTAGGCCACTCTCCATCATCTTTGGTGAGTCGTGGGCAACAGGAGAGGTGCCTGAGGACTGGAGGATAGCAAATGTCACTCCAGTCTACAAGAAGGGCAAGAAGGAGGACCTGGATAACTATAGACTGGTCATCCTCACCTCCATCCCTGGAAAGGTGATGGAACAACTTGTTCTTGGCACTATCTCTAGGCATACCAAGGATGAAGGAGTCATTAAGAGCAGTCAACATAGTTTTACCAAGGGAAAGTCATGTTTGACCAACCTTATAGCCTTCTATGAGGAAGTAACTAGGTGGATAGATGATGGTAGGGCAGTAGATGTGGTTTATCTTGATTTCAGTAAAGCATTTGACACTGTGTCCCACAGCATCCTCGTAGATAAACTGAAGAAGTGTGCTTTTGATGGTCAGGTAGTGAGGTGGATCATGAATTGGTTGAAAGGAAGAAGGCAGAGAGTTGTGGTCAATGGGACAGAATCTAGTTGGAGGTCTGTGACTAGTGGAGTCCCTCAGGGGTCAGTACTGGGACTGGTACTATTCAGTATTTTCATCAATGCCCTGGATAAGGGAACAGGGTGTGCCCTCAGTAATTTTGCTGATGACACTAAACTGGGAGGAGGGGCTGACACACCAGAAGGCTGTGCTGCCATTCAGTGAAACCTAGACAGGCTGGAGAGTTGGGTGGGGAGAAGCTTGATGAAATACATCAAGGGCAAGTGTAGAGTCTTGCATCTGGGGAAGAACAACGCCATGGACCAGTACAGGTTGGGGGCTGACCTGCTGGAGAGCAGTGTAGGAGAAAGGGACCTGGGGGTCCTGGTGGACAGGAGGATGACCATGAGCCAGCCATGTGTCCTTGCGGCCAAGAAGGCCAATGGCATCCTGGGGTGCATTAGAAAGGATGTGGTTAGTAGGTCAAGGGAGGTTCTGCTCCCCCTCTATCCTGCCTTGGTGAGGCCACATCTGGAATATTGTGTCCAGTTCTGGGCCCCTCAGCTGAGGAAGGACAGGGAACCGCTTGAAAGAGTCCAGCTCAGAGCCACAAAGATGATGAAGGGAGAGGAACATCTTCCTTACGAGGAAAGGCTGAGGGAGCTGGGTCTCTTTAACTTGGAATAGAGGAGACTGAGGGGCAACGTCATCAATACTTGCAAATATGTTAAGGGTGAGTGTCTGGAGGACAGAGTCAGGCTTTTTTCAGTGATGTCCAGTATAAGGCAAGGGGTAATGGGTGCAAACTGGAACATGAGAGGTTCCACGTAAACCTCAGAAAAAACTTCTTTCCTGTGGGAGTGACAGAGCACTGGAACAGGCTGCCCAGAGAGGTTGTGGAGTCTCCTTTGCTGGAGACATTCAAAACCCACCTGGATGCCTTCCTGTGTGATGTGCTCTAGGTGACCCTGCTCTGGCAGGGGGGTTGGACTAGATGATCTTTCGAGGTCCCTTCCAAATCCTAAGATTCTGTGATTCTGTAAAGATTCTGTGACAACACCAAGTTGCACAGGAATGTTGGTCTGCTTGAGCGTAGGAAGGCTCTGCAAAGGGACTGAACGAGGTTCAACAATATTCAGTGGCCAGTCAAGCACTTGGGTCAGAACAACCCCATACAATGCTGCAGTCTTGGGGAGGAGTGGCTGGAATGCTTCCCAGAGGAAAAGGACCCGGAGGTGTTGGTCAAGGGCCAGACAAATATGAGCCAGCAGTGTGCCCTGGTGGCCAAGAAGGCCAATGCTATCCTGGCTTGTAGCAGAAATAGTATGGCCAGGAGGACTAGAGAAGTGGTTGTCCCTCTGTACTTGGCACTGGTGAGGCCATACCTTGAAGACTGTGTTCAGTTTTGGGTCCCTTGCTACAAAAAGGACATTGAAGTGCTGGAGCAAGTCCAAAGAAGGGCAACAAAGCTGGTGAAGGGTCTGGAGCACAAGTCTTATGAGAAGTGTCTGAGGAACCTGGGGTTGTTTAGTCTGGAGAAAAGGAGGCTGAGGGGAGACCTTATCGCTCCCTACAACTACCTGAAAGGAGGCTGTAGTGAGCTGGGGGTTGATCTCTTCTTCCAAGTAACAAGCAATAGCACAACAGGAAACGAACCCAGGTTATGCCAGGGGAGGTTTACACTGGATATTAGAAGCAAGTTCTTCACTGAAATTGTTGTCAAGCACTGGAACAGGCTGCCCACAGACGTGGTTGAATCACCATACTTGGAGCTGTTTAAAAGTCATGTATGCATGGTGCTCCAGGACATCATTTAAACCAGAATTGGTAGAATTAGGTTAATGGTTGTACTCAATCACCTCAAAGGTCTTTTCCAATCAAAATGATTCTATGATTCTATGTCAGTGCTTAACATCCAACTGGATATGATAGATGTACAACAGTAGAATACCTATATAAAGTATATATAAGTAAGTGTCCTTAAGCTGAGTACTCTGTGCTCACAATGAAGTTTCATAAGAGAAGACTCCTTAAAATTGGAATGGGCACAAATGCTCCAGTGATTATAAGGCTACATGGTATTTCCAAATAAATTCTTGGCTTTTTGAGAGGTACACCGGGTCACCTAAGCACAGTAACGTACTTAAATTTTATTTCCCATACACATTTGAAAAGTTTAACACAGAGTATTATAGACTAACAATTTAGTGTAAACTCAGATTGTGTCACAGAGTGCCGATGTTTGTTAATCAGGGCCCCTGACTACCAATATTAAAAAAAATGCTTTTGAAGTAGTGTAATACAGCTCTCTTACCATCTTCTTTTTTTCCTCATACACATCAGTACACCACCAGTAAAAAGCTGCTCTGACAGAGAAAAGAAAGAGAAAATGGGAGGACAGTGTAAAGATTCAGTGAATGCAAGCCATTTAAAACATGTCAGAAGAAAATTTAATAAAGTTGAAAACACTTGTTAGTTTTGTTCCAAGCCATAAAGCTGAAATTTATTATTTTTTTTTAAATACCAATTCAACCATGTGAAAACCAGGGAAGAGTAAGAGTAAATCAATAAACCAAACCATTTGATTGCTCAAATAGACAGTGTAGAAGACTGACCAAAGAAGTGTTGTACACTCCTTCCACAAAGAATGCAACTGATGCAACTAAGCCCTTTAGCTGTTTTAAATAGTTTCCTTATTAAATTAAATAAAATGATAAATCTGTTATCATATTGTCTGTCAGTTCAAGATGTATTATTCTTCTTTGAGAATAAGCAAATGTTATGTGAGACTATTAAAGTGAGATCTGTATATGCAAAGCTTTCTATACTTTCTTTAGTTTTAGCTGTTCACTATAAAAAAACACTATGCTGAAATGAAATAATTTTTTTCTCATCTCAACATTATTATTATCTTAATGATTTTTGAGGTGCTGTTAGCATTAACAGCAATATGTGTCCCAAACTGAGTAATTAGCAAGCTTCATAGCTTACATCATAGCTACCGAAAAAGCTTAGCTTAGTGTAAACCAGCCAGTCCCTTGTTTATAGGAAACATAGGATGAATAATGACCTTTTTATACATACATATAAAATTAATTTGATGATAACTTCCAGCTCACTTAGACAATTCATAATGGTTTTTATCTAGAGATTAACTAAATTAAAGTTAGTAAGGAGTAGGGCCATGCATTACATTTCTTTGCTGTGCTTTAGGGAATTATGGTAGGCACACTGCATCCCAGACCTGTATCTCTCTCTTCTGTTGCTGCTTAAAAGCAGTAGAAAGTAATTTGTTAGAGGAAAAAAAATCTTCATTGATTTGGATGTGTAGCTGTGGAAATTTGAGAAATGTGAGCTGATAAGAAAGTCATACTTCCTATATCAGCTGTTTTCATAAAATCATAGAATGGTTTGGGTTGGAAGGGACCTTAAAGATCATCTAGTTCCAACCTCCCTGCCAAGGGCAGGGATACCTTCCACTAGAGCAGGCTATCCAAAACCCCATTGAACCTTCCCCTGAACACTTCCAGGGAGAGGGCTTCCACAACTTCCCTGGGCAACCTGCCCTAGTGCCTCACCATTCTCACAGTCAAGAATTTCTTCCTAATCTCCCCTCTTCCAGTTTGAATCCATTAGCTATTGTCCTCTTACTACATGCCCTTGTAAAAATTCCCTCCCCAGGTTTCCTGTAGCCCCTTCAGGTACTGGAAGGCTGCTATGAGGTGTCCCCAGAGCCTTCTCTTCTCCAGGCGGAACAACCCCAACTGTCTCAGTCTGTCTTCATAGGAGAGGTGCTCCAGTCCTCCAACCATCTTCTTGGCCCTCCTCTGGACTTGTTCCAGGAGCTTCATGTCCTTTCTGTGTTGGGGGCCTCAGCTCTGAACTTAGTACTCCAGGTGAGTTCTCATGAGAGTGGAATAGAGGGGGGGAATCACCTCCCTTGACCTGCTGGTCACGCTTCTTCTGATGCAGCCCATGATAAAGTTGGCTTTCTGGGCTGTGAGCATACATTGCCAGCTCATATTCAATTCAAAATTCACCAGTGCCCCTGAGACTTTTTCCTCAGGGTTGCTCTCAATCAATTCTCTGCCCAGCCTGAATTTCATAGAATCATAGAATCACAGAGTGCGAGTTGGAAGGGACCTCAAGGATCATCTGGTCCAACATTTTTAGGTATACTATAGTTTATATGAGCTGGCTCAGCACCCTGTCAAGCTGAGACTTAAAAAATATCCAAATGTGTCCAATTTGTGCTTGGGATTGCCCCAACCCATGTGCCAGACCTTGCACTTGGTCTTCTTGAATTTTATGTTGTTTGCATGGGTCCACCATTTTCACTCTATTTCCTTCATTGGTTCAGACTCACAATTGCTTGCTCAAACTGTCTTGCTCTTGGTTTTCTTCTTGTAGTACATAAGTCTGTGAAATGCAAATGGTCTGGGACATCTTTTTCCAGAATGTTATTTTTTAATTGTCTAATGGACACTTTTTCTTAACCTATGTTGCTCATAAAATTCCTGTCACCTATTTGTCACTGCCATCTTCCAAAAGTGCAGCCATTGCTGATATATTTGGCATACCAATTTAGCCATTATTCAGTTCACAGTGGACGCCATTATCACACTAGATGCTATCTGTGTTACTCTACACATCATTGGAAGAGTCAGTCTCTCACAAACTCCTTGAATTACAGAAATTTCAATATATAAATACCAGCCTATTATTCTTACACAAGTTCTAGATGTCTCAAGTTTCTGAACTGAATTAGAGACAGGTGAAGGCCAAGACCCCAGTGAGGAAAATAAAAGGACAGAAATTACAGTCTTGAGGTTGTAATACCTCACCTTCCTAACAAAAAAATGTACTGAATAGTGACAAAATATATTTTATAACAAATAGTTTACTATTTTAATTTTGCTATGAAAGACAAAGAAATAATTAATTTCCAGTATAAACCAAACCTCCAAGTAAAAATTTACTCCTTATAACATAATACTACTCTGGAGTTTTCAATATTTTGTAATTCTAGTTGTTAGGGGGGGGGAAATATTTTAAAATGTCCAAGATTTTTGTTTTTGTCTAGATTTGAAAACAAGAAAAGCAATTCTAGGCCATATGCCAGAAAGATTCAAGAATATAGTTTCCTTTTAAGCAGAAATCTATCAATCATTAAGCATAAGATGAAATGAGTAAACTTCATCTAAGTTTTGAATTCTATAACACGGATGACATCTTGCTTACCAGATTTGTCCATCATTATTTTTTCAATAACAAATACTTGAGATTAATTCAGCCCTTTCTCTTTTCCTTTTCTGTTCACTACTTGTTTAACAGCAGTCCTAGTCACAGACAGATCTTCATTAATTTTTGTTATTTTAAATTATTCATTTCTGATAAAAGTGCATTTTTTTTTTCTGCCAGACTTATTAATTACCAGTGAAGTCAGATAATGAATCACGATGCTCTTTGGTGTTACCCAACTATGTCATACTTAGTATAGTATCAGAAAAGCCTGTGAATATGTGAAAAAAAAACAACAAATAAAAGCATCCATGGCATACACATTCGAAAGACAAACAGAAATAATATTTTTGCATCTTGAATTTACTTTTTAAGATAATTGAAAGATTTGAGATTGTAAGAGATTATGATTTTTTTCGTCCTACAAGACTTGTTGAAGTAACATAGTGTCACAGTATTGCAAGAAACTATGTCAATTCGTTGTAATTGAAGGCATTCTCTTTGCTACAGACGTTTCAATATTCTGGCCTTGAAAATCAAGATTACTTTAGTAACTATATTTGGAATTAAACTTTTTGTGCTGGATATCTAGTATGTTAGATGAGAACAGCATAAATCTATCCTTCTGTGGATTGCTGTCAGGTAACAGAAATGTCACACTGCCGTCTGACTGATGATTTACTGCAAGCTCAGCAGAAACACTGAAGAGAAAACAGAAACAGACTCTGAGTTGTCCTCACCTAACCATGAGTACTTTATACCCACCCTGTGAGAAGCTGACAGTCTTTATGACTGTGAATCTTGAATAACAAGAGCAAACCTTTAGCTAGGTATTTAAGGATGAGTTGGACTGTCTTCTGATAGAGCAAGCCATGTAAGTGAGAACCAAGTACTTTTGAGGGATTTAGAGCCTGGGTGCTGAGAGTCAGGACTCTGGTCTCACATGACCAGTTTTGATGTTGGGAAAGCCATGCCTTCCCTGATCACCTATGGTTGAAATATGTACCTTGTCAGGGAGACACTGTATGCAAACTAGCATCAAAATCTTGAAAGGAAAATCAGTTTAACACATGAAGAAAAATCTTAACCAGTATTGTTTAGCTTTTGTTGCCCACTATGGTATATAGTCACTTGCTAGATATAGAATGTCAAAAATAAGTTTAAGTAGCCTGGCTTCAATTGATTTATGGCTGGTCCTAAATATTTTTTGAACAGCATTTCACATTTAATAAGAAACACATTCTGCTTCCTTAGGATACAAAACCAGTAAAAAATAAAAGTTCTTAAGTAGAACAACAGAATCTCTCCATTTTACCTACACACAACTTGCTAAACAGAGATTTGAATATAGCTAGAGCTGAGGGGGGCGGGAAATGAAGAGTATTTTAACAGTGAAGTAAAACCACAACTAATGACTTTAGGAGACAGAAGCTAGGTGGACAAGAAAAGCACTACAGTTTTAAATATATGATATTTGGCTTCACCTCCCAAGTAAGAGGGCTGGCACTGATTCAAAAAGACTGGTCTGGCATGCTTGTGCCTCTGAGAGGGACCACACTGCCTGACGGAAACAGCCACAAAAGCCGCAGAGGGAGCACAACCTTCCAAAGGCAACAAGAAAGCAACCAGACTGGCAATTAGACCATGCTAGTGCTTGGCTTTGGCAAACAGAAGGCAGGCATCTGAAATGGCTCATCTGTCCACAGAACATGGGCCCGGAGACCAGCAAATGGAACAAAGTAAAGCAGCCAGCAGATAACAGAGGGAAGCATTTTCAGCATGGATGACCTCCTTCCCTAGAACCAACATAACAAATATGATAGGAGGTTTACACAGGCTTCTATATCTTGAAAATAATATTTTTACAGTGCTCATTGAAACCTAAGACAGCTGTGCAAAGCGTCTTTGTATCAGAAACTTAAGGCAGAATCTGATTTTTTATGTCTATTCAGTTTGTATCCTGGAATCCTCTTTTCATCTCACTGGATGTCAAACAACTCATATTTTAAGCATTTTCCCTTTTGCCATCTGATAAACTGCACTGTAGGCCAGATTTCTTTGTTGCAAATATCTTTGGAGCCTACAGGCCCTGTGGCTTCCATAAACATTGTTTTAAAATACTGCTTTTCCAATTTCAGTGTGAGTTTTCTTACTCCTCTGTTGGCTTGATGTTTCAGTCCAATAATTCAAGAAACAAAAATTAGCAACTGTTGATTAAACAAGTGGTTAAGAAGGACCAAGAGCTTTTATATCTAAACTTTGTTGGAAACTGAGCATTTATCCAAGGGTCATCTTTTACATATTTTGTGTATCAAAGAACATGAGAATGTCAGTTTCTTGGATAGTCATGGTCATGGCCTTGAGCAATCTGCTGCAGCTGGCTCTGCTTGAGCGGAGATGGGACTAAGAGACCTTCAGAGGTGCCAGCCAGCTTCAGCTACTGTGGAGTTGTGTGAACATGGTTGAGATCCGTCAATAAACATGCTGCTGTCATTCTTTCTGACTGATGCTGAATGAAAGAATTGTGCAAAGCTTATTTACTACTACATCCAACTTTTCTGCATACCACCAGCTACCTCCAGGGCATGCATAATCTAGATTTAGTAATAGTTTTCGTATTTGTGAAGGAGCGGACTTTTCCTCACACAAACAAAATATGCCCTTTAGGTCAGCAGTCACAACTGATGTAAAATGGCTGCTCCGTCAGGCACTTTAAAAGCTCTGCTGTCCGCTTGCCTCCTCTGCCACAAAACAACTTAAGACTCCATGAGGCAGTCACCAGCCTGCCAGGCAGGAGCAATGGCGGGAACACCGCAACAGGGCTGCAAACAGCCAGTCTGCCCAGAGACGGTGCAGCAGGATGGGAGAAAGTCCCTGCCTGATTGTCAGGGAAGACCCAAGAACAAGAGACTGGCCAACCAGGGACGAAGGAGCGAGTCCCCCAGACTCGAAGAAACTGTCTGTCTGCTTCTTGCTTCCACTCTTTGTATGGACACTGAACCTGCTGCTGCTTGCCATTTGGGGGTTTGCCCTCTTTGAGGGCTCCTGCTCATCTGTGGTCCCTGCTCACCTGTGGTTCCTGCTTCCCTGTGGTCCCTGCTTCCCTGCAGCCCCTGCTTCACTGCAGTCCCTGCTTGCCCACAGTCCCTGCTCGCCTGCAGTCCCTGTCTGCCTGTGGCCCCTGCTTCCCTGAATTCCCTGTCTGCCTGTGGTCCCTGCTTCCCTGCAGTGCCTGTCTGCCTGTGGTCCCTGCTTCCCTGCAGTCCCTACTCACCTGTGGTCCTTGCTCACCTGCAGAACCTGCCTGCTGCCAGCCACCTGTGGTGAGACTTCTACCTGCCACTCATGGGTTCTAAGACCAGGTTGCAAGGGAAGTCATTTGCACCTAATACAGAAATACCTAGACCATCTCAGGAATAAAGTAAGGGATTGCATTTTGTTATCATTCCCTCCATAAGGTGTTCCTGCCCTGACTTACCTCCACACAAACCGCGACCCTATATGGGACAGGCATCAGGCATATCCCTCCTTCCTCTTCCCCTCTTAGATAATAAGAGTTAATCTTGGTGTGTAAATAATAAGGTGCATTCATATGTAAGGATTAGTACATGTATAGGTATTTGGTGTTTCAAAGACCTGGCCCCTTCCTCCCCTAAATTGTGTTAAATTCCTTAATAAACCATTTTAATTCGTTAAACTATAAATTTGCGGTCAGTCTAAATTTGTGGGTGTTGTAGGAGGCATGATTCAGTATTCCACCTTAAAAGTCAGCTTGCAGAGGCTTCTCCTCTGAGAGGTGAGTACCACGTGCAGACCCCTTGGTTCCACTAACAAATTTTTCCAATAAGGAAGGCAAACCGTGTTTTAACATCCTGACAAATCGTGCCGGTTCACGACAATGTGTCATTAAATGAGCACAGAATTCTTGTGAATGTAATATATCTTGTTCCTCTATGACTATTGCAGAACAAGACATTATTCATTTTTTTAAAAGAAACTGGAAATACCAGTGTGAACAGGGCTGCAAGAGAAAGTTGCAGGAGTATATTCCATAGGTAGGGAAGTAAACTCTAGGAAGACCGCAAGATGTACAGTTCATTATTTTGTTTATACCCTAAAGAAGTAGCATTTCTATGCATGTTTCTAGACTGTACTTTAATGAGCAAATTTCTATCCATGTAATATCTTTGTGAATAAGCCCTCATCCTAAATTACATGTTTTGGTTTTTTTTCCAAGATGGAACTTTAGTTGGCTTTAAAAGACGTACCGCAGATAGAATACACATTTTGCTCCTGAAGTTTTTCTAACTCCACTATAGTTTTGAGAGTACTACTTAAGACGCCTTGAAGAAATTTGATTTTGAGAAATAAATCCAGACTCTTGAAGGAGGAAACTAAACATGAACTCAGAAGCAAAAACCATCATCTTAAAGCTGAGCAGCCAAAACTTGAATATCTAGTCAGGCACAGGTCACCTCTGAAACTGCCAATAAAATCACTCTTCCCTCGAGCTGCAATTATTGGCTAGTCAGACCTACTTTCTTCTTTATTGTCCAGCTTGTCATATGGGGCAATTTGATGAGCGTACCTGTGGGATAGAATGCCTCCAGAAGCTTTGTTCCCTTTGGCTGCAAGTCCCTTACTCATCACTGCAAAACTTTGTGGAAAAGATAAAATACAAGAGCAGAAGCAGCCTGGAGATGTGAGATCATCAGACTGGGCTTCAGTATCTTCAATCATTCCTTCATACAAATACACATGGGAAGTGGATGTCAGTTTGAAATTCTGAGTTATACACATGAATGATTATTTACGTTCAAAGGCGTGGCAAGACATATTTGTTTTAGTTAAGAGACTTCCAAGTTAGATGCAAGCTGGAAAAGCTATATGTAGTTTGTGATTCACTGTCAGTTTGAGAATCAGGATCAGCATTTCCTGAAGGGGTAGAAAACAAGGAGGCAGCAAGAATGCTCTGATGTTTAATTATTATTTATGTTTACAACAGCATTCCCTTTTCAGAGAGGTGGTAAATTCAAAACCAAGAGCGGTTCTGCAGAACAAGACCTTACTCACTTTGGTGAAGCAAAACCCCCATGATTTATTGTTAGTTAGGGAATCTGATTAATTTAGAGAATATCAAAATAGGGAAAACATGTGCCTTTTTAAACTTTAGCACATAAATAGGAAACAAAAAATATGTGCTGCTTTTACTAAAATGTATTGAATAGCTAACTTTCAGACCAAATTTCTATACTGTAGTTTATCTCACCTGACTAATCCTAGTCAAAGGTTTATGCATTTATCTTCATGACTCTTGAATCTGTGCAAAACACAAAAAAACAATTTGGCTGTGCTGTATTTCAAGAAAAGGATTGTCATATTATTTTGGACAATATCCTTCTCTTCCATGATTTAACAGAATAATGTAATATATACGAGGGATTATCTTTTTAAGGTAGCTGAAATTTTAAGTCTATTTGAGTTAGCTATGACCACTGCATTAATAAGTTCCACCACAAGCTGATAAGTATTTTCACAGACCTGATTCTACACATAGGTTTTAGGTATTGTTGATAAAATATTTCCTCTATGGCCTCTTGTGGGAAACTGTTCTTCCCCACATAAGTGTAAACAAAATGCCTTTTAAGCCAGCGAAGGCCTTGTGCTGATTATTCCCATGTAACGGACTAAAACAGACTTGCTTCTCAAGGACAACTGAAACCAAAACAACAGATGTGGTATGGGACAGAAAGGATGGGCCACAAGGCAGACTTTGCCCCTGGCAGTCATGACCCTAACTTGGGGCTCATGGATGCTCACTGGCTCTGGACAGTGACACTGAGGGGACAGGTGGGTCAGGGGGTATCAAAGGCAGCGAGTGCAGCAGGTGGGTCCTTCCCTCCTCTCTGAGGCCCGTTCGGACGCTTTCTGCGTGGGACACCCCCCTGCTGCAGACACTGCTGCTGGGACCCTGCCTGCCTGCCCTGGGTCCAGCCCGAGCCTCAGCGCCGAGCGCGCCGGGGTCCCGAGCCCTGGGGTCGGGGCCGGAGCCCCCTCCCCGTATTGCTGCCCTGGAGGGGAAACCAGCGGCTGCTGCACCCGCTGCCGAGAGGCCGCCCCTCCGACACCACCGACCTGCTGTCCTGGTTGGGGTACATTCTAACCACCGCTCTAAATCACGGTCCCACAGCGGCCGTTCCTCTGTGAGAGGCAAGTGCCATGTGTGACTCTCGGGCTCATTCAACAGCCCCTCCACATCGGAGTTCAGGAGCTCACAAAAGCATCTTGACAGCTGGTAGCCCCCCAATATTGGCTCCCAACACCTGTTTAGTTGGACGTTTTAAAAATTAGTTTATATTGGCAATCTCAGTTTCAAATACGTTCTCCCCGTTTATTATATACAGGCAATTATGGATTTCTAGTGTGAACGCACCCTCTTCATGTCATACTGAAGCTCTGTTTAGCCTCTTTTGTTTGCTATCATGATTCAGTTGCACAGCTGAAGGCAATGATGATTTTCTTCATACTGTGCTCAAGTTTGACATATCAGATCTAAAAGATTTACCTGATTCCACCAGAAGATAAACTTGTAGAGATGCTAAATTAGCAGCATCATGTGTCCTTGTACGCGTGTGTGCAGGCGAGACAAATTGTCCACAAATAATATGAAACAGTACCCCTTAGTGTCCAATTGGATCATTGCACCAGAACTATATAAAAACCCAGGGGGGAGGAATTAATAATTAGTGAGTATAAGAGGCAACAAAGTATTAAAAATAAGTTTACAAACAGGAAAAAGAACATTTTCAATTACCTTTCCTGTATTCTGGCTATTTCGGGCTGACAAACATTGTCTATTTTATTTTATTTTATTTTATTTTATTTTATTTTATTTTATTTTATTTTTATTTTTTTATATATGTAGGCTGCAAACCTAAAGCATAGAAAATTCCAGTTAAATGCTTTTTAGTGAGGATAAGAGAAGTGTGGCAGAATTAGTGCCGTGACAGTAGACAAAAGGAACATACAAATGTAGGAATAACTTGCAGAAAACAGAACTTGTGAGTAGAATCGCTGTCTGATTTATCTAATGGCCAAAACTGAGAACTATCCATCACGGAACTTTTGGCAAATATTGTCTTCCCATTGGCTCCTTCCACACTACGTGTCTGAGGTCACTGGGCCTCCAACCCTTCTGGCATATACATACACATGCATCAAGCTAAAATAAAAGATTATCTTCTAGTGCTCAGATTATTGCCAAGGCATCTTCAAGGTGAAAATTTTCAATGAAGTAGCTTTATGTATAAAATACTGAAGTTGTCCCTTCTGCAACATAGACATTACAGTCATCAAAAAGGCTTTTGTTTTACTAATAAGATGTAAAATAATTACGTACTTACAATACAAGCTATGAGAATTATTATCTCTTAATGAATCTGTTTAAGTACCATAGTTCTTCTAAACACAGAGAAGAATTTTGATCCCACAAATTGCTAGACAATATTTTACTTTTTATTGAAACCATGGCACAAATTCTGAAGGTATCTATATTGTCTAAATTTACCTCACATTATGCAAATTCTGCTGTTGTTTGATTGCAAAAATGCATTAATTTTTTTAAGTTACTGCAGAATATTTTGGAATACCATATTAGCATTCCCGAAGAAAATAAATGTTATAAAGGATGAGAAACCATGAAGTGTGTAAAGAGTTCTGTTTTCAAAAAAATTTAGATTATATTACATAACAAAGAGGAATGAATTCCTGGGCCTGAAATAAATGTTGAAATACATATAAGACTCATAGAGAGAACCACAAAAGTATCATATGAAGTTGGAGATGGGATACGAAGTCTACAGTCTCTAAGTCATGCTGAACAAAAACCTGTGCTGGCTGAAAGGAAACAAGTACAATAAAGCAAAGTAAAAAATAATAATTTATGATTACACACAAGCACTTTGAATTTAGACCTGTGTTGCATCAGTTCTCTACATTCCTTTCTCATGTGTGTGTGTGTGTTTCTTCACATCTTACACAACACAACCAAAACATCCATGTTCATCCCAGATCCTCAACCTACACTTTGAAGGCCATTGTCACCATTTTACTATATTCTGCTCAAACCAGTGTTATGGGACCCTAAAGGAGGACTTTTTGATCTGCAGCAGTTTAGCTAAGAGTTTTCCAGATTACAAACTCTTTCGGCAGAATTTCTTGGCAAAAAATTCATGGGAAAAGATCATAAATATCTGGGAGTTAGGTGTTTTTTTTAAAATATTTTATTAGGTTTTCAAAACAAGTATAAATGTAGTACTGTGTGGTGGTTTTCCTACCTTCTAAACTTTATACAATGATCAATGAAATATGGAATATTCTTGAGGAAGCAGCTTAAACACCTACAACAAATGACTTTCCCGTTCTCATCATCTTGCTAGCAAGTTCACACAACTTCTAGCAGGAATAAACACCTCAAGTAACATGTAAGCACTTTATAACTGGGTAATGCAAAATTCCCTCCCTACATCTTGCCATAATTAGATCAGTTAAGAGATAGGTTGATGGTGCCAAATTTGTATTCGGAGTCAAGCTTCCTTTAAGCCTGAGGGACCTATAATATGAATTGTGTACCTCAGTTTGTTGGATGCCTTGCATTTTGGAATATTGGTGTAATATTGCTTTAAGAGGACTAGCACGAGCATGCCTTGAGATGCTAAGGAGTGACTGATGTGTTCTTTTCACAATGCTTGCAAAAAAATGAGTCCTTTTTGCAATATGTGTAGAAAATTATTGCAACGGAATGTGTGACTTGGATCACATTCCTGCTTTTACAAAATAATAACTTCACACTTTCTTAAAATACATCCTTCATAGAATGTTTCCCAGATCCCATCAAAATTATTGCTTTGCTAATAGGTCCCATTAAGGAAATCACAATACATAGAAATCTAGTCCAGTTGTTGAAATACTAGCAGTGCCATCTGATAGATAGGGAAGACAAGAAATATTGTCTTTCTATGTCTGAGTGTTTTTATGATCCCACATAATCACTGTTGTTAGAAAGTATACATTATCTGCAGCATTTTTTTCTCTATTTGTTTCATTTTCATGCTGGAGAATAACAAAGGGCTTTCTCCAGGTTGCAGAATATATACATTTGGATTATAAAACAAAAATTAAGCTTCTCTCTAATTCTATGCCTATAATCCCCTGAATAACATAGAAAGATTGAGCAGCAAGTATCTTCTACAAATTCTCCTCCTCCCCTTCTTTTTCTATCAGATATTTACTATTCTAGATGCTTTTGACAAAAACCTGTTCAAATTTCCAGAATTAATTATTTTAATAATATTTTCTAGCAAAATGAATCTTCACCAAGAAACATTAAGAATGAACCGATGTTTAATTGATTAAAATTAATTTCCAAAGAGGCGTGAAGTATAGAAAGTGGGAAATGAAAAAACAAGAGACACAATGTGGAATTTATCTGATGATTTTCAGTCACAGACTAAGTAGTCTAATCCAAAATAAAAATAATAATTAAAAAATATTTTAAAAAAAGAAAAAAAAAAGGAGGAAGAGGAAAGTGGGAGGGTAGGGGGAGAGGAGGAGAGGGGAAGAGGAAGATAAATAAGTTTCATTTCATGTTTATTAATCTGGAATAAATATTATATTTATTTAAAATATATATGCCAACATAAATTGTGCTGATCCTGAACAATTTATTGTTACAAACATGTCTGCAGTCTATTATGAGTTCTCCTATGTCTTTAAATTAAAGAGCAAGTATCACTAATCAATTTCTTAAATCATTATTTTAGATTCCAAAAGCTCTAAGGCTGAGAGTTAGAGGAACTGACAGGTAAATAGTTTTCAGCAGTGGTAAACACAGGAAATTTTAAAGAGGTAAGTGTGCTGGGCACTGTTTAAGATAACAAGTTGCTCATTCTTCACCCATCCCTGAGATGGTTACTAAATAAAAGCTTAAGCTGAAATGAGTTCATATTCACCTCTGAAAGAAGAGGAATGTACAGTATAAGTGGGAAAATAATGTATTATTTGCTAACGAAAAGATGTATTACGCAGAGACATCACTTGCCATTCCATGTGGTTCAAGTACAATAACATCACTTTTGTCACAGACAAGACGTGTCTTTCAGCCAACATCAGAATAAATGCACAAAAACCTGAAGTCCAGGTATGCTGTGTTAGCTGCCACAGCCCTTCCATTGAAGGGAAGCACAGCACAAAGCATTAGCTCAGCACAAGGCACTGCCCAAATGACTCTGATTAATTGCACAGTGCTCAAACGATGAGGCCTGCATTATTTTGGTATCCTCTTCCTGTTCCCCCAATCCTAATTTTTGCGCAACACTCATTCCTTGGCACACAAAGAGCATCAGCCCACTCGCCTAGCGTGACCTATAAAAAAGTAAACTGCTGGCAACTGGTATTCTCTAGTATTTTCAGCAAGATGGCAAAAGAGGTTCATACTGAATGGTATGAACTCCCTAAAGCTAAGCACAGCAGCATGCAACTCCAGTTAGACACAAGGGAAACTCCCCTTTTTTGTTACTGTAACAAAATCGTCCAGAGCTGGTGTTTGACAGTGTTAGAAGAAACATGCTCTTTCCTTAATTTTACAGTGAAACCAGACTCTTAAACAAAAAACATTGTTACTGACATAAAAAATTATCTTTCTTTTTTCCCCTCTTCTCCGGCTTACGAATTTTTCCAGTCTTTTCTGATTTCATTCTTTCTATGGATTTAGGGAAATATTACAAGTGACACTGCCTCTGCAATGACTCAATGGATCATCTGCATAACCGCTTGTACAATTTAAGTTTTCTGAATTTCTGACCCTTGCAGGGTTTTTTTCTGTGCACTCCCCTAATTTACAACAAATTATTTATAAATAAATTATAAGCCAGAAAAGAAGCAAATAGGCAGTAAGAATTACTGACTTTGATGCCAATACTTTTTATTAATCTCTGTTCTCATACTCTCTTCTTCCTTCCCAACACACAAGCAGTGCAACTCACTACCAGTTGCTCTATTTAAAAAGCAAAACAAAATAAAAACAACAAACAAAAAAAACCCAGCAAAACAAACCCATACAAAACAATCACCGCCTGAGTTGACACTTCCTGTGTCATGAATTCTAACAAATGTGTGGTACCAGCTGAATCACATCCCAAATCACTAAGAACATCAATAGCTGCAAAAGCTGAGGAATGTATGGGAAGGTTAATAAGTGAGACTTTTTGAAACAAGGATTCTTGATATCTTTGCTTCATAAAATCTAAAAGCCAGTAAATAATTTTGACTTATTTTCTTTCATAGTTAACCACTACAACATGAAGTAGCTATTTTCTGTTTTTCACTGCTGTGACAATTTTATCTTATTTTATTTGATTTTTTAAATGAATTCTTGATTTTGCACTGCATCAGTACTTTTTCAAGTGGAGTTGCAAGAAAAATGCACCAGATGGCTCTACGGTGACATTTGTCTGGGATACAGTGCAGACCACTTTCAGAGTACATGTAATACCTCATTCAATGCAAACATAATTGGAATATTTATTTTAAAATTCTGGATAAATACCTTTACCTTTCAGATAAAATGTTAAGAAGGAAATCAAATCAGTGTTCAGAAATACTGCTGCTGAAAAATTATTCTGCACATCAACTCAAAACATATAAAAGTAAAGAAAGTCATTGGGAGAGGTCAGCATGGATTCACCAAGGGGAAGTCATGCTTGACCAGTCTGATTGCCTTCTAAGACATTGTAACTGGCTGGTTAGATGAGGGAAGAGCAGTGGATGTCATCTACCTTGACTTCAGCAAGGCTTTTGACATTGTCTCCTATAACATCCTCATTAGGAATCTCAGGAAGTGTGGGCTAAGTGAGAAGACAGTGAGGTGGATTGAGAGCTGGATGAATGACAGGACTCTGAGGGCTGTGATCACTGGAGCAGAGTCAAGCTGGAGGCCTGTAATCAGCAGTGTCCCCCAGGGGTCAGTACTTGGTCTGGTCTTGTTCAACATATTTATCAGTGACCTGGACAAGGGGAGAGTGTGTGTCCTCAGAAAGTTCCTGGTGATACCTGTCGTGGTTTAAACCAGGATGAAGCCAGTTTTCCTTTTACTGATTTTTTTTTCTTCATCACGCTTTCTTTTAACTAGTCACGGTGCGTTCTAACTAAGTTTGATAAGAGAAGAATGTTTTTCAAATTGCTGGGTCTTCAAGGTCACATCTTTACTCTGCCGGTTCAGACACTATGGGGAGATCTATGACCTCCCCGTAGGAGGCTGAATTAAGACAGACAGCAAAACTGGCCAGAGATATTCCATTCCATGTATCTACGTAAGCTCAGAGGAAGGTCAGAGATTGCAGAAGACAACTTCCTTCCTGCTGCTTCTCCCTTCTCTCCCCTCCATGGCCAGTGTCCAGGGAGGACTCCGTCCATCCATCACCATCGACCCCCAGGCTCGAGCTCTCCTGACCCTCATCACTCTGTGCTTTCTCCAGCAGCAGCTCCGGGACTTTTCGGAACTGTTCACAGCTCAGGAGATGCTGTGGGAGTTGCTGGGGGTGGGGGGAGACGAGAAGCTTTTGCACATATCTGAACATATTTGTATATAATTATATATATATTCTTATATCATTAGTGTTTAATTAAAGCTGTGTAGCTTAGTTTTCAATCCAGCCAAGTCTCTCTCTTTTTCTTTCTCTCCTTCCCTACCTGGGTGGGAGGGGGAGGGGATCGAGAGCATTGTTGTCGGACCTGAGTCAAACGGTGACAACAATTTATTGGTGCCCAACATGGGGCTCAATTTTAAGCCCAGATTATAACTTTTCATTAATTGGGAGTGTTCAAAATTCCAGCTCTGATGGGAGGAATTCCTCAGATAGCAATGGGCAACAGTTCTGCTGAATTTCCTGTCAGATTTAAAACTGAACAGACACTTTCTGCAATGTATCTGCTGGACCTTTTGCCCAACCTGCAACTGTACATGTGGTGTGCAGCTGAGAGCATTCTCCTCTGAGTAGTTGCTCTTGTGATTGTTCTATGGTTTATCAACAAAACTGTAGCCATAATCAACTGTATAATTACCAGCCTAGTGATCCTAGGGGTTATGACACTGATCTTTATGAGGGCACTGTATGTGTACAGTTACAGGACAACTCCTAAAGGGAACACAATGGTCCATGTTGGCAATAGCAGTAGCAGGTTCAATTTTACCTCTCCATTTTCTTTCAAGCTGAATCTCCCAGCTCTTGATCTGAACAGCATTGTTGCAGCAGGAATGCTTCTGCTGAATGTTTATAATGTATTATGGATACATAGGGTGAGGTGTTGCTCCACTCACTGCCACTCCCCCACAGGCAATGCTGCTGCCACTGTTGCTGCTGCCACCACCACTGCTGTTGATACCACCACTCGTACTGGTACGAAAACAGCTGCTTCTACAAGTGCTGCTAAAAAAACCAACTGTTTCTACAAAGATAAAGTCCACTCCCTTTTGAATCAGGCTAGCTCATCCTGTGACCAGGAGCAAAGCAAAGGCAAAACACTCTTCCCATCTGAGACTTCCAGAGTTCCTTCAGGCAACAACAGAGACTGAAACTGAGGAAGTAGAGTATTCTAAATCAGTTGATAGAGCAGTTACCTCTCAAACAGGTAAAAAAATCAGGCCACTCTCAAGCAGATAGAACAGCAGGCCCTCCTCAATCAGATGACGATGATGACCTTGTCCAGCCTTTCTCCATGAAGCAGCTGTGTCTCATGAGAAAGGACTTCACCCATACTGATGGTGAGGGAATTCTTCCTTGGGTGCTCCAACGCTCTGATAGTGAGGCTGAAAACTACACTGTGGATGAGGGAGAAGCCAAGCAGTTGGGATACCTGGCCAGAGATGCTGGTATTGATAGAGCACTTAGTAGTATGATGGGAACTACCACTCTGTGGTACCGACTTCTTTCAGCTGTGAGAGAGAGATACCCCCACAAGGGTGACATCGAATGGCACCGGAGCAGAACACCCACTCTTGAGAAAGCCATCACATACTTGAGAAAAATAGCTGTGCGAGAGGTGATCTATGATAAAGATGGACTTACAAATCCTGATGGTGTTCTGTGTGACACGCAAATGTTCCGGAGGTTTGCACATGCTGTACCAGCAGCACATGCCCATATATTCTCCTTCATGGGATGCTTTGATGACTACGCAAGACCAGCTGTGCGTGAGGTGGCTTTCGAAGCACAACAGTATGGAGATATAATCTCTGATTCCAATCAGTTCCACACCTCAGCCATTCAACAAATGACTGACAGAAAGAATAAGATGCTGAACAGATGTGGAAGTAACCTCCAGAATCTCCCTAGAGACAACTGGTCACGTGTTGCAGCCATTAAGAAGAGACGTCCTGCTACGAGACAGCAGCAAGAGAGACAAGACCCACCGTGACACCACCTGTGGTGTCCCTTGCAAAATTATTTTAAAGAGGACATGAGAGTCTGGGACAAGAAACCCACTGATATTCTCCAGGTACATGTGCAAGAGCTACTAAATAGAACAAAGTCAAGAGATGGTTCTTCCAAGAAGAAGGCTGCACCAGTCTCCACCCAGGATTGTGCTTCAATCTCTAATGCTCAATATTAGAGGTGCTTTTCCTCCAGCCAGGAGGAGGAGAGGGACAACAGAGTTTGCTGGACTGTGTGGATTCAGTGGCCTGGCACATTAGAACCACAAAGGCATAAAGCCCTGGTGGACACGAGTGCACAGTGTAAACTAATGCCATTGAATCATAAAGGGACAGATTCTGTCACTATCTCTGGAATGACAGGAGGTTTTCAACAACTGGCTGTTGTGGAGGCCGCTGTGAGCCTGACTGGTAAGGAGTGGCAAATGCACCCTGTAGTGACTGGCCCAGATGCTCCGTGCATCCTTGGCATAGACTGTCTCAGGAATGGATACTTCCATGACCTGAAAAGGTACTGCTGGGCCTTTGGTATAGCAGCTGTAGAGACTGAGGACACTCAACAGCTACATACCTTGCCTGGCCTTTCAGATGACCCTTCTCTAGTGGGGTTGCTGAAGGTTGAAGATCAACAGGTGCCAGTTTCCACTTCAACAGTGCATAGACGACAATATCGCACCAACAGAGACTCTGTGATCCCCATTCATAAGCTGATCCGGCAATTGGAGATCCAAGGAGTGATCAGCAGGACTCACTCACCTTTCAATAGTCCTATTTGGCCAGTGTGAAAGCCTGATGGTGAGTGGAGGCTGACAGTGGACTATCATGGCCTGAGTGAGGTTACACTACCACTCAGTGCTGCTGTGCCAGACATGCTGGAACTTCAGTATGAGCTGCAGTCAAAAGCAGCCAGGTGGTATGCCACTGTTGACATTTGCTCATGCCTTTTTCTCTATTCCTCTAGCACCAGAGTGCAGGCCACCGTTTGCTTTCACCTGGAGGGGAGTCCAGTACACCTGGAACTGACTGCCCTAGAGGTGGTAACACAGCTCAACCATTTGCCATGGACTGATCCACGCTGCACTGGAGAAGGGTGGAGCTCCAGAAGACCTCCAGTACATCGACAACATCATTGTGTGGAGTGGCATGCCAGAAGAAGTCTTTGAGAAAGGTAAAAAGATCATCCAAATTCTTCTGGATGCTGCTTTTGCTGTAAAAAGAAGCAAGGTCAAGGGATCTTCATGATAGATCCAGTTCCTGGGAATCAAATGGCAAGATGGTCATCGCCAAATCCCAGTGGATGTGATTAACAAAATAACAGCTATGGTCCCACCATCTACTAAAAAGGACACTCAAAGATTTTTAGAGACTGTTGGTTTCTGGAGAATGCATGTTCCATGTTACAGTGAAATTGTGAAACCTCTCTATGAGATGACCTGAAAGAAGAGTGACTTTAAATGGGGTCCTGACCAACAGAAATGTTTTGAGCAGATCAAAAAGGAGATTGTGCAGGAAATGGCCCTTGGACCAGTTCTAACAGGGCCAGACATCAAGAACGTGCTCTACACTGCAGCCGGACACAACGGTCCCAACTGGAGCCTTTGGCAGAAAGCACAACGAGACACAATCTAACACTCCCTTAAAGATACTTCAGGCATCAGTCAGATATAATTTCCAGTGGTGAGCAGTAACAAATTTCTTCACCTGCCTTCTACCCTGCAGCCTGAGAGTCATTGTTTTTAGGACAGTGCTCTCTGCCTGTCACAGAGGCATAGCAGAAATTTTCTTAATAATATCTGTTTATTTAATTCTAACTGTACTGTCCTGCTCTGACTGCAACACATTCTGTTCCAACAAATCTATATCCCATCAGGAGTACATCTTCTTCCTTTTTCTGATAATAAAAAAGCAGCGGGTGGTGATGGTGAAATAAAGAAGAAAGAAGAAAGGAAGAAGAAAAAGGAGGCCAGCATAATGTGCCTCTACTGAAAGCAAACCTTTCATTAAACTCACGGAAGGATTTGCCTGAGATGGAACTGAAAGGATGACAGAAAAAGGGCTGTTCAGCTCCCCATCAAATAGCTGGACAATGCTTCTCTGAGTCAATAAAAGTTTGTATGCTTCCATTTATTCACTGCAATACTTGAGAAACAGAGAGGAAAGAGCAAGGGAATATAATGAGTTTATTTCTTTTGCTTCCCACTTTAATTAGTTTTAAGTCTTCTCAGATACACTCCGAATGTCTTCTTAATAGAGACAATGTATCTCCCACTTGCTTGCTATAATTAAGCCTTTATTTTGAAATTAAATATAAGAATAAAGTTTAATTTGCTTATTCTATTTGATTATTCAGCTTCCACATTTGATTTTTGAAACTGTTATGATTGAATCTTCCTGCCTAATACTGTTACAAAATACGTAGGGTAATATATGTGTCCTATTAGTTTTACTCTCTTGGAAGAGGATGGATATCATTAAAATGCTGGTATTACACAAGTGAGATGACAAACAACAGGCTCTGAATTGGGAAAACAATCTCTGTGGATGTGGTGTTATTTTCCCACAGTCCTAGAAAACATCAAATTCAGCTACTGCCTCCGTTACAACTAAAAGGACTCCCTTATATTGACAAGATTTTACCAGTTCAGTTATACTATGTAGAGTTGTCCAATTATACTTATTTCTTTCTCACAAGGAAAAAAATACATTTCTAATGGCCTGCTGAGTCAGATAAATGCTGGTGCATGTCTGAATCCAACCACAAGTTCATTATCTTTCATAATTAGTCAGTACAAAATGCTCTATGAAGTCATTGAAGGGAGTCAACTGGCAGAAGCAAGCTGCAATCAGCTTGACAGAAGAAAACAAAGAAGGTGAGGTTAGGTAAGAAGATAAAAGTAAGAAGATTAAAAAGGAGGTAGATGTGGAGCACAACAAGATGCTCAGAGAGTTTTCTTTACAGTGTTTTGTAGCTTTTGCAAAGATGTTTCTTTCATATTTTGTCTACCGGCAAAGAACAGCTGTTTAAGAAGTTCCTTAAAAGGGTGTTCCTGACTCTGTGTCACTGATAGTTGGAAATAAATTACTGCAGTTCTGCTCTTGGTTATACACAAAATTATAAAATGGGTCTGTGATGTCTGTGGCATTCAGATAACAAAGAAATCATTTAAGTGAATGCCATGTGGTTAGACAGGCCTCAACTGAGTGAAACCATGGGAACTAATCACTTGTTGAACAGGGTTATAGGCAGCTGGACCATGGAGGCCTATCACATACTAAGGGTTGCTGGGTGGCTGACCTACACAGATGTTGGGGATGCTGGACTACCAAATTCTGTCTGGCCCAATTGCAAACATGATCTACAAATGTGGTAGTGAGGACCAGCTCCTATACCAGAAAGGCAATCCTGATCATGCCCTTTTCCCCATCAGGGAACTCAGAAGGATTTTGGGAAGACTCTTGCATGTATTTGTCAAGTGCTGAATTCCTTTCAAGGGTTTCTAAAAGTATCAGTTAGGAAAGGAAATGAAGGTTTTTCCTTATCTCTGTTACTACTACAAAAAGCTGTAGCCTTTTCCAAATGACCAGCTATTACTGAGCATTCTGACAGAAATGAAAATGGCACAGTAAAGAGCAATCAAAGCAAACAAACCCCAAATTCCCAAGCAGCTATTTAGGTGGAGAATGGTAAAAACTATGTGTTAGCAGAATGGAAAAGTAAACAGTAAGATGTTAATTCTTTCTAGCTTGTGAGACTACCTTTGTGAAAATACCTGAAAGATCATGCAAGCACTCTGATAACTTTGTATAGCAGGTGCCAAGGCAGGAGGAGAGTCATGCAATAACACCACCATATGATGCCAATTGCCTAGCAGCTGCAACAGAATGATGTTCTAATTTTCTTTCATTGACCTAAATTAAATCTAGAGTTATTAAGGTAACTAATGAAAACTTACACAAGCTCCAGGTGTATTTTGAGACCAATCCTCCTCCTAGCTGGGGGTCAAAAGCCTATTGACTTCCTGACCAAAAGAGAAGACAACTGTACACATTTCAATACACATATTTCATTAAAATGCTGTGTAGAATGAGAAGAGCAAATAAATATGGCCTATAAAACCTCTCCTTTTTCATCTTCTGCAAATACAGAGATATCAGCATAAGGTGTAAATTTTATTAAAGAAGTGGAAAAATCAAATCAGGACTACCTGGAGAGAGCTGGCACTAAAATTTGGTGGGTGCCCCCAGATCTCCATCGATTTAACAGAACTGCACATAATCAAGAGTAGAGTCAGACCTCATGCTGAGTACACTTCAGTTCCCATCACTTCTGATAGGAAATTAAATTATCTTTAACAGTCATGGTGTACGTCATAGTGCTGAAACAAAATCATCATGATCTGTGCAAGTCTTATTTCTTTGGGTAACAATAATCCATGTTGCTCTCAGCAGAAAGTGAAAAATCTAGGAGAAAAATACATAACCCAATGGCAGACTGTAGCTGGGAGTCTTGATCAGCAATGAGGGAATATTCAAATGAATGCCTGCAGATTAGGAGTGAAACCTAATAATAAAGCAGGATGCAACACCATATGAATTATATTCCCCAGCGCAGCATATCATCATTGTGACACATGATGTCTAAACTTGCAGTGCTTTCAGCTCTGTTTAAAATGGTCATGCAGCCACAAATCAAGGGAACTGTTGATAGATAAGGAATGCAATTGAGGCATTTCTCACGCTCACATGTACAATCTCAGTCATGAGAAAAATCTCCTTATTAGAAAATCAAAATCTTACTCCTGGCTATGACAAGGGATAGATCTAATGGGAGAATAAGGAGGGGAAAAGTTTTGGAGGTAGTTCAACTTTTACACACTGTCTGAAGACATAAAAGGAGGGGAAAAAAGATGGAGAAGGAGAAGAGGAAAAGCACTTGCATTTGGAGAAAGAAATACTTAATGGCATGTCAAAGCAAGATGAAGCCAACATGTTGCTGCTGTGTGCCTGGTTTAATTATATAACCCACAACATGCAACTGCAGATATTGAAGGATTTCTTTCCAATAGCTCTAGGGCCTCACTTGTCAGAGGCATATGCTGATGTTGCTAATGCTCAAAAGCTGTTGTATATTAACTGTAGACCTAGTTGTGTCAAACCCCTTTACATTTCATATTCTTTTTCCTTAGTCATGGAAAAATCACTACAAAGGTAAGACAATTACACTTTACACAATCTGATAGATAAATAACGGAAAGTAGGTGAAGCTTCTGTTCTTTACTACTACTCAAAGAACGCACAAGAAATGTTTTTGCTTCTGATCACTGATGGCATCCTATTAGTCTCCAAGAAAGAGAATAAAAAAGTGTCCTGTAGGCTAGCACTAACTACAAGATGTACAACAGTGTTTTGAGGGAGGATTCAACTTAGACACATCAGACAGTGACAGAAACAGTATGAACTAGCGAACTGAAAATTATGCTAACTTTTTGCTTCAAACTTGCCAGCTGCTCACCATGTGATAAAGGGTAAGTGAAGATAAAGTGACACACAATATAATTCAGTCATTGTGAAGGGCTCTGAGATGTAGAGATGAAAGGTCATAAGCTAATGATTATTATTCATCACATCCATCCAGCACATGTATTTGAAGAGGTTCCTTCAGACTCATGGATGGCCAAGGGTATTTTCCAACACCACCGAAATAACAAAGTAATCCAGGTGGCAATAACACAACCTGCTTTCCTGCAGGGTGAGTTCTTCTGGTAAAATATACATTTGTTTCTCCAAATTTTTGCTCGTCTTCAGTGCCAAAACTTGGCCAATAATCAGAATATCCTCAAATTCTACAGCTGAACAATGAAAGTAATTTAACCTAGGCTTTAGAAAAAAAGCCCAATGGGACATGAGCATTAATGAAAGCATACTTGTAAGAACAGAGTCTCAAAAGTGTTCTTTACTTTTTTTTAAAATTAGTCTCAAACATTAAATTATTTTTGTAGGTTGGCAATCTGCATTAAAGATTGTATTTCACTGAGTGAAAGAACAGCTAAAATCAACCCTATGACTCAGAGGTACATCTCAGCCCCACACTTGTCCCTCATGGAGGCTGCTGCTAATGATAATGGAGAATGTAATGTTGGTCTGCTTTTTTTGCTTGCTTGTTTGTTTGAAGCATGACAGCACAGTTTCATGTGTTTGAGTTGCAAATATCATCTGGTCAGCTTGGTTCAGGAGGAAGACAAAAAATGGGTTCACACTGTACTTACACTGAAGGGATAATTAGACAAAGGAGTTTTTTTTGTCATTTCCCCAGCAATTCAGGTAGACACACAAGTGTTTTTTTTTATCTTTCTGTGGAACATAGTATAAAATGAACAACATGCATTTCTATGACTTTACAAGCACAGTTAAGGTATCTTCTTCAAAAATCCTATGAGGTCAGTGCTTTGTAATTGCAGGCTTTTTAAACCCTAATTAGCAAAGATTTAATTTATCCATCACAGTTTATCAGTCATTGGCCAAGTAGTCCTTGAGATCTGAATATATTTTTATATATATAATATATATGATACACATATATATTTTCCCTTTTGAGAAAACCCCTTAAGTACTGCATATAATTGGCAAACTGTATTTTCAGTTTTGAAACATATAGCACAGACACTAAATTCCCCTCAGGACTCATACCATATATTTCTATAAAACAAATATTGGAAACACTGGACAAAATTTTAAAAATAAAACAAAATATTATTAAATATAATAGTAGCTATCAGCACAAATATTTAAGAAAATGAGTATTTATAGATTTGATCTTTGCCATCAGTTTATGCAATTGTTTTTACTTTATCTGATGAAAGCAAAAAATTACTTGTGGGGAAAACAATTAGCATACAGGAATGAATTACTTAATTTAGCAGAAAGTTAACTTCTTTTCTTAAGGTAGAAGTATGTGCAATCTTCCCGTTTTCCTTGAAATGTAATTCTAAGCTGCCTTCATAGTAGCACAACTTGTCTACTCTTATCAGCTTATCAAACTTGTCAAACAAATGGCCAGCAGACTTTAACCTGAGAAATATTAATAACTCCTTGCATATCATTTTTTTGAAAGCATACCCCTTTCCTTGTGCTAGTGCTGGCATTTTTCTGACCCTGCAAAAACCCTCCAGGCAAGATGAGTGTCTGTCCAGCAGAACTGAATCAGATTACCTTGGACTCAGGATAGCCTTGTGCTGGCCAGGGAGAGTGGAACATCAGCTGCCAGTACAGCATGGACAGTGGAATCTAGGCAATCTGTGCTCAGGTTAGGACTTACATGAAAGAGTACATGCCCCACTGGGCAGGTAGCATTCCTTCAGTTGTCAGTCAAGACAGAGTATATAGTAAACTGATTCATAAAAACAAAGAATTCTGCTCAAAACCAAATGCTGTTAGGAGTAACTCAGTGAATAGGAGAGAGGAAGGCAGGGTTACCCCAAAACACACTATACAACTTTTTTCTTATGAGTAAAATCATCACAAAGGCAAAAGAGAAAATTTAAGATTGCTTCAAACCAGAAAAGGGTTAACTGCATTTCGTTTCCCCATCCAAGAATCCAGACCAATGAAGCTAAAACAAGGTCAAACTAATGGGGTTAATCCATGTGCTACTGCCAGTCACTCTCAGTATTCATTTCTAATTTCAAGTAAATTACTAAGGAGTAACTGAAAGAACTGTCAGTCTGTGGCTTTTACAGAATATCATAACTGCTGTTAATACTGTACTTCAGGTAATTTAGTTGTCAGGATGTGACGAGAGTATGCAGAAGGTATCACACTGCAAAAATGCAGTATAAGATTTATTAAGATAATTGTGTTGCCTGACAATACCTATGACACTTGATGGTGATCAGTAATTTACCGGATTTCTCTTATAGATCCTGATCCTCCTCCTACCACCACATGTTCATGAGTCAATAGCCATACTTTGGCTTTGGAAATCACCCTCTGCAACCTCTATTACCAGTAATGATGATGGTCTTCAAGAGGCAGAAGGGATGAGTAGTGTGAGCAGTACAGAATAGTGGAAAGGGAAGAACTGCTTTCTTTGGCATTCAGAAAGTGTCAGTCTTCTAAGTATCTGTCTGGAAACAAAATACCATCCACAAACACAGCTCATAGCATGACTGTCTACTACAAAGCTAGACACCTCATGCATTAGGTCTAGCATACAGTTTGGTCAGGAAGGTTAAGAACCACAAGACCAAATAAGGGAACTAAAACAGGCTCAAACACTTAAATGCGGTTCTTCAAGATTCACATTCAAATGAAGTCATTATTTACTAACCCTAGCAGTCATCTGCCATCAATGGAGCTCTCTCCTATTATTTTTAACACTTGGTAAAATATTATTCTAATCTGATAGCTGTAAATAGTAAGGTTCCTGAGTGGAGAGTTTAACTATACTTTCACCTTCATTCTACTGGGAATCGTAGCTTCAACAAAACACCACATTATGTTTTGCTCTTTACAGCTTTTGCCTCAACAAGGTTAAGGGCTTTGTGAGGAAGAAGTCTCACACCTCAGCAAAGGACTGATACCTTCCATCCAGCCTACAGCACTGGAACAAGAGAAAAAACATTTTGCCCTTATTTTGGCTGCACATGATAAATCACAAGGGTGGCCATCTCTCTTGCATGCATCAGCACATCACCCAGCCTGAACTGTTAAGCACCACCCGATTTGTTTAGTGCTTATTAAAATTGTAATCATATGATCATAATCTTCTTATGTAATCATACGATCATAATCTTCTCTCAAGTGAATAATGACAGAATGAGAGGAAATGGCCTGAAGCTGCACTAGGGGTGGTTTAGACTGGATATTAGAAATAAATTTTTTACCAAAGGAGTGGCTGGACAGTGGAACAGGCTGCCCAGGGAGGCGGTGGAGTCATCATCCCTGGAAGTATTTAAAAGAAATAAAGATATAGTGCTTAGCAGCATGATTTAGGCACTGAATGGGTAAATTAGGTTGTGGTAGGGGGATTTAGGTTATGGTTGGACTTGATGATCTTCAAGGTCCTTTCCAACCAGGATGATTCTATGATTCTCTGAATACCCTCATGGTGCATGTCCAAACCAGAAATAATGCCCCGTGAAAACAGATATGCCCACATTGTGTAGCAAATAACACATATACTTTATATATTTTCCAGCTGTCTTAACACTGTCATTCACTTTTCCACTTTTCTAAAGGAATATAGACTACATACTGCATACTGGTCTTCAGAGATCTTAGTTCCACTCCAAGGAGCACCTTATTAATTCTCTATGTAGTTGATTGTAGATTGGTTTCTAGTATCCTTTCATGTCTTCATGATTCCTTTGGAATGGAATGAGGGCTTTGCCATGGTAGTGGTAATTCATACTAGCACTTTCCTGTATAGTTTCTCTAGTGAATAATAACACTTCAGCCCAAACTGTAGAATTTATTTGAGTAAGGACAATAATCAGGTCTTTCTGTGCTACCTGTGTGCTTTCTTAGAAAATCAACCTGAGAACAGGAAGGCTCAGGACACCTGGGTTAAGAATTTGGTATTCTGACTGTTCCTGATCTCTAAAATTTAATCTCATTGCTTACTACAGCAAACTACAGGGTTTGCTGTTAAACAAACTTCTATTGCAGTGCAAAGGTGAGAGACCAAAAACCAGCTGCTTCTCAAGAGTCTGTAAGTTGTAGAAGTGCAAGTTCTTGTTTGTTTGTTTGTTTTCTTCAAGATTGATATTTTTTGCTCCAGGCAGGTGCAAAAAAAGTTAATCTTCCATCACCCACACAGTGGCAGTATTGCTGCCCTCTCCTTGTTATTTCTGTCTTTCAATTGCATAATTTTGCACAGTCATCTCTACTAATAGAAAACCTTTCTCCATATGACACAGTGCAGCCATGTAATTTCCATAACAGTTGTTTTTCCACTTAATACCTTTATCTATGGAAATTCTTAGCAGGAACTAGTGAGAAGAGAAAAAGGTATTTATCTTGTTCTCAGGGAACATTAGTACACAGGAACTACACCTGCTAATTCAGCTACTTCTTGTTTCCAGAAAAGGAAAAAGGTGGCAACCTGGACTAATAAAGAGTTAAATTGGCAGCATCAGCACAATCAAGATTTCCAGCACAGGTTGTTTCCTCTACTAGTTTCAGACAGATAATTGTGTCATTAGATGAGCTGGTAACCTGGAAACAAGCCTGTCTCCCAAAAAACTCTTGAGTACCATTCCCTGGTGCTGAATCCGGTCAAACCAGAGCAATGCAAATGAACCCCGAGTTTCACTGACACCAGTGCAATGCAAGTTGAAAAATTTCCGCTTACATTGCCACTTCACAATGGGATGGCTCACTGGATGTCATTGCTCAGTGCTAGCACAGTTGTACAGAGGTGTACAGCAACCACAGTAGGAGGACAGACACACAGCCCTGCTACCTCCAGCAAAAGGCCACCTCAGCCTGCTGTCCTTTCCAAGAGACTTGCACCAACCATATTTGCTTTTTCTTAGTCACTCATAGATCAGAGGAACTCACAAATGAGCACAAAAGTGTGTAAGAGTGGCTGGAACCAGAAAAAAATGTGGCATTTTAGCTTAGTTTCAGGCAAAAATAAAGTCTGGAATACAGTTCCTTCTCCTACTTGAGACAGACCTGGTGGCCTTAGGCAAGCCAGTTACTATAATTGCACCCATATGACTTTCAACACAGATAACCTGTGTCCTTTTGCAGTACTGTTCTTTGAAACTAAGCATCAGAGGAATTAAATGGAACTAGAGATAGATAAAAGAGGGAAATCAAAGGTAAACCTCTTTACAAATAGGGACACACCTGAAAGGACATACCTTGCCTTTTTCAACTGTAAAATTAGGCTGATGTGTCTCCTGTTCTCTACTTTTCTTTGTCCATGGAGCCTAGAAGCCACATAAGCAGGACGATCTCACCACAAACTGTGGTCTTGTCTGTGACATCAGCCACCAGCTATGATTTAAGCCTGCTGGTTGACAATACTATCATCTTAGCAAACAGTGAAGCATATCTGGTATCTATGCCATGACAGTCCATTAAGAAATAGGTTCCTGTAGCCGTTTTAACTGATTTTAAAAGGAAAAGACATCTCCTTGCCCCAAAATATGTTTCTTTCTTGAATGCTGATCCACTCCAGAAGCTGAGAAAATAGGATACAGCATGTAGACAGAAGCCTCTGTAGTGTCGAATTTTTTTGTAATACATTTCAAAGCATTTATCTCTGGTGTGAAGTCTTTGCCAGTACATCTGACATCCAGTTACATCTGGAAACCTTTACAGCGGTCAAGTTTTGCATTATCATCTAAGACACATTTAATTCATATTTCAAAAGGCTGTTCAATACTGAGGATCAAAGAGATTTTACTATAACTGAATCTCAAAATTCAGGTTGCTATGAAGATAGAATAATAGAAAAATTTAGATTAGAAAAGACCTTTAAGATCATCAAGTCCAACCTTTAACCTTACTGTACCATGTTCACCCCTAAACCATATCCCCAAGCACCACATCTAGACAACTTTTAAACACATTCAAGGATGATGACTCAACCACCTCTCTGGGCAGCATATTCTAATGCCTGACAAGCGACAACCCTTTCAGAGAAAGAAAAATAATCTTAATATCCAGCCTAAACATCCCCTGGTGTAACTTTAGGCTACCATGTAAATCAGCTTTTACTATGTATGAGTAAAGTGTATGTAAAACCACACAGCTAGGATTAAGCAGCATATCCTCTCTATAAGTTGTAAACAAGGAGTAACAGTTTTAAATGAAGCCTTAAGTGTAAAGGTATTGCAGCTTGCAGGTACTAGAGAAGAAAGCCCAATAGCTAAAATTTCTCATTTTCAAGGCCTAGTTTAATTTACAGTTGTTATCAAACTCATCCCTTTCTGAGTGGGAAAAAGAAATAGCCATTGAAAATAATTTGTAAATATTTTAATTGATTGTGGATGGAATTTATTAAATAGAAGATATTTATATATAGCAGTTACTTTTTTACATATTTTTCTTTGATACGCAGAGTATTTTTCAGTTCCTTTTGCTTACATTTAAATCATTCAGGTTTCAAGATAGCAGCTCTCTGTCATCTCCAGACACTTGAGTAGTAAACCAATAAAACCGAGAAAACCAAGTAAGGAGTGGAACTGGATATTTGGCTTTGTAAAACTGATCGGCTAAAGATTTTTTCATTCTTTTTACTGGGAAACAGCTTCACTTAGATCTGAAGGTAGACAGGCAGTCTTCCTTGTAAAATCCAGATGGCACACAAAGAAAAAGGGAGAAAGCCTTATACACATTCCCCACCCCCCACCCCCCACCCCCCCCCCGCCCCCCCCGCCATTTTACAGTAATTTTTATCTACTTTAAAATCACTGAAAAGCACTGGGAAGCCCTGTGATCCTTTGGTTCTTTCAATTCGTCTGTTGCAGCTTCAGCCCTAGCCCTGGTGCCTGCTGTTTGAAGCCTTTGAAGTATCTACAGATTGGGCTGACACTGCCCTCAGCAACTCAAGGGAGGAGCCAGTGGCTTGAAGGACAAAATGGACTTCTGCTCACAGCCAAGTTTTGACTTATCCATCAGCTTTGGTCCAATTCAAAGCTACTTCTAAGAGCTTCAAAGTGCAGACACGGTGGCTGAGATTGAAGTTGAACGTGGAAATTTTAGGATCCAGGACTCAGTAACATTTTGCAACATTAAATAGTTAATGAATCAAAATAAATTTATATAATTACATATCTACTCGAACTCCTTTTACATCCCTTTGAAATCTATTGATAAAATGTGCTCTAGAATAGGTAGACATTTGACAATAAACAATTGTTTAATTGTGTTTCAGTTTAATTTAATAATCTCAGTTTTATCCGTGAAACAAAATGAAAGTTTAATAAAAGATAACTGTTTGCCTCAGGTACTGAGTAAAGCTGGCCTTTTGCCTCACTGTTCAGTTCAAGGTGAGTCACTCCTTTCTTGTATTGTTAGACACAGCTCTTCAAGGTATTTAAATCCTACATTCAGATTTATGCACACCTCTGGCTCATTATTCCACTCATATTTCTCAGGGTTTTTTCACCACCAGAACACATAACAGTGTTTTGAAATGTTATTTCATCAAAATACACTAATTTAAGTAAAGGTCTTCCTAGTAAATACCAGTGGCATTTTGAAGCCAGAGGTTTTCCCATAATCTTCTTCTGGAAGTGCAGAACAAGCACGGAAACAGGATGTTCTGGGGAAGGTGTCTTTGGATGCCTGTTGAATCTTTGTTCTGCCTGATTCAGGGCAAGAACTTGAGCTCTAGTTGTCATACCCAGCAAGACACTGTAGCCCATCAGGTCAGTGGAGAAAAGAAAATTCTCTTTTTCTGCCTTCTTTTTTGAAGTGGCTTTTCCTTAATTAGGAAAATAAATACTTATTTGTCCAGAAAAAGGAAAGTTGATACAACATTAAGATAGCTCTGTAAAATGTGGGGAGGTCAGGTTGTATTTCTCTGTTCCTGTGACAGTACACTTCTTGTATGAGGTGAAACTAGTTCACGAAGAGAGATTAAAAACTCAGCCTGGGATACCACAAAACTTGCTGATTAGTCAGTGTTCTGAAATGTGGAGTAAGTAGGTGTCTCAAGCAAGTGGATGCAGAGGGAAGAAAGGAACTCTCCCTTTGTGTCCAATGTCTTCATGACCTCTTATTGCCTGACTACCCTACTGACTGGCCAAGAGGTACTCAGAACAGATTTCAGCTGTGTCATTCATGTATAGAAGATTTCTAGCTGTGAAAAAACATGAAGGTGTGTGCTGGCTGCTCTGTTTTTTTCTGCCTGTGGGCTTTATTGAGCTGTGGGGCACCAAGATGCTGCTGGGACCAGTTCTGTGGGTTTTGTCCACTTTTTTGCTGTGAAGAGAAGAACTAAGAGCTGTTCAAGATTATCTTTGCTGTAGTGACGTAGTCAAACCTGAACGATTCTTGCAAAACTTGCTGAAGAGCTGAGAAGTGTTTGCTCTTAAGGATATAAGTGCTTTTTTCACTTGTCATCAAAAAGGCTTTTCTCATAGGCAGGTAAGTTATTCAGAGCAGTCTCAGTTATTATGGGCCACATCTGGAAAAATCTGATATAGAAGGAAAAGAGCCAAATGATGCTATTATTTATACTGATATGCCTCTCATTGGGGCAGGAGGAATGTCACATGAAATAACTCAGTCAGTTCAATTCACAGGGTATAATCCAAGAGATATCATGCATTTCAAAAGAGACATGGGAGCATGTTCATACAGTGCCAAAAGAAAAGCTTATTTATTTGTAACATGCTGGGACCGTGTAATGAAGACTGGTGATCTGTAATCAGTCTAATACTTGTCATTGACTTTTGTGGTTAAATGGGTTCATGCAACTGTCTAATTAGATAAACTGCTGTAGAACTCCTTTCAGATTCACCATTGTTAATTAAGCAGAAAAACCGTAACTTAATTTTCCCCATACGCCGCCACATTTACTTCCTGTAGAACTGAATGTTTCCACTGATATATGGTCATGCCTAATACTGTTTGGAAATTTAATGAAAGAGCTTAGGGCAGGAAGCAGAAGTGAGTGCTTCACACAGCTAAAAATTAATTTAGATAAGTAGAAAATTATCACGCTTACATAGCTAACTCAACAACGAAAGGAGTGAAATTGTTCAGATTTCTTGTAATTCCAGTTGTGAACACATGATCTCTTTTTCCTCTTTTGTAAGAAAGATGCTGACTTGTGCCTTTTTGCTTTTTAGCCTGCAGGTGTGCTTATAGCCTCTCTACAAGGATTTTAACAAAAAAGTCAATACAACAATAAGTTGGTCAGTTCCTGCGTTGTACTGAGTCTGGCTGAGATTGAGTTAATTTGTTCACAGCAGCTCACATGGTGCTGTGCTTTGCTTTTGTGGACAAAACAGTGATGATAACATACCAATATTTTTGTTGTGGCTGAGCAGCTCTTACATAGCATTAAGGATTTCTCTTCACCTGCAGCTCCAAAGGCTAGTGGACTGGGAATGGGTCAAAGGCTGGGAGGGGACAAAGGTGAGGATAGCTGACCCAAACTGACTAAAGGGGTATTCTGAGTTTCTTTTCTGCCTTTGAGGTGGAAAAATATATAGCTGAAAATCCTTGAGTTTTTCTGAAAGAAGTATTTTTGTCCAGACAACCCCTCAAAAGGCTTAAAAGCTCAAACTGAAGAAAGAGTCACTTTTTCCCACTGCTTTTTGAAGGCAGAGGTTTGGGGGTTATCCTTCTAAAAGAAAGAGGTTACCTGGCTTTCTTAATGATTTTGTTGCCCCAAAGCTGACTATGAAGAAGGTGTAATTGTCTAAATTTTTGTGTTATGTTGGTAAAAGATATGAGAGTGGAGAGAAAACCAAAGCAACTGAATTAAGTTAGAAAAGCAGAAATTCAAAAAAACCCTGAACTGTAGTCATCTATCTAAATTTTTAGAAGTCTTTTCAGCTAGAAATCATTAATACCTTCTTGGTGTTTCTCTTTAAAAAATGAGTCATCAAATTAATTTTAAATGTAAATAATCTTCTCATCAGAAAAACTCTTATGTTAACTTTTGTATTCATATTTAAAATATAAAGAACAGAGAAAAAAATATTCAATTGTTCATACCTCCTTCTGCAACTACAGCATGGAAAACTTCAGTGAAAATATCAGTTACAGATTTATTTGGAGACAAGGGAAAGATACATCTTAAAGACTGTCCTTTCCTTTATCAGAACATAATTTTTTAGCTGTAAATTAAAACTCTAACCAGAAGTACCCTTCTGTAGATAGTAGTTTTCCATGGAAATATGTCTAGATACAGGTATTTGCTTATGCAAAGTAGATGTGATACTTTCCTTTTTGTACTTCTGTCCTACCAAAAAAAATTCATTCTCTCCCATACAGAATAAATATTTTAAACTGTACTTTTTGAGAGAGAGGATGATATTTTGAGAATAATTCAGTAAGTATTCCCGTTAAATTTTTGGGGGGTCAAACCCAAAAATATTTATAAATAGCACACTACTTTTATGCAAATGAAAAGTTTGACCAGGGAACAGAAAAACACAAATGAAAGAGACAGAGCATGATCTGATACTGTTTTATGCCAGACTTCAACATGAAGGCAGTAATGATTGTAGCTTTAAATAACAAAAAGAGAAGATAAGACTGTGTTTTTCATTATCCAAGATCTCATTATTCTACCTCTACACTCATCTGTTTTTAAAACATATTGCAAAACACCTACAACAGAACTAAATGAATAGAAAAATAAAAGAGGAAAAGGAGAATCAGCAGGGCTCCTGGGCTTCAACTATGTCCCAACTTGTTTCAGGCTCTGAATCTAAGTACAACATTTTGTAGGGCAACCATGAATAAATAAGTTATTTTATCTGAACAATCAATTAAAACAATTTTCATATCCTGTAACTTGTAAGCATTTTTACTTATTGTTTAGTTTACATGTTCTGTAATTTTTAAAAACTGACTTCTGTTCCCTGCAGGTAGAGCATACCAAAGAGCAGGCAGAAATACCTATTGTCCTACAGCTAATAAAATTTAAAGTATGCTCTAATTAAGAAGTTAAGAGGACTCATAATATAATCCACAGTATTCCTAAATGATGGGATTAAATGTGGAGAAGGTTTTTAGAGAAAGATGTATTTAAAGATTCTAGCCCTAGAAAGGGTTACCAGAGCCAAGAACTCCAGGATTTACCAAACGGATTTGCACTGTTTACAGTCTGGTTAGAATTCTTCTCACTAACTTTTGGAGACGTAATATGTTCTTTCTTATAAGCACTTCATAACTTTCATTAGCTTCTGTTAACTACTGTGGTGGATTTACCTTGGCTGGATGCCAGGTGCCCACCAAGCAGCACTATGAGAGCTGCTATGGGGAAAATTAACTCCACTTCAGCCAGACCCAATGCAGCTACTGGGATAATGCTTCTTTGTTGGAAATCCTTCCAGTTAATTATCCTTTTAAGACAACATGTTTTGCTTTACAGTTAAATTTCAGCTGTGTTTTGTTAAAGTCCAAGGAAGAATAAAATTACAGGGTGAAAAAAGGACATGACACAGAGGCTTAAAAAATTGTTTTTCCTGTGCATAAAATTATGACAGAGCTTGAGGAGGAAGAAAGTTTGATTTTGCTTTCAGCACATTGCTCAAATTCAGTTCAATCTAAAATGAAATCCTAAACTGTATTGAAGAAACCAAGATTTGTTTTCATGTTGTAGTCATTATTCATTTACAGGAAATGAGATTTAGAAATCACAAATTAAAATTAACTAGTTCAGTATACTGCAAGTCATAAATTATTTAATTCCAAGTAAAACTAAATAATTACCTACCTAAACTTAGAATAAAAAGTGAAAATTTGTGAGGTTTTGTATTAGCACAAAAGTTTTTAAATGTAGCTGTTAACAGAATTTTCTTAGACACAATGCAAAGAAGTACCACAAGGGGGAAATAAGTCAGTATTTATTTCTGCTGGTGAGGATGCCAGCACTTTCTTCGTCTCATATTATCTTGAAATATTTTATTTGACCTTGGGGACCTGCTTGGATAAACAAGACTTCCTTAAGACTTTTTTTGCAGAACAGGGCAGAGGATACAAATAAAGAAGCACCTGAGCATATTAATCCTAGTAACACTAAAGTCAGTGTACCTTTTGAGAGAAGATAGTGCAATCATTTGGCAAGTAATGGGGAAAGCATTTGAAGGATGACTGTAATTAACAAGTATATTTGCTTCCTCTTCACATGACTGAAACTGTCCTAGTGCTACCACTAGACAGATGCTAGCATGTTGAATGATGAAAAACACAAGGTATAGCAAAACTTCTAGGAGCTTATTTAGATCACATAAGGCTTTATGCTCCCTTGTGGGCTCAGGTGAGCAGCTGTGGCACAGAAGTTCTGTTCTTAGCTCTGTCTGACCTGGAGGTGGCTTTCAACTCATGGCATCAATAATTCCTGTTCTTGATTGACTTTGGATTTTCAGCTCCCTGAGGCAAGGATTGCCTTTGACTTCTTTGCATATAAACAGTTGCTAGCACAGAGCAGTTTCAGGCTCAGCTGAAGTGTTTACGGTTATATAATGTATTTACATGTGTGTCTGTAACCAAAACCTAATTCAATTTCTAATGAGTCCCATTGGTTTTACAAACTTCCAAGTCCTCTTAATTTCTACCAGCTGTTGGCCATTTTGTTGATTGCTCTCCCAAATCCTGATTAGGAAATTTGAAGCGGCAAACTACCCACTCTCTTTTCATACTCTCCTTGAAAACACAGGCAGCATCACAACTCTTCTTCTTTCTCCAGAAATTCAGATGCTGTCTGCAGCTGGTACAAACTGCAAATATTCTACATTTTCTGGAGAAAAGGATGGCAAGGCAGAAGTCAGGTAAGTATTATAGAATTGTGAGTAAGCCTTAGCAGGTATGGCTCTATGATTTGTAGAAATGTTTTTGACTCTGTAATTTATAGAGTCATATTTGATGGGTCAAACAATATCCAAGGATCACCACCTCCAAGGTCAGGAGCAATGAGTTCCGATAAAGAGGAAGTCTGGCAAAAAGTGTCAGTCATAAAAGGAAGGCTGTAGAAAATGTGAGCCGTCTCCAGCAGGAAGCAGCAGACCTGGTCACACAGAATATAGAGAAGTCTGAGGTACTCGGTTACTTTTTTGCCTCAGGTTTCATTGGTGAGAGCTCTAGCTACACTACTCAAGTTGCAGAAGGCAAAGGTGGGAAGTGGGAGAAGGAAGATCTG
The DNA here is from genome assembly GCF_020740795.1 of Apus apus. Taxonomy (NCBI): domain Eukaryota; kingdom Metazoa; phylum Chordata; class Aves; order Apodiformes; family Apodidae; genus Apus; species Apus apus. Next base: position 35,681,641 of record NC_067312.1, on the reverse strand, counting down.
GACACTGTAAAAGAAGAGCAGGTTTGAGATAATTTATAGAAGGAAAAAACCCCTGTTTTCAAAAAGGGAAAAATCAGCCAATTTTACCCCCATATATAAGAAGGGACAGAAGGATGATCTGGGAAATTACAGGCCTGTTAGTCTGACTTCAGTACCAGGGAAGCTGATGGAACAGATCATCCTGAGTACCATTATGAGGTACATGCAGAACAATCAGGTAATCAGGCCCAGTCAGCATTGCTTCATAAAGGGCAGGTCCTGTTTAACTAGCATTATCTCCTTCTGTGACAGGGTGACACGCTTACTGGACAAGAAAAGGACTGTGGATGCTGTCTGCCTTGACTTCAGCAAGGCCTTTGACACGATTTTGCACTGCATTCTACTTGAGAAGGTGGCTGCTCTTGACTTTGCTGGATAAAAAATTGGTCAGCCAGGTCCAAAGAGTAGTGTTCAGTGGAGTTAAATCCAGATGGGAGCTGGTCACAAGTGGTGCTCCCTAGGGCTCAGTGCTGGGGCCACTCCTGTTTAATATCATTATTGATGATTTGGATGATGGGACAGAATGCACCCTCAGTAAGTTTGCAGATGACACTAAGGTGGGTGGGAGTGTCAATCTGCTTGAGGGTAGGGAGGCTCTGCAGAGGGATCTGGACAGGCTTGGTTGGTGGGCCGAGGCCAATTGTATGGGTTTCAATAAGGTTAAATGTCAGGAACTGCACTTAGGCCACAACAACCTCCAGCAACACTACAAGCTTGGGGAGCAGTGGCTGGAGAGCTGCCCAGGAGAGAGGGACTTGGGGGTTTTTACTGACAGCCAGCTGACCATGAGCCAGCAGTGTGTCCAGAAGGCCAAGAAGGCCAGTGGCATCCTGGCCTTCATCAGGAATAGTGTGACCATCAGGACCATGGAGGTGATCCTGCCCCTGTACTTGGCCTTGATGAGGCTGCATCTCAAGCACCAGAGTACGGGAAGGACATCAAGGTGCTGGAGAATGTGCAGAAAGGCATCTAGGCTGATATGGGGTCTGAAGAGCAGGTCTCATGAGGATATGAGGAGAGGCTGAGGGAGCTGGGGCTGTTCAGCCTGGAGAAGAGGAGGATGAGGGGAGACCTCATTGTTCTCTACAAATACTTGAAAGGAGGTTGTAGCGAGGTGGGTGTTGGCCTCTTCTACCTTAGTGACTAGTGATAGGACAAGAGGAAATGGGGTCAAGCTGTGGAAAGGGAGGTTCACATTGGATATTAGGAAAAATTTCTTCACAGAAGGAGTGGTGAGGCATTGGAACGAGCTGCCCAGGGAGATGCAGGAGGCACCGTCCCTGAAGGTGTTAAAAAAATGGGTAGACATGGTGTTTCTGGAGACAGTCTAGTGGTTAGGGGTTGTAGGTTGGACTTCGATCTTGAAGATCTTTCTACAACCTTGATGGTTCTTTGAGCGTGAGCAACCCAGCAGCAGGGCAAATAGGATCAGCCAACAGGGAGAACAGGGAGTGGCATGTCGAAAGGGCATGGTACAGCAGTTTGCGACCGGGGCATGCGGGAGAGCTCAGCCATGAGCTCAGCTCTGCCACCCAGCAGAAGGCAGTGGTCCCAACACTGACCAGAATGGATGCAGCCACCCAGACAGAACTCCCATGGAAACAAGCAGCTGTGCAGGTCACAGGCTGCAAATGGCAGTAATGAGAACTGGTGTGTCTGCTGTGAACAGGTGGATGATTTGCTCAGCTTGGTGGCAGAGCTGTGTGAGGAGGTTGAAAGGCTGAGGAGCATTAGGGAGGCTGAACAGGAGATAAACAGAAATGGGAGCAAGGATGCTCTGTATCCTGCCCTTGTTGGGCCAAAGGTAGAAGCCTAAATGAAAAGAGCTAGTGGAGGCAAGTTCACGGTAAGGGCAACAGGAAAAATCCCCTGTTGCTCACCTTGCCCCCTGAAGTGCCTCTGAGCAAGAGGTATGAGGTTCTGGTTGAGAAGGAACAGCCACATGAGAATGGAGACAATAGGCAAGCCACGCCAGAGCTGCATACACAGTCAAGCTTACTGTCTGTATCACCAACACAAACAAAAGGAAGAAAAGAAGGGTTCTAGTTGTTGGCAACTCTGTTCTGACGGGAACAAAGGGTCCAATATGCCATGTAGACCCTCATCGCAGGGAGGTCTGCCATCTCCCTGGAGCCCAGGATAAGGACATGACTAGAAACTTCCCAGCTTAGTGAGGTCCACAGAATACTACGCACTACTGTATTTCTGTGTGGGTGGCAAATAGTAGCCCACATAAAACCAAGAGAGACTTCAGGGCAGTCAGACAATTAGTGAGAGATTCTGGGGCACAGGTTATTTTTATTTCCCTCTTTCCAGTTGAAAGCAGTGAAATTGTAAGGAGCAGGATGATCCAATCTATCAACACATAGCTACGTAGCTGGTGTCACCACCACAATATTTCATTTTTTTTTTATAATGGGAAGGCCTACACAGCACCAGAAATGCTGGCATCAAACAGAAGACACCTTTCACAAAGGGGGAAGAGAGTCTTTGCCAAAGAGATTCCAGGGCTGAATGACAGGGCTTTAGACTCAATGTGAAAAGGGGATAATCATACCAAGATTGTCTGTGACAAGTGACAGGATGACACACCAAGTTTGGAAGGATGCCCTGATAGTAAGGACCTTCAACCTGTTGCTTTCCAGCATGCTGTGGACACTGCAGCACAGGCAAGGTCTCACAGAGATGAGCCAGGGGCTCCTGAGGTAATAGGAGACAGCAGGGTAGCATCCATGACATGCCTTGGAGGAACAAAGGAGTATTCCTCTAAGAAAGTGTCATGGCTCGCAGGACAGCTGAAATGCTTCTAAACCAATCCACACAGCATGAGCAACAAACAGGAGGAGCAGGAAACTACCGTGCTGCAGGAAAGCTATGACATAGTGGCAATTACAGAAACTTGCTGGGATGAATCCTATGACTGGAGTGTGACTGTCGATGGCTACAAGGTGTTCAGAAGGGACAGGAGAGGAAGAAGGGGTGGAGGTGTTGCCCTCTATGTAAAGAAGTGCACAGAGTGTGAAGAGTTTTCCCCGAAGAATAGCCATGAGCAGGTCAAAAGCTTATGGGTAGGTACTAGGGATCAGGACAACAAAGGGAGTCTTGTGGTTGGAGTCTACTACAGGCTACCCAATCAAGTAGAGCCTATTTGTGAAGCCTTCTTAGTCCAGCTCCAGGAGACATCACAATCACAGCCTCTTACCTTGCTGGGGGTTTTCAACCACCCCAACATCTGCTGAAAAAGTAGCATGGCAAGCTGTAGGCAGCCCAGGAGACTCCTAGAGTGTCTTGATGACAACTTCTTAAGACAAGAAATTGACAGCCCTACCTGAGGGGACGTGTTATTGGACCTGACAGTCACAAATGCAAGTGAAGTCATCAGGGATATCAAAGCTGAAGGCAGCCTGGGCTGCAGTGACCATGCACTAGTGCAGTTCACTGTCCTAGGGGGTAAGAGGCAGATGAAAAGCATAGTCACGAATCATAGTCAGAAATTTTAGGAAAGCAAACTTCCAGCTCTTCAAGGAGTTAGTAGATAGGATCCTATGAGAAACAGCCCTCAGGGACAAGGAAGCAGAACAGAGCTGGCAGATCTTTAAGGATCTTTTCCATAGAGCACAAGAGGTCTCAATTCTCAGGTATAAGAAATTGAGGCAAGGAAGGCAAGAGACCAGCAAGGCTGAGTTGAGACTTGCTGGTGAAACTAAAAGACAAGATAGAATTACACAGAGATTGGAAGCAGGGACAGGTATCCTGGGAAGAGTGTAGGGATGTTGCCTGGTTGTGTAGGGATGAGGTCAGGAAGGCCAAGGTACAGCTAGAGTTGAACTTGGCAAGGGATGTGAAGGAAAACAAGAAGAGCTTCTACAGATATGTAAACCAGAGAAGGAAGGTTAAAGAAAGCATTACCCCCTTGATGAGCAACAGTGGTGAACTGGTAACAACAGATGAGGAGAAGGCTGAGGTTCTCAACAAGTTTTTTGCCTCAAGCTTCACTGGCAACTCCTCTTCTCACAGCTCTCAATTTGATGGCCCACAAGACAGAGACCAGGGAGACAAAGTCTCTCCCACCATAAGTAAAGACGGTTCATGACCATCTGAGGAACCTGAAAATACACAAGTCCATGGGCCCCAAGTAGCTAGAAAGCTGACTTTTCAAACCTAAGCCATGATTTTTTAATAGTTTGGAACATATTGTCAAGTTGTCTATCTTGAAGAAATTTCTTGCCAGGCAACTTTGACAATGAGTACACCTGTTATCCCATTACCCTCAGGGATATGAGTCAGATGAGGAGTGTAGTCAGGACTCCGAATTTTAGGAAAGCAAACTTCCAGCTCTTCAAGGAGTTAGTCAATAGGATCCCCTGAGAAACAGTTCTCAGGAACAAGGGAGCAGAAAAAAGCTGGCAATCCCTACAATTTCCTTCTCTCTAAGTTGGAAATATATGGGTTTGATGGGTAGATTGTTTGGTGGATAAGGAATTGGCTGGATGACTGCATCCAGAGAGTAGCAGTCAGTGGCTCTAAGTCCAGATGGAAAGCAGTAACAAGTGGTGTCACTGTGGGGTTTGTACTGGGACCAGTGTTGTTTAATATCTTCATTAATGATATTGACAGTGGCATTGAGAGCACCCTCAGCAAGTTTGCTGTTGACACCAGCTGGGTGGTGCAGTCAATATGCCAGAGGGATGGGTTGCCATCCAGAGGGACCTGGACAAGCTGGAGAAGTAGGCCCAGGTGAACTTCATAAGGTTCAAGTGCAGGGTCCTGCATCTGGGCCAGGGCAATCAGAGATATCAGTACAGGCTGGGGGAAAATGTGCTAGAGAGCAGCCCTGTGGAAAAAGATCTGGGCGTACTAATGGATCAAAAGCTGGACATGAGCCACCAATGTGCAACTGCATCTCAGAAGGCCAACTGCATCCTGGGCTGCATCAAGAGAAGCGTGGCCAGCAGATCAAGAGAGGTGATTCTGCCCCTCTACTCTGCCCTGGTGAGACCTCATCTGGAGTACTGCACCCATTTCTAGCCCCCAACACAAGAAGGATGTGGACCTGTTGGAGTGTGTCCAGAGGAGGGCAACAAATATCATTAGAGGGCTGGAGGACCTCTCTTATGAAGACAGGCTGAGGGAGTTGGGGTTGTTCAGTCTGACAAAAAGACTCCAGTGGGATCTTACAGTGACCTTCCAATACCTAAAAGGGGCCTATAAGAAGGCTGTGGAAGACTTGTTCACAAGGGCATGTAATGATAGGACAAGGGGTAGCAGTTTTAAGCTAAAACCAGATAAATTTATATTGAACATTAGGAAGAAGTTCTTCAATATGAGGGTAGTGGATCACTGGAACAGGTTGCCTAGAGAGGTGGTAGGGGCCCCATCTCTGAAGACATTCAAAGTCAGGCTTGATGGGGCTCTGAGTAATCTGTTCTAGTCCCCGCTTATTGTAGGATGTTTGGACTAGATGACTTTTAGAGGTCCCTTCCAACTCAAGACATTCTATGATTCCATGATTTAGAGATACAGATTTGTAATCTGAAAAATATGCAGTTGTTTCACCATGTTTAGAAGCCAAAGCCAACATGTAGAAAAAAGAGATACAAACTGATTCCAAAATTCAGGTTTATAGATTTTGACAAGCAACTTGTAAAATAGTTCGAAAATCCTATGCCAGCTCTGTATCACTGCTTAAAAACCTAAAAAAGATTGAGTTTTTCCTTTCACTGACAACCACAGGTAGTCTTAGCAATCATAGAAAAATAGTTCTGACAAAGCTAGAAAATCAAGAAAAACACTGTTGCAATTTCTCTCTGCCACAGAACAGAATTGCTCAATGAAGTGCGCGAAGGTGGTAGAAAAATCAGTGACATGCATGCATGACCCGGGCCAAAGGCAATGGTACTCCACAAAAAGTAAGCTATCACATTCTTGGGGTTTCAGTAGTTGACTGGCTTAACTGCCGCATCATATCACAAGCTATTAATTAATTATTTGCTTAGGAAAAATATTCCCCTCATCAGCATAAGCTAGGTGAAGAACAAGGATAAGCTTACAGACAGGCATACCAAAATAAGTCATATGAAACAACCAGTTTTCATGGAGATTGATGTATTTTTAAGCAGGACTTTGAATAGAAATGCAAAAAATATTAAGCATAGCATATAGTGTTCAAACTATGACATTACTCTTTCTTCTTACTTGAAGCTGGATTTCAAACTGAGTCTTGCAATATATCATAGTCTGTTTCAACATTTCCATTTTAAGCAATGCCATCAGCTGGATATGGCCTTCCCAGAAACAACCTGTAAATAATTCACAGCTATGTAAACTTAAACATAGGAAATACATCAAACTTGCAACGTTTCTGAGAGTATTACTTGCATGCTATTTTATTTCCTCACCAAGTAAGTAAACGTAGTCATCAAAGCTCTTGCCAACTCATTAAAAATAGGATAGGTCAACCAATAGTTTATCAGCTGTGTATTTGTGTATAGTATATGCACATAGTTATGAATGGGTTCCAGGTAAAACCTACAACAACACTTAGAAATTGCTGTGAACAAATATTCTGTTCTGTGTAGATGGGGATAAAGTAAACAAATCTGAATCAAAGCCAGAAGGACAAGACAACCTATCTAAATAAAATAAATATTAGCAAAATAAGTCAAAGGAAGAGACAAGAAAGGAAGATAATATTCTCTAAAGTTTGGAAAACTCACATTATATAGTAAAAAGAGGAAGGAAATGTGACCAGAAGAATATATATTTAATGAACTTCTAAAAATTGCAATTCTGAAGTTATTAATAAATATAAATTCTTGGTTGTTTTTCCAGATACATTGAGTCTGGAGAAACTCAGATAAATTGAACTGAAGGATGAAAGTACAAATTGAGGGTTTCCTTATGAAACTGAACTGTAATCAGTACTAAGATACCCAGAATATTAATGACTAGAAGACATAGGAAAACAACATTAAAAGTCTGAGCTAATGCATCCTTACGGAAGAAGGAACTGAGATGAAATCTAGTTAAACAAAAAAGGAGTGTGCTTTTAAGAAACATCAGTTTATCTTCACCTCCTAAGGCCTTTATATAAATCCTCTCCCTGCACATAAAGATGAACCTTGCCAGTTTGGGATTTTAAGAGTTATGTTTGGTCTTGTTTGATTTAGTGAGTCAGCTGACAACTAATCTGATAAAACAGGGAGAAATGGGATGTTCCTAAAACAAGATATCTGGATGGATTCAGAGGAAATCTTACTTTGTTAAGGATTCTAGGGTTGTTTTCTGAAGTGAAAGAATGGCAATGCTAGAGAAGAGAGATAGCTGTTGCATGCAAGTCATAGCAAAGTAACCACATAAAATTTACACTTAATTAAGTGAAGTTGTAAGAAATAATAGAGTAAATTACTACTGTAAATTCAGCTTATGTTAGCACAGCTGCATTAGTAACAAATCTGCCCTAGCATGTTGAATACATAAAGGACACAAATACGGCAAATAAAAAATGGGAGCAGTATTCCTAGAAGAAACATAATTCTTTCCCTCAAAAAAATGTGAAATGCTTTCTACTCTCAACATAAGTTTTATTTTGTTTCAGCCAGATGCAGGATGCCTTTCCAGCCCCCCTCCCCCCCCATAACTGTTAAATTCCACTTTAAGAGATGCCTTGCAATAATAGTTTGTGTAACTGATTTATGACATCCATTTAAAATCAGGTATCTTAGAAATGCTAACAGCAGAGACGCTTGAATGTTTCATACTATAATTTTTTCCTACCTATAAGTAAACTTAATACTTCATTTGTATATTTTTATTCCTAAGCAGAAAACTTAAGTAATGAAAATTTATTTCTATGGATCATGACACCAACAGATGCCAAAATCCAATGTAATTCTGCTAAAGACAAATTTGGAGTATTGTATCTTTAGAGAACAAGAATAATATTCAGACCACACAGTTTACTGTGTAGATTCCAGCTGATTATGTCAAGCTAAAACAAACAGACCTTTTTGGAAGAAGATATGGAAAAAATAATTATCAAAACAACTATGGACAAATAATTAAGAGTTAAAGAATAGTTATTAATATGCTTATGGGGAACATGATATTTCTAGATGTCATTCAAAGGTTTTAAAAAGGGATTTTCCAATGCCATGATCCAAAGAAAATGAAAAAAATATTTATTGAGGAAAGAACTGAGAAGGTAGGAGGAAAAGGTTCAATGACCATACAGTACTCTAGATGAAAAAGCAGTGAGCTCCTTGGGAAAAAACCTAGTATCTTGGATCAGACATGGTATATGATGGTATATGACTTCTGCATAAGACTCGACTGCATATACCTTCAGCTACTTTGTCCTGCACTTATCATTGAATCTGGGGGCAAATGTTTAAATGTTTAAAACATTTCATACCAGCTAGTCTTGGATGTTTTGTACATGTAAACTGTCAACCTGTCTAAGAGTACTCACGCCTCAAAAAAAAAAAATACTAGGAATAGAGATGCAGGAGGGCAAGAAATGGCATGGTTATCTTTATTGTAGAGGAAAATAAAATATAAATCTGAATATATAAAAATGTAAACTAACTTTGCTGCAGATTATGTCATGGTCCTATTTCAACAAAAAAAAACCAGAGTGTTACGATACATCTATGACACTGTGTTACTGTATAGGAGTTAAGCAGATCATTTATGTGCATTAAATGTGCATTAAATGGTCTTTTTCAAGAACTATAAATTTATAGAGGATACAAAATGTGAAACTAGGACATACTACTTTGGTCTGCTAAATTAAGGGAACCTCTAGGTCTCAAGCCAGTTACACCCATTCCTCCCATTCCTGTTATCTTCAAGTAATTCTGGAAAATCTGACCCTAAATGAAGGTTCACAGTATAGCTGGATGGCCCCTATCCTATTGCTGGAGGTAATCTTACCAGCAGCTTCTACAGGAATCTTTCTTCTCTCAGGTTCTGAAAACAGAAAATTTACTACCAGTGAGGCGCTGCCATGGGAGAGATTCCTCTTGTCTTTTCACAGAGAATAAGATAGGGCACAAAGAAAAGAATTGTTAATATTTTTTTATATGGTCTTTCCATACAAGGTCATATATTGGATATGTAGAATGCATACCACCTTTTTCTTCACTCATCCTGCAATTATTTAAGTGCATTAAAATAGGAGGACCTATGAAGTTCTCATTTTGCAGTTTCTTCACATAAGTGCATTCAGGGAGTGATTCTAACTTCTACAGGCCAAAGACACAATCACAAAGCATGTGTGTGTTCTCCAAGACAAAGGATTCAAGTTCCATTAAGATTCCTGTATCTGAGCTGCCTTCTGGACTGCAGGTTGCAAGAATAGTAACATTCTTTAAAGGCTTTTATATTAATTACTGAAGGGTCTTATTTTGTGTACTAATATGCTCACATTTGTTTATCACTAGCCTAATTATTAGGAACATTCACACAGTATTCATTGTTCCTTACCCAGGTATTTCTTCATGGCACAGACCTCCCTTTCAAATTTCATCATTTCTGCCTAGGTTCCACATAAATCAGTCAGAAATACAACAAGGAATTTTCCATATCCATTGCTTTAAGCCATTTAAAACTAGGCTGGATAATACTTTTGATGATATGCTAAATAGAGCACTAAATAATTTAATTTCCTGCTGTGGAAGTGGGAACGATAAGATAATCTAGCATCTCCCTGTCCAATTTCCACAGTTCCTTGATCACTAGTGTTTTAAAAAAATCTTTCCTTAAGGCAGCTGTTTCTCAGCACTGCTAGATTTTTTTTTTTCTTTTTAACATTAAGACCATTTATTTCTTGGTTTGATGGGACATTTTTTAAATACTTCTACTAACAGCAGTCTTTTTTACGGCATCTCTGTTTTCATTAATCTCCATTACTATCCAGTTATATGTCTCTAAAGCACTCAGCTTCTCTCCATCTCAGGGGGCAATTCACACCATATATCATTTCACACAGTTTCTTTGCTAAGATTTGTTCAAATTGGTTAAAATTGTTCACCCATAACATCACCTGGTCATGATCACTTGTAAAAAAGAGAGAAGGAACACAGTATCTTAAAAAAGACATTAGCTCAGGTCAAAAGGTTCTCAGGTAGGGACTATCAGGAATTGGTTTTGTGTATGGAGTTCTGCAATTTTACTAGACGAACTAATATTAATAGGAATTGTGTTGCTACAGGACGCTATATTTCCAAGCATGGATAGTTTCTAACAATGGGATACAGAGATTTCTGATTGCAGTAGTTCAGATAAATCTTCATCAATGACTCACTAAACCTGTACGAGTAAGTTCTATCTAAATCTAGTAATTTAGATAGACAAATAATATAACTTACAATAGAAAACTGTCTCATGAAAAAATAGATAATTGTGCTCTTCTCATTAGGCTTGTGAATAAAATTTGAAGACATTCTTCAGCCTGTAAGTAATAAATATAATACTGTGAACAAGGTAAAAAAAAAAAAAAAAAAGGGAATTGAAGTGAATGAATTTTTATATACAGTTGGGAAAATAATGTAAAGATTTCTTCTCACATACCAAAACATGATATATGAGGACAAAGTTAAAACTGGAAACAGAACTCATGATATGAAAAAGAAAGCAACCATGTAAGGAAGACACTAGCTTAAGGCACTTAAGTCAGAATGCAGAGCTATCCATCCACCCCACAACCACAAGAAGTTTTAAAAAAAAAAAAAAAAAAAAAAAAAAAATCCTTCAGTGCAGTTTTACCTGATTTCTTTTGTAAGTCAAATGTAAAACGCAACATAAAGGAAGTTGAAAATAGTATTTCTAACTATCAAAGTAATAAGGCTTTAGAACAAGCTTGCACTAAAAATAGGACAGCAATCAACTTAAATAAAATGTTAATGAATCCTGAGGGGCCACAGGGGCTATGTATCATTCATATATTTCTTTTTTTGTCTTTCCCCCTTGCAGTCTTTGTGTGCTATATGTGAAGATAGTTTGCTCAAATAGAAGTGAAAGGTACTTTTGGCGTGCAAAAGCCACACAGAAGATTATAGTCAAATATCCTTAACTTTACTTGGTTCCAATACAGAGCTTTCAGGGATGAACTTTAGGAATGGCACTTAGGAAATAAAATTTAACACAGAAATTACTGATAAAAACAGACGTGGAAACGGACAAGACTAGTTTAATGCAGATCCCACTTTATTTATATCCCACAGAACTAGATGATTTCTTAGGAAGGGAAAGAGAAGAAACAGCAGACAAAGAGAGCCCAGGAATATCCAGAAGAAGAAAAGAGGGAGACAGTAAAAGAATTTGAAATTTTTAAGAAGGATTAAAGAATTTGATTAAAGTAAATAAGAAAAAAATATTTATAGCGAGGTAAATAATACTAAGATGCTTGTTTTTCTTTAGTGTTTTTTTATTTCAGCCTGTTTCTAACTAATATCACTATAAAAAATCAAGAGGGGGTAATTTCTAATTGTATTCACAATACTTCTTCTTCTTATTATTATTTATTATTATTATTAATAATAATAATGTAATTATTAGGAACAAGATGTTCATAATCATACATTTATACATATTTTCACAAGAGAATAAGAAAGCTTTTATTTTATACAGAACTCAGGTAAAAGTCAAGGACAAATTCCCCTTCCTCAAACATATCTCAACTGGATTGATGTCAACCTGGTGGTAGACCAGCCAGCCAGTAGACAATTTATTTTACTGTGGGCCTAGATGAGGACAGTGTTAGAAGCACTTCTTATCATAAGAAATGTCTTTCAGTTAAAATAACATTAAAAATCAATAAGCTGCTTAATGATATCTATAAACACTACAACAAAACTATTGCAAGAAATATAAATATTAATGGTAATCCTCGGATTTTTAAATGAATTTTTAATTGATTAATGAGGGAAAAAACATCACAGGTGGTTAAATTTTACTGATATGTGAGGTCATTTTCCATTACAGATTTTTTTTTCTTTTTTTCTTTTTTTTTTTTTTTTATAATTAAAATACTGTAGAATCTAATTTCCAGGACATCTATTCACTCTTTATTTTAATAGACATGTACTTTTGGAACTATTTTTTCTTCACTTGGAATTGGCTTCACTAAGGCAGCTGTTCTAACTTCATATTATTATCTCATCTGTAGCTGAAAGACAAGTATATTTAAAATTTAGCTAAAAACATAGATTAGAGATAGATGATAATGTTTCTTTTTATGATATATTTGTGTCTAGCAGTATACACACATATTTAATGCTATATACATTTCAGCCTCTGCAGAGATACTTAAAACCAATACATATTTATATTTAAATTATTTATAATAATTATTCACAAATAATTATTATGTATACATATTATTTATAGCTATGTTTTTAAACTACTAGTTTAAAATAGTTTAAACATTTAGGAAATTTAAGGTCACTGTTCTTTGCATATTTAACATCACCAACATTAACTCTGTGAGAACCATAAAGTCAGTGGAAGACCTAAGAACAATTACAAGCATATATTTATATTGCATATTGCAAAGAAACCTGCAGGGCTAAATATATGGAAATATTCATTTTCCAACTTTTTCTAATTTTGAAAAGTCCACTCACATTTCTGTCTGTTTAAGCAGGAGGATATGACCACACAGCTATATAGGAGATTATCTCTGTGGAACAGAAGACAGAAAGACATGAACCATAACTATCACATTTGAATTTTTTATTAGGAATGTGACTTTAGATGTCAGCATTGTATCTTCTAATTAAGAGCAATGGCAGATCTTCCGTAGTGGCATGTCATTCTTGTCACTAAGAAACAACACTTAAAGAAGGCTTCAGCTTGTTCTGTACTTCTATGACCCTTTGCAGCCCAATGTCTATTTTGTACTAATTTTACAAGGCAAGTTGTTGGAATTTAGTATGCTCTGATTTAGCATACAAATTAAATTCTGCAGGAGAAAAATTACCATCAGAAAAAACCTCAATACTAGAAGTAAAGCCAGGAACCCTAGCCTTATTTTTTCACAACAAATTTTAAAGCAAATCCAAGTAAAAAAAAGTCCCACAAAGAACACCACCATTGGGGTCCTTAACAAGGGAACAGAAATGAAAAATGAAGTCCAGATTTTGTATAGAAAAAAGCAATGCAGGACAGTGTCACATTTGCTAATTACCTGCTCTTTTAATGATCCATAAATATAACAAGATACTTATTTATTGTTTATGATAATGTAATGTTCCCTGGGTGTATCCATATTCATGATTTAAATATCTCTTTATCTAAAATATTTGTTCCCTGATTCTAGAGACTCTATCTAATATGTATTTGTCATTTTTGCAAGCAATAGATGTTACCTCTTCCACCAGTGACTTAGTATGGAACCATTGTCAGTGACTCCCTTTGCTCTTATTGCAACATTCCTAAAATGCTCATATAATGAAGTCCAGTTCATTACGCACTCTTGTGATTTTAAGAAATTTATAACCAGACAATTGATTATTTGATATTCCTGCCTATGCTTTCACACTTGCTTCTATTGGACCTTCTGTGGACAGTAAAGCTATCTTCAAGTTACTATCTTGGACACTGTTATTTACATTCTAAAACTATTTTGTTTGAACAGCTTATATTCTTGAGTACATGTCTGCCATCCAGGAGACCTTGACAGAAACTTGCCAATAGGAACATCTTCCCTAGAAAGGCAGAACCCTGCAGATCTGAGACCAGCAGGGCCAGAGAGCAGCTCTGTGGCATGGCACTGGCATAGAGCTGAGCAGGGGCCACCCATTTACCAGCATAGCCTGGGGACAAGAGCACAAGACAGACACAAAAGGCAGGAAAAGGACTGTCCCCTTTATACTGTATTCATCAGAGCACATCAGGAATATCACCATTCAGGCAGGAAAGATTAACAAACTGGCTGGAGATTAAAGGAATCCACAAAGACAGTGAGGCTGGAGCCCTTGCTCTATGAGGAGAGACTAGGATCAGAGGGGGTTTGGCCAGGAGGAGAGATGGCTTCAGAGACAACCAACAGCATCCCTGGCAGCAACAGGTGGTGATGGAGGAGAGAGATGCAGCCAGGTTCTTCACAGCAATGTGTGAAGGAAGGGTGAGAGGCAGCGGCATAAGCTGAAATAGGAGAGACTCCTTTGTTAGAAAAACATCTTAGCTGTAGATTTTCTCATTAGGTACACCATGATCACAGTGGAAATCACAGGAAAGAAAGGGATTGGTCCTATGAATTACAAAAGACTGATCCTGAAATATATCTTGTGCTTCTGCTCTGGAAAACTACTCTACATCTGCAACAGTGTTTTTATCACTCTAGCCAAATCACTTGAAGCATTTTTTTTTTTTCTGATAAGTTAGTAATTGCATACTCTTTTTTTCATGTAGAGGCTTTATCTACATGTGTTATCTTCAGCTTGATAGACAAAGATGCTGAGCACTCCTGATTGTATCTGAGGTCAACCGTTCCCCTGTGAACTTATTGCTGTGAGGTGAACTGAAAAAAAAAGAATCTTTGTGTCTCAGAAAGAGCACCCGAGAAAACTGGATGCTTTTGATGTTAATGTCTGTGAGCCTTTCAGTCTGCATCCATAAAATAGGAACAATATCCTGTCTATGCTACAGAAATTTAGGAAAACAAATTCACTAATATTTAAGAAACAGAAATTTAGAATAAGTGCCAGAGTAAAGCCCTTCCTGAAATTCAGTCTGTGTAGCACACAATAAACAAGCCACAAAGCCACAAATACATTTAAAATTTTTCAGGCAAAATACAGAAAAGTTACTTCAAGCTCTTCCATACTACCTGTTCCCTTCTGAATAAATCATGCAGAGAAAACAGTATGTGCTTCTGTACTTGAAGATTGCATCACAAAGAGATTGGTTTGGAATAAATGTTCCCTAAGTAATATATAAAGGCTGCAGAGTCCTATTTTCTGTGCAATATTCTTTCAGTGTGACTGTATTTTCATACATGCATAGCTGCACAGAAAGATTATCACAGGAATGATACAATATCTTTGTGAAATATTAGTTAAAAAATCCCAACCAATCAAACCAAAACCTACCTTGAAGTCATATCTATTAATAATTTGCAGAGTACTTTCTGCTACTGTGAACACAATACAATATCACAATACGCAACAAGCATAAGACCAGTGCAACTCAAAAAAACAACATGCCAGTTCACTGTTACTGAAAATGATAATAAAATGCTTGCTTCTCTGCTCTACAGAGAATAATGGTTTGATAAATAACATTTTCAGTCATAACTGTTAATTGAGTGTACAGAGTAGTAGAAGAATTGTGCTTTCTGTTTTGTGAGTAATTATTGTCCTGGCAGTAAAGTGCTTACTTTGTAAAATCCTGAACACTGTGGCAGAAAAAAGTTTTGGTTTTGCCTGATCTGAAATCTCTTTTAGCAGTTGTAAAGCACTGAGGATAACTTGCCTGAAAGCAGGTAGATTAGCACACACAGTGGATTGTTTAATGCTGTCACTGCTTTTTTAACTGGATTATTTGACCTGAGCAACAAGACTTTCCAAAAGACATCCATCCCATCCCTCCAAAGTCCTAACTTTACATGCTCCCACCAGTGATAATAGGCCAACATTCACTCATGCACTAAGAAAGGTAAATTTAGACATTGCCCTCTGAGACTATAAAAAAAAGTTGATTAAAGGGCAATAAGCATGGCTCTGCCAATATTTAATTATTCTAGAATCACTTCTGTTTCTTTTCCTGTCTTAGAGAGTCTTTATTTTGAACCATAATCCCTGAAATACATCACCAATTAATGGTAACAGCAGAAGCTAATGCACCACCACTTCTGGTAAGCCACAGCATGTCGGACATTGTATTATGTTGGCCTTGAAAATATTACACCTATACATTTACTGCAGTTTAAAATCACCTGGCTTGCTTCAATTCATATTAAAGCATGATAAAGCGTGGCTCCATATTTCTTTACTTTCACATTTTGTTCTTCAAAAACATGAGAGAATTAGCTGCTATACAGATGTTATATCCTTCAGACCTGAAACAAATATCTTGCCAGGCATATACAGAAGAGAGTGAAAATGTAGTTTTCATAAAACTGTTTTCCCTGTTTTCTACATTCCTTGGTGCATTTTATAAAATTATTCTTTCAAAGTATAACCATTTTTTATAACCTGTGAATTTAATTTTACTCAGTCCTATTTAATAAAAAATAACTTCTCCCATTGGATGTGGAAATCAAAAAATGGTAGCAAATTAGATTGCCAAAATTCTGAGAAAAATTTTCACTAGAAAGCAAAAGACCAATCTGTGCTTCTTTTAAAAAAGTCTGTTCTTAAAATTATGGAACCTCATTAGCATTTAACACTCATCCTATTAACAAGTCTTAATTTACATGGAATTTCCAGTATTTTAGGGTGACGTTTTTATGTAGCAAATCTAATTTTGTAACTTTCAATACATTCATGAAACAGAATGAATGACCTATCACAAAAATCCATATTTCTGCAAGAACTTATCAAATATTTTGGAATAATACAAGATTCCTACCGGATCTTCTGTTTTCTGGTTATTCAGCAAATCAGATAGGAAATCATCATGAAGACTTTCTCTCCGAATCAAAGTAAATTCACGTAGGAAAACTGCTTCTTGGTTTTGTTCTCCACAAACCTAGAAAGAACACATGACATTAAGGAAAGCAAAGTTTTAATCCTGCCATAGACATAATCATAATATCCAGATAAATCAGACTGGAAGATGTTAACATTCAGTAATGGTCTTTTGACTTCCTTTACTAAACTCATTTTAACCAACCAACATTTTCATTAATAAAAACAAGACATGTATTTAAAGTAAGTCAGTAAGTTAATGAACAAATGTTATTTAGATGTGATACTGTTATGAAATAATTTTCTCTGTTGTTACTTACAGCTATGGTTTTAAGGCAGTTAACAGTTAAAACCACTTTTGTGAAATTAATTTATATTTAGAATATATTTTTACCTTTTTTTGTAACAGATCATGTTTGTCTAGCATTTTGACTACTCTGTCATAGGAAGTTAAACCTTAAATCTTCTCAGGGTCAAAAAAAAATATATATAAGTACTCTGTCTAGCAAAAGTATAGATAATTTTTATATAAGTGCTTTAGCATATGCATTCAAAATTACTTAAACTAACTTAACACATACTGTTTCCAAATTTAGGAAGATGTTTAAGCTACTTGAGAAAGAATGTGTTTCTTTAGTAAATGTCTAACCAATACTTATCAAAATGACATTGGTACTATTATGTCATTGCTGTAGTTTTTTGGAAATAAGTAATGAAAACAAATCCATAGAATTCTTCATGCTCCCATATCTTTTTTTGTTGTTGTGGTTCTCTGTTTACCCAAGCCATTTTGGGTATAAAGTGAATTATGGAAACTGGTGGAATATCAGGGAGGGTTTTTTAAATATTAATGCAGTATGTTGTTTTATTATGACTATTACTTGTATTTATTCTGCATAGTCAGATGCCAGAGCTAACCTGGCTGTAGTTATCCTAGCTGAGAAGTTCAGAGAAAAAGAAGGGCCTCAGAGTACCACGAATATGATGTGTAGTGTCCATGGAGAGGATGAAGTATAGAGATGCCTTTCCACTCCCTACAGGAGAGTTGGTATTGCAATCTGGGAGGAGGGAGTCCTCCCTGCCAGCTGGGAAGTGAGATCAGAGCTGCTGCAAGTGTAGGGGTGACTAGAAGGAAGTGATCTAATAAAATTAAAGCAGGGGATGGGAATAACTTATTATCAAGTAGGTCATGGGAAGAAGTAAAAGCCCCTGAATCCAAACTGTATGCTGGTTAACATAGCAGACATTTTTTTTTATATAAGCCTATTGTCTCTAGTAGCAATTACAGGGCACCTTGTAGTTTTTCGGTGCTTTGAGCTCCTCTGCCATAAATTCTCTACTGTAAACAGCATTGGAAATGAGGTTTTTTACTAGTGCATACATGAAGATCAACAGTATAGTACTAGAACTTCTCAGCATGAGAAAGCTATCTGAATATTCAGATGCCCAATTTACACTACAAAGGACAGTTCTATGGGATTGAAGCAAGACAAAATTCCAGCAAATATCTCAGCAATAATGCTTTTCTTGTTTCAGTTCAGCTCATGTCTGTCTTAGATCAGTGTAAAAAAAAAATTAGTTGTTCCATTAGATCCAGTGGTGCGAGTCCATGGGGCACAAATCTTTGAGGAGTCAGGCAGACAGATACTGAACCAGATAATGAAAGATATAACACAAATCAGAGAGTGGAAGGATGCATCCTAGCCAACAAAGTCTAAGCTTTCTTGCTCTTGAGTACTGTCCCACTGTGGAAGCATCTTCATTCTTTTGCTGTGGCCAGCATTAAAGTAAAACTCTAATAATTCTGTGTTAGCAAATGTAACAGTGATACTTCGCTGAATTCAAGAGGCACAGAAATAACAACACAAGCCAGGAATCTGATGCAAATAGTCATGGTACCTTCAATAACACTTATTTTAGGACAGAGCTGAGGGATTCCAAAGTATCTTGCTCACAAAGCAAAAATATCAAATATGGATTAAATTATTTATAATTAACTATTTGGGCACATACTAAGAGTTGTTTCAAGGCAACAGTTGCTCATTTGAAGCTTTTATTATTTTGGATGTTCAAAGCCCAAAGAAAATTATGACAAACATCAAAACTTGAGGCAAAGATATTACTATCTTATTAAACATGTTTCTTCTAAATTATTATTTAAATAAATCAGGTTGTTTAGGCTTACTGCTTTTTTCAAGAGTGTCTTGCCAACAATAAGAAGGATTACTTTTCCTTATTAGTAGTACGCCTTGTCCTGAATCTCTTGGATTTTTTGACAGAAGCAAATTAGAACATGAAGCATATGAGATAAAGTAAGGTATCAAATACCAGAAAGGTAGCAGTGACATTTACAGTGATAGATGAGGAATGCAGGCTTTTAACAAGCCAAGTTATTCTGCAACACCTTTTTTGGTTTAAACTCTACTCTAAGAAGCATAACAATTTGTATATGTATTTCAACTCAGAATTGCTTCCACTAAAATCTAGCAATAACATTCCATCTTATTGACTGCACACCTGCAAGTGAAAAAGTGCCAGTTTTGTATGGGTGACAGAAGCTTTGCTACATCCCTCAATCCTGTAAGACACAATCAAGACTCACAGCTGTGTCTAAGCAGCTGCAAGCTGACAAATGAACTTGATTAGTACCACTGATGCCTCAAGCAAATGTTTAACAAAATCTCTTAATGCGTTCAGAAATAAAATTATCACTGCCTTTAATTTTCCACAGTTTTGTGCTGCAGTTTTGATCCATTTTTAAAATTCATTCTCCAAGATGGAATTAGGATAGCTAGAGAGGGGTAGCTGTTTTATACAAGGTCACAAATTTAGAAGCAATTACAGATTGACTCCAAATCTGAATTCTGAAAGTTGTTTTTCTTTACCAAAGTCCTTGTAAGAACTGAAAACCCACAGAGATTTTATGGACTGATTCAGATACTGTTCATTGTTCTGCACACTTTTCATTCCTTCATGGAGAACCAGAAAGCTATGCACAATTTAAAATCTGTTCTGTGTATTTCCTTCTGGGAGATTCTTAGCTATGAGCACAATGTTTTTCAGAGGAATACATGCAAAAGGAGATGCTACTCTATTTAATTAAGGACATCACTCTCCAGATGCTATGTTACACATTAATACACTGGTACTTCAGAAGAAACTTTCTGATTTTTCCAAATAGATTTTTGCAGTCTTAGTAGCTGAATATGCAGGCCCAGGTAATTAGAGAGGCTGTGTCAATGTGTTTGTACTAGGGTTTATAATTTGCAGACTTTACTGTCATGAAGTCAGCTTTTGGTTTAAACCAAAGACTAGAAGAATCCATGCCTAATGTGAACTGAGAGCAAAGCTACACTCCAAAACAAAAAATCTGATTTTTATGCAGAGGTTGTAATACTTCCAGCTCATACTTTTCCTTCTCTTTTACCCTCGAGTTCTCACAGATTGAACTAGAGCTGTGAAGAGGACTGTCCTCCCCAAGAAAATCCCCTTCTATAAAATTTAATTCTGTTCAGATTCAGTTCAAATTAATGGCTTTCTTGCCAAATAACAAGGAGAACAAATGAAAAAAGCTCTTTTTTCTTTCATTTTTGTGAGGTCAGGTATAACAGCCTTCCAGTACCTGAAGGGAACCACAAGAAAGCTGAGGAGGGACTTTTTACAAGGACATGTAGTGAAAGGACAAGAAGTAGCAGTTTTAAGTTGGAAGACGGGAGATACAGATGATATACGAGGGAGAGATTCTTTAGTGTGAGGGTGGTGAGATCGGAACAGGATGCACAGAAAAGCTGTGGATGTCCTGTCCCTTGAAGTGTTCAAGACCAGGTTAGATGGGGCTCTGAGCAACCTGATGGAGTGCAGGGGTGTCCCTGCCCATGGAGGGGGTTGGAACTAGATGATCTTTGAGGTTCCTTCCAATCCAAACCATTCTGTGATTCTATGCTGATTCTATGGTTACTTGTTTCATTTCTAGGCTACTGTAAAAAAAATTAAACACTGGGCTATTGTAGCAAATCTGTGGCAAGTGATGAGGTTAGGTTCCCAGTGACCCCATAACCAAATGACAAATGTGCTCATGTGGGTGTAGAGAGCTTTCATATGAGCATCTCCATGACTGGTGTGCTGGACAGCCACCTACTGGAACGGCATCACTATGTAGAAAATATTTAACACCACATAAGAAGGCAGAAAAAAACTTAGGTGATTGTACACATGACACATAGAGCCACAGCAAGTAGAAAGGTTATATGAAAATACTCGGGATATTTGCTGCATTTCCCTCTCATCTTCAATTCTTTATTACTTTTGGAAGAAGTTCAGCATCTCTGTTGAATGTAGAAGTGACTGTTTCAGGTCTAACTGCTACCAGTAGGATTTCTACCTGTCTTTACTGTTAATTTGGTTTTAGGGACCTTTAGGGATAACTCCTTGCCCATGAAGAGGTTTTTTTTTAGGTAACCTTCAGAGGTTAGATTCCCAGCTTTCCTTGGCATGGACAGTAGTAGCTGTTTCTCGCCTTACAACTCTCACTTTTATGGCTTTGAATCTCAGCTTGTTAACATTCTTTTACATGGAATAAAAGATTGGCTAGATTTACAAATTAAGTCAATACTCAGGTACAACCTTTCACTACTGTAGAATCTTCTTCTGAAGTTTCAAAATACAATTCCATGTCCTGGGAAGCACAAGTTACATGACAGAAACAAACAAACAAACAAATAAAATCTTCATCCCCGTAGAAAACAAATTTTTCCTGAGACCTGAACATCAACAGTACCGCTTTCTGATTCCAGTCTTTTCAAACAGTAATGATATTATTGTTTCTGAATTAACAGCCTGTCTCTTAGGAAACTGGCTACTGTTTGTAGTGAGGTTGTAGGTTTAGAATTTTTAAAAAGAGAAGGAGGTTTTCTTTGGCTTCTCTGAAGGCACTCACAAAGTGCCTCAAAATAAAAACCCAAATAGCAAATTATTTCCCAAGGAAATCTTTTATTCAACAGTAAAATGTTCCCACCAGAAATCTTTTTGCTTGTCTTGAAATATATTTAATCTTTTTTTCTTTCCTCCCTGCCTTTCCACAGAGACTGAATTCATTATTATCTTAATGGTAATGCCCTGACTTCTTTTAAAGCTCTGTGAAGGAAATGTGGCTTTGTGCTAATTATTTTGAGTTCCAAACAGCCACAATAGAAGAGTCTGGTTAATGTATTCATTGAAGGAATTATTTAAGCTCCATTTCAGTCTCTTATTATAGATGAACAAAAGAAACAAAAAGTGATTTGCACTCAAGAATTACAGCGTGAAGTGTCCCTCAAAAAAATCACCAACGACTAACAACTTGGACAGACATTAGCAATGATGGGGATAAATTTGTAAAGCACGCACATGCCTACACTTGACCCACAGTTTACCAACAAGGGAAAAAGCCAATATGGCAACATTAAATGGAGTGGCAAAAATGCAGAATGCATAAAAAACCACAGCAATTCTCCTGCTGCCAAGCAACCTTGGCCAAAAGAGAAGGTGGAAGAGAGAAGTGAAGAAAGAACAAGAGAAAAAGAGGGAAAAAAGAAAAAGAAAAAAAAGAAAAGAGGAAAAAAAAAAAAAAAAGAGCAGACTGTAGGGAAAAAACGGTGAATTCATATGGAAGCAAAAAATCAAAGTTAAACAGTTCTCTTTAAATTCTGCTGATGAGAACCTGTTTTGTTGTTGCATTTAGCTTAAAATGCATAGACATCAGAAAACAATGAACAAGAGCTGGAATTGTATTTGAAAGCATTATCTAGTTTCTCACTTACTTGAAACACAACAGATATTTAGATGAGTATGATTTGAGTTTCTCAAAGAAGTTATTTTATAAAAATATAAAAAACACTGTTGTTTGAGCACGATAGTGTCTGAAATCAGCCAAATTTACTCCCCAAAACATGTCAGAAAAATACCATTGTTCAAAATACTGTTTCAAGTAGACACATGAACCGCTATGTGAAAACACAAACAAGACACGTGGTCTGGAGAACTAACTCTCTATCACTTGTTTCATTGCCTCATCTGGTTGAACATCAACAGGTAAGGAATTGTTAACTCCACTGTCATTTTTCAAAGGATTAATGAGTTTAAAATGGTCAGAATCAGTATGCACCATGTGAGAATGTGACACAAGTAACAGCTTCAAAAATAGTTCTGCAGGCTTCAGTATGTTCATTTACCAATGCACTTTGTACTGGCCTGCAATGTGCTCGTAAAGGCCAGAACAGACAACAAACAATGCCAAATTGCATGAGCAAATAATCATCTGGGATTAGTACCTGACTTCAAATTATTAGCATGAAAGAAAGCAGGAAAAAATACAGATTTTTTGCAACATACATCACAAATAGTAGTGCTTGTGCTATCATGATTTATTGTGTTTAGCATTTTTGTGCATGTTCAAAAAAATGCTAATAAAATTTTAATATAGTAAGGAAATAACAAATTACGCTATGCATCCATGAAAATAAATAAATTATATAATCTAATTTAATCTAGAGACCAAATAATTTAACAGAGATTCTTCATTGAATTCCATTGCTTAGAGGTTTTTTATTTCGACTGAATACAGAATTCTCTAGGTTTCTTTCTTCAATTTTGACTGAGTTTTGGAAGAGGAAATAGGCAAATTCCCCAGAATCACTTCATCCAGTTTCCTGGGCACTACAAACACAGAATTTTCCTCACAAAAATATAATTTCACAATTATAATCTTCACATTTTCTTCAGTACTTGAATCTTGAGCTTTTGTGACCCAAGACCAATGCACAACAAAAAACTTGCAACCAAAGGATTCAAACTCCTCATTCTACTTCTTTTTTACTGTTAAAACTTCATTATGTTACAGAGTAATGAATTCTATAGAAAATTCATTGAGCTGACATTATGGACTTGAACACAAACCCTAGTTACACAGAGTTCAAGTACTGATGGTGGAAGTCCTGCTTATTTTATGTATCTCAGTCATATTAATAGAAAGTAAGGTAATTATCACAACATAATTATTTGTAAGATGGAGTTCTTCATGCACACCACAGTTTGTTAATTACAGCCTTGTCATATTGTTGGGCCTCTGACCATCTCTCTGCTTTATTAGGGATTGGAACTTCAGAAATGTCCTGACAGAATGCTGATTGGTATTTATTACATTTACAGTATTTTCTGCTAATCAAATCATATAGTATTTACAACAAGCTAAATACTTCCAGTAGCTGACATAGACATCAGAAAACAGTATTAAGACCATTTTTGTGACCTTCAATCTAATCAGATAGGTTTCAATTACCTTATTTTTTTGTAATAAAGACATTGCAAATTCTATTCAGTCCAGGTGAGTCTGGCTTTGTTGTTTGTTTTGTTGTTTGGGAGCTTATTTTTTGCCTGGGTAGCTAAACCATCATTGTTTTCATCAACTGACTCTGTTTGTATTTTGTGATCAGATTCATAAGTTTTTGTTACAACTTGCCCAGTGCTGAAATGGATGCCAGGATTTTCTCATGCTTGTGAAATGTTAAGACATCCAGCAGGAAAAGTATCAGAATAAGTAGCTTCATAGCATGAGATTTTGTGTAAATCGTTCCACTGTGATTGTCCTTGTATTAGAAGACTTGATTCATAGACACTGAGGAATCATTTTCTTCACACTGGGGGTTATGTCCTGTATTTTAGCTTAAAAATATTTTTTATGGGATTTGTAATTATTTATGACAATGTAAGACTGGTTTTAACAACTGTAGAGCCCTTTTAATTCTGAACACTATAGCACTTGGATGTTGTTTGTTGGGTTTTTTTTCCCTGGTGGGAGCGTGAGAAAGTTTGTCTTTATAGGATTGGAGGTTTCCTTTTTTATCTCTCCATATTTAGTGTACCAAACCTCTGTCTCATGTGTTATCAATGAAGCCAGATGGGTCAGACTCTTTCAATCAGAATTTCTAACTTCTCTCAGATCTTTATGCTCTAAAAAAGCAGCTGAATGGTTTCTGGTGATAGTGGGGTTGGGTATTTGACACAAACTAGAAAGTAACAGACCAATATCCAGCTGGAATAAATTAGCAGAGCTTAATTTAAGTTATTGATTTATATCAGCTGAAAAAGTATACCTGCTTTAACAAAAATACTTTTTGTTTTAAATCACACTAAGACTTTCTAATCATTTATTCATCTTCCCATACATCTCTCTGGCTGTACTGTTCAGCAGTATACTATGTCTTTAATTAACTTATCAGAATATTTGTATCACTCATGTCTGAGCGTGGAGGACAGTGAAGTAGCAGCAGTCCAACGCTATGAACTGGTGCATCCAGCCAGAGAACATCTTTCCCACACCCTTCCCAGCTCATAAAAAATCTCACTGCCTCTCCCAAACACAACGAAGTTCCCTTTATCCCCTGTATCACAGCGTGTCTCCCTATCTGCACATACAACAGTGTACCCCTTTCACAACATGGTTTTCCTACATTCAGTAATGAATTTCCTAGAATGTAAGTCATATACCTTCTGTGTCAGACTTATTTGCAGCTTGTTTTGTGTTAGAGACATCTCTTAGTCTCATCTGATAGTGTTTCACAGCATTTTAAGTGTTTCACAATATTGAAGGCCAGAGACCACATCCATTATCAGCCCATCCAGTTTCATATAATTATTATTATATGATACATACAGCCATATAATTATTGCACTAAGCCATCAATGTACTTTGCATTATTTGTTTATAACTTTTGGATGAAAGAAAATACATGTATTAGAAGAAGCACCCAGTCTAAAAATGGACACCATCACTTGATTAGGGAGCATGAAATACTATCCTGTACTAGCATAAGTATATTGTACTAGAGAGAGTCACTACATCTGAATTCCTAACTAGAATGCTTTTTGGTGCAGTTTGTAATAACTTTCTGTTTAAAAAATGGTGCTTCTTAACTAATAAACAATTGTAGTATATTCAAATGTCCTGGTTTTAGCTGAAATAGAGCTATTTTCTTCTTCATTGCTGGTATAGTGCTGAGTTTTGGATTTTGAATGAGAACAATGTTGATAACATGCTAGTGTTTTAGTTGTTGCTAAGTAGTGCTTACATTACTAAGGAACTTTTCAGCTTCTCGTATCCTACCAGCAAGAAGCTGGGAGGAGTCACAGTTTATACCAAAAAGACTGAAAAGAGAAATAAGGTGCTGCTTCAAGAGCTCTGAAACAGGCACCATGATAGAAAAAGAATTAAAATGTCTTTAAATGCTTTACAGACTGGATTTAATCATGCCAAGCCATCATGATTCTGGAAGACAGTATCAAGATACAGTTTCCAAGAAACAATGTAGAAATCTATTTTTTGTTAACAAGCACTAGTGTTATTTAAAATTAACTTTAGCTGACTGGCTGAAATATGATTTATCACCTGGCCTGATACCCTTAGTAGCAAAACAAACCCTCTGAGCTGAACTTAGATTTCCTGCACATCTCAAGAATGGAAACAGGACCATTTTTTCTGGGTCCCACAGGACACTGGGACTTCTCATAGTTTCCAAGTCTAGAACGAAAGTTATTAAGGGTATCTTGAATGTCTCCAGGCCAAAGAAAACTAAATTTTTTCCCAAAGAAGATTAGGATATCTCTGGTACTAATGTCATTCACAGGCACATCTTCATGAGGACTTTAAATTCCATGTAAATAGTTTCTGGCATAAAGACATTTTGTGGTGCTACACTTACACTCCAGAAAAAGGCAGCTAAATAGCAATGAAACATTTTCTAAGAGCTAGTATTATCTAAATCTTAGAGTAGCAAATTGAGACACTATGCCTAATAGCTGCCAAAGAGCTCTGACAATTTCCTTAGTTTAATGCCACTATCATCCATCTCCTTGGCACTCTAGTAACACACAGAAGCAAGGAATGCAGGAAAAATGAACTCTCACACAATGGTAGAGGAAATGATGGATGGGAACACATGGATAAGCAATTCCCACAAGAGTTCAGAAGTTTGCACTTCCTCCAGTTTCAGAATTCAGATCTTCTGAAACAGATCAAAAGTCAGAAAATACAACAAATTCAAATGAAATTACTGCAAGTATCTAAGAAATTACTGTTATATTTCTACAGTTTTTTCAAAGACAAGCAAGATAAATAGAATCTATGTACTGAAAAAATCAGTATTTCATTATGATCTCATTGGAATTTCATTGTTGTGATGGGATAACTCCAACAACTGGAGTGTTGGAATGGAAGGATACAGGCTTTTAGGGAAGGACAGGCAGGGAAAACAAGGAGGACCTGTTGCCCTCTACATCAGTGATCAGCTGGATGTCTGCCTGGAAATTGATGATGAGCTGACTGAGAGCTTATGGGTAAGGATTAAGGGGAGGGCAGGGACAGGGGACATTATAGGGGGGGGTGGGTCTGCTATAGGCCATGGGAACAGGAAGACCAAGTAGATGAGGCCCTCTATAGATAGAAATTGTTTCCCATTCACAAGCTCTGATCCTCACAGGGGACTTCAGCCATCATAGTATCTCTTGGAGGGACAGCACAGTAGGGCAGGACGTTCCTGTAATGCATTGATTATAGTTTCCTTCTCGAAGTGATAGACAAGCCAATTAGGAGTCATGCTATGCTCGATCTTGTTCTCACCAAAGAGGATGGGATGATGGGGAATGAGAAGCTCAAGGGTAGTCTTGGCTGCAGTGACCTTGAAACAGTGGATTTCAAGATCCTTAGGGCAGTGAGAGGCACACAGCAAGCTCACTACCCTGGACTTCAGAAGAGCAGACTTAGGCCTCTTCCTGCTGGAACCTGCTTGGTGAAGTACCATGGCATAAAGCCCTGGAGGGGAGCAGAGACCAAGAAAGCTGGTTAACACTCAAGGATCACCTTCTCCAAGGTCAGGAGCAGTACATCCTAACAAAGAGAAAGCAGGCAAAACCACCAAGCGTCCTGCATGGATGAACAAGTTGCTCCTGCACCAACTCAAAAGCGAAAAAGAAGCCGCAAGGACAAAGGAGTACAAATAAGTCATCTGAGATGTCGGGTATCAGCCTAGGAACACTAAAGCCCAGGTAGAATTAGATCTGGCCAGGGACATCAAAGGCAAC
Organism: Apus apus; assembly: GCF_020740795.1. NCBI lineage: Eukaryota > Metazoa > Chordata > Aves > Apodiformes > Apodidae > Apus > Apus apus. Next base: position 35,653,856 of record NC_067312.1, on the reverse strand, counting down.
AAGAAAAGCTTCTGTAGGTATGTTGGTGATAAAAGAAAGACTAGGGAAAATGTGGGTCTTCTATGGATGGAAACAGGAAACCTGGTCACATGGGACATAGAGAAGGCTGAGGTACTCTATGATTTTTTGCCTTTTTGTTCACTGGCAGGTGCTCAAGCCACACCATGAAATTTGCAGAAGGCAAAGGCAGGGAGTGGGAGAATGAAGAACCATTCATTATAAGGGTAGGTCAGGTTCAACATCATCTGAAGAACACGAAGATGTAAAATCCATAGGACCTGTTGAGATGCATCCACATGTCCTCAGAGAATTAGAGGATGAACTTGCTAAACCACTATCCATCGTATTTGAAAAGAAGTAACAGTCTGGTGAAATTCCCACTGATTGGAAAAGGGGAAACATAACCCCCATTTTTCAAAAGTGAAAAAAGGAAAAACTGTAGAACTGCATGCCAGTCAATCTCACCTCTGCTCCCAGTAAGATAATGGAGCAGATCCTCCTGGAAACTATGCTAAGGCAGATGAAAAATGACGTGGTGATTGACGACAGCCAACGTGGCTTCGCTAAGGACAAATAATGCCTGGTAAATCTGGTGGTCTTCTTAGTCACCTATTCTTGGTGGACAAGAATAGTGCAACTGATGTCACCTGCTTTAATTTATGTAAATAATTTGACACTGTCCCAGACAATATCCTTGTCTCTAAATTGCAGACAGATGGATTTGATGGATGAACCACCTGGTGGACAAGACACTGGCTGCATGGCTGCACTCAAAGAGTTGCAGCCAACAGCAAAATGTCCAAATGGACACCAGTGATGAGTGGCATTCCTCAAGGGTTGGTACCGTGATGGGTACTGTTCAACATCTTTGTCAGAGACATGGACAGTGGGATAGAGTGCACCGTCAGCAAGTTTACAGACGACACCAAACTGTGGTGTAGTACACCACAAGGGAAGGGAAGCCATCCAGAGGGAAACTGATAAGCTTAAGAGATGGGCATATGCCAGCCTCATGAAGTTCAACAAGGCCAAGTGCAAGGTCCCCCACCTGGGCTCCAGGGTAATCCCAAGCACAATTACAGGCTGGGTGGAGAATGGATTGATAACAGCCCTGGGGAAAAGCACTTTGAAGTGCTGGTTGACGAGAAGCTTAACATCAGCTAGCAATTTGTGCTTGTAGCCCAGAAAGCCAATGATATCTGGGATTGCATCTAAAGAAGCATGGCCAGCAGGTCAAGAGAGGTGATTCTACCCCTCTGCTCCACTGACTTGGAGTACTGTGTCCTGGTTTGGAATGCCCAACACAAGAAGGGCATGGACCTATTGGAGTAAATCCATAGGAGGGCCATGAAGGTGATCAGAGAGCTGGAACACCTCTGCTATGAAGACAGCCTGAGAGAGTTAGGGTTGTTCAGCCTGGAGAAGAGAAAGCTCTGTGGAGACCTTATAATGGCCTTCCAGTACCTTAAGTGGGTCGACAGGAAATCTGGGGAGGGACTTTTTACATGACAATGTAGTAATAGGACAAGGGGTAATGGTTTTAAACTGAAAAAGGGTACATTTAGGTTAGAAGAAATTCTTTACTGTAAAGGTGGTGAGACACTTGAACAGGTTTCCCAGAGAAGTTGTGGCTGCCCCCTCCCTGGAAGTGTTCAAAGGCAGGTTGGATAGGGCTTGGAGCAACCTGGTCTGGTGGAAGGTGTCTCTTCTCTTGTAGGGGGGTTGCAACTAGATCATCTTTAAGGTCACTTTCAACACAAAACATTCTTTGATTCTATAATAATTATGTGATTCTACTTAATTACATGGGTGTCATATATTGATAGAATAATGAAAAACAAAGACAGGAAGGCATCAAGAGGAAGTAAATAGTATTAAAGGATATTTTTACATTCAATAGTTTTGGAAAAGAGGAATACAGCATGCATCACACTGAATTAAACGTAACTGCATTTCTGTGGAAAAAAAATAGTAACAATGATAATCTGAAATTTTGATTCACTGTCTTGATGACATATGAAAAAAACAATTTTAAAATCTCATACAAGGCACACATTATTTGGTTAAAATCTCCTAATTCTCTTTTTATGATTTTCCAGTTTGAAATCTTCTTTTTTTACATGTTTGATTCTTTGTCAGTAACTTAAAAGAAATAATACCATCTGTCATGAGGTACACCACAACTGGCTCCCAACCAAACTGGTGCTATGTTAAAAACATATTAAATGAATATTCTGCAGAAATGTGTATCAGAAAAGCTGTAGATAAAGCACACAGTAGACAGAGAATTTACAGTAGACCACTTACTAAGTTCAAAATTGCTCCCATTTTTCATTCATCTGCTCATTTTATAATAGAACAATTTTTTTTTTCCCTTAATGAAACCCAGTACAAAACTTCATTTACATGAAAGTTATGGACAGGTTCAAAGGGTTGAAAAATACTTAAGTTTTGCATTGCCTATTGAAATGCAGTTTACTGGTAGTTATGAAGTTTTTCTACAGAACCTATAGCAGGAATTTACAGGACATCATGAACGAGGGAAATGATCACTTCACTCATGTCAGATAATCATAAGTCCTCTCCGTAGTACATATTTTCTCAGCTATTACACACTCTCAGCCATCTCTGAGTGATCTTGCAGGATTTAGCAGAACTAAAGAGAGCTCTCTTCCTATAACTTTAATTTTACAAAATGGGAAATGTGATCACTAGAGTATATTCATAATGGAAAAAACAGGTGTTTTCCAATAAAAATTCAGTTCCCAGTTGCACTGTTCCATTGAACAAATTTGCCTACTTCTCTCTTGCTTGAGAGTGACCCAGTTCCAAAGCTGTTATATTTATTCATGTGACAGCAGGAAAAGTTTTATAGTTTGTTCAAATGTTTGCTTAATGTTTAGTTCTCAAGAAAATGTATCACTTTAGTTTTATTCAATTAATTTTTATCTAGATTACTGTAACACTTACATAGTCTAAATACTACAATGAGTGGGTAAGGAGGGAGCAACTAACGGTCATTGGTTTGATGAACTTTTTATGGGCTTGTAAATTGCTTCAGAAAAATAAATACATGCCTCCACCTACAAAAAGTTTCATTTTTCTAAAACCAAAACCACAAATGGTTTTGAAGTTGTTAATATTTTTTGTTTCCTGTTTTTTCCATCAGGTTAATTTCTCCCAGGAGCGAAAAGTGCTAAAACTCCATTAAAACAGACCAGCTGCTTTTATAGCATTCATAAATCAAGAAGGGGCAGGCAATCCTAGCAGTCCTGTAATTTTTCCAGCAATTCCCAGCTAAATTTTGCAGATTCTGGTGGTTCACACAAAATTTGAGATAAATATTAGAAATCTTTAAGGGATTCAGACAAACTAAATCTAGAATCCGTATCTTCTGAAATTTTCTCCTTACCCATATAAACATATCCAGCCAAGGCTCATTGAATGAGGAGCAGGCAGCTCTTTCTATAATTAACTTCCTAGAAAAAATACAGACAGAGGCTGAGTAAATTTTATCTTCAGTACTATTTTAATTTTCTTTTAGAAACAGGCTTATTTAATAAACTCCAGTCTAAGACTGCCTAATATCATAGAGAAAACTGCTGTAAATGTGGCTGAACAAAAATAAACGGAAGCCAATATAAACTAAAACCTTCCGTTTTATTTCAAGCTATCAGCTTTTAATTTTTTACTTCACTTGAAATTCATTTGAATTTTTTTAAAAAAATCCACTGATCCATGGACTCCCTTTATTTAATTTGTAAATATAATTCTACCTAAACAACTAAGGAAGCCATAGAAGTAGCTACTACAAAACAAAAATTCATAAATGCCCAGTTTGCTAGCCATTTTCAAAAGCAAAGCAGGTGGACAGATCTACACCTACTCTACTTCAAAACAAATGAGCACAGATTATTAAGTACCTGCATCACTTTTTAAAGACACAACATAAGTGCAGCTGCTATTAGTTATCTTTCAAGAATATCAGATTTTAAGCCTTTCAGTACATTTGGAGTTTTCAAAGCCTGTTTTCTTTTCACAGTCATAAACATCTCAGTGGAATAGAAAATCACAAGTACAGATTCAAATATTAAATGCAGTTCTTCTGACATGAAAAATTATCTGTATAAAAGAATCAATGCAAAAGCTATATACTAGTAACTAGGATCAGACTATCGATTATATTGTATTATCCTGCCTGCCTAACACCTCTTCTTCACCCTTCACTCTAAGTAGTGCATTGATGCTAGAAAACTGTGAGAACCCTGCTTCAGTTTAAAAAATCTTTTGCCCTGGAGAACTTTTTTGTTTCTTTATTAAGAATACATTACATCAAATTAGCTTCTCAACAGCTTTTGTCTCACTCTATTGAATGCTACTTTATTTGCAGGGAGTTAACAAATAGTTTTTGCTGCTCTGACATCCAACAGCAAGCCACTGTTTGATTCATCACTCAATTTCTAACTTGAAAGAAAAACCACAGTCTAACTGAGAGCAGCCTGACAAAGCACATAATAGGAACACATCTCAAATCAGCAAGACAGAAGACAGGAAGCATTTGCTCACCACAGTGCACATCATGCAGTCATCTTTTAATAAGAACCAAAAGGATGTCATGCAAGAAGAATGGGAATTCATCTTCAGCACTTTCCCTCAAGCATATTGCATGAAGAGAGTTATCTTTTTAGGTAATATACTAACCTAGTGCACAGAAGGAAGAACCCAGCACAAAAAATCACAGTTGCCAAAAGGACAACACAATTCCAAAACAGCAGGGAGAGGCTTTTGTAATCCATTCTCTTTTCCTTGCATTTCTGCCATAGGAATCTCAAACACTGGGTCTCCAAGGAGGAAGAGATGCCAACTGTGCTCCTCTTGAGCAGCCTCCAGCTGTTAATTCTTGAAGTGTCAATGAAAGGTCGCCTGTTCACCACATCCCTCTGGCTGGCTGGCTGCAGCAGTGGGTGGCGACTTGTGGGATGAGGTAACCCTAAGTGGCTGTCAGCACTAGGTCACAGTTCATCTGCCTCCACTAGGGAATTGCAGCTGTGCGATCTACAGTCTTTACTCAGGAGAAGATTGTCCACATGCATGTTTGCATCCTGTAGCTGTTACTTCTGTCTTCCCCAAAGAAGACACAGGAGAGGGGGAGATTACAGAGACAGCAGTGGGTCACTGGTATGGCTGACATGAAACAAGTAATCCCAAAGTATTAAGACATGCAGGTGAAAAATTAAGGAATTGAAGTGGTAAAACAAGCAAAATGTTTGAAAACGCTGCTCAAAGTCTCCAGTCTTCAACTGTCAATCCATTTTCTGAGCAGTAATGGGAATATACTACACTGTAAAATCAAGCATAAAGTCTGCAAAAAGGGATGCTATTAGTCCTTCCAAAGAAAAAAAAAAGGACTATTAATTCAGAAAAACAAGTTATCACAAATAAATTGAAAAGATGCTGGAAAAGTAGTGCTAGGAAATTGCTGGCTAGCTTCATTTATTTAATAGGAAAGCTAGCTGATTTCTCATTTTGATGTGTGTCCTTTATCTCTCATTCTCCTAGAGGACATTCTAGTGGAGATCAAATTAAGGAATTTTTCAAGAACAAAAATAAACTAAGGAAAACTCAATTGCATTTGGAAGGAAAATATAAACTTATGCTTTCTTTCACTCAAGGCCTAATCACTCCTTTTTCATTCCTTTCTGCCTCTGAATTCAAGACTGTACTTGCCCTACACATTCGTATGCTAACTCTGAAGTTCATAATGAGTCTTGACACAGTACAATCACCTGTGCCTCTTTGTTTCTCTTGTTCTCAACGATGCAGATTCTTATCCTTAATTCTGATGTTCTCTGTGTCCTTTCAGTTCATATGGAAACACGGCAAGACATTCTGTAACCCAGAACTGCTAAAACCTCACAAAAGTGGGCAACTTGCATTTTTTCCTCATCATTGTAATAGTGATACAGTTTCAAGAAATTCTCACTCAGTTGTAAACTCCGCATGCAGCAAAGTTTCCTTATTAGATGCGAAGCTCTTTTGAATGGTTATCTGCTAGAAGTTAATTATGTTTTATTTCTTTCCAAAATGAACTAATGGCAAAAATGACAGCTAAGAAGAAATACAGTAGGAAACCAGAGAAATTTAATGATAAGTTGAAGGAAGCTACTCAGAAAATGAGATGTAAGAAACCTACATAAGATTAGTGTAACGAGAGATACAGGACTTAGCTTACAGCTGACATGTGGGGTTGAAATTCAAAACTGTCCTACAGCTATAAATGTGGCCTAGTTTAGTATAAGGGATGTGCTTGTGTGTACAACCAGGAAATTTAAGGCATGAATTCTCTGCATGATCTAGGAACATCCCAGACAGACATCTGCATAGGTAGGAAAACTGATTGATTTGAAACACTGTGTTGACTAGAACAAAGGTGATTCACTAAAATCCTAGCCATCTTCATAACAAAGTATCTGACTACTAGGTCCAGGAGTGCTTCAGGTGGGAATTTTGGACTGACTTGAAGATGCCTCCAGAAAATGATCAAAGTGCATTGATCAGTTTGAATATTTCGGTATGGTGATTAATATCCTGGGTGGAGAAATCCCACCCTTCCTTACAGATAGTCCCTAGGAGATTCCTCTGCAGAACTGAAAAAAAGAGTGCAGAAATATGACAGTTAGAGTCAGTAGAAACTCCTCCTTCAGATGCAGACATGCTCATGTATGGTAGTTCTTTGTACGTGCTATTGTGATTAGGAGATACATTGTTTGTAAACCAAGTTATATGGTTATAAAGGATCATACATATTCTGGAGTCATCATGCAGGATAAGCTGAGTGTAAAAAGTGGTTTGAGAGTTTAATCTGATCTTGCTGAAGGCAACAGAAACCATTTCTATCACTATTTGGACAGTAAACAATCATCCTCTCTGAAGGAACTGATAAGAGTACTATAGTATGCCATGATCCCAATAAATTGGGGCTTAATTTTAAACAGCCTTTATGTCTATGAGGGCACTAGCTAAAGAAAGTGACCAGTGAATTATGCAGCTGCAATCAGAGGCAATGCAAGAAGCAAGCTTTTGGAGAACAGAAATACATTCAATATATTGTAAAGACCAAAGGCAGAATATCCATCTATCTGCCAAAGTAATGTTAGAAAGGGCACTCTAAATGCTGAGAAGTATCCTAACATGGTGGTGGTGGGAGAATGTAATTGATCAACCTAAGCCATTCTTGAGAAAGCATGTTTCCAGGCAAATTATAAATCTGACATTTTGGGGACGTAATTTCACAGAAACAGATGTTCAGGTGAGTTGTAGTGGAATAATTTTGCTTATTAGAAAACCTGAATTACATAATGACAAAAATTAAGAACTGGTAAGCTAGACTGCGTTTAGCTGTCAGATGGCAAAAATGGAAAAAGGACATTGAATATGTGTGGTCCAAAAATATAAAATAATGGTTTTCTTAGGTCAGGCCTAGTGGGAGGTTGAAGGGAGTTAAATACAGGGTGAAAAAAGGCTTGTTTTCAGAACTGTATGTCACAGAAGATAGAAAAATAAGCTAAAATGCAATACAAAAATCCACAAAAAACTTAGAAAAAAACCCACAAAAGTGATGGAAAATATTGGTAAGTGAAGAGGAAACTAAAGTAGGATATACTGAAGGTGAAAAGGCTGACCAACTTGGCTTGGAAAACTAATCACATCAATGAGAAATAAGTAAAACTTTTGTAGAATCATGCAAGAAGGCTGAACAACACACTGAATAAACTAGACTGACATGTATAAAGTGTAAGGTTAAGTGTAACATAAACATAACATTTATGAATACAGGTAACGTGACAAAAAAATTTTTAGAGTGGAAATAAAATTGTTGTGTAAACATTGATGTATTTAAAAATTATGTGGGAGAAAATTATTTTGGTAAATAATTATTAAAATGTATTATTAAAAGAGTCTAATGTGAGTGTAGAATAAGTCTACTAATCACAACTACAGTTCAATTTGGATATAGGCAAAGATCTCAATATTATTACAGGAGAGGAAATTACTGACAAGGATTATGTCATTAGGGAAAACTAATATCCCAAAAATACTTTGGAATAGAAAGTGCTACCAACAATGGTAGACCCATGAATTTCTAGATGCAGTAGTTAGGGGAACTTGAAAAATAAATGAAAAACACTTAATGCACTAACAAAACAAAACATCAACAAAACAAAACAAGGAAGTACTTTACTTTAAACATAGCTTAGTAAGCAGGAATAAAATAATGGAAACTACTTGGGTGAAGTAGCTGTTTCTTTTTAAATAAATAGATCGAAAGATAAAAAAACGGAGTTAGAGTTGACTTTTATTGCAAAAATGTCAATCTGTGAAGAATTAAGTCCTCTGGTAAGCAAATTCCACCAAACTGAAAAGTTCAAGATCTCAAAAGGTATAGAGGTTTAATTTCTCTAAGTCAAAATTGCATAAAAGCCCTACCTGAAACACAAATTCCAAACAAGTAAGAAAAGCATCCAGAACTAATGAAATTGATTATTTTATTTTAAGGGATATCAGTAATATTATGTGTGCTTGCAAAAAAAAAAAAAAAAAGAAGAAAAGAAAAAAAGGGGGTGAGAGGGCTGAAATTCAAAGAAAGACGGGATTTAGCATTGTGAGGGTAAAGCAACATTGACTAAAAGCCCAACTAGATGTAACTCAGAGGAAGAAAACAATAGAGATGATGAGATGGGAAAAAAATGCGAAATACTACTGCGTGAAACTTGAAGATCACAGAATGACGGAATCACTTATGTTGACAAAGACTTTGAAGATCATTGAGTTCAACCATTAACCGTACTCTACCAAGTCCAGAACTAAGCCATATTCCCAAGCGGCACATCCAGATGACTCTTTGGGACATCCAGGGATATACAATGTCTCAAAACACTTTCAGTGAAAAAGTTCTTCCTAATGTCTAGCCCAAATCTTCCCTTCTGTAGCTTGAGGCCATTTCCTCTTGTTTTATCACCAGTTACTTGTGAGAAGAGACCGGTGCCTTTCAGGTAGTTGTAGAGGGCAATGAGGTCTCCCCTCAGCATCCTTTTCTTTGAATTAAATAACCCCAGTTCCCTCAGCTGCTCCTCATAAGACTTGTTCACAAGACCCTTCATCAGCTTCGTCATTCTCTGGACACGCTCCAGCACTTTGATGTGAGGTGCCCAACACTGGACACAATATTTGAGGCATGGCTTCCCCAATGCCAAATACAGAGGGAGGATCACCTCCCTGGTCCTGGTTGCCACACTATTTCTACTGCAAGCCAGGATGCCATCAGCCTTCTTGACCACCTGGACACACTGCTGGCTCATATTCAGCCACTTGCCAATTAGAACCCCCGGGTCCTTTTCTACCAGACAGCTTTCCAGCCACACTTCCCCAGCCTGTAGCATTGCGTAGGGTTGTTGTGGCCCAAGTGCAAGACCCAGCACTTGACCTTGTTGAAGCCCAGACCAATAACATTAGCCCAATGATCCAGCCTTTCCAGTTCCCTCTGTAGAGCCTCTCTACCTTCAGGCAGATCAACAGTCTCTCCCAACTTGTTGTTGTCTGCAAACTTACTGAGGGTGCATTCTATCTCTTCATCAAGATCATTGATAAAGATGTTAAACAGAAACATTCCCAACACTGAGCCCTGAGGAACACCACTTGTGACCAACCCAATTTTACTCTATTCACCACCACTCTCTGGTTCAGCCATTCAGCCAGTGTTTTACCCAGCAGAGTCTACGCCCATCCAAGCCATGAGCAGCCAGTTTTTTCATCAGAATGCTGTGGGTAACAATGTCAAAGGCCTTAGGGAAATCCAGCTATACAACAAGATGGCGAATTTCAGTCTAGAAAAACAAACCAGGCTTTGACGTAAGTTTTAAACAAAATTAGTTGCATTGACCATGTGGGTAAAGACAGAGAATGAGTATTGCCAAGTAAGAATGCAAAAATGTAACTGCCCTAGCAAATGTTGAAATGGAACTCAAAAAAGTCTAGGACAACTCTCTGCCACCAACTTTCTGCTGGGACATCTCTGTGCCAAGACATCTCTCCGCTGGGACATCTCAACAATGGGACATCTCTATACGAGGACAACCCTCTGTGGATCAGCAGATGACATAATGCTGTGATAGTGGTGTCCCAACGTAGAGATGTCCCAGCGGAGAGATATCCTCATGTAGAGATGTCCCAGAGGAGAGTTGGCTGCAAAAAATGGTCCCTTCCCTATTCAGAAACTTAGAATATTGTAAGGAGACAGCAAGAAAGGGAAGAGAGAGTAAATAAGCTCTGTGGGAATACAATGGTGAAAAAACAGCTATTTAAAACAGGGAGAGGAGAGGCATCTGAGTAGACTTCAAAGGGCCTCATATTCAATATTTTATGGTGTTTTACTGATCACTGGCACAAAAAGTAAAATGGGATGATGACACATTGTCAACACAAAGAAGTATGTGACCTTAAGAAACACAGTCAAGTCTGAAAGTGTTCTATGGCAAAAACGTAGGGCTGGCTAAAAAAAAATAAATCCATTTCATTAAAACCTTTATGTGCATTGCAATTGGCACTGAATTAATTTTCTAATTAACCCTATAATCAGTACAGTAACTAACACCATCTGTAAAATAGATCTGTGGAAAAGAGACCTTCCTCCTCTGATTTGAGACCTTATCTAGACAAGATTACAACAACTTCAGCTCATGCATTTATTTCATAGAATCATAGAACTGCAGAATGGTTTGGGTTGGAAGGGACCTTAGAGATCATCTAGATCCAATCCCCTGCATGGGCAGGGACACATTCCACTACACCAGGTTGGTCAGGGTCCCAGATAACCTCCCCTTGAACACTTCCAGGGATGGGGCTTTCCACAAGTTCCCTGGGCAACATGTTACAGTGTCTTACCACCTTTATGCTCTTCCTACTTTTTTCTTCCATTTGTTTCACGGTCTTCTATCATCTTCTTTTTTTTTTTTTTTTTGTTTGCCAGTAGAAAGAAATGGACCTCCTGGTCTCCAGAAGTTGCCCCCACTTTTCAGACCTAACAAATCTCATGTAAAATTCAGTATCTGAAAATGTGTAATACAGGCTGCAACATGCAGGAGTACCCTCAGCATAGGTCCCTGGGAGACAAGGCAAATGTTACTGCACAGGGTGTATCGTCCCAGAATAGGAAATGCATGCTGACTGAAAATTCTGGACATGTTACATAGTCCTTTTCCAGGAATCACCACAGGTGCCCTTCTCTTTCTTGGCCATTAGAACAGTAAGCTTTCCACAGAGAAGTCAGATAATAATTCTTCAGAGCCAGAGATTGGTTACTTTGGTAAAGACAAGCAGGTGAGGAGATTCATGCACAGCTCCTGGCTGCCTTCACTGAAAAGGTTTTTTTAATGGAAATAGGAGGGGAGCTAATACTCATTTTGATTTAGGGCAACATAAATCAGAAATACTTGAGAATTTTAAAGAAAGGCCAGCCCCTGGGATATTTAAATTTTCACAGTAAAATTGTAATTCTTGTATCTGAGTTACACAATAATTCCTTTGCCAAAATGTCCTAGAAAATTTCCTCAAAGGATAGACCTATAGCAACATCACAGTTTTTCTTAGGTTGTCACAAAAGAAAGATCATGTCCCTGACATAATGAAAATTATTTCACTTCATTTAATTAAGGTTAATAATGTAATCAAGAAAGCATTTTATGCCACACTCAATTCTTTATGAGAATATTCTATTATTTCAAAAAGATACTTTAGAATACAGAGATTTTTAACTATAAAAGATGAAAATAAAACAATCTGTGTTCTGAAAAGATGTTGTTCAGCAAATAGTGTAGAAATTATTTTCACAAAACTACCTTCTATAGTATAAATAGAATTGAATAATTACTTCATCAGTCACTACTGTAAGCCACCTTCTTTTCATGGTATGTACCTTTGCTATACAAAATTAAAGAAGACATCACATCTGATAATGACCTAAATTGAAGACAATGAAAATAAAATAATTTTACATCTGCAAATACCATAAAATGTTGATACTTACTTATTTCACAGACTTAGTAATATTGTCAGGCCTAACTGGAAAACTAGAATTTCAACATTTGCTTTTGTTTCTTTTTAAGAACACAGTAAAAAAATAAATAAATCAAGGAACTGGGGAAAAAAACAAACCAAAACAAAAAAACCCAACCAAAGAAAAAAAACACAAAGAGAAAGATTCTGATACACTTTGACATTTCCAGTTATAAATATAACTGAAATTATGTGTTTTAAAATTTTTCATATGTATTAAGACAGTCTTAAGCCTCAATTTTTCTATAATAATTCAGTCACTTTATAGGCTGTGTGTCCCACATTGCCTCATACACTTCAGACACTTACAGAGAATTGGTCTATCAAGGAACTCTAATATACAGAAGAAAACAGACATAAAAACACTTCTGTTATTTCAGGAAGCAGCAGTCAGCAAACTGACTTGAAACCAATACATTGCAATAATAATTGCACAAGTCAGAACCTGAAATATCATAGAATGGTTTGAGTAGGAAGGGACCTTAAATATCATCCAGTTCCAACCCCCCTACATGGGCAGGGACACCTCCTACTAGATCAGGTTGCTGGCCTGTAACACTTCCAGGGATGGGGCATTTATAACTTCTGTGGAAAACCTCTGTCAGTGTCTCACCACTCTCTCAGTCAAGAATTTTTTCCTAACGCCTACCTTTAATCTCCCCTCATAACCCCCTGCCTTCTCACTGCAAACCCATATAAAACTCCCTCCTCAGATTTCCTTTTTATAGGCCCCTTCCAAGCATTGGAAGGCTGCTATAAGGTCTCCCCAAAGCCTTCTGTTCTCCAGGCTGAACCACTCCAGCTCTATCAGCCTGTCTTCATAGTAGGGGCGCTCTGGTTCCCAGATAATCTTTGTGGCCCTCCTCTGGACTTCTCCGAGGAGCTCCATGTCCTTCTTATGTTGGGTGTCCCAGAGCTGGACACAGTACTCCAGGTCAGGTCTCACAAGAGCCAAAAAAAAAATAATTACAGAATCACCAAGGCTGGAAAAGAACTTCAAGATCATCAAATCCAGCCTATGCCTAACACCACCACATCAGCTAGACCATGTCACTAAGTGCCACATCCAGCCTTTTCTTGAACACATCCAAGGACGGTTCCTCCATCACTTCCCTGGGAAGTCCATTCCCATGTCTAATCACCCTCTCCGTAAGGAACTACTTCCTAATATCCAACCTAAACCTCCCCTAGAGCAGCTTGAGGCTATGCCCTCTTGTCTTGTTGCTAGTTGCCTGGAAAAAGAGCCCAGCCCCCACTTGACTACAACCTCCCTTCAGGTAGTTGAAGAGAGTCATAAGGTCTCCCCTGAGTTTCCTCTTCTCCAGGCTAAACAACTCCAGCTCTCTCAGCCTAGTTTTGTAAGACTTTCCCTCTAGTCCCTTCACCACCCTCATTGCTCTCCTCTGGGCCTGCTCCAGCACCTCAATCTCCTTCTTGAAGTGAGGGGCCCAGAACTGCACACAGAACTCAAGGTGAGGCCTCAGCAGTGCTGAGTACAGAGGGAGAATCACATCCCTACTCCTGCTGGCCACGCTATTCCTGATACAAGCCAGGACGCCATTGGCCTTCCGGGCCACCTGGGCACACTGCTGGCTCATGTTCAAGGGTTGTCAACCAGCACTCCCAGGTCCCTCTGCTGGGCTGCTCTCCAGCCACTCTTGCCCCAGCCTGTAGAGCTGCCTGGGGTTATTGTGGCCAAAGTGCTGGACCCTGCACTTGCTCTTGTTGAATTTCGTGCCACTGGTCTTGGTCCATTGACCCAGCCTGTCCAGGTCCTCCTGCAGCTTCTTCCTACCCTCCGGCAGATCGACACTTCCCCCCACCTTGGTGTCATCTGTGAATTTACTAAGGGTGGACTCAATCCTCACTCACATCCAGGCCATCAATAAAATATTGAATAGGCCTGGGCCCAGTACTGATCTCTGGGGGACACTGCTGGTCACCAGATGCCAACTGGATGCAGCTCCATTCACCATCAATCTCTGGGCCTGGTCATCCAGCCAGTTTTTAACCCAGTGAAAGGTGCACCTGTCCAAGCCATGGTTTGCTGGCTTCTCCAGGAGGATGCTGTGGGAGACTGTGTCAGAGGCCTTGCTGAAGTCAAGGTAGACCACATCCACAGCCTTCCCCTCATTTACTGGTTGGGTCACCCAGTCATAAAAGGAGATGACATTAGTCAGGCAGGACCTTCCTTTCCTAAACCCACGTTGGCTGGACCTGATCCCCTGGTTGTCTTTTGCATGCCACTTGATGGCACTCACGATGGTCTGTTCCATAATCTTATCAGGCACTGAAGTCAGGCTGACAGGCCTATAGTTCCCCAGATCCTCCTTCTGGCCCTTCCTGTGAATGGGTGTCACACTGGCCAACCTCCAGTCGTCTGGGACCTCCCCAGTCAGCCAGGACTGGTCATAAATGATTGAGAGCAACATACCCAGTTCTTCCGCCAGCTCCCTCAGCACCCTAGGATGAGTGCCATCCAGACCCATGGACTTGTTGGAATCTAAGTGGCACAGCAAGTCCCTCACTACTTCCTCCTGGATTGTCCTGTTACTAAGTTATTTTCCATTACAGCTTGTCCGTTACTAAGTTCCTAAACTCATCCAATAAGGAATGAAGATCTCCTTTTGTTATTAATGTATTTATAAAAGCATTTTTATTATCCTTTACAGAGATGGCTAGTTTAAGTTCTAGCTGAGCTTTATTTAAAGACAAAAAAATTCTCTGCACCTGTACATTGCTCGCTCTTTTATAAAAAGAGATAAGTAATATCCAGAACTTTAGATCTAGAAAAACTTGTCTTTGTGAAGGTTCACAGAAATTAGATAGATATTGATACTCTCCCCACCTTTTCCTTTTTGCAGTTACCTCTACTGCCTAAATCCTTGCAATGAGAAGAAAACATTTAACACAGCACTGAAGCATTTCAATTTCTTTTTTAAAACTGATACTTAACACAGCTTTTCAGTTTTACAAATGAAATATTTTTTTTTACTGTTCCTGCAAAGCTTTTGATTCTTGTGCAATTACAATGCAAAGCAGGTTACTGCTACAACATTTGACTAATATTTAGCAAATTTCAAATGTATTTCTGACACAGCAGGTGTCTGCCACCTCTCTTCCCTTCCTGCTTTCTCTACAGCAGATGTATATTCCCAGCTCCACCATCTGGGCAACGACTTTCACATACAACTATGGAGGACTTCTCAAATGGTGACTGGGAGGCAACATAAAAACCCTGTGGTGTGAGGGAACCATCCAAGCAGAGTACAAACTTTACATCCAGAATGGCCATTTGCACTACCAAAACCCCCACATGATTCTCATTGCTCTAGGAGCATAGAACAGGGCTCCAGAAACAGCACGTTTCCTCCTGGCTTCTTCCTGCTAATAATCTGAAGTCTGCCAAAGTAGCTTGAACCTCTCCCCTCTCTACACCCAATCCCCAGGTCACTAACCTTCCCAGCCCTGACAACAACAACTCTCTGGAAAAGAATGACAAAATTTAAACTATCTTCCATACACAGGGAATGTCTTGCCAGAGATTTGGTATGTGGCAAAAAAATCAGCCCTTCTGAGCCTACCATTATTTTTAAGAGCCCTTTGGTGACCAGGCATATTAGGATTTTATACTGCAATGAGAGAGAAAAAAAAAGCCAACTTCAATCTCCAACAGTTTATTCAATTTGCCCTCAATTCCATTACTCCTTTCTCCCCCACACACCCACACACATTTTATATCTTTGTTACATCAGAGAATGCTGTCTCAGTGATGTAGTACAGTATAGTACAGTACATCTGGTGGCTTAGGTAATAAATCTCAGGACTATTTTTCTAAGCTTTTAAATAAAATTGTTTTATCGTCTGCTTCTTCCTATTAACAATACCACTAGTCCAAATGGCTTGCTCGGTTTTGTGAGCCTTCCCACTAGCTCACCAGGCCTGGCACAAAAATTTCATAGTTGTGCCATATGCTTGACAGTTTTAACAATGAGTCCCTGGTTACACAATGAAATTTCATTTTGCACTCCTCTGGTCTCCACTCCCCACATTCTACAAGGATGACAGACAGTTAGCGAGATCAGCCCTGCCCCCTTGTCTGGCAACGGAGGTACTAGTGAACAATAAAAACCAACCTTCTTCTTTGGGAACTCCCAACATCTTTTCAAAACACAGCTATAACAAACTCCAAAGCACTAAGGAACTTTAGCCTCAGGTTTCCCCTCCCAACCCCTCCTTCAACCCAAGCCAGGCTTGTGAATTACAAGCACAAGACCCATTCATGTAGATTTAATCACTTGGTTATTGAAATTGTGCAAATAAGACAAACATTTATATAAATACTACTTGCCTAAAGTTTAAAGCATTTCTTAGTATTTTAAGCCATTTCTACCAGTGGTGTGTTAAAATAGATTATTTAAGATTAGATTTACTCAAACTGTAAGCTGTAACTGTAACTGTAAGCTGAACGCAAGCACTATCAGCTGACAGCTGTGTAACCAGGACATCTGCCACTGGCTACGTGGATGCACTTACACACAAGTGCACCTTCAGATTATCCCACAGAGGAAGTTAACTGCCCAGTTTTTACAGGAAAATCACTTTTAAAAACCAGACAAAATATTTAATTGTCACACTACCAATGTATTTTGTAGAATCAAATGTCTTAGCTGGAATATCTACTTGAAAAACATCAGTATGCTGGAGCTACATGTTATTAGCTTGAAGTTTCACTGTACTTAACTTGGCAGGTAGCCCCCCAGTGCTGGCTTGCGACACAGTCTCAGTAGCATTTCAAAGCGGTTTCACTTCATTTTGTGAAGTTCCTTCTCCCACAGATAAGTTTTACTAGTTCCATTGTTTAACAATAAAAACCAGCAGCATGTTTGGCAAATATTAAAGAAACTCTAAGCCTGGTGATTCATGCACATAGATTGTTACATAGAACCATGGAACCATGGAATGGTTTGGGTTGGAAGGTACCTTTGAGACCACCTAGTTCTAAGTTCCCTGCCATGGGAAGGGATACCTCCAACTAGACCAGGTTGCTCAAAGCCCCATCCAACCTGACTTTGAACATACGAGAAATATAATAACACTAGGTTTAGGTAATTAACAAACAATTATATTTTACATTCATTTATTAACCTATTAGTAAAATAACGATTATTTATTTCCTACAGTTGTACATACTTGTTTATTTTTTCTTAAACTAGGGTCACAAATCACAGATTTTCACAGAATCACAGAAATGTCAGAGTTGGAAGGGATCTCTAGAGATCATCTAGTCCAACTGTCCCAGCTAAAGCAAGATCACCTAGAGCACATTACAGTGTGAACTGCATTCAGGCAGGTTTTGTATATATCCAGCAAGTGGGACTCCACAACAGAATCACAGGATCACAGAATTACCTTGCTTGGAACAAGATCTTAAAGATCACCAAGTCCAACCATCAACACAACACTGACAAGTCCTTAACTAAACCATATCCTCAAATACTACATATATACTCTTAAATACCTCCAGGGATGGTGATTCCACCAGTGTCCTGGGCAGCCTGTTCAAATGCCTGATAACCCTTTCAGTGAAGAAATTCTTCCTAACATCCTATCTAAACCTCCCCTGGCACAACTTGAAGCCATTACCTGTTGTCCTATCATTTGTAACATCATTCAACAGACCTATCCTCACTTCTTTACTATCTTCTTTGAAGTAGTTGTAGAGAGCTATAAGGTCTCCCATCAGCCTCCTTTTCCCCAGACTAAACAACCCCAGCTCTCTCAGCCACTCCTCATAAGACATATGCTACAAACCCGTCACCAGCTTCATTGCTTTTCTTTGGACACACTCCAGTAGCTCAGTGTCCTTTCTCCTGGTGAGGGGCCCAAAACTGCACACAGTGCTCGAGGTGCGGCCTCATCAGTGCTGAGTACAGGGGCATGATCACATCCCTGGTCCTGCTGCTGCTGGTCCACTGGCCTTCTTGGTGACAAGGGCACATTGCTGGTTCATGGATAATTTACTGTCTACCAGGACTCCCAGATCCTTCTACTCAGAACTGCTTTCCAGCAGGTCCACCCCTAACCTATATTGGTACATGGCATTCTTCCTTCCCAGCTGCAAGACCTTACACCTACCCATGGTGAACATCCAGGTCACACTGGATGGCAGCACAGGCCTCTGGAGTGTCAGCCACCCCTCCCAGTTTTGTATCATCAGGGACTTTCTGAGGAAACACTCTGTCCCCTCATCCAGGTCACTGATAAACATGTTGAACAAGACCAGACCAAGTACTGACCCCTGGGGGACACTGCTGATTACAGGTCTCCAACTCGACCCTGCTCCAGTGATCACAACCCTCTGAGTCCTGTTACACAGCCAGTTCTCAATCTACCTCACTGTCTTCTCACTTAGCGCACAATTCCTGAGATTCCTAATGAGGATATTATGGGAGACAATGTCAAAAGCCTTGCTGACATCAAGGTAGATGACATCCACTGCTCTACCCTCATCTAACCAGCCAGTTACAATGTCATAGAAGGTAATCAGATTGGTCAAGCATGACTTCCCCTTGGTGAATCCATGCTGACCTCTCCCGATGACTTTCTTCGCTTTTATGTATTTTGAGATAATGTCCAGAACGATTTGTCCAACACCTTACAGGAGACAGAGGTGACACTAACCAGCCTGTAGTTCCCTGGGTCCTCCTTCTTGCCCTTTTTGAAGACTGGAGTGACACCGGCCTTCCTCCAGTCCTCAGGCACCCCTCCTGTTCTTCATGGCTTCTCAAAGATGATGGAGAGTGGCCTAGCAATAACATATTTGATCTTCATCTTGCAATTCCCACTGGAAACCAAAACATCCTCTCAAATGTCCTGAGTCATGGTTAGGGATCTCTAGTGCACTGAAACCAAATCAGGAAGCAAAAATAGTACAATATTATGTATTCCCCATCTTTAAAACTTCAGTTTGCAGTGAACAAGAATGATTATTTATTCATATACTATTTAATGCCGAGTGCAAGATGAAATTTTACTTTCACAGGAAAATGCATACACTCATTAGGGTTACAATTACTTTAAAGAATGTACTCTGTACATTATCTCAGCTCAGGAATTTTTGAAGGTTATTAATTATTTTAATAACAGCTGTACAGTTGAGTAACAACAATGCTTTTGCTTGTAAACATCTCACATCATAATTACGAGCCATTCACCATCAGAAAAGACACTCCTAAAACATAAATTATTTTTTAAAAAGACTACCTCAAGACATGGCTGCAGTAGCACTACCACAAAAATAAGAAAACAATGAGTTCAGGACTCTGGAAGACATTCTGTTTCTGTTTTCTGAAAACAGTAGCTAAGCAGCAGACAAGGACAATTTATTCTTCCTTTCTTTGTGAGACTGTGAAACACCTAATGCTAAATCTGTGCCACCTAATTATTGCTGTGCAGAAGGATGCAGATCCTGTTCTCAAAATACAGTAGTGCCAACTTCTGCAATTCTCCTTATTAGCATGTTTTGTACTATACTTAGAAGTCAGCCTGTTCAACTGTTTGCTGTCCAATTATTTGTTTTCTGAGTAATAAATATATAAGAATGAGAGAAAGATATTTTATAAGTGTTGAGTGTAGCTGGATCAAATAATCATGTCCCCATTATGTGATTAAAACAGCCCCTGACCATGCTGTTTCTATGTTTGTTTCTGGTTTTTACTTCTGTGACTCCAGAGTATCCCACTTCACCCCCATTAAAGGAGATTACAGGTTGAGAGTTGGCTGCTTTGTCTTTTTACAAGTACCACTTGGATGACGAGTAATGAGGGGCACTTCATTTAGGGGTGTTCCTAACAATGGCACCCTGTCCAACTGCGACGTGTCTGTAAACCGAATGTTAAAACGAGGCAGCTTAGTGTAAGGCAGGTATCCTTGGAAAGTTATTAGCGCAAGAGACTGTTTATTGCTAAAACATTCTTATGCAAAAATAGAAATATATTTAATACTGTGTCCTAGATTTCCAAAATACATCTCCAAAGAGAGTGTTTTAATAATTCTGCACCATGACACCAAAATAAATTTCCAACTTTTTCCAAGTTTATGAGATTTTTCCAATTACCAGAAACAATAAGGCTATTAATTTTAAAATCAACTTAATCTTAGCATATTTAGGATTATCAAACACTAAATTGTCCTCAAAACACTCCTCTGGGGCAGGCAAGAAAATTTCACAAGGAAGGAGTGAATCAATATGTGAAGCACTGGCAAAATCACATCAGTGTTTTACACTAGCCTGACAAAAGGAGCTGGGGGGGAGAAAGGAAAATCAACTATAAAGTTTAGTCAGGGCAAAAACAATAGAGAACTTATACTTCTGAATTTTCAATTATGATTGCTGTAGCTCACAAATTCACAAACTGAGTGGATGAAGCCTAGGTAAGCATGCTAAGCTAAATATGATGTGGTTTATATTACAATTATATTACAACTTATTTTCATTTTTTAATACTCTAACCTATATCCCTGATATTGGAAGCCATTAAGAAATAGATGTTATGCATTTTGACCTCACAAGCATTGCTATTTTCTATTCTTTACTTACGTGCCTCTCAAAAATTACCAGAAATATCCTAGGAAAGCACACAAAATATCTATAAGAAAGGCAGAAAGGAGGATCCAGGAAACTATAGACCTGTCAGTCTGACCTTGGTAACAGGAAAGGTCATGGAGAGGAGCATCTTGAGTGCTATTACCAGGGGATCAGGACCAGTCAGCATGGGTTTATGAAAGGCAGGTCCTGCCTGACGAACCTAATCTCCTTTCATAACTTGATGACCCAACCATTGGATGAGGGAAAGACTGTGGGTATTGTCTATCTGGACCTCCAAAATGCATTTGACATGGTTCCCCACGGAACTCTCACAAAAAAACTGGCTGCTCATGGCCTGGATGAGCCCATGATCTGTTGGACCAAGCACTGGCTGGACAGTTGGGCCCAAAGAGTAGTGGCCAATGGAGTTAAATCCAGCTGGGGCTGGTCACAAGTGGTGTTCCTCAGGGCTCAGTGTTGGGACCGTTTCTGTTTAACATCTTTATCAATGATCTTGATAAGGACATAGAGTGTATTATCAGTAAGTTTGCAGATGACACCAAGCTAGGCAGGAGTGTTGATCTGCATGAGGATAGGGAGGCTCTACAGGGACACTTGGATAGATTGGATCGTTGGGCTAATGTTAATGGTCTGGGCTTCAACAAGGCCAAGTGTCAGGTCCTACACTTGGGCCACGACAACGCCAGGCAACACTACAGGCCTGGGGAAGTGTGGCTGGAAAGTGTCTGGCAGAAAAGGACCTGGGGGTTCTAATTCACAAGCGGCTGAATATGAGCCAGCAGTGTGCCCAGGTGACCAAGAAAGCCAATGGCATCCTGGCTTGTATTACAAATAGTGAGACCAGCAGAAGCAGAGAGGTGATCATCCCTCTGTACTCGCCATTGGGCACCTCAATTCAAGAGAGATCTCGAGGTGCTGGAGCAAGTACAGAGGAGGGCAACAAAGCTGGTGAAGGGCCTAGAGAACAAAACTTATGAAGTACACTTGAAGGAGCTGGGAATGTTTAGTTTGAGAAAGAGGAGGCTGAGGGGAGACCTCATCAGTCTCTACAACTACGTGAAAGGTCATTGTAGAGAGATTGGTGCTGGTCTCTTTTCACAGGTAACTAGTGACAGGAAAAGAGGGAATGGCTTCAAGCTGCAACAGGGAAGGTTTAGACTGGACATTAAGATAATTTTTTTCACAGAAAGATTAGTTAGACACTGGAATAGGCTGCCCAGCGAGGTGGTTGAGTGACCATCCCTGAATGTGTTTAAGGGTCATTTGGGTGTGGTGTTGGTGGATATGGTTTAGGGGAGAACTCTGTAGAGTAGGAATGATGGTTGGACTTGGTGATCTCAGGGGTCTTTCCAACCTGAATGGTTCTATGATTCTATGATCTGCAAGCCTGACAAGCGTACCCTCCATGTCCTCCTCACTATCACTGAGAGAGGTATGAAATGGAACAGGTCCCAGGACAGACTTGGTTAAATGCCCCCTTGTTACTGGCTTTCAGGCAGAGCATAACCCTGTCAGCACCACCATCCAAACAGTGTTTTAGTCATTCACTTACCCAAGCTTCATTGTCCTGAAATGAATACAAGAAGATGATAGAAAACGTCCAAAGCTTTGCAAGAAACAAGGTAAATGACATCCACTGCCCTCACACTATTAATAAATGCAGCCATTTTTTCCTTCCTAAGAGGCAGTTAATGTGATCAGGCAGACTATATCGGAGAAAACTGAGGCAAAGAAAACACTGAGTACCTCTGTTTAATTCATATCCACTTGGAGCTTTTTCTTAATATTATTTTATTCTGAAAAGAAAAAGTAAGGAAGAGCCCCCAGAGGAAAAAGTATTATTTCTCTCTTGCATGGAGAGAGGCTAAGTATTCTTCACAAGAAGAAAGTTTTAGAGATGGTATGGTCTCTCTGAAGTGGTAGAAGGAAAAATTTTGTTAGAACCAGGGAGAAAAGTATGGCTTTGCTACTATTGAGATTGTTGGGAAAAAGTAAGACCTTTAAGGACTGAAATAATAGAGAAAAAACTGCTATTATAAATCTTCTGTTCTGTTTGTTTCTACACTTGCTCAAGTATTTATTACTAAGTTGCCTTTTTCTCCATTTAAAAAGCTCAATTTATTGGTCTTACGTTGTAATTGCTTTTATTAAGTTTAAAAATGGTTTTTGAGGACATAATTATAGGACAAAATTTGAGAAAATCTGCTTCAAAGCTCCCACTGAATCCACATCTATTTACTTCCATTTAATTGTTTCTTTATTAGTCTCAACTTTTCTCATTTTTATAGAAGAAATAGGTATTTGTTATTTTCTTAATAAGGGAAAAGACCAAAATCAATCACTGCAGACAATACCTTCTCTGCACTGCATTTTACATAATGAAAACTATTTCCATTTATAGCTTACCAAGGACATGCCTTAAAAAATTTTAGGTATGAACTCATGGGCCAGCAAACAAGCCTCATGATCATTTAATGCAGCTAAATTAACTTTCCACATGTAAAATGAAAATTACATTCCAACACAACAAGCCAACAAATTTTTAACAAGTTAAAAGACCCTACTGAAGTTTAGTATCATTTAAGTCCTCCAATTGACTTTACAGAAAACAATGAGAAATAATTAGAAACTTAAGTTTCCATTTGCTTTCTATATGCACATATACATAATATTTCAACAAGTATTATAATAAAGAATAAATTCAGTGCTTTCATGAGCTTTCATTTTACATGAAAATAGAACAGCTTTTTGTATGCACAGAGCAAAAGGTTAGTTTAGGTTTCATGCCAGCTTAACCCTTGGCATTTGTTCTTAAACATCCAACAACATGAGATTCAATCAGTATTAGGTGTAGTAAGGTTGTTTTTGTAACAGACACACCCATAGCCCCTGTTACCAGGAGGCTTGTCTAACTGTCCTGCCGCACTCAGCTCCTCCCTCCCTCTCTTTTGATCCACAACCCTCCCTCAGAGAGAGCGCCTTAAGCATACATTACTTCCCTGATATATCCCTGGTAGCCATTTCCCATTTTTATATTTTCCCTAAACCTCATCTCACACTTTGTGTTAATAAACCGATTAATTTGCTAACTAAACATTGGTCTCAGTAGGAATTTGTGAGCGTGGTGGGGGTGCATTCCAACTACCATTCTAAAATATGGTCCCACAGTGGCCACTCCTCTGTGAGAGGCAAGTGCTATATGTGACCCCTTGGTCTTATTCAACAGCCCCTCCAAATTGGGGGGGAAGTCACAGAAGCATCCCGACAGCTGGTAGCACCCCTGCCATCGGCTCATGGCAGAGGGAAAAAAACCCAGGCCAAGGGAGAATATAGTATTATTAGCCAAATTAACCTGAACATTGAACTAACTGAAGATTAAATATTTCTCTAAAGTAATTGATCTGATGTACTGGAATGGCTTTAACCAAATTAAAGAATATTGTCCTCTGTTTCAAAAAGCAGAAATTACTGTAAAAAATATTAATGTGCTCAATCTAAACAACAGAAACATTCAGACTATAGCTTGGGAGGCTAGTTACTGCACTATGTCCTTTGTTTAGCATACTGGTTTGCTATTTTGGACAACTCATAGTCTGTAGCACTACAGTGTAAGAAATACAATTTTTTGTGTGTGTGAACAAGGCATCTGTACCTCTGGTTTTATATACCAAGTTCAGTGAAGGCAGGTTGCAAGTAATATCACTCTAAATTATTTTGCAGCACTGTGTAACCCTAGATTAAGACATTCTGTGTGTTCAAAAATAATAAAAATGAAGTTAAACAAATTATACTATATGATCAGCAGCTGTGAGAAACTCAGTTTTTTTAAAGATGAGGCAAGACATATTGCAATGTCTCTGAGTATAATCTCTTGAGTATTAACTGGAGCTAATTATATATACTGCTTTAAGAAATCATACCAGAAAATTCAAAGTTGCAAAACTTTGTCAAATACAAAGCTGCAAAAACCCCCTTCATTCAGAAACATTATCCAGACTGATTGTTCCCCTAGCCAGTTGCTCTTTGCAACAGTGTGAGAAGATTTTTTCCCTCAAATTTAGGTCTGTGAAAAGAAAAATGAAAAAAAAACCAACAGAATATTTCAACTTACATTTGAAGCATTTTGACAGCTACTATTCTGTTTTGTGAACATATGAAATTTTACCTTTTAGCAAAATAGAAATTCTTACAAAATTAAAGGTTATTTTTCTACCTAACCTGACTGATTTGCATTGAGAACAGAAGAAAGAATGCAGGATTCTCAATTAAATATTACTTTCTTTATTTGCCAACATTTTTTTTAGGTGATCAACACTTTATAAACAAGTAGCTTATTCCACTTTTTGAACAATGGGGATGATGCAGAACATGACTGGCATTTCTTCTATTATCCTATTCCACTTACTATGCCAAATATTTTCTATTCTTGCCTTTTATTAAATGCAAACTCTACCGCTTTGTTTTTCTTTATCAGAGATACTACATGTTATTAAATTTTGCCGAAGTACAACATTATATTTTTAATTAGGAGTGTTTACTTTTGCAACTTCATTATAAAATTAAAATACATGGATGTAATTTCATTTCTTTACATTTGCATAGAATCATAGAATCATTGAGGTTGGAAGGGACCTTAAAGATCATCAAGTTCCAAACCCCCTGCCATGAGCAGGGAACCCTGCCACTAGACCAGGCTGCACAAAACCTTATCCAACCTGACCTTAAAAACCTCCAGGGACTTGGCATCAACAACCTCCCTGGGCAACCAATTACAGTACTCCAGCACCCTTATAGTGAAGAATTTCTTCCTAATATCTAACTTCAATCTCCCCTCTCTCAATTTAAAACCCTTCCTCAGCTTTTCTGTAGACCCCTTTCAAGTACTGGAAGGCCGCTATTAGGTCTCTCTGGAGCCTTCTCTTCTCTAGGCTGAACAGCCCCAAATCTCTCAGCCTGTCTTCATAGCAGAGGTGCTCCAGGCCTTTGATCATTTGGTGGCCCATCTCTGGACTCTCTCCAACAGGTCTATACCTTTCTTGTGTTGAGGGCACCAGAACTGTACACAGTATTCCAGGTGCGGCCTGACCAGAGCAGAGCATGCATATGTATTTAAAATATTTAGTACATGAAACTACTATTCATATCTATAAACTCTAACATTTCTATCCAGTCTACTTTATAGCCATCCTCCATTATCTTAATATTGCTATTAAATGTTCATTATATTACCTGAAGGAAGTATTCAGATTTTAGGCTTAGTAATTGCTCAGTTACATTAGAAACAATTTGTAAATTCCTTATTAGCCACAGATATTACTATTTTGCACTGACTCAGTAAAATAAATGTACAATTTATATTAAATTTTAGAAGAATCAAAATTATACTGCATTGGATCAACATTTTTGTCTTGAATTGTCATCTAGAAGTCATATGCTTTTGAATTCACACCATAGTGTATGCTTAAGGTTACCACACTTCTGTGAAATACTCCAGTATAAAAAAAAGTAATCACCGCAGTGATTAGCATCATATCCATCAATAGACTCATGTCACATTGCAACTGCTTACATAAAATATGCCTTGTATCCCCAAGATTGATACTCTTAAAAGGCTCAACTGTTGTTTCTACCATTAAGAACCTTGTGCACCCGCTTAGAGTGATTTGCCTCTTAAAAGATAAGAGCTATATTTACATTAATTTAATTACTTTAACTATAATTAAGCCTTCAAAATTTACGAGATACTTCACATCACACAAAAACATGACTCTAACAGGAGTAAACTTACAGTTCAATTCTACAAAAAACATTGTGCTCATTTCTTGAATAAATGTGAAGAACTGGGGTATTTGGAAGCTTCAGAACCAGCAGAAATGAAACTCTATCTCCTGATGTACTTGGCAGTTTGGGCAATAAGAAAAAAACCTAAAATTGCTCCACTGCAATAAGAAAATACATGCGGGATATAAATTAAAAAAACCTTCAGAACAAGGGTTCTACAGTACCTCAAGGTTTTACTTTATTTATTGTTTTAATGGCAATGAAAAAGGAGTTTTCTCACCATTAACTATTTCTTAAAAGCTGAGCATTTTCTCTGTGCCATTTTTGTGGTGATCACAGCTACAGGAGTCAAGAGCTACCCAACTCTGTCAAAATCTCCCTTTCATGTAACTATCTCCACAGACATGAACTCCACAGTGAGTATGCACTGATTACCCATCTCACTTTTGTCCTCTTAAAAACAACAGAGTAAACCCTATTGGTCATTTTTAAAAATGGCTCAGCTGCAAAATTTATGTCAATTGTGATTAAATCCTAATTTTGTCTGTCAACAGTCTTATTCAGCTTCCCTGATAATCCAGCTTGTTGCCAAGACCATTTTCTAAACAAAATCTCCCTTTTGAAAATCACCATATGAATATGTCAACAGGTCATGAAATATTTTCATTGCAAGCCTTGAAGAAAATCTAAGCTCTAAACCAACATTTAGAAAAAATGTCAATTTCATCAGACATGAGTGTGAAATCTTGCTGGAAAACATTTGTTTTGGCAGCCCCCTATTTTGTTGGTGGCCCAGAAGTATCCTGACTAGACTGTCCTGGTGGGAAGCAGCACCAGCTCCAGCAGGGAACTTGTAGCTGGTGAGCTAATCACTATGAGTATCACCCTAGCACATGAACTTGCAGTGTGCAAGTACCTAAGCACCTGTAAGGTCAGACAGGGAGAAATTCACATGTTACTTCAAAGTAGAATATTGCAAACTTTTATTCATCTATGCAAGGATCAAAAAGAGTGCTAGAAAAGCCACAAGAAGGGCTCTTTCAACCCCTTTGTAACTTTGTTTCAAAGTTTTGTGGTAATTTTAAGTAAGAAACTTCAATTACCTGTCAGATCTAGTTAACATCCATCTTTAGTCTCACTAAGACTCCTACAGTGCACAAAAAAAATCTGTGATTTTAAAGCTGAAAAGTATGGTAAAGATATAAACCATAGTCAGTTACTTGACACACAAAGATACTGCTCCTCAAATGAGAAACAGGTAGATGTGCATCAGGCAGATCATGTGTGTTTGCACAGTTGTTAGGAAGGGGATGTGTGATGCAACATAACTCATGAAATATAGGAAGGTGTTGGAAGCCCTACTACAAACCTTGAAGTCCCTCCATGGGGAAAAGATTTTCTCACAGGCATCAACATCTTACATCAACATCTCTACACCTTCCACCTCCAAAATTTCCAGAGATTCATGGTATTATAACATTTGTCAAGGTTTCCAGAGCCTTCTGCAACACAATTCAGGAGGCTTGCAGGAAAGTCTGCTGGTTAAAAGATTCCTCTTGAGGTGTGCAAAAGAAAAGTACCTACAGTATCTTGTCATAGCCATGTTCTTCAAAGGAGGACCTAAACTCCACAAAACTCAGAGGGTTTTATCCTAAAATCAAAATTTTAGATTTGTGAATCCAAACTCCTTGAATCTCCTGCATGACTGTATTCCAGACAGATTTTTTTTTTCTTAGACAATTGCAATAAATTCCAAAAACATTTATCCAAAGAAGACATCTTTAACAATAAAGCACACAGCTGAGTGTTAAAATACGCAAGCCCTGCCAGATTTCCCATGCACTCCATCCCGAAATAGAAATACTTATCTCACTTGTGAATTTCACATGTCAAATTGATGTCTGTAAATTATTCAAGCTCTTCAAATACACTATGAACTATAACATTCTACTGAGTGTTAAATTTAAAAAAACCAACATTAAAAATAGTAGTGCAAGGCTCTTAGTTTCAATTTTTTTTTTAAATGTTTTTACTTACAGCCCTTCTTACACAGCTCCTGACACCAACCCCCATTCCCTACCTCCCTTCACTGCTCAGAGGGAGGTTGATGAAAAGTCAGGAGAGAAGTTGAGCCTGGGAGGAAAGGAGGAATGGGGGAAAGGTGTTTTTACTTCTTTCTCACTGTCCTATTCTGTGACAAATAATTGGCAATAAATTAAATTAATTACCCCAAGTTGAGTCTGTTTTGTCCATGTTGGTAACTGGCAAGTAATCTCCTTGTCCATATCTCAGTTCACAAGAATTTTTTGTGATATTTTTTTCCCCCTGTCCTATTGGTAGAGGGAGAGTGATGGAGTGTCTCAGTTGGCACCTGGTAACGAGTCGAAGTCAACCCACCTGTTTATTTCTCCTGATGAACATGAGACTACAGACAGATTTTACTTCATTTCTGAGCTGTAGTTTAAGGGATTCTATGTCAATCACGTTCATTCTACTCTTAATGAAAAGACAACCTGGACTATAGTAAAGGGATCGTATATTTATTAAGGTTTCAGGTGATAGTCAAGTTTATTACAAACTTTAACATTATCTTAAAGATACAAACTAGTATAGAATTTCATTTTTCAGGTCAAGGAGCAGCAACGATTTTGCAAATGAAGGATCAAAAAATAGCTATGGGAAAAGTTTAGCTCAACATTTATTTGTGATTTGATGACATTGATAAAAAGGGCTGATATGCTATTCAAGTAATTACTGATGGCAAGTGCTATGTAGGCAAATAAATACTAGAGAGGAGAGGAGATCCAGTCATTGGATGCCAAGGAGTGGTATTAAATTGCAATTATCTGTTCTTTTTTTTTTTTTTCAGGTGACCAGTGATGAGCACATATGATTTTCAATTTATCAAAATGACTACTTTTGCCCACTGAATATTTAGGTCTGTAAACATGGTTTGTGTTCCAAATGTTGCTAAAAACTTTACAAGTATTGCAAAATTCCTTGACTAAATGCAAATCCAGAAAATGTAACCACGTAATCTGACATACTGAAACAAAAATTATACTATTTCAATCAGTGTTTACACATATGTGTGCTGGATAAAATGTGAGACTACTGTTAAGTAAAATATTTTGTCCCCATTTTGAAATGCTTACAACTATAATAGGGTAAATAATTTAAATAGGATAGGTTCTGCAACCCTTATAATTAAATAGGATTTTTATAAATTACTGCATAGAAACAAAAGCCAAACGTACATGTCCCAGCAATTTGCAATGATGTTTTGTTGTTCCTTCCTCCTAGGGTAAAAAAAATCTATCTAAAAAATATGAGAGGGGAGAGGGCAGACTGCAGAGGATGTTTGTGCCCCAACAGATTATTTTTTCTTGCCTTTCAAAGGATACTTATTTTAACACAAGACAAATGAATGAGAAGGGCCAAAAACTGACAGGGAAGCTGAAAACCTATTTTAAAATAGCTTTTTCTGACTCTGCTGGTTTGGTTCTAGCATGGTTTCAGTGGTGGGGATGAGCCGCAGGGGAGGCTCCTGTAAGAAGCTACTCAAAGCTCTGCCACCTGGGGTGGCGAAGGCTGCGCCCTTAGAGAGGACAGATGTGCCTCTGCAATTAACATATGAAATAACTGATATAAGACCTGAGAGCAGAAAGAGCAAAGACGAAAAGCTGAGCTGGACAGGTAAGAGCTGAGCTGGAGTGTAGATCCTGAGGCTGGTAAAGAAGAAGGGGAAGGAGGTGCCCAAGCAGAACTTCCCCCACAGCCCATGATGAGATGGCAGGCTATCCTGTACCCCTGCATCTTATGGAGTAAAAACACAGTGGAGCATCCCCTGAAAGTGTCAGGAGGAGCAAATGTGGGCCTGCAGCCCATGGACTTGGATCATGCATCTGTGGAAGACCCCAAACCACAGGAGGTGTTTGATCCTGAGGGACTGCACCTCATGGGAAGGCTCATGTCAGAGACGTTCGTAAGGGACTCTCTCCCATGGGAGGAACACTGTGGGGAAACAGGGGAGGACCTGTAAGGAATCCTCCCTGAGGAGGAAGAAGAGGCAGGAAACAACAGACCATTAACTGACTCTGAACTCTATCCCCATCCCTCTGTGCTGCTTTGGGAAGGAAGTAGAGAAATTTGGAACAAAGCAGTTTGGGCCCGGGAAGAAGTGACAGGTGGGGGTAACGTACGTAAGCCCTGCTCTTTGTGACCTGTGTGCATTTGATTAGTGTGACATTAAATAATTTTTTTTTCCCTGACTTGAGCCTGTTCTGCCTGTGATCGTAAGTGGTGAGTGAACCCTCTTTGTCCTTTTGTCTTGACCCATGAGCTTCTAGTTCGCTTTTGTCTTCCCCATCCCACAATGTGTGTGCCTGTGGTGAGGGGGTGCTAAGTGAGCAACCATGTGGTTGTTTCTTTGTTGTCAGGTTAGGCCCAAACCATGACACTGGCTAGATTACATGTTCAAGAGCAAGAAGAGGTTTCTTAACTACTTATATGACTTAGGAAATTCAGAACTGTGATCTACTACACTTAATTCAACTCCAGTGCTATATTCACAGTCACGCTGGTCTGGTACCAGCCAGGGCAGCACAGTGATCCAGCCTAAAAATTTACAATCTTAGTTATTTCAGGCATCTTGGGCGGGGAAAAACCTGATGAAGTTCAACAAGGGCAAGTGTAGAGTTTTGCATTTGGGGAAGAAAAATGTCATGCACCAGTACAGGTTGGGGGCTGACCTGCTGGAGAGCAGTGTAGGTGAAAGGGATCTGGGGGTCCTGGTAGACAGGAGGATGACCATGAGCCAGCAGTGTGCCCTTGTGGCTAAGAAGGCCAATGGCATCCTGGGGTGTATTAGAAAGGGTGTGGTTAGTAGGTCAAGAGAGGTTCTCCTCCCCCTCTATTGTGCATTGGTGAGGTCGCATCTGGAGTATTGTGTCCAGTTCTGGGCCCCTCAGTTCAAGAAGGACAGGGAAGTGCTTGAAAGAGTCCAGCACAGAGCCACAAAGATGATGAAGGGAGTGGAACATCTCCCTTATGAGGAAAGGCTGAGGGAGCTGGGTCTCTTTAGTTTGAAGAAGAGGAGACTGAGGGGTGACCTCATCAATGTTTACAAATACGTAAAGGGTGAGTGTCAAGAAGATGGAGTTAAGCTTTTTTCAGTGATGACCAGTGATAGGACAAGGAGTAATTGATACAAATTGGAGCATAGGAGGTTTAAGGTGAATATCAGAATTTTTTTTTTTACTGTGAGAGTGACAGAGCACTGGAACAGGCTGCCCAGACAGGTTGTGGAGTCTCCTTCTCTGGAGACATTCAAAACCCACCTGGACGCCTTCCTGTGTGATGTGTTCTAGGTGACCCTGCTCTAGCGGGGGGGTT
The DNA here is from genome assembly GCF_020740795.1 of Apus apus. NCBI lineage: Eukaryota > Metazoa > Chordata > Aves > Apodiformes > Apodidae > Apus > Apus apus. The sequence continues at coordinate 35,621,959 of NC_067312.1, read as the reverse complement.
GGACTAGATGATCTTTCGAGGTCCCTTCCAACCCCTATGATTCTATGATTCTATGATTCTATGATTCTATGATTCTATGATTCTATGATCTTCATTTCACATATCAGCTCCTTGTGGAAATATACATTAAGTCACATAAGCAAGTTCAGAAATTCTGCTACTGCTAACATAAACCCCTATGAACCCTGAGATAAATAAACAAAACTCTGAATGTGCATGGACCTCAATAATAGATTAAGAATTTTTACTTTGCTCAAAAGGCATTTTTACCACATGAGACTGAAAAATAAGACACAGACCAAAGCCTCACAGTAGATACTGGGAACCTCTTTAAGAACTTCAATAGGCTTTAAATCTGTTACTAAGCAACTAGTAGCTAAGTAGAAAAAAATGTTGGTGTTTTTTTACATTTAAATTTCTGGCAAGATTAATAAAAAGGTGGGAGAAACAATCACAACGATTTAGCAGCACTTTCTGGCAGTGAGTTTGCTGGTGAGGCACTGGAATGGGTTTCCCAGGGAATCTGTGGATGCCCCCTCCCTGGAGGTGTTCAAGACAAGGCTGGACAGGGCTTTGCACAACCTGGTCTAATGGAAGGTGTCCCTGCCTTTGTAGGGGGGTTGGAATTAGATGATCCTCTTTCAACTCAAACTATTCTATGATTCTATAATAAATGCTTCAGCTAGCTCATTGCCATGGTAAAATTCAGGCATCCCACAACTACAATTATTCTTTACTCCTGCTGTGAGCATGTACCACAAACGTCCAGTAATTAGAACTAGTGGAAGACCAGCTATCTGGAATCAGTCAACCTTCTGCAGATCTGACAGCATTTCTTATCTTGCCATGACATTCAGCTGGTAGCTTAGCCTTTCCACATTGTGGCCTAGAATTTACCAGACAGCAATTAGGATGAAGATAGGTTACACAGGCTCCACATGACAAACCTCACTATAGAAACCCAGCTTACCTGAAACAATATGATGCACACTTGTTGGAAAGCACAATCATAGACTGACTATAAGCATATGACTGATGTTATTGATATATTTGAGCACTGACCTGAAAGAAATTATGCACAATATGGAAGATTAGAAATAGCTGGAGAATTTCTTATATTTTTAGATTTTGGCTGAGTGACTGACGTAGTGGAGAATGTTCCCACCAGCCAGGTCAACTAGTAAATTGACAGGACCAGTGAAGACTACTGAGTCTAAAGGAATGTTCAAATATTATTTTCTTAACCTTAGACTTCTTGCTTCTTGATATTTTCTTTTTTTCCTTCTCTATTTCTTACAAATTCATAATTTTTATATAAATAAAGTTATTGAGTATGTTAGTGATTGCTACCTACACAGCAAATACTAGAAATAATTTAAATTTAACATTTTTAAAATAATAATGTTGTTGTCTCTGTGGGGTTTTTTTCTTATATGCAGTGCATTTCTTTCAACTTTGATATTGCAAAATAAACTTTTAATTTATGCTATTGTTTAGATTTGTTTCTAGCTAGCTGTCATGGTTTGGCCCTAATCCGACAACAAAGCACCAGCACACTCACTACTCCCCGGCCCCAAGCACACACACTGGGATAGGGAGGACAAAGGCCAACTAGAAGCTTCTGGATCAAGACAAAGGACAAGGTAGGTTCACTCACCACTTATGGTGAGTGGTCCCAGGCAAAACAGACTCAACTTGGGGAAAAAAATAATAATTTAATCTCACACTAATCAAACACACACAGGACACAGACAGCACACAGAGCAGGGCTTGCATATGTTACCCCACCCCTCCCTTCTCTCCCCAAATCACTTTATTCCCGGTTTCTCTCCCCCCTTCCCCGCAGCGGCACAGGGGGCAGGGGATGGGGTTTAGAGTCAGTTCACAGGCTGGTGGCTTCTGCTCCTTCCTCCTCAGGAGGAAGGATTCCTTATAGTCCTTCTCTGCTTCCCCACGGGGTCCCTCCCATGAGAGAGAGTCCTTCACCAGCACATTAGTATGCTGAAAGGAACAATCTCTGTATTTTCAAGATAAAATCCATTACCTCCTAAAATACAGTTTTCAACCACTTTTTTTTTCATAGGGTCTCATGAATATTTGGGGATCAATGAGTGGTTATATATTGTTTATTATATAATTTATGTAGAATATGCAGTATTTTTATTTTGATGGCCTTGCGGAAAGGTATAGCTAAAGACAGAGGTTGTTGCATTTCCATTACTGATTCTTGCTTCAAACTCAGCAGTAAACCTTTCCTGCTCTTGACTTCATATCTCAATCTGGGAAGACTTACTTTCTTTTAAAAGAAAATGTAGTATGGGTTTCTAAATTTTGCACAAAAAAACAATATGTATTCCCTAAATCCTGACTGCCTTTTTTAAAATTCACATTTAAGATTACTAAGGCCACAACTATTTGAAAAAATATATCCCAAAAGAAATTTTTTTCCTGATGTAGCATTTGTACCAGAACATTATAATTACTGTTTAATTTCTATTACCCATCAGAACATTATACATTTATTTCCTTCTTTTTCATCCCTAACATTCCCATGCTTAACCAAAATAAGCTCATATGTAGTTGCAGAAGCTTCTGGAGCTGTAACCACAAAGCTTCAGCTGCTGACAGTCTGGTCTTGCAGAAGTAAAGCAATTTCCTAGAAGCTACAGACACCTTACCTGTACATAAACTTCCTCTGCAAAACACCTGTTTGAACTAGCTTCTGTGGAGACGAGCTTAAAGTTAATTTTCTTGAAGTTCAGATCTCGGCAAGTCTTAATTGTTCATGAAAGTCCACAGGAAAATGATGAGCTGATACTGCAGTTGCTTTAGTGCATAAAATACGCAAAGGCCAACTGTACACAGTGAAATCCCACCTTCATTGACCTCTACCTTGTCTGCAACAGTGCATGCCTTTAGAATAGTGTCAAAACACAGCTTTTCCCCTGCAATACTGTCACCAATTCCAACAATGTATACTGAAAGAACTTCCTTGGCCAGAAATGGCATTTTTACAGGGTCTTTTAGACAGCCTCTACTGGACTTCTTTTTCCACTATAATATCCAGATATCTTACTATCCACACAAAATTGTAGTGTCCACATCAGTCTGCAACAATGAACTCCATACCTTTACCACACATAGAGTGAAGAACAAGTTATTTTGGTTTGCTTTGCCATGGACTAGTTTTAGCTGATGGCCCCTAGTTCTTCTACTGGATGGAAAAAGAAGAAACCATTTTCTATACATGTTCCCCTTGAAACTGTTAGTTTTACAGATACAGAATTATGGTATTCATTCTTCCCAGGAGGGAAGCCAGCCATACCTTTGATTATCCTTCTAACCCTTCTGTAAAGATTTTTCAGTTGCTGCTTTTTCTTTTTTTTATTTTCTAAGATTGGTTTGATCAGTACTATGCATATCAATAAAAATAACAGGCACTGCGTAATTATACAGCGCCATAGTACTGTTGCCTGTTTTTTTCTCTGTTGTTTTCCTGATGAGTTTCGCATTTTTGGCTGATACTAAGCATTACCATTTCTGTCGAACCTTCTATGGGAGTTTTTATTCCTGGATGATACTCCTTCATTTACAAAATTACAGGCTCTGTCCTAAGACACCACCTTTCTCCCATAAAATATCACTTCATATTTACCCATATTTAACTTCATTTGCCATTTTATTGTCCTGTCTTTCAGTTTAATATGGTGTTTTTTCAATTCTTCGTATCTGCCCCCAGCTGAAATAACTTACTATACACAATATACTTTCTCAATACATATTCTTTTTTTCCAGTTTATTGGTAAACTTACAAAACTGCCTGCACCTGCAGAGAATTTCAGAAACCCTGAAAAACTCTGTGTGTGATCTTTCTATGCTGTGAAAACTGGCCATATCATTTGATGATTTTTAAGTTTATTTTTCAGCCAACCACCTGACTATTCCAAGACCTGTCTTCTTTAATGCTCAAATACTCAGTGGTGAGGGAATTTGTCAAGTGATTTCTGGAACTGAAAGATGATTTATCTCTAGTCAGCAGTGGTGAGGCCACATTTGGAGCCCCACATCCAGTTGTGGGTTTTGGAGTACAAGACAGACATGGACATACTGGAGAGAGTCCAACAAAGGTCCACCACTTGGGTAATGAAGGTACTGGAGGAACTCTCCCGTGAGGAAAGGGTAAGGGAGCTGGGACTGTTCAGCCTGGAGAAGAGAAGGCTCATGGGGGATCTCATTGATGTATATAAATACCTGAAGGGACGGTGCAAAGAGGATGGATCCATGCTCTTTTTAGTGGTGCCTAGTTAGAGGACAAGAGGCAATGGGCACAAACTGAAACAGGGAGTATTCCTCTGAATGTAACAAGACACTTTTTTATTGCAAGGGTGACTGAGCACTGGCACAAGTTGCCCAGAGTGGTTGTGGAGTCTCCTTCTCTGAAGATATTCTAAAGCCATCTGGAGATGTACCTGGGCAACCAGCTGTAGGTGACACAGGTGTTGGATCATGTGACCTTCAGAGGTTGCTTCCAATCTTAAGCCACTATATGATTCTGTGATACCTACCAAATATTCTGTATCCACATACTGGGGTAGAAAATGGATTTCTCTCAACTCTAAAAGGTTTCAGAGACAATATATTTTCTTTGGTTTGGTTATTTTACAATGAAGACAAGATGTTTTTAAACTGATTTCCCAAAAGATTTTCACAAGGTCTCTAAATCACCAAGTTAATCGGTTACACAAGTTTTAGTTGTTCCTCCAAAACCAGTATGCTCCTTCATTTAAAATACCCTAATAAAAATAATAATGAAAACCAAACTCCATACATTCCTATGATTATAGATTAGAAAACAAAACACTTTTTAGTTTGCCAACTGACATCTCTCTTTCCTCTTTTTTCTCAGTTTTTGTTACATATTAAGAGTACAAACTTGGGATGATTTAAAATCATCTAAGTTTTCCTTGCATCAATTCCAGAATACTAAGTGAACCATTCTCTAGAGAAAGCCTGAACTGAACATCTGCAAAGTGTTGCAAAAATAGCCTGTACTAGAAAGAGCTCTGTGAAACTTACTTTAAAAAATGCATGTAGTTTGCTTGGGCTGTGGTTTTGCTACCTGAAAGACACAAAGATTGCACAAGTCTTCCAGGGGACTTCGGGAACACGGGTGTTGTAATTTGGAGATATGTTTATGACTTACAGTCTCTCACTTCTGAACCCATTCTGTGACCTCCTGTGTGATCTCCCTTAAGATGATTCTGCAGATGTACAACTTCTATCACCTCCTTTTCCCTGAGAGATAGATTGGCTAAACATCTCCTTTCCAGTCTGTCATGTGAGAAGACAAACTAAATAACTGCAACAGTAGTTCTTATGAAAATGCACATTCTACCTTAAAAGTTACTGTCCCCAGTATCATGTTCCAATATATTAGCAAACCCAACTGTTAATCAACAGCTGTGACGTACTGATGAATAAATACAGAACTGCTCTTTACTTGTAGATAGTCATAAAAATCAAAAGGGTTATTTTATTTTTTGTTTTCTTATGAGCTCAGAATTGCTAACTCCCCTGAGAAAAAGCAAAGGAGCTGAACCATATGTTTAAGTTCACAACCTGTATCAGCTGAACTTACCAAATTTCATATGGCAAAAACATCCTCATGTCCTCACTGAAGAGTGGTTAAGATGTTTGAAGGCATGAAAACTATGTACATGCCAAGTCAACTCTGCAAACATTCAATTAAAAATGTTGAATAAGCAGACTAACTTTAGCTAACTGAATGCCCATTTCAAGTTCACAACTGTGTTATGTCACATGTGCCTCACCACGTTAATGCCTATTTGCCTCCTGACACAAGAATTCTCTGGTAAAACAGTGAACACAAAAATAATCCTTCGTATCTGACTCCAGTGTTCAAGCCACTAGATCAAGCTTCCAGTTAAAGGATTCAGCAAAGTCTGTAGAAAACATTACATGTATTCAACTGGTCATACTCTCCCACATTCCCACCAGATTTTGAAAGACAGGATATGAAATGGACAGGTAGCTGGAAGACATTACTTATAAATTATTGAAGGAATTCCTCTGCCAAGCAGTCACAGCTGTACAGCATGGATCACACAAATTACAGTGGCTGTTCTTCAGCAATATGAGTGCAATTATGGATATTTTACCAGTAAATCAAGAGAACTAAGTCCAAATCCACAATGCAGTAAGAATTACAATGTTACACAGAAATCCACTTTTGAAGACTAACGTCTAATAAAACGTGATTCTGAAGGTCTGTTTTCCATATTTATTCAGACTGAACAGTACCATCAATTAGATTACTTGGGGGAGATGGGAGGGAAAGCATAAAGATGAAGGAGTTTAGCTGTAACTGTGTCATTAAGAGCACTTTATAATCCTCATTTCTGTCCTTCTTACTTGTTGCACGTTTTAATCAAGACATAAACATTTGTGATGCTTAAAAATAAGCTGAACTGGAGAAAGTCAGTATGTGTTAGTTGAGAGGCTAAATGAGTGCCAGTGACAGATAACACAGTAAATTTGTTTGCAACAGAGTGTCCTAGACAAATATTCCATATCCAAATACCACTTAATCATCTATCCATTCTGGGTTTTTAATGGCATGAGTATGCAATCTTTGACTTACTAAAAAGCATTCACTTCTATGTCTCCACTTTTTTTCTTTCTGGAATGTGAAGTCCCTTCTTGGAGATCCAATTCCTTTTGCTTCAGTTCCTTTATTAGAACATTTGCTGTATGAAACAGAACTAACTTCTTATTCTAAACCTGGATAATCCTATTTCAAAACTGAAAATGTTAACTGGGAGGAAAAGGTGACCTTTTACTGGCAACCCCTGCAACAACACTGAAAAGGGAAGCTGGTTTAAAAGTAACATTTGAGCTCTTTAAGGAAAGCATTCACGTAAAAACAAACACGAGCAATAGTAGCAGAAGCATAGGTCCACAGCCAAACTGCCTTGCTAAGCACCAACAGAATTCCTGCTCAGCTGGAGGTAACTTTCTATTCCAAAATGGGGTTCAAAGCAAAAAGATGTGAAGTGATACCAAGAGCAAAAGTTTAATGAGCAATAACCAGACAGTTGTGTTATATCCACATTTATGTTAGATACTCAAAACTCATTTTTTTAGTCCCAATGTGAAGTTTACATGTGCTTATCAGTAACGGAATAGAAAATGCCTTAGGAAACTAAGCTAAGACAAAACTTATTTTTTCTGCTATTCCAAATGGATCGGAGTTTCAGCCACCACCCTTTGAGCATTTTTTCTAACCTGTCATGGGATTGTGGGCATGCAGAGATACTTGAATTGTCTTGCTCACTTCCTAGAATGGTAAGGGTGTATAAGAGGATATTTAAACTATCTGGGTTAAACGTACAGCCTTAAAGCTCAAAGCAAGAAAGGTGACACCAGCCACTTCTGAAAGTGCTTCAGCACTGGACTCTCTTCCCCCTTGCTGTTCTGGTGGTAAAGAGAGCTCAAAAACGGTGTAACAGTAAATTAACCCATCCTTGCTTGTTCCAAAATAATTTATCTTCAAGGGATTTACATATAATATAAAATTACCATGGAGAAACAATTAACTTGTTCAACCATGTCATTTCAACAATACCCTAGGAAATTACTTCTCTGCCATAAACTCTAGATCTATTGGAGCACCAATTTCATGGCTGCCTCTCTCTCCAGAATAAGTAAAACAGTGAGGAGCAAAATATATGTTTGGCTACCATCCTCAAAGGTCTGCTTGGCTAGAACACACAGCAGACATGACAACCTTTTCCTTTAACCTGCTCTATTTTAAATACACAAGTCATAGAAGGTAAAATGTCATACTAACCTCTGGAAAGAAAAGTACCAGGCTAGTACCATGACACAATGTTACACACAGAAATCAGCAAGAAACCCGGCTATAGCAGATGAAATCAAGTTCACAGATAAAGACCACTTTGTTTATCATAGTGATTATTATGAAAAAAATGAGATGAGCCGAATATGCTTCTTGCCAAAGGTAATAATAGGGTGTATTTTCTACAAGTCAGTACAATACTTAGAAAAACAACTGAGAAAGTTCCTGGTCTGTTTTGCAGAGAAAGCATGCTCAAAGGGAAAACAGGTGTGTGAGTGCAGCCTGAATGATTCAGCACGTTCTCTGCTGGGGATTAAAATGGGAAGTTAGTTTTACGTATATCTGCTTTTCCAGCTGTTGAAAAGCAGTGTTGAAATGTTCCTCCTTCCACCACCAAAATACTGAGCTATTCCAAATACTTCTAGCAATATTTCATTTTTTCTCAGACATGAATGCTTGCTGCAGAAATTGTTTATAATACACTCTTGAAGCCAGGTGTGAATGTTGAAGCAAGTTCACAACAGTCACAAGATTCCCCCATCAACTAGCAGCAACCTTTGTACCTTATAGAAGCTAATTTCAGCCAAAGACCACAAGCCCTCAATGTAAGTTTCCCTAGGACGACACAGCTTATCATTGCTGATGAGAGAGAAGGGCCAGAAGTACAGGAAACAATAAAGGAAAGAGGTACAACCACTCACACGCACAGAAAGGACAGATGGAAGTAGTCTATACACTGTAAATGTCCCCAGAGGAGAAATACTACTGTATTGGTACTGATCAGAAATCACCGAGATAATTTATCTGATTTTCTTATGCTGAATAAAAGCATTCATGAGCAAGTCTTCATTAGGGATGGATGAAGAACAACACTGTAAATCTTTGAGTTAGATTTTTAAAATTACACCAAAATTGTTATTACCCAAGATGAGAGGGGTTTTTTTTCAATAAAAATGAGGTAATACGTAGTAGAATAACAGCATTACCAAAAAAATAAAATCCAGTTATCATACAAAACTTCATCTGAAATTTCTAAAAGTAACAAGTTCACAAAGGGCTTGTAAACCCATGGAAACTATTGGGATTGGCTTGTGATGAGTTAAGTTGTCTGCAATTAAATGAGGATTAACAGATCTACCTCTTGAAAAGAATGTGGCTGACAGTTCACTTTTCTTCTCATTTTTCATTGCTTTTAAGAAAACAAAGTGTTTTATCCAGCTGTAAAGTCCTGATAACATGGACTTCAATATAGCTGTTTTCATTTTTTCTGCAGTTTGCCTAGCATAGAATGGAAAAGGGTATTTTTCCAGGTATTGACAATAAATGTGGCACTTCTACATAACCCTATTTAATTTTATTTTTAAAATTACAACAAAATTGGAAAAATAAAAATAATATTAAAAAACCAAGCAACCTCCAAATAAATAAATAAATGCTGAAACCTGGGAGATACTGCAACAGAAGGGTATGTGAATAGTTTGGTTTTGTCTTTAGAATCTGGACGGAAATTAGACTAGAGCCTGGCTCGTATTCAGAACACCCACTTGACAAAAGAGGCTTACAACAGCCAAACAATCTGCCTAACAGCAAGAGGCATGTTGTAAAAGAGGAGTTTGTGTAATGTGACAGCCAAGCTTTTCAGCAAAACAGCTTTTAAACAAGGGCACATGCTGGAGAGGATTCCAAAGTATCTTTTCTCCAACAGGCTAAACAACTTCTAGAAATAGAAAAACAGTTTTAATTTAAAAAAAAAAAAAAGGGGACACTTCCCAAAGTAATACTTATTTCATTTTAGTTGCATAAAAAATAATAGAAATTAAAATCACTCACCTTCCTGAATTTGTTTATGCAAAAATACATATGCAGTCTCAGTAAAATAACCAGGCAAGTATACGGACAAGTATACCATGTTAAAATGCACTGATTATTACAGCACACAGTCTGCAGAGAGTTTTTCCTTTCTATGAGTCAACTGCAACATAAAATTAATTGTAAAGACATGCTCAGATACAACTGATGCTAAAAGAAGTCCTTAGAGCTAGTTAATAATTACATGACATCCTGCCAGGCTCTCCAGTGTTATTAACACTGGAAACAACAAGAAGTCTTTGAGGACTTGGCCCAAGAGTTCTGCAGTAATACCTCCACTGAAAAGCTTCCTATTAAAATATTCTCTACCACGCATCAGACATTAACCCTGTTTTTCAGTACAGCACAGCAAAGAAATGTGATATTTCTCTTTTCTGGGCAAATGTTGTAGTAACATGTAATTGATACCTCACTTTGTCAGCTCTCCTGAGCTAACACATAGATGTTACTACTGTTTACTCCCATTAGCCTTGAAAAGGTGGAAAGAAAATACACTTTTGCTTTTTTCATACCCTGAGAGAAAACAATTTGCTGATTTTCCCTTAGAGCACAATAATTATACTCTGAGTAACATCTCTGCACAAATGTTACTGAAGGCAAAAACTAGGCATACACAACCTTAATTGCTAGTGATTAAGTGTCATTGAGAATAACTTTGAAATTCAATGTTTTGTAGAGATGGTGTTAAGAGACATCTAACTATTAAAGGTTATAGAGGCAGTTTAACACTATACAAAGGCACAAAAACACATTTTTGGACCAGAACAACGACTCTTGTTCAGTAAACGTTTAGTATCAAGTATTTTCAACTGCAAGGAGAGATCTGCAGAGAGATAAGGTAAAATGTCAGTGTTATGATGGGGAAAGAAGCATTTATTCACTCTACTTTTATGTGGTGGAGTCTGGGAACCTGCACCACCCGAGAAAAGGAATGTTTCTGCTCAACCATTTATGTATTCCAGAAACAGCACGAGACACATGCTATCTTTTTAAATAGTAGTGAATAAAATTGCAAATGAATAGTCAACACTGAAACGGCAGTCTAAGTGGGCTCAAATGTCAGACAGAGATTTACAACTAGGGCTGCAGCCACTGCACAAACTCCTAATCCAGGTATTTAGCTACTAAAGATTTCCATCGTGGAATGTGCAGGCAGGATAGGAGAGAGATTTAGAATATCAAGAGGTTCAGACAGCTGAGATTATTCTGTAGAGCAGTGACCTTCCCTGTATTTCTGCCAAGAATGCATAAACTTTGATAAAACTGGGATTATTCCCTTTAGTCTACCATTTCCTTCAGGTTAATGCAGTGTAGAACTTGCAAGCCAAACCATTTCAGGTAGGTTTCATGTCACATTTAATCATATTTGACAATAACATAGAAATGCAAGGGTGAAGCCTACTTTATATTTGTAGTAAAAGATGAGCAGGACGTGGAAAAAAATCCATTTGAAGGAAGCATTTTAAATTATGATCTTCAAAAGTAAAAAGTGTAGAAATGCAAAATAAAAATGAAAAACTTCTGATTCCAAGACAAGCAAATAAGCTAAACAACTAAAACACAGGCAGCCCCACTAAATTTCAATGTAACAGAGATTTTCAATTACAAAGCTCACAAGGGAGTGGCAAAGTAATTTGTCAGAAACTTAAAGACTGGCAATTATATCTGTGATTTTTCCTGCCAGAGTTTTTCTTGCAAAAAAATTAATGAGATAAAAATATTATTCCTTCACTTATTCATAAAAACAAAACAGCACAAGATGTACAGGCAAACCTGGCTTTACCTGGGTTGTTTGGTGTTTTTTTTTTTATTTTAATTTAAATTATTATTTTATAATTACTATGATTATTTCATAATTACTTTATTTTAATTTAATTTTTTAATTATGATGTAGTCAAATTTGTGAAATATTGATGTTTCAGTTAAGTGAGTTTTCTCCTTAGTTATTCTAGACTGTTTTTAAAAACAGGTGCTGTGCAAAATCCAAGATAATAATTTTAGAATATTTATCCTCAGTCAGGCAAGACTGAGGAAATAGAGGAATTTTTTTATGGTTATGATTATGCCACTTTAAAAAATATCCATCAGGGAAGGCGATATTTGTCTGCATGGTTTCATTTTTTTGTTCCTTTGTTTTCCCCTCTCAATAGAAATTGATTTCAATGCAACTGTCTAGCAGCTCCCTCCCTCCACCACTGCCAAAGCAGTCACTTGAGAGAGTGTAAGAACAGAACTAGTATAAGTCTATTTTAATCTCAGCTGTGATATCAGCTCTTTGATTCTGTATCTTCCTATGGCTTAATTATGTACCTTTTGAAGATGTATAGTCCTTTAAATTTAACTCTGTTGATGTAATTTGAGAATTTTCTGTTATTTTACTGGAAGGGACAGTAATAAGCTCTTTTCTGTTCATGTGGTCTCCATTCCATCCATTATTTCATCAATTTCATCAGCCTCTCAGAAACAAGAAGTGATGCAATCTACAACTCCACACCTCCTCACTAAGAAAAAAAAAATCCAAAATATGTTGCCACTGCCTTTCTTAGTGGTTGATATGTTCTAACAGGTTTCCTTCATTGCACAGACTGTAACTGTTCATTTTGCTATATCCACATACTAATTTAATAGTTATCTTACACTGCAGGCCCTTTACTTCTTATTGGGAGGAATAAAACCAAAAGCTGTAACAAAAGTCAAAATCCCTGATCAGACAGCAGCCAGTATCACAAACTAACTCATGTGCACAGAATAGATAAAAGATATACTCCCTCAAAATCTTCCAACACGGAGTAGCTTAATAAGCACTTTTCTTCCCATTTTACAATTACAGCAGCCATTTATCACCAGCTCTGGTGTCCTTTTCATAACACATTTTTTTCCACATTTATAATTTCAACGACAGAAGCCCAGGTCTTGAAAAGTGTCTGCCCCTTCAGATGTGGTTTCCTTACCTTTTTCTTAACTCCTGCTATCTTTCTTTCTTACCCAACCCACCACAAAATGAGTTGAGATCTCCTGAACTCCTCCACATTTTCCCTTTAAGTGTCCTTGGCTGCATGTCATTCTTTTCCTATCAGCCACCAGAGAGAACACACAAGGAATTTGTCTGAATCCATGGTGAAAAAGCACTAGGGTGGGTACACACCTCAAGCACAGAGTGTTGAAGAATTGTTGAGGGACATCTTTGTGTACCTCACAGCTCTCATTTAGGGATAGAAAGCTCTCAGAGGTAAAAGAAGTCAGAAGGGTGAGAACGGACACTGTGGTGAATATACGTATCCATCTTTCCCGAGGCTGCCTTTCAAATTATGGTCTCTGGCTCAGCTGAAAAAAAATCTGAATTAAACGATGAGCTATATCCCTGAAAATATTTTCTACTTGACTTTATGACACCTCTATTTATTAAATTAAACATATCTTCAGTTGCACTAGAAGTATGCAACGCACTTTAAGATGTCTCTATTTTTTGATCATTTCAAAAACTGAGGAAGGGGCTAGCCATGTATTTCAGATCACCACAACAGCTTTCTCTTTTGTTATTACATGTGCCTTCCAAACCAAATCTATCAACAGGGTGTGACACCACAGTCTATCAGACACTTTTTCATACAAATAGTATTCCTTAGAAAAACCTAGAAAAGCAGGCAAATAGAAGTTTGTATGGGGTTGTATCCTTGTGCCACTCTTATTTATGCCTGATATGAGAACGCTAAGTATCTAAAAATGCTATACATTGTTTTGGGAGAATATACTGTTAAGGCATGAGTAATAATCATTAGCAGATTCTTTAGACATACTGAGAACAATCTATGCTTGCCTGGACATGCGGAGTGGCCAGGCAGAATGAGGATATAGAGGCATCCTCCACAAGAATACTTTGCAAATGTTGGCTGACAGAAAGCACAAGTGACCTCCAGGTTGGGACTACAAACTGCACTGAAGGCTGTTCCTCACTTTGGAAAAACATAGAGTAGGAGGACATAAGTACATAATGGATGCAACAGGAGCACTTAGAGATAATTTCCAGTGCCTTCTGCCAACTCCAAGAAAACAGAGTTAATGTTAAGTGCTTGTATTCCTAACTCTTAATTTCCACATAAAGAATTTGCTGAAATCATTATCCTGTGAAATCACATGGTATTAGCCCATCACCTTAAATATATTCATTTATGCAAAGTTTTATTTAAATCTACAGTTATTAAGTGAAGGAGTACAAAAAAAACATTTTTTCATCAAGAATTATCTTTTCAGTGCAATTTTTTGTTGTGTATGGAGCAAGGTGTCAAGACACAAAGGGCAGAACTGGAAAATCAAGTACTTTATACTAGCAAATGTTCAAGTGAACAATTAAGCTTCATAAAATAAACTTTCTTTATGAACATAAGTATTAGAATTGGGGTTTTTCTGATCTTTATAGTTATTCTATATTTTTATGTACAGGAATGTAACTTTTGGATAAATCTTACTAAATTATTTGAAAAAACAATGGAAATAAGCTATTTTAAAAAAACACTGTTTAAAAGAACTTCCATAAATCAGTGCTTTGAATCGCAGTCTTTCTGGACATTTAGTGTCAGAGAAGACATCTGGAGATGGCAAAACAGAAGAAATTACTCAAAACAAAGAACTTGTAGATGACTATGAGAGAAATTCTCCTCCCCCTCTACTCTGCCCTGGTGAGGCCACACCTGGAATATTGCGTCCAGCTCTGCACCTCTCAGTTCAAGAAGGACAGGGAACTGCTTGAAAGAATCCAGGGCAGAGCCACAAAGATGATTAAGGGAGTGGAATATCTGCCTTATGAGGAAAGACTAAGGGAGCTGGGTCTCTTTAGCTTGGAGAAGAAGAGATTGAGGGGCGACCTCATAAGTGTTTACAAATACATTAAGGGTGAGTGTCAGGAGGATGGAGCCAGGCTTTTTTCGGTGATGTCCAGTGATAGGACAAGGGGCAATGGGTGCAAACTGGAACATAGGAGGCTCCATGTAAACATCAGAAAAAACTTCTTTACTGTGAGAGTGACAGAGCACTGGAACAGGCTGCCCACAGAGGCTGTGGAGTCTCCTTTGCTGGAGAAATTCAAAACCTGCCTGGACTCATTCCTGTGTGATATACTTTAGGTGATCCTGCTCTGGCAGGGGGGTTGGAATGGATGATCTTTTGAGGTCCCATACAACCCCTAACATTCTGTGACTCTGTGTAAATGCTGCTTTATGTTTTTTCTTTACTTTCGTGTACTGAAGATAAGAGTCATTTACATCCAAGTATTAACAAAACTGGTGAATTCCAGTGTCTCTGTGTGCTCCAAAAGGCCTATACATTTGGAGTAAATTTTATTCAATGGTAGACCCCTTTTTAGAATAGGGCAGCACTTCACATACTGCCTTGCTCCAATTTAGTGTCATTTAAAGGATCTTTTCATATCAACGGTTATTTTCTCCCCTCTCATGGGAGATAAACTGATGGTCATATTTCTTATATTATTATACATTTATTTTTATATTTTTAAATATTTTTATTGTACTCTTGACATTTTTAATTAAAACATTTATCCCATGCCTGAAAATTTCACTACTTGAGAAAAGAACTGAAGCTTATGAGTGACCATGCCATCTTGTCCTTCTTGTTTGGAGAAGAACCCTCATCTTCTGGCCACAGAGGCTAAATATTGTTTTCCATAGAGAGACAAATACTTTGTCATCAAATATTTCTCTAGGTTCTCTAAGAATTCTATGACATCTGAGACTTTAATTCCTCTAATTGCTTTGTGTTAGAGGTAGTTCAAACAGCAGTTCTGAAAACAAGGTTGTCTCACTTTGCACTATCTATTTTTGTTTAGATTGACTTGGTCTCATTTGTATGAAGAAGAAATATGTTGTTCTCTGCATTTTTATCCACTTATGTTTAGGCTTGCATTATATTTAATGGGTTTTAATAGCTGTTTTTAATACAGTTTTTTGGGGAAAAAAAGATAAATTATTAATTTACACATATTGCTCAGCCTGAAAACACACAAATATAGATCCCAGCATGATTTAGGATTAACTAGAGAAGAAAGATGGCCATGCCTTCAACTGTCAATCTTAATTGCAGATTAAATAGAAGCAACACCCTTACAAACCATTTAATTCCTTATTTTTTCATGAAGAAAGCGAGATCATTTGCCTAAAGTTTTTCTTTAAGACAGCACTACATAAGCACATTGATTTCTATTTCTTAGATACACTGAACAGATAATAGAGCTGCTCATATCTACAAATCAATGCAAACATTCAATTCTGGAGTCTAAGTGTCATCACAACGGTTCTAGTTCCTCTGTTTGTTGGTCTAAAAACCATGTGATTTAACTGCTTTAAATTATGTTATTTACTTATTTTAATTCCGTTCCCTGTCCTATGTACGCTTGTAAGCCGAACACAACATTTTGCATATAAATCTCTTTCTCTACCAGTTGCATACAAATAATCCCACAAATAATGCATTTTCCATAATGGAATGATACATGTAGAAAAAAGCAGGAAATTATAAACTCCAGATTTATCTGCTAGTAGGATATGGGAAAACAATGCTAAGTTTCCTTTCCCAGAAAGGGAAGTAGGAATCAAGGGTAGGTAGGAGTCATGGAAAGCTCCTCTGGCTTCCATCTTTGAGAGATCTTCCTGAAGGTGTCATAATTGTGATATTTCTCAGTTCTTCTAAATCATCTTGATGACTGTATTGATCTCAACATTGTCATCAAAATGAAAACAGTAAGATGCAGCTGGTAACCAATCCAATAATATCCAATAAGTTATTTCCCTGTCATGAGTGTCTGAATTACCAAATCAAATATTTATTTATTCCACCCACCCCCCACCCTACCCCTGAGATGAGAAAGAATTTAAGTAATTCAAGAGTAAATGACTGATTTTAGAATATAGCTTCTGTTTTTCACAGAACAGACTGGAAAAAAATATTAAAATATTTGTGCTCAAATCTAGAGTGACTTTTATCTAAGTAGGATTGTCCACTGAAATGTCAAAGAAGAAGAAAAGTAAAGGAAAGCTTCTCAGAACATGCTTACAGTTTCTTTGGATGTTTCAGTTTTCTTCAAACCCATACATCAGCAGGTAAGAGATCTCAGTTTGCATTTGCAAAAGGTAAGAAATTTGTCTATATGGAAATATTCAGATGAAGACCAACACACGCTTCCCAGAAGCACTGTGAAATAGTTAAATCCAAAGACCCATTTACTGTAAAATTCAACAGCTGTGGTCCCTGCAATAGTATTATTAACTTGGCACTTATTCACACACTGTAACTATGTACTGCAGAGATTCTGTTGTTAGGTATGAAATCCAAGTATGCTTAGTTGTTTATGTGCTATACCTTGAAGACCACAGTAAGAGACCAAGAACAAATTTTAGTCAAAGATGAAATCACAAAAGGGGAAGAAATTCTATACAACTCTCCTTTTTTCCTAATGCAGAGGATATACACAAATCTAAAGAAAGATCAAGTAAGTCCAGAAGAGAAGCTGTAAGACAGACAAAAAATATTTATTTATCAACTTGTGTCATACTATTCATGGAGCTTTCTTACAAAATGAACCCCAAGAACAAATAGCACTAAAAAATGCCAAAAAAACAAACCAACCAACCAAAGAAAATAAACCTCAAACTAAATTCCAAAATAGGTATATTGGACTTTTAACTGTTTATTTCAGAGTTAGCAAAAATAAGTATTCATAGGTATAGTTCACTAAAGCTTTAGCAGTTAAGTAAATCCTGTGATAAATCAATAGCTTAATTGCAAGTAATACTTAAATAACAATATATTGCAGCATCAGCTTAGTTAGTGGTTTATACCATAGTTAAATCATGGCTCACAAGAGGGACAACAACAGGCTGAAGAAAAGGGCTGAGAGGAACTAAATGTAATTTAGCAGAGAGGTCTAAAGACCTGCACCTGGGCAGGAATAATCCCATGCATCAGTGTATGCCAGAGAACAACTGGCTGGAAATGAGCTTGGCAGAAAAGTACATGGAGGCTCTGGTGGACACCAAGATAAACAAAATCCAGTAAAAAGTCCTGGTGGCAAACATGGCAAGTGGTATCCTAGGCTGCATTAGGAGAAGTGCTACCAGTAAATAAGGGAAGTGAACCTTCCCCTGTTCTCAGCACTGACAAGGCCACACCTAAAGAGTTGTGTTCAGTTCTGGGTACAGGAAAGATATGGACGTATTGAAGAGAGACCAGTGATGGTCCACTAAGATGATAAAGGGATTGGAGGAAAAGCTGAGAAAGCTGAGACTGCTCAGCCTGGAGATGAAAAGGTCATGGGGAATCTCATCAAGGCATATAAACGCCTGAAGGAAAGCTCCTTCTTGTGGGGCCCAGTGACAGGACCAGAGGCAACAGGGTAAAACTAAGAAGAGGCTCTACCTGAACATTGGGAAATACTTTTTCACTGTGAGATTGACCGAGCACTGGTACAGGTTGCCCAGAGAGGCTGTGGAATCTCCATTCTTGAAGATATGAAAAGCTGTCTGGCCATGGTCCTGAGTGACAGGCTCTAGGTGAACCTGTGTGAGCAGTGGGGACTAGACAAGGTGACTGTGACCTCCAGAGATCCCTTCTAATTTCAACCATTATGTGACTCTGCGATTCTGTGATAACAGTTCAGCCAATTCAAAGTGGTGACATTCATACAGTAACAAAGACATTCACTCGGTTCTCTGATGGTAAGTAAGCAAGATGGTTAGGATAAGCCAACCTTATCCTAACACTAGATAGCTTAAATATCAATACACCCATTTCTGAATTGCAAATTAAAAATTCCAATTCAAATTCCAATATGGATCAAGTAGTTTTGAGGAAACTGATGAAACATCAATATCTTCTGAAACAACTATCAAATATTTTCAATTTGTTTCAACATTAATATATCCATGTAGGCTTATGTATTAGGCTAGTAAGGCTCATCTCCTGTGAAGCATCTCACTATGCAAAAACATTAAGAAGTGTAGAAGTTTGATGGACCATAGATCTATCACTGCTATATCTGTAAAAAGGAAAAGAAACAAAACACAAATGTATATAGTTCTTAGCATCTAAACCAGTGAAAAGACTTTGAGATGTAGGCTAATAAGATAGTAGGGT
Source organism: Apus apus (assembly GCF_020740795.1). Taxonomy (NCBI): domain Eukaryota; kingdom Metazoa; phylum Chordata; class Aves; order Apodiformes; family Apodidae; genus Apus; species Apus apus. The sequence goes on along the minus strand of NC_067312.1, from coordinate 35,603,070 downwards.
GAACTGATAGGTCAATATTTTTAAGATAATTTTGAAAATGAGTACCTTTGCCTGCTAGCACTACTGCAAGAAAAACTTGTCTTTGTTTTCCACTGTCTCTTTCAGACACAATATAGTCTACTGATTTTTGCTCAGGGTTGGCAGCTGGTTCCACAACTCACAGCATGTCTTTTTCTCATTGGCAGCAAGGCCATCTCTGATTTTGCCATTAGGGTTGATTTGATAATAGCAACACTCCGACCTATGCTTTCACTCCTGGGACATTTGATTAAAGCGAGCTCTAAAAAAAAGTCTCAGAAAATAAATCAAACATACTAATTCCTGTAAACACACAAAGCCAGTTGAGCCAAAGATAAAATTACCATTTGGCCCCTATGCATGTGTTCTACTCAGCCCTTTATTTCCAAGCCAGCTTTCCTAACCTCCCCTTGCTCCCTCTCTGGCTGAAGTAAAAATAACCTGCAAAAATTGCAAATTTTGCCTTTGTGTAGGAAAAGTCCCTAGCAGCTTTCAGTGATGCCAAAGACATCACTTATGTAGGCTAGGAGGGGAAAAAGGGATGACAGTTGTCTGCTGGCTTGGTCCTCCCATTCCTTTTCATCCTCAAGCTAGGTCAAACAGCAACAGTGCCAAGCTGTTATTTCTCCACAGCTACAAATCTAGCTGCCATGTTTAAACTCCGGTAAGTTCTGTCTGATTGACTTGGGATAATTGATTGCCACCTCAGAGGTAATTACAGCAGACAAGTTACTCACAGTGGTATGCACGAGACTCTTACGAAGAAGAAACATTTCTGAGTTCACAGAAACAAAACCACACAGTGAATATTCGCAGGTTAGTTACTGTTACGTGCTGAAAAATCCCAAATTCTTACAGCACTAGGCACTTTGTAAACATTTTTAATTTTATAGGATAAGGAGTTCTCTGCATGGGGGAGAAGTAATGCATCTGTACAGATGAGCCAGGAGAGCAAAGCTGCTTTTAGCCACCATCTAGTAAAACAGGTCAAAGCTCAAACTTCATCCAGTAGATAAGTGATTTTCTTATTATACATGCTCTGGCATTCCTCCCCCCATACCACACCACCCCCCCCCCCCTTTTTTTTTTTTTTTTAAGTAACATTTAGATCTACTAACATACCGTTTTAGTCCATGCAAACAATGAGGCAAGAAAGGTCCCATCAGCTGAACTGAGAGCCCAGTATCTCAGGACACCAGACTAGAAAGAACTTTTTGCACCTTGAACAGAAAAAGGACCCATGACCACAGAACAACTGGATACTGTAAAGATTTTATGGTACAATCCCAAGGATGTCACAAAGCTTGTGAAATTAATTAATGGCTCTGCCCCACTAGTACTGCAACTTATATTAAACAAACAATTTTATTATTTTACTGTATCTTTGCTCACATTTAACAGAAAATTTCCACAGGTCCAGATTCCATAGTTGCATAAGAGCTGAATTATGTTGTTCTCCAGGAAGAAACAACAGTAAAGAAAAGACTAGGAGATAAATCAGCTTCATCATTAAGCAGTTTATTCAGAAGTTTTTTTAACTTAATCTCACACTGAGAAATTCACCATTAATTCACTAAGCTCAATAGTTTCTGGGAACTGTGTAAAACTCATCAGCAGACATGACACAATATTTAAACCAGTGTAGTTCAAAGTTTCTAGCAGATGAAACACACCTCAATGGAAGAACAGTAGCCACAAGCTATGACAGGTTAGAGTGGTCTTTTACTTATTAAGTTTGCCATAAATGTCAGCTGATAGAGTTGCAAATGCTGAACAAATGTAGTTACCTGAGGTAGTACTAGAACTACACTGTGTATGTACAGACACACATTACAGCTCATCACCAGTGATCTAAAGCAATAACACTATTTACTGGATGGAATCTGCATCATTAAATTAAAGAAATACCCAGTCTGAGTATTAGCTTAAACTTCTACTGATATTTAGAATGTATCCCACAGTAGTGAATGTCTGCAAGTAAAAAAGCTAACACCTTTTTAAAATGCTACCTGAGTTCCATATATTTTATATAATCAGTGAATCATTTAGGTTGAAAAGACCTTTAAAATAACCTAATCTAACCATTAACCCAACTCTATGGAGTCCAGCACTAAGCCATATTCCAAAGAGCTACATCTAGACGACCTTTAAACACATCCAGGGATGGTGACTCAACCACCTCTCTGAGCAGCATGTTCCACCTCAGGAAACACCCTGTCCTTCTCAATCTAGCTCAATTTTTTTAAAGGCACTGCACTCACCACTGCCTCTGTCACTCTCCTTCTGGTTGTACATCAGACCTTGTGGCTATCTACCAGACAAAATAAGTTCTTCTATCCACAAGCAGTTGAATGGATTTTGTTCCCCAATTAAGAGATCCTATATTTGTGATTTTGTCATTATCAGTATCACTTGTAAATTGTTAACCAAGACATTTGCACACACAGGTGTTCTTTTCCATTTTAAAAGTACTAGAAATACTAAATCCACCTTTCCCTGCTGGAGGATGTCTCAACAGCTTAGAGGTGTTTGTTGCGTTATCATCCATTTAGAGCACTGATGAGACCACTTAACTCAGTTCTGGCATCTATCCTTAAAAATAAATAATGAAAAATTTAAAAAATATCCTAAGTGAGTTGCAAAAATCATGTGAGGAATTAAGGAAAGTTTTTGCCTCATGACAAATGCTTTCAGAAACTTAGTTTAATAAGTGAAATAAAAATAAATTATTTAAATTCAATTATAAATGTCTTCCTAATTTTAAATAGTAGATAGCTCTCTAAACTGACAGATGAAGTCATAACTGTATCTAATATCCATAAACAAAAGCCTGGCCACTGTGGGCTGGATGTTACCAGACAATATTATTTTATATTCTAATTTATTATTATATCTTATTACCTAATTATGTAACACAGTAAAAAAAGTTTTAGAAGCAAGTTCAAGGTCAACATTTTTTATCACTGTAACTTCAAAATATTTAATTTTTTATATTAGTTCTGAAAATTTGGAAACATGCTTAGAATTTGATGAAAATTTTGTAGGAACTGCGTTTTTCTTGTTTCATTTTGGTTAATCTGCATTTTTTTAGGGGGAAAAAACAACAACAAACCTCTGTATATGCCGTTGAAAAATTCCCAAACAATTACAACCATGAACAACCATCATGAGAAAACATGGTGCTTTCTGGTAATAAGCATCTGAAAAAGACATTCAGAAGCAACAGCTCTATTTTCTTTTTCACAAGGCATGCAGAAACAAGACTACAGCATCAGTTCAGCAGAAGCTCTCCTGGCTGGGCCACAGCATTGACCTCTACAGTGCTTACAATATGGAAGAGAATTCTTCATTGACAGAAACATCTGAGCATACTCAAGCATGTTTTATAACAATATTATGTCATGGCTGCACTCCAGAGCTAAAAGGTTTTGTACATCAGAGCGTAACTGTGGGTAACACTGAATGTCAGCCTTCTGTAGTATTTTTCAGTTCTGTTAGAAATCTCTTTCAGTAGTCTGGGCAATTGCTACAGAATTGATGGACAAAGAAGAGGAAGTACTTGATTAGAATAAATTGCTTTGGGTGACCTAACAGCAAGAGGTAACTCTCTGCCTGGAGCTGTGCCTCAGGCTGAAGAAAGCATTGTTCCATGGATTAATCATAAAGTCATCCCAGCTTTAGCCTAGCTAACCAAATTGGAATAGCCACAAAGTTTTCAGAAAGACTTAAACACAGCCATTATATGTCTACCAGATACTGTATTTTACTTCATTTTCTATTTCACGCATTACTGGAATTTACATACTTAATATTTTCTCCAAAACCAAAACAAAGGGAAACCATTTTTTTTTCAAGTGGAAGCTGAGAATCTCACATTCACACACTTCCAAAAGGGGGAGCTAAAAAAAAAAAGAAAAGAAGAACACTAAATTCCTAAATAGCTGTGATAAAATTCATCACAACTGAAGCTAATGCTGTATTGTCAGGAAGACAAATTACCTCTTCATTGTTTGCAGCATCATGACTACATGTTGTTAAACAGATCTTGTTATCCACAGAGCACAGCGATGATATTTTTATTACATAAGAGGTAGAAGAGGAATTCCAGAGTTTTGAATGTTTTCATCTGTCCTGTCCTTGAGGTCATTAAAGAAATATATCCAGTAAAGAGGAAAAAACCCAACCCAAACAAACAAAAACAACAAACACCACCAAAATAAACAAAACCAAAACCAAATTTCACAGTTTCAGACAGAATTATCAGAGATGCTTTTTCTAAGATATTCTGTTATAATGCCATAAATAACTTTTTTTTTTTTTTTTACTAATTCTTACTAGTGTATTATCACTAGCAGGTGATGTAATCAGTAATTCTCCAAATGCCATGCACTTATGTCATCGTTGTTTTTTTAAACCATGACCTCATTTTATTTTCTTTCCTGGGAGGACTGCATGGATACTACCAGTGATCTTTCTATTCCATATGAATAAACCTACATGAAACAAACATTAAAATTATGGTATCAATCTTTCAAGAGCCAGAGATACAGCAAAGCAAACACTCCTACAATCTTAATTATGCTTCCATATATATACATGTTGATAGATAAAAGACCAGAGTACAATCTGGCTTTATGCACTTGACTCGCTCTTTCTTAAAAGCATAAACTACAGCATGATGTTTGGATATGCACAGTCCTATACATCTGAAATAACAGGAGTCCACAGAGAGCATTTCTATAAACAAGGCTTGCTATTTATACAGATGTTATTTAAACTGTAGTTTCACTTTCTGAAACTTCAAAATGCTCACAAAAAAAAGCTGACAAAGATAAATGTAAATTTCTCCATCTCTGCTCACTGACTCAACTAGAATTTCTAGCTCTGTTGTAAAAATTTCTATTTTGAAGTTACAGCCCAGCTTAATCTAGGTCATTACTGACGATGACAGCAAAACTAGCACATTAGGCATTTTGCCAGCATTTACTTTACTCTGACCTGTGTGATAAAAATGTGTTAGCATACCTTTGATACTGTCCCTATAGATTAGATCCAAATTTGTGTGGGTATGCTTGCAACTGAAGTGTAACTGTAACATAGTAACAAGGAGGTAACATAATAACATGTAAGGCAGCAGCCACAAAACTACATGAAGATTAAAGAAAAAGTAATTTTAAAATTCCATTTTCTGGTCTAAGTACCAAATTCCTCTATGTTAAGCCATTCAAACAAGTATCCATTGTGTTCCTTCACCATCACTCAATTTTCTTATCTCACAGGTCTCATCCATCTCTGTCAGTATCAACACATACCGTTTCCAGAGACCAACATTGCAGATCAGGATGTCACACAAACTAATCAGCCAAAATCAACAAACACACACAAACAAAAAAGGATAAAATAACATCTCAAATGTGCTGCTGCAGAGTATATATATGATTTAAATTTTTTTGTTAAGATGATTTAGTTTTTAGGGTGATTAATAGCTGACGAAGTCATTGACTGTTATTTATCTCTATAGAAGTTCTTCTGAGATGTAATGAGGTTTTTTAAGTGTTTATCACATGGTTATTTCCAATTTCAAGGTCACCATCAAGATGGTGACCTCCTACAATCAGGATTCCATTGTGGTTTCCACTATATGTACCCACAGCAGAGGTCAGAAAGCCAAGTACATTTTTAAGTACCAACCTGATTTTACATGTGGAGAAATGGCAGAACAGAGGGAAAGAAAAAGAAGCTGAAACTGCATTGAAAGTCTCTGTTTGAGATAAGAATGGTCTCATTTTCCTTCTGATCCCAGGATTTTAGACAATAAAACTTCTCTCTCCACCTATATATTTTCCTTTAGTAGGCTTTTATATTCCCCTTGAAATTGTACTTCACTAAAATTGTGTGGCTGGTGACTGTATACCTGAGGAATTCTGTAAGTTTTTTTGGTATTTTAGTATTTTTAAAATATACAACATCCAATTTGTTCAAGTGACAGTGAAAACGGCATCAAAAATTTTTACCTTAAGGACCACATCAAGTTTACAGTTGAGAAGATAATTAAACTGTCACTACTATTTTTGAAAACCAAGATTCTTGATAATGTGCTCTATCCTGTCATGCTACTTTTAGAATTCCACTGTCCTGCCCATAAAAGGTGAGACTCCTCAGCATCTTAGAATACCACACAATTTCTATTTACACTACTTAGCTTTGAACACTGAAGTGTCATACCTTAGACACAGAAATGTTCCAATTAGCCAACTTTCAAAGACATCTCACTGAAGTAGAAAACTTTAAATTCTTTCTATACACATTTTGAATGGGGGAAGAAGCATGCAGGACTGAAAGTAGGAATAGCTGTAACAACAGGCCTATGTACTGAGATAATTCTTCATGTTTGAATATTTCAGTTACTTGGATGAAAATTGTATTAAAACAAAATTAAAACATAATAATAATTAAAAAAAACCCCAAATCTTAATAGACACATTCAAGAACGAAGGTGCTGAAAAACTAAAATTCATACAATGTGATCTAGAATTCAATCTCATAAATTTCTGTAGATCATCTTACTAATGGTTGCTAAATCAAGGAAAATACAAAGCAAGAATCTAAGATTCAAGAGAGCCTGCTACTAGTGTTCTCAGAAAGCCTGCCTCTCAAGTACCTGAATGCTGCTTTCTGCTTTTGTACCCTCCTGGCTGGCAGGCAAGGAAGCTCACAGCTTAGAAGGCTAACCATGGCCATTAATACAACCTCTTTGCACATCAACACATGCTGCAAATAAACCTTAACCTGTTAACTGTCAACAAGTGTTCTTACTCTACTGGTTATACAAAGTGACAACTATCCACATAACAACAGCCTGTCCCAGCTCTCCACACTTTGCACAGGTGACACGTGACATACGATGAGTGCAGTGGGACTTCAACCATGTGGTGATATTGCATGTAATGAAAGAAGGAAAATTAAGGTTGAGTTAGTCAAAGACTTACTGGCAGATGCTGTCATACACATTATTTCCCACTGTATCACCACAGCATAAAAGCATTAGCTCAACACTGCATTAGCAAGAAGTAGAACTGATATCTTACTTGTGTAAGATATATTTTGGTAATGTTCTCCTAAAAACTTTGGAAAACCAAAGGGCCACACCCTGTACTTAGTCTAGGAAAGTCTCTAGTCATAAGCTAAGACCCATCGCAGGCTGTCTCTGGTCACAGTCTGACAAATTGGGAAATACTGTCACTCAAAAGTTTGAATTGTTGACGCTTTCTTGATCTATGACTTTGTGAGAATTAATTAAGATGGAATATTTAGTTAGACTAGTGCTTATTCACAGTACAACTGCCTCAGTCACTACACTGATAAAGAGCCCCAGATGCAACTGTTTATAGCTAAACTCTACACCTATGTGACCAAATAACATCACAGAGGCCTTAGAAGACTATGGGCATAACCAGGAGAGATAAACCACTAAAAAAATCTATTCAGATCTGCTAATATGCCTGACCACTAACATATTTCAGAAATTTTGCTCAAATTTTCAAAAATTTTCAAGTGAAATATGGACCTTATATAGAAAGTCACTGTCAGCACTACTTAAAACAATCTGCCTTACTCTCATACTGTAGGGAATAAGGCTATAAAAAAAATTATGGAGCAACCTTAGTAGGTGGATTGATGCTGACAAACACATGGAAGCATATATTCTCTCTATAGAAAAGAGCTGAATATGATCAGAATAACTCTAGACAACAATAATAATGTGCTAAAATGTAGTCTTTCTAGACCACTGCTTTGTGCTATGAACAGAAGAGATACTAGAGACATTGCCAGTGAAAAAGAATGGAGACAAGAGAGCCCATTGATTCACAGAGAAGTTCAAACCCTCAAGGTTAATTTGTTTTCATTAAGAAATTAGGTTTTTCTACACAGTAAATCCAGTGGAGACCCAATTCTGAATATCAAAACAGTGAAGCTAATACTGAGATACATTCCAGCTTGTAAGTTGTTGAGTCTGGTTTTAATTGCCACATGTGCTATCCATTATCACCTAGCTGCTCATATTCTCCTATTCATTCTATAAAAAGTTTTCTCAAAACCAGTATGTGTTTACAGTGGAATAGACTTGAAATCATACTAATTTTATTCAGAATCAGAGACAGAATTTTTAAATTAAACTTTAAACAGCTTTGCTTGGAGAAGGAAGATGTATATGTTTTATGCTTAACAGAACCTTTGGAGAAATATGCCAGGAGGTCTTAACTAAACCAGGAAGCAAGACTATGGTCAGCTCCTTTCTGAAAGATACACAGAGGATGACAGGTGTATATGAATGGACGAAGTTACTTCTTCAGGGCTGCTAAGCTTATAATTACTTTTTACAGGGGAATTTCAGGGTGACAGATGACCTCTGATTTTTCTATACACCTGACTTAAAAAATTTTACCATGGGTTGCAATGCTGAAAGCCCAGTAAGATTTCCCTACCTTAAAGAGTTCATTATGTGCATAAAGGGGATATGAAGTGTCCAAATATTCTTTCCTTTGTGTTGCAAGTGTGACCAACACCAGCAGACTTGAAAAAGGTTTTTCGTCTGTGCATAGCATGTTTGTTCACACCATCGTTCTCCATCAGCAACATCTCAGTTATAGCTGGGTTTTAATTCAGCACTTCAGGAGGTAACTGAAAAGCTGACCACAGACAATGTAAATTGGGCATAGATGTAGTTTGTTTCTTGAAAACAAAATTATTATAGGGGTCTGGTAGCAGATCTGATTGGACTCTTACTTTCAAATGTTTTATTGCATTGTGACCTTTCTTTGATGTGTTGTGGCATGTCTGAAAGATGTATTGCAGCACTGACATTCAGAATATTTAAGATAAATCTTGCCCTTCACGATAGGATTATAGGGCAGAGGAACGGTCTTCTGTAAGGCCCAGCTTTGCAAAAAAGCAGTGGAAGAGAGATAAGTGAACCCCATTGAGGCTACAGGGGCTGTCAGGATGAAATGCTGCACCTCCTAAACAGCACCACTGTCAGTTCACTAGACACTGAAGTTGTAGCACAGGCAAATAGGAAAGTAGAGGGAAAAAAAAAAAATTCTGTGGTCAAAGCTTCCTTTTTAAATTAAATATTAGTTTCATTTGTCCAGTAACAGGACTGAGAAAACAAACTCAATTTTTAAAATTATAAAGTGGAATAAAGTCATAAATACCTGTTCAAAAGTCCCTAAGTATTAATATGACAGAAGCCTACAGGGAGACAACAGAAAAATCCCCACCTAAAGACAAAGAAAACAGGTTTTACTTAAAATGTTTTCTTGTGTTTTAAAGGCTTGAACAGAAATGCTTTCAGGTATAATTGACATACCAGATAGACAAAGTCTGTTGGAGTACAGTAAGCAAATACAGAATTTCTTGTAACTACGAAGTGTCCTATAGCACAGTACCAGTATAGCTGTGTATTGCAGGCCCAGTGCCTTTACTGAGTCCACCTAGTGATCAAGATTGCATTCTGCAATCTGAGTACAGTAGGATGCTAAGGGACAGCATCTTTACCCTCCTCCTCTCACGTTTACTGTGAAACATTAGGTTAATGTTGGCAAATTTTGCTATCTGTATTATTTGTTTGTCCTCCTGTATCACTGAAGCCTATAATTTTGCCAGTAGCAGAGTTACCAGGAGGCTACTTTAGCCTAACCTGGCACTCACAGTCTGACCTTTCTACTCCCTGTCACACATTCCCAACACTGTGAGGGTAAGGCCCCTTCAGCATTTGGTGGTGGACCCTGAGACCACTTTCACAGGCCAGGTCCTCCTAAAGAGGGACATTTTCAGAGGTTAGACAGGTCTGCAGAAAAAGGTGCAACTTCATCAGTTTTTAAGCAGTTCTAAGAAAAGACTGACTCCTAAAAAACTGAGTAACTGTCTACAGAATGTACCCTCAGCAAGTTTGCTGATGACACCAAGCTGGGAGGAGTGGCTGACACACCAGAAGGCTGTGCTGCCATTCAGAGAGACTTAGACAGGCTGGAGACTTGGGCGGGGAAAAACCTGATGAAGTTTAACAAGAGCAAGTGTAGAGTTTTGCATTTGGGGAAGAAAAACGCCATGCACCAGTACAGGTTGGGGGCTGACCTGCTGGAGAGCAGTGTAGGTGAAAGGGACCTGGGGGTCATGGTAGACAGAAGGATGACCATGAGCCAGCAGTGTGCCCTTGTGGCTAAGAAGGCCAATGGCATCCTGGGGTGTATTAGAAAGGGTGTGGTTAGTAGGTCAAGAGAGGTTCTCCTCCCCCTCTATTCTGCATTGGTGAGGCCACATCTGGAATATTGTGTCCAGTTCTGGGCCCCTCAGTTCAAGAAGGACAGGGAAGTGCTTGAAAGAGTCCAGCGCAGAGCCACAAGGATGATTAAGGGAGTGGAACATCTCCCTTATGAGGAAAGGCTGAGGGAGCTGGGTCTCTTTAGTTTGGAGAAAAGGAGACTGAGGGGGGACCTCATCAATGTTTACAAATATGTAAAGGGTGAGTGTCAAGACGATGGAGTTAAGCTTTTTTCAATGAAGACCAGTGATAGGACAAGGGGTAATGGATACAAGTTGGAGCATAGGAGGTTTAAGATGAATATCAGGAAACATTTTTTTACTGTAAGAGTGACAGAGCACTGGAACAGGCTGCCCAGAGAGGTTGTGGAGTCTCCTTCGCTGGAGACATTCAAAACCCGCCTGGATGCCTTCCTGTGTGATGTACTCTAGGTGACCCTGCTCTGGCAGGGGGGTTGGACTAGATGATCTTTCGAGGTCCCTTCCAACCCCTAGGATTCTATGATTCTATGATTCTATGATACCTCCTACAGTTACAAGACCACAGTCGCATCTTATTTCAAAGACTGGCCATTACATGACACCTGGTTTTGATGAGGTTGGACACCCACACTTTTGCAATTAGTTAAGTTGGTCCTGTCTGCATAGCAGTGCCCAAACCCACTCCTCTGCAGTCTGCTTCAGCTGTTGTTCCTTAGGGCCCTGCTTGTCCCACTGAAGGACTGCTTGTTTCTCAGGAAAATGCTTCCACAAAACTTTTGTTGAGTGTTGCTGTGCTGGGTACTTCTGAAGCTTTATACGGCCACCTAGCTCGATAATATCAGGACTCTGTATTTACCTGGAGAAAGAAGTCTGGAATATGAACATGAAGTTGCTGTTCAGTAGGGCAAAAGCCACAGGTGAAAAAGCTCTTTTCCTTCACTATATTCTTCAGATTGGAATGGATTTGTGTTTTAAAAAGTTCAAGGATAAAGTGTCACCTGAGCACTGCTACAGTAGGTATACAGACAGATCATGTACTACTTTGTCACAATAAGTTATAACAAGCATAATGCCTCATATGCTATTAGCTTTTCTTAAATACGGTCAGAAAATAAAAGAGGCATTTTAAGATAGCACTTTGTTCCCAAAGTACTAGGGTTGTTCTAGTGCAAGTATGTCTCAGTTCAGAGGAAAATCTGTAAAATAATTACAAGTGAATCTGGATGTTTTAAAAGGACACACTAAGACGTGAGCTAAGGGCAATTACTTGCAAAGGGTATTTCTTCTACTCTCTGCTTATAAAATCCCAAAGTAACACCAACAGTAGTGCATAGAAGGTAAACAATTTTATATAAGATAGTTTATTTATATTTATATAGTTGCATTGCTGGAGATTGAATACATAAAAAATTGTTGTAGGGTTTGCATATTTATGTAATAAGAATTAATCATTTTTTCACTCAATTTGTATGTATAAATCTAAGAAAGCACTGTAGATATTATGCAATGTTATTTATATTTGAAGTCATTAAAGGAAGTCATTTAAGGATGCAGAAACAAGCGGTCATGTCTAAAATGAGTTCAACTGGAAGGAAAATATTATCTCAAAATTGAGATTAAAAGATTATGAATTAGGGCAGTTTTAAGTTCTTGCATTAACACATTTTCCTCTGGATCACTGGGATCCCTCTTCAGATGAGGAATCACTAAACAGCAGCTGGTCAGAGAAAACGGAAGTGTTAAACACTCTTCTGAGCAGTCTAAAATAAGCCTATAATAAAGATGCAGGGACAGGATTCTTCAGGTATAGTCATGGGTTTTGTTTTGCTTTTTTTTTTTTTTTCTTTAGTGCTAATGCTAGAACTAGTATTTCCCTGTATTCCTTAATAAAGACAGACCACGTTATAAATTACTCTGAGGCTAAATCTTAATTACCTCATTTACATACTTAGTATACTCCTTCTAAAAGCAAATTCTACATTAGAAGGATATAATAAATACATTTTGGAGACACTGATTTAGAAGCTGGAGAATCCTTTTCTTCCTACCAGATAACTATCAGTTACTATTTGGTTCAAAAGTGTAATTCGGTTTTTAAAGCCCTGTTGTTATTAGTTATAGAGAACTAGATGTACACAATGAGTTATGGAGCTGAGCTGATCTGAATTAATCTCAAACTAAATCCTTCATCAAAGATTTACTGTAATTGTTGCATCTAGTGAAATGAAACATTTTTTAACATGTTCTGCATTATTTTTTATGAGTGTAATCCAGTTGTTGAGGAATACACCACCAGGACGCGTGTAAATGACAGATCTCTGGCACCATACCTACTATGTTTTAATCACTCTTTTCCTCTGCAATTTTTATCTATCTTGTTAAAATATGAACTGGTCAGTTTTAAGATGGAACATTGAAGTAAAGCTTTCAAATGGTACAAAACCAATCTCATGTCAACTACAACAAAATCCTCCTGCTTTCTATCTAGTGAGCATAACCAGGGAAGAAATGAGACAAGAAAGGCTTTCACATGTTTTCCTCATTCCCAAATTCCTTATTAGGTCTCTGGAGCTGTGATTTATACTGCAAACTCCACTGGTAATGGATGCGTTCAGAACTGTCAAGATCAAAGCTACTGTTTGACTGCCCACCAGCTCCTTTCATCTAGGAGCTCCCTCCTTGGCCATAAGCAAAGAAGCAGTTCAATCTGCAGTGTACTCTGTTATGGAGTGAGACTGAACTTTTTTAAAACACTAGCATGTGTGATTGTCTTGGTGATAGCTGAAGGTTACTCTTGAAGCATGGGAATATCATACTGTAATTAACCAACAGAGAGTGTGATATACTTCAAATTTGTAAAAGAATAGGGAAAAAAATCAAGCAACAAGACCTGATTTTTTTTTGTTTGTCATGAGTTATGTCTTGTTTAGTCCTATTTCACAATGGATAAATGGTATTTTAAGCTGTCAGTACTGCCCTCTTGATAGTGAATAATTACTAGATCTTGGCACTTATTTTACAAGCCATGACACTGGTTAAGTGGAAATTATGAAGCTAATAAAACAAAGCTCTTTTTAAAAAAAAAAAAAAACACTAAAAATACACAGCTCTCATTTTTAAAATAGTAGAATTCACATTACATATCTTTTGAAAGAAAAACTTTTGCAGGACCCTCTGTTTCATACTGCATTTCCTAGTTTCTGTATTAGTAATTTTTTGCAATTTCCACAATCCACATGGGTAATCAAGCACAGTCCCTTTTCAGCTGATACTTCAGACACTCTTTTTTAAGTCCTGTGAAGGGAATTAGTGTCACAGAATTGATCAGATGTAGCATGCAACCTGTCACTGTCACTACTTACAAAAAAAACCCCACCAAACAAATACAAACCAGCTGATTTATGAAGCTTGTAATACTTCCACAAACAATCTGGTTTTGTTCCAAACTATCTCATTTGAAAGTGTTTTCTGCATGTGTTATCAAAGTAAAGGCCTGAAAGAAAGCTGAATTCATAGGATGCAGGCTCTGTCCTACAGCATATCCCACTCATCTATGTCCCAAGAGGAAGAAGACAAAGAGAGAGGAGATATTGCTAAACCATGCACTCCCACCAGACTACTGAAGAATTTGCTCTTAGTGACACCTTCCCAGTCCTCGAGTACTTCTAATTCTGCTTACTGCATTCCTATAAATTATTTTGCAAAATATAAGGATCTGTATTTACAGAACAGAGAGTTGGAAATCAGTCATTTGTTACCATGCTTTTCACCCATAACCAGTAAAGCCTGCAAAGCCTACAATGTTTCTGAACCATAACCTTAGTAGTCATTTCACTCAACAGCAGGAGACAGACCTTGACGAAAATTAAAAGGTGCATAAAAACAAAAATGAAAGGGAAACACGTACATCAAGACATCAGCTTTGCACTTTCCTGACTACTGCCTTAAATTCACTACAGCAACTTTCCTTTTAAGTACCAATGTTTGACAAGCCCACAATCAGGTATAGAGCTCAAGAACTGAAACAAATACTCAGGTCACACAGAGTAGAGGTAAGACTTCTGTAAGATGCTGCCAGTTATGGGGAATAGTTAACAGTTTGGTTTTGGCAGGCTAGTATCTTTTAAAATATCTGTTCCTGTTTCAATGTCTATTTCAGTCTGAGTAATACTGTAACCTGACTGGGACAAGCCCAGTGATACACCATACTTTTAGTACTCACTAGGAACTAAAAGCACTTGTAGAATTCATCAGTGTGCTGGGAACCTTTCTATCAATATCTCAGACTTAAGAAAAGTAACAGTATAAATTGAAATATTTTTTCTTTACTTTTGAAATCCAAAGAAGTTTAATTAAGAATGTAGTTATTAAAGTATTTGCTTTTTATTTGAGATATTTATGGTAAGTAGTGTGGCATTCAAGACTCCTGTAGATTATGTTAGAAAAACAAATCATTCATACCTTACTATCATCAGTAAGCACTGTGCCATACTATTTCTGGTTAACTACTGAACTGAACGGGACAAGGCGGATGTTTATGAGGAAAAGTTAAGGAAATGCTGTGTTCAGAAGGACTTTGGCATGATTAAATGGAATAACTGATCAATTCCTACAGAAAAAGAAATCTAGCATTAGCCTGAAAAAAGTATTCTATCCATATTGCTTTAAAGGTCTTAACCTAACCAAACGGTTTATTTTTAAAATACTAATATACAGCTATGCTCCCAGATCTCATTCATTCTTAGTAAGTAATTTGCACCTCTGAAAATCAAATGTTGATACTTTTCAAATTTTTAATCTTTTCAAGGTTTTCACCTTATCCATGTAAATCAAGCCTGTTCTGGCTTACCCAATTTGAAGATTATAAGGCAGTTACCGAAGCTACATTGGAGGTCATATTCTATTTAGGTCTTCTAAATAGACAGGCTTCTTCAGAGTTTAGATCAAACTCCTCAGTAGAAAAAAATCTTGTACATTGTTATTTTGTGATTTAAGTGTGTACATGGGTATTGAAAAAGTTATAAATTTTTAAAAATCTGTGTTTAATATAACTTTGCTTCCATTTTCAACAAGTCAGCAAAAGACAATTGGAACCTCTGTCAAAATATTGCAACAAATTGTTAATTACCTCAGGAAAGAAAACACAATATGTATTATTACTACTCTGTGTTAAAAGATCACTGCATTCTTAATTTTCTGACTCCTGCTTGTACTGGCCCGTCTCTCTTTTTGCCAGTGGAGACTACATGCTCTGACCTTTTGAAGTGCAACACACAGTTTACCTTACATGCCACAGAAGGCTAGGCCTTTTAATATTTTTTTCCTTTATCAGTAATAAGTACTATTTGTGATTCTTACAGTAAGAACTTTCAAACAAGTACAAATTACACAAATAAAGAATAATATAAGTTAGTCTAATTTATAGGCCCATTCACATTTTACCTAACAGCTAACTGCTGGCAGAAAGCTGAAGGTACAATTCTGATTTGAACCACAAATTTTGCTAGTTTGTATTGTCAGTCCTTTGGTCTTTTATTTTCTTTTGAACAACTAAATATAAAATAAAATTAAAAGCTACTGAGAACCTTATTCTTATGTTTTTCATTTTCATTATTAGATTTTAGTAGTCTTTGAAAGAAAACAACCAATCCCCCCCAAAAAAAACCCCCACAACAAAACCCAAACAACCATCCCAAATTGTATGTAGAGAACTTATTGCAAGCAGAATACAACTATTTTACAGATAACTTGTTGTAGAGCATGCTCTGTACTATGATCTAATGTAAGCCATGCATTCTTAATCCTGTCTCAATGATTAAACCCAGTCCTTTTTTCTTCGCAGTTTTTCTAAGATGCTAGGCTTCCCGTTACCAGTTGTGTAACCTCCCTGAAAGAGTATCCAATTAGGCAAACAAATGGAAAGGCTGCTACGTTGATAGCCAAGACTCACACAGTACTTCACTAGGTCCCCAAGTGTAATTTCAAGGTGTTTTTCCCACCGACAGAGAGCTCTGATATTAATTTTCGGGAGTAATATTGTTACATTGTATGGATCTGACCATCTTATGAGCACTCATGCTTCTTGATAAAAAATGGCATATATTAGCAATGCAATCAAAAAGGAGCTGTACAGATCACAAGGGATAAGGAAACTTTAGCATTCGATTTGACTGAACCATACATTTATCACCATAAGAGATACTTGTTCCGCCAGTTTGAAGTTACTTCTCCACGTAAAGCCAAAACACAGTTCCCAGCTACAAGCCAGGGTTTTCAGAGAACAGGTTTAACAGACCTACCTTAGTCTCAGGAAACTGCGAAATAAAACTGGGGGAGCTACACTTTCATTCATATTAACTGGCTCCAGAATGTCTGACTGAAGAAACAGTTTCAGTCAGCAACATGGAACTACCCAGTAGCTGAAGTTGTTGCAGTTTACTGTGTCCTGCAAAACACTGGAAAAGCCTGATAAGTATTTAAAGTGACTCTGACCTGTCTTTGCCAAGCATCCCTTGTCCTTTAATTCCTGTCAGAATTACATGAGTTGCTAATGAAGAGAAAAATATCTTCATACATCTGTCAGACCTATTTCCACATTTAGACGCTTCTGATCACCTTTTGGTGTTTCCCACCAGGTTTGAAATCTCTTAGACATGGTATACATGCCATATTTTTTATGAACTGCTACTGTACTTGGAATTTCTTTTTCTCTGGTAGATTTAAGATCTTGCCATGGTCAGTAACCTCAGCACACACAAGCTCAGTCCTCTACTCCATTGTTCAAAGTAGCTCAGCCTATGGAATGTGGTTTCCATCAGAGTAAAATGCAATTATATAGCTGTAACTATCAATTTTCTTCTTAGAGTAATCAATTAGTAACATGAGTTTTAAAAAAACTTGAGAAAATAAGAGGTCTTGTCCTACTGAGGCTTTAAAATTAATATGAGCATTAACACAGATATCTGTCTACATAAACGGAGTACTGAAACAGCCTCCTGATGATAATCTCAAAAATTATTTCTTCTTTTTGGAGATTGATCTCCAAAGAGTGGAAAGGGGAAAGAAGAGGAGGGAAAGGAGGGAGCAGAGGGAGTGGAGGGAGAGGTCCGTAATTCATGTGAATACAACTTTTTAAAAAATAAGATAAATTTAAATATCAAGATTATCTTGTCCAACTTCCATTTACAGACTGCTCAAGCTTTAGCAAGTGGATTTTAAGCAGAATGCAACATTTCACAGATGCGCAGAGCAAAGTAGCCAAAAGTTTAGGCTCTTCAGACAGACTTCTAAAAATAATATTTTTATAATATAATTTTGACAGGTAAAAATATTATCTTAAACAAGCAAAATAAAAACAGATTATTATTCAAAACATAGACATGGTGTTTTTTTTCTTTTTTAATTACTGGATCTGATCTGAGACTTCAAAGGGAGAGACAGTTAAGAACCTTTCACTTCTACAGAATTAAGATAACAGTTAAAATGTATTCAGCATTATGGCTCATGCCAACGGTTATTTCAAAAATTTCAGACTTTTTTTTTTTCCTATCAGGAAAAAAATAACCAAAAGACAATAATTTGAAATATAAGCACAGAAATTTGAGTCAAAGCACATGGGAAAAAGTCATCAGATTCAGATCACTTTGACTCTTAAAAAGCAACTCTGTGCCCTCTCCATAAGGCTGTGACCTCTTAGGTTGTCACTGCGTCACAGATTAAGAGGGGTTAATCATCAAGATACCAGGAATTAACTTACATGTGTTAAATTAAGAAGGCAGTATTCCTAAGCTTACTGTTTATTGAAGAGAGTAAAACAGGCACTGTCAGAAAATAATTCACATTTTCCAGAGGGTGCATAAACCTGCCTGCTTTTAGCAGAAAGGGGAGCCTATTTTTTTTCCCCTTTGTTTTAGAATTAAGCAGAGTCAATGACCTTTCTATCCCAGCTTCCTTCTTCAACAACAAGAACCATAACTTAAGACTTAATAATAATTATTATCAGTGACAGCTCACAAATGAAGTACAGGGAATACAGATTCGAACCCCTCACCTCACTACTTTGTGGCTACTATGTAATGGGTGTTACTCTTTTTCTTACTGTGAAACAAGAGAACCATCCTGAATGTGGAAAACCCTCAGAAAGAAAGTCTTGGTGAACAGAAATTGTTACATTTCTACAAAATATTCTACAAACAAACACTTCACAACAACTGAAAATATGAGATAGGAACCTCTGACTAACTCATTTTTAGGAAGAACATACAAACAAAGATATATTTTGTTTTACTGATAGTATCTCACCTACCAGTTAATCACTTCCCTTTATAATCAAGGTTAGGCATTTATATTAACCTTTTAATAAGAGTGGAAAATTTTGAACAAAGAAAACCTAACACACAAGCACAATTAAGGCTGAAATTCACACTGGCCTTACACTGGACATGTTGTTAATGACAACTTTAAGAAGATTATTTTTACTGTGAAAAGAGAAAATAGCATCTGTGTTTATGTCATATACCATGAGGCATAAGATAGCAATGATTGACTTAGTTTAATTCTTTTGAATTTCATTTTCTTACTAAAAGCAGATGTGCACACACTGTTTGGAGCTTAACTTGATCAATACTTGATCTGAAGATCTTTGAATGGTAAGCAGGTATATTGCTAATTAAGAAAATCAAAGTTATGTTTTAATTTACATATTCATAATCAAATGTAAATGTAACATAGGAATTATTAGGAATCTCCTCCATATGCCTTCTTGCCCTGCACCACATTTAGAGTCTTTCATTTTCCTCTTACCTAGCCTCTACATAAATTTTCAACATCTTACAGGTAAGCAATTAAAGTGTAGTGCCCATTACACATATATAAATGGAGACACAAGCGGTATATTTCTGTAAGTTGAAAATACCCTTTCACTGAGGACTGGGAGTGGCAACACCTTTTTATTGACGTCAGTAAAGAGGGAAAGTCAACTAATTAACAGACATTAAAAATCAATTTTGCTACTTCTGGTAGGTGAAGTCAGATATTTTATTACAAAACTTATGAATCCTTTGGCTCTTTCTTTCAATAAATTGATTTCATGAAATAAGGAGTGATAAGGGAGTTTTATGAAGTATAAACAGTATATATTATAAAAAATATCACATGGCCCTAGAGCAAATGTTGTTGTGATTGATTGCAGCAGCAGAATCCCTTGAGTGGCTTACAGCACAGCCACATTGGGATCATTTATTGTACAATCCACATGTTAACTAGATAACTGCCTAGTATGGAAAATGTATAAAGTTAAGCTTAATGAAACTGGTTTTGTTTGCTGGATTTATTTCTCACTGCAGAGATGATGTAAATGGAGAGCAGCACATGGCATGTCTTCAAGGGAGCAAACCTACCTAATTCGGAGATAAAACTTTAAAAGCAAAGAATAGTTTTGATTTCACCTTCAGAATGTAATCAAGAGAAATAAAATACAAGCCAGAAAGCACTCACACATTGCCTGCACTTGCCAGTTCATGGTTACATCAGCACAGTTCCCAGAAGTGGACACCACCACATTTCAGAGCAAAAAGACCCAGTGATTAACACCAGACAATACAGATTCAAAAACTCACAAATAAGTAAATGGGCTCAACAAGAGTTCCAGTGCTTTCAAACAGTTTGTGGAGCCTGTGTAATTCAAGCAATGATGCAAAAGCACAATGCCAGATGCCCATATGGAAATATCAGTAAGAAACAAACTTACAGGACCCTCCCAACTCTCATAACAGCTATTTCCACGCAAACCTGTTATGGGAGCAACGTGGTTCCAACTCCCTGTGGCTGAGTCAGCACTTTGTTTTCACTTTTCAACAGTGAGTTTATGGATCTTGACTCTGCTGACATTTGTTTCAGAGCGGAAAAGGAAAACTGGTCCATAAAGTTCCCAAAGGCTGAAAAGCAAAACCAGGAATGCTTGTGAGAAAATTGAAAGCAGATTGCTGAGTGGATTCAACTGCCAGGGATCTTGGAGCTGGTAGGCCGCCCTCCTACCAGGTGTTACAAAAGAAATTATTTTAAACGTAGTTTGCTACTAGCTCACTGGTAGCTCACAGGTAATTAGACCTGAGAAAGCAGGAAGAAAATGGCAGCTTGGTATGCTAGTACACAAAATGACAGCATGACTACCTTGTTAACCTTCCTAAAGCATGATAAATAAGACTATCTATCATCACATAAGAGGAAAGAATTCATTCAAATGGTTAGAGATGTCCAGACATACCTTATCCAGTAAGCATCACCTGTTTCCACACACCAAACAGTGAAACAAACTTTTCTCAGATGACAAATTGTGAATTTTGGATGGTGGAAACAATAATCTCTTACTTTTAATATTTTAGCACATTACTATTTTATTTTACAATCTTTCCAGTTAGGTTGGTGCCAAATATGTTATGAGGCAATGTTTGCCCCAGACAAGTCTTCAATTCCAGTCATCTGTCAAAGGGAAAAGTCAAATAGTGACACTGCTTCCACACCTGGTTCTTGAATAAATCCATTGTACTGTGTCTTTATGACAACCCACGAATGAATTATCATTTGCTTGCATTGGAAAAGCAATTGAGGAGATGTCATTGAAAAGCCTTCTATTCATCTTTGTCAAGAGACAGACTTGAACAAACCTGAAAATATTAAAATAGCTCTTCTTCACCATTTTATGTGCACCAAAGGCACTCCTCATCAAGCTATCTTACAGTTCACTGAACTTTCCACAAATACATGGAAAGAATTTACATACAGTCAGTTGACATCACCACACCCCTCTCACCTCTCCTTATGTTTAGTGACTTTCAACTGATTCCTGGCAGTTTTTAACCATTATTCCTTCCTCCTGTTAGCTCCAGTCACATGTCCTCTAGCCATTTGCTTTGGACAAATCTGTTTTCTTTCTGTTTTTAGTTCACATGATGATCATGAGGGCTTTTTGGATTCTTCAAAAGAAGCAATCCAGAGCACCTGTAGAACAAATTCAGAAAAATCTAGTACTACAAGAATTATCATATCCCCCATTATTTTAGCAGCCCTATCCTGGAAGGAATACAGGATATGTGAAAAATGAATAGCCTTGATACACCTCTTTATAGATGGTCTTGTAATGTCTCAAAGAAGAAATTATCAGAATAAAATATACTGTCAGACTGATTAAAAACACTGCTTACCAATTTTCAAATAAATCTGTATTTCCTTAGCACATAAGCTTTTAAAAATAGTGACAGCTTGCCACCATATCATTAGCTAGTGTTAAACTGAGTACTTATACAGTGTTAGGGAACTTTGACACTTTGAAGTAATGATTTAGTTTAACATGTTTCAATGGCTAATAAATTATATAATTTTTTTGTCCAACCATAGGCAGGAAAACAAAAGTTGTATCTAAAAATTATTAGGTAAAAATGCTTATTCCCTTCTATAACCAAGGTTTATTTTGCATATCCTTCAGATATCTAGCTATTTTTGATAGAAATAAAATAGTTCTGTCTCAGTCTGCACACCAGATATAAAAATTTATATTAAGAGATTCCTAAGACTAACTCTGTCCCTATGTGACTTTGTAATCACACATATAAATATAAATTTTTATATATATGCACATTCCTTTAAAATGTGTTGCTATTGAAAGTGTTCATTTTGTTTTATTTATTTTACCTGAAAAAGGCATCTGTGCTAAATTCTGAACCCGTAAGATCACAGTACAGGCAGTACATGCTGCTCAGGAACTGAACGTACCCACCATACCATACATGGTGATTTTGGCATGTTGGCTCAGTCAGCTCTTAGAAAAGCAAAGGCTAATGGTCCTTGCTCCCAGCTAACATTATAATAAATAGCAAACTTTTTCACAAAAAATTAAACTAAATGTGCTCAAGGCAAATAATTCTTCCAGTGGTTATGTTAACACCAGGTCTAAACTAACCTACTACTGTTCAAATTACTCACTGGTCTTCAATTTCATGGAGCACATTGTCAGCTGAAAACAGTAGAGTAATCCTGCAGCACTGGATTCAAAAGTTTCCATTTCCTTGAATGAAGTAATGATCTTACTAAATATTGTTACCTCCTAGACTTCCTGATCTAAGCAGTGTTCCTAGACAGTACAGGATGGTTCCCAAGCAGAAGTAACATGTGCAAACCTGCTTTTCTGCTTTCCCACCTACTTAAAATGGCATCACATACCTTTCAGAGTCAAAATATGTATCTTTGGCTAATTGCCTGCATTCTGGAATGTGTGCTTCATTAGTTCTATCAAATTTATCCTTTTGTGGTTAAATTTATCTCCTGCTGATACAGACCCACATAGAAATGGCACTAAAGAATTCCTTAGATACTTACATAGCTAAGGGATGTGCAATCAACATGGTTTTTAGCCATATGTGACTTAGGAACAACTCTTTTTCAGTGCTACCCACTAATTCACATGAGCAGCAGAAGACTTCTGCTAACATGGAGGCTACTATGTAATTCAAATTTCAAGGGCAGTTGGAAGGATCTGCAAAAAAAGCCTAGGATTCAGCAGGCTTCCAGTCCCAGCATTGTCCCAGGACAGAGTCCCTGAGAAGTCACACACTCCCTTGCCTCTGAGCTTTGTTCACCAAGTTATCAGGGGAGGTGTTTTTGGCTGATAAGTACATGCAACCACGAGTTACTGAGGCTGCCACTTCCATCTCTCAGCTCAAATAACCTTATTGTACAACAGAAACTATCTCTTGAGCCATGTCATAATGTTGTGCCTTCTGTAGAGGCAGATGGTATTTTGAGCAAAAATGCTATTACCATGTAATTAGAAAAAAATTTATTGAGTCAATACATTGGTATCTTGCATAGCTAACTTCTAGATTGCAACACAAGTCATTGTCTAGCTTACAGCTTCTTTGGGTAAAATTCTATGGTGTAGAAAAAGCTGAAGCTGAGATTAAGATAAGTAAAAACTAGTGTT
Organism: Apus apus; assembly: GCF_020740795.1. Taxonomy (NCBI): domain Eukaryota; kingdom Metazoa; phylum Chordata; class Aves; order Apodiformes; family Apodidae; genus Apus; species Apus apus. The sequence continues at coordinate 35,579,771 of NC_067312.1, read as the reverse complement.
GCTTCTAATCACAGAGACCCATTTTTATTGTATGTAGCAGTTGTCTATAAAAGCATATTAAATTCTGACTGGTCTTAGTATCATTTTCATTTCTTTTGCCTCAGACATGGAAAAAAATAACAACCTACAAGTCTCAAAGTATCGTTTAATTTATAATTATTTTGCCACTTTTGTTTTCTCTAGAAAATCTCTCTAGATTTCCTGTGTTTATGGCTCACTTAAATGCGATTCTAGTGTATATACTCTGCCCTACTATCACATTTGCTCATCATTGCTCCTTTTTTATATCGGCATATAGCTATATTTTCCTTGTTATTGCTTGCATGCTGGTGACTTTGACCTGCAACATGCTTTTTTTCCTCTTCTAGTCACAGGACCTCAAAGATAGACAAGCCACAATCTCCTAATTTTTAGGTCTCCAGGGCAGAGAACAGTATATAAATTAAAACAAAACAAAATAATTCTTCTAAAGCTTTCTGTGAAATTGTGCCAGTCCATGTGCAGGATTTCGGGTCAGAGTGCGGATGGTAACAACAGGAGAAAAAGTCAGAAGAGAAAACAATATCGGCATTTCTGAATTTGAGTTTTTTAATTCAACAGTGTCTACACTTTATTGCTGTAGAATGCCACTGAATTCATACCTGGATAAATCAAGAATAAATGTGGTTCTTAACTCTTCACTGCCAATTAATTTATTCCAGGTTACAACTGTTAATCCAGTTGTCTTTAGATAATTTGTACTTTCTAGCTTCTAACACTGTAAGAAAACACTGAAATCCTTTATCAGCACTATGGCAGTTCCCAGTGAACAAAACAAAAACATTTTTTCAAATAAAAGTGTATGCACTAGCATTGGCTTGTATTGGAAAACAAAAGTCTAAGGGAAGGGTAAAAAAGGATTAATTTTCTGTTAGCATCTTTTTGTTGTATTTCCGTTGAACAAAATATAGCTATAGATATCCAAATCATTAGAAAGAAAATTAAAGAGTGATTAACAGGATTAATCACAGTGTGAAATTTTATTACCATACTAATCAAGATAGGCAGCTTGGAGAGCCCTTGAAAATGGATAACACAAAAGCAGGTAAAAATTTTTTTACAAAAAGCAGTTACATAAAAGAGATAAGAGAATCATTTGGGGATATTTTTGGGGTTTTTTTTTGTAGAGCTATAAGAATAGGATTGGAAATAATAATGTGGATCACTAATTTCACAGAAAAGGCAGATTTCAGAAAGATCCATAGCATGCTTACCACACACATACAACCAAACAACCCTGGGAATGACGGTTAGACACACCTCTATTGTACAAAGTGACTAAAGTCACAAATCACTGCACATCACAAGTAAGGGAGAAATCAAACACATTATTGGCACCCCTACAACAAATAATTTATTAAATAAAACTTCCCAGATGATCTTGAGAAAAGCATGGGGATGCTGACATAAAAATCTGGCAAGTGCTATATGAGTGAATAAAATGACACAATCATCAGGGAACTTTCTGAAGTAAACAGCAACACTTGCACATGCAGCCTACATCCTTAGAGACATAGAAAACATCCAGCTCTTCAGAGGAATGTGGGTGGGGAAAGAGGAAGAGGGAGAAACAAATAATCTGCATCAGAAGAGTACTATCCCAAGTACTATGATCTAGCTTTCTAGACCACTGGTTTTACAAACACTTAAAACTGGTAATGATATGACAAGAATCATAACATAATGTGGATAACACACCATCTTTAAGGAAACTGTTTCCAAACAGTGCCTATGTGCTCTGATGAGGAAATGACATAAAATCAATTTTATTTAGTTTGCCTTCTTTCTTCTCATAGTGCTCAAGAACAAAAGAACAATGGTATTTCAATTTTAAGTAGTAAAGCACTGTGTTTAATAATAATAATAAACACATACTATCTCTGTTCATTTAATCCTGTGAATTATCTAAAGAAGCTTTCCAAAGGTAAATTTTTTCTTTTGACCAATTACCTAAAAATAGTAATTGGATAGTTAATCATTATAACACAAGAAGTCAAACTAGTAGTTGCTACCAGAGACAAAAACAATCTCAAATTTTATATTGCTTGACTACTTGGCTAAATACTTTCAGAATAATTCTTCCTAAAAACTAATACTTCCTTCTTCTGTAACTCAATTACTTCTACTCTTGCATCCAGCAACCCATAGCAAACACACTGTAAGATTTCAACTTTGAATGCGATGCAGAGATATTCTACTTTGTCAATTGTGTTAAGAAGACAAAAGACATGTTGCTTCAGCTCAGCTACGCAAAAGTTAAAGGAGACTTTCTATTTGTTGTTGACTTCAGTCAGATTAGTGACATGCTCATCTAAATCAGTCAGACACAACTGGACAGGAACAGTTCCAAACACTCACTTTTTGAGATTCCATAGATGGTATGCCCCCCTTTATTGAAAAAACAACAACAAACAACAAAACAAAACAAAAATAACCCAAACAAAAAGAAACAAACAAACAAAAAAAACCACACACAAAAAACCCCACAACTGCAAGATGAACATGCCCTGCTGCAATCCTCAGTGACACAAAACTAGCTGAAGTGATTTGCAGGTATAATCCCAGTAATTTCATTCTCTCCCCATTGCTATAGGGAAGAATCCCTAGAATTTCTGAACCTAATGATCTGAGATTCCTAAGCAGCAACTCATACTGAGAACGTAAGAACACAGCTCACCTCCGACACACTGAAAAAAATGTTAAGTTGCTATCTTCGAAAGTTTGTCAAATCTCTCTTGCTAACTCTTTTACAACTTTGAGAACTTCACATCAGATGAAGAAGCTGCTGTTACGCATGAACCAAAAAAAAAATTCAGAATTTGACAATTTTAGAATCCACCCTTTTATACTAAAGGCACACAAAACAAGATCTTAGCAATTACAAGGAAAATATATCCAAGGTGCCCTATGACCACATCTTCCTTCTAGTCATTCTAGCACAAATTGTAAATTCTTAAAATGTCTTAATTTTTAAAATCCAGTATAAGTAATTTGTACTTTCTAGAGTATACACCCCAAAGCTTTTAAGAAACTAGGAATTTTTTTAACCCCAAAGATTTCAGATTAAGTGAGAAAACTTCTAACAGGTTGAATTAAGTCCCTTGCTGTCTTTATCTCATAGAACAATCTATATCTTTCTAATGTAGGTGATTTTACAAATTCAGTCTTTGATTTGGGCAGTTTGAAATATTCAGAAAGAGTAAACAGAAGCAAAATCTTTAAATATGTACTAAATACAAACAGTGTGGAGTGCTTCCAAAGTACTCCTAAAAAGGAAAAATAATAATAATGATAATTATAATAACAATAAAAAAGAAATTAAAAATCTTACTACTTTGTTAAAATAGGATGTAAAGTAGACTTCAGTAATTGCTATAAACATTATTTTGGCCCTAGGATACTCAACATTCTGTGCTTCTTATGCAATCATGAATCTATTCTAAATTTTGAGTTTATGCTAGATGCCACTGTTCAGACAAACACTGCCTACTTCAAGAATTGCAAAAGTGCCAAAAAACTCAAGTTCAAAAAATTAAGCACAGCTGCCAAGTTCAATATCCCCACTGCTATTTTTTCTTACTGTAAGGTTCCTGTATTAGAAAGATAACCATCTAGACACATATAGCAATATGCAGAATTGTAGATGAAATTTTTCATGAAGGTCAGATTTCCAAAGAAAAAGATGTATTGTCAATTCTTTGGCTTCTGTCTCTTGTTCTTCAGCTATGCTAAAAAGTGTTAACAAAAGCATTAAAGCACACTATCCAAGAGGGAAAAAAAAATAATAAAAAAAAAGTTTTGTCCTAATTCTGTTTCACAAATTCCAGACCATTATTTTACCCAGGTTTTTACCCAGTTTTACAAATTTATCAACAGCTGTAACTCTGGAAAAAGCTGGGTATCATGACTAAAGCAGGGATAGTGATGGAAAGAGCATTGAGGAGGAGTTTGGAGGATATGTACTCATGACTGATTCTTTACACAATGCAGACTTTGAGGAGAAGACATGTAATCCTGTTATTACAACTAAGAAAAATGCTCCCAGTAGATCCTAAACTGAATTTCAGAGCTGACATGCGCAATACCTAACTTTAAATATTTTAAACATTGCTTTCAGATGTTAATCCTGTAATCCAAAACACATTCAGCTTGTAAGAATGCAGCTAGCAAAGGTTCTGCCATTAAAGCCTGTGGTTTTCATAGTTGCTATTTAAAATGCAATGTTTTTTAAAAGCATTACAAAGAACTAGGTTGTACTGTATTATGTACTGCCTGAAGAACATACAAATCCCTGCTTTGAAACCAACCAAAAATATGAAAAACACTAGAAGATACAAATTTTGCCTCTGTTTTACAACTGGAAAAGTTGTATAAAAAGTGCAAAATATAGGGTGCTTAAGAGATGTTAGAAATTCAAGACCTTAGCTTGACCCTGTGGCAGGAATCAAAATATCACCCTGTGAGGGCAGGAAGAAAAGCCTAGAGGTTTTTAAGAAGCTCCAGTTCACAGCCCAAAAAAATCCACCAGTAAAATACAGGTCCAACAACTGCCTTAGGTTCTCACATTTCTCCATTCACCAGTGTTTAAGAGTGCCGCAAAAGGCGAACAGCAATCATTTTCTCCATCTTGCTGCTGAAAAGGTTTTCCTCTCCTAACACAGAAATGCGCAATATACAGAACACAGTCTTGTTCCTCAGGCAGACAGATGAACATTTGAAGTTGAGGATCAAGTCTTAATTGTGAAATCAGAGTGTAAGTTTATTTAAAAAAACCCAACAAACAAACAACACAAAAAACACCCCCAAAACAACAAAACAACAAAAACCAACTCCTTCTGACTCTTCTCTTTGAGATGTAAATACAAGTAGTGCATTTTTTTCCCTGTAGGTAACACTAACACCATTTCCTCTTTTAAGCCATGTTCAACTTGTTTAGGTACTTGTATCCTTTTCTAAATAGTTCATATCAACCCTGTCTCCTTGTTGCAGAATACAGCACTCAAAGAAGTGAGCCTTTGCCTCCTATCCCATTGGCCTAAAAACTGAGAGAGATTTTTCTGCAGATTAGTATCTCTTCTCATTAACAAAAAAATTAAACAACCAACTCAACTGGAAAATTCAGCTTTCTCCTTATACATGTGATACGTAACTGTATGTCTTGCTTCATCCTCCTAATAGAACAGAAGCACACACACAAAGCACTGAACTCTAGTCTTTGCAGAATAACTTTAAATAGACAATTTACTAATGTGTCTAAACAATACAAGAACAATTTTCACTTAGATTGGAAACTTATAGACCTGTGTGTTACCGGTACAGCAGCCAGTAGGTCTATTCTGTAGCTTGACTGTGCAACAACTGGATGAAAATGTTATTAGTACACGTTTATGACATACTTAGCTTACTGTTACTCACAATATTTTGCCCACATTTAAGCAACCTTGCCCATAATTATAACAGGTCTCTCCACCTCCTGATCTCCGTAACACTGCTCAATCACTGACACTTCTGTGATAAAATAATCTATCAAATGCCTGTGTGCCCTTGAAAAATGTCTTATTTACAACAATAGGAGAATTTTAAAAGAAAGCCTACTTCCTTTTCAATATGCTTTACTAATCTGCTCCTTCTCCTAACCTTCTTTTTCCTCAGGTAGGTAAAGTACAATCACAGTAAGAAAATCACAATCCTAAAGTGACTTAACCAAAGGTCTTGTGGGCTTTGTGCTGAAGCTGGCTTTGAATTAAAGCCTCTATTACCTATCCTTTTATGGGTAAATAACCCGAGCTTCATCTCTTTCTGTATGAGACTGCAGATTTCATTCAGCATTTTAATTTCATATAAATGTCATTCCTTCCTTCTCAGAACACACACTGTATTTTTTTTTTTTTTATAGACCTACTGTTTCATGTTAGTCGACCCTTTCCTGGGGTAACCCCAAACCAGTCAGAGACATGTAAATTTACACTGATGAATTACTTACCTTATTGAGCAGGGCATACAGACTACAACGCAAAGTGAGGTTGGACTTGACTGCAATGAAAACAAAAATCAGCAATAAAGAAAGCTACTATAAAATATGATTGTAGAAAAGAATAGATGTTATCACAAATAGATATGCCATCTGTAAAACCTTGAGTCCCAAAGACAGAGTGGGAGTCCACTATGTCTAGAAATACAAATACTCTTAAAAAAATAGATGAAAAAAAGTAGCACACTGTCATGGTTTAAGGCTGTGCCTGCAATTAAACAACTGATAGATGGTCTCTATTAACCTCTCTCACTTCCCCTATAGGGAAAACAGAGAAAATAAAGGGAGAGAGACTTCTGGGTTGGAAACTAAACTAAACAGCTTTAGTGAAACGGTAATGATAAAAGGAAAACAGTATGTACAAATAAATATACAACTACATACAACCACGGTCACATCTCTTCAGTAATACTGCCATCACCACCAAGGCTGCAGGGCAGCACTGGGAAAATATTGAACTTGTCTCCTGGCATCAGTGGCAGACAGGAGCTGGACACAGGAATGCACAGATTCAGGAGCGCATGGATTGTGTTCAAAGTCAGACAAACAGATGGAGTCCTCTCAGGATGTCAGCCATGGACAAGGAAAACTTGACCCTCATGATCCCTCGGCTTTATACCAAGTATGACACATACCGGATAGAAGATGCAATTTGGCTGGTTTTGGACACCTGTCTGGTCTGCTCCTCCCCACAGGAGGGTCGCAGGTGTGACCCCTCTACTCCTTTTTGCTTCCAGAGCGCAAGAAGGTTAGCAGAACCAAGCAGTGGCCTTGGATCTGCATACCATCCTCCAGCAGTAACTGTAAACATGGAGCATTTTCACTCCTAGTAGCAGACACTGACTGAAAAACATGCTGCTAATTTCAGTAAGTGCAGCTACTTAGAGCATACTTAACTGAAAAGTAAAATACTTGAAATAAATTGGTTATGTCCTGGCTCAAACAGGATACATATATTGAAAGGCACTTTTATACATTCTATGTTCCCATACCCCTATACAGTTGAAGAATAAACCTGTAACAGGACAACCTAAAGGAGAAATTAATTGCCTTATAAGTAACCTGTTTACACATACCCAGTCTCTTCACAGCTGATTTACATCTTGCTGTATCTGACTTGGCAAAACCTGTGGGCCTATCATGAAGCAAACTGCTTTCATAGGGCTCTAGTATTGCACCATTACCTATCTTCAGAAAATAACTTGAAAAAGAAAAGCAGATATCCTATACAAACCAAACAGCAGGTGAAAGGAACATGTCAAATCATTTAAAGTCAGTTCAGAAACACAAAGATCTCCTACTACAGTTCTCTCAGATTTAAAATATCTTGAAAAAATGTAAAAAAACCCCACCCAAAACCAACTTGTAGCAAAATCTACATATACAGCACTATTGCATTCATATAGTCGAAAGAAGGAAATCCTTTCTCTCTTCTACTTTTCCAGTTTCACTGATGATTAACAGTTTGCAGTGCTATTTCCAGAAATATTTTCCAAGTCTGATGTGCATAACTGAGCTGCAGTAAGATGTGTCAGCAGTAGCACACTTTTTTAGTAGCTGATTCTACTTGTTTCTACATATATTGCTTCCTTCCTTAGAAGAAAAAATTCCTTCAAGCAACATACTGAATTAATCACACTAGACTTTTACAGCACTCACAAAATCAGCTTTTTAATCCTCTCCATTCTTGAGCCATACTGAAACACAAATCCTAGACCCAGCAATATCTAGTCATGTCTATCGGCTGCTAAACCCCAGACCAATGTCTTCCATCATGTGCAACCCCCATTCCTCTCTCTTTACTTACATCTAGAAACAGCCTATGAATCACATTAGCCAAGTTTCCTCTATTTTCCCTAAACATAATTGCAACTTGAGGCCTGGGCAACAAATGAGCAAAGAAACAGGCTCATGGTCTCAAACCAGCCCTTACCTGAATCTCAAGTGTAGAGATCAACTGATGAAATCAGCTCTTCCTGCCCCACTTACCCAAGCCCAACCTAAATGCCCAGTCTAGACATAGCCTTGATGAATCAGCCTAGGTCAGCTTATTGTTGACTAAGTGGAGGTAACTAGAGATCTTAGGCAATTTTCAGTTTTACTTAACAAGTTTTTATTCTACGCTTAACAGAAGAAAAACTTAAACAAATTAAAGCAGTGATTCATTACAAAGCCTCTGTTGGGTAGATCTCTGCATGTACACAGTATGTAACAGTGGTCACACATGTATCTGGCCCAGAGCACCTAGGTTTGCATGTTCAAAACCCGTTCATCTATATGACTGATTCTTTTTCTTTTGGATCTTTAATTCTGAATTTCTTGATTATGTTTCAAGACCAAAAAAAAAAAAAAAAAAAAAAAGTTTACTCAGGTGTGGTTTTTTTCAAGTAGCAGGAGTATGAACTGCCAGTCAATACGACCCTTATAACGCAAATTACACATAAAATCTTGGAACAGGAACAATTTACAGGATGCAGTCCTAGGTTATATTAAATTATCTTCTCTTCCTCAAAATGTAGGCTGTATCATAACAAAACGTAAAGAAGTTGGGTAACTGTGTGGAGGACTTTCAAAATAGTAAATGTGGGGGTTTATAGCTGGATAAAACTCAGCAAGTGAAAATATAATTGCCTTCCTGTATCATGATCTGAAAAAATAATTCAAACATCATATTTTTAGAACAGGCTTCCTCCAGCTCAGCAGGCATAATTAAATTAATACCTTTGCTTACCTGCTTTGATTTTCCCTGGTTTTCATTAATATTTGAAAATGTTGAATATTTTTACCATTTAAATATACAATTGTGTCTTTCTCTGAACTCTAGGAAACTGATTTCCATCCAAGAACCCATGCGAATTTGGAAGATATCTATTCATGCATGTATAAGCCTGATGCAATAAATAATATTTATATACTCAGACAAATATTGCCGAACACTTAGAATCTTTCGAACAAAAAATTTCCAATGCATTTTAGATATTTAAAAAACTATTTTGCAAAAAAAAAATCATGCGCTTTTCCATAAGCAAAAATTGTCACTGCACCTGGCGCTTTACATGAATCAAGCTATACTGCAGTATCAGGAGAGTGAAAGACAGCCACACCTCTTCTCCCTACACTGTAAGGAGCTGGGTCACTTTTCCAAGCTGCTGAAGTCAAGACTCACCAGGGGATAAAAGCTAAGAAAAAAGCAAGTGACATCTGGCTGAAGGTTTTCTGAAATGTCTCACGTTTTCTATCAGGAAATGAAGCAATACCAGAGGAGGGGAAGGGTCACATTAGGACAAAGTAAAAGGACTTTTTTCCCTATTATTAAGATGCCTGAGGAGCAGACGAAAAAAAGCCTGTCAGGTTGGCTTCTGGTCACATACATTCAAGCAGTTCATTCCACCCAAACAGTATTTTACATTATTACACTGCCTGCTGTCCTTACCATAATACAGCCTTCAAAACTGAGGAAGTTGAAGCAAGTACTTGGAAATGTCTTAGTCTCCTGTTTTCAATCTGATTTGCATTCATATATCACCTCCATCCAGGTTAAATCTTGCCAATGACTTTTACTAGGGAAAAGGGAACACTGAGAAAGGAATATATGCTGCAGAGATTTACGTTGATGGCAAACACTGGATTCATAAGGTATGATTTGGGAGGGTCTACCTGTTTCTGTTTCCAGAATAGCACCAAACAGACAATATCTTCCTCACAGCTCAACCACCAAAATTTGTGTAAAATGTACAGGACAGAATGAAGCATGTCAGGAGACCATTTTAGTAGCTTGTGTATAAGCAAAAATTCGTGGCATCTTTAGCACTCTCTTCTATATAACACATTTTTTCTGGGGAGGCAAAATGGAACAACTGCTGGTCATGCTTCTTTTGATCTTCTTTTGATGCAGCCCGGATTAGCTTTCTGGGCTGCAAGCACACAGTGCCACCAGCTCTTATTCAGTTTTGCATCTACCCCAAGTCCTTCTCAGTAGGGCTGTTCTCAATCTACTCATGATCCAGTCTGTATCCATGTCTGGGACTGCCTCAACCCACATGCAGGACCTTCCACTTGGGCTTGCTATACTTCATGATGTTCACATGGACTCACCTCTATAACTTCTCCAGGTCCCTCTGGATGGCATCCCTGCAAAATTGCTTCCCCATATGTAATAGATCCCTATTTTTTTCTGTGGAACAGACTAAAGCTTTTCAGAAAGAATAACAAAATAAATGCAAAAACGTAACTTGCAATCCCCTGTTCTTTAGCTGAAATGAATTCAATGAATGTTGGATGCAACTTGACCACAGAAACAAAAAAGCATCCTAGGATTTCTCAAGTTGCAAAAATATTTTCACTCCCGCTTTAATTCCAAGAGCTGTTTTCCAAAAAGAACCCAAAAAACCCTGAAAAACAAAACAAAAAAATACAACAATAGCTATGGCAGTAGTAAGTCTGTACTTTTATTAACCACTGGGGTCAGATAATCATATCTCCTGCAATCTAAAAATGATCATTACATAACAAAATATATTTACATCATATGGATTGCTACCAATCCACTTGTCTATGTTTGTGTTTTTTTTCTAAATAAGCTGATGAAGTATTGCATTTTATCATATTATGAGGCCACAGTGCTCCCTGTTGTGTAGCTATGGCCACTGTGTCAGAAAATGTTCTCTTATAGTCAAAATCATGTAAATATACGACAGGAGTGAGACAAGGGTTTAAATAGACATTTATAAAAAGCCTTGGGATCAGCTTTATGCTTAGCCTTCTTCCATGTTTTCATCTTGGCTTGATTTTTTAAGGGGGCCTAGAAAGATCCAAGATCTCAGGTTCAAAAAGTCAGAAGCTGTTCTGCAGAAAAGCAGACACAAACCAGCACTGAAATTCTGCATGGACCTATGTAAGTCAAACCAATGTTTAATGTGGAAACAAACCACTTTGGTTTTGGAAAGGTAAAAGAGAGGCAAACTTTCAAAAATACAGCATCACATCAGCAGTGAAATCCAACATAGGCAGCAGTTAATTCAAAACCATTAGAATTAAGTACATACATAAATGTTTTACCACATCTGCTAAAATACACCTGTTTTCTTTTTAGTATTGATATAGTCTCAATACAGTGCCAAGTTATATCAAGGATAGAATCTGCTTTAGAGGAATATTCCTTTTAAAACAAAACTAAACAATCCTTTTCTGCACAAATTATTTCCTTCATCGTTTTCACATAAACATTTCAAATTATTTTAAGGAACACTTGGATTTTTCTCTGTATTCTCACCTTATTGGAAATAGGATGTCACATAAATGGAATAGTTTATATTTGTAATATTTTTCTGGAAAGGCCCCCAGTAAATACTTATTTTAACCGTACTCCAACATCCAGAATCCTTTATGTGTTATCTGTCATGAAAATATGTAGAAAAGAGTTGTTCCACAGCCCAGAGCACTTCAGGGGTCCTGCTAATATATCAGTTCTCCTTCCTTTTTGTCAGCAACTAATTAATAGCAGTATGCCAGTGTTAGAAATGTGGCAAGACTCTGGAATTACAATTATTCATTACAGTTAAGGATTGTTTTGATGATACATAAACTTCTTTTCATTTCCCCCAGGCTACTGCTTTAAAATTGACCTACTGGATAAAACTTGTTCTTGGTAAAAATTTCTTCTGGAAGTTGAAGTTTAAGGAACTTAAAAGTAAAAGCATTGCCTCTAAAAAAAAAAAAATAAAAAATCCCAAAACAACAAACGAACAAAAAAAAGCAAAAAACCCAAACACCCAAACAACCCAAAACAAACAAAAAAAAAGATCCCTGTTATGATTTCCCGAAAAAATGTTTCAGATTTAATACAAAAACGTAATTTATATCAACATGTTCAAAGATTGCTCCATCGCCTTCATTTCTGGAGAGAGAAAAACAAGGACATGGTGGAAGTTAGTTGCTGTTTAACACCTTCATAAGTGACCTGAATGTTGGGATCAAGACCACTCAGATGAAATTTGCTGATGTGACCCAGATGAAAGGAGAGGTTGACATTCCAGAAGGGAGAGTCGCCCTCCAGGATGACCTGGACAGGCTGGAGAAGTGAGCTAGCAGGAACTTTATGGAGTTCAGTAGAGAGAAGTGTAAGGTCTTGCACCCGGGAACACACAACCCAGGAGTGCAGTTCACACTGGGATCCACATGGCTAGAGAGCAGCCGTGTGGAAAGGGGGTTTTGGTGGATAACAGGCTGAACATGAGTGAACAGTGTGCTGTAGGGGCAAAGAAAGCCACCAGGATGCTGGGCTGCATCAACAAGGGCATCAACAGCAGAAACACAATGTCATCATCTCGCTCTACTCAGCACTTGTCAGTCCACACCTGGAGTATTGTGTTCAGTTCTGGTCCCCACTCTACAAAAAGGATGCAGACAGGCTGGAGAAGGTCCAGAGAAGGGCCACAAGGATGATCAGAGGACTGGAGGGCCTGCTGTATGAGGAGTGGCTGAGAAAACTGGGTTTGTTCAGCCTTGAGAAAAGAAGGCTTAGGGGAGACCTTATTACCATGTTCCAGTACTTAAAGGGTGGTTACCAAGAAGATGGAGACTCCCTATTTACAAGGAGTCACTTGGAAAAGACAAGGGGTAATGGGCACAAGTTTCTCCTGGGGAGGTTCCAATTGGACACAAGAGGTAAAATTTCCACCATGAGGACAATCAAACATTGGAACAGTCTCCCAAGGGAAGTGGTGGATTCCCCCACATTGGACAGTTTTCAGTCTCAGTTTGATAGGGTGCTGAGCTATGTCATATAAACCATAGTAGTACCTAGAAAGCTTGGACCAGATGATCCTTGAGGTCCCTTCCAACCTGTCATTCTATGATTAATTTGATAATTTTAAGCCTGAGCGGGAATCTATGTACCTCTTTTACAGAAATCTGAGATACCAGGAAAGTTCTTGATTCAGTTTAAGAAAATAAAAGAAAACAAACAAAAATAAAAATGAAACAAAAATCACAACCCTATGCCCCCCAAGACATCTTTAAAATCTGCAGAGAACACACCACCCATCACCCATCAAAATCCTCTGGAGAACTTGCAGGTTTCACTGGTTAAACTAATTCCAGAATGGTCCACTTCAACTAAGTATGAAACACAAAGTTTCAGATTGCTCCAGAAAAAGAAAAAATAAAGGAAAAAAACAAAAACAAGAACAAAAACAAAACCAACCACACCATGATAAAGTGTTATTGTTTTTCTTTTACTTAAAAAAAAAATAAAAATGAAGTTTTTAAAAAATAATAAAAATAGTTTCCAAAATTTCTAAAAGCTCTAAAAGTAACTTTCTCCTAAGAATAATTTTCTTCTGATGAGTAGATATGTCTTTTAAAATGTTCAACTATAGCTTTAAAATCCTTCCCTAAAATTATACTTTCTCTACACAACTGAGAATTTTGTGGAGTTTGTATTCATATTTGCATCTAATAAGGTCATTTGCCCACAATCAGGTGCATCTGCTTTTATATTATGTATCTGAAATGTTAAGCACGTCACTTTTCACTTGCTGTTCCCTGATTAGCACAAGTTCATCAGTGCAGTTAAGTGCAGAAACTTCCACCTGTATGATGAATTCAGAGGTATTTCTCCCTCTGAACAGCAACCAAGCACCAGGTTTTCCTGTTTCTTTCCCTTATGTGTATTTACTAGCAGATAAACACATTCTTCACTGTGTGACTGCTCAGCATTTAGTAGACTTCTAAGATGTTGTAAGAAAAAAATTGTTAGGTTTTCAAATCATATTAAAAGTTCATTGCAGATAGGTAGTGCTCAACCTCCTTGAAAAAGTCAGTCATCAAGTAATAAATCCTTTATACACTACAACCTCACTATGATTGACCCAGGGCAGACATGTTTATGATTTGCCACTGAAGATGTGTACTTTCTACAACCATACTGTTTCAAACTGTTTTAAATCAGTTTTAAATCAATGAATAAATAAAACAACACAAAGATAAAGCCATTTCCTGGTCTTTGATTCAATACCCAGAAGTACATGGCCCTGGTTTCAGTGTGCTCATTTATTCTTAAATACAAACTAACAAAATGTTACTATAGTGATGCCAAAAGTATCAGAGACAGAAGGAGCGAAAGAAACATTCAGCCTTCCAGTACCTGACAGGGTCTACAGGAATGCTGGCGAGCGGCTTTTCATCAGAGCAGGCAGAGACAGGACAAAGGGTAATGGATTTAAGCTGGAAAAGAGTAGATTTAGGTTAGACATCAGGAAGAAATTCTTCACCATGAAGGTAGTAAGACACTGGAATAGACTGCCCTGGGAGGTTGTGGAAGCCCCTTCCCTGGAGGTGTTCAAGGCCAGGTGGGATGAGGCTTGTGGAGCCTGGTCTAATATGAGGTGTCCCTGCTCCTAGCAGGGAGGTTGGAACCTGATGATCTTTAAGGTCCCTTCCAACCTTAACCATTCTATGATTCTATGATTTTTCTAATAAACATGTTTAAACATCCCAGCTTCTAGGTTAGAAGAAAAACAGAGTTGCTTCCCACATGTGTGTTACTTCTATTTGTTCTGTATCTTAGTTTTGCATACCACAAAATACGCACATTTTTGGTAGTGCATAATTCATATGCAAAATCACACATTAAAACACATTCTCTCTACCCTCTGTAATTGAATGCTAAAGTAATGAGGGTGAGTAGCTTTCAAATGTCAAAGGGATCTCTTTTTTAATGACTTCTGCCTTTGCCCCACATATGCATATCCAGGTATATAGGTGCAAAACTGTAATGACAGTTTATTCTTGCAAGGTACTACAATGTAAGTGTACATTTTGTTAGCAAATTAAAATGCTTAAGCTTTTATGAACCACACAACATGAAAATATGAAATTTAGAAAGCAGAGAGCTCACTTGTGCATAAAATGAACTCCAGTAGGAACCTAAATATCAACATAAATATTCCAATGAAAGCCAAAGGTTCTGACCGACCTAGCAACTGCCCTTCAATCTTCTGAAATACTTCTTCATTAAGACTCAGCAAATGTGGTTAGCATCTCAGAGAACTTAGCCCTAAACAGAAGAGTTTCTGCAAAAATGTATTTGTAGACAGGTCATTAAATGTAATGCTAAATCAAACCTGAATAAGGAAAGGGGGAACGAGGAGAGGATCAAGGCAGGGCAAGGCAAGGCAAGGCAAGAAATAAAAGAAAAAAGGTTACATTCAAAGTTTGAAAATCAGTCACGTCCAGGACAAACGCTACCTTCAATTAATCATAATACAGCACAGAAACCCTGAGGTAGTTTATTCAAACCCCAAGTGGATTTCAAGAGTTTACCTCTTGACAGCAGTCTTCCACTAAACAGAGTTTGAAAAGAGGCTGTACAAATCACAGGTGAAGCATTATGCTTCAGTGACAGTGCTCATAATAAGCCTTTGGATGCAATATCCGGTGCCATTATCTTCAAGTTAAAGGTTAGAAGTAAAATGCAATGGGGGAGAACATACCAAACACTGAGGTCTTGTTGCCTTTCTAAGGACTGTTCAGACACAGTCTCCAAATCTGCAAACACATAGCTGATTCATATGACTGATTTCCTAGGTTCACTCAAAGCACTTGCAAGCAAAACTCCAAACACACAACATGGACACTTTTTAGCAGGAGCATGAGGATTCAGAAAGCCAGGTAGAAGTAACAGAGAAAATATCTAGATGTTTAAAATGTCAATTATCAAAAGGAGACATTTGTAATAAAACTTGAGAGAAAAATTAAACTGTTTTTTTTTTTAAAAAAAATGGTCTCATGCACCAGTCTACCATAGTAAATTGCCATGAAATGATTGACACTGGCTATTACAATGAAGCAGTCATTTTTCCTTGAAAAATGAGTAGTTTTCACAAATGCAAATTTTTCCAAGCATTAGTTAAGCAAAATTATCAGATACATTCAGCTCTGATTTTGCTGCTTCCTTAATTCTCTAGTCAACTGAAGAGCTTGAAATACCTAAATATCAAATTTTCTGAAATTGAAAGGAAAGTCTGGATGTCATTCACTTGTTAAAAAAAAAAAATCTTCCCCTTTTAATTTCTTCTTCCATACCATGACATAGCTTAGCCAAGCCCATGGCACACAGGAAGAGGTCTTTTTCAGTGCGGCAGTTAGTCAGTCATTTATTGGGAGTTAGTGAAAGCCAGGATAAGTCTGGTTCCCCTCTATTTTCTCTAAAGCAACACTGAGAGAAATAAATAAAATAAAATAAAATAAAATAAAATAAAATAAAATAAAATAAAATAAAATAAAATAAAATAATAAAATGAAATATGCAAAACAAAAGAAAACATGCAGTGCAAAGGACTAGTTTTTGGCTGTTATATTACATAGTAGTGTCATTCTCATACCTTGAGTCTTACCTTCATATCAGCTCTTCATCAAACTAAAAAACATGTGCAGCCCAATGGAAAATTTCTACAGCCCACCTGAGCTACACAGAGAGTGGCAATATTATTATAACTATGTCAAAATCCATAAGCAAGTCTTTCCATTCAATGCAATACACATGCCTCTCTAATTCAGAAATCAAAATAAAACTAAATGAAACAATTACTGGCAGTTTTGTATAAATCCACTCTTCCATTATTAAATGCCTCATTGAAAGAACTCACTATATGGGGTCAGTTTAAAAAATATATTTGTACAGATGAAAATTCCGGAAACACTTGGTTGAGTCAAAAGTAGCAGTATCAAACACTCCCTATCTGGGACTGATGTAATACAGTCATTATTTATGGCACCTAGCCATACAGTACTGTGAAGGAACTGAAGCATAGAAGCAAGAATAGCGTTTTTTTTAATTCCTCCAATGGAAATTATTGGCTGAGAAGGGACAGTCCTGCTAGATCACCCACTCCATTCCCACACCAGTCCTGAATTCGGGTGTAAACAGCACATATAATACTGCTCTTGTCCATCCAGTAGAACAATGTGCTCAAAGAACCAAGCTTTCTCTTACCCAGCAGAACTCAGCATTACAATCTTATCTCTCCTGTATGTTCAGCCCAAATTATGCAATTTCTTTTTTTTTTTCTTTGCTTTCTTTTTCTCTCCTTTTTGTAGAACATTAAACTGCATGTCAAAAAACACCAGACATCTTTTAATCCCACAGTTTATTCCAAGGTACCTAGTGCAGCTCCACTTAATATGTTTCCCAAAGGTGTTAAATTGTCTCTTTCCATTTCTCCCCACTTGGAAACTTTTCTTGCACATGCATGTTCAACAATTGTGCTGACTGTACATTTTTTCAAAAAGCTTATAAAATGCATACTCTTTAGACTGAAAAGGGTCTGAAGAGTTTAATTAAATTTAATAGGGGCATGACTCAAATGCACATGGCATTATTCACCAAGTATTGTAAATGACATGCAACATTGCTGTTACATTGCTTATTAAAAGATATACATCTTGTTTGCAGCTGGGACACAACTGCATTTTTAGGATGCAAAGTGCCTTAGAGAACAATGGTAACATGTACCCATGTACTTAAATTGTTATAGGAAGATAAAACTACAAGAACTAGGGAATAGTGTGGTCGCTAAACTCAGCTAACAGCTTGCTGGTCTGTTCACTGTACATCATCCCATTAGTCAGCTTCATCATGATTGATCACCTTTTTGGTGACAATACACATGCTTATCTAATAGCTACATAGAATTCCCTAATCCCTGGGACACTTACCAGCACTAATCTACATCCTCTGATGTTTTCATAAATCTGTAGTAGTACCTACTTCATGCAACCAGTGTGAACTTCTACACCAAGAGCAGATATTAATTTTAATGCACAGGCTACATTTTTATTAAGAGAAATAATTTACAGGGACACAAGACTGGAACAGGACACTAGCAACCTAATGAATATTATATTAAAAAAAAAAACCAAACCTCTAATTTTTGAAAGATACATTTATCTATCAATTTAGCCATCACTCATAAATGATAACAAAGTATGTCATATTTGTACACTCCTGTAAGATTGCAACATCAACCTAATTATTACTGGTAATACTCACAAATAGGACAATATTTTTAAGTCTGTGGAATTTGGCACATAGCTTTAGAAGATGGATGATACAAAATTTAAAACCAGATAAATGCCATAAAGGTATAGATTGATTCCCTCTTTTCCTTTCATCTTAAGAAGGCAAAAGCTATGACAGAATAGTTGTTAACTGGAGCCACACAAGAGAGTAACAAGTAATACTGTCAGAGATCATCTAACTTGTGCTAAAATGTTTCCTGTTTTTATCTCTTGCCCTGCTGTAACTCTTCTTTCACCTGCATTTGGATCTCACAAATGCTACATTCACCTCATCTTGGCAAAATAGGCCCAGATTAAAACATTGTTGTAGGATCCAGATGCAGTATCAGTTTGTGACTCATCTGACTTTGCCTGGTGCAACAGGTGAAGAGGAAGTTCAGCTTCTTTCCCTGACACATGCACATATTCACATATCACCTGTGAAAATGTGTAAAAATGCTGAGAGCCTGAATCTCCAGTGACCTGCAGACTATGAATGCTCGTAACCTAAGCAAACTCAGTCTTACTTTCACAGTTTCAGCAACAGACACCTCTAATGCAAGACCTTCCTCTGCTAAATTTTCAAACCATTTTCACAAAGAAATTAAGGGGGATCAGGGCTTTCAAGAACAACAACAAAAAAAAAGGTAATTAGTACTTCTTCAAATTATGTTTTGACCCATACAGCTGAATTCTCAGAAACGGCTCTACAATTGTGAATGAAACTTTCCTAAAAAACAGTTGTTTGAAGTCAGGCACCCCAACATGGTAAAACACTAGGCCTAAGTCTCTTGACCAAATTAGTAGTCTTGAGTCTGTGTCCAGTTATGGGCTTCATAGTACAGGAGACCTATGGATATACTAGTGAGAGTCCAATAAAGGGCCACAAAGATGATGAAGAAACTGGATCATTTACCTTGCAAGAAAACGCTAAGAGGGACTGTTTGGCCTAGAGAAAAGCAGGCTCAGGGGGGATCCTTACTAATGTATATAAACACCTGAAGGGAGGGTGCAAGGATGACAGAGCCAGGCTCTTTTTAGCAATGCCCAGTGACACGACAAGAGGCAATGGGCACAAACTGAAACACAGGAGGTGCTCTCTGAACATGATGAGAGACTTCTCTCCTGTGAGGTGACTGAACTCTAGCACAGGCTGCCCAGAAAAATCTTCAGGAGTCTTCATGCCCATGAAGATATTCAAAAGCGTAGGCGATGTTGCTTGAGCAGGATGGATTGGAAAAGCTAACCTCCAGAGGCCCCTCACAACCCCAAACAATCTCTGATTCTGTGATTCTAATTAGGACAGAGGAGGAAGTCTTTTTATTTGAAGTAACTTGAACTTCAATGTTACAACAAGTGATGATGCAAAAATAATGTATCTTTTTGCAGTTTCATTACTTCAGCTGAAAATATAACCAAGAAATAATTGTATTTACCATAAAGCTAAAAAGAGAGCTCAAATCATTAAAGTAATAGAAGTTTATTTAATCCTTCCAGAACAACGTGAAACTTAATAGAGTTTGATCAAATGTAACATTACCAGCCATAATATCAATATAATTTGGGTCATAATACTATCAAGATCCATAAGAAACACACTAGAAAATTATTTTGATGGTTACAAACTGCTTTCAAGGTGACTCTACATGAAACAAGTAGGAGCATGGTGATATTTCAGTGCTGGCTGACTAACTGATCTATGTACATTTATAAATATATATGTACATAAACTTACGGTTTTAATTTCTTGTCCTCATCTCATTTTTTTCTACTGTGTCATCTAAAATACTTCCAGAAAGAAGTCTTCTGACTTTTTAACTGTAACATGGTCACTTTTTCAAATGTAGGCATTGTGAGGGTATTCATATTTTCAGTAGCTTCAACTGGCTTTGTTTCCAACTTCATTCAACAGATGAAAAAGTTATAGAATTCTCTAGACAGTGGAATAAAAGTCAGTGGATTTTACTTGCTAAGTATTTTGTTGGAGAAAAGGTAAAGGTAGATACTTAATATGATTTACTATTATGTCACTATATAGAAGGCTTTAGAAGGATGCTTTCTTCTCCATATGAATTATTTCCCAATACAGAAAATACCCCCACTTCACTCCCACCTTATAACACATGCTGTGGACATAGAAAAGGGAACTTACTAGCAACCACCTTATTTAAATATAAAAACTTAATAGGGTATAGCAAACATGAACCACAAAAAGTGTAGGAGTACAATGACAAGCATGAAAATTCAATTTACCAGTAGTCTACATTTCACTACACTCCTTCCAGACCTAAACATGCTCATAACCAGTGAGCATATAAAACACATGTGAAAATGCCTGCACTTATACATGAAACTCCTATATGAAGCCTTAGGCAGAGCTAAAAGCCTAGTCTACTACCATAACTATTATGTCACAATGAAATTTAAAAAACCAACAAAACAAACAACCAACAGTTTAGGTTCTTTTGCTGGGATATCTATTATATTGTCTTAGACATTTTTTTAAATCTGCAAATGCAGTTTTAAAAAAAAAAAATAAAAATCACTGTGAGAAGAATCCCTCTGAGAAGTTCCACTAAAACTCAATATATGGGTATATATAGACCTAAAGGAGAACTAAATTATAAAAAAAATGGTCATAGACATTTCCTGTCAAAACTATATAAAAAGAAGAGGAAACTGAAATTCCAAAGGAAGACTGAACTGAGGATGCAGTAGGAGTGCAGGTCATCCCCAGCAAAGCAAACCCACAACATTAAAAAAAAAAAAAAAAAAAAAAAAAAAAAAAAAAGACAGAGGGTTTTGTAGGCTCCTTTTTATAATAACATCTTATGGAAATACCATCCAAATCCTAAATTCATGGTCATACCTAGTACGTGAGAATAACTACTTTTCATCTTAATTTAATCTAAAATTTAGATTTATACAATGCAACATTACAGACTTACTGTAATTTTTAATATCTTCTTTGTGATACATGCACATACCTGCACTTGCTTACTAAAGCATAACTTTAATCCCACTTATTCCACTATCTTACATTACACATGCTAGAAAAACAAGAGGCCTCCCAGGCTGAATGTGTTCTTGGCCATAGCAAAAGCTGCCCATGAGGACAACTGATTTTATTCACATTATCACTGTGTAAATTTGAGACTGGAGGCAGAGCCAAACTCTGCTATTTGAAGAATAACACTATCTCAATAACTGTAAAATTAAATTCATGTAACAAAGTATACTACATAAAAGCCAAAGGAAACTAAACTGTCAGACTGTCAGCTCCCAGGCCACTGCATTTCACTCTCTCCATACTGTTTTGAAAATAAGCCTGAATACTCTGTATTTGTATGGGGGGGGGAAAGGCCAAAAAAAAAAAAAAAAAAAAAAAAAAAGCAAGAAAAAAAAGCAGGTGCACAAGGCTGATGCAGCCAGCTGACTTTTGCCAGCAACTTTTCCAGTGACACCATCCTGACTACATGCCGACAGGTGTAGGATGGCATCACACCTTATCCTCCATGGGCCTTCACTGTGCTTTTGAGTCATCTCCTTCACATGGGACACAAAAGTGATGTGTAACAGCAGAAGGCAAAGTAATCTAACCTAAATTTTCTCTATCAAAACTTTACTCACATCAGTAGGCTAGACTGCTCATGTATGCAGTTACCACAGAGGTTCATGGGAGGAGCACAGAAGGAGACCAGAAATATCCCATCCAGGAATAGCATGAACTTATACAAAGTATAAATGTTTCTAAGTTTACTTCAAGTGATCCTGTACTGGTTTTTAATTATTCAAATGTTCGTGGTTTTATTTCTTCAGATGGTGGAATTAATCTAATTCCCTAAACACAAAAATATCACAATCTTTACTGCAAATGTGCTACTACTTATTTAAATCTAATCTTCAAAATTTAAGAACAGGGGGGGAAAAAATAAAAATAAAAGGGAGGAATGATTTAGAAGAGCCATGTTCACACCTGCTTTTCTTTAGGGCACATACAAAGCTGAAAGTGAGTTCATTTATTGTCTCCAGAGGGCTGACTGGGGCATCATCGAGAGGCTATTTTTCTTTTTTCTTTTTTTTTTTTTCTATTTTCTTTTCCTTGCCTTGGCTAGAGTCAGAAATAAAAACTGGGCAATGGCAAATTGATGACTAAGCATCGCAAACCACCTGTAGAGCATGTTAAAGGATGTAAAATCGCACCCGAGGGAAGTACTGTGACACGGCCCAGGTCTGCGCTCCGCTTCAGGACGAAATACTCGCCTGAGAAACGCAGGCGGGGGACTCCCAAAGTTGCTCTGCGTCTTGGATGGTATTTCCACACCCCGAAGGAAGTTGAGAACCTCACCCCGCAACACCCGGCTAAGCCCAGCCGTACCGTAACTTTTCTCATAAAGACACTCCCATCCTCCCTTCCAGAGTGCTGTAAAACCAGCCTGGCGCTGACTTTCGCAGCCGTCCGCTCTGCAAAGGCGGCTGCAAGCAGAGCCTCCCGCCAGCCCTCCGTGCAGAGCAGCTCATGCGGGCAGCCGCTGCAGCTCTTTGCCGCCGGGGCAACGCTCCCCCAGCCCGGGGACGTGAGCATCCCGGCGGCTGCAGGTGCGGAGCGTCCCGCGGAGCTCCCGCCGCCCCCACCCCCCCGCAGCAGGGGAGCCCCGGCTCGACGCTGCGCCCTGGGCAAGCGGCCGAGAGCCCGGACCCCCTTACCTGGGCGGTGGCGAGAAGCCCCAGGGCGAGGAGCCCCAGGGCGAGCAGGGAGGCGGCAGTGCCGCGGCGCTGCCCAGCCTCTCCGGCCATCCTCCTTCCGCGGCGCTCCGGCCCTGCGCACCGCGGGACGCCCGCTCCGCCGCTCCGCGCTTGCCTGGAGGCCGCCCCTGCTCGCCTCTGCGAGCTGCGCGGGGTGCGCGGCGCTGCGGGAGCCGCAGGGCAGGGAGGGGCGCGGGGGAGCGGCCCCCCGCTGCCGGGCGCGGAGAGGGAGGCGCGGGGGAGCGGCCGCGGCTGCCGGTCCGCCCCCGCCCGCCGCCGCCTCCCCCGAGGCTTCCCCGGAGTCCGGGCGGAGCGGGCACCGCGGCGGTGCGGGGCGCGCAGGAAGGAGGGGACGGCACCGGCAGGGACGGGCTGTGCGGGGAAATGGGCTCTCAGGCAAGGACGGGGCGTGCGGACAGTGATGGGGTGCACGGGCAGGGACGGGGTGCGGGCGAGGATGCGGTGACTGCGGAGGGAGTGGGCGGGAAAGCAGGGACGGGTCATGCAGGCAGGGATGGGGGAAGCAGGGAGGGACGGTTAAAGCAGGAATAGGGCACATTGGCAAAGCGTGGGACCAAGCATAAGGGAGGGAGGAATAGCAGACGCAGGGTGTTGCAGATGTGGGAACAGGCCCCTTCCCGCTGTGGTGCGCTGGTCTGCTCCCTCTGATGCGCCTGCTTACCAAGCCTATAAGCATTTCGAAGACACATAAGCTAAAACGCTGTGTGCTGTGACACTTGCTGTGCAGGTCAGCCTGGAGGTAAAGTGCTTGGCCTGGGAAGCAAAGTTCCTTCATACGGCTCTCTCAGCTGACTTCAAGGCTTCATTTGGAGGTGCTGGCTAATACCTGTAACTCCAGCAGCTGCTAATAGGACAGTCAAAACACAAGCTGTGGCAATCAAATCAGAACATCACCCAGGCCAAATTTGTGTTGGCCGCTTGTGAAAGGCTCATGGAAGCCTCTATAAGTCTCTTGCAAACCACAAGAAAATGTATTATTATTACACACGTTCCTAAAGCTCCTACCATGAGCCTATTCAAATGCTCCCATAGCATCTGGGCACATGTATTTACATACTTGGACTATCCCTGGAAAATGCACACCTCATTGAAGAGCCAAATAAATCATATGGGAACTCTAAATAAAACTATATGGTGATAAAGCAGCATGTGCATGGACTAAAGACTGCCACATTTCTCTTCATCTTTTATGCATTATGTTATAGCATTGTTGAGAAAGTCTCTGCCCTGTGAAGGGAAGATGTGTTGGGTTGAAGGCTCAGATCTGCATGTGAAACCGTAACAGCTCTTGAGATTTATAACCTATTTAATCTGATAACTGTCTACAACCTGTTATTTATACAACAACCTGAAGTGCTATGGTTAAGATATTAGAAATGTTCTTTCAAGCAAAGTTACATGAAGCACAGTAGCTTAAATTGAAAAGCTTTTGCCTATCCAGGTACACCCAGGAATAATCTATGAATATGCATGACAGATGAACTTCTGGGATTTTTTTTCTTTCTAAAGACATATGGTTGGACAAAATTGTAAACATTCTGCAGTTCATGGCTTTATTAACATGTAATTACAGAGGTTAAGATTCCTGTTTGCATGGAGCAATGTGGTCTAAAATATGTCATAAATGCTGCATGATCCAAGAAACACAATTTGCCTGAATAAAACATGACACCTGATTTGTCAGGAATGAGCCATTTACAAGGTTCGTGTTGCAAACTAACTCTTAAGAAATGAGGAGGTTATTTTCCGACTGTCTGATGGGTCTAAGGGTTCAAGGTAAAACCAAACTTTATGCTGATACTTAGGAAATGTTATATTGACCATTGTTACTATTTACATTATAAATTTTGTGTTCTTGGCATATAAAATGTAAGATTTCTCTGTTCTCACACTGACTTTCTAGCTACAGGTGATTTTACATTCCTTTGACATTGAAAGAGTACCATTATTACCTAACAGTGATGTAACAGAAAACATATTATTTTTCTTACAGATGTGTCTAGAAGAAAAACAGAGTTACACATTTATGTTTATGGGGGAAATAACTTTCTGAATGTGTCTTCTATTTTTAAGCAAGAAGAACTTGACAGAACTTAGAGAAGTATGCTTCTTATTCTTCTCTGAGGATCACAAAAATATTGCCAGACACAAGATACCAAATCTACACTGTCATCAGCCCAGGGATCTGAGAAGACTTAG
Source organism: Apus apus (assembly GCF_020740795.1). Classification (NCBI taxonomy): domain Eukaryota; kingdom Metazoa; phylum Chordata; class Aves; order Apodiformes; family Apodidae; genus Apus; species Apus apus. The sequence continues at coordinate 35,554,675 of NC_067312.1, read as the reverse complement.
GAAGATTTAAGATCTTTTAAGACCTAATAGAAGATATGGGCTTCATGTGTAGGGAGGGAATGTACGTAAGGAGATTTCCTAAGGAATGACTCTCCTCTTCAGAAAAAGAGGTGCTTTAACATCTTTGAAGTAACTTTTAGCATTAGCCAAAAGTAGGTAAGTAATGCTTAGCAAAGATATTTTCTTCACATTTAAAATGCAGGCAGGGTACACTCTTAGAAAATCTGACTTTTTCCTCCCAGCAACATTTCATTGGTATTACAAGATAGAATTGCTTTGTGTTTCTTTTTGCTTCCTACATAACTTATTTCCTGCAAAAATGGAAATGTGTTTTTAAACAGACTTGCAGCTCTGAATTCTGGTAGAGCCTCTGAGCAGGCATGATACATGGTAGGTTGATGTTAAATTAAACATGTGAGGCTTTAGGTATTTTCCCACATCATTATATAGCATGTTTGGCCAGGATGCTCCTCTGTACTACTAAAGTGATGTCCCAATGCTGTCTCTGTTTCTGCCCAGGTTTCCCAGCAGCTCAGTAGCTACAAAGAGGGCCACATTTCCATTTAGATGTTCACTGTTACCCCTTAGGTGCTTGCATAAATAGAACCTGCTGCAGCAGTTTGTGTTGTAAGTACACAATTATTTTGTAAATGTAGAACGTTGTTCTGATACTTTGTTCCTGCTTAGATGGTTGTGGGGTTCTGAATGTGGGAGCCATCAGGTGTTTTACAGGCCCTTTGTTCCCATATGTCACCTGCTGCTCAGTGTAGCCTGTGAAGAGTTAACAATTCTCCTTAGAACCCGATGTTGTGATAGTGTCATTCCATCCCAGACAGTGAAGCTGAAGGGGATTCAACCCCTAGAAATATGCTTTACTACCAATGATAAGACCAGTGAAGCAGAATATCTACAACTTTGTGCCCTACCTCCTCCCCTCCCCCTCTCCCTCCCTCTCCTCTCCTCTCCTCTCCTCTCCTCTCCTCTCCTCTCCTCTCCTCTCCTCTCCTCTCCTCTCCTCTCCTCTCCTCTCCTCTCCTCTCCTCTCCTCTCCTCTCCTCTCCTCTCCTCTCCTCTCCTCTTACCTCTTCCTCTTCCTCTTCCTCTTCTCTCCCTCTTCTCTCCTTTGACATTTTCCATTTTTTAAAACAAAACTACCATTTTGTTGTCTATGTGCATGCATCAATTGGATTTCACCTGTTGGCATCTAAGCAGAGAATTACCTTTTACTGCTAACTGCTCTGCTTCTCAATGTCATCTGTCTTTGGAGGCATCAGTCAGCTAACACCTGATTATTACAGAGGTCATCTTTCAGCGTCTTCAGAATCAATTCCCTTCTGAATCTGTTTTAGATTAACAGAATATATACTATCTATATCTATATCTATTATATATAGGAATTAGTGAATTAGTAAAAAAAAGTCACCAAAATTCAGGAAACAGCATATAAAAAGAAGAAATAATTAATATTAAAATTTAAATATTAAAACTACTTTGCATGAAAAGCAGTATTATATCTGTACAGTAGTAGAAACTTACCGGTGGGTTTATCTTTCTATACTCAAATCCAGAGTTCATTGGAAGCAGTTCAGAGACAGAGAAGCCAGACTGAACTAACTAAACGGATGAAATGTTTGGAACACTCCATCTCTTGATTTTGGCTAGTTCAAAACTCAGAATGTGACTGCATTTGTTTTTCTTAACTTACACAAAAAAGTGATGTCACAAACTGTTCAGAAGTTAAACAATACAGCACAAATTCAGGATTCTTTTTGAGGGGTGTATGTGTGTTTTGAATACTTGCTTGTTTCATGGAAGAAAACCTGTTCTTTATATAAGAGCTCCCAGCAGAGACTGCATCTAAAACATTTAACATTCCAAAGTATAATAACACATATAAACTCTGTTGGGTGAGGCTTTCTGGGTGAGGCTTAACTAGCTATATAAGATCTAGGATTAATAACAATAAAAACTTGTTGAAATTGTCATAGAGTGTTTAAAGGCCTTCCCAAATAATTTACCATCTGCTGTTTCCTAAGGATATGCAGGAGATACCTAAAACACTAAGCCATATAACATGGAAGAGGCAGACTGATGCAGAAGTTATTTCTGATTCCCTTAGCATGTTATCTGTAGATTTAGTGATCTAGTGATCTTGTGATGTAGTCAGGAAACAGTCACATATAATGTACTGAGTTTAGTGTCAGACTACATTTAGTAGGACTATGGTTTTTCAAGAATCTATATTTTAAAAAATATATTTCCTTTTCCAAATAAGGAAGGCCCAGAAGTTGAAGTCAACAATGCTGCCAAAATATGTGGTAATGTCTAGAGTAACAAGTGAATTAACAAAAGGCAGCTCCAGAACAGCCTCCTCTAACGCTTCTTCATTGTCATTTAGGGAAAAGGAGTGAAAATAGCAAAAAAAAAAGAAAAAAAAAGAAAAGATACTCCCTTGTCTTGTGAGTGCAGTCTTTGATGTCAGATAGCATACAAACCCAAACTGGTGGACAGAATCCAGAAGGTCTCAAAGTTACTTGCTTTTGATACCGTCTCCCATAACATCCTTGTGAGCAAGCTCAGAGTATGTGCAGTAAGAGAATGGATAGTGAGATGGATTAAGAACTGGGTACACAATAGAGCCCAAAGAGTGGTGGTCAATGGTGCAGAGTCCAGCTGGAGACCTGTAACTAGTGGAGTCCCTCAGGGATTGGTGCTGGGTCCAGTCCTGTTCAACATCTTTATCAATGACCTTGATGATGAGACAGAGTGTCTTCTCAGCAAGTTTGCTGATGACACAAAGCTGGGAGGATTGGCTGATTCACAGGAAGGCTGTGCAGCCATTCAGCGAGATTGGTACAGGCTGGAGAGCTGGGCAAAGAGGAACATAATGAGGTTCAACAAGGGCAAGTGCAGAGTCCTGCACCTGGGAAGGAACAACAACATGCATCAGTACAGGCTAGGACATGATCTGCTAGTGAGCAGCTCTGTGGAGAAGGACCTTGAAGTCCTGGCAAACAAGAAGTTATCCATGGGACAACGATGTGCCCTCGTGGCCAAGAAGGTATCTTGGAGTGCATTAGGAGGAGTATGTCCAGCAGATTGAGGGAGGTTCTCCTCCTCCTCTACTCAGCTCTGGTGAGATCTCACTTGGGAGTATTGTGTCCCGTTCCAGGCTCCCCAGCTCAAGAGGGCCAGGGATCTACTTGAGAGACTCTAAGAGAGGGCTACGAGGATGATTAAGGGAAAAGAACACCTGCCTTATGAGGAAAGGTTGAGACCTGGGGCTTTTCAGTCTAGAGAGGAGAAGACTGAGGGGGGGATCTAATTAATGTCTATACATACATGAGAGCTGGGCATCAAGAATGCAGGGACAAGCTCTTTTCACTTGTGCCCTGTGATAGGACGAGGGGCAAACTCGAGCACAGGAAGTTCCACCTCTACATGAGAAAGGTTTGTGAGGGTTGTGAGGGTTACAGAGCACTGGAACAGAGAGATTGTGGAGTTAGCTCCTCTGGAGACTTTCAAGACCTGTCTGGATGCCGTTCTGAGTGATCTGCCCTAATTGTGTGGGGTTGGACTGGATTATCTTCAGAGATCTCTTTCAACCGTGATATTCTGTGATTCTGTGATTCACAGAATCATGGAGATTCTGTAATATTCTTTAACATACGACAAGGTAGAACTACCCCAGGAAATTTACATTTCTATTTAAAATCTGTTATCTGTTACGATGAATCCTGTTCTTCATCCTGCACCTTCAACCTCTGGTCTCCCAAGTGCTGGAGGAAAGGAGGATGGTAGCAAAACTCAAAAGTCATCTCCTTCCTCTTCTCAAGTGATTTAATCACTCTGAAAAAGGGATGGGAGCAGAACAGAGTAATCAGCATTTACATATGGAGTGCAAGGGGCTGTGGAAAAAAAGATTCACCTTGCTGTTGATGTGGGAATGACCATTTGTGATGTAGACTTAAGTATTTTAGCACGTGCATTTACCCCTTACTGCAAGATGGAGTGGCATGGGAAACACTATGTTGACATACGAGCTATCAGGCTGTTACACATTCCAGCCCGGGAAACCATTTGTGCTGCAGTTGAATAGCACACTCTGACATTGCCAAAGTATTTGCTTGCATATTTTGGTGCTTTTTTTCCTTCATTAAAACATCATGTTATCACAGAACCAGAGCATTTTTTGTTACTTTTGTGTACTTACAGCATACCTGGGAAACACTTTCCTGAAGTTTGGTATTTATTCCAAAACAAATAATGGCAATTCCTATTTTCTGTCTATGTTTTAGAGATGCAACTCATGGAGTTTATGGAGTATATCTTACTCTTATTAGTCTTATCTGACAAGAAAAATAACTGCTCTTATTTGCTTCCTAAGGAACTTTCCAATACTATGAGCTTTTGCTCATGATGTTCCCACACTTAGAAAGATTAATCGTAACAAAAATAAAAATAGGCTTTCTCCTTCTAAATTAGATTGTCATCCACAGACCTCTTCTGAAGTACCAAACATGCCAGTGGTTTCTATTAACCTACTCCTTTGGCCCTGTTTTAGAGCAAAATCCATTATTTTGTCACATACAATCTAGCAGATTGATTCATAACAGCAGGTAAAGAAAATACAAGAAGTAAACATCCAAACCCTTTCAATTCCAAAGGCTTGATTTAAAATAAATATATAGATAAATCCATAAGTAATTTCATACAATTGTTTCATTTGCACTCCTAGGATAGTAGTAAATTGCCATCTGAATATCTTTCCAAATCACTATATTACTAAAATTTTAGTACAGTTTCTGTTGTTTTACTTGAATCTGCACTTGCTGCATCCACTCCCTAACTCCTGCATCACTTAAAAAAATTTTCCAGGACAAAAATATTTCTGAGTCAATGTTGTTCAGCGTTTGGTACAGAGCACCAAATGTATCATAGTCAGTAAGTTGACAGAACACTGTCACTGTAATTCTCAGTGCGAAACACTACTAATTTCACAACAGGTGATAAACCATGGGTTGGGGCCCCATACCACTTTTACAGTGACAACTTGAAAGGTAGGAACTTGATGCAATTCTGTATTTAAAGATCTGCTCCAAGACTTTATTTTCACAACATTAAAAGGCCAAAAGCACCATTTTGATCACCTATACTGACTTATTAAGACAGGCCACAGGACTATCTGAACTGATGCGAACAATGGCCTTATCAATTTTATCCTCTGGCAAACCTAAGTAGATTTGCCTTCCCGAGTCTTTCTTTAACTTTTCCTCTCTTCTCAGATCCTTCTCTAGTTAAGCATCCTGGATGCATTACAGATGTAAGAAAACAGCCAGCAATACGGGTAATATCAGCTATTCATCACTAGTTAAGTTTTCATTTTTAAAACATCCAATACTTGCACAAAAACTTCTGACCAATGTATCGCTGGCTCATTGTATCAACTATAACCTACAAATCTTTTCCAGAATGTCAGTTTCCTAGGTACACTCTTCTATAATATGAGTTGTATTTCTGTGGACTTACAGGTAGGAACACATTTGATTTAACAAAATATACAGAATCCATTTCAATTTACCTTCCTTAGCAAAAAGTACAAATCATTCTCTATTACTCACACCAATTGGACCGATCATAGGCTATTATTATATGAAATAAATCAGTATAATTCCTGGCATTTTGGGGTTTCTCTTCACCTTCTTACTGAATGATCAAATTCCTTCTTGACATGTTTGGTTTGGGTAGGTAGCGATTCTCCCCAAGTTTACAAGTATTTACTTTACTCCTTGTCAACTCTTTATAGCCATAATCCGGCTTCGTTTTCTTACAGCATAGGAAGATAATTTCAAGATGATAACTTAATATTTTTCTGCTTGCATCCTCCAGAAATCCCAGAAGTTATTTGTAAGATTGTCACAGTTTAGGCCTAACACAACAACAAAGAACCAGCCATGTGGCTGCTCACTCAAGTCCTCCCCCTACACAGACACACACACTGTGATGGGGAGGACAAAGGCCAACTAGAAGCCCATAGGTCGAGAATAAGGGCAAGGAGGGTTCACTCACCATTTACGGTCACAGGAAAAACAGACTCAACTTGAGGAAAAATAATAGTTTATTTTCACACTAATCAGATGCACACAGGACACAGACAACACAAAGAGCAGGGCTTGCATATGTTACCCCATCCCTCCCTTCTTCCTGGGCCCAAATCACTTTGTTCCCAGTTTCTCTCCCTCCTCCCCCCAGTGGCACAGGGGGACAGGGGATGGGGTTTAGAGTCAGTTCACAGGCTGATGGTTCCTGCCTCTCCTTCCTCCTCAGGAAGAAGGATTCCTTACAGTCCTTCCCTGCTTCCCCATGGGGTCCCTTCCATGAGAGAGAGTCCTCCACGAACCTCTCCTTCATGAGTCCTTCCCACAAGGTCTGGAGCTGCTCCAGCCTGGGCTTCCCACAGAGTCACGGGCTCCTTCAGGAACAGTCACCTCCCCTGGCACCGGGGTCTTCCAAAGCTGCACAGAGTCCACTGGCAGCTTCACCCCTCTTCACCCCTCTTGGCACCTTCAGGGAGTGTTCCACCATGTTCCTCCATGAGTGACAGCCTGCCATCTCACCATGGCTTGCAGGAAAACTTCTGCTTGGGCATCTTCTTCCCCTTCTTCCTCGCCAACCACCAGCACCGCTCTCCTTCACCAGCACCGCTCTTTCTCCTGCACCCTCTGCTCAGGTCTCATTTCAGTTCTTTTGTATTTTAATGGCAGAGGCCATCCATTGTCCCTCTCTTAATGGCTCCTTGGCTGGTTTTGGAACAAGGGAAGCTCTTCAACTTCTTACCAGAGCCACTCATGGGGCCCCTCCCCCACTACCAAAAAACCTATCAAACCAAACCATCACAAAGATCTAAGGTATTCTGGGAACCACTGTCTTTTGACAAAATTACTGAAAACCAAAGTGTTTTAGTGATATAAACCATTCAGTTTCAGCAATTTTTTCCGCTTTATTCCAAATTACTCTCTCCCAATACTGAATTCACTTTCATACATCAGTCTGAGGTATAGGGGAGCAGACCATCCACAGTTTCTCAAGTTAACAGACCACATAAACAATCCATCTTTTTTTAATATTGGGGCCATGAGAACTACTCATATATATATATATATATATATATATATATATACTCATTATATATATATATATATATATATATACTCATAATATTCTTCCCTGCCAGAACAATTTTACCAATTTTTGTGGCATTACATTTGATCAGCAGTGGTGTGAAAGCAGAACCAGGCCCAAAATCTTTGATGAGCCCAGGCTGTCTGTGTGGAAGGAAGGCAAATTGCCAGCACAGAATACCTTTTTTTAACCTAATGTATACAATGCGTGCATAGTAAAAACATTTACATTCATGGGTGGCATGCACAGATACCCAAACAACTTTTCTCCTTCATAGTAATTATGAGAGAACAGTCCATGTGTTTATAAAGACTAAGAAACCTGAAAATTTAGGCAGTCTTAACTATTGTCTTCTTTGGCACCAAGAAACACATTACATGTCAGTGTTGAAACTCAACAGTAAAATAAAAGATAAATCTTGTTATTGCCTTGCATTCTATACATAATGAAAACAGTAGCCAACAATAATCCACATTATGTATTGACAGTTTGAAGAAGAACATTATAAAATTCTGCAGGTGCACATTGAACTTACTGGAAAAATGCATGGAAAAAACTTATTTCTCTTTAGAGTAACAGCAGTAGCTCCACACCAGTGATCAGGAGTTGATTCAGTGAAGAACAAGCTCTGCACCAAATATTTGTTCAGCAGCTTAGCCATAAAACTACCTCCCTTTCCACTGACTGATACTCATATACCAATTTTTTTTTTCATGCACAAGTAATTGAAATGTGAAATATTTTAAAACATCACAGTTTAAAAACTCATTTTTCTTTACTTTTTGGTCAGCTCTTTCTTTTGCTTTGCATTCTCCTTACCTGTATATATAGCCTAAAGTAAGGGTCCTCCCACCTAGGAAGAATCAGCAGAACCAGTCAGATGGCATTTGAACAGACTAGTCCTGCAGTTCCATCAGCTTCTGTAGAACATTGTCATAAATGGTGACAGGAAAACCAGCAAAAGGTAGAACTGAACAGAAATGTGTTTCAGATTGAAAATAAACAAGAAATATGACAAATGCGAACACAGGTTAATCCCATGGCCCTTGAAGCCTGTTGACAGGCTGTGGATCATATGCAGTCCTCTGAAATATCATTTCAGACATCAGAGAAGTTCAGTCCTACTGGTGGTGAAGTAATTGGAGACTGATGAGAAAGCCAGTAATACCCTCATATCTGAGATGTAAAAAGTTATGCCCAATTATGATGAGTACTAGCTTGCACTAATTATTTATGTATATCCATGTAAATCTCTTACTACATTTTATTCTATTTTGCCACAGGATAAAACACATTACAAACCCCCAAAGAATGTTTTTATTTAAACACTTTCATCCAACATGTTGGTACTCAGGAAGCAAGTCCACTGCTCCATATAATGAAGAATTTTCCTCTTTACCTTCTCTCACAGTGTTTTCAAAATGGCACTCTTACAAGATGAAGAAAATATACTTTTTGAAAATTGAAAGATCAACATGTTATAGCCACAAGATGTCACTGAGACTAAAAAATCACTAGGATATATTGCAAGGAAAATAACTGTAGTTCTAAACCATGGTGCACAGAAAGTATCAGGGACAGGTTACATGTGTCAGTCTCCAGCTGGCTGATGAAGACTAAGCAGAAACGTGCACTGCTTTCAAACTCAGTTGGCTAAATTTGAGCATGTGTGGCCAGGGAGTGGATCCAGGCATTCAAGGGACACACAGGTATGTCTCCCAAACATGGTAAGTTCCAGAAAGAGCAGATAACCTTCTGGGTGGAGAGAAAGGCAGTTTAATGAGGGAAGTAAAGCTGAGTGCAGGAGCTAAGCCCACTCAGAAGCTCATTCCCCTCCTCCCCTGGCAGGCAGATGTCCAGACACTCCCTGGGAAGCCGGGCTCCATCAGATGGAGCTCTGAGTTGAGCAGGACACTCATCTCCCTAAATCCATCAAATTGTTTTGGTTTGGAAAAGACCTTTAAGATCATCAAGTCCAACTGTTAACTCTACCAAGCCCAGTGCTAAACCATGTCCCTTGGCAACACATTACATGGCTTTTAAATACCTCCAGGGATGGTGACTCCATCCCTGCCTTGGGCAGCCTTTTTCAGGGCCTGATGACCCTTTTGGGGAAGAAATTGTTCCTAATAGCCAATATAAACCTCCCCTAGTTCAATCTGAGGATATTTCCTCTTGTTCTGTTTCCTGCTCTTCTTGCTTCAGCCTCCTTTCAGGGAGTGATAGAGAGCAAGTCCCCAGGCTCCTTTGCTTCCAGCTGAACAATCCCAGCTCCCTCAGCCATTACTCACAAGTTCTCCAGACCCTTCTCCTTGTGGTCCAGACCCTTCCCCAGTTCTATTGCCCTTCTCCAGACTCATTTCAGTCCCTCAATGTTCTGTTTGATCTGGGGGGCTCAAAACTGAACCCAGGGTTCAAGGTGTGCCATCACCAGTGCCAAGCTCAGGGGGACAATCTCAAGCGGTCAGCAGCCCATCCTTGAGAAACAGACCTGCAAGATGGATGAAAGGGTTGCAACGGAGTGCTGCCCACAACTAATCTTGGTTATAGCCCTGAGCACTGGGTAGAAAACACTGACTAACTGGACTCACCCTGCCTTAGTCCTGCTGCACCCCCTCAATATCCCCTTTTCTCCTCCTGTTCCCATATTGTGAGCACAATGTCAGGCATTGTGGGCTACCTCCAGGCTCAGGCCCAGTCAGTTATTGTGGCCATGTTCCCCTCTGGCTTCATGCCCCCTGACCCAGACAGCTGTCACGTGAGGAAAGGAAGGGGTCTTGAAGCTGCACAGCTTTGCTGAGCCACTGTCAAGCCTGGCAGTGTCATTGGCCCAGCCGCAGGGTGGTGCATGTTGCTTTGTGTGGTATGTCATGGAGACCCTGACACTGGAAGGACATGGAGCTGTTGGACTGAGTCCAGAAGAGGCCATAGAGGTGATCTTAGGGCTGGAGCACATCTGTTATGAAGACAGGCTGAAACAGTTGGGATTGTTCAACCTCAAAAAGAAAAGGCTCCAGGCAGACCTTCAAGCACCTTCCAGTACCTTAAGGGGCTACAGGAAAGCTGGGGAGGGACTTTTTACAAAGGCATGGACTGATAGGACAAGGGAGAATGGCTGTAAACTGGAAGAGGAAAGATTTATATGAGATATTAGGAAGAAATTTTTCACCATGAGGGTGGTGAGGCACTGGCCCAGGCTTCCCAGAGAAGCTGTGGATCATGAGTGTTCAAAGGCAGGTTGGATGGGGCTTGGAGCAACCTGATCTAGTGGTCTAGTGGAAGGTGTATCTGCCTATGGTGTGGTTTGCAACTAGATTCTCTTTAAGGTCCCTTTCAATCCAAACCAGCCTGGGATTCTGGGATTCTAAGATTCTTCACAGCCCTTGGGCAGATGGCCATGGGGAGCCTGGCACATGCTGGTCCCATTGCCTGGCTGACGACCCTCAGCGCAGCCAGAGCAGCCAAGCCACCAAAAGGACCAGAGCCTGGCCCAATCAGCCAGATGGAGGTGCAGCAGGGTGTAGGGCTACAGCTCTTCCCTCTCCACAGGAAAACTTCTCCCCTGGCTCATGTGCAAAGGAGTGCAAGAAAGAAGCATGCCAGGGTAGCCATTTTCATACAGTGCAACCAGGGACCTCTTGGCAGCTTGGCCAAATGCAGATGCCTTTCCATGCCCTGGTGTCACTTAGGAGGGGCAGGTTGTGCTATGGCTTCTCTCTCCTTTCCTCTGGAGTTTGTGGTCCAGCAGTGCTGCTGGAGCTTTGGGGCAAGGACACCCTGGGGCAGTGTGTGCTGTGCTGCTGTGGGCCACTGGGAAGTGGGTTCACACAGCAGGTCTCCAGGCCATCCTGATTCCCCCAAGGCCTGTCATTGCCCTCTGTCTCTCTACAGAAAAGACTTGCATAGGAGGTGAACAAACAAAGAGATTTTTGAGGGGAAAACCCAAAGAAAGCATCACCTTGCTGTCAAACAAGACTGGGGACAGGGTGTGCTGAGGAATGAATTGTCCTGCCTGCAGCAGGAGAGGCCAGGATCGATGCTGTCTGCTCATCATGCTCAGGGTGCTCCCTGTGTGAAGAATGCCGTGGCATAGGGCTGCTTCTTCCAGCTTTATTCATGCGCTTCACTCTGCCCCAGGAGACCTTCCCCTCTCCCTGTTTCTTTGGTCATGGACGATTTCTTGCCACTGTCTTCCCTCCATCACCTTCATCATCACTATGGGAGTGCACTGGTTTGAACTGGGACAGTCCAGCAGAGTCTAGAGGTGCACGTGAAGGTTTGCAGGGAAGCAGCAGCACTGTCACTGTAATTGGAAGTGAGGAACTAGTTACACAATCCATGCAAAGGAGTGGTGGAATATAATTAGAGATACAGAAATTTTAGGTATTTATGTGTATAAAATCAGCCACTGTCTTTCCAACATTGACAGATGGAGCTGCAGCCCAAATAGGCTACTCATTTTGCCTAGTAAGGCAGCTACTTCATCAATAGTTAAATACAAGGAGCAGGAGAGATGACACACTCAGTGGTAGCTTTTCCTAGGACTTCACAGATTTTTATTCCAGTAACTCTCCCGCTCTATAGAATGTACACAGTGGGCCAGGCCTACTCCCTTCAGCTACAGGCATCTATCAGTCAGCACATAAGGAGATGAGAACTCACCTTCTAGTCCTACTTAAGATTTTGTGAGACAGAGAAGCAGAAGATACTCATCCGTAACATTTAAAATGTTGACACCAGTTTCAGGACTCTGCAGCCTGCTCTGTAACTCACCAGGGACTCTCTAAAGGATCTGCTTTCTGGGCTGCAAAGTCTGCTACTCTCACGAGCACTACAGAACTAGACAGCTAAATGCCTGTAGAATATATGTTCCTTTTAAGACTTGTATGATCATTTTGAGACTTATACTTTATTCTTGTATAGATTTAAGACTGTAAGGCTTGTATACTTTACAAACTAGAATCTGCACTGATAATAATTTCGAGGCACTTCAATGACATACTGTTTTGAATTTTGCCTTTTGCCTTAGAATTTCTCAAGTCAACTTTGATGTTATGCAAATAGGTGTTAACAGTTACTCCAGAATTACTCCACAGGTAGGTTTTGTTCATTCATATGTAAAAAAGAGAAGAAAAGTGAAGGGCAGAACACGAGGAGCTTTTTGCTCCTATATGCTATCAAACTGGATATATTATATTCCATCATTTCATACACACGTTATGCCCCAATTCAAATTCTTAGATAACAAGTAGAGTTGTTAAACACTAAATTTAGGGTACTTTCAGACAGCGGAAGAAATGGGCAAAGAAATATTTGCTCTTTTTTTCATTTTTGCTTTCCTCTGCTTATAGTGAAATCATTTCCAACCTATAATGCTGCCATCCAACTGCTGTTTTCTAATAAGAGTTGCTGAAGAGCATCAGTGAAAGCTGGGTTTGGAAAGCAAACTCTTCTAGAGCTGGAACTGGCCAATGCTCTGCTATTTCTTATTCACAAATATGCCATATGGAAAGCTGCAGCTTCACATACAGAGAGACATATATAAAAGCCAAGGACAATTTAGTGACAAATGCAGAAGTTACCACATACCAGCACAAGATATAGACCTTTGTATGTGAATATATTGGTAGGTAGTTATACTGGACACTGAAACTTATTTGCAAAGTTTTGTTAGTTTTGCAAATTAAAACTGTTGCATAGAAAATTTACCACACATAATTTATATTTATTCACAAAATGGGAAAACTGTGAAGAAAGGGGAAAAAATGCAGTCAATCCTGTTTATTCCTGAAGTGTTTTCCAGATAGAACTCAAACGCAGAACACAAGATTTCAAACTATCACAGCAATAGTCAGCTTCAGTTAATTTTCATTCATAGCAAGGCTTGTGAGGGAAGAAAAAAAATCCTATAAATATAATTGTTAAATTTTAGATATTTTTTTTTTGTTATATACAAAACTGTTTCACTCCAGAAAAGTACAGAAATATTTCACCCAGTACTGATATAATACCAGGAAGCTAAGCTATCATAATACACTACTTTGACTTCAGACTCTACTTCTGAAACATCAGAAGATCATGTTTGAATCTGTCCAGCATGGAACACCTTAGCAATTCACAGCTGCACAGTAGGTAATTATCTAAACAGTTTGGTGAAGTTTTAAGATAATAATGTCTACTGCTACAAAAAAAACAAAACAAAACCAAACCAAGACAAGACAAAAAGTTAAATATGACCCATCTCTCTTTGATAGTCTTAGAAAAGATGAAGTAGGAACAGAGGCCAGGTTGCACTGTTTTGAGGACACTGGTGCATGTAGATCAATAATTCTATGGCTGTGGGCACTGCTTCTGCCTGTTCCTTCTGTGGATGTGGTGTCTTCCAGTGCTGTGGAAGTGGCATCTGCCATGAACAGAATCTAGTGTTCTTGCTTTACATCTGGCTGTTCTGATTACGATGAGGAAAATAGATGAAAATAACCTGACCCAATAAATTAATAACCTTACTTTAAAAAACAAAACAAAACAAAACACCACAACTACAACAAACCAGAAAAAGAAAAGGTAACTGTCCTGGCTTGAGCCAGGATGAAGGCAATTTTCTTTTTACTGATTTTTGTTGTTGTTGTTCCATGAGCTCTCTTTCAAGCAGCACACTTGCTGAAATTAACAGCAAGTTTTCAAGCCAGTGGACTGATAACTCCCAAATGTTTATAGTTACTGCTGAGAGACCAAGGACACTTTGCTCCACTTGTAGAATCTGCTGCTTCAAGTACTAAAGGAGCAGATAGGTTATATCTGCAGCCCTCCCATAGAGAGGAGTGGACTAGACAGATGGCAAAATGGGCCAGACAAAGTATTCCACCCCATATATATGTAACACTGGATATAAATTTAAGGATTATGGAAGTCAAGTCCTTTTTATCTGTTATTTTCTGTCCAGCAAGATAGTGAAACAAATCACCCTAGAATGTCTACTAGGGCACATGGAAAATTAGGAGGTAGTTGGTGACAGCCAGCATGACTTCACTAAGGGCAAATCATGCCTGACCAATTTGGTGGCCTTCTTTGACAAGGCTACAGAGATTATGGGTAGTGGCAGAGCAACTGACATTATCTACCAGGATTTGTGCAAAGCATTTGACACTGTCCCACATGACATCCTGGTCTCCAAACTGACAAGGCATGGATTTGAACACCACTTGGTGGATAAGACATTGGCTAGATGGCCTCACCCAGAGAGTTGTGGTCAATGTCCAAATGGAGGCAGGTGTCAAGTGGTGTCCCTCAGGGGTCAGTATTGGGACCAGTGCTGTCTAACATCATTGTTGGAGACATGGACAGTGGGACTGAGTGTCTTCTCAGAAAATTTGCTGATGATACCAAGCTGTGTGGTGTGGTTGACACCCTAGAGGGAAGGGACGCCATTCAGAGGGACCTTGACAGGCTGGAGAGGTGGGCCAGTGCCAACCTCATGAAGTTCAACAAGGCCAAGAGCAACAAGATCCTGCACCTGGGTCGGCACAACCCCAGGCACAAATACAGGCTGGGGGAAGAATGACTAGAGAGCAGTCCTGAGGAGAAGGACTTGGGAGCGGTAGTAGATGAGAAGCTCAACATGAGCCACCAGTGTGTGCTGGAGCCCAGAGAGCCACTTGTGTCCTGGGCTGCATCAGAAGAAGTGTGGCCAGCAGAGCAGGGAGGTGATTCTGCCCCTCTACTCTGCTCAGGTGAGACCCCACCTGCAGTACTGTGTCCAGCCCTGGAGCCCTCAGCATAGGAAAGACATGAAGCTGTTGGGGAGGGTCCAGAGCAGAGTCACAAAGATGATCAAAGGCCTGGAGCACCTCTGCTCTGAAGACAGGCTGAGGGAGTTGGGGCTGTTCAGCCTGGAGAAATAAAAGGCTCCAGGAGAACTTGTAGCAGCCTTGCAGTTCCTGAAGGGGGCCTACAGGAAAGCTGTTGGGGAGAGACTTTTCACCAGAGAGGACAGTGATAGGACAAGAGGTGATGGATTTAAGCTGAAAGAGGGTAGATTTAGGTGAGACATCAGGAAGAAATTCTTCACCATGAAGGCAGTAAGGTGCTGGAACAGGTTGCCTATGGAGGTTGTGGAAGCCCCTTCCCTGATGGTGTTCAAGGGCAGGTGGGATAAAGCTTTGTGAAGCCTGGTCTTGTGGATGGTGTCCCTGCTCATGGCAGGGAAGTTGGAACCTGATGATCTTTAAGGTCGCTTCTAACCTTAATGATTCTATATAGGAGGTTATGATCCCTCTCATCATCTCCATGGACCTCTTCTGGACCCACTCAAGCATGTCCATGCTTTCCTTATGCTGGGGGCCCCAGAACTGAAAATGTAGTCCAGGAGAGGTCTCATAAGAGCAGAGTAGAGAGGGAGAATCCCTTGTTCATTCTTCTTTTGATGCAGTCCAGGATGCAGTTGGCTTTCTGGGCTGTAAGCACAGATTGCTTGCTCATGTTGAGCTTTTTAACAACCAGTCTGTGTATAATAATCAGCTAACATTATTTATTAATTCTTTTAGGACAGATGTTTTGGGTCCCAGCTAGTGATTTTGCGTACTGGCTGGTGACTGAAGAGCACTCAATAAATCTAATCCAAGGCAGAAGGTGCCTAGATCCACATACACAGTGTTGCCACTTCCCAGCGGCTGCTGAGACCAGCATGTGTATCATACCCCTCCTGCTTGCCCACACATCCCTATGAAAGAAGGCTGACAGGGCAGCATTGGAGAAGGGCTGTTTAGCACTTCTGGAGGTTCAGGAGAACAGAAAGAACTATGGAGCACACCACCCATGAGGTACAGGAATAGGAGCAGGAGTTGTGAGTCCCCTGTATGAAAACAGTACATGCCAAGAGTGAAATTGAAATAAACAACTTCCCGCAAAACTTCCCTTTTGCTCAGGCTTTTCTTTTGTTCAGTGCTTTCTTTTATTAATTTTTTCCGCTTTCTTACCAATTAAAAATGAGGTGATATTCAATAATTTGTGGGGGCAGATGGGAGAGAAAAAACCAAAATAAAATACCCAAACAACAACAAAAAAACCCAAATAAAATAAAATAAAACCAAAACAAAAACAATCAAACATAATTCAGTTTGAAGTGTGAATTCTAAACCCCTAACTTTTAGGTTTGGAGTCAAGCTTGCTGGTTTTGGGAGTAGATGGGACTGAACTGAATGAAGACCTTTTTCTGTGTCAGTCTCAATGTTTCTAATTTTCTGTTGTAGTGTCCCCGCATCTTGAGCCTCCCTTAAACAACTCTGAATTGCTCCCCCTACCAAATGCTCCAAAGAGCCTTATTGGAAACCACATTGTCAGACATAAGGCAGAGGTAAGCACAAACCTACCTGCACTGAGGTATCCTAGAGGGGAATGCTGTCTCCTTGCAGGAAAAGTAAAAGAAAAAAAAGGAAGAATAGGGAAGGAAAGAAAAGGGAAGGAGGGGGAGAAGGAGGGAAGGAGGGGGAAGAATGTAAAGAAAATAAAATTTCTGGTGTTTTCAGTGGTTTGGAAATCAGTAGCAGAAAAAGGGACCAGAGGAGCCTCCAAGATTGTCATGGTTCTTGTTGCAGGCTGTTTTAAAAGCATGAGCTTTACAGTAAAGAGCACTTAACCCCACCAGTAAAAGGAAAAAAGCACCATATTTAAACATTTGAAGTGTGTGAGAAGTATTCAGGAGCCTCACGGAGAAGAGGAATAGCAAAGGAACACTTAAATTGAAAAGCAACATACTTTAACAGCATATTCTGAGCATTAGCTGCAGAACGTGCCTACATACCTTGCTTGTTTATGCAATTTCAGATAAATGTTGACAGTGAAAGGTGACCATCTGCCAGAAAAAAAACGACTGTAAAGTGGTTGACAACCTCAGCTGTGGCCATTTCTCATTTAGTCAGCGTTATAAACATATCAAAAGATTTCAGCTATTTCCTGTGCTTCACGGTATGGCCTCCCACACCCAAACTCCTTTACATCATCCTGCTAGAATGTCCTATGGGGAATATCCACTATTCAACAAGGAACAGTTTTATTTAAGCACAACTGCATGCAGCTTTTTTAGGAAGTGTGTCCCTGCATTCATTTTGCATTCAGCTGCTGTTCTTCTTTTCTTACCCATTTACAGACCAACTTTCAAACGTACAGAAACACTTGCTGCTCCTGTGATGAGTAGGTTGGTTAGCCCAACATTACTGATAATCAACTAGTTATTTCACCAATGTTTCACTGCTGGTACTTTTTAAATCCCTCCCACTACTTTAGTACATAGACTTAAAACACAAAATTGACTGCCTAGAAGACAGTTTTCTGGGTGGCTATTGCTGTGGTAGCACACAGGCTAAACCAGGGGTTTTAAGGCACACTAAGCTGAGATTTGAATGTGTCAGATCTGTTTGAAGACCTGATTTTAGAACAGCAAATGGCACAGTCTAGGGCATGCCCTAATATTTACATTCTGCCTCACAGATAGTCCTTAGTTCTTGTGTAATTAATAAATAGTTGCAGTCCCTATTCTTCAGCATTTTAGGAAAGTCAAGAAACCAGTCTGTCATGTAAAATGGTTTCAGTATTTAGTAAAATAGATACTCTGTATGTTAAAAAGTAGTTTAGTGCCTTAATCTCCAAGAATCAGAAAACACGGGCAATATGTTCCTTCAAAGTAAATACTGCTGTTAGCAGGAGTGCAGGAAGTAAAGGAAACATATTTAAATAGCTTGTGTATTGAACTATAATGTTAGCAAAAGCAACCATAAGAAATGTTGCAGGGAACATAACAATTTTCTAAATGAGAAAAAGCAGAGAGACTATAACCAAAATGGAACATCCATAGATCCAAAATTTCATCCATGCATGCCTGAGTAGTGAAACCATAGAATAAAAAACTTGAGAGGAAGTTTCAGGTGGGGATATCAGGTTTTCACTGTGTTCATTCTCATATAATATATCGGGTTTGATAGATTTTATTAACTCACAGAGTAATTAACAAAAAACTACTAACTTACATACCATTGCTCTCCTAATCTATATTCCTGATATTTGTATTTTGAAGTATGTCTTTGGATGCTGTTGTTTTGGAAAAGGAATTTACCACTTCCCCTCTTCCTCCTACAGTAGCTACACAACATATTTTTTAGCAAAAGAGTCCTCTCTCAAACTGTAACAATTATTATGGTTTCCATTTTTTCAGAAAGCCCTTGTTTATCTCTGAGTTGCTCAGACAGTGAGAACTACAGAAACTACTCATCAAACAACCCAAAAGGAGGACAAATAATGGGTCGAGCATACACAGCCGCTCACAACACATTGTGGGTATTTTTTACGGCTCCTCTCCTGTGCCTGTTGGATCTCTCAGTGTAAGGAAGATAAAGGTTTTCCATCCCCCTCTGAAGGCTTGAGCTGTACCGCCGAGCGGGGAGGGCAGAGCGGCCAGCCCCGTGTCCCCAGGGAGGGCGCAGCATCTTGCCTTCCCTGCTCCCGGGCACGGAGCACCGTTTCCACGCTCTCTGCTAGCGGGTTCTGCGCGCAGCAGGAGGGGCCCCAGGATGAATTCCCTCCGCCTTGCCAGGGATTTCAGCTGTTTGCACTGGAGCATTGCTAATCCTCTGGGACTGCCGTTATTACCGATCTGCAGAGTGTGGGAGCGCAGGGGCGGAATCCTCGTGGTTCCTCTCTGTCATCTTTGCCTGGATTGCACCTCAGCCCAAAGTGATTTTGCTTCTTCCCATTTCCCCATTCTTAATAGCTCCATGCTATCAGATACATATAATTTTTTCGTTTGGCAGAATCCACTCCACTGCCTCTGTGGCCAAAATAACTGCATTTGTTGTTAGGAGGTCAAGAGGGGTGAGGAAAGGGTGAGAAGAGAGAGAAGAGACCTGCATGCTTGATGTTGAAGAAAAGCCTATTTGTGCTTAATACATTGGAGAAATTGTTCAAGAACAGTTCATCCATGTGAAAAACATAACCCTGACATGGCTGCCAAATGCAGTAAAGCCCAGTATGATCAGCTATTTAAGTGACAATCCCAAAACTTGAAGCTGCCTGGAGGCAGTGTCTGCCTCTAAACCCGTTTCTCTAAGGTTGTAGAGCATCTGAGAGACATGTTACTTGGTTGTTCAGTTTGGTCTGCTTCTTTCCTTTTTTTTCTGCTTGTTCCAAACTTAAAAAAACAAACAAACAAACAAACAAAAACATACACCACAAAAAGAAGAAAAAAAAATATTATACTTTAAAAAATAAAAAAAGAAAAACAAAAAATGAAAAGGAAAAAAAGAAAAAAAAAAGAAAAAGATAAAAGAAAAAAACAGAAAGGAAAAATGAAAAAAATAAAAGAGAAAAAAAGAAAGAAGAAAAAAGAAAAAGGGAAAAAGAGGACATCTGTGCACCTGGCAAGCTCCACAAAATCAGCACCTAATTCAGGGAGCTGGGATACTGACACCATGTAGTGGAAAGGGACCCAGCAGTACCGGAACAGTTACAGGAAATAATGTGTTTTCATACATTTCATGACACCTTTAGTTAAATGCAGTAGCCCACAAGTTTTCATACCGTACTAGGATTGGCTGATGGCCATTTCTTGACACTGTCACACCCACAGGCTCTCAGGCAGGCCTGTGATTGGCTGCCTGTGTCCTTTGGGCCAGGAAGGACTCACATATAAAAATATATACTTTTATGGCCATTATAGAAATATAGATAAATATATAGGTATAAAGCTGTGGAAAAAATGTGGAGATATATGTATATATATATATACACATATATGTATATATATGTATGCATTTTATATACAGTCTTATATAATATATATATATATATAATACAAAAATTAAATACATATAATCCACAAAGGCATAGGTATAAAATGGATAAGGCATTATTTAATAAGAGCAAATCAGATTAATAATTAAAGTTTAAATTTTAATAGAAAGACATTAAACAGAATCTGGGTCTGTATTGGTGACCCCACTTCATGAGGCTGCACAACATGCCCGACATGTTGAGGGACAATGACTTCAAGAGGGCTAAGGGGTGAAAAAAGGACGGGGTGGAACTTGCCCAAGGTCTACGGACCCTTCCTAGGATGCCCACCAAAGGGCCCATAGTGCAGACCCCATTGTGTGCAAAGAAGAGACTGATCCCATGAGCCAGACCAAGAGGCTTCTGCACCAACACTCATAGTGGCAGGATGGCCACTCAGGACAACTGGGGCAAGCTTGAGGTTTTGCTTGATGATGTAAGACACAGACAGCACTGTCTGCAAAAGAAGGCAAGCGAAGCAAAATGCCAGCTTTGAAAGAATATGCACATGGGGGGAGCAAGCAAAATACTCCAAGGGGATTCCCAAGCAGAACAGCTGAACCAGAGAAAATGGCTAACAGCCCATGAGCCACAAACGGGACTTCAAGCTCAGTGTCACAGAGAGGATGGGTAGTGGTGGAAACCTCCCTTTTCCTGTGGTTGTGGGGGATTTTGCAGCTACCTGTAACACCTTTACAGGATGCAGGCTAGTGCTTAATGTGTCCCTATCTTTACACTGAAGCTGCAATGAAGAGGTGGAGGATTGAGCATGCCATCAAGACTGTCCTGTTAGAACGTCCTGATAACTGCTAAAGCAGCAAGACCTGTGCCTGGGGATGCAGACTGCAGCCCCCTGCTCTCAGAGAACATCAGGAGGATGCTGCTAATAAAAGGGCAAGCTGTGATTCTATGACAGAGGCTGAAAAAGTCAGGTGGATAGTCATAAAAGGGCTATGTATGCTGATAAGGCTGTGGCTATTGTTTACAGGACACCAAAGCAAAACAGCATTAAAAAAGAGGCCAATAATTAGTACATGTAAGTCAGTTTTTTTGGGGATGCAACAATAAGTGGAAAGAAAGGTGTTAGCACTCACAAACCATGATTATTTATTTTCAAGCACAGAGGAACAGCAAATATTTTGGTGGTGATAAAAAAGTCTGTTGAGGCTTTTAGTTTTGTGGCCTTCACTTACAGGCCAGAAAACAGAAAAAAAGTGCAGACTGATTATTAGGAAAGCCAAATGGATTTTGTATCAATGCAAGCGTCTTATTGGCAAGGGAGAACCATTTGCTCTTAGGTGCAAACTGCTCTTCTAAATCTGTGGGCCAGTGGTAAAATCTCCCACTAGGGCAGAAGGTGGCTGCCTTGAAGGAATGTATCAGTTACTGCAGCAGAGATGGAGGAGGGAGCAGCCTTCTCTGGGATTGCCATGGAGCATGCTAGGCAATGGGGCTGGCTAGCACAGAAATTCAGAGCTGGGTAATATGTTGAAGAATGCAGATTTGTTACTTTAGATCCTACCTGAAGCCTATGAATCATCTGTTCAGGGAGTAGAGCAATTTTTTTATCATTTATGCCAGCTATTTGTATCTGGGGATTATGTTCGTCTTCATCTTGAAGCTGTTGGCATGCATGAGTCTTTTTATTCCGTCACTATTCATTTAAACAATATGAATACAACAACAAATTTAGACTGTGTCAGTACTGTCCTGCAAACTAAGAGAGAGGTGTGTTGTGCCATAGGGGGCAGCGTTTGCAGAACGTGGTAGCCTATTCCTTAATCCAAAATTACCAACAAAAAGCAGAACTATTTAATTTTTCTAAGTAACAGTGACAATAAACTTTGTTTTGCTGCAAGTCTTGCAGCACTTGGAGTCAAGAGAGGCCCAACAGACGCAGAACTGTTAGAGCAAAAGAGCTACATGAAAAACTGTGAAGTTCTGTGCACAGAAAGGTCATGTTGAGTGACACACCCTAGCATAAGCTCTTGCTACAAGCTAATCTATGTGTCATCATCCTATCAGAGGGGTTAAAAGGCTACAGGATTTTTAGGACAAATGGCAGTCTTCAATACCCCAAGGCTTGTTTCCTTTTTTACATGATCAACATTATTATAGTGTGAAGAAGGCAAAGAAGATATTTGGGGTGAGCAACCTTTGTGAGCTTTGTCATACATGGTATAGGTGGGGCCATAGCAGTTATTATTGTTGCTGACTCTGCTTGTCTCATGACAAAGCATTTATCTGGGGGAAAAGTACAAGGTGCCACAGCTGCAGCCTATTGTGCCATTCTGGGGAGTGCTTACAGAGAGACACAAAGCCCTGGCTATAAGAAAACAAATAAATTAAAAAATTGTTTGACTGTGATTTTTTGTGAAGAATGTAATGTCTATGTAGAAAAACAGCATAAAAGTGAAAGCTGGAAGTGCTGAATGTGCTATGCACAGGTCTGTAATGTAAATCAGCACCATTGTACCATGGCCATGATAAAAATCCAGGAAGTAGTCAAGGCTGTAATATCTATGACATGGAACGTATGCAGGAGACAGCAATGCATGTCCCAGACTACTTTTTTTGCAAGGATTTGTGTCATGGTTTGATTTAGGATCAGCAATTAAACCAGGGACAACAAAGCTCTCGATTCCCTCCCACCCAGGTAGGGACGGAGAGAGAGAATGAGAGAGAGACTCTCTGGATTGAAAACTAAACTAGGCAGCTTGAATTAAACACTCATGATGAAATAAAATATATACAATTATATACAAATATGTTCAGATATGTGCAAAAGCCTCTCACCTCCCCTCACCCCCAGCAACTCCCACAGCATCTCCTGAGCTGCGAACAGTCCCAAAAAATCCCAGAGCTGCTGCTGGAGAGAGAGCAGAGTGATGAGGGTCAGGGGAGCTCGAGCCTAAGGGTCGACAGTGATGGACTGAGTCCTCCCCGGATGCCAGCCACGGAGGGAAGAGAAGAGAAGAAGAAGCAGGAAAGAAGTTGTCTTCTGTGATCTCTGACCTTCCTCTGAGCTTAGGTAGATATATGGAGTGGAATATCTCTGGCCAATTTTGCTGTCTGTCTAATTTAGCCTCCTACATGGGGGGTCACAGATCTCCCTGTAGTGTCTGAGCCAGCAGAGCAAAGGTGTGACCTTGGAGTTCTGGCAATAACATAAGCATTCCAGTGTTATCAGTCCTAGCTTACTGAAGGAAAAAAAAAAAATCAGTAAAAGGAAAAGTGGCTTCATCCCGGCTCAAACCAGGACAAGCTGTCACCAGATGACCCTTTGTATGAAGAAGGGACAGAGGGAAAACTGAAGAAGAATGGGATTTTAAAAATGACACATCTCACGGACTTCCTACAGTTGTTCATAAATGCGAAGTTTTGGGGATACACTGTCCTAGAACATAAAGCCAAAGGTGATGATTGCTACTTTGTTGTCAGTCAGCTTGTAAATGAAAAAGTGTGTGCACAATTAATCATCCAGAGTGGGAGACTCATGCATAGAAGTACCCAGCCTGAGTATATGTTTCATAGACTCTTTAAATTTTTTACCCATGAAACTAAGCAGCCTTCCCCAAGTTTTGGGTATCAAGATCTGCAAAAGTTATTTCCTCTGTTTTTCCAACACTGCTGAAAATCAAAATAATGTGGGGCCTGTTCTATCATTGGAATATTATGGAATGGAAAGCACGATGCCTGAAGAAAAAGATCAGTTCTTGGCATGGCACAAAACTATCAGGAGATTTTTAAATTGTAAAACAGAGTTACTACTGTCAACAAGATGTAAAAATGTTGAGGGTGGCCTGCAGATCATACAAGAATGAGATTCTGGTGATGATACATTACACATTAGGAGAAAGTAAAGAGCTGAAGGTTTATCGCTGTAGAGATGCCTTGTAATACCTTACCCTGGCTTCTACTTGAATGCCCATGCAGCAGTTTATGTTCTTTAAACCTAGCATGCTCTTCAGAGAAAAAAGAAATACTCAACCCTTTCTGTTCAATGGCTTATGTATGTGGCCAAAAATTAAAATAGTCAAATCTGACACGTGTTACCAGACTATCAAGTAGGGTCTTACTTCGTAGATGGCCATGTGGTCACTGGTAGGGTGCCAACAGACTTTGTATTTAACGGGTGCTTTTTCCGTGGCTGTATCAAATGTTGCCATGAAAATGACTGAAACCCTCTGGCAGGGCTCAGTTTTGGATATGTGTATTACACAATACAACAGAAGGTGGACCACCTGAAGAGAGCAGGTTTTAGTATTAGATGCAAATAGGCACATTAGGGGGTCACAACGACAAAATCAGACATGGAGTTTTCAGACAAATTGCTCACACTGTAGATCCCCAGAGATGTGCTTTTTGGCGGCAGGACAAGTGCCATTTGTCAGTATTGCAAACCAGCCATTGATAGACAAATACATTAGTATGATTCTCCTGGCCTCTATCCCTTTATCAACAAAGCATTACCCTCTTAGACAGCCTGGAGTTATTTTTTAGAGGTTTGACACTCTGACAGTCTATTATGAGATATTCAAAGTAAAGGTCTATCCACTTCAAGATCTCTTTCTGCCTGTACTTGTAGTCTGGAAGCAAGTTTTTTTAAAGGTCAAAGATATAATTCTAAGTGCAGCAAACAGAGAAGGTATCCATTTTGAGGCACTGAGTGACCTGGTGTTGGACTGTATCATAAATCTAGCCAATGATAACCTTAAGACTGTGACAGAGCAGTTCCGTATCATCAAGAGTGAGGAGAAGCAGGCAATAGAAACCAAGACCCTTCAGAAGATGCTGAAAGTAATCCATGACAAAGAGTACTGATGAAAGTTTTTAAAGCCCTCCCTACAGCTTTCGATCAGCATGTGTTGGAGGCACCACTCTTCTGCTTCTCTGGCACAGCCTGGCAACTGTGGGGAAGCTTATTTTGCAAAACAAGTTTTGGAGAATTCCAGTCACTACCTCTCTGAGAACGCGTGGTCCGACTGTTTTTGGCGGGAACTGTTCTGTAAATATTCTCATCTGGACTAATCTGAAAGTCTTAATGATAACCATTTATTTCTTCCTAACAAAGTACAGTTGTGATCAATTTGATGATTTCTACTTTTGAGAGCAACAAAATTGAGAAAGCTTTCCCTAAGCATGTGCATCACGGGAATCTCAGTGTCCAGGAAGACACTTTCCAGGGTAAAAATAACTGCACACTCAACACAAAATATATGGTGTTACTTGAGAATCCATGACACAGCCTTCAGGTTGCATCCCTAACCATGCAAATGCACCCTTGAAGGCCCCAGTTGTTTTTAGACGCATGTGAAAAGGTTACATAGGAACCACATGCATATCTGGTTACAAATGTAAATGTCTTAACCCCAGAGGCTTTTAAGCTAAGGACTGGTCTTTTCCAGCCAGAGTGGCTGGCTCTTTACACCTAGAAAATAAAATAAGCCTGGTGTTCAACAGTAAATAAAGAAGACCTGGACTGACATCTTCAGTGGCTGTCAGTGCAGACTTAGGAATATGAAGTCCCGGTGTCTGTTCCTCCTGGTGCTGCTGATCACACCTGGCAGGGGGTCTGATGACCTGATACATGCCATTTCTGAAATTGCCCAGAATATGTTGAAGGGAGCACTGTAGAGTTACACTTGCTGAAAAAGGTTTCCACATTAATTAAAAGCCTGAGTAGTAAAAGCTTGTCCTTCAGACTTCTGTTCCCTACACCATGGGCATGTCTCCATCTGAGCCTGCAGATCACAGAAGTGCCTACTAAAAAAGAGCACCATGTAAGGCATTTCAACCCTCATCCAAAATGGATTAAAACCTGCAGTCTAACAAACCTCAAATTGAAATCAGAAAAGAAGCTTTGGTTTAGTAGTGTGGGTGGGTTCTGGATAGGTTGACTGGATATGAAGTGATTTGTAGCAAAGTATCCTTTCAGTATATTGCCATTTTGGCATCATTGCATCATTTTGGCACATAAGCTAGACAGAAAGCACTATGGAATTACAATTTGTCTTTCACATGCTCCCTAAAAGCAAAAGTCTGTTTTTTTAAACTTGCTGAAGAGCCAGCAAAATGCTTTTTCGTATAATAAATAAATACTCGTCCTGTCAAAGTGGCATAGGCATACAATTAGTCAGGATTAGGATCAGATCAGATCATCTGGGATGTTAACTTTGCAGGGTATTTCCACCTATTTCTGTTGCTGGTGATGGCAAGACTTGTCTTCATTTCTTATATGCAGTGATCCCACACAGACTGAAGGGAAACAGAAGAGTCAAGCTTATTTGGGTCCCAAGCCTGGAGTTAAAGATATTCTAATGTGCTTGTAAAAATTGTGTGCTGCCTCTGCCTGCATAACACACTGAATCACACTAAGCTCTTTCCCTTTGGGGGTTCCAGCAATGTTCTGCCTGGGCCTACTCAACCAAATGGCTGTGAATAGATGAGGGTCACAGTCTAGCAGGTTTATGCTGGCTTTATTTTATTTCTGACTAAATCTCATCAGATTTTTTTTTTACCTGATGACAGCAACTTTCATTCCGGCTTGAAAAGTTCCCCACTGCAGTTGCTAGTAAGTCTTGATAATTCCCTCAAGCCTTGCAAAGGAGTTAGCAAGAACAACAAATAAATTGTGAATTGCTGCTAGGCATGTGAAACTTGGAGATCTTAAAGTGTGAGATTAGATGATCTCCCAGGATACGTGTTCATCTCGCATTTGAGCCTATTAGTTATTGGAATGAAGCTAATGGAAGCAGAGGGAAGAAAGAGAGAGGGAAGAGAGTTTTAGCTGTTTAAAATAAGCAATAAGTAAGAAGGGAGAAGGACCACAAAAAAAACCAAACCAAAACAACAGCAACCAATGAAGTGAGTTTAGTAAAATGCATGCAGTTAGAATGCTAGTTCCTTGTTTTTATGCCCTTAGTAGCATCAAACACATTTATTAAAAAAATATATATATTCAGTTCAAGACAATTCTCTTTGGTAGCACGTGAATTGAAAAAGCACACATCTTCATGAGACACAGCTATGACAAAGACTGCTACGAGAGTCAAAAAATATCTCACATTGGGAGTTAAAGAAGGCATGGCACCGTTGGCTTTATCTAGTTCAGGCTTTCATTGTACATGGTGGGTGAGGGGAGCATAGGGGGGAAGGAAAAAAGATAAACTCTCCTGGAAAGCAAAGTACTCACACAGGGCTTTGCTTTGTGGGGATTAATGATCCCTATTCAAAACTGTGCTACATTCAGAGTAACAGGGAAGACTATACACTTGTTAGCATGAAAGGGTGTGTCTCCTTTGAATTCAGCAGAGTTTGGCTTATTTGTGCAAGCAGAGAATTTGGCCCTGAAATTGCTAGTTGCATTTTAAGTACCTTCCTCTGCCAGAGCAGGATTATTCCCTCATTCAATGTATTTTGCAGTCTAATGTTGAACGTTAAATGTTAAGCATTCCCTATGCCTCTTGGGATGATAACTCATTAAGAACTTTTTCTGATTGCTCAGCCTATGCTGATTTATTTTTATTACTATCTGACTCCAGTGCTCCCAGCTCTATTCCATGGTACCACCCAAAGCAGTTCTCCATCCTTTCTTTGTGCACCCCTATCACATTTCAGGAAAATGAAGGAACCTCTTTTCATAGCACTAAGTTGTTCATATCTGATTGTTCTGAAAAATGTTCAACATTTGTTGTTACAGGACTTAAAACTTAATTTAAGAAATAAAATGTCACCTTTGATCTTGCTTATATGCTAAAAGGATTACAAAAATTCTCATCGAGCAGGTTGCCAGGGAGAAATACATTAAGAAGTACGTGAAGAAGTACAATATGCTTGTGCCCCTACATGTAGGTGAATGAAGATTGCCAGATGCACTAGAGGCACTCTTTAAAGGGGAAACATAAAGCAAGCAAATGAGGAGCCTCCTACTTCTCCTCTGGTCCTGGAAGTACACTCTGTACACTCCCTGACACTGTTGCTAAATGCCAGAGACTGAGCCCTGTTTGTTGAGATGGGTAAGATGAGCAGAGCTCTAAAAAAAGGCCAGCAATTCCTTGGCCCATTGTAAGGCCACTTACTTTGGATTCCCCAAGACTGTAAAGGTAGCTCTGCTTTGTGATCTAATTTTGCTTTTCTTACGTATTTTAAACTGTAATTTATCATTCCATTATACCCTCAGAGATAATAAAGCTACTTATGAAACAAAATTAGATTCCATTGCCAGTAAAGATGGCATACAATATAGCCCCTGAGCCCTCCTTTAAAACTCCTGCTATTAGACTGCTCAGTAGGAATTTAGCCAGTATACATTCTTTCAGATTATCCTGAGTTGAAGAAGCTGGAAGTCCTGCTCAGCTCCTGATACACTAATTTTGTCATTCCTTAAAAAAAATAATCAAAAAGTAGACATCTTGTGCTGTCTTTGTAAGTAAATATTTACACCTTTGCAGGGTGCTCCTAGTAATTATTCCTAATACACTATGAAGTAAGTTAAACTGAGCAGAGATTCATGCCTAATACAAAAGTGGTCTCTATGAAGGGGGAAGTCAGAGCATAGTAATTTTGGCTGTGGAGCCTCACCGGACTTGAGCAGCTAAACTGCTGGAGCCCAAGTGTGATTCTGATGCCAAACATTTGTCTGCACACTGTTCCTGTGCAGCTCAGTCTCAGCTTTGTCAACATCCTTGTGACTTAGACGGCACTGCTCCTCCTTGCCTCACATATGGAAACTGTCCCCTGTTAATGAAGTCATACTGACTGAACACAGTGTGCTCCAAGTGAACATTGATGGCAGGGCACGGGAGACACACAAAGAAGGGCCCTGCCCTACCCGCCCCAACGCGCCCCATCTTACAGCCCATGGCCTTCTAGCAGGGAGAGAATGCAAACTGTCACATCCAGCTCTCTGCTGAGACTTGCTGCCAGCTTTGCCTCCAGGTGGTCATGACCTACAGTACATTTCTGCAGAACAGAAGTATGTTTATGAGGAAGATAATTAATTTCCTCTTTTTGTCTAGATGACGCAGAAATAATTATTTTCAAATACAACCTTTCTTAGCTGACTTTTTTGTTTGCATGCTGCACAGTCTACAATACAGAGTCAGTAGAATATTCAACCTTCTTAGTGCAAAGCACTTATTTTCAGAGACTTCTTGTTTTCTATATTAGGTAAATTGACCTAGGAGTCCATCTCTGTTCTTGGCCTTTCCGTTTATTCTAATCAGAAAACAAAACAAAGTTTCTTGAAGTGTAGTCTGACAGGGCTAAGATACTTAAGATAGCACTATCATTAGCTTAAATCATAAACCCTTCCAGGTTAATTCCCATGAACAGTTCAGAGAAGGTTCAGTCATTCAAAAATGGCACTTTTTGACTCACTGGAGTGATTATCATGTGCAAAGGAAGCAACAAATCAGGAACAAATGAGGAGTAGAGATGTCATGTTGGAGATAAGCAATTCCAACAGGAGGAACAGAAACTACATAACAATAAATGAAGATGCTAGATCTGCCAGCAAATTACAAACTATGTGGTCTTCTTTATCTATATGGTTCTTGATTTGTAAATAATTTATCTTGGATTTTTAAATCTGAATTACACCTAACTGAGTATGAATATGACCCAATTTTGTTTGTGAGATAAATCTTTTAATTGAAAAGCTACATTTGAAAAATATTTTAGCTCCATTTTAAAAATTTGCTTAATTGGTCTTACAAGGCACTAGTAACGTTTTGAGGATTTCCAACCCCTGAAGTGATACATTGGATCATCTCTTACCTGAGTTCAAGACAGTGGCCAGCAGTAGAGTCCCACAATTATTTAATGCAGCATCATGCTTATCCTCTGTTTCTAATGTATTAAAAAAAACAACCCAGGATTAAAGGAATTTCAGTGTTTCCAATAGAGTCATCATAAAGCTTACTGTCTCAAAAGGTATATGATAACTATAAGATGAAAAAAACAAAAAAAGTAAGAATAAAAAAAATAAATGAAAAAAAAAAGACAATATCCAAAACTATTGAATGGGCCAAGCAAGCAGCTCTCCCCACCAAGCATCTGGACACTGCAAATTCTGAGGAAGTTACTGCATCAGAATCCAGACTTTGCAGCTGTCATATAATGAACTTAAACATAACCTTGGATCTGACAATATCTGTGTTTTTAGATGTTTGGATTTGGACCATAGTTTGTAGCTCTGGCCTGGTTATAACACATGCATTTTAGAGCCATATATTTTCTGAGTCACTAAAATAATTGAGCTTTGTAAAAAACAAAATATTTTGAAAAATATGCTAAGAGATGTTTTACTGGATTATTTTAAATTTTTATTATTTTGAATTAACTTACATATTTTAATGACTTATTTACATCAGCCTTCTCTGGCAAGTGCTCCAGCCTCATTGCAAAGGCCACAGCAGGTGAAACAGGGACTGGGAGAATGCAGCACCCAACACTGTAGGACAAAATCAGGTTCATGAACATCTAAAGAACCTGAAGGTGCACAAGTCTATGGGACCAGATGGGGTTCATCCACTGGTACTGTGGGAAGTGGTGGATGCAGTTGCTAAGCCTTGGTCCCTCATATTCGAGAGGTCACGGTGCTCTGGTGAGGTTCCCACTGATTGGGAAGAAGGTCACAGAGCCCCTATTTTTAAAAAGGAAAAAAAGGAAGACCAGGGAACTACAGGCCAGTCAGTCTCACCTCTGTGCCCAGCAAGATAGTAAAACTAGGGCACATGGAAAATTAGGAGGTGGTTGGTGACAGCCAGCATGACTTCACTAAGGGCAAATCATGCCTGACCAATTTGATGGCCTCCTATGACAAGGCTACAGAGATTGTAGGTAGTGGCAGAGCAACTGACTTTATCTACCAGGATTTGTGCAAAGCATTTGACACTGTCCCACATGACATCCTGGTCTCCAAACTGACAAGGCATGGATTTGAACACCACTTGGTGGATAAGACATTGGCTAGATGGCCTCACCCAGAGAGTTGTGGTCAATGTCCAAATGGAGGCAGGTGTCAAGTGGTGTCCCTCAGGGGTCAGTATTGGGACCAGTGCTGTCTAACATCATTGTTGGAGACATGGACAGTGGGACTGAGTGTCTTCTCAGAAAATTTGCTGATGATACCAAGCTGTGTGGTGTGGTTGACACCCTAGAGGGAAGGGACGCCATTCAGAGGGACCTTGACAGGCTGGAGAGGTGGGCCAGTGCCAACCTCATGAAGTTCAACAAGGCCAAGAGCAACAAGATCCTGCACCTGGGTCGGCACAACCCCAGGCACAAATACAGGCTGGGGGAAGAATGACTAGAGAGCAGTCCTGAGGAGAAGGACTTGGGAGCGGTAGTAGATGAGAAGCTCAACATGAGCCACCAGTGTGTGCTGGAGCCCAGAGAGCCACTTGTGTCCTGGGCTGCATCAGAAGAAGTGTGGCCAGCAGAGCAGGGAGGTGATTCTGCCCCTCTACTCTGCTCAGGTGAGACCCCACCTGCAGTACTGTGTCCAGCCCTGGAGCCCTCAGCATAGGAAAGACATGAAGCTGTTGGGGAGGGTCCAGAGCAGAGTCACAAAGATGATCAAAGGCCTGGAGCACCTCTGCTCTGAAGACAGGCTGAGGGAGTTGGGGCTGTTCAGCCTGGAGAAATAAAAGGCTCCAGGAGAACTTGTAGCAGCCTTGCAGTTCCTGAAGGGGGCCTACAGGAAAGCTGTTGGGGAGAGACTTTTCACCAGAGAGGACAGTGATAGGACAAGAGGTGATGGATTTAAGCTGAAAGAGGGTAGATTTAGGTGAGACATCAGGAAGAAATTCTTCACCATGAAGGCAGTAAGGTGCTGGAACAGGTTGCCTATGGAGGTTGTGGAAGCCCCTTCCCTGATGGTGTTCAAGGGCAGGTGGGACGAAGCTTTGTGAAGCCTGGTCTTGTGGATGGTGTCCCTGCTCACGGCAGGGAGGTTAGAACCCAATGATCTTTAAGGTCCCTCCTAACATTAACCATTCTATGATTCTGCGATTCACTTAAGTCAAATTTTAACGGTCCATACCCAACTAGTCCTGTGAAATGTCCATATATTATGTGTCCATAGGTTCCACCTTTTACCTTATAAAAAAAATTTAAACCAAACTGGATGTTTAAGAGGTGACTAAATGCTTTTAATTGGTTTTGGTTTTGGTTGTGGGGTTTTTTTGCATGTAGTACTACTTTGCCTAGTAACCACAAAGCACCACCTATTGAATTTCTCATTTCTTTATATCATGATTTCTTCCATGTTTGTCAGAATTCCTAACACTTTTTGTAGTAATTTAGAAATCTTGAAGATCATTGGTATTCACGAGAATATTTTCTCTTGCAAGGTAAGAAGCCTTTCTTGTTTGAATTGAAATATGAGTAAACATTTTCTTATTTCTTTTTTTTTTGCCATCATGAAGATTAGTTTATTTTGCATTACAGACAGATCAATGATCTTCTTCAAATGCTATTGCTTTTGAAGATAGTTATTTTATTTTTTCATATATGACAAGTGAGATAGAAAGACTCAGACAAAAAACACATCACAGCAGTTTTTCACAGAATAATTCTCGTGAGACAGAGACATACAGGTCCACTATAATGAATGTGTAGATGCACATGGTTAAGATACTTGACCTAAATACCTAGCCAGGAAGATGACTGCTTGAAAAGGTTAAACTTTTGCCACAAAACAAGGGCTCAGCATCTGCCAATATGAGTAGTTGCTTTTTCTCTCTTTTTCTCTCCCTGCCTCCCCATGGACAAATCTGCCCAACTTAACCATTCCTTGCTTCAGACTCTATGTAAAGAAAAAAAACAAACCTGTTAAAACCCAGAGATCTGCCAAGTACTTCTGGCATCTGAAGGATGCTTGGTGTTCTCCCGGGCTACAGGGGCCCAATTCTCTTTCCTAAGGTACTGCTCCCGTTGTGCAAGCACCTCAACTCAATCAGAAGATGGGTTTCAGAAGAAGTATGCCTTAAAGCCTAGCAGAACTACAAGTGAAAATGTGCCTATATCTGCTTCTCTGCAGGGAGCTGAATTACACCTTCACTGAGGAGATCAATTGCGAAGACTAGTCAGCTGCAGTTAAAAGCCTGAAGTGACTATATTTATGAGTTTTTCACCCAGAAGGCTAAAACAGCAGGAGGATAACCAAACCACCTTAGAAACACAAGACTTTTCTCTCAGTGGAGAACTGAGGAAAGCAGAATTTTCTTTCAGGATACAGTTTTGGTTTTCATGACTTTTTGGAGAGGCATGTATTAAACTGTAATTTTAACAACATGAAGATTGCAATCAGAACTTCCACTCAAAACCAGAAGGTTCTTAATAATCGTTAGATTCAAGTTTTTGTGGGTTTTTGTTGTTTTGGAGACTAGAAAGCATTAGGAAGTCTTCTACTCTTAAATCTTACAAGAAGCATACTTTAAAAGTTTCTTGTGTACCCAGTCATGTCTACAAGCTACAGCTTTTTTAATAAAACTGCAGATACTACAAGAAAAAACTTAATTTTGCTTTTTGACTGCACTGGTCACAAGAGCTAAGACAATGCCATGTAATCAGCCATGAATATAATCTAAGTCTTGTTTTCACTCCTCTGTTTCTACTACCAGAGTATTTGCATAGAAATGAGGTCCTGACTATCACTGCAAAATCATATCCTAAACAAACTACTGCCTTCTCCACCTTTATACAACCTTCCTCACCCATTTGTGAATTAGATTTAAAAACAGCACTAAGGAGTTCTGTATGAACACAGACTGCTTATATAGACTGAAGTTTTGGTGAGAAAATGAAATCACCTTCCTGGAACTTAAGAAAGAGCAATGAAAAAGCTATTTAGCTTCCAAAGGTTTTCAGTCAGCCAACACAGAGAGACTGGATGACACCCACACTAAAATTGAAATGGGACATCACTTGCACTTACTGCTCTGAAGCTTGAATTAGATAAATAAAATCCAGATCACCAGTAAGCATGATAAAGGTAAAAGAACAGCAGGCATCTACACTGACAGAGATAATTTCATATTTTTGCACTGAATCAGTAGGTAAAATAGTTAGAATACAATAGAATCAAAGAATCATTAAAGTTGAAAAAGACATCTAAGATCAAGTCCAACCGTCAACCCAAAATGGCCATGTCAACTAAACCATGTCCTGAAGTGGGATGTCTACACACTTTCTAAACAGCTCCAGGGATGGTGACTCCAGCACTTCCCTGGGCTGCCTGTCTCAGTGTTTGACCACTCTTTCAGTAAAGAAATTTTTCCTAATATTCAATCTAAATCCCCCCTAGTGCAACTTGAGGCCATTTCCTCTTGTCTTATCACTTGAGAAAAGAGACCAACACCCACCCCACAGACTAAAACCTCATTTTAGGCAGTTGTAGAGAGTGATGAGCTCTCCCCTCAGCTTCCTTTTCTCCCAGCTAAATAACCCCAGTTCCCTCACAGGACTTGCTCTCCTGACCCTTCAGCAGCTTTGTTGCTCTTGTCTGGACACACTCCAGCATTTCAACATCCTTGCAGTGGATAGTCCAAAACCTTGTAGCCCAAAACCAAGCTCAGTCCTTGAGGTGTGACCTCATCAGTGCCGAGTACAGGGGTATAATCACTTCCCTTAGTCCTGTTGGCCACACTGTTCCTGATGCAGGCCAGGATGCTGTTGGCCTTCTTGGCCACCTGGGCACACTGCTGGCTCATACTGAGCCAGCTGTCAGCCAACACCTCCAGGTCCTTTTCCTCTGGGCAGCTTTCCAGCCTCTCTTCCCCAAGCCTGTAGCGTTGCCTGGGATTGTTATGACCCAAGTGCAGGACCCAACAGTGCAGTTATGGTGCTACAACCAGCTATTAAATTGCCCTACAGTTCTACCTTGTTTTGTTTCATGGGAGACATAGGAAGGAGGAGGTTGATGAGGGAATGAATGTCTCTCATTTCTGCAGTCATTTAATTTATAAGAGGAATAAATGCTATTAAAATGAATCACAGGAAGCCTTTAAGAAAGCAGCAGGAGTAAATTCTTCAATTCATGTCAAATGAAAGATGCAGATCTCACAGGCACAGTAGTTTGATACGGTGCTTGGTATGGCTAAATAGAAGTGCTGTTCTGAAACTATTATAACAATCAAAATTAATCAACACACTTACTGGAAACTGAAGATGTGTAATTGAGGATTTAATGATACTCTTAGGTATAAACCTAAGCAAGTGACGGCAGCAAGTCTTTTTTTGAAAAGTAAGATTGGAGAGGATCAGAGGGACAGACAAGTCCAGTTCCTGCAGTGAATAAAGCACTGTAAAAACAGCTCAGTTTAGATAGCTGTCTGTAGAATTTCTGTTCAGTGTGTTCTCATAGAACCTGCAGCACTTCTCGATTGCCTACAGAAAAGTTAAAGCCAAATTAAGAAAATCCACAGCTATTATGAAACATAGGAAGTGAGCAGAAAGGGCAGAAGGTCTCACATGTCTCATAGCTTCCTGATCTACCACGGACCACCTTTGATGAACCTCCTAGTTAATCCTCAACAAGAATCCATGTCTTACATTACTGAAGAGAAAGAAAAAAAATCTAATGTTTTTTCCAATTTGATCTAAAGGAAAATTATTTCTTTATTCCAAATCTCAGAGCTGGTTAAATCCTGAGCATGCTAATAGGTTGCATCATTCAGGCAGCAGATAAAAATTGCTATCATCCATCACAGTTTATTTATATTAATTTCATTTTTAGTCCAGTGCTTTAGAGAAAGATAACAATGCCCAGCAACTGCTCTTTTAAGTGCTCACTGAGGGAGGCAAGGGAAGGTGGAAGAGTGGGAGGGAGAAGAGAGTCTTCTTTCCTTAGCAAGAAAATAGAACTCCATAGCAACTAACAGAAGACTCAAAGCACATATTAATAAAGCAAAGCCAGACTGCAAACAAACACTCATGCAGGCTCTTTTTAGACTCCTTTTGGAATATGATGTACACACATATCCAAAACTTTTTTCCTGATCTTCTAGGAATTATTTTGATCATAAAGCCTTTCTCCTAGGTTTTTCAAGCTTCATATTAAGACATTTGAATTTATTGACCATGTATTTATTTCAAAGAACATTACAGAATTTCTCCTTAGGTGGTTGGAAATACTCTTGTAACTGTATTTGGGTTAGTATTTTAGCAGTCTGTTATGACTCATTCCTTCATAACTAATGTATAAACATTCGAATAGGCACTTCTGTTACCCTTTAACTTAAGAAAATTTCATCTTTCTTAGATATTCTGTTTTACAAATCTTAATGCCATCCCATCTGTGTTCCTGTTCCACTTTCAGTTCACCTTTCTTCAATGTATATGATGACAACAGTATGATATAAAATATTACTGGTGCTTTCCTGACTTATTAAAATAGCTATTGGTAGAATTCTGAGTTTTTTTGCAGCTATGTTACATTGGCCACTCAAAAGGAAATTCCTGTTGACCAGAACACTATGAACACACTACTTCATCAACTGTCTGCAGCAATTGGGTTTCTCACTTACATTGTATCATTATTACTAGCGTCTGATTCCATGGTTATATCCTTCCACTGATAAGTCTTATTCTATGCCACTCTTATTGTCAACAGAAGTCCATCACTAAACCATGTTCATAAACACCACATCTGCATGTCTTTTAAATACCCCCAGAGATGGTGACCCCACCACTTCTCTGGGCAGCCTGTTCCAATGCCTGACAACCCCTTCAGTGAAACTCTTCTTAATGTCCGATATAAAGATCCCCTGTCACAGGTTGAGGCCATTTTCTCTCATCCTATCACTTGGTATTTGGGAGAAGAGACCAACACCCACCTCACAGAACCTCCTTTCAGGTAGTTGTAGAGAGTGACAAGGTCTCCCCTCAGCCTCCTTTCCTCCAGGCTAAACAAGCTCAGTTCCATCTAACGCTCCTCACAGGACTTGTCCTCTAGACCCTTCATCAGCTTAGCTGTCCTCCTCTGGACATGCTCCAGCACCTCTATGTCCTTCTTGTAGTGAGGGGCCCAAAACTGAACACAGTGCCCAAGGTGCAGCCTCACCAGTATCAAGTACAGGGGCATGATCACTTCCCTAGTCCTGCTGGTCACTATTGCTGATACAAGCCAAGATGCTCTGGGCCTTCTTGGCCACCTGGGCACACTGCTGGCTTACATTCAGCCAGCTGTCAGCCAGCACCCCCTGGTCCTTTTCCCCAGAGCAGCTTTCCAGCCACTCTTCCCCAAGCCTGTAGTGTTGCATGGGGATGTTTTGACTGAAGTGTAGGGCCCAGCACTGAGCCTTTTTGAGCCTCTCACCACTGGTCTTGGCTCATCCATCAGCCTGTCCACATCCTTAAGTAGAGCTTTTCTATGCTCAGATATATTGACCCTACTGCCCAATTGGCTTCACCAAGGGCAAGTCTTGTCTATCCAATGTAGTGGCCTTTTATGATGGAGTGGCTACATCAGTGGAGAAGAAAGGAGTTAGATGTGTTGCCTATCTGGACTCTTGTAAGGCCTTTGGCATGGTCCTTTACAACATGCTTCTCTCTAAATTGGAAAGATCTGAGTCTGATGGATTAACTGTTCAGTGGAAAAGGACTTGGTTGGATGGTCACATCCAGAGACTAGTGGTAAACAGCTCAATGTCCGCACTGAAATCAGTGAAGAGAGTCCCTCAGGGGTCTGTACTGGGATCAGTACTGTTCATTACTTTCATCAATGACATAGACAGCGGGATTGAGTACACCCTCAGCAAATTTTCAGATGGCACTAAGGTGAGTGCTGCAGTTGACACACCTGAGGGGTGGGAAGCTACCCAGAGGGACTTGGATAAGCTTGAGAAGTGGGCCCATGTTTTCACAGTTTGACTCAGGATTGGCAATTAAACCAGGGACAACGCTCTCGATTCCCTGCCCTTCCCACCCAGGTGGGGAAGGAGAGAGACAATGAGAGAGAGACACTCTGGATTGAAAACTAAACTACACAGCTTTAATTAAATACTAATGATATATATATATATATATATATATATATGTTCAGATATGTGCAAAAGCCCCTTGCCTCCCCCCTCCCCCAGCCATGGACAGAAGAGAAGGGAAGGAGAAACAGGAAGGAAGTTGTCTTCTGTGATCTCTAACCTTCTTCTGAGCTTACTTAGATATATGGAATGTAAAATCTCTGGCCAATTTTGCTGTCTATCTAATTCAGCCTCCTATTGGGGGGTCATAGATGTCCCAGTAGTGTCTGAGCCAGCAGAGTAAAGGTGTGACCTTGGAGCCCTGGCAATAACATAAACATTCCAGTGTTATCAGTCCTAGCTGGAACACTTGCTCTTAAAAGAGAGCTTACTGAAGGGTGGGGGTGGGGGGAATCAGTAAAAGGAAAAGTGGCTTCATCCTGGCTCAAACCAGGACACATGTAAACCTCTTCAGGTTCAACAAGGCCAAATACAAGATCACAGCAACCCTTGGTACCAATATAGGCTGGGGGATGAAGGAAATAAAGGGAGCTGTGAGGAGAGAACTTGGGGGTACTGGTGGATGAAAAGCTGGTCATGAGCTGGCAATGTGCACTTACAGCCCAGAATCTGACCAGAGGGATGGAACACCTCTCCTGTGAAGACAGGCTGAGAGAGTTTGGGTTGTTCAGCCTGAAAACAAGAAGGCTCCCATCTCTCAAAACTTAAACCTAGCTTATAAGAAAGACGGGGACAGACCTTTTAGCAGGGCCTCTTGGCACAGGACATGTTGCAATGGTTTTAAACTAAAAGAGGAGAGATTTAGACTAGTTATAAGGAAGAAATTTTCTATTATGAGGGTGGCAGTGACCTTTAAAGATCCTTTCCAACCCAAACTATTCTATGGTTCTATCAACATGGTTATTTTTTTTGTCAGAAACAGTCAGAAAATTCCCACTGGAAGTCTTCCTATTGAAGTGTTTTTCACAACAAGATTCCTTAATAGAATATAATATTTTTTGTTCTAAGGATCCCATTTCTAGCAGGAAATGCCCTGCTTTTAGTGACACTTGAAAACATCCATAAATTTTCTAATGACATTTTATTTGACCTCTAATTTAAACAACCAATGCTAGGCAACTAATCTTTGCTGATCTCTTGAGTAGCTTCTGAAATTGGATTATTTCATATTTCTATGCAGAAAAACTTAACTGGCCTACCATTTTTGACATTTCATTCGCTATTTATTATCTGGCATATTTGTGCTTGGATTAGAATAATTTTTTGACAGCCATAATTCTGTATTTCTGACTTTGCATTTTGTTGCTGAAGAAATAAACAGTGTCACAAATGTAGCATTATTATGACTTACAGTGCTGGATCAAATTAGAGGATGCCATAAACTTGAAAAGAGTAAAGGTTTTGAAGTGCAGCAAATAGGTGAATAGAGCAAGAACTCTTCCAAGAAATTGTTAAATACTAGATACTGTAATGTAGGGTCTAGCACAGAGTTTGGTACAGCCATTAAAACAGAGAAAATACTCTGAACATTATTTTCCTTCTCAAATCCATCAGTTTACCTGCAGCCTTTCTGATTTAAATTTACCTTTTCATGAGCCACTTTTGAGACACTAGGAAGAGAAGCACTGAGCTCAGTGTATTCATGATCAAGTAAACAAAATAGGTGCTTTCTAAGAACAAATGAAAAAATGAAGCAATTGATTCAACACTTACAAATACAAACAGCATTTCCTTCTTCATCACCAAGATTCTTCTCATTTCTCCTGGGTGGTATGCAAACCTTTCTCACTGCATTAAAGGTACTTGCAGGTATCAATTTGTTTCTGTCTTGGCCTGGTGCCAACTGCTCAACATTGTTGGAAAACTGAAAGTAAGAAAAAAAATCTTCCTACTTTTGTGTGAAAAACCCCTACAGATCATTTGTTAAAAGAATTGTTCTTGTCATCTATCATCCTGTCTTGTTTATCTCTAGCTAAAAGCCTATATGAGCCATAGGTGATATACTTTACCCACCTCCACTCTCTGAAGTTGTTTGACATATTTCAAAGGTTGATAAATTATTATTATATTTTTACTGTACAAGGAATTAATTTCTAGTTACATCGTGAAGGAATTAGGACAATGCAGCTTCTTTTCTAAAATGAAAATATGCAGGGAGTCCAGCAGTGTGCTAATAATGCTTTACGTTAGGAATGTGTTCCATAACCAAAAATAGAAGAGAAAAAACACTTGTATGCCAGCTAGGAAGAGGTTTTAAACTCTTCTATTGCACTGTATAATTCTAGGATGCAGTTACAAGTACCTAAAGACAATAGAAGAACATTTTTCAGGTCTATCAGGGGATGAAGCATCCATTAAAAACTTTTAAAACACTTATCATTAGTATAAATTGCCTTGTTCTTCATGTACTACAGAAACATACATATGCTATTAAACGAAAATGGGCGAAGTCAGGGAGATTTTCAGTACAGGGACTATGTAGGTGAAATACTGAATAAAGAGTTTAATTCTATAATGTCAAATGAAATTATTTACATAGCTGCCTATGTTCACAAGATCCTTCTGTTATATTCTCTTTACTAAATACACAAGTGCTAATCTCCAGCTTCAAAGAACACTAGAAAAGTCCGGCTATGCACGAGGAGGAACTGGTTGCACATTTCCAAATAAAATAGTGCCTAAGTAAAAATATTCCTGTTTTATCTTGTGTGAAAGTTAATATTTTTCAGATCTTGTGTTTTTTTCAATCACAACATAGTTCTTTCAGATCATGAATATAGCATAATTATTGTGAACCACAGATATAAGAAAATGTAGTTTAAACATTATCAACATTCTCAGTCATTCTCCAAAGCTCATTCCTTCTTTGAAGCACTTAAATAAAAATTGCTGGCCATAGGCACTTACGTGATACTAAATCATACTGAGAACCTACCTAGTTAATCCCCCCCACATGTCTATTATTTTCTGACACTTTTTTTTGTCCCAGATTTCCAATTTACAGTAATGCACTAAATATTGTCACTTTTTCGTAAGTTCCATAGTGTTTTTTTTCCATATACCATAATTTCTATGGACTTCATTACCATTAAAGGTTAGCTACCATAATGAAAGATTATGGCATTTAGTTGTTTTTTGACAGCATAACACAGAGGTATAAGATATGAAGTTTTCAGATCCAAGTAACATTCAAATGAGGCTACAATGTTGGGCTGACTTTTTGGCAGTCAGAGATAGTAACTCATTCAGCATCCTTTTAAGAAAAGAGAGAGGAATTTAGAGAGGAATAATACATCTCTTAAAATGCTCTTCATATAGTCCAAACAAAACTTATTCTTAATAATCTATCAGTGTTGTTAATTTAATCAACAGAAAGTCACTATATAGGTTCCTCTATCTTCCTTTTATCTACCTCTTCTTTGATGTCAGGTTCATTTCTTCCTCTTCTCTTCAGGTTGCTTAGTTTCTTAATTATCACCTTACTGTCTTTCAGATTGGTAAAGACTATTAAATGCATAGACAAATTTATTCAAGAATGTCCTTCAGTTGCCACAGCTAGTCTGAATAACATACTGCTATAGAAAATACACAGAAAACCTACTTAGGCCAATATTAAGGTACAGCTGCCAAGGACTGATACACAAAATACCTGTAGAAATTGCACCATACCAGGCACAGAGTTAAAAAATAAACATGGATAATTTATTCCTCTTTCTATACTAAATACTGTAGAAATAAAGTCAATTAACTAATTGCCTAGGCATAGGGCCAAAATATTTGAAAGATAGGGGAGATGCACACAGCTTGTGACAGTGCACCACAACATGCAGACAGGAGGGGATTTTCAGCTAGATCCAAAAAACAAAAACAAAAAACCCCAAACAAACCAAACCACCTCTATGAAGTTTTCATTAAGTAGATGAGGACAAAGATCAAATGCAAGGTAGTTGCAGAGCCTAATCCAATATATAGCAAGAAGTGGTCAAAAGGACTGACTATTTTCAGTCTCTGCTGGAAAATTAACAGATTCTCACAAGAATTCTCGGTATTTTTTCATACTTCTTTTGTTTTGTTTTGTTTTTTCACACGCTGCCTTTTCTACTGAAACCTGGCTAAAACATTTTATAGAAAGTGTGTAACAGAGAGAAATGGCAGCAATTTTAAAAGTAAGGGAATTTTGTAGACACTCACATAAACGGAGAAAATATTTTGAAGCAAGATAACTTCTATTCTTTAGTAAAAATATAATGTTACGTGGGAAGAGGAACACCAGATAATATTACTTTGATGAGCTGAGTTTATTAAGTAGACCAAAAAAGAAGGATAGGCTGTGTGAAGTAAAGAACTGGGTGCATAGGTGCACATGTGCACATGCACACACAGACACACATGCAAACACAAGGTTAACATGCGTAGTATTGTGCATAATTCCCCCACTGTTCCCTTGCCAGAAAGTTCAGGCTGGAGAAAAAAAACCTCTCTCCAGCTGCTCCATGGTGGGCTCTTCCTGAAGGCTAGCCAGACAATGTTTTAACAGTGTCAACTTGGGTCCTCTGCTTCTGCAATGGTGCCAGATGTTCACATGCCAGCTTTCCCCAGTTCTATTGCTGGAGGGGTATTTAGTCAGATGCTGTCTCAAAATGATACACAATTATATCTCACTAGGCGTTTCTCACAGTTTCAGGTGTTGTTTTCCTGACACTTGTTGGTCCATGGTCCATACTATGGCTCATCCCATTCAGTTCTCACTTGCTGGTTTGCCTTTCAGCCACAGCTACTTACGCTTAGCTACTTATGATCAAGTCAAAGACTGTGATACTCCTGCAGCAAACAAAATATTTTTGAGAGAAAAATATCAAATCAAATATTTGTAAAGGAAATTTAAAGGAAGTTTAAACACCTTATGAAAATTAATTACTTTCAGCCATCACAAGGTATTTTGCTGTCTGTACTCTCCAGAAATTTTTTAAATCTATCACAACACTCCTGTGGGTTCAGCTGCAAGGAATTCCTTAGGTTTTTCAGAACAAATAGTAGCTGGGGCAAAAACTCTCATTAACGATGCTTTCTTGAAGGACCCAGGAATAAAGAAAGCAAATATTGGAATTTTCCAGGGCACATCAACAAAATATTTCTACTTTTCACATTCAATATTCTTGCAGGGAATGTGCTGGCACTGTTGTGCCTACAAGACAGTTTGTAAGCTTTTCCTACAATAGTGGTGTACAGGAGAAAGCAGGTGCCTGTGTTCATGGAGCTCTATCCCTGATATCCATGGAGCTCTATCCCCACACTCATGGTCTTTACTTTTTTTTTTAATTATCATTATTATTCCAAAGAGGCCAAAAAGGACTCACTTTCTTTTTGTCAGACTCTTTTGTTCTCCTTTTAACTAATTCTGAAGGTCAAGATGATGGCTAGGGATGGTAAAAGTCTGGGCGGAAAGTGTCTCTGTGTGCTACCAGACAAAAACATATTTTACAAAGAACTGGCCTTGCTAGTGACATCAGCCCAGATCTTTGGTGGTGCAGGGCACACATGGCAATAATTTGCTACGACTCTTCTGTACCTTTGACATCCTGAGTCCTACCTGGGTGGTCTTTACCAAGCCCATGTGCCTCAGGTTATTATCTTCTTGCCCCATAAAGTCTCCTTTTGCACATTTACATAAGATTGATACTCCTAGAATC
Source organism: Apus apus (assembly GCF_020740795.1). NCBI lineage: Eukaryota > Metazoa > Chordata > Aves > Apodiformes > Apodidae > Apus > Apus apus. Next base: position 35,510,994 of record NC_067312.1, on the reverse strand, counting down.
TGTTTCTGAGGATGGTTTTAAGTCTTCACATGAAGTGTACTTGTTTCAGCACTTCAAGTAAGCACTTTCTGCTCTGCTGTTTACCAATATTACTAACTGTCAGAATGTTGTTGGAAAACCCCTCCTTACTCCTGAAAGCACTTTTTGATCCTTATTCACATACATGCCTCTTACAGTGAAGTTATAGATTAATTAAATTCTTAGATATTAGTAGTTCCCAAATCTCCTCTTTTTCCTAATACATTTTTAGAGAAACAAAATGAAACTACCCTAATCCAGGCACTGAGTCAACAACTTCAAGAAAAACTTTGTAAAAAGTGGGTCTTACTCACTCATGCCTCAGGGTCCCATATGTAAACTAGGTATAATAGATTTTGCTACAAGAAGGAACCTTAATTAATATACATGAAGCATTTCAGGAACTTCAGCTTAAAGGTGTAATGAACTGTCAAAATATTCATAATCTAATATATTACTTGAGACAGTGTGGCTCAAAATAAGCACAGCTCTAATTCCAGATAAAAGCTGATAGATATATTTCATGATTAATAGTTTGTGCTTGAAGAAACCATTTCAGAAGCTATTCTGATTTTTTTATTATTATTTTTAATTTTTTTTAAAGTTTTCTGAGGATGAGCATCTGTATATGAGAAGAGAAAAAGCTAAACATAAGCATGTGTGTGCCTGATTGAAATTATTAAGCTTTGTGCTGGAAGGATTCGTAGCTAGGAGACAGCTAAAAATAACTTTATTCAGGACAGATGAGTGATGTAAGTATGTGGGTGCTATTCAACAGTTTAACTGGACTTTTCAACTCTTAGGTGTCTTTTGTTAACCCATTCTGAAGATCTGCATATAAAAAAAAAGTTAAAATTGCCTACATTATGATAATGCAATACACAAAAGCACATAGGGCGAGCTTTAGCATTTTCCACAGCTTGGGCATTTGGGTTTAGGTTTTTTAAAAACGTTTACGTTTAGGTTTGAGTGACATTGAAAAAGCAGTTTTTCGCAATTAGCTATGCACAACGGCCATTATCTATAGGAATCTCTACGTATCTACAGTATCCTTTACATTTCAGAAAGAAAACGCAACTATTTAAAAGTCAGTACTAAAATTTAATACCAGGTTGCCCTCTACTGGCTCCTAGTATTATTACCAATCAGTAACAGTTTTAAGCCCACAAGAACCATGCTCCAAAATCTAAGTGAAGATTGCCAGCTGCATTCAATTTGAAACATACTGGACTTGTTAAAAACAGATTTGGGTCCCTCCCACGTCTTGAAAAGGTGGGGCCAGCATATGCTGTATGTGGCTTGAAGAAATTGAGTGGCTTCTCATGTGGCTGCTGACTGCATGGTAGAGAAAACCACATTCATACTGCAGTAATGAGGCTGCAATGTCATGAATAATCAATTGAAAAAATGCCTTCCACGGTATGGAAATAAGTACAAAGCATGCCTTTTAAAATTTTCTACAAGTTCAGCAGAGATTGTGAAATTCCTGCTGTTGCACAGTCCCTCCATGCTCTAGTTTCTCACAGGAGCTATGACAAAAGTGTTCTGCAGACCTGTGATAAGTTTAGAACAAGATTCGAGGCTGCACACAATCAAGAGGGAGATCTTCACCTCAGACACTGAGAAAGAAGTTTCTTGCTCCAACTGGAAACGCTGCAAGGTGGCAGCAGGTGATTGCTGGCTTTCAGTAGGGGTGTCCCACAGAAGAGGAACACTTTAACACGTGTGTGCTTCCAGTTTCACCTCCCGGTCATCTCTAGAAGTGTGCATACAGTTCTACAAGCAGTATCAGCAGCCTTGTTTCTTCGTACCGGTTCACACTCCAATATTGCAAGGAACAGCAGAAAGTGAGAGATTTAATTGGTGTATAGGAAATTTTGGAATTCCCTAAACTTCCTTTAGACATAAAGAAATTAAAAATATATAAGATCATAGGATTATTTATTACTTTCAAAAAGAAGAATAAAAAAGAACCAAGGATGCTGGATGCACTATTATTTGATAAGCTGTCTGACATGAGAGTGTGGAGGAAGAAGCACATCTACAGTTAACTTCACAGTCTAGTGAAGGGCTGAGTTTGTGACCTCCAGACACCTACCTATGAAACAGCAGTAAATTGATACCTCTAGTTGCCAAACATCATCCTAATACTCTGTGAAAGACATCTTCAGGTTAGTAATTTTCAGACTCTCAGCTGAAGGTTAGAATATTAATGCTTAGTAAATATCTTTAAGCTTACAAAAGTAAAATTTTTGGCCTTGGGTAAAAGCAGAAATGTTTATTTGGCTGGATTAATACCACAGTTGTACAGAGAAAACAGCAGATTTATTTTTTTTTCCTCATGTCCACAGTGTAAAACCTATGAGCTTTTATGCACATTGATATATATATTGCCAACAGTACTGTGAAACATGGAATTATTATCAGCCCTCTTGTATAGTTGGAGAATTAAAGCTAAATTCACTGTCCAGTTTCTGGCAACAATTCTCTACCAGCACTGGAAAGAAATCTATGCTGAGTCCCATCCCAGGATCTTAAACAGATCTGGAAACAGGTATAATGTGACCTTGGTGACTTTGGCAACCCCATGAGACCCTGCTACACTTCCAGTCCAAAGTAAATAGTAACTTCAAGATGCTCCAAAGTGAAAGCAAGAAACAGCATCTGGGAGAAGTGATGTTGAGGACACAATGAAATTACCTATAACATCCCATGCTTCCGGAAGCTTCCTCATTTTAAACAGCTATCAGTTTAACACATAGCTGAGCATAGCAGCTGCTCCTCTTTTGTAGTGGCCACTGTGAGTCTAAGTTATATCTCTGTAGTCTCCCAGGCTTTTTATCCTCCTGCTCAGAAGTGTAAAAAATGGTGGTATAAACAGTTCAGCTGCATTCTATTTACTTTATATCTGTAACTCATTCTGCTCTTTGAAGAGCAAGTTCAAAGCACCTACTCACAGGACTTGCAGGAGCTGTTTGATCAGCTTCCTTAGCATTACTCTTCCCTTTGCTTCACTCATCACATGGGAACTGGGAACAACCATTGATCAGAAGACTGATGAAGCTGATGTGTCCGTAGTTTCTTTTGGACATCTCCACTGATGTGTGCTGATATATATTATCATATTACATATTTTCCCCATGGTTCAAGTTTGCATTGCTAACAAGCTACTTTGGCATACTGCAAAAGGACCAGAGGCCACCTCTTTTCATGCTGAAGAAGTAAAGTACGCTTGCAAGGTTTTCTGTTTATGACTTTGTTTTCCTCTTCATGACAGTATTTGTTTTAGAAGCATCTCTGATTGCATTTCACTTAGAGGCTAAAATCAGAGAAATTCCAGGAATAGAAGTTCCATCTCTAGAAGAAAAGAAGATTAATAAAATTCCTTCCTCTTTTTTTTGTTACTAAGTATTCTGATGTTCCCTTATGATTTTTGAAGTATTTATTTCCCAGCTCCACCTGAAAAGTCAGCAAATGAGAGGACAGTTCTGGCTCTGAAGCTTTCTACTAACAGATAGAACATCCTTTCTGCCTCTTCTAAAGTTGCCATGTTCATCATGCAACCACATACACGGGCCGAAACTTCAGACATGATACTTTTCACAGTGCTACAGGAGCTTCTGGATTTCTTACTGTTTTCATGATCTCTGGAAGGTCTGGGCAGATAAGGATTCAAAGTGTTTGACTGGGACTGCCCAGCTAGAGTTTGTGCTACATTTTTGCTGAGAGGTTTTAAAGATCAAATCACTCAATAGATTTTGACATAATGTAAGAAAATATAACTGCATACTTAACTGAGTTCTGCTTGCAATATTGACTAAGATCATCAGTTGCAACGGGTCACAAATGAGTTTTGCCAAGGCTTCAGTGCTTCTCGGTAAGAAGTGCAGACACTTCAGGAACTTTACAAACAAATCCTGTAATGACCACTGCTCCAAGTGGCAATTCAGTGGGCACTTTGAGAAACCAAACCTTAGACATAAGCACCCAGAATGCATGTTAAGTATTTGAAACCTAGACAAGGTATTTGTGGAATTCTTCTTATGCAATTAACTCAGTGTAATTATGCAAGCTGTGTATTGTCACTTCCACCATGCCTCAGTATCCCTCATGTACTGCTGGCCATTACAGCCTTAACAGTAACACAGAGTCATAACAAGTCTCCTTCTCACTACACACACCATACAAGCCTTGGAGGCAGTCACTACAGCAAGCACTGAGGCCTGTGGATATGCAAGTATTCTGATGCACAGCATATACCAGCTAAAATTCTCAGTGCTGTAACTTCACTGCTTTCACTGGAAACTAAGGATGTTCTACCTCTCTGCAAAATTATTATTATTATCATTATTATTATCATTATTATTATCATTATTAGTATTATTATCATTACTTTCATTATTATTTATATAATATATAATAATATATAATATAAAATAATGAATATAATAAATAATAATATATAATGTATAACAATATAATAAATTAATAAAATAAACAATAATAGTAATAATAGTAATAATATTAGTAATAATATTAGTGATAATAATAGTAGTAGTAATAATAATAATAGTAATAATAGTAATAATAATAATAATAATAATAATAATAATAATAATAATAATAATAATAATAATAATAATAATAATAATAATAATAATGCAAAACAGGGAATCTCCAGCTCTGGCTTGGATGTGTTCAGGACTTCACTGGACAATGCCCTGAGCAGCATGATCTAATCATACCTCCAATCATGTTCAACATCTTCATTAAAGTGCATCAAGAGGAGGGCAACTAAAATGTTCAGAGGCCTGGAACACCTCTCCTACAAAGAGTGGCAGAGAAAGTTGGGGTTGCTCAGGCTGGAGAAGACAGGCTCTGGGGACACCTTACTGCAGCTTTTCAATATATGAAGTGGATGTACAAGAAAGACAGAGAAAGACTTTGTATGAGGGCCTGTAGTGACAGGGTCAGGGGTAACTGAATGAGGGTAGATACAGATTGGATATAAGAAAGGAACTGTTTTACAGTAAGGGTAGTGAGACACTGAAACAGGTTGCCCAGAGGAGCTGTGGACGTATCATCATTGGAAGTGTTCAGACTAATGTTGGATGAGGTTTTCAGCAACCCGATCCAGTGAAAGATGTTGCTGCTCATGGCAGGATGGGGGGTTAGAACTAGATGATCTTCAAAAATTATTTCCAACTCAATCTGTTCTATAATGCTACAATTCTATGATTAATGGTCTGGAAGATTAGGCAGAGTACACCCTCCATAACTTTGCAGATCACAGAAAACAGGGAGGAGTGGCTGACCCAGAATGTTGTGCTGATTTCCAGAGGTACCTGGATGGGCTAGAGAAATGGGCTGACAGGAACTTAATGAATTTCAACAAAGGGAAGCGACAAGCCCTACTCTTAAGGAGAAATGTTAGACAGAGTGATTACATGCCATTCTAGAGTTCCGTAAGTGCTACGAGAGAGTTATTGCATTATGCTCAGTTTGGGTCTAGGTATTAGATGGGTACATGGTTTCAGACCAAAGTATATGCTATTTGTAGGGCAGAAGCACAGCACCTAGAGTACAGCTAACATGGGCCTGAGAAGTCTCTCTTGCAGCCCATGGAGCCTGGAGCTTGTGCTCACTGCAGCAGGAAAAAAACCTGAGAATTAACTGTGCTGTGTCAAGCACATTTGTAGTCCATCAATGTGCAGACACCAAGTCCTGGGAAAAGGGTTCTCATTTGAAGCCACACCCTCTCTCAGCACCAGTTCTCTACGTCCTCAGCAAACTTCTTGCCCCTCTGGTGCGGGAGGAGACAGATTGACTACAGGGATCACTTAGGAACTCATGTCACATTTTAAAAATATTTTCAAAAACATAACACCTTTGGAAGAAGGATGACAGAAGCTCTACCAGTGAAAAAAGGATGTTGTCTTCCTCCAAAACGTGTCTTACATGCTTCTAGAACAGTCACAGATCTTCATAGGCAAAGCTTTGAACTAACCTGAGACATAAAAGCAAACAGCCTCCTGCTTTCTTTCAGTCCCTGGATTACAGTCTTCATCCTAGCACTGCCGCTTTAGGTGGAAACTTTTGTCATGTCTGGTAGTCTCTGTCTTGGCCAAGTCAGATTTTGATTTTACTCCCTGAGGAATAAAGCATGCTTCAGGGATTACCTGTACGAGACACAGAACAGAGCAATAGAGAACTGCCAAGAATTGCCTAACATGTCAAGACCAGGTGCAACAAACATTTTTTACTATTTTGTGCATTCTTTCTGGCCCAATTTGTTGAAAGATACATTTCCCTACACCTAAAATTACATACTGTCAGCAGGGTGGGGCAGCACTGCACACCAGTCATTCTTTTTGCTCTAATCACATAAAATTATCTCTAAGGTAGTTGTACTACGTTTGCATACCCTTCACAAACACTACAAATTAACAATCTGATGAAGCAGGGGTGTGCCAGAGCCAAAAATATGTTTCTCAGCTCCAGCAGCACTACCTGTGGCTTCTAGACCTTGGTAATTAACGTAGTTAGTTAACTGTAACATAGCTCTTTATCACGTTGCCATTGATGCATCTGTTAGAAGTTTCAGAGCTATCAGGTTTTGAAAGATAATACTCCTTACCACTGACAGAAACTTACTTACAGGCCACTCCAGTATTTAATCCAGAACTGCATCAAAAAGTAACAAAGTTGTGTGTATACATACATACATACATACATATTTGTTTTGTTTTGTTTTGTTTTGTTTTTAGTAGCATGGGCTGGAAAAGACCTTTAAAGGTCACCTGGTCCAACTGCCCGTGCAATGACCAGTGATGTACTCAAGATCAGGTTGCTCAGAGCCCCATCCAACCTGACCTTGAACTGAGCCTTTAATGAGACTCCATCTCTGCCAGACTCCTGTCTCGTTCTACTCAGAGTCTGCCAAAGTTTGTAGGGACATCCCTGGGATGGGCCTATGGGGTTATGTGACAAGGTGCTGGCAGTGGGGGGCTGCAGGGCAGGCTCTGTAAGAAGCTGAAGATGTCCCGTGCTGGACACAGCTGGCTCCAACTGGCTCCAGAGGACCCACTGCAGGGCACAGCTGAGCCTCTCAAGTAAGATGGTGGTGTCTCAAAGAAAACATACTTAAGAAAGGGCAAAACACACTGGACAGAGAAAGGAGGAAGGGAAAAAGAGTGCGAAACAGCAAAAGGAACAAGAAGGTCAAAGAAGGATGAGGAGTAGGCAGTCCATGACACAACAACAGATATTCACACTGGAACCTCTGCAGGGACCCACTGTTCAAACAGGGTAAAATCATGAGGAGGAAGGGGTGGCAGAGAGGAGCTGTTATGAACTGACCATAAACTTCCCATTCCACATCCCCCTGCACTGCTGGTGGGGAGAAGTCAGGAGTGAAAGAGTGAATTTGAGTTTGGGAAATGGGGTAGGAAAGATGCTACTTTAATGTTCACCTTTTTTATTTCTCACTACACAAATCTGCTTAATTAATAATAAATAAGTTTCTCCAAGTCAAGTCTGTTTTGCTTGTGACAGTGACCAGCAAGCAATCTCCCCATCTTTACCTCAACCCATGTTATTCTCTCCCCAGAGAGGAACAGTGAGTGAGCAGCTGGATGGGTGCTTGGCTTTTTGCCAAGGCTAAGCCACCACAGTATGTCTACAACAAATAATATGAAATGTATTAAATTCTGTGTCATATGAAAGAAAAAATAAATTATAAGCTACAGTTACCGTGTCTTTGAGCTTTACTGGGGTTTTGTGAACATCACCATTGTTTAATGATAAATAACCAGCATCCACAAGATTGCATGCTGGATATCATTACATTAATTTCATGTGCTCATTGGTCATTTTATTCTCTTTAGGAGGGCCATTATACATGTGAGTTTTAATTGATGGAAGCAATATGATTAAAAAAAAAAAGTATTTCTCATATTTGAAGAACATGAGGAATATGTTTTCTGAAATAAAATTCTCAGTAGTTAAAGTTAGCACAACAGATCTGAAAGCAACAAAGTATTAATCCACAACATTATTGTAGTTATTCTCTCAGCATTTTATTTGAAATATCAATACTTTCCATTATATAGTTTATACATTAAGCAGTAGGGAATTGTCTTCATTTCACATAATCCAGTACTGAAGTGGCACATTCAAAGCAGCACATTACATCTCTGAAGGAATCTGTACAATTTAGATAAATAGAACTCTGAATAACTAAACTAACATAACTTCCGCAACATTTACCAAAAGAATGCCAAGAAGCTAGGCACAGCACTGTAGACACAAAGTGCAGGAAGGAGGAATACAAGATAACCAACTAAACATATGAAAAATGTTTTTGCATATACAGTCACATGTCTTTCATTGCTCAACACAAAAATGTAACAAATTTTATTTAGTCCTCATTGAGGGCAGAATATGCACAAATGATGTTCAAATAACACGTGGTAGACAGAAATAAATGAAGTGAGGGTTGTGTTTAGTTAGTTATTGTATTCCTCAGTGAATAAGTTTACAAAGGATACCTGGTGCTTAAGCAGAATGATCTTGTGCCAAGACTTGACAAGAAACTGTTAACAAATGCCAGTTTTATTCCCCATCTTGCCCTCTTACTGGCATTTTGGTGAGCATGCACAAAGTTCCTGAAGGGCAAATTCAGGCGGTTTCTGGTCGAAGGTTTTTACTATAGGAATCCCCATTTTATGGTTTGCAGTTTACCTCTGGATGGAAATAGGCCTCTTCGCAATATTTAGGAATAAAAAAATGAGCAGAGAGCAGCAGGACACACAGTACAGTGGTTCACTTTCTGAGAAACTGAAGGGTTCACATTTACGCCATCTGTCTGAGAACACCAAGCCAGTTTCATTGGAAGATACAGTTTTGGTTAGTCAGTGTTAGACCTGTGTGAACTGTATCATTAGGAAGGGAAAGATGGAACGGCAAGAACTCTTCCCTCTTTTTATAGAGAACTAAGACTGAAAAGTAATACAGTGGTGATAGGCATTATCTTCCCAAAACCACCTCCACCTTCTGCTACTTCATGGAGTTACCTGCTTTGCTTGCCATCATCTTCCCAGCTTCATCTCAGTAATGCTTCTGGTTACCACCAGGCCAGTACGGCCAATACACTAACCAACCCTATGCTGGCTCAGAAGATACCACGCATCACCACCATGTAGTTAGACAACACGTAAACCAAAGATGCTCAGTGGGAAATCGATGACTCTAACCACTGCAGTTCACACTTGTAAGGTGTAAGAAGCAGCATTTTGAAAGCAGTGGTACTGATACAGCTAACTGGGACAGAGGTGGTGTATCAGCCATCCTAATGGGGTAATGGAACTAGAATATCAACATAATTGATGGGGAAGAAACCTGACTGGCCATGAAGCATCCCTTCATACCAGTTTTCATCAATCTGGTTAGTGAGGGTAATGATATCCCCTTCTTTAAATCCCAGCTCCCCTTCATTTTCTGGTTCAAAGTCATATAGAGCTCGGCAGCATGGCTGATCCATGTGAACACCTATAGAGAAGAAACACAAAGAAAATAATGTGCTTAAAGAAGTCAATACTACAGTATCCTTTTTACCCTTGTACTTGCTACAGATTTTGTTGTTTCTCATATCACTTATATGCTGATGGCAGTTCTCTGATAGCTTCTAAATTTTGACTGCTAAACCTCACTAGAAGACAGCTATCAGCTTTTGGCAGTGTTTAGTTTTAATATGTGACTACTAGTAAATGTCTGACAATTCTAAAAGAACTAAGCTACAGTCAAACCCACACCTAAAAGCACGGCTATGATTACTTTGGAATCTACTTTTAATCTGTTTACAAAACACAAAAAATGAAGCAAATGTCCTAATCATACTCAGCTTTACTGGTACAGAAACGCTTTGTCCATTTACCTCAGGTGTGTAGTGTAAGGGTACCTTAAAACAACAGTGAAGGTGTAACTGTAAAGACATTGTACATGCTCCTAATCCTCTGAATTTTAACATGAGGTTTCCAAAGATTTTTCCTCCCTGTTCCCACAGAATGCTTCACTGAAGGGCCACCAGGATAGATTCATAATTTTTAAAGCAAAACCCTTCTAATATGCAAGTTCATGAACATCAGACCAAAACCCCTTTAGGATGCCTAATGGATATTATTATTGTAAGTCATTAGTTTCTTAAGATTTTAATGCAATTTATGAAATCACAGAATTATAGAATGGTTTGAGTTGGAAGGGACCTTAAAGATCATACAGTTCCAAACTCTCTCCCCCAGGCAGGGACACCTCCCACCAAATCAGGTTGCTCGGAGCCCCATCTCACCTGGCCTTGAACACTTTCAGGGAGGTGGATTCCAAATTAAAGAAATATTCCTACCAGCCCCCACATCCCACCTCTCCTTTCCCCAAGCCCATGCAAGTGTCTATAGATTTAGGCTTACCAAAAGTAAAATTATTATTGGTCAAATTATTTAGGATTTAGCAGCACTAAATTGTAAGTATTCTTATTTCCCTACCTACTGTTCCACAGTAAAAGTGCATGAACTTCCAGAGGTCAGAAAGAACTGACACACACTGCTCAATCATAATGTTATGTTTAAGAAAATGTATTTTGGCTTTTTCACATATACTGGCTTCAGGATAAATACATTTCACATTCAAACATTTTGCATATTCATTTTAACCACTTGCTATGGCCAGAAGACCCATGCTTGAGCTACTTTAGGACAAACATATTCCATTTCTATAGATGTCAACAGAGCAAGTTTTTCAAATACCAGATTAGATTTACTAAACTTTTTAAGGAAACCTTCTTTCATTTCTTCAAATATCACTCACAGTATATTTTGGTTTATTTGTCATGAAGACTACTTTGCTGGCATCAATAAGCTTTACAGTGCATGACTCGTAACCTCATTGATCCCAGATTAAATTTAGAAGACTTAGAAAATAAACTCTAATGACCACAAAAGATCAGGGCTTTGAATGAACCAACCCGAACATCCACTAGAGAATTTTCAAGGAAGAAGGTATTTCTATGAAACTAGTAAACACTTCAAAATTAAGTATTGAAGAAAATGCTAATTACTGCTCTCTTAATGCTGAAGAGACAGAGGAACATCAGTCTGCACTGCCTTAGCACAAGCAAGTGTTCATGACACTACAAAAAAGAAGTGAAAATGAAAATGAGGAGCTTTAGTATGCAAGACTCAAGCTATGCTCAAGGAATCTGAAATGTATCTCTCTCTCCTCACTAGCACAGTGAGATTAATTGGCATTTGCAAGATTATACAAGGCAATTTCCAGTTGCAGGTGCTAAATGGAGACACTGTTGCTGCCTCTGTCTGGGAGAACATGAAACAAGATGTGATGGGAAGGAAGGAAATCTGATTAAAGATCCAATGAAAAAAAAATCTAGTCTTGCAAGGTGGAATGTGCTAGCAGTTGTCACTGAGGTAAACTGAAATAACTGAGTTCAGAGTCTGGATAGAGACCGTGAGCCTTCAGCATGGCAGGGGATAACAGACTATCACAGTGAGAAAATATAATAAGACTTTCTTAGTATGTGCCACTCCCAGCTGGACAAAGAAAATAACTCAGATGGCTTGTTTTTCTTTTTAGTGATTTTTACTTTCAGGATCTTTGTATTGTCATACCTGATTTTAAAAAGCACAATGAGGTTATGAAGGTTTTAGGGGCAGGGTTCAGGGTTCTTCATTTTCACGAAAAACTTCCAGTTTTTCTTTCATTTTCTAAATGTCTGTTTTGTAAAGATTCGTAGTGAAATTAGTAGAACAGCATCTCCTTGAACTTCTTGGACTAAGGAAATGTTTTACACAAACACATATTTAAAGCAGCGGATGATCCATCCCTATTCTCTTGTCTGGGGATGTGAACATTTTGCAAAGAAACAACAGTTTACACATCTCTCCCCTGTACTATCCTCATTCTCATTTTCCCTCACTATGGAAGAATTAACTTTTAGAAGAAAGCATGGAACTTCTGCATTCTGGTGTTGCTACTGCCATTACCTGATGGTTTGGGTGTGGTGGCATGGGATATTCCTCCATTGTGCTGAGTAATGTCACCAGTTGTGAAATCCAGGCTCATACGGGGTTTGGGCTGGTATTCCCTCCTGGGCTGAGATGATGCCTCTTTTATTCTGCCAAAACATGAAGTTAATTGGAAAGAGTTAGTTTCCTGTTAACAGATGAGCAGCACCAAACATCTTCATTTGCATGGCTGAAGTTTCCATCCATCAACCATCCAGACTAAACAAGTCTGGGCATTTGGTGTAATTTTTTGTTTAACGCATTACCAAAAAACACTTGTTGTGTTTATGCCATGAGGTTGTTAATTTTTCTTTTCCTCTAGGAACTAACCTATCGTTTTGGCTTCCTTTTGTCTAACAATAAAAAAGAGCTTCTAATGGAGAAAAACTGATTAGCAATGCTTAGAGAAGAGCTGTAGAAATATCTCTGCCCCAGTTTTTAGCATGACCCTTGCTTCTGCCCTTAGCAAGCTTGAACTATTCAGTTGGTCCATGTCAATTCCTGTCATTTTGTGCAGAAACTGTGTGGGAATGTACTGACTTCAGCTGCAGACTTAGTTCATTTCTAATTTGGAATACTTGTTTCACAAAGGCACGTAATTCCAGTTTTCCTGACCCTCAGAATAAAAATATTATGCACTATCCATCTCAACTTACTCTTCTAATTGAGAAAATAAGAATTTCTAGGAAAGGGTAAATTTTCAGATTCCAGAGTAAAATCCAGGGAAGGGAAGATGACAAAATCAGAACAGCTTATGCAGAACAACTGCCACGTACATTTCTAATACTGCACATGGAAGAACACTTGAGTAAAGACCTCTCTATTTAAAGGACAAGGTGGTTTCCCTAACCTTCTCTTTATCTGCTCCACACTTGCTGTTGGTAGTACAATTTGGTTTTATCTATTGAAAAGATCTGCTTCTATATTAACCAGTTTTAGACCTGGTAACAAGGGTTTCCTCACATTCCAAAATCTTACCAGTATTATTCAGTCCCCAGAGATTGCTTTTCTTCTTCATAAACAAAAACATAATCATATTCAAAAAATAAATTAAGGAAGCTTAAATTAAAAGGCTTTGCTGTGTTTCACTCATTAACGTAAGTTACTTTTTGAAAACAGTGAAGTTTTGAAAAAAGAAATGCTTAAACAAATTCAATTACACTTAATACTTCCGTGATAAAATATCTTTTTTTACAGATTATAAACTAGAAAATGACAGTTTCAGTGGCTTGCTAAAAATTACCCAAAAGCTCAGCATGAGCCATTTTTCTGAAGAAAAGAAACATCTCCAAGGAAACCATTCTTGCTTCCCAGCTGCTCTGTCAGGATACTCTGTCTTGAAAACTGCAGTCCCCTTTAGCTTGATGAAAAAGGGAGTTTAAAAGTAAAAGCCTTTGCTGACCTTCCAGATTTTACTACTTTTATCGCAAAACTCCCAATGTTTGCCAAATTTCTAAAATCCCAGCTCCTGGTACCATGGTATTTTAAGGAAGTTCACGCCTTCCATTAATTTGTAGAAGAAAAATGAAAATTCTTGCACTTGCAGTTCCTGAAGAAAGTTTTGAAGCCTAATCTGAAGGATGTAGAAAGAACAGAAGATTTTAGTGCATTTTTAAATTTTTCATGGTTTTTGCAATCTATTTTATTTTCATTCTTTGGACAATATTTTAAATGTGACAGTCTTAGCAGTTAGAAAACATTGTCCATGCCAAACAACAAGTACCTGGAAAAAAGAAAGCATGAGCTGTAGACATCACTTAGAGAGAATGGTAAAAATCTGCTCAGCTTAAAAGTAAAGCGTTATTTATTTTCTGGTCCATATGGCCAAAATAGCAACCCCAAAAACCCATGGCCATGCATTCTTTGCTGCCTGAGTATCACAAGCAGGAAAAGACAAGTAATTTAAATAGTAACAACTCTACATCACAGCTTAATCCCTGGCATGAGCACAGGACTCTAATTTCTATCTAGTGGTATGGACAAAGGATTATTTACCCAGAAAACTCTTTACAGTTAGGGATAAACAGGAAGTTTAAGTAAAATATTTACTTCAGCTGATCTGTAACAGCAGCCCAGTGCAAGGTTCTTGAAAAGCTAAAATAATTCTGAGGTGAAACTTAAAAGATACTGTTTAGCAGAAGTTTCAAAAGAGCAAAGGATTATCTAAATTCATAGAGGAAAAGAAATCTGTTGCAGAGAGAGGAATGTTCACTTTATGGCGTAACTTAAGAGACAGCAGAACAACCCACTTTTTTCTGATTATTTTTTTCTAAAGCTTCCGTAAAGTAAATGAATTGCAGTATTCATTTGGAAGTGCTAAAAATAATCGTTAGCTGTATAGACCGTACAGCAAACTGTAACCGTAAACAGCCTGCTGTGAAGCCCACCAGCAAGTGCTGCTCCTAACTGCAAAGAAATGTTAAGACTTAGAACTGGATGAAGCTTACAGACTGTGCGCTCTGAGAAAATAAGCACTGGCAAACCCAGTAGTACCAGAAACTGGATATACATTACTGACATCAGAGAACAGCAAAGAATAATGAAGAATTAAAAAGCTGCCTTCACACAGTATATGAACATTACCTGCTCTTGGGAATTACGTCTAGCTTTTAGGAAGAGTCTTCCAGTACCATGTGGACTAAAGAAATATTTCCCATATGTTAAGTTTCCTCAAAGAGGTACATGCATGTGGGAAGTTGATCAGCTTTTACAAACATTATCTTCCCCATTTCAAGAGGGTAGATGTGTTTTGTGTTGATAGAAACAAAAATTCTAAACTAAAAATTCTGAAGTTCTATTAAAAAGATAGTGTATAAATTCTGAGACGGCATTCACAGTTACAAAAAAGAGGATGGAAGAGTTAAACTCAGTTAAGCTTTTCATCAAGATTATCTGATAATAAAGCTGGAAAACAGGAGTATTCAATAAGGTGGCAAACGATGGGCTGGCCACTAGGGAGATCTTCATTGACTTCACTGGCTCAGGGAGATCTTCAGATAGATGAAAACACAAGATATTCTTTCTCAATAGTAATCATTAACGTCTTTTTTCAGAAAGACTACTTTGTGAATACGTGCAGGAATGGTAAGGAATCTGAAGTCGTAAGTCTCACTGACTTCCAATATTTATAAACACTTGCTTTTAGTTAAATGCCATTTAACATCTTTACTGAGCTGTGATGCTTTACCAAAGTCAGTCCTCATTAATCATACTCAGAATTATATGCATCTCCAAAACATATAAACTTCAGCTTGCAATTGCCAAATGAAATAGTCCTTGTTTTCATAAACATATGAAACCAAGCTGCAAAAGAAAATAGGATTGCATTCTAAGCAGAGGTTTTCTGCCTCTGTAAAACCAAAAAAAACAATTCAACAGATTTACAAAAAGTGCATTACCTATCTTCCAGCTTAGAAGTAACTCGCTGTAGGATCTGTGTGGCCTGCTTGTGGTACTCCAGCTGGGCTTGTACAAGAGCAGAGAGCTGGCTCACTTGTTCAATCTGAGGATCAACATTAAAACATCAGATCTTAGGTGAGTACTCATAGCGAGTAAAGGCGACTGTCACACTGACACTGCAAAGGCAATTCTACTTACCTCTCTAAAAACTTGGTTCATCTTTGTAATTTGTAAATAGTTACATACATATCACTCTTTATTCATTACTATGTCTGGTTATGACCTGATTTGGAATCATAACTGCACCTCTTCTCCACTGCTCACCTACTTCATTCAGCAAACACTATGAAAGTAAAAATGAGGCTGTAATGAGAGCGTAATACATCTTTTCCCTTTCTGCCGTTGAAGAGCACAAAATCACAAGGACTACTTACGGTCATGCCTCTGTCATAATCTGGCCTGTGAAGCAGACCAAAACAGGAAGACACTATGTATTCTTGGATGCAGAGTATTTGTAGTGAAGGTACACAGCACATTACTTCGTGAGTGAAAAAAAATCAAAAACTCTTTCACAAGCAATGTATTTGCTAGCAGTTTCCATAATACATAATGCCACAATGGTATAATGCAAGCCAGCAAGATATGGCCACATGGGGTTGGATGTTACTCCAAGGATTAAAACTAAAAACTTGCTAGATTTCTTTTCTTTCCACAAAGCATTATTTAATTTCTAATATGCATATATTTTTCAGAGTGTTTTGTTGTCCCTCTACAGCAACCTGGCAACAAAATGAAGAATTAAATTAGGTGTGCATTTAAACTTTAAATAAGTAAAATACTTGAAATTTATTTTCTTTGACCATATATTCTGTAAAACAGACTTCACCTGAAATATTTTTTATTTTCATCCAAAAGAAGTAAGTTTTTCTTCTCACTTCATTTTACCATTTCAGCATTAACTATTAATATAAGTTTTAAAAAAACCTAACAGGTGCTCAATCCCAAAACACTTTGTACCCCAAAAATGTGCTACAGGATCAGATTCGAGGTGTCACATTAACTTTGGCTTCCTTATTAACTATTTCACCTCCTTACAGCAGAGACCATGGGTCTCTTACCTTTACCAATCCTCTCAGCAGCCCACCGTCTTGAGCAACAGCCTTGGCTTGGATCCTGAAACCACAGCTGAGTAAAAATCACTACTTATATTTACATAATTCTAACAAGGAAGATAATTCTTGTTTTGTAAATAACACTATGCAGTTAGGAAACACACCAATGCTACAGTGGATTGATGTTTTACTCAGTTACCTATAAAATACCTATAAAACTACTCCTATATGTGCATGCTATACATTACTACAGCTTCTGAGCCTCTGCTGAGTCCACCAAAGAGGCAAGTGCTTCCACATTCTACAGTGACAGGAATTTGTGGTGTCATCGACTTAATAAGAAGTGTTAGACTGCTTTAGACTGCCTTCACTGCTGAACCAGTATCTTTTTTTTAAGATTCAGTTCAAATATTAATAAGGGATATCTCACATCCATCTCCAGAAGGTTGAACATGCTTGACTCAGCAATTTCTTTTGATTCATCAAATTTCTCCAGAGCTTGACGAAGTTCTTCATCAGGGAGCTTGCCCTGTCTTTTCTTTTTGTAATCAAAATCCAGGCGTCGACCCTCCATTTTCTTTAGGTGATGCTAAAAAATGAAAATGTAAATGCAAGCACAGAATAAAGGATGCTCCCCACCTCTCCTTAAGCTGCATTGTAGATAGGTAGTCCGTGTACACTGCATGTACTGGTTGCTGTATATCAATTCTTCCCCTAGAGGGGAGAAATACGAAGCAACGAAATAGGTGATTTTACATACTTTTTAAGAAACCATTGTGTGCTGCTGTCTGACAGACCTTCAACATTATAAAAAGGCTACACAGAACGAATAACTGCAGTTACCACCCGTATAAAAGATATAAGAGTTTATATATTTTTAATTCTGATGCAGAATAACTTGAACTCTGTTTTTTCCCTAGATATTAAAGAAAAAAACTCTGTTAAAAGCACAAGTTAGTACATTTTTCCCTGTGTACTAGTCCTCATAAACAAAGCAGCACGGAAGATATTTCCATCAGACCACCAAAGGATCTTAATGCTATCTTTTAGTAAAGACTTTCTAGTTTAACTGACATAATATTCCTGTTGATCTGTTCAGCCGCTGCCACATCAAGCTGGCCAAAACTTAATTCTACCAGCAGGAGCACAGACACTTTAGGTGCTTACTTTCCCTCAAAATAATCAATTTGTCATCCATTATGATATTTATAACTTTGTCAACTTTGTATATTATATCAAACTGCCTAAGACATCTTTTTTCCACATGTATTCATACGTGTGAAAGCCTTACTGAGCTCAGAAGGACAGTTACTTATACAGATAGAATCACAGAATCATAGAATCATAGAATGGCTAGAGTTGGAAGGGACCTTTAAAGCTCATGGAGTTTCAACCCCTCTGCATGGGCAGGGACACCTCTCACTAGAACAGGCTGCTCAGAGCCCCATCCAACCTGCCCTTGAACCCTTCCAGAGATGGGGCTTCCACAACTTCTCTGGGCAGCCTGTTCCAGTGTCTCACTACCCTAACCCTAAAGAATTTTGTCCTGATCTCTAACATAAATCTCTCCTCTTTCAGTTTAAAACCATTACCTATTGTCCTCTCACTACACACTTTTGCTGAACTGGAAGGCACTTTTACTTCCCAAATTACAAAATTAGCCTGTGTCTGCAGAAGTATGTGTGCAAACAGATTTTACTCTGTAAATGCTAGCTGGTTCTTGGATTACCAATTACGTAATTCATGCACACAAACAGTGTGTATGTGCGTGCGTGTGTGTGTGTTTGTGTGTTCAAAATTCCTAGGAATTTTTTGGACAGTCTTCATATAGACAAAAGAGTAGTGCCAGTCTAGAAGCAGCTATCAAAATGCCCTCACATGTCATACATTATAAAATTTATTCTAAACATCTGTTCATCTATTTAGTGACATGAGCTTTCAAATCATAGGATTACAGTACTGTGTTCATGCCTGCATAAGTTTGATGATGCTACTGTTAAAAAAATGTTAGAATTTTGATCTTTCCCTTCCTAAATCACCAACAAGAGAGACAGAACTGAAAACAGACCATCCTGAGTGCCATCAAGTGGCATGTAGAATACAACCAGGGGATCAGGTCCAGCCAACATGGGTTTAGGAAAGGAAGCTCCTGGCTGACCCATCTCATCTCCTTCTATGACTGGGTGACAGACCTAGTGGATGAGGGTAAGGCTGTGGATGTGGTCTACCTCGACTTCAGCAAGGCCTTTGACACAGTCTCCCACAGCATCCTCCTGGAGAAGCCAGCAATCCATGGCTTGGACAGGTGCACCCTTCGCTGGGTTAAAAACTGGTTGGATGACCAGGCCCAGAGAGTGATGGTGAATGGAGCTGCAACCAGCTGGTGTCTGGTGACCAGTGGTGTCCCCCAGGGACAGTACTGGGCCCAGTCCTATTCAACATCTTTATTGACAACCTGGATGAGGGGATCAAGTCTACCCTTACTAAATCCACAGATGACACCAAGTTTGGGGAGAATGTCGATCTGCCAGAGGGTAGGAAGAAGCTGCAGGAGACCTGGACAGGTTGGGTCAACGGACCAAGACCAGTGGCACGAAATTCAACAAGAGCAAGTGCAGGGTCCAGCACTTTGGCCACAATAACCCCAGGCAGCTCTACAGGCTGGGGCAAGAGTGGCTGGAGAGCAGCCCAGCAGAGGGACCTGGGAGTACTGGTTGACAACCCTTGAACATGAGCCAGCAGTGTGCCCAGGTGGCCCAGAAGGCCAATGGCGTCCTGGCTTGTATCAGGAATAGCGTGGCCAGCAGGAGTAGGGATGTAATTCTCCCTCTGTACTCAGCACTGCTGAGGCCTCACCTTGAGTTCTGTGTGCAGTTCTGGGCCCCTCACTTCAAGAAGGAGATTGAGGTGCTGGAGCAGGCCCAGAGGAGAGCAATGAGGCTGGTGAAAGGACTAGAGGGAAAGTCTTATAGGGACAGGCTGAGAGAGCTGGGGTTGTTTAGCCTGGAGAAGAGGAGACTCAGGGTGGACCTTATGACTCTCTTCAACTACCTGAAGGGAGGTTGTAGTCAGGTGGGGGCTGGGCTCTTTTCCCAGGCAACTAGCAACAAGACAAGAGGGCATGGCCTCAAGCTGCTCCAGGGGAGGTTTAGGTTGGATATTAGGAAGTAGTTCCTTACGGAGAGGGTGATTAGACATGGGAATGGACTTCCTAGGGAAGCGGTGGAGGCGCCATCCCTGGATGTGTTCAAGGAAAGGCTGGATGTGGCACTTAGTGCCATGGTCTGGCCAATGCAGTGGTGGTTAGGTCATAGGATGGACCTGATGATCTTAAAGGTCTTTTTCAGCCTTGATGATTCTCTGATTCCGTGAAAAGTAAAACTCAAGCCAAAAGAGACTAAGATCAGACGGCCTGCAAATCAGAAAGCCCATTTTAAACTACACATAAATTTTGAACATATACACTGGCTGCACATTTGGCTTTATTAATATGCCACATTGAGGGAAATACCTGTATTTCTCTCAGATCTTTGTCATGGAGGTTTTGAAGCGGGTCAATGAAGTTTTGTTTCACTTCCATGTCTAAAGAGTCCTTGACTTCAGAAAGCTCCTTCATAGCTTCTCCCACATCTGCAAGTGCTGGTCCTGAAAGAAAAGATGTCCAGTTTACCTCTAAATAACTTAGTTCCAAACCACTGTATAATGAAACTGAGTAATTTCTGTTAACATTTCATTTTAAGTCTTAAGTTTAGGAAAGAAACAGGCTATTATGTACTGTGTGAAAGGTAAACATTGATTTTACACTTCTGCAGTCTCCAGAGTTTTGGCCTTGTAAAGCAGCTGAGTTTGAGGACCCAAGTTACATCAAGACAGTCTCCTCCACACTCCTTGTTGTCTGCATTCCTTACTCTGGTGAAACACACTTGCTAAAAAAGAAAGATCTGTATTTGCTCTACTGTTGCCATCACCAGACACTAGACTGCATGCAAAAACAGCTCTAATGTAAGTCTAGGTCTCCCTGTTTGTATCAGTGAGACTGGTAACAGAATCAAATGTAAACATTCTTAACAACTTCACAATTTTTAATGAGTTTTTTTAAAGAAACTATTGACTTCATACACCTACTCAAGTTCACAAACTTCAACAAGAACTGGTTGCCTTCTGAGATTTTCTCTAAGACTGAGGGACACAAAAACTACGACTTTGCATAAAACTACATCCTTTGCATAAAAACAAAAGCAAAAAGCTCAAAAATACCCTCCTGGTTTGAGATGTAGGCTGGTGGGGAAAAATCCACTTTCAAAGAATACAAAGGTTCTGAAAACCTAAAATGTGAGAAATCAGAAGGAGCTTTGTCTCCCAAGCAGGGGATGCCAGCACTGCAAAACCAGAGTCTGCCAGACCCAGTTGAAGAGTGACAAACAGCCATAATAGCGGCTATTAGATAAGAATGTGAAAATAATTGCCATATCTATTCTGCTGTGTGCTATGGCAATTATTAGGGAATATACAGTAATTTGAATAAACTAAATTCTATTTGTTCTTCATTTTCTCTTTTAAAATGTGTTCGAAATTTAGCAAATGAGAGGCAACCAATTAAGAAAACACAATAACCATTAGTAGTCTTTAGCATAAAGCAAGCTACATCTGACAGGCTAATTAGTAGATTGTAGAAAACAAACAAGAAAGTACCTTTTCCATTGCAGATGCCTTTACGCCAGGAATAATATTCAAATAGCAAATACAATTTCCAGAGCCCTTTTGAGGGTCCTGTGTTTTGCCATACAAAAATGGCCATAGAAAAGGCCACAAAATAGGACAGAAAGTCAAAGGATCCTGTTGTGAATGTCATTACTTTTAATTAGACCTCTATTGTTGAAGAACACAAGGTTAAGTCTAAGTTTAACATTTGTATCTCAGGGAGCTGTATATGTCTTTGACATTTGGAGCAAGAAGTGGTTAATAGGTAACACAGGAGTATTCACTAGTGCCTTAAATGTGGAATTTGGTCAGAAAAAAAGGTCAAAGTCTACTAAAAACCTATTAGCTTTGATTCTTTGCCTGCAATGAAGACAGTAATATTTATTATAAGGATTTAAAGGACAAAATGTTTTACTGCACACGTGCATAGTCAATAATACAGTATCTGAACACGTACACTTTTAATCCCAACACATCCCCAGTAATCTATGATGGCTAGCCTAAAGCCTATACAGACATGCATCCAAATGGAAAAAAATTTCATTTCAAGAAAAAAATTTCTAGTCTTAATCAGCAAAAAAACCTCAACAGGCCTTGAAGAAGAAGTCTGATTAAGCAGAACTCTGCTGCTTCTTGCAGAACTTTGCCTTTATAAGAGTCCAAGACTTTAATAATGAAAATTATATTAAATTTTGCTACAATTTAAGTTACATTATAATGGAAAGGGAAGTAATCAAGTTACCAAAGTTGCATTCTTCTCCAAGTTCTCGGCCAAATTTCAGCATTGCATCTGCCAGCAAGGCTTCAGCCTGAGGGTAACCTGGTCCCTTTTCCTGGCCTCGAATTTTTGACATAGTGTTGATCATGCTGAGTTTAGCCCTGGAAGCTGAAGCAAGCAAGCGACAGAGGTTACAAACGTGCAATAGCTTGACTACACAGACAGGAATGCACTTATAAAATTTATCTGAGCTATCCACAACGTACTTGAAGGACATTATCTGAGTTTAGATCTAAGTCCTGTTTTTCACCACTTATTTTTAGAGCAAAGGAATGAAATGTTGTTGGTCAAAGACTTTTTCCTTCTGCTGGTATGCCAGAGAGGAGGGTCTGTCCTGAACTTTAAGTCAAAGTTTCCCTTGAAACCACTTGGGCAGAAGAAAACCCAGGAGCACTACCAAGATATCATGTTTGACACATGCTACTAATCAGGTAGAAAAATCTTTCAGCTATCCCCAAATTCTTAAAATCCTCAGGTACCAGATGGATAGCAGATTGAGTCAGCTTTCCTTTCAAGGAAAAGTCCAGACTAGGTACACTCAAGATTATCACACTGTAATACCCCACTTTTTTTTTTTTTTATGTTGGAAAGTTTTTCTTTCATAGAATATTAAATAAAACCTATGTCCTCAAATGATGTCCAACAACCTGTGAAACACTTCTTGCTTTTTATGGGCATTTAGGAAAACTCCCATTTCAATACAATTTCCAGCTGTACTTTAGTTTGTATTTTATTTCCGATACATAACTGCAGATCAGAAGAAAGCACACAGTTACCATAATTGAGGAAAACAAAGACAGCAAACATAAAAGAACGAACTTGTTTGATTATGTGCTTTAGCAAATTTTTGCAACAGTATATTTTCACAGAATGTGAACAGCCTACAGAGTGTGAATTAATTAATGGCACTTGACTGTATTTTGCCAGCTAAACTCTATTGACAGCACAGCCTACTCAGTGATTGTTTCCACATATGTTATTATGTGTGCTACAGGAGGGCACCTACCTGCCTCTACCTTCCTTCTTGCAAGGGCTTGACTTTTTTAGTTGTCCTTACGAGTTAGTATTTCTGCTTACATAATATTATAGCTCACACTGTTGGGTGCTGCTTTTATTAGTCAAAACTCAACCTTGCACACACGTTTATGACAAAACAAACACATAAATTAGAGAAGGTGAAGGCATGGACTGTGAAAAAGGAACATCTCCCCACTGTAGGAGAAGAACAGGTTTTGAAGGACCTGAAGGTAAGTAAGTTTATGGGACCTGATGATATTCATCCACACCTCCTGAAGGAACTGGCCAATGAAGTTGCAAAGACTTTGTGCATCGTATTTGAAAAGTCTTGGCAGTCTGGAGAAATCTCCACTGACTGGAAAAGGGGAAACATAACCACCATTTTCAAAAAGGAAAAAAAGGAAGAACCAGGGAACTACAGACCAGTCAGTCTCACCTCTGTGCCCAGCAAGTTCATGAAGCAGATCCTCCTGAAGGCTCTGCTAAGGCACATGGAAAACAAAGGGGTGACTGGTGACAGCCAACATGGCTTCACCAAGGGCAAATCCTGCCTGACTAATTTGGTGGCCTTCTACAATGGAATCATGGCATTAGTGGACAAAGGAAAAGCAACAGATGTAATCTACTTGGACCTGTGCAAAGCCTTTGACACTGTTCTGCATGACATTCTAGTATCAAAACTGGAACAGTACAGATTTGATGTACTGTTCCACTCCTGGACTCTGGACCACTCCTTGAGTCAGAAACTGACTGGATGGTCACACTCAAAGAGTGGTGATAACGGCTCACTGTCCAAATGGAGATCAGTGATGAGTGGTGGTGTTCACCAAGGGCTGGTACTTGGACCCATGCTATTTAGCATCTTTGTCAGTAACACAGACAGTGGCATTGGATGCACCCTCAGCCAAGTTTGACCATGACACCAAAGCATGTGGTGTGGTCGACACACTGGAGAGAAGGGAGGCCATCCAGAGGGACCTTGACAGGCTTGAGAAGTGGGCTCATTCCAAGTGCATAAAGTACAAAAAGGCCAAGTGCAAAGTCCTGCATCTGGGTTGAGGCAATCCCAAGCAGACATACGGGCTGGGTGGAGAATGGATCGAAAACACTCTGGAGGAGTAGGACTTGGGAGTGATGGTGGATGAGAAGCTCAATGTGAGCCAGCAATGTACACTTGCCGCTCAGAAAACCAAGCATGTCCTTAGCTGTATCAAAAGAAGCACAGCCAGCAGGTCAGGGGAGGTGATTCTCCCCCTTTTACTCGGCTCTCATGAGAGCCCACCTGGAGTACTGTGTCCACTTTTGGAGCCCCCAACACATAACAAGGACATGGAGCTCATGGAGAAAGTCCAGAGGACGGCCACAAAAATGATCCAAGGGCTGGAGCAACTCTCCTATGAGGACAGGCTGAGAGAATTGGGGCTGTTCAGCCTGGAGAAGAGAAGGCTCTGGGGGGGTCTTATAGTGGCCTTCAGTGCCTGAAGTGGCTTACAGGAAAGCTGGGGAGAGACTTTTTACAAGGTCTTGTAGTGAAAGAACAAGGGGTAATGGATAAAAAATGGAAGATGGGAGATTTAGGTTAGACATTAGGAGGAAATTCTTTAGTGTGAGGGTGGTGAGACACTGGAACAGGTTGCCCAAGGAAGTT
Organism: Apus apus; assembly: GCF_020740795.1. Lineage (NCBI taxonomy): Eukaryota > Metazoa > Chordata > Aves > Apodiformes > Apodidae > Apus > Apus apus. The sequence continues at coordinate 35,486,247 of NC_067312.1, read as the reverse complement.
GTGGAAGCCCCATCCTTGGAAGTGTTCAAGGGCAGGTTAGATGGGGATTTGAGCAGGCTGATCTAGTGGGAGGTGTCTCTGCCCATGCAGGGGGTTGGAATTAGATGATCTTTAAGGTCCCTTCCAACTCAAACCATTTTATGATTCTATGATTAGCAGATTGGAGTCAAGTGTTTTGCTCTTAATCTACTCCCGAAAGCTTGAATCAAGAGATTGTTCTTGTGCTGAATATGTTTCACTTTGTGCCATATAAATGTATCCATAAAACACAGACACAGAAACAGACAGAGCAAGTGTCATAGTACTGTTTTTGCCTGAGAAGCAGCTATGAAAGGGTAACATATTTTTAACATGTAGTAATTAAGTATTTGTAAGCTTTCTCACTATCCTTAAGTGCCACCAGATCATGCTCTTCACATCTGAATTTCTTGGTGCCTTCTGTTTCTACCCACTACAAAACTACAGTTAACAGACTGGCTGACTGTTCAGTATAAGAAACCGCATTTTAATGATGTGGCTTTTAAAAACAAAATCAAAATGATGGTGGCAATGGGAAAACACAGAAGCACAAAAAAAACTAAGGCACAAAAAACCCCTACATTAGTCAGGGGAATCAAGGCAGCAATCTGAATTAAAACAGGAACAAATTGGAGTCTTTTCAGAAGTAAAAGGGAAAAATATAAGAGAAAATTAAAAATAAATAAATAATGAAGTGCCTATAGTCTGAACAGGCAGGTAAGAGCAGAAAGCAAAAGGTAAAGGAAAGAGTGACAGAGATAAAAGAACAATAAGGGCAGGGCAAAAAATAAATCTTAAAAAGAATAAAGGTAAGCATCAAAAATTCATGCTTCAGTGATTAATCATTTAATAATTATTACATTAAGATCCTGATTTAGTAGGAAATCTTACAATACATCCACCAGTGGTCTTACTTCACTTTTCTTCTTTTAAGGTTGATTCCATGGGAGCAGAGGTAAGTGCTCAGACAATCTTGAAATCTTATCCTATGTCCTTTCCTTTCTATTGCTTTATTAGTGCCATGTCCTTTCTTCTTTAAGTTATGTTTCAACCTGAGTGAGGACAGGTAGAGATGTACAAAATACCATGTGGAAGTGACCTGAACCCTGAACGCTTGATTCTTTTCCCAGTTGCATTCCTTCTCCCTTACATTGACTTTTACAGTGTCAGTAATGATTCACCTTAGTATTGTGCTAACAGAACCGTATCAAATTGTAAGAATACTGCCAAAACAGCTGGAAAGACATTTCAGCAGGGGGTTCAGTTGCTTGTACTTTGTACTTCCACTCATGTTAATCTTGCACATTTTTTTCTGGAAATTATGATCATGTACATCTGCAGGAGAAGTCTTTGAGCCTTCATCATCTTCAATTTTATTTATTTTCACCTCTCATAGATTAGAATAATAGAATTATTTTGGTTGGAAAATATTTAAGATCATTAAGTCCAACCATCACCCTAGGACACTGCCAAGTCCACCACTAAACCATGTCCCTAAGCACCATACCTACGTGTCTTTTAAATACTTCCAGGGAAGATAACTCCACCACTTCCCTGGTTCCAGTGCCTGACACCTCTCTCAGTAAAGAAGTTTTTTTCCTAATATCCAATCTAAACCTCCCTTTGTGCAACTATCCTGTCATCCTATCACTTGTTACTTGGGAGAAGAGAATGAAAACCACATCTCTACAGTTTCCTTTCAGGTGGTTATAGAGAGCAATAAGGTCTCCCCTCAGCCTTCTTTTCTCCAGGCTAAACAACCTCAGTTCCATCAGACACTCCTCACAGGACTTATCCTCTAGACCCTTCATCAGCTTTGCTACCCTTCTCTGGACATGCTCCAGCACCTGAATGTCCTTCTTGTAGTAAGGGGCCCAAAATTGGACAAAGTACTTGAAATGCAGCCTCACCAGTGCCTAGTACAGGGGCACAATCACTTCTCTAGCCCTGCTGGCCACGCTATTGCTGTCATAAGCCAGGACACTGTTGGCCTTCTTGACCACCTGGGCACATTGCTAGCTCATGTCAAGCCAGCTCTCTACCAACATCCCCAGGTCCTTTCCCACCAGGCAGCTTTCCAGCCACTCTTCCCCAGGCCTGTAGCGTTGCATGAGGCAGCTGTGACCAAAGTGCAGGACCCATCAATTGGTTGTCTTGAACCTGATACAACTGGCTCAGCCCATCAAAACAGCCTTTTCCAGCTCCCTTGGTAGAGTCTTCCTACCCTCTGACAGATCAATATGCTCACCCAACTTGTTTGCAAACTTACTGAGGGTGCACTCAATCCTCTCAACCAGATCATTGATAAAGATATTAAAGAGAACTGGCCCCTGCACTGAGCCCTGGGGAAAACCACTTGTCACCATCCCCCAGATGGATTTAACTCCAGTCACGACAACTCTTTGCATCTGGCCATCCAGTTTTTTACCCAGCAAATTGTACACCAGTCCAAACCAAGAGCAGCCAGCACTCTAGGAGAAGGCAGTGGGAAATAGTGTCCAAAGGCTTTACTAAAATATAGATAAACATCCACTACCTTTCTCTCATCTCCTAAGTGGGTGAACTTGTCATTGAAGGAGACCATGTTAGTAAAGAAGGACCTGACTTTCATAAATCCATGCAGGCTGAGCCTGCTTGCCTCATTGTCCTGCATGTGCTGCATCTGCCTGATGCATCCTTCAGATTTTGTCATAACTGGGAGTTCTGCTAAGCTATCTTTTTCATTTGCACTAACTTAATCCCAACTCTTTCAATATATTCACCTTTGTATTTAATATCCTGTTCCCTTTCCCTCCCTTCACTTTCCCCATTCTCCTTTCCTTTTCTCTTTAGCATTAGTTCATTGTTTACTGAAGTTAGACAATGCTGCATACTTCATCTATTGATCTGTCAAAACAACATAGAATCACAGAATTATAGAATCATAGAATCATTAAGGTTAGAATGGACCTTAAAGATCATCAGGTTCCAACCTCCCTGCAGGGACAACTCACACTAGACCAGGCTGCACAAAGCTTCAATCCCACCTGGCCTTGAACATCACCAGGGAGGGGGCTTCCACAACATTCCCAGGCAACCTGTTCCAGTGCCAAACCTCCATCATGGTGAAGAATTTCTTCCTGATGTCTCACCTAAATCCACCCTCTTTCAGCTTAAATCCATTACCTCTTGTCCTATCACTGTCCTCTCTGGTGAGAGCACTACCCAGGACTTCTGTAGGCCTCCTTCAAGTACTGGAAGGCTGCTATAAGGTCTCCCTGGAGCCTTGTCTTCTCCAGGCTGAACAGCCCTAGCTCGCTCAGCCTGTCTTCAGAGCAGAGATGCTCCTGCCCTTTGATCATCCTTGTGGTCCTTCTCTGGACCCTCTCCAACAGCTCCATGTCTTTCATGTGTTGAGGGCTCCAGAGCTGGACACAGTACTGCAGGTGGGGTCTCACCTGAGCAGAGTAGAGGGGCAGAATCACCTCCCTGGCCCTGCTGGTCACACTTCCGATGCAGCCCAGGATGTGTTTGGCTCTCTGGGCTGCAGCACACACTGATGGTTCATATCGAGCTTCTCATCTACTACCACCCCCAAGTCCTTCTCCTCAGGACTGCTCTCTACATATTCTCCTCCCAGCCTGTATTTGTGCCTGGGGTTGTGCTGACCCAGGTGCAGGATCTTGTTGCTCTTGGCCTTGTTGAACTTCATGAGGTTGGCACTGGCCCACCTCTCCAGCCTGTCAAGGTCCCTCTGGATGGCATCCCTTCCCTCTAGGGTGTCAACCACACCACACAGCTTGGTATCATCAGCAAATTTTCTGAGGAGACACTCAATCCCACTGTCCATGTCTCCAGCAATGACGTTTCACAGCACTGGTCCCAATACTGACCCCTGAGGAACACCACTTGTCACCTGCCTCCATTTGGACTTTGAGCCATTGACCACAATTCTCTGGGTGAGGCCATCCAGCCAATGTCTTATCCACCAAGTGGTGTTCAAATCCATGCCTTGTCAGTTTGGAGACCAGGATGTCATGTGGGACAGTGTCAAATGCTTTGCACACATCCAGGTAGATGACATCAGTTGCTCTGCCACCATCCACCAGCCCTGTAGCCTGGTGGCCTTGAAGGCCACCAAATTGGTCAGGCATTATCTGCCCTTAGTGAAGCCATGCTGGCTGTCAGCAACCACATCCTTATTTTCCATGTGTCTTAGCAGATCTTCCAGGAGAGTCTGCTCCATGATGTTGCTGGGCTCAGAGGTGAGACTGACCTGCCTGTAGTTCCCTGGGTCTTCCTTTTCCCCTTTCAAAAAAAAGGGCCTGTGTTACCTTCTTTCCAGCTGGTGGGAACTTTACCAGACTGCCATGACCTCACAAGTATGATGGACAGAGGCTTAGGAACTGCATCAGCCAGCTCCCTCAGGGCCTATGGATGGACCTTATCAGGTCCCACAGATTTGTGTACCTTCAGGGTCTTTAGATGGTCACAAACCTGAATTTCTCCTACACTGGGGGGTGCTTCATTCTCCCAGTCCCTGCTTTCACCTGCTGTGGCCTTTGCAATGAGGCTGGAGCAGTTGCCAGAGAAGACTGATGTAAAGAAATCATTGAGATCCTCAGCTTTCTCAATATCCTGCATAGGTAGGTCTCCCATTTCCTTCAGGAGTGGGCCTACATTTTTCTTGGTTGTCCTTTTCTCCCCAACATACCTATAGAAGCTTTTCTTACTGCTCTTTACATCCCTGGCAAGATTTAATTCTATGTGGGATCTGGCTCTCCTTACCTGGTCCCTAGCTGAGCTAACAACATGTAGTCCATTGATCGCTAGCACTGCAGTACTATGTTATACAAGTATATTGATATTTTCAGGGGACATCTTACTTATCAAGGAACACGTGCTACAACTCAAACCCTTTTCTCCTTGTCAAGCTCAGGGAAACTTTAAAAGAAAACCTTCTGTTAAATATTGCTGTTAAAGAATATTTTAAATTAGATTTTCCCCTTTTCTCTGTGTAATGTTTCTATGTTTTATTAAAATGAGAAAACAAACAGGAGATACTGGAAATCAGCATTTCTGGTGCCCTGGATAAATAGTAATATAGATGTAGGGAGAGTTTTATAGATACTTTTTTTTAATTGTATTTAAGGAAGAATTAATTTTCCATGCAAATCTTCTCACTATAGGGAGGCTTTTTTTTCATAAAAGATCAGGTGAGAGCTGAAAAGTGTCAGACCTCCTTTCCTTTTACTCCAATTGCTACTGCTGCCCACCTGTGGAATGAATAATATGTTCACATTTGATATGCAGGAAAGTAAATCTTCCTCCTGCTTACCACAATTTTAATCTTCTGATCCTACTCACACATGCCACAAGCAGATGAAAGGATGTATAGCCAGAGTACGGAAACTGCTTTCTTGCAGCACTCCACTTACATCAGCCTGAGGTGCCTGAAAACACACTCTTAGATACTTCCAGAAATTTTGCTCACTGTTGTCACTGTGAGTCTCTTTCGTGATTCACCACAATCATAACCACTCAGATGTGGCAGGATGGCAGCCAGAGAAGCACTGAACAACCAAAGCATATTACTCATTCTATACAATGTTGCACAACTGCAGCTTCACAGTAGATAACAATTTTATCACTTGCCCCATGTTTGCCAATCCTACTGCTTTCCTGCAGAGTGCTTGTTGATGACGAGCAATGAAGCTGTGGACTCAAGTAATAAACAATGTTTTATCTGTTGACACAGAAACCATTCTAGTCATCACTATTTTCTCTCTAGCAGTTCTTGAACTTGTAAATATTTTTCCTCCTTTTTTACATTCCACTGGCAGCATCATCAAATTATACTCCTTTCCTCTGTGGTTTAACATAAAAATATCACCAATTAAGCTATACCAGCAACAGTCCTTCGTCCTACCACACTGCAGTTAAAATATTTCACACTGGTTCAAATTTGTTTCCAGCTATTAGGAAATAAATTCTTCACAGTGAATGAGTGAATTTGGTCTGTATTTCCAAGAAACTCTAAGACATTTGCAGTAGGCAGATGGCTTCATTCTACCTTCAAGCTAATTTTGCACAAGCTAAAATCCATTGACCCCACCAGTGAAGTTGACATTGACTTATGCTAGTAACAAAACCCTTATGTTCTTAGATCACTATGAAAATCTTTAAGATTTTTAATTTAATGGTTTACTTGATTATAACAACTCCAGGACACCCCTCCCGGTAACAATTCTTTGGCAAGAGAGGAGCATACAGTTCTGAATCAGCCCAATCACAAAGCCTTTCTTCCATGTTCCCATGGAAACCAACCATTTATTTTTATTTTGAAGGTTCAATTTAGTTATCTCTGATTATGTCTGTTTCTCTGTGCTTTTCTCTAGTTCAGCATCAATGGCTCTTTTGCACACTCTCTTTTGTAGTAACTCTAATAATGAGGATGAGAAACAGCTAGAGGACCAGGTGAAAGGTACTGTTTCATTTCCTCCTATGACCTGGAGGAAGTTGCTTCAGAACCTTGTCTTTCTTCTCATGGTCTGAAAGGGCTGTCTGGTCCTTTTCCCTCACACAGGGTTAATGACTGGGACTATAGGAGAAAGCAACCTTTGATGCAGGCACCCTAACTGTGCCTGATCCTGATCTCCACTGGTGGGATGATTGCCTGGCCTAGGCCCCTCCCCATATCCAGGGAGGTGCCTGAAGCCCAAGACTGCTTCTGTCCCAGTGCACTTTGGCTGCCCAGCCCCTGGCTGGAGCAGTGGGATGGGCCCTGGCTGTCAGGCCCAGCATTGCTTCCCCTGGGGAATCCACAGGCAGATGCCCAGTCTGCTCCAGGGAGCCCCTCATGCTCACAGCCTATCACAGAAGCCATCTTTGTCTTTAACTTCACCACAACTTCACCAATTTTGTGTTCATCTTAACTGCACCAGTGAGGATGAGATATGTCAGGATACATACTAGTGAGAAAGAGTATTTTAAAAAAGCAAGTACTGTGAGACTGTGAAATTACATTACCTGGATTGGGTTGAAGATACTCTATCGTCTTTGCCATTATTTCCATAACTGCCCTGCTGGTAACATCCACTTTCTACAGGACAGAGAGTTAAACAAAAAGGCACACATAACAAAGATGTTAGACAAAAGGAAGATGTTTTTCTCTCATCTTTTTTATCTTATAAATTCTTATAATTTTACTTTAGTTGCTGAGAACAGGCCTGGTACCAGTATGGTGATATTATGTGGTAAACTACCAAAGCAGGAGTCCGCTATTTTAGTTTACAGCAGATCCACTCTCAAGCTAGGCCATTAGTACAGAGTACCTCAGATGTGTACAACTCCTTGTACTGTGCTGATACTTTACATCACCCTGGGAAGCATCCACAATAGGGAAAACTTTTAGATAGAATGGCCTCTGAAAACTACTTGAAGAATTAGCCATCTTTGATTACCTAATAACTGGCAAAATGAGGGGAAAGCAGATGTCAGTCAAAACAAACCAACAATGACAAAATGGGATATCTACCTCTTGCAGAGTGAGGTCTTGTAAAATAGGGGTAAGGAAGTACAGGTATCCTCAGTTTCCAGAAACCTCTCAGCATGGGCACACTGACCATTTATTTCCCCTGGTTAACTCCATGAATAATTATTTTATATTTAGGAACTGAAAATTCTTAGAACTGACTAGCATTACTTTCTTCTGCTGTAATATGAATTCTTGCTTTCTTAAGAACTACTGTGCATCAGCTTCCTAAGCTGCATATAGCAAAGGAGACAACTACTGTGTGTACTCTCAGAAGTCAAGCCTCAAAGAAAAAAGGATGCTTTGGCAGATGTGGGGATCCCCATAACCTGTCCTATACTCTACATTTATGAAGACACATTGCATTTCTCTACACGGTAGCTTGTGTCCCACAGGGTGGACTACTTTAACATAGTGACAAGATCCTATTTTTAAAAAGAACACCTGAGCTAGGTGGGTTGCAGCACGCTGTGACTGACCTCTTTCCTGTTTCCCGTTGCCAGTGCCATCTGCCAGGTCTTGCTCTATGCTTTACACAAAGAAGCAGAAGAGGTCTGCCAGCCCTGGGTGAGTGAGTAGCTGAAACACCTGGTAGGGAGCCCAGAAATAGCTAGAAGGCTTCAGAGGGGTGTGGGAGCCAGAGAACAGAACACTGGGGATAGGCAGGAGGGGCATGTCCACTGCCTGCAAAAAAGTTGGCAAGGGACATAGAGTCAGGTGGGAAACGTGGAGGCAACTGATGAGTTTACTCCATTCTCTTCTCAACTCTCAGTGCTCCTATCTCCTGGGCTGCCAAACCATGTTGTCCATGAGCACTACATGGGGCTCACCCCCTGGCTGCTGCAATGTCGTATTTGTTACTCTAAACCTTCCACCAGTTTTCTGAATCTTCACTAGCATCTTTCAGTTTTGATGGCAGTGCCCAGACTTGTAGCACATTCAAAGGGCAGCCAGGCAGAAGGGAGAAATCAACTCTGCAGCACTTTCTCTGTGAGAAGTACAAGGGATATGACCTTCTCTATTTTCTATCCAAGGTTTTCCGTCCATATCACTCTACAAATGTACAGATTAACACCTTCTGTTTCTCTTGATAGGATTTACATATCAGATATGTACCCTACAAATACCTATAAGTAGCTTGTGTTACAAGACTTGACCTTTGAAGTCAAAGCCAGAAAGAAAACTGCCTCTACTGATCCTTCCAACTGGAATATACTCATTTGTGGCTCCTTCCTTCTCCCTGCCACCCTGCCCCCCAATAGAAACAGTCACTGCTACCCCTGCTCGCCTCACCAAGCAGTTTGTTGGAAGGTGAGCCCCACCTACCCAAGGCTCTTTGCCAGTGGAGGCTTCCCAACGGGACCTCTGAACCTATGAATGAATATTCCAATGCACTGTCAACCACATCCAGCAGACAGCTATTACTTCTCTTGATTCATGGTCAAAGAACTGAGAATTACAGACACCCTTTGCCATTGTAGATAGACTTTCTCTGCTGTAACATCTCAGTTAGTGACAGCCTTGGCTGCATTGATCACAACATTGTGGAGTATGGGATCCTGCTGACCATGCTGAAGCTTAATACTAAGAAAAAGTTCGTAGATTTGAGAAGAGCAAACTTCAGCTCACTCAGAACTCATTTGGGAGGGGTTTCATGGGAAGCTTCTGTGGAGGATAAAGGAGGTAGTGAGTGCTCAGTTTTTCAAGAACACTCTCCAAAGCAGGAAAAAAGTTCACCCCCTTTAAAGGTAAGGAAAGCAGGCAGAGCTAGAGATTCCCTTGCCTTAACTACAAGCTTCTGAGTCTGTTCAAACCAAAGAAAAGCATACCAGAGATGAAGAAGGGGATGAATACCATTGAGAACTACAAGGGCAATGTCAAGGTGTGCAGAGATGCAGTTACAAAAGCAAAAGCTCAGCTCAAACTGAAATTGGCCAGAGATGTCAAAAACTACAAAAAAGGGTTCTTCAGGCACATAAACAACAAGCAGAAACAAGGAAAATACTGGTCTGCTGTTAAACAGGAGAGGTGAACCAGTCACCAACAACACTGAAAAGGCAGAGGTTCTCAACACTTCCTTCACTCCTGCTTTGACCAGCACCGTTGGGCCCCAGGCCTGGGGAACAAAAATCCAGGTCGGTGCAAACACTGACCCACCATCGGTGAAGGAAGGAAGAGTTGGTATGTGAACTACTGCATGAGCTTCAGCTCTACAAATTGTTGGGTCCTATGACATTATCCATACAAAGGTGTTAAGACAGCTGATGTCATTGTGAGGTTGCTCTCCATAATCTTTGATAAGTGGTGGAGATCAGGGGATGACCCAGAAGACTGGAAGAAGGCTAATGTCACTCCCATCTAAAAGGAGGTCTTAGAGGAGGACCCAGGTGATTACAGGCCCATCAGTCTTACTTCAGTGACTGGGAAAGTTATGGAACAAATCTTCCTAGGGGCTATCACAAGTCAAATTAAGCAAGTGATTGGGGAAAAGCTAGCACAGATTCATCAAGGGCAAATCATCCTTGGCAAACCTGATTGCCTTCTATAACAAAGTAACCTGTTCAGTTGATCTGGAGTGAATGGTGGACATTGTCTACTTGGATTTCTCCAAGGCTTTTCATAGAGTTCCCTACAGCCTCCTTCTAGAGAAACTGATTTTACAGCCTAGGCAAGTGGACTGTGGTGTGGGTGGGAAACTGGCTGACAGGCTGCACCCAGAGCATGGTGGTAAATAGCTCCTTTTCATACTGGCACCTTATCACAAGTGTGGTCTCCCAGAGATAGATATTGGGCCCAACGCTGTTTAAGATCTTAATGAGTGGTCTAGATGATGTGATCAAGTGTACTGTAATTGAGTTTTCTGATGATACCATTTTCTAGTGGACAACAAGTTCAGTATTAGTCAGCTGCAGCAGCAAAGAAAGCCAATGGAATGCTGGGCTGCATCAACAAGGGCGTGAAAAGCAGAGATAAATAAGTCATCATCCTGCCCTACTCAGCACTTGTCAGACCACACCTGGAACATTGTATTCAGTTCTGGTGCCAATATACAAAAGAACTGTGGACAGGCTTGAGAGGGTCCAGAGAAAGGCCACAAAGATGATCAAAGGACTGGGAACCCTGACATACAAGGAAAGGCTGAGAGAGCTAGGTTTGTTCAGCCTGGATAAGTGAAGGCTTAGGGGCTCATCACCATGTTCCAGGATTTCAGGGGCGGCTACAAAGAAGATGGAGACTCCCGTTTTACAAGAGGCACTCCCCCATTACTCCAGGGAAGACTCCTATTGGATACAAGAGGAAATTTTTTCACAGTCAACCATTGAAATAATCTCCCCTGGTAAGTGGAGGATTCCCCAACACTGGACACTTTTAAGACCTAGCTGGATAGGGTGCTGGGCCATCTTGCCTATACTGTACTTTTGCAGAGAAAAGTTGATCTTTGATGTTCCTTCAACCTACTATTCTATGATTCTGTCTAGAGATCCTCTACAATGGTTTAACTGAAACTTACTTTTAGTTGACATCAGCCTCAATCTGTGAATTAAATACTGATATTATAAAGAGTGCCACTTATTATGTATGCTTTGCTTAGAAAACCAAAACCAATAAGAAATTGAAAGCTCAGTCCTGCTGAATAAAAGTTAAGTCTTTCAAAATTACTCAAGTGATTCCAGGACAAAAGCTTTGAAATTCCTCTCCTAGGAAGGAAAAATGAATGGTGATACTGAATATATACATCTGTATTTAGACTTACCCTTTCCATTTCTTTGAAGTCATCATCTAGCTTGGTTCCTTCTGCACCTCCTACTTTTTCACTCACTTTCTGTAGTTAAAACAAAACAACAAAAAACAGAGTTAGCAGTGACTGAAAAATCTAGCCACTGCATTTTCGTGGACAAATTTTTTTTGTTAGTTGGTACAACATTCGCACATAGTATTCTTTCTGAAAAACTAATTTCAAACACACTTAAGTTAAACAATTAGAAAATAAAATATTACTACTTAAATCTCAGAGACCAAATCTTCCAGCTGGTGTCAGAAGTACATACTATTATGTTCTTTATCTCTGTTTCTCTGTTTCTTGGAACTTATCAAGCAATTAATCAACAACGACAGATGCATATTCAGTAGACAGAAATATCCATAGTTGTGTGTGCTGAAGAAAAAACGTGACTTGATAGTATGAACTGAAGAGGGAATAAAGGCACTAAATAATTTACCATCAGAGCTGTGAAACTGCCCCAGCTGCATTGTTCAGTGTGTACCACTGTAACACCAAGGCTAATATTCATGCCTAAGTACAGAGCAAGAAGGAGCTCCCAAGGCCTGACTAGCCATCCGGAAGGCAACGGGCACCCACATCTGAGAACTCTCAGAAACACTAACTCGAGCACAATCAGACCTTTACTATTAACAATCAAGTGTATAAATAAAAGTGCTAGGTAGATTAAAAAAAATCCACATTCACACCAGGCAAGAGTTTGAGGTTCACCTGAGTTACATATAAAATACCCAGTTGACAGATCTATTAGAAAGAATTTAAAGGGAACTTTGGTCTCATATCTTGACCGAATACTCATTTTTAAAACAAAATACTCAGTTTGAAAACTAATTGGAAAATTATTTAGTGCTACCTTTTAATTTACTTGATTCAGTGGAACACACTGAATTGAGTTTCCCTTTACTGTCATTAAAAGTGACAGTAACATATTTGAATGGTAATTGCTATGTAGCACCACTCAAAATTGAGTTCAGCAATTGCACAGTATGTTGGAAAGTGTTTTAGTGGTGTAATTCTACAACTAATTCAGGTGCATAAAATCTAGTGAATATACTGATCTTTTCCGAGGCTGGCATTTGTCATAAGAAAATCATTAGACTTAATGACTCTGTTTTCTATCCATTTTTAGTTATTTGTAATTAACATTGTTTAATTTTAGAAACTTTCTCAGGTGCCTCTCAATCATCTTTAGATTGTTTTGACTAAGTGTAGCTACAGATTTCAGTGATGTGACTCCTAAAATAAACAAGGAGAAACAAAAGAAAAACTGCACTTTTTTTCCTCTTGGTTTCCACCACTGCGTTGAATCTGCTATAGTGCTCAGCATAAAGAGAAGGAAGGCCCACAGTCAATCACACACATGCCATTAATAAAATCCAAACATTTGATTAATTTCAAATTCACTCCAGTTCACTCCAGCAAAGCTGTAAGTGCAACATGGCCAAGCACACAGGCTATAATTATCTTTGCAATAAGAAATGGCTATCAGCTCTGTTTGTGTTCTGTCAGCTCCTTGCAAATTAGTACCCAAAATGATGCATTAATTAGGCATCAAGACTACAAAACATCCTGAAAGAACCAAAGAACTTTATTTATCAAATCCTTCCTACACAGAAGTGATGTGCAAATCCATGCAGACACTCATTTGACATTATGAATGTAGATGGGTTTCTGTGATCTGTATTACTGAACTTTGTGCCACACAAAGAATAATGGAGTGCTACAAAAAATTACAGATTTCAAATGCTGTGCTGTTAGGAACAATTCCACCATGGACAAGGGATAAACTCAATGTCCTAATTAATTTGGATATTAATTTGCAGTCTCTGTGAAAGATGGTAACAAATGAAGCATAAAAGACCAGAAGCTTTCTTCACCAATCCATGAATGAATCTTCTGCAAATGGACCTCCTTAACTAGAGATGATATGGCAAAACCTGTATAGGACCTTTCTGTCACAAAGATTTCAGGTCCATGACAACACCAGTATGTAAATATGCTAGTACTTAAATATTCAAAATAGAATTTGAATAACAGAATTTCAACTCTAAGGATACAAAGTATCCAAGCATAATTAATGTTCCAGCCCTTTATAGCTGGAAATAAAAGCCTTACTTTTCATCACTTTGAAATACGTTCATAGTCGCTGAAGATTTGCAAAGACATTGCTTATCACCTCCATAGATGTCCTCTGTCCCTTCATATTCATCATTACTCTAGCTGAGGAATGTATGGCACTTTTAATAGTGTAGCTCTGTAGCCTCCTGGAGTGGTCACTGCTAAGTCTAAAGGCAGGTCATCCATCTATTTTAAACATACTTTTCATTTTTCGTCACTTAGTCAATATTAGCCTCACAGTCACGAGTGACCAACAAAACCATGTACTAAGCAGAAAATTAATCTGCAAAGCTCTAAGCCAACTACTGTTACAGTTAACAGTGGTGAGTCAAAGGAGAGAGATGAGCTATGAAGTCTTCAATCCTTGTGGAGCTGGGTGACTCTTCTTTCAGGGTAGTTACATCTCAGGTGCTCAGGGAAGTAACTTTAACTCCATTATCCAGACAAAAATTTTATTTGGAAAAGCACTGACAGACCACAGGAAAAGAGCAGCTGAACCAAAAGCTCACTTGAAAATGTAGACACTGTTGGTTTTTTTTGAAGACCACAGCCATCCACCAGTCAGAGATGAGAACTCAAATTCAGGATTCCAATTTAAGAAAAAAAATAAAAGGAAAAAAAGTAATCCCTCAAAAGCTCTTGCTCCTTAGGGCAAAAGGGTGAAATCTACTCAGAAGAGGATATTAAGACCCCCATTGCAAGGCCATAATCTACAGTGGTCAAATAGGACCAGTGGGCCTGAGAAAGGCAACATAAGCATTTGCAAAAGAGCCCACACCTATGTCATCAATGTATTGACTAAATTTAGAGATATTTTTCAGCCTGTTTAAACCCATTCCCTAAATATATTTTTAAAGCATTTCATTCTGGTTACCACTGCACCATTCTCTAAGATTGTCAGAATTGATTACCATATGTCATGAGACTAAACAAGCTGACATCAGCTGAGGATCTGCTCTAGTGCTAGAGATTCAGAAACAGTCAGAGACATCATCAGCTAAAAGCTACAGCTAGCCAGAAAGCAAAAGTCTCCTTTACTATGTCATTTGAGTTGAGGTTTCAACATTTTGATTCTTGCTTTCCACCAGAATAAAAATTAAGCCCTTTTAAGTTGCCTTTAAAAACAGAAAAACTACATCTCCTCCAAGTCCAGTCATGTGGAAGAACGAAGATCTAACCAGATAACAAAGCCAACATTATTTAGTTATTTTGTGATTGTGTTTCTTTTTCTACTATTGATTACAGAATCACAGAATCACAGAATTCTAGGGGTTGGAAGGGACCTCAAAAGATCATCCAGTCCAACCCCCCTGCCAGAGCAGGGTCACCCAGATCACATCACACAGGAACGCGTCCAGGCAGGTCTTGAATGTTCCCAGTGAAGGAGACTCCACAACCTCTCTGGGCAGCCTGTTCCAGTGCTCTGTCACTCTCACAGTAAAAAAAATTTTCCTGACTTTCACATTGAACCTCCTATGCTCCAGTTTGCATCCATTACCCCTTGTCCTATCACTAGACATCTCTGAAAAAAGCTTAACTCCATCTTCTTGACACTCACCCTTTATGTATTTGTAAACATTGATGAGGTCACCCCTCAGTCTCCTTTTCTCCAAACTAAAGAGACCCAGCTCCCTCAACCTTTCCTCATAAGGGAGATGTTCCACTCCCTTCATCATCTTTGTGGCTCTGCGCTGGACTCTTTCAAGCACTTCCCTGTCCTTCCTGAACTGAGGGGCCCAGAACTGGACACAATACTCCAGATGTGGCCTCACCAATGCAGAATAAAGGGGGAGGAGAACCTCCCTTGACCTACTAACCACATCCCTTCTAATACACCCCAGGATGCCATTGGCCTTCTTAGCCACAAGGGCACATTGCTGGCTCATGGTCATCCTCCCGCCTACCAGGACCCCGAGGTCCCTTTCCCCTACACTGCTCTTCAGCAGGTCAGCCCCCAACCTGTACTGGTACATTATGTTTTTCTTCCCCAAATGCAAAACTGTACACGTGCCCTTGTTGAACTTCATCGGGTTTCTCCCTGCCCAAGTCTCCAGCCTGTCTAGGTCTCGTTGAATGACAGCACAGATTACCTATTCCATCTTGCCTCCAAAAAAAACATTATATATATATTCAAGAAAAATAACATAAAAATAATTCCTGGGTGGGGTAAAATATGTAGAATAATAACATCCAATAGTGTAATATTTTACAATCAGGATCTCTGTATTTTAGATTACTGAAAACGAGTGCTATGTGCCTTAGAGAGAATTCCAATTGTATAAAGATTCCATTTCCACTCAGCTAGAAGCTTAACATCCGCTGCTCAGAACAGTTTCAGTAAGCTCAATAAAAAGTGGCAGGAAAGGGAAAGGGAAAAAAATTATATATATTTTTTTTCCTTTCCCTGGTAGATAATATTATAATGGGCATTTTTTTTGGTACATGCTGACAGGATCTGGAATATAAGCCATAATGATAGCCGTGAGGCTTGACAGATGGATTTCACATGAAACAACAAAACTTATTCTTAGTTATGGAGCCATTTGTTGAATTTTTCAAATACTAGTGCAATTAACCTTTTTAAATTATTATCACTGTGTCATGATGCAGTATGTTGCACAGGACAAAAAAAATGCTTGTGCAGTCACTATGAATATGCTGAAAATTCCAGTTGCCTTTTACAGAACACACTGATGATAACTTTTACAATATCCCATACAAGACTCCTCTAACTAATGATTATATGAATCTGATGCTGTCAGCTCTCACTACTTACAAGCTATTAATGTAAATCAAATGTGCATTAAATAGCTATTTCATAAGAATTATGTTCTTCAGTACTATGACACTGCATTTTATTAGACTAGCATCTGAATAATTCACAGTTCACAAGTGCTATCAGAAAGCCTTGCACAATATGATACACCACTACCCAAACATGAAAATGCAGCAAGATCAGCATTAAGCTACAATAGTTGCTACCTGAGCTATATTAATTTAATAAAATGCTCATTTGGCAGCATGTATAGAAAGAAGCTTAGCTTCTATACAGAAATAGAAAACCAGCTTTGAATAGATTACCATCACAATACAATGGCTTTGCCTATGATGTAAATTGCATGACCTGTTTGCAAAGCAGTCACACAAAGTAAGACTGAAAAAGTTTAGTCTCTTTAGGGAAAGCATTAGCCACTCCAAATACAGAACACAGCAACAACCTGATCTTGCTGAAGCTTTTCCAGAACAGCCATCTAGATGAGAGAAGACCTAATTTGTAAGTCAAATAATCCAGTATCATTAATCTTGGAAAGCTTCACAAAATTCAACAGATATCATAAATCTAACCAGAAGCCAGAACAGTCTGATGAGCATTATACTTACTCATATGTTGCACTCATTTGTTAGAGAAACTGAGCAAGACTCGGATTTTCTTTATACACAAAAGATTTCACAAGACAGGAAAACTTATCATCCTTTCCCCTGCATTTAAAATTCTTTGAATTTTATTCTATTTTCCTTTTAATTTGGAAATATCTTGTGCAACTGTCAATAGGACTTGACATGAGATTGTAGAACAAGCCACTTCAGTAGCAAAATGAAATTAAGATCCCAACTTAACATACATGTAAGATACAATAATGCCCATTTACATTTCATTAGTAAATTTCTCTTTTTTCAGCTGAGACAGCTATAAGGGCCATCCTTGGAGCTCATCAGCAGGAGATCCTTTCCTTTCAGAACTGAGGAGAACAGTGACTCCACTGCTATCACAGAAGCTGTAAGGGTCATGAAGACAGTGTGAAAGGCAAAATGGGAAAAATGAGAATCAAGGATCTCCACGGAACTTCACTGTGTAACTCCTGTTTGCACTGATACTTTGATTATGGCACTGAAGCTTTGTCTTCTCCTCGGCAAAATGAAGAAATAGACTTGCCTGTCACATGGGAAAATTGTAAGCATTAATTTGCACCTGCTACTGCTTGCCATCAGGAGTACATTTCACAGAAATGTTCGTGATACAGTTAAGCATCTGCCAGACAAGCCTGAGATTATTTTTTCCTTTTCCCTTCTGTCACTCAGCAGATATATTTAATCAGGACATAATTAATAGCACTGAAATAACTTTCTCTCTGCTATAAATCTGTTAGCTGGCCTGATCCACCAAAACACCACATCAGCCACAGGATGGGTAGGTTTACCCTCCCTTCTGAGTTCTCTTGACTCTGCTGTTGGATGCTGAATGTCATCAATAAAATGTGCTATTTGAAGATCAGGAAGTGTTCTTCAGTTTTGGAAACTGAAGAAGGAAAAGGAAGGCTATGACTGGTCTCTAAAAGGCTTGCCTTCATCTCTCACAAATCATCTTCTAAGTACCCTTTTTATAGATATATACAATAGCTTGGCCTTGCTCATCCTCACAGCTGCAACTAGTAGAGCCCATAGCTCTGCTAAGAGCTCCACTAGCAGTCGGAAGGCTGGTCAGAAAGCCAGAGAAGTTGGCTATAGATGTAACATACAAAAGGCACAGGAACTGGCAAAGAGAATGCTAAAGAGAAGCCATTGCTTCGTGACTTTTGAAGTCACGAAGGAAATTCTTTGTGGGACAGGATCTCCAGTAATGCCAGTGACAGTCTGCAGCAAAAGCAGAATGGCTCAGTGGAATTACTTCTGCCCAGGAGGGATAAAAAGGGATCAGGATTCCTACCTCCAGCATTGTTACAGTGTAAGAAATATGCATTGTGAACCTTTCCCGTGTTCTTACTCTCCTCATTTAGAATCAATCTCTAATTTGCCTGTTTTTTTTCATTTGCAGCTAAAGCTGCCAAAGGAGAGGGAAAAGGGTGTCTGAATCAATCCTTTCTTTGACCAGCCTGACTTTGCTTTCTGACTGCTGCAGAATTCCTGCAACTCCAGCATCACAGAGAGAATCATTCGCATTCAGTACTAGCACACCATATGAAAGCATACCGCAGGCTTCTGCACTGACAGGAGTTACTACTGCAGAGCCTCTGCTGCAATGCCACTGCATTACATTGGAGGCTGTCCACTGCTAAGTAAAATAAAGCAAGGTGAGAGCAGGGCAAGAACTGCTGAGGAAGTGCTGGTGTAGTAGCGTCCTGCGTATCTCTGCATGAAAAGTCCCTGCCCAGAGGTGCCCACCATGACAGATGAGGTAAGTACTACCCTAGGGCAGACAAAAATTTAAATAATTACTACGCATTCTAGTGACAGAGATGTGCTAACAGCTGAGACACTGCAGTGCATCCACAATAACCAAGAGAATAAATTTCACACATTTAAACTTAGTAGTGAAGTTTTGCATGTTAACCAAACAGATCCATAAGGAGGTCAGTTCTTTGCAAAATTTAGTTTCAGCCACAAAACTGGACACAATCCAGCACCTTTGCAGTTTAGACTGGCATCAGGAGCAGACAAAAAGAAGCTGGCAAAAGCTCAAAAGCTGCCAGAGAGCTGAGGACAGTCAGAACACTATGTGCTTTTTTAACACTCTCTGTCCCCAGAAGGCCACCAGCATGAGAAATAGAGAAGAAATTGGCATTTGAAAGGTGGCTGTATTAGCTAGAATATGTGCCAATCCCCCCCCATTTCCCCCCCCCATTCCCCCCCCCCTTTTTTTTTTTTTTTTGCTGCACAGAAAAGCGCAGAGAATCTATTCCAATGTGTTATTTAATGCCATATGGTATTTCTACTTCAGATGACAACAGTACCATTACCCAGTCCCATTAGTGGATCCATGGGCAATAAAACATTCACAAGATTTTTACTTCTGTGCAAAGGAATCTGCATTTAAGAGTTTTCCACATAGGAGCAGTGGGATCCAGCTAGCATCCTAATCTGGAGCCTAGGTACAGCATGCTTATGGATCATAATCCATCTTATCTACATCCATTAACATATGCTTGCTCCACATACCTTTTAAGTTCAGTAGAAAAAATTATCTCCTCCTTCCCACTGCTTCACTTGGTACACGCATGCCTCATCACATGGCAAACCTAGTCTGGGTATAGGTGACAGGTGGCTTAAACCATCCCATGGTTTCCTAAACCATGTCACCAGAGTGCTTGAGCTCACACACTCCATTTCAGGGCACAACAGTGGTTTAAGCTGGTAGCTGGGTACTTGGGGTTCATATTCACTCCTCATGAAGAATAATGTTTAGTCTTGGCTACTGATCCAGCTAACTTACATGCATTAAACAGCAATTTTGAAAAACACTAGAGTATTTCACATGTAGGCACAGCAGGTGAAGAGTGCTATGGCACAGTCTGCACTTTGCTGAGATCTCCATGGAACATGGAATGCAAATAGCTGACCAACATTATTCAAGCAGTGATGCAATGATGAGCTGTTGATCTGTAAAGCAGACTCTACTACACATGAGTTTGTTAGGCAAATTAACTAATCATTTTTACTGAGTATTAAAGCTTTGGAGGTGTTGCAATTTCTTTTTCTCAGTATAGGAATGAATTCAAGTTTAGCAGAAATACATAGGACATACTCAGGCCAAAAAAAACAACAAACCAAAACCTGAAAACACACCCACCAAACCCAGAAATTAACAGCATAGGAAATTTACAGGAATTAAAATCCATTTGAGGCATATTTCATAATTCTACTTAATGTACACCAGTCTATACGCCTTCTGCTATGTGAAAGTCAGCCTAGTCCTTGACATCTGGAAATGTGAGAATGCCGGGAACGTTCAGAAACTGCTTGAAGCCAAGAGAACAAAACATGGCTTAAATATTATGAATCTATTTAACAGCTGTACAAATTGCACTATTGTGAACTCATCCCTTCTACATTTGAAAGTGCATTTGCTGGAGTCTGTCAGTGAATTAATTCTTATTTGTTGAAGACAAGACATGAAAGGCCATTTGCGAGACAAAGCTTGTCTATAAGCTGTGGCTGTTAGCTGATGTACATTTTATTTCTGGTGTTCCTATTGTCACAATGTCTAAAAGATTGCAGTCTGTACAGCACAACAAAACACCAGGCCAAACTATTTGTCTATTTTATTATGGTGTTGGCTTGTGGGTAATTTATTAACTACATGTGTAGCAACCCAAAGTCATCCATCACTTTCAGTTCTGATAGTAGTCCATTCAGAAATTGCTGAGAGCTGATTTAAGCTTTAACTTTTTTACGTGAGTAGTACGTAAATTAAGCTGAATTCTCTTTCCTTAAATTGATATCCTTTGTCTCACACTCTATATAAGAGCAATATGTGCCAAAGTACTGGCTTGTTATCAGGGGCAGGATAGCACTACAGAATGTTGACAGTAATGCTCAACAAGCTGTGGGTATTTCTGGAGTGACACTCTTGATTAATTTAAATTGTGGTGCACCTTTCTGTGCTTCCGTGATGTACACTAATGAAAAAGGCAAAGAGAAAGTGGACTGGATGAGTTAGAATTGGATGAAACACATCCAGATGCAAGAAAAAATATATGGATGGCATCACTTAGCCTGACACTGTACTGCATTTGAGCACACTGCACAGTGCAATGGCCGGGAGCAAATGCAGCTTTGCTTCTGCAGCTGCAGCAAGGTCAGCAGGGGGATTATGTCAGAGTCCTGGGTGCTAAGGAGCAGCAGCCCCTCCCTACCAAAATTAATGCATAGCCACAGCTCTAGGGGATTAATTTGAAAATAATAATTTTCCTCCTTTCCCCATTGTGTGTATCATCTACCAGGGACAAAGGACATTTTAAAATGCAAGGAAACAAAATCTGCATAAACAAATAAGAGACTCAGCTCTGACCAACACAACACTGCAATTCACCAGCAGCATCCCTAAAATCCAGACATACCAGCATGACAAATCATGCACACATTACCAGCATACTCAAACATACCAGCATTAAGCAAAAGCAGAGCTGAGCCTGCTGCTCTCTGATACTTACTTGGAAATAGTAGGAGTACCAAAGAAAGGAGAAAACTGACCGTAAAAAATTATCCTGGAAACAAATTACACTATAGCAATGATCTCACTAACTGGCTCATGACCGCTGTCAGGATGGATCATAATACAACATGGATCACCACAATAAACTGCTTTAGATGTAGTAATATATGTGCCTAAGGTTCTAGCCCGTATTCAAGTGGTCTGGCTTCTGTTACAAAGGGAAATTAAAACCTTTTGCTAGATTTTTACCTAATTTACAAAGCACTGTCTTATTGCTGTTGTCAGTTATTAACTGAGTAATTTTTATTTTTTTTAAAATCACATATGGGGAAAAATCACATAAACATGAACATAAGGGACATGCAGAATAAACACAGGGCAGAAAACAAAACAGGCAAGGTAGATTCCAATGCGCACATGTGGGTGGACTACTTTCAGACTAAACTAAGTCTGAAATATACTGAAGCCTCCATAAAAAAAAATGAAGGGAAAAGTTTATCAACACTGACATTCATCCTCCCTAAATCATACCATAGGCATGTCCCATCTGAAAAAAAAGGGCAATCACCTTTTAGACAGAGCACTTCCAACTAAACCCTACATAAATGGAGAGTGCAGAAATATATGCACAGGAATATACTACTTGGTACCAAACCCTCACCTGATTCTTTCAGCAGTCTAATGCAGGTGAAGGGCCATCCTAAGAGTCCCTTTTTAGAAAGACAGCTGCATATTCATGTCAAGTACAGTTACATAGCAATAGTTTAAACCTCTCTTATCCCTTTTAGAGACCACATCTGTCTTTGACAGACAAGACAGCCCTTGTGGCCCACTCCCACAGACCCTGCCTGCACATCCACAGCCATCACACTGACAGCTATTTTCTCTGGACTGAATCTGCTTTGCAGTACATAGCTGACATAAGGAACACTTCACAGTCCTTGCCACATGCACAGGGACTTCCCAGCTTCTATGAAATACATGGGGGTTACTACCTGCTACATGCAAAAGAGAACTACCTGGCAGGAGGAGACAGGGGATGTGAAAAGAGTAAGGAAAGCAGAGTATAAAGGAGATAGGATCTTCAGTTGGTGTAACATATACGAATCAGCTTCCATTTTACAACACAAGTAATCCTAACAGATGCTCTATGCTTACCCTGTCATCTGTTTTCTTAAAAATGTTTATATTGTGTTCCATGTGATGATCTGGTTTTTGCCAGGTGATGATCTGCTTCACGCCAGTCTCTGTCCCAGAGGTACAACATTTCATAAAAACTTATGTATGTACTTTACAGAATTAGATGTAAGCCACATGTAAAATAAAGTTTTTAAATGCTAAGGATTTCTGTTCCATTTGAAATAACCTAAAGGAACATGTTTTAAAGACAATCACCTTACACTACAGGAGAAAATAACACTTTTTCTTCACTCCCTCCTCCCTGTATTCCCCATACTGGCAAGCATTAAAATTTGTCTTGAACATTAGGATGTAAGCATCTTGGAGTCTGCATGGGATATTAAAGCATGTATGATCCTTTACTGAGAGACAGAAATGCTACTAAATATTTGACTGCCATACTCGGCCGTGGAAGCTGCTTAGCAGTGTACTCAGTCTGAGGTAAAAAGTAATTCTCAGGAAAACTGAACTCTTTTATACTGTTGCTTCTTGATTTAAAATACTGTGTTTGAATTAATTTCTGAAGGCAACATACAGAAATTATACACTGAGGTGGTGAGCTTGAAACGTGTAAATGCTCTGCCACTCTTTAAGCTGTCCTAATGCACCTTCCAATCTAGAAAGGATCTGATACTATCTTGCAAAAAATACTCAGTAGCCTTTTCCAGAGAGGCATCTCATGGACTTCACGTGACCTATGCTAACCAAGTCATCAGGTCATTACCTGTGATCAGATTTCAGCACATATACATTATTCCCTATACCACATAAGCAGAAGGGTGTATTAATTAGGTAGGATCCCAGTTTCCACCACATCTTTAACTTAAAATGTTTGCAAACCACAAATGTTCTTAATGGAAAGGCAGCAAAACTTGTTTCTTAGCAAACATGTTATACCTTTTAGAGTTGAGCTTTCACCAGAGAGATCAGCAGAAAAATTCCCACTGGACTGAGCAAAGCAGCAGAAGAGATAACCTCAGAGGATGCGGGAAAGACTGTGGATGCTTGCCTGGACTTCAGTGAAGCCTTTAACACGGTTCCCCACAGCATTCTCCTAGAGAAACTGGCTGCTTATGTCTTGAATGGGCACACGTTTCACCGGCTAAAAAACTGGCTGGATGTCCAGGCCCAAAGAGTTGTGGTGACTGGAGTCAAATCCAGTTGGCAGAAGGTTACCAGTGGTGTTCCCCAGGGCTCAGTGTTTGG
Organism: Apus apus; assembly: GCF_020740795.1. NCBI lineage: Eukaryota > Metazoa > Chordata > Aves > Apodiformes > Apodidae > Apus > Apus apus. The sequence goes on along the minus strand of NC_067312.1, from coordinate 35,462,502 downwards.
GCCAGTTCTCTTTAATATCTTTATCAATGACCTGGACTAGGGGATCGAGTGCACCCACAGTAAGTTTGTAGATGACACCAAGCTGGATGGGAGTGTTGATCTGCTTGAGGGTAAGAAAGCTCTGCAGAGGGATCAATCAGGCTTGAATGATAGTCTGATTGATGAGATTCAACAAGGTCAAGTGCTGGGTCCTGCATTCAACATTACAGGCTTGAAGAAGAGTGGCTGGAAAGCTGCCTGGTGGAAAAGGACCTGGGGATGTTGGTGTTGGTTGAAACTGCCAGCAGTGCACCCAGGTGGCCAAGAAGGTTAACAGCATTCTGGCCTGCATCAGAAATAATGTGGCCAACAGGACTTGGGAAGTTTGAACCAGTACTCAACACTGTTGAGGCCACACCTGGAATCCTGTGTTCAGTTCTGGGCCCCTCACTACAAGAAGGACATTGAAGTTCTGGACTGTGTCCAAAGAAGGGCAACGAAGTTGGTGAAGGGTCTGGAGAACAAGTCTTACAAGGAGCAGGTGATGGAACTGGGGTTGTTTAGCCTCGAGAAAAGGAAGCTGACGGATGACCTTCTCACTGTCTACATCTACCTGAAAGGAGGTTGTAGCGAGTTGGGGATTCTCTTCTCCCAGGTTACAAGTGATGAGTTACAAGAAGCAATGGCTTCAAGTTGCACCAGGGGAGATTTAGATTGGATATTAGGCCATATTTCTTCAGCCAAAGGGCTGTCAAGCACTTGAACAGGCTGCTCAAGAAGGTGGTTGAGTCACCATCCCTAGAGGTATTTAAAAGACATGTAGATGTGGTGGTTACGAAGATGGTTTAGTGGTGGACTGGCAATGTTAGGTTAACAGTTGGACTGTTGATCTTGAGCATCTTTTCCAACCTAAATTGGTTCTATGATTCTATACCAAATGCTACATTCTGCTTCCTAGTAATCTCATGTTTTAACCTTATCAATGTCAAGGTTCTATTCATAAACCACTAGTAGGATTTCAGAAGTACCAGCCCAAGAAGAAACTGCAATGCTAGACATTTTGAAAGAGAAACTTTTAAAGAAATGTCAGCCTTGCAATGGTTTTGCTTTTTTGTTATTGTCAGCTGTTACTTGATACAATATAATACAAACCACATTTACCAACTGTAGTGTAGTAGTTCACAGTTAAAGCCATTAGTCTCTTTGTTTTAAGCACCATTTTAATGAATTAAAAAGAATACATTAACAGCTTTGCCTACGCTAGGGAGTGTTTCGCAAAACCACCTGCTTTATGGCTAGAAGTACCCTGGCTCCAGCAGGCCTTCAAATGCTGGCAGTACTCTGCTACCAGTTGGAATGATGCTACTTCCAACCCTGCACAAATGATGTTTTCATTATGTAAAGTCAGGTGACCCACTACACCTGGCCTTCCAATACAGGCAACAAAGTTGGCACTCTGGTACTCAACCAGTTTAATGATTCTCTTTAGTCAGGTAAGATACAGGAAGGGCAACTCAGACTTGAGTATGGTTGCTGGAATTTTAAAAAGCAGTACCATAGTGGCATGCTGAATTACACCTACCGTTGCACACAGAAGGTGGGAAAGAAGGAGTAAGTGAAAACGTAACTACACTGTAACTACGAAAATTCTAAATATGCAAATGAAGGTATATTGGACCTCTAAATTAAATGCAAATGTTGAAGATCAGACATTATTTACACAAAATCAAGTGCTAGCAAGCACCATGATGGTATGCTACCCATTTCATAGAATCATATCATAGATGTCTCCTAGCTGAATCATCCCTAATACTTAGGTCTACAAGGTAGTAACATTACAGCATCCAAAAAAAATATTTTTTTTTCCTTCTTCTTAAGAATAAAGAACTATTTGTGGTTTAAAATTCATTAATACCAACAATAATTTTATGTGAAATTTGCAGTATAGTTGTTCATCATGTAGTCACATCCTAATACAGGCATTACAATACATATGAGGACAGGTGAACTGTTTTGTTTTTTAATAATAATACAAATACATAAAACTTAAAAATGTAGACATCTAAGAGCTAGTACTTCTCTCTTTCACCATTAGCTAATGGCAATGCCAAACCAAGTACTTCAGTGGTTGAAATGTTATCTTTAATTAAAGCTAGGGAGCATGGAGACAGAGAAGTCATATTGGTTCTTCCAATATCTCATTTTTCATACTCCATTTATGCTGACTTTTGTGAACTTGTAGACAACAAATATGCCATGTTGTGAATATGCATGAACCTGTGAATAACATTTTCTCAGTGTTCTCACCCCTTAGTTACTGTGTGAAATAATACCTAGAAAAATAAACCATTTTTATATGATTTCCTTAGAGTATGCATGAACTGTGATGGAATCTACAAATAATTTGTGTTCTGCCTTCTGATTACGATCTGATAATCTCATATGCCTGCCACCCTATGCCAACATAAGCATGCACAAATGCTAAACAAGAGCTACAAAAACAGAAGATTCTTGACATACAAATTTAGCAGCACTTTTCAAAAGCCAAAAGTAAGCCACACACCAGAAACACCATGAAAAAAATGCTTAGTATATGCAATCTGGCAAATCAGGGCAGGTTAAGAAAATTGTGTGGGTACTCGTCATGCTCTCTAGACTTATTACTCAGTTCTTAACTCTTCAAGCCTTGGGTTCTCCATCACTAACATGTGGGCCATAACAAGGTGGGCTATGACCCATTGAATCCTGCCTGTGTTAGGACTTTCAGGAGACCTACATGGTAAAGCAAAATGCGACCTTAGCAGTGGTAGAGAAACAGAAGCCTGGAGAAGACTTCCTGCCAGGATGACAGAAATATTCAGTAATACAACTGGTACTGCCACGATGTGTCTCAAAGGGGGCAGCATAGGTGGGGTAGGGGAATGGGAGGGATTAATTAAACAACCACCACCAACAGCATCTCCTTTTAAACATGAAAAAAATGCAGTTTTCTTCCTAAGAGCAGAAAGCTAGCCCCACCTATACATTATCTCCTGCTCTTTGCCATGAACATGAGGCAGTGTCCAGTGGTGAAGCTGACAGAAAAACCATTACAAGCTCTCATGAGACCTGGTGGCCACCCTTTCATTTCCAGTCACCAGATACCACACCAGAATCTGTTTATGTGCCTCTTCCATCACAAGCTACCCCAATTCCACATTTTTATGGTTCCAGCTTCAGTACAATTGGAGTCCTTTGCTGAGCTAACCTGGCAGTGTGCTCCACCCTCATGACTGATGACCTATGTATTTAGCAGAAAGTGAAGGGATAAGCCTTTCCTACTCTACGGTTTCCATTTCATTCTCAAGCTTATCTTACCACACCACAGCCACTCTAAGGGATAATGCTACTTTAATTTACTGAAGAAACTGAAGAAAGAATTACTGTGCTTAATGCAAAAGAGCATGTAATTCACTCTTACAACAGACATTGTACTTATCTTTAGGAGTAACTGATAAGTTTCTAATTCTTATTTGCTGTATAGTGTTCTTTTGTGAAGATGGGTTTTCTCCACTTCACTTTTCCTTTACTGTATGAAGTTGCTTCTGTGAAACAGAGCAAAATGAATGGTTAGAATTGCAAATGAGTGTTTCCTTCTCTTATACTGTGGGAATACCAGTGAAAAAAACCCCACAGTTTAAAACAAGGACATCATGCCCTACATCGCTTATCAAGTATAAATTTTACAATCATAAAATTTGAAGCTGCAAAAATAAACTAACAGAAAACAATTAAAAGTTCCAATTTCGCCCTCCTGACACAGGAATATATCCTATTTAAAATTCAGATAAATTTTACCTCTAGAAGACTGCAGAATTTGGCCCAGATGCACCAGCTGACAGAGGTGGCCATTTCTTGAAATAAGGCTGTTACTGCTTCTACATTACTGTGTTTTGTGTGAAGACCAATAGCTGCTTCTTCCTTAACTTTCTCTCTCTTGTGTAATGGAGCTGTAAGTCTGCTTGGGGAAAGCCAAGACTATTTTAAGCAGAGTTTACAGAATGATGCTAGTTCAATCTATCAAGACACTTGATACTCCCCAGGCTTGACACTCCCTAAGCACTAGTGCTGAAAAATTGTTTACTTTCATTTTGACAGGCAAAACACAGTTAAACTTTCACAGAATCAAACTGACCAAGGATACATCTGAAAACTAAAAGCCTCTTACATTCCTCATTATATGTGAACTTTATAGCCTCCTGCAAACTGCAGACAAAAGCAATAAAATTGAATCTATTTTGACATTAGGCATCTCAGGTGAGACATTTAAGAAGATGACTGATCCAAGCTTTTTTTAAACAGCTCAAATGACACAGCATGACCATGGCTTGTTCTTCCCTGGAAACTCTTCTACCTGATACCATCTGATCATTCAGATACCCCTTGTAAAAACACCTGGGAATCCACAAGATTACAAGATACTTAATAATTACAGAATAATTTTTAAAGTTTAAGGCATGTGAATGACAACCAGAAATAGTTGCTGCTGTACCCTATAGAGTAAATTTAGAGATGTTTAGGAATTTCTCAAGCAGTTTGACTTGATAATGCCAATTGGTCAAACAGGCCTTTTTTGACAGAATTCTACCAGTTTCACTATGACCTGATAAATGTTTTCTCCATGCCAGGATAGAAATTCTGTTAAAAACTGGACCTAACAAGTGACCTTGTAAGCTCATACAGAGAGTATCTTTTGCGAAAGAGACTGAAATGTGGGTCTCTGACATCTGATACCCTTAGCCATTCAGTAAAACGTGATGCTTGGCTGAATTAAGGGCAGAATTAAATCTGGAGGCAAGGGAAAGGGTAAGGAAGGAACTCACACAAAGTGGAGAAAGTTCAAAAGGGGAGATTAAGATCACCTAGTTCACAGAAATTTGTATTAATAGACCAGTACATATTTAGTGTAGGCTGCTCTCAGCTTTTTCCACAGAAATTCTCTGCTAACTCAGAACAGTGTCACACAAGTTAGGAAATTATCTGCAACCTCAAAAAGCTGCACAGGTGTCATGGTTCAAGCCCAGCTAACAGCAAAGAACTAGGTGGCCACTGGCTCACTCCTCCTCCTACTGTGGAATGAGGGGAGAAAAGACAAGGAAAAGCTCATAGGCCTAGACAAGGACAAGGCGGGTTCACTCATCTATTGTGGAAACAGGTAAAACAGACACAACTTGGGGAAAAAACAGTTTAATTTATCACCAAACAAATCAGAGCAGAAAAAAAAAAAAAAAAAAAAAAAAAGAAAACAAAACCAGATCTTAAAAACACCTTTCCCTACCCACTTCCTTCTTTCTGGCCCCGAACGACTTTGCTCCCAATTTCTCCACCTCCTCCCCAGCAGTGCAGGGACACAGGGAAAGGGGGTTGCAGTAAGTTTGTCACACGGTTTTCTGCTGGTCATTTCTCCTCAAGGGAAGATACCTCACAGCCTTCCCCTGCTCCAGTGTGGGGTCCCTCCCATAGGAGAGAGTCCTTCATGAACCTCTCCGACATGAGTCCCTCCCACAAGGTGCAGTCCCTCAGGAACAGACTGCTCCAGCACAGGCTGCCCACAGAGTGACAGAGTGCTTCGGGAAAGGTCACCTCCATTGATGCGTGGTACCCTACAGCTGCAGGTCCACATCTGCCCCACAGTAGTCCTTCACAGGCTGTTCCACCATCCTCCTTCACGGGCAGCAGGGGAATCTCTGCTCAGGCACTTCCTTCCTTCCTCACTGACATTGATATCTGTGCTCTGGTATTGCTCTCACCTTCCCCTCTCCTCCACCCTGCAGGTCTTATATCAGTTTCATTTTCCCCTTCTGAAATATGTTAATTGCAGAGACATTATCTGGGGGCATTAGGAGGGGCTTCCCTTCAGCTAGAGATGGTTCCAGCTTTGGAGCTGAGGCATCTTCTAGCAGTCTCTCACAGGACCCACCCCCGTGGCCTCTCCCTGCTACCAAAACCCCACCACACAAACCCAACACAACAATGCACAAAAATAATGCCCTTCCTCATTTGATTAATTTGTACCTTAGAGAGCTTCTAAGCACATCATATTTTTAACAGACCCTATGGACAATACTTTACTCCAGGGATTGGTGACAAGTTGGTTCATCAACCTCTTGTTTATCAAAATATTGACAGTGCTGAGAAGTTACAAAGTACGTAAGAAGGGTAGAAGGTAACATTACAAAGACAGTATATGTAAATCCTTCCATATATGCATGTCAAAAAACATAAGGCCTGGTTTACCTTACCATGGCATCAATAAGGTTTCATGAGGTGATTACCACTTAAAAAGATACCAGAAAGAGCTACAGTAATTAAATACACAGGAGAAAAACAATTTGTTTGCACAGCAAAAATATCAAGGAAAAGTATTCATGATCTGTAAGCTTAATTATACAGCATTTCTTAATGTAATTACCCATTAAAAATCCACTAATCTATAGCTCTTGAGAAGTTACATGATCCATTGTGCTTACTCAGGCAAAGGCATTCTGGCAGTCATTACAGTTTACTGCTGTTAAGACAGAGCAAATCTTCCTGTCTTTTGTATGTAACCACAAGTTACAAATGACAAATTTCAATTGCATTTTAATGAGATGTTTGAATTACTTCACGTAGTCTACTGCATCTAATACAAGGTTTTACTTTTGAATCATCAACTTTTACAAAGGATAAAATAAGTATGAGTTACTCACAGCTGAACAGAAATTTTCCATTACTTCTGTCAGCCTTTCCAATGGAAAAAATGGTAAGGGTTTTCAGACAGGTTTTGCTGCACTGTGGAGATTTTAGACAAATCAACCAAAGCAGTACATAGGATTGCTGGGTTTTACCCCAGGTGGTATGCATAACATTTTTGAAGGGCTAGGTGAGCAAGTGCAATCTTGGTGTCTAGACAACCCACTCTCATGTTTTATCTTCAATTCTATATGATGGAATCAACTGATGGACCACTCCCTCAGTAGGGGAGGACTTTCCTGTGAGGGTGGCGAGATGCTGGAACAGGTTGCCCAGGGAGGTTGTGGATGCCCCCTCCCTGAAGGTCTTCAAGACCATGTGGATGGGGACTTGAGCAACCTGATCTAGTGGGAGTTGAGGGGGTTGGAACTAGATCATCTTTAAGGTCCCTTCCAACCCAACCCATTCCATCCTATCCTATCCTATCCTATCCTATCCTATCCTATCCTATCCTATCCTATCCTATCCTATCCTATCCTATCCTATCCTATCCTATCCTATCCAACAATTTCACATACAAGCCGACCCACTCCTGTATTAAATCAGAGACGAAGCAGTACTCATCATGTAGAGATTTGTACAATGTCTTTAATAAGCATTAAAGAACAAAAATCTGCACAGACACAAGTTTATTGCAACAACTCAGAAGCAAAATATGTCTTAATCCCAAATCTGTTTCATTTTTAAATTAAAATTATACAGGTTTAGGCTTTATTTTTTTTTTCTCCTGAAAGATCTACCAATAGAGCAGTAGAAAGCTTTAAAAACGACCAGCAACATTACAACTTGATTCTGTTTTTATGCAAGCACTCTCAAAAGCAGCTAAAGAGCAGAGAAATCTTATACAAACAACCTTGCTCTCACTTCCCGCACAAGTAGCATTGATTCTTAGCTTGTCCAATTTATTTTCAGGTCAGCCACAGCTGTTTTAGTTTTGTTTAGGAAGATACCAGATGAGCCATACCTCAGAAGAGAAACATTATACAATGCAATGAACAAAAACAACAGGATGTAAGTAGAAATAAAGAACAAAAGGCTCCAACTCTCTTGATAACTTTTGAATAATAAACTCCTCGAATAGTCCCATCCCTGATACAAAATTAATCCTAATGCAGTTTTTGTGCACAAGTTTCCTCACTGTTGCAGTAAATGCTGCTTATTCTAAATAGGAGGCATAAAGTATTTTTCAAAGGTGTCTCAGCAAACGATGCAAGACAGAAGATACTGTAAGAGTATTTGAAATTCAGCCCCCTTCAGGCCTAAACATTTTCAGCTACAGGCATGTCCCTTATCTGGCCATACTGCACTGCTAGCCTACAGTAAAATAATAATCCAAGGTCCAATGACTGTTGAACTCTACTTTTCCCTCCAAGTTTCCCCTGCAGCTTTTTAAAATGTCTGCAGGTTACCCAGTGCTCTTCTCAGCCATTACACATGCTTGCATTTCCCTTCTTCAAATCCCAGCTTCTCTGTACTGCACGTGCTTTTCTCCCACCCTCTCACTGGGCTTTCTCCCTGATATATCCATTGAAAAAACAAAAAAACTATCTGCCACTGATCTCAGCTATTGAAATATTTCATTAACTACACCTCTGGTGAACAATCTATGTGTAGGAGGAGTGATGCTAATGAAACAAATCACAAAGTATTCTTGTGAGACAAGAGGAAAAGATGAGTTGAAAACCTGAGATTGTTTGGCTGCACAATTTGATCATATTTATACGTTATTTGAGTCAAGTATACAGCTGCAAGGACACATGAGAAAATGCTTTTTACGAAATCAGAACTCAATAGAGAACTTTTATATAAAAGGAAGAATAAATTAACATGCAAACATATATTAGAAGTTATGTCTAAAACTTTTATACACACATGAGGCAACAAACATATTGAAACCAGCAACCTTAGTTAACAATACTGTGTCACTATAGTTGTTTGCTTCATATATATTATGTGCACTTAGAGGAAATTAATGAATGCTGCTGTAAAGTGACAGTGAAAAATTTAATACATGCCTGAAGTCTCAGCCAGTCACAAGTGCTGCATTGCTTTGGGCAAATTATTTCACCTGTCAGAGTATTAGTTACTCAGAGAAAGGGGAATAATACTATTCTCCTTTGTAAAACATGTTTGGATTTATAGTGCATCTCTTCCTTTATTTGGGAACCCTACTTACACCCTGAGATGAAAAATATATTCAATGTATATTCACAACATATATCCTTAAATATTTACAAAATATGGTTTCCAGTGGAATGCTTTATCTTATTTTTACATTGGGATTAAAAACTTTCCTCCCTTCTTCATCAGGAAGGATGTGTTACAGACATTTCCTTAAAATAACTATCTTGATTAAACTTCAGTTCATGTAACAAGGGTGTACAGCCAGTAACTCCTATTGTCAATTTAGCCAGATACTATGGGCAAGAGGGATATCTCATAATTATTCTTTAATATTCTTATATTAATATACAATAAAAGATTATGGTTCAGAATATCTTATTTTCTCAGAAAATGCCACCATTATGTGAAGCTCCACATTGATTATTTTAAAGACACAGAACATACTATTGTCTGTCTCAGATATTAAAGACATGCTAAAAGTTACTATGTTTGTCTGAAGACTGTTCAGGATGAACCATGGTTCAGCTTCATTTGCAATTCTATTGTAATGCTATTTCTACCTGAGCCAATCTAACTCTAAATTTGAAAAAAATTGTAATATGTATGTCACTATACAGTTTAGCTTCACCTACATCAGCTATATGAACTGTGGGAGAGTTATGACTCAGTGAATGCTATCTTTGAGCTGTGTTTCACAAACTAGGACACAGCTCTCTCCCTACAGATGATGGTATTTTTTTTTCTTGGACTCGCCACTGATTTATTGCAAGTTCATCATGCTGCTAACATCTAACACTACTAAACTAAAAAGTTTTTTAGAAGTTAATAAGGGCTATATAAAGACTTTTCAGAGAATAGCTATAGACCAAAAATTTAAAATAGCAGTAGATGCTTAAATGTCATTCTGCAATAGGCAATTAAAGAGCATCTGCAGACTGTATATTAAAACAATTCTCCCTAGGTTCACCTTTTGCAGAATTGATGCATGTATGCTACTCTGTAACTTCAGTGCTTAATTTCACATCCTGTTTAACCCTATAAAAGAAAATGTGTTTGGTTTCAAGCTTACTTTTACAGACTCCTGTTCATATAACAAAATAATTATCTAAGGTTAGTAATTTCTGTGTAGGAAAGGTTCCAGAATTGCTGTGCTGCATTAGCTTTGATGGCAAGACTGCTATTGGTCATGATCTAGTGCTATCAACCAGGTAACGTTGCAAAGACGTCATGTGTGCTGATTAATACTCACAGTGCCTTTGATGTAGCAGAGGTGGGACCATTTGAAAGTTAGAAGACCTTGGAGATTTTCAGGTCATATTTACTAGTTGCTGACCTGTCAGATATTGCCACACTTTTCCTACATGGAAGCTCTTAAAAAAAAGCAAAACAAAACACGGTGAGAGAAACAGAGAAAGAGGAAGAGAAAAGCAGGAAGTCACCTTGAAGGTGCAAGAGGTACAAAGCAGCCATGGAGTTAGAAAGGATCAGGAAACGGGACAGGTCAGACTCTTAGATGTAGAATAAACAAAGCATGTATTCCTTTGTGTATGGTTTAGTGCATTTTCCTCCATTTCTCCTTTTTTTCCTCCACTATGTATTACGAGTGCAGTTTAGCCTCAATTGTGGAGAAAATAAGCAGTTCAACAACACCTTCTCTCCCTTCAGATGCTAAAAAGCTCAGGTTAAGCATTGTCTTTACCAGTTTCCTAAGCAATGTCTTGAGCTAGGTTCAAGGACAGTTCTATAACACTCCTCAAATCTATAATGAAATTTTACAAATATCAAACTTCTGGTAAAGCTGCCAATAATACTGCTTCCAAAAAATACACATTAAAATTTTACCTTTTCTGACTTCTGAAATGAGTAATACCTATTCAGAGGAACAAGTGAAAACCACATAGAACTCAAGCAATCAAAACAATATTCAAAGCTGCAGAAAAAAAATAAATGTAAAAACCAACTAGTACCAAACTAACGAATGATGAAAATAAAGCAGTGCGGAAACAGAAAACTGAGAGGAAACTGCAAGAAGCAAGAATTAAGCAACTAACACGGAGCACAAGAAATGCCAGTGTATGCATGGATTTTGCAGCTACAAAAATCTAAAGTGGAAAAGGATACCTGAAACAGCAATGTAACCATGGAACTGTGCAGATCATATTCCCCAGAAAAACATTTCTAGCCCAGGTGGCTTGCACAACTGGAGGAGGGTCCCAGCGAGCGGGGAAAACTACAGGCAACCAGTATTTTTCAAGTAAGGAGGCAATATGAGTAAAACCTCTACTGGGTTAAGAGAATATGCACAATTGTCCTTATTCTGTGGTCTAAATTTTAGCTAAGATGGACAGGAGGGAAAATTTCTAGTACTTTTATTTGAAACGGACTGTACCAATTTCTTATTGGGGTGAATTTCACCTCTCTTTATAAACTCCACTTACAGTTCAATACAGAGCTGACCCTATCTCTGCAACCGGCATCAAAATGTCTCAGGTAGCAAGAAAGGCTTGGTTTGAATTTGTCTAGCTGAAAGTGCTAGCTCCAGGCAGCCCACTCTGAGACTTGCAGCATCAACAAAGATGTGTTGCTCATACTTTTCAGGAGGATTTTTGTGATTAATAATGCTGACACAGCACTCTCAAAACTATGGAAGAGTTTCCTGCAGGGCTGAATCCTTAACATGGTCTAGATGGGAATCAGGTTATTTTTGTGCTGTTACTCACATACAACAGACTACTTGTTGGAGAAGCAATCAATTATTTTTTAACTTGGACATAACAGGAGTAAATACTGTGTTAAAATGCTTTGTCATACCCTTAATTGAACTCCTTCCCTCTCTTTAATAACCACCTAAAACAAATTTCCAGTTATTACTTTTCCTCAGTCTCACACAGACTCAAAACACATATTTTATCCAAGCAGTACCTAAAGCAACTGGAAAAGGATTACGGCCCAAGCAAATATTCAATATCTTTAACTGATTCAACATTTGTTTCTGTTTCAAATTAATCCCTCTGTGCACTGGCTGGCTGTGTAACAACAAAAGATGTGCCTGATTATAACACTGTCTTTCTGCAGTACTAAGAATAAGACTTTTGTGAAGAGAAATTACCAAAGTACTTCCTGTAGTTAGACAGGAAGTAAATTTTAAAAACTCAGTAGATAGGACATTTTTCCTTCGAGTATGAAATTAAATTTACAGTAATATTTGCAATTTAAAATACTGCAAAGTGGGGGTTTTATGCCATCCCTTTAGCTCTTCTCCACTACCTAGAACATTTGCTGTGTTTATTTTTAAGGTGGAAGAGATCCTTCTGGCAACAAAAAGAAAGCTGATTTTTTGCAACACCTTGCTCTGGAAGTGTATTTCCACATCTGCAGTCTTACCTTCACCTAAGGACTTGACAATGGCTTTAGCAACACATTATAATCAGTTGGGTTTTTTTTCACAGACTTCCTGTAAGAGAAGGAATTTTGCTTATACTTGTTATTCTTGCATGCAGTGGATGGAAAGTCTCTGCGTCAGAGAAGCAACTATATTTTTTGAAGGGACATAGACTGATAATGTACTAACCTGTGCAAGAATTCCCCAAAAAAGTATTGGATTTTTCTACTGTTCAAACCATACGGAGTACCTCGCTTAATTACTTAGTGGGGTGAGAGCTTTTTTTTTCTTAAGTCATCTTAGCTTTTGAACTAAGCACAATGGCCCAGCCATTCATCTCTGATGGTCTGTGATATTACTTGGTGGATTCTGATGCCAAGTTACTTGATTCAGTGTATGTTGTCCTAAGCTACAGGAGTTCCTCTGACCACCAGAATTCCTCTAATCTTTCCCAGATCCTTGGTAGGTTTTTATGTTTATTGTGATCAGCAATTAACCAGGTAGCCTAATGTATACCAGTTCAATAGCTGCTCATCAGATTATACATACTTCCTCCCAGATGCAGTGAGCAGCAAAAAGCTTGTAATTAAAACTGAAAAAACTCGAAGTTACTAGTATAAACTAATATACTAGTATAAAAAACCTTCCCCACATTTTTCCCCAGTAAATACTTAGAATCTCATAATTACACTACAGTTTGGGGAGTATTTTCAATCCTTGAATACATTATAAAGAATCAGTTGACTGCTAATCCACTGAATAACTCCAAAGCATCACCTACACAAAGGGCCTTACCATGATGCTCATCCCACATACAGGACACCCTGCACAACATGCCCTACAGAAAACACTTGCAAAATCTGGGCCAGTTTCTAAATCTATAGGTTTTCAGTTCTGAAAGTAAATATCTCAGTTCTACTTTTCTACTCAAATGCAAAAGATTGATGGGAAAGTAAGGGTCACAGAAAACGCTCCCTTTACTTCCTGACAGGTAAAAAGATGTCTTTTTAACAAAATTATGCAGGGTCTTCACACATCCCATCTACCAACACCACAAGAAGGTCACAATTCATGGTTTTCTCATCTTAGCATACTTTACTGATTTTTACTATTTACCAAGCCTCTAATGGCATCTCATCACTCAAAGCTGAATAGCTTCAGTTTCATGGGTATTGAACTCCATGAAGTTTTATAGATGTTAACTTTAAAACTTGTTTGGGTATTCTGGTAACTAAATACACAGGTTGGATTCATTTTCCTAAATTATATTAGCTTTAATGAAAATTGCCTAGTTGCAAGAAATTGCCTAGTTGCAAGAATACTGCCTTTATAACTGAAAATACTAGAACAGGTATTTGATCCCCATATTTGCAAATATTCTCATGAACAAGACTCTAAAAACCCATACAGATGAATGAACAGTGCAGGATTCCTCTCCAAAAGTTAAAAGAAGTATATCTTAATGGAATAAAATTAATGTGAAAGTAATTGTCCTGTGTAATCAGATTGCTGAAACAAAAATAATTAATACAGTTCTTTACACTTTCCCGAGAAAGTCTAGCAGGTGCTGGCTCACATATCAATCAATCCAGCCAGGGTCAGTTCTGTCAACAGGTTGAAACACCTACATGGAAAATGCAAAAGAGAACAATATATTCTGAATCCTGCAATGTAAACAAAACATTAGAATGTGCTTCCTGCCAATACCAATGCATTTGAAAATCAAAGAATCTAGTAACAATGTTGCAAAAAAAAACCCCAAAACCACAACAACAATAAAAACACAAAAAGCTAAGTTCATTAGCAAAGAATTTTTGATTTATGAAACTGCCCCACAGGGAATATAACTTGAAAAACAGTGCTCTCCTTCTGTAGCTGTTGAATCAGAGTATTGATATAATTGTACACTAATACATAATAAAAACAAATACATGTCACAAATAGCAAATGGGCCAGGAAATTATACTATATTAACACATTCCATTTTTAACACAGCAGAAGCAAAACCATGCATTGAATTCTACCATTTTTGACACACCAGAACACACAATCCCAAGGATGATATCAAACAGGCCCTTTACAAATAACAATTTGTTCTTTTTTAATCAAAACCTTGGATAAACTGTAACAGAGACTGCTTTTTCAGGGGGGCGAATCCCTACAACAGGCTAGATACATCCAAACCGATCATAGCAGCAGCTTGTTTATAAGCTGCCATCTCACTCTCTGCTCACAGCAACACCCCAGGAAGTGAAAACACTAATTAATTCCCTATATGTGGCCAGTTCTGTTTTATAATTTCTCTTGAGTAAAGAGAAGCTGTATGGCACAATGCTTTGCAGCAGACCAAGAGTATCATTACTTTCAGCTCCACATACACAATACATCTTGATACGAGGTGCTGACTTCAAGATCAAACCCTGTTAACCTTATTGCCACTGCTCAGTTAGTTAATCACCTACAGACAGGCTACTTAATGACTTTAATAAATAATGTAAAAAGGTATTAACAGATCTTATATTACCCTAGGTTACAGAATTGGTTTCTTCTAAGTCCACCTATTGTTTCATATAATTCAAAATCATCCTTGTAACACAGCTTTCTTGAAGGACCTTCTTCAAACAGTACCAATTTTCCTTGTTTTGTTTGTTTGTTTTGGCAGCACTGTAAGAATTAGGAGCATTGTGCTTTCTTAGAGCAGGATATCAAAGATACAACTCAAATTTGTTCCTGGCACTATCTACAAAAGAGATGTAACTTTATGGTCACATTCTATGCAGAAAGTCCTATGCCTACAGAGACCCACTGCGACAGCCGATGACATAAAAGACAAGACAGACAAGTCTTTCTTTTGCTTTTTTCATTATGCAGACTCTTAGTCTTAAATCACCTTTTCTTTATACCAAACAGAACTTTGCTTCAGGAAACTACAAGTCCTCGTTCTCACCTTACAGACTTAGGTAACAGTGACACTGGATTCTCATCCCTGAAGAAGCTTTAAATTCTGCTTTGTTTTCTGGAAGAAACATCTGCTTTTTTACAGCCTCTCTAACATAGTACTGAGCCATACATTTTAATCAATTGCAGACTGCTTTCAAGCTGAGATGCCTATTTAGCAGAAAGGTCCTGAGACAGTGATTCAACAGTCTGCTACTCCTCAGCTTCAATACCGCAATTCACTATCTGCAAGGCTTGGAGTGACCTCCATAAGCACAAGTTGTTCAGAATACAGCTCATCAGTTCCTCACCAAGATCAGCACATCAGCTCTGTTCTCTCTCTTCTGATGAAGTCCTGAATTAGCTTTAGGACCAAGTTCTTGTCTTCTGAGATTAGCAATGATAGAGCACATAGATCTCTCTAACTTTTCATGGTTCATAGGAGTCATACATGTTTCAAGAAAACATCTGAAGAAACATACAGGAACATTTGAAACCAGTGCCAAATCTTTGCATTCAAGCACAGAGGCCACTGTCTGCCAATCCATTGTAATTTACACTGCTGTCAATGCAGCTGGGTGTGCACACTGTAAAGCACAGAGGAGCAGAAATGTTAGCTGTGCATTTGCAAGGCAGAACTCTGCTGTCCACGAGAAACGGAGATAAAAGAAGGGCATACAAAAAAAGTGGTTTATATAATACGTTATTTTTCACTCAGAAAATGCTTTTGCACTGAGCAAGTGGACCTAAGAATCTAAAAAATCATTAAAGTGCTGTTGCCTGGATACGATTTTTTCCTCTTTTATTCCCAAATTACTATAAAAAACAGAGGTTAACTTTGTTCTTCTTGTTCAACTGAAAAGTAAAAATTCCTTAAACTTCAGAAAAGTAATCAAGCAGTGTCCTAAATGGAAGATATCTATTATTTGATTTGATATAAATAAATAATTCTAAATTTAATTAGTATTTATAGACGGGTTGTAATATAATCTAACTTGAATTAATTATATCTATAGTAATAAATTTTATTTCTAATTGGTTATTTACAATCTACAATTTTTTAAAAAAATATTGCCTATAAATTTATTTCTAAAATACTCTCTCCACAACTTTCTATTTTTCAGATGTAAAAAGATATAAACTAAACTGCATGTGTAACATTCTTTTAAAAATACTGATTTATAGAAACATATTAAAAATCCAAGAAATTACACAAAATTACAATGAAACTTCTCTATTTTTGTACTAGTTGCAGCTGCATTATAAGTTCCACACTCACTGTACAGAACGGGCAGTATTAATTTAACAAAAACCTGTTTTTTACTTTGCATTAGCTTTACTGTACAATCTGTGGACAACTTACAACACAACTGCATCCTGCATAAAGACTGAATTCTTAATAATCTTGCTTGCCAGCCATATTCTTTAATGCCTAAACTGACCGCTATGAAATTATGGTTTAATTGCAGAAAACCTTAATTGTTTTAACATTTGCTAATTAAAGTTCCTAATATACCTTTAACCTATTATTTATATATTGACAAGTATACATGATCACTTTTGGAGTTATCTACAAAGCTTAACTCCTCCTTAGAGAATTTTTCTTGCTACAGAAGACACAGGCTTCAGAGTTCACTCAGACACTTCTAGCTGCATTTCTACTGAGGGTGCTCAAGAGAACATCACTCATCTAAATAAAGCCCTGGTGAACCCTACGTGTCCACAGGTCCCTTCATAAAATATGTCATATTTTTATTCCAAAGTAATGAAAGGTGTGCACCTGAAGACATCAGAATGACTCTATCTGCTTATACTGAGAATTAAGCAGCTAAAGATTAATACAACTCAAAAAAGATTAAAAAACACACACATCTCCCAAGTAAATGAACAGGGAAAAAAAAACAAACAACAACAAAACAAACAAGCAAACAAAAAGGTTATTTGCTTGTTTTTCACCCATACTTCTATGAGTGAAATCCTAATAGCGAAGGATTAAAGGTCTTCCTATGACTCTCAGATATTACTAAAATTAGTGAAGTTACTGTATGGGTCTAACTACAAGACCTACCATTACAGACATTCACCTGAAAACCTCACAGCTTTAATATTAACCTTATACAGCAGCAAAGTTGCTACTTTGCAAGTAGTAACTGAAGAAATTTACCAGTTTCTGACTTCATGCTATCCTCAATTAGTCTCAGCTTCAAGAGGCCAGTAATAGAAATGCCACCTCAGGTGGCACACGCCTCTCAGCAAGACCTAAGTCAACATACACAAAATTGACTACTTGATTTCAGCCATGAAGTGTGTGTGGAGTCCAGAGGACGATCAAGACCAGGAAACAGAAAAGCAAAAAAGAAAAAAAGAAAAAGAAAAATAAAGAAAAGAAAGGGAGGAAAGGAATAAAAAGAAGCAGAATGTGAAAAGGAGGAAACAGGAAAAAAAAAAGAAAAAAAAACCACACGAAAGCATGCCCCTTTTAATAGTTCTTGCTCGCACAGCAGCCTCTTTACCTACTCTTTGATGGAACCAGCACAACACTTAAAACCAGTTTCCTCAACTGCAGTTTGTTGCTTATTTGTTGCATGACCTGGAAAAACTAGTCATTAATGAAGTCAAACTTGTTTTTACCATATACAGTGACATTTCACCCAGTCACCTGCAGCAAACACTGTGCAGTCACAGTATAAGACTTAAAACTGCATGCCAGGAGTGAAGGTTGTCATGACTACTGCTATTTCAAAAGTATTGACTTTTTATGACATTCTATGTTTAAAAATAGTATTATGACAAAATGTAAGAGACAAAAAAATACATCTCTGGGCATGGTGCTATGTGAACACAGTTAAAAAGATGTCCCTTTTTTTCCTCTAAACCGTTCACAATCATACTACGTAAAAGGAAAAAGCCCAACTTGCTTGAATTGCTTTTCCATACATCTAGCAAAAGCACCCCTTAGTGTCTTTAAAAACACAATTTCTAAAAGCATGTTGGAACACAGGGTGAAGTCCATTTTTAATAAAATGCACAAAAAATTGAAAAAATTATTACATCTAAAATAGTTGTTACTGTATGATCTAGTTGGAGTAAGTATTTGTTTCACATGCAAGCACATTTGTCTGATTATTTTTTTTATGCCATGGGAAAACTTCCTGAATTTGGGAAATCCCTGCTTAATTAAGACACAAAATCACGACTGAATTAAATCTAAAGGACAAAAGTAAACTAAAAGAGACTGTTTTTCTACAACTACGTTGCTTTCCCTTCAAGAAATTGAAGTATTGTGTTCTATTTAGGGTATAAGGATTCAGCTCTGCTTACGCAGGATGAGTCATTGGGATTTCTCCCTGCTGAAACTGCCAACTTCAGAGTATTACTTTTTAATGAAGTATGTAAAAGCTTGCTACTCACTACAACAATGAGGTACATTACTCCACTCCATTTTTTATTCCATTTTTAGATTTTTTTAGAGTTGCTTTTATAGAACTACAATGTTTCTGGAACACATTCTTCTTTAAGCAAGGCTTGTTTTTGCTTAGTTTAAATAATTTTTACTCCACCCTAGGACCTGACCCTAATTTACCTTCAACTCCATTGTCAATTCACGTTTCTTCTATAATTCACTGTGAGCAGTAGTTTACAGCAAGATGAGGATAGCAGAGAAACTCGGTTCAGACACCCCACTGGAATACTGGGATAGCAACTTAAGACTTCTGGTCTTTGAATTTGCCATTACTGCAGTTACCCTTGGCTCATGCAACGTGACAATGCTGCTTCACCTGTTCAAGTGAGAATCACTGCATTACAAAGCCCTAATGTAAGGTGCTATATGAGGTGTTTGGTCTTATCCCAAATGTCCTACTGTAGCATTATTATCTTTCCTGCTTTTTAAACCTGGTAAAAACATATCAACATAGTGAAGCTGATGTCCTCAGGATATTACCAGTATAAATATGAATAAAGCACTCAAAGCCAAACCCACACCTTCAGGACCCAAATGCTAACCCAGACACATGGCATCACATAACAGATATGATGAGTTTGGGTCTTAATTAGCCTGAAAAGGAAACAAGACCAACAAAAGATATCTTCTTTCCAGATGTAACTAATCAGTATAAAAAATGTGCCAGTTCAAACCTGCCGCTGTGGCTGTAAAAATGCGGGTAGGTCTACACTTAGTCCATTAAAAACATATTTTCATGCTATACATACCATTATGGTATTTTCCATTAGAAATGCCAAGGAATACAACTTAGATGAAACTGTCTCAGAAAGAGACAGTTCTAGCCATTATCCCTTTCCTCATTAAAGGAAAATGCCTTCCAGGGCATGAGCTGGCACCACTGCAAGAAGTAGGGAGGCTGCTGGTCTTGGTCTAGCAACCTGCAGCCCAGGCAAACTCCTGTCCTCCACACTTACATGTAGAGTCAGCTTCAAGAATGTTCACTGCCATTCCTCTGAGCTTTCACACAGTCAGCCATTCAGGTGGGGCCTTGCAAACCATTTGAAGTTCAGTAAGATGAAGTGCAAGGTCCTGCAGCTGGGTCAGGGCAATTCCAAGCACAAATAGCTGGGTGGAGAATGGATTGAAAGCAGCTCTGAAAGGGGATGAAAGGAAAGCACTTAAGGGTGTTAGCTGATGAAAAGCTCAACATAAGCCATCAAGGGGCACTTGCAGCCCAGGAAGTCAACCATATCCTGGGCTGTAGCAAAATATGCATGGCGAGCACATCAAGGGAGAGGATTCTGCCCCTGTACTCTGCTCTTGTGGGACCCTACCTGGAGTACTGTGTTCAGTTCTAGGGCCCCTAACACAATGACATGGAGGTATTGGAGCAAGTCCATAGGAGGGCCATGAAGAGGATCTGAGAGCTGAAGTACTTCTTCTATGAGGACAGTCTGAGAGAGTCGGAGTTATTAAGCCTGGAGAAGAGAAGGCTCTGGGGAGACCTTATAGCACCCTTCCAGTACCTGGAGGGGGCCTGTAAGATGGGGATAAACATTTTAGCAGGGCCTGTAGTGACAGGACAAGGGGGAATGGTTTCAAGCCTAGAGACAATAAATTAGATTGGATTTTAGGAAGAAATTCTTCACTGTGAGGGTGGTTTCACTGAAACAGGTGGCCCAGGGAGGTTGTGGATGCTCCCCCTCTGGAAGGTCAGGTTGGATAGACGTTGAGCAGCCTGGCACAGTGGGAGGTGTCACTGCCCATGACAGAGGGGTTGGAACATTATGGTTCCTTCCAAACCAAACCATTCTATGGTTTCATGATTCTATGAAATAAATATTAAAATGTTTCCTGGCTATTCACATAAGCCATCTGCAGCCTGCAGGTCCAGGGCATTGTGCCTTGCAGGTGCAGAGGAAACTCATACTTACACTGGTGTGATTTAGCTCCCAAGTATGTCTCACTCAGCTTGAAGAAAATGGTATCTGAGGTCAACACCTCCTCCTTGAAGGATTAAGTGAATAAATATGAATTCACCTACTCAATAGTTACACTTCCTTAGTGGCTTCGTATAAAACTATGCCATCCACCACAGCAGCCAGCAGTAATGGAAGCCAGTGCTGGAACTTCAAATATATTTCACTTCCAAAATAACAGGCAAAGTAGTGCACTCCTCTGTTTTA
Organism: Apus apus; assembly: GCF_020740795.1. NCBI lineage: Eukaryota > Metazoa > Chordata > Aves > Apodiformes > Apodidae > Apus > Apus apus. The sequence goes on along the minus strand of NC_067312.1, from coordinate 35,441,678 downwards.
TACTAATAAAAAAATCAACAGAAAAAATGAAAATTTTAATCACATGATGCATACAAACAAAGCTGTGCATACAGCAAAATAGCAGATACTCTTTCAATATCTGTTCACTTATATTAACAGGAAATGACACTTTAAGGATGAGGTGAAATAAACGTTTAAAAGTTTTCACATGTTCAAATTTTCATTTATTACGGAGTAATAGAACCCAAATACAGTGTACTGCAGGAAAAATGAGCACCTTTAAGGACACCCAGCATGAGAGCAGGAGGTAAAAAAGCACCACTTACTAGTCCCAAATGCTTTTCAGAAGCTATGTATTTTAATTTTTCCTTGAACTGAAACAGATGCAATCTTTCTCCTCACAGACAGCTCTTCAAGGCTCCCTGCCAGCATAACATTAGCTACATACCACACTCTCCTGTGATATTCCATGCGCTAGAGTTACTTGACAGACTTGTTTTGGAATATTCAGTCTCTTTAAAATTTCAGTTAAAATAAATTAGTTTCTCCTGACAAGTACTGATACTGTACAGTCATATGAAGAAACCTAGACACGTTATTTAATTACACAGCACTGTGTCTCCATCATACGGTAATTCCTATGATCATGGTCCATCATCACCACGTTCAACTGGCACAAAGCAATCTGTTAATGGGGGTACATTACTCATGTTCAATTTAAAAGAGATTGATTTCTTAATGAGTTCTCACTGCCACCTATTATTTTATTTCAAATTCACTGATGCAGTCAATGATCACAAAGGAAAAACATAAGAAAAGAGGCACAGGTCCTTCTGTCACTTGTTGAATGGTTAATTTTAGAAAGCTTTAAGATAGAAACCTGTTTCTTAAGCTTCATGTATTACAAGGGATCATCAGAGTTGGAGACGATTTATTGCTTGGGCCTGTCATGGATGATACATGAATAATCACATACAAGGTCAATTACTTGAAGACATTCTTTTTTTAAACAAAATAGGGAGGTACCTGGATGCCAACTGCCATTCACTGTTCTGTGACTATCTCAAAGTACATTTCCTTCTTGCAAGACACTTACAAGGATTATATTAACTTAGTGATTAAATGAAATAAATGAAAATTAATGCAGAGTTTAATTAGCAGGTTGACATTCTTAATATAAGCTGTTCACTTACATACATGTCTTTATCTGGAAGCAAACAAGTACATTTGGACAGTTAATTAAGGATTTTGACTAACACAGATGTAAGTAGCTGTGAGATAACTACACCTCTGCTTTTACTCTTAGGTCTCTGCCCCATTCTTCCAGAAACAGATTTTATCATGTGCACAACTGTCTTTAAATAAAACTTCTGTTAAGAGTTATCCTGCTTGGTGTTAAGTCTAAGCAGCTTAACTGAAATAGCAATAAACATGCAGGTGTCTATGTGATCTTGACATCAGTATCAAAATTGAAAAGCTCAACTTTTTAATAAAACCAGCAATTACTGAGAGTATTCCTGAGAGTACTTCCCTTCTGTCTCTTTTGCAACATATAATCTCTTAAAACTGAAAGGCTGAAACACTCATAGCAATATATTTTCCTCTGTCCAGGAGGGTAAAAATAATGTATTAGCAATCTGTATGCCACAGATTTATTCTGTTTTTTAACTCTATGGATGAAGCTGTAAGAGCAATAACTGTGCAAGAAGGATTTGCACTCCCTGCACATCAGTAGCAGTGCTATACCTTTCCCAGGCAAACTGTGCTTACTAGGATTGGTTTTTTCCTACTTGCTTACAGAGGGATCTCAGTAATGCTGTGCCCAAAATCCTGAGAGAGCTCAGCATGATCCCTTCTCCTACTGAAAGCAGTGACAAAACAGCCTTTGATATTACTAACGTAAAATGTACATCCCATATACATGATACTTGCACAGGAGAGCCATCTGGCAATTTAACCCAGGAAAATTCCTAACCAGTTCCTTCAGTTTTCTCCTCTGTGGAAAACAGATAAAATCTCTGAGATGCTGCCATGGGAGGCACAGTAAGTGAAAGGTGCTGCTCATATGTGAAAGAGGATTTGTTCAGCTAAATCTCCCAGTCTCCTATAAGGTCATTTTCTTTACAGGTATCTATCTCCCTTTTTTGAAAGCAGCTTTTACAAAAATGACTGCATGAGATTCTTAGACCTCTGCATGCACAAATATTCATGGAAGCAGTGGAAATTACAGGCAACTTTTAATGTAAAGCAAAATGTGGGTGATGTTACACTCAACAGATGCTATGGTATGCACATTCCTCTCAGAAAAAGATTAACATCTGTTGAGTTCTGCTTTGTGGAGCCTAGCTATACCAGCATGATAAAGAGCATAGGAACAAATATATAAACTTCTTGCTTTATTGTATTTGACAGACAGCGTACCTCAGTATCTGGACCATATCTGATACACATTCTGTAAACTGATTTTCCTCCCAGTCCCACTCCCCTCCTCCTATACCACAGATGTCTCCAAAACCTGTTTTAAAAGTTCTAAATGCACAGGATTAATCATAATCAGTTGGCCCTGAACACAGTAACCATTTTAATACCTTGTGAGCCCAAACATTTTTTTTTTAATTTATTTTATTTTCCTCATATTTTTCTTACTGTAGTTAGTGCTAAAACTTGGTTTACTCCTACAGATGACAGCAAGCCCTGGTGTCCTTTGGAACAAATTGTTCATTTTTTGCTGAAAAGTGTACCAATCCATTCATCTGGAGACTCTTTAAATTTCTACTAACACAATCATGCACCAGGGTGAGCTCATTTTTCAGTATTCTTTGCTCTTCTTCCAATGTTTCACAGCCAGGGTTCTGTTCCTTTAGCAGCTTACCAAGCCCTTGGAGAATGGTTAAGGGAAGGGAGTAGACAAAAGTACTTTCAGTAACTGCATATTTCTAGTGCTTCATTTAGGTTTTTATTGCAACACTAATATTTAAGACTCTTTGGTGAGTCTTGGTTAGCATTAAATAACAACTTGGTATAATGAAAATGTTATGGCAGCAAAATATTTAAAACAAGAGATGTTACAAATGTTGACTCTGTGGCCTTTCCCTCACTCCTTGGACAGAAATCATCCAAATCCAATATGGTCAAACCAAGTGGGGAGAAAATACATCTCACAGCCATATTCCATGTTACTCAAAAGATGCTTGTCCTGGTCTGAGCCAGGATAAAGCCACTTTTCCTTTTACTGATTTTTTTTTTTTTCCCTTCAATAAGCTTTCTTTTAACTAGGACCAGTGTGTTCCAGCTAAAACTGGTAAGAGTGAAATGTTTTTCTAACTGCTGGGTCTTCAAGGTCACATCTTTACTCTGCTGGCTCAGGCACTACAGGGAGATCTATGACACCCCAGTAAGAGGCTGAGTTAGACAGACAGCAAAACTGGCCAGAGATATTCCATTCCATATATCTACATAAGCTCAGAGGAAGGTCAGAGATCACAGAAGACAACTTCCTTCCTGCTTCTTCTTCCCTTCTCTTCCCTCCATGGCTGGCGTCCGGGGAGGACTCCATCCATCCATCACCATCGACCCCCAGGCTCGAGCTCTCTGGACCCTCATCACTCTGGTCTCTCTCCAGCAGCAGCTCTGGGATTTTTCAGGACTGTTCGCAGCTCAGGAGATGCTGTGGGAGTTGCTGGGGGTGGGGGGAGACGAGAGGCTTTTGCACATATCTGAACATATTTGTATATAATTGTATATATTTTCTTATATCATTAGGGTTTAATTAAAGCTGTGTAGTTTAGTTTTCAATCCAGCCAAGTCTCTCTCTTTTTCTCTCTCTCCTTCCCTACCTGGGTGGGAGGGGATCGAGAGCATTGTTGTTGAATCTGAGTCAAATGGTGACAACAATTTATTGGCGCCAAACGTGGGGCTCGATTTTAAGCCCAGATTATACATTTTCACTAATTGGGAGTGTTCAAAATTCCACCTCTGATGGGAGCAATTCCTCAGATAGCAATGGGCAACAGCTCTGCTGAATTTCAAGAGGGACTGAAAATTGGACAGACATTTTCTGCAATGAATCTATTGGACCTTTTTCCAAACACGCAGCTGTGCATGTGGTATGCGGCCAAGAGCATTCTGCTCTGTGTGGCTGCTCTTGTGACTATTTTATGGTTTATTGACAGAACTGTAGTCATAATCAACAGTATAATTACCAGCCTAGTGATCCTAGGGGTTATGACACTGATCTTTATGGGGGCACTGTATGTGTATAGTTACAGTAAAAATCTTAAAGTGAACAGAACGGTCCATGTTGGCAATAGCAGTAGCAGGTTCAGTTTTACCTCTGCATTTTATTTCAAGCTGAATCTCCCAGCTCTTGATCTGAATAGCACTGTTGCAGCATGGATGCTTCTACTGAATGTTTACAATGTAGTGTGGATACGTAGGGTGAGGTGTTGCTCCACTCACTGCCACTCCCCCACAGGCAATGCTGCTGCCATTGTTGCTGCTGCCACCACCACTGCTGTTGATACCACCACTCGTACTGCTACAAAAACAGCTGCTTCTACAAGTGCTGCTACAAAAACAACTGCTTCTACAAAGATAAAGTCCACTCCCTTTCAAATCAAACTAGTTCATCCTGTGACCAGGAGCAAGGCAAAGGCAAAACGCTCCTCCCATCTGAGACAACCAGAGATCCTTCAGGCAACAACAGAGGCTGAAACTAAGGAAGCAGTTGACAGAGCAGGTACCTTTCAAACAGATAAAAATCAGACCACTCTCAAGCAGTTAGAACAGCAGGCCCTCCTCAATCAGATGATGACGATGACCTTGTCCAGCCTTTCTCCATGAAGGAGCTGTGCCTCATGAGAAAGGACTTCACCTGCACTGACAGTGAGGGAATTCTTCCTTGGTTGCTCCGATGCTTTGATAGTGGTGCTGAAATCTACAATGTGGATGAAAGAGAAGCCAAGCAGTTGGGATCCCTGGCCAGAGATGCTGGTATTGACGGAGCACTTAGTAGTATGATGGGAACTACCACCCTGTGGGATCGACTTCTTTCAGCTGTGAGAGAGAGATACCCCCACAAGGGCGACATCGAATGGCGCCGGAGCAGAACACCCACTCTTGAGAAAGCCATCACATACTTGAGAAAAATAGCTGTGCGAGAGGTGATCTATGATAAAAATGGTCTTACAAATCCTGATGATGTTCTGTGTGACACACAAATGTTCCAGAGGTTCGCACATGCTGTACCAGCAGCACATGCCCATATATTCTCCTTCATGGGATGCTTTGATGACTACGCAAGACCAACTGCGTGTGAGGTGGCTTTCAAAGCACAACAGTATGGAGATATAATCTCTGATTCCAATCAGTTCCACACCTCAGCCATTGAACAAATGACTGACAGAAAGAATAAGATGCTAAACAGATGTGGAAGTAAGAAATCTTTACCAACTGAGAATGATTTACAAGAATTTGCCTCTTGAAATGACACTAGGTCATGACAACGTGTCTTCTAGCAAGAAATTCAGACTAAAGAAATTGTATGATATGCAGATGATTCTCATATATAGCAGTGACTAGGGGAAATACTTATTTTGGTTAACACAAAGGTAAGCATAATCAGAATGACTCATTAAGAATTAATGACTGTGAACCTATGTGCATTTCAGTTAGCAGCTGTTGCCTGTTTAATTTAGTGGCTAACAAGCAAACTTGATAGCTTGGAGTGAGACCATGATTTACTGTGCATTCAAACTTTTTATTACATTTATTTTGCATTTGTTGAAATATTGCAATCACCCAAGCAGTAAACTCCACATCTCTCTGTTTATTTTGCTGGATAAAACTTCTAAGTGTCTCTAAAATGCACTTTGGTTTAGTCTATGAAAAAAAGAATAATTTCACAACAAATGATGGAGCCTCTGGTTTAAAAGTACAGTAAGCCATGTTACCAGTTAATCGAGTAGCTATGGCAAAATGTTTCTTATTCTACAGCACAGTACTCTGTTTTGGAATATTGATAATGTTTTGAACTTGTTCCTTCTTGTCCTGAATACAAACAAACATTTAGGAAAGTCCTTAAAAGGCAGAATGTTTGGATCTCAGAGGAGCCTAGAAAAGACATCTGATGATGCTAGGATGTTATGTATCTGTAAACCACACACCTCTGCAATAAAAATGTGTACATCTGCCTTGCTTTTCAACTATGATTCATGTTTGAATAAAAAACCCGTAGATAGAACATGCCTTCATAGACTCTATTAAAAAAAAATCACAGAACTTCAGAGTTCTATATTAAAAACCCAAAAGGTTCTTCTTTAGTTCACAGAAGCTATGAAGATGCTTAGGATGGGTATACTTAACGGTGTAAGCAAGTAATCCAAATTATTTACCTAAGAGATACTCCTTACTGCATACACTCTGGTAGCCTCACAGTAGCACCACATTACATTATGTGATGTGGGAATCTCATTAGTATTTCTTCTGCCTGTGGTTTTCTCCACAGAAAGTGGAAAAGACTCATTTTGGGATCATGGTGGAAAACATTAAAGTACCAGATTCCAAGATGGATGATTGACATCCCATTAACTTGCCAAGTAGGGAAACTGATGGAAAAGAGAGATTATTTGGTTTGCCTGTGGACATAAAAGTCAGCAGCATGCCCTTCATAGATTATCATATTAAGTATTAAACAGAAGTTCTTCTCATTAGCTGGGTTTCTTTATTACATGTCTGCACAAAGCAACAGACACAGGTAGGCTGTGGCATAAAGGCAGACTTCAAATCACTGAAATTTGGGCACTTTAAATAATCCTATACTAAAAGTAACACTACATTCTTTCAAAATACCCAAGCTCCAACAATTAACTTACTTCCAAGTACTGGAAAACAGCTGACGTAAGCATGGAGAAACAAACTGACTTTGGGACTTCTGCTAGTAAATCAAAACCACTATGTAAAAAAAAGGACTAGTCAATCTTCTTTTCAGTCTCTTCTTGTTTACCCAAAAAAGGCTAATTAAAGTACAGAAGTAACAGGATGGCAGCCACTGAAAGAATACTATGACATACTATTTTAGAAGCTGCTATGATATAGGAGAGCACAGCTGACAGGAACATTATTTGCTGTCTGCATGTGTTCAGATACAAATCATCAATGAGGAAAAGTAAACGTAGGTAAAACATTATGTCAGAAAAGTCGTGTTCCCATCACTTCACCAGCTGATTTAAACTCAGAGCTGCCCGTCCTCAACCAAATAAAATGTCCACAGTTTTGTTTAGTCATGCAAGGTCTTACTGAAGCAACTGGACTAATTTCTTGTGAAAAGACTGAAAAAGGCATCAAGATTTACTCAGAAAGAGAAATTCAAACGTTCCATTGGTACTTTAAAACAAAGGACTACATTGAGAATTAACATTTGCACATCAGTTTTTCAAGGTATTATTTCCTACACTCCATCCTTCTCACAAGGATGTCTCAGACTCACAAACAGAACCCAAATATAGTGGTTTTATCTTTTAAGTCTAGAAATAATGTAATATTATTGCAAAGATGTGCACTTCCCTGTGTTCCCCAAAATCTATGCTTTAATTTAAAAACAAATCATAGAAATCTATTGGAGTGGACATCATTTGTGTCTTTCCATTTTCATTCAAGTTGACACAAAGAACCAGGGATGTTTGGCACGTTTAAAATGCCAGTTTTCTAGGGATTTTGCTTTCAGCTAACCACAGGGATTTCAAAGTTTATCCTTCTTTATATATGCCCTAAGGCATATATCCGAATTTTACAATTTCCTATTCACTGGCACAGATAATCTCCAGGAAGCTTCTGCCGAACACATACTTATTCCAGAAGCTGCAGCAGTTAAATAACAAGCTCAGACAGCTGGGTTCAATTTAGGTTGCGGATTACTCATTCCTCCAAAGAGATAACCACTGTTAGGCTAGTGAATGCCAGCACTGCTGCTATTACTGAAGCCAGTTGCTATGTCCATTTTTTTTTCTATTTAGGACATTAAAGAAATATTTCTAAAAGGCTACTATTTTCCAAGGGAGAAAAAAACCCCACTAATTTAATTTCTAAACAATGATAATACTTTCTCAAAAATAACTACTATTCTTAACACTCCACATAAATATAAATTAAAGAGATTAAAAGCACAGGAATCTGTAATTTTCAACTTTTCTGAAAGTATTTTTCATACAGCTCCTGTGTTTTACTCCGTAACTGATTTGCCATTTTCTCCCTAAAACCTCTGCATGTGAGGGAATGACTTTGGGAAGGGACTACTGTTATAGATGATGGTATAATTTTCTATTATTTAGCTCATAAATGCATTACGTAGGAAATAGCAGGGTTACTTGAGGGTGGCTGTAGCATCACAATCTATGTACTTTATTTTCTAGCTTTTTCAATTTCAATTTCTATCCAGTCCTTTCCTGTCAGAAATCTCAATTAGTTATACATTGACTTGCACTGAGAGATTGTCTGGTGTATTTTCCATGGGATATTTGGAGAAATCCTTATTCAAAGTAGAAGTCCTAGGGTTTGATATGATCTCATATAGGCTTAAAATCAAAATCTCTACATAGTTTCTAGTACAAAATAATCACTTGCCAATTCCTGATTTTAGTGATTTTTTGTTGTTGTTATTTTTCCATCTGAATACAGTAAACAGGATACCAGATTCTGCTGAAATATTTTCAGACAGCTTATGGTCAAATGTGTTCACTGATACTCAAATTTGCCTCCTGTGCCTAACACACAACTTCACTAGATGTTTTCATTTATTGAGAATCTATTTGAGGGTGTAAGCCTCGTCCTTTCAAAGGTAATGCCTCAGAAACTCTTGACAAGGCAGGGAGAGGAAACTGACCAATACTGTTGCAAGAGCATCAAACTGCAGTTTGATGCATTTATTTGTAGAAAGTATCAAGAAACTTTGGAGTGACTGACTAAAACTAAAATGGGACACACCTAATTTTTTTTAAACTGAAATCTGAATCATGCCTTGTAAAATTTCCTTGCATGATCAAAGCCTAAGTGACGGAATCTTTCTCTACATGGACAGAACTTTTTATGAAAACTTGAGCTTCTTCTTGAAGAGTTTTCACATCTTCGCCACTTACTCATCTTTTTATTTCTTCATGCAGTCACAACAGTTGCATTTGGAACATTCCATCTGTAAACCAGGTACATACATGCTTGAACATTGATGGCTTGTATTCAAATCACCAATTAATAGGTCAAAATTTTAAGAATCAGAGTGCCATAAGACAATCCATGACAAGTTAGAATATAATTTCAGTACAATTGTGACTTGCGAAGTTTCAGTATATTCAGAAATGGAAACAAATAATCTATCCATTATTAACTGGAATCAGTTAAATTACAGTATGATAATTATTTCTTACCTTAAGTTCTTATTTTTCATGTTTAAGGTCTACTGGCATTTCCCAGGAAAAACAAAGTGTTTAACAGCATCTGCATAACAGAAGTTTTCAACATAGGGACATCCTCTTTCATACAGAAGCAAGCATATTCATGATAGATAAGCAGTCAAATTCACACCAGGGAAAGCTCACAGGCAAGCTTCAAAGATAAGTAAATCACAACCATTTAAAACTAGGCACATTAGTATTACAGCTATTGAAAGCTCATCTGACAAAAAATAATGAAAATAATTTCTACAAGATCTGAATGCTTTTGAAACCTTATTCACCGTCTATAGGCAGTTACAGAAGAGCCACAGCTCTATCCCTGCTTACAACTGCCGTGGAAAAAATCCTGGGAGAAAGTAACATTTGCTGTATTATGGTTTACTGGTTGTGTTATAGTAGCATATTCTCAGATTCCTTGATCTTTCACAGTATTCACACTGGTATCTGTCTTTGAAGTACCATTTTTTAGTAGATTAGGAACCATGAGAAATTACTCAAGGCAAACAGCAAGAGCCCACAGATTTAAAGGGACGTTGTCAAGGCTGATAAGCACAATTCCTTGCTTTGCACTGTCATTACACTAGTGTTATGTCATAAGATACAATGGTCGCAAGTTGTGTACTTCAGAAACATAGTATTTTGCCATTAGGGCTACAATCATAAGCCAGTAGATACAAAGTTGGAGAAAAAAATATACAGGAAAAATAAGAGCTTCCAAATACAAGTTTATTGCAGGAAAAATGTCTTTGAACAGCATTCAAGTAGTATAATAGCCCGCAGTAAGAATCTTTTAATGCCAGTTGTTCTCATTCTTTTAATTAAAAGTCTTATAAGCAGCCTTTGACACTTTAAAAAAATACTGAAGTTGCCTTAAAAGACAGCGTTTAGTAAAGTAAGATATATGAACTACAGAAGACATAATAAGTTCACAAATACAGGCAGCTTTCTGATTTATGTTCACTAACACTAAAAAGACTTCAAATGTCAAACAGCAGTGCTTATAAAGCACAAAGAAGACACTTTAAAAATCCTTTCAAGGTTAAATTTTAATTATAATCTTCAAGTCAAATATCCAAGAATTCAAGAGTCTCTATTACTGGAATATCATGTCAGCTTTCGGTCACAACAATGCTCTTCAATATTTTAAAATTGTAATTGAAATTATTAATATATAGCGTATCAGCAGACAGAAATTGAGCCATTTCATACAAAACCCACGTCTCACCAATGTACATGAAAGTTTAAAAATAGCAAAACATTTAGAACAACTATTTCATGGAATCATCTTGGTGACTATATTCCAGACAGTGCAAACTTTCCAAGTATGCAGGACTGTAAATAAAAAATAATTACCAAAAAAAGAACTTTATTCTAGATACCTTGGCTACTTAAGCATTGTCTTTAACACTTTGACAAAAGACGGCATGAAATGGAAGAGCTGTTTCTAAATATCAGGCTACACATGTGTCAGGGCACAACACAGGCCCAGCGGAGCTGCTGGCCTATGCCTGAGGGACATCACGTATCCTGCATCTAAGCCACAGACAGCTTATCATACCCCCCGACTAAAGGCAGCCTTGCTTCCTATCAGGCCAACTGAGAGAATAACAGGAGCTTGTCTCGCTTTCTCAGCTGGCAGCAAATCAGTCTGGGAGGGCAGAAGGCAAGACTGCCCAACAAGGGCTCGTAAGCTGTAATTTCTCTGATCATGCCACCCCTGGCACAAGATCTGCTGTCCTTGCCCCCCATGACACTGCAGCAGTGGCCTTACGTAAGCACTGTAATACTGTAATACTCTTACATTGACTGGAAAAGGCCAGACGCAGGGTAAAGCACTCCTCCCCTGCCCCCCTCCTCCCTAAGCGCTTGTAATTGATGGTGACTGAAGTTAGTTATATCAGGGCCTGACCCGATGCTGTCCCGATGCTGCGTGGAAGTCACCGAGCAGCTCTCAGTCGCCTGCCAGGGGCTTGGGGTTCAACCCAGATGGCTCCCACAGCATGTGGGAGTCCTCTCTGTGGGGGGATGCAGCACTGTGTCCCAGTGATCAGCCCCTGCCCAAGCAACCCCACATCACACCAAATGCAGGCAAATGGGGGTGCTCACAGGGCAAGACAAGAGGCACCGGTATTAATAGGCATCAAAGGGGCCACCATTACAATTTTTCTAACAACTGCTAAAACTCTTAGGCTGACATGCTGCTCTACAACCTAAAAACAGACTGATGCAAACAACCAATGCAATTCTTTGAACAATGAGTTCAAAAGAGTCTTAGTAGGAGACAATGTGTTAATTAGTGCTGCTGACACAGCATCAACAGTCTATTTAACTATTTGGAGATGAAGACAGTGACAAATCCTTCTAAGCATTTAAGAATTAAGAAGTATTCAAGAATTTAATTACTTATGTCTCTTCAAAAAACAATGGATTTTTTTTTCTACTTTCATTGTCCAGGATTCATCCCTGTTTGAGCCAACCACCAAATTAAAAGGTACATTTTTATTTTTTAAGGGGTGGACAGAACTATTCAACTCTGATCTACTTATGACAGCTCCTTCCTACTCTCTACCTCTGTAGCAGGGAAATCAGTCACAAACCCAGCCAGGGAATCTCCAGATCCAAGACTAACCTGAGCCATCTTACACTTGCAGTCACAGATGTTCTTCTTTTAGCACCCAACAGTTAGACCAATAGCAATCACTGTTTAAGCAGGAGCCAGAACCAAGGTCTCTGGCTGAAACTGTAACAAATCTTTCTCCAGTAACATGCATCTAGAAATGGTTAATTTACACTGAAAAAGTGATCTTTTAATTTCAAGATGTAGAGATGTAGTTGTGAAGTTCATTCATTTATACCCAGAAGTGCAAAGAGAAGCAAAGCATTGCAGAGACCTCCTATTTCCTTGGTGAGTCCTTGCAAGAATAAGCGTTTATCTGACTGCAAATTCCCAAGTATTTCTGCTTCCAAGCTATTAATAACAAGAAGGTGAAGGAATAGCAAGCATAAGAAATGGCAGCTGTGTTCTCTGTACCCTAAAAATGCCATGTCCAAATAGCAAAGTGTTATTAACTTTTTATTCCATTGCAAGGATGCTAGGTTTAAATGGAAAATATTATTGAACAATAATACACTTACACTGACAATGTCAATATTCCCCTCCAGCACTCTCCATTTACATCACTATTCAAAGAGCTAGCCACTCCTCTAGTCAGCACAGAGAACACACAAAACATTAGGACACATTCTTTAATGTAATAAAATGCCAGTCAAATAACTTTGTCCCTCAGCCATTTTCTGGTTACCAGCAGATACTCAGATCCATACACTGTGTGTCTGTGCTACTCTCAGCTTACAAGAGCGATCATGGCATGAGATGCCTAGGGAAGCTGGTAACAAAATAAAAATTCCCTCATTTCCAAACAGTTCACACTCAGTGTCTCATCTTTCCATCATGGAAGACAACTTCAATTTTCCTCACTACTTTCAATTACAGAAGGAATCATAGAATGAAAGGAAGGAAGGCTGGAAGAGACCTTAAAAATCATCTAGTTCCAAACCCTCTGCCATGGACTGGGACACCTCCAACTTAACCAAGTTGCTTAAAGCCCCATCCAACCTGGCATTGAATACTTTCAGGGAGGGGGCATCCACAACTTCCCTGGGCAACATTGTGCCAGTGTCTCACCACCCTCACAGTAAAGAATTTCTTCCTAATACCCAATCTAAATCTGCCCTCTTTTAGTTACCCCTTGTCCCTGGCAGACTTCAACATGGAAATCTTGGGAAATAATCCTACTTATCACTGCTTGCAGCTCCCCTGTACGCCAGCTGCCACAAGGTGGCAAGTCAGAGAACAGGTTATTGTGAACTCTTCAGTTCCCTTTTAACTACTGACAATGCTCTGCACTGATACTTAAGCGAAGAGAAATTATATATAATAACATAAGCACACAGAATAGCCTCTTCCCTTTTCTATTAAGACCAGAGTTTAACCTCCTTCCTAGTGAAAGATCATTCTAAAGCCAAACAATTATGCTATAATTAGAACTATTCCAGGTCTTTGATCTGGCTGTGACAATACTATTCGCAGCTTCCACACCTCTCTGTGGTTGCCTTAAAGACAAGAAAAAACTCAGCATAAACAATTAAGCAAATTTCTGTTTCATTTTCTTCCCCTTTGAGTCTAAAAAAAAAAAATAAATGAAATTTAAAAATATATATATTAAAACCTAAAATACTTGGTTGAAGCTCTGGACTTCCTCACTGAAACAAGCATTTGTCATAATTGGAAATATAAATAATTTTCTTTATCTAGTAGTAAACCAATGATGCTATTTTTTAAAAACAACTATCTCAGTAGGAAACAAAAGAAAAACCACAAATCTTTTATCTGCTGCTGAAAATGCTATTTACCTCTTGTTCAACAGTACAAATAAGTGAATTTATTTTTTTGTTGTTAAATGCAACCTGTTCCTCTGAATACTTTATTATTATAAATACCATGTGGATAGAAGTAATTCAAGTTCCAATAAAATTGCAATGGACTTCACCACCATGGCAAGAATTAATCTTAAATGGTAATACTACTATTACATACTATAACCATGACCAATTTATTTCAACAAGGTTAGTACTTCATGTTTTTAGAGAAAAAGCAGATGTCATATTGATGCTTCTGTGAACACTCCATTTTCCTGTATGCTTGCATCTTTATACGCCACCAAACCAGGTACATTAACAGTATTAGATTTGTCTTCCACTTGACAACTTGACTATGCCAAGGTGGACTTCTCAAAAAGTCTGAATTTTCTTCCTTCTCCTTGCATGTGTTGTTAACTCCTGCAAATCAGTGGGGTTTTTCAATGCCTCTTCAAGACCAGTTTCAGGATAGTTCAAAGGACAGATGGAACATAGAAAAACAATACAGAATTTCCATCTCCTTTAATAGGAAGTTTAAAAAATTATCAATGGAAAAGCAATGTAAACTAATCAGTGTTCTGCTGGAAGAAAGGTAAAAGTAGACTACAGTCAAGCTTTGCCACAGAGAGCTTTTTCTTAGGTTGAAATAAAACAAAAGCAAGACCTGAGAGTAAGCACAGCTTCCCTTTAAGGAGAGGTCACAGGAGAGCAATAAGCTCTGGGACACCAACACACAATGCAATTTATGCTGGAAACTACAGATTTTCTGAAAGTGCTCTCAGCCAAAACAGGCATTGCAGCTAAAATGCCACTGATCTCTACGTAAGTAAGCATGAAGGAAAGAATAGTGGAACACTCCATTTTAAAATTAGCTTCTGGGGAAGTCCATAAGAAATGTGACCTTGTGATGTCCCACAGACAGGCACCATTAACATGCTGATGCAAATTCCAGGTCAGTACCAGCTTTTCAGACACGTATTTCCTTCAGTAACTCCCAAATTGCCAAAGCTCAAAAGAAATATATTTATGTACTCTCATACATAAAGCAAACAAATCAGTGTAGTTATTTTTACTGTCTCATTTGAAAACTCCCTTGACAAATGGAGTAAGCTTTTTTTCAAGTACCTAAACCTGAGGCACGTGCACTGAGATTTGGGTATTTTTTAACATGACCAAAATGTCAAATGGAATTTTCTATAGGAAATTAAATTACAAAGTTAGTATTTTTTTATGCTGTTGTACTTCCAAAATATTTTGCAAATAATTTCCCCTTTCTGTCTCAATCAGATAAGCTATTCCTGCGAAACACAATCATCTCAAATCTTCCATGCAGATCCACTTCCTTCAGATTTCATTTGTAGGCCTCTGCATAGTTTGAGGGGGATAAAACCTAAAAAGGCTTAAACAATTAATAACTCCTTTGACACTCTTGGATTCTGAGAGGTTAGTGCCCAACAGCATTTTAAAATTATTTACTAAATTAATTGAATTTGTGCTTGCTTCACACTAAAAATATGCAATAAAACAGTTCCTTTGGCCTAGCTGTGCTGTGGCACTTTGACAATGGGCATCACATGTCAGATCATGAGATGTGTCAGAACTTTAGCCATCATCAAGTGACAAAGATGGTCTCATCACACGAAACAAGACTGAAAGACCAATTGTGTGTTTAATTTGGACTGTGCAGTCTAAATTATTTGTGTATAACCACTAATGATTCATTTATTAATTGTTTACCACCATTTCCTAAAGCTACTTGTGTGAACATGAAGGGGATTACTGTGGTGTGTCAGCATTTCCTACAAATACTGCATCCCCATCTGGAAATGCATCAACGTTTTTCCTCCCTCAGAACAACACTAAAAATTCTAATTTTTAAACCCAGCATTTGCATTTCCAATGTTTGTGCTTCTCCCTTCTGGACAGATTACAATGGAAATTTGAATTTTCAGGAGGTCTGTTTTTTTTTTTTTGCTGTTCCTATGAAAAATCCATTATTCATATTAAAGAACTTACTCAATACTCCTTTCTTCAGGAAAATTAAATCCCCAGTTCTCATATTTGCACAACTGCAGAGCTTCCACTGGGGTCCTGAGAAGAAGGACAATAAATAACTCTAGTTTAAAATGCCAGTGAGGCTGCATCTATCAGTATTGTCCACTAATCTTCACTGTTGTGCTCATCTTCAACCTGTTTTTGCCTACTGAACGCTGTTTTCCAGTGTTACATTCCACCAGAGCCTTCCCTCTTTTTTCCCCAACAGTAATTCTCTTAACGCTTGCATCTTTAATGCTGAGAGGTCCCTCACCTAGCCATCAGAATCAAAACTTACTTTGCTGACTGAAACAACATCAGGGCTTCAGGGAAGACCTCAGGAGCTGGAGCCTTCTGCCATGATGAAAGGAGGGTCAGAACTTCTCACCAGGTAGGTTCCCTTGCTCTTACACTATACTTGCTCACAAGTAGGCTGTGGTTTGCAGTGTTACAAGCCTTGCAGATGAAAACCAAAACTTCTGTGCCCCAATCAATTCCTTATAAGGACTTTTCTGTCTACATTCTCTACATTCCATAGAAAAATGCTGCAGTGTTATCAACACATGACAAAAATGTTGTGGAAGTATGTAGTTCTCAGCAAAAATTTCTCCATTCTATAGCTGATGTTAAAGCTTTACTCCTGTACCATGGGATTATTCATCAGCAAGAACCATCTGCACAGGACAAATCAGCCAGTGGCCTCACCAGTTAAAAGAAATAGTGGGTTTGGAATTTATCCATGAGGATCAGGGAGGAAAACCTGTACAAGAAGAGTACCTTGCAAGATACAAAGTCACATATATGTATTTGTATTTCACTTAGTCATACAGAGAATACTCACTCCTAAGCACATATCTGTGCTTGAAATTTATCACAAGCTTAACTGGGCTTTAACTACTGTTCAATAATATTTTCTAGTGAAAGAAGATGCCATAACCCTCTCACTATTAAACTTCACAATGAGAAAGCTGTTCCCACCACCACCACAATAGCTGGCATCACCACTGAATAAATTATATCATGTCTTCACCAAGCTTTAAAAGTATTTATGATTTGAGTATTTGTCAATATGTCAGAAGTAGCTCAAGGAAAAAACACTTATTTGAGAATTCAAGATCAGTGTGCAAAACCTGAAGTAGAAAAATAATCTATTTTCTTTCAAAAATTCCACAAAACAAAAATTCTATAATATATTACAATAAAGTAATTATAAACATAAGGATTTTAAGAGCTTAAACATTTTCATATATATTCTGTAGTTGGAATGAGTTAAGTTATAGAAATTACCTACAAAAACATGTCTGGTATGTTATATATGAATATCTATCTCTCAAGCTCCTGTTGACTTCAACGTATCAAAATCTGTCTTCCTAGTCTTAAATCAAAACCTTGGGCCTAGATGGAAAATTTGAAAGCACAACTGAATGGTTCAGGAAGCACATTGTTTTTGTCACCTGCACAGAACCTAAAGACCAGGCCGTGCATCTTCTAAGAACCTGGAGTTCTGAGTTGATCTCCAAGATGTACATAGAATGTGTAGCCCTGAGCTGCCTTCTGCAGGCAGCTTTATCCCTGAAGCTAGCCATGACTGCTAGCTATAGATAGCTACAATTACTGCTTCAGGCTCTTTGCCCAGTGTGAATGACACTACATGATGGTCCTCCTGTCCTTCCTTTTTCACGTTCATCACTCCAGCCAGAGCTACACTTTATACTTGTCCTGACACAACTATCTACATCTTGGCTGGGAACTGACTTGAGTCCTGAATTCCAGACCTCTGCCAAAAGAAGCCATTTGCACATAAGTGGCAAAGCAGTTTTTTTCTTCTGTAGCTTGTTTTACTTGTATGGGCTTCATAGTGGCTTCAATCAGAATGGCATTCTTAATACAGAAATTATGGATATTTGCCAGAGTCATAGACTAATATTTCCATATTGACACACTGATCCTTCTTTAGCTGGAGCTTTCCTTTCCCACTGCCGCTGAACAACAACCTATAGGCAAAGTCTCTGACATGCAAAGGTCATTGTGTGAAATTTATCTGATGCTGATTCCCTTTGCTCAGTGCTGAAGAATTGAACTACAATTCTGCTGTTTTTATAAAACTACTCCACTGGGGTCAAGGTACCACCCAGAGCAGGTGACTCATCTCTGCAGTTTTATATATAAGGAAACAATTCACAAAGTAGAACGAGAGGAGGTGTGAAAGCAAACTTTATAGGGTGATCACTAATAATTTTATTGACAGTCTTAAGGTTTTGTTTAAAGAAGTTTCACGTTCTGCTGTCATGAACATAAATAGTTAAAACCATATTATGCAACAGAGAGGATGAGTAGTACTTAAAACCATCCATTATCCATTATTTCAATACTGTCTCTCACAGTATCCTTCTGGACAAAATGTCCAGCACACAGCTGAACAAACCAGCATGTTGGGTGAACAACTGGCTGACAGATAGGGCCCAGTGACTTACAGTAAATGGGGTCACATCAGGCTGGCAGCCAGTCACCAGTAATGTTTCCCTGGGCTCAATTTTAGGGCAGTGCTCTTTCAGGCTTTTAGAAATTATCTGGACACAAGAATCTAATGCACATTAAGTAACTTTGCCAATTATACTAAATTAGGAGGAGCTGTGAACTCCTTGGAGGATAGAGAGGCCTTACAGACAGATCCAGTTATGCTAGAGTGTTGGCCAATCACCAACTGTGTGAAATTTAACAAGAGCAAGTGCAGGATTCTCCATGTGAGACAGGGTAATTCTGGTTATATACACAAACTGGGGGATAAGGGATAAGAGCAGCCCTGCAGAAAGAGATCTGGGGTCTGGACTGGTGATACATTTACTATGAGTCAACAGCGTGCTTTGGCAGCCAAAAGGGCCAACCAACCATGTCCTGGGGTTGAGGGAGGTGACTGTCCCACTCTGCACTGCACTGGAGCTGTCCCAACTTGAGTGCTGTGTGCAGTTTAGGGTGCCTCAGTCTAAGAATGACATAAAACTATTAAGAGTGTGTCTAGAGGAGGAAGACCAAGAGGATGAAGGGCCTGAAGGGGATGACTTACCAAGGAGCAGCTGAGGTCCCTTGTTGGGAAGGATACTCCTCCAATACTAGCAATGGAAAGAAAAGGCCATATACTATATTGACTTTATTGATTTTGAAATTCCTGAGCTTTTACTACTTTGAAATCTTGCAACTTTATTTAGTATTTTCCTAAAACCTCAAGAACTTGTAAGCAAATGATTACTTGAAAATGTCTATGTCATGGGCTTTTCAAGTAAGCATTTGGCCCCTGCACTTATTCAAAGGTTTGGAAACATGAACACCCAAATGTTCAGATTAAGAACAATATAAAACCAGTCCAGGAGTATTTTTTAAAATCATGCTTTTAATCCAGCCTCTTGGTATCTTCATGGTCAACCTCATTTTTAAATGTTCACAGCTGACTATGCTATATATCAAGACAGTAATGCTTGTCTTATTAAACTACCATAATCTCCAACTAGGATATGCAACATAAAATATTAATCACCACTTCAGAAGCCACTTTCATGCCTTAACTTGTAACAGGATAATGCTCTGCTTAAGTCTGCTCCAAAAAGCTTGCTAATGACTTTTCTGTATCCATAGTTTGCCCTTTTGTTTGTGTTTGCAGTAGCCACATTTACAAAGATAGCAACATTTTTAGATATCTTGCACTGGTCAAACGGTAGCAATAACTTGTAATTTTCTCTGACCTACCACTGCATTCTAAAGTCTGCCCAAAGAGGTACTATATATTACCAGAGGCAGGATGTGCACATCTAACTACCTCCTATGCTGACACATGAAGAAAATGGACATACACACAAAAGCACATATCCCCTTTGTCTGAGCGTAAAGCGCACATCCTCATGGCTGGGAGTGCTCGATACATAATCAGATACAAATCTGTGAATAGGAGATGCATTGCAGTAATTTCTCTGCTCGTTCCACAAGGACGAGTAAAGCTGAGGAACACAAAATGAAAAAGGCTTGCATGTCTATGGGGAGATTCTAATTGGATTCAAGAATTTTCCAAATGCAGAGAAGCAGAGAGTGACTCACAGGCCTTTCCACAGAGCGTGAGGTGGTGAAATTAGCAGGGAAGATGAGGATTACATGGACAGAAGAACTGCTATAAAAACAAATGTATTGTAGTGTAAAAAAGCAAGTACAAGTAATGTATTTAAATGGAGGACCAGGATCAGAAAAGAGGCAGAGCAATTGCCACATACAGCATCACCTGGAAGCGAACTGCCAAGGTGTTTGAAAACAGGCAAAGCTGGGTTAATGTCAGTGGCACACTTTTCATTGTCGCTCAAGTAAATGAGCTGTAAAACTGGGTTAGTGTACAAAGGAAGTGTCTGTCAATTTCCGGTTTTGTCTGGTTTTGTCCTCACAGCAGCCAGGACACAAGTAGAGGACTGGGTTTAGGATGCCACTGGGATATGCCTATCTTTATAATTATTTTCAGCATGAGCTAAAGCAGTCTGAGGGCAAAGCAAGCTTTGTGTTATTACCTATACACATGCCCTCCTGGACATCTGCAGTGCGCAGCTGCTTTGAATGCTTCACTGAAAAAAATGGCATGTTACTCAGGCTGAGGTGCGCTGCTTAGACAATCCTTTGCAAATTATTTGTTGATTTCTGCTCAGAGAAGAGGAAGAGCATCTTTGGTCATGGGCTTGCCAACCTAGGGAAGGCAGCTTCAAACTACAGTTGCTGGGAGTAGGGAACTTCAATCCATCCCACTTCTACCAATTTAATGCAAGTGCCAGCAATAGATACCCAGAGTCTGAAGAAGAATCACAGGTCAGCAGAAGAGTGCCTGAACTGCAGCACCAAGGAATTCCAGCCACTCCAGCAAGTAAGGCAGGTTCATAAGGGCCAAACATAAATGCCTCTATTCAAACACAAGTACAATGGGGAATAAACAAGAGGAGTTTGATATGTGCACGTGCCTGCATGGCTATGATCTTATTGTCATCATGGAGATGCGGTTGGATGACTCAACAGCTAACTCTTTAGGAAGGGCAGGCAGGTGAGAAGACTGAGATGTCACCCTCTACATCAATGACCAGCTGGAGTCCAGGGAGCTCCACCTGGGGGTGGATGAGGAGCTGACCAAGAACTTATGGGACAGGATTAAAAGGAGGGCAGGGACAGGGAACATTAAATACTGGCTGACCAAGACCAAGAGGATGAGGCCTTCTACAGACAGATAGGAGTAGCTTCACATTCACAAGTCCAGGTCTTCATGGGGGACTTCAATCACTCTGGTGTCTGTTGGTAGGACAACAGAGCAGGGCATAAGCAATCCAAGAAGTTTCTGGGAGGCATTGATGGTAACTTCCTTCTCCAAGTGGTAGAGAAACCAATAATGAAAGGAGCTGGACCTTGCTCTCAGCAATGAGATAATCTGGTGGGGTATGTGAAGCTTAAGGGCCACCTTAGCTGCAGTGACCGTGAAATGGTGGAGCGTAAGATCCTTAGAGCAGCAAGGAGGGTGCAGAGCAAGCTCACTGCCTTGGATTTCAGGAGAGCAGACTCTGGCCTCTTCAGGAACCTGCTTGGAAAAGTACCGTGGGAGGGGAGAGGAGCCAAAGAAAGCTGATTAAATCAAGGGTCACCTCCTCCAAAGTCAGGAGTGATCCATCCTAACAAAGAGGATGTAAGGCAAAAACACCAGGTGGCCTGCATGGACGAACAAGGAGTTCTTGCACAAAATAAAGCACAAAAAGGAAGCCTACAGAGAGTGAAAGCAAGGACAGGTAGCCTGGGAGGAACACAGATAAATTGCCTGAGCAGCCAGGGATCAGTTTAGGAGAACAAAAGCCCCATTAGAATTAAATCTGGCTAGGGATGTAAAGTGCAACAAGAAAAGCTTCTATAGATATGACAGTGATAAATGGGAGACCTGGTTACCCAGAATACGGAGAAGGTACTCAATTACTTTTTTGCCTCAGACTTCACCAGCGAGTTCTCAAACCACACCACCCAAGTCACAGGAGGCAAAGGCAGGGACTGGGAGAATGAAGAACCACCTATGGTAGGGATAGATCAGCTTCAAGACCATCTAAAGAATGTGAGAATGCACAAGTCCAGAGGACCTGATGAGATGTATCCCTGGCTCTTGAGGAAACTGGTGGATGAAGCTTCTAAGTCACTATACACCATATCTGAGAAATCTCTTCCAATGTGCTGACTGATGCCACTAAGTCTTATGCACAGAAAATTATAATAGCCCTGCAAAACACAAGTCAACAGAAGGAACAGAGCTCTCACGAAGGCTATTTGCATAAAGAGTTTTCTGAAAATTTCAATGATCCACACAGCCTTGAAAATGCTGACATCTTCATACCCCTACCAAACAAGACTGCAGAGACCACAATGACTCTCTAGAACCAGAGAGACATATAATGTAAAAGTGTATTTTCTGCAGTTACTCTGATACACTGTATCATCTAATTACAGGGATAAAAATGCATATCACATAAAGAAAAGCAATTAGAGAGAGCATTGTTAATGGTTTCTTCACCCCACTCATCAATACGTTCAGGTTTCAACGCATACTGAGCCCTGGGAGTCCATACCATCAACAGCAAACACAGGCTAAACCAAACACAAAATATCAAACTGATCTATAGAAAGCATTAACTGGCTATGTATTTTATTGGCATGACCATACCATCTTTTTCTCATGCCTCAATGAAAGCACAAAAGCCACACAATTAAAACTTAATAAAATCTGTCTCTAAGGAGCATAGATATGAAAAACAACAAATCAAGAACAACATGGCTCTAACACTACTCAGGGAAATGGAGTGTCTCGTTTTAATCCCTTGCAGACAGTGTAGCCAACTGCAACTGTTTTTTTTAAATTTTTTCTGGAGTATTGAATGCTGATAGCATGAATAAAAAGAAAGGCTTGTTTTTTCTCCTGAATTTCAGCTTGTTGTTGTTTTTGTTGTTCTCAAAACTACCGTAGGGTACCACTTAGTCCTTGCAAGCATTAGGAGAAGATCTCATGTTAAAAAAACATTTAAGCTTCAAATTCATAACACAATTCCTGAAAAGGCTCCCAAAAATTGCATGGTCACATCACACAATACTGTTTCATCAAACTGCTCTCCATCAGTCATCTTTCAAACCTTTTGAAATCCACAAGTTCGGTTCAAAGATCAGTAACAATATACTTGCAGGTAGGTGTAATGGTTAAAATTGCACAGACTGGCACTGCTTCACTTCTGTACTAGCAATAGGACTTTGGCACTTGAACCACTATGACCAGCACAGATACAGAAGAAACATCCTATACTCCTCCCACAACTCTAATTCCGTGAGTGGTCATAGTCCTCCCGATAGTTAGGGCAAGACAGGCACAAAAGGTTAGATGCTAAAGCACTACTTCATCTTTTCATTGTAGCAAATACTGTAAACTGCAGCCCGACTACCTAGGGCTTATCCAAGCCCTACAGCTGACAGATATGCACCTCCTGTTCTTCCAAAAAAGAATACACCTTTGCATGCAAGCTGACATGTAGCTTTTGCATGGATAAAATAGAAGACACCGTAAAAGGCTCTTTTTTTTTTTCTATTTTTAAACCTGAGAGTTACGTTTGTACATTGCAGGGCCATGTTTGCTCTGCCAATATGTCTGCTAAGTTAAGAAAGTCAACACAAAAAAAGCAAAATCAGGGAGTGTCCCTGTAGAAAACCCTTTATTCTCAATGTCTTGAGCAAACCTATTATTAAATAGGAGGTACACCAACCTGTTTAAAGAGAGAATGGTTCTCACCACATACATTAACTAAACTATAAAATCCCTGAGGGCTTAAAGTATTATTTGTGAGAAGTGGTGTTTGTTACTGTTTGCCAAGCTTTTGTGTAAACTTTGGGAAAGCATAGCCAGATAGCTCACTTATAAAGATGATGAATTATGATCAAATCATTCTAAATGCAGGAAATTTACTTCTTCATCTAAGTCAACAACTCTACAAAGAAACCAAAGATAAAGACTTAAAAATAACATAAATGTACAGGAAGTCCCCATCCTTCTTCTACCACACACAACAAATAAGCTGCAGTGCAAATGAGGGGTGAAAAAGTAGTTAAAATTTATGTTACGTGGCTCTGAATAAATTCTTGACTGGAAATATCTGAAAATATTAACCCTCCAGGAAGCATCAGTTTCTTAACTCTTCAGAGGAATGTGGAGTCCAAGGACTTCTATACTCACCTAAGATGTCCCAGTTCCCACAATGAGCACTGACTGTAGATTAAATCTGCCTGGCCTTCCAGTTCCACTGAATACTTGATTAACAAAAAAAATGTTCAGCTGGCATCTCATGGAGAAATAGTAGGTCTACCTCTGAATATAAAGTATAGTTTTAAAACCATGCATTTCAAGTCACTGAAAATATATGGTAGTACCATTACTCATCAGCACTGTACACATGAGCAACCTAACCATGCAGGAATTACAAGGCTATTTTTTCAGTATCAAGTCTTTGGCATACTGGTGATACAAAAGTGATGCAGAACAGGGACAGAAACACTCAGCAAAGCTTGCATTGCCAGTGGAGATCCCTTAGCTACTACGAATATATATTGCCCAGCTTTTATCTGGGTACACAGAAAAGGAGTGGTTAAGAATCCTTTACTTCTTAGGCCAACTGAGGAAGATGCTGGAATTCATGATGGAGCACAGAAGTTGCCCCTAACCAGCCCCCTAGGTTTGCATGATCCAAATTTTGGACATGTGAACAATCAGTGCTGTGGCATGGCACCCAGTACCTCAGATATGCTAAATATGATATTCCTCAATGGCAAGGCAGTGGTGTTACCCAGAGCACCAGAAATCACAGTTAGGCACTCTGCTTTTTGAGAGTCAATGGACACCTAGTATTTCAAGGCTTAGTAACAGTTCCCATGAAGGTCTGTGCCTGAGAAGGTACAACCTAGTTCTTTAAAATGCGCTCAAGGTGAAGAAACCTGCTCTGCCACATCTGTCCACCGTTACACTGTTTTTTAAAAACAGCCCTCTCTCTCCATAAATCTATATGTTTTATTTTCCCTATGGATAATGATACTTTTCTTCTTTTATCTGTCATGCTTGCTAAGGAAGTTCATAGTAGCCAAGCAACTTACTAAATTTAAAACTCAAGTCAACCCATCAGCTGAACAGAGTTGTTCACAGCTGTGTGAAAAAAAAAGACTTTAAATATTCAGGACATAGAAAATCCATCCTGGACTTGGATTATTTCCTGCAGTTTTCACACGCATTTAGCTTGTGAAAGTATTTTAAGTAGTGCAAATAAACTGGAAAGATAAAGCTTAGCAACTACCAAGTACACCTTCCAGACTGTGGGTGCATTGGAATTTCAATGCAGATCAGAAGTTAACTTTTTAAAATAAATCTCATGGTCATCTCCACTTACCACTGTGATTTAGGTTGCAGAGCAGTCTTATAGCATGTGAATAGGTCCCTTCCAACCCCACACATTCTATGATTCTATGACCCTGCGTCCTCTGTGTCAATGGTTTTGTCATACAGATTCAGGCCTTTTGCACTGTATGACTTTCCAGCATAGACATAGCCTTCAGAGTTCAGGTCAGATGCTACATCAGTCAACCTCAATGAAAGCAAGAGGGAGGGGCACAACCATGCATGCACCCATCAAAGATGTGACACGTTTTAAATCGGAGCAGCTCCCAAAGGAAGCATGTTGTAAGGAGACAAAATGGCTCAGAGGAATAATTGACAGGTCTTTGCAATGGCTTCCATCTGTCTCCTACTAGGTGTTGTTTTTCCCTTCAAAACTCTTAAGGCTTATGGTTATAAGAAAACATTATGGTTTTCTTATTTCTTATAACCATATGGTTATCATTATAATCATATGTTTATAAGAAAGCATTAGCTTCTACCCTTAAAGAAAAATTTAAATCCTGAAGTAAAGACAAGTCAGAAAATAAGGAAAAATGAGACAGCATTATTAATTTTTAAAGTATCTTGATTGTGTAATGTTTTCTTAGTGTTTGGGATTGTATTCTGCAAAAACTCTTGAATTAATTAAAAAAACCCCACCCAAACAAACAAAACCCAAAAATACAAAGCAAACACCTTTGTTAAAAATTACCTCTGAAAACTTAAAAAAAGTAATAAGCAAAATACCCCAAATAAGCAGAATTTAGTTTTTAGAATGCTTTCCTGCTGTTGAATAAAGGCATTTTAGCAGATACATTACAGAATGCCTCCCATCAACAAGTAGGTCACCCCCATTGTTCATTTGCAACAAGTCTCAGTAGGAGACAAAATTCTGGGAAAATTTTTTTAAGTCTTGGTTGTGCATGATTCTGTGATTATTATTGCTTGCTTGCAAGATCTTTGATATTACACTTTCTGCTTTTGCGAACTGATTTATCTACCTTTTAAATATTATGTTTAATAAATAAGAGATATACTGTGCTGTTGTTAGAGTAGCTGTTAATGACAGCATTCTAATTGTTTAAGAATAAATAAGCTACCAGAAATCCAAGCCTTTCCAGCCTGCAAACCAAAGACATTATTTCGGTAGACCCAAGGAGTGATAATCACAGTCACAGTGAATTCACTGCGTAAGTCCCAGTTCATTGGTCACATTGAGATGTTGCAGAGGAAACTAACTACTCAGACCCTGCCAGAAATTCCTTAGATGTCAAAGGATGGCACAGAAAAAGAGGCAAGAGCTGCTTTTTTCTCCCTCTTGGTCACTTTGCATCAAAGATGAGGGAAGAGAAATGGTTGCAGAAGAGTGCAGTGCAGTGTTTTCTCTGTTGGCACAGGGTGGGGAAGGTTGTGGTAGGAAGCAAAGCTGTTGTAACTATGCTTTGATTTCTTCTTTTTCTTTCTCTTATTTTTCTTTCTCTTCTTCTTCTTCCTCTTCTTGTTCTTGTCTTTTTCTTTTTCTTCCTCTTGTCTTTTTCCTTTTCTTTTTCCTTTTTCTTTTTCTTTCTCCTTGTCTTTTTCTCTTTCTTTTTTTCCCCTACCACTCATCCATAGACTTTTTTGTCAGGTAGATGTATCTATGTTTACCTATGATAGGACAGGACTGAGTTCCTGTATCTTTCCCTCAAGGCTTCCCCATAGCTTAATATACGGCAGACAGAAATGGCTATTACTTCATTCTTCAATGTAAAATAGGTTACTTCCAAAGCAAACTGAGGAAAAAAGGGGCAAGACCACTTCAAAGCACTCAGTTCTCACCTGGGAATACCAAGGCATAGGTTGGCATTAGCTCATCCGTATTTACTCACACCACTAAGTTTCAGTGTTGCACATCTGAAATCTATAACCACAAACCCAGTCACCATCAAGGGCAACAGTGGAGACTTTTAAGCCAGAAAATGGACATCTGAACCAACTAGCATTTTAGTGCAAACCTGCCATCACCATTTGACTCAGGTTTGACAACAATGCTCTCGATCCACTCCCACCCAGGTAGGGAAGGAGACAAAAAGACAGAGACTTTGCTGGATTGAAACCTAAACTACACAGCTTTAATTAAACCCTAATGATGTAAGAAAATAT
Source organism: Apus apus (assembly GCF_020740795.1). Taxonomy (NCBI): domain Eukaryota; kingdom Metazoa; phylum Chordata; class Aves; order Apodiformes; family Apodidae; genus Apus; species Apus apus. Next base: position 35,414,231 of record NC_067312.1, on the reverse strand, counting down.
ATACAATTATATAAAAATGTGTTCAGGAATGTGCAAACCCTTATTGCCTCCCCCCATCCCCAGCAACTCCCACAGCATCTCCTGAGCTGCGAACAGTCCTGAAAAATCCCAGAGCTGCTGCTGGAGAGAGACCAGAGTGATGAGGGTCAGGGGAGCTCGAGCCTAAGGGTCGACGGTGATGGATGGACGGAGTCCTCCCCGGATGCCGGCCATGGAGGGAAGAGAAGGGAAGAAAAAGCAGGAAGGAAGTTGTCTTCTGTGATCTCTGACCTTCTTCTGAGCTTACGTAGATATATGGAATGGAATATCTCTGGCCAGTTTTGCTGTCTGTCTAATTCAGCCTCCTACAGGGGAGTCGTAGATCTCCCCGTAGTGTCTGAGCCAGCAGAGCAAAGGTGTGACCTTGAAGACCCAGCAGTTAGAAAAACATTCCACCATTATCCGTCTTAGTTAGAATGCTCTGCTGCTAGTTAAAAGAAAGCTTACTAAAGGAAAAAAAAAAAAAAAATCAGTAAAAGGAAAAGTTACTTCATCCTGGCTCAAACCAGGACATTGGCCAAGGAACAGGAAGCTCCAACACAAGCATAAAACAGATGAAAAGAAGGAAAGATCTGGTGGCAAAGCTCAGCCCACCAGTCTGCAACACTGTGCAAGAACTCAATGATAGCAAGGCCCAGCTGCTGAGCATCACTCTACTCAGACACCTGGCCCATTACAGGCTTGTTAACAAACATATCAGGCAGTCTAGGAAGAGCATTTTTTGGTTTAATATTTTATTAGCAATTTTATGGTTTTTGTATATATTATATTTATATATTATTAGACATCAGGAATACATTCTTCACTGTGAGCGTGGTGAGACACTGGCACAGGTTGCCCAGAGATGCTGTGGATGCCCCCTCCATGGATATGTTCAAGGCCAGGTTGGATGGGACTTTGGGCAACCTGGTCTAGTGCAACGTGTTCCTACTCATGGCAGGGGGGCTGGAACTAGATGATTTTTAAGGTCCCTTCCAACTTCAACCATTCTATGATTGATCTAACAGTGATACAGCCAGGACAGTGTGCTACTTGCATGATGTTGCATTAGAGAATAGAAACAAATAATAGAAGAATCATGATTTTCCTCATATTCTCTTCTGTTAAGTCCTTGGTGCAGTGGTAATAAAATTCCTAAAACACAGCATGCAAAGTCAACACCTGGCCCCACGCTTTCCTGCCTTTTACCTCCTTGTTACTTTCAGAAACCATAAAATTCAAGTAGGTTCCATCTCTGGCTCAACCATCCACAGGGCTGTTACTCATACTCCTGATCTTGTCTTCACTTGTTAACAAAAGGTTCATTTGATATGCATGGCTTCTCCCCCAGCAGCTTAATTTACTTTCCCAACTTTAATTTTATTGCAAGAAAATGCATATAGCATTTAAAGGAAATAGAATTCTCAGTTATAATATTTTACAAAGGTTTGAAAGAAATACCAGGAGGAAAGCAGGAAAAAAAAGAAAAAGCCTACAGCAGTGAATCTGTTTATGTTCTTGTAGCTCAAGAAGTTTCCCTGGACACAAGCGTAGTTAATCTGCAAACACAAATGAGAAAAATACTGAACTCGAATGTTTTATTGCAGTCTCATTAAATGTCCAAATCTCTCCTGTTCCACTGTGCTGCACAGGAAGAGAGAGGAAAAGTCCTTCATAGATTGCAAGTGAACAAGATATAACAGCACCATGTCTGCATGTCTCTAGAGAACCTTCCCTATCTGCTTGGAAAGACTGCCCACTTTTCATGAAAAAACAGAAATTACATACAGCTGATTTTAATGTATGATTTTAGGAAGTGGCCTTCTTTTCAAGATAAGATGAGTACATCAGCAATTACCCTACCAGAGCCAAAATTACAGCAACAGAAATGAGAGTAAGGCCACCCCTTGGACATTACTGGATTTTCTCCTATAGTTTGCCATATATTGAGTCCATTCACATTCTAATTCACTTTCCTCTCAGGAACGTATTTTTGCAGTAGTATCAGTAGGCCCCAGTCAGAAATTCAACCCAAGCATGGTCTGCTGTCTTATCCAGTATATCCAGGATGTACATCAAGAAACTCAACAGCCAAGACCCTAGCTCATGGAGCTGAGGCTTTCTACACCTTATGCACCACAAATGCGTATGTCCAGAGATTAACAGTGATATGGAAAAGGAAGATAAACAACTTAATCTCTCATGATAAGCACTGAACAGCACAGAAAAGAAGGGCAGCTCCTTTTCTAAAGATATACTGAAACTCTTGAGTCTGCACCAATGCTTTCTCACATTGGAGTAACAGTGTCCCCCTACATCAAGGTCATGGAGAAGCAAGACAAACTGAGACAATCTTGCATTTAATCATGGGAAGCTGTATAGCTAGTAAATCTGTTATTGCATTTTGCCTTTGTAACCTAGCCAGAAACTTTGAGTCATTGTCAGCACCTCAGGCCCCAGCACAGACGTCAGAGCATTGCAGAGAGCCCCAGGAATATGCCAACACAGAGCTCAGCTTCTGCCCAGGACAGTTTTGAATTTCACTGAACGGTCTGAATGAGTCAATTAACTCAAAGCTAGCACTTAGCTCATCAAAACCTAACAGAACCTTTGGCAGTCAGCACTGGGGAAACTTTCCATGTGCAAAACATAAGGACTGCCAGCCAGCTCAGGACAAGCAAACTCTCCCTAGGGGAAGGAACAAACACCTGAGTCATAGAGAGCATATTTTTCAGTGACTGTTCAGCAGCCTTCCTTAAAATACTAATCCCAAATTAGGGCAGAGAGGAGAGGATGGTGCAGTCGATATGCCAGAGGCACAGGATGCCACCCTGAAGGACCTAGACAAACTGGAGAAGTAAGCCCAGGTGAACCTCATGAGGTTCAACAAGGCCAAGTGCAGGGTCCTGCACCTGGGCAAGGACAACAAGAGATATCCATACAGGCTGGGGGAAGACATGCTAGAGAGCAGCCCTGTGGAAAAAGACCTGGGGGTACTAGTGGACATGAGCCACATGAGCAATTACTGCCCAGAAGGCCAGCTGCATCCTGGGCTTCATCAAGAGAAGCATGGCCAGCAGATCAAGAGAGGTGATTCTGCCCCTCTACTCTGCCCTGGTGAGACCTCATCTGGAGTACTGCACCCATTTCTAGAGCCCCCAACACAAGAAGGATGTGGATCTGCTGGAGCATGACCATAGGAGGGCAACAAAAATAATCAGGGGGCTGGAGCACCTCTCTTATGAAGACAGGCTGAGGGAGCTGGGGTTGTTCAGCCTGAAGAGAAGACTCAGGGGGGACCTCCCAGCAAAATTCCAATAAATGAGGAGGTCATCTCAAAGCACAAAGCACATGGCAGAGAAGAAGGTTATGAGGAGCAGTCAGCATAGATTTAGTTTACCAAGTGGAAATCATGCTTGACTAATCTGATAGCCTTCTATGATGTTGTAACTGAATGGATAGATGCAGGAGACCAGTGGATGTAGTCCACCTTGACCTTAGCAAGGTTTTTGATACAGTCTCCCAAAACATCCTTGTGAGCAAGCTCAGAGTATGTGCAGTAAGAGAATGTATAGTGAGATGGATTAAGAACTGGGTACACAATAGAGCCCAAAGAGTGGTGGTCAATGGTGCAGAGTCCAGCTGGAGACCTGTAACTAGTGGAGTCCCTCAGGGATTGGTGCTGGGTCCAGTCCTGTTCAACATCTTTATCAATGACCTTGATGATGAGACAGAGTGTCTTCTCAGCAAGTTTGCTGATGACACAAAGCTGGGAGGATTGGCTGATTCACAGGAAGGCTGTGCAGCCATTCAGCGAGATTGGTACAGGCTGGAGAGCTGGGCAAAGAGGAACATAATGAGGTTCAACAAGGGCAAGTGCAGAGTCCTGCACCTGGGAAGGAACAACAACATGCATCAGTACAGGCTAGGACATGATCTGCTAGTGAGCAGCTCTGTGGAGAAGGACCTTGAAGTCCTGGCAAACAAGAAGTTATCCATGGGACAACAATGTGCCCTCGTGGCCAAGAATGCCAACGGTATCTTGGAGTGCATTAGGACGAGTGTGTCCAGCAGATCGAGGAAGGTTCTCCTCCCCTTCTACTCAGCCCTGGTGAGACCTCACTTGGGAGTATTGTGTCCAGTTCTGGGCTCCCCAGTTCAAGAGGGACAGGGATCTACTTGATAGAGTCCAATGGAGGGCTACGAGGATGATTAAGGGACTGAAACACCTGCCTTATGAGGACAGGCTAAGAGACCTGGGGCATTTCAGTCTAGAGAGGAGAAGACTGAGGGGGGATCTAATTAATATCTATACATACATGAGAGCTGGGCATCAAGAAGGCAGGGACAAGCTCTTTTCACTTGTGTCCTGTGATAGGACGAGGGGCAAACTTGAGCATAGGAAGTTCTACCTTTACATGAGGAAGAACTTCTTTACTGTGAGGGTTACGGAGCACTGGAACAGGCTCCCCAGAGAGACCGTGGAGTCTCCTTCTCTGGAGACTTTCAAGACCTGTCTTGATGCCTTTCTGAGTGATCTGCCCCAGTTTTTTTGGTCCTGCTCTGGCGGGCTCGATGATCTTCAGAGGTCCTTTCCAACCCCTAACATTCTGTGATTCTATGTGATTCTATGTGAAAGAGGCCTGTGAGGAGGCTGGGGAAGACCTGCTCTCAAGGGCTTGTAACGATAGGACAAGGGGTAATGGTTTTAAGATAGAGAAGCTTAGATTTAGGTTGGACAACAGGAAGAAGTTCTTTAATATGAGGGTGGTGGATCACTGGATCTGGTTGCCTATAGGTGGTGGAGGCCCCATCCCTGGAGCCATTCAAGATCAGGCTTGATGGGTCTCTAAGCAATCTGCTCTAGTTGGAGATAGCCCTGCTTATTGTAGTGGGGTTGAACTAGATGACCTTTATAGGTCCCTTCCAACCCAAGACATTGTATGATTTTATTATTGTATTTCCTTTTGCATTTTTTTTCTTCCTGTGAGACAAGAAATCTGAAACTGATGAGTTCATCATCTTAGAAACAACGTTGGTTTTTCCCATCCTTATTCACATTTGATTCCACCTGTGCTGATGGATACCATTAAATCCATACTGTCCTCTTTAAGCCACTGCTGTTACTTAGGCTGTATGCATTTTGGGAACACAAAATACTCTTCAGAGAATACAAAAAGCTCTACAGTCTATTTCAAGTGTTACAGGCTTCTTGGCCATCAAAATGTAGCCCTTCTGAAACATGCCAATCCAGGCCTTTGAAGAGGGGTATGACAACTGTGAAAATCAAAGGTACCAAATCAACTTGGTGTAAAGGATTTTTAATTAAAACAGCACAAAAAATAATTGAATTTATGCACATTTCAGCCTACAGAAGGCTCCAGGGGGACTTCTAGCAGCCTTCCAGTACCTGAAGAATGTCTACAGGAAAGCTGGGGAGGGACTTTTTATAAGGGCATGTAGTGATAGGACAACTGGTAATGGTTTTAGATTTGAAGAGGGTAGATTTAGGTCAAACATTAGGAAGAAATTCTTTCCTGTGAGGGTGGAGAGACACTGGAACATGTTGTCCATGGACACTGTGGATGCAGCAGTGTTCAAGGCCAGGTTGGATGGGGCTTTGAGCAACCTGGTGTAGTGGGAGGTGTCCCTGCCAATGCAGGGGGGTTGGAACTAGATGATCCTTAAGCTTTCCAACCCAAACCGTTCTATGATTCTATGATATTTTTATATCAGGTATTTATGGCACTTTAGTAAGCAGTTTACATAAGTGACAAAACTGATAGATTAAATTACATTTTTCTGCACAAAAGAAGTTAAAGATCTACATTATTTATCTAATCTTACCTCTGCTTTCAGCAAATAAGTCTTCCTCTCCTTCAGAAATTGAAATTTTACCTGTCTGTATTTAAGACAGACCAGATGTATAGCATATTATGCCTACTACCTGTGACAGTAATATCCACTTTTGACAGTGTTGGATTTGCCCCATATATGACAAGATGCTTTTCTGCACTTTTGTGGAAAAGGTAGATTTTCCTGCCAGCCTCAAGCAATATGGTCATATTTTAAGAACCAAATTTAGACCATAACTAATAGTGTTACCATAAGATCTAGCTATCCTTCTTGAGTGGCAGACTTCAATTGTTAATGCTAGTGGAAGGCTCCTTGGATGACTACTGCTTAATCAGTAAACCGTATACACTGCATGTCAAGGCATATTTCTACATTCCAACATTTTGGTTTCTAAAAATATTTGTATTGTTGAATTTTCCTCACACCTCAGTTCCATTTTAAAAGTTTTTCTTTCCATTCTTAACAGTAGAAAATATGGAATTCCATCCATTCCTGGCCATTGCAAGAAAAGGGATGAAGGAACTAACAGCAAAATCAATTAGGACCTGCACCTAAGTACTTAAACCTCTTTTCACTTAAACTGGAGCAAAACTCCTCAGGTTTAAGTTATTCTGTTTTGATGACAAAGGTAGAATTCCTAGAGAAACACAAATTCAGCTAGTGAATTAGTTGAGAAAAATACACTAACTGGTCATCTCTAATGCCTTGGCCAGTTCTGTGCAAACACTCACATTCCAATGGAAGGAGGTGGCTTAATCTGCTGTCCTCATTTGCCTTTCCAAACAAAATCAATTCAGTTGAAAAGCTGGCAGAAAAAAAAAAATATATATATATCCACTGTAGAATTTTACTTACAAAATTGCGCACTTCTCACTCAGTCCTTAGATTATGATGCCACAACTTTTCAAGACAGGCAAGCTCTAAGTGACTCATCTGGAAAGACAAACACTATTTTTGACATTTCTACCTTATGAATTAATAACTGGTTTGCTGCATCTAGATTGATTTTGCATGAAAAGGAATTTTTGGCACATAACTTGAAGGCTGAAATTAGTACAAACTAGAAAAGAACTCAGCAAAAATATATAATTGGCTAGTGTTTCTTAAAAGAGCAAGTCCTCTTAGTCTACTGAAAGTCATAAACGATGAAATCAAGAATAATTTTCAGGGTAATTTTATTTATAGGGAAAAAAGCAAACAATCAAAACAAACAAACCTAAAAAACCCCAAACAAACAAAAAAAACCCACCAAAAACAACAAACAAAGTTAAACAAAACAAACCTTTAAACAAAAAACAACCCCTTAATCTCTTCCAGAACATACTGGACCTGCTGCTGGCGAACAGAGAAGGATTTGTGGGTGATGTGACAGCTGGGCATAGCAAACACAAAATTATAGTTTTTCATTCCTGAAGAAGAAGTAAGGATGGGGGTGAGCATAACTGCCTACATGGGCTTCTGCCTGTTTAGCAGATTGGGTGACAGAGTCCCTTGGGAGGCAGTCGTGAAGGGCAGAGGAGTCCAGGAAGGCTGGACAGACTTCAAGAAGGAAGTCTTAAAGGCATAGGAGCAGGCTGTCCCCATATGCCAACAGATGAGCCATGGGGGACGATTACTGTCTTGGCTTGTTCTTGGGGTACCCAGCTTCCCTGAACTGGAAGACAGGGACAGGAAGTAGAGTGAAGACCCCATAATCAAAGGCAAATGGTCAGCGACCTACTGCACCACTTAAGATACACACAAGTCTGTGGGTCTGGATGGGATCCACCCAAGGACAGGGAGGGAGCTGGCTCACTAAGCCACTCTCCATCATCTGTTGACAGTCTTAACTAACTGGGGAGGTCCCAGCTGTCTGGAGGTTAGCAAATGTGATGCCCATCTGTAAGAGGAGCTGGAAGGAGGATGCAGGGAACTAAATCCTCCTTCAAGGCCCATCAGTCTGCTCTCAGTTCTGGGGAAGGTTATGGAGCAGATCATCTTGAGTGCCATCACCCAGTACATACAGGGCAAGCAGGCAGTAAGAGCCAGTGACCCAGCATGGGTTTATGAAAGCCAGGTGCTGCTTTACTGAGCAGATGTTCTCCTATGACAAGGTGATCCACGTAGTGGATGAGGGAAAGGCTGTGGATGTTGCCTACCCAAGCTTTAGTAAAGCCTTTGACACAGTTTTCCACAGCACTATCCTGAAAAAAACTGGCTGCTCATGGCTTGGACAGATGTACACTTCAGTGGGTAAAAACTGGCTGGATTACTGGGTCCAAAGAGCTGTGAGTTAAACCCAGCTGGAGGCCAGTCACAAGTGGTGTTCCCCAGGGCTCAGTATTGGGGCCAGTTCTCTTCAATATCTTTATCAATAATCTGGATGAGGCAATCGAGTGCACCTCAGTAAGCTTGCAGTCAACACCAAATTGGGTGGGAGTGTTTAGCTACTTGACAGTAGGAAGGCTCCACAAAAGGATCTGGACAGGCTGGATTGATGGACTAAAGTCGGTGTTTTAAACTGAACATGGCCAAGCGTCAGGTCCTGCACTTGGGTCATAACATCCGCATGCAACGCTACAAGCTTGAGGAAGAGTGGCTGGAAAGCTTCCCAGAGGAAAAGGACCTCAGAGTGTTGGTTGACAGCCAGCTTTATATGAGCCAGCAGTGTGCCCAGGTGGTCAAAAATGCCAACAGCATCCTGGTCTGCATCAGCAATAGTGTGGCCAGCAGGACTAGGGAAGTGATTGTCCCCTGTACTCAGCACTGATGAGGCCACACCTTGAGTACTGTGTTTGGTTTTGGGCCCCTCACCACAAGAAGGACATTGAAGTGCAGGAGCACGTCCAAAGAAGGGCAACAAAACTGGTGGAGGGTCTGGAGAACAAGTCCTATGAGGAAAAGCTGAGGGAACTGGAAATGTTTAGCCTGGAGAAAAGGAGGCTGAGGAGAGACCTTACTGCTGCATACAACCTCCTGAAAGGAGGTTGCAGCAAGGTGAGTGTCTGTCTCTTTTCCCAAGTAACAAGTGATATGACAAGAGGAAACGGCCTTAAGTTGAACCAAAGGAGGTTTAGATTGGACATTAGGAACAATTTCTTCACTGAAGGGGTTGTCAGGCAGTGGACGAGGCCATCCAGGGAAGTGGTTGAGTCACCATCCCTGAAGGTATTTAAGACATGTAGTTGTGGCACGTAGCTGGGGACATGTTACAGTGGTGTACTTGGAAAAGTTAGGTTATGGGTTGGACTTCATCTTAAAGGTCTTTTCCAACTAGAAAGATTCTATGATTCTGTATTCTGTTATCACTCCATTTTGTTGTGGTAGCAATTTTCCCCACAGAAGCCATAACAGAAGCATAACAGAAGTAATGTCCTGTGCTTTAGGATACTTGGAAATGGAAAACCAATTGTGTCACCAGTGTTACTGCACAACGTTAACTAAATTTCTTGACACAAAGGTGAAAAACAGCCATATTTCAAGATGTTTAGATAAACTGTTCTTGCATTTAAATACCTTTTGCAGCCACTAAGAACTGGAATTTAGGCAGTCAAAAAATAACAGCTGATAGATCAAAGAATGGTTTGGGTTGGAAGGGCCCTTAAAGATCATCTAGTTCCAACCCCTGCCATGGGCAGGGAGATCTCCCACTAAACCAGGTTGCTCCAAGCCCCATCCAACCAGGCTTTGAACACTTCCAGGAATGAGGTATCCACAACTACTCTAAGCAACCTCTTCCAGTGTCTCACCACCCTCGCAATAAAGAATTTCTTTCTAGTGTCTAACCTAAATCCACCACCTTCCAGTTTAAAGCCACTAACCCTTGTCATATCACTACATGCCCTTATAGAAAGTCATTCTCCAGTGTTCTAAAATAAAAAAATAAGTTACACTAATTATAAATAAATCAAACTGAAATCCACAAAAATATTAAGGCAGAGAAGGACATTACAACTGCGTAAAGTGCTTTTCTGCCAACAGACAGTAAAAAAAAAAAGGGAAGGGGCAAAGCCAAGTATTTTTCTCTATTTTAAAACTTATGCTTACAAAGGATTCAGCATAGTACCTCCATTTGACAAAATTAAAACAAACCCAAGGAACATATGGCCAAAAAATAGTCCAATGGAATTTACATCAGTATACCTGCTGATTTGCTGACCAGTAACCCAAATAGTGGCACCTACCTATTTTGAAACAGATGTGGATTAACTTCACCAGCCCTCCTCTGGTGCCATGCCAGCTAGCTGTATGAGTGATTGAATTTCTCAACCTTTCAGGAGGCTCTCTGGCATCCTACCAAGCCAGCTGTACAGCCTGCCACTAGCAAGGTTACACTGCTGCTGCCTCAGCAGCACCTTTGCTGGGATCAAGTAACACCCATTCTTTGGTGAGAGAATGATGATGGGGAAAGAAGGTGAGTGCCAGCTGCTGCCCCCTCAGTTTGTCCTACGTGATGCTGCAACTACTTTAGCTGCATTTCAGTCTACATAATAGGATTATTTTTTAAAAACACTGTTTACTTACTTAGATACAGCCTCCATCATAGTCTCAAAGCACCGTCAGTATTACACCAATTACAACTATATATCCAGTGAAGAATTACCTAATGCTGAAGGCTAGGTAATTCTGCTGTGGCAGAGATCATCAGAATAATAATCACAGAATCATCCTGGTTGGAAAGGACGTTGAAGATAATCAAGGCCAACCATAACCTAAATCCAACAACCATAACCTAATCTACCGGTTCAGTGCTTAAATCATGTCCCTAAGCACTACATCTTTATGTATTTTAAATACTTCCAGGGATGGTGACTCCACCACCTCCCTGGGCAGCCTGTTCCATTGTCCAACCACTCTTTCAGTAAAGAAATTATTTCTAATACCCAGTCTAAACCTCCTCTGGTGCAGCTTTATGCCATTTCCTCTCGTCCTGTCATTATTCACTTGAGAGAAGAGCCCAACTCCCACCTCCCTACAACCTCCTTTCAGGTAGTTGTGGAGAGCAACGAGGTCTCCGGTCTCCCCTTGGCCTCCTCTTCTCCAAACTAAACAATCCCAGTTCCGTCAGCTTCTCCTTATAGGACTTACTCTCCATATCATGCTGTAGCTCATTTTTTTTTGTCTGCGTAACTATTTAAGAGAAGATCATCACCAGCAACACCCACAGTGACCACTAAGTGAGAAGAAAATGAGTACCAGAGTGACAGAAGCTGCAGGAAAGCAGCAAAAATAAAGACTTTTTAGTTCCAGGAGGAAGGCTGGATGGATGCTTCAGTTCCCCTGAGGGTACCACAGACGTTAACTGAGAAGAGGGCCATGGGCCTGCTTAATTAGAGCACTTTGCATCAAATGCTGTTCATTCACAATTTCTCTTCAGAAATTCTCACAGTGTGGCAACATGTCCTTGACAGTTGCAAAGCAGATTTTCAACTCCTTCTATCCTGTTGAGCTTTTAAACGTCCAAGACTTCACCAGCACAGCACTAGGTCATGACACTCAGTTTTCAAGCTTCTCGAGCCTCCATCTTCCTCAAAAAATGGGCAAGATCACCCCAGCATCTCCCTTACATTTGTGCTTGACAGGTAGGTAAAACTACATCACCTTATACACAGCAACATCTGCAAAATTTGCTTTGGTTAAATCTGTTTATGCTTTTTCAGCACTCTCGTGAAGCAGGCTATCAATCAGTATGCTAGACATGAGGAAAAATTTTAAATCTTAAAGACACCATTTTGCATGAATGACCAAGAGCAGCCAGTTCTTTCTTGCTGTGTAATTCTTCCAGTGAAGATAAAAGTCAAAACGTAAATAAAAAATCTGATGCAGGCTGTGTTTTGAGCATAGCATCCATAGATACATGCACTGCCTTCACAGATCACTGAAAGAAAAACTGCAGATGTGTGTCAATCGGTGCTCAAGCTTCACATATACATACCTACATACATAAGAAAATGGAAACTGCATGTATCAAGTGGAAAGATACTGCAGTGACAGATGTTTGAGAAATCCTCCCCAAAAAACAAGCGATTATCATTTTTTTACACAAAGCTGCAGTTCTTTCAACTAGATTTAGAAACAGGGTTAAAAAGTGGAGCAGACTGAGCCATCAGCAACTTAGAAATGTTACACAGTATCCAACTTCAGGGCAATTTAAATTTAAGGTCAATTTTTCACCCTTTCAATTATGTAATATCAATAAAAAGGCACATGGCAATTATGCCAAATGTGAATACTGTATCTGGCAATCAAGCTAGAGTGCACAAATAAGGAATTTCCTTACCTGCTGTGGAAATAATCTTCTCTGCAGCTAAGTAAGCACTTTTTCTAAAACAGTCTTTATTCCCAGACCAAGAATTTGTTCCCTCTCCTTGATCTCAAGATGTATCACTCCTACTGAGAGAAACCAATAGTCTCTACATGCCTCTTGAAGAGGGGTTTCTAACAGCCAGTTTGGGCATTATCCTAAGAGCCACACCAAACAGTTCTCTTCCTTCTTTCCTGCACCTGCTCACAAGTTTCCACACCACAGGAGCGAGTTCTTTAAGTCCAATGTAAGAAGCACACAGTACAGCAACCACACCAGGAAGAACACAGCACTGTCCACCAGCTCACATACACACTTTGACAGCCATGGGAACTGACCATAACTTGGTGGGTAAGGCTGAAAGGAAACATGGAAGGAGATATGCAGATCCAGGCTGAGACCAGCTTCAATCACAGTCAGCTGGAAAAGCCAGGTCATGTTTTTTCACTGGAAAAGCCAAGGCAGCAAGCACACACTAGTCCCACTGCTGAACACTGGGGGACAGACAGGCATGTATTATGAATACAGGGCTTGATGGAGATTTAGGAGAATACTTGATTTATCAACACATCACTTTCCACATTCTCTAGCAGTATGAAAGGAATAGTTAACAATTGCTTAGTTGAAGTTTGAGAGTTTAGCAAGTGTAGAAAACATGTTGTGAATAAAAGAGGATTGCTTCACCCATTCCAATGAAAAATATTTTGCATGCTTCTGACCAAAGACTTAAAAAAATATTCAGCTAAATGAGCTACATTATTAAAAAAAATTTAAAATCATCTGACACTGAGATTAATTTTCATCATAGTTATATTCTCACTGATTTCAATGAAACCTGTTTCTCTGTAAAGTTGTGACTTCTTATTGATATTAAGACAAATTAAATCATGTTATATCACAAAAGCAGAACACAGTGGTAGAAAATAAATTATATTACAGGCCTTTTTGTTCAAGTCACCACATTCAGACTATTTAAATCTCAGTCACATTTATTCAGTGGTTCCCAGGGGAACCTCGGATATGGCCATTCTCAGCATTTTTGTTCATTTCCTTCCCTGTGAAATTATTATTTTCTGAAAGCTTAGGTTTGTGCCTCACAAGAGCCATATTATGCAATGAATGCAGTTATGTGGAAGAAAAGCTCACACTGTTGTAAAACAACTCTGTTCAAATGCCTCAGACTGTCAAATCTGTAACACCCAAAATAATTCTGGTCATTTTAAAACTGCACACAACTCTCTAGGAAGCAACAGTCTCTCCGTGACACTGACGTAGCACTAATGGTAGAAGAGTTTGCGTGCCTACATAAAAAGGGACCATTTGATGGCTCAGCACTTAGATGGCCATTTCTGGAAAAACACTCTTTGGCGCAATCTTCTTAGCTCCAGGATGTCTGACAGATTTGCAGCAGCACAGTTAATGTTCAAATGGGGTCACTTCTTCTTAGGTGCTCTGTGGGTAATTTAAGCAGCAAATTAATAATCTAAACTGCTCCACACTTGTCAATCTAATTTCTTGTAATTCTGTATGAATGTCACAATTTCCAGACTCACCCTCCTTTTACAAACTCAGGAATATTTAAACTTTATGATGCTGAACAGGGTTAGAACTGCTAAAATTGTTCTGAAAGACAAAAAGGTGAACACTTCATTCATTCAAGAGGGAGCAACGTTTCCTCCTTCTTTTCAGTAACTCACTGCTGTTGCAATTGGTGCAAGGAATTTTATAGCCATGAAGTTCTTCAGCATGGCTTCTAGTAAATTCAGAATTGAAGTATTTCAATTTCAGGTTAGTTTGACATTTTATGAGTAAAAAAAGTATGAACGAAAACAAATTTCTTAGTTTGTATAAAACAATCTAGACATGGAAGTCACATAATTTTAAGTTGTACTGTGGAATGCAGAATTCATCTGGATTAAGATAAACTTTTTATAACATTTAAATTGTGTCACAAATCTTTGTATTTCTAACTGGAACTTCATTTTCTATTAATAATCTTATAGGCTTATAATCATAAACTCTCTGTGTATAAGGGGTACTAAAGTTACAACAAGAATAATAGCATTAAAAAGAGAAAGAAAATAAACCGGAGACTTCAAGACTTCACAATGTTAAACTAGTTAAGGATGTGTATATTTTTGAACAATATTATGACAGCACTTCATACACAAATTCTTCATTAATAAACACCAAAGGAATAACTCAGAATTTCTTACACTTTTAATTTTTTGGTCCTATCTGGGAAGCTTTATTCATACCAGCAATCCATATTTCACCTGTGGATTAATCCCTAGTCAAAAGGATTACTCCCTAGAGTAAGGTCAACATGACTAAATCCTGGATTTCTCAGCCATACTGAAAACAAACCAATAAACAGATCAGTCTTACAACCTACTTGTGAGTCATTCTTATACATGAACGTGTCTTCGTGGCCTGCATACAAACAATCTTCAATAGTCAAGGCTGGGCCCAAAAATCCCTGGGTCATCTGATGTCAGGCTGCTAAATCTAGCATCAGAAACTTGTATTTTGGTTCTAGCCAGCTAAAAATTTTCTTTCCTTCTAAATGACAGTACTGCTAACTATCAGTGTGAGACTATCATCTCACGACAGGACAGCATGCACAGACCTTTTACACCATGCTCCCTCCAACAAAGACGTTTACCTCTGCTGCTGCAGAGGCATACTCATTAGCTTGCACTAATGGAGAGCTGAGACTTTTATTATTGAAAAGTGAACTTCAGCTTGCCTGCTTCTTAAATGTCGATGACACAGACACTGCAACTCTTACTCTCGTACCAGATCTCAGTGCAGCAATGATGATTCCTGGGCTTCTGATAGCACTGTAGGTAGCAGCGAGGGAATAATGAAGTAGTAGCAGGAGATGGGCACTGCAGGATGGACTCAGGCACCCTCAGCTGCTCCTTACCGTATCTGTCATGAGTGCAGCAGGTATCTTGTGAAGCTTATTTTACCAATGATGCAGCACAATGTGGTATGAAAGGTGAGACACAATGTCATTCAATGCCTGCATGGGCCCATGCAGGACTTGACATATCCCATCACATCCGGAGTCATAACAGGTATTGGTGTAGTTGCAAAGCACTGAGAATCAGAATTTGGACAAATTACTGGGGATTATTAGGGATCATTCTTTCAAGAACACTTCCACACAGCACAACAAGAGATGAAAGAGGTAAGCTGGATGAGAAAGGGAAATATGCAGATGTTGAAAAGCATAACAGCTGCTGTATCTTGCATGCTTGCACCTACCGACTGCTTACAGTGACCAAGATTGCTACCTGCAATGATCAGTAGTAGGAAATAATGAGGGATTTATTTAGTTGGAAACAAGGGGGAAAAAAAAGTCATATTACACTGGTCTTGGTATCAAATCTCTAAATCCAAAAAACGTCCCCTGATTTCTATGAAAACATTTATACCCAAAGCATGCAGAGTCAGAACCTGATACAAAAATTGCACCCTTATAGACTATAATACATAGATCTCCTATTATGAAACAACTCAAAGACTGGCAGAACGTCCACCCTGACTTTATTGCCTAAAGCAACAGGACCAAACATGATTCAGATTTCAGCTGCACTCTGGAACCAGAAACAAACTTAAAAAAAAAACAAAGGTCGTGTTTACTGTTTATTTGCAAAAGTCAAGCTAAGGAAACGCCTATGGAAACACGGTGCACAGAACTCGGCCAAGAAGGTCGGAGGCATACGGCGAGTATCTGCCTCAGCAGTCACCTTCGCTTCCTCGAAGCCCCCTCCGTGGGAGCTCTGCCCCGCGGGGGGGGGCCAGGACCGGCCCCCGCAGCCGGGAGCAGCTGCCCGCCTGCCGCAGCGCGGCCGGGGGCGGGGAGCCCTGGGAGAAGCGGCCGGACCGGCAGCCCCCCTGGCACTCACAGAAACCCACGCAAACCGGCGGACACCTGTGCAGAGCCACCCACGCCCGTGCACATTCACGCACCATGCAGACTCCTGCATGTCCATGCAATCCTGTGACCCGCGCATCCCCGAGCGGCAAGGACACCCGCGCATCCTGACGCACCGCCGTGCACGCTCCCACATAACGCATCCCCACAAACCCAGCCGGCTCGCACACCCGCGCACAGGAACGACAGCCCCCGTGCACCCACGCGCAGCGCACAGGCGTGCACTACGCACACCCACGCGGACATGCCCACACAAGACGGGCGCACGACGCACAGCCGGACACAGCCCAGCCCCACGCACCCGTCTGCCCCACGCAGCCGGGCGCCGCGCACCGCAGCGTCGCGGGAGGCTGCGGGGGGTGGTACCTGGGTCGCTTTGTGGAACTGCTTCTTCAGCCCGGCCACCGACATGGCGAGGCCGCCGCGCTGCAGCCGGGGGAAGCCGAGGGGCGATGCGGTGGTCCTGGGGCGCGCTGCCCGCACCCGC
The DNA here is from genome assembly GCF_020740795.1 of Apus apus. Lineage (NCBI taxonomy): Eukaryota > Metazoa > Chordata > Aves > Apodiformes > Apodidae > Apus > Apus apus. Next base: position 35,397,641 of record NC_067312.1, on the reverse strand, counting down.
GCGCGGCGGCGGCTGTCGGAGAGCGGCGGTGCGGGGGCGCCGTGACGTCAGGGCGGGACGCACCGCCCCCCAGCAGCCGTGCGGGGCCGCCCCCCGCCCCCGGGTGTCGGCAGCCCCGGGGGACCCTGGTCCCGCGTACTCGCCTGCGATCCCGTCCGCGGGCCCCGTCTGAACAGTCGGAACCAACGGGACGGTCCTCCCACCCTGGAGTTTCGCTCCCGCACCAGGGTGCGGCAGGGTCCTGCTGCTCCGCGGCAGGACCACGGGCGTGGGGTGCCTCGGCCTCCCCCCCGCAGCATCCATGGCCAGGTGGGGTGGCTTGTGCGCCAGGACTTCTTCCGCGGAAATGAGCCGAGAGGGAAGAAGGTGGCAGAATAGTGATGAGGGAAGGAGAGCGGCAGCGGGGGGAAGGTCAGTGTGGTCCAGATACTTGGAAGAAACGTTTGCAACCATACTGGCTTCCTTGGGCCTGATTTGCCTCAGACCACAGACGACAGTTAAACCCTGGCTAGTGGAGGTCCCTCAACAGGTGTTTTCATCTTCGCCCATCACAATGTCAGCAACGTGTAGAGAAGAAAATCTAATGCCTGCCCGTTTTCAGCTGCTCGTGTGGCTGTTGGCTTGAGAGTAAAAGCCTGGAAGCCAGATGAAAGTCATGTACTTTACCAGTTCAGTTTTACAAACAGTAGCAGAACAGTAATTGACAACTATTAGACTCTGCCAGCAGAATACTAAACAACGCAAGCAATGTGATCCAAGCATGATGATCTTTCTTTGCAGGCTGGGCCAATCCCTGGGAATGCGTGCCGCAAATTTGCACAACCGGAGTGCCCGCTCGCACGAAGCATTTACCAGCTGGTTGAAACCATCCATGCTATGTTGGCTTTGTAATTCCATCACAACACCACTCAACAGAAGGTAGTTGGATGGGATGACATCTTTTTCAGAAGTACCTAAAGCTGTTTCTAAACTCTGTGAACTTGTGATGGTTAGTGTGCGTACTTGGGAACCCAGAGGCAGTGCAGTGCCTCCAGATCACTGAGTTGTACTGACTTAATGCAGTTCTTGGAAGCCACTTGCAATGAGGGAAAGAATCTTGAATGCAGGACACTTCATTGCTGTTGGAAGTATTACCAAAGTTGTTAATTGTGAAGAATGGAAAACCAAGAATAGCCCTCTGCTCATGGCAGAGTGGGAAATCCTAACAGCCTTGCCCAGGGCACAGTAGAAGGCACCACTTGCTGGACTAGTCCTAAGTCTGCATAGAAACACTTCTGTCCACTTTGATATGAATATTATTTTAAAGGAAGAAAAGTGAAGTCATATAGAGCTTCCAGCCAAGGCGTAGGAGTTCCTTGTGCTAGCTATTGCGCATTTGACAGAAAACTCCCATGTTACCTAATACCTGGAAAATGGCTCTATAGTCCACAACCACAGAAAGTAGACCTAGGGAAAATATACATGTAATGATTTTAATTATCTGTATAAAAATTAAGAATATATTTCTGTGTTACTAACTGGAATTGAGCAGCTAAATTTCAGGATCTAGCATTTGCTGGCTGTTCCAAAGAGTACACTCCAGTCTACTACAAATTTTACATAAAAATTATGTGAATAAAGACTAAATAGGAGACAATGTAGGCATAGAATGGTCCATCAAATTGATTTTCAGTGTGATAAGGTAGAGAAACAAGGCCTTGCTTTCAAGGGTATTGATGCCCCTGCAGCTCCCACTGCATGTTGATTGAATGCAATGGTATGCTCCCTGGCTAAAAATCAGCCCAAATAGCAGCTGAATGCCCTGACTCACCTGCTATTACTGGCTGTGCATATTTGTATTCTCACAGCTAAATCTGGCACTTTAACTTGTGCTCACACTTCTTTTGCTTTTTTTTTTTTTAGAACTGTATTCCAGTGAGTGGAAAGTAGTATTTGTATTAAAGCACAGTTCATGTGTGTCAGTGTAAACGGACTTATAAACCACTCTATCAAATGGTGACACTTCTCAACAAAAAAGAGTTTAAGTTAGTGTCTGCTCTTCAGTATATCATGTCTTTTCTGACTTCTCCTGGAGCAATCTATGTGAGTAATGCTTTGAAGTCATCTTCTGTGAGATGACTCCTGTTTTTAACAAGCTGTAGTGAACAATAACTAATTATATGTGCCTTGAATGCGTTATATCTCATTTTAAAATACATATAGTTATTTGTGAGCTCTACAGATCTACGTGTATCTGTTTAAATTCCAACTTCAAATCCCACTTTTAACATGGATAAATAGAAGCTAAGTGCTTCTTCATTTTCCATATGGCAAAACAAAAATTTAACAATAGGAAAATAAATGAAGAAAATGCATTTTTGCAAATCCAAGCAATAACTAAACACAGGAAGTACTTTTGTAGGAGCAACTCTTACCCTGTCTTTTGTGCACACTATTACAATTTTAAGTTATCAGTCACTATCATTATTACATGACACATAGATTATTCTGCAAATCTAGAACTGCACGCTATTTCCAGCAATGCTTCTTTGTATTACCCGATGATTTTGAAAGCAAAAATCTTAGCTAACTTAAACCTGTCATGCAAGTACAATGAGGGATAATACATAGGAAATAACCCACCTCCCACAGAAAGAATTGCATTTTTATTACCAAAGAGCTGTAATACTGTATTAGCAAGACTGTCATAAATAAAGCACTGCAGCAAGCATAGCCTTATTTCAGCTACTTAAACGAATGTATGCATAGTGATAGATTTAATCTGTTTCGTTCATTACAGCTTATCTTACATATAGATAAATAATGACCTGTTCAGATAGAGATTGTGCAGAGTGAGAAGTCATCACAATTGCTTGGATAGACTAATATATATATATACATGTTGCAAAATTCTTACTCAGTTTTTCATTTCTGTGCTATTACTCCAGTTGTACCTAAGTGACTGGTTTGTATTTGCTTTAATTTTAGTCAATTGGAGATGTTTTCAAGTATTTTAATATTTAGAAACCTCTAGCCTTTGTCTCATTGTGATGCATGTACAGCTAATACAAACTAATGTAGACCTTCTAAATAATCTTCTGGCTTTTGAGACTAGAAGTCTCAAGAATCAGTGACTGGTCCTACATTCACTTTATTTGGTACTGCAAAAGCACCTGTGTTAATATGAACCTAGGACGACCCAGGTTCTCCATCCTCTGTTACTCTCCCCTTAGTGAAGGAGCTTGCTTAGGTTGCTGGATGAGAGAAGATTAAACAGGGAGAGTGTCCAAACCAGAGCCTGGCATCACTCACACAGCTTTCTTTCACTTTATAGATGAATTTCTGTTAATGAAGTAACCAGTATGCTTCTCTCAGCTATCAAGATGACTAATAATGACTAATGCCCATCTTTTCCCTGGATAAGAGGGGCTTTCAGAATTCCAGGTCAGGGGGTTCTGTTCCTTTTCTCTGATTGGACTCAAGTTATACCAGAGTTTGTACAGAAAATAAAGAATTGACTGCCCATACATGACCAGTGGCTAGAACAAAGTCATACTATGAATGAAACTAATTTACAGAATTGATCAGAAATCCAAGTTTGGGCTAACCTTAAGGCTTAAAATAGAAAAAGAAAATAAGATAAATTTTGCTGCTTCAAGCCAGAGGTTTAATATCCAGCTACTGCAGGGACTCACAACAACTTCTGCTAGACCAGATTGTTCAAAGCCCCATACAACTTGACCTCAAACTCTTCCAAGGATGGGACTTCCACAGCTTCCCTAGACAGCCTGTTCCAGTGCCTCTCCACCCTCACCGTAAAGAATTTCTTCCTAATGTCTAACCTAAATCTCCCCTCTTCCAGTTTTGATCCTTTACCTCTTCTCCTCTCCTTACAAGCCCTTGTAAAATGTCCCTCCCCACCTTTGCTGAAGACCCCTTCAGGTACTGGAAGGCTGCTCTAAAGTCTCCACACAGCTTTCTCCAGCCTGAACAACTCTAACTCTCTCAGCCTGGTTCCACAGGAGAGGTGCTCTAGCCCTCTAATCCTCTTCATGGTCCTCTTCTGGATTCATTTCAACAGCTCCATGTCCTTTCTGCACTCGAGGCCCCAGAACCGGACACAGTACTCCAGATGGGGTCTCAGGAGAGCAGAGTAGAGGGGCAGAATCACCTCTTTTGACCTGCTGGCCACACCTCTTTTGATACAGCCCAGGACACAGGGCTTTCCAGGCTGCAAGTGCACGTTACTGGCTCATGCTGAGCTTCTCATCAACCAACAGCCCCAGGTCCTTCTCCTCAGGGCTGCTCTCAATCCATTCTCCACCCAGCCTGTATTTGTGCTTGGGATTGCCCCAACCCAGGTGCAGGGTATTGCAGTTTACCTCACTGAACTTCATGCAGTGTGCACAAGGCCCACCTCTCAAGCCCATCAAGGTTCATCTGGGTGGCCTCCCTTTCCTCCCTGTGTGGTTGACCACACCACACAGCTTGGTATCATCAGCAAACTTGCTGAGGATAAATCTAGGCTATCTGTACAACTCTTTTTTTTAGCTGAGATAATTACTTCTAGAGCAGAAGGTACCTGATTTATTTGTCATTTTTTCAGATGACAGGAATTGCCTTCCAGTTACACTTATTCTCTCAGTTGCCTCTATAAAGGTGACTAGACATGCAGCTTAGATCTAGATTTTTTACTAAGCAGATGCCTAAAGTGTTGTGGCAAGAATATTGATGGGGACAGAGGAAAAGAGAAGACTGTGCAGGTGGCTGGCAGAAGTACCTTAGTTTATTGTATTAAAAGTACAAAAAATATGCAGAAGACAAATTGCGATTAAGCCAGTCACTTGCACACATACCAGACAGTGTTAGGATTTCAAGACAGAGAATTCAGACAGGTTTTCACGAGTTACCTAAAAAACCTACAGGATGCAATTCCTTCCCTAGAGAGACTCTGAAAACTACTGTGAATATATTGTGTATTCCATTACAAAAAATAACACTAAAAGGCATAATAATGGAGAAGGAAAGGAGAGACTGAAGAGTTAATTAAAGAAATAATTAGAGCCAGAAAGATTTAAATATATGTTGCTTATTTTATATTAGGGTCATCCTTGCAATTGGAAAGTTCCTGCTCTTTTTTTAATTAATACTATTTTTTTTTAGTTTGCAGCTATTTCAAGTTCTCCTCAGTCTATTGTACCATTTGAAGACTGCAACTATTTGGAGAAAAACGCGACTGATTTTTTTTTTTTTTTAACTTATAGGTGATCTATATTTCCTGTCAAATAGCAAATTTAAAGAGGCAAGTCTTGAACTGAAGACTTTCATATCTGAACTGAAGACTTTCATATCTGAAAGAAAAAAATCTTTATATAAAAGAAATCAATAACTTAAGAATATACAATACCTTTGGAAGTAAAAATATCTTTCTAATCATGCCTTTTCCTCATGACTTGAAAGAAAACATCACTTGTGGGTTTGTACTCGGTGCAGTGTACTTCTTTACTCCTTGCCAGTGATGTCACATTCCCTTCTGATCAGTAATTGTTCTAAATATATATATATATATTATATATATATTTATACATATATAAATAGATATATAACCAATTTACACTGAAGTTATATTACACTGCCAAAGCAAAACCTCAAAATCAATAAAAACATTCAACATTTTGAACATAAAATATTCAACATTTTAAAATGGTATTTTTGCTGGAGTTTCACTTTCTCAAATAAGTATCAGGTAAAAGTGAGGATGGTTCTTGGGGAGAGAAGGTGAATGAATAAAAGCAAAAAGAGAAACATGTTAGGAAAGGGGTGGTGTCTCCTTTCCCAATTAAACAAATGTAGCTATGCTTTGCTGAAGTCCCAGTAAGACTTCCATAAAAGATAAACAATACAGATGTAAACAGCAGAAGTTAACTTTATTTAACTGAGTATCCATCATTCTTTGTTGAAAACACACGAAGAGTATTTTATAGATAGGTTGTTAGGACAAAAGATACAGCTGGGAAAATCACTCATGTTTTGGGTACATCTAGAAGCCTCAACAAGTTTGTGCAGAAGACTTCCTTCCCAATTATGCCACTCTGGGTATCTAATAAAAGGGAGCACCTCTCTCTGCATACTTAAAGGACTTTCTAACATATGGTTTTAAACTCTCAGAGGTGCAGTTCTAGCTCAGCACATTAAGTAAAACATTGTATCAACATTCTGCCCTGAAGTTTGCTTCTATTACTTCTTGTTCTGTGTTCTTAAATTAAATGTCTCTATTAAAAGGTAAAATGACTTTAAGAACACCTGGGTTTGTGCACATTTTTTCCTTGCAAACTGAATTTTAAGCCTAGCAAGAAAGTCAGGCCTGCTGCAAAGAAGATGGAAGCAGTGAAATATCCCCCAAGGTTACATTTGGGTTCTTTAAGCTTAATTTTTAAAAAAAAAGAAAAAAAAAAAGAAAAAAAAAAGAAAAAAAAAAAGAAAAAGAAAAAAAAAAAAGAGGCAAGTTCTTCAATGAACTAATCCAAACATTAAAACCTACTTCTTTAGTTTCTTCTTCTGAAGAGCATTGACTTGCCTTAGGCCTGCTCTGGAAAGAAGTGCTTAGACACTCTTTTCTATCTGTTGTTAGGTCTTTCAGAGCTTATTAGTATCTCTGGAACTGCTCAAAATGGTACTGCCCTTCACTCACCTCTGGCATTATGCTTTAAAATGGGAAACTCACCTTGGATCATGGGTTGTAGCACAGTACTGTCATCAGACTATTCTTAGAAATGTCATTTTAAATAGTCTATCAACATCAGTGCATACAAGACAAAATAGGCCAGCTGCTCCCAGATGTTGACGGCATGCCAAGAGTCCCAGCTGGTAGTCAGAAACACACTACTGAAGGAAGCACTTAATGCTGTCCCATTCAACTTCCAAGACTTCAGACAGTGCCAAGCTATAAATACCTTCAGCTCAAGCTGCTTAAGGTCAGTGGATTAGCATTAACAGTGAACAATCATTAGTGCATTTGACTGTCACATCACCACAATTAGTCCACCCGCTTAGAAAGCAAAAAAGTATAGAATAACTGCCAATGATAAAGTAAAACCTTCAACGGTATATTGTGATTCTGTGCTCAAAGAATAATAGTATAAATTTGTAGCAGCTTTGTTCTTACAGCTCTTAATAGGTTCTTATTTTAGATCGCATCCAAAATCCCAGCATTGTGCTTTCTGAAATTATTCATAACATGTAGGAAAGGGCCAAGCACAATTGTTGTTTGAAGGAGTACTTACAAAAAGCCCCAAATCCGAATCTTCCCAGTTCATATTCACTGTAATCTTTCTCTTAGGTTGCTTTTAACACTAGTTTTATCATGTGTTTAGATCATTCCAGTCATGCCACTATAGAAAGAGGCTACCGAAGTGTAGCGTATCAGATACGTGACTCAACTTGTTTTAGTCATCTAAAGATCAGTCTTTCACATAACTTTTCAAAGCAGTCATTGACAAACTCACTGGCCTGAAAGCTGTCTTTCCTGATGTATTTACTCCTGACCCTCATTCACTAAATAAACTCTTTTCCTACTGTCTTTTTCTTTTTGTTCTTTCGTGAACATTATTTCTCAGTTAATTTTATCTTTTGAGTCCCATATTTTTGGGTGTTATATATTGAGTCCTCTTGATAGCTCTTGACAGCCTTTTTGCTCTCCAATTCACATTAGATTTGGCTACATCTGTATGCCATCTTTAACCCTTGATCTTTCCATTTCTTTCCCTTCAATCACGAGGATGTGGTAGGAAGTTACCTGTATCTGGTAGGAAGTATACTGTTCTGTTTCAAGGTGGAATGAAAGGAAACTAGAAAAAATTAAAGTCTAAATCTTCAAACTAACTCGCTTTAAAATAATGGCCTGTGCTTATGGGTTCCTTCCAGGATCAAGCTGGGGGATTGGTAACTACAAATACATTATAATCTTAAGGAAATTAATTACTATTGTGTCTGGTCTCACTCAACTCACAGGTAAGGTTTTCACGCTTATGCTTCTATCAGATAATTACCAATATACTTTCTTATTTTAAATATAATGTATGGAAAGCTTTCAGATGGAAATTTACACATTGCCTTCCTTAGCAGACAAATATTAGTGACAGATTTTTTATTACTGCAATATGATTCCACAAAATTATTTTGCATATTATCAATGTTAAGAGCAATTGCATTATACTAGCTAGCCTCAAGGCATTCTCCTTCTTAGTGCCATGATCTTTATAATGGAGGCTGTGACTGTTCATACAGACCCTGATACTCTAGTGTCTTTCTCCAAGGAAAAAAAGAAAAAGAAAAAGAACACAAAATTAACCCAAACCAAACTGATGGGCTGTTATTTGGGTATTTTGAGAACTGGTCTGAAAGGAAGAAAAGTTTTTAATTTTCATTTAAAGCATTTTGAAGTTCTATATCACTAAGTAGTTTTTAACATTGCTGCAATAACAGTATTTTGTTTAGGTGGGGTTTTTTTATGAAACTGGTCACTCACTGTTTTAATGCCTTCAATGCCACTGACACTTAATGAAACTGGGCTTTAGTTGTTACTTAATCCAAAGCTTCCTGGATAAAATTTTTTTTCAATTGAATTTAAGATTAATTTGTTCCTTTATGAGTATACTTTCAGTATTTAGGACCTCAAATGACATTTCTACAGGAGGTTAAATATGCAAGAGGCACCTGAAAGGTTCCATGGTGCACTTGCTGAACAGTTTCTCTTACACTGCTGCGAGGTAACCTCCCAAAACTGCAGTGTAGACATATCTACAAGATCAGAATCAGAGTTTAAACTGTCTGTAGACCCAAAATGAGGGCTGTGTTCATAAAGCTCAGTATTTTAACAGTGTGACTATCCTGTTTGCCCATATTTGACAACACTGTATTGTCCATATATAAAAACTATGTACTGTTCTATAGGTCCCAGTCAATTCTGCTTTTGGGATCTTATCCAGCCTCAGCACTCCAAGCATGCTTAAGCAGATTGAAAGATATGTTTAGCACACAGCAACAAACAAGTTGTCCTGGTTTGAGCCAGAATAAAGTCAATTCTCTTTTTACTGTTTTTTGTTTGTTTGTTTGTTTGGTTTGGGTTTTTTTTGTGGTGTTTGCTTTTTTTTTCCAGTAAGGTCTCTTTTAAGCATCACACCAGCTGAAACTAGTACCAAGTTTACCAGCCAGTGGACTGGTAATGCCTGAATGTTGATAGTTACTGCCTAGAGACCAAGGACACTTGGCTTAGCTTGTTGAATCTGCTGCTTTGGACACTAAAGGAGCAGAAGAGTTTTATCTACAACCTTCCCGTAGAGGAGGAACTAGACAGATGGCAAAACTGACCAAAGACATTATTCCATCCCATATATATGCCCCTCTCAGTATAAAATTAGGGATCACAGAAGTCAAGCTCTTTCTCTTCTTCTTCTTCCTCCTCTTCCACCCATGGCCAGTGTCTGAGGAGGACTCCATCTATCCATCACTGTTGATTCCTAGGCTTGTGCATTCCTGACCCTCATCACTCTCCCCTCAGCTCTTGTCTGCTCTGCCTCTCTCTCGGGCAGCTCCGGGACATTTCAGAACTGCTCACAGCTCAGGAGATGCCACGGGAGCTGCTGGGGGTGGGGGAAGGCAATAGGGTTTTGCACATTTCTGCACATAGTTGTATATATTTGTACCATTTTCTTTTATCATTAGTGTTTAATTAAAAAGCTGTCTAGTTTAGTTTTCAATCTGGAAGCCTCTCTCCTTATTCTCTCTCTCCTTTGCCTACCGGGGTGAGAAGGGGAAGGGATCGAAAGCGTTGTAATTGGTTTAATTGCCAATCCTGAGTCAGTCTGTGACACAAGGATTACTTTATTCTGTGAAATCTTTATTCTCTTTGCATCAAATGGGGATCTTACATCTGATGCCAAAATAATCTGACCCATATCTTCCCTCTTACTGCATCAGAGAACCTGAATTTAGAAGCTCAGTATTACATCTGAGTCTAGACAGGGCACCTTGTTATACAAAGGCTGTTCCAGGTGAACAGGAAGTAAGTGGATCTCTCACAGAAAGATTAAGACATGAGGACAAAGTTCCTGACACTTATTCCTCTTCCTCACGCTTGTGTTTTTTTCTACCATACTTCCCCTCACCACCACACAGTGACTGCCTGGATTTCTGCATCTCTACAGCAAGTGTGGTCAGAAAACTGACCCAGCTGAAAAGTAACCAAAGGAAAGAAAAAATATTGAGTTTGCATTTACCTGCACAGCAGCTAACACTAGCCCAAAGGGAGCAGCAGGACATGCAGGCAAAGCAGGGAGTGATAGAGAAATTGTCATTTTTAACAGCAGCCAGAATTTCTCTTGATTTTGGGTGGCTGTAAAATCACAACCTAATGGGGAAGGTGGAGCAGCTCAAAGCCCCACTATAGCTTTAAATCTGTGCAGACTTTGGGTCTGTAGACCTCGGTGTGGGAAAAAGTTCTGAACAGAAGATGACTTTGCAAGCGGAAGAGAAGACAGTAATTGGTTTTGAAGTACATGATAAACTAAATGCCTTTTAGATAAGTTGGGCAATGGCAACTGCATTCTGTGAAACCAGGGAGAATGGCATATCATTCAAAAGTGAAATTTAAGAAAATGGTTCTATTTTAAACAAAGTGACAAAAAAATCTTATGTTTTTGAGGGATGAACACCTATCAAGAGAGCAGATCAGTGGCAGATTGTGGGATGAGAAGCTCAAAGATGTTACTGGGGTTGGATGGGGAGGGGTGAACGCAATGAATACCTGACAGAAGAATGAGACTTTGTCAAGGACAGGAAGTCAGAGGTAGTAATGAAGCTATGCAAGAGTTCACAGAGCTCTATGAATGAGCTTCCAATACTTCAAGAAACATATCTGAGAAAAACACAGGTGTTATGGTTTATCCCTGGTGTGCACCTGAGTCCCAACAGAGCTGCTCACTCACTCCCCTGCAGTGGGATGGGGGAGGGAATCAGAAGAGTAAAAGTGCAAAAACTCATGGGTTGAAGTGAAGCCAGTTTAATGGGCAAAGCAAAATCTGCACCTGTAAGCAAAGAAAAGCAAATTCATTCACCACTTCCCATGGGCAGGAAGGTGTTCTGCCATCTGCAGGAAAGCTGGGCTCCATTATATGCCATGGTTACTTGAGATGATGAGCACCAGCACTCCAAACATCTCCTCCTCCTTCTTCCCCCCAGCTTTTATTGCTAAGCATGGTGTCATATGGTGCAGGATATCCCTTTGGGACTGGCTGTCCTGGCTGTGCACCCTCCAAGCCTCTGCACATCCCCAGACAATTTTCTGGGGGGACAGTTTATAAGCACTGCCCAGCAGGAGCTAAAACATTGGTGTATTATGTACACTGTTTTAGTCACAAATATAAACCGGAGCACCATAGGAGCTTTTGTGAAGTAAAATTATTCCAGCCAAAACAAGTACAAAATATTAGATGGGTAGAAGTTACATACATTTAGAAAAACAGAGACATATATATAGTCAAGTCAATTCTTAGCATACAAGAAAAACAACAAAGAAATAAAATTCAGAAATTTACAAACATCAGAAAAGTATGTTCACTGTACAAAGATGACATCAGCTGTGTGCTCACATGAGTTCTTCTGGCAAAGAGATAAGGCTGGGCAATTTTGGCACTTACACATCCAATACCGTAAGCAAAAACAGTATAACAGCAATGCAGGAAAGTACAGTACAAGAGGTGGTTCAGATTCAGAGTGATGAGCTTATCCTGATCTAGCAATACCATCAGAATTTAAATTAATTGATTATACTATCTGCACTTTCCCCTTCAGCTGCGGCTAGTATAAAACCCATTGTCTAAATCAACCTTATTCATGGGTTAACAAAACAGCAAGGTATTTTAGACTTCTGGTATTTGTCATAAATGGTTGCCTAAAGTAAAAAATCTCAGTGTTATCCCATTCCCAGAGTGAACTTGAGTTCAACTAGGATTCATCATGTAAAGCATAGTCCTCCTCTTCATGAAAAACTATCAGTTCTTCCTGATTGCCACCTTTATTGTGGATTATAAATTTTTAACATAAATATTAGTAATAAATAAACTGATCAAAACAAGTATGGCCAAATAACTTTTTCTAAGAAAATTGTTGTGTTGATGTTTTTTTTTAATGACACCTGATATTTTGTCATAAGGAGGAATAGGACAGATAGCTTGAATGGCAACTGTATGAAGTCTAGAACATATCTAGTAATAGAATACATCTAATATCAAGTTTAACTCACAGCAGTTACCAAATGGTTTATGTTTTTCCTTTTGCTTTAAGATGATTCATGTGGAAAATGAAGGCTACAAAAAGATGAGCTCATTAGGAAGAGTCAAGGGCAGTCAAGGGAGAACATACACATGTATATTTCATTAAGCCAATAAGAATGATATATAAACCATTGCAGTGTCAGAAGCAATTTACTGCTACTCAGAGTTGAACTCTACTGAAAATTTCATGAGCATCGATCAGGATTATTTTGTGGGTCCTTCTATAGACATGGTACAATTGATTTATTTTCCTCTTTCTGTTTTGATAGACTGCTGTGTAACCCCTGTAAAGTAAGTGCCATTGGGTATTTCACAAGAAGGGAGGCTTGTTTTTCTCTCCATCCACACTTCCTTTTAAACTAGGTCATTGATTACTTGGAAGCATCAGCAACTGATTAAAAAGTGATACACTTTTCATTCACTTGTTGGAAAGTCACTATATTTTTAGTAGTGTTTTAGGATTTATAACTCCAACCTGCAGACTTTAACAAGAGGCATGTTCTTTTTCATTTATAAATGTAGCATTTCACAGGTTATCAACGAATACTAAGCAGTAAAGAACCACACACACACAAAATGTCACTACTCCTTTTCAGTCAGCAGGTTTCAGAGGAATAAATATGAACATGAATAGCCAGTATTTGTCCCTGTCACAAAATCTTCAAAGTTTGGAGGGAGTAGAGAGTGAAGGAGTGAGTCACTGATGGCAGGTGTTATTTTGGAATTATGATAGGTTTTCATCTCAGTTAATGAATTATTAAAATATTTTTTTAAGCCACATTCTATATTCACATGGTTTTCTTCTTGGAATTTTTCATAAGAGACATAATTTAACTACTAAAAAGTTCTTCTCAGGTTATTTCCTCACTTCAGAGTCAAAACAGAACCACTGGTCATTTAGGTATCTGAAGAACAACACATGCATTCTACCAAAGCAGCATGACAGGAGAAGCAGAACATAGCAAAAGCAGTGAGGGTGCCCATCTCAGCCAAAAGAAACAGGAACTCCAGTCATATCTGATAATGATCTGTGATCAGAATGTTGCAACAGTGGAAAACATAGTCTTGGTTCTTTATGCCTGACTTGGACTATAAATTATTCATTCCTTATCTCTGGATGGATGCAGTAGGTTGTCACCAGATTTCAGTTTCTTGGGTGTAATATGATCCTTGGATATAAGACATAAATAGATATCTCATATCTGGCCTGGCACAACTGTCTAAGGCAACCAGCTCTCAGCTGTACAACTGTTTGCTGGACACTTCTACTTCACTGACTGTCTGCCAAGACAATTGTACACTGATTGGCAGAAGGTGCTTGTTCAGAATTGACAACAGAACCTCAGGGAGCTGGTGGCCCTGCTCACTGTGCTCTGATATCTGCAAGGAAACTGTTCACGTAAAAGGGAGTCCAGGTGAATGACACCATTGGTGACATGTGCTGGCTGATTAATTTCATCCCTTGTTTGTGCTCAGCCATGACAGGTGTCCACTTTGCTCTGCAACTGTTTTTGGTTATCTCAAAATGAAATAAAGGCAATACAATCAGAAGTGAGAAACAAAAAAATAATTATGAGATAAAGGCAACTCAATCAAACATATTACAAATAGCTCATTTCAGGTCACCGTCTGAGCATCACCTTTAAAAACTGTGTTTTGACTGGTTTTTAATTGCATTTGTTTAACATCACTCTTTGAAAAAAAATGTTGATATTTTATAAATGCATTTGTTTAACACTACTGTTAGAAAATTTCTCATGTTTGACTGATAATAGGAGGGATCCTGCCCATTGATTGCTCTGCTAAACACAAACATGCCAAAATCGAGAGAACTCTAACAGTAACAAAAATACAAAACTTAAAGTATTGGCAAGACAACTCCTTCAAAATTATCCCAGAATGGAGTGCTTTGAGATTTTCTTTCTGTAGAATACACAGCAGATGCAGATGTGAGAAGGCAGGAAGAAGGCATTGCCACTGATCTGGTGCTTGCATTGTATCTTTGTTCCTCATTATTTTTGTAACAGAGTCAGCAGTGATTCAAGAAGCTGTTTAATACCCAGGGGACTTCTAGCGTGCTTAACATTCAACACATGCTCAGTTCCCTTCCTCATCTGGGTTGCACCACAACAAACCCTTTGTGTTGATGAACACTGAAATCTTCTCTTAAACAGAGAACATATATTCAACTCTCAACAAACTGCATATGTCAGACAGTAGGTAAGCCAGGATCATATGAAACCAAACAGAACGTGGGTCTTCATTGTATCAGGAAAGTCTGTACTCTGCCTAAAGGTCTCAGTCTGAATTATTACATCTCATCACCACGACAAGTGTCTGTTGCGTTTCTGTCACAATGTCAGGATTAATTCTGAATCAGACCTCACAGATCAGTTATAAATCCTCTTTGCATAGCATCTTAAATAAAGATTATATTTTGGGGTAGGTTAATACCAGGAAAACCATTTATCCAGTTAATTCTGTGCAAAAAGAAGCCCTCTAATGGAAGTGAGCCACTTCCTATATCCCACCTGGCTTAATGGTGTGTACTTCAGTGCCACCCAGTGTTAGACACAAGACCATTTACCCCCCAAAAAAGTAATCTCTGTTGCTTTTATTATTCAGTTCCTAATTTACCTCTCCAGGCTTACAGCACTTATGTCCAAACTCTACCCACTTAGTGTTTTAAAATCTTTTATAAACATTCATTTTTTTTAGAAAGCTAAGTAAAGAAAAGGAAAAGGATTACAGTTATCTGAGAAATTCTGTGTCCTGAAAACATAAAAGATCATGTGGATCCTATTTATCTTAGTGGCAGCTGAGATAACTTGAAAACAGTGTACTACCTTTTAATTAATTGATTAGAGAAGAGTTCTGTATTATCTTCAGGACATGGCTGTTTCAATCCTAAAAGACAGAACTTACACTATAGCAACTTCCTTCCATAGGAAGCCTCACTAAAGGCTTCTGAGGGAATGTATTTTTTTGACAAAATATTTTTTAAAATTATCACTGCTTATTTTTCCATTTGAACTGTTAGGCAGAAGATGTGGCATTTTATTTTGCGGTCTTTAAAAATTATGATCTTCAGTCATTGTTGTACTGACCAACAAGAGCTCTAGTAGTTCAGACTCACACTTCAGAGGCTTTCTTATCTAGTATGCCCTACTTCTAAAATAATGTATGAAGAAAAGAGTAACTAGATCAATGACATATGAAGATTCATTAACTTCACAGGCAGGATTGCCTGCCTGTGAAGGCTTGGAAAACCAGATCAGGACCTGAGCAGGAGCCAAGAAAGTGCAAGGAATCAAAGCAGGCATTGATTTTTATTGACTTTTATTTTGATTGAGGAGCAACTCCAGGGACTCTGATGTGCTGAAGCAGGAAAATGGACTCTGCTCTGCAGGAAAAGCAAGGAAAAGCTCTGTCAGAGCCATGGTGCTGTTCTGGGAACTTTCACCTAGGGCCCCCAGCCCCTCAGTTCAGGATCCCACTGGAGCTCAGGCTTGGCTACAGGTCCTGGGCAGAGCTATGCTGCAGGAGTGCTGGAGCTCCAGTTCTGTCTCCTGCTGCTGCTGAATTGTTGTTTGACTTTCCTGGGCTGACACAAATCACCACTTCACTTTGCCTGACAATTTCAGGCCTGTCACTTAACCAGCACTGTTAGCACCCTGCTCTCACAGCTTTCTGGCATGCACTTTTGGAGCCAACTTGCCACATCCTGGACCAGATGCTGAAGGGTCTCTGCTTCTGGAGTACACACATGGCATGGTGCAGGGAAGTCAATGGGGTGGAGCCCTAGTTCACAATATCTTTGGCTTTTCAGAGCATTAAGCTGGTTTGTTCTGCCCGAAACAGAACAGCGCCCTGAGGCTAGCTCATGTAGCCTCGCTTGCTTCTTAGTGCTGGGAGAACATGCATGACAGTAAAAGAGAAACTAACAAAAGAAATTTCTGTCTTGAGCCAGATCCTCAAAGGTAGGCTGTACGGAAAACACAGCAATGCACTCCCAAAATAGTGAATTTCTTACATATACAATACTCTGCTACTACAACTAGTTTTAATTTTTAAAGTATTGTTTTTCTTTGGAAGAGAAGTCTTAATTTTGAAAACCAAATGCAGAATCAGCAGCTTCACTAGATGAACAACTTCAATTCAAGTGATAGTAAGTTATTTATATAAGCATTTAACTAACCATTCAGCCTAGCTTTTCTGCAAGATCAATATTATTCTCTCATTTACATTTGTTAAAGGAACACCATAGAGAAAATCAGTACCTTTAGAGTAAAAACATTGCATTTTAAATTGATACCTGTAAACCCTGATTTTCACATTGATAAGCTGTAGGTAGAGTTTCTGTTGACTGCAGTTATTTTTGAGGTGTGGTCATAAACAGAAGAAAAAGACCTTGGCCATACTTACAGAATCAGGGTTAATCCCTTGAAATAACCAGTTCAACATGAGTTCCTAATGCAAAGTTGTAGCTAAGAGGGTAAATGTGCATGTATAACTAGAGGAAACCAAATAGAATAGGAAAATAGCACTATCTTTCCAATAATAATCATGTAGCAAGATGGTTACTTGGCACATATTTTAAATAGTGCTTCTGCAGAATGGACAATGTGTAAAGATGTAGCAAAGATGCATTACCATGCTTGTACGACACTCACTCTCCTCCTCCCCACATGCATACCATGACTTACAATTAAAGAAGTTTTCTCTAGCTCACACATGCATGAGGGTCATCAATGCCAGGCTTTGAAGCTGAATCTAGACAATTTCAATGAGAAATGTTGAGTTTTGAGAATTATTTGTCATAGGGCTACTTACTGTACTGGATTCTCTATCACATCAATTCTTCGGCCCAGACTGAGTAGCTCTTTTTAATACAAGCTGTAATGTTTTATGCAGCAAGTTCTGTTTTGTTTAACCACAACCAACCAGGAAGGAAATCTGATTGTCATCCTTCAAAATCTAGGAGTGGTTGAATTACAGATAATAATGTGAGATGCCTTCACTCTGTTTCAGCAAGTGCTGAAGATGACCCCATCTATGCTCTGCAATGGGGTCAATAGGTCAAACTCACTTGAACCTTTTCTCTATAGCATCTGATATAGATATCACAATAGGCTATTATTCTGGTTTGTCCACTCCTTCCCAAAAATTTCCCCAGCCTGTTAAAAGTAGCTCTCACAGAAAGCTGGATTTTTATATAGCTGAGCAGGATGTAAGTACTAATGTACTTACCTCAGAAAGGTTGTTATCTTGACCTAAAAAATCAAGATATTGAGCCAGTATCCTCAACAAGCTGAACCCTTTGCTTACTGCCTGGCCCTGTATATAGTTGGAGACATATTCCTTTCACATACTAGTTTCATAACCAGCTTTAATCATATGAGGCAATCAAATGGTAATGCATAATCTTTCTACAATGTCACACAACTACTGCAATTAGCTCCCTTTTTTCTCATTCTGATCACAGTTCATAGCTGTTAGTTTAGCTAAATATTAATTCATTTGTAAAGGTGAAACATAAAAGGCAATTAACCAGCTGAAGGAATGAAGCCATAATTAAAATATAGGACCCCTTACTTCATAGGCTCTATGCTGTCCTGAACATAACAGGAAAACCTTAACACAGCTAGCAATACAACTGAATTGATTATTTAGAAATATTTAGAATATGCGATTACAGCAGAAGTCAGGGATTGTTCTCGGCTCTCACAATCATTCATTATACCAAGACATTTCAAATAATCATATCCTGGGAATTCTCAAATCTCAAATCAGGAAATCTCAAAAATAGGCCCATATTTTATATATGAGAACAGTGAATAATGAAACAAAGCGAAATATGAAAGTAAATGAAGTGGCTTCAAGGACTTGTAGATCTAGAACAGTATTTTACTCTATTGAATGTAATGTATCATACTGTGATGTGCTACAGAGAAAAAATAATGGTATAAACAAACTTCTTCTTTTCCAAGAGTACAAAGCATTAGACACTGCCTGATGACTACATGAACACTTCAAAATATTTTTCTCCCTGATGCCTGTTTATTGTGACAATTAGGTCATATCATGTAATTACACTACCATACGGAGTCTCCTTCATCTAAAGAACACCTAGCCTCAAAAATTGCACCCCAGAAGATAACTGAATTATTCAGACAAAGTGGAAGTGCTGAGGCACATGGGGAGGCAGACACAGTGCCTTCTCTAATGAAGGATGCTTAGAACAGAAGCAGGTGAAACTTGTGTAACAAGAGATCTACATTTTGGAAGACTCGTCTTTGATTCCTAACAAGGTAAATTAGGATTTGTGTGGGTTAAACCAGAGGACACTACAGAAGCACAGAGTGAGAAGTCATTATTACCATATGCTCCAAATTGAATTTTGACATTTTCATGTACATAATGAAGATTTTTTAAAGGGTTAGAACATTTAAACAACTTCAGAGCACTGCAAAACCCTGAAGCTTTCATATTTCATAAATGCATATGCACATATGCACACGTGTGTATATATATGTTGTTATAATTTAGGGATTCACACGTGCGACTCCGTACATAGTATCTTGAGATACCACCTATTTCTGCCTGTTTAGACTAAGGTTCAGGTAAGGGAGGTTCTCCTTCCCCTCTACTCTGCCTTGGTGAGGCCACATCTGGAATATTGGGTCCAGTTCTGGGCCCCTCAGTTCAAGAAGGACAGGGAACTGCTTAAAAGAGCCCAGCAAAGAGCCACAAAGATGTTTAAGAGAGCTGGGTCTCTTTAGCTTGGAAAAGAGGAGACTGAGGGGCAACCTCATCAATGTTTACAAATACGTTAGGGCAAGTGTCAGGAGGATGGAGCCAGGCTTTTCAGTGATGTCCAGTGATAGGACAAGGGGCAATGGGTGCAAACTGGAACATAGGATGTTCCACATAAACATCAGAAAAAAACTTCTTTCCTGTGAGAGTGATAGAGCATAGGAACAGGCTGTCGAGAGAGGTTGTGGAGTCTCCTTCACTGGAGACATTCAAAACCCACCTGGACATGTTCCTGTGTGATGTGCTCTAGGTGATCCTGCTCTGGCAGGGGGGTTGGACTAGATGATCTTTCGAGGTCCCTTCCAACCCCTAAGATTCTGTGATTCTGTGTGATTCTGTGAGCGGCAGGGCTGTCTGACACAGTGTCTCAGAGCTTGCAGGAACCAGCAGGTCCCAGCTGTGCTGCGCGGGGGAATTCTGCACCGGCTGCCCTCAGAAAGTCGCCCTGAACCCATTTTTTTGTCAAAGTTTGCCATCTAGAGGCCACATCTGGAAGCTCCAGAATATAAAATGACTTCCATCATAAACGAAAAACGGATCAAGCGTATTTTCTGGATGTTCTTAGGTATAGGTAGTTCAAAACATCACTACCTTTAATATCTTTTATGTTTATCTTTGTTGGCAATATCATCCTGGAAGTGTCGGGAGGATGCTTCATCCCAGAACAGAGTAAGTTCTTAACTAAATTAGTAACGTACACCAGTAACCTGAGCCTGGTTCCAGTGAAAAGGGATCTTTTAAATATTCGTAAAACACAATGAAAATTAGGTGCTTTAAATCCTTTTATAGTAAGAAAGATTTCAGAAGGCCTCTCATCATCCACTGCTGGAGCAAAGATTAATAAAGCAGTAAACCCAAATATGTTCCTTGCAGAGAGAGAATTCAGCATTTGTGACAGAGAAAGGTAAAAATTTGTTTTCTTTGGAATATCAGCCTTTTTCCCTTACAAAAAAATCTCAAACTAGATGAGAATTTTTTCACTGGAAAATGCTTACTGATACTTTCATTTTCATAAAATCTGAGAAGTTGACTGGAAATACCTTTAAAATACTTTTCAAAGATTAAGAAAAATCTTCAAAAACATTTGGCAACCTTTCCAGCGAAGTCTGCAAACAACTAGCAGTGCCATAATTCCAGGAGCAACCTACCTCTTGCTGCAGTGGGTGCTGTGGCATGGTCTGTAGGCAGGTGTTGGAGGTTTAAGCCAAGAGCCAGAGCCATTCCACTGGCGCTGTTGCCCAGGCCCAGTCTTTCCCATAGGGAAGGTGCCACTGAAGCACAGTTTAGGAGACAGCAAGCTCCCAGGCTGTAGGATTAGTCTAGATCCAGAATTTTCACTGCACAACTGAGATATTAAACTATAATCTGAGCCTTGCTCCCCCAGCTAGATGCTCTTGGAAGCTGGAAGCTGATTCTGAGGGCTTTTTTTTGTCGGAGTTTTTTGGTGGAGTGTGTGTGGTTTGTGTTTTTTGGCAGGTTTTTTCAGTGATCTCAGAAGTCCTTTACAACATGACAGTTCTGTGATTTGTAAGATAAAGAACACACCAATGACCCAAGAAAATTATAAATGCCATGGAAGAAACACCACACACACCAGAAATCAAGGGGAGCTATCTCTTAGCCTGAACACTCAATTTTTCAAAATGCTTTGTATTCCAGCGCGGCCAGAGTAAAAAGGTATTAGTGATGAGGGAAGGGTTTTAAAAATAGTTTCTTAAACCACATGATTTAAGTTAATCCTTTCTGCACCAAAAAGAGCAAGTTGGTGTAGCAAATGCAACAGAATGAGAGAATTCTGCCTCTCCGTGTTTGCATTAAAGGGAGAGCAGCAGCCAGAAACAGACTCCTTGAGGGACTTGAGGAAACAGACCTGGCAACCACTAATTTTGATGGCTCACAAGGCTTGTGTGCACCAGCTTCTTTGAGCATAACACCAGGAATGGCAGAAAGGGACTGTATTTTGTAATTGTAAAATTAGAAACTGAAAAAAACCACCAATATAAGCCATAATTGATTTTCAGAACTCATTCCACTCTGCTACTGGATTAGCAATCATCAAGACCTATGACCAAAGAAAACAGCCAGGTCTTCACAGCAGCTCTCTGAGGATTGCTTGCTGGAGCAGGCTGAAGATTGCCACCCCACTCAAAATCCCAAAGCAGCAGTCAGGGATCCAATGCCATTCAGATGTAAGTTAGCTAAAATAATGCAGAAACGGCAAAATTTTCTAATTTTGTTTCCAACCTTTATATCAAGTACTTAATAACATGCTTCCTCAGTATAAACTTGAGATCTTTCCTTAAAGTTTGTCTAGTGGTAAGGCTTCTATGTCAGAACACAGGCAGGAAGGTCAGAGAATCCATTTATGAGTGCACAGGGCAGGTGTTGGTGGCAGCTGTGTGGGACCAGGTCTGAGACTGCCCTGAGCACTTGTTGTTTTGTTTGTTTTCTCAATACCAGAATCAGTAATGAAAAGCTTGTTAATTGCTAATAAATTTAATGGAAAATCCCCTATATGAAGCTGTTTTGCGGCCCACGGTGTCAAGATGACAGGACAGAAGTCTTTTAAGTGATCTTTTCTAAATGCTTTTTGCTGGACCAAGTGAGGAAGACTTTTCCTTCATTGGAAGGGAACATACAGTCTCCATGTAGCTGGCTTGTTGCTTGCTTGATCAAGATGCTGAGCTGCTTTTATCAGTGACTTACTTTCCTAGAGTGAATTGTCATCTGCCACTTCTGAGGAGCACAAGCACTGATGGCAGCTCTGCAGGCTCATTTGTTAGCAAGTGGATGTTTGAAGGAGACAAAGACTCATCAGAGAAGGGGCAGAAAATTGTAGAAGATTCAGAAGAAGGGAATTAATTGTATCTGTACTGAGGTACCTCCTACAGAACTTGTTTTGGTAGAGTCCAAATACCATGTTTTGGCCAAGTAAGCTTCTCAGTGCTTTGGACACTAAAGGAGCAGAATAGTTTTATCTACAACCTTCCCGTAGAGGAGGAACTAGACAGATGGCAAAACTGACCAAAGACATTATTCCATCCCATATATATGCCCCTCTCAGTATAAAATTAGGGATCACAGAAGTCAAGCTCTTGCTCTTCTTCTTCTTCCTCCTCTTCCACCCATGGCCAGTGTCTGAGGAGGACTCCATCTATCCATCACTGTTGATTCCTAGGCTTGTGCATTCCTGACCCTCATCACTCTCCCCTCAGCTCCTGTCTGCTCTGCCTCTCTCTCGGGCAGCTCCAGGACATTTCAGAACTGCTCACAGCTCAGGAGTTGCCACGGGAGCTGCTGGGGGTGGAGGGAGGTGGTAGGGATTTTGCACGCTCCTGCATGTATTTGTACATATTTGTACCATTTTCTTTTATTATTAGTGTTTAATTAAAGCTGTCTAGTTTAGTTTTCAATCTGGAAGCCTCTCTCTTTATTCTCTCTCTCTTTTGCCTACCGGGGTGAGAAGGGGAGGGGACTGAAAGCTTTGTAATTGGTTTAATTGCCAATCCTGAGTCAAAGCATGACAATAATTTACTGGCAGCCAAATATGAGGCTGTATCTTAAGCCCAGGCTATAAATTCTGACTACTTGTTGAATGTTTAGACTCCATCTCTGATGGGAGGAATCCCTCAGATAGCAATGGGCAACACTTCTGCTGGATATGTTGACAGGTTGAAAATTGAATAGAAACCTTCTGTACTGTTTCTGCTGGTCAATTTTCCCAACATGTAGTCGTACATGCGTTATGCAGCCAGGCATACTGCTCTGTGTAGCTGCTCTTGTGATTGTTTTATGGTTTATTGACAGAACTGTAGCCATAATCAACCACGTAACAACCTATCTAGGGGGTTTTGATACTGATCTGTGTGGTGGCACTGTATGTATATAGTGTAAATACTTACATGAACAGAAAGGTCTATGTTGGTGATGGCAGTAGCAGGTTCAGTTTTACTTCCCCATTTTCTCTCAGGCTGAGCCTCCCAGCTTTCAATCTAAACAGCATTGTTTCAGGGATGCTTCTGCTGAATGTTTATAATGTATTGTGAAAACGTAGAGCAAGATGTTCTTCCACTCACTGCCATTCCCCCACAGGCAAAGTTGCTGCCACCACTGCTGCTGCTGCAAAGACTATGGCCACTCCCACTCAATCCAAATGAGCAAAAGTTTATCCTGTGACCAAGAGTAGAGCAAAGGTGAAAGGTCCCAGCCCTTAATCCTCATCTGAAATCTCCAAAGTTTTCACAAGACCAGGAAGAGAATGAAGGAGATGATACTTCCCAAGCAGATAGCAAAGCACGCTCTTCTCAAGAAGACAGAAGAGCAGGCCCCCCCTCAAGCACATGATGTTGACCTTGTCCAACCTTTCTCTCTATAGGAACTGTGCCTCATGAGAAAGGACTTTACCTGCAGTGAAGGTGAGCCACTTCTTTGTTGGTTGCTCCAGTGCTTTGATAGTGGGGCTGAAACCTATGATGTGGAAAAGAGAGAAGCCAAGTATTCGAGATCCCTGGCCAGAGATGCTGGTATTGATAGAGCACTTGATAGTAAGACAGGAACTACCCCCTGCGGGACCGACTTCTTTCAGCTGTGAGAGAGATACCCCCACAAGGGTGACATCAAATGGCGCCAGAGCAGAACACCCACTCTTGAGAGAGCCATCACATACTTGAAAGAAATAGCTGAGCGAGAAGTGATCTATGATAAACATAGACTTAGAAATCCTAATGATGTTCTGTGTAACACAAATGTTCCAGACGTTTGCACAGGCTGTACCAGCAGCACATGGCCATATATTCTCCTTCATGAGATGCTGGGATGAATATGAGAGACCAATTGCACATGAGTTGGCTTTCAAAGCATGAATGTATGGAGACGTTCTCTGATTATCATCAAATCCACACCTCAGCCATTGAAAAAGTGAGTGACAGAATGAATAAGATGCTGGGAAGGTAAAGTCCAGCCTTTCCCTGTAGACAATGGGGCTCGCATTGCAACAATTAGGAGGAGATGTCCTGCTATGAGACAGCAGTGAGAGAGACCGGACCCATTTTGATGCTACGTGTGGGGTCTCTTGTGTGATTATTATAGAGAACATGACAACCTGAGAAACCTCCAGCAACCAGTCCTCAAACAAGAATGGATGAACCCTAGATCCTGGTGCATCAAGCTCAGATGCTCAACTCTAGGGGTGTCTTCCCTGCAGCCAGGAGGAGGAGAGGGACAACTGATTTTATTGGGCTGTGTGGATTTGGTGTCCTGTCACATTAGAACCAGAAAAGTACAAAGCCTTGGTGGACACTGATGCCATCAAATAAAGGGACAGAATTCATCACCATCTCTGGAGTGACAGGAGGTTCTCAACAATTGGCTATTGTGGAGGCTGCTGTGAGCCTGACTGGTAAGGAGTGGCAAATGCACCCTGTAGTGACTGGCCCAGATGCTCCGTGCATCCTTGGCATAGACTGTCTCAGGAATGGATACTTCCGTGACCCGAAAGGGTACTGCTGGGCCTTTGGTATAGCAGCTGTAGAGACTGAGGACACTCAACAGCTACATACCTTGCCTGGCCTTTCAGATGACCCTTCTCTAGTGGGGTTGTTGAAGGTTGAAGACCAACAGGTGCCAATTGCCACTTCAGCATAGACGACAGTATCGCACCAACAGAGACTCTGTGATCCCCATTCATAAGCTGATCCAGCAATTGGAGATCCAAGGAGTGATCAGCAGGACTCACTCACCCTTCAACAGTCCTGGATTGAGAGCATTGTTGTCATTGGCTTAATTGCTGATCCTGAGTTAAACTGTGACAATGAGAAAAAGGTACTATTTTGGGAAGTGGTCTCAGAAAGTTCTTTGGTCTCCATGTGAATTAGCTGATGTCACTTGCTCTTTCACTAAGACAAAACATCAGTAGAAGCTAAGATCAGCACTAAGATCAGACTTGCATCAGGAGGTCTTGCAGAGCATGGAAATGAGACAAAGGGCCTAATCTTCATGGAGCTTTGGCCTCATTAAGTTCTTCCCATTGCCCAGCAAAAGACATTACATTGAAATGATTTTCAAATACATTTTGCTGAAATTACTGAGAAAAATGCAAACATGATCTGCACGTATTTTGATGGATTTATCTTTGATAATTTTTATTGGCATTGGAGCCCATGTAAACTTTTACCTTCAGTAAGACCCTGAGGCAAATAGTTTCATGGCTCCCTTCGCCAGGGAGTGGCTTCCTTCTCCTTGCTTTGAATATGTCACCTGCTAATTTCCTGTGATACCCCTTCTTTCCTGTTTTGGAAGAAGGTAATTGTCAAACATTCGTAAAGATGCATTACTTTTTTTTTTTTTTATGTGGGACTAGTTCTACATCTTAATTTACAGGTCCAGGTGGAATAGGTTTCCATGATTTTCAGCAATTACATTAAAAATTCCTTTGAACTCCTGTTGTCATCAGGTGTAACTGTGCAGAAGTTTAGTCATGTCTTCCCTTCCTCATCCTTTTCTTAGAGACATCAAAGAGTGAACTCCATAAATTAGAAGCATGGTGACATTCTAGGAAATGCACTGGATTGCTACGCAGAAAACTTTTCTGTTTCTGTATTTCTGTTTGGTGATCTTAGGCCAAATAGATCTCGCTTCTGATTCCCCCAACCAATATGAATAATGATAATTCTATCTGTTGCAAAAGAACTTGGTATCTAAAGATGAAAAGCCATATGAAGAGCTAAATGTTATTACCATTTACATTCATTACATGAATATAGAAACCTGGGTCTTTCGTTTTTTCAGCTGGGTTGGTCCAAAGGAATACAAACTTTTAAGATCAAAGATGTAAAGAAGCAGCAATTATTTGTTAGAACTGCCAGAGAAATCTTGGTGGAAAGAGCAGATTAAAACTCTAAACCATTTTCCCAAGGAAAACGAGGGCTTGCAACTTGGTGTTAGCTGAGAAAGAACTGGGACTACTAGTGAAAAATAACCCCACACTGGAAATACCTTTATTGTATTGAGCTTTTGAAATACAATTAGATATATTGTATACAATACATTCCAACTCAAAAGAAAGTACAGCTTTTCTTACACATATTACTCTACATTTAATACTTTTTCCCTACAATCACTCATTTTTTCCAACATAAAGAAAGCACATAACATTATGTAGCATATATCGTAAGAAGCTAAAATAAATTAGGTCTTGAAAATCCCCATGGTATTCCCAGTTCTTTTTTAAAATCCTATTCTGACCAGTATAACCAGGAGTTAGTTAGCTGCTTTTTGTACTTTCCAAATTGTACAGATGCATACTGGTCATATCAAAAACTTTCTCTCCTACAAAGCCTGCACTGGTGTTCATTGCTAATGCATTTAAAGGAAAATAAGTTTTAACTTTGCATTAGTTTGCAGTGATTTTTGTCTTCAGAAATCAAACTCCACACTGCTTTCTAAATAGGAATGTAATTAATTTCTTTTTTTTCAACAACTAATTAGTTCACAGTTTCTACTTATGTATTGAACATGCACACTGACAGTTCTTCATGTGAAGAGGAAAGACATGAGGAAACAATACACATCATTTTAGCAATACTTTGTGAAGATATGTCTTAGCAATATCATGCAGTGTGTTTTGTGAGAGAACTGTACTCTTCTACCAGTTTCTTATTCTCATTGAATTTTTCCTGTATGGCATCCATTAAGTAGGCTGCAAAAGGAAACTGAAAAAGAAACACAGTAAGAAAAATTATCACTAAACTTCATTTTCTTCATGTGAAGAGCATTTATTAATATCTCTAAGCTATTACATATTTCATTTAGTTGTCAGAACTATCATGCATGCACAAATCCAATCTTTAAAGTTCACCTGCCTGGTTAGTGTCTGAAAATTTGCTCTCTATCATAAAAATGATAAAAGAACAGACTAAAATGAAAAAAAATATAAACACTTTATTGAACAATTCATGCTTTACTGACCATGTTAATGATGTAAAGTGCAGTACCAGCATCTCTGTTATTTATCTTCAATCAGCTGATCAATAAAAGGTTACAGTAATCTCTAGGGCATGCAGAAATGGTGGTGTATGTTCACTATTCTCTGGAGGGTGAGACAGAACTAACAGTACAGCTCTCATTGCTGTGGCAACTGCCTTAGAATCACACATGAAAACTTGCAAATAAAAAAAACCCAAAGCAAAACAAAACCCCAAACGCCAAAAGCTCCAGTCACATTGAGTAATATCTGCTCCTCTAAAACACAATACCAAAAAATTGTGTTTACATATTTACAGAAAATAGTTAAAACTTCCTCCAATATAAAAGATGTATTTGCACAATAAATGGCTTCAAAGAAAGTGATTTGGTGTATTTTTCAGTGTCATTGCTTTAAAGCTTAAAGCATTTTGCAGTCTTAGTGCATCAGTGTACTGTATGCTGGAAAGTACTTTTGGAGGTGGTACAAAACACCAGTTATTGCAGCTCCACCCAGAGAGTGGTGGGTGCGACTCCAGAGGGGAGCAGAACAGGTTTTGGTAACCCTTGGAAAGTCTCTGTCAGCTTCACAGAGCTCTATGAGCTTTCTGGAACTCCTGGTGAGGCCAGAGGTTACAAAGGGGTCAGTCCCAGACCAACAGTAACAGTTGGTATTGCTATCAGAAAGATATAATTTTACCTTATTAATGTCACCAGAAATAAATTATGTAAAATGTAGCAGTTGGTTCAGCAGGCCAATCACCAGCTTCCTCTGCTTTTCACAACTGTAGTTCAAGGCAATACTTTTGTATCTGGAACCACTCTCTAGTTCCACAAACAAGTATCACCAGTCTGATTACATTTTTCTACTTCTCTATTCCAACTTCAAGAGAAAATTGTATGGTACTAATACCTGATAATATTGTCTGTTTCCTAGATATATGAAACAAAAACTATAAAGTAAACAAGCCCAAATATACAAGAACATAAAATACAAACACTGGTGTAATGTCTGAACTGATAAAAAGATATTAATCTATATACTAACACCTATCATTACTAACAAGTAAAAAACCTATTATTCTAAAACAGTGCAAGAAAAATCTTGTTAATAGAAAGCACCTGTCATGAAGTGACTATAATGGCAATCCTACATATTGGTCTACAGATACTTTGCAGTTACAGAAAAAGGACAATAATATGCATTATTTCCCTTTTCTACAGGAAAGGGGGTATTAAAGAGCTGGTACTTGCTGGCCAGACGTGTCTCCATCTGCCGTAAATAACTTCTGCTTATGGTAAGAATTTTCCAGTAGTCATTTGCACCTGTCAATTTCTGCTGTACACTATTATGATGACTTTTTGGGGAATAGAGGGATACAAGTCACTGGCCACAAATCTTTTAAGAGTATTATAAGACATAATCTTATCTGAAGCTCTGTGACACTTGCAACTGAGCTTTATAAAAACTGACCCCAGCAACCTTTTCACTCTAATCCTCTCCTTTTCTAAATACATTTTTTTTTATGAGAACTCTATACCATTACCTCAAATAATCTAATTCTTCTTGCCTAGCTTGACTACATTCATTCCTGATACATTTCACCTCCTTAATGTTGTGCCTGAGACAAATGGTTTCTTATTGATGTCTCTGGCTCGTATCATTCTAGCTACATTTTACTTGCTGCTCACTACTCTCTGTAGCTTTCCTGTCATAGCAAAGTGATCTTTCAAGGACTCTTTCCATTTAAATCATTCATTTAAATCAAGATCATTTGAAAGTTGAATGTTATGCCATTCTTTCAACATTTGTTGATTTCAGAGAAAGTGCTGTGTGTTTTTATCTGGTTTTCTTTCCTTACAGACATCCAGCACTGGTTGATCTCTGCAGTCTTCATCTTTAATAGAAGCCTGTCAGATTTACTTTTAATGATGGCTCTGTAACTATCCTGGGAGGCTTCCCTCTACATTTCTCCCCAGAACTTCACAACTGTTGAAGATGTCTCTACTCCAAAGTATTAATCCCAGCTTTCAAACCTGCCATATGCTTGGGGAAGGCTTTGGGACTTTAGTGAGTGCTAAGCGCACACCTAAGGAGTGAAAGCTTGTTTATACCACTGATAATTACATATTTTAATACAGAATGATATTGCCTTCAAATGTTTTACAGTTATGTGTGCCACAACCAATTTATCTAAACACTAAGCATTAACAATGATAGCGAGGCTTTAAGAGAAATACTATTTAATTGATTTGTGTAAACTCAGAAAA
Source organism: Apus apus (assembly GCF_020740795.1). Taxonomy (NCBI): domain Eukaryota; kingdom Metazoa; phylum Chordata; class Aves; order Apodiformes; family Apodidae; genus Apus; species Apus apus. Next base: position 35,368,284 of record NC_067312.1, on the reverse strand, counting down.
TCAGAGAGTGCGTATTACATGTGGATTTAAAGATTTTTATTTAGTTAGTTATCTTTAGCAGGATTTATTCTTTGATAACAGAAAGCTGTATGAATGAAATAGCATATTTCTTACACAACTTAGGAGAGAGATATCTTGTTGCACAGATAACTGTAAGGAAATGCAATCCTAAAGATTATGACAATTATTTCTTTCTCTCACCTATTTATTCTGACCCTAGGTATACCTCTTCTGGACATCCCTTCTGTAAAAAAAAAACCTAGTAACTAGTTATCAACCTCACATGACACAACTGAGTCTCACAGTGCACAGAAATATACCAAACTGCCAGTGAAAAGACTCTTATTAAATGGAAGGCAATGTTATTATTCTAATGAGACATAATGTCTCCATTCACAGAGAACAGTGTGACAGATTACAGTGGCCTCTGCTTCATGAAGTCTAAAATGTGTTAACGTAAAAGTATTTAGTTTCTGGAATACATAAATTAGTGGTTACATCTATTTTAAATCTCTGTTTAAAAGATATAATGCATTTAACCAACAACACTATGCAAACACACTGCAGAGCTGCCTCAAATTGAATTGAGTGAACCACAGAGAATAACCTGAAATAAAACTAGATGCTCAGATTATAATGAGCAAACCCTCCTAACTTCAGTATAAAATAAAAGTTTTTTTAAAATTATTAGAAAATTGCTTCACCTCACTATTCTTTCTTCATTCTGCTTTATGAACGCTGTATACATTATTTTATAAATACACATGTGCCTGTCTGTATTCCTATCCTGAGTAATCAAGCAAGTCTCTCTTGTTTGAAGTCCAGGACAGGTGACAGAATGTGTTTTTTGTTTGTGTGCATGACATAAACCACAGATTTATACCATAAAGTACTGCCAATGCACAGGATTTAGCTCTTATTCTCAAAATTACGAGAAAATCATGGTTACTTTCTGCTGGTCTGATATCAGTGTTAATGGTTAAGGGTATGGTTCAGACTGCACAGGTGCTGCTTTTTAAGGTGCAGGTACTTGAAACATCTGGTGATTGTGACAGTAGTGAGTTTGTGCAGGTGTTTTTGTGCATGCATTAACACATATGTGTGCATGTGAGCAAAGGACAATGAGCAGAGATGTGTTCAAAGAGAAGACAGATACAGGCTGGAGAGAGACTAATGAAAGCAAGGCAGACGAGTTCCAACCCAAGAAATTTGCAAGGAAATAACCACAGCTGTTAGTGTACATTCCCAGGTGATACCAGAGGAAATCTATATTTAGAAGCCAGTGCAAATCCTAAGAAGGGATTGGGGAAAATCCCTACAAATGAAGAGTGATTATACTGTTCCAAACCCTGTTTTGGAGTTGGATTACAGACATACCTAGAGAGTGCACACAGAACAGATTGGGGGGGGAGTTTTTCTGAAAGTTTTCACCACTGGAATATGATTTGTAGATTCTTAATGTTATGAGAGGAAAGATTTTATTAGACAGCTTTGTTAACATGAGATGTAATAGTCCAAGGAGTTACATAAGGAGGGACAGAAGGCAAGTGCTGCTCTATTATCTCGTAAGAGACCTGCTAAATCAATGCTGTCACTTGGTTTAATGCTTCGAAGAATTAGGCAGATGATTTGTCTTTTATTAAAGAATAGTTCTTGGAGACTTCAGGCAGTAAACTGGATTGGGCTAACATGCTGTACTCAAATACAAAATTATTAACAGGCTGTTCTGAGATGCTGTGCCTTACAATCCGTCACAATTAATGAAAGACTTGGGTGCTACAGGAAATCTTACCTACACTATGTGAAAAGAAGTAATCCTCTTGATTAAGCTATATAAGTTTCCTATGATGGGAAAAAGCTAGAGAAGATTGGTTGTTTGTATGATTATAAAAGGAGTGGTCCTACACTGTACCAAGTTAAAATAAAAAAAACCCAGATGTGAGGGAGAAAGTAGGTAGAAGCCTCACCTTGCCATGGAAGCTGTAAAGACACATACATTGAGATAACAATGTTTGTTCCCTCCTGTCCCAAATACCATTAACTGCTAAAAACTCAGTGATCTATAATGTAATACCTCACCTAGCTTCTCTCTCCCATGCCCAATCATTAATGAATAATCAGCCTGATGTCTCTGTGCATGGCTCAGATACCTCTGTGCAGGTACCAGGTATCTGTATGTGTTCCTGTGCAGCCTCTTCACATACAGGTTCTTCACAGGGAAGAGAACCTTTCACCTTTTATTCTAATGTCCATTACTAAGTTGTTTTATTTTCATACTTTAGTGACAACACTCTAGTAATTGGATGTTAACGTACAAATACAAAAAAAGCAACAGAAAAAAACACTTATTAGCCATTCAAGGTGTAAGTTCAGACAATAAGTGATTTTCTCCAGCACTTCAGAATTCAGAACATGTTTGTACTTTTTCATTATATGATTCTTATTTAAATAATAACATCCTGGTGCAGAGGTAGATGCCTATCAAATTGCAAGCTTCCTAGCAGTGGCGTAGTTTCTGCATGTGTTCCTCTAGTAATTGATAAAATAAGGACATAAACTCTGTGTTCTGTGAGCCTCAAGAATGTAAAAATATGTATCACTGAAATATTAGCGTTCTTGTAAAGCTGACAGAAGTCATAAGAGTCAGAAAGTCAAGTCATAAGAGTACAGAAAATAGAGGTACAGATGTAGTGTAAAACAGAGGTGTGGTATCCTTTATCCTTATACTTTAGGGAAATCTATAAAATGACAGTAAAAAGCAACTAGTGCTTCGCTCAGGACCCCCTCCCCAAATTCTAATGCAGCAGTAAAATGGCGTATGTCAGTAATAAAATAAAATGTCTATGACATTTTAAATGTTATTGTATTGTCACAGAGGAATAAAATTAGCTTGAAGAATGATCTAGAGGGATATGATGCAGTTCATTATGTATAACAGCAACAGCAGCAGTTTCCCAGTGTTCATAAAGGTTTCTCCATTAAATTTACCTCCAGTCAATAATTAGGAGTCCACAAATAAACCTAGGCAATTAAATCAATACTGCTGGGCAATTATGTTCCAAAGTCCTGGCTTAATGGCACCAAAAGACACTATATCAAACTGCAATATTAAGTGATCTGATGCAATTTTCAACTTAACGTTTTCTTAGGATAGCAGAAAAGGGCAAGCCTGCATCTTTGTTCAAGATGCAAACGGGTGCACAGTTTGCCAACCTGTAGCACTAAGTCTGTTATGAGCAAAGTCCTGGCAGAAAGCTTGAATTCCACCATGAGCTTTAGTTCTCTCAGCAGAAGTATTACCAATGCCTACTAAAGGAAACCACAACCGAGCTAAGCATTTTAAAGGGCACAGAGCTCTTCCATGAGCTTCTCCCAAAAAGAAACCAAGAAATCTCAGCAAGTTCCACCCATATGACTTACCATGGACAGAAATGAAAAGCAGAGCTGGCTGTTCCCAAAAAACAGTAATAGTGTCGCAATCCTAAAGATGGTCAGCTTGCCAAGAATTACTTTTGCCCTCAAAGCTCCTGCTGAGGAACTCCACAAGATGGAGCAAAAATCACTGAAAACCACTTTTAACTTGTGCACAAACTTATTCAGCTAAGAGCAATCAGCTTCTCTATGCTTAGCCAACATTTGCAATCCTTACACAGTTCGTTACATAGTCAATGACATCCTCACTCTCCAAGCTCTGGTTATTGCTGTCTGTCTATACCAGATGAAGGTAAGAGATAAAATGCTGCTTTGGATTTTTTAACGATTTACCAAAAAATGATAACAAAAATAGAAGAATTTTTTGCATAGTCCATGAATCTGATTCCTATTTTGCAGTCCACAATATGGAGAGAACCTCGACATTTATAATTAAAAAAAAAAAAATTATTGAAATGAAGGCAACTTAGTGAAATAGAAATGTTTGTGCTTTTACTGCTGAGTTCCATGTAACACTACAAGGTAAATTAAAATTTCAGTATTTCTTACAAAGCCAGTAAAAGCAAACTAGTATTTCCATCTCTTCTACCACAGCAATTAAGCAGTTCTAATGGTAGTAAGTTTTGATACTGAAAGAAGGAAAATCTGTAATTTCTTAAAAATCTGGTCATAGGACATAATCTAGACACAAAAGCTATTAATGATAAAATATATAAATCTGAATGTGAGTGTTCTCTTCAAGTGGCTTCAAAATATTTTCCATCCTTCACATTCTTAACTGAAATTAACTACTCCACTAATGGATCCATGCTAGTGAATATGCATTAGGAACACTGGATTTATAAATCAAATTTTATTTCTTTTCAGACATTAGCTACCCTTCATATGAATAAAGGAGATAACCAAAATATAATGGAAAAGTTTCAAGAGTCAGTGTGTGCTGTCAGTGATGTCCAAACAAAAGCTGACTATGGCTGGAAAACCAGGGCTCTCACCTGCCAATAAACTGCCCTTGATCACTTACAAAAGGGGAGCATCCCAGCAGACTCTGTGTGTATTAAAAAAAAGACTTGAAAGAGAAGAAAAAGTATCACACAGGTCACAGCGGCAGTCTCAATGGACCCCTCAGGGATTTCTGCTAGTCTCAGCCTTGTCATCGTCTATGCAGCTTTCCTCTCTGCCCAGAAAATGTCGATAGGAAAATGTTTGAGGGGCCTCTGGTGGAAATTTTTTCATTCTTTCTGCATTGACAGGATGCCAAATCAATATTTACTTCCCACTAACAAGCTGCTCGAGGTCTCAGTAGAAAATATTGTAGAGAATGCGAGAAGACACGATAATAAACAGCTGTCTGGCTATGAGGAAAACATGAATTGACTGGAAACAGGTCCACAGTAAAAGGTCACTGAAACCCATGAACTCCTCAGGTGTCCATATCAACTACTAACTTTAAAGGCACATAATAAAAAAATCTCTTTTTCCTAAGAGGCATGAGAGAATGGATGCTTTTCACTCTAGCAAGCGTTACACACTGCTTCAGTAATTTAATTAACACATTTGCCAAGATCTGTGCTGGTTTTCTCTAGCATTCTTTCACTGGTATCAGTTTCAGCTGTTAAGTGAGCTATCACAAATCCTTGGCTTATATCTCTTCATTTTTATACAGAGACTTTTATTTTTAAAGAAATAAAAAGGAAATGCTACAAAACAAGGATTTTACATTGCCTCATCACCACAGAGTGTTGGGCCATCAATGGCAACGTAATTACAAATGCAACAGATCAATTGCAACCTAAAAACACTTAGCTACTCAGAATAGAAAGTTATAATTCATTAAAGGAAGACACAAATTTAGCACCTGTGCTTCAAGAAGTTTCTGTATATACTGCAGCCATTCTTTATCTTTTTCAAATTCCATTTTTGTCTTTGTTGTTTCCTAAAAACAGAAAACATAACAGAGACACAGTATTTTGACACCACCTGAACTGAATACAATGAAAAAAAAAAAAAGGCAATTAGTAACTGGATATGCATTAAATAATCAGCATGTGGAAGTGGAAACAATGCTTGGAAAACTAGTTATCTGAAGCATATCCACCAAGTATGAAGGCTCTGTTAAATTTATGAACCTATTCTTGTGCATGTCCCTAGAAAAGTGCACAGATTGTTATTTTTACATAAATATATGAGTGTATGAGTAATCTATGTGCAAATTTTATAAGTTCAATGTAAAGGTTCTGGAGTCTCCAGAGTGATAAACAGATTATGTATCTAAAATCTGTGTGGTGTAAACTCATCACCCATATTTTAAATTTGTTTTCTATTTATAGTTAAGTATGCTTGTGTGCTTTACACATACATTCACAACAGGGATGATGACAAAAGATAGGATGTAGAAATTACTTTGAGAATGAGGTAGGGAACAATTTTGTCAAAAGTTAATCACTTTACAGGGGTGTATAAATGTTAGTAGACAGGATTTTATTCATACTCATGAATGTAATCCATGTCAGAACATACACGTAGCATGCACCTTTATGTAACCAATGTGAAAACTCTCTTTTGTGGTTTCTGTCATATAAAGCTCCAATGAGGCTAAACCTAAGTTATCACCAGAGTACTGTTACAGCTCAGTAGTCGTCAACTCCTAGACATTCTTGTTAAAATAAGTGTACAGGTATTACTGATCAGGCCTGAATAAATCTGGGTAAGAAATCTTATTACTTTATCTATTTAATAGAGGCTGATTTGATGAAACACTATAAAATACTTCCTAGCAAAATGTATAATAGAATCAACCAAAAAAAGACAATGGATACCCCTAGAAACCATCGATCTACTAGAAATACCTTGAACAGGTATTACAATTCAAGAAAGGAAGCATCAGTGGAATCAATCTGGCACAGCAAGACACATTCTGATTTTTATTTCATTAATGCAGAAGTCTATTTAAAATGTGTAACACTGCCAAATACTCTTATGAAAAAGGAAACTACTAAGGATTTTACAATTATGTCTCTTTACCTGCTTGCTCAAAACAGTACATTTATATTTTATTTATCCATGCTCGAAGTCTTGCCACGCTATGAGTCTCTAACCTGACCTTTTTAGTTAAATCCAATTGTTCTGTTCTCTATGTGTGTAAAGTTGAGCGATGAAATTCCAGCCTTTATCTAAAAACCTCAAGAATGGAAATACACAGCATCTTCTGATCTAGCCGCTTTTTACTGAGGAGTCCTTAAAATAACTTACCTCATCATCTTCTGCTTCTAATATCTCCTCAACATCAGCTGTTGAAACGTTAAGGATAGATGCTGCCAACTGAACAGACTCTTGGGAAAGACTCTTTTTGCATGCTCTTGCTTTTCCCATCTTTTTTGCCTGTTTGATTTTTGTTCTCAGCTCTTGTACGCTCTGCTGCAACTCTCTGGTTAGAGCCTGGAAGATTCAAGCAGGAAATGCTCCATTGCAATTTTTCTTACAGTGAAAATACTATGGAAAAAACAGTGTAATTTTGACTAAGGTCCTTTAGATGGGAATTATCTTCGTTCTGTGACTTTGCCTCAATAGGATAGATGCTGTAATGTTAAATAACATGGTATTTAGGAAAAAAAAAAAAAGAATTAGTACATTAAATCAGAAGATATTCTTCAACATAAGATACATTTTTTTAAAAACATCTTTAGCAAAATAAATATACATTTATAATGCCATCAATGGTAGACAAAGCAGCTTCTGCAAAATCAATTAAAAATCCTTCCCTGATTCAATCTACCAGAAATGTTCTTGAAATAACAACAGAAGTGTCAGGCTTTACTGTAGTCTGAGATCTTTTTAAAGCTCAGTCATACCTCACTGCATGAAGAAACACCAGTATACCTCTAATTCAAAATTGTAAATTCTGTTTCCCACCAAGACAAAGTAATTCAAAAACTGCCCTGACAAATTCTTCCTGACAAATTTTCTACAATTGAAATAATCTCAGTACTGGTTATCCATTGTTGATAAGCAGTACAGCCTTGGAGCACACAAGCCCAGTGTAAAATTATTGAAGGCTGGCATATTGAAGGGCTGTACTCTCTATGCAGCTGGTCTGTACAGGCAGCCAGGCTGTCTCTGCAAGGATGCTCTTCACAGGCTATGGGTGTTTTAAACAGATACCAGCTCAGTCAGTGGGAAGAAGATCAGGTGCCAGACCAGAACCATTGCTGGCATTCTTCTGTGATTCTATGATTCTTTAACTCTGGCTTTGATGAGGTCTGAAGCAGGGATGACAAAAGAAGCCTCAAATTTAGATCCCATTTCTGCTGCTGAAAACTGTTAGTTGGCTTTAAGCAAGAACTAGAGCTTGATAGGATGTCTGATTCTGCTAATGCTGCAGAATTAAACTGCCTTTATTATAATTGCAATTATTACAAGTGACTAATGAAGACAATAATAGGGGACAAATTTTTCTGTCATAATTTATGAAACATGCTATATGCTGCTAAACCAGAAAGGTGCTTGTAGCTAAAAGAAGAAAAACAGAAGAACGTTATTAAAAAAAAAAGTTCAAAGGGTTTAAATGATGGGAAAGGAGAACTATTACCTGCAGTGGAAAAATGGGATTAACAGGATTTAGTAAAGCTGATATAAAAATCTAGAAAAAGTTAAAAATTAGTGAGATGACTAGACAAAAAATTGTACTTCTGGTTATTGGGAAAGAGGAAGCCCAGCCAGTGTGAGGCCACTCTCCTTCATTTATTTAACACTAGAATAAAAGGAATGGTATGAAACCTCCTGCGGAAAAGACTTTGTTGACCTGAATGAAAGCTGAGTGGAATATAAACCTATTTTGGTTTTTGTTCCCCAACACCACACAAGCACCCAACTTGACTAGCACCTTCCACAGCTGAACATGAACCAAACTGCACTACAAAGAATTGATGGTTCAAGTTCCTACCTCTCCGAATCCTAAAGTTTCCTGGTTCCATGAAATAATGATAAACATTAGTAAGAAACAAGAGTTGTATAACTGAAGTTATTTTGTTTCAATATTTATACAACATGACAAAAAAAAAATTGTCAAAGCAGAGCAAGACCATTTTATTTAAAAATTGTTGGGTGAGAGACAAGAGCAGTAACTCATTGTCAGAAGATCCTCCTAGCATATTTAACTTCCATGACTCAAACAGAACTGTGATTGTCAAGAGACACCTGGGCTGAGTTTAAAATGAGAGAATAAAGTTTTATTTCGATCCTCACATGTTGGACTCATCTTATTAAGCTATCTCTCACTAGTAGCTGATTAACTCGTGAAAATTCTCCTGCAGAATGTCTTCAGCTCATAGAAACCAACTGCAGAATTATTAAGCCTGTTTATTGGCATTTGGGGTAAAGTACTTTAAATCCTCTAGTGTATTCAAAATACAGTTGTTAGAGAGCATTTGCTGATATATTTCAAAGAGATTGCAGCAGCTTAATCTGATTCCAAGATTTGGTTCTTCTTCTACCACTTCTCAACATTTTTATTTATTACCTAAAGTTTAATTATTAAAATCAAAATCATCCTATTACAAATTTTGGGACAGGAAGTACAATCAAATTTGTTTCATTTTCTGATTCAAGTGTAGGCCCTTCCATCCACAGTATTTCCAACAAAATACCTTGTACATTGACCTGTCTGCAAGTACAGAGCTGTGAGGACTGAACAAACTCAAAATGTCATAGGCAGGGAGCTACAGCAACTTTGACCAAGTTCTTAGAAGGAAACAGAATAAGACAGCAGAGAGCCTCAAGTAGAAAATCACAGACAAATTACAGATAAATCACAACAGGTTTCTGTAGCATTTTAACTGGTCCTGCAGTAAAATGGCTATGTCAACATATAGGAGATGTATTTGACAACGGACAAATAAGGTCAACTGTATTTCTTCAGTCAGATTGAATCAGCTTCCCAAATTTACAAGTAAGGAGATCAAGCTAGAAGATACACATTTGTATACTGGTGTACAGAAGAAAGGGAAATTAAAGGACTAAAATACCAAGAAAAGTAACTGCAAAGCCACATGGAAAGACTATAAATAATTATAAAAAGCAAAGCACTAATATATGCTAATAAACAACATTCACTTGAACATCTCAGACATTGCCAGACAGGTCTCATTATATTATTACATAAATGTTATTGCTGTATCCAAACTCCAAAAGAGGTTCATGATGAATGAGCACGCTGACAGCAATAGCAACAGTAGAACCCAGAAACTACAAGTCCACTGTGCTTGCCTTGTATTTTAAGTATTCCAGAAAGGAAGGCACCAGAAAGACCCTGAAGAATCACAGCAGCAATTAAAACAAAAATCAAGGTAAGAGGACATTACAATTAATAGATTTTGATATGCAAGCATACACATTACATATAATCTTAGTAGATTGTACTCACAGAGGACTTGAACTTCAATTCTTTTTTTTTTCTGATCAGTTCTAATAGGCTAAAGCATATGTTAAATAGTCCTCATATAAGAGAAATAAAGGTACTTTATGGACTTTCAAACCAGATACTCAGAGACCAGCTATTTTTGAACCTGCCTTCTTCACATTATGAAGTTGCAATGATAAAGTTTTGACATGCATTTTTCACTTGGTAAATGCCTTAAGGATATAGCTTCCATATGATTTTAGGCTGTTTTTTCAGTTAATATATTCTCATATGTCATATACAGATGCATTCACATGCTAAATTGTTTACTTATTAGCAATTTCATTTACATGTCAGTTTCTGCTTTACTACTGAAATGTTCAAAGTCAAAGCCATACAGGTCTTTAACTGAGCTGGGAAGAACTGTTTCCAAAATGAAAATTACGAAACCCTTTGAGTTGACTAACATTGGGTTTATCAGTGAATCTACTGAAGCCAGTGTAATACCATTCTTTGATTAAGAAACTGATCCAACACATTCTGGAGCTAAGCATAGGATTTTAAACTAAAACATTTCCCACTGTGTATTACAGAATTGCTTTTGAAAAAAATCTATAAGCATACATAGGTGACACAAACCGTCTCTAACAGCATCAATGCAGAATACGACTTCTGTACTATATTGATGGAAGGTAAAAATGTCTTTATTAGCACTCGTAATACTAGGATTTGATCTGTTCTCTGTTTTTGTTTTTTCCTTTGGTGTCAAATCTAGGGGGTATTTTGTAAGTAAAGCCATTTTCCCAACTTAGATGTTACCATCAGAGTTATTCCTATGGGACATACTTAAATGTTACCAATCAACTAGAATAGGAATCACTGACTAATTTGTGAAAATAAATCTACAACACATCTTGTTGGACCACTGCGATCGCTATTGGCCTGACTAGGAAAAAAAAAAAAACAACAAAAAAACGAAGCTTAAAATTTTAACAATATGAGATTAAAGTACCCAGCTTTTAAAAATCAGCAGTAATTGTTTCATTATCTACCAACTCCATAAGTTTATATAGTATATATCTACTGAGTTACATATATTTCTAAGATAATCTCCCTCACAAGCCTTTTTACTTTTTTTTCACAACCTAAAATATTAATTCCTAAGATAACAGGTTTTGATTTTACTCTCAACACTTCTTAGCACTTTTTCTTTTCCCAGTTTTGAGATGTATAAAGATTATGGTCTTCTTTCATTTAAAAGGGCACATTTATTTAAATGCTCAAAGCTGTGGTGATACACAGAACCTGAGAACACACTTAATAAGATTTTTACATCCCTAAAATCTCTGACACTAGTTGATTCTGAAATTGACACAAATTGATCAATGGCCCCAAGTAATATGACCACCTCAATGCCTACAATTATTATTGGAATTATCATATTAACTTACATATTTTTTTGCTATTGTTTTTAGTATAATAAAACTCAATGGTCCCCCAAAATACCAAAGTCTGTTGCAGATCTCATGACAGAAGCCATGGCTCATGCTAATTATGGAAAATGTTAAGCTTTCCTGTGCTTTGTACAATAGTAATAATGTTGTGCTGGGTCCGGCTGCGATGGAGTTAACTGTCTACCAGTAGTTCCTATGATGCAATGTTTTAGATTTGTAACAAAACCAGTGTTGAGAAAGGATTACCACACCAAATAGCTCACAATCAACAACCCAAAACCAGAATGGACAAAGTGACACAAAGAAATGACATCAAGCACTGTTTCAGCAACTGAAACAAGCGTTCACATTTCTTCAAGTCAAGTAGTTACTTAGTCCTTATTGCCTCTCTAAAAACAACTTACAAATTACTTTCAATAATAATGTCACAGCATGATTGATGCATTTCAGAGAAAGTAAAAAGTCTTTTAGAGTAATTTCATTTTTTATACATATACATTTACATAATTTAAATTACCTCAACCAGCCCCTTCACTTGAAAAAATACACCTTCTAGGCATAACTTTTTTTCAGCTGGAAAAGGGACAAGAGTGCAGACAAGAAAAAAAGACAAGATGGACCACTGCGTAAGATTTGTCTGGCCAAGGGCTAGAACATGCAGCATTCTGACCCATGGGAGTAAGTCAGACTCAGGAGGTTAACTTAATCCTTATGATCCCCAGAGATCACATGTGATTTCAGACTCCAGCAGATGCCCTGAAAGTACCAGATATTAAAGTGGTAGCAACTTACCTTTCACCAGTGTCACACATTTATAATGTGGTGTCTTGGTTTTATTTACCTGTCTTCAGCCAATGTTTCTGTGCTAATCCTACAATTTAGGAACATAGGTGTACAAGCTAGGTGGCTCAGCTCTTTATTTCTACATATTTGGAAGTAAGAAAATTAAATTAATTTAAAATTATATTAATTTGGTGGTTATTATCTTTTAAATCAAGAATTAAGTAAACAAACAAGCTATAGAATGCATTAAAACTCAAAAAAAAACACCCCAAAAAGATACACTCAAGGGAATATCAGAGTGACAATACTACATAAAAGCTACCAGAGCTCTGAAGTTTCAAAAGCTAATGCAATAAAGAACTGAAAGGGAGAAATATACCCAGTATCTACCTTTCTAGGTATCAGATTGATATATATATATATATACATATATAAATGAAAAAACCAAATCTTATGTTGACTGGCACTGAGAAGTGCTCACAACTTCACAGAGATGACTGGAAGATGAAAGCACGCAGTACCTGGAAGAAATGCCTCACTTGAAGACCTTTGATGAATTCCATTTTGCATAAAGATTGAAAAATTGGAGTATATACAAAATAATGCAATACTGCAGTTGCATCTACAACTTTATTTTTCACATCCATTAATACAAGCAAATCTGAAAACACATGAGCATAAATAAGGATACAACAGACAAGACCTGAAAAATTACTTGAAGTAATTTTAAATACCTCAAAGTGATTTAAAAACCAGCCTCTTCTACCTCTGTGGCAAAAGCTATCTTCAGTTTGTAGTCCATCATCCTAGCCCAACCCTGCCTTGTTCATTGCTCTGAGCTATGGGTGACAGACTGTGAACTAGAAAAGGTGAGTTCAGTAATATCCCAAACCTAAACTATAGTAGGAACTTCTGGGAAAGTGTAGACAGATTTGCACAGTACTGTTTTACAACTACTAAAGCAAAACCCTCTGCTGCTTTCCCTTGAGTCACACAGTATAAAAGGGCCTCAGGATTTCAGTGTTTGAACAGGAAAGTCAGCTTCCTGGCATTTAGAAAAGCAGATCCAAAAATCAGTTAAAAAGCAACAGGGAAGAAGAATATTAAGGTACAGTGACAGAAATAAGCAACTATGTTGCATAAAATTTGATAATCAGTTTCCTATCACAGGCAAGACTTTAACTTGTACTAAAATGACAGCTTGAATTGTGTTATTTCTGCTTGCCATAGGAGAACAGAGGGGACAAAGCCTCACTTGGCTAGCAACTGTTTATATACTGTATTTCTCCAAAGAACCTTTGCTACCTATCTCACCCCACACCGTCTACCAAAATACTATTCCTTGATTCAAAGCCATTGCAAACAAATTATTTCTTTATAACAATTTATTTTCAAGTACAAAATTGAGAATGCTCTTTTGACTGCATTTTCTTAACCAGCTCCAGGTGCAGAAAACCATAGGGAAGAATATTAAAAATAATTCAACCTATATTTGACATTTATAAGAAAAGGATATTGAATACACTGTACTGTGTCCTAAAAGATTTTTCAATTTATTACAAGCTAATAAAAAAGTGACTTAAGTAATGACCAGTTTTTAATTTTAGATTGTTTTCAAAACAAACCATATTTAAACAAAGATACAGCAGCAGACTTATTCTGACCAATTACAATGTAGCTTATATTTCTGTAGAGAAGTAGACAATATATACTTAAGATTATACTTACATGTTTTAAAATTCCCTGTGTGATTCAAAATCAGGGGATTTTGTATTACTGGTTAGCTTTTTCTCTTTTGCTTTTCTAATCCTCTCTCAATAACTGTATATCTAACATACTTTCCCTGAAATCTTGTCTTAAAAATCTGTTTCTTTTCATAACAGTCATTGTAACATGACTTTAGGCAGAATGAAGCCCCTCCTAGGGCATCAGCTGGGCACCTAACTAAGAATATAGCGCAGATACTTACTGCTGTGAGGGACATTTGGTCATATATGATATTACAGCTTTACAGTTCTCTAATCTCTCCTGCACATTAAGCTTTAACTGTAAAGAAATTGTAGACCCAAATGTTTTCAGAGTGATGCTTTTTTTTAAAGTGTCAGCAAACACTGCCTAGTTTTCATTGCACTATTGCTAAATTTTCAACACAAGTACCATGTTTTGTGACATATAATGGAAGAAAAATAGTTTTCTTTTTAGCAGAGAGTGAGTTGAAATATGTATAATCAGCGTGGGATGACAGGCAGAATATTTCTGTCAAACTATATTGGTTTCTAAAATTATATTTATGTGAAATGGGCAATAATAATAATTTAAAGTCCTATTTACTTCAGCATTTAAGTCCTACCTCATTTACATTAATTTTTTCTCTGCTGTAAATTCTTTGGTTTCAACAGAATTACCTCTGATTTACACAGGTGCTAGCAAAAGTAGCATAATTCCTTTAAGACATCATATATATTACAGTTATTTACACAGAGAAAAAAAAAAAGACACTGATAAAGATTATACAGCTTTATACATGTGTAGCAAGAGATGCCTGGGATCTTAGAGAGTTTATTATGTGAATAGTTAGGGCAGACAAAGTCAGTTCAGTTCTACTGGACATGGCAAACAAAGAATATTCAGGGCAGACCAAGGAATACTGAGGTGAAGCAACACTCCAAAGGTCACATAGCAGGTCAGTGACCACAATGTGAAGAGCACCAAGATTTCCTGATGCACAGTTCTGTATCTGAGCTTATGCTATCTTTCTGCAGAAACACACAAAAAGCATAAAAACTCTGCACCAGATGCTCTGTGTAAGACCACTGCACTGCTGAAACAAACATGTTTTAAAACTAATTTAAGAGGTCAGCTCTGACATTCCTTACACTCTTAAAAAAAATAAATCCATAGATCTTATCAACTGTGTTTTATAAAAATACTGTCACTTATTTTTTTTATATATGTTTTCACCCTCTTAAGGATCTTCCATCCCTCTCTAGCTTTTTTGGCATGTCTGTTGCAGAATTCTCTCAACTCTCATCTTGTTTATTACTGCATAGACTTCACAAGGCTCTGTACATAGGTGCTTTCTGTTCTCTCCGCTTCAGCTTGCCTTGTTAGTAATCAGATCAACATACATTGAACAATTAATTCTATACAAACTCTTAAATAAATCATTGCTGGAGACTCTTCTTCTCCTTTCCAAGTTTTGCTACATTTCCCATCATTTTGCATAAAAGTTTTCCAATAATTTAAAACCTAGAGCTTTTACCATGTATTTTGTACTCATGAGATCTTCCCTCAAGTCTTCCAGTTACCTCTTTCGCCAGTCAGCATAGTTTCTGTCTTTTAGACCAAACTGGCCATTATCTTTAAACTAGGCATCTTTCTAACTATTTCCAGATTACGCACAGGGTTGAGTGTCAGTTTTAGAAAGCAGTTTCTCCGACCCATTTAAAGGAATCACAGGTGTATCTGTGACCTTTCAGTGACTGGACTGCAGAGACTACAAGCAGCTCCCAGCTGAGCCTGCTGCAGTTTCATTCTCTGAAAAACTTAAGATTTTTTTTTTTTCCTTAGGAAGACAAGGAAGTTATTTCTGCGTTGGTGAAAAAAGTTACCTCTTCAGCTCGTTTCACATAGTAGCTACTGTTAGAGAGTCACAGTTTATTAGAATGGTTCCCAGGCACTTTTAAGAAAAATTAAAGCAGAGCTAATATCAGCAAAGTCACCTGTGTAAATCAGACACACATCTAAACTTCGTATGAAACATGTATGTGCAGCTACAGAAACCTGACAGACATTAATATAGAGAGGGATATAAAAAAAACCACCCCAACATATTTTGCATCTCTTATAATCTGTACCTACCATAGTAAAACACTAAAGTGAAGTGCTATCCTTCTAAGCCTAAAAAACAAAGAAAAAGTACGCAAAAGCTTTTCAGAATTTCTCTATTTATTCTTTGTTTTTAGTAATCAAGATTTTATCCATTAAGACATCTACATTATATGCTGGTGCTGACACACTATATGCATCACTAACCATATGCCTTCTGTAAAATCTAAGAGTTCAGCCATTCACTTCATTCATTAAAATTCAGAGGGACTATTATTATGTTTACAGTCTAATAGATATTCACTGTCACTATTCAGGCCTCTGATTCAATTTGCCTAAATCCCAGATGCAGAGTAATCCTGATGGAGATCAGCTTAATTTATCATCATTTTCTTCTCAGAACCAAGAAAGGTTGGTATTTCATAATAAAAGCTGTGTTTCTCATTTTTTCCTAAAGCAGGACACATAGTGAAAAAGAAGTAATAAAGTCCTGATATTTTTAATAGTAAGATTTTTTTTTCAGTTACATAACTTTTGCTTTGCTTATAGAACACCTTCTCTTAAAGAGGTGTATTCTGCAGCATACTGATTCTCATCAGACTGGAATACAACCCTGTAACCAAACATTACACTGATTCTGACTGAACACAGATTGGCATACTCATCATCTACTCCACACTATAGAAAATAATCACTCTGGGTATACTTTTCTAGGTAAAGTGTTGACAGTTTGGACTGTAACAAATGAAATACACTTATCTTTTGACTTCTAAGTGTTCCCTATGGAGATCATTTGCTAGCAACCTGAAGTCATGTTAAGGTGTCCACCTTCAAATCAAAACTGAGAGTACTGATTTATGTAAATGATACTATATGCTGTCATTTGCAAAATGTGCCAATGACCCCCTGAAGGAAACTGTTTGATAAAACAGTTCCAAATTGGCATGGTTGATAAAAAATTGTGCAAACTTTTCAAGAAAAAACAATTTTCACCTGTGCAGCAAACTACAGTTCTATTTCAATAAAAAGTTAGTCCATTTTTTTCAGCTATAAAATTTTACAATTACCTATTATGTTTAGCATTTTTAGATGAAGAAACAAGTAATCATTCAAATGGCATCTTGCATCTGATCTGGTTACCCATATAAAAAACATGTTCTGCACACCCTGGCTCTGGAAGAAGCTGGAGCAGTAGTACTGCCAAGAAAACTGAATCAACACGATTTGAGAATACATTCACCTATGGTGAACATTTCTTATTCTGTCACCATAACTGGGGAGTTCTGAGAGCCCCATGCGAGGATTTACTTCTATCCAAAGAAGTAACTTTGTAGCTGGAGGTACAGGCAAGTAGCAGCGTACTTGTGTTGCTCACCTGTTGGAAAGGAGCTGATAAAAATCAACAGAATATTTCCCAAATATGTGAGCCTTTCAACTCAACTACAAATGATTTTTTTTTTAGATAAAAAGCAAACAGGACATGATCTGCATATGGCCATTCTGAGCAGAATATGTTTTCTGGCAATGCTCTATCTTACCCAACACAGAACAGTTCCAGAGAAAAAGACAATTATGGTAAACAACAAGAACTAGCCAAATTACAGGAATTTTTAACACAAAGTTATTTAAATTAGTTAGTTAATTAGATTTTTTTTTTTTTAAAGGAAGAAGTTTCATGTGACATTTTCAATTAGCACTGCCATTAGAAGGCAGTCCCAGTATCTCTAGCCTGCAAACAAGTAAACCTGTCCCTGCTCTACCCTCTGTGGTACACAAAAGCTGATGCTCTGGGTTTTCAAAAGGTTAACTGCATTTTCATGAGCTAGCTCACGCCTGACCCATATACTGTTTATTATGACATTTCACAAGTGGAGGAAGGAGGAACTTTCATAGGGGCAGAAGTGAGGGTCACTCAGAAGTGGAATTTTTAACAGAAGTGTTAAGTTATCTTAAATTGCATATTAAACTACAGTCCAAGATAGCAGTAAGAAAATATGCCATGTGATGTGAGGATTCCAGGTGAATTGCAAAGAGGTAAGACAGGCTTGGGTATAAGGTAAGTTGACTGAATGTCAAATGACTGGCAGAACATCACTCAGACAAGCAGAGGAAGAATAAAGCCTCTGACATGTGTGGCTGCACGTAGCTGTATATCAAACAACTGAGGAAGAATAAAATGCACCTATCTTAAGCCCTGCTCTGAGAAGCAGAAAGAAGGCAGATGTCTTAAGAGAGTCAATGTTAGATCCCCAGGTAAATCCACTAAGCTTGCCAAGTAAACTGCCACGGGTCTTGATTTTGGCAGTCAGTTCTATCAGATGGTTATACTGGAGACCTATCAAGAAAAATGCCAGAACACACCAGATGTGAACTACACTTCAGTGGGCATTCTCTGTGGAGGGTACACAAGTCCCAAATCACAGAGGCATTATGGAAGTGAGAAATGCACTGAGATGACTTTGAAGAATTCAGCTGCCATCACTTACTTATTGAAGCCACAGTTGAATATAGGTGCCTTATCAAAACTTAAAAACGTCTTCCTCAAGGTCAGAAAAGTTCTCATATGTTGTTACTACAGATTAATTTATAAAAATGAGTTTTGGTGATCTGCAAGTTGAAAGGGACAGACAAAACTACTGAGTTTTGAGCTTCCAAGGCTCCATAACAGCAACATAGAGTCAAAGTCTAGGTAAGCTGAAAAAAGAAATAAAATACAGTTATGCAGGAACACAGAATTCCTGCAAAATTAGGCAGGCCTTTGGACAGTTTGACAGCAAACTAGTATGCTGTATCCTATCTTCAACAGACAACCAGTCAAGCAGTTTTTATATATAGCGTTTTTAAACCTTATCCAATGGGTGTTTTCTGTGTGTGTTATCACAGTTACCATAAACACAACAAAAGCCATTTTGCTCTAGTTGTTATGCTGCACATACTGGCAAGATCCACCTGAGGACATGATAGTGCAATAGCTGTCATAGAAAATACTGAACAATGGAACACTGTAGAAATTGGATGCATGGCTCAGTTTATGGTGCTGATGGAAGCTGAATGCAATGAAAACATGTAGCTTTATAGAATGCATCTAAAACACTCTCAGAGCCACAGTCTCTCTTACAGATAGTTTTTGCTCTTCTGTAACAAAAATGTTTTGTTTGACACAGCTTAGCTTATAGTTACAACCGTACTTTCACTACCATTTGTTAGTCTTCATAAATGCCATTGACTAATTTTATCAGGATTTAATATCTAATTCTGTGAAAATGTTTAAAAATAAGTTTAGCTCTGATCTTTACAGAAATCTAGAAGCACCTAAATTTCATGAACGGCTTTTCAGATCAACTGCATAGCGCATCTTTAATCCATGGAACATATTAATGATACTGCACAGCCTACATTTTTTAAGCTGAACATAAAACTGTTCAAACATCTTAAAAAACAGTAAATGAAAATTAATAGTAACCTTTATCAACTGACTTGTACTGCATTCCAGAAAATGTATCAGATTTGCTCAATGCAACTTATTTTCCATAAAGCCATTCTAGAAAGTTTAAATACACTCCTATGCTTTATTATTTTAATAATTTAATTTTGTATCAGATTTTTATTATTTTAGCCAGAAATGAGTTCAGAATCACTGACCTAAAAATACCTGACCTGATTGTCTTTTCTGAATATCAACTCAATTTTTTTAGACTCATGGCAGTGTTATAGTATATATACACTTGCTTTGAATACTTATTTAAAATGAGGACCAGCAAGATAAAAATTCCTTAACCAACCTTTGTTTAAAATCCTCCATTAGTTTCTCATAGAGTAGGGATGTTTCATAATCTTCATGTAACATCAGCCTGCTTACTTTGAGATACAAAACAGAGATATTCATATGACACTTCTCTTTTTATAGAGTTACAGAGTTGTTTTATCTAATAATATGTTGTATCTGCTCCATAATAGGTATCTTATTACTAGTAAATTTCTAAATCTTGTTCCTTTACTGCTGTTCTTGGCCTTGTGACCCACAGATTTCATCTTGGTATCTTTATCCTCTTTTCCATACTCTATTGCTGCTCATATTTTCAGGTTATTTTCTGTAATCCATTTTCCATTTTCTTTATATTGCCTTTTACTTCAAAATATTGTATTCTCTTTCCTATCGAATTTCAATAGATATTTATAAGAAGATACCCCCAAATTATGGAACTACATTTTTTTGGGTTACTTAATAAACTGCTAAAGTGCACAATTTCTATTAATATTTTATAGTAGCCTATATCTTCCTCATAACAGCTTTGGAGACATGAGTTGCTTTGAATCAACCTATTTTGGTTGCCCATGCCCTGTTGGTTCCCACCAAATGTAATTTAGGACATAACACCTGATCCCTATACCACATTCCAGCAAAAATAAGTCCATTAATGACTTATGACATGTTGGATCGAGCAACTTTTGCTTGTGATTATTTCTTCCACTATTTTTAGAAACTATTACTAGATTTTAGTATCTAGCAATTTTAGTTACTTGTGTAACTGTCCCAAACTGGGCTTCCACTAGCAATGCAATGCTTTATTGTATATTACAAAAATGTGCTTCACTAGTAACTCATCATACCCTCTAATTTGACCCAGTGGTGTATATCAGACTTCTACCAGAAACCTCTTGCCCGGGTTTTGTAACTTAGTGTGTTGGTCCGAAATTGAAGATCCTGTGGTTCTGAGTTATCAATGAATCTAAAGGCAACTAACAGTGTCTGCTATAAACAGAAAGAGCCACTCTCTTCTCTGAAATTTCTCTGTTGTCCTATTATTAGCTGTAGCTATTATTTAGCAATATTAAAATGATTTAATTGTTGTATGTTAAAAAAATAACCACATAATGTCATGAGAGACATGCAACAGCTAAGAAAAGTAACTGAATTCAGTTGATTAATGTGGGCAGCATTACACTTGCACTCAGGAAAAACTTAAGGTTTGTGAAGGGATCAGAATAGCAGAAAAAGATAAGAATATGTTGAACGGGTTAAGCAAGAGACAGTTTAAACTTGATTAAACTTGATCTCTATACAGAAAAACTTATTTGCTTTACTAAAACTTGAATGAGAACCAAGGTCAGGGGAAAACTGATAGCTTCCTGTATGCGGAGAGTGGAGATGAGACAGACCAGACTTCAAAGAAAGAGGTGGTGCAAGGAGGAGTGTGCTTATTTGTGCCCCCTCTTATTGTGCCCCCTCCTCCCATGCTGGTTACAGCATCAGCTACAAAAGAGGTATTTTAACAGGATTTACTTGATGTACTACAAAATTCCATTGAAATGCCAAGGATTTTTAACTATATTTTTACAGTGATATACTGTGAATAAAATCTGATTCCAAAGAATTTTTTTCCATAAATATTTAGCACCTAACTAAAGCAGTCTAGTGAGTAATTCCCTGTTCATTAATATTTGACTTAAAGACAGCATGTTTATTTTCCAAAAATCTTTTTTGCAGAGGAATAGTAGTCAGCAAAAATGTTAATTGAAATATGCATGCATATTGTTTTATCCAGGGGAGAAACTACGCATTTAGCTCTATTAGCTCATTATTATTACTATTAATAATAATTATTAATTATTAATTATTAATAATAATAATAATAATAGAGAAACTACATATTAATCTTCTTTTCACATAACAGTATGACCATGTATATGCTAATGTATATTCATGGAATCTAACAGAGAAGCAGTTATCTTATTCAACAAAGAAGAAGGTATCATAATAGCTGCTAATAGGTGACTTTCCTTGTTACAGCTGCTTTTCAGAACAAACTTTTCATTATGGAACTATGTAAAGTATTGATAAGACAAAGGTTCGTTTATCTCCCTTGTCTATAATTGTCAGTGCAGCTTATTCAACAAAGTAATTCCGAAACTCATAGCAGCCTGAATGGAGACTGAATTCAGTTACTCTGCCATCAGTGATGTAGGAGTATTTAAGAAAAAAAATAAAATAGGTAATACACTAGATTAATTCAGATTTTCCCTTACTTAGCCAAAAATAAGCATGCAGCTGTAGAAAGAACACTCATTTCTTCCTCTTAGAAGAAACATTCTGTATTAGAAGAAAGCACATTTCCTCCCCAAGAAAAACAACAGTTTATTCAGAAATAGACAAGTAGACAAGATAGTTCTGAATCACAGGGCACAGTGACCAGTTTTATACTACTTTTCCAAGATAAACAAAACAAGTCTAACAGAAAATAACTCATTTTTTAAAGATCAGACATATTTTTTTTCATTGAAGTCAATAATAATTTTCACCATACATACTTCAGCTTATAAGTTCTTTGAACTTAGGATTTTTAAGCACATTCAACATTGTTCAGTGTTTTTTCATAATGAAGTTGATGTGAATTTTGCAACTGAACTGAACATGGGATGGAATCAGGCCAATGCCAGAGGTCCAAAAGCTGCCAAGTAGAGTGACTGGTTAACAGATGATGACACAAAGAAGGTAAGATGTGCAAGTATTTGAGTTACTAAATGTCAATCTACAGTGGAATGTTATTAATGATGAGATAACTATATATGCCTTCATTCAACAGTGCATCAAAATACCACTGTTCTTTAATTCAGATGCTATCATACTTGCTCAAAAAGAAATCCAAGGGTAGAGAAGTGCATCTGTTTCACAGGTAAACAAGATACAACCTTGTAGGTGCATAGCAGATATATGCTAAACTCAAGACACATATATACTTAATAGGCATTATAATTCTTAGATACATAGTAGATAATTCAGAAAAACAAACAGTATTTCAAATATTAAGTTACAAAACATAGTCTGTGCTGTCGATCTTCATACTGAATAGGTATGAGGAAGAGATCTGTGTAAGACCACAGGCATAGTCTTCTTGCATGATGCACTCTAACAGATTGCTAAGTATTTAAACAAAATAAGAAGAGAATATTCTACATACTGTTTTTGAAACAGCTTTCAATTTTGCATTATAGAGGCTTCTCTATTTGATATTTCTGCAATGAAGAGCACATGCATGTGGAAAATGAGGACGTCCACACTGATCAACTGGTATGAGTTACCTTCTTAAATGTTTTGGGAATTATTTATCTGCAGAGTAATTTGCTATATAACTAAGCACTTTTTCTAGGGAACAAGTACACTGTCGCCTGTATATAAAAAGATGGCCAATAAAAATTAGGGATGTCTTCGGAAGGCTAGGAAAGAGATCTAAAGCCATTGCCTCTTTCTCCCTGTTTAGACCAGTTCAGAGCTGAGACTAGGCCAGTGTAGGGAGTTGCTCCAGAACTGGCAGTGCAGCAAGGATTACCCTCATTTAATCTTTTACATTTTCCTTTCACTTAAGAATACCTTTATTTAGCTGAATGCTTAAAAAAATAAAATAAAAATAATCAAAACTCAAACCTTGACAAATGTCATGAACTCTTCTACTTTGTCATTGGTGAGCAGCAGCTTCTTCTGCACAGTTTCCAAAGCCTGTCCACTCTGTTTAGCCAAGCCATGTAGTTGTTGAGAAGCAGTAGTCTCAAGTTCAGTCATGGCACATTCAGTCTCAATCATTTTGCTCTCTAGATTGGTAAGCTTGAGATCCTGAAATTCATGTACAGAGAAAGAGCAGTGATATGATAAAAGCTGATAGGCAGGTATGGTAAAACACAAACAAACAAACCAACATCCCACACAATGGTCATCATCACATAACATTCTATTTGCAACACACAAAAAACAAGTCATGGCGTCCATGTCTCAGCATCTAAATTACAGTTATGTGACTGAATTAAATGAGAGAAACACATTACTACTTTTTTTCTTTTTTTCTCTTTCTGTGTTAAAAAAACCCGTAAGCTGATGAGGTTGCAACTTTTAAATTGAAAGTCAGTATAATAAAGTTCCACAGTGGAGCCATCACAATTCTAATATACCTTTTTCTCCAGCTCATCTTTAGCCTTGTGATACATCTCCTCATACTGAGACTTCTCTCTTGTAACTACATCAAGTCTTTGTTTCAGTGAGTAAATGGAAGTTTTTTTGTTCAAACAGTCTTCAGCCAGTGCCTTTACCTGGAATAATGAAAGACCAAGAGCAACTGACTATTAAGATACGAAACTTCAAAATAATAATAAAATAAAAACTAAGCTTACATATATTGCATAAACATACCACCATTATATAAATAATTTGATTGAAGTACCTTTTTCTGATACCAAACTTTATTAAATTTCTACTGCTGATCCAGAGGAGTTTGCATACAATCTTGTTACTGAAAGTTTTGACCTGTGTTAATATAAAAAAAAGCTCCTAATTTGCATAGCTGTTTGCTTACAAATATATTTTACTTTAAAGTGCACGCAAGAAGCAGCAAACTACAACTTCCACTCATTTCTTCTATCAGAGGTAAAAACATCAGTTCAAACTCAGCTAAGAAAATTACTGTCTACTAGTTAATAGTCTGTAAAGACTTTTTGATAATTACTATAATTTTGCCATACAATGCAAACACTGATTTTGAGTAAAATGAAAGACCTATGCTCCTAGAAAATCATTCAGCTCTCTTGACAGTATTAACCACAAAGTTTCCCTGACAATATCAAGTAACAGAGAATTTCTTTGATCTTCTACTGAAGATAATGTAAAATTTATCAAGTTGATTTTCCACATGGAATAATCATCTTAATGTATGGAATTTGATTACTCAGAATCTGACAAACACAGCCCTTAAAATAGTCAAACAGCATCAACATGTATCATTCAGTTCTCAATCTTTTGTCTAAAAGCAAAACCAGGTATTTCTCTCAATTCATACTTCAGGTCCCTCACTTATGGTCTCACTCTCTGTCTGCTGCTTCTTACTAACACCTATTTTTGACATGAAGGGTAAGACAGTAGCTTTCTCTTGAGCTGAAACTGCTATATGACTAAAGCAGAGATAGTGCTTGCGTTATTCAGCATGCACTTATACTCTAGAAAACAAAACCAAAAATTTTTTATTTCTATTTTGAGGTCATACACTGCATAAGCTCAGAAACAATCAGATGTCATAACCTTTTTCTGGTACTAAAGGCCAAAGCAAAATCAATACATTGATTGGACAATATAGAAAGATGTCAGAAAATATGCAAGTTGTCCTAGCTTCAGTGAAACCATCCTAGAATGTTGCAGGAGAAAATGATTTGCAGTAGAAATTAAGCTCTACCTACACAGACAGAATTACATTAAGCTAAGAACTGAATGACTCATAACATTGCAGTAGAAAACAGATTAACATATTAAAGCATTTAATTACTATAGCCAGGAGAGGTGCATGGACTTCATTAGCATATGTCATGTAAAATCGCTCCTGTTTCAGGTCTACTGTATTTTATGAAATCAGAGTGCATAAAACTAAATCTCACTACTTACAGCATATCCTTGTGTGGGAAACTGCAACCTAGTGTTCTGAATAATTTAATTATGCCTCTTATGAACATACTTCAAATTATGCTGAATCCATCCAAGCTATCACCACATACTGATCTCAAACAAATTACAGTGAAGGAAACTGCACCCTTAAATTAACTGTATATTATTTGCTTAAAGCAATATATTGATTTAGTACGTATAGCGTGTTGAAATAGCTTCAGTAAATCCACCAGTTTTTTCCTAAAATTAGCAATAGCAAGAAGGAAGTACCTTTCTCTCAAGACTTTCTAATGTTTCATTAGAGGTTTTCTCATTTTCTTGATTTGCTTTTAGACGAGTCCTTAAGTCTTCTATTAAATGTCTTTTCATATTAAGGTCCCTCTCCAACTGAGAAATTCTGGAAGGGAAGAAGTCACACTGCATGTCACTGTTAGAAGATACTGTTACTATGCAACTACTTTAAACAACTAAAAATCATAAATGCAGCAGGCAAAATATTGTTCCTATAGCTTTAGAATATTTTTTAAATAAAATGCAACTATTGCAATTTACCCTGTTCTCAACCATAAAAACCAGTTTCAATTCTCTTATTAAAAATACCTATTTCTAAATACGCAATTTATTTGTGATTTGCTTTTTGCTGCAGTTTATGCTCTAACTTGTCTGATCTTAAATCTGAATCTTCTTAAACTATTGTCAAAAAAAGGCAAAAAATCTGTTGAGCACAGAAAATTTAATTAATTATATTTCTTTGATGTCTGAAGACATCATATCAATGAAACACTATTTTGTACAAAGTTATTTTCAAAAGAAAGTGAAAGGGGCAAGTCTCCTTTCATCCAACTGAGAAATACATAGAAATACATGAAAAATCTCTATCCCTCTAGTATGTCAGATAAGATAATAATTCTTAAAAATGGCAAATCCTAGAAATAACATCAACACTGTTTAGAAACCTCAAAAAAAAAAAAGAAACTCATGTACTACAATGTAATCACTATTCAATTTTTGCCTTATACAATGCCTCCACCATTATGATACAAATTAATTTTTCATACAGAAACATAAGCAATAGCTGAATATATTCAGACTTTAGGATTGTTTTATTAAAGAAAACAAAAATAATTATGGTAATATGTTCAGGGATAAAACATTGATGCCATATCAACATCATATTTATAAAACAGGAAAACAGTACATCTTATCGGTGCATTTTTTCCATCTATTGCACATTTATTAATAATGATATTTTGGTGATTATATCTTATAATTTATGAAAATACAACACCGAATTTATAAAGGCAGAATGACAAGCAGTAACTATTTTAAATTTAAGTCTTATGGAAGAAGAATTAAGTTTCAGTTTGAAACAGAAAACACACAATGTATACAATTTAACAATGTTAATTTTTCTGAATTTTGAAATTAACTCATTTCAGGTAAGGAAAATGCATTTTTTTCTACAAATAAAAAAACCTGAAATGTTAGAGGAGCTAAACTCTAGAACAGGCAGGAAATTCACAGGTACACTATTAACTCATGTTCAGATAGTAATATAATTGAAGAACAGTTTTATGTCAGATCAAGCAGGTAGAATAAAAATCTCACTACATACCTTACGATAATAGATGTGAATTTCAAAATGAGCAGTAAACTTTAATGAATTCGAAGAGAAACAAATACAACTGTCCTTTTGAACTTTTTATGAATGTAAGACTGGATATTTAATCTTGTTTAAGCATCTGAACCTTGACATGTGTCTTAGCCCCTAGGCAAAGAATTACTGTATTTGAAAGACTGTGTTTAGCAGTGCTGAGGAATTGACTTAGACTTACATCAAGGATAAAATAGTCTACCCTAGAGCTTGAGTTTTGTCTTAAGGTATTCTTATTGAGATACAGACACTGTAGCTAGCTAATCACTCATTAACTTGAACAAGCAATTTTACCATGTATTGCTCCGGTTTCTAAAAAAAACCCCTGTAACAGTCTGCAAGATTGCAACAAAAAGAAAACGTTAACTTAAAAATCTGTTCAAGAACGGTTAATGTTGTAACAATGACACAGCTGCCACTGGGTGGCACCAAACACAACGGATAGAAGAGAGAACATACTTCGCTTGTAGTTGCCGAATCCGTTCTTCTTTTTCCTGGACTTCGTTTTTTAGTGACTTAATGGTGGTCGACTGTTTAGTGATTTCATTACTCGAATTCTATTTTGAAAAATATTGAAAGAATAAAGCAGACTATCACAGTCAGTAATAAATCTCCTAGAAATAATGAGCTGTGTAAACTTCCATGTATTGTATGAAAGTCCATAGAAATTAATTGGTACAAAAGAAGCATTCTTACTTTTTAGCAACAGTTAAAAAAAAGTTCATTCTTTGGACAACACAGTGAAAATCAGTACTTTTCCACTGTTCTAATATTATATTAACAGATGTTCCCCAGGACAGCTGCAAGCCCAGTGTACCTAGCAGGACCACATTTTCTCTTGCATAGCATGGTCAGCTCAAAAGGTAACAGAGAAGAGGAGAAATAAAACGGGATCTTTCTTTGAACTACCTCCTTGAATTATATAGTTCTATAGCAGAAGGGGTCCACATCTATAGAGCAACAATTTCCAATAATCCTTTTCATCTTGTGCATTTAGAAGTATAAGACAATCTGAGAGCAGTTGTTCTTGTGTCCCTTGAAACTCAAAGACATTTCCATTTGGTCATACCAACACAAATCCTACGTCTCAGTAACAAAAGGGTATTATCCTAACTTTCAGGCATGTGTAATTTCAGTAAAGAATTAGACAGGTGTTGGCCTTTCCTCATTGTATATAGTAGGAAGTTTAAAAAAGCCTCAGTTCCTCCATGCAAACACAGATAATTGATCTAGGATTTAAATACAGTGCAAATTAATCACTCCATAGAAAAAAAAAAAATATTAATTAAGTAGCTGTCTTTGCAACCTGAAGTCAATACTGTTTCTAAAAATGGCAGCTCAAATATAATGCACACAGAGATTTCAGAACTCCAGAAGCCTTTGCTACAAGATACCTACATGTTAAGCCTATGCACAATATATATAAGTACATATATGCATGCAGGTTCAGCCACTGTACTAAAGCCTTTTACTCATTATGTATAAACAATAAGCAAACAGATAAGAGACGCTGTAAACAAAGATACTTCAGGAGAATTTCTCTGCTCTGTGCAGACTTGTAACACCTATTAACATTAATGGGAGTATTGTACGTATCTCTGTGCACCTCAAGGGGAGTATATATTCTTGTGTGCATAGTTAGATGTAAAATATTGTTCTTAATAACTTGTCTAGTCTATTTACTATTATTATAATGTGAGGTATAACCACAAAATTGTTAAAATGATGTATGCTAGCAGAATATTCCTGAGCTTCTTGAGACCTGTTCAGCTTCAGATTCATTAGGGTAAAGCACAGCACCCAGTTACGTGGTTTGCACACAAGATACAAACTTGAATACTTACACGGGCCTCTGCACATGCTCAGAGGCACAGACACATGTTTATGGCATTTTTCTTCCAAACTCACCACCCACACATAACACATTTTCTCCTATTGGCAATATACAAGCAGTCATTACATACAACATAAACAAATACTGAAAAGATAGCTCTGAGAAAAAACTAACCAACAAAAACAGGTACTTTGAGATTTTAAACTATTAGGGAAGTTTTTGCTGCTTCTGCACTCAGACATTTAGGAGAATAACTTTGTAACTCCTTTTCAAGTATGCTCAATAGCTTGGAACAATAATTGTCATTTTTTGCCAATGTCTTCTGCTAAAAATTACTTGCAGGATTCCATTTTTTTATAATTTTTTAGGTCAAAATAAGGCTAAGAATTTTAGTAACCTGATTTAAGTAGCTTTTGAGGCCCTTTTACTGAAAACTCTAATCCAATTCAGCATCCAGTTAATTTATGCAACTAATCTAGATTTGGGATCTCAGACTATGTTTATTCTAAATGTAGTTTTGCATACATGGTTTATTTTTACATTAAAATTGTAAGATAACTTTAAAAAGGAATTGAAAGGAAAGTTAGAATTTTTTACATCAGATTTATATAGGCTTATTAAATGTTTCCTCTGCTGCAGAAACAAAAAAACTTTGAATTTTCAGCAATATATTTTGCAGTTCACACATCGCAGACAAATAAAGCAGGCTTCTACCATGAGTTTTAATATTATAATATCTTATGCTTAAAAAAACCCCAACAAACCCACAAAAAACCAGTATGTTTTTTTTCTTACTTTCATATAGCAACTGACTACTAGGTTTCTGGATAATTAGGACAATAATAAAAAAGAAACAACCATAATCAACAGAAATTACCACTCACCAGGAACAGAATCATAGAATCATAGAACCATTCAGGTTGGAAAAGACCCTTGGGATCACCGAGTCCAACCATCATCCCTACTCTACAGAGTTCTCCCCTAAACCATATCCACCAACACCACATCCAAATGACCCTTAAACACATCCAGGGATGGTGACTCAACCACCTCCCTGGGCAGCCTATTCCAGTGTCTGACCACTCTTTCTGTGAAAAAAGTTTTCCTAATGTCCAGTCTAAACCTCTCCTGTTGCAGCTCAAAGCCATTCCCTCTTGTTCTGTCACTAATTACCTGTGAGAAGAGACCAGCACCAACCTCTCTACAATGACCTTTCAGGTAGTTGCAGAGACTGATGAGGTCTCCCTTCAGCCTCCTCTTTCTCAAACTAAATATTCCCAGCTCCTTCAAGCATTCTTCATAAGATCTATTTTCTAGGCCCTTCACCAGCTTCGTTGCCCTCCTCCGTACTTGCTCCAGCACCTCGATATCTCTCTTGAATTGAGGTGCCCAAAACTGGACACAATACTCCAGGTGTGGTCTCACCAGTGCTGAGTACAGGGGGACAATCACCTCTCTGCTTCTGCTGGTCACACTATTTCTAATACAAGCCAGGATGCCATTGGCTTTCTTGGCCACCTGGGCACACTGCTGGCTCATATTCAGCTGCCTATCAATGAGAACCCCGGGGTCCTTCTCTGTCAGACAGCTTTCCAGCCACACTTCCCCAAGCCTGTAGTGTTGCCTAGGGTTGTTGTGGCCGAAATGCAGGACCAGGCAAGATTAGTCAAACCCAAATCTAAAATCAGCACTCAAGAAGTTGTAGCATATGGTTTCAAGATCTCTTTCTCATAATTACAGTAGATCAAACTATGTTTCTTTTCATGGCTGGCTACTCCCTGCTGTCCTCATCTCTTTATCAATAGGACCTACCTTTACCAATCCCTGAAGGTAGATGTTACGCATCCAGTGTGCTATAGCCAAGATCTGTAATACCATGATTACCCTCAAGAACTAAGAGTTTTGAGCACTACTCACATCTCATGCACTAGCACAGCTAACGCAATACTCAGAGCCAGAGCCAGCTATTTGCTCACGTAATATGGCCTTTTCTTCTAGTTGATCCTTTGGCAGCTGGCTTGCTAGTGTGCTGCTTTTTTTTGCAGCAAGAAGCTGTACCATTTTGACCTCTTCTTAAATATTAAATACAAAATTATGGAAAAAAACCCCAACTTCAAGACATTCTATTGAACATATATTTCCTCCAGTGAGAAGAGAGGAAGAATTAATATGTTCCATTGAGGTCACCTGCTGATTAAGCTCTCAGATCAGCACAGTGCAGCATCTACATCATCCACATAAAACAGAATCACTGGAAACAGAAAAATGAAATAATCAGTGCATTTGTATTTTTCTTCCAGCTATTGTACAAAAATACAAATGCAAAAAGAATAATGTCTCTTTGAAGACAAGAGTAGTAGTGACACACAGATAACATAACACTATTGCACTATATTAGGTGCCCCATCAGCTCAAATTCTTTATTCCCCTTTCACAGAGAACTACGGCTTACCTCCTTCTTAAAGGAAGGAAGGAATCAACACAATTCTCATTGAAGTAATTCCATAGCTATTCCCAAAAAACATGCATTTGATCCTTGTGTGAAAACCCAGCAAGCCTCCCTGTCTAGCCTATTTGATCTGCAAAAAAATGCTTTAATTGTAAATTTTAATTCTCCTGCTTTAGACTACATTTCTATTTAACATCAAATGTTATCTAACACCTAAGCTGGTAATCATTGGCTAAGATATACAAATGATATGTATATTTTAGTACACATGTATCTGTTTGACCTAGTTATGAAATACTGTTCATACAAATTATTCTCAGCACTACATAATCTGTTCTGTCACCTTTAGTTTGCACTGCATCTGTTTCATCTCTAAATCAATGTTCTTTGAAGGAGGTGGTGTGGCTTCATTCTTGCTAGCAGTTTTAGACATATGTTCTCTCAACTTCAATTTTTCTTGCAAATCTTCCTTCTCCTGTTGCCACTTGGCCAGGTTGGAGGTCAACACCTGTTTTATAAACAGAAGAAACAGTCACAACTGCATCCTAAAAATATGTCTGCTTAATCATATGAGAGGGTTCTCCGGTGCAGAATCCAAGAGGAACTAAACAGTATATAGTATCTGCAATTATATTGCATAGTTGTTGGTTGAATTCTCTAGTCCATGCAAAGATCAAATACAGAAGAAAAGACAAGTCAAGTAACATTAAAAACAAGCCAGTTTTTAAATGGCTAATCTAATTTTGTTTGTACAAACTGCTATTTTTACCATGTCAGGCAAAAAATATGCTAGAAAACTGTAACAGTAGTTACTGTTGAAAACTGTTTATTTAGAGCCTCTCTGGGATTCAGCAATGATTTCTACAAAAAGCATGAAGAAATACCAAGGTGTCTCGGACAACAATGCGTATTAAAGATGGTTAAATGTAAAATTTTAATGGTGACCACTGTAAGCTCTCTTGAATTATTGTGTTGACAACTGCTATAAAACACACATCCTTCTCTTGGCTTTTGTTTTGATATTTGCAGGGCTTGTAGAGGTTAAAGCAAAGTGGACCAGCTGCATTAAATATCTTCTGGTTGGCTGGTCTCTTCTTGTGTTGCATTATTTCTTCCCTTTCACACATATACACCATAGCCAGAGAACCACATATTCCATAACCTTGACTCTAGGGCTGAGATACTTCAGTGGTAAAAGCCAAGCTGGAGCAGGACAGGATAACAGATGTTAGTTGTTTATTCCACTGGGTAGGTCTTACCACCCTATACTGCAGCCAAAACGCTTCTCATTTAGCAACATAAATGCTAAGTCCAATTAGCAGACAAGGCTTGTTAGAGATTTAGTTCAAATAAATAACATGCAAACAAACTCTTAGTCTCGTTGCACTTGACTGACAACTGACAAGACTTATTATTTGTAGCAATATATTTAACAGTAGCCCTTATAGAGGTAATCTTTTAAATTATTATTTTTTAAAATTCAAGTAATATTAAATGTTGTTCTATGAAAAGGGGAACTTCATGATAGTTGTTAACTTTTGCAAATCTGTAGTCAGCCAAAAGCCACCTTAAGAGAGTAACTACAGCACTATCTATTGCAAAGAAGATTGTAATACAGTAGTTTTATATAAGGAAAAATTATAAAAAAACGGTATTGAAATATCTCAAAGGGCAAAAACCCCTCCTTTTGTGAAGAATCCTGGTAAGAAACTACAGCTTGGAATGGCTAAATGTGTGCCCTATTATGTGCTAGTACACACACACAAAAAAAAAATAGGTGTGAGAAAGCTAGTGTTCTATTTCTAAGCATTTTATTATTTAACTAGAAAAAATATATTTCATACTATTTCATATTATTAGAAAAAACTTTTTATATACGTGTGTTTAGATACACATACATTTCCATACTAACCATCGGAATATGGCATTTATATCCAAATAAAACTAATTAGGGTCATGGTTATTCCCATTAGGAATAACACAAGACTGCTTGTAGATTTTGCATTAACTTAAAAAATATGGGTACAAGTAAATGCATCCTGTATTTAGAGTTAAAACTCAAAATTGAATTTCACACTTAGGTGCATTTATTAAAGCCAACAGGCAGTTTACATATATATGTGAGGTAAGTCCTGTTCTTAGTAAACGGGTTAGTCTTTCCATTCTCTTCTGTGACTGCTGTCATAATTGAACAAGAAATAGTGTTAATGTCTTTTCTAATTGGCCATTCCTTAATCTGATATATTATTCTCACTATTAATACAGTCTGAGTAAAAGACAAAATCACTTTAATAAGCAAAAACAGTAGTAGTACAGAAAGATATAGTATAGAAAGATAGAAGGATTAGGTTAATTTGTCCAGTACAGCCTGTATTTCCACATGCAGAATTTCATGATTCAGTGTCTCCATAATAAATTATTCATAAAAAGAAAAGCAAAAAAATAATCATATCTAGATCAATATCTCTTAAAATTAGAAATGCCCCAATATCTGCCCAAGATAGCTCATGACTCTCAGAAGCATCTTAGGCTATAGCTGCTGCCAAAATGCATCTAGTCTAAAATGCCATGATTGCAGTAGCCACACTCCTCACAATGAACGCAAATATATTGAAAATGAAAGGGCTCTTATAGGACAGGTATCAAAAAAGACAGTGCCATGTTGGTTACAGAATTTACTTAAGTGAGGAAGTAGAAAAAAATTACTTAAAATATGAATTTACATAAATTTGGAAACAGCACCAGAACTACAGGGGTGAAGTGAAAGTAGTATATGATGCATAAGACAGACACCCTTGCAAGTTGCAAAAGCAAACAAAGACAGCCATGCAATTCCAATCAAAGATATTGATGGGGTTGTTTCTTAACAGCTCTGGAGACAATGTAAATTGTGTTAGAGGGTTGATAATTCTATTGCATTACTCTTCTGTTTGCAATACACTGAAAAGGTGTTAGAAATTCTATATAATTCTATGTAGGAAAAACAGCCCCCATGCCCCAGCAAAATACTAATGCAGAAAAAATACTCTTTGCATTTACTTATTTAAGAAGCAAGTTCATTACCCTGTTGTCCCTGAGCATTTGCTGTTTTAGGTCAAGTCTTTTGTTCTTTTCTCTTTTTTAGGCACAGGTTTTTTGTGTGTGTGTGCTACCATGCACGCAAATCCTGAGTGACAGAGTAAAAAGGATTTCCTTCAGGGAAAGAGGTCACCAGGATGAAAGGTAGAATCTTAAACACCAGCTAGACCAGATGTTGGTAAAGGCAGGCTACCGCTGTTCCTCCACAATGTAGCGGTCTTTGTCTGCTGCACCTCCTCCAGAGTGTTTTGGCTTAACAGATGTTTATAGATTCAATATTTTAACATCCATCTATCTTAATCTCCTTGCTTCTGGTGTACTCGTGACACTCTGTTCCGCTGTACACAAATGGATAAGTGATGAAATCTCAGTTTCAGTGTAGTCAATATAAAACTTACAGTGACTCAGTAAGTCTTTTTACCGTAAGCCCTCTGCACAACACCATATCTATGATGAAGGCCTGATGGATTAATGCAGGAAGATCCCAGAATGACCTAATACTCCTTGGCACCGCAACCACCGTATGATGAGCTTCTAGCTCAGTTTACAGCAGAGTCACCCTCCTACTACAACTGGCATGAATGAAAATGGCATTTCTTTTGGTGGTGGCTAATATTGCATTGCCACTGTGGTACATGTTTTCATACATATATATTTGCATAACATACTATAAAAAAATCTATTTCCAGGCAAAAGCATAAAACAGGATGTAAATTATATATTTTGAAACCCTTTTTAAGCAATGAAATAATCTTATTTTACTACTTATTTTGCAATAATACTACAGCTAATGTAAATATCCTTGGAGGTGTAAAAGTCATATTTGCCAGGAAGATTCACTTCCTAAAATCCTAGCAGAGAAAAATGTTTCAAATTGCAGGTATCTGAAAGAAACCTGAAATCAACATATTCCTTTTTCTTTTCTCTAAGAGTAGGTAATAAAATAAATTTTCTATATGCATAGCTCCTATACCAAGTTCTATTTTAAAATCTAACAGTGCTTGTCAGAAAGCTTTAAATAGAATATTATTTTCTCATTTGATCAAGAGAAATATAAGATAAGCAGTACTTGTTGGACATATAAACCATGGAAGAACTTTTCAAAACATATTTGTAGGCACAGAGTTAGGTATTTCTGGTTTTGCAAACTATCAAATGTTATTGTAACATAATGATAAACCTATTTACAACATTCAAGGCAAAATTTATTGAGTCAAACCCACTAATCTTGACCCTCTTTTGTTCTATTGAATCAAAGCCTACTTCTGCCTCATGGTTACAGAAAAAAAGCCAAAATTAATACAGATGCTATGCAGCTATCTGAAAATTCAAAAAGATAAACCAGACTAAGAAGCCACCTGTACTACACACTTCATGCAATCATATAGAGAAAAGCAAGTAATTCCAAATCCTCAGTGAAAGTTCTTTAATGCTAGTCTTGTAAGTGGTTGATTACTTAATATTCCAGACATGAAGATAAAACATGAAACAGAAGTCTTTGGTGACTTACTATTCTGTCCCTAAATTGAAACAAAGACTCCCAAAAGAAAGAACAAGTTCTAAAATGTAGAAGTTATTTGACATATATTCTTCTGAAATTTTAGTAAAATCTACCGTATCACTGAGTTATATATTTTTTTCAGTCAAATGCAGCTATCAGCAGCTCACTGTTTCACAAAATGTCAAGTAAATGAAGGTAATATAGAGGACTTTTTTTGCCAGTGCTTTAGCTAGTTGTTAGACTTCAGTAGCCTTTAGAGACCATTAAGTACCCTTTGGCTAATTGGCCAATGGTAGATTAATCCTCTTTTTATTCTAGCAGCACTATTTTAACACCCTTTGCACTCTGTCAGTGTAGTATCTGAATGACAAAATAATATTGTGCATGAATGATAAACAGAAAAGTTAAATTAATATTTCATGTTTCACATGCCATTCCTGTGTGTCAGGAAAAAAAAAAACACCACCACAACACTTCTTCTAAAGACACTGACATTCAACTTTTTAAAAACAATCTCATGTTGACATCTTGCTTAAGTGAATCTTCCTAATTACTGCTAATTGCCTCCCAAGAAAAAAAATAAATCTTTCCTTGAAGTGCAGTTGTCTAGTATAGATGAACATAGCTCCAATGTGCATAGTAAAGACAGGCATGACACTTGAGGTGTGCTACATTATTATGAGGTCATACTAAATATGGTTTGCAATGAACAAAGCAGCTTTTAAGGATGTTTAAAGCACTGAAAATGTCAGTCTCTCGTGAAGTGTTTAAATTAGCTCCCAGCAGAGAAATACAGATCTCAGCATGCAGATAAGAGGTATATTTCTCAATTCAAGTATTTTATTAAAGATAAAATATAGTCACCCTATTGATAATGTCACTGTAACATAGTTGAAGTTCATCAGCTTTATAAAAGCAATATTTATACTGTTATCTATAGAATCGCCCTTTCACACAAATTGTTTAGCTATTACTGGGAAAACAGTTGTAATCACTAACAAATAAAGACTCATCAAAGTCCGTGAATGTCCTCTTAATCATGCACTAGTACTGACGCAAGTAATTATAGCTTATAAAGGGCTATTTACTGTATATGACTTCATAAACAAACATTCTATTTTAAATTTTATTTCAATTATTTTATAGATAATTTAGAGCCAAATTCATTCTAGAACTTACAAGTCTAGTATCATAACATTTAATCAGGCTACAGCATCTTCTGCAATAATAATAATAAAAAAATAAAAATCAATAAAACTAGAGCAAATACATCCACTTTACATTTTGTTCTGTTTTGTCTTTTTCTTTTTGTAAAGAATGACAATACCACATAGATTAAGACCAGAAGGCAAATATGTGTTCTAGAGAAACACACAAACGCTCATGTATAAATGAATGGGAGCAATATGTTCTGGGCCCAATTCTCTAAGAAATCATCTGCTGTTATAAACAACAGACAAGTCCTAGTACAGAATTGGACATTGTGAAATAAAATATTTTCAAAGAAATTCTGGAAACTGAGAAAAAATGTTGTAATAATACAGGTAACAACTTTTTTTGTATTATGAAAATGCTTCTGAAACATGCCATCTGCATAATGTTAACATCAGTTCAAAGATAAGCGTTTGACCTGTAATGATTCTATTTTAGCTTGCATTTTCTATCACTTTCATGTCTCTGTATGAGAAGAGATTGCTGCGTCCCATGCCTAACTGCTGTACTTACTAAGAACATTGTTTTGCTTTTGTGCTAAAGCAGATGCACCACTTCATCTGTCCTTGCAAATCTCAAAGCAATATAAGGACTATTTACTAAGTATATAACATGTAAGTAGTTTAATTATCATAAATTATTTGTCAATAGCTATTTGCTTAATTTTTTTTTTTTTTTGTAGGAACTGAATTTCCAATGTGGAGATGCAAACTGCCACAATATATAGATGCCTATAAATCCTTAACATTTTGGGATAAAAATTACAGAACTTAAAAACTTTATATTTCTTAAAAATAAAAATATGCTTAGAATATATCGCACTATATCTTACATAATTAGTTTAACTATTTTAATATTAATATATACACAGACAAGACACAGTACATTAAAATACATTTTACTACTGTTAAATTGAAAATTATAACTAGAGACACTTCATAGCACATTGTACAGACTGAAAATATCTGAATGTTATATCAACCAAGTTGTGAAGATGTTGCTGAAGTCCAAACCAAATCCTTCCATGTATCCATCATTGCTATTTAAAAAATATAAATTGACTTGGGTATTATAACACCTAACATGCCTGTGTACATTAAGTATTGCTATATACAAGCAAAGATTTCCATCTGATACATAAAATTTGCCCCAAGATTTCCAGGTCTTTGCACTTACCAGAGAATTTTCAATATAAGACATGGAATCCATGCAATCTTTTAAAGGTTTTACTACAATATTTTTTGCAGGGTTACACAGTATTTATCTGATTTTCACCAAACATGAGGGTTGGGGCAAACTCATAAAGCTAGAAATTTGAATTTTTCATCTAGGGTCAGGGATAGTGCTTGCCATATTCCCCCTGCTTAATCTTAACACATCTAAGCACTGCAAATGAACTACTTGCATGAGAGCCAGTCAGGGAATTTCACAATCCCTACAACTCATTACAAATTTAACAGCAGCAGTACTAAGTATTCATATGTTTCAGATAACACATACAAATACGCTGCACTAAAACTCATTGGGGGAAAACATTAATAATGCTTCCATCTGTTTTCCGTATAGCACACATAAAATAGAGAGAAACCAAAATGAAAATGCTATTTTAAAGACTGTTTTTAAACCTTCTTTTGATTTTCTAGCTTATTTCCAACACATACAGCTTCAGATATTTAAAAATTAAACTTATTTTTAAATTAATACATAAGCAAACAAGAAAAAAAAAAACAACAGCTGAAAGAATAGTGAAATACTAATCGAATATCTCCTCAGTTCCATCTGTTTTAAAGAGAACTGTTTTCTATTGAAATACTTCTGCATCTCAAATATAAATGGGTAGGCATTCTGTGGTTGTAAGGAAAAATGTTCCGCCTCCCACATTCTGGCCTCCTCTTTATATATTGTTTTTGTTTGCTTAAATCTCAACTTTTGAACTCTTAAAGAACATGTTCTGTCAATGTACAGAATGCATGTCTAAAAGATATAAAGGTTTGTGGAAGTAATATAAGTACTTATAAATTAAAAATACAAAAAAAAAAAAAGGTACATCAGAGGTGTTTTCAGAAGTGGGTTGCAATATTGAAGGAACAAAATTTACAAAGACAGCTCTGTATTTAATTTTATACAATTGTTTAAACTTCCAATTTGTAACTACTTCAGATATCAATGAAAGCAAAAAAAATGTCTTTAGAAGGCCATTTTAATTTTTTCTTTTCATTTAGACAGCTGTGAAGAAGTTTAAAGGTAAACTGTATTAACATATTTAATTACTGGAAAAGTTCAATGTTGTCACATCCAAGTAGAAAAAAAAAGACAAAAACCCTGGATTTTTTCTAGTCACATAAAGGTGATACTGTATAAATATTAATGCATTATTAATATTTCTATATAATAAAATAAGGGCATATTACTAGCCTCTTCTGAAAGGTATGAGGAAGCTGATGACAGATATTGTGCAGAGGATGCAAAGACAGGGATATTTTTCAAAATCATCAATTACATTTAAAAATTACCACTACAATGTATTGCATATCAATTAAACTGGTAATTCATCCCTGGATTCTTGTAAATGAACCCCCACAGTCTTATTTTTAATTTGTAATTTATGTTATCATTGGAACCCTTGCTAAAATTACAGGCATAAATGAACAGTTTAGGGTAAAGTACTCCTTATATTACGTACTAAATAGCTGAAGAGACTATCACAAGAAAAGTCATGTTTCCAGCCTAAAGCATAAAATGAAATACACTTTCCCTTTATCATTATTATTATCATAAATATTATGACTCATTTGGGCAATTAATTATTTTCACATACAGGAACACATTGAGGACAACATTGTAGTTGTTCCTAATCCCTGCAATTCGACATCCCCACCTGAAGCAGATCTGTAGCTGCTGCATCTTAGTATCTACCTCATTTTCTTCTGCTTGCTTCATGGAGATAATAGTATAAAACCAAGTCACACATTTCTGTTTGGTGTACATAATAGCCTAAAGACCACAGGACCACCTTTGAATCTGTAACAAAAAACCCCCTGCCAATTCCCTTTGTGCAATAAACTAGACAAAGAAATCTCAGTGTGGGATAGGTAAAAAAATATGGTCAAAAACAGGAAAGAGGTGCTTTGCAGAAGACCTAACAGTGCTGAACTGGTGAAGCATAAGATCCCCCTTCTGAAATCTGGAGGACTTCAAAAGAACTATAGGACCAAATATGCTTCTTAGCGAATGAGGACAAAATAATTGCTATAAGAGAAAGACTGGTGATGATGTCAATAATACATTAAATTTAGCATGTGTGCAAAAGAGTATAAGTAGATTAGTCCTGAAAATCCTGGTTTAAGTGCAGAAAATATTCTCCTGACAGCCTTCTGCAGTTCTTCAATGCCTGCAGAGAAAAAATCTGGCTTATATCTAAATCATCTTTCTTGAAAAATTAGTACTAACCTCCTTAAAGGAGATGGAAGTAAAAACTGACCACTAGCCCTTTAAAATAATCTTTTTCACATTGGAATGTGGCTATTACACTCTTACTATTAAAGTCTTTACTATTGATCTGTTATTTTATAGATTTCATTAATTGCACTCCTTCAATCTTTTCTCCTTGTTAACATGTTCAAAACTTCCTAGAATTTTTGTTCCTTTCTTTCAGTATGTTTATTTTATGTGTGGTGGTACACATGATGCAATATTTCATGGAGTGCCTTGACACTGCTAAGTAGCAAAATAAATGTCCTTTGTGAAATTCTCTGTAAGAAATAATGTCTGACAAGCTGGCAACAGTTCTACTATGAAGAGCATAGATTTGAGAAGCAGGTGGCCTTCATGCTATGAAATACATTCATGTTCCTGAGAAATAGATACTGATTATTTGTCCAGACTGTGGACCTGCACAAAATAAACACACATACCCACAAGCCAAAAAAACCCACAAAAAAACCAACCCAAAACCAACTGCAATTTTGGCTTTTTCCACAACTCATGAGTTTCCATCTCATATATGTAAATCTTATAAAGGAAGGGATAACACATAAAATACATGAATCATGTATACAGATGCATTTTCACAACCAATAACAAATTTTCACCTCTTGGCTTACTATTTTTTAATGTAAAAGTGGGAAAAACATTTTTAAAGTTGTGACTAGGTACATCTCAGTCATCATTCACATTGACATGTTCTCATCTTCCTAGCCAAGATGTTAGAACTGTCTTGGCTTAATGATTGAAGCATTTTGTTTTTCCTTTTTTCTTAACTGATTATTTTATTTTATTTTTAGATACACTTGTTTTAACTTAGCCTTACAAAAGTATCACACTGAATACTCAGTTTTTGTTCAATGCTGGCAGAAAATTCTTCTACAAGCCATGTGGAAAATGCCCTATCTCCCTTACTATTTCCAGTTTCCCATCATCAATTTCAGACTTTTGGAGCTGGAAAAGACAGTCTGATTTGCAAACCTCTGTTCTCCCCACTGCTCTGTCTCTCTCTCCATGTCTCCTCCTGCCTACCTTCCTCACACTCCCCTTTTTTGAAAACACACCAGGAGTACAGTTGTAATTATTACAAGCAAGTCCTGGAGGAAGACAGAAGAAAACTGGCTTCCTTCATTTTGAGTCCTCTTTCATATGCAGCATAGAGAGATCCAGAAAAATACTCTTTCAGTTGAAGCGTTGATAATATAGTTTGAAATTCTTACAGTAGATGCTAAAATTGATTGGAAAAGAAAGTCTCCAAGGGTCTGTGTGCAAACTGGCCTGGCACTCTGTTTCCTGTGCAATCACAACATCTAGCTCTGTGCTACTCATCTGTTGGTTTGTTAGCAAGGGGTTTTTTCAGCTTAAAAGTAAGTATGTCTGTAGAGACTAAGATAAGAGCTTTTTTTTAAGGGGCAGCCTTTTTCAGCAAATTACCAGGGATCAAAATCCTGAAGTACTCCAGTCCTACCCTGGTCCTACAGAATAGCAGGTTTTTTGAAAATCCCACCTTCTCTCAGCAGAAGTCTATCACATACTTCTGAGGTGTGGAAGAAAACTTTGCTAAGACCAGTGAACAGACAGTCTTTACAGGATCCATCCTGCACAGTGGATGTCTTCAAGAAGCCAACACCTTTCTTTGCTGGCTTTGCTTTTGCAAAGCAGTCTTGATATCACTGGGTTTAATTTCAAATTCCTGAACTAGCTGTGAAATGCATTTCTCTGTTATTTCTCTGTGTGCCCTTTCTGCCAAGAAGGAATCCTAGGTTGCATAAAGAAGAGTGTGGCCAGTAGGTTGAGGGAGGCGATTCTCCCCCTCTTCTCTGTCCTAGTGAGGCCACAGCTGGAATACTGCATCCAGTTCTTTGCTCCACAGCTCAAGAGAGACAGGAAACTACTGGAGAGAGTCCAGAGGAGGGCGACAAAGATGACAGGGGGATTGGAGAAGCTTTCTTAGGAGGAAGGGCTGAAGGGGCTGAGACTCCTTAGCCTGGAGATGAGAAGGCTGAGGGGATACCTTTTCAATGTATATAAGTATGTAAAGGGTGGGTGCAAGGAAGATGGAGACAGGCTCTTCTCAGTAGTTCACGGTGTCAGAACGAGGGGCAATGAGCACAAGTTGGAACATAGAAAGTTCCATTTAAATATGAGGGAAAACTTCTTTACAGTGAGGGTGACAGAGCACTGGAACAGGCTGCCCAGAGAGGCTGTGGAGTCTCCATCTCTGGAGATATTCAAAACCCACCTGGATGCAGTCCCATGTAAAGTGCTTTAGGTTATCCTACTTCAGTGGGAGAGTTGGAGTAGATGATCTCTAGAGGTCCCTTCCAACTCCAGCAATTCTGTGATTCTGTTATATTTTCCATCTTTGTATTCAGTACAGATTTTCTGGATCTATTTAGAGTCCCTGGTAGCCTTTCAGTTTTTGTTGTCAGGAAGAATGTTTGTTAGATCTTGCCCAACACTATTCACAGGGACAGGAAAACTAATGAGATGGTATTGGCGCAGTTAAACTTCCCACCAAGATGCCTATGTTTGTCTTATTTGGAACTCCAGTGAGAGCAAGTTTCTGCCTGGGTAACGCCAAGCCTGTATTTAGAAAGAAGTTCTTTCTTTCTTGAGGGTGGTGGTGCATGTTGCCCAGAGAAGTTGTGGATGTCCCCTCCCTGGATGTGTTCAAGGCCAGATAAGATGGGGCTGGGAGCAACTTGGTCTACTCAGAAGTGATGCTGCTCATGGCAGGGAGGTTGGAAC
The DNA here is from genome assembly GCF_020740795.1 of Apus apus. Taxonomy (NCBI): domain Eukaryota; kingdom Metazoa; phylum Chordata; class Aves; order Apodiformes; family Apodidae; genus Apus; species Apus apus. Next base: position 35,325,010 of record NC_067312.1, on the reverse strand, counting down.
TGGATGATTTTTAAGGTCCCTTCCAAGCCAAGCTTATGGTTCTACGATTCTATAATATTTCCTTTCAATCGGTATTTTATCTTGTGGAATTCAAACTGCAGAAACTACCTTACAGAAATAAAATAAAATCCTTGTTGTATTTGGGAAAAACAAAAACAAAACAAAACAAAACCAAAACAAAACAAAACAAGAAAACAAAAACAAAAGCAAAACCAAACCAAACCAATCCAAACCAAAAAACAACAAGCTGGCTAAACTCAAAGCTTTAACTTCAATAATACCGGTTTCTTCTTGCCTTAACTAGTAACTGATTTTTAAATAAAATTATCTAGACACTTTTCTAAAGAATTTAATGTTTTAAATTGAAAAATGTTGGCAAATATCACAGTTTTTTTTTCTTCATGGCTAACTGTTAAATTGTTACTTGTATAACTGTATTAGAAACAGAGAATTTAAAATTGTGGCTCTTTGCATCTTTTTTACACTTTAATACATAGGTTTATAATGAGAAAGTGCAACACCCACTTGCAGATAACAGTGAGACTTTTGCTGAAACACTGATTTATGAAAAAGGTCTGGAAAAGCCACATTTCACTCTTACAAAGAGGTATGTAGTATATGTAAGTTTGCTTTTTTATTGTTAACTTGGTTTCTTTTTGTTTTGTTCTGTTTTTTTTCACATGACATGTTTTTGATACTAACAAAAACATGCAGCCTTTTTCAAGTATAATTTATGAAGAAACAAACATGTAAATGCTGGTATTTTGGCAGTTTGGTGTCTAGAAACAGTCACACACCCTTGCTGACAACTTCTTCTTACTGAGATCTTAATGATAATAATGTGTTCCCACACATCTCTAAAAGCAAAGTGATGTAAGAAAGCCTAAATTCTTTAGAAAATTTAAGCAATGTTTAGAACGCTTTTACTGAGTTATTTTTTCTCCCAAGTGACCTAAAACCTGAGTAAAACATGATGACTATATTGTACAGGGTGTTTCTAGTGAAAATCTTACTTTCTCCAAATCCTAATACAAAACAGAGACATTTTTTTAACAAAAACCACTTGGCTGACCTAGAAGATAGGATGAAGGAGTAAGAGACTTACATCCAATTCCTCATGGATTCTCAGCTTGGATCCTGATTTTTGCACAGTTTACCTTATGAACATGATCCGAGTGACATTTCACAAATTCCTGGATAAATGTTGCTACACACTGCCAGCAGAGAGACAGGCTGTGTCATGCACAGATCAATAATAGCACTGTGTTTCATCAGTCTCAAAATCAAAAGTGCTTCATCTGGCAAAAGGCATGGCCCTTGAGGATCTGACTTATATAAACTGAATACTCTACACAAGATGTCTGCTACAAAAGCTGCCAGTGTAAAGAAAAGTCTAGAGATACACAGGGAGTACACATAAATTAGAAGGTATGTATTTGTGTATATAAAGAACTTTGAAACTCCTTTTTATGGAAAGTAAGAATAAATTTTATTACTGTTTTCAGAAAAATAAAGACAGTCAGGATACTCCAATACTCATAATCTTTTGAGGAATTTACTATAAAATGCAAGTATCTTTTGAACTGTACACAATAATATGTTTGGCAGTGGGCTGCAATAAAATGTCACAGATAATGCCTTCTTACCAAAATTATGTTCATTAAAAACATACATCAGAACAATTTCTTCAGTGTCAGTAACTACTCAAAGTAGAGGTCTTGAGACTGCAAATCACCATCTACTACCTTTATATTTAAGCCTGTATTTTCAGGCCTCAGTATAGTCTTTTCATAAGGAAACGGGAAATTTGTCTCCTCCTGCTTACTTTTCCTCATTATTATACTTATTTATTAGTGACAGAGCTTGTAAAATGTGTATATTTCAGTACATGCAGCACCTGTAGACTTTCAGTTGAAATCACTATCTATCAGAATGCCTTCCTCTGATTTGTTTCTCATGGTCAATTATTTGGATTTTTTTTCTGTTAAAGTTTCTATTGCAATTGTTCTTTGAAACACAAGTATTTTTATTCTTTGGAAGGCAAGCCTTTAATAAAACATCTCAACTCGAGTCCTTTATCAAGATTTTGACTATAAAAAAAAAGTTATCTGGCTCTATGCCTCCAATTAAAATGAAAAGCTTTTTCCTTTAAATATTTCACTATTACCTCATTAAAACCCCTTTTTCTTTACACTCAACCCTAGAGGCAGACGAAGAACAGTAAATAAATATTTTTAAGTTTTTATCTTTTTATTTTCTGAATTTTCCTTACCAAGCTATGCACTACCTACACTGAAGAGCTTTGGTCTTCTCTCAGCTCTCCAATCCACAACTCTAAAGGGCTGAGCCACACTAATGTACTCCTAAATTTGCTGTAAATCACACCACAAAAGCTTTTTTTTTTCTCTTTGCATTCCTTCTGCAAAATACTAATTCTCTGTTAGTGTTTCTGTTGCACAGTGTGGAATGTTCATGTTTCATTACCCATTTTCCCTAAGTCATGACTCTTCTATATTTGTATTTCTTGAGCAGTGATGGCTTCTTCTTCTGACTCAGAACTTATGTTTATAACCTGATGTTTGAACATCATTATAACAATCCTCCTCAGCTTCAGTTAGATCCTTATAAAATATTGGTCTGACTTAAATTTAACAACCAAGTTCACAACTCTTCTCCACAGCGCTCCCAAATGCATTCTGGGTTTCATCACAGAAATTCTGTTGCTCAGTTGTGCTCTACAAAGTGCATGCATTTCCTCCATCAGTTCATGTCTTCCTGTATATATTTTTCATTAATTCAGCTCACATCCCTAAACACATCCCATCTTTTTCAGAATTTTTTTAATACCCTTTGGAAAGACTCTGTCTGCTGCTAAACAAAAGCAGTTGATTTCTCTCCAATTCTTCTTTTTTAGATTAATTATCCAATATCATTGCAGTTCTCTGACTCCAATAGGCAACCGTTCAGTTTAGACACATGGGAATTACAGACCTCATATCTGGTATGATTCTATCTTGCTTCAGTTCTATGTCCTTGAATTTTTTTTCAATCTTTCTTTGCTAGACTGAAGACTCTACAAGCCAATTTAATTTTCTTAGGTATTTAAACTTCAGTTACCTTTTCACATTCTCTCTGAAAACCTCAAGTTGTTCTCTGGAATAGTGTCTTTTGAAATCCTTCTCGTAATTCTTTTTCAAATGCTTTTTACTTCCACTGGTCTCTTTCTTGGATTCTGGGTATTAGAGCTATACAGAGTATTCTAGGAGCAGTGGAATCAGGCCAAGTGAAGGAAACATTCTCCTCCTATTATATAGCCTGCTGTTTATACATTCATTGCTGCTTTCCACAACAGCAATGGGAGTTCACACTCAGCTCATTGCCTACTAGGACTCTCATTTTTCTTCAGAGTCTCTGGTTCCCAGGAGACAGGCATTCAGCCTCTCTCAACATGAACCTGAGTAATGTATTGGTTTTCATTATGATGTAATGATTTCCTCATTACAAACACTGTGAAGTCATAATGATCTATACTTTTCAATCAGCCTCCAGTGAATGATTGAAAGCTTAGAATACCTGTCAATGACTGAAGATACCCTCTTGCAGAGCCTTGGATTTTTTACATTGCCACTAATTTTTAAAAAATGATTGAAATATTTTACTTCTAAAACAAACAGCAAAAAGACTGTCATATATTTCATAGTATATCCAAATAGAATAGAAGTCTAAAGTGTAAACCATTATCTCGGGGAAAAAAAAATAATGTTATCATTCATGTGAGGGATCAACTGAAAAATTAATTTCATGGTACGTGAGACTCTGAGGTAGTGAAAATGATTAAGTGATACTTGCATGCACAAATTTAACCTTAAGACATGAAATGAGACATTGAGTCCACACCATGTTCCATGTATCAGTATTCAGATCCAATCCAAATACTATGTAAAACAAATAATGGTGAAGACAACTTTTGGAATTTAATCTCCTATGTATATTTTAATATGAGTAATCTGTGTTGCATAGGGAAGCATAACAAAAATAAGTGGATGTACTTATAAGACTTCTAGATTCTTTCAGTTCACTGAACCATTTTTGCACTTCCATGAACATGTTACTTCAACTTCTTAGGAAATTAAACTCCTCAAATAAGGAACTAAGCTATCACTTACCTCTCCACCTATTAAATGCATCTGCTTTGCTAACCATATTAATCACACTGCTTCACCAATCTTATGTTCCCTAACTCCATAACGAAGGAAATTTATTTAGCAGATTGGGATAAGAACAAAGGAAAGGGAGGTAAGGTAAAAGGATGCATTAGTAGAGTGCAGAAGAATCAACCGACTTAACGTTCACGATAAAAAAGAACTAAAAAGTATTTCCCCCATTTACCATGACTCTTGAAAACTCTTCACAAGAACATATTCAGGAAAATCTTTACTTAGGCCAGGAGAGAGAGTAAAGAGAGACTCTTAGGTAAAAAAATAATTGTGAAACAGACAATTGCAAACACGGGGAGAATTCAAATTTCCAAGGTAGGATATATGGCTGATAGAAATCCAAGGCATCTGTTCTTTACATTTTAGTAGTACCTACATGGAATGGTACACCAGAGTGTTATTGCACAGTCCATTAGAATCCTAAATCATACAATATTGAAAAAAAAAAAAAAAAGCAAAAAAAAAAAAAAGCAACTACATGCCCTATTGTAATTCCTTCTCTTGAAAGTTCAAAACACAGAACCCCTCACTGTAGAGAGGTCTGTATTCAAGACTAGAGATATAAAACTTCTTTTTACCACCATATCCAGGAGGTCTTGCACTTTCATTGAATTCAGTGGAAATAAGCACATGCATAAAGAGGTCAGTAAATCACTTTCATGGTTAATACAGGTATTTACTAATAATGAATAACTGATGGATAGACCACTCCAGCAAAAAAGCATAAGCATACTGATCCAGTTGCCACCTAAACTGGTTTTCAAAGACAATCTATAAGAAAATCAGACTCTCAGAGCAGAAATGTAATCTCTCATCTACATATGACTAATCATTCTCAATTATTTTGGGTGGGATTTGATTGTCAATAAATATTATCTGACAAAATCCTATATTATTAACAGAACTGTACATAATTGAGAAGGCTCAAGAATCCAGTCTAGCTATATGCTTAGCTTTAATTAAATGAGCAGATCACACCGAATAAAGTCAAGACATTCCTATAAGCACAGAAGGAAATCCTATTACAATAGTATTTGTTGAGCTTTTTCAGGTCTCAAACAGTATCTTATTTAGGAAATTGTGGGGAATAGCCCCGTAAATTGAGTTATATTTTTGGTCGAATAATAAGACAAGATTCAATGCACAAGGAAAATTTATCAACTCACTGGGGAGGTGAAGAAAAACTAGCTACATATCACATGAAATCCATAAAGTAGAAATTACAGAATGATATCTTCCAGTGCTTACTATAATATACATACAAGTATATTCTATTGCTGTATTCTACTATAGATACAAATATATTATATATGCTTATAGGTATGAGTACTATCTCTGTTTGTAACATTACAGGAACATGCTAAGCCTTCTTGACACAGGTTTCTTCTTTGAATAGAAAAGTGTAATTTTTATGATTTTTGCAGCAATATAAATTGTACTGATTGCAAGTATATTCTATGAACTTTGGGTCTCCAGAAATATTTTTCTATAACTTACCTAATGAGTTATTTCATTTTGACAGCAATGTAATACAACTCTCATAGTTCCACTTCATGCCAACTACCCTCTTTAATTTATGAATGAGATTCATTTCCTACATGCAATGAACTTCAGCTCTTGTTCATCAATAATTTAACAGGTCTATTGCAATTGTTCTTCAGAGATAAACATAAATAGTATTTTGCTTTATTTTTGTTTTGTAATGACAGCACAGTTTTACAGTAAATATATTTTACAGTGTAGTTCTGTTAATGGAACTGACTTCAGGGTGCCCTAAATTTTCGATTCAGCAAACTAAAAAAAATAAATTAAATAATCAAGAAAAAAAAAGTTGGAGTAGAAACATTTTAAAAAGGAAGCTACTTCTCATTTACCACTTGTCAATTTTTCATTTTATTCCCAAGCCAACTTCTCTGACAGAGTAGAAAATAAAAATTTGAGTAGTTTTCTATCAGCAGCAATGCTGAATCAATAGTTTACCAGAGGAAAAATTAGATAGAGATTTCCCCATTTAGTAATAAAAAATTTGAACAAATATATTTAGCCATCTGATCATGTTTCATCACAGGCAGAATTTTGGACTAGGACTGGAAAGAGGCGAATGCTAGTCTCACAGTCACAGAGCATTGCCTGCTTGTTTCCAGTCACTGTGTGACATCACAGCCTGATTTTCAATTTATTAAGCTTGGCAAAACTTTTATAAAATTACAATATATCAGAATTCTTTCTTCTCAATATTGTCAATTCAAAACCTTCAAAAATTTCAGGTAGGGCCTGGAAATTGAACTTGACTCCATAAAATTTATGTTTTAAATACATCGTAGACAATTTTTCATCACCTACAGATAATGTCATTGTTCAGGTCTGGAACACTGTGGTGAATACAGGAAGATGGGTTATCTCTCAAGAATACATTGATTGGGGCTGGGTTTTGAATTTTTAATTATCTACTGTGCCTACAAAAAGGGCTCTTCAAGACACACACACAAAATGATAGCATTGTGACCTCAGAAGAAAAAAAATAATCCATAGAATTTACACCTAACCAAATTCTGAGAAGACTTCAGTCTTACCTGGGAATGTGGATTAGTTCAATTATTAGGTAAAACTCTGCTGTTCTAGATTGTATTTGCAAACTATGCAAAGGTCAGGAAGTATATCCTGCTTTATCATACTTTTATCCCTACTTACTTTTTCATTACTGAGGCATTTGAAGAAAAAGTAGAATAGAAAATTTGCTGCTTTGATTTTTAAAGATTTTTGAGAAACTGTCATTAATTATTTTTTTTTAATTTTGTCCCCAAAGATTACAGTTCCTGCCAACTGACCAAGATATTCCTATTCCAAGCAATTAGGAAATGATAATCTGTACGCTTCAGAAGAAGGGGGAGGAAAAATCCCCTGTCCTGACACATTGGTATGTCTTATTGACCAATAAGAACAGAAATCACATTTATCCTGGCACTTTTGGGAAAAGATGTATCCTAAATAGCCTCACAGAATCCTCTGGTTGTTCCATTACACTCTGCACCAAAGGGTAATGTATCCAGAAATGATTTTTCAGAGTTTGGCGAAGGTGGCAAATAGGATATTTTTAGCTTTTTTTTTTTTTTTTTTTTTTTTTAAGATGGACACAAGTAAGATGTTCCAGACTTAAGTGTGCCCTGTAAGAATGGAAAGGGATATTGTTGAACAAGAGGAAACAAATCCTTATGAGATTGTTATCTATTATATTATGAGGTCATTACAGCAACTCTGCTTTTATTTTCTTTTTTTTTTTTTTACTACTACTTTATGTAAGAAAGTCAGAATTCTCGCATATACTGCTGATATAGTAGTAATCTCTTACATAGTTTACCTATAAAAATTACCATTTATAATTAACTTAAAGTCTTCAAAATTTTAATTATTCTTAACCTTTTATAAATTTTTTTCATATAGATATTCTGTAGCTATGATGCATATTATCTGAAGTACGTAAGCAAAAATAACTTTTCACGCAACCACAGGAAAAAACTACATTTAATTTAGAGAAGATGACACAACGCAGAAGTTTTCTTATGAACTTGATTTTAAAAAAATCACAAATGCTGTGGAGCATTGCCATGAAAGAGGTGTCAAAAAGATAAATCCAGGACACATATAAAAGTGTATTGGAAGAAAGCAATTGGATGTGTTTGTGAAAATTTCTAACTGGACAATATTTATGCAGAAAGTTCCCAAAAACAATTACACATTTGCTGTAATGAATAAAAGGAAGTTCCAAAAGCAGTTTTAGCTTACTTCTGAGTAATTACAAAGAGCATTCAGTCTGTAATTTCAAGCTTATGCCTAAAATTTACTATAAGGAAGGCACAGACACAAAAAATTTGTAATGTAAATAACAATAAATCTTTAAAGTGTGCAAAATCCCTTAATGAAAACCAGAATCAAATCGATATATTTTTCTAAATAATGGTTAAGTCAATGACTTACAATGCATCTAAATTATCAGTTTCTTCTTTGTTTCAGTGAAATAGAGTAATACAAAATTGGCTGGCTTACTCATATTTAGGTACCATAAGAAGAGAGAAGCTGTGGTTCTGAATCTGCAGATGTAGTTCTGAATTCTGAGCTGTTCTCTCATAGATCGGGCAGCAAAAAAGTCAAAAGAATATGTAGAGAAAGCCACAAACGAACTTTAAAGAATTAAGAGCTTTTTCTAGCCCTTTACTCTTCCACTTTTCATGCTCATACCATTCTATGCTTGAGGTAATCCACTAGCTAAACAAACTTTTGGCATGCATATTGCATTCTAAAAGCTCAGTATGACCTTAGGGGGAAAAAGTTCCTCTAAAATTCAATAAAAATTGAAAATCAAATGGCTGAAATAAAGTTTGGAGAGCTCTTCAGAATGCTATCAGAAAAAAAAATAATCATAGAATAAGTTACAGCTAATGCTTTTCTTCCCAATTCAGCAAAAATGTAGTTACACACCTGCAGGAATTCTTCCGAAAAAAAACTTTACTTAAACCTTCATGTTACCCTCCCCAGAGGATCTGTCAGGATTTGACTGGTTAACTTGTTCCTATACTCTGAGATTCAGGTTTCCATCTGAAGTGGACTTTCACAGGCACTTTGCAAATGCCTATGGCTTTCCATTAATTAATGCAGCTTTTCCTGTAACAGCACCTGAGAAACACTGGAGAAGGAATGCAAAAGATCCTAAACCTGCCTATGATTTTAATATCTTATTAGATATACTTTGTCTGAACTTTTGACACAAGAGTAACACCTGCTGTGCCTATTAGTGAAATAAATACACTCTTCTAGTAAGCAGTCACTTAGTGATAGAGATAAGTAGAAAGGGGAAATAAACCTTCACGTGATTTTTCCAACAACTCCTTACAGACATTTTTCTAAGAAACTAAAAAATGCTAAATCCTTTCACTTCTAAAATAAGTATCAGCTTCAGGTGTGATTTCTATACACTGATAGCAAAACATAACAACTGTACTTCTGTACAGTCTTGACTCAGTGTTGATGAGAATCCCTGGAGAACACAAGCTTTGATTCTCACATGTGCACTTTACAGTAATTTTTTGCATAAATATGCAAAGAATTGCTTTTGCAGAAACAAAATAAAGAAAGAGATCTACATTATGATGAAGACTTGATAAAGCCAAAGAAAAAAAAAAGAAAAAGACAAACAAAAAAACCCCCACAAACAAAACAAAACAAACACACAAAACCCAACCAACCAACAAAACAAACAAACAAAAAAACCCCCACCCAAACAAAAAAAAAAACCCCAAACCACCAAAAACCAAATCAACAAACAAAAGAACTTGAATGTAGCATTCTGAACTCCTACAGAGGGACAGAAACATACATAGATGTCTGGGTCGATCATTAAGAAAAATACACAACAGCATACACATATGTACATTCTGAAGATCAACAGATGTCATTCTTCAGGTTGTATGAACTGTAAAATCTGTCTCAAAGTGAACATCTGGAACATTTAAATCTTAAACCTAGAGTTGATCTTCTAGCACTAGATTCCTTGGGGATTATAATGAAAGACTGACTGCACAAACCTCTGCCCTTGTCTGCTAATGAATTTCTTCTCTTAATTCAGGCAACAGGACATGCTGTCCAAGCCATAACGTGAATGTTTACAGTTGCTTGAATGCTATGCTTAGTTTAGCCCAGCATCACAAGTTCACTGGTAATATAAGATTACTCAGAACTTCATGATTACATATGGAAGCTTAGTCTTGAGTATCAGTAATTTTTTACATTCTTGAAGTGTTTAAAAGTCTCCCCAAAAAACAGAGATTGTCTCAGTCTTTTAGCTTTTTATGATTTGTTTGCTTGTTTTTTGCCTTCTACCTGTGAAAAAAAAATTCTAAAATCTAAAGCAACAGAAGCATTAAGAAAACATGACTGTATTTTTGCCATTGAAAAACAGACTAAAAAAATATTATTTCCCTTGCAATATCTTAAAACTTTGCTTCTAGATAGTATTTCTTACAAAAACCCCACAAAAAACGCACACAAATGTGTGCTTTACAACCATTTGATCTGTCTGAATCATGGTTCTCTAAAACATATGTGTACCCTGCAGTGACTGTGTAGGTTCTTTACCTCCTTAATTTTCACTTGGCAAGTAGCCCAAGTCTCTACTTTAAATTTCCCACATGGTAGCACTACTATGGCACCTGAAGAGTAATTAGTTGTAAGAAAGGGAATTTGAATTGGTTGCTGAGGAGGAAAAAAAATGTGCATGCCTAATAAAGATTTTTCCTTGAATACCTGCAACACCATTTATTTATTTTTGCTTAGAATGCATGACCCTTTAAATAGAACAGTGACAATTTTTTAAAAAACACTTTCCAGAAAAAGAAGAGTGAAAGAAAACTGGTTTAGTTTTAAGATCATGCTTTTTCACTTTTAGTCAGTCTTCTACATAGCAGCACTTATCTTGACACATTTTTTTTCTATTTTTTTATTTTTTTAACCCGTTTCCTGTTAATGGCCTTTTTTTTATATATTTCTCACATTGTACTCCTATGGACACCTAACGTGTAGTCTTCTAGGAAAGCAAAACGTGAAGATGTCTGAGCAAACAGACTATTTTACCTAAATTACACATGCAGCTCTCGGTGATGTTTATACTGTCCATGAAACTTTACATAATGATACTGTTTGCTAGATAGGCAGATCTCCATTGGTTCCAATGACCTTGGAAACTCTTTCTGAAAAATTTATTACACATATATATAGTTATGCAAAATGAGTAACAGAAATTAGGTTTTCCCTCCTCTAGAAATTAGCAGTTCCCCAGCCCTAAGAAAGTGAAAAGTGCTGCTCCTGATACTGCTTCTGCCTTCTGTGCAAAGACAGAAATGCAGAGAAGTTTGAGGGGGAGGGGATTTGATTTCTTTTTTAATGTCTGCCTCCTTCCAGCAAGTCCATCTGTTGTAACACTATAATTCTGGAAGCAGGATGTGTGTGTGACCAACAGGAGGCAATTACTGCAAAAGTGTTTGTTGATTCAGCTCTATAAAAGGCAGGCCAATCACTACAGTATGAATAGAAACGAATTCCAGCTGAGGAGCTGCATACAGATTAACACAAAATACATATACATAAATGAGAATGGGGAAAACCAGAAAGGAGTAATAGTATGTGAAAGGATTAAGTAGGAATGAAGACTGAAGTGAGAAGAAAGTTAGCATCTTTGGGGGTTGTTAACCAAACAGTTAACTAGTCTCTGTTTTGATAAATCTAGTTCTCTAGCTTCTACCTTGACAGAGAAAGATGGGATTAATTAGATATGGAACTGGTCTAAGCTCCCTTTGAAAGAAAACTGATTGCATTGAGCACTCCACTCTTGGGGCATATTAGAGACAGTTGCTTTCTCCAAAGTGTCTGCTCTTCATAAAAGGAATAAATGCTAGCTCATGTGAATTGACCAGATTCTCAGGAAAGTTCTCAAACCACAGGCTAAACGAGAAACTTACTCCATTAATTTGAATGCAGGAAAAATGTCAGCATAAACACCACTTATTTTTTAGATGGATTGATTTCATTTATATAATAGTAAATCAGGTCTTGGTATCATTTGTACAGAACAACTGACTCATTATCTCATTTAAAGCACACTAATATGTAACATTTCATCATTTTAATCATACCAAATTGAAAGACAAAAATAAACATTATCAAAATTTTGCACAATTACAATGGAATTAAGCTGGACACTGTAAGACACTATAATGAAATGTACTTTACCTCTATGGTCCGTTTACTAGTCTGAAGTCTCTGATCAGCCAAATGTAGCTGAGTTGTTAGTGTTTCATTGATTTCTTTAAATCCTTTCAAAGAAGAGACTGCTGTCTTTTTTTCATTCTGTAAAACAGTTATCTGCTGCTGCAATGACTTAATTCTTTCTTGCAGTAGAGTAACAGAGCAGCCCGGTTTCTGGACAACAGTATTTCTCCTTTTTGTTCTGTTCACTAAACATAAAATGGCATGTTACTAAACTGACAGTTCATCACAAATAAGATGATTTCTGATTCTTCTTTGGCCCCTCAAAACACTGTTCTAGCCTCTAAAATACTATTCAGTAAGCAAACTGTTCAATTAATTCTGTTAACCTTTAAGTGCTCTGTTTTTCTTTTTTTAAGTGTCAACACTGTGAACTTAACATGGACTTTGAGGTTAAATGTTGCTGAAGCTTTTGATTGATACCACCAGAAAGGAAGGTTTCAGTATTGTGTTGACAGATCATTATTTTTTTTAAGGTCTAAGCCAAAATACGGCTGATTTTGTTTCACTGGCTGTGCTGGCTACAAGGGGCAAACAATAAGAAAATGTAGTAAAAGCCTTATTTTACTCAGAAGGTTCAGTGAATGGGACTTAGTAAAAATAAGAGCATGAAAAGATGCTCTTTTACAGTCTTTTTTGTATTAATTTTTCACTTTAAAATAAAGAGCTAAACCTTCGAAAATACACTCACACAAATTTAAACAAGTAAATCCTGCAGTAGGAAATAAGTGGGTTTGTTCAATATAGAAGTTTTGGAATATCAGGCAGGAAAGCTCTGTCAATCTTACGTATGAAGTTGCAAAAAATATATAATGTTCCTACCTTGGCTTAGAAAAGATGGGTAAGATTTTATGAGACAGCAAATCTTCTTCCTCTTTGAATGTAACTTAGCCAGGTCCTTATTCTGTGAATGGCCCTAAATGAAAAAAAAGAAGCACAAAGCTAGCCACTCTTCATTAGGGCACACCAACCACAATACTTTGAAGTTTTCCAGTTTTAATTGAAACAACAAAAATTACTTCAAATAATACACAAATTTCTAATGAATTTAAATTTGAAAATCAGTCTTAGAATATCAGCCAGTGAAGAATACAGATTTCTGCCTTTCCTGTCAAATGTAGAAGAAATAAAGAATTTTTATAGCTCAATTGTAACCCTTTCCTAAGAATGCATGGGAAAAATTTAATGCCTACACTTTTTAAAATAAGATATTAATTTACTTGGGAAAAAAGATGGTGTGCATTACTTGAAAGCTTAAAATATCAAATTTTTCAAGAGATCTAAGTGAAAAAAAAAAAAAAGAAATAGCGGTCTTATTAATTCAAAAGGAGGAAGATCAGATTAGACTCCATGCTGTAACTGGAAGAGGCACGAATATATATGGATATGCAAACACAATCTCGTTGTTTGTACAGAGTTTAACAAAAGTCAGCTGCATGTCTTTTAAATATCTGATCTGAAAAATCAGCTGTTTCCAGAATCTATCAAACACTCAATGACAGAAGCAGAGGCTGAAGAAGAATGCTTGCAATGTGTAAAGAGAAAATGGTCAGAACGTGGCTTGTTCCAAAATCAAAATACTCTTTCCCTGGCTCTTAAATGGCTCAACGTATTTTGAAACATTTGCTCTGGAATTCTGCAACATTTATCCAATTTTTAAAGTCTTGAGTTTGTAATTTCATGCAATATATTTTTTTAAATATTTATAATGAAAATAGCTGTTCATCAAATTTAGAAGAGTATAAAGAGCAAGGGATTATCTATTAACTGCACGGAAAAAAATATTGACATTGTAGGATAGCTTAGCCATGAATTCTAGATTTGTACAACCGTCACACAATCTGAAGGACAGGGAAACTGCCCATCCTGGAAAAAAACAAAACAACACAACACACCAATAAAGAAAAGGAAAGGAAAGGAAAGGAAAGGAAAGGAAAGGAAAGGAAAGGAAAGGAAAGGAAAGGAAAGGAAAGGAAAGGAAAGGAAAGGAAAGGAAAGGAAAGGAAAGGAAAGGAAAGGAAAGGAAAGGAAAGGAAAGGAAAGGAAAGGAAAGGAAAGGAAAGGAAAGGAAAGGAAAGGAAAGGAAAGGAAAGGAAAGGAAAGGAAAGGAAAGGAAAGGAAAGGAAAGGAAAGGAAAAGTAAATGGCAGTCTTTTAATTATTTTATGTCTCAAGGGCAGCAATGGAAACCAATACTCAGTCTGTATCAGTATGATCAGAGAATCCCACAAACACTTAAGAAATGTAATCTGATGCTAGCATGAAATGGTGATTGTATTTTACAGAGAACTGAGCTCTCAGCTGGTGGTGAGCAAACAATCTATGCCTGCAGTGAAAAGAGGGAGATCCCCACTCTAATTATATGAGAGTGCCAGTAATTCTCTTGACACTGCACAGGGTATATTTATACCACATGGGGCAAAATGGAAAGTCCTTGTGTCCTCGATTATTTCATCTCCAAGGCCAGGCATAGCTCAGGACTTGCAAGCATTCTCTAGCCTCCCTTTGCACGAGAATACCAGGACCCAGCTGGAGTGCCTTTAAATCCCCAGGAGGAATTTAAGTTTTAGTTAGAATTAGTGTTCCCAATTGCCAATACTAAACGTTTTTGTAATGCTCTCCTCCGTACTCGCAAACCATGTTTTCAGGTGCTTTTCCTGCAACAGTGGACTTCTGCTGAAGCATATTTACTTGTTCAGGGCTCTTGGGATGCTTCCTCTGTATGCTCCAAGTCCACTAATCTGTTACAAACATGTATCAGAATATACCCATGTTTTGTCTTTTCCAGTAGGAACAGAGACCAAATGCAACATAGGAAAACACGAGGTAAAACTGGCTGTGTCTACACAATCAAGCAAGAGAGACCAGAGCCCTGGATTCCCTGCCTCGTGTATCCTCACTTAGGAGCAGCAGGAGATAGCAGGAGTAGCACACCCTGTCAGATTTTCACATGTATCATATGCACCTGCTAGAACTGTGTATTCTATAACAACAGGTGGTTGTAGAAGAATTTCCTTTTTTTTTCAGCTTTTCTGCCAGGAAAATAGATTTTTTTGATGGAAACACAAAATCAAGATTATACAACAGGACCAAAGAGTTAGTATTTAAAATTTTGGAGACTAAGCAAATATAATCTGTTTTCAAACTCGTTATTATAGCACCATATATAACAGAATTTCTAACAGCAGCAAGTTCACTGTTTTAGAATTCTGTTTCTTGAACTAAGAAAGAACAATAACTGCTTGTGCTTTAAATTCCATGAAGTGAAGTGATTTATTTGGGCAAACACAGGAGGGAAAAAGTACTAGACATTGTTCAAAAGTCCAAAAATGAGTAATCTGTTATAGACTATATGGAGTCTTGAGAGACTGGCTGGCCCTCTTATGTGAGAAAATAGCATATAGATGTTAGGAAGGAGACAAGAGGTTCAGATCTCAGACAATGAATGTAAATGGGCTAAGATGAAGCTAACTGCACACTTTTCTCTAGATAGAATCTCCTGGACAGAGGTAGAGCCAAAAGCTTCTTTCCAAGATGGAAATAACTCTGTGCACACAAACCTGAGAAATGTTCATGCTTGATTAGTCAGCACACCATTTTAAGAGAAGGGAAGAGCAGATGTTCCTGTTTTCTTGGTATGGGTTAGGTCACTTGAGTTCTGTATGGCTTTTCTGATTGAGGAGTTTAATGGGATGTTTGCAGCATTCTTTGTCAGGACTGTGAGACAGCAGGACTAACTCACAGAAGCTTTACATTTTTTTATCAGCTTTTTCACTCCTTACACCCCCTCCAAATATTTTTCAAGAATAATTGTTCTGAAAATATTCTTAATGATAAGGAAACTATCCACTGAATCTGGAAGCAAATTTCTTTTCAGTTTACAACAAAAGGAAAATTAATTAAGAGAGGAAGAGCAGTGATAATACTAAGTATTAAATTTCAACACCCTGTAAAGTAGACCAAAATAAGTTCTATTATTTACCTTCTTATTGTACTGAGGTTTTTTGTCTTCTAAACAAACAACATTGCAGGGCTTTTGACTATCTTGTATTTGCTTTTTTCTCTGTTGTTTACTCCTCTCTTGCACTGGACCAGTGTTTTGCCCTGTCTTCATAATCAGGGTTTCCAGACTTTCAGAAGCTGGTATTTCAGAGTCACTAAAACAGAACATTCAGGAAAACAAAACAAAGCTAAACATTTAAAGTTCTAAACTGCCTATGCTTGAGCACATAGAAAGTAACACATGGAAAAAAGAAGACAATTTTTTATAAAATCCAAACAGCACTAAGTTGACTTACTCAACAGATATTTAAAAATATGATCTAGAAGAAATTTCTGCAATTGTCTTATCAAATTCTACTCTTTCACGTGGACTCTTACTCTAGAATGCACGCAAGTCTGAGACTTTAACTGCTTCTTAAAGGACAGCTTTTGTTACAGTCTACAAAAGTTATATATGTAAAAAACTGCTTATAGTACTCATAGTCTGTGAATGGCTCGAAAAGATACACTCCATTTCTACTTTCCTTCTTTTTCACATCTCATAACAAAACAACTGCAAAATACTTCATACAATAACATTTTGTTTCAATTGTACTTTATTTGTAGTGTTGACTGAGAAAAATTCAGAAATCACACTTCAGTAAAATCTCTGCCTACTACCCCCTCAGAGTACTTTTAAATTCTGTAAGCTTGGTAGTCCTTTTACTGAAATTGCCTGCCATGAAGAGAAACTAGATCTGAAACTTTTATTCTACTTCAAAGTTTTCCTTAAACTTGCATTCAATGTGCTCTTAATTTCCAGTGTTTCACTGTCTTGCCCCAGGTTATAATTTGTGTTCTGATATTCAGTGAAGTCTATCTTAAAACATGAAGTCTTGGATATATAATTTTCTATGCCATCAGAGACTATTCACCATCATTTGTGCAAACGGATTTGTGAAGGAATCCCTTGACACCAGTTAAATTTTATTTGTTACTTTTTAAACCAAGACACTTTAAAAGATACAACTGAGTTCAAATTAAGTTGCACAATCATAAAAATCAATGGTTTGGTGATTGAGGTTACTTAACCAGAGAAAAGGCCTCAAATTGAAGAGAAAATTTCATACAGAAACATGTTTATACTTTCCAAAACCTGTCCTGATACACTTGTACATCTTATTGGCTGATAAGAACAGAAATCAATGTAACAGTTTGAAGGTGTTGCAGTAGCACAGAGATATTTCTAACTATGTACACATTTCCCTCACCTGAATGCTTTCAAGGAAATGAAAACAGAACTTAGAAAATGGAAAGCTTGAAGCTAGAAACTCAGATACAGCTAGTAGTGATAAAGAACACTACTTACTAATAAGCAGAAGAGAGAACTAATTTAAGACACTTTCCTAATTTGATGAGAATGACACCTTGAAATGTCAACTTTAAAAATGTTCACTATTCTATGGCAAAAATCCCTAACTTGAACTATTATCAAAAGTAGTATTTATAGATAGCCATGACAACTAAAGCCATACTATTACTTCCCACTTAATTTCAAGCTCAAATTGCAATAATTTCCTCATTTTTGTTCATAAAAAGCAAAACATAGTAAATAAAAAGCTCACTAATCACAACAGAAAAACATGTATGTTTTCTGTAAAATCAGGCCTGCAATATTAAATCAAACAGAAAACAAGACAAGTTTTATATTATTGATAACACCTAACAAATTACATGGTTCTTAATTTTCTCCCTCAAGACAATGTTTAGGAGCATCGTATTTTGCATGGGGAGAAGTAAAAGGGATCCCTCTGCCACTGTTGATTTGCTCTGTATGACATATTAAGCCAACATGAAGACTACAGAGACAATTCCATTTTCTTTACTCTTTTGGGACTTTCTTTATATCTTGGGTAAGCACAGGCTTGAGAAATTACTTTGCATGTCTCTTAAGACAAAGTGTTGAAAGACAAGGTGTGATACTCATATACCCAGTGGCTAACTGCTGCCTCCTCAAGTATGTGTGGACAAAAAGAAACAGAAGCAAAAATTCTAAACTTTTATGAAGCTTGCCAGTGCAATTTTCTGAAAGCCTTGTTACTCATGACAGGGACTCTACACAGTAACTATTACCTTTAAAAAACTGATTTTAACCATCATTCAATTAAAGTTAGTACAATGACTGTGCATAAAACGTACATGAAATAATTAGTGTGGATGGTTCTTAATTTAAAGGATGTTAAACAGCTTGTAGACATCTGCTAGCAAGCTGAAATGGGTCATTCAAAATTTATCTAACTAAATTAAGGGGAAAAAATGTTTCTCCTCCCGGGTCGGCATGTCACAAGATAACTAAACTGACTTAGTAGGCTTGCCTGGGAATCCTTAGCTGTCAGTGGTGAATATGCAAAGGGCCAGCAAATTAAATCAACCTGCCAAACTGTCAATTTCAAGCCTCATGACTGCATGAAAATAGCATCACTGGAAGAAATCAAGCATTGCCTTCTTTTGGGTTTCCTGGCACCTATTCAAATACTCATGCAGTTGTGGCTAATTTTGCATGCAAATTTCAGTCAATAAGCTCAGAACAAGACCTCCCAAGATATTTCAAAGGATCTGACAGTATTTTTTTTGAATACCAAATCAACAGTAGTTGAAATTCAATCTCCATTTCATAGTGCTTTACATATGCACATTGTCCCCTCTACAGAGCTAAGTTAATGAGAGCAGTACCTGCTTTCACTCACATCCTCCCAGCCGTCCTTACTGAAGTTCTCACATACATTACTCATAACCTTGATGGACTGTTTGAGAAAAGCTCCATGATGTCCCAAAGAGCTCTTTTTCTTGGCTGTTTTTAATTTAACCTTGGTGTCTGTTATCTTGCAATTACATTGCCCAGAGGTTGCCACTGCTTTGGCTTCATCCAACAAACACTTCAGCTCCTGCACTTGACTCAGCAAATCTTCATTTTCATTTCTCAACCAGTTAGCTTCCACCACTTGCCTCTTCAAAGAGGCAGCTTCTTTTCTCTGCTCATCAATCACTAACTGAAGTTGCACTTTGTCTTTTTTTATTTCACAAATCCTCTTATGTAGCATTTCCAGCTCTCTTTCTCTTGTGTCTGCATCTTCCTTTTTCACTTTTAAAGATGCTTCCAAATAATTTTTCTCCTTCAGTAAGTCTTGATTTACTTCTTTCTCTTTCTTTAATTCCCCTTCAATAGCTTTGAATCTTCTTTCTATTTGTTGTACCTAAGAAAGTAAATTTTAACATTCATATTTCAGCCTGTCCAGTAGAAAAAACCTTGCTTTCAGATGTATTTATTATATGACAGAAATATTACATTAAGTACAAGGACAAAAGCAATCTATAGCCCTAATTTAAAAATAATTCTAATGAAATGCAGCTGAAAACATTTTAGCTGCAATAATACAGCTGTTGAACCAAGGGCAGATGGTAAAAGAAGTTAAAATTCCAGGCAAAGTGACACAGAAGTTTAAGTATGCTAATGAACCTTCCTGATACATCTTGAGCTCATTACTGATTTGGTTATTCATACTAATTGAATTTAAAACAACATTTTCAGGAGAAAAACTATTTTGAAATACACACAATTTTGCACTAGCTATTTAAATCAACAAGTTCTGTCAACTATAGTAAATACTCACATTATTAATGTAATGGTCAAAAAAACCCCTAAAAAAATAACAGCAAGAGATATCAGAAGGTCAGCACCTAAAGAATATGAAAGCTAAAATGTATTTTCTATTCACAGAAAGGGAAAATCTACCCTATTCCCATGAAGCCACTTTATAAGCTTCTTATATATAGTTTGAAGGACCATATTCTAACCATACAGGATGCACACGCTTTGTCTGTAAGGTCTTTTGAGGTTTACACATATTCAAGGCCATTAACAATAAACTAATTCCCAGTGTTTTACTGGAATATTTGCCTAAAGTTCCAAACAAGCCCCACAATTTCCAGAAATTAGGGACAATTTTAATTTTATCAAATACTAAAATGAACATCTAGTCTGTGACAATTGCCCAGAAGTTTGCAAAGAGCATCAGAGTGAGTTTTGTGCTCAGTAACCACTTAGTCATTTTGAAGAAATATTTTCAATTCATTTTGTATAAGCTCCATCTCCATGATTCACTAGGGGAAGGGCTAGGTGATCTACATTTTTCTGGACATGGGTAGAAAAGAATGTTTTTTCAAGGAACTGTGGTAGAATGCACTTGGCCAGCTTCAGCTATTCACCTTACAAAATAGTGGCTAATTCCATCACTTTGTAGCAATATGAAATGCCAAAACTTGCTTTGACATTGACAATACTGGAACTATAATACTCTTCAAGAAATGCTGTATGTTTTTGCAAGGAAATTTTGCCAATGCATTTAAATTCTTTTAACATCTATGGAATTGTTTACAGAGTGTGTACTACAGATTTGATTCAGATAAACAAGAGTACTTAATGTACAGAGTGAATTAGGGCAAGAGCTGTTCAAACCCAACATATATTTGTGAATTTGGTATGTAATGTGTGAGTTTAGCAGCAAACATCCAATACTCCTGCCTATCTATTGATACCTTCCCTTAGAGAAATTCACACCACTCCCACAATGAAGAGAGCTTGCCTTATGGCTACATACCATTACTGGGTGAAACTACATATAAACGGGATTTTTCCAAATGCTTTATTGAAACCAAGATTTATAATTAAATAATAATTTGTACTTTCCTCCCCAATGGTAAGGAGTCAGACCTGTATCTTTCTTCAACTACCTTCCTAAACTGAGATTGTGTTATTATTTTCTTAGTTCTTCAAAGCAGCCTATTGCACTCAATGGACTTAAAGGTAATGTATTACAGCCAGAAGGAAAGAAACAATGAATAGCTTCTACACCTATCCCTAAGGTACCATCATAACTCTGTACATCCATAGGGATAAAAATTACGTAGTACCTGGCAAACAAAATTACAGTTCTGAAATAGAGATGATAAACTAGCATAAACTGTATGACATTTCAGATGGTAGCATCCATATTATTTCAATTACTCACTCTACCTTAAGATAAATGAATGTGAGCACTTCCTATTCTGTGTGTTATTATTTTAACATGATGTTTGTCATTCAGTAATAACGAGATGACAGCCTTCATTGCCTGACCATATGGCAAGTGTTACAAGTATATGCAATCACATCATCTGCTGTAAATTACCATACTTCCTACAAGTTAATTCACAGATAAAAAATAGACATACTCAAACTGACATTTAAACGTATAGATTTGTGTTTATTTAATTTAAGCATGCTTTTAAACATTCAGAAGTAATTAAACAAATATTGTTTTGCAAAATGACAAAAAGGCATTATACTGTTTGAAGGATGTCTTTTCTTTGCAGCAAACAAAACATATGGTAAAATACAAGTGAGCTCTCTTAAGTGAACACCTGTTAACATACTAAACTACTTGTGTATATTACAAATATCAATACAAATAGCAACTAGTTAAGAACATCTTGTTATTGTATGAGGTAAGATGTACAATGTTGAGCAGTAAATATTAAATACTCCTTATATTTGATAAACCAAAGAACACTAAATGTATATGGTACTATCTTGTGAAAAGAGTGATAAACTCACATATATAAAAAAAAATATTTGCATATGCAATGTTGTGCTATAATTCAAATACAACAAAATGTGGATTTATCACTATTACGTATCAATTTTATTCTGTAGCAAGAGCTCTATGGAGATTAACACCTGACATCATGTAAAGTTAAATACTCAGCAAATTAAAGGTTTCTGAACTTAAAAGTGGTAAAACACTAAGCACATGTTACCTCCAGATAATTCATTACTTTTCAGCATGCTACCTCCAAACATATTTTTAATTTTCTCTGACATTAACCATGTTTATCTCACGACACATTCACAGCTACTTCACTAAAATTCATTTCTCACACAATTTTGAAAATCCTGAATTTTAAATTAGAAAAGGGAAATAATGGCCTAAGTTCATGAGTACTGACTTATATATATACTAATCGTACACTAAAATTTAAATCTGTTTTCTGGGGTTGGTATCATACCTTCCGTAATCTCTGATGGGAAATCTCTTTTGTATTCTTCTTTGGAGTACTGTTCTTCAGCCCATCATCTTCACTAAGCTTAAAAGGTGGCTCTATCAGAAAATAAATAATACATCTCTATCACAAAATAAATAAATATTTATAAATACATTGAGACACCTAGTACTTCACTAAAACAATACCTAGACAATTTAAGGAAATGCATTCTTTACTACTGCAATTATTTATAATGTGGTGTATTTTTTTGACAAGTCTTTTGGTCAGTTTCTAAAGAGTGACCTCTTTCAAAGTGTTCTGTCACAGAATTATGAATCTTAGTACCATCACAGTATTTTTTTTCAGAGTACAAGCTTTTCAAAGGTACAATAGATCTGCAGGTTAAAGACACTGTACTTTCATTCCGATTTTTATTCTTTTATAGACTATTCCCTCTATGCCTTAAAAGCAGAATTCATTGCCTTTTTATCTACACAGTCACTACCAGTTTTGTTCTCTAGGTCTTGTCCCCTGCTAGGAGGATCAGAGTGATTGATGAACAAAGCAGACAGTAACAGAGTTAGGACAGATGAAAACTTTAAACCCCTTTTTTTTTGTTAAGTGAAAGATCATGTACTTCACCAGATAAATCAGACAAATTTTTCCATTGTAATCCTGTGAATTCATAACAATTAGAAATTGATGCCACTAACGAGAGTGAACATGACTAAACGTCACTCTCAGAAACAGCTCTGCACTTTAGGTAGTATAAATCTCGCCAAAACAAATAAGTAAAAATTAGATCTATTCATAGAGAAGAATGCTAAGAAAAAGTTTTGAAGTACTAATACATATGGCAAATCAGAGGTAAAATATATTGTGTTTAGATCTGAACCTAAAGCTTAACATTCACAGATTGCCCACTGCTGACACAAATGAACAATTACACATTTCAGAATGATTTTTTCTTAGAACACGAAATATTACGTTAAAGAACAAAAAACTCCAACACTGTTGAAACACAATATTAACATTTCTTTTCTTGCTCTTCTTCCCCACAAATTAATTTAAAGACTTAATCTTAAGGGATTATGTATTATCTGTGCTACATGGTGGAGGTCTGCTTTAGAAGTATCATTTCAAACTACTAGCAGACATTGCAGGTCACTTAAAAACTTTTGATTTATAAACAAAGCAAGTGTAGAAGAAAACAGTGTTACTCTCTGTAGATTCACAATCCTCTTGATGTAAACAGTGACTAACAAGTTTGTTAGAGTGAATTAGACCTTTCTTTTGTCTTTGGAACATGTCATGGCCAATTAATACTTCTGTATTCATGAAATAAATGGAACACTATTCTAAAGATAATAAAAGCTGAAAAAGGTAAAACTATGCGTCTGGGGAATATGTACCTTTACCTTGATATTAATATGTTAGTTCCCATGTTATTTCAGACTACAGTCCCCCAGCACAGTGATACTGCATACATTTACAACATTGTTTAAGTAACACACAAAGATAATATGAACATGCTTTTCATCTTTTTCTAAATATTCACTCATTTGAATGTCTGCTGTAGCTTTTATATCAGCATTTACTGTACTCCACTGAAAAGAAAAATTATTTCTCATAGTCAAAGAAAGTGATCAAAGCACACAAGGTATTACACTTATTATGCGGATGTATTAAAATACAATTTAAAACTCTATCTATAAATAAACATACTATATGCTGAGAATAAAGAATACTTCTGCAAGATAGACAGAAAACACACATGTTCAGTATTATAACAGAAGTCACACGCAAAAAAAAAATAAAGAAAAGCCAGAGGTCATTGATGCATAACACTTTCTATTGAGCAGAAAACAAATGGCCTATTCAGCCCCTTTCTCCCATCCTCCCTTCTAATTGCTATGCAATTGTTCACAGGAACTGGTTAGGGAGGCAATGAAACAGCATTGCCTATAAATGTCTGACTGTCTATGATAGCAGAAAGATTCATCATATCAGCCGATACCGCAAGACATACACTCTACCCATCATACTCTACTTAAAAACTTCCAAACTGTCCCTCAAGGAATAGACCCACAAGTCATAAACCCCACTATCTTCAGTCATCAAATTACTGTGGTGTTACAGAAGTATACTTATGTCCCACTGAGAAAACACAGTTAACTGCCAGCTTTAGAATGTAACACTTAATTCCTAATTAATAGTCACCAAACCTGATAATAAGTTACTTCAACACTGCTGCCATAATGGTACTTGAACTATGATACTACAGCTCACTGATAGTATTTGCAGAAAGCCTTCTGAAACAGAGAAAAAGCTACCAGTTTCAAAAAGATCAGAGCTGTGTATTAGTCACTCACAGAGTTCCTACATGAACCATCAAAAAATGAGATTTTTGCCTCTAGTATGCACCAGGTGAAGAAATCCTCTTAACAGACAGGGGATGCCGTGGTGCAGAAAGCCACTGTGTTCCTGAAAGCAGTGCTCCCAAAGATGTGCTAAGTCTGAAATAGCTGGTGAGAAAAAACATTTTGAAGACCAGAAGGGAATGTCATTGTCACACATGCGCTGGGAACACAGTAATTCAGAAGTCTCATAACAAAAGAAGCCTTCAAACTGCCTCCTTGAATAAACAGAGAGCCATCAATTTACATTCTTTTAACAAGGCACTTGCTGTTTTTCTGAATAGTATCAGATAGATCCACTTTCCTGCATTTGGAGGAAAAGGCATGAGTACCTGCCAACACATTCTTAACACTGACACACAAATAATGACAGAAATGGCATTAATATTGAATTTGGATTTAATAACTGCTGGAAAATAACTGGCAATGATGAAAGAAGCACTTGGAAAACTGAGTCAGAATAGAAAGAAATTGGGCATGGCAGGAGCAGAGTTTCCTTTTCCCCAACCTCCTTCATCTTTGACCAGCAGGGTTTGAAAAACAATACAGAAGAGCAACAAACACAATTGATGCCTATTCAAGCAAGAGGATAGCGGCTATCTTTTTTAATACAGGGAAGCTCAACCACTTTTTTCTGAATTTATCCCTTGATATTAGAATGCCTGATTTAAACAGGTACCTGCTAAGGTGAAAGTGAATTCCAACATCATTAATAAGCTGAGTAAATTCAAATCAGGTTTCCTTTAGTAAAGTAAGCATACTTACTAAAAGTGAACAAAATGTATTTAAACTATATCAAGTCTGGACTCTCAGCAAATTACAGATAGTACACCTGAGGTTGTACTTTAATTGGGGAAAATGAAGGAATTTAATCCCTATTTTAGGACAGAGGGTGTATGCATTTTCTTAGTGCATGAGCTAGAACTGCTCAGATACACTCATTTATGCTCAAAGATGGACATCCAGTTTCTGTCATTATGGTGTAGTCTTCTAGAAAATGTCAATTGATTTATAAAGTGTCCACCTCACTGCAATACCTAGGATTTTCAAGAGGAATAACATGGAAATTACTTTTTATTACTAGGTTTGCAGCTATTTTTTTATACTTCAATTGGTAGAAGTTTGGAAATGGTTGGAGTAATTTCAGTCTTACGTGCTAACAAGTGCTGTTCTTTGGACTTGATTTTACAAAAATTGCCTATTAATTGAAATGATATCTATAAATAATGCTGGAAAAGGAAAATAAAATTTGCCTAATGTACTTCACTGATACCTTTCTCTTAGTCCCAAGACAAAAATAATTAATCATCATACCAATAACCAAACAAGAAGTGTGTATCCAGCCACACAATTTCAAAAGAGGGTATGTTTTAATCTGAAAATATAATTTTTAAAAAAAGAAGGAATAAAAGACTTATTGTTAAAGCACTAAACATGTCAAGAACTGTAGTTTCAAGGATCTGACTGTTTTTTGGAAACACATGGTTATTGCTCAGCAGGTCCTCAACTCCTTCTCCCTGCTGGTTGCCTTTCCACTTCTCTCTGTGTAAAGGTTGACAAAACCGGCAAAAGCAAAAAAGTGATCTTTATAGTCAGTATTTGAAACTTTCACTAGCTCCCTTCAGCTCTGTCGGGGCCTGTGAAAGTAAAACGTAAGAACACATGGACCAAAACAAAACACTAACTCAGCATCTGAATATTTCTACTCAGTTTTATAGGTATTAAAATTTAAAATAAAGGGAAAAAACCTTTATTTTTTCATTCAAGTGGCCACCATTATCTCAAAAAAAGAAAAGAGACAACAGCAGAGAACTGAGATAAAGAATGTTGTGCATTTATTGCTAAGAACATGCAGAGTCCAAGTTTTCTACTTCCTTCCTTGCACAATACTATGCATAAAGAATTCACCACAAATATGAAACCCAGCTGAATTGTAACTATCTGCTCTCAAATACTTGTACCAGGCCATTCAGGAACAGCAAATAATACAAAGAATCAGAGCAGTGACAGAGAAACAATGGTAATATATTATCTATCCAAATCACAAAGACCCATCTTCACAGAACCATCAAATACTGTAAAGATTGCAAAGATTTATGAGAATTTATTCATGATCAATTCTTACAAGAGCTCTATTGTTTTTATTTCCTTTCAAAATTACATGCTTGATGTGTCTAGTATTGGAAAAGAAGTCTGAATGCACGTGTAATTTCTGCACCACAGTTTTCAATTCTGCAAAAACTATTTATACCCTGGAGAAAGCTTCACAAACATATATACATGTTTTAGATTTTCCACATACTAAACATAAAAATAATTAACTAATTTTATATGTAGTATATGTACATAAGTTCCAAACATATTTTAGTGTATATCTATATACAAAAATTTTCATTGATAGGCATGTGGAGAACTTTAATGGCTTTAAACCAGAAGAGGGTAGATTTTGGTTACACATTAAGAAGAAATTCTTCACTATGAGGGTGATGAGACACTGGAACAGGTTGCCAAGGGAAGCTGTGGATGCCAGTTCCCTGGGAATGTTTCAAGGCCAGGTTGGAGAGGACTTTGAGTACAGTGGGAGGTGTCTCTGCCCATGGAAGAGGGGTTGCAGCTAGATCATCTTTGAGATCCCTTCCAACCCAAATAATTTTATAATCTTTTGACTCTATCTAAACCCTTTGCAATAAAAATATCTATGGCGTTATGCTTAAAAAATACACATTGAAGAAAAAATAAACTCTGGAGAGAAAATAACCTTAAAAATTATATTTATAGCAGACTACATATATACATATAAAATACTATACCTTCCCCTTTATTTTGTAAACAGTTAAACTCCTGTATTGTGAACGTACCCACAGATTGGTGTACTTTCATCTGATCCAACTCTTCTTCAAGATTCAGCCTATAAAAGAGGAAATTTAAAAGTAAGAACCACAGAACAATCATACAGACACCACTAAAACGACTTAAAAAATTAAACCAAAATGGTATAAATATATTACTGGGGAAAAAGCTGTCACCACCCAGAAATAAGTCCTCATTTGATGACACCTAGCATACTTCAAACATAAAAAGCCACTTGTACAACAGCTGACTAAAATTTATAAGTTGCAATTTACAAAATTCAGGTATAATGACATTTGTAACACACTAAGAAGTTTTAGCCAGTCCTTTTTAGGCAAGAAAATGTCTGAGATGTAAAGGAGACCATTAGGAGGTGGAATCGTGTTAGGAGGGGAATAAGTATCACAGGAAACCGCCAGCTAACCTTGTGCAGATATATCTCACCATTCCTCTTTTTCCACCAACTATTTGAGAAACTTATTCACAAAATCTCTCCCCCCTTTTCCATCCCTGATCTAGTAGTATATTACTACTATAGTTTATTCTTAGTAACAACCAGCAAAGGTCTGTACAACAAAAGACCTGAATTACTGTTCTTCATTGTATTAAAATTACATATCAAAAAAGTTGTCAGGATACTAATGCTAAAGTTTCAAAAACAAACTGAGGAATGCTAGAATGAAAGAAATTAATTCAAATGGTTCATCTGTACCAATGTTTTCTGAAAAAAAAAAATAATTATATAGTTGTAAACTATTTCAGCAATAAGATCCCCACCTATTTTAGCCTGGGATCCTACAGCACATGGAACATATGGCAGTCATTTAATTTGCAGATTATATTTAACATATAACCTCATATCCTAATACAAATACACATGATGCTAGGTCTTTCCTGAGGGTTAAATTGCTGATTACCTCACAGCCTTTTCTGATCTACTGCAGCATCTAACCGTTTTACATGAAATTTATGCTTTACAAAATCTGAGATAAGGAACAAGGAAAATTGAGCTAAAATATGTGCTGACTTAAGGCAAGGATTAAAAAAAAAATGTTCTTTCAGAATACAGAGTATTTTAAACAGTATATGTTTAAGGGGTGTCTGACTCAGCTGTAACTCTAAATATTGCGATTACATCCTGCAGTCTCACATGAAGTACAAAGCAAATGAGAAACATGAGAAGTTAAAGTAACTTGCTTTGTATGACATCCAAGATTCTAGCTATTTTCAGGATCATTCAGCTGCCTTCACAGGTTCGCTTTCGTTTCTCTTGTTTCATTCTCCATGCCTCAGTCATCATAAATTTCTATACAACACAGCATAGTGGCCTCCACAGTGTCTTAACTCCTCATAGCATGTTCACTTTTTGCACTGAATGACAAATCACTTCCTTGAAACAATGTTCTACATTTACATAACTGAAGACTGTATTCAATGTTATGTGAACACAAGAGAGGGAATTAAGGATATTTTAGAATCCTTCCTGCTTGAACATCTATCTTCTAAACATAATTGCACATGATTTTTTAAAAGAGATAACTTTTACATAACGATTTTTTTCAGGTAATGAAAGACATGCAGAAGTAAGTAACTGATACTAAATAAGCGAAGGGCTAAGTTTGTAGTCTGAATATTTGAAGCACTTCCAAATAAATTAATTTGTCTGTGAAACACTCCCCAACTAAAGATAAGATCTACCTGAACCAGAAATATTTCAGGTAAGCCTAGACATAAAATTACCATGTGTAATACAAAATCCAACCCATAAAAGTCAATGACTGGCTTGCATAAATGCTAGAAATGCCCAACTGGGTTAGACCAGCACTGGGTCCATCCATCACCAGTGCTCTGTCTCCAGAACAGGTAAAAGCAGATGCTACTCAGGAAAGAGCACAACCTTAACAGTTTCTGCAGCCTGATTCCAATTTTCCATCCCGAAAGTGGCATGTAAGCACTATCTTGTGTTTCCTCTACTTTAACTGCTTCTCTGCTGCTAAAAGGACTTCTCCTCCAATCCTGCAGGAATAGAAGCTCTTTATAACTTTTCATGTGAAGTCTTGTCAAAGGCAGCTGGAAAATACAAATCAGATTTTATTCACACCAGTTGCAATTGCAGTAGGTTAATGAAGCAGCACTTCCCTTTTACAAGGAATTTACACACTGGTGCTTCCCCACCTGGTTGATCTGTGGCAGTGATCCCCCTCTCTCTCCATTTTGGGTTTGTTGGGGTTTTTTTCACCTCTTTTTTCTAAAGACAGACTGCCATGTTTCTGAGTATGAAAGCAGTCAGGTCCACTAGTCTGCTGCTTTGTCTTGTGCCTATTTTGTAGACAGAAGTTACAGTGGCATCCTGCCAGTCAACCAGCACAGTGGCTACTTACAATTTTAGGTAACAGTTCTGTAATTTCATACTTTGGTTTCTTCACACTCCTTAGGGTGTGAAAATACTAGTTAGCATCAAGATATTAAAAAATAACTCATCTACTTGACCTCATAATTACTTCAAACAGATCTAACACCTTTGATCGATCTGCTACAAAGAATACATGGGTTTTTGGCATCTTCTTAGCATCTTCAGCAGGGAAGACCAAGGTAATGATTCACTGAGCTATTCTTTTATGGCTCTGCAAACTCACTGTGTCCTTTTACACTGTTACTATCACGCAAACCTAAAATTTTCTAACTGGCTTCTTTTTCACTTTATTTAAGCAAAGTTTTCCTACTGCAGCTTAAGCATCTTTGGAAACCACTCTTCAAGAGCCTTTTTTATCCTTCTCAACTTTCCACTTGCATTCATCCTGCCATTGGCCTACACGTTCTCACCAATACAAGCTTAAGTTTTAAATGCTTATCTTTTCTTGGCAAGGTCCAACAAAAACTTTCCCACTGAGTCTTTACAGGTTACGTTTTAAGACTATTTTGGGGTGGGGGTTGGTTCTGGATTTTTTTTCAGTTAAATTGTAGCACATATTTCATCTGTGTTTTAGCTACAGCACCTTTCTTAACAGTCTCCAATTGTTCACAGGCTTTTTGTACTGCTTATTCTAGCACTCAGTTTTTTGACTAGTTGCTTCATTTTTGTGTGGTGCCCTTTCTGAAAAGTGAATATCCCCAGGCCAAGGTATTTGGTCCATTCTTTTCTGCTACTATTTAAATGTAAGAAGAAAAACAAACACCAAAAAAAAACACCCGAAAAACCCCAAAAACAAAACTAGAGGCAAACATCACATTAACGCATCTTTACAAAGGATAAAACATGACGAAATATAGGCCTTGCCTCTTTTCCTAGTAAAGTTAGAGAGCAAATCATCCTGGAAATACTGTCCAGCCACCTAATGAATGTGACTGCAAACAGCTAGAATGGATTTACCAATAAAAAATTTTGCTTTCCCAACCTGACTGCCTCTAAGGATATGACAAGATGTAAGAATAAAGGGAGAGCAGGCAATGGTGCCTACCTTGAATTTGGCAAGGTAGTTGTGGCATTCAGGATGTATAGTGCTTGTCTTGAACAATCCAAGAGATAAGTGATGGACTTTGGCACTCAGGATATCTGTTGTCTGTCTTGTGGCATCTGAGAGTTAAACAACATTTGCTGATGGACTAAAGAGATGTCTCAGCAACCCATCCAACCGTTTTGCTTCCCCTCCTGTGACAAGTACCTGAGAACTGGGGAGTTTAGTGTGGGACATGCTGAGATCAGAGACAAAGGAGTTCTACAGCTGGCGCTGGGAGCAGAATATCCAGTGATAACCAGGCCTTGATATGAAAACCACCGACTTAGCAGGACAAGACAAAGAGTGCCCATCTCAAGCCACTTCCTAGGACCAAAACTCCACTAATGCTGTGGTGCCAGTTGTCTCAACCTCCTCTTTTGTAACGGCTGATCTCATCAATTAGCCAAACAAAGCCTACATAGCCCCTGGCATCATACCTGCCCCCTGCTATCTCTGACGAGCATGGAGAAGATAGAAGGATTTTCTCCCTTATTCAGGGAGAAAAGTGGGGGTGCAGTGAGCAAGAACTGTATAAAAATCTGAGACTCTGTGGGGCATTTGAAGCACTTCACCACCAGGAACCACTTCCCCACCGACGACATCGCTGGACTGTGATGGTAACTATGCTCTCTCTTGCTGTCCTCTGTATCTCTGCTTTCTCCTTTCTTTTCGGTCTCTGTTTTCCTCCCTGTCCTATCTGCTCTAGGGACTTTGCTGTGTTACTCTAATAAAAGTTTGTTGTGTGCGTGACATCTGACCTCGTTTGCGTCTTAGTTTCACTATTTGGGATCACCTTTAAACTTCTTCTCAGGTCCTGCAGGACAACAAAGGGTGCAGCTGCCGTGCAGCTTATCCCAGGAGAGGGGAGGCAGAATCCAGCCGCACCAGCCTCCGACTGTGGTGAGGAGTGTTGGAAAGCAAGGGGGTTCTGCCCCATCTCTCGGAAGACCGCACGCCAGCCCCGCTGCCTCTTTGTGCACCTGATGTTGTGTTATCTTTGTTTTGTCCTGGCAAGACCGTAAAAAATTGCCACGTATCCGAATACCAGATTGTGACAGCAGTTGAGATGGTTTCTCACCTCCTTATTGCCAAATAGTTGAGATCTGGATTGAAAAGGAGAAACAAGATCCTAAGCAAGCTTGCTGAACTGCAACTGCTTTCAACAGCAGGTTGAGCAAGAGAGCTTCCACTGGGGAGAATGCTACTTGCTTCCTGAGTGTATAAATATATATGTATTTAGGTGTAGCCTCCTCAACCAACTCCTCTCACCTCACCTCGCCTCTCCTCATGAGAAACTCCTCATGAGTTTCTTGTTTTCTTTCTTTTTTTCTAATCTCTGAAACCCAAAAGGGGAACTGCTTTAACAGACTACACCTGCCCCACCAATCTTTTAAATAATCCATGTTAACTTTTTTTACAAAGCAGGTTAGGCACTTGGAGAGATCTGTGACCCATTTGCACGAATTCTAGTGACAGAAAATGCTTCCCTCACTTACTGAGGGTGAAAGAAGGATTGCATCTGCATTCCTTCAATGCAAAGAATCAAAAATAAGCTCTGTGTGTAGTAATACAGAATACTAACCTACTGGAACTACAGAGTCAGAATAGCAGTGTCAAAGTTCAGACACTGAATAGAACCTTCCAACACTGTTTTAGCAGATTAAGCAAATATCTGCTGCAATTATATTAAGCATATGCTCACTGGATTTACTGCATGGGTTTTTGCATTGTTCAGTTTCAATTAACACATCAAATAATGGAAAGAAAAAATGCACCAGGTTTTGATCTTAACTGAAAGGGGGTTTCTTTGTGCACTTAAAAACTTGTGCTTGATTTAGCAAATGCTGAGCAAATGGTAACGTCCTTATGTCATCTGAAAAGATCCAAGACACAAAGTGAAGCTGAGAGATGGAATCTTTGAAGATATTTCTACAGTGGAGAGGTAGTTTCAGTGTGAAGTGCTTCTAGTTGACTGTAGTCTTGAGGCATGGATACTGAAAAGCAATCTTTGAACATTAGTACTTGCCTCATCCATCTTTTGATACTAGAAACACTGGGAGTTGAACACGTTGCAAAACTAGTCAATTTCGAGTAAGATGTATATTGTAGACGTCTTACATTAATCGCCATTTAACTGTGCTTCCAGCAATTTTTTTTAGAACTGCTCCACAAATTTCACATTTTACAATCACCTACAACTATAAGCTTGACTTAAACCAAAAGAAGAAATAACAGCATATTTTAAATTGTTTGTATCTGATCTAAAATAAACTTTCTGATAAATTCAGGAAAACAAAACCTTTTATTTGGAAAAAAGAGTCTGCTCTATAGACTCAGAGAAAAGATAGACCTTTGAACCATAATTCAAGAATGAATAATGATGGGATTTGAATGCAATAGAAATATGGAGGTCAAGAGGAATGAGGAGTGTGAGTATAAATTGATCACTTCCAGCTCATGATAAATTCACATCTTCACACCTTTCTCTTGACAAAGTCAAAGGCTACTACTGCATTTTACAGTCTGTCATGTTCATACTGTGTATTTATTCTACTACTATTCAAACTTTTTAAAAGTTCCTAGGATATCATTTAAAACAATAGAGAGATACTAGACATGACCTTTGTGCAAATGTTTCTGAAATACTTTGAAGTATTCTGACAGCTTACACAATCTTTTATATTGATATGTGAAGCAGGTGAAACCTTGCAGGATGCTGAAACTTCAGAATTCTATATATCAGCTCTTAACCATTAATAAATTGATCTAAAAAATAAAACCTAACTATATTTCAAGGTGTTTTAAAAGTAACAAAAAACCTGCTCATAATTGTCTCTGAAAAATTGCATAAACCATCTTACAACTATAAACATGAATAACATTGGGCAAAAGAGATTCATTACTCAGAATACCTACCAGCAATCCAGATGGAAAGAGAATAAGTAACCACTTAGTTAAACTTTATTAAGTTTCATTAAACTCAAAGTCTAAACTCATATCGGCAATGGTAATGCTAACATTGTAAGGCACTTCCAAAAGCTTGCAATGTTGAAATTGCAGTTGTCACTAGGCCTGTATCTAGATGCATTCTTCACACATGTTCATTTCAATGACTTTGGTTTGTGGTTTTTAAGCTGAAAAGGTATCAGATGTTTTCAAAACATGGCAAACAATTCTTTTCTGATGGCACTGTGAAAGTCTTTTCAGTTAGTTTATAGTCAAGGTTTCCAGAGTCCAAAAAAAGACTGCATAACTCAGAAAGGTACCCTGAAAATTTACAGCAACAGCCCTACCAAATTTGCTGATAATAAAGGGTACATAACTATGAGTGACTATGTAACTGTTCTTTTTAATTTAAAGAAGAAATAATCTAACTCTATAATTATTAGATGAACTGAAAAGCTTACTTAAAATATGTATTCAGCTCCCACACACACTTTTCTGCTCAGGAACATTTATTGAAGAGGGAAGGAAAAAAGACTAGTTTTGCAATGGGTGTGAAAGAGTAATAAAAGTAGTGGACTGAGAAAATTTAGAATTTATGACTTTTTGTAGAAAATGCACCTGGCTCTTATTTACATTCAAATGTTTTATTTTCAAATACAACATTTACATTCAAGTGATAGCCCATCAGAGGGAGGAAAAGTGCATTAAAGCCATACAAAGCCTACAAATTGGTGTACTGCTTTTACCTTTAGGCAGATCTGAAACTGCCTCATGGCTTTCAGCCTTCTGCATAGCAAGGTTATGCTGCTTTTAAGAACCTCTGGTAGAATTTTACTCTGTTTCTTCAGTAACTTTTTCTCAACAAGAAGCATTTTGTTATCTGGTTTCAAAAGAAGTTGAAAAGGCAAAAAAACATTTGAAAAGATAACCTACTCCAAAATCCTTTTTAAGTTTACTCTGTTGTAAAGAAACAGTCCAGGCCAGTAGCAGTCTTCAATGTTCTAGATTACATTGTCAAAGAACAATCTCTAACACCTTCCTGGGCAAAGAGAAGCCATCAAGCCCTCTTGTTAACAGAAATCAGCATCCTAAGTTAGCAGGAATAAAATCTTTGTTTTCACATCCTGAGAACAACCTCAATAACTAGCAATAACTTTGTGACAGTAAATCTTGGTTGTACAAATGGCACCAAGTGGGGCAGAAAAACATGCAGCACCCTGTTTTATGTACCAATGCTTCATTTCTGTACTCAAGCCATGATTGCCACAGTCTCACTGGGTAATATTAAAACGTGAATGGTAAGAAATCCAGAGAGATCAAATCTATTAAGCTAATAATTTATGCTGGTATTGCATACATTTTTAAAGATACTGACGCTGACCCACAAGTATAGTATCTGCTCTTTCCAGTATCCTAGAATATTCTGTATATTCTTTTTTATGGCATTATAATACTTTTGATAACTCCTCCATTTTTTGTTATTTCTGTAATACTCACCCATTTAGAATATAGGAATAAGAGTATAATAAAAACAGTGCTGTAGAATCAGTTTTGCCAAAGGAATTCTCATTTCTTTTAGATTATAGCGAGACATCAGCAAGAAATTCTCTGTAACAGTTGCTTACTTATCAAGCTACTAGAATAAGTGAAATGCTTGTACCATCTGCATATAAGCAGGGCTTCTGCAAAATATACCTTTTGTTAGAACAAAATTTCCTAGTACTCATCATTTTTAACTGTCAGCAGTTCTAAAGATACCATCAGGACCTCTCACACAGCTTCAAGTCTATGGTAAATATACACATGCGCACTTGAGTCTCAATGCCTTAAAGAAAAGGTAAATTAGCAAGATAGCCTGAACTATAGCACAAACTTTCTCTCTGCACTTATCAGTTTAAAGGGTTCCTTTCTTTCTCTCAAGAGTTGCCAATCCTATGTTAACCCACTGTCAGAAGACTCTAGTTAGTCCTGTAGCGAACAGCTGTCTCCTGAGTAATACACATCCCGTAAGTCAGTCATTGCTCATCAGCAGCTTTCAGCATTCACAGGTAGGGGCTAGCAGGAGACTCCTACACTCCTCTGCATACAGATAAAACGAATTAAGAGAGCAGACTCATGGCACTCTAAAATAAACATCCAAACAAACAATAAGACTTTTTTTTCCACTTGTCCCAGGGAATTTTATCTGCAAAATAAAACCAAGCAGAGAAGCTCATTTCTAATAGAGCTGAATACATAAGAAGGAATAACCCACTGAGGAAACTGACTCCTTCCCAAGGATTACATGTTGTAAGACTGCAGCAGGATGACTCTTTGGAGAAATCAGCAGAAGCAACCACAATCTCTTAATGCATACTGTTGCTGGTGTGGACAGATATCAGAGGGCTAGTTCAGGCGCTGCTGCAGTCAGGGAAACCTTCCTCTGAGTCCAAGAGGTTACCTATTGCCTTTTCAAATGTTTTCCTCCAAAGTCATGGAAGACTGTTAAAGACTGGAAAGTCAAATTAAGAAGAAAATCAGAAAAAGACTGCTAAGCGAGGCTTCCATGCTTTTTATCAGGGTCCTCAAAAAGAAACACTAGTGTTGCTTATTACAGTAATAAAAAAAAATAAGTTTTAAAGACAGTGGGTCAAAGTAATGCCAGGGAGCTTCTTCTTATCCGAAGCCTGAGCCAAACAGCCTAATAATCTTAGCAAGAAAAATAGGACAGCAAAAGCAGCTGTTTTCTTCCCCACAGAAAAGAAAGGAGCTTAAGAAGAAAGGCAGCAGATCAACATAGGAAGTTCTTCTAGGTAAGCAAAACTGAATTCTACTTTCTGTTCATGACTCCTCAAAAGGGTAAAAACTACTCTGTAAAACCAAAGTAGAATGTACATGCATACTACAGATACTCTTGTAAAAAGTTCATACAGAAAAAATATTAAGAGGCTGCCGAAAATGAG
Organism: Apus apus; assembly: GCF_020740795.1. NCBI lineage: Eukaryota > Metazoa > Chordata > Aves > Apodiformes > Apodidae > Apus > Apus apus. The sequence continues at coordinate 35,288,265 of NC_067312.1, read as the reverse complement.
GATGAGGACTCTGATATGTCACAATGCAAATTCTGAGTTTAATTTTCTACAACTCAAAAATTGTTTAGAAGTCATGAGAACCAAGTTAAGCAGAATTTTTTTCCAACTTTTATGTATGAAATACTACCCTGATAGGATTTCTTCGCTTTTTTCCTACAGCATTACAAGAACCTTTGCCTGGAGTAAGGGCAAAACATGCTCTTTTAATGGGTCTGTATATTTATGTGTCAACTGACAGCCCTGGGAGGTGAGAGCAAACCTGGGAGCAGTTGTTTGATCTAGACTGTATGAGAGAGCAAAAACCATTACATATGTCTGGGGATAATGCTGCGAAAAGAAGAGTAAAACAAAAAGTACTAGCATTACTTACATTTTGTAAACATTCAAAGTATTCAGTATGATTTATGGGAAATCCTTTACAGGAAGAAAATTGTAAACTTACGGTTCACACAAAGAAAACTGTAGTCTTAATTAACCTAGGAAATGGAATATTTGACTACACAGACTCACTGAGTTATCTATCTCACTTTGTCCATTCACTGCCTAGAAATATGTCTTTACCTTTCTTGTTTCCCAATTCAGTCACTTATAGGATGGATGAAAATTGAAGGAAGCGATATCTGTTGGTGCTAAGTAAAGTCTCTCTGATTTACAACCCACATTCAGCAGTAAAAAAGGATAAAAGCAACTCTCCCCCCACAAATCCAATGTCTGTTTCACATAACAAAAAAGTGAAGTGTCATAGTTGTCAAGAATGACTTTTGAGATATATTTTAAATTAATACTCACTCAAAACCCAAAGATTCTCTAGTGACTAGTGACTAAAATAGTTTCAACATACACCATAACTTTTAGCTTGCAAAAGGATGGAAGAAATCCTTACTAAAAATTTCATACACCATTTAGTAATTTTCAGTAATTACTGAAGATTTACCATCTGAATAATTTACCATTACTGAAGAATTACCATAAAACCTAGTTGATTGACCAAAATATGTATTTAAAATATTAATATTATATTGTTTTAATTCAGTTATTATTTAATTGTAATTTTTTAATTCCTTTATAACAAGACTGTCAGAACACCTCATAAACAGTGTTTACCTGTATTTAGTTCAGAAAGGATTCAACCTGAAGGGCCATGACTAGGGTACCAGCGTAATCAACATAAATCAGAGAAGCACATACGGTAAGTACTCCTTGAATATCAAGAGAGTTTCATTGTCACATCACTGCTTTTAACCTTAATAAAAACTTCAGATGCCCCAAACACCAAAGTCTCTATTACTGTTTATTGGTTTTAGTATAGAGCTGGTTTCCAGTAATGCAAAGTAAAGATGCAAATCAATTTCTTACACAAAAATACTTGAGTTTTAGGAAAAATTTGAAGATTCCATGTCTATTCTCATGTGATTGTGCTTGAAAAAAGTAAATAGAACAATACCTCTTACACCAAAGCATTCTGAATTCTTTATAAATTAGAAAAAGTACCTAAAGCCATCAAGACAGATTCAACTTGTGTATGTATATGCATATTCTGCCTTATGCAGCTAAAGAGAAACAAGTAGTTCATCACAAAGATAATCTTGGATCACAGACAAGGTTCACGTAGATCCACACCGGAGTCTTTGGAATTGCAGAACTGTACATTTTAGGGAAGAGTTTAAGAGACAGCACAAGAATACAGAAACATTGCTTAATACTTAAATTGTAAAATATTATTTGCAGTCTTTGAATAAACCTAATGTGTCTGATTTTCAAAATTCAGTTTCTGAAGTTCCATATGGTATTAGCAAAGAGGAGATATACCTAAATTTGAAAATGTGTTATTTTCCCTTCCAAAATCAGTACATGTAAGGAAAATGGGAAATTAGCATTGCATGCTAAATTCCACTCTTGCCAGAAAGCACTAAGCAGTGCTTCCCTTTGCTAATTCCCAGGAACTTCACAGAAGCTGTTGGGAGAGAAACCTATATTCATTACTCACTCATTACTGTCTTAATACAGCACCCTGACAGCTTATGTTACTAGCTTTGGTGTGCCCTGGTGTCACAGATTGTAGGTTCACGGGCTTCTTCGTATGAACAGTCAGCACAGTTTTACAAGGCACAGTCTTTATATTTATATTATATTTATGATATTTATATTTATATTTTTTATATATACATATATGTCTCTGGGCTGATAAATCAGACATTCCCATCTAAATGCTGAAAAATTTTTGTCTAGGCAATAGACATAAGAAAAAGATGGCACTTGCAGACAGGTGCTTATCAACACTAAAATATTTCATTTCTGTAACACTCAGATAACCTACAGAAATCACTGTGACTCAACAGCAAGGCAGGCAACACCTTCAAGCAAGTGATACAATCAGAAGCTAACTTAAAGTCTCTACCTTTCTCCAACACCCCTCTGCTACTTTTGTGCATGTCAATTCCAAAATGTTATCATTAACACAACTTTTTCCTTCTTCCTTTGCCTGCTTATATATTATGGAAGAATGTTTAATGGTACAACTGCCTGTTTTCATTATGACAGTCTCATCCTGTGAGAAAGCACTAAAATACTACAGGCTGCTTATAGAGATTGGATAATACTGCTTGGATTTTGTACAAATACTTGCAGACAACAAAAGCCTGATTAAATATCACAGAATCATAGAATGCAGGTTGGAAAGGACCTCAGGGATCATCTGGTCCAACCCTTCCAGGTGCTACTGTAGCTCATGTGAGATGGCTCAGCACCATGTCAAGCTGAGACTGAAAACTGTCCAATGTGGGGGAATCTAGCACTACCCTTGGGAGACTATTCCAATGTTTACTGTCCTCATGGCGAAAAATTTACCTCTTGTGTCCAATCAGAATCATCCCCAGAAGCAACTTGTGCCCATTACCCCTTGTCTTTTTCAGGTGACTCCATGTAAAAATGGATCCTCCACCTGCTTGATAGCCACCCTTTAAGTACTGGAACACGGTAATGAATTGTCCCCGAAGCCTTCTCTTCTCAAAGCTGAACAAACCCAGTTTTTTCAGCCTCTCCTCATATGGCAGGCCCTCCAGTCCTCTGATCATCCTTGTGGCCCTTCTCTGGACCTTCTCCAGCATGTCTGCATCCTTTTTGTAGAGCTGGGACCAGAACTGCATGCAATACTCCAGGTGTGGACTGACAAGCACTGAGTAGAGCGGGATGATGACTTCTTTATCTCTGCTGGTGATGCCCTTGTTGATGCAGTCCAGCATCCTGCTGGTCTTCTTTGCCCCTGCAGCACACTGCTCACTCATGTTCAGCCTGTTATCCACCAAGACCCCCAAGTCCCTTTCCACAGGGCTGATCTCCAGCCATGTGGATCCCAGTGTGAACTGCACGCCTGGGTTGTGTGTTCCCAGGTGCAAGACCTTAACACTTCTCTCCACTGAACTTCGTAAGGTTTCTGTTAGCCCACTCCTCCAGTCTGTCCAGGTCATCCTGGAGGGCAGCTCTCTCTTCTGGAGCGTCAACCTTTCTACTCATCTTGGTGTCATCAGCAAACTTCATCAGGGTTCTCTTGATCCCAACATCCAGGTCACTTATGAAGATGCTAAACAGCATTGGGCCCAATATCATCCCTGGGGGACCCCACTTGTGACTGGTTGCCAGTTTGAGGAGAAACTACTTACTATCACCCTCTGAGTACAGCCTGTCAGCCAGTTCCCCACCCACCACACAGACCACTTCTCAAGGCCATAACAAGTCAGTTTTTCCAGGAGGAGGCTGTGGAGGACCATATCAAAAGCCTTAAAGAAGTCCAGGTAGATGATGTCCACCGCTCGCCCTGCATCAACCAAGCAGGTCACTGTTGTAGAAGGTGATCAGGTTTGTCAAGCACAATTTGCCCCTGATAAATCCATGTTGGCTTTTCCCAATCACGTGCTTCAATTGACTTGTGACTGTCCCCAGGAGGATTTGCTCCATGACTTTCCCAGGGACTGGGCTAATGGATCTGTAATTACCTGGGTCCTCCTTTGAACCCTTCTTATAGATGGGGGTGACATTAGCCGTCCTCCACTCTTCAAGGACATCTCCCAATCTCCATGACTTCTCAAAGATTATGGAGTGTGGCTTTGAAACGACATCAGAAGCTTTCTCAACAGTCTAGGGTGGATGGCATCTGGGCCCATCGATTTGTATGGGTCAAGCTCCTGTAATAGTTGACACACCAGCTCTTCCTTCACTGACAGCAGGTTGGTGTCTGCGTCAACCTGGACTTCTGTTTCTGTGACCTGGGACCCAACAGCACTGGTAAAGACAGCAGTGAAGAAGGTCTTGAGGACCTCTGACCTTTCAGCATTGCTGGTGACTTGTTCACCTCTCCTGTTTAATAATGAGCAAATATTATCCCTCTGTTTCTGCTTATTTCCATAATAAGGAAGAAAAAGCAAAAACATCAACACATCTGATTTCCATAAACACAGTAAGCAACCAGATTTCTCTGTTAGCTACGATGCAGGAAATTACAAGATCTGGTGCACACAGGTAAGAAAAGTTCAAGAGACAAGCTTAACAATTAAAGATAATTAGTCTCATCAGCCCTGACAGATTACACTCATTTGAAAACAATAACATATTTGTTTCAAGTAGCTGACACGGTGCCTTGTGAAAATGTAACTGGCAGCTTGCTAAAAAAGAGGAAATCATTCTCTTCACAAAACAAGCCATGTAAGTTAATTATGCAAAAGCCCCTAAATGACTTCATGTGGCCTTTATAGTTCTGAATTCGGTCCTTTAAAAGCATCTTTTAAAAATGGCATCCTGTAGTATCAATAATGATGCTGTTTTCTTACATTTTAAATTCTTTGTAGTACTTTCAGCCAAAAAATGCAGTTTCAAGTTCTCACACTGGAGCCTAAGTGTCATTTCCACTGAGCAATGATGAGTCCAGGCAGTGATCATACGCTGTTGTCAGAACCCCCTGTGACCATCTGCAGAATCTAGCTTCTAATAGTTTTCAGTAGAATGAAAGGTGGTAATTTAGATTTAGCAATCTTTTCATCCACCTCAAATCTAGAGAAATACATATATATCATTAGTTTAACTATATTTGGCTTTGTAGTATAAAATTACTAATTTTAGTACAAAGTAAACAAGAGTGCTGAGCCCTTAAGTATTTTGCAGTAAGAAGACTGCTATTTCCCAGCACTCCTAAAACTGAAGAACAAAATTATTACTTTACAGAGACAGAGCCTATGTGAGAAGGGCTATGCTCTGTAGGTGACACTTCTTAACACTGATGTAGCGTGAATGCACTTTTTTTCCAAACTAATTTGGTACATGACATAGATTTTTTAGTGTAACAAAGACAGAAACTGCTGTGGTATCTGGATGTTGCACACAACAATGGAGGTTTACAAACTAAAAGTCTCTGATGACCACATATTTCCTGTTTAGCCGAAGAGATTGCCAAGGTGATCAAAACCAAATTTTTTCAGCAGGTTCTCTATGAAAACCAAATAAAAAAACAAAATCAAACAAAAAAAACAGACATAAGAAGCAGAACAACTAATAAAAGTAATAAAGCCTAGGTTTGTGTTTCTTACTGCCATTATTCCAGATGAGTAAATTTAGCTTTCCTCTACCATACGCATTCAGATAGCTAGAAAAGGAAAGAAGCACGACATGCTGTGTCTGGTCCCAAGTTAGATTCCTGGGAACTGGCTGGAGAGATACCACTACATGGGGCACAGAACTGTTGCTTTGATTCTATGAAGAATAAGGAAAGCAGAAATCATGAGGCCCTGTTTTTCTAAAAATGATAAAGCTAATAAGAAACCTCTATTAAACACCTAGTTTGCTACCAAGCTGGCAGTGATTCTACATGTTTCAAATATCCTGAGCATATTTCCTACATGGAGGACATGCACAGCTACTCAAGCACTCAAAGGGAAGAATGACTACCAGAGGTTCTATGAATGAGGTGGCTATCTCTTTCACTTTATAAAGTTTTCTTTCTTGTCACTAGCTGCATATAAACACATCATAAGGACAACCGATTTCCAGTTAGCTGTGAGAAAAGATATTATGATGTAAGTCATTATGTTTAAGAATGTACTACTTCAAATAACTCGGTGCTGCTGGTATCAATTGCTGGTATCAAAGTTCTCCTACAAAGTAATCCAGAATTAAAGAAGTAAAACTGTAAAGCTTCCACAATAGTTTATGTACAATCCCTCTAAACTATACCTTTACAAAGCCTGCACATAATGGCCAAAGGGACGAGTTAACCCTATACTTTGGCAAACACGAATTTAATATTAAATTGACAAAGTAGTTTAAATTAGCTAGATTGCAATTCAGTAGCAGTTCAATTGGACATGCTGCATACTAATTTACCCAGAATTTCAGCAAAATCCAAACAATACAGGTACAAAGATGAATCTGCATAATGTGGAAGGATCTGTCTATTAATACAATTCTATATAAAGTAAGACAACACTTAGCACTTAATAGCCAAGTTTAAAAATAATTTATCTTTCCTTGGTTTTATGCCATACTCTATTTATTACCTATATATTTTCAGAGCAATATTAAAGACTATGTCACTGTTCTACCACTGGAAAGAAGAGAGGAAGAGAGGAAAGGAAGGGAGGAGGGAAGGAAAAATCTTCCTTGTAGGTAAAACAAATAAACAAACAACAAATACTTCTGTTTTCCTAATGTTTCCTCTCTGGCCTCGTTACTAAAAGAAATTATAAATATTTAAAGTTAAAATAGACTTAAACCAATATAAAATCCTTACACAGACACTCTTCTTTAAGCAATGCTGCACTGGATTTGACTTATACAAGTTCTAAATCAAGCTAAATTAAGCAAACAACCGATCCAGTCTATCACATTAAACGTGACCTCAGGGCTAACCTGATTTACTTACAGTGCTTGTAAAATCACACATATGAGTAACTGATACAACTCTGTAGGCCATGTCTTTATCCACAGACCTTAAGAAAGTAAGCATGCAATATAAAGAATTCCTATCAACAGACATAAAAAGTGTACTAATATTGACTTTCTTCAGAAACTTAGCTCAGATCTTGAAATACTGACTTGCTTCAACAAATGAAAGACAATCGTTATTACAGGCAGATGCTGAAAACAGATAAAAAGGACAGGCGTTATGTATTCAGTCTTTCCTTAATTCAGCTAATAAGCTATGTTTCCCATAAGGAGTTAAAAGCACCTAAACCCTTCACCTTAATGATCACAACATTGCATTAGCTTCTTACTAAGTACTATGAAGAATTTTAAGAACCCATTTTGACTTAAAAATTATCTATTTTGAAATGCTCAACTCTTTGCTCATGTCACTTTATCACAAGCTAGTCAGGGTCACTGATTTGCAATTTACTATGCATAGAAGTGTTCCCCATAAATGTGACTGCACAGGAGACCTAGAGAAACAGTCCAAGTCCAACAGCATTCAGGAGGTGCACAATACATACGCAATCTTTTTCACGGCTTTGGGTGAAAAGCAGAGGCATACATAACTACTCCTGAGTTACTGTTGCCTGTGGTGCATGGGTGGATTAGTGATGGAAGGAGAATTACAACTGCAATTACATGTATGGCAAGAAAGTGCTCCTTACTACATAAAAACCAAACCAAACCAAAACAACGAAGTAGATGTGGTAATTTGTTATGATAGTTTCAAAACAGCAAATAAAGATGTGACAATGAAGTGACAAGCACAGGCACACAATTTTAACTGGTGGATATAAGAATATCCCATGCAACACAGCTACTGGCAATACTGTATGTAATATGCTAAAGCAGCTTATAGGTAACACAGGGATTTACATACTACAAAACAATTTGCAGCTGTTGAAATCCTGTGATAGCAGCCTTCATGGTATCTCCACAAAATCAGTTTATGTTGTGACCCACGGGGAAAACATTTTCTTTAATGCTGACAAAAACGAAGTCTGAATAAAAGTTTCTATGATGTCTTGATTCTTAAATAAAAAAAAAAAATCAACTTGAATAACAGCAAGTGTTAAATACCAGCAAAGGGCTAATTATACTAACTTCCTTCTGTCTAGTATAAAAGGACATTTTCTTACTTTTCCTGGCTGAGTATAATAGCCTATGAATTATGAGATCAAAGTAGCAAACTGTGTGTTTTCTAAAGTAAGAGTTTCCTTCACCAAGTTTTACACTTACTACAGCTAAAAGAGCTGTGTGAAGGGATCAGCACTAAACCCAAAGGACAGGCTGTGCACAGCAAGAAAGAGAACAAATCCCTCGTGCTTTTTGCAGGTCACTACCAAGGACCATGTTAGCAGATCCACACCAGACCCTTAACAGGCAGCTCTGCTGCTACCAGTAATTAGCTTGGACAGCTCTGGCTCCAGGAGTAGCAGCAAGGCTACACCATAATGAGCTCAGCTGGGATTAGCAGGACAGGGCAGGGAACCAAGAGAGCTGAGGCATTCTGCATTGTGTATGTATCACTGAGATCAAACAAGGATGGCTGGCTAGGTTATCCCCTCACCACCTCATTCCAAAAATGAAGCACGGCAGTGTGTAAAATACAGGCTAATGAAGAGCGACACCTCCAACAGATGAGAGCCACATTAATTAACACAATCCCTAGATCATGGAATACAGTTTCTGTTAGTGCTAGCAAACTTGTAACTTGTCACTGATTTAAGAGAGGGGGAAAAAAAGGGGAAAAAAAGAGCTGATGTTTTCCTTTTCTGCTTTTGGTGAAGGATGGTTTTATCTTGGAATTATGCAAAGAATTCGCCTTATGTGGCCTACAAAGCACTACCTGCAGAAAAAAAAATATTAAAAAAATAGAAGAATGTGTCTTTATATAAACACGATTTAAAAAACAAACTTACTTTTCGATCAACAGCTTTTTGTGCTCCCTTTTGAAAAAAGCCAGTTCATTCCACCCAGCACCACAATCATCCTCACAAAGCTGACAGGGGTCAGCATGCTGGTATCTGTTTTTACCACTTTCAATCCTGTTCATGAGTAAAAAGAGGTTGTTTGCTGTCAAATATTTACATTTTAGGACCAAAAGAATAAAAGCACCTTTGCTTTCAGAAAAAGTTTAAACTGGGGTAGCTACTGAATGTAAATCTTGTATGATGTATACATTTTGTGAGGCATAAAATCTTACATGTGCTATTACAGATAAGTTCAGTGATGTAGTTTTAGACAGAAATTGTGCTAGTATGGCACCATGGCTCTCAAGTGACACGTGGCATTGTAACATGCATTCATTCTTTCAAAATTCCTTACAATACTTGTATGAGAAAACAGCCTGTGAAATGGTCACACAATCTCTTAAAAAAAAAAAAAGGGAGAGCCAACAGCTGCCCTAATGCCCCTGAAAACCGATCTGGAAGTTGCACTAATGTCCATCCTAAATTAAAGTGTTGATATACTGTTTCATGAGAGAAAAAGCTATTGAATGCTAAGATGATGCATGAGGAAAAAGCATACTGAATTTAGAAGCACAGAAAATTAAAATATTCCACAGTTTTTCTGTAATTAAAATATTTTATGTATTTTAGTGATATAAGATATGAACATTGTTTTTAGAAATACATTTAAAATTAATTAAAATATCTCTGCAATTTAAATTCCTGCTGGGCATAGAAATAAACTCTCAAAGAATGTGCTAACCTGATAAGGCCCCCATCGTCTTTGCAGTCATGTATGTCAGTGGAAGTTGTATGTACACTGACAGAGGAATTAGGTCTCATCAAGTCATCACAGATTCTAATCTATGAACAATCAGAAAGAATGGGGCCCTTCATCACCTACAGAGGATTAGAAGTGCCACCTAAGTACCTGATACTGAGTTCTTACGGCATAATTTACATTGCACCCATGATATAAAGCTTTTTGAGATAACAAAATAACAGTGTAATACATAACAATTTACAGACTGTTATTTGTGTCTTGGCTTCTCTCCTTTGTTTAAGCCTATGAAAAAGGAAAAAAAAAAACTCCCTTCTAGTGTGATGGTTTCTTATAATTCTGTTCTGATGACAAAAATTATCAAAAACCTGCCATTTTCAGCTCATCTTAATTACAGGAAAAAAAACCAAGATATGAACAAAGAAAGCTTTAGTATTACACCTTACCCAAGATCTACTTTTCCCAAATCCATTCCTGACAGGACACAAGGAAGTTTCATTTATTTTAAACAGAAACAGAAGTTGCTTTTGTCTCTTTTCCCCTTTTCTTCCTTTTTTTTTTTTTTTTTTTTTTTGACTATCAGAACTAGAACACTTGAGTGTTTCACTGCATATCAAGTTAGATTTTACTGTCTTTATCTACACTGACTTTTTGTATTTATCTTTTCAGCCTGGTGTCTCAGTAGACTATGAATGCCGACTTTGCTTTAGACACAGAATTAAATTATATCATTGCATAAAGTAACTATCATTCAGTATGTTTCAGTAATTTCCAGCTTGCACCAAATTTAAAACAGTAACCTACAAGATAAAATCATCCATGCTATTCCTAAATACAGAAAACATTTTCATTATAATTTAAATAAATAGATTCATTATTTACACTTTGATATTTTAAAAAAATCTTTCTGTACTAACAATGCCTGTAGTAAATATGTTCTTTAACACTATTTTCACCCATGCGTTTTTTGTTTAAGACAAACAACTATTAAGGAAATGCCATAGTATTACAAAGCAATGCAAATCTACTCAGATAGACCAAGGCATTGTTTATATATGAGGGACAGTTTATCATTCACAGTAGAACCCTTTATTTCACCCTGGACACTCTGAACGGCTATCAGTTTTTCAGCAATTTCTGTGACTCAGTTTTCAGTTAGAGAGAGATACAAAGTTTATATCAAGATTTGGTAGCATTGCTCTAATTAAAAAAAAAGAACTATTTTTATTAAAACACGTACGTATTTACTAAATGGTAGGTGCACACTTACGTCCTGCTAAAGCCACCAGGACTTAAGAACCTACTCAAACTACTTTATTGAAGCAAAGCTTGAAAAACTACCTCAGCGGCATCTCACAATTGAAGTAATAAGACATGTCTTCATACCTCCAAATATGTCTCTTTACCAAAAATCCTAACTCTCTGCTACGGAATTAAAAAAAAAAAAAAAATCTGCAGAAAATGTTCACTGTTCTGTATACAATTTAAGGGAAAATTACACATAGAATATTATAGGAAGAAAAATATATTATGCAGTCAATATCAGCATTTTAAATTTGGTGCAAATTTTGAGTCTTCTTTCCATTAATAAAGATGTATTACTGCAATATTTTTGTAGAATGATCAGAAATAATTGACTTTATAATTATTTAGCAGATGAAAGCACCCTGCCTTTCACGCACGTATTTTTTGCTCCCCTGTTAAGAAAGGTATTAGCTTCAGTTAATGCTTCAACTGCTATATGTTAAACAGGTTGTTATTTCTGCTTTGTATAAGGAATACAATAATTTTTTAAAACTATTGGAAATACAAGGAACAATTGTTCTATTATAGAAAATTAACAACATACACAGCCAACACATTAATTGACTGGGGAATTAGGCAAGCAAAAATAAGCAGCCCCCCTAGTACTGGACAGACTCAGTCACAATGAGATCCTAAATAAAGTAAGTCCAGGTCTTAGCTCAATACCTTTTATTCTGGCTTGCAAATGTAATTTTTCTTACATAAGGGGTATGCCATGAATGCTGCTTTAACAAAGGATAGTCTTGATCACCACATAGTAGCTCCTTCCTCCAAATCAAATTCTCTTTTGAATACCTATATAATACTTCTTCGCAGACTTCTTGTTTAACGGAAATGTTTTTAATGAGCTATGTAACTTACCTGCTATCACACTCTTCCCACTGCTTTAATTGCTCTTTTAGTGCTCTGTAGTTGGTCTGTAACATCTGCAGCCTCTCTTTGCGTTTTTCATGGGCTGCTCTTAGTTCATCAGTTTCTCGAGTCTGTATACCACCAGAAAAATAAAATGAGAGTTGGGCAAAATGTAAGAGACTTTCACACAGATCACGTGAAACAAATGTTCTTTGTAAGTAACTATTAAAAGCCTCAGAAAACTAAATAGAAAGAACACAATCCCTGAGGGAAAATTTTTCCTTAGGGCTACTCTGGCAAATACTGCTAATTTGGCAAAATTTACGTAAATATTATTTCATGCTTCTCAGAAGTTTTTCAGAATTCACTACTAAAACGTCTGTTTTCAACCTGTGAATGCATTGACCTAATACACCTAGAAATATACACACTGAAAAGGATTACTGGCACTGCCTTTACCTCTGAACTCCTTTTCTCTTTCTTTTTTTCCCATAGAAATCTAATCTATGTGTTTTCAAGGAAAACACTGGCCCCACTGAAGTCCACATCAAAACACCTAAATTGAAATGGCTGCAGGATTTCCTCATGTACTCATTTATTTATGTGAATTTATATAAGCCTGCAATACCAAGACTGTGTCCTCTACCTAGGTAACAAACAAGAAATAAAAAAAAAATCTGCAATAGCTTTTTATATAACAAAATCATATGAAAAAATGTACTTCTTAGAGAATGAAAAGTAAGATTTATACCACGGGATAACATCATGAAAGTTAAAAAAAAAAAAAGAAGAAAAAAAACCACACAAAAAAACACTTCTCTGAAAAATTAGCATTAAGAGGACATTCCACAGTATAAAGCAAGTCAAATTTCAGCACACAGCAATAAAGAATTCACCAGACATTATCCTGCAGTCAAATTTGCTCTCAGTGCTTCATTTCCAGTTCAATGGGAGCTCTGCTTGTAGGGTAACTACAGAACATGTTCCTTAATATCTAAGGAAATCACAATACTTTATTTCCAAGCATTTATTCCTCATATGTAAGGAGGGCTTTTCAGCATCAGTCAATAAATAAGATATACCAATAGCCAAAGCTGCAAGCAATAAAAACATGGGAAGGGTTTCTACAGTAGTGCTAACTATTAAGTACACGGGCTGAGCCTGGCTTCTAAAACATAGTTCAACTTTTGTGATGCATACACAAAGCTGAAAAAATAGCAGCTAACATTTTCAATGCCACTAGACATAGAATTCCAAAAGTTTTCTTGAAGTGACTCATGTAAAAGAAAAAGCAGATTTAGGTATAGAAGCAGGTACTGAAGTGATTTTACTGTTGAATCCTTTCTCAAAGTAGTGATTTTTTTTTTTCTGAAACAAACTCTAAACTAGATACATTTATAAATTTGGAATTACTTAGAATACATTTGACTGGTTTTAAGTGGCTCATTTAAACACAAGTAGCAGGACAGTTCTATGACAAGGGACACAGAGATTATTGCCAAGCTTTACTTGACACTACAATACCAATACACTATCCAATTAGATGCTGGGCTTTTAAGAGATGTTAATGAAATCCTTGTTCTTAGATTGTTTGATAATGCTAGTGAAAAATTATCAAGTCTGATAAGGTACTGGAAAATAGTATATTCAGCATAAATCCTCAGAAGTTTACTAAATGCCCTCTCAGAGATGCAATCAAGTGTAGAATTTGGCCTTTCCTATTTATGAATCTACACTTCTATTATTGGTTACCTGACCCATTACCCATTAAATTCCAATTATTCCCTTCCCTTACCGGTTGCTCTGCTCTCACAGAAACAGAAATTACACAATTAAATGTACTAATAATTCATTTCAATTCAATGATTAAACACTTCAGAACCTCAAATTTACAATGTAAATTTCATAATCTCAGTTAGTTTCATCTCTTTCCGATTGAATTACATTATAATTTTTTATAAATATACTGTCTTTTACAGTTTTCTATATATTGACAGAAATAGCACAGAACAACCATAGTATCACAGAATCTTTAAGGTTAGAAAAGATTTTCAGTATCAAGTCCAGCCTTTAACCCAGCACTGCCAAGTCCACCACTAAACCATGTCCCTGAGCACCACATCTACAAATCTTTTAAATACCTCAAGGCATGGTGACTGTACCACTTCCCTGGACAGCCTGTTCCAGTGCCTGACAGCCCTTTTCAATGACGAAATTTTTCCTAATATTTAATGTAAACCTCCCATGGCACAACTTTTCTCTCATCCTATCACTTGCTTCTTGGGAGAAGAGACTGACACCCACCTCATTACAATCAGCTTTCAGGTGGCTATAGAGGATAAGTTCTCCCCTCAGCTTCCTTTTCTCCAGGCTAAACATCACCAGTTCCATCAGATGCTCCTCATAAGACATGTTCTCCAGACCCTTTACCATCTTTGCTGTCCTTCTACGGACCTGCTCCAGCACCTCTATGTCCTTCTTGTAGTGAGGGGCCCAGAACTGAACAGAGTACTCGAGGTGAAGTCTCACCAGTGCAGAGTACAGAGGAACAATCGCTGGCCACACTATTGCTGATACAAGCCAGGATACTGTTGGCCTTCTTGGTCACCTGAGCACACTGCTGCTTGACATTCAGCCAGCTGTCAACCAATACCCAAGGGTCCTTTTCATCTGGGCAGCTTTCCAGCCACTCTTCCCCAAGCCTGTACCATTGAATGGGGTTGTTGAGACCTGACATTTGGCCTTGTTGAATGTCAGACAATTAACCTCGGCCCATTGATCCAGCCTCTCCAGGTTTCACAGGATCACAGAATTGTCACAGTTGGAAAAGATCTCTAAGATCACCAAGTCCGACTATAACCAATTTATAAATTTGATTTATAAAGACTTGAGTAAAATTTGAAACACTCAGTTATTGTAATAAAACCTCATGTAATCAACTTTTGATTTACTATTGAAGTAATTTATATTCCTAGGAAGTAACTGAGCATATTCCTAGAATTCACTGTAAACACAGAAGTAAATCTCATATTTAAACTTTATAGAAATTATTTATTTTGTCATTTAGAAAAAACAAACAAACAAACAAAATTCAGCAGCTTTAATATCTTCTCTAAGGCATTTGATTCTGTTCCGTCTAGTTGCTACTTAATACCGTGAACAAAAATATTTTAGAAATCTGTATTGAGTAAGGATCTATGGACCTTCTGCAGAGCCTTCCTACCCTCAAGCAGATCAACACTCCCACCCAATTTGGTGTTGTCTGTAAACTTACTGAGGGTGCACTCGATCCCCTCCATCCAGACAATTGATAAAGACATTGAAGAAGAATGGCCCCTATACTGAGCTCCCTCTAGCAGTGCTGGATTTCCAGGATATCCTCCAGCTCTCCACTGAGATGCTATAGTACTTCCCATGCAATAATTAAAGACCAAAAGATAAAGTCCAATCTGCAGGAGGAAGAACCCAGCCTCCTAGGAAAAAAGGCATGCTGTTATTTGCAGGCAGTTCAGGCAAGCCAGAATATTCTAATCAGTACTTCAAAATTTTCTTAAAATTGACCTGTAACAAGTTCTGATACAGCAAATATTTAACTAAAATGGAATTTAAAAACATACTGATTCAATTTTTTGATTAGTCTTATACTGACAAGAAGTGAGGAACCTGACATTACAAAAATACTTTTTTCTACAAGTAGTTATGTTGAAAAGCCACAATATTAATATATTTTTGGCATCTGAACACCATACTTGGAACAGGACTATATATGAAATCTAAAGTAAATATTAGTGTGCCCTCTTTCACATAAACAAGTGTTAAGGTGACCCTAAAGACTGATTGACGTAGCTCTTATTCTTTCCAAATACTAGAACTAAAATAAATAAATAGATAGATAGATAGATAGATAGATAGATAGATAGATAGATAGAGAGATAGATAGATAGATAGATGTAATATTAAGGGTTGGAAAGGACCTCTGATCATCATTGAGTCCAACCCCCCTGTGCCAAAGCAGGACCAAAAGAATAATTAAAAAAACCCAACACAACAAACAAACAAACAAAAAAGCCACAACACACACAAAAAACCAACTAGGGCAGATCACTCAAAAAGGCATCCAGACAGGTCTTGAAAGTCTCCAGAGAAGGAGACTCCACAACCTCACTGGGGAGCCTGTTCCAGCTCTTCATAACCCTCACAGTAAAGAAGTTCTTCCTCATGTTGAGGTGGAACTTCCTGTGCTCAAGCTTGAATCCACTGCCCAGCTAAAGCCAGGAATATCTCCTCTAGGCTACGCCAGGAATCGCAGTACTAGCAACTTAATAAGAGAGAAGAGAACATATTCTTATTATATATCATTTATCTAACTCAGCAACAAAACTACTCATTTCCAATAGTAGATGGGTGTATTTATACTTCAGACCTTTCTAAGTCATTGTTCAAAATCCATTACATTTTCTTATTTACTTTGCTATTCCCTTCTCTAAACAAGAGTGCAATCAAGCATGCTGTGTTAGTGCAGAAACTGAGCTGGTTCTGAGCCAAAATAATGGACACTGTGAATGTACACTATTACTCTATTAACAATAAAGACAGTAAGAGCCAGCTTTCGTTGGTCAGAAATTAGTCAGCTGAGAAGAACTGGAAAATCCTATGAAGGGGACCTTGCACTTTTCTGGTTCTTTGTAATATTGACTGGGGCATCAAGTATTCTTGTTCCTGGAAAAAACATAAATACAGCTGTTCATCTTTTTTTTTTTTTTTTTTTTTCAAGTTGTTACTAATTTTTCAGAAGGACTGATGGACGAAGTCACAATTTCATCTTCAGGATAGACAACATCAGTATGTTCACTGATAGAGCAAGCACATTTCAAGTAATCATTTAGTCAACAGCTAGCTTGAGGAGGCAATGGTGCAAGTGCCAGTTTGAAAATGTTGATCACACACCTTATTCTTTGTTGGAAGCAATGCCTGAGAGGATGCATATAACAAGAAATCATACAATAGCAGTAGAATTATTCTGATATTAATGACAGCTGGGTTCACCATCACACTGGCAATAGCCTCACTGAATCCTGAACGTAGTGCCACAACAGCTTTTAATATGTTGACCTGTGCCTCTACAGCTTCTTTTAAAACAATTAAAGCATTTGCAAAAGAAGCCAAGTATATTTTCAAGAGAAAATGCAAGAAGCTCATATATTCAGTTTCAGGGAGAGGTATAAGACTTAGTCCTTAAAGACCTCACGGATTAAGAGCTGTCATAGAGATCCCACACTTCCAACATAATAAAGCTGCACAGATTCCTAAATTATGCTTAATATTAAACCGAAGAAATTACAAAGAGAATTTTTCTTTTCACTGCTCTTGCCAGAAGAAAACAAAGAAACATGGGGGACACTATCATTTAAGACAGTAACCATACACACTCATGTGTGAGCTTTGCTGGTAAGAGCAGTGCAGCTGTAGTCCACAGTGCCAGAATAATCTGTAGCATCAGTGCTTGGCAGGCCAACTAAGAGTAACAAAATGAAGGCCTGCCAAAGGACCAGTCCTTGGGTAGAGATGGTAGGACATACCTTAGATTTCTGAATACTGACAAAAAAAAACAAACAAAAAAATCAAACTTTTGAGTTTCAGCAACAAGGACTAAGATGGCTTGTAAAACTGAATTTGAAGTCTAAATCATCTTTCCTGTACATCTACATATGTTAAGACACTACATTAAACTCTCTAAAGTATACAGGGTGATGAACTTTTTCCATTTTTGTTAAAATATAATTCCCACTCGCATTTTTTCTAAAATTGACTTATCACATATGAGTGCTTTTTAGCAGGAGGTAGGAGCTCCAGACTATGGTTTATAGGACTCCCCAATTTTTTTCACTTTTATCACACCATGTTCAACATAGCCAGATCTGCTGTATACCACATATACTTGAAGTATCTTTCAAACACTGTAACTGAACAAACTTACACAATGAAGAAAGGGGGAAAGGTGAAGAGTATAAATTATTAAAAAATTAAGAAAACATTACTTAGTATCTGGGGATTTGCATTCTTAGGGGCAATTTTAAACCAACAGGCCATTCAAAAGGTACTATTTTTGAAGTAAAAAACCAAACCAACAAAAATCTATAAAATGGGGGAAAATAGGAAATTGTAATGCATACTCTATTAAGCTTTTCTACTGAGGGTGGGGAGGGGGTGTTATTTGGCTGTGGTTGGTTTTTGTTGTTGTGTTGTTTTTTTTTTACAGAATTTGTTAGACCAACAGCTTCTGATTAATAATTCTAAGAGTACAAGAGGTAATTCTGATTCAAGTAACTGACTTCAGCATTTTAAGATACAGGCTTCACCATGCAAAAAAAATAAATTAAAAAAAGAGATTCTTTGTATTTTCACCTTCACTTTATTCCTGTAACAGTACATGAATTTCTCAGAATACACTCAGACACGAATTTTGAGAATTTATTTAACAAGCACGTATTATTGACGACAGTTCCAATTAGCCTTCTACAGCACTGCAGGAGTACCAAGACAAGATTCCTTGTAGTAAAGGAAAAAAGCAAACTAATGGAGAGTGCTCTCTTATGCTAACACACTTACAGTCCATAAAGATATGCGCATTTTGCATTTTTAAAATGTCTGTTTATTTTGGTATATCTTCATCTATGCAAGCTTATAGCTAGAGGGGTGGGGTTTTTTTGTGTTTTGTTGGGGTTTGTTTTGTTTTGTTTTTTAATATTCACCTTTAGCTGTAGTGTCTTCTCTAAGTTTTCAATCTTCCTTTCAGCTATTTTAAGCCTCTTTAGCTCCTCTGACTCTCTAAAAGAGCTCTTCGGGGACAGAGACCTTGAACGTTTCACAGGTGGTTCCTGGAGAATAAAACAAGGACATGGTTGAACTAGTTGGAACACCGGATTATGAAAGACATGCAGAATTAAAGAAGAAGTAATTTTGAATACTAATAATGAATTATAAAAAAAAAAAAAAATCTGCATGGAATACCAGAGAAATAACAAGCAGAATTACCACAGCGCTACCACTAAAGGTTTCTCTGTGACTCGTTAATGAGAATATTCATTTACATTTACATTGTTTCTTTCAGAATAATGATGTCCCATTAGGGAAGACTAAAGGGTTATAGACTCAGAAATGCAAGAAACCTCATTACAAAGGAGGGGATAGAGGCTGGTCTAATTGCTCTATAAGGGTCCAAGGTTACACTTGATAGGACAACCAGAAACAAGAGGGAAAGGATTTTTTTCCCTTTGAAATAGTTTAACACACTGTGAAGTTGAAGGAACAATATGCTTGAGGAATATAAATACAACAGACAGTAGATCTTATACCATAATGACCATATGGTCATTAACTATAATGTGACTAACTAGAGACAAGAATATGTGTTTATATTATGTACAGCTTCATATAGCAATCTGGAGAAAGAATATGCAAAAGTAACACTTAAACTGGGCGGCTTTCTTGTTCATTCTAAGTCATATGTCCTTATCGCAAAGCAAGACAGACCTCATCACATTAGAACTTCTGATTTTCTGAATAACTTTGGTTAAGGACAGGGTTATACTAACACACTCTTAACACTGATAAAGTAAAATGCTATTACTTAAACACATAAAGTCAAACAAAGTCTTAAGATTATCATTATTCTGGACACATGCTGCCATTTTTACTATAAAATAACCGATCTACAAAAAAAAGGAATTCAGGTTAAAGTCTTCCTGCATACTATATATTTCAACACTTTTACTATTCCATTACATTGATTTAATATTAAAAGAAATCTTAATTAGCAACTGCTATTCTTTTTCTTTGACCATTAGCTTTCAGCATTAAATGTTTACAAGACACTGTATACCACAGTTCCACCTTAAGTCATACGGGTTTCCAAAAAGGAGAAAAAAATACCATTAAATACCAGAAAATAATAGTACTATATATAATCAAGAATTAAAATATTGCCAAGGTGCTTTTGTCATTTGGTTTTGGGTTTGTTTTGCTTCTGAAATGTGCTTGAATGAGGTTGGAAAAAACCCCCAACCATAAATCAAAGCTGATGTCTAGAAAGAATTATTGTACATTTAAAATCTGAATGTCAAATGGACATCTTTTGTATATTCACGTCAGTTCCTTTATATAGCAGAAGAAATTAGGAGACAGTTTCAAGGAACATTTAAAGCAATATTTCCTATTTAAGATTTTATATTGCCAGTGTAACATTTTACTAAGAGGAAATCTCTCTTAAATAGTCAGGTTACTGATTTTCTTTTTTTTTTCCTAGTAACTTTAGTAGAGGTATCAAAAAAGTTTACTGCGGTTAATAGTTGCTGATATCAATAAGAAAATATTTTAACATTGCACAAAACCAAACTGATCCCTTTCAGGTGTCTGAAGCAGAACGTCCCAAGATAACATAGCAAAAACTTTCAAAGGTCCAGATTTCAAAGTTTCAAAGGTCCAGATTTCTTGAATGAAACCAAGATCTTATATAAAATTCTTATCTTCCAGACTTCCTAATTGTTGCACACCCATACTAAATTTTCCTAAAAATCCAGAATGCATTATATTTCAAGAAATGTTTCATAGTTAACCACTGTTTACAGCAGACTGGGAAAAAAAATAATTTATCTGAAATCACAAATAAAAGGTCAAAGCACTGCATTAATGGTCTAAAAGAAGGACACCAAAGGAAGAGCAGAGGACCAAACAGCACCAGACTACTAAAAATAACTAGGTAAAGAGACTCTACAGAGGAACAGAGAAAAAATAAAAATTAAAAAAAAATAAAAATCATAGTCTTGCTGTTTTAATCAAAGGCGATCAGATACAATGAGCACACAGACTTTATATGTAGCTATCTGGGATAGCACAGTGAATCTTTAACAAAGGACTAATGTATGGAAAAAATAAAGAAAAACTAACTATTCATGGAAATAATTCCCTGTAAGAGGAATAATTATAAAATAGTTTGTGATGTTGGATTAAGAGGAATTCTATTGTTAGAGTATGTTTTCACCTGTTTAGTGATGAGACTAGAGCTGGTTGTAGGCTTTACAGCAGCACATAAGTAGTTCAATGGCAGTCTTTGCTAAGAAGGCAAGTACTTTAATTTTCCTACCAATACAAAAATATACTGTAGTTTTCATTGTCTAGGTCTGCTTCAAAACTCAGTTTGGAAGATGACATCTGTAATAACCTTCTCAAAACTGCAAACTTTGCTGCTGCTGCAGCTACCAGGTTTAAGCATTTAATTCTTAATCCAATCCTTGATTTGTACAGTAAATTTAGACATAGATGTATGAAATGTATTAAAATTTATTAAATGTATTATATGTATAAAAAAATTGCAGTGTTTTAAGCATTTCCTAAATATTTAGGAGTAAGAGAAGTCCAGTTTTATGAACAAAGAATGTTAATCCAATCAGTAAAGGGTAACAATAGTAGATATTTTATCAAATGATCCTAAAACATAAAAGACTAAGCAAAATAGCAAAAAGACAGAAATAATCAGATTTTGTAATATTAATAGATATTAAACTTTTTGAAAGATTTATTGTAAAGAAACATCTATATGTGACACACATTAACTTTTAACAGAGGTACAGCGAGCAGAAAAGATGCTTCCTTCTAAACAACCCTCTGTTATCCATACACACCATAAAAGGCTCTAAGGGGTGAAGCTGGAATTAAGTATGTTTTGAATTCAACAGTTCTTGAATACAACAGATTTTGTGTTGGCTGGAATCCCAAAACAAATCAATAAAAACATAAACAAGGGAAGCCAGAACTCATACTGAAATGGCTTGGAGAACTTTCCTGCACACAGAGATCAAATCAATGTCTGCCAGGATTCAGCAGCGAAGACAGTGGGTAGAAATCTTCATGTTTTTTATCAGCTGAAGAAACAAACTTTTCTGAAGCTGAACCAGATACAGGTAGGATTTTTTGAAGATGAAAAATGGCAAATTCTTGATTCACTATGTTCCAACATGAACTTCACCAGTACTGCAAGTTTACTCATGCCTTTTACTATCTTGACAATATAAACTATAGGATGAAGAATGCTATAGGATGTATATAAATAAGAAGCAATTATAACTCCCATGCATCATACAGTGGGAAAGCTGAGGCTGTTTTACTGAACCAGCCAGCAGACAACAAACGGCAGTTTAATTATGTAAGAGAAATCACACACAGTTCACAAAGCTACAAAGTTTAAGCTCTAAAAAGAGCTCTAGGAAGATCAAGCAACTGATTCCTAAGTCTTCATAAAAAAAATAGGACTCAGCTGTTTCTATCCATACTCACTTTGCACAAAGACTGGACTATGAGGGTTACAGTTGCCTCTTAAGAACACACTTAAAATCAAGAAAAAATTACACAAGTGCACATTTAATAAAGTTTTAAACCACCATATACTGTGTATCACAGTAAAGTTTTTTCTATTTCTGCATGGCTGGAGGCAAGGGATTTGAATTTCAGCAATTCACAAAAAACACTAGCCTATAGAAGTACTTAGATCTTTGCATTCTGCAGAACCAAACAGGTCAAGCATACTGTCATGTGGCCACACATCCCATCTTATCATACTAGTGGCAAATTTCTGTTTGTGGCCGGTTTTGTCCCAGGCCCCTCTTTTTAACATCTTTACAATTATTTCTTATTTCAAAATCTTTGGCTTTTGAGAGCAGAAAGAATTTAAAGTGGTGTCATTCACAGAGTCACAGAATTATTGAGGTTGGAAAAGACCCCTAAGATCATCAAGTCCAGCCTATGACCTAACACCATTTTAGCTAGACCATGGCACTAATAGTGCCACTTCCAGCCTTTCCTTAGACACCTCTAGGGATGGTGACATCCCTGGGAAGTCCATTCCAATGTCTAATCATCCTCTCCACAAGGAAGTGCTTCCCAATATCCAACCTAAACCTGCCCTGGAAAAGCTTCAGGCCATGCCCTCTTGTCCTGTCACTAGTTGCCTGGGAGAAGAGTGTGACCCCCATCTGACTACAACTTCCCTTCAGGTAGTTGTAGAGAGTGACAAGGTCCTCCCTGAACCTCCTATTCAATGCTTATTTGTTCTTTGTATCCTGGGAATGCATGTAAGGTGGGGGGGGGAGGGAGGAAGAGGAGGAGAGTATGAAGGGTTAACACAAGAGAGTCTTTGTAATGCCAAAAGGACCACCAGTGTAAAAAACAAGAACTGTATATCCAACATATTATTCCTAATGCTAATAATTTCTGTCATTAATACTTTTGTCATAAAAGACTGAACAATGAGGTAATGGAAGATACTTCATTGCAACAGGAAATCAGTAAAGAGAGTAGCACTACCTTTTCTACTCTAGCCATATGTTTTGTGATCCTAAAGCCAGAATGGTTCTATAATTTGCCTTACTGTCTTACCTAAATACAAAGGATTTGTAGCCTGTCAGTTCAGTTCCCAAAAGTTTGAACAGATACTGCATTCACATGTGAAAAAATGCACATATCAAACAACTCTGAGTATTAAATGAGCATGACCAGGATCTACGTACCAAAACAGTAAAAGACTGTTTAAAATGGGTTTTAAAAGTTTGTATTTATTTGTTTTGATGTATTATTTTACTCAAGGTAGTGTAATTACTTTATTCCTGACACAGTGATCAGTTCATCACAAACACAGTACTCTCTTTTACATTATTTGGAGGAAACAAGAAATTACATTGTGGTGGGTTAACCTTGGCAAAGGGTTGAACACTCCTCCAGCTGCTCACTTACTGTCCTTCCTCAGCAGGACAGGGGGAGAAAATAGGATGAAAAAGCTCATGGGTTGAGACAAAGAAATGAAGATTGCTTACCATTCACTGTCATGGGCAGACTTCACCCAGTGAAAGTTAATTGAAATTATTGTCAATTAAAATAGATTTGGCTAGTAAAAAAATCAAGAAAATATTAAACCAACACCTTTTCCCTCACCCTACTTCCCAGGCTCAACTCCACTCCTTCACTCTTGACTCTTCTACCTCCTACTGAGCAGTGCACTGGGATAGGGAATGGGGGGGTTACAGTCAGCCAGAAACAGCTCCTCTCTCCCTTTCTCTCCTCCTCACACTTTGCCCTTGCTCTCTCCTTGAGAACTACTCCATGGGTTCTTCATAGGTCACAATTCCTATCAGAAGAAACTATTTCAGCATGGACTCCTCTCCATACACTCTGGTTTCTGAGAAGGAATACCTGTGGAGTGGACTTACCCACAAGGAATGCTTCCTTGATACAGAAATCTCTACCAAGTTTTCCACACTCCGTACAATCACAAGGAAAAAAAACCAAAACAGATGAGGAAAAGTCTGAACACAGGGAAAAATACCATCACTTCCACTTATTTAATAAATCAGTTCAAGTAGTAGGTTTATATATGGATCTATTTCATTAGCTACAGTTTGTAGCTGTTGGTTACCTAGTGCCCAAATTTAACAGCAAGTCATAATGAAAAAGGCAGTGCAGCACTACAGAAAGTAATAAAAAGTTGAAAGCATAAACTTCTAAAGGACATTTCTGTCAATCTTCATATAAATAAATATAATATCATACTTTAAAAATAAAGAATTTGAAAAAAATATTTTTCACTTATAAAATTATAATAATAACCATTTCTAGTTTTCTCATTTTCCTTCCAGGGAAAGATAGTCATTCTGGTTCATACCACAGAATACGTAATAAATATTAATTTCAAAAAACCTACAAAGAATTTATCCTTCAAATATTTCATTTAATGAATTTAATATATATTTATTATTTAATAAATATTTTTTATATTTAATAAGGTAAAATCTTCTACTCCCAACAGCTATTTAAACAAGTCTTTGGCAGATAACACAAGAACCATCCAAACAAGCTTCCAGAATTATAAGCAGCATCAACAGATATTAAAATTATTATGTGGAAAAAATGTTTAGCAAAAATGTTTGTCTTTACCATCCTGACTTAGACACAAATGCATGAGACAGTAACACTATCCTACCTCATGCTTTCCTTCGGTCCTTTTCTTGTTGCTTTCCAGAGTATTTGTAGCATACAAATTATGCTGTGCTAAGTTAAGACTTGTGTTTTTCAATTTTTCCTGTAAAAGCTCGATTTCTGATTTTTGCATTGCAATAAGACACTCTAACTCACTTACAGAAGGCTGTTGAAATACCTAGAGAATGACAGTACAGTTATATTACATTAATAACAAAAATTATAAGCATAACAAATAATTTAGATAAAGCTGTCTAGAAAAATACATTCCAAATATTACAGCAATGTGGGAGCAGTAAGTAATTCTGCTTTTGTAAATGACTCATGAATCCATACTCAAAAACAGACCTCAAGGTGTTAACTAAATATTTTCATACCACCACAATTTCCAAATCCAAGTTTGCAGTTTTAACAGTGGTGCTTTTATACAGACATTTTTTTTCTGCAGCAACCTATTCTACTATGGTACTTTTTATCTCAGACACTGTAAAAATGACTTAACAAAATATTTTATCACCTGACTTGTTCGTGGTGAAATTTCAAGTTGATAAGTATCACTCGCCTATCAAACGTGAGAAAAAAACCAAAACAAACCACAAAACTTTACTACATATTCTGCCATTGAAAATACTCTTAGTTAAAAACTGCCCCTGAAAAATACCTCTATAATATACTTCTACAACATGTACCCACTATATCCACAAACTCTGATGTAGAAATGTTGTAGTCAAATTGAAAGCTTACCAAAAAAATAGACAGTAATTCTAGATCACAGTGTTACACAAGGCAGTTAAGCTATTTCATGAAGCCACTGAACTCCAGGGCCCTTCCCAGTTATCAATTCCTTCACAGCAATTCCTTGGCACAATAAAATACTGCCGCAAACCGCTCACCTTGGCCCTGTTACAAAACCTGTTCAGACCAAGACACATCTTCATTGGTACCAGCTACCTTTAAGTCATATGCCTGATGTCAAATAGCAGACTCGTGTGTATACATGATCAAGAATGGTCAAGTTACCATGGCTTGATAAATTACTGCTTGTCAGCTGAGTTTTCATTAGCCTTCTGTGATCACACTTCACTGCATTAGAACCACAAGACAAAATGCGTTAGCTTAGCATAAGTAAAAGCAATACACCTATTGTGGCAGCCTATGTTAATCACAAGGTGAAATGCTTTAGCTCAAACCTCCTCCACAGTGCTTTAATGCTGGAGACAGACATTCGCCTTGCAACAGCTGTGCCAGCAAAGATAATTCCCAGATGGCAAACATGTCCAGGCAGCTGAAGGTTAGCATCCCAACACTATCATTGAAAAAAGGGATGGTGCAAACCCCCTCCCTAATCAACTGCATAAATAAAAGGGCAGGTTAGTTTAAAAAGTCAATGCAAGTGGCTTAAGCTGACCCAGCTGACCCTGTATTGCCCTGATTAGGGCAAACTGATAAAACCCCTGTTGCCAGTGGTGCTCTGACAGCAATGACAAGCAGTTACAAAACAGTGAAGTTTTCAATCAACAAAGCTTGATGCAGAAGACAACTTCCTCAAGACTGATTAGAAGTTTAATTTTACACATACTTTCCCTAATTAGTAAACTTCTGACAAACTGACTTGCTGGCAGCTGTTGAACGTATTCTTAAGACAAACACTTATTTCAACAGAGAAAAAAAGAATTTGGTACAATTATAACTTGTTCCTCCTAGCTCAGTTACTGGTCTGCCCCAAGTAAAACAAATCAGGTACACTGAGAAAAATCAGGAAAGGCAGTGGAAAAAATAAACCTGCAAAACAACACCTGTCCAACTTCACACCAATCAAGAAATGAGATGGTCCAAAGTTGATAAAAATTAAGCAAGTAAACACCCTAGTGAGCTGTTAAATTTTAAATCTCTTTCCTTATTTGATAACTATTATTCTACCTTTTCTAGCCTAGAAGACATTGTTTACTAAAATATGAAGAGAATTTTTGAACAATAATTTTTAAGACATGGAAAGAGGTTTTTGAAAGACAGAAAGCTGCATGAAATGTCTCTGGTCTTTCTTTTCATATTCCTGTCTATTTAACTTCATATTACCACACTTTTATGTTCCAGGTGTCCTTGGTTAAGAGGAAAAAAATCACCAAAACCTAAATTATTTAGTGAAAAGGCTGCTATGGGAACCTCAATTCCTTCTGTATAAAACATCATGCTATGAACAACTCAGAGTTCTAAGATTTATTAATGAAAAAAAAAGGGCAATTTCATCAGATCCTCGGAAAGAAATGTCTCTTTCCTGGCTTTTCACTGTCTAACTTTGTATCTGAACTCTTCCTTGTATCTAAGAACTAAGTGAAATATTACAATAGTAAGGCCAAAGTGGAAAATAATTTGGACTGTAATGGAGTTCTAACTTAAAAAATCCTATTATTATTAGATAAACAGCACAATATTTTGTTTCATGACTGCAGAAAACATTCAACATTCAAGCCTTCTATGAAGAATGTAGTCCAGTTTCATAGCAAAGATCAGAAATGTGCAATCTAGAAAAATAAAAACAAGTTACATAGTAAGAGGCAGCACCAGATTCTTCCACAGCCTCTGTTCCATAATTATCATTGTAGATCTTTGATCTTACAAATGGAAATAGCAGGCTCACTTCAACCAAGAGTTCCATAGAGGCTCACCTCCTAAATCAGTTCTGAATCCTAAACCTAAAATTCCCACAAGATTATTGTTTCAGTGTACACAAAACATTGAGCCTCTTCACAGTCTACCTTCTACATGTTGAGTGCAGCAAATGAACAGTTTGCCTCAGATTTAAGCATCTTAGATTAGATGCAACATACCTACAAAGTCTATCATAGCAGAATAATTGTTTCTTCTTTCACTTAGCAAAATCTGTTTATATAATATGCTATTTTATCATAACAGATACAGTTTTTTCAGACTGAAACTCAATTTAATGTGCAAAACATATATTCCAAATATATGTCACAGCGTTACTGATGTTTTAACAACAAATACAATCAAGAAAGTATTTATTTTTACCAAGCACTTCTCTCACTCCTAGGTTTATATGTCTGTTCAAAGTCAAACATAGTTCCTATTTTCTTGAAGCATTAATCAAGATTAAGCATAAGTATTCAACACAAAGCTGTACGACTAGGGGAGCCACCCACAGTCTATTTAGGGAGGGGAATCCAATGCCACCTCTTCGAGGCCGATATTGTCAGAAATCACAAACAGTACTAAACAGTATGGAGAAAATAAAGCTATGCTACACCATAATTCTATTCTGCATGACTTTTCTGAACCAGCAAAAGAGAGCAAGTGTCAAGGGGATGGATACCTGAGAGCTTCAGAGCTATTAACTCAGCATTATTTGTACTCCTGCTCACCCTCAACTTGCTCAGCACAAAGCTGTGCTAACAGAGTACCAAAACCATCGACTAGGAGGATATAAAAAAAGCCTGCAGTCTTTCTGCAACCAGATGTAAGCTCACTCTTGCTCAAACCACAAACTGGCCAACAGATACCCAGCGGCTTAGTAAAGGCTAAAATATCTTTTCTCTCAGCAACTCATCAGAGTTTACACTTCCAGCTCAGACTAGAGGAGGTGTGCACACCTTTGCCAGAGTACTTTAAGTTCAGAAACAGCATTTTTTACCTACAGCAACCAATTGGTCTATGACCCAAAATTCTCCAGTCCAACTCCAGGAATATGGTGTCATATGCCACACAAACCATGATGCAGGAGACATCCAGAAGGAGTTTATATGTCAGAAATAAGAATAACTTCCCAAGTCTCCTCTTATTCTGCTACTCAGTCAGCTAGTTGTGTAGTTAGGTCAGAGGCAATGCTCACCTGAACATCCTTTGCAAGCTCCTTTTTTTTACCGCTTTGATTCCCTGTCATCAAAGCCAGATAACTATTGCACATACTGCACATACTTCTAGGCACCAATAACAAACTGTTGAAGAACCACTTACCCAGCCTGGACCTTGATCTCAAATGCCCATGAGTTTCTGAAAATGGCTAAAAGCCAATGAAAAGGTTTCCACCACTCACCCTAACAGCATTTATGCTTGGCATACTCCAAAATCCAAATGACTTGGATCATATGACAAAAAGTACCCTGATCATCCAATAGAGAAAACAGGGAGAGGAATAAAGGATGCAATCCCTTTATCAAGGCCACACAGTCACCACATTAGAAGGATTCCCAAAACCAGGTATGAATTAATAAATAAAATGTATTTTATTCATCTGGGGAATTAGACCTCCCGCTATGAAATAATGCTCAAAGTATGTAATACATAAAAAATGTAATTATATTATAAGAAAAAAACTGGTAGTCTGGAAAAATGTTTAGAAGAATCATTACAAAGTCTCACGTCAAGACTAGCTTTCATTAAGCCTTTTTTTTTTTTTTTCCAAACCAACCACTCATCTCTCCATGCATCTGTTGGGAGTTGAAATTTTTTACAAGTATACAATAAACCTGGGTGTTTTTTTCTTAATTCTGGTTCAGAGCAGCAGCAAGCAAAGATCCATGCAAGTTGAAAACATCAGTAGTATTTGCTCTAATGCATTACCATTAACAGACATTAGAAAAAGAATAGAACCTTACTGAAGCCTGAGTAATTGCTGGTTAAATATTTTATATCTTTACACTCCTGGCAGCAATACTTTACAACTGTGGCTTAGAAGTTTCTGTTAAATATAATGGATTTTTCTTTTTCTATTTAGGAATTCTTATGACATTGTCTTCATTTTAGTTTTTAAAAAGGTTACTAATTAGCTACTGAAAGGTTTTACTTGATTAACTACGTCAAAATGTAGACAGTTATTTCTTCCAGGATTTAAAGTTATATCTTGACATACTGGAAGCTACTAGGTAAGTTTTAAAAAGCACATTTTTGAGTTACAGACTTAGTAGTAGAAAGCAAAAAACATAAACCTGTGTCTGAGACTGCACCAAAAAAAGCAACTTTGTTGTCTGCTGAACTATTACACTATTATCATAAGTGAAAATCAAGCCTGTGCACTAATAGTGTAAACAAGGGACTGTGCTTGTTATGCATTATCATCTCTGTACATTAGAACCTCAATCATACTCAAACAAATTCACTAAAGTGTGGTTTTCAATCTGCTAACTATGCATTTCATAATAGCCTGTAATTATTAAAAACTGACAAGAAAGCTATGCCACCTGTGTTTATGTGAAGCCAGGTAATGAAAAAAACAACAACGCTGTCATCACCTCTCAATTCCTGATTGCATTATCAAAACTGTAGCCGAGTTTGGCATCTGGGTGTGACCTTGTTAACTGCTAGGGTAATTAAATTTATTCTATTGGGAAAAGGGATGATAAATTATTAGCACGAAGATTTTGTTCACATTTTATTAAATTGGCCTGTCAAAGGGTCGGCCAAATTATCAAGGGCCTCATTTATTGGAGGCCAGCCATATTGCCACATCTGTTACAATTATTTATAATTTCAGCAGTTGAAAACCAACTGAGTTAGGCATCCGCCATGTAAAGTAATTTACAAATTATCTGATGAGGGAGTGTTTTAGCTTCTCCCTCATTTCTAGCCAGCAGAAAGCTGTGCTGTAATTACAGAACACGATTAGGTTCTTTGGGGAACTTATCTTGCACTCATAGCCATAGTAAGATGCAGCAAGAACATATGGAGGAGCTTGTGCTTCTACTCCCTGAAGCTCGTGACCCGCCTGCCGCTGAGCCCTTGAGTTGAATTTGAATGAGAGTGCCATGGCTAATGTTCTACACATGCACCATTTATGCCACAAAACAAATCGGATCACTGTTAATTATGAAGCAGCTATAATCAGGCCTTCACATCTGTGTAATGTGAAGCGCAGTAGGCTGTATTCCAATAATGTATGACTACCTTTGGGTCGCAAATTGCGAGCCATATTGCCTCAGTAGTAGTTACTGAATTCAAAGTAAGTCCTTTGATAAAAGCCCATCACAAAGATATTTTTATCCATTTTTTTTTAAACACAAGCCTTTTTTTATCAGCTATTGACCAGAACAGTTAAAGCATATGGCACAAGTTCATTAATGAACAGTAGCACACAGCACTCTAATTTAATGAAACCACTTGAGCCATAAAAATCAGATTTAGTTAATTCCCCCTTTCCCATTTTTTTTTCTTTTCTGCATCTAGCCTATACCCTGGACTCCAACATAATGTCATGGGTGATCTTGCTGTAAAATATAATTATTTTCTCGTACATTTATAAACAGATTTTATTTTTAAGAGCCTGTGCATTTTGTAATGTGGAATAGGGGGGCAGAGATGAATGAAAATACATCGAAAATTGAAGACAAATTTCCAAGTGGTTTCCTCTGCATAACCCAAAATTTAACCCAATAACAATTAATAGCACATATATCATTTCTACTTTAGAAATTACTGTCTGGCTGCTGTCTTCTAACAAAAAAATATTCTTTATTTGGTGAAAAATCTTTCTGTGAGAAAGCAGCTAAAAAAGCAGCACCCAGATGGCAAACCAGCTACAGTTTAATTAATCCACTAAAAGCCATTCAGTTTTCAGTAAGGGTAATGTAATTTTGAATAATTGTAGGGGAAAAAAAAAAAATCACTAAACGTTCTTAAGTTTTATTACAGCAGCATGAATACTGCCGCTATAGAGTAGTTAAAGTTGAGTTGCTCTTCCCATTATAAACCCCACATTTTCAGTATCTTGGTCCTTTCAGATTGCTGTACACTAAGAATAGATAAGCGGAATGCCAAACTAAACTAAATGAAAATTAAACTATTTGTCAAAACTGGATCCAGATTTTCCTTTCTGTCCTTTAACACTCGAGAACAGGACATAATTAGTTTTCAGAAGTTCTGAACTGCCTTCCTAAAGTACACTGCATTTCTTTTCTTCTTTTAAAGAGAATTTCAAAAGCTGCAAAAAAACACTATTCCTTTTTTTAAAGACAAAAAATGCCTGCATCCTTGTTCAGTTGCAACATTGCAAGTGGAGTCTCAAACTGCCATACTAAAACACACCCAACTGTAATTGAAACTGCATTTTAGGGTGATCAAATGCTAGAACACTTTGATCCCAATAGCAGCAATGGCATTAGTAATACTGAAGATCGTATCTGACTCTTGTGTTTAAATTATAATTATCTAGGTATCGCAAACACCAGAAAATATCAGTTATTTTCTATTACAAACTTACTTAAATATGGAGCAAATTTCACTTTACAAGCTACAATCTGTCCTGGCTGTGTGTATTATAAGCGTAATAATCTTCGAGTAACAGACATTTTGCAGCTTAAGGGAATACAACCACTTGAAAAATGTTGCTGATATCTTTCCACTATTGAAGACTAATTATTTACTCAGTAAGTTCTGTTGCCTAAATTGGTCCATTTCAGTTCCACTTTACTTTCTTCAAAGGCCAAGTCTTCAAGCAAACAGTGAAAAAAAGTTCGTTGTTTTCCTCAAACGATGGGCTGCAGTATTACATAGTTCTCTATGTTCACTATGATTCCATGTTAAATTCTTCTATAGAAATACTGTTTATTATAGTACTTGTTAATTGCTGTTTAAAAAATGTATTTCAAGATCTTTGTGGTAAATGTCAATGTTTTGTTAATAAACTGAATATTTCGAAAACCAGCAAGATATTTGTGGCAAGCTTTGACCCACACCACAAAGGGTGTAAGACCAAAATTTTTTTAATGCAGATAAATTAATCAGATAAGTTTTCTGACAGTAAAGCCTAAATAAATGTAATATAAAATCCATTTTGTTAGGAATCAATTTCAGTAACTGAAAAGATCTAGTCTATAAAGTAAAATTTACAACACCACGATTTGAACAGGATCTCTGCCGCTTATGCTGCCATCATTTACAAGAAATAGAAAATTAAGCTTCAAAAGTAGACATTAAATATTCAAATTGCAATACTAAGTATACTGGATAAAATCTAGAATCACTAAAATAAAAGAGAGTTACCCTCTTCAAGCTATTTTTTATGTTTCATATTTCAATCAAAATCAGTATTTTAAAGACTGTACTGTATAAGCCTACTAAATTGAAATCAGTGAAGTATTGATGTTAGACAACCCAACCAGTAAGTCAGACTCACATAATGAGACTGGAAGAATTTTTGCATGGCAAAAAATGATGCAGTTCCTCTTCAAATATTTTATTTATGTATTTATCATGTACATCTTTTTAAAGTCAAATTTTTAGTTATGAAACAGGTTTTTTTTTTCCCAATAAGCTTAAATCATACCTGCATACCATTCTACTTTCATTTTTTTAATGGTATTTTCTATTCTCACTGCTTTTAAAAGCATCAATATGAGAAATAGATAGTACTATAAAAATTTAAGTGAATCTTCTATTAGGTAGAATGCATGTACCTTTCATTAGCTAGAAGCTAGTTACAAATAATAACATTTAAATATCTGTTAATTACTGTCCTTTATCGAGTGCCATTCTTGATGTCTGCACATGTGTGTAAAGTAGGAGTCAAGACAGAAATGACTGCTTCAGTTCAGTAAAAATTTAAATACTTATATTCACTTGAATAATAGTTATGCCATATTAACCGTATTATTAGATGTATGGCATACATTTCAGAGCTAAAAATTAATACCAATAATGAAACAGAATCAAAACAGAAGTTACATGAGATTAAATTAATCAAAGCCCACAGGCTTCTGTTTTGAAAACTATTCAAAATTCTATTTTTCTGTTCTCTTTTACTGTGTAGCATGAGTACAGATCTAACCAAAAAGACTTAAAAATTCAAAGATGCCTAATCTCTCTGTCAGAGAAAAGCTATGTAAGAACTGCTAAATGAACACATACTAAGATGTAAAGAGCAATTTACTGTAAAACAAGTTCAAATTCATCACATACATTATCAGAATCATCAAAATAAAATCAACCAAAAGTTTGCCCCAAAAAGTGCCACACTAACTAGGTAAGGTTACCACCTTAAAAAAAAAAAAAAGAAAAGAAAAAAAAGAATATTTTACCCTTAATGAAAAAAACTTGGGATGTTCTTGCTACTAAAGCCAATAATATAAAACTCATTTTTACCTGACTATAATTTAATTTCAACAGCAAGAAAAGTTCAAATTCTGGAAACAATATGTGCTAACATACACAACACAGATGCATAATCTTCCTGGATAGTGAAAGTGTGAAGAAGATATATTAGTGCCTTTAACAGACTGTTATAGCACATACCACAGGATGAACTTTCATCAAGGCACGAATCTAAACATGCTCAAGAAACCAGGACTTTACAGCAGAAACACAACTGTGATTTAAACCAATTCTTTTAAGCAGGATAATTTTTAAAAACTGTAACAGGAAAACTAGCAGATGTCTACTTTCCTATGTCTACTTTGCTTTGGTGTCCTGTTACTTAAGCTTTTATTTCAAATTCATCCTGTTCTACTTATGTTGCAGTCAAGAGATTGTAAAGTGAGTTAGGAGGTTCTCTTAACTGTGTTAAACTTCAGAACTTCACAAATGACCAGAACTTTGGCTACTTCACAGGTCACAGAAATAATGACAGGTAATCAGTTTCTTCCCTTGCAGAAACCTCATCTGTGTAATCACAGAATAATCATTACCTTTGTAACATTTATGCAAGATTGGTAATGGAAAGTTTGGCTGTCATTAAAAGGAAGCCAACAATAAGTATTATGATACATTCCCAAAAGGCATACTTTTGACCTTTCAACCAGAGCAAGGCTGCATGTCAACAAAAAATATTTGCTAGAGAAGAATGGAAGAATTTTAGTGAAGAGAAAATATTAAGCATGTTAAGCACATAAGCACATACTGTTGAATATCTCAGTTCTCCTACCAAACTAGCAACTATGGATGCTACCTATAATAATTTCCTTCCGTATGAGACTGCTTCAGTAACACTAATCATCTGTCCTATCACAGCCTGATTTAAGATTAATGTACTAAAAAATAAAGGTTCATGCACTGCATTTAGCTTACTGTAACGCATTTATTAAAATAAATTCTCTGGTTTTGTTTCCTACTATGTCTTCTCCACTAGCATTGGTAAATATCTGACTGAGCTCGTGATAGATCATACAAATGGTTGAACTGACATATTTCTGCAAAAGGTCAGGCTGAACCTACATTCACTACTAAACCAGTAAATTCTCTGAATAATCATGACAAATACACTCCTTCAAATACACTGGGAACAGGAAGAGCACCACAGAGCCTACAAGGCCGAGACAGTATAGCGGAGAGCCAATAGAATGCCGCAGGAAAATAATTACTTGAATCCCTATTCACAATTGAGTAGTTTAGGACTGCTTCACATTTGGACCCTAATTTACACGGAGCATACTGGTTAATATACTTCAGATTTAGACACCACTAGAAGGAGACAGAATAAATGAACAGAAGAGAGAGTAACAATTCATGCACACTGGATGCTATACATTTAAAACATTCAAAGGAAATAAATTATAAATTTGAATCTCCAACTGTAGATTGTCACTAGCTTCTAAAATAGAATTTTTCAAGAATATTTTACCCTTAATGAAAAAAACTTGGGATGTTCTTGCTAATAAAGCTAGTAATATAAAACTCATTTTTACCTGACTATAATTTAATTTCAACAGCAAGAGAAGTTCAAAATAAGGAACAATGAAACAAATCAGCACTGATACATTTCATTTTCACAGAGTAAATGAAGAAATTTCACTTTTTTTTCTAGGAATTTGTTTCAATAAATTAATTCCTTTGGCTTTATTTTTATTTTTCATGTTTTTGCTGTGGATTATAAATAAAAGTCTTGCTGAGTACTGACACCATTAATCGTTACTTCTATTAGCTATAGCAGAAATAGTTATACTACTGCAGCAGAATATACTACTACACATTTTTTCTTCATCTAACTCCTGCAACTTCATTTAAAACTGTCCAGTACAAAAGCTTAATTTAAAAGAAGAAAAAGCTTCTATTATTCTCACCTGTACTTCACATTTTGGAGAAGAAACATCATGTACTCCATATAGAGCACCATGAGCCTCCTGAAGTTGCTTTTCTAACTGAGAAATCTTTTGATCTTTTTCAAGTAACTGATCCTGAAGAGAGGAACAGGTCTTCTGCAGCTGAATTTCACTTGTTTTGAGAGTTTCAAAACACAAAGTCAATTCATTATAAAGCTATGAGAAGGAAGCAGAGACATAACAGGATTAAAAATAACTTCAATGCAGATTATCATCACCCTCTTTTTTTTACAATTTGACATTTTTTTCACACCTCTTGTCCTCCTGCCTCCTGTCTCACTCTATACTTTCGAAAACAGAGATTGCAACAATCACTGAAACTTTAAGTTGGAAAGAAGATTTTCTAGAAAAATAAAAATTACATTAGAATATAATCAGTTTCAGTTGCTTCTTTGTGGTATTTAATAATAGAAATGGACACCTAAAAATAAGGATTAATTTTACTTCTTGAACAGTTTATATCAAATACAGAAAATACAATAGAAGAAATTTTCCCTTATTAAGGATAGGCAAAAAACTAAAACATCTGTCCTGGGAATAAAACTGAAGAAGCAAGAATACCAAATACCATCCTTGTCTTTTATAAGAGTATTTTTGTCTTTTAAAACTAACATTTTTAATATACTTTGGCTAGCAATACAGTGAATCCACTAATGTCTACTGCAATTGGTACAAAGTTTAAAATGGTTGTTTAAATAATTATTTAGTGGAATTTTTTTTTTACATGAACCATAAAACCCAGAGATTATACTGTAAGTTCTTATGCATGTCTGTTGTGCAACTGTTCTTGCTGAAACCAGAATATTGTATATATTCCGCAATCACTTTAGAAGAGATTCCATACACACAAAGATTTTTGAGAAATACACCTAAGTAATAACTACAGCAAAATCCATCTGACAAAAATAACTTGTTTTGCAATATGAGAAACAAACAGCCACCCCATCCCTCCACTTTTACCCTTCTTTTACTATACAAACACCTGAAAAGTGTTTTAAACAAGATCAGGATTTTATTAAAAGAAATATAGAAACCAGTATGAAAATTAAACTTCTAGCTGAATAAACAACATTATAGATTCTGAAGGGAATACAGGACTTTACAGCTCTACTACCTAAATGTGCAGTACTCAGCACTTCATTCATTTCATTATCTTTTTTTTCTCAAAATAAACAATATGGCAAACTTCTATTTATTCTACCATAAAAGACTCTCTAGAAGGCATGCACTTCTGCAGCTAATAGTTTTCTTTGGAAAATCCAAATAAACTAATTTAAAACTAAAATCAGAATATCCAGATCTATTAATATAAGCACAAGGAACTCACACAAGTCACTTTATTTTTAAAACTTTGTTTTGCTCTTCATTTTACTCTTCGCTCAACTTCACTTAAAGCATATATTTCTTTCTCCCTTTCATCTGCTTACATCACTTAGAAGTTAAAGCTTTTGAAAAATAATCACAACTATTAGGTTTGGAAAGGGTCTACCTAACACCTTGTGAGAAATTTGGAAAAAAAGTATCTTCCTCTTTTTTTTTTTTTTTCCCGTATAATTTTCTACTCCAATGGGCTCTTAGAATTCACTTAGGACAAAGTAAATTACTTCTCTACTATTTCCAAAGCAGATCAGAGATCATGTCTTTCAGGGAAAATTAATTCAAAATCCAGACAGATTAATATTTCCAATTACTCTAACCCGTAAAAAATAACTTTCACATTGAAATTTCTGTGTCTTTCTGAATCTTTCTTAAATATATAAGAAAGCTTACATCATCTCTAGAAATGCAAGTTCAAGATTAGTCAAATTCTTATGGAAATCAGTAAGTATCTGACAGAAAAAAAAAAAAAGTGAAAAAAAAGTTCATTTATCAAAACCAGCATTTTAGATATTGTTCCAAATGAATAGAACATCAAGACACACTTCCAGCTATAACTCTATAAGCTCATTAGCTAGATCATACTGGTATGACATTATGACTAGCAGCACTTAAGTGGTCATAATTACAGTATCTGAAAGGCAACATTCTAGTAAGATGAATGGAGAACATCAAAAATATGATGGTTTTTTTCTAGCTGGCAGACACATTCCCTAATGTAGCTAATAGGTATTTTTGGTAGTCAGCATTTGTCAGGACAAGACAAATAGCATGCCTTTTTCTTGCATAAACATTTCCAACCTTTCCTGCTTTGAAAACATCAATAACTAAACCCATATATTTCAAGCATAAAACTAGCTAAAAGCTTATGTGCAAAAAAAACACACAACATTCAACTTTTTACACTGAGGTTTATGTAGATTTCTGAACATCACCAAGGTACTAGTTTATAGGACTCAAGATTCTTTTTTTAAGGTATTTAACATCAGGAAATTTCAAGAAAATTATCTGTATGAAAAGAAACAATTTTATCTACTGTCCACAGATAATAGAACAGCTTCCAAATTTCCATTTGGGTCCCTGTGTTTTCTTTTACAGCCAGGCACTGTTCTGCGGATTAAATACATGTTTAATGTTTGTATTGGGTTATTTGGGGGTTTTCTGCTAATTTCTGATCCTGTTTTAGAAGAGTCACCACATTTAATCACACTGCAGTAAGCACATTTCAGCACATACAGAATTGCACAACACAGTGAAAAAAGTCTACCATTAATAAAGATACATAAAGTCAGGTGTAAAGAAATAAGAAAGAAAATGGAGATCAGAGGACTGAAGATGGAACATTGTGTAGGAAACCCAACAGAAAGACAAAACTATTGTAAATTATTTATCTCAGAAGTAGCAAGCTTCAGAGGAATGAGTGAAATCTTGACTGTACATAAGTGAGTGGTTGTATCTTGTATCTTACATAAATGTCAGTAAGACATGAGATTTACCCAGAAGATTGTTTGATCCCCAGGAAAAGATGTATAAAAATGCATAAAAGAGAGAAATAAAAAGGAAAAGATCTAAAATAATTCTTTATATATATTTATGAAATGTTATTATTATAAAAAAAGGCAACTTCCAGAGACACAAGACTTTGCTCGGCACAAACTGCTGCACTGATTGTATCTTGAGAAACTCTTTCTAATGCCCTAGAGCTGTCCTTTCTCTGAAAGGCAACAAACACTGTTACAAGTGAAGGTACTTAAAAACAAATAAAAAAAGATTAAAGGTATCTGAAATCAGTACACTGTAATAAATTTATTCTATATGACACAAGAGCATTATTTATCAGTCAGGAAGGAAGAGTAACTTAGCTGAATTACAAAAAAAGAAAGTATGCCATATTTCTCAGCTACCCGAACAATTTCCTGTATTGCTTTAACTGATTTTACCAGAAAATAACTTTTGCTAGATCTTTCAAGAGTTACTTAAAACAGTAAACTTCATCAGAAAAATACATGTGCTTAAAGTCATCCAAAAAATGCCAGGCCAAAGCTAAGAAGTCTGGGAGAACCAAAAGATAGGACTCTGTAACTGCTCAAAAGATAAAAAAATACTAAACAGACAGATAATGGTCGCATGAAGTACTGACATACATTAAATATAAGTGATGGCAAAAACAAGCTATGTCAGACCTAGGAAAGCTGAAGAATTCCAACAAAAACCTAGTAAACTAAATAATTACCCCATGATTTCTATTGTATTGTATGTTAACAAGAGTGATAGCGCAAACAGAAAAAAACTGCAGAGTGAAACAGATTACATAAATAACAAACACTAACACTATACAAGTGTGTAGCATCTATTTTAAACTAGGTTTAAACTTCTCCTGTGTACTGAATGTCAACATGTGGGACATATTTTCCAGTTCCAAAATAATTTCCAGTTCCATAGTCCAAAAGGCATAATTCAAAATGCTCCCACACACTGTTCTATGATATCATCTAAAGCACAGAAAAGTGGGGACATCCAAGCGTTTTATTTCAGAAGTATGTCCTTGTGAGGAACTAACACTCAGAGCCATCCCTTAAAATTTAACAGTGGCCAACTATATAAACTAGATGTAAAAGAAACATTCTGCTGCATTAAATGCTTTATCTGAATGTTCACACCCTAAAAATCAGTGTATGACAGACACCTGAGCAAATTAACCTGAACTTATAATAACATAGAATACATAGTAATGACACAAATGGAAAAAAAAAATTTAGTCTAAATTAAGACACAATAAATCTAAAATGGAAACTCTTACAGCACTATCACAGAAATCCATGTTACAAGACCATCCTGTTTTACAAGAATTTGAAAAGAACAAGGGCAGAATTCAGTTTGAGAAGCTCTAGGGTGAAACTGAAGAGGCATTCTAGACACATACAGTACATTCATGGTTTTTACATTTAAAGCAGAAAAGTAGAGGTAGAGTGATTTTCTAAGACGAGAGACCATGAAGCTTGCCTATGATGCAGGAGAAAAATGCCACACACAAGTGAGAGGATAAGAAAAAAAATAAAATACAGAATGGATGTAAGGAACATCAGACAACATGTGGGGAGGTGTCATTAATATAAGCTAAAAGAGACAATGTGCTTTCCTCACCTTTATGGTACTATATAATTGCAAATACCATGGTTGTTTAGAAACGATGTAAAATGGCTAACTTCAGCAATACGCCTTCTCAAAAATAACAGAAGAGAGCATAAAAACAAAGGACATTCCAGTCTTGTTGACTGGTGCTGTTACTGCAAAAATCCAATATGATGAGTCTTCAATGAATCTGGTATTACCCGTTTCCTGACTGATTCCTCATTTTTCAGCTTTAACCCATGGACACATCTGATGCTAAAGTCTACTAGCTAGTATGTGATGAATGGTGTTTAGCATATAAGAAATAAATAGCGTAACCTAACTGACACACTTACCAACAACAGAAATAGGCATCAAACCCTGACGTAAAGTGTGAGACATTGTTAAAGATCTGAGTTTTTCACGGGCAAAAATGATGATTCACTTATTACTGACGTGGGCTTCAGCATTTCACTGGACAGTTACTTTATCTCAGCTCTTATCACATGTGAAAGAAATTAGTTTCTCATGCCAGTTTGAGGGAGAACCTGCATTGACGTATCTATACGTTATATTTATTCTATTATTTTATATATATATAATATATATATAATATTATAATTTTTATTTTGTGAATTTAATGCTGCTTACATAAAAATAAACACATTTACATGATTTTTAATTAAACTTCCAAGTTGCTGCAGTCTGTAAGTGGCAAAATTTAAGCTTAGCATGACAAAACTAATAACTTTACATTCTAATTACTATTTCTCAGGCTGGAAGGAAAGCAAACTATCTCCACACATGGACACCATGTAAAGCACTACCAAAGGCAACTGCAGGCACAAAATGAACCAAAAAATTATCTGACACTATCCTATTTTTTTTCTACTGTCTGATGCACTTGATGCAGACTTCTGGAAAGCCTCATAATTGAAAAATCAAACTGTGTTCTTCAGTTATGCCAAAAATCCAACTACTGAACAATGCCTTTCTTCAGCACATGCATGGACTGTACCACTATCCACTGTATTCTGCATTTGAGAGCTAAGTTCCAGGACATGAACTGCAGTTTCCTATTTAATGACAAATAACTGCATTTCTCCTTCACTAAAAGGGCTTTCCACCAAGAGATTTTT
Source organism: Apus apus (assembly GCF_020740795.1). Taxonomy (NCBI): domain Eukaryota; kingdom Metazoa; phylum Chordata; class Aves; order Apodiformes; family Apodidae; genus Apus; species Apus apus. Next base: position 35,246,729 of record NC_067312.1, on the reverse strand, counting down.
AATCAGTACAATTAACAAGGAAACTAAAGACCACATCAGATCAAGGGAAAGTACTACATTATAAAAACAAAGGTCCTAAATTGTAAATTTCAGAAAACTGCAATAAGGTGGGCTAAGGAGTTCAGAATCTCTTCTTGTCTTATTATGCCTAGTACTGATTGAAGTCTTTCCACCTTAAAATTGTTGGTAATGACAAATCTATTGAGTCTCATTAAATCCAGCACAGGATGAAGTCCCCAGAGCATTTGTGACCACTAATACAGCTGCTATACATTTTAGAAAAATATTCCCTATCCTTGGGAAAGAGAACTACAGCTGCAATATGAAATATATCAATTTGCTTACATAAATGCTGTAATGTAAAGAAGCTATTGTAGAACACAGTACTTGGACCAAAAAAAAAAAAAAAGGAAAAAGGTATTACTATGTCAAGCCAATGCACCTTGATAAAAGAGATTACAGATCTCCATGTGTGTATTCCGTCCATTACAGCTATGCTTGGAAGAGAATTTGTGGTCCTCAATGGATTTAAATATAATATATTGCAAGTTCATCACTTTGCTCTGGTTTATCAGAAATGTGTTTTGTCGGTGGTGGTTTTTATTTAGTCTGCTGTTTCATACTACAAATTAACATCAGCACAAAGAGCTGTTATTCCTAAATAGGAGGCTGTTAAGATGAACTTTGAATATGTGAGCCAATCATATTGCTTGAGCTATACTCAGGCATATAGCATATACTGCCTATCTGACCACTAACAGAGAGGTCACTGATCTTACTGTAAGGGACAATATATCATAGGATGTACATGCTGATAGGCAAAATGCCATTTGGAGCACTAGGACAATATTCCTTTTTGAATACATCTATGGAATACCTGACACATTCTTATCTAGATGTTGCAGCCTGGATATTAATAATACATGGAAGACAAACAGAACACATATTTGTCTGCAACAGTTTGCCCTTCTCATTCAAGGGAAAAAAAGGCATTTGTATTATTTTTACAGATTCTGTGTTTTCTAAAGGCCTCCCAATACTTCAGAAGGATTGTGTATTTTGTGATTTGGAAAACGCATGTTACTTTCAAGCAATTACACTTGGGTATTTAAAACAGTTCTTCTAACCAGAACTACAGACGAGAATTGTAATGATAAAGGAATTCCTTTTCACCTCTGAAGGTCTCTCAACTCAGTTTGCCACAAACATTATTAAATGTTTTCCACTCTGACTTTGGGAACTTAATTTAAAAAAAACCAAAACACACCTTTTTACTTTTTTTTAAACTGTTTTTTGATATATAGACTTTTTAAAAAGTATTTTTATAAAAACAAAAAACTGGGTTTTTTCCATGTATTTGATATTTTTATATGTTACAAAAAAAGACAGCTTATCGGTTCCACAGATTAATTTGTCAGAATACTTGAGTTGGCTTTTGCTGGTTTAAGTGGCAAATCTCACTTCTCCATGTTGGAAAAATATTTAATTGAAGACCTCCAAACCAGCAAATTTTAGGGTCATCTGAGAGTTGATGTATTCAGCACGTACCAGAAAATGGGCTTCTCTTCAAAACCACACTATTCTTCTTGTCTTATGATCAGCTAAGCAGAAGTCTTAGGTCCTGCTGAGACAGACCAAGAACTGCAAACCAGCTTTCTGAAGCAATTCTGAATTTTTAACCCTGGACCAGTTTATAAGTGGATTTCCGCTATAAGTATACCCATCAATTTTCCAAAATATGTAAATAGCTTATAATAGCAAAGTTATTTTTCATAGAACAGGTTAAACTCCAAAACTGAATACTGGAAAAAATCACTATTATGCAAGGTAAAGCAATCTTTATAAGTTTCGTCATGCTTTAAAACAGTCTCAAGAAAACTTGGTTCTATTTTCTTTCATACGTTGTAGAACTAGTCTGGAGGAATATGGTTTTTTAAACACTGCTAAAGAGAGCTCATATTATTTTCACTTGTGTCATTTACTGTTGACTAACTGAAAGGATCCATTTAACATTTGCAGAAGCATTGACTGTAGAATGAAATGTGAACGAAATGGCGGCTCCTCATACTTAAATTCTGCATTTTTTTAAAATCTATAATTTACTCTGTCTTGCCTTAGATAAGTGAACTCTCTCTGTCATGTACATGTTCTGAAAAAATTTGATGGAAGTCCACCTCTAGCTTGGCTGGGCTACTATTGTCGCGAATAAAAGACTTAACGACTATTATCACCGCAGACAATTATAAACTTGAGCAGAGTTAAGTACATAAAATTTTGTTGGGCACTGTGTGCTATAAAATGTTAATCAAACACATCTTTAGAAACCCAGTACTGATTCTGGCTTGACTTAGGCCCAGCTTCACAATTTCATCACAAAATGTGTACCCCGAGTACAAGGATAGGGCAAACAACTCTTTTTTAAAAGCACAGTACATAATTTGAGTTCTAAGATTGGCAGAAGGTACGTGAAAGTTTCAGTGTTTCTAAAAATGAAGGAAATGTATCTTCTCTATTTCTTACAGACTGAAAAATACATCCATATAATTTTTTACACTCAAAATGAGAAGCTCTGGGTAGTCCACATAACTCTTCAGAGTTAGCATTCTTTCTGGTATTCATAAAAACAAAAAATTTGTTCTGTAACTGTAAAGATAGTTAAATTGTTCTGAATTATCCATTTAAAAAGTTATTATGGCAACAATTTTTCCAGTTGATTTTGCTAGAGCAGGTTTTTGCTTCTTAAACCAGTAAAATTGTTTGAAATTCACATAAATACATTATTTACAAGTTAAAGGAACTTCTACATTAGCAAAAACAAATTGGAGAATTTAATAATTGAAAGCTCTAGGTAAGGAAGAAGAAGAAAGATGTAAGTAACACAAAATTACATAACGAAATTTTTTTGCTTGGCAATTCACTCCTGTTTTTCCTCAGATGTAACTAAACCTTAATTTTTAAGGCTCATCCATTCATTGTAAGCTAGAGGCTATATATGCTAGCATGTAATTAGTTCAATAAACCGTGTTACTCTGCCAGCCATATTTTGCTAACAATAAAGATCCAGAGATCTAAAGGATGCAACAGTACATAGTGCTTTGATAATTTGTTCACTGATGCTGTAAAGATGGATATTAATATGAGCTCTATGATCATAAAGCAGAATTACATACTTTTTGGTATGAGGATGTTTCAGCTGTGTGAGTATCTTCTTGGTCTTCCAGTACTTTTTGTGTATCACTATTGAGAGCCTGAAGCTGCTTTATCAGCTCAGCCTGCCCTGCTGTATGTTCAATGTTTTGCTTGTAAAGATTCTGCAGTTCCTGTAACTCCTTCCTGTGCAAAACAAGCAATAAAGAGAAATTAGGAAAAATAACAACACTGACCTCCATTAAAGAATTGCATTAAAATAGTTTTATTGTAGATAACGAGCTTTTTATTTTCATTTATTTTTCTGTCAATTGCATTATAAACATTAGAAGTTACACATAAAATATTTATCACATACTTTGTGATATATCTACAAAACAGTTAATTTCAAAATGGAATGCCTATCAGTTTCCCTCTGATGCTCTAACTGCTTTAAAATAAATAGATTTTCACTACTGTATCAACACTTTGTAATCAATATTCAGTTAACTCTTTAATAGAAAGTGTTGAAACATTAAGTATTTAAAACATGCGGCCCATAAAATAAGTTCACTTTTCTTTAACTACAACCATCAGAAAAAAACAAAACAAAACAAACCTTTTTTCTTAATTTGCAAAGTATGTTTAATACAAGTCTCTTCTCTGAAGTGCATCTGCTCCCTACACATAAAAAGTATTTCTGCTGATAAATTACTTTTTGACTGCAGGTACAGCATACTGCAACAACCATAAGCCAAGCACACACACTTTAGTGTGTATTATATAATTTAACAATAAAAATACAAACACAGTAATAGGAATTGTGTTGTGATGCAATCATAGCATAGCCCTAGTATAATCAGTCTGCTTGAGAATTTTACTGTATTGCTGGTAGAGCTTATAAATCAGGGTGGAAACTAAGATCAGTAACTCTTACCAACATTTATTAAAAACTTGGAATATTTGCTGTAACACTTGTTAAAAGTTCAGATGACTCCATTAATCCCTTTTTATATATTTTCGCATTTATTCCCTGTTTAGTTCACATGCACATTTCACACTAGCGTTTCATCTGGATACTGAGATACAAGTTTATTACTCCAACTAATTTACTCCCTTACTTTCACAAAGAATTTTCTTTGTGACCTTCAACACGTACATAACTTCTCAGTGCTTACAATTTGGATTAACAGCAAGAGCTATTATTTAATTTTTGTAATACTGCTAGAGATGTTCAAGGATGAGGATACAAAAAGTAAGCAGCAATACCAGATTTCTTTTTTTTTTTTTCCTGAGAAACCACAGAATGACAAAGAAAACATGTTAAGAGAACTATCCAAAAAACATTCCTTAAGACTTGTGCCACTATTATATATGTGAATTATTCACTAAAGGTAAAATATTTTAATCATTATATAAAAATGAAATTACATGTGCCACAATAGCAAAGTCAGACAAGTTAATGTTGTTAAGAAAGTACAGTTTTAAAAAAGCCTATTAACAGGGCAACACAGAACACTTAAGGACATGCTCACTTAAGAGTATTTAAGTCCTGCTGTTCTCAATGAAATGTAAAGTAGCTCCTCAAAATTAACAACTGTAGAGATGCATTAAGGACTCTTTCTGTGACAAAATCAGAGTAAAACTGCAGTATGTACTTCATATATAATAATTTAATTCTGCTTACAAGCACAGCAGTAGAGATGAGGACACAGGGATATATTAGCACTTTCTGAAACCCTTTATTTTTAAGTTGTACATTGCAGCTACTTTTATCCATTTCAGTGAATGAGGTACTATTTTTATGTTGCAAATCCACAAGGGGAACCTTATTTTATTTAATTTTACACAGGAAGGACAAAATGATGCTCAGTCTTACCAGGAATTATTCAGCACCAATAGGTCAATACAAATAAATTCCCAGAATAAAGCACCTTTGATATCAGACAGGCCATCTTGGTGAGGGAAGCTTTAAACTAGGAATGGTAGGGGACAGAGATGTTGAGCAAGTAAAAATGAGGGAGATGTGGCCTGGACCGGTAAGCAAACGGCACTGGTTGGTGTGGACAGGAGAGACCTTACACTGAACAATACAAGGCTCAGGGAGGACCAACTCATGCACAGGCAAATGAAAAATGGAGTACTGACAGGACATCAGTGTGTAGGAGGCCCTTAAGAATCTTCCTGGGAAATAGGGAAAACCAGGTGCCCATCTGCAGCTGCTGATCAGATGCACACAGGATGTCCCCATGCAGGATGACAGGAGGAATCAGAGATCTTTTTGATATTGCAGGGCTCATTGGGATCAGAGACAAGATGGGATCACTCACAAGACTGGAGTCCTGCCATGCATGGACACAGGCTCTTTAGGAAGGACAGGCTGGGATTTCAAGAAGCTGCTCTTCATGCAAGAGAGTAGTGTAAATGGATGGAGCTTTGCTTTGGGATGGGCAATGAGCCAGCTGAGAGTGTGTGGGTCTCCTGTGGGCAGATCAATGTGGAATACCTGGTGGCTGCCTGCTGGTCCTTTCTGACCAGTAATAAGAATGAAGGCCTCTTCAGAAAATTGGAAGAACTTTCATGTTTGCAGGCCCTTGTCCTCATGGAGGACTTTAATCACTCCAGCATATGCTGGAGGGAGAACATCGCAGGGCACAAGCAATCCAGGAGGTTTACGGAGTGCTTTGAGGAACTTCTTGCCACAGGCAATTGACAGGCTGATGAGGGGAGACACATTGTTGAACCTCATACTTACAAACAAGCAAGAACCAGCCAGGGATGTAAAGGTCAGTTGCAGCCTTGTCTGCAGCAACCTTGATATGATGGAAATTCAGGATCCTAAGAGGAAGAAGAAAGACAAAAAGCAGGATCACAATCCTGGATTTCAGGACAGCAAACCTGGGCATTTTCAGTGAACTACTTGGAAGAAACCAGTATAATACCAGCCTGGAGAGAAGGGTCATTGAGAGCTGGTTAATTTTCAAGGATCAACCTCCCAAGATGAACAATGGTCCATTACAATGAGCAAGAAGTCAAACAAAGGTAGCAGGAGGCTTGCATGGATGAAAATGGACATTTACTGACTAAACTCAAGTGTAAAAGTAAGGATACAAGATGTAGAAGCAAGTGTAGGAGACCACAAGAAATTTAGAGACATTATCCAAGCAAATAGGGATAGGATTATGAAAGCCAAAATCTGTGTAGAGTTGAATTTGGTGAGAGACATAAAGGGCAAAAAGAGGCATCTGTAAGTACATCAGCAGCAAAATCAAGACAAGGGATAAAGTGGGCTCACTGCTGGAAAGTGCAGGGCCACTAGGAGTGAAGGACATAAAAAAGGCCAAAGTACTCAATGCTTTCTTCAGCTTTGTCTTTAAAAGCCACACTTGCCTCCAGAAATCACAGGTCCCTGTGACTCATAGTCTCAGTGGAGGAGCATCAGATCAGGGAGCCGTTAAACAAACCGGGCATACACACATGCCTGGGACTTGATGTGATGCACCTATGAGTGCTGAGAAAGGCTAACAATCCTTGAAAGGTTATGGTTATCAAGGGAGGTTCCTAAGAACTGGAAGAAAACATGTCACTCCTATGTTCAAGAAGAAGGATCTGGGAAACAAGAGCAGTCAGCCTCAGCTCAATCTGTCAGAAGGTGATGGACCACATAAAGGACATGATGATCATTGGAAATAGCCATCATGAATTTACAAAGGGTAAATTATGCTTAATTAACCTGACAGCCTTCTCTGATGAAATAACTATCTCAGTGGATGAGGGATTTTTTTTATCTTGACTGTAGTAAGGCTTTTGACAGTGCCTCCCATAAAATGCTAATATATGCATTGATGAGTTGTAGACTAGGTAAGCAGTAAGTGGTGGACTTGAACCTGGCTGAACTACTGGGCCTAAAGAGTTGTGATCAGCTGCACAAAATATACTTGAAGACCAGGCACCAGAAGAGCATCCTAAGGGCTAACACTGGGGCCAATCATTTTTAACATCTTTATTAATTACCTGGACAATGGGACAGAGTAAATCATAGTAAGTTTGTTAACGACACAAAACTAGGAGCAATATTTGTTTTGCCAGATATTTGTGCTGCTATTCAGAGGGACCTTGACAGGCTGGACAAATGAGCGGGCAGGAACCTCATGAAGTTAAACAATTGGAAGTGCAAATTACTGCCCCTGGGGAGCAATAATCCGATATACTAGCACAGGATGGGTGCTGACTAGCTGGGAAAGCAGCTTGTCAGAAAACACCATGGGAATCCTGGTGGACACTAGATTTACCATGAGCTAGTAACGTGCCCTTGTGGCAAAGGCCAATGACAAGCTGAGCTGCACTAAGAAAAGCACTGCTAGCAGAGGCAAGGAGGTGATCATTCCCCTCTTCAGAATGGTAAGACACATCTCAGTGCTGTGCCCCCCATTTGGCCTCCTCAGTACAAGAGAGACACGGACATACTAGAGTAAGTCCAGTGAAAGACCACAAAGATGATGAAAGGACTGGAGCATCTGCCATGCACAGAGAGGCTGGGTAAGCCTGGAAAAGGGAACGCTCAGGGAGATATCATCAACATGTATAAATACTTGACTTGAGTCTATAAAGAGGGTGTAGCCAGACTCTTCTCAGTGGTGCCCAGTCACAAGAAAAGTGGCAATAGGCATTAATAAAACCAGGTGAAATTATAGTTAAATACAAGAAAAATGTTTTTTACCCTGTAAAAGTGGGCAAACACTGGCATTAGCAACTCAGATGGGTTGCAGTCTTCATTCTTGTACATACTCAAACTCGAGTACACACCATCCTGGGTAGCCTGGTAGAGCAGAGAGTTGGACCCACTAAAGCAGCAGGAGTAGACAATCTCAAGAGGTGTCTGTCAGTCTCTATCACTCTGCGACTCTGTGTGATCCTGTTACTAATTTGCCTGCACTGTGCTCAAAGAGAGTATACAAAATCATTCCCACGATAATCAGAAAAACAGTTACAAGATAAAAATTAATTTCTGATCAAAATATCTATTAATATGCTTACTCAAATGCTTACTTATTAATGCTTACTCAATCAGCAAATTACTAAGCACTCTACAAAAGAAACAACTTCGTATCACTGTAGCAAGATAAGGATGTCAAGTCCTAAGTAAAATGATAATCGCAAGCAAGCATGTAACAGAGGTAAGATTTTAAAAATTGCAAATTGGATGTAACAAACGTAATGAGAGGCATTTTAAATAAATGTGTGTATCTATACACCTGCATATACACATGTATATCCCTGTCTATAGGTACACAGGCATGTAGAAAATACGCATCTACATGTAAAATATATAAATTATATCTAGATGTGTAAATATATGCATACAAGTAGGATATCTGCATACAAATATAAGGACATTTTGATAAAATGTTTTGATATAGTACACTCTAAACAAACACTAACACAAATTGAAGAAGAAAGTCACCATCATCAACTCTGACTAAAAATACAACGTTCTCTTGGATAAGCACCAAAAATGAAACATCTACTAGGTTCTTTTTTTTCCCCACTACCTCAACCCTCCCCACAAACAAACACACCAGGACACACTGAGAGTATTTAAGTCCAGTTAACATAGGAGTCACTAAACACTACTGAGAGCAAAAAAACCCCACATCTCTGTCTCTAATCTAAGACATCAAGACCAATACAATGGGAAACCAAGAAATGTACAGAAAGTGAGCTACCCTCATCAAGTCACAAGGAAGAGCCTGCTATGAAAAACAGTCAGGTTTTTCTTACTAAAAAGGAATCTTATTAAGTAAGATTAAAATAACCTTAGCAAATTTTCCTTTAAACATTGCAAGGTTGACAGTACATGAAGACACTACTACAAACTAGACTGCAGCAAGCTCCAACATTTGCTACCTTGTCTTGCCAAAACAATATTTAGGATTCATGTGGTGCTCACATCTGATAAGAGCATGAACTAAAGCTCCCTCCTGTCCTTAGAGGTTAACATGAAATAAAACCTTTACATGCTGCATATACCAACAGTTTAAGAGTAAACTCTGGATTCCCAGAGATCTAAGTGAAGTAAGTAACTAGTGTCACTCCAGAAGCTATACAGAAGCTACCTGTGCTGCAAACAGAATTAATGTTCATCACACCCACAACTTCAGATGATGTTGTTGGCTGTGTTTCACTACCACAGTTCTGGTGAATATGCTGGAATTCCAGCATACCTCAGCTACCCTTGCTACCAAGGGAATATTAGAGGGTTTGGGGTAAATCAGGAAATCTGTAGATTCCATTACCTGTAGTTTAGAAATACAACACATTGACAGGCACTATGAATTAGGGTTTCTCAGGGGAATGGCATAGTTACTATTAAATGGTTTACATCACACAGCAAAGAGTAACCTGAAAATCCCAGAGCAGCCAAATCCGGGCTGAGTAGAAAACCAACTGCCTCATAATTTACAGCACAGAGGTAAAAAACCAGCATGGGCAACAACAACAATGAAAAGAGTATTGTTACAAAAGAAGTAGTTATATACTGATCACGGATAGATTTGGACTAGAGACTAATAAAAGGAATAAAGTCCCAGCACACACCCAGTAAGAACAAAGAGATGAGTCATTCTAATTCATATTAGGATAGAGCTTACTGTATCAGCAAACAGCTTAGAATTTCCTGGATACCTGTGACAGCAAAGCTCAAGTCTCAGTTTCATGTTCAGAGTAAGACACAGACTGCTCATCAGTAAACACAAAATTCTAAATCCTGGTATTTAGCATAATTTTAAAACAAAAAAAGCACAAATGCATTGGAGTTGATCTTCAGAAACAAAGAGCAAGATCACAGAATCATAGAATGGTCTGGGTTGAAATGGACCTTAAAGATCATGTAGTTCCAACCCTTCTACATGGGCATGGACAGCTCCCACTAGACCAAGTTGCTCCCAGCCCCATCTTATCTGGCCTTGAACACATCCAGGGAGGGGACATCCACAACTTCTCTGGGCAACATGCACCACCACCCTCAAGAAAGAAAGAACTTCTTTCTAAATACAGGCTTGGCGTTACCCAGGCAGAAACTTGCTCTCACTGGAGTTCCAAATAAGACAAGCATAGGCATCTTGGTGGGAAGTTTAACTGCGCCAATGCCATCTCATTAGTTTTCCTGTCCCTGTGAATAGTGTTGGGCAAGATCTAACAAACATTCTTCCTGACAACAAAAACTGAAAGGCTACCAGGGACTCTAAATAGATCCAGAAAATCTGTACTGAATACAAAGATGGAAAATATAACAGAATCACAGAATTGCTGGAGTTGGAAGGGACCTCTAGAGATCATCTACTCCAACTCTCCCACTGAAGTAGGATAACCTAAAGCACTTTACATGGGACTGCATCCAGGTGGGTTTTGAATACCTCCAGAGATGGAGACTCCACAGCCTCTCTGGGCAGCCTGTTCCAGTGCTCTGTCACCCTCACTGTAAAGAAGTTTTCCCTCATATTTAAATGGAACTTTCTATGTTCCAACTTGTGCTCATTGCCCCTCGTTCTGACACCGTGAACTACTGAGAAGAGCCTGTCTCCATCTTCCTTGCACCCACCCTTTACATACTTATATACATTGAAAAGGTATCCCCTCAGCCTTCTCATCTCCAGGCTAAGGAGTCTCAGCCCCTTCAGCCCTTCCTCCTAAGAAAGCTTCTCCAATCCCCCTGTCATCTTTGTCACCCTCCTCTGGACTCTCTCCAGTAGTTTCCTGTCTCTCTTGAGCTGTGGAGCAAAGAACTGGATGCAGTATTCCAGCTGTGGCCTCACTAGGACAGAGAAGAGGGGGAGAATCGCCTCCCTCAACCTACTGGCCACACTCTTCTTTATGCAACCTAGGATTCCTTCTTGGCAGAAAGGGCACACAGAGAAATAACAGAGAAATGCATTTCACAGCTAGTTCAGGAATTTGAAATTAAACCCAGTGATATCAAGACTGCTTTGCAAAAGCAAAGCCAGCAAAGAAAGGTGTTGGCTTCTTGAAGACATCCACTGTGCAGGATGGATCCTGTAAAGACTGTCTGTTCACTGGTCTTAGCAAAGTTTTCTTCCACACCTCAGAAGTATGTGATAGACTTCTGCTGAGAGAAGGTGGGATTTTCAAAAAACCTGCTATTCCGTAGGACCAGGGTAGGACTGGAGTACTTCAGGATTTTGATCCCTGGTAATTTGCTGAAAAAGGCTGCCCCTTAAAAAAAAGCTCTTATCTTAGTCTCTACAGACATACTTACTTTTAAGCTGAAAAAACCCCTTGCTAACAAACCAACAGATGAGTAGCACAGAGCTAGATGTTGTGATTGCACAGGAAACAGAGTGCCAGGCCAGTTTGCACACAGACCCTTGGAGACTTTCTTTTCCAATCAATTTTAGCATCTACTGTAAGAATTTCAAACTATATTATCAACGCTTCAACTGAAAGAGTATTTTTCTGGATCTCTCTATGCTGCATATGAAAGAGGACTCAAAATGAAGGAAGCCAGTTTTCTTCTGTCTTCCTCCAGGACTTGCTTGTAATAATTACAACTGTACTCCTGGTGTGTTTTCAAAAAAGGGGAGTGTGAGGAAGGTAGGCAGGAGGAGACATGGAGAGAGAGACAGAGCAGTGGGGAGAACAGAGGTTTGCAAATCAGACTGTCTTTTCCAGCTCCAAAAGTCTGAAATTGATGATGGGAAACTGGAAATAGTAAGGGAGATAGGGCATTTTCCACATGGCTTGTAGAAGAATTTTCTGCCAGCACTGAATAAAAGCTCATAAGGCTAAGTCAAAACAACTATACCTAAAAATAAAATAAAATAATCAGTTAAAAAAAAGGAAAAAACAAATGGATCAATCATTAAGCCAAGATAGTTCTAAGATCTTGGCCTGAGAACAGGAAAATAATATTTTCTCCTCAGATTTTTTTCCTTTAACTCAGGAGTTGTTGCTTTCTTTGACTTAAGTTAGATTTTGGCTTTTGTCTACACAGACTTTTATTATTTTGAATTTTTCATTAACAGCCAACAGCAAAATGGTTTTGCCTATGTACCGACATCTTGGGAAGATAAGTAGAAACTTCAGTAGTGTGTATTAGGAAAAAAAATACAGAATATTTGAAGTGCTTGTTTGTACTGCTAACTACCAAACCTGGTGCTTGAAATTGTGAATTTTGCATAATTTAAGCCATTTAATATAAGCCTCTTTTTTCATAACAGTCAACCAGAAAATTGTAGCAAAGGCAGTTCACTAAGAAAGACTAGCAAACATTGAATTAAAATTCCAGGGATCACATATATATCCATATACAGCATATCAAGTATAACTCACATACTACTGACACAGAAAACACCATCACTGATCGCAATTCCAGTCAAGTCTCTAGGAAGGAAAACATTTAGGCACAAAAAACCCATTTATAATCAGTTTGCCAAACTCTTTTCAAAAAAATTCTGAAGCTGACTGTACATAAAAAGAAACAGGAAAAGATGTTGCCAGACTTACTTACCTCAAGTTCAGACCTTATGTTCAAAAAGGTACTTATTTTAATTATATATTTAAGTAATATTTCAGTGAGAAATTCCAGGACGCTGTTTTGCAGCAAGTAGCAAAGAATACATTTTCAGAAATATTAAATTCCATGACTTGGCTAACTGCATCTGCAATACCCTAACATGCAGCTAACAAGCTGTAACCTTGCAAACCTTGATTAATTGATTTAAAAATGCCTTCTTTGCTCAGAAATATATTTCCAAGTATAAATACAGGATATATTAAAGCCTATTACCATTGATTAATTAAAAAAATTCTTTTGTTTGCTTCTTTCAATACAATTTCCCATTAAACATACCTATTTTTATTGACTTTTGAAAACTGTTCAACTGTTAAATATGAAAACAACAAAAACGTCATTTTTCCTGTAAAGATAACAACAAAAACGTCATTTTTCCTGTAAAGATAACAACAAATGCTAGGATGACAATTTAGGTCACAGGCACGAAAAATCATATTTATTCCATCCTTCATTTATTTTCCATGAGTGAAAAAATGCAGCATTCATCTCACAGAGTCAGTATAAAGAAATGGTGTGTGACAAAGACAAAGCTTAAATTACTCCACATTAAACCTTTAGCAAAAGCCTATGTAGACTTCTGCTGACCCATTAGATTTCATTCTAATTAAAAAATTCAAGTTAGGCTTAGAACTCTTCCATGTTTAGGCAATTTAGCCTCTCCAACTAAATGTTTATGTGACTAATAATATTGGCATTTTGTTACTTCAGTGGAGACTGGTAGTTCTCTGACCCATGCTAACTACAGAAGTGTAAATTTTAAAGTTCTCTCCTATACAAAAACTGGTAATAATACCCTAGGAGTCAAAATACAGAGCATTTACATAAATTCGAAAAGCTTAACATCTTGTGGAACCGAATGGTATGAAAATATTCTGTTGGAAAAAAAAATAACTAATGAAAGATACTGCTTTGTAAGTAGAACAACAATTTTTTTGAGAAGTTTCAGACTTAAAAGTAATTAAATAATTAATTACTTACTTAGCTCTGATCACAACACAATCCCTTTGGGAGAGTTCTTCCTGTTTTACAGCTACCTGTGATGACAAGTTATTGCATACACAGCTCAACTCCTTCATTTGTTCTCTTGCCTCTGCCAAATCAGTTTGCAAATGCTGCAAAGAAAGCATTTGAAAAGTATTAAAGATAATGCATAAAAAAGAGTTAAAGTCTACTATGTGTGCTATGTATATACACACATGGATATGCACATACACACGTGTGTATTTACACTGGTCTAAATAAATATATACAGGTATGTGTACAAAAAACGTGAAACACCGGGGGAAAAAAAAGTATATTCACATTTTTAGATGGCCACTCATTCTTTCCAGAAGGAAGTTTTCCTTCAGTCATTTACTGCATGTGAAGGAGAATCTTAAATCAAATCTTTGTAATGACATAGTGCACTACCAAATTGATTAAACCTTGTTTGCTATGTAGAGATCGCACTGGAAAAAAATCTCCTCCTAATTAAGTTCTCTAAAAAATTGAATGATTTTGCAAGCATAAACTAAGAACCATGAACACAGATGAATCTTTGATACTGCTTCATAAATTTTGTGCTTCTAATTCAGTGCAAGAATAATTTGCTCAGACAAAGAAATAGAGTGCAGGCAAACTTGTGGAAAATGCTTGTTGACAACAATGTAAAGAAGAAACAGTTTGTCTATTACACTAACCCTTACTGTAGACATTAGTCAGCAAAGTGTGAAAGTCTAACTGGGCAATATAGCAGCAAGACAAGTTATTTAAGCAAGATTTAATATCTATATAGTGACCTTACTAGTGTTCTCTGCAGGTCTAGCAGTTTGGAAGAGAGTGTTTCAGTCCTTAGGAAGCATTACACAACTATTCTTCCAGAGTGTTTTGAAGCAAAAATTGAAAGAGAAATATTGGACCAATACCTAGAGCAGAATTTCAGAAGCCTTAGATCTGCTTTGGTATTATACTACTTGGGGATGCCACCACTTGTTCTTAGTAAAGAAAATACTCCAGTATTTATCAATAATTTAAAATAAATATCTTCTAGTACAATAGCATCTCTAGTCTCCTGCTAACAGTTAATTACATTATCTTCCATTTACATACAGATTTGGCTAAAGAAATAAAGAAATACACATTTTTCTCTTTCAGCAAAGAGAAATTATTTCCTCAAATACTGAAGGTTATCAAGACATTTTACAACTGAAAAACAAGTAAGTGTTTCTCTTTAAAACAGCATTAAAATATCATATATGTATTTGGACCTATCGTGTACTACAATAAAACTCTTTTAATTTGGACAAGAGCTATCATGTCCTGTTAGTAACAGTAACATTAATGTGAGGAAATAGCAAAATTCATGAGTGAATGACGAAGGAAAACTACTTGTTTCATTATAAATCTCAGACTCCTTGCCTGGTGTACCTGACTAGTAAGTCATCATTCTATCTCAAAAGCTAGGCAGCAAAACTTATTTTTTCTCAGATAACAAAATATTTCAGCATGATAGGACAGGAAGACAAATAATCTTAGGGTTTTTCCTTAATGTTTTGAGGGGTTTTTTCCGCAGATGCTAAAAGTTATCATGTATGTAAAAAAAATAGATATAATAGCTCACATTTTCTGTGAATAAATTCTACTTGCCTGTATTTTACACTGCACTATAGACTTGCAGAGGTTCTTCACGGTAGAGGTTTAAAAAAATAGTTAACAAATTATGTTGTCATAAATACAACTTTAGAAGTTTTACAACAAAACTAAAAATAGGGAAACTTTCTTTCAGTACTTTACCCCATTTGTGACATTCATGCCTTCAGATTTTTATTTTAACAAATGCATCTACTTGATTTCATCTACAATTAAAATCTGCCAATTTGACATACATGCCATTATTGAGATGCAAAGCCTTTTGCGACTGTCTGAGTTTGGGAAAATATACATTCTTACCATTATTAAACAATAACTTAAGTAATGTCTACGGAAAGAACAACAAAATAACTCAAATGCCTAATTAATTCTTATTTAATGTCTTATGGAGACACATTCATGCGTAAGTTGGCTGATTGACAGCTTTTCCACTTGTGCAGTTACAGGGAGCTGATATAAGCTCTGGGAAGCACAGAAGAGAAATCCTCAAGAAGTACTTTGAAGAAGACAGCAAAACCCTATGTTAGTTTTTTGTACACTGTACACTATTTATATGAATGTATATACAGGAAAGACAAAAAAACACAATTGCCACCCCTTTAGCCATGTTATCATGTCTCCTCCTGTTCATCTTTCTCGCTCAGATTTTGGCTAACATGACAAATCTTTAAAGAAATATTATTTAAATGGACAAACTAGCCATAGATTCTTTTTCTCTCAAATTGAACAGGTTTAATTTTATAGCCCAATTCAGCTTATAGCAGGTCTGGAAATAACCAGTCTTTGAAAATGATGAGTGATGCTTTTCAGCACAGACTGAAACCACAGACTGGTTTAAAGACTGGGAAAAAAATGGGCTAGGAACACTTAGCTCAGTCTCTGAACAGAGGGCCACTTTTCCAAAATAATCTGTTATTTAGATCTAGCATTTGTATCATCTAATACACATTTTAAAAGCAATTTTTTAGGTTGCTCACATTGATAAGGGTTCATTTCATCCTTCCATAAATGCAGAATAACTTGAATATTGTCTGCATACAGCATCACTTCCAATATTGTTATATATAGTGTTTATTACTGAAAAACATGCACAAAAAGAGATGCTGGTTTGACTCCAAAACTCAAGTCTGAGAGGTAGGACTGACTTTCAGAAGGGGATATCACTTCTGAACTCAGATTATTTTTATCTATAAACATTTTTACAAATATCATTATTATTTAATTTTCTCATACATTAAAAGCATTTCAGGGACATGTTATATTGGGATGTATATAACAGAACATCATCTGCAGCTCAATATTGTGTAGTATGAAAATGTATTTTGCCTCTGTGACTAAGGAAATTATTTTCTCTATTTTTTACAAGCAGCCTGTTACGAGCCAATCTGGCATCCAAGAGATGCTCAAATATCAAGTGATAGAAACGGAATGTCAGGAACAGAGCAAGGAACTAATTCAAACTGACACAAACTTTCAAGAAAATATTTACAGGAAAACTATATGTAAAAACATTGATGAACTACAAAAATAACTTTGTGTGGTTTTACAAATTATTATTTCACAAAATATTGATTAGAAATTATAAGACAGCATAGTACTACTTCCTAGAGATCAAACACAAGATTTCACTCTTGCAGACAGCATTTTAAACATGTTTCTCAATATTTGCAATAGTTTTTTGTAAGATAAACAATGCTGTCTGTTAGCAAAGATGAATAGGCACTTGTCTAATATCACAGGAGGGAAAAGAAAAGAAAAAAAGAAATAAAAATAAAACAAAAAAGGCAAGAAGCTGGAGTATCAGACCCATGGACACACGCAGGCTGGCAGGGTCCTCTGGGGTGGTCTCCTATCACAACTCCTGTCTAAAGTAGGTTTGGCCATGGAGTCTGAAAAGACTCTTCATGGTTTTATGAAGTCAGGGACTGAAATCTTCAAAGGATAGAGAGGGTCCAATGAATCCGTATGGGTCCCAGCTCCACTCCTGAGCTGTCCTCCTGAGAAAAACACTTACCCTTCTTTCCAGCCTCAGTTTTTCCCATTTCAGCTTGTGCTGCTGCCTCTCACTCTTCTGCCACACAAAGCTGTGAAGAGCCTGGCTGTGTCATTTCCATTCCCATCTGTTGGTGTTGGAGATGCTGTTGAATGGCCCCAGCCCCAGAGACATCTTTTATACTGGCTTGATCAGCCTGTCCCACAGCTTTTCTTTGCAAGGAGAGGTCATCAGCCCCACTGCCTCACCTTCAGCCAGTTTACTGATGTCTGTCTAGTATTGCACGCAAAAATGGTGCAGTATCTAGACTACTGAGCAGAGGAGGTAAATTTCTCCCCTGGTTATTGGGGCCGAGACCTCTCTAGGTGCTGCTGGCCCTCATTGCTTTCTAGGTGCACAGGGCTGGCCTCAGTGCAGCTTGCTGCCCACCAGTGCCCAAGGCTGTCCCGCAGCACTGATCCTGAGCCCCTGTATGGTCACAGGTGTCTGCCAGTACAAGACTCATAACTTGTCCTGGTTAAGGCTCCTGCTGGTCCATTTTTGTCAAGGCTGGATGGCAGCAGAGTCCTCATGCAAATCCACTTCCCCCCAGTCTGATGTCAGCTGCAAACCTGACAAGCATGCCCACTGTCCCCTCTTCCAGCTCACAAGCTTTTAAAGAAGAGAGGTCCAGGATAGATACTGCAGCACATCATTTAATACCAGCCTACAGTCAAGAGTACAAATCATTAATCACAGCTCTCTGAACCCGAACATCTAAATAGTTCTTTTGAACATTTTGCTGTCCAGCTGTAACATCCTAACTTGGGTACAATAATACAGCAAGACAGTATAAAAAATATTGCTAAAGTTACGGTCAATTGCATCTAAGTTATCTTCTTGTCTGCAAGACACAGTCATTCTGTCACAAAAGACCACTAGATTGCTCAAGAACAATCTTGTTTCTAGTCACTTTCCCAATTATGAAAATTACCTCCAAACTTTCTTTATGTTATTCCCAGGGACTGAAGTGCGACCAACCAACCTTTTTTCTTATATAATCCTTTTCATCAGAGATCTCCCTTGATCTCTGCTGCTTTTGAAAGATGACAGGCAACAGGCTAACAGTGACATCAGGTAACTCTCTCAGCACCCTTGGATGCAATTCAACTGCTCCAATGAATGTGTACTAGTCAAGTTCTTTCAAGTATCCCCAAAGTCAACCACTCTTGGCACTTCTCCTTTAACTGTCTCCAGGCACAAATACTTCAGGCAACCTTGTTGGAGAAAATTTAGGCAAAGACAACATTCAGAGCCTCGGCTGTATCTACTAACTGCTGTCACTAATTCAGCCTTCCGTTTGACCACCAGGCCTCTCTTTTCCTTGTTCAGCCATTTACTACTGTAAGTAGTGCAAGAAATTCTTCTTATACCTGTCATCACTTGCAAATCTCAACTGCAGGTTGGTTACCACCACCTTTGAGTGCCCACACAATGTTTCTGAGCTCCTTGGTAACTTAAACTTTTTCCACTTTCTGAATACTGCCTTCCACCCAGGCCACCCTACACTGGAGTTTGGTGATTAATTCTGTTAGCCAAGTTGGTCTTAGGATACATCTACTTGCTTTCTTGAGTATCAGGGAGGACCACTGGGGGTGTGGGTAACAATGACCTTCATAAATTTATTCGATGTTATAAGCACTACATTTGAAAACCTGAAAATTTTTTTATTGATTTAGTACACACTAGATTTTCTCCCCCATATATCAACAAACCATTTCATGTCCTAAGAATCCTATAATCCTTTAATCATAACCACTTCAAAGGGCTCAATTTGCAAGAACTTTACTTACGGTGTTAACAGATCTGAATGGAACTCTTTACAAAGAGTTTCCTTCAGTACAACAATCAGAAGTGTCATGAAAACCCTTGAATTGCTAGTGGAGGAAAAATGATGTTTCTAGGCAAGATGTTGATTAGATAGTTGCTACATTGAATATAGGAGAAGGTTATGCACTTTATTAGTATAAAAGAGCACAGTGTTCCAAATGTTCATTAGCCATGTAAATAAAAAGAACCCACTAACTAGACACATACATAAGTAGCCATGAAACACTTTGATAGTGTTTGTGGCTGATTTCTTATAAGAGTTTAAAAATTACTTGCCAGTTTTCACCAGAAAACAAGACAAAATAGTATTTAAATAAAAGTTACAATATTCTTTACCATGTATTCAATTATTTCCTTTTTCATTTCATAATAAACAGTTAAAACAATTTCTTAATATATTGCATGCAATAATAAGGCCTCTTACCGAGTGGAGCCCTCTAGAGGCTAGGACATAATTTATTTGAAACTGCAGTTAATTTTAAAGTTTTAAAGTGTTTCTCCAAAACAAGAAATTTCACATCTACTGCAGCCAAATTACAGGCAAATAAATTACACATTGAGATGAAAATTGTGCATGATAATATTTTAAGCTTTCATTATTTCACATGTATATTTTCTGTCTTAAAATACAGTATATCTTATTTTTAATTATTATATTCAAAGATTACTATTTGAAGTCAGATTCCTGCTTTGCAACATCAATTTTTAAAAAGCTGTGGGTCTTAAGTGAAGGAATGTAAATGAATTCAAGTCCCCACTGGTAGATTTGAATATATAACTTATTATTTAAAGAAAATAACTTGTAGTGCAAATATCTAGAGAGGTTAATTCTGAAATAAGATTCTGGAGTCCATTCCACCCCATACCTTTATTCTGGTATCATAGCCAGATTTTTCTGTTTTCCATTGTGCCTCCTGCTTCCTCAGTTTCTCCAGGTCATTTAGCAGGTCAGCACAGCATGTACTTAATCTCTTATTTTCCTCCTCCAGGCTTTTTATAACCAGTCTGTTTTCCTCTTCCTTCTTTTGTGCACACTCCTCAGTGTCCTGTAGAACAGTACCACAAGGGCCGATAAACAAAAAAAGTGAGAACTAATCAGCAAATATAAACTGTGCAGTTTTACCCTCACAGCAGCTTCTTCTATATTTGATGGCCAAGGTCACCTGTGTACTTTTATTGGCCTCTTTCATGCAGGTGGAAGGGTCATATTTTTTAGCTGGATGACAGCTTTGATGAGTACACATTTGCAAAGAGCCCATTAATTGATCAAGCTGCCTTTGATGCTGTCCCCAGCTATTTTTGAGACCCACACAGACATATCCTCCCAGACCTCAGCTTTATCAATTAATAATGTCAGTCCCATCAGAATCTAATTACAAGAAGCCACATCTTCACACTCCTACTTTCTTTGCTCTTATTTCCATCATTAACTATTTATCTGAAAGTTATAAAGCTTGGATTCTTGGCTTTAAAGCATCTTATTCAGGGTTGGTATGTGAGAAAACAGTAAGGTACAGCAAGGCCTAAGGCAATTTTTTTCTCCAAGCTTGTCACTTTCTATGCCACAAAGGCTGACACTGCTTAAAGAACTACTTCAAAGCTGCAGTCTTATGAAACTATGTACAAGTCAATATACCTTAAGTTCTTGCCTTTTATCTTTAAATTTCTGGTTCAAGTTACAATTCAGTAAGAAAGAATTCACATTCTTCAAACAGGCATTTTCCTCATCCACAGCATTTTTTCTCTGTGTTAACTTGTTTAGTTCCTGCTGCTGTCCTGTGAGCCTCTATTTAAATTAAAAAAAAAAAAATCTGTTACAGAAAAATAGCAATTGTAAAAGAACATGCCTGTACTGGATATGAGACTAGTGCATTCTAGACCTATTAATATGTACACAATTTTATAGCATTATTTCAATTTCATTAGTATTTTAATTCAAAACTGCATGAATACATGACAAAGTAAACAAGGAATTGAACACCTTGCTGCTACTAAACAAAAGAGCCCATAAATGCAGAACTGAATGGAAATTATTCGGTCAAGCTTAGACAAAGACACAAGTTATATTTGTGTTTAAGGATTAATACATTAGAATACTGTCCAACTTTCACAATTAGCATACCAAAAATCAAGCAATATGGTAATGTTCAAAATTCTCCAGAATTCATTAAGATATTAATGAACTATTAAAGAACTATTAAATTATGAAACTGAAAAGATTATGATACAAAATAGTAGTAAAAAAAATTAGTTAGCTGAACTTGTAGCTCAAGGAAAAGACTACAACACTTTTCAACTTAAAACGGTTTAATGTACACACATATGGCAAAATATCACTATCTCAAAGAAAAAAAAAAATTATGTACTAGTAACTTGTGTTTTATTCTTATAATGTTGGTTTTAAAACATTCTCACTCTTAAATGCATATCCTGCATTTTTCTTCAGGAATCTGCTTTAGTTCCATGTAGTTTTGTCCTTTCCTAAATCATGCGTCTAAAACTTTCTAGCAGTAATGCTGTACCTGCATTATGAAATACATGATATTTTTATCTTCAGACAAAAAAGCAACTGCTTTGCCTTTACTATACATGCTAAATGAAAGATGTTCAGGAACAAAAAAAATTATTAACAAAAGAATATAACTTCAGATTATTCTACAATACTCCTGATAACATACATAAGGGTTTTCAACCACCAGATTGCTAAATTTGTTTCACACGCAAGACAGATGAAACAGTGAAAATGTGTTGAGAAAAAACATGTAAAAGAAGACATTTGAAGTAATATTCAACAACCATTGATTTTAAACCTAAACCTAAACCTCCCTTTAAATCTAGGGCAAAAGTACGTAACTATGTCACCACTGAACTCAAATTAACTCTCTCACAAGAACCACCACAGGAATTATAGGTAGCAGTCCCACACACAGAGCCAGCTGTGCATGGTAAGCGGGTTTCCTTTGCGTGCTGAACAGTGTCACTTTGCCAGCATCCTGAGCACCCACATTGCTCAAGGAAACTGTTCACAAAGCAATAACCACACAATGATGGGGCAATTTTGAGGGTCTGAGTAGCAGTTTGAGTACCAGCTTCTCATCAAGATATGCATGCTCTTCTCCCTACTCTGCAGTTACTGAGCACAAAGTAAACCTCTGTCCTTTCTGCTGCACTGTGTTGTAACATTTGACAACTACTCTAATAGCCATTAAACTATTTGTTTCAGAATTACTAGAAATAAATCACAAAAAAACCCATTAATTTCACAAATTTTATTATTAGGACAAAGATTGGCAGGTATAATTTACTAATTTGTAATAATCTATTAATATTTTCATTATGCATAATATAGAATTTATTGATAATATTTATTATTATTGACAGTTTATTAATTATTATTTAAACCACCAGCAAGTGAGTATGACAGTAAAGTATGTGAAAAATGTATTTTAAGATGCGCCCTGAAATTAATCTATGTATTTAGCAAATGTACTAGTCATTAAAAAAATGCATTATTTCATTTCTTTGTGTGGATTTTATCTTTCATTCCTTGTTCATTTTATTTCTTACTTTTTAACAGAGTCCTTTGCTATAACATTTTCCAAATTACTCTGTCTGCCTCTTTTCTATTGACATCTTTGCTTTTTCTACACATTGCATTCCCACCTTCCTTACAAATATTTTTATTGTTCTATTTCTTCTCCTACCACCATCTTCAAATCCTTTTTATACATTGCTCCTCCATATTTGGTAAATTTATGAACAGTTTTTGCATTTTGTGAACAGAATTCAGTTTATAAACTTTGTGAACAGCTTCTTCTGACCACTACTTCTATCCAGACACTGTTACAAATGGTAACATTTCTTACCGGAAAAAAAGAAAACAAACCCCAAAACCAAACCATTCTACATAGCAGAAAATACATCCAGGCAAGAACAAACCCTGCAATCAGTTCAGAATATAAGAAAGGTAATGCAATCCAGGTAACCTGCATAGCAAATATTGAAAATAAACAACCATAAACAGGTGATATTTAGTAAATAGTGTAAAGAGGCATGAAGGATATTTTTTTCCCATAGAAAAATTTCCCTTTATCCACAAAAAAAAAAATTATTGGTGTTGTATATCATACTCAATAGCAACAACAGTAGAATTCAAAGACTACATGAAATTCTGTACTTTCTAGCAGTGATCTTTAAAATCATGGAATAGAAAGTCAGAGTGAACTGAAGAGAATGGACAAATGAGAACTAAAATAGAGAGAAAAGTCAAAGAAAATACAAAGACCTCATATTATTATATCTTGGATTTTTGCCTCAGATGTCATTAATTCCAACCAACAAAGCAGACAGAAAATGAAGAACTAGCTTGCATTTAAGACAGTGTTTAAATGGTAATTTAATCCTCAACCTACAGAGTATTTGTTTGTTTTTTATAATATAACTAACTTCCCTACAGAGACTCATTTTGCAGCACAGACACCATACAGTCATAATCATTCTTCCATTTACTCCAAAGAAAAACTAAAATAAACTTCTGATTCAGAAATTTATATGATTTTTTTGTCAGAGACATAAGCCAGTTCATAAAACACCTCAGCCTAGTTTGTTATCAGAAGACGTTAAGGAAGGGATAATGAAACTAAGAAACCTCTTAACTAAGGACTCCATTCTTTCACGTTTTGAACCTACCAAAGGCCAGGCTAAATTTTCGTTATTCAAAAAGCAAAATATTTGCTTTTCAGAAATATTATTACAGTTACCCCGCCTGGACGCATTCCTGTGTGATGTGCTCTAGGTGACCCTGCTCTGGCAGGAGATTTGGACTAGATGATCTTTCGAGGTCCCTTCCAACCCCTAGGATTCTATGATTCTATGATTCTACAGAAATGAATTGTTGCTAGCAGAAATTATTTAATTGCATGTTTAAAAAGGTATGAATCCACATTACCATGGACAGCATTGGTTATTTTTTTTTTGTCTGCCTCCCATTCCGCATGTCCTCATAGAATGCGAGTAAGCAGCTCCCTTGAGTCTTCCTTTCAGCTCATTGCTGCTTGTGTAACATTTATTAAGACAAGGCTTATAGTTGAAGAACACTCTTCGAAAATCTACCTATCTGGAAGAGTCTACTGGCTCTAACAAGAGTTAAAAAATTCACAAATACAAGCTTGCAGAAAATCTCAAAATGCAGCTCCAGCTCCTTAAGGCATCTAATTTTTGAGTACACAAGCTACATCATGTTACTACTTAGTTTCACTATATACTGTGCACGAATTTGTAAGCATATGTGCATTTGTGAAGTGAAATTAAAGATCTGTGGGTCTGGTTTAGAATGAGGTGTTCTCCAGCAATTGGTAGGATGAATGGAGACATGAAGGCACAAAAATGGAAGTATCTGTTTCAAATGTTTGTTCCATATTGCTGAGATAAAATTTTAAACTCAAATAAGCTACTTACTTTTCATACTTTGCAGGATAATCAGGGAGATGATCCTGAATCAGACTTGCACACTAACGACTTATCCCCATAACTGACCCACTTACTACTTTAAATCAATCAAAATAAAACACACCATGTCAATCACTAAGCAGCAAACTGACCTGAGTAGTCAGAAGGTTGTCTACTGCATTCATAATGAAACATTATTTAGGTAAGTTATACCTGAATGGAAAAAATCCTGTTATGTTTCAAAGCACTCTTCTTGGGTACCACTTTGTATGTTCTTATCTCCTCCTCTAAATAAGTTGAACTTTTACTCTCACATCTGCTCATACCACATACTTATAAGGAAGGGAAACAGCCTAAGAGCATTACTTGGGAGCCATGACTGGGCCAGAACAAGGGTCATAAAGAAGAATTCCTGAGATACAGACAATTCAGTAAATTATCATCTGCCTTTGCCTGTCCAGACATTTTTGCACTTTGCTTCCTCAGCCTATGAATTACCTTGTATAATAGGAGGAAGAGAGTAAAGGCTGAAATCTTACAGCAGAGAATACAAGCAGGCAAAAACTACACCATTTTTAAACACCTTCATATCAATCTGCAGAGAACAAAAAATCATACGCTAAGTCAAACCAAGAAAATGAGCTACGCAAACTACAGAACTGAACTTAAAGGGAGAATACAGTCTTTTTTTGGTCTTAGCTCTGAACACCTCAGAGTCCTTTCATGGCAACTGGATATTATAATTAACTGTCAATATTTCATGTGAATAGATATGTAAAAAGTTTTTAAATTAAATTTCATTTTTATCCAACGTGAATTTAGATAGCATACCAGTATATGGAGACATGAAAGTGACAACAAAATCCTAACTCTTTGATATTGGGAGTCTGTTTCCTAAAAGAACGTTAGGATACAAGTACAAGAAGTTATGGACTGTCTGATGTTGCAGATATCATCACTAAACTTCCAGTCTTCAGTGACTTCTTTTCTTTTATCCACTACATTAAAAACATGCAGAAAGGAGTCTGAAACAACAGCTGTAAATGCTATTACTCCATAAAGTGCTCCCCGGATTTTCACATTTTTAGGGAGGGGATGGTAAAAAAAAAAACCAACCAACCACTTATAGTTCTGCCATTTGAAATTTGATCAGACTGCATTACTGAATCAGTATTACACATCTGCCTATATACAAGTTCAGAAAACACAGGTACGAGTGGGTTTTATTTCATGTAAAAAGTTAACTCAAATATGTACTGATAGTTTATCAAAATATCCCTAAAAATAATTTGAGCAGAAATGCAAAGCTGACACGTATATCCTTCATTGCTGCTGCTGACGATACTGAAATACAGCAACATACCTTGTTTCTAACATTGGCTCCTGAAGCACTTCACAAAAAAAGTGAAGTCTCTGCACAGCAATATTAAAGGTGCCCATGTAGGACTGCAACAAAAGGACATGCGTTTGATTTCCACTACCAAAAGGATCAGGATAACAAGTGGACATTACATTCTGTGCTTTCCTTATTACATTATTTATCAAAAGCTTTCACCGTGCAGTAGTATGATTGCAATATACCACATAAAATAATAAAAATTGACCAAAAAACAAAATAACTGGAATTGATGAAACACTGAGGTTTTTTTCCACCAAGCAGTGACTTTTAATGAAATCCTGACATCTTAAGCAGAAAGAAAATTAATTTAATAATGAAATTTTATTACCAATTATATGTGGAAATACTATTCTTTCTTTTATACTACTTTTCCTTAACATTTCTACTTCAACATTTACATACTTCTCTCCCTTTCATAATCTCTTTTTCTCCACCAAGTAGTTGAGGGTAACTTACCACATGCCTAACTTCCCGTCCTCCCTCCCAACTTTAATTTTTTTCTAACAGGAATTGAACAATAATTACACACCACAAAAAAATGTGTCAGTAACATTTCATAGGTTTCTTTGATTCAGCTTTCTTAAACTTCACTGTAAGTCTTTTCAGCTTTATTAATCCCAGTGGTTCTAAACTTTAGCACTCATCCCAGTCATATTCCCATATAGTCCTCCCAAATAAAGAAAAACACAAAACCAGACACAAAACCAAACCAAAACAATAAAGAAGTCTGTTCTTTTTCATCTCATTAGATTCTTTAATTATTTTCAGATGTAGGATGAACAGAAGTTCTAAGTCAATAATTCATGAAAAGGTAACCATACGTTATACAAGTCATCTGCTACATTTTGCAGTCTGTAGGTGTCCTTTCATAGTAAATAACACTAGCTAGATACAATATAAAACACAAGTTATTTTTAAATCCATACTGGTCCAAAAGTAAAATGCCAGCCATGCTATCTAATTCTACAGCATCCTTCCAAAGGGTCCCTGATTTTACATTTCAGCTATTCAATTTCAATCTTGATTCCTAACGAAGGCTGAAAAAACAAGGAAAAATAGCAACTGACATATAATGGATTAAAATGTAGCTCACGCATTAGTGTTATGAGTGCTCATCAGGTTATTAGTTCCTATTTTTCATACCTGCCATTACACTAGAACAATTTTATATAAAATAAATAAGAAAAAAACCCACCAAAACAACCACAAAGACGGGGGAGTTGAAGTGGGGAAGCTCACTAGATTTTCATACTACCACAAGTTTGTTTGTTTTTCCTTTTCCCATCTCACACTTTCCAGGACTGTCTGAGATTAAATTGTTTAAAGAATTGTTTCTGAGAAAAAGAAATATGAAGATGCAAGCTGCCATCTGCAAATCCATTCCCAAAATGAGTGAAAAATTTTGAACCCCTATCTCTACCAATAATAGATTAGGAAATAAAACATAATAACTTAGAGATGTATACAAGGAAAAATACTCTTTAAAACATTGTGTTGTTCCTTGCATTCTCACCCAACCCATAGACTAAGGAAAGGTCAAACAATGAAATCTGTTTTAAATACCATGTTCCTTATTACCCTTTTTAGACTGGTCTGATGTGATTAACTTGCTGTCTTCAACAAAGTTTGCTATCTTAATCAAACCACTTGATGGAATTTCTTAGTATTCAAACACGTGGTGGAAATAAACTGTGACTTGATGCTGTGTATCAGCTAGTCTTGCAATTTGAGCATCTCACTTTCACTAGCATCAAGGAACCATCTCCAGCCAGCAATCTGTTACATAGGTCACAGCCCTGACAAAGCTTTTTTTCTGATGTGCATACACCATTTCATTCCAGTCAAGCTGCTCCTTACAACTACACTTCTGCACATGTCTTTTCTAATCCACTAAAAAGGAAGCTCTACTATTCTTTTCAATTCTACAGTCCTTTGTATCGCTTCTGCTAATCACTTCTGCTGCACAGGTGCAGAGTAAGCAAGTGTTGCCAGTCGCTGCACTTTTGCATTGACAAGGGAGCCAAATACCGCTTCAGGCACATATGCAATAGTTTTGCCCTCTCTGAAACAAGGAATATAGGAGCTTCTTACCCTGCAAGGTGGCAACAGAGTCAGATTTGCACAAAAAAAGCACTTCTAATTTGGAAAGTAGACAACTTTGCCAAAAAAAGAAAAGCTGTAGTTTCATAATAAACTAAGCAACTCTCCCAGTACAGCACGTATTGCACTAATGCATTGGCTAGATTTAAAGACTGACTGCTCATTTTCCACTAATGTGAATATGACAACTCTCAGGAAAACTACAGTGAACACTGACAATATAATTTGACAATCATGCTGCAGCTCTAACATCACCATTAGCTGCTATAAATAAATGACCCTTCCTCTTTCATCTAATGATTCTCTGCACCAGGACAGACTGGATTTTCTGTAGGACCTGAAACACAGCACTGTAAAGCTGCACTGTCCAATACATTGATAATTTCACTACTCATTCCTCTCTTCTTAAGAGCTATGTTTTGAAACTCTGGAAAGAAGCAGCCCAGACCTCTAGGTCAGGCAGCAGAAAATCCAAAGTATCTTCATGCCCTCTATTCTCTACTAGTTCCAAACCAAAACCAACAACCTGCTAAAATGAGCTTTGAAGAGCATGATCTTGATGGAACCAGTTGTTTTTTTTCCATACTTTACTCCTCAGTAAAGCCTATACAAGGTTGTCAGAGTGAGTTAGGCTCTGTCTCTGGAAGTGTGCATGACTATGTGAGATCTGCAGGACATGACACCTACTAGCATCTACTCCTGACACACCAATATTTCATTACACTCACATACATCAGTGCTGCTAGATCAGGTGTAGTAAATAAAGAACAGCTGTTGCTACAATCAACTTTTACGACAAGCTCCTTCCTAAAGGTGGGCAGCAGATTCTTAAGGGCAGAATCTAATCTCAAAGGACACTACATGCTTCTTCCTGCTACCTGGTCCTCAAGGAAAAAACATTTTCTTGAACTTGAGGAAATCTGCCTGCATTCAAGCAAGAAAACATGATATATAGAGGGTCCTCATCAACAATGCCCTTGAAGGGGGAAAAAAAATACAGCATCACCCTCTGAAAACTATAAACTCACAATTTTTAAAAAATTGTGTTACTACAGCAACCAGGTAATATACTGAACACAGTTAAATTGATCTCTTCTACAATATAAAGTTTCCAATGGATTTAGAAACCATTCCACAAAAAAAGGTCATCTTATTGTAGCTCTGACTGGCTACATAATAACTATTTTTAACTGGATTTAACAAGAAATTTCCCAAACTAAATCTCATCTCTCCAGAAAATGAACGAGATCATAAAAATTACCTCCTTCTTCTTTCAGCTTGAATATTGAGCTCTGGTAACAAAAGAACAGAGTATTTCAAACTAGTGGAATGGGCAGATGACAATAAACATCATATATTACTCACTGTACTTTTTCATGTCTAACCAAAGTCCAGCTATCGTTTCAGGCTATCTTAGTAGAAACACTGTTGAGAAGACAATGGCTGAGTAACAAAGATCCAGAAGTTTTAGCCAACTTTAGGCTTGGCTACACATGCAAATTAATGAAAAGATGAAGCATCGATTTACAGAACACCTGTACAAACACACTTTTTTGCAGATTAAGTAGGAAAACTCCTTCCTCCAAATGGAATAAGCTACCTCACAGAAATACGTTTTGAACTTGTAGAGAAAGCATTCCTACTGGGAATTCACAAAAAAGTACTAATGAGCTGTAAATGTACACTGTAATTTACAGCTTATCAATTTCTTCAGATGAACAATCCCCCAGGTATTAACCATAGTCATCATACCACCTACTTCAGATAGCTTTCTATCAATAAGCCAGAATTAGAAACTTTCAACTACTTTAATAAGTATCTTTTTCTCCCCATTTTTCTCACTCAGACCAGCTCCTTAACAGAGAAAACTAACTAGAAGATGGCAAAGTGAAAGACACAAAGACATACAATAATTCAATTGATGCAGTTCAAAGGGACTACATAAAACAGACAAGTTTCAGCACTGAAGACTGATTCCTTTTCCAACATACAACTTGAGTAAAATGAACTTTTAAAGAAAAGAAAGTGTCAAGTGTCCTCAGATATTCTTCATTTACAGTATCTATAAATCTCATTCACTGGATAAATTTTTTTGCAAAGAATTTCTAAACTTCGCATAATCTCATCACTACTGACACTTTCATCCAAACTCCCTATTACCGAAATTATCCTCATGTCCCTCATTACACACGAATAATCAAGGTAATACACTACTGGAAATAAAGTGGTTAGATGGCAATAATGTGTGTATACATTTGTCTTAATTTAATAAGAGCATTTTATTGGAAAGAATAATACAATCAGGAGAAGGTACAAAAATTACCAAAAAATTATTAGTGTTAATTAATGCTTGAAGGTAGAATTATGATTCTTTCAATTGAACCCATTAAAGGAGCTTTAATATAGATTTGAACAGCAAGCTGAAGACTTTCAAGTCCAGATAATTAGGGAAGCTAGTACTATTTTAACCCCTCTGGAGTATAATCAGTTGGTAAGGTTTTGAAACGTTACAAGGTCTAGGACAAAAAGATTAGCTTTAGTTCCTCCCGATCAAAATTGAAACCCAATTAATTAACAATGTTACAGAAGACAGAAAAGGTTTTCTGCTGCTTTTACATGTTTTTAAAATTCATCTTCTAAGGACAACAGGTGATGATATTTTAATTTATCTGTTGCATGAATGGTAGAACACTGAGTTTCCTCTTTCCATATGATCCTTTAAACTAGTTGTTTAAATTAAAAAAAAAAAAAGCATTCTTCAAAACAACTCACCTTATTTTATAATAAAAAAACCCCAAACACCAGTTATACATTTCAGTCATACATAAATATTATAAATTAAATACACCAAGTGAGAAATGTTACCAAAGAAAAGGGAGGAAGATAAAAAGATATCTGCAGCAATTGGTCTTCAGAATAAGAATATTTAGAATTCCAGGATAGTGGGTTATCCACTTAAAGGCAGCAGTTAGAAATTATTTTCCTTGAAACACACAGTGAAATTATGTATATATAGCAAAGATACAACACTAGTTAAAAATAGAGTTTAAAACCAATGTGTAGATCAAAAATGACAGCAATAAGACCAGTATAGCAATCTAGCCATCATCCTCAAAGGAGCAAGATTTTTACCAAACAGTATTTAGAATAACTACATGTATGCTAGATGAGGCAGAGCTGTGACTATCAGGACCAAAATCATAGAATCATAGAATCAAAAGCCACAAATCAACCAATTAAAAAAAACCCAAAACCAACAATTAAAAGTATTAATAAAAAGGAAAAAAAAAGACAATGGAAAACGCCAATACAATATCTTTGTACTCATGGGAAGAAGGAAAAAAAGTGTTATACATTTGTCTAAAACTGAAGATTACACCATTGTAATTTAGGAAAGGTGCACAACAGGCTGAAGTTATACCAAAGTACACAGAAGTTCAAAGTATGTACTCTGTTTCAAAGATATCAGAACTTTTGAAAACCTGTGATTTACATTGATTTTTACCCTTAAAGCCACAGATCCCACTCTCAAGAAAATGTAAGCACTTTCCCTCCCCCCCCATTCAGGTTATACAAAAGAGATTAGAGTCCACATCATTTCTCAGTCATAAGTTTCTAAATTACTTATTTAGCTAATTTTCAGTAATATCTAATAAAATAGAAACCCTTCAAACAGTTAAGATATCTCATAGCAAATAAAGCTAATTTAGCTCTCAGGAGTAAATAAGTACCTGCATCTCACATAGGGTGTGGAAGATATGCTTTCTTATTGACAGTAATTTTAAAAGTGATTTTAAGCATGTCAAGACAAAGTCTCAACAGAACACAAGAGACGAAATAAAATATTATCCTGTGTTCTCCTGGGGTTTTGTCATTGTTACTGGCAGCAATATCAGCTTACGTACATGTCAAATGATAACAGACATAATTTATTTGCCTTTTTCACATAGTCAGCATGGATTCATGCAATTGGCTGTTTGGTGACCACTCAGAAATTCCTAGAAAATAAGTACCTTATGACAAATTATATTTTTGCAACTGATATATCTGTATGATGCATGAAGGAAAAGGGAAAAATAGAAGAGAGGAATGGATAATCATCTGTCCTTAGATGTAACAGATGGTTAGACTGCAATATAGAAAGCCTTGAAGTCTTGCTGTCCACACTTTACAGAAAAGAACATTCATTGCTTTTACTGTCAAAACTCACAGCTTCATAAGCAACTTATTTGCATGATCATTACACAAATAATATATTTTTCTTCTTAGATTAACAAAGAAAGAACAAATCCAGAAAAAAACAAAATGAATGCAAATGCTTCTTATTACATTGTTTTGTATGCCAGCTTCAGTCTTTGATTACCAAATCACCAAAACCACTCAAAAAATGCATAAAATTATCCCTCCTCTTGCTTCGGTCCTGCAGCATCCCAGCCAACTGATGAGGGAAGAAGGTCAGAATGACAACACCTTTGCATACAGCTTTTACATACAGTACTGGATGTTGGCACCATCTGATGCCCTTCACACACCCACCAACGAGCATCTCAAGTCAACAATATTCTTATGGGAAGCTTTTTGAAAAGGTTGTATTACAACATGTATTGAAGTTATAACGATCACCAAAAAAGCAGCTTCTGTCCTCCTCATATATCTCTTTCAGCTAAAGATAGGGTAGAAATGCAGGAACAATCATGCAGCGGTAGTTTATAAAGTTATGTGCATGCATGCACTAAACACATTACAAATCACACCTACATGAGGACATGACAACACAGAGAAACAGCAGCCACTGCTGTAACACAAAATAAAAGGATTGGTAACCTCATTTCAGTGGTGTTTCTTGTCAGGCAGCAGGAGTACTAAGTTTATTTTGAACAAATCAGAAGCTGGTACATTCTTTAAACCTGAGTTGACACCACTGCCTACACAACTTACATCAATTCAGGCAAGACCAATAAAGGCCATCAGGAGTGTGAGAAAATTTGCTTATGATCTGCATGATGGGGCAGAATGCAACCTCAGGTAGGCTACTGTTGGCAGAAAAATGGAAGGAGTGGCTGATACACCAGAGGGCCATGCTGCTATACAGCAGCTGGACACACTGCAGAAATCGGCTGAAAGTAACCCCATTAAATTCAATGACAAGAAATGAAAAGTCCTGCACTCAGGAAGGAAAAACTGTACCACTGAGACAAAGATGGTAAATGGCATCCTGGGCTGCAATAGGTGAAGTATTGCCAGCAGATCACCAGAACTGATTCTTCTTCTCTAGTCAGCACTAGAGACCATACCTGGAGTCCTGTGTCAAGTTCTGGGCTCCAAGAAAGAAATGGAGCTACTGGAAGGAGTCTAGTGAAAGGGCATGAACATCTTTTTAGATGATGGAGCAATCTCTACTATGAGGAGAGGCTGAGAGAGCTGGAATTCTTCAAGGACTTCAGGACAAGAAAAGGCTTGTGGAATCTCATAAAGGTATATAAATTCCTCAACCATTCTGTGATTCTGTGAAAAACTATGTATCAGTCAGCCTTTTCTTCCCAGGAACTGCAGGATTCAGACATCTGAAAGCTCACTTCACCCTTTGTTTGTGATTTTACTATCACCTTTATTATCTGTGACATCATTCTAATTCTTTTTCTCTCCCTCCACACTTCATCTGCTTATTACTTTTTTCTTATTAACATTCTTAATAATATGGAAAAGCACATTCTGTTCTCCTCATAGTCTTGAGAAGGTGTTAATTTGAGATTTACACAGAAAAGGAAAATGCAATGTTTATTGTTCTGCTCTGGGGCCTTCAACATACAAAGGACATGGAGCTGTTGAAGTGAGTCCAGAGGAGGGCCACAAAGGTGACAAGAGGGCTGGAGCACATCTCCTATGGAGAGAGGCTTAGAAAGATGGGGTTGTTCAGCCTGAAGAAGAGAAGGCTCCCAAGAGACCTTAGAGCACCTTCTAATACCTGAAGGGGGCCTACAGGAAAGCTAGGGAGGAACTTTTTACAACGGCATGTAGCAATAGGATGAAACACTTGCAGGCTGAAAGAGGGTAGATTTAGATTGGTTATTTGGAAGAAATTCTGGACTGTGAGGATGGTGAGACAGGGGTACAGGTTGCCCAGGGAAGTTGTGGGTGCCCCCTCCCTGGAAGTTTTCAATGTCAGCTTGGATGGGGCTTGGAGCAACCTGGTCCAGTGAGAGATGTCCCTGCCCATGGAGGGGGATTGGACCCAGATGATCTTTAAGGTCCCTTCCAATCCACACCATTCTATGATTCTACGATTGTTCTCTTGTGTTTACTTAGTAATTTTTAATGTTGGATTTAATAAGTATTGTATTTCAATTATTATGAAGGGTTCAAAAGCTTTGATTACTTTTCAAATAATTATTTTGATTCTGAGAAAATGCACTCATAGTTCCTTGGCTTGGTTCAATCCATCGTTTTAGTTTAATTTTTTTTTTTACTGATAAACAGTAGCTTTGAGTGAACAGTCCAATAGAAAACACACATGATATAAGGCTCATGTATGACATTTTGGATTTGTCTGTATTGTTTTAGAGCTTATGCTAAGAGTTAATAAATATGTCATAGGTTAGTAACACTAGAACACATAGCTGTATTGCTTTTAGGATACATGCTTAGCTCTCATTACTCTAAAGATGTTTCATTTTCACACTCATCAGGATTGCACATCTTTCCAAACCATGGGTACATTACAAACATAAATATAGTCAAAACTCTTCTAGTTCAAAATCAAAGTTTAGGTTAGTACATTAGGCAAAATGAGGCATTGACTTGACAAAAGTTTTCTGAAAAAGTTTCACCAAAATCATATGAACTTTTCAGGTGAAAGGCTAACTGTTTGAACAACTTAGAGCTTAAATGCTGCTTTATCGGAAAGGTTATCATCTCCTGAAACTTTCACCTTAAGACACAACAGCAAAGAATTTTCACACCTTAGAAAATACAAATTTGATGTCTATGATGGAAGTTTTCTAAACTGCTCTCTTTAAACATAATACAAACCTGTTCTAGAGTTTCTATTTTGCTGTCTTTGGCTTGCAAAATCTCTAAAACCCTTCTGTCCTTGACTTCAGCTTTCTGCTTTTCTCTGGGAACAAACAAAAAAAAATAGACACTTTATTAGTAATAAATTGCAGTTAATCATTTGAATTTTTCATGTCCTAATAATGAATGTCATTTTAAAGCACAGAAAATTAAATTATATGAAGCTGACAGGCCTTGCAGAATTAATCAGGGAGCATATGGTAAGTGACAGCAAATTACATCTGTAAACAGCTAACACAACTTTGTTCAAAAGGAAACCGAACCAAGAGGTCTTAAAATACATTTTTAAGCAGTTGAAATTATCTGTTTCATTCTTTCCCAAATATAGAAAGTGTACTTGTCCATAGATTGAGCAAAACCCTTTTTACTCTTCTTGGCAATGTAGAGCCACTAAGCCACTTGGGTTTGTGGAGTCTTTCTCTTAACTACAGTGCATTTCTGTGTCTGAAACACTTTTGAACATCATGGATAACTATTTCCCTGTCTTTCACATGGATAGAACCTAGAACTTTTGCCAGGAAAAAAAAACCTTAAAGACAGCTCAGAAGCTTGGGTAATGCGGATGAGCAGAACATCTCTAGGTGGTTAATAAGTGCAGGGCTGCAATAATCTCTGCAACAATTAACAGAAAGGCAGTTAATGAATCATTAATGCTTTGTTCAGCAAACCACCTCAGCCCATTGCTATCCTATATCTTGACTGAGCTTTAAGTGTTGATGATCTTCCTGGCTTCTGCTTTAGGAAGAAAGAAAATGTTATTTGTTATAGTAAGGAGAGACACAGATTCCTTAGCACAAGACAGAGTTCCTATCACTTATCTGTGACAAAAGGTCTGAGAAACATATATTCCCTACAAACAGCCAAATACTTCAAGCATCACCAGCAACACAGGTAACAGAGGACCAGAAACTCCTTCAGATTACGCCTGCTCTCACAATACAGTTAAGCTTCCATCATGGCTAGGTATAAGTCACACCCAGAAACTAGAGAATTCTACTTGCGCAACTAATGCACTTCCAAAATGGGAATGTTTAAGAGATGAAAGGGACTGGAAGACTGGTATCTGTAAGTATCTAAATCTGATCAAAAGTGGATGAGAATATCTACCTGTGCACAAAAGGATTAATCTGCTGAAGCACTCTGTAACAGTGATCAAAGCAGACAGTGATTTATGGACAATTATTTTTCTCTGCTATTATATAGTACTGTGTGTTCTACTGTTATTAGTGATTTTGAAGGCTAAACTACAGGCCCCACAGGTCATCCTATACTGGGTTTTTAAAACAAAGCTGTGTGACTGTTAGTCACAGTCATCCAGTATGATCTTGATAAATTAATAATTAAGTAAATCTGGTATGGAATGTAAAGCAAGGTTAATAACAGGTAACGAAACCAACCCACCTTGCTTATAAAGTATACCTAGTTTATATAAATCAAATTGTCAGTCATGTTTTTAAAAATGGTAAAAGACTTTTTGATAAGTTTATAAAACTTTGTACTAAAATATATTAGGCAACTTTAAAAACTAGGAGTTAGTAAGGAAAAAATGTCTGTGATAGATTATTTGGATAATATTTATGACAGAAGTTTGTGAGTGTTCCTGAAACAGGCATACTGTTCATGATTGGTATTGTACATTATTCCACAACTTAAATGAACCAAAAATTGCTCCAGTATAAGAATACCAATGCTTCTTCATACTTAATTACTTTGCTGTAGAGTACTAAATGACAATCAATGATTACTCATCTTCAAAGACAATACGTGCAATTCCAAATATTTTGGGAAAAAGGTATATGTTCCCCATATGCTCCTTACTCCATAATCTATTTGAGAAACCAATGGACCTATATAAATCTATGTCTAAACTGTAAGTATTATGGCACTCCAAGTTTCCTCAGGTCTTCATTATGCTAGACAACTAAAAAAATTAAGATTAGACAGTTGTGTAACTGCTTCATTCAAAATTTTATGAGCTTCAAAAGACAAAAAGCAAAGCACCTCTTTAATACAAAGTACTTAGAGTAGTAACACATAGACATAGAAAGAATCATATACTACAAGTCCCACGAACCACTGAATAGCATTGCTTCTGTCTCTCAGAAGTGTCCTGACTTTAACCCATGACTTACATGTCCCATCTATTCCTTGTTTGCAGTGACTTATTTTCCTTTCAAGTTTAATTCAGCTGCTTCTATTTCTACTGAAATTAAACCACTACTTTCACCACTCATCTGTATCTACAAGTACACATCCACATGCATGCCATTGTTTTCCCAGATTCTCTAATCATTAACTCCTCTCACAAACTCAGCTGTTTTTAAAATGAGGCCTAGTTAAGCAGAAATACTGGATAATTAACTAGCCTTTTAACTCAGCTATGCAATCATCATCAGAAAATTTATTAAACTTGTTTTCTAATGGATTAATAAATCCAAAAACCTGATAGGTCAGGTAGATTTCCCAAAGCAAGCCTCAAAAGAACTGTACAGATAGGGGTTGGTGTTTTGTTTTATTTTTTTAAACAGAGAATGGAAAGAAAGCAAATAAATCAGCCAAGAAATAAGCACTAGAATAAAATGCTCTGAAGAACTGAAAACAGTATTCACAGCTAATTCTGGTGTATTATTGTTGTCAAGAATTTATGGAGACCTCTGACCCTGCGCAGCCCTGAAATCAAGGTTGCACAACAGAGGTTTGAAGAGTAAAATCTGGGATTAGGGATAAAAAACCAGATCTTTTTTAAAAGCAAAAAACGTGCCTGTAACACAAGCACATGCGAGGGTTCAAAGTGCATTTCTAGTTAAATGCAGCATTTTTCCCTGAATATCTGATACTTGGTCAGAGAGCTGTCAATGAATGAAGTTTATAAATACCGATCTATCATCACCATAACAAGTGGGAAAAGTCTAAAGTAAATTCAATATTTTTGGCTTTTTGAGATTTTCTTTCAGAATGTACAGATAGCACAGGCTGTAGTAATGCCTGTAAAAATAGTTTCAGAGGTTACCAGCCATAGCAAAAGTACAAAAATCTCAGAATTTAAGCACACGATGGATGGTGTTTGAAGCCTGAAGCCTAAACGGGGGCCTCGTATGGAACTTTATCAGCAGCTTCTCCTGATGGCAGAAGACAGCTTCCAGTGCACATTATTGGATAGTTTCCTACAGACACTCAATGCTGTACGACTGACTGGAACTTATGTCTCATATTTGAACCTGTTGTTGAGCTTTGAAATGAGTTTTTATATGAACTGCAGCAATCAGCTCCTCTTTATTAGAAGGGTAAATATTAATAAAAATATTTTACTTTATTAATTGAGCCATTATGTATTTACACTATATTAAAAGACAACCACTGGAATATGGGGAGAAAAAATACAGGCACTGTCAAGAAGCTGATGATGATCAATGACTGAGACAAAATCCTGTTTAGCTAATTAGAACCACTGATGAGCAATAATGATGTAAGCTAAGAATATTTGCAGACTTCTTTAGGATGAAAAATGGAGTGAAGAGAGGCTGTCTATTTGTACAAGTTTTAAGCTCCAGTCAGTTTTCCCATGAGTACCACCTATTTTAAATGTTTAACACAGATGTATTTAGCTACAAAGATTATCAAGATACAGTTTCCTAAAAAAAAAAAAAAAAGAAACTGAGAAAGTGTACTTAACATTTTTCCTGGTTTATTATTTTCCTGTGTTATGCTATACTTTACACAACAGAATAGGATAGTAACTTTCAAGTTCGGCACATTTATAATGGCTTGTCAAAAAAGAAATATTAGACTATGAGAAAAATCAAGTGAGGTGCAGAAAAAAAAATGCACTAGAAAAACCTTAAAATTTTCAAAGCTAGAAGTTTTTGAGTGCATAAAACATAAAACATCATGCTTGCTAAAATATTCAGCAAAAGCAGCTTGGGAAAAAGAGGCAGCTTATATCCTATAGGACTTAATCAGTCAAGCAATCAACCATTTGTCAAAAAAAAGTAATTCCAAGTTGCATATTTTTATGTCATTTTCACATAGATTAAATGAAAATAATTTTAACTAACAAATTGAATTTGCTGTTTACGGGTTTTATGGAAAAGCACTTCAGTTTTACAAATAGCAGGATTTTTAAAAACACCAAATACATCTAACAAATTTGGCCTTGAAAGGTAATAAGGTTACATTGCAAACTTTGGGCTATGTGATAAACGAACAAAGGCTATATTTTAACAGCATACCTATATAACTAAACCCAAATTGCTTCAAGAAATACTGTTATTTTTAAGATTTTTCTTCTAATCCTAAGGGCTACAGAACTAGAAAAGCTATAAAATACCAATTTGTGTGATGCTGTATTTAATTTGACTATCATATCTTCTGGTCTTCCAGCTTCCAACTCTTTTACAGACAGACTTACACAAGTGCATACTTTCAATGTTGGTATTAAATATATAATGAATCACGCATGTGAAAAGTGAAGTTGTAGAGCACAGACTGTCAATGTTACTGTAAATATGGCAGCAATACTGTAATTTACATCCCTGCACTTGCACAGTTGGGTTAGCAGAAACAGAGCCTGTGCCTTCGCCCTTCCAACTAGAAACCTTACTGTGTTTCTGTGTATGTATCAAGAGATTTAAAAAAGCTAAATAGTTTTAATTTAATAGTTTATTCTCACCTTGGATTATAAAGATCATTATAATTCACAAACTCTAATTGGTGCATATTGTATTTTTTCTTTTAATATTTACAAATAGTAGATTTTAAAAATTTAGACAGCAAAAAAATTAAATTAATATCACACATTTTGCATTTTTCTAAACCAGCAATTTCCTATAGCGAAATTGTATACATCTGTTTTTGTTACTTAATAAGATAATGTAAGCTCGTCTTAAAAAAAAGGTCAAATTAAATTATTTCCATAGTAAATTATTTATGGAGTCAGTTCTGTGTTCCATGATACATATCAAAATGGAAAAGCATCATTACAGAAAAAAAAATAAAAAATTCTTGCAGCTCTAACTTGATTGATTTAATCCATTAGATGATTTATTAAGGCCTCTTATTTTAAGTAAGGTACATTAAAT
Source organism: Apus apus (assembly GCF_020740795.1). Lineage (NCBI taxonomy): Eukaryota > Metazoa > Chordata > Aves > Apodiformes > Apodidae > Apus > Apus apus. The sequence continues at coordinate 35,206,425 of NC_067312.1, read as the reverse complement.
ACTAAATATATTTTTACACTAGAATAGTAAAGAATAATGACATTTTTCTCTAATAATTTTACAAACATTTTTAATCTAAAATACACACGTCTTTTACAGTGTTCAAAATATCAGGACTTAGAACAGACTGCTTTAACATCTGCACATCACCAGGGTTTCCCCCAAGGATTTTTAAATGATGCCTGCCTGTGCCGAATAAAGTGCTAACTTGCACCTTGCATTTCAAACTGTGTCCTGAGCAGCCATCCAGTTGGTACAACACCAGCTGAATTCCCAGAGGCTACTGTTCAATCAGGCTTGACTGCAATTATCATGTCAATATTTTGTGCTCCGATATGCAGATATGCACACATGCAAGCTGCATAATACCTTCTTCTCCATGGAATGTTGACTTATGTTCAATGTTCTGAGAATTTTTAATGAAACAGGATATTAAACTTTCATCAACTGCAGAAAATCACAATTTTTTGACCTTAGATAGAAAGGTTGTACTCATATTCTATTATTCTATCCACTTTATTGAGTGATAAAAACTAGCGAGTCAACTTTATTTTAAACTCAGTGACAAAACAGTAATAGCCTTTAATATGTGTTATATCTTGTTTACTTCTTCGTTCATATGTCATTCTATTTCCTGTTAATTTGCATATGAGTAAGATGGTAAGTGAATTAAGAAAGCTTCTGCAAGTTATTTATCATCCTCTTCAAAAGATGGCAGATAGTTTTTGAAAATTATTTTTTAATTAACATTGGGAATCTGTATTGCTCATTCATACAGCACATTCACTTATGCTTTTACATTAAAAGAATTTTTCATTTTTAATACATCTGCATATGATTGGTCAGTGAGGAATCTGTGAACCTGTTTATGTTTCTTCCATAATTTGATATTCATAAGATGCAGCAAAGCAGTCTAAGTTCCTGTAATAATTTTTTTTTAAATGCTTTGGTAACATCTGTTTACTTGCTCTTCACCCATGTTTTTGTCCATTTGTACACATTTACAAAGATGCAACTCCCCAGGAAAAACTATAACAAAATTCTGTTAATCACTAACATTCAGGTTGCTGTGGTTTCTCAGAATGGCTTGAAATCACAGACTCACAGAATCTTAGGTGTTGGAAGGGACCTCAAAAGATCATCTAGCCCAAACCCCCTGCCAGAGCAGCATCACCCAGAGCACATCATACAGAAATGCATCCAGGCAGGTTTTGAGTGTCTCCAGAGAAGGAGACTCCACAACCTCTCTGGGCAGCCTGTTCCAGTGCTCTGTCACTCTCACAGTAAAAAAGTTTTTTCTGAGGTTTATACGGAACCTCCTATGTTCCAGTTTGCACCCATTGTCCCTTGTCCTATCACTGGACATCACTGAAAAAAACCCTGGCTCCATCCTCCTGACCTCACCCTTAACATATTTGTAAACATTAATGAGGTTGCCCCTCAGTCTCCTCCAAGCTAAAGAGACCCAATTCCCTCAGCCTTTCCTCATAAGGGAGATGTTCCACTCCCTTAATCATCTTTGTGGCTCTGAGCTGGACTCTTTCAAGCAGTTCCTTGTCCTTCTGGAACTGAGAGGCCCAGAACTGGACACAATATTCCAGATGTGGCCTCACCAAGGCAGAAGAGAGGGGGAGGAGAACCTCCCTTGACCTACTAGCCACACCCTTTCTAATACAGCCCAGAATGTCATTGGCCTTCTTGGCTACAAGGGCACACTGCTGGCTCACGGTCATCCTCCTGTCCACCAGGACCCCCAGGTCCCTTTCTCCTACACTGCTCTCCAGCAGGTCAGCCCCCAACCTGTACTGGTCCACGGGGTTGTTCTTCCCCAGATGCAAGACTTTACACTTGCCCTTGTTGAATTTCATTAAGTTTCTCTCCACCCAACTCTCCAGCCTGTCCAGGTCTTGCTGAATGGCAGCACAGACTTCTGGTGTGTGAGCCACTCCTCCCAGTTCAGTGTCATCAGCAAACTTGCTGAGGGCACACTCTGTTCCCTCATCCAGGTCGTTGATGAAAATACTGAACAGTACCATCCATTCTTGCACTTTTTTAAGAGCTGCAAGACACAGCACACTTTGCGATTTAGGTGGAGAAAAACATTTATGTAAGGCAAGTTTGCTAAATGTAACTATCTCCAAGGCTATTATCTAGCAAGATACAGTCCACATTTACATCTACCAAGTCTTGTGTCACTGTCACAGTTTGATCATTAATGGATCCTGATACATCTCCCTTTCAGAAGACAGGAAAGAAGTCAGCTAGATGCCCTAGAGCAAAAGTACAGTCAGTTGACCTGTCAGGCTTTCATATAATATAAAAGTCTTACAGGAGAGCTCCCAAAGTTTACAAAAATGTTTCTAAACCTTTCATATTCACATCTGAAATCCAATTCTATCTGAGTTGACACATGCATTTACCTGTGAAAGGTACTTTCTAGCACATTTTTTTTCAACTCATCAAAAAAAAAAAAAGATTGTTTTAAAAGGCAGTGAACTAGAAATAGCATCTTTACACAATATTGAGATCAATAGTATTTAAAGTAGCTGGAAAGTATACTAACATGAGTACTACTTTTACAATGGCTTGTTTGAAAATACCTGGAGACTTCTACATATCCCAAAGGCATTTCTCATTTGCACAGTAAAGATAATTTTTTGTTTATATCTGAATATTAAAATGGGAATATAGTTACAGTTATCCAGCAAGAACTGCAAAGACTGCTGAAAAGTAAAATATCATTGGTGTATTACAGGAATCAATAGCACACCCATAAAAAGGTACCAATTACATTTTTACAATTTTAAGGCAGGATAACTTCTATTTTGGGATGATGAAAGCACTTCAAAATAGCAGACAAATGAAGGAAGCCTAATATAAACTCCCTCCTAAGTCCCCCAAATTAGTCCTTTTCTATTTTCCTGGTATATTTGAGAAAAAGATACTAAAAGGAATTGTCCAGTGCTACAAAATTAAGTTAATGCTACAAATATCAATTACCTGACTGTGGCTAGTACTGCTCATTAAATTTATCCTACTGTATTTTTTTTTTTCTTTTTTCTTTATCACACAATTTGTGGCGTACAATGTTGTAAGTGAACATTTTGGCCTTTCACACTTGACTCTTTTATTCCTGTCATTTTAATTGCCTGCAGAAACTCTGGCTATTGCTTTCATCTATTTAAAGACTGAAATCCACCGGAAAATATATTTTTGGGTTATTATATGTATGATCTAGGATACACATAACCATGCTTCCTTAGATTTTGCCTGCTTCCGTTGGTGGGCACCAGCAGTTTTTCGGTTATGGAATTTTTGATACAAAGAACTCATGGAAAAATTAAGCTATGGAAACACTGCTGGTATCCATGTCACAAGCAGAAACAACAAAAGGCTTAAATCCATTTAATTATATTTGTATCTCAAACTTTTCTAGTAAGCCAGAGCAAGATGGAAAATGTTACCAACTTGGATATGTCTGGGTCATTGTTCTTCCTAAAACAAGAGAAGGGAAAAAAGTTTTTAAGATGACTCAGCTGTTTTTTATTAGATTTCAGTGGGAATTTCAAATTTCTAGCTCTTATTTGATACATCCATGTAAAATACACAAAAAACAGGCTAGAAGCACCACAGATCTGCTGGGTGACATGCTTTAGGAGTCATTTTGCTTATAACCATTACTTGGTAACACCATCTTTTTACCCTTTTAATTTACGTATTTTTCCTAGATTACCAACACCAGAAAATCGCTTGTGCTGTAATTTGCTGGACAACAGCAGTGCTAGGTAGCAGATTCTCTGGAAATCTAATTGATTATTGGAACTGATATAAACTGGCACAGTACCAATATTAAAAAAAAAAAAAAATATAAAAAAAAAATATATATATACTGCTATAAGGCAGAGAAGAAGACAAAAACTTTTCTGAAATGATGAGAGTGTGAAGAGGTATAGTTATGAAACAGAAGCCACTTAGGAAAGTATGGAAAGTTATTGCTGGAAAAGTTAGGAGAGTATATATGGGGCTGTAATTTGGTTGTACAGAAGATTCACAGGTAAAGCTGGACTAGAAATTATTTCCAAAGCAGTAATTAAACCATACTCAAGCAAAAGAGATGAAACTACATCAATTAAAGAGAAAAATACACACTATTGCTCCATCTGTCAAATCAAGGCAACCACAAAGTTCAAAGTTGTGATTAACAAAACTCCTATATACTGAATGGGTTTTATCCAAACCTATTTCAGTATCCTCTGGGGTAATAACACCTAAAAAGATGCTGTGGAAGCAATTTCTTCTTTCTTAATTCAATAATCTGAGAAGCATGGGAAAGGTATCTTACAGATGTATAACCTTGAGTTCATGAGAGATGTTCTTTAATGGTCTTCTGAAAGAAGAGAGGACATAAAAAAACCTAGATAAGCACCTTAATAGAAATATGTCGTCACATTTTCACATAAGAGTACCTATTATGAGCCTCTACGGAAACCACAAAGCACATACATGGAATATACTTTTAAATCATATATAATGGACTATTTTTATACACGGGGTTTCTCTAGCAAGTCTTCTGATAGGCTGAATACTACAATAAAAGGGTTATACAAACATTTCCTACTATTGTAAAATAATTCAGCTCATTATCATGCTTGTGGACATAAAGGTGGTATCTAAGAGCCTCATGTTCACTGTAACAATGACGATAATGCACACACAATTATCAATTTCTGTTGTCAGTAAAGTATAAAATAATATAATGGAAGAGACAGCTACCAAGCATAAAAATACTCCTAGAAATAAAGGTGGATAAACAAAGACAACAGACTGTATCTTATACAGGCATACAATACAGGAACTCCAAATAATTAATTGTATTATTTAAATGCATGCTTTCAAACATCTCTATGCTTCAATGTCCTAATATCCTGATTATTTTTCATACACAACTCAAATAAAAAATGTTAATTAGCATGAAGACGTCTGTTTCTACGTTATTAAGCTTCATGTAAAATAGCTAAAATTTTCTATGTTGTTCAGTTATCTATGGAATGTGGTTAAGGCAAAACAATGTTTTAACACTTATAATATACTTGTGCTTACATGTAATGTAAGTTTACATACATGAAATACTATATTTATACTTTTTAAACAGTTCTTACATTTTTATGTTTGAAGAAGGAAGATCGATAACACCACTTTCATTCTCATGACAAATTCTTATACAAAACAAGTCAGTAAGAACATGCATCTTGACATAAATGAGGGATGCTGTAAATCTGTTCCTAAGTCTTCCTCATATGTTAAAATTAGTTCCCAAATCACAACACATAAGCAATCTGAAAGTAGTACACTGTCCTAAAAAGCTACTAGTCTCTGCAAGAAAACTACCAGTCAGAGACAGAACTTATTTGACATCATCATCGGGGACAACATTTTTGGAACTTTCATAACACATTTTTAAATTCCTACATAGTTCTCAATTAAAAAGATAAAGAATATGGTATCAGTAGGGGGTGGTTGTTTGTCTTTTGTTTTCTTATCACACCGAATTCCTTAAACTCACCTTTCCACAACCAAGCTCACAGCTTGAGTAAGATCTGGACTTGACACTTGGAGATGTTTCCACAGAGACCACACAAATTCTTTATCAGCCTTAGAAACATGGGAAAAAAAAAACAAAACAAACAAAAATACATTAAACACATGCTATGCCTTTTATAGACCAAAAACTTACACTGCATATTCAAAAGACAATTATAAGAAAACCTCTACTCTAGTGAGAATTCCCTAAAAGTTTTCACTGTCTTGTGAACAAAAAAACCAAAGCAAACAGGTCTCTTGAATAACAATTTTAACCATATAGAATTTTGAAGGAAGACAAAGACTTAAAATCAACAATAAAAGAGTATGCAATGTGGCATAAAGAAGCAGAAATCAATATTATTTAAGCAAGGCTGTCTTTTGCTATATCAATTACTCATACTTCTAGCAGCAGGACACAATTTCTACTAATAAACAGGGAGCCTGGAATACATGATTCAACATTAAGTTTTACCACTTGCAGCCCTTAGATTGTATTTCCAAATAGACAGCAAATCAGTCTTCTAACATAAATCCAGCTATCCTGCATTATATAAAAGCATTTTTTATTCCAATATCATTTCATTACTGGAAGCACCATTACTGACATAGTTATGCTAGAAACTAAAACTGAAATGTATTAATTATATTAAAATAGTAGAGGGGAAAAAATAAGCAAAAGATTAAACAAGGTACAATAAGCTTATTGTAGAGTATGGTATATACATTAACCATGAACAGGACTAAGACCAAAGCTGCTAAAAACAGCCTAACATAAAATTAGAAATTAATAATATTCTAAGCTAAGTCTATTCAACAGGGAGTACAGTTTAGTGTAGCTTTTACTAGTTTTTTGAATGTTAAAGAGAATTTGCATGAGGACAACACATGATCTAAAAGGAAAATTAACATTATTAAAGCTATCAATTTCCCTGCTCCCTCTTATCCCAAGCTTCTGGAACATAAGCTACTATATTATGACAGTTACCATTAGTTAATCAGAACCTCACTAAAATAGGTTAAACAGACAACACAGTATTTAATCTCACAACTCCATCTTAGTCCTCGTTATTAAAAGAAACAGAAGACCCGAGTTCCTGTCTTCACCTCCACTGTTTCATTTCTTCATAGGTTTTCCATGTAATTTTTTTTCCTGTCTTCTCACTTGTCATGAATAAGAACAGATTGCATCTTTGGTCAGAGTAATGTGAGCCCATGACTTAAAAAAGCTAAAGACAACGGTCATCTAAAACACAAAACACTTGAACAGAAATACAAGTTCTACAGGTCTCACAAGAGTCAATAAAGACTGTATGATTAGAGTAAATCTCGTGAGCAGAAATTGCTTTTTCTATTTTCGCTATCTTCTCATTTACTCCTGGTCAGTTTTGCCTTCTACAAAGCAGGCTTTACCTTTACAAGCAGTATCAGTTCCAGCACATGACAATCACTCCAACTTAATGTTTCTCTTACTTTGGAACAAGACAACAATCTTCAATATGAAATAAAAAGATAAAATTTTATGATAGAATTTTCAATATGTGGTAAAGTTAGAAGGGTTATCAGCAAAACCTCTACCTTCAACTTCTGGAGGGCTGACTTTAGTTTTTTCAGGACACTGGTTTGGAGAATCCCTTGGGAAGCAGCCCTCAAAACCAAAGGAGCCCAGGAAGGCTGGGCTTACTTTAAGAATGAAATTATGAAGGTGCAGGGACAGGCTGTCCCTATGGGCCAAAATAGGAGCTGGTGGGGAAGACTAGCCTGGTTGTGCAGGGAACTATTACAAGAGCTCAGAAATTAAAAAAAAGACTGTATCAACTTTGGAAAAAGGGGCAGGTGAATCAGGAAGTTTTCAAGGATATTGAAAGGTCATGTAGAAAGAGAATTAGAGATGCAAAAGCTCAACTAGAGCTTAAAATAGCCATCTCTGTAAAGGATAATAAAAAATGCTTTAATAAATACATTAATAACAAAAGGAGGATCAGGGAAAATCTTCATTTCTTATTGGATGGGGGGGAACTTAGTAACGGAGGACAAGGAAAAGGCTGAGGTACTTAACACCTTCTTTGCCTCAGTCTTTAACAACAGAGTAGCTAACCTCAGGACAACTGGGCTCCTGAGTTGGTAGACAGGGATGGGGAGCACAATCCCCCTCCTGAAATCCAAGAAGTAGTTATGGACCTGCTGCGCCACTTAGATCCCAACAAGTCCATGGGTCTGGATGGTATTCATCCTAGGGTGCTGAGGGAGCTGGCAGAAGAACTCGGTATGTTGCTCTCAATCATTTATGACCAGTCCTGGCTGCCTGGGGAGGTCCCAGACGACTGGAGGTTGGCCAGTGTGACACCCATTCACAGGAAGGGCCACAAGGAGAACCTGGGGAACTATAGGCCTGTCAGCCTGACCCCAGTCCCTGGCAAGGTTATGGAACAGACCATCCTGAGTGCCATCAAGCAGCAAGTAGAAGACAACCAGGAGATCAGGTCCAGCCAACACGGGTTTAGGAAAGGAAGGTCCTGCCTGACTAATGTCATCTCCTTTTATGACTGGGTGACCCAACCAGTAAATGAGGGGAAGGCTGTGGATGTGGTCTACCTTGACTTCAGCAAGGCCTCTGACACAGTCTCCCACAGCATCCTCCTGGAGAAGCCAGCAATCCACAGCTTGGACAGGTGCACCCTTCGCTGGGTTAAAAACTGGTTGGATGACCAGGCCCAAAGAGGGTGGAGGGTGCTGCATCCAGTTGGCATCTGGTGACCAGCAGTGTCCCCCAGAGATCAGTACTGGGCCCAGGCCTATTCAATATTTTATTGATGGCCTGGATGTGAGTGAGGATTGAGTCCACCCTTAGTAAATTCACAGATGACACCAAGGTGGGGGGAAGTGTCGATCTGCCAGAGGGTAGGAAGAAGCTGCAGGAGGACCTGGACAGGCTGGGTCAAATGACCAAGACCAATGGCATGAAATTCAACAAGAGCAAGTGCAGGGTCCAGCACTTTGGCCACAATAACCCCAGGCAGCTCTACAGGCTGGGGCAAGAGTGGCTGGAGAGCAGCCCAGCAGAGGGACCTGGGAGTGCTGGTTGACAACCCTTGAACATGAGCCAGCAGTGTGCCCAGGTGGCCCGGAAGGCCAATGGCGTCCTGGCTTGTATCAGGAATAGCGTGGCCAGCAGGAGTAGGGATGTAATTCTCCCTCTGTACTCAGCACTGCTGAGGCCTCACCTCAATACTGTGTGCAGTTCTGGGCCCCTCACTTCAAGAAGGATATTGAGGTGCTGGAGCAGGCCCAGAGGAGAGCAACGAGGCTGGTGAAGGGACTAGAGGGGAAGTCTTACAGGGTTAGGCTCAGGGAGCTGGGGTTATTTAGCCTGGAGAAGAAGAGACTCAGGGGGGACCTTATGACTCTCTTCAACTACCTGAAGGGAGGTTGTAGTCAGGTGGGGGCTGTGCTCTTTTTCCAGGCAACTAGCAACAAGACAAGATGGCATGGCCTCAAGCTGCTCTAGGGGAGGTTTAGGTTGGATATTAGGAAGTAGTTCCTTACGGAGAGGGTGATTAGACATGGGAATGGACTTCCCAGGGAAGTGGTGGAGGCACCGTTCCTGGATGTGTTCAAGAAAAGGCTGGATGTGGCACTTAGTGCCATGGTCTGGCCGATGTGGTGATGTTAGGTCATAAGCTGGACTTGATGAGATTAAAGGTCTTTTCCAGCCTTGGGGATTCTATGATTCTGTGTTTCTCTAAAGCTAGGATACTTTTATCAAGATTTATCACTGAACTGAGTCTAATTTATACTACCAAGATTAATACCAAAACAGCCAAATACATTGAATTATGGATTTAACAAAATTTATAGAAGAAATAGGAGAGATAGTTGTACTTATTTTCTCTATGATTTAAGAGGATAAAATTAAAAATTATTTTTCTTAAGTTCTGATGGCACTTTTCACATTCAGAAATGCACATATTTTGAACTTTAAAATTGCATAGAAAACTAAGACAATGCTGAACTTTGGAGAAAACAGAAAAATGCTGAGCAAGTGAGAAGTCAGGGGTTTTACAGTTGCTGGTTTAAAAAATATCTTCCACTTCCAACTGCAGTAATTTCTAGTCTACATTTCTTTAAATCTTTGAAAGCCATCAACTTCTTCAACCAAGCAAAGAAGAAAACTTTATGGAGATTTGATGCCTTATTCAGGTATTACTGTAAACCCAGCAAAACTCACACGCCTGCTTTAAGAGTGCACACCACTAACAAATCTGACTAGCTTTCAGATTATTTTAGAAAGTAAATAAAACAAAGGCTCTGGCTACAAACACCTTACAATTTCAGACTATTACCATCTTATGCAAACTGGACTACGGCAGAAGGAGTTTGTCTTTCATAAAACCAGAGAAATTTCAGGTAACTGCCTTTGTGGGATCTATACAACTGGCACAGGGTTGACAGGGAGACTTGATTTCTGGTATTTCCAAACAAAACCAAAAATTAACTCTGTGTAGAAAGAAATGGGGCACAAACAGTTCTTTAAAATCTCTCGAAAGGAACATAATCTTCCTCTAACCTAATTGGGTTAGCAGTTGATGGACTCTCTTTAAAACTATCGGGAGCAAGAAAACAGATAGTAGGCTAACTTGATTATGGTGTCCTGGGGTGAACATTGATTTTTTGAAGAAAGGCAACACCAAAACTAAGACATACATCATATAAAGAACTCTAATTATTTCACATCAGTATCCAAGTCTTTATTCAGTAGAACTGAGAAAATAAAGTTCCCTTTCAGCTAGGAATTAAGTTAAAAGACAAACAGCAAGCATCACGTTAATTAGGTTACTCAGGTCAGTCCAAAAAGATGGCTACGCACCTCATTTTTAAAATACAAAGGAAGCAAAGGAACAAATAAAAAAAAAAACAAACAAGCCTCTCCTTCTGTGCTGTCACCTTATTCCGCTCAGTATCTTGGATTTCTATGTACCTAGTCTGAAAGATTATAAAAAGTGTCAACTGTTTTTCACACATCCTCAAAAAAGCCACCATTTTCTGGAAATACCTTACCATGCCACCTAAAAAGAAACAATGTGTGTTCACTGGGAACCAGTCAGGATCTACTTCTTCTTCTCAGGCAAAAAAACCAGAATTGAAAATATTTTTCAGATTTGAAAAAACTGCTTCAGGCTTCCAAAAGCATCAGGATCTATACAGAACACAGATTCTAACTATTTCTAACATCTAAAAATATTTTGCATTTATTCTGGTATACCAGCAAAGAAAAAACACAAAGCCAAACAAAAATTCAATAAATTATAGAAATGTGTGATCCCAATTATTTAGAAGGACAGTAAGTCAGTAGCCCTTACACTCAACGACATGCCTTTAAGTACATGAAAATAATTATAAAATCACAGAATGGTTAAGTTGGAAGGGACCTTAAAGATCACCAAGTTCCAGGGACACCTCCCACTAGACCAGGCTGCACAAAGCCTCATCCAACCTGGCCTTAAACACCTCCAGCGAGAGGGCACCCACAACATCCCTGGGCAACCTATTCCAGAGCCTAACTACCATCATGGTGAAGACTTTCTTCCTGATGTCTAAACTAAACCCATCCTCTTCCAGCTTAAAACCATTACCCCTTGTCCTGTCACTACACTCTGGTGAAAAGTCCCTCCTCAGCTTTTCTGTAGGCTCCCTTCAGGTACTAGAAGGCCACTACAAGATCTCCCTGGAGCCTTCTCTTCTCCAGGCTGAACAGCCCTAACTCCCTCAGCCTGTCTTCAGAGAAGAGGTGCTCCAGCCCTCAGATCATCTTCATGGCCTTTCTCTGGACCCTCTCCAACAGCTTCATGTCCTTCCTGTGCTGAGGACTCCAGAGATGGACACAGTACTCCAGGTGGGGTCTCACCAGAGCAGAATAGAGGGGCAGAATCACCTTCCTGCCTCTGCTGGCCACACTTCTTCTGATGCAGCCCAGGTCACAATTGGCCCTCTAGGCTCCGGCGCACACTGGCAGCTCATGTTGAGCTTCTCATCCACTACCGTCTCCCGAGTCCTTTTCCTTGGCACTGCTCACAATCTGTTCTCCTCCCAGCCTGTATTTGTGCCTGGGGTTGTGCCAACCCAGGTGCAGGATCTTGCTCCTGACCTTGTTGAACTTCATGAGGTTGGCATTGTTCCCCCTCTCCAGCCCGTCAAGGTCCCTCTGGATGGCATCCCTTCCCTCGAAGGTGTCAACTACTCCACACAGCTAGGTATGATAGCAAACTTGCTGAGGATACACTCAATCCCATTGTCCTTGTCTCCAAAAAAGATGTTACACAGCACCAGTCCCAGTGCTGACCCTTGGGAACACCAGTCACCACTGTGAATCCTCCTTGCTGCTCTAAGTATCTTAAACTCCACAATTTCATGCACACTACAACCAAGGCTGCCTTTGAGCTTAGCATCCCTCACCAGCTCTTCCTTGTTGTGAGAACAAGGTCCAGCACCTCTCGCACCTCTCCTTCTTGGTTCCTCAATTACTTGAAAAAGGAAGTTGTCATCCATACACTCTAGGAACCTCCTGGATTGTTCGTGCTTTGCAGAGTTGTCTGTCCAACAGATACCAGGATGGTTGAAGTCCCTAGTTTAAACCATAACAGAAGAATAAACCACTATATATAATAAACTATGTTTACCTCTAATTTTAAAATAATTTTAATTAAAATCTCTCACCTAATCAGCAATATGGAAAGCAGAATTAAACTGGTAATGTGCTTGAACATTGTTTTATATTTTCAGTACACAATCCACTGTGGTTTTTTTACACTAGACTACTTAAAATCACTGATAAATTACTCTAAGGGCCATGAAGTCATTACAGCACAGAGAAGTCCAGATATAACAAAGTGCCAACAGTATTCCACCTGCAAACACTCAAAAATCTTGAGGCAAGGAAACAAAGTTTCTGATGCTGATTTATGAGCTCATGAGTTTTGTTTAGTTCGGGGTTTTTTGCGTGTTTAAAGATTTTTATTTGTTTACCATTGAACTTCCTCAGCTTTCCCTTTTACTGTCCTGTACACAAGACTACAAAAGTACATATTGGGCTTTCTGCTTATTTATTATTAACAGAGCTGAGACACTTGGGCTTCTGAATGACTTCAAGCACCATCAAGAATCCTGACTCACTACAAGCAGCAGCAGCTGCATTTTGTCCTACCCTGCAGGTTCCTCCAGGTTCCAGCTGGGGAACAGCATAAGGCAGCACAAGAAGACAGAGCAGTGCGTAACTTTCAGACACATACTTCTAAGCACAGCACTCCTCCATTACACAAAATGACAAAAAGGGAAAACTACATAAACATATACTGACTTGTTCATAATTAACAAATACGTACAAAATCTATGGATGTACAATGTAACAAGAAGGAAATGTTCACATCCCTTCTGTGATTTTTGCTGAATATCCAGCATGTATTGAGTCTCTGACAATCGAGTTTCTACCTAAACTTTGCCAAACCTCCCAGAAATTGACCTTTTGATAGCATATAAAATACGAAGTTTCAATAAATGTTGTCTTCCTAATGAGAACACAGACACTAAGGTACAAATTATCTTTTAATTGAAAAGGAGTTCAGATTAACTGCAAAGCACCTCTAGCTATTTCACAACCACTACTTTCAAAGTTGTTCAAGAATAAAATCAGCTCCAAGTTGTAAGTATACACAACTGAGTTTTGCAACATTTCTGTCAGTGCTGAAAGAACAGAAGATCAAGTAGGAATGAAAAAGCCATCCTAACTTACAAATAAAAAAACTTGTGTGGTAAGGAATATTGAATGTGAACAGAACTAAATAAACTTCAAAGAAACAGCTAAACAGAATGGGCTAAGTAGTGTCCATTGAAAAAGAAAATTTGAAAATAAATAAAAAACCACAAACAAATAAAACCTTTCCCAAGTAATCTGGAAACAAGTGAAAAGTCACTGAAATTCCCAGAACTGAAAAATAATACCATTTTGATAAACGCTGTTTGTCTTTTATGATGGCAGGAACTGGCATTTAACTGGTTATTACTGCAGCCAATGAATGAGCACACATAGAATTATAAAGCAATGCTATAATTATATGAACAGATATTCTAATCTAAATTAACGAATCAACAAACAATCAGAAATCCATCTTCAAATACTTGTTACTATTTAAAAAAACCCCACATAATCTGCAGTTAAAAATCTGTGAACTTTATTATAGAAAGAAAGATTTTACTTTTCTCATTATGACAATAAAACATTAATATAACATTAGTCAGTGAATGGTAAGTTACAATAAAATGTGACTTTCTTCTCTTTAGCATGCCAAAGATTTTAATTGCTAAAACTGTTTCATTTAAATCTATAAGTAATTAAGTTTTTTGCATAACAGAATGAATATTAGCCAGAAATTATTACAGTTTTAGGATGAAGTTTAAACAGCCTTTTTAAGCTCTTGGCACAATTAATGGACTGAATGGTCTTGGGAACCAAACCATTTCTTCCAAAAAAGGGCTGCTTAGACTGTCTGAAGTTGGCACAAAAAACACTACAGCTGTCAAGGCCTGGGATGTATCAATCTTCAACATACCCAACGAACGCTCAGTCTACTCAAGTGTATATTAACAGCTCAAGAGGCCAGAGAGAGTGTACCTTTAACAGCTGAGAACTTATATACACAAGGCAGAATATTGATGTAATTTGAAAGTTAGTGAAAATTACTCATTAAAACTAGGATTATTCACAACACATCTACTGTCAGACGCTCATCCTGTAATCGTCTGCATGCCAGAACTAGAGAATTAAGAAAGCATGCTGCATATCCTCTGAAAAGTGAGATTTTTCCCTCAGCCTACAGTGAAAGTAATTGTAGTTCATCATCTTACTGAAAGACATTCAGAAATGAAGAGTGCCTTAGGCCTTGAATGTGCTCCTTGCAAAGAAAGCTGGATTTTTCTTACTGAATTTTAACAGCATCAAGCTCAGAAGCAGAAAGAAACCTAAGATAAGCCACTGAAAAAAACTGTATGATGTGAACTATCTACAGCAAAAGAATTTGCATGGCGAGTGAAGTAATTAATTTATTAAACATTAGTCTAAGTCACAAAACAAGGAACCCCTCTGGCTTATGATTAAGAAAAGACAAATATTGTTATTTAAATTAGAACAATTCACTTTCCTTTTGGAAGAGGAAGAAAAATCCAAGCATAAATACTGCTCTGGACATTTGATAACAGAAGTATGTAAAAGTGTTCAATTCTGCATAGTTATTTGTCTAATGGAACCTTAGAAGTTACCTAAACATAGAATGTTTTGAGTATTTTTACAGTGTTTTATCAAGGACAATTAGCTGGCACTCTTTTAAAGTACTGATACTGAATTGCTACAGGAAAACATTTAAATTAGCAATGAGGAGTGCCAAAAGCATAAACAGTATTTAACTTCTTTTTTTCATTGCTCACAAGAACTATACATTCATTACAGGTCTGGTATTACATTTACATGCAGGTTTAATTTTTGTTTACATGTGTCTCATGCATTGTGTTGAGAACAAGGACAGACTGAAAAACCTCCTCCTTTAGTGTATTTTTACATATCAATTTACATAGTGTAAATTTACATATCAAGAGTCGCAGATACTTACAGTTTATGTTTCACTGTATGTGTTTCGAAGCATGTTAACCATTAGTAGTGTCTGTGTAACACCTGGAATTTTTTAAGCATGACAAATTATTTACTAATTATGGAGAAAACAACTTCTGAAATCTGGAAGAGAATACTCCCAGAACAGAAAAAAAGCCAACAAAAAAAGCCAACTAACCTTTTCCCTGCTCCTACCCCACCCAATAATTGCTAGAAAAGCACAGGACAATCTCTCATTTCTGTTTTTTCATCAGTAGATACTCCCAGAAGGGAAAATGAAACAGCTGGGAGGACAGAGGGAGCTATTGGTTTACTGTAACTCTTTAAGTAAGAACTCTATAATAATCAGGTACTGAAAATTTTCTGTATTAGGAAGTGAATATTTCAATAAAAAGTGA
This sequence comes from Apus apus, assembly GCF_020740795.1. Classification (NCBI taxonomy): domain Eukaryota; kingdom Metazoa; phylum Chordata; class Aves; order Apodiformes; family Apodidae; genus Apus; species Apus apus. The sequence goes on along the minus strand of NC_067312.1, from coordinate 35,190,792 downwards.
AATACGCCTGACTGGCAGGCTTGAAGAACTAGTATGGAAATGCAAAATACTATAAGGAATGGAGGAAAAATAAATAAAAGCATGAAAAAAGCACTGAAACACCTGCAAGAAAATCAGCTGCCATATTACACTTCACTTGTAAGGGATAGGCTTGTTTCCTCATGTCTCACAAGACTTTAAAAATCACACTGTTTTCTGCTGCCAGTGCAGACTCTCTTGATCCTGCTGTGCCAGTGTTCTTTGTGATTTCCAGCCACATATTATATTCTTAAACAAAAGGTATTCCCTGTATAGCCCACATGGCCCTGCTGAGTGGTCACAATACAGAATATGCTTACACTTTACAGAACCTGTATTTGAGGAACTGCACTTTTCAACAACCTGAAAAGTCACTAGAAGATAAGACCAATCAGTTCTTCACAAGAAAACTTAGAACCTTGTACACACCAGGCTCTGAAGATAACCTGAGGTGATTTTCAAGTTCACAAGTCACTCATATACAGTACACACTATTACATAAAACTCCCAGGTAGAGATTTTTAAGAAGGCTGTATGTGACCCCAACAGATTGCTAGCTGTAAAATAGATACCATCAGCAAACAAGTATATCTTCCTCCCTTCTTCCTCAGTTTCTTCATGTGACTTTATAAGGGGTAAACAACCATCATGTAATTTTATGCTACTAGAAATTTAATGTATCTTCCAGCCATAATTTTCTATTTAAAGAATTTTCTGTTATCCTGTCTCTATTGGTAGTTTTGGAAACAAAGATACCTTTAAGTCTCAAACTGGAAAAAAAAATATTATACTGCTCTGCTTGCAAATATATGTTGAATATAAAAAAATAATGTGTATGGAAATACACACACACACTCCTCCAAAAGACTGCATCCTTACTCAGAAGTCAGTTGAAAGCAAATCACAAAAATAATGTTACCTTATTACAATGTTGATGCAATAATAGTGGTCTAAGCAAAAGTACTAAACATGACTTATACTAAAAGACAGTGTCATTACACAATTTCATAAATAGACTCTCAGATTAGTCTATCAGTGTGACCAAAAGACAGCAATACACTTAACTGAATAATTTTATTACATATTCTTAATTAATATAAATGACTCATTGTGACATCAATAGACACGAAATACAAGGTATTTCCTGGCCTGTCATGACATGGTCAGTAAATCAATACCACAAAAGTAAGATCAGTAGCATCACAGGCCAGAAATAAATATGCATTAAAGGGTAGAGAAGTTAGCAGATAGATCATAGAATCATAGAATCATAGAATCATAGGGGTTGGAAGGGACCTCGAATGATCATCTAGTCCAACCCCCCGCGAGAGCAGGGTCACCTAGAGTACATCACACAGGAAGGCATCCAGGCGGGTCTTGAATGTCTCCAGAGAAGGAGACTCCACAACCTCTCTGGGCAGCCTGTTCCAGTGCTCTGTCACTCTCATAGTAAAAAAAATTTTTCTGATATTCACCTTAAACCTCCTATGCTCCAATTTGTATCCATTACTCCTTGTCCTATCACTGGTCATCACTGAAAAAAGCTTAACTCCACCTTCTTGACACTCACCCTTTACGTATTTGTAAACATTGATGAGGTCACCCCTCAGTCTCCTTTTCTCCAAACTAAAGAGACCCAGCTCCCTCAGCCTTTCCTCATAAGGGAGATGTTCCACTCCCTTAATCATCTTTGTGGCTCTGCGCTGGACTCTTAAGATATTGACATATGACACATTGTAGAGTCCTGAAATGAGTAATTATCTCAAAACAGCTGCCTTGACAAACTGGACATTGTGCTCTGGTGGGGTTCTCATTCAATAAGCCACCTGGATCCCATTCTTGCAAGAAGAGCCCCTAGTTCAGTAACCACCCTGATAAGCTGGACACTGTCCTTGCAAGGGGAGTCCCTCCTTTGGTAGCCAACCTGATGAGACACTGTCCTGATCTGATAAGGAAGAGTGGTTGGCAAGAGGAGGCCCACAGAGGCAGACTGACATCTTGTAAAAGATCACTCTCCTATTAAGAACAGAGTGCATCTGTGAAAATAAAGATCATTCATTGCTCAGTCAACCTGGACTTTGGGGGAATGTGAGGGAAGTGAACACCTGGACCCCCCTGCCCCACCAACTAATTTCCAGAACATTCTCAAACCCAATACTGAGTCTGCACAAAGTAGGTCAAGCCTTATCCAGAAGAGGCGGATCTGTCATTCCAGGACTACAGTGTCACGTCAAGATCATCGCTGGATCAAAGAGTGGCGGTATCTTTCCTATCCTTCTTTCCTCTTCTCTCTCTCTGTTTCTAACCTCATTCTCAGTACATAAGGGTAACATAATTTCTAATTTTAGTAAGTTTTTCCAGTTGTAACTTGTTGCTTTGAGAGTACAATTTTGCTAAGTTATGCTATTTGTAACCTGTTGATTTGAGAGTGATATGGTTGTGTCTTTTTTGACAAGCTTTATAATCTTACTCAATTTTAGGTAAACTATGTTTTGCATAAGCCTCCTGGGTAATAGCCTTACTCTTAAGAGTACTGCGCAGAGAATTCCAGAGGTTAATCTCGCAGAATGGATTGTTAAGAGATTAAGAAAGGATTGGATCCAGCCACACCTAGGCTCCTCTATGAGAAGTTCAGAAAGTAAGGGGGTCCAGTCTGAATCTCCCTGGGTTAACCCCGCCTCAGGGGAACTCTAGCCATGCCCTCCTTGTGGGACATAACACACAATGTCATCCTCACTAAACAGCTAAGAGTAAGTAACTTCCTTTGCTTTTTTTTACAAAAAGTGAACACATGGTCAAGATGCTCTACGTGCCTTCATTCACTGGTGCAGCATTTACACTGAAAATTACTTTTTTTGAGTAGTCAGCGTTGAAAACCTAACACTTGGTTGATTTAAGAATTGTTTTCAAAAAGGAGTGGATAGGAGACAGCAAAAGGCTCCATTCCAGAGGAAAGGCTTTGCTTTAATCCCTTTCCAGATCAAGGATAGGATAACTCACCTGTGAGTTTTTATTTCACACTATAAATATCTACACCAATTCAATTAAAATTAACCATAGTCATTGAAGTAATTTGGCTGGAAGACGCACAGAATGAATAGGATGTGAATTTTCCAAATCACATAACTGCTTTCTGGAAGTGCTACAATTCTGAGAGAAATTTTAAGACTTCAATCACGTACTTCAGAGCACAGGATAAGCTAAAACACAATAGGTCGCAGAGTTAGTTTTTATTAAAATATAATGGTCTGAACTAATATAACAAAACTGTGATTTTCAATACATTTGAAAATACAGAATGCATAAGTAGATCTGTTTTACAGACAATATAACATTACACATATATTTGGGTATAATCACTCTGAATTACTATGACTAATCAAGTAGACTTTGGGTCCATCACATCACCTCTGCCAGAAACAACTTTGCAGAACCTTTCAAATACTGCAAAATTGCATACAAATAGGAGAGTGTTTGCATATCTCCTAAATCACGACCTAAACAGTACCTTAAGTAGTGGAAACAGCACACAATAACAACAAAGAATAAGATTATCTGAAGTAATTGTCTAAGAATAGCAGGTCTCCTCCTGAACCAAAATATAGTTTGACAAGAAAAGCAGACCTGCTACAGCCATTTTCTTCCAGGCTCAATCTGTAACTACGTGGTAAATACAGACAGGATAGTCTAAAGGCATTCTCAGTACAACTGAAGAAATTAGCAGCAAGAGCCTATTTCTCTGCATGATCACAGGGCTGAAGCATATCTCTTATGAAGACAGGCTGAGACAGCTGGGATTGTTCAGCCTAGAGAAGAGATGGATCCTTATAGCAGCCTTTCAGTACCTGAAGTGGGCACATAAGAGAGATGGAGAGGGACTTTTTACAAGGGCTTGTAGTGAGACGACAAGGGATAATGAATTAAAACTGGGAGAGGGTAGATTAAGTTTAGACATTAGGAGGAAATTCTTCATGATGAAGGTGGCGAGACACTTGAACAGGCTGCCCAGGGAAGCTGTGGAAGCCCCATCCCTGGAAGCGTTCAAGAGCAGGTCAGATGGGGCTCTACAAACAACCTGATCTAGTAGGAGACGTATGTGCCAATGCAAGGGAGTTGGATCTAGATAGTCTTTAAGGTGACTTCCTACCCTAGCCATTCTATGATTCTTGAGAAACAGAAATGTTTCATCACTCCCATAAAAGGCACTTTTTCTCTTATACCTTCTCGCAGCAGTTAGTACCCAGTGACTGAAGAAAAGGGAGTACCACATCATTTTTTTTAAAAAGAGGTAAAAAGGAGAACCCTGGGAAGTACTGACCACTCGTCAACATTATGGTGCCCAGTAAAATCATGGAGGAAATCCTTCTCAAAGCTATGCCAAGGCATATGGAAGACAAGGTAATTAGATACAGAGATAATGGCTTCACCAAGGGCAAATCATGACTGACTAATGTAATGGACATACACAATTAAGTCCACACATCAGTGGACAAGTGAAGAGTTACAGTAATTTACACAGAATTCTGTAAAGCCTTGATACACAACATTCTTGCCACTTCATTGGTGATACGGGTTTGATGGATAGATAAGGAACTGGCTGGATGGTCCTCTTCAGAGAGTTAGTTAATGGTTCAATATCCAAACTAAAACCAGTAAGGAGTGGTGCCTGTCCCTCCAGGGTCCACAGTGGGACCAATACTGCTTATTGCTTTCATAAACAACATAGACTGTGGGATTGAGGGAATTCACCCCCAGCAAGTTTGCAGATGACACCAAGATGAGTGGTGCAGTTTCCACACCATTGGGAAGGAATACCTTTCAGAGAAAAATGAACAGGCTTGAGGAGTGGGCTCATGTAAAAGTTCAGCAAGGCCAAGTGCAAGGTCCTGCACCTGGGTCAGGGTAAACCCCAGTATCAATACAGACTGTGGGATTAATTGATTGACAGGAGTCCTGAAGGGGACATGGATATAGTGGTTGACAAAAAAGTGGATAGGAGCTGGCAGCATGTGTGCAGTTGGCAGCCCAGAAAGCTAATAATATCCTGGACTGCATAGAAAGAAACATGGCCAGCAAGTAAAGACAGATGATTCTCCCTCTTTTCTCTTCTGAGATCCTACCTGAAATACCGCATCTGTGTCTGGAGACCCCAGTCCAAGGAAGACAAGACCCTGCCAGCACAGGTCCATAGCAGTGCCACAAAAATGATCAGAGGGGATGTATCACCTCTCCTATGAAGAATGGCTGAGAGGTGGGGTTTTCAACCTGGAGAAGGGACCTGACTGAAGCCTTTCAATACATAAATGCAGAGACTTTTTAACAAGGTCCATAATGACAGGAGAAAGGGCAAGTTTAAATTGAAAAAGAGGGTAGATGTAGATTGGACATAGGGAAGACATTTTTATTACAAGAGTGGTGTGGCACTGAAAGGTTTGTAGATGTCCCATCACTGGAAGGGTTCAAAGGCAGATTGGACTGGGCTTTGAGCAAGTGAAAGACATCCCTGCCCTTAGTGTTTGGCTTTGACTAGATGATCTTTAAAGAACCCTTTCAGTTGAAACTGTTCTGTGACTCCATGATCTCTACACCAAATTCTAGATTCCCACTAAAATACTAAGGGCAATTTGAAGTAATTACACAAAGACATAATGTAATATAATTAACTAATTTATTAAGTGCAGAATTTTTTTTTTTAAATATATATCTCACTTTCAGTTCATGTTCAGTTTCACTCAAATATTCCAAACAAGTATTTACTTTTCAGAAGAAAAGACAAGGGATGCAAAAATGTATTCTGATTAGCTAAAAATTTGTCAAAAGTAAAAAAAATCAGAAGAAAATAAACAAACTTAGCTATTCAACAGCACTACTTCTATCTGTAACACATGAAGAGTAAGGCCTTTATTAACAACACCTGTACTAATCAGACTCATGTGATTTAGACTCCTTATGGAAAAATATAAGAGTATAAAATAAAAAAAACACCCAAAGCACTAAACAGCTGGCATCCCTTGATGCCAATAAGTATGTGGTCTTGGCTTAATCACTAATAAAAGAAATTAGTATTTAATGAATGGGAGCATTAAACACATTGCTCCATTTTGAAAGAACAGTACGGGTATCAACAACCCATCCCAAAGAAATGCTAATTTACATACTGGTAGCTCACAAACATAAATTTTTGGTCACAAAGTCAGAAGAAAAAGAACCAAGTAAACATAAAAACACATGGCTAAAGAAGAATTATGGCTTTCTACATGTAACATTAATTTCATTTCTCAGTTATTGATTTTTAAATATTTGTAATATGTAAAATCAAAATGCATCTCAAATAACTATTCTTGTGTAACAAAACAGTAGAGCATTTTGCTTTGTTATTTAATATATTTTTCATATTCACTTATAAATAAAACAGGAGAGTTTAAAACTACTTATAAATCACTCTTATCATTGCTACGTTAGATTTTCAATGTGCATCCTAGATACCAAATTGTTCCAGAATGGAAGAAAGTAAGTTTTTCTAGTTAATGAAATATTTTCATATTAAGAGTCTCTTAGAGTAAGCTGTTGGTTATCAATGCTCATGGTACCAAATGGAACACATTACATCCCCCTCTGATCCATGATGTGATCAAAACAAGAGTCCAGCGATCCACAAAGTTATGTTCTTTTCTGCAAACACAAGATAAAATAAGACATAAAGAACAGGTCTATGCACAGCTTTTCACAGTAAGCAGGAAATGTAAGACATGAAACAAAGCCAGTAGCAACCCCTGCCACTCCACTTTCCACAATGTAACAACCCCCATTCCTTGTTCCTCTTCTACTCCAAAATACTAACAGGTAAGCATAGTCTATTCTTACAGAAATTTCTCCAATCCCTGATAATGAAGAGAAGCAACAAGTAACAGAAACAAAAGGAAGATCTTTCTTTGCCTATTCTATTAATCATATTTTGACAGAAACTGTGGGAATTCCAGCAAATGCGCTGCAGCAGAACACTTACAGACAGATTACTGATCAGTTCCTAACTTTTTCACCAACAGAGAATTTTCTGGCCAAGAAAGCCAATAGCATTCTGGCTTGTATTAGAAATAGTGTGACCAGCAGAAGAGGAGAGGTGATTGTCCCCCTGTACTCAGCACTGGTGAGGCCACACCTGAAGTATTGTGTCCAGTTTGGGCCTCCTCAATTCAAGAGAGATATCGAGGTGCTGGAGCAAGTACGGAGGAGGGCAATGAAGCTGGTGAAGGGCCTACAGAATAAATCTTATGAAGAATGCTTGAAGGAGCTGGGAATGTTTAGTTTGAGAAAGAGGAGGCTGAGGGGAGACCTCATCACTCTCTACAATTAGCTGAAAGGACATTGTAGAGAGGTTGGTGCTGGTCTCTTCTCACAGGTAATTAGCAACAGAACAAGAGGGAATAGCTTCAAGCTGCAACAGGGGAGGTTTAGACTGGACATTAGGAAAAAAAAAAATCACAGAAAGATTGGTTAGACACTGGAATAGGCTGCCCAGAGAGGCGGTTGAGTCACCATCCCTGGATGTATTTAAGGGTCATTTGGATGTGGTGTTGGTGGATATGGTTTAGGGGAGAACTCTGTAGAGTAGGGATGACCCCAAGGGTCTTTTCCAACCTGAATAGTTCTGTGATCCACCCTTCAGGTATTTATAGACATTAGTAACATCCCCTCTCAGACTTCTGCAGACTATACAGACTCAGGTCTCCCAGCCCTTCCTCTTAAGACAGATGTTCCAGTCCCTTAATCACTCTCACAGCCTGCCATTGGACTGTCTCATCCTTCTTGAACTGGGGAGCCCAAAACCAGAAACAAGACTCCAGATGTGGTCTTACTGGGGCAGAGTAGAGGGGGAGGATGACCTCCCTTGACCTGCTGGACACACTCTTCTTAATGCACCCCAGGATACCACTGGCCTTCTTGGCCACATTGCTGTCCCATGGATAACTTGTTGTTCACAAGGACCCCAAGGTCCTTCTCCACAGAGCTGCTTTCTATACTGGTGCATGGTGCTATTCCCCCCCAGGTGCAGGACTCTACACTTATTCTTGTTGAACCTCATTAGGTTTCTCTTTGCCCAGCTCTACAGTCTGTCCAGGTCTCACTGAATAGCTGCACAGACATCAGGTTTATCAGCCAAACCTTCCAGTTTCATATCAGCAAACTTCCTGCGGACATACTCTGTACCCTCATACAGGTACCTGATGAAAATGTTGAACAGGACTGGACCCAGCACTGGTCCCTGGGGAATTCCACTAGTTCCAGCTGGACTCTTTAACTTTCAATCACAACCCCCTGAGCTCTGCTGTTCAGACAGTTCTTGGTCCATATCACTATCCATTCTTTTATCCAGCTTATTCTGAGCTTGCTTACAAGGATGTTATGGGAGACTGTGTCAAAAGTTACACTACATCCACTGGTCTCCCTGCATCTATCTGTTCAGTCACACCACCATAGAAGGCTATCAGATTAGTCGAACATGATTTCCCCTTGGTGAATCCATGCTGGCTACTTCTGAAAACCTTCTCTTCTTCCATGTGCTTAGAGATGACCTCCAGAATGAGCTGCTCCGTCATTTTTCTAGGGATGGAGGTAAAACTGACTGGTCTGTAGTTTCCTGGATCTTTCTTCCTGCCCTTTTTGAAGACTGAAGTGACACTGGCTTTCTTCTAGTCCTCAGGAACCTCTCCTGTTTGCCATGATCTTTTTAAAATGATGGAGAGTGGTAGAGCAACAGCATCAGCCAGTTCTGTCAGCTTTCGTGGGTGCATCCCACCCAGCCCATGGACTTGTGTAGGTTCAGTTTGCCCAAATAATCTCTAACCTAATCCTCATTGACCAGTGAAGAGTCATCTTTCCTCCAGGCTTTCTCTCTTACTTCCAGGGTCTGGGATTCCTGAAGGACAAGTGAAGACTGAAGCAAAGAAAGAATTCAGTAACTCTGCCTTCTCTGCATCCTGTTACCAGGGCTCCCATATCATTCAGCAGTAGGCCCACATTTTCCCAAGTCTTCCTTTTACCACTATTGTATTTGAAGAAGCCTTTCTTGTTCTCTTTTACTTCTAAGAGAGCTCTAATCCTCCATGTTGCCTTCCTATAGCCTCTGACAACATTCCTGTAGTTCTCCCAAGTGACAAGTTCCTTTTTTCACATAGTGTGAACTTACTTCTTCCACATGACACTTTCAGCAGCTCCTTGCTCATCCATGCAGGTCTCCTTACTCCTCTACTCAATTTTTTACTATCTTGAGCTTGAACAAAGTGATATTTGAATACTAACCAGTTCTCTTGGCCCCCTCTACCTTCTAGATTCTTAGCCCATGGGATTACAGCAAGTAGATCTTTGAAGAGGAGAAAGTTAGCCCTCCTGAAGTCCAGGGCTGTAATCCTACTTATTGCCCTGCTTCTTCCTTTTAAAAAACTAAACTCTGCCATGTCATGATCAGTGTCACCAAGGCTGCCCCCAGCCTTAATGTCGTCCACAAGACCTTTATTATTTGTTAATACAAGGCCTAGTAGTGCTCTTGGCTCTTCCACCACCTACATCAGGAAGTTACTAAGTCAGTAAGGCAAGTGATATAGAGGCTACTCCCAGCTGTCCACAGAAGGCTTCATCAACATCTTCGTGGTTTGGTGGTCTACAATAGACACCTTGTCACCATTTGACTCAGGTTTGACAACAATGCTCTCGATCCCCTCCCCCTCCCACCCAGGTACGGCAGAAGAGGGGAAAAAAGAGACTTTGCTGGATTGAAAACTAAACTACACAGCTTTAATTAAACACTGATGATAAAAATATACAATTATATATGAATATGTTCAGGTATGTGCAAAAGCCTCTTGCCTCCCCCTATCCCCAGCAACTCCCACAGCACTCCCCTCAGCTGGAACAGTCCCAAAAAATCCCAGAGCTGCTGCTGGAGAGAGAGCAGAGTGATGAGGGTCAGGAGAGCTCGAGTCTGGGGGTCGATGGTGATGGATGGACAGAGTCCTCCCCGGACACTGGCCATGGAGGGAAGAGAAGGAAAGAAGCAGCAGGAAGGAAATTGTCTTCTGTGATCTCTGACCTTCCTCTGAGCTTACATAGATACATGGAATGGAGTATTTCTGGCCAGTTTTGCTGTCTGTCTAACTCAGCCTCCTATGGGCGGGTCACAGATCTCCCTGTAGTGCCTGAGCCGGCAGAATAAAGATGTGACCTTGAAGACCCAGCAGTTAGAAAAACATTCCATCATTATCAGCCTTAGTTGGAAGGCTCTGTGACTAGTTAAAATAAATCTTACTGAAGGGGAAAAAAAAAAAAAAAAAAAAATATCAGTAAAAGGAAAATTGGCTTCATCCTGGCTCAAACCAGGACACACCCACAAAAGTTTCTCCCACGTTTGCATGTCCCTTAATTCTTACCCTTAAGCTTTCAACATGTTCTTCCTCCCCCCTGGGCAGAGCTCAATCAAACCAAAGTTCTTTTGTAAACAGCAAAAATAACCCAAGTCTTTGCTTCTTCCAACTACTCTGTATTTTCAGAAACATAAGACACTCAACCAGATGTGGAAAATCCAGTCTGAAATCACCCTGTCTTGTTCAAAGCAACTATTTTTTACAGTTTCCCACCACAGGGTATTTTAAATAGATTTTCCTATCTTTTTAGTTAAAAAATAAAGGGTATGAAAGTGTCTGTAGTTCAGCAGCTAAAAGACTGAGAGTCATTTATTAAGTGATTATCAAAATAACTATAAAATGCTCTACTGCAGAAAAAACAATAATTTTCCCAAAACAGCATAATGCAAAAGCAAACATGGTTTCATTTCTTACTTTCTTAGCTTTATACAAGAGTCCTTGGCAGACAATTTGGGTGCTTTGGACTATTTTCTTAATGTGGCTTTTTTATTTTTTCAAATTCCAACACAGAGTTCCATGACCACATGAGTTTTCACAGAGTGACTGCAAAAAAATCATTGTGCTTTTAACAAGGCCCTCCTCCCAGATCTTGCATAGTATGACACAAGTCCCCACAATGTTTTTAGGAGTATTAAAGAAAATACCAAATACTGAAAACCTGAGCTGACAAGGTCAAGACTTATTACCAGAATCTTGACTTTAGAAAATAATGGAAAGGGAGAAAAAAAGGAAATCTTCAAGATACCGTATTTGGCTCTGTAGGCACTTGGTGAGAATTGTTACTTAAAAGACAACAGAATCATGAAGAAAAAGAACCTAAATTTGAACATAAAGGCCACCATCCCAGATAAGAAAAGGGGTCAGCTACTCCGGAATCATGTTGCAGAAAAGAGAAATCAGCCAAAAGTAGATGCCTGGAATACCTGTGGTTAGAGCAAAGCTAACATGAACAATACTTCCATTAAGATTCAGGAGCTTCATTAGCCAGATACAGTTTCCATACATTTAGTCTCCAGCTTCCAGTGGAGAGACTTTGTTTTAGAAGTGCAATTTATATGACAGTGAATAAAATAGTCCAAGAAGGTGTGGAGAAGGACAAAATAAACTTGTCATATTTTATTGCGGTGCTAGATAACTGTTTGATGTATGCAACTCTTGTTCTATAACCGTGTTTAGTGTTCCTCAGTACAAATTAAAACTTTCAGCCTTAATACTTTGATTTCTTTTTTTTCCTTTGGAAAAAATATCCAAAACATGAATACCTAAACAAATATTCAAAGCTAGTCCTTTAGTTCTGGTACTGTTGAACTATTAAACTAGATTTCAGTTGAGAAATCTCTTTTGGAAATATATTTTGTTTCTGTGAATGAAATAGTCAGAAGAAAAAGAAAAAAACAACTTAAGTAATTTTATCCAGTTGCTAGATTAAAAGCTAAGACTCTCTCACTAATGTCTTTTTTAAAGACATTTACATAACATTTTTATCCAAAATACCTGCTAAGGTAGTCACCAAAAGAGACAACCCTATCCAACAGAACATAACACAAGGAAAATCTTAGTAGAAGCTGAAGCACTGGAACATGTTGCTCTGAGGGGCTGAAGAGTCTCCAGCCATGGAAATACTCAGCACCTGAGTGGACATCTTCCAGGGCAACCAGTTCTCATGTAGGGTAGAATAGATGCTCTCAAGAAGTCCGTTCCAACTTAAGTTCCACAATCCTGATTAACAAGACCTACAAATGTTAGGTGATGACTTAATACAAGAACCAAAGAACATCTTGCATTCAAATTAAACTAAGGAGACCACAGCAGATGAAGTATAATTCTACTAAAGGAATCAGTTAGCCAGTAAAACTTTGTATTTCAACTGTGAAGAAATTAGAAAAAAAAAAAAGCTATTTTGGAAAAGCTGCATGGACTAGGTTATAATCTCTTTATTAAAATCTGTTTTCCCCTTTGTCTATATAACAGACATGCTTAAACATTTCTCTCTCCATCTTTTGATGGATTAGTAAAATGGTAAAGCATATAGATGTCTATATTGCAGTGCTTTCAAAGAAGAATCTCTACTTATTGATTACTCCTTTACCTTCCTTTTTATTTATAACATGAAATAAAACCTGAAGACATTAATCCCATTTTGAGAGGGATGGTATGTATTGAATTCTACCTAGAGATGGAGAGATTACTGCAGAACAATGACTGGGTTCTGTTTTCAAATAGAGAAACTACTTTCATGTTCTTTTTCACCTGCTTCTCTCCAAGAAAACCATTTGATCTGATACAGAGAAACAAAAATGTCAAGATAATACACATGGGATTTAAAAGGCATACATTTAGAAATATTTTCTGGTTGCTGATTTCAAACTGATTCGAATGGGTTCATCAAGGAACAAACAGAAATGCACATGTAATTGAATGAATCTAAAGGGAAATCAGATACTTAACTACAATTTGTGTACATCAAGTTACATTATCGAAGTGATTAGAAATTCAGATTTGTACTGTTTACTTCAAAGTTTCTATTATTTATAATTGTCTTCAAAAATATTTTATGCTACTAGGTTTCAGTAATATATAATTTATGTTCAACCTGGCAAATGAGCAGAGCACAAGGCCTTCCTTCCACCTCCACCGAATTTTCCTTGATACTGCACATCTGTGTACCAAGAAGAGAAAGCTAACTACATTATCATTATAAAGAGTCCTCTGAACTTCTCCCATAAGACATTTAAGATACTGTACAGTGAATGTTTTGGGAATATTTCTAAACAGGGTATTTATTGACAGCTCCCTCTCCCTATACTTCTCCTATGCAACAAGTTTTTGCAACTTCAGATTCTAACCACAACCACAAATCCAATGCCAGTTGCTGCTTGAAACAACAAACTGCTATTAACTAACAGGGACTGTATTTTCTGTTCACAGATATGATGTCTGTGCATCAGCCCACATTTCCATGGACTTAACCAGACCGCGCCTCACAAGAAAATACTGTTTTAGCTACCAGGAAGCAAGTGAGAAAGCAACCACAGCATTAGATGACACTTTCCTCTCTGCCATATCCTTTTAGGGATAATCCACTTGTTTGGCAGAGTTGGCATAGATTTCCATTATAGACCTCATATTACCAATGTTTTGCTCTTTGCACGGAATGTATCTAAACATAAGTGATGAATGACCAATTGGAAGTCTCCCTGTGAAAGGAGGTCACAGGGAGATAGTCTGGGAGAACTTTTGAAAGTAAAACTCTATTTGATTGACAAAGCACTCCCTCCAAGGATGGCTTGAGTGTACTTAATTCTGCTGCGAGATAAAATGATCTCTAAAGGTTCCTTCAAGACCCAGATTTCTCCAAAACCCCTCCATTCGTTCATTTTTCCAGGAGTTGCACAACGCAGCACCTCAGTACTCTTGCCATTACACACCAAGCAAATAAACAGTGGGGTTTTTTTGGGGAGAATAAATTTTAAAGGTTAATAATAACAATAATAAAACACACACACAAGAAAAACAACACAAACCCAACACAGAAAGAAAAAAACTCTCAGGCCAAATGCTTGCTTGCGAGACAAAGAGCCCGGGGCCGGTTTCACTCCCTGGCGGAGCTGCACCCTGCTGCCGGCACTCCCGAGCCCCGCACGCAGAGCGGCTGCGGGGCCGCCATGCCGGGCTCGGGGACCCGTCGCCGTCGCCCAACAGGTGGGGCCGCAAGCCCCTCGGCGCCGCGGGAAGCCTGCCGGAGCTGAGCAGAATCCGCCCCGCTCGGGGACCCGCCGCAGAGTCTACACGGCCATCCTGCCCCACAGGAGCCGGGCACCCGGGGCCCTGCTCCGCCGCTTGCCCTCCGGGTCCGCTAGAGCGGGGACGCGGCAGGAGAGGCTCGCCCGACCCCAGCCGCGCCGTTCCGGGCTGCCCCTCGGCGCCGCTCCCGGAGGGGACGGCCCTGCTGTCGGGTACCTGGCAGCGGCTCAGCTCCTCCGCCAAACTCCGCAGCTCCTCCTCCAGCTCTGCCAGCCGCGGTGCCGCCGCCTCCGCACGCCCCGCAGCCATCGCCGGCGCCGCGGCCGGAGCCTCGGGCCCGCTCTGCAGAGACGACGAGGAGAGCAGAGGGTCAGCGCCCGGCGGGAAGGGTGGGTGCGCGCAGACCCTGCCCCCCCGCCGCGGAGGGGAAGGGGAGAGAAAGGGAGCCGCGAACCGCACGGATGAAAACTTTCCCCCCTTCCCTTCTCCGCGGCACTTGCCGCGCAGGCGAGCGCCGGAAACCGCAGGGAAGAAGGACGCCGTGCAATGACGTCAGCGCAACTGCCGCCCGGCCGCGCGGAGGGACGCGGAGCAGGTTTGAATTTGCCCGCCCGGGCGGCGGGGCCGCGCATGCGCCGTGCCCGGGGCGCCGCGCGCGGCGGGGCCGTTAGCCCCAACGGCCGCTGCGGGCCCGCGCTGGTGGCGCGGCGGGCGGGCCGGGGTGCGCCTCGAAGGCAGCGAGCAGCAGCTTGGCGGGACAGGCTGGTCGAGCGGCTGCCCGGCGTGGGCTTTGAGCCTCGAGATACAGGGTCAGCTGCTGCCTAGCCAAGGTGCTGAGCACAGAATTTTGCAAAAGGCTGGAAATCCGGCAGATTTCTTCTGCAGTGCCTTAGCTGTAGGATCGCCTGGCCTTGTATCATATCTCTGTCGTGATATTAGATACTTGCGTGTGAACAGTGCAGGTATTCCTGGCTCTTCCGTGGGCTGCAGAGGCTCCAGCCCTGTGGAAAGGAGCTTAGGGGTACTGGGGGGTGAAAAGTTGGACATGAACAAACAATTGGCACTTGCCAACCAGAGGGCCAATCACATCCTGGGCTGCATCAAAAGAAGCGTGGCCAGCAGATCGAGAGAGGTGGTTTCTGCCCCTCTACTCTGCCCTGGTGAGACCCTACCTGGAGTACTGTGTCCAGCTCAGGAGTCCTCAATACAAGAGGGACATGAACCTAGTGGCGTGAGTCCAGAGAAGGGCTACACAAATTATCAGAGGGCTGGATCACCTCTGCTATGAACACAGGCTGAGAGAGTTGGGGCTGTTCAGCCTGCAGAGGAGAAGGCTGCAGGGAGACCCTATAGTGGCCTTCCAGTACATGAAGGGGCTACCGGTACATGAAGGGGCTACAGGAAAGCTGGGGAGGGACTGGTTACAAGGGTGTGTAGCAATAGGACAAGTGGCAATGGTCTTAAACTAGAGCAGGGTAGATTTAGATTGGACATTAGGAATAAGTTGTTTACAATGAGGGTGGTGAAGCACTGGAAGGAGTTGCCCAGTGAAGTAGTGGAGGCCCATCCCTGGAGACATTCAAGGTCAGCCTTGATGAGTTTGAAAGGTCCCTGCGTACTGCAGGGCAGGGAGCCAGACTAAATGGCCTTTAAAGGTCCCTTCCCCCACATTCTATGATTGTACAATTAAAATGTGCAGTCCTTCCACCTCTGGCCCTGAGAGAAAGATTCCAGCCTCCTTGGCGATGGCTTTGCCTGTGAAAGTTGCTTCCTGCAACATGTTGAGTTGTACAGACCCTTCACAGAAGATAAGAGTTGACTATGCTACTCAACTCCAAAGAACCTTTTTTATGTAACTTCATATAAAAGTATTTTTATTATGACTGCAATTATTATCTGTACAAATGTAAAATTAAAAGTGAGAGACCACATCCCAGTATTCTCTGTCCAACTGCATGAAGATGTAAGGAAATTCAACAATTGCCTGATCAATACCATGACTCTCCTTAGAACATCCTTTATAATTTTTATTCTTGTTTATCTCCCCTTCTATAGAATATCATCCAATATTAGTTATCTTACACTTTAAATTTTTTATATTTGTGTGTTATTACATGTTCATTTAAACATAATGACCATCCTAACATAATTCTAACGTTTACATTTCTACATTTTTCTCTGTTTTGAGGGTTTTTTGAATTATTTTCTGCCTTTTAATAAACATCTTTTTCACTTTTCACCTTTTTTCTAGTATTTTTAGCATTGCCCCCTTGACCATTTGTTTCTTATTCAGTGTGGGCAACAAGAAGCTAACTATACTTAAAAAAATCAATACAGTTGGATTATCTGCTAAACAACTATAATGACTAACCAGGATTTAAAAACATTTTCCAAGTATAAGGTCATTCAAAGTTTAGCTGAAAAGATTCAGTTATTGCAGGGGCTAGGTTCACAGCTTGACACAACACAAAACAAAAGGCCACAATCCCTATAACTCTTCAACTTTAAAAATAAATGTGTGCACTTTCTATTAATGTAGACACAAAATGTTACCACAATAAACACACAACACTTTCCTATAATTAGATATTTATTTTATGGATGCAATACTTTGGATACAGTTTAATCATCTGCAAGTTTTGTCCTGCCATTTCATAAGTTGGTTCTCTATATAAAGCTTCTAGTTACTAACCTAAACAGCATTAGTGATCATTCTTAGAGTATTCTAGAAAATCTAAAACATGCAGTTGGAAAGTACTGATACACTGGGAGACCTTGCCTTGTCTTTGAGAATTTTGTATATCATCTTTCTCCCAAATCTTTGATTTTGGAGCACCTGCATTTACAGCTAATATATAAGACTGTTAGGCAGAATTCTTCCAAGCCTAAATACTTACTTTTGGATTTAACTTTTTTCAGATGAAATACCATTGAGTTTATATTGGGTCAACACAAGTAATTTTTCTAATGCACAAGAATTGGTTAAGCATGGAAATTTTTTGTGGCTTTTCCACTTCTAAGATGTCTATGGGAAATATATTACACAATTGAAATCTAGTGTCTGTGAAAGCTGCACAGATAAAAATGCTCCCTAAGTTTGCTTGTTTGGGATTTTTTTTGCAGCTGGGAAATTCCACGTCTTTCTTTGAAACATATCCATATTAGAAATATGTTACAGTTGCTCCTGATCACATTTTTTCCCCCCTATTTCTCTTATTTCCTCTTCTTTTCTAAATGTGAAATAAAACTCTATTCCAGCCATTGTGGCAACAACCACTACTGCATTATTGAAAGTCAAGAAATGTAAGTACATAATCGAGCATTCCCATTTTCTTTTAAACAAGATAATATTTTATTCTGATTTGAATTAGAAGTGTTAACATTTTCTTCTAATGAATTTGTATATCTCCTAGGATTTTTATTATTACTCTTCTCACTCATCACTAGCAGTTTGGTAGGATAACTGCATCATCAAACAGATACTTTCTGGAAGATTTTTTTCAGCTACAACAAAATTGCTGACATTACTTCTAGCACTTTTTGGCAATATTCTCAATATTTTAGTAATTTGTATTTTTATTCAAAACATCTTATAACCCTAGAAATATGTTAGGTCTTGTTAAACAATGAATTAGAACCATACTCATTTCCAAAGTTTCTGGAGGTTTTATTATGGGGATTTTGTTTTGCTTTGGTTTGGTTTTTGTTTTTTTGGTTTTTTTCCTGACTATAAGCCACCTTATCTATGCATTCAGGGCTTTTGTGACAGCTGTAAATAATAACATAATTATAGCAAGAATAGTTTGGGGATATAAAAGTGGCAAGGTTTGAAAGGAGAAGTAGTATCTGGTATTAGACCACCTGTCATAACTAAGAGAACAGGCAGACCATTTAGATGGAGGAAATTAATTTTAAAAAGTATTGTACCAAAACTACAATTTTTTTCCAGCTGCATCTAATAACAAAAACTACTTTGGACCTAATTTCTACCATTATAATGTATTCAACTGAATCTGCACAGTAACAAAATCAGAGCTGGAAAAGGTCACCATGGGAACCTAGATTCACTGACACAGGGACCTGGAGTTCCGCTGCTGAAATGGCTCACTTTTCACTCCGTGAAAAGAAAGTGTAAGTTTCACCTCATGAGCACAAAAGAAAGTAGCAGAGGTCTGATCTGCACCTGAAAAGGCTAGGCAAGAGCTAGAACTAAATATCTTCCTAACATCTATTCAAAATGACCAGGATATGGCCTCCTGGGGAAGTTTGCTTTGGTTTACTGCATACTTCTGTACCACACTCTATGCCTTGTGTATAGGCTGGGTATATAAATATCAAAGAGATAAAACAGTTACATCCCCTAGGACTGCCTACATCCTATTGCCAGAGAACTCCTTAGCATTGCCTTTGGAGTCACTCTTCCACTGACCTTTGCAACCAGGAAGACTTTGTTTTTTTGTAGTCTTTTAAATAAGGTCACAGATGGTGGCACTGCACCCTTCTAGGCAATGAAAAAACACAGAGCATTAATATAAATTAGGGCACATAAGCAGAGGAAAGCACTGAGGAAGGAGATAGTTACAGTGTCCTGGACACAGGGATGAAGATTGCTCCACCCTGTAGCACCTGCCAGCAGCATGAAGCCTAGAGGGAGGAACAAACAGCTGGAGGTAATTAAGAGGAGGAAGCAGATTCCAAAGTTTGTCTGTCCTGGCAGAAGGAGATTGAGTTTGTGTTGCAGTGAGATGAGGAGATGTATTTAGCTCAGCCTTGGGATTTGGTTGTTTTGTTGTTAATTTTTTTTCTTAGTGAAATCAAACCCATTGACCTTGCATGTGGTGTGTAGCCTGTCATAGACTAACTGGGAGAGTCACCTAGTTCTGGAAAGGTTGCATGGAAAAGGAAGAGCTGAGTTCCATCACTCTGAAAAGAGGGTGTGAAGACTATGTGGCCACCCAGGCTCAATGAATAAGATATGATACCCTTCTTAGCCCAAGGAGAGGTTGCTGGGAGGAGCAACACTATCCACGACCACCCAAACTTTGTAGATTATGCAGAGGACACAGATGAGACTCCCCCTAGCCTTAGGGTTGGCAGCTGAGAACATACACCAACACACCCTCACTATTACCAGCCTACTGCATTCATGCACATGTGTACAGCAGAAGAGCCACAAACATATGGAAGCACCTTCACAACATACCCATTTTGAATATGAGAAATCAGTTTCGCAGCAGTTTGTCTGTTTTAGTGTTGCACACTGGTGAGTAATGCACTGTAACATTATTTTCTGACTGTGAACAGATTAAAATAATAAGTACTGGGATTAATTAAATTTAAAAATTGAGTTTAATTTAAAAAAAAAGTTAACTTTTAAGCTTGTCTCATTCAGGAATAATAAGATAATTTTGAACAGAAGTTTTTATGTTAGCATCTCAGGCAAGCATCAAAACTCATTTAAGTATAGCTTACATCTTTTTACATGGTGGAGGGGTCAAGGTGTAGTCAGGTTCAGTCACAGCAGATTGCGCAGCAGTAGCCTTGATAAAGCTATAATTATGAAGTAGGACATAAATCAGAATCCAGCAGTGGTTTTGCTCCGAAGAGAGCTAAGGCATATGATTTCGAGGTCTTGGTTTAACAATTCATATTGTCTTATGAAAAATAATAATACAAAAGAAAAAACACCAAAAACAAAACAAAAAACCAAACATGTAAACAACAAGAAAAACACAAAACCAAAGCAAAAACCAAACCAACCAACCAAACAGAAAACCAAACCTTAGGAAAGCAAGCAAATTGGAACAAAATATAAGGACTGGTAGTTCAGTAAAAAAAAAAAAAAATGCAGCAACTAAACCATCCTTTCTAGTTTTATCTATGTGCTTATATTACTGTTATGTATTATTTTACAGGCACTAGGTTTTAAGAAGAAAAATCCTTGTTCCCAATCTGAGATAAAGACCTTTTGACATTTTGGTATAATAACCATTTTGCCTCTATTATCTTGCTGATTTTTTTTATTATTTTTTTTTTTTACTTGAAATTCTAAGCTAAATGTCTTTGTGCTTGTCTAAGTTGGCCACCAGATTTAACTTACAATTATTTACAATTACTTATATTGACAATTCCAAAGCTACTCCAGATGAACAAGCAAGATTCTGTATTTGTTATCTGTGTGCACTGTGGCAGTAGCTAGGAGTTACTGGGAGGCCACTTGGGGCTGCAGTATTTCAGCTGCTAACACTGTTCCCCAAAGCAGTGTTTGCTATAAATTCCCAGCCCAAGAGAATACAAAACAGATACTGCACATTGCATTCTAGGGTGGTACTGCAGAGTCAGCCCAACATGAACTCTTCTTGCAGCCTGTACTCCATAATCACAGTGGGACTCAACTGACTCAGTTCAATGAGACAGTGCTGTGTATTTTGGCAGTGATGCAAAGTTGTAACTTTGAACTTTCCTTTCCTACTGTGGTCGAGCTTAGAGTAACAAAGTGATACTCTGTGTCTGTTGATTTAAAATTTTAGACACACTTTTTACTCAACAGAATTCCTTCCTTTAGAGACAGAAAATATTTAAGAATGAAACTACATAAGCATCTATATTTTCCAATAAACAGAAGTACTATAAATATAATTCAGACTGCAAGTAAAATTATCCGGAATAAATTCAGAAACAAAATATATTCTCACAGAAATGAATATTTTTCTTATACTGAATTTCAATAAATGTGTTTGACTGTTTCTGTTAAAATTCCTCAGCAGTTGTAGCCTTGTAAAGTGCACAAGATAAGAGTTGATTTAAGCATATAAATGTTAACTAAGTTCTGAAGTCAGACAGTCAGGGGTCAAAACAGAACTTTTCATACTTACTCACTTGTGGGCAGCCAGTTGTCAGGACATCTTCAGTTTCATATTGACAAAAAAAAACACAGAAAGGTAATTCCTTCTATAGTTTCTTTTTAATTCTTGTGCAAAAGGAAATAAATAACATTCTATTAGAATGTCTTGCTAGGAATAATTACATTCCTCTTTTTTATTTTTTTTTTTTTATTCCTCCAGAAAATGGGATTTAATTATTGCAAGCTCTCACAATTTTATTGCAAGCTCCCTATTATTGTTATCGTCCTTAAAATCCCTTCTGGAGTATTTTGATTACATGAGAATTTCTAGGTTGTTTCTTCTGCTGCTTTTAGTACTTCTGTCCCTCACAGCAGTATAGAAATATGAACTGAATGTGATCTAAGAACTCAAAAGATGAAAATATAAAATAGCTATTAGAAATAATTATTTTACTTCCATTCTGACCTGTGGTTTTTGAATACTTAGTATAGATAACACTAGATAGCTGTTGAAAACAACAGGAAAAGCAGACAAACAACAACAATGAAAAACCCAAAACCAAACCAAACAAACAAAAAAGTAAACCAACAAACAAAACCAGAACAAAACAAAACCCTAATTTAGTTTCACTACCAAACAATGGTAGAAATATGCCAATGAAAACTAGAAACAATAGTAAAAATTAGATACTAATAATTTTCACTGCTTTAGTTGTTTGAACTCTTACTCATACAACATGATGTATTGAGGCTGTGAAAAATATAAAGGAACTATATTGCTGAGACAACAATAATATTAGATCATGTGTTGATTTGCCTTCACTTTACTCAGGGAATGCAGTGTAGCTACAAAAAATAAGAATATGGGTAGTCTCATCTTGCAAGATAACGCTGCTTTTTCATTGTTCTCAGGTAAGGCTTTGTGTTCTCAGTGAGTGTCAGGTTGTTATCTGTCTTCATTCTGACCACATGGCTCCTCATCATGTATTCTGTTTTAGAAGTATGCTCAGAATTATCTGATCCCTGTGTTGCTCTGATCTTTTGCATGTGCTTTCTGGTGGTATTTAATGATCTAGAAAATCCTTCATGGTGTTCAGTCTTTCACGTTCACTAAGTTATCATTCCTGAGAAACCACAGTACCAATAAACAAAGTTAATTGAAGTGTTAGTGCTTTGACAAACAACTTCTGAATAATCCAGCAGCACTTAAAAATAAAATCTTAGATATCTCTAACACCCTACAGATGGAGAAATCTTTCCTAGAAGCTTTTAGATGAGGAGCAGAGCAATCAACAGAAGACAGTAACTTCTTAAAATGTTGTAACTTTATGGGCTAGATGATAATAGGTGTTATATACTCCAGGAATACTCAAGAATATAATTTGGACTCTAGGAATTCCTGTCATCTATGTGCATAATTCTGTTCTTGTCTGCTATAAATGGGGAATGCTCATCTGGCATATTTGAAGAATCTATCACATATACTGCTAAGAGAATTATCATCTTGTACTTTGCAGTACATTGCAGCATTCCTGTGAAATACCTTAATTTTTTAAGGCAAGTGTGGGAAGCTTGGTGCTAATGCCTCAGCTATATTCTGCTCAGACACCACTGTGAACATTTTCATTGGTGCTAACAAGTCATAAGTCTGCCAAGACAAGAAGACCCACTTCATTCTGAAACCTCCTGGTATCAGAGTGACAGAGGAAATGTAACCTAACACATGAGGGTAATTCAGACTGCTACAAGTACTTGCCCAATTGCTCAGTATTTATTAAGGAGTGGTTCTGAACTCATGCTTCACAAAAATACTATTTTATTATTCTTACAACATTCACTGTAGGGGAAATAACTATTATATTGATTTATGTTATAGATGAAATGTTGTTTATGGGACCAAGGTCACAGTTGTACTCCCCTGACTGACGTCAGCAAGCAAACATTCTGTCACTGTCCTTTCTCCCTCTCCCACCATTGTGCAATGACAGGCTTGACCTTTCTATTTGGAAATATTTTACAAGATAGTAAATACATATAAGAAACAATGCCTGAAATAGTAGAACTTAGAAGGCTTATGATTGGGCAAGTCATCAAGTCACACTGGAGAGGCACAAAATACCAATGCTTCAATGCCTGGAAGACACCAGTGGAAAAAAAAAAAATAAAAAAAATTAAAAAGACAATACTTATGCAAGGAAATTTCAGCAAAAGCCAGTAATTTCTCTCAGTAGGTAAGCAAAACATGGCTATGTGAAGATAGGTCTCTGCCCTTAAACAGGATTCTTATTTTTTAAACATAAAAAATAAATCACCAAGAGAGTTCCAAAAGATAAACAGTGCCTGGATACAGCAGAAGAGTTAGTATTCTGGTATCGCAGACTAAATCAATAACTGGCATCCTATCTGGTCCAGTTACTGGGGCAATATTATTTGCTTTTTCTTTGCATCACTTTAATGGATTTCTTTTCCTACTGAGTAATACTTCTGTACAAATACTGTTTTAGAGTCTATTCGGGTAAAAATTCCCTTTGCACAGATTATATACTTATATAGGATTATATACAATGGAATGCTGCTTACAGAAGCACTGTTACTTATTTCTGTTATTGTCTGTTAACCAAAGTAATAAAAAACAATGTATTTTACTGTTAATTTCACACAAAGGTGCAGGCAAATATGCAGCATTTGACTCACTTAACAAATGGAAATTCTGGACCTACCCATCCTTGTCAGCATTCAGGGTAAAAGAAGAAAGTTAGAAATGCATAATGGAAGGTAAAATAGCATCCTTTATTCAGATGCAGATTTTTAAATAATTATATTCATTTAAGTACTACCTTTATTTCCTTCATTATGGCACGTTCAAGCATATTCTTTTACTATCCTCATCTCCTTGATTTTTACTTTTCTTTCCTGAAGAATGTATACAGTTCTACACACTAGAAACATGCTGTTTCTAATCCTGACTCTACCTTATTACTACATTTTTATCATTTGTCCATCTTGATGGTGTGCAGGTAATATGTCCCTGTGTCTTCTTCTTGAATAGGTCCCTATTCTCACTTAGCCCTGTGTTTATGTTGCTTAACAGGCTATCCTTTTCCAGGAGTTGGCCTTCTATGTCTTCTTATTCAGCAGTATTGGCAAATTCTTGGACATGCTGGCAGTCTTCTGTGATCTATCCAGTTCTTCTACACTGTAGATTACTGTAATCTCCATTTTCTTTATTCTTCATACTGTCTTCCATGAAGTTTGTCAATGTCTGCACACATTCAGCTTTGTTTGGCAGTCACTGTGTGGGCTTGCCTGCCATCCTACCATCTATTTATTGCCTGGTCCTTACTTTGGATGAACTAAAATACTTTGCTACCCACAGTACACCTATGGTTTTCTTCTGTTCAGTTTGATGAGTGATCACATGTCTCTGCAACTCTATAGTCTTCCTCAGAATTTTTGTTCCCTGATGATCTCTTGAATGGAGTTTAAATATAAGTCAAAACTAGAAGGACCGAAATGTTGACTGTTCTTTTTCAGGCCAGTTATTTCCATACATCCTTTTAGTCATAATCTGACACAATCATAGTCTAGACTGTACATATAATTTTTTGAGTCTTTAGACAGCATATCCTATCTGTGTAAAGCCTTTCATACACTGTATTTCTCATACATTTTATTTCACTAAATGGCACATAACTAGTATAGAGGAGCCAAGGCCATCTCATGCAGTAGCATCCTCCCACCCATACTCACCAGTATGACCTGTTTGCTGGCAATAGGACCATCCATACCTACTGCTTCTTGCCCTGTGCCTCTTCTTCAGCACTCATAAGGAGGAGATATGATGTCACATTCCCTCCGAGGAATCTCTCCTTAGGTTTCACAGACAGACACCTGGACAGAAAACACAGAGGTGAACACCCTCTGCAATAGGAAAGTAGATGATGTCTTTTAGGAAGAAGGGGAACAAAGAGAAGTACCATCCACTTTGAACAAAATGCCCAGTAGAACACTTTACCAAAAAGACAGTGAAACTGTCACCATTACTGTTACCATCATGGCCAGCTTTTCTAATTGGCTTTTATCCATGATATTGCAATTATAATGACCTGGCTAATAGATGACTGTGATGCTGATACAGTTTTAAGAATTGAATTTTCTTTAAATCCAGATGGCAGAAGAGCATAACTGAATGCATTTTGAAGCCAATTCATACTGGTTAGGAGCCTAAGCTAAAGGCTTGTGCAAAGTCCCAACACAAATGCTAGATTATAATACACATATTCTGTAACTTTGGCTGTCATTATTCACTAAGAATAAAATTAAACCTTTTGGGCACTCCTCACACAAAATAAAAGATTTACAAAAAGGATCCAGCAACTGCCAGTGTGATGTCAGTCAGCCTGATGAACAAATAACAGGAGAAAGATCAAAACAGGTGAATTACAAATTGTCCTTTGTTTTTTTTGGTTGTTGTTTTTTGTTAAGTTTGTTTTAGAGAAAGCTTTATTTCTTGCCATCTTGACTAATCTTATATATTCAGAGTATACTCCAAAGTGGCTCCCCTCTGTGAGTGTGGGAAGAAAAGTCACTTGTGTGCTTGGTCCTTTAATTTATTGGTAAGAAAAAGTGTCACTGCTTTCAACAAAAAAGTCTGTGAAATAACATGGATCTGTATCATATATGGTACTGTTCAATGTGGCAATGCCAGTGCTTTGTATTACATAAATCTGTTACTATATTTACAACTTTTTTTCCTTTATATCTCCTAGTATACTGTGAGTTTCTTTGGTACTACAAAGGTCTTGTGCTGTCTTTAGGGCTTAGGTGATATTACTGCTGTCCAGGTTTTTAAGGCATTACAGCAAGACCATATTAAGGGACCTCAGTATAGCAGCTGTTCTTAAAGCATGGTATGTGCACAGCAAACCTGGTTTGTCAAACACAAACCCATCCATGCTACATTGCACCACAAGTACAGCAGACATTACCTGCACTGTAAAATTGGTCTAAACATGCTTGTATGACCTGAATATTAATTCTGCAGTAAATATGAAATATCAAGCATCAAAGCCACAGAGGGGATCTCAGGACTTCCTTCAAACTGGTATTTCAAGCTCTCTATACAGCACTAACAGGCAGCACAGCATAGTACAAACTGGTAAGTTGTCTTGCAGTCTCTAATGTAATGGGATTTTTCTTCCTATTCAACTAAAAATACAAAAATTAATAAATTCCACTCAATATAATTACCACTGAATCATCAAGACATCTAAAATTTTCACAGAAACACCACCATATATTTTCTCTGAAGAAAATGGACTTTATATATGACAACTTGTCCCAGTTTGAGCCAGGATGAAGCCAATTTCATTTTTACTGATTATTTTTTTTTCCCCTTCAGTAAGATCTCTTTTAAATAGCAGCAAAGTGTTCCAGTTAGTGGAATGATAACTCTGGAAAGTTTTTCTAACTGCTAGGACTACAAGGTCACACCTTTGCTCTGCTGGCTCAGACACTACGGGGAGATCTATGACCCCCCCATAGGAGGCTGAGTTAGACAGACAGCAAAACTGGCCAGAGATATTGCATTCCATATATCTATGTAAGCTCAGAGGAAGGTCAGAGATCACAGAAGACAACTTCCTTCCTGCTGCTTCTTTCCTTCTCTTCCCTCCATGGCCAGCTTCTGGGGAGAACTCCATCCATCCATCACCATTGACCCCCAGGCTCGAGCTCTCCTGACCCTCATCACTCTCTGCTTTCTCCAGCAGCAGCTCTGGGACTTTTCGGGACTGTTTGCAGCTCAGGAGATGCTGTGGGACTTGCTGGGGGTGGGGGGAAATGAGAGGCTTTTGCACATACCTGAACACATTTGTATATAATTGTATATATTTTATTTTATCATTAGGGTTTAATTAAAGCTGTGTAGTTTAGTCTTCTATCCAGCAAAGTCTCTCTCTTTTTCTCTCTCTTCTTCCGAACCTGGGTGGGAGGGGGAGGGGATCGAGAGCATTGTTGTTGAACCTGAGTCAAACGGTGACACTGCTGAAAGACAGCCATCCAATAGTGAGAATAAAGATAAACCTAGTAACTTAGCAGATATAAGATCTCCTGTTATTTAATATGATTATTTACAATTTCTCAAGCACTACAAAAAAGCAAGAGAGACAAAGGAGTACTGGACATCCCAAGTGGAAAACCTGAAAACAACATACTATTAAACAACTAAAGATTAATTAAAACTTTGATTGCTGTTTCATAAATATCTATAAAACGGTCACCACCAAAGCTGACTCATTCTTTGCCAATATATTCAAAGATCACAATGGGCTTTCAGCTATTAGTAGACTCTTTTTCATTATTAGTGGATTACATAAATATCCAGATTTCCAGAAAGGATCAGCAGCCAGAATAATAAGCCTCTTAAAAGAACACTAGGGTCTAATAATAACATTATAGTTCTTGCAATTATACTGTTTTACATTTTGTTAATTATTATGCTGTCCCTAAAACAAGCTGTATTTAGCAATAGCTGATAGCATCTATAAATAATTGAGTACAGATAATTAAAATAATCTAACAGGACAGAGCTATATTTACCTGTAAGCTGACAAAGCATTCAGTTTTGTTGAGTAGCTCTCCCCTGCAATACACCACATATACTGAAATTTAAGGCTGAAACAGCAATTTAAGGCTAAATAAATTGGGATATAATGCAGAATTTAACTTACAAATTTGAAGGAGCATTTATGTAAACTATAGAAGTAGTATTAATACTACTGTAGTAGTATCAGTATCTGTAGTAGTAGCAGTAGAACCTCCTTTAAAATTGATGGGTGGGAAGAAATGTGTTATGGTAAATAACAAACACATACACATTCAAGAGTCAAAGATTGCAGTATACTATTAAAGACAAGAAAAACTTTATTTGCTTTTTGTTTCAGCTCCTGGTTTGTTGTTTGTTTTGGTTTGATTTTTTTTTCCAGGAACTTGTTCAATATTGTTTATTTTCTTTTGACTAGAGTATATAATGAGTCATAACATAATGGGGAGTATGAGTAATGTTCAAATGACAGGCACTCTCAAAATCAAATGATGCTCCAATCAAAGGTTGGATTTTTCCTCAGCCTTATATTTTATGTAAGTATTTACACTTGAGCACAATTATATAAACTGCTAAACCCTCAACATTATAGAGGGTTGTGCTATTTTTTTCCTAAAGTTTTAAATATCTGTGATATAAAAGGTCCTAGTCCTGAAAAGTCCCAAACTTCTTGAGAGAATCAATTTAATTATTCTCAGAAAGAAAAGTAACACTGATCTTACCATTCCTTCTTCTGTGTCCAAATTACTTTCTAGCTCAAGTGTTTTTGTAGCCATTATAATATCACTGGTGAAATCTGTGAAAGAGTGAGGTCAGGAAGGAATTTTTCTTGTTATTTTTCTCTAGTTTTAATGTCTGCTTTTGTACATCCATATTTTATTATTGGTCATGAAGATGACAGCATTTATAATAATACACTTTTTTTGAGAAAATTATATAAATTATCCAAATAGGTTAATACACTAAAGAATGAAAGGAAACAAATAAATTATAGCTTCTAATTTCTTCAACTATATATTATTACGATATGAGAGAAAATAACTCGTGTCTACTACATCTGTGCAGCAAGAAACTTCTAGATATAACTACAAATAATTTAAAATCTATTTAATAAAGCAGATAAATATTCAAACACAATACCTATTCATCTAATATCTTGGATACTTGTGTTAGAATGGTACAGAGATTCTTCTCACAGTAGAATTGATTTTGGTTTTTTTCTACAGATTCTCTTGCTGCTAAAAGTGGTACTAGTCCATGCCTGTATCACAAAATGTAAGCAAGTCACTTGTGCCATTATCTACAACCCATGAAGGGAATGGAAAGCCTCCCTTTGTTTACTAGATTTTGTATTGGATCTTCTTTTGCTGTTTTCTTTTACAATCTATACAACTATAGATTAAATGGTTACCCCTTCTTCCAAGAGAAAAGTAGGACACAAGAATATTGATCTTTAAGGTTCCTTCCAACCCAAAATGTTCTGTGATTCTATGATTCCATGGTCCCACTGGCATCTGAAAGATACTGCTGGCATTTCAGTTGCTCCAGTTCAGCTTTAGTTTAACAACAGTATATGGCAAAGAACAGTTTTCCTTCTTTAGAATCCAGATTATTAGAAGAATGTAATTAAGTGGACTACTTCTGGCTACCTTTCTATTCACAGTTAACTAGCAGAATCTGCTTTCCTCAGGAGAATTTTAAAGCTACTTTTCTAGTATTTAAGCAAACAGCACAGGGGTGGTTGTGACAGCATCTCACTCTAATACAGGAATTTTGTTATTTAGGTAAATTCTGCTTTAGTGTTTGTTGGGTTTTTTTTGTTGTTTAATTAATTGGATGCTATTTTAAGTTCCTACTGTGTATTGGCCTAGTCATGGGAATTGAATCTATGACTCCTTTCTATCGCTGTGTATCAAATGAGTAAAAGGAGACGGAAAGAGCCAAATATTGCTTAGTAAAAGCCGCACATTAATAATAGCAGAGCTAAAGGAGCACTTGATTAAAAACAAGACTGAAGTATCCAAGGAGAGCTTAGGAAAGGATAAAATACCAGTTTCCATATGGAAAGAGTAACAGGCCAGTGTTCCCAGACATCAATAACAGTTCATTTGTCAATTTCATATCTGGTCTTATGAATGTGCAGTGCCAACTGCATCCAGTTCCATCACCTTCAGAAACGAAAACAGATTTTTTCTTGTGCAGTTCACTGCACAACAATGTGGTGTTTAATCCTTCTTTCAGTTTACATGATCAGCCACACAATCCTATCTGCACTCTAGCAAAAATCTCACACAACCATATCTGCTCAGCTTTACACCATATAAGAACTCAGTTTCTAGAACAAGTCCTAGAAGTCTCTGACTCAGTTTCTGCTTCCGAAACCTGAATATAGAACTTGGTTCTTTTTTTTTTTTAACTTTTGATTATTCACAGACTGAAAAGGCAGTTACTTCTCAACTTGCTGTTCTAATGATGTAATAATTTCTTTGACTGTTCAACTGAAACCTATAGATTTCAAAGACCCTCGCAAGATTTAAAATGTCTTTTAAAAGTAGAGAAAAGCAAGCACTAAAATGCTGTTTTCTGTATCAAAAAACAGAGGAAAAAGACTCATTTTTCCATTTTTCCTCTTCTTCTGATCAGTGTTTTCTGAAACCACACATAAATCTCCATTGACAATCAGCTGCAGCAAGCAAATAGTTTATCCTGCCTTATGCCATTCTGAAGAATGTGGCATTAAAGACCAAAACCAGATCACCTTTCTTTTTGGTTTTATTTAAAGGTTAATAAGGAAATTAATAAATCCTTGAGACAGAAATTACCTAAGATCACAATTACCACCATCATTTACCTGCCTGATATATGAAACTGAAGTGTTTGTTGTTTAGATACTTTTTGCATTCCGTATCTGTTCACTTCTGTATTAGGTATTCTTCTGTGCTTGTCTGGTTCTGTCTGCAGGGATGCACATGTAGTCATACGCACATACATCAGACCTTTCTTGTTCTAAACTGTGTAGAATTATGTATGACTGTGTATGAAAGGCTTATAACCAACTAAACAAAGCTGACAAATGGAACCTATTGCTTTTCTTATCTATGTGCATATGCTCATGCTTGATATCTACAAATATTGTAGTACATAATTATGAAATTGCATTAGCCATGTAGATACCTTGGTACACTTCCACACTTCCGAGTGGAAAAGGCACAAGCAGGTGTAATGTGATCTCTGACTAGGCTGCAACTTCTTTGACATCATGCATACTAAGTCTGACCCTTAATGAAGAATTCTAGTATTACAAGAATCTTGAGAGTTATTAATGAGCCAGGTGTAGATAAACATGTACCTTCATAATTATTCATAATACGTAAAACATGACTCAGAGTGTAAAATCACATAGTTAAACATATCTCAGAAGTGAAGACTTCAGAACAACATAAAAAAAGGTTTTGAATACCAGTATGAAAAAGTGTGTTGGGCCATTTCCACATTTACTAGCATTTTTGTAATTTCTCATCTTAAAGTGAAGAACAATGTCCATAATTAAAGTCATATTTGATGTAATACTAAACTGAAGGCAAATACTAATTTTTTTCTAAACATTCACGTGAAACAGCAATTTTAAGGAGTTTCTTTTGTATAACAGTTTTGCAGCTCTAGCTCAATAATAGTACAATTAAATGAACTCAATAAATGCACACAGAGCAAACTCATTAGAGGTTAAGCTAGCAGAAGAGCACTGGGAAATTTAGAAACAGATGTGATAAGTGACTTTCCCAAAACACTGATATTAATTTTGAAACCTACTATTTAGGATTTTTCATTTTCCAAGTCTGAGATTCCTATACTACAGAACACTCTCTTATTTAATAAATAGATACATTCTGTGCTCCCAACTTAGCTATTACTCCTGTTCCTCTCTGGAGAAACTCACAACTAAGATAGCATTTTGAGACTGTGCTGTATGTGCCCTTATGTTGATATTTGCATTTATTTGCTGTATTGAGACATCACACTGTTGAATGCCAACTTGCTTCATTCTCACCTCTCACTGAAGACTTACAGGTACTTCTTGATTAGCAGCATTGATACCAAAAGAAAAATCACACACTTCCTTTGTGTTTTCTGACAGCTTTTTTTCCAATTATACTTACATGGAATCCTCTGGTGAAACCATGCTTGGGTAGAATTTATTTGGGATCTTGAAGTGGTAATCACATTTATGTGATGCCAAATAAAATTATAGAAACAGCAAAGCACATAGAAGTCAACTCAACATTTGAAACATGAATAGTGTAGACCTTCCTTTTGCTATTATCCATATTGCTAGGACCCTATAAATGGCTTATAACAATTGTTTTTTTAAGGAGAATACTAAATATCTGGCCAGATCTATGGTAACCCATGAGATGAGAAAAGGTCTGTGGGACCTGATACAGTCTCTTGAGTAAATAATACAAAGTTAATAAGTCATAATTAAATATTATTAAACATTCTCATTGTGTATTAAACAGAGAAAATAAAACAGTTCCAAGGAAAACATTCTGTCCTCAAGACAAAAACTGAATTTCTTAAATTTCTGCAAGATACACATTTGCCTTAAAAAATAAAAACAAAACTAATAAATCACATTTTAGAAGTCTATTTAAAGACACTCATGGAGAGATTTAGGCAGACAAAACTCAGAAAATTCAAACGTGAAAGTAGAACCATAAATGTAAAAGAGATATAATTCATGCCATTATACCTGTTTGAAACAATTTGTGTGAGTTAAGAATAGAGTGCCAGCATAAACTTCGAATTTATTGGCTTTTGTTGCTTTAAATCAGACCCTTCACATTATTTAAACATAGTTTTTGTATTTAATATTCAAAGCAATCGTACACATACATTTGGCTGCAGATAGACACATAACTCATGTTGGTAGGAAGCATACCTTATAACACTTAAGCGGTTTATTAGTGGTTTATCCCAACTGAATGGGATAAATTCTGTAATTGATGGCTAGTCATAGGCAGATACTTCATCTATCATATATACAATTACCTTATGTTATGGAAACTATTCTGCTTTGGTCTCTCAAGGGCGCTTTTTTTTTTTTTTTTCCCCAGGACAGAAAATATATGAAACACATTAATGCTGCTTAAAAATTACTTAAACCTGAACTCCTACATGAAATCAGTTTAGTGGTCTCAGCTCAGTCCCTAGAAGACAGTTTAATATATCAGAAAAAACATCACACATAATTTGGCACCAGTCAGTAGGACAAGCAGCCTCTGATCTAGAGAGGCCTGGCAATGAGCTTGTGGAGGTTGAATGACCTCTTATTTTAGAGACCATGAGCTTCTGCTGTCAGAAGGGAGGTCCTATCGTGCAGGGATGTTGTTCCTGTCCTCATTGCTCCCTCTCAAGTTGATAGTTCGCAGT
The DNA here is from genome assembly GCF_020740795.1 of Apus apus. Taxonomy (NCBI): domain Eukaryota; kingdom Metazoa; phylum Chordata; class Aves; order Apodiformes; family Apodidae; genus Apus; species Apus apus. The sequence continues at coordinate 35,157,734 of NC_067312.1, read as the reverse complement.
AGAAATATTTGAAATTACATCATCTATTTGATGAGCAGACAGGAAGACCATAGAATCATAGAGGTTGGAGGGGATGTCTGAAGATTGAATCCAACCCCCCTGCTGCAGCCGGAACACCTAGGGCGGATCACACAGGAGCACATCCAGACAGGTCTTGAAAGTCTCCAGAGAAGGAGACTCCACAGCCTCTCTGGGGAGCCTGTTCCAGTGCTCTGTCACCATCACAGTTAAGAAGTTGTTCCTCATGTTGTGGTGCAATTTCCTGTGTTGTAACTTGGTGCCATTTCCCCTCGTCCTATCACAGGGAACCAATGAAAAGAGACTGGCCCATTCTTGACATCCACCCTTCAGATATTTGTAGACATTGATAAGATCCCCTCTCAGTCTTGTCCAGACTAAACAGCCGCAGAGCTGTTCCAGTCCCTTAATCATCCTTGTAGCTCTCCATTGGGCGCTTTCCAGTATATCTCCATCCTTCTTGAACTATGGAGCCAAGAAATGGACACAAGACTCCCGATGTGGTCTAGGGCAGAGTAGAGGGGCAGGAGAACCTCCCTTGACCTGATGGCCACACTGTTCTTGATACATCCCAAGATACTATTGGCTCTCTAGGCCACAAGGGCACATTGCTGCCCCATAGATAACTCATTGTCCACCAGGACCCCAAGGTCCTTCTTCATGGCGCTGCTTTCTAGCAGGTCCACCCCTAATCCATATTGGTGCATGGTGTTTTTTTTCTCCCCAGGTGCAGGACTCTACATTTATTCTTGTTGAATATCTTTAGGTTCCTCTTTGCCCAGCTCTCCAGTCTAGTTCTCACTGAATGGCTGCACAGCCTTCAGGTGTCTAAGCCAATCCTCCAAGTTTCATATCATCATCAAACTTGCTGAGGATACTCATCCAAGTAATTGATTAAGTTATTGAATAAGATTGGCCACTACTGACCCCTAGGGAACACAACTAGTCACAGGTCCCCAAATGGACTCTGCACCATTGATCACAACCCTCTGGGCTCTGTTGTTTGGCCAGCTCTCAATCCATCTCACTGTCTGCTCTTCTAACTCATACTTCCTGAGCTTATCCACAAGGATATTATGGGAGACTGTGTCAAAAGTCTTACTGAAGTTAAGGAAAACAACATCCACTGCTGTCTCTGCATCTATCCATTCTGTCACATCATCACAGAAGGCTATGAGATTAGTCAGACATGATTTTCCCTTGGTGAATCCATGCTGGCTGCTCCTGATAACCTTCTTCTCTTCCATGTGCTTAGAGATGACCTCCAGAATAAACTGTTCATTGTCATTTAAGGTGCAGCAGACTACAACTAGATTGTGGTTTTACAAGAATTCTGACATCAAATGTTTTTCTTGTCTGCATCATAATGGATTGAAATGCTAATCGCCAGCAATAATTTGTTTGACTCTGTTCCTGTTGTTGGCTGTTGCTAAATATATAGCAATATTTGTTGTGGTTAAAACCCCTGTTTTTTAAAGAATGAAGAGGTATATAGCAAGTAAGTGAATACTATATAGTATTTTTGCTTCAATTGCTGTTGTTTGTTTGTTTCTTTGGTAGTTAAGTTGCACCAGACTGGAAAAGTGATCATTTAATAAAGGTTTTTCTCAACCTCCTGCATATCAGGATCATCACCAAGACAAGTGGAATCCTGCTGCTGAGATCTCTCCACAGCTAATATATTATTAAAGTACTTTCTGAGATAAGATTATCCCAACTTTCTTAAAGGTTTTGAATAATGCAGCTGTTAATGTTCACATTTGAAGTGTCAACTCAGATTTTAGATGACAGTGACAATGAAAACTAACAGAGCAGTTACATTGCAGTTGTACTAATTCAAGCGCACTGATAGTAAAGGTAGATGTGCTACATTAGTAACTCTAAAATATGTATGAAATGCTTCTGCACAGTAACAACTTCTGAAAACCTAATTTAAAGACAGAAGAATAAGAGGTAATCTTAGCTTGAGATTTCTACTTTTCTTCCTCTACCATGAATTTGCTATTTTCCATGTGAGAGGGTCCCAGTACATATAGGTCTAGTTCAAGAATAGTCACAGAAAGATTTAAGCTGTATAAATAAGTAAAAGAACATAATAGTTGGTCTAGACAGGTAACATTTTAAATAGTGGTAGTATTTGTAGCAGATGCCTTTTCCCTTTTTTCCTAGAAAGAAATTACATATTTGGAGAAAGTTCCCATGAGTTCTTTAAAAATGTTGTTACAAGCTACAAAATAAAGAAGGCTTCAAGCCAATATTGAAATGTTCACTTTGGGAGTCACTGAATGAGCAAACCATCATGAGTATTCCTGTTTGGATATGTAATGCCTTATAGTTACCTGGCTAACTGAGTGTTTCCCTTTGCGTTTATACTAGGTTCCCTTTTGATGAGTTTTTATTTTACTAGTTTCTCACTGCGTCTCTGCAGAATCAGGTTATGCTGCCTACAATTATTCTAGTATGCATCGGTTGACTTTCTTAAATTCATGGTTTGTATGGTACAGCCGTTCCAGAGATACAGAGTGTGGATCACAGAAGAGTAATTGAGTTTCTGTCTAGTTTTGCATTTTTGTTCTTGTTATTGAAGTCTCAAACCCTGAATGGATAGAGGGAGCAGAAGGACCTGCTATACAGCATAAACCTGGATGGCACTGTAACAAAATGTTTTCATCATAGAATCATCATAGAATCCTCATAGAATTATAGAATGGTTTGGGTTGGAAGCAACATTAAAGATCACCTAGATCCAAACCCCCTGAATGGGCAGGGACACCTCCCACTAGATGAGGTTTCTCAGAGCTCCATCCAACCTGACCTTGATGACTTCCAGGGAGGGGGCTTCCACAACTTCCCTGGGCAACCTGTTCCAGTTCCTCATCACCCTCACACTAAATAATTTCTTCCTGATGTCTAACCTCAATCCCCCCTCTTCCACTTTAGCACCATTACTCCTCATCCTCTCACTACAAGCTCTTGTAAAAAGTCTCCCCCCAGCTTTCCTGTAGGCCCCCTTCAGGCACTGCAGGGCCACTATGAGGTCTCACCCGGAGTCTTCTCTTCTCCAGACGGAACAACCCCAATTCTTTCAGCCTGTCTTCGCAGGAGAGGTGCTCCATGTCCTTCTGATCATTTTCATGGCCTTCCTCTGGACTCGCTCCAAGAGCTCCATGTTCTTATTATGTTGGGGGCTCCAGAACTGGACACAGTACTCCAGATGGGGTCTTAGGAGAGCTGAGTAAAGGGGGAGAATCCCATCCCTTGACCTACTGGCCACACTTCTTTTGATTCAGCCCAGGACAGGGTTGGCTTTCTGGGCTGCAAGCACACATTGCCAGCCCATGTTGAGCTCCTCATCCACCATCACCCCCAAGTCTTTCTCCTTCAGGCTGTTCTTGATCCATTCTCCACCCACCCTGTATTTGTGCTTGGGATTGCCCTGACCCAGATGTAAGCAAATTATAAGAATACTAATGGTAAATTTTTTAGTGGAGCTTTAGGGTCTGATTCCACAAGCTTTAGAGACAGCAGTAATCCTTTTTTAGATTAGTATCTTTACAGACAGCAAATATTATTCAGGAGACTAAATTTTGTGGAAGTAGGCTAAGACTTCAGGAGAACATTTTCTGCATTAAATAGATTTATTTTTAAATTGTATGATACTTTGGAAAAAAAATTAGAATGCCCTGCAGTTTCTGCAATTTATACTGAAATATCAGAGCAATAAAATAAGATTTTAGCCACTTCTTTCTTAATCTTCCATTAAAAATAATGTTCAAAAGTAGCTTGGCACTCAAGTAAGTAAAGTTTCCAAGGAAGAAGCCAGGCTGAAAGCCAATCAAACACTTACTTCTTTTTACTCTATACCAAATCGAGACAATGTTCTTAACATGGGATGAGAGGACCAATGGTACTTTTGCATCAAGCCATTCAGATGGTACAATTCACTGTTTGAGTCAGGAGATTACTTGAGAAAAATCTCTCAGATTAGGAATCTAGTTGGCTTTGAGATGTGACTAATGTGTCAGTCCAGTGGAAGATTCCAGTTGAAGTAAAGAAGTTACAGCCCCACAGTCCTCTGTAAATAAGTTATAGTCCTCATAAAACATGTTCAGCTGTGACATTGTTCCTTGAGCACACCAAAAGAAAAGGGAAAATTTCAGTCTTTTAGACAGATGAAAAGTGTCAGATTTGTTATCTTCCCCAAGCAGACAATTTTTTTGGCTCTAAAATAAGAACTGATGTAAAGATTAAGAAAATCCTCATTTCTTTTGAGAAGATAGCGTAGATATTTCACAAATAAAAGACTTCCAGACATTTTTTTACCATTGTAGCAGCAGTTCACATAGATTATTCCTTTTCACTGGAAGGCAGAAAACAAGTCTTTTTCAAACTCTGTTTTGCTGTTGATACTAGAGACCTTCAAAGCTAGTGTTAGAGAAATGGACACGAATAATCTAATGCACAGCAAATTTCCACTGGCACCATGTTTCATACTGATGTGTCTCGGACTTAACAATGGTAGGATCAGTTTGATATTATTGGCTGTTTGCCCTAGTTTGACAGGTGGTGAAAGACCTTCTCCTCTTCTTATTTTGATCAAAAACTGCTCAGCAAACCCCAGACTCCCACTGGCCTCAAATGCAGAAATTCAGGAGGCTTAACACTTTCCAGGATTGGGCCCAGATGGATATGACCATTCATCAGTTAATTTTACTGCTTTTCAGCAGTTGTGAAATACACACCATGATATGGCTTTTATGTAGAACTGGAAAATTATGTTGCAACTAATATTCCATCGTTCAGCTTTTCATGGAACACATTTAGTTCTGAGAGCTGCGGGAAAATCTAAATAGGGACTAGATACACCCTCACCATAGTCATAAATGCCACAGTATTTGGAGCAGTGGGATGTTGTTTTAGGACAAACTAATCTTTTAGTGACATTTATTTTACTTTGCATCTAACATAGGATTTTTATTGCTTTTTATGTATAAAGTACAGAAAAGCAGAAATTATAAGATGTTTATCATCCTTTTTCTAGTGTAATTACGCATTCTATGTATTCTTACTTTTCTGAGTTGGACTATAAATCCTGAGGATTTTTTCCCTGTTGGCCAAATTCTGCTATCTTTACTAATCTCGATGGACTATTACATCAGCCTTCCAAGTAATCTCAGTGGGACAAATTCCCATCTCCAATACTCCCATGTAAATTAAAAGCAGTTCTATGATTACACCAAAAGCAGAATTTGGCCCAGTGTTTACCAGGCAGTATTTGCCCAGCAGTATTTGCCCTCAAACACTTTATTTTCTTCTTTCATTCTGAACCACAGCCTTGTGTGTGTTAATGTGTCCCACAGAAATGAATGAACAGTAAAAGATTGTTATGAGTAATATTTACAACTTCCATTATTAGAAAAGCTCTCACCCTTCACTTCTCTCTGAAGTCCACGGAAGCTGGATGTATTGGAAGGGAAAGCAGCACTAGGTCTCTGCTAAGTAATGATCCAATGCATTAAAAAGCACAGGTGGATAAGGGATTACAATAAAGTTAAGGCCGATCAGCTACCATGTAAAGTTAGGGCTGAAGAAGGTGATGTTTAATTTGTATCTATAGTCTTAACATTTTAAAAGATGTACCTATCTAAGTTTCTTATAATACTGGAATTATTTCTTATACTAACAAAATCATCTGCCTAGACTCTCCAGCCAGGTGATGCTACATGGTGTTGCAGCATATAATGATGCTTATAGGCAAAAAGTCAGGCTGTAGACCAATCCAATAAATTATTTTTCAGCCTTTTGTTTTCAATGCCTGTGTTTTTGCCATCTCAAGCTGCAGGTGCACAGAGTCTAAAAGCATAACCTCAAGCACTTAGAAAACTTTAGCTATATACAGAGTTATGAATTTGACATGTCACACAGTTCTTTAGTGAAATTCACCTGTATTCAGTGGGACATACTTTCCGACCTCCTAAATGACCAATTTGGTTGAAGGTCATGGAAGTTTTGAACTAAGAAGAAATTCAGAAGCTGCCACTTGTATTGTGCAGTAGGGGATTTTTGAAATAAAATATTTAGCTTGTTTTGACTTTTAACATTTTTACATTGTAGTGTATTCCACTTCCTTGTAAGTGATTATAGTTTTCATGAAAACTAAAAGATTTACTCTATTACCAGCTGCCTTTGACATAATCACAGAACTATTACAGGATAAGAGGGAAGTAGAGAATGCTTCATACTGGAACAGAAACATGCTTGAGCTCTATCCATAAGACATTGACATAGAAATAAAAGCACAATACATTCTTGATGCTTATTTAATGTCAAGATCCCATGTAAACACATGCATATGTTGAATTTTTCATGCATGAACAGTAACTTTGAAGACAGTGACCTATTCCTATTCACAAATGCAGCACACAGATAAGCACTGAAGGGTGACTTAATATTCATCTAAGTGTGAACACTTATCTTCATTTTATCAGAAAAAAGGACAGGTTTCATTGCAGGATTTTCCACATAAAATACACTGTTAAGTGTAAGCTACTGCATTTATGTGTTGTAACCAATATTGTAAATAAGCATATACGAAATAGAGTATCTTGCTTTATCACCTAAATATAAAAATGCTATGAGGCAAATTCTGAAGTTTTTTTCAAAGATCAAATTTTCACTGAATAAATACTGAACAAGAACTTCAAACTATGACCTCATTACTAGTTGTGGTGTTTTACATCTCACATGTGTTCTATTAACATTTTAGATTTACCTGAAAATGCCTGGCAGAACAGAACTATTTACAGTTGCAGAATCTTAATGATATGGAGTGGTCATTGTGAATGAAAGCTTGAGATTTTCCTGGCTCTTAAAATCTTAAAATGCTAGGTTTATTCTGTCTCTCTCTCTCTTTCTCTCTCTCTTTTTTTTTTTTTTTTTTTTTTTTTTTTTTTTTTTTTTTTTTTAGAATAAAAGCATAACTCTTCAAGGATCCCTGGAAGAGATGATTTCCTCCTTACAAGGAGCATGACTCCAGACCCTGGCTAGCCAGCAACAGAAGGAGGAATTTTGAGTTTCTTACTCCCCTGAGGCTGGCAAGAAGGTGAGGGATATTAAAATTCAGTTTGCTGTACTATCACTGCACTGTCTTCAGTGTCTTTTAACCACTCTGACTGTTGTAGTAAGACCATTGGAGCTATGCTGCCATCAGCAAGTAAAAGACCTCCAGACTTTGAAAAGCACTTCTGTGCTTTCCTGCAAATGCTTTTTGTACCATTCTCCTAATTAGGATAACTCTGTTTCCAAAGACAGCAAGGTTTCATTTATCCTGTATGCACCAAAATGTCTCCTACTTTAATGGTACCAGAGTCAAACTTTGGGCAAAATATTTAATTACAGTAATCAGCAAGTCAGCTGTTAAACATGGAAAATCATAGATAGGCACAGATTGTATCAGAATAATTATACAAGAAGGAAAGCATTGATGAGCAATTAAAAAAGTATAGCCTTCAACTGTAAGTAGTATAATAAAAGAAATGTACATTCATTTCTTATTTCCTGTTTTAAATGCACTTAGTAAAAAATGAGCTCTACAGAGAAATACAAATGAAAGCTCCATCTGCAAATAAATAAATAAATAAAAGTACCTATATTGGGTTTTGTTATATTTTTTTAATAAGATGGAAAAAAACAGCTCAACACCAATTTTTTCCCTTTCTCTTTTCTCTGATCCTTTAATTTATAACATAACTATGGCTAGCCAAATATATTTATTAATTGCTAGTTTTTTAAAATGCAGACATGAAGAGATATAGCCTATGTTGGTTGTTTGTTTTTTTTTCAGAATGTAGTACACACTTTATTTTACAATAAAATTATTGCAGCATGCCATATATATTCTGACATACCAGTTTATAAATGCTGCTTCATTTTTCGGCAGCAAGGAATGCAGATACAAAACCACATTGAGATAGTTTTCCTTATCTGATGGCTTTTAAGAGTATCCATCAGATTCTCTTTCTGAATCTTCCACTTATAACAGGATTGCTGTTGGTCTTTATTTGTCTAATCATTGCATGTACCATATCCTTTACGTAGGAAGCCATTTCTTAAAAGCAACTTCCCCAGCTGAGACATCTAATTACTACCTCCCGTTCCAACCTTTCAGTCAGGATGGTATGTCAGACTTAAATTGTTATCTATTTATGTGTTTGTCTGGATATATGAACCAAGAAGGTACATATTTTACAATCTGCCTTTAAAATGGACTAAAACCCAATGGAAATGTTTATAAAAATCTGAGCATAAAAACAAGATTCCTGCAAAGCTACCAAGAAACAAATAAAAGAAAGTGCATCCTCTTCTGTGTACAGTACATGCCTTTTTAGTAGCAGACCTTTACAGAAGTGAGTGTGCAGCACACCTAGGAAAGATAAGATTCCAAAGCTGGCTCAAGGGGACTGGAAAAGGCAGTGAATGCTCTCAAAGGGTGACCTGTTGGCAAAGAGAGTTTTGCACCAAGAGGTGTTGCGCACTCACTTCAATAGGTCCCAACTGCAACAGAACAGTGAGTAGGTACACCCTGGGAGAGGTAGTTGTTCATACTTCCCTCTGAATTCTTCCAGGACAAAAAAGTAATAAAATGGTATCAATTAATATAAAACATACCATTCAGTGATGAGAAAACCCCACTTACAGTACTTTCTAGCACATTAACTGGAAACACTTGTTGAGTAGATAGCAGAGGGAGTGTCTGTCGTAGCTGGGGACTCAGCTGAAGACTGTGATTCTGGTGTAGAGCACCTAGTGCCCAAGCCATACTGTGTGGATGGATATGTGTCACAAACCCACATTGTGTGTACAACCCATACTGTTGTAGTCAGAAGTTCTGCACACTTAGATATACACTGTACACATTTTGTCCCCAGGCAGTGCAGATTTTAGTAGTAAGCCAGGGTTGCTGGGGAGCACAGTAACTTTCACACTTCTCAGGAGATATTTGTAAGCTTAACAAAATATAGTAATGGAGTGCACTCAAGTTCAACTCTGCTGAAAGTCCTGCCTGCCTGTTCCCAATTCCCTGTCTCACTCTCCTTGACTGCCAAACCCTGCTGCTTGTGCAGACACACTCACAGTCAGGTGCACACAAGATTCTTAAGGAGTGTCCAGGTAAGTCGTTCTTTGCCTTATATATATATTCAGTGCAACAGCTCCACCACACTAGAAATAACTGTAGGATGCGCTGGGCGCAGAAAACTGCAAGATCTGCAGGACGTGGTGCCCTTTAATTTGCAGTTGAACCAGGCTTCTAACTGCAAATTGTGCTGTCAGTTACTCTGTACAATTCAGCACAGACAGTTGCTAACAGAGGCTTCAGGCAGCAGCTGCAGGCAGGGTTAAAGGAACAAGGAGACTTTAATCAGCTGATTCCTGCTTCCTGAGAGCAGCTGGCTGCTTAAGGCACTGAATCAGCCATAATTGCTGTATCAAGGCAAAGGAACTCCTCAGAACAGATTGGTGTTTCTCCAGCCAACTTCACCTCCCATCTTGAAATGGAGTGCTTATTCTGCAACACATCCAAAGCCTAAGTGGACCTTCCCTTTCCTGCTCCTTTAGTCAGAGCTCATAAGAGTTCAATTTCCAGTGGCCACATCCCAAAACTTGCCACAAAAATGCAGTGACATTACCAAGTGAAATTGAAGAACTGTAAACGGAGGAAGAAAGTTCAACAGAGCCTAAGGGGGACAGTACAATTGTCATTAAGTCAGAAGATCATGGTGTGACTCAGGCAGGAGCTCTTACTTAATTCAACTCACCACTCAAAGCAGTGAAGTGTGGAGACCTCCTGCATTCATGTCAGGAATTCACATTGTATTTCTTTTCAACCTGTGGCATGGTAATGAAGAAGACTGGCCTACCTTTTGTTTCAACAACATACTGGTAGAAATAAGCCAAACAGGCATTTAAAAAATCAATTTCCAGCCTGTAAATATATCTTTACAAAATATATCTTTATTTTTCTTCTCATGAAATCTGAAGTATAATAATTATAATTCTGATTGTAATTAATTTCAGACGTGGAGGAGTAATGGAAAAAAAATTGAACTGTTACATAATTTTTATTACGATGTGACTGAGCGAGATCAGTGGTTGTACACCAGTACATTGCTGGCCTACTTTTTCTTCATTTACAGATGTGCCCAATACCACTTTTCTAGTCTTTGTATTCACAGAACACAGTCAGAAATGCAAAGTCCTGCTTACAAAATGCAGCATGGTAGAGCCAAAAAGCTCCACAGGAATAACAGAATCTCAGGAGTTGGAAGGGACCTCTGGAGATCATCAAGTCCAACCTCCCTGCTGCAGCCGGAACACCTAGGGCAGATCACACAGGAGCACATCCAGACAGGTCTTGAAAGTCTCCAGAGAAGGAGACTCCACAGCCTCTCTGGGGAGCCTGTTCCAGTGCTCTGTCACCATCACAGTTAAGAAGTTGTTCCTCATGTTGTGGTGCAATTTCCTGTGTTGTAACTTGGTGCCATTTCCCCTCGTCCTATCACAAGGCACCACTGAAAAGAGACTGGCCCATTCTTGACATCTACCCTTCAGATATTTATAGACATTGATAAGATCCCCTCTCAGTCTTCTTTTCTCAAGATTAAACAGCCCCATGACTCTCAGCCTTTCTTTGTATGACAGATGTTCCAGTCCCGTAATAATCTTTGTAGCCCTCTGTTGGACTCTTTCCAGCGTATCTCTGTCCCCCTTGAACTGTGGTATACACAGATACTTTTATAAAAGTATATAAACAAACAATGGTGTGGAAAAACTAAATTTGCATTTTCCCATTAAGTATCTGAAAACAATGGTGGGAAATAAAAAATGTTAAACCTGGCTAATTCAAAGTAAATTAAAATAAGATTTATTTATATGGCAAATAATTAGTGTGGGACTTACTGCTGCACAAAGTTGGTGAAACTAGGAATTTGGCTAAGACTTGAAAGTGACTGGTGTTTCACAGAAATAAAGACAATGCAAAGGTTTTCATGGGTAAAGGTGATTTAATAAAAAGGACTGAATAAAACACCCTTTTTTAATGAAGAAATAAACTAATGAAGAAAATAGTCTTTTCCAGGTGCTGGATACAGCACATTGAATCAGTTCCAGTATGACAGTTCTAATTTTATGTTTGTCTTTAAGAACAATTTAATAACTGCTTTGAAATTAGTAACTGCAAAATTATAGCAAATGAAAGAGGAAAACATCAGGTCATACGGCATGATAGTGGTAAAATTCACCGTTGCATGAGGTCATAGAGCCAAATGCTGTGGCTGAGTTTTATTAAAATCTAAGTAAATTTATGACCAATAAAAACCTTTACAGTGTTGCCTTCTAACCCTAGGGCAATTAAATTTTATGCGGATCTGGGCTAGTCACCTTAGAAGTTCTGTATTTCACAAATGAATTGGCATCCAGTGGGAGTTGTAGACTATCAGCTGTTTAGTGTACGACAGGATTTGTTCAGTGTTTCTGCAGCTCAGCACTACCTGTTGTTACAGATTATAGGATCTGAGGAACCAGCCACTGTTGCTGGACGTCGTATCTTGTGTTCTTATAAATGAGAGGGCTCCAAGAAGGGAATGTGCTAGATGCCACAGCCCAGCCAAATTAACCTCATATAAAGTACTTCCTCCTGCCTTCTAAGGGGAGGAAATTACATGTCTCAAATTGCATAAATTTCTAATGTTTACTATAAAAGAGGAATCTATTTCATTGCATAAAATAATATTGGTTTCCTACTGTTGTCTCCCTCCATTAAAAATATTCCTTCCTAATTTTGATCATAATTGGAATCCAGAGTGGAATTCTTGCACTGTTTAAGGATTGCCCAGTATTTTAGTTATTAGATTAAATTAATGATTGCTTCAGTGCTCTGTCACATTTTAAACTTTTATTCTTTTATATCTCATATGCATCAATTATGCTATCAAGAATGTATACATACAAAGAAGTACCTGAATTTAGTCCTCTCCTGTCTGTAAAATCCGATCAGTGTGTAACACATGATGACAACCTAAAGCATGGCCAAATGGCAGGTAAATCAGCTGATACCACAGCAGTCACAGAATCTCAGACTGGCTGAGTTGGAACGGACTTCTGGAGGTGATCTCGTCCAACCCTCCTGCCTAAGCAGGACCACCTAGAGCTTGTTGCCCATGTCTAAATGGCTTCTGAGTATCTTAAAGGGTGGAAACTCCAGAACCCACCTGGGCCACCTGTGCCAGTGCTCAGTCACTCTTACAGTGGAAAACTGTTTCCTGATGTTAAGAGGGGATGTCCTGTGTTTCAGCTTGGGTCCATTGTGCCTCTTACCTTGTTGCTGGGCACCACACGAAAGAGCCTGGTTCTGTCCTCTTTGCATCCTCTCTTCAGGTATTTAAATACATTGACAAGATCACCTCTGATCCTTATTTTTTGCAGATTGAGCAGACCAAGTTCTCTCAACCTCTCTTCATAGAAGTGCTCCAGTCCTATCATCTCTGTATGATATATATCTATGTCTCTCTTGCACAGGAAGCCCAGAGCTGGACACTCCAGGTATGACCAGTGCTGAATAGAAGCACTTCTTCAACCTGCTGGCAACACTCCTGATCCACCTAGGAGACCACTTGCCTTCTTTGTTGTAAGCACATACTGCTGGCTAATGCTCAAGCTGGTGTCCACCAGGACCTCCAGGTCCTCCCCAGCAAAATAAGTTTCCAGCTGGGCAGCCCTCAACATATACTGCTGCAGCCATCTTCAATATCCAGTTCTTTCTGGTAATTTTAGTGAAAATGTGCTTCTTTTCTACTGCAAGGGACAATCATAGCAGAACAAAGTTCTGCAAATATCATTACCCCTTGGCTTTTCTGACATTATTGAATGTAAGACAGGAGTAATTGATGTTCAATAACATTCACCTGCCCTTTTGGAGAAGGAAGTGCTAATCTCTTCTCCATGGTTTCCAGTCACAGGATGCTTGGGAATGGCTCAAAGCTTTGTCAGGGGAGGCTCATACTAGAAATTAGAAAAAAAATTCTTTACCGAGATGGTAGTCAAAGACTGGAACAGACTTCCTAGAAAAGGTTGGTAAATTTTTCTTAGTATTTAGAAGACCTTAAAGGCAATGTCTTTAATAATATATTTTAACTTTTGGTCATGTAGTTGGACTAGATGATCATGGTAGGTTCCTTCCAGCTGAACCATGCTATTATTCTATTCTATTCTATTCTATTCTATTCTATTCTATTCTATTCTATTCTATTCTATTCTACTCTACTCTACTCTATTCTATTCTATTCCTACCCCTGCCCCTGCCCCTGCCCCTGCCCCTGCCCTTGCCCGCACCCCCTGTAAATCTGTGACTTTATAATGATTTGCAGTAACAATGAGTACAGTTTAATAAACTTGTTCTTTTACATGCTAACAAACATACAGTCCACGTAAAAGGTATCACTGAAGCCAAGTTCTGCTTAGGTGACACCTTTCATTGGAACATGGCTACATTCCATGCTGAGAATGCCTTGATAATGGAAATGGAAGGTAAAAAAATCTGGTGTCAGTAGCTGAAAATATGGGATGACTGAAGATTGCATAAATTAATCAGAATGTGCTATGATAAGGCAAATAAAAGGAATGTAGTTTCTTGGATGATTCAAGCAAAAGTTTACTATTTTACAGTATTCATGGAGGTATTTAACTAGAATCAGTATTTTTCACTGAAAGTATTTTTACTTTTGCGTGAAGATCTGTTTATATATTTGCTGACTTATTTCATATATTGTATTTTCCTTGCAGCAATACTCAGCATGGACTTCCACAACCTGAGAAGAAAGAACAATGATGCATACAAAAAAATCTTTAAAAAATGTAAGCTGTAAACACTGCGCTGTGTTTGCTTGGACCAGGAAATGAAAACAGGTTGGTTAAATTGTGACTAAAAGCAATATTCAGAGCTGCTAGAGGTAGTAGGAGCAGAGATTTGAACACTATTATTTCTTAACTTGAAGTGTCTTTGAAAGATAATATAATCTGTATCAAGGATATCTTGGAGTTTTCTTATTTAACCATGAAGGATGGTGAACGGTTTCACTTTTTTTCTCTGAAGTTAGATGCTATAAATTTCACTGCTTCCTCTCTCAGTTCAAAATATTACAGAGCTTGAAATTATTGTACAGAATTTTGTTTTCTCCATCATATTTTGACCATGAAATGGCAGGGAGGTAGTAGACTTCAGTACTAACAACTCTCACTAGCACCATACTTTAATAGGAAGAAATTGTTGAAATTTTAAAGGTAATGTATTGTCCTGCAAGTAAATTAACACAACTGAAGGCTAAGATAACATTCCATGGAAATCTGTGCATGCCATACTCAATGTAACTCCCAAAATGGGAGTTTGTTGATGGAAGGCTGTTGATGCCCCATCCCTGGAGGTTTTTAAGGCAAGGTTGGACAAGGTTTTGTGCAACCTGGTCTAATGGTAGGGTTCCCTGCTCACGGCAGGGCGGTTGGAACTTGATGATCTTTAAGGTCCCTTCCAACCTTAATGATTCTATGATTCTATGAATGATTTTTCATGTATCTGTCTGACATGCTTTCTACTTGTGTATCATGTATCACTGAAAAGGAAGTAAATCAAACGTATTAATCTAGGCAATTTCTAAAATATAATTCCTAATTATTCTATGCACAGTGCTACCAATGCAGTAAGTTCTCCCACCTTTGACATCTGTATTTGGCATTTATCTCAGAACAAAGCATTTCAAGAACTCCACGTTTTTATTTACTACGTAATAAACTCTATTAAATAATTTTTCTTCACCAATGGATGACTCTCTGTAGTAACACTCTAGATGGGCATGCCAAGGCATAAAGGGCAATCAGGTACTACAAGTAAAATTTCTAATTCCATGTCAAGCATTGATACAACATCATATTACTGTCCTGATGCCAGTATTTCATTAATGTGCATATAGCTCAGTTCTAAAACCCAGTATTACTTTTCTTGTCATGTAGCTGGCATATAGTTTATTTCTTCCTCATGGCTTTAAATATATTGCATATTTGCTCTTTGCCGTAACACGTAAATCAGATATTTTCATCACAGATACAGAAAATGAATAAATGTCATTGTAATGCATCAGTTAAAAATTGGATTCTGAACTTTGAAAACAGAACTTAAGGCATAGGCACGTATCTATTTGAGGACATTACATTTACTACACTGGCTCAGCACCTGGTGATGGACATTACTTGATCTATGTTTCTTACTCCATGCCCTAATTCAGCAATGCACTTAGCCAAAGTGCTTGATCTTAAATACTTAAGTATTTTCTTACCAGATTTTTTTTTTTTTTTTAATTTAATTAACTGTCCCAACCTGGCCCTGCGATACCAGTCCCCATCAGGTGTCTGATGCCTGGGAATGTAGCTGCCTCTGCCTGCTCCCTCCTTGTCTGCCCTGCTCCTGGCTGGGGTTGGTGTGACAGGCCCTGGCTGCTAGTCCCTGTCCTGCTGCCTCCCAAAGCCCAAGGAGCATCTGTCCCTGCCTGCACATTGATTTATTCTCCACGTTTATTTAAAATATGATTTGTAGTTTGCCCCTGTTAAATACATACAAAACGTCTACCATCATTTAGCTGATATGAATGAATCTTTATTCTATTTTCCAAGTAAAAGAGAGAGATTTCAAGCCAGAGTAATTTAAATGCTGTAGAGGGATTCTTAGAAAGCAAATCCATGGCATTTTGTTGGGACTCTAATGGAAATAAATGCTACTCTGTGTTAATAACTTTTCTAGATCACTTTGCTAACTACTTCCAGCTCCTTGTCCTTTCTTGAAGTGTATCGAGGGCTTTGTACTTCCAAAAGGGCGCAGATGCTCTGTGCTTGGAGTGGCTTTTCACTGTGCTTATAGCAGACTGCATTCACTACAGTTAAACTAGTTTTGGGGTGTTCTGGTTTGTTTGCTTGGGTTTTGGTTTTCTTTTGTTTTCAGTTTGGTTGCTTTTTAATACAGTTTTATCTGGTACATAAATTTGTCCTATAATCCCTGCTACAAGACTTCTGTAATTGATTTAACCATTCAAGATTATATTAGGGTCCAAATTATTTTTTGGGAAGACGCAGTTTCTGAGAAAAACAATAGAAAGTACTGTCTGTCTGCCCTTCCTTTCCCCTAGTAAAGTTTATAACCTGTCTGCTGAGGAGCTCTAGTCATGTAGGTTTAGAGAAGGAATCTGTCATTTTTTTTGCAAGCAGTTGCTTTCAGAAGCAGCCACAATCAGCATATGCTCAGCGGAGACTTCTTAAAGACTGAAGCTAGACTTGCCTAATTAACTAGCTAACTCTTCAGAACTGAGAAGTATCTCAATAAAGAGTATATTCAAGTCTTGGGACAAGCAACATTCCTTCTTTTGTATTTCTAGAGCCACGAACCAAAGCTAAATGCTGGGTATCTGTCATATGCTGTCAGCTGCTTCTCCCTACATAAGCCAGAAAAAAAAATATGTGGTCAAAATGAAACCCACTATGAAGAAGATGAAAAGAAAACAATATTACAGAAGCCAGACAGAAAACAAGCTGAAGAGAAAGAGGATTGGACAGACGTATGCAGATCTTGCAAGAAGACATTACTCAGAGATGCAAAGGAGCTGTTTCCTGAGTTTGTATGGAAGGTAGACAACAGCAGAGAAGGGGAAAGTCTACAGATTAAAAGAAAGACAGCTGTCTAAGACACATGCATAAAAGGGGTTTAATAAATCTTGGAGCTGGAATGAGCAGGAATAGATAAAAGCAAAAGGGCACAGGACATAGTACCTTATAGATTAGAAGGGCCTCTGCAAAAAAGGAACTTGGTATTTCTATGCAGTTTGTCTTCGCATTTTTGTATCCCTTGCAAATAGCACGAACTCTGATAGCAAGAAAAATATTGCAGCCCTTTAAAATGCACAACTCTTACCGCCTGACAGATTTTTGTTTTGGCAGGTGTAGGTTTTCAAAACTGCTGCATGAAAGTGGTTTCAATAACCCTTATTAAAATAGCATTGTCTGCAAAATTATAGCATTGTCTCCCAAATTATGAAAACAGGATAACTTTTCCTTTGCAGTCCAAATTCACTATGCTACAATATCCATGTCACGATGCAAACTGCATTCCAGGTTAATGGCTGATAATAGTCAGGGTGTTAAAAAGAAATGTGCTCTTCAGCAGGATATTGCCAATGCAATCTTTCTTTCAGTTAACACAAAATTGTGAATGGGACGAAAAAGCAGGATGGAGGACTTCTCATCTCATTCTATTTTCCAGTTAACCCATTACAGTAATTTTCTGACCTGTTCTTTCTTTCCTCTTTCCACTTCTGCACTCTCCAGCACCCAATTCAAGATGCCATTTAGATGATAAAGGCATGACTGCAAAACAAAGGTCAGTTTCCTGTTGAATACTAAGTCACCAATGCACAATTTTGTTGACAAATTTACCAGCGTTTTTTTTTTTTTAGCATCCAGTGTGATTTTTCTCAGTCTTATTCTCATAACTAGGATAGTTTTGTTAAAAAAAAGAAAAAAAAAAATCCATTCTGAGATAACAGGAAGTACCATTCTGCTAAAAAAAAGTTAAGAACAATAAAAATACTGTCAAGTTCTATTTTCTGACACACTTAGCTGTATGTAGCTGTATCAGTTCTGACAACAGTGGAGATATTTTACTTCTTTTTTGTTTTGGTTTGTTGGGTTTTTTTGGCTGGAAACATCTTGGTATGAGGATACTGTCACGATCCATATTCTGCACCCCATCAAGTGACACTAAATTTTCAGGACTCATAGGCATAATCATTAGTATTAAAAAGAAGCTATAAGTAGAAGTAAAGAATTTTATACTATTACAATGAAGCTGAGTCTCAGATTTTCTATTTTACAAATTTAATCAGTTTTTACACCCTGAAAACTCAGAAAAAAATGTTATGCTGAAACGAAAAATATTATGTTAGACATGGAAACATGGCTTAATAATCTAAGCCTCTGAGTCTAATTATAAGCCTTAATTTTTGTCTTAATATTTTTAATGCTAGAACAATACTATGTAGCAAAATATGATAAAAGCTGATAGTCTCATTTGCTCCAGCTTTTAATTAATTTATTTTACAAATATGCATTGCTTGCTGCTCTGTTTGGTAAGAATTATTCAGGCAAAAATGAGAAAGAAGTACATGTTAATTCATTAGTCTTTATTTTCTGTACAATACAAACATTCTAGCTCAGAAACTGTCCTATTTGTGGTACAGAGGCAACAGGAGCCTTTACAGTCCCGTACTTATTTATGGGACCAGTGCTGCTTTCTCAGAAGATGGCATGTGGCACTTAGTTATTCTTCATCAAAGAAGAATTTGGCTCCGTGGCTGGTGTTCCCACCACAATCATGGGATTTTTGATAATGGGATGCTCTGCAAGGCACTAGGCCTGCTGGTGTCAGATGGGATTCACCTGTCTTATAGGGGAAAGAGGGTCTTTGATTAAGACCTAGTGACAGTTTTATAGTAGACTTGGAGCAGGGGAGGATAGTATTAGGCTTGTGTATGACAACCTATGGGAGGTTAGAGGGACAGGGTGCTAGCGAGGGTGTCCTCCCTTTTCCTCTGAGACATGTTGGCTACACTGGAGAGCACCTGAAGTTTTCAGTCTCAGAGGTAAGCCAGGGGCTCCTGAGATAGTAGCCACCAGAAGTGAAACCTCAGTGAAATACATCAAGGGCATTAAGGAGTGCTCCTCTCAGGTGACACAGCCAACAGCCCAACTGAACTGCCTCTACACCAATGCACACAGCATGGGCAATTAACAGCAGGACTCGGAAGCTGCAGTGCTGCTGTGACTTAGTTGCCATTATTGGAACGTGGTGGGACAAATCCCATGACTGAGGAGCAGCTACCAATGGCTATAGGCTGTGGAAAAGGGACATGTGAGGAAGGAGGGGGAGAAAGGGATAGAGTGAGAAAAGCTGTCTCTGAAGAATAACCATGAGCAGGTTGGACGCTCACAGGTAAGAATTACGAGATGTAGGCAACAAAGAGAACCTTGTGGTTGGTGTTTAGTACAAACTTTCCAATCAAGGGGAGCCTGTTGATGAAGACTTCTTACTCCAGCTGCAAGAAGCATCACATTCACAGACTCTCATCCTGCTGGAGGACTTAAACCACCTCAACACCTGCTGGAAAAGTAGGATGGCAAGATGTAGGCCATCTAGGAGACTCCTGGAGTACATTGAGGATAATGTCTTAAGCAAAGTAATAGACAGCTCTACCAGAGGGGACCAACCCAAGTGAGCTAACTGATGTCAAGACTGGAGGCAGCCTGGGCTGCAGTGATCATGCACTGGTGGAGTTCACTGTTCTGAAGGATATGGGTCAGGCAAAGAGTAAGCTTAGGGCCTTGAATTTTAGGAAAGCAAACTTCAATTGTTCAAGGAGCTTGTCAATAGGACTCCTTGGGAAACCACTCTCAGGGACAAGAGAACAGATCTGGCAAACCTTTAAGGATACCTTCCCTAGAGTGCAAGAGCTCTCGATCCCCAGGTATAAGAAATCAGGAAAGGAAGGCAAGAATTAGCATGGCTGAGACAAGACTTACTGGTCAAACTAAGCTGGTGTACCCTCAGCAAGTTTGTACACTACATCAATAAGAGTGGTGTGGTTGACACACCTAAGGGGTGGGATGCCATTCAGAGGTACATGGAAAAGGTCAAGAAGCGGGCTCATATGAACCTCATGAGGTTCTTCAAGGCCAAGTGCAAGGTCAGGGCAACCCCAAATATCAAGTCAGACTGCTGGAGAGTGCCCCTGCAGAGAAGATTCTGGGGACACTGGTGAATGAAAAGATGGACATGAACTGGCAATGTGCTCTTGCAACTCAGAAAGCCACTCATATCCTAGACTTCATCAAAAGAAGCATGGCCAGCATGTTGATGAAGGTGATTCTGCCTCTCTACTCAGCCCTGGTGAGACTGCTCCTGGAGTACTGGGTACAGCTCTGGAGTCCCCAGCACAGGAAAAACATGAAGCTGTTGGAGTGAGTTCAGAGCCAGAGCCACAAAAATTATCAGAGATATAGAACCCCTCTGCTACTAAGAAAGGCTGAGATAGCTGGGGTTGTCCAGCCTGGAGAAGAGAAGGCTCTGGGGAGACCTTATTGCAGAGTTTTAATATTTAAAGGGGGCTTTTAAGAAAGATGGGGACAGACTTTTTATTAGAGCCTGTTGTGATATGTTTTAAACTAAAAGAGGGTAGATTCAGACCAGATATAAGGAAGACATTTACGCTATGGGTGGTGAAACACCGGAAGAGGTTGTCCAGCGAGGCTGTGGATGCCCTATCCTTGGAAATATTAAAATTCAGCCTGGTCTGGGGCCTGACCAACCTGATCTGATTGAAGATGTCCCTGCTTAATTCAGGAGGGTTGAGCTAGATGTTCTTTGGAGGTCCATTCCAAAGTCTGGCAATGAAAGGAAGGCCATTTTAAATTTAAAGGTGCTCTTTAGTAGAGAAATAATTCCTCTTCATTTCTTAACATACAGTTTATATACAGTTACAAGTTCCTTCCATACCACTAGTCCTACTATCTATATTTTCCTTGCTGCATTTGTGCACAATATCATCAAATCACAATCACTATGGTACTTGCTATTGTTCAGAAATGTAGTTGTGAAATTCTTCAAAATCTTCAGAAATTATTATAACCAGCACAGTTTGTGTCAAAAGTCTCTTTATTTGGGATAAGAGCTAAGATTCCCAAAATCACAGAAGTGTTGAGGTTGGGAACGGACTCCAGAGGTCATCCAGTCTAGGTGGTGCATAGTCACCTAGGTCCAGCTGCCCAGCACGATGTCCAGACAGCTTCTGAATATCTTCAAGAATAGAGACTCCACAGCATCCCTAGGCAATCTGTGCCAGTGCTCACTCACCCTTACAGTGAAAAAGTGTTTCTTGATGTTCACAGTGTAACTCATGTATTTCAGTTTGTGCCCATTGTCTCTGGTCCTGTCACTGGCTACCACTGGAAGAGCCTGGCTCTGCCCTATTTGCACCCTTCCTTCAGGTATTTGTACACAGTGATGAGATCACCTCTGATCCTTCTTTTCTCCAGGCTGAACAAATCAAGTTCTCACAGCCTCTCCTCATAGAAGAGATGGTCTACTTTTGTCACAATGTAAGTGATCTTCGCTGGACTCTCCAATGTCCGCATATTGTCTTTAACTGTGGAGCCCAGATTTGGACACAGCATTCTAGGTGTGATCTCATCAGTGCTCAGTAGCAAGGATGGATCAGCTCCCTGGACGTGTGGCAGCTATTCTAATGAAACCCAGGAAGCCATTTGCATTCTTTGCTACAAGGACAAATTGTGTGAATACCCTTTAATTTGTTGTCTTTAATAAAACCATTCAGAAGCCTTCAAAGGCCTGAAGAAGTTGATTGTCATAGTTTTGAGAGAAGCTCAGTCCGTTTTAATTACAACTAATTCCCTTTTTAGTAAAACTGAGCATCACACACTCTAATGTTTATATTAATAATGTAAGATAAGAATACATATAAAACATATACTTTCCTGACACCCTGTCAGGGCAGGATGTTTACAGAGTGAAAGCTCAAGGCAGCAAAGAGTAAAGACAAGTTTTTAAAGTGTTCTGATGCTGGACAACCATTGAAATCCTTGGACTCCGTTCCTAAATGAAGACTTCAGACAGAGATTGGCTGATGCACCAGCCATTTATTCTCAAGGTTTGAGCTCATCTTTCTGTGTGATTCATAAACAGATTTTATCCACATAGTGGATAAGTCCATTAAAGTTCTTAAAATGTAAAGTATTCAGAAGAACAGGAAGGTCTCTTCTTAATCATTTGTATAACAACTCCAAAGCAAATTCCTATTTTGTAGTAAATGGTTGAAAACTGCTCCAATTAGAAAACAAATTTAAAAAACTAAACCTGTACAACACAATCAGAGCAAGTTGTGAGAAAAGTCTAGTCACAAAGAATATGTTAATGATATTTTTCCCTCCTTTGTTCAGATTTCACATAGAAAAATTTAAAAAAATACTAGTTAACATTTTAAAATTATAGAAATAAAAATAATTAAAATACTGAGAACATAAAAATGAAAACTTGTAATTTTATTTTATTTAGGTTTGACATAGTAATGTGGAATTAAAAAATATAATATTAAAATTATCTGCAATATCCTTGAAATACAGGAGAGAAATCCTAGCAACTAAAAGTTTTTCTTTTCTTCCTAAGACAAATTGCTGGAGCAGTTCAGTATCTATTATAATGGCTGCCAGTCCATTTCCAGCACTTACCAGTGTAACTATGCTTGAAGTTTATACCTTATCTGCATGTTGGGAAGAAATATATTATTTTGTGTATGACTGCATAGAAATGTGACAACTATACAGTGCTGGTCTTTAAAACTCCACCCATTTTGCAGGCAATATTCTACCTTACAGATAGTTGCACTAAACAGCATTACATTTCTCTCCATCCACGACTTCAGTTCTTAAAACCAAAGGAAAATGGCTGTTCCTTTGGCCAGATAGGAAGAATGAGAATGTCTCTCACTGGTTTATTTTTTTCTTAACTCTTAGGGTGTAGCAAAAGCTAGTCTATCTTGCATTTATAAAGAATGAAACATATGATCAAACAGGAAAAAATTCCATCTACCTACCATTAACTCATCAACTGTAAAGGCTGGTGAAAGTAAAAGGTAATGTAAAATTTAAAAAGAAACAAAAGGAAGCATTATAAATGCCTCTTCTTTATTTCTGGCAGCCAAAGAGATAATGATTAATATACATATGGTTTTCTGTTTTTAAGTCTGACTGGGACCTAATTTTCACTGCCATACTCATCACAGAGAAAACCTTGTATTTACAGGAACAACTGAAATGCTGGATACAAAAACCATGATTTCTTAACATTTTTAGCAACATCTTTAGTATTTTCTCACCAGCTGGAATGGCTGGTCACCTTCAGCAAAGAACGCAGCAGATAATATGGCCTGAACATAGAGGACCTGTCTGCCAAAAGGCTTTTCCTTCTACAGTCATCAAGACTGCAGGGCACATTTTTTAATGTCAGTGCTCAGTGCTTGGAGTACAAAGTTCTTCATAGTTTTTCTCCTGAACCAGAAAACAACTACGCAAAAATAATCTGATGTGACACATTGTGTGTTCGGTCTCTGGCAAAGAAGCTTGAACACTATTACTACGCATTCAGAGCGCTGGTGTGGAGGATTAAGTTTTGTGCATAAGCATGGAGTGAGAAAGTGTCAGAGGACATGATCAAGGAAGAAATATTTGTTACACAGATATTAATCCTAGGTCTATACCTATTTGTGATCAAAATACGGTTTTGAACATTTTATTGTCTTCTGCTGAAAGCTACTCCATCTCATGCCAGAAGAGGGGGGTCTTCTCTTTCCCCACAACTAAATGGGCAGAATAACTACTCATCTGCTACTCTTGTGATCAGTTTGTTTAGACTATTAAAAACAAAACAAAAAACCCCCAAATACCCCAAAACAACAGCATTCCAGATGCAACTTATAAATAAAAGCATCTTCACAAGGTCTACGTGATTATGCATGTGTATAGTATGCTTTTTCATAACCCTGACAAGCCAGTACCAACCTCAACTTCCTTAAAAACTACCCTGTATTAGACCTAATGTTCTGAATACGATGGGGAGGTACAAGGAACTAGGAAAACAAGAAATTAAGGACATGTTTTGATTGTGAGATAACATGGTTACTTGTAGTTTCTTAAAGCTGTATTAGATTCTGTGTTTAATTCTGTTGTGTTTTTTTTTTTTTTAATGTTGCATAACTAACACCACCTTTGCCATAAACCTCTTACAAGTATGTTTGTGCGGCAGTGCTGAGGAATGTCTGATTTCTGTGTGGACTTCAGGAGCAATATCTATTTTCTTACAGTAGCACAGAAAGACATCTAGAGACAGAGTTAGAAAGAGTGATACAATGAAAGTAGAAAGACATCTAGAGATGGAATTAGAAAGAGTGACACAATGAAAGTAAAGCAGGAAGATACAGTGTAGTTAACGCAGTATTATTTACAGTAACACCAAAAAGGAAGAAAAGAGGTATCTAAAGTGTCTGATTTTAAGAACTATTCAAATACTATTGCAGAGGTTCAAAAGACAGAGGGATGCAAGTACATTACCTCATGAGGACAATGCCATTAGCAGTTCTGTTGTGAAATAACTGCTCTGAATTTTCATGAATTTTCAGCTCTGATCCATGAGCTGAATAGATAGATCATGATAATACAATCATAAGTGTGGCAGATTCTTCTGTAGCCAGTTAAAATAACGGTTTGGCCATTTCAGCCACTTAATTATTCAAATAAATGTCCAGCCTCTATTGGAGTTTAAAAGATACAATAATTATCTTCATATAACTTGCAACAGCCTGGGAGTAACTAGCTGGGCTAGCTCTCTGAATGGTAAACTGCCACCACCATTGCTGATACAGGAGGTCCTTCGAGACATAATTAAAAGTCTAAAGAGAAAACCATCACAATGTCGGAAAGAAAGAAAAAATGGAAACCCACCAGGGGACTGAGATCAAATAAAACAAAACAATGTTTTACTCTGATCCATTCCAAATAATAATTACAAACCAATACCCTTGTCCCTACAGAAAAATAACTCTGATACAGTTAACTTGTGTATCTAATACACATTGTACGTAAATAACAACTTTCAGATGGATCTGCCAAGACATTTCACAGGTATTAATCGCAGAACTCAGTTAACCAGGTTAAGCCAAAGGAAATGAGTGAGGTCTGATCTAAAACATGAAATATATCATACATCTTGTCCTTCCACAGACAACACTCAGTTCCATCTCTGAGGAGTTTTGCAGGTGAAAGCGAGAGATATAAAAAAACTTCAAATACATTTGAGTTGTTAGGTCAGCAGTGTAAGACCTCAGGAGGTGAACTGCAAGCACAGAATTAGACAACAGACCCAGAGAGTAATGTTCTGTGCTGCAGTATTGTTTTCCAAGTCATAACATACTACTGAAAGCACAGTAAAACTGAATGTGTTGCCCATGTAACTATTTAAGCAATGCTTTCTGAGACCAAAGTAGTAGCAAGAATGCTGATTTTAACATTTTGCACAAGCTTGGAGATTATATAGGGGTATATCTCAAGGCTGTGCACATCATAGCTCTACTGTACCTAAAGCATACAACAGTCAGCTTAACAGCACAGTTCAGGCTACAGACTATGAATATTTCTAAGCTACAAAACAAGGATATTACTGTCTGTGTGTCCTTAGTTGAAGTAAGAAGTACATAAACCTAAATAACTAATGACAAAATTTCTAAAATAACAAGTCAAAAAAAACCCACATACTCTTGACAGGACGTCAGAAAGTGACATTTATATTTCCTTCTATTTTTGGTACAGAAAGGGTAAAAACTGCTGCATAGTATCAGTCAAGTGAAGAATGAATACTAACGTAGCTTTAAAAAGAACTCTAATTCATCTAATTTCTAACATTTTAAAAAACAGAACTAGAAAGAAATGCCAAGGATGAAATGGAAAAAAATGTGGCATCTTTGACAACCTGTGTGGCAGCATTTAAACATAATGACATATTGGGGAGATCTCAGGAAAGACTGTACATATATCCTTCAGCAGCAATCTATCAAAACAAGATCAAAAATTAGATGAAAACTCATGATTGGAGATAGAAAGTGTATACAGATAGACAATAAATTTCATTTAATTTGCTTAGTGAAATAACGCACTTAAAATTCTCACAGGCACCTCAATGAAATAAACTTGCAAAACATTTTATGCTCAGGAGAATGAAGATCAGACTGAAGCTAAGGAAGAGAGAATTCCACCAAACTGCCATATATTGTTAGCCTCTCTAAAAAGAAATATCAATTATTTACCAATGGATGTTTCTATAAGTAAATTACTGTATTTCACTAGGAAAAGCTGATGTTAAAGAAAATCTAAAACATCAGAAAGAGTCTGCTGGGGAAATTCCAATCACAGCAGCTTCTTCAGGATCAGAATTTCTCCTGCTAAGAAAATCAAATGAGTTGGTGGCACCATATAGAAAAGATCCGTCACCAGCAACGTGAACTGAAATGGGTGAATTAGAAAAACCCCAACCAAACAGATATAACTAGTATCGGAAATAAACATTCTTCCCACAAGCCTGCCACTTATGTTGGCAAAAACTGACAAGACAAAATTATTTGTGATTGTGATTGAATTATGTTTGAGCAAGTAATCCTGCAACTATCATTATTCATTAAAATCAATAATTAACAGAATTCCTTTAATACAATGTGGTATTTCACTTTAGCCTTTTTAAGCTATAAGAAAAAAAATCACACATACAGAAAATTCCTCTAGAACAAGCTAAAATAGTTATCTTAAACCTTTACTTTTATAGACATTCAGTCTTCTATTCAGAATAGAGAACAGAAGGTAACATCGCTCTTCTGAATGTTATTATCAACACAGAGCTTTAGAAACTGGATCACTCTAAAGCACATGTGTTGGCATCCCAGAACGTTA
The DNA here is from genome assembly GCF_020740795.1 of Apus apus. NCBI lineage: Eukaryota > Metazoa > Chordata > Aves > Apodiformes > Apodidae > Apus > Apus apus. The sequence continues at coordinate 35,131,067 of NC_067312.1, read as the reverse complement.
CCAGTTTTGGTAGGCAAAGTGAAAGAAAGAAGAACCTTGCTTTAATGGAGTAAATTTTCTGGTTAATTTACAACTGAGGAAAAAAAAAAAAAAAAAAAGAAAAAAAAGAGGGACATTAGGAACAGGAATATCCAGAGCTATGTAGCACTTGATAAATGAAGAAGCATGAAGAACCTAATGTTCATTACAAAAAAAGGATGTAGCTTTTTTGAAATGAATTTAACATAGATTAGATAGGTACAGAATAAGAAATGCTTCAAAACTCACAATGCTGATATTACTTTCACACTTCTTTCTCAGCATATGCATAGAAATACATTGGGGGGCTTTTTAATTTCTATGATCTACAAAATCAAAGTTTTTAAAACCTCAGTTTTCTACAATACACATACTATCTAGATTATTTTAAGGCTTAATATGGCTATGGTCATACAGACTTATTAAAATAGATAGTCCAAATTTAGATCATATGTTCCCAGCCAGCGCTTTCTCGATTGGATTTGTTTAGTCAAATAATCTGAAAATAATGATTATTTGTCCTACTTGGCTCTACAGTTGTATTGTATGGTTTATGAAGCACTATAAACATTGAGTTTGAAATGCATGTGCATGTCAAGTTTAAATTCTGAGTTTTACAAACATCAACAACCATATTGTATTGCGTTCTTCTTTAAAATGCCTAAACCTAGCAGCCTAACTGCCTAACTAACATGGCATTATTCAGTATACCAGAGAGACTGAAACCTACAGAAAACTGGAAACCTGAAGGAAAGATATTCCCAACTTTGAACTAGATCATTTGACTTAATTTTTTTTTATCATGCACCCCTATAAAATGTATAAATTACATACATATGCTACTATACTAATAAGTTATATACACTAGAAAACATTTTAAAATGGAAATGACTAAAGGATGAGATACAGAAAAAAAAAAAAATTATTCATCTATCTATTTACATATGGTACAAAAACATATTCTTCCTGTACTCCAGTAGACTATCTTGTAGACTCACCAATTCAGAGATCATTGCACTAAACCACTGAGGAATAATACAGAACCAGTTTCTTCCACTTCATCTAAATGGAGCCTACAGTGAGTTTTACTTCCATCCTCAGCAACACCTTCTCCTCTCGTTTTCCCAGTCCTAACTATCTAGCAGTTTATAGAGCTGTTACAGACTGCATCTATTGCCTCTGCAACCACTCATACTGTCCCCAGTGTTGGCAATTAGCAATCATATTCTTAATTAGTCTGACCCACCTGGCTGTTTTGCTACTAATAAATCAATTAATTCAATTCACATGGAGGAACTTTTGTGTAGTACTATAGCTTAATCATTACTGGTCATCCTTGTATATGACTGTTGTACGTGCTAGAAAAACTTAGCATCCAGGCTAAATTTGTATTCTTTGCTGATTCACAGACTGTCAGGCAAATATAGAGTGTGATTAGTATTTTCAATGTATGTAGGGATTTGGCAAAAGCCTCAGCAGAGCATAAAGGAGAAACTTGGAATGTAAGCTATAAACACTTAGGCACACTGAACTGGATGATCTTTACCTCTCCCTGAAGAGTACGAACACTACTCATTGGGAGTCTCTGTTTACTCACGGCCCTCAGGAGCACCTATTGGTACTTAAATTTGTTACTTTTTCATGTGAAAAATACAAGCTTCTAAAACCAGAGTAACTTTGTCATTGGGATCTCTAAGGAGATTTGTTTTTTGCTTGCTTGCTTGCTTTTTTTTTTTTTTTTTCCTTCTTTAGAAATATCTTCTCCCTTGGGGGTTATTAGGCTATGTGATCTTGTATTTGTACCCAAAGATGTCCCCTTCCTGCCTTACGTTCTTTCCACTGGAGATTGTCTGGTTCTATCTCTTTATTCCCCTTTCCTAGCTAGTATCAAGAGGCAAGAGAAATAAAATTGCAGGAAAAACCCCACATTTTACTATCCGAACTTTTCTTCTTAAACACAAATATATATTTTTGCAGTTGGCCCCATGTGAACAGTGTCCACTTCTGCCAAGCACGCTTTTTCTGTCATCACCATTGTTTTCCTTGTCTTATCCTCACCCAAGTGAAGAACCTGTTCTTCTGAACTGACATACTTTAACTTTGGAATAAAAAATAAGTGCAACATTGCTGAAAACTGTGGAAAGACATGCTGGATAAAGCAACTACAGAGTAGCTGAACAGTTGGCAACAGCTACAGATACTCACAATGAGAGTATCTTTCACCACTCCCTGAAAACCTTGATCAAGTACCTGAGAAAAACCTTTGTTACCAGGGTCCAGAGAAGGACTACAAAGATGACCAGAGGACGGGAGGGCCTGCTATATGAGGAGAGGCTGAGAAAACTGGGTTTGTTCAGCCTTGAGAAGAGAAGGCTTCAGGGAGAGTTGATTACCATGTTCCAGTACTTAAAGGGTGGCTACCAAGAAGATGGAGGCTCCTATTTGTAAGGAGGCACATGGAAAAGACAAGGGGTAACGTGTACAAGTTGCTCCTGCAGGGATTCCGTTTGGACATAAGAGGTAAATTTTTTACCATGAGGACAGTCAAACATTGGAATAGTCTCCCAAGGGAAGTGGTAGTTTCCCCGATATTGGACAGTTTTAAGTCTCAGCTTGACAGGGTGCTGAGCCATCTCATATGGAGATCATGAAGCAGATCCTCCTAGTAAATCTGCTAAGGCACATGGAAAATAAGGAAGTGACTGGTGACAGCCAACATGGCTTCACTAGGGGCCAATCATGCCTGACCGATTTGGTGGCCTTCTACAACAAGGCTACAGAGATGGTGGATGGTGGCAGAGCAACTGATGTCATCTACCTGGATTTGTGCAAGACGTCTGACACTATCCCACATGACATCCTGGTCTCCAAACTGACAAGGCATGGATTTGACAGATGGACCACTCAGTGGATAAGAGATTAGCTGGATGGCCACACCCAGAGAGTTGTGGTCAATGGCTCAATGTCCAAATGGAGGCAGGTGACAAGTGGTGTCCCTCAGGGGTCAGTATTGGGACCAGTGCTGTTTAACACCTTTGTTGGAGACATGGACAGTGGAATTGAGTGTATCCTCAGCAAGTCTGCTGATGACACCAAGCTGTGTGGAGTAGTTGACAACCTAGAGGGAAGGGATGCCATCCAGAGGGACCTTGACAGGCTGGAGAGGTGGGCCAATGCCAACCTCATGAAGTTAAACAAGGCCAAGTGCAAGGTCCTGCACCTGGGTTGGCACAACCCCAGGCACAAATACAGGCTGGGGGAGAATGTCTAGAGAGCATTCCCAAGGAAAAGCACTTTGGGGTGGTAGTAGATGAGAAGCTCAACATGAGCTGTGAGTGTGTGCTCGCAGCCCAGAGAGCTAACTGCATCCTGGGTTGCATCCAAAGAAGTGTGGCCACCAGGGCCTGGTAGGTGATTCTGCCCCTCTACTCTGCTCTGGTGAGACCCCACCTGGAGTACTGCATCCAGCTCTGGAGCCCTCAGCACAGGAAGGACATGGAGCTGTTTGAGAGGGTCCAGAGAAGGGCCATGAAGATGATCAAAGGCTGGAGCACCTCTGCTATGAAGACAGGCTGAGGCAGTTGGGGCTGTTCAGCCTAAAGAGAAGGCTCCGGAGAGACCTTATAGCACCTTCCAGTACTTGAAGGTGGCCTACAGGAAAGCTGGAGGGGGGGCTCTTCATCAGAGAAGACAGTGATAGGACAAGGGTTAATGGTTTTAAACTGAGAGAGGGGAGATTTAGGTTAGATATTAGGAGGAAACTTTTCACTGTAAGGGTAGTGAGGTACTGGAATGGGTTGCCCAAGGAGGTTGTTGATGCCCCGTCCCTGGAGGTTTGTAAGGCCACGTTGGATGAGGTTTTGTGCAACCTGGTCTAGTGGTAGGGTCTGGAACTAGATGATCTTTAAGGTCCCCTCCAACCATAACAATTCTGATTCTACGATTCTATACAAAATATAGTATTACCTAGAAAGGCTGGACCAGATGATCTTTGAGGTCCCTTCCAACCTGGCATTCTAAGATTCTATGACTTTCTTACCACTTATTCTCATGACAGAATAGTCAATGTGAAGGCGTACAAGGAAAACTGTATTTTCAGGGCAGGGGAAGAAAGGGGAGTAAAGGCTTAACCAGAAGTTTATCCATGGGCTTCTCTAGGGCTCCCTGTGAAGATGAATCCTCCCTGGCTCTCAGTTTATTTCTGCAGGCCTGAACTTGTTCTGATGTGCCTTTGTGTTTGTGGCAGCTCTTGAGTCTCTTTAGGCTATGATATTTATCAAGCACACAACTTCTCTGAACACATCTTCTTTGAATAACTGGCTAAAAGCTTCTAGGCTTCTTACAGGCTAAATGTTTTCCATGTGTATTTTCCTCTAAATATTTGTTTTCCATAATCAAGTGACCCTACAACTGACTCTAAAATTATATTTTCTCTACTGGTATTAGTCTCTCTCAGCAGTTAACTAAATGCCTCTTGGTGCCTTCTTGCTTTCTTCCTGATCAGTCACTTTTCTTCATCCTTGTTGACGTTTGTCACTTTATATGCTATAGCATTGCTGGACTCTATTCACACTTTTGTTGCTAACCACTTGTAATCTGTTGCCCTGCAGATTTTCCCCTCCTTGAGGATGAACACCCTTATATCCAAATTCTTTCCTTCCTTTGTTGAACTGGTACTGTCCACTGGTCTGTCCATTGGTCAGTGCCTTCTCAGAGTACTGTATGACTTGCTTTCACAAAGGAAGGAAATCCTATAATAATGTAGGAGTTTTATTACAAAACTTTCAGTTGCTGCAGTGTTGATGTCTTTCATTGTTGGTCATATTATGAAGTAATATAAAGTAAATAGACCTAATGTAGACAGTAAATTGACCAGGAGCCTTTTTTGTTCCCAAAGGCATGCAATTTGCTACTTGTGTTTGAATGTTTTAGGAGCAGTTTTTGAGGGAAGGAAGAAATGCATTCACATAGAAAGTGTAAAACTATCTTAGACATCATGACCATTACCACAGCATTTTGTTTTACTACATGATTCAACACATAGCATTGTGCATGCTAGTTCTTCAAAGTAAAATAATTCAATAGCTTTTCACTAGTAGCTATGTTGTATGTAGTAGATTTTTAAGAGTTAAAATCTTAAAGGAAATATTTCTTCAACACGCAGAAATTTAAAATAATCGATGATGGGCTTGGAAGCAAGTGGGAAAAAGGTGTTTGAGAGCAGGCAAATGAGATTAGAGTGGAAAACAAGAAATACTGTAAAAATACTACAAAGTATCTGAAAGACAGTTGAATAAGTGCCTCAAATCAGGAAAAAACATGTAAATTGCATTGTGGAAAGAACTAATTTACAATACTAGAAATAGAGTGATCAGATACTAATTTTTACTTGCAAAAATGACATACAAAGTGAAAGGAAGGAATAACTGACAGAGAATATGCATCCCTCTCCATTATCCATTCCTGTGTATTTCATAAGCAAACTCTTATACTTTTTAATCTGTTCTACATGTTCATTATATTACTTTCATTTAACAGGGGACTTCGCAAATATTATTAAATTGCTTTGCACCACGATCTCCATTTGCCCGCCTATGCTACGAGCCATTAAATGTATTCTATACACTGAGCTTTTTTGTTACTTTCACAATTGTATCTCAGCAGTGTCTTTGCCAATGTAATTTATATTTATCCTCTACTGTGCCCTCTCAGCCTCTTCCTAGAAATAGACGAGCATACACTGGGGTGTTTTGAAGTATTTCTGTAGCTACCTAAAAATTCACCTTGCCATATGTTCACAGTAAATGCAACAATGTCAGGAAATGCACTTTGTATTTGGAGCTGAAACTGGAAGATTTGCACAGAATTCCACAATCCCAAGAAAGCTTGACCTTCTATACAGAATACATTTTTTTCTCCTTGTCAAAATGCTGCAGTATTTAATTGGGGTATATTTAATGACCACTGCCCTCATCTCAATAGTTTTAGCTGAGTGTACCTCTTTCTACTCCTATAAGTTAGAAACTTCTCCTAACACTCATTTTACACAAGAGGAACTGAACAACAAAGAACATGTAACTTGGCTTATGTCACAGAAAAAGAGTAAGAAGGAGAAAAAAATTGAACCCAACTTTCCCAAGAATCCTCAAGGTGCCCCATGAGACATTCCTTCCCTAAAGTAACTGCCTCTAGTATTTGCAGATTTGGTATGTACCTCTGGTTGTGTAAAGCATCTTTGTTAATATATAAAAGTAAATGCAATATTGGAAAGTATTTTTGTTGACATTAAGAATTTAATATATGTTAAAATGACAGCATCTTTGATCCAGAAGACATGCTTTCTACTACTAAAAGGCACTTCAAAATACAAGGTATATTTACTAATGTAAATTACTTTATATAAAGTATTTTATGTGGAAAATGAGTGTATTAATTTATATATTCCCATGTAAAATTTTTTTTTCCATGTAAATACATGTAAATACTCACAGTATTTAAAGAGTACTCACAGAATAAATTCTGCAGTAGGATTAAACTAAGTGCCTGAGTCAGACTGTTTAGAAGTGCAGCTGTCAGTGTTACTAAGTATTGAGGATTGAATTCTGGATGTCAGTAAGTGTTCTTTAAACTCATAATTTGCTTATAATTACACATCAATATACGTTTTTGTATGTGGATAATCTGTGAAGGCTATGTAAACTGCATAATTAGATAATATCATCATAAACTTCCCTGAAGTCTTTGAAAAATAGTTCCCTTCCTGAGATGGACTACTAGTTTCTTCTAGAACTGAAAGCAGTTACTTTTGTAGACTTCATGCATTCAACAGAGTTTTAAGTACGATCTACTTGCACTAATTCGCCTTTCTAGTGATGTTAATAAGGAAAACAAAGATAAAATTTATTTTAATATACCATGAAAAAGAAGATAATTAAAAATATGTAGAGTCTGAAATAACTTTTAAGTATAGAACAGAACTTCATCTGATTGTGGTCCCTTATTCCAAAAGAGCCCCATGTTTGTGCAAATTAAAGCAAATTTATCTATTTGCCTTTAAAAATAAAAAATACAACAGTCAAGCTGTTTTTGCTGTTTATCACAAATACAATACACTGCCTAAACAGCAGACAGAAATCAGGTAAAAAATGGGCATTCTTCACTCTCATTGGAGACCTGTTTTTTCAAGCACACACCCAAGCTTTTACCCAAAAGTGGAAAAAAAGAAAAGAAAGTAATAATGTAGGGTGTCCAAAATAAACTATTCAGGGTCAGTAATAACAGCTGTATGTCTCTTTAATCATAAATATTTTCATTCCTAAGTCTCAGCATGGAAACCTGACTGCCACTAGAACTGATTTTAAGGACAAATGATTGAGGGAAGTTCACAAGACATATGAACATCATCATGAACTACCAAGAGGGAGGAAGTATTTCCATTCCCTGTTAAACGGTGTCTAAATTCTGCATTAAAACATAGGGTGAACTTATTTAATAATCTTGACCTATCAGATTTAATTCACAAATTTAAACTTTCCTTTGTGTGGAGTTAGTTTGCATTTCCTGTGTGGCTTAAAAGCTTTAATTCTCAAGGCCCTGGTGAAGAATACTGTAAGCAATTTTAAATGCTGAACAATTTTTAAAAGTTAAATTCAGATGCCTAATAACTGTCTGCATGAGACAAATTAATTTCCTCTAATACACTTCTAAGCTTTGCAAGTTTTATGTATCTTTGGTCAGCTTTTATCTGAAAACTGCCTAATTCTGCTGTTTGCCTGTATTATTGTTGCTTACATAAGCACAATTCTGCAAACACTCTTCTAGCTTGATCAGGCAGTCCTGTAAGTTTCACAAAATTTTAATTTGGCTGTGATATGAGATGCATTTATAGAATATCACACTGGAGAGATTTCTCATTTCATCCATTCAGCAATCACAACTAGTATCTGAAAAGATTCACAAGACAAAACAATCATCCTGCCTTCAGTCCAAAAATTACTGCTTCCTGAGAATACAGTGATTTAAGAAATACCAGTCTGGGTATGATTTAAGTATCACATGTTAGTTCTGGGCCAGCCAAATATCTTTACTGTGGTTACTGGTCTGCAAGAGAGTGCAAAAGACTTAAATTTTACTCCCTGCTTTTGCATACTCAACTGAACACACAGCTACGTTCATGCCTACATAACATCTTTCATCCAAGACTCTCCGAGATTCACAGCAGGAATATGCTGAACTATTGCTGTTCTTAGGGTGATTTTACAAAGGTGGGCTGTGCATGAAATACCAATAAATGTGAAATATTTTTTTCAAATTGAGAATATGTAATTATGTGAGAACTAATTTTTACTAATATTAAGTGTTTATACTAATGGTAAGGGAACACACAGCTCTGTATCAAGCCAACTGGGCTTTAGTACCATCAGCAATTGTTATCCTGGGTAGGTCTTAGAAAGTACATTTCAGAAGAGAATGCACAAGTCTTCTCTGGTTTGTCCATATAACTGCCTTCTTTTGGCAGGGCTGTAGACAAACCTGAATGGATACACTTTTCAGGAAACAAGCTAATCCTGCACAGAGCTACCAAGATAATTCTGCACAGAGCTACCAAGCTATCTACAATAGGTTTCAAGAGTCATGTAAAAGGATTAATTAGCTTGGTTTCTGTCCTGCTTGATAACATCTATACTGTTTTTGTAACCGGAAATCTTTGGATCAGCAGAGTCACAACTACTTGGCTCAGATGTGTCTTGAAAAACACAGCATGGCTTACTGGAACAGGGGAATTTTTACTATCATAAGGCTGATCATAATTTTAGCAACAACTTTGACAGAGTAAAGCGTATCTTATATGGTCTTGATAAACTGAAGGCAAATAAGCAGAGATTGTTTAAAAAGCAACTCCTAAAGAACAAGAAAGTTAGGTAAAAATTAAAAATAAGACTAGCATCATGGATATTCTGGATCACAGTAATACAGATGGGGAGGTCAAGTTACAGAGCACCACAAATTGACTAGATTAGTATGGTATTAAAAGGCAAATACCATTTTGAGCTGTATTACCAATAACATTGTATATAAAACACGAGGTAATTGTTGTCTCTGCATCATGTGAAGCTTCAGCTAGAGAACTATTTCCAAATCAGTCCAGTGAACTTGCTGACATTTATTGTAAATTGAGTAGTACTAAGGAAAAAGCAACAAGAGTGCTAATAATTTTCAGAAATACAACCTGAAAGGAATGCTTGAAGGAAAAGGCATTGTTTGGTCTAGGGGGGCAGATGGAAGTCTGAAAAGAACATCATAAAGATCTTACAGTTTTCAAAAGTCTGCTATGAAGTCTGTCTAGGATAGGACAGATTCACTATTAAGAAAAGCTAACTTTAAAGATAGTGAAGTACTGGAGTAGGCTACTTATGGAGGGTAGAATGGGACTTTTAAGAAAATTCGGGACCAATATCTATTAGAGATCACAGAATCACAGAGAATCACAGAATCCTAGAGGTTGGAAGGGACCTCGAAAGATCATCTAGTCCAACCCCCCGGCCAGAGCAGGGTCACCTAGAGCACATCACACAGAAACATGTTCAGGCAGGTTTTGAATGTCTCCAGAGAAGGGGACTCCACAACCTCTCTGTGCAGCCTGCTCCAGTGCTCTGTCACTCTCACAGTAAAGAAGTTCTTCCTGATATTCACATGGAACCTCCTATGCTCCAGTTTGCATCCATTGCCCCTTGTCCTATCACTGGTCATCACTGAAAAAACCCTGGCTCCATCGTCCTGACACTCACCCTTTACATATTTGTAAATATGGATGAGGTCACCCCTCAGTCTCCTTTTCTCCAAGCTAAAGAGACCCAGTTCCCTCAGCCTTTCCTCATAAGGGAGATGTTCCACTTCCTTAGTCATCTTTGTGGCTCTAAAGATATGAATCTTGTCTCAGAAGAGATTCGAAGTGCTGAGATTTCATTCAGATCCAAAACTCTGCAATTCCACGCATTCAAGGTGACCTGCAGACTGCACCAATCCAGTTTAAAATGAAGTAACGTAGCTCAGTTTGTTACATGCTGTGGTGATGGCAAATGGGTTGTGTCTCCTGCTCACTATCACAATACATGCTTTTCATCTCGAAGGCACAATACCAGTAACTTGCTACTACTTTATATTGATATTTTTCCTGGTTTCAGTGATTAAAATTAATTCTGAAATTACTGACCTAGCATTTATAATACTGTAAAGTGCTTTAAAGTCTGGAGGTGAGTAAAATTGTTTTGAATAAGCCAAAGAGGGAATGAAGAATTATGAGAGATAGAAGCAACTCCTTATGTATTTGTTTTGATGCCTCTCTCTTACAAAATGAGGTATTCTGAGCTAGCTGCAGTCCCAATGAATAGCATTTTCCGCTGGAATCTGGAAAAAAGTATCCATTGGTATGCTTCTTCAACATATTTTCTGAATAAATGCTTCCTAAAACTAAACACAGAGGACCAGATATCTTTGGTTTTGCATAGATGTGGCACTCCAACTAAAGATCATCCTTCCTTCTATATATATGATTTATTTTATCTCCCATTTTTAAATAATTATTTCAGTTTTATCGACACATTTTGCAAAAGCAATGCTTTTGTGTTTGTGTGGATGTGTGTGTTTGGTTAGTAAAGGAGTAAGAACACGAAGAAGCTGAAGAAGTTCCAAGAAAGTACTTTGTCTTTTAAAAGAAATATGTGAAACGAGTTAGAAGAATGCAGACAGTAACAATCCAGCTTCCCTTTAAAAATGTGACTTGGACTGTATTTCAACCACACTTTCAACTTTCAGGGGGAAAAAAAAAGAGAAGAAAACATATTGAAACCCTAACCTATCCTATATTACTAAAGACTGAAACAGGAAATAGCAATAATGTTATGGGAGGCACTGACAATAAAGCTTGGATTCACATACTTTCTACACCACTAAATCTCACAGGACTATAACTGCTAGGCATATGTATATGAGGATTCAGCTAATTCTGTGATTATTCAGTTATAGACTGTGGAGTAGTAACGCTGATATCTTAAGTTCAAGTATTTTATTTGCTAATCATGTCTCTGAACTTAAGATGCCAAATAACTGCTGCTGCTATCTTGACTTCATAACAGTTGTCATAGTTGTTATCTCACAGTGTGTGGCATTTATTTTTTTGGAGTAATTTAGTTTGCCACCAGTGTAATACCCATTGAAGAGAAGTAACAGGTCAGGCAAAAGTAACTTAAGTGCATCACATTAATCTGTGGAAAAATACTGCCACCTTGGACTGGAACATTTTTGAAAGCTGTTTTTCAGAGGAGCTGAAAAGATGGGGGGGTGCTCTTATACAGCTTCTATTTATCTTTTTTTTCAGCAACTACTAAAATTATTTCAATGTTTCTGAGTACCAGAACATTTAAAATTATGTCTAAATCACAAAGGCAATCAGAATGCCATCAACTTCTTTTTTTTTTTACTTATGTGTATCAATTATAAATCTTTTGCTTGTACACATCATATTTGTTTGCAGAGTCACAGGGCAAAGAATACCTGCATATGGAAGCTCTTCAGATGTACCAAGAAATCAGAAAGAGAGGAGAAAATTAAAATGTTCGCCATATATAGCACAATTTACAATGATAACGGCAGTTGCTACAGCCTCAATGTCAAAGTCTAACAAGTCGGCCTGTGTGGAAGAGTATTTCACAAAGAAGTGTTTCATGCAGTCCTTCAAATGGTAACTTCTTTTGTGTCTTTTTTACCAGGGCTGTAGCCCTGTCCTCTCTTCTAGCCCTGCTCTGACAGAGGTATTTAGTTGCAGTACTGGTAGGGTGGATAACAGGAGCTATCTCTAAGCATATCTGTAACAACTCTCATAGTAGAAAGTTACATTTTTCTATCCTTGAAAGCAAATAAAGTAACTCTCATGCCCTGCATAATTGAAATTCAAGAACTAGAAGAGTTAAAAATGCCAAAAGATTTATGTTTGAATTTTGAATTGACTTTAAAACATTTTGAGGTTTTAAAAAGACCCATTTAACCAACTATTTGCTATTTCCCTTATTCTCTTTGTCCATCCATATACAAATTGAATAAATTCCTTTGATTAATTCATTATATATGTTTATATACACATACAGGTGAGGCCAATTTAGTCTTTTTAATTCAGGAAATAAAACTAGGACATCCACAAACTTGCAGAGTTTGGTCAAAGGTCCAAGACCAACCATTTGGATGTGAAATCTAACTAACTGAAAGTGAGGTAGCCAAAGGACAGAAAGAAAATTCAGAGATCTTATCTGGATAGCACTGTCAATTCCAAATAGTATTTGGCTAATGATCCAGTGGTAGAAGTGCATGGATGAAAAAGTACTTTAAAGAGGAAAGCAGGTTTTGGACACAATATTTCAATTTCCTACTTTATCCTCAGATGTTAAGCAATATAGCAAAGCCTACATCTACTTTTTGCAATTGCACCTGGCCACAACGTGTAAAAGAAAAGAAGTCTACCAGACATCCTCAACAAAGCATTTGTACTAAAGAGCAGCAAGAATACCCAGTGTTCTGACTAGATCTTTGGATGTGAGGCTTAGAACCAAGCTCAAGTTCAAACAAGAGTCATTAAGTCTGTCTGAGTAGCTGAATCCTCTGCTAGGAAAGGTCAAAATATAAAATTTGGTCTCCGGAATGAAAGCAAAGATCAAGCTGTCAATTCTTCTACCTCATTTTATTTCTCTTGACATGAAGATAAAATCGTATTTTAGTATGTGAAGCAATTTGAAAAGAATTTTTAAAAAGGAAGAAAGAAGTTACGACACCTGAGAAATCACTATGCCACATCATTTAAAGCCCGCTTTCATGTTCTGTACTGCATTCAGCCTCAGTAGCCACATTCATTTTAAGTCTCCATTTAAGCAAGGTGTAAATAGCAGAAAAATTGTTCTGCTAAAATTAGGGAAATCTCAGCACTAATCTTTCAAGACAGGAAATTACAGATTTTGTGATTTGCCTGCTGTATTCAATTTGACATCTTAGTTGCTTTTAAGATACTGAGCCACCAATCACTATTAGCTTTGGCTGGGGCATTTTATTTGTTACAACTCATTTATGACAGCAAGCTAAGTGCACAAATGTTTATTGTAAGATACCAGGATAAAGGACGTAAAATCCCATCAGCTATTAAAATTCAATACTAAAGCAGTTAAAATGGGTAACAAAAAAGAGAGTTTCCTATCAGGCTTACAACTAACTCTCCAAGGTAATCACTTTTGACTGGAGTAATAGAAGAAAAACAAATTGAGAAAACTAAGAGAACCAAAAAACATTGAGATTCACTTGGGAAAAATACCCTCCAGTGTTATGAGATAAGCTGAGACATACTCCAGAACGCATATAGAACTCTATGTGTCGTCTCTGACTAGCAATTACTAAGCTATAGAAAACAATTTTGACGGCAGAAATTGGAAGTGACAACAGAGAAAGAAAAAACTTCAATCTAGAGACTCTTAAATGTAAATGTATGTATTCTTATTGGAGAAAGAATGACCACAGAACTAGCAGTTACATCCAAACTAAGTATCTTCACTTTCTTTACTACTTCAAGCAAGTTGCTGAAACTTACTACATCTTATTTTCTTCATCTCTAAAGTGGGTTGGAACAGTTTTGTTTATTTGCTCGTGTTTAACACTTTCTAATGTCCCTTACAAAAGCTGTTGTAGAACCAAAAGGTAACATCTCTATCTATTGCTTTTAATATATATTATTTCAGCTGAGATCTTAAAGTACTGGAAGCACATTTGTCTTAAGAACATCTGCTAGTGCATTTGGGAAAGTTTAGGATAAATCAAACTGTGTGGAAGCCACCTCTAAAAGAGATTTAGAAAAGACTGGGTACAGAGGATAGGGTACAAAAAGAAAAAAGATGTATATGCTGCAGAAAACCTTTTTTTCATCTCCAAAAAACACCACTATGACTAGGAGGATCTAGCACTACTTAAGTGCTGAAAGGACTTCAAATCACCTACAGTATTTTAATGCAAGATTCAAAGGCAAAAAAACCTAGCTCCTCTTAAACTGACTTCCTGAATGACAAAAATTATTATTTACTAGAACACTAAAGTATTTGTATCATTGTTTTATATATTATAACAAAATTTATAGTGAATTTTGTCAGTTGGCTAATGGGGGTTTAGAAAGTTATATGCACAGAAGTTAAGAAATTTTTTCACTATCAGTGTCTATACAACATTAATTCAGCCCTTTCAAGTGATGAGTACACAGTGTCTGAAATTATTTGAACAAGTACTGTTTTCTCCCTGTAAGATCTGTCAGTAACAATGGGTAATGTTCTCTAAATGAAAATGAGTGTTTGTATAATGAATGAAGCTTCTTTCTTAAGACTCCTGCTTAATCTATTGCTGAAGTTTTAAGGTGTGTGATGAATGAGACAGAAAGACAGACTTATGGTTAAAGCAGTTAAATCCCACCTTGAAGAATTAGATTCCATCCATCTCTGAGCTCCTGTGTAATTCAAGCAACTCACTTAAAAAAAAACGTTTTCAGTTGGTCACCAGTTTTTCACTTCTTGGTCCAGGTCCCTATGGTCCACAGCTATGTTTAGGTCTCAGAATCAGCATCCTAGATACCCTGTTTGCATCAGGTCAAATTTCCAACTCTCCCTCTAAAATGTTAGGAAATTATAGATTGCCACAGAAACAATTAGACCCTTTTTTATAACAAATGCACAGATATTCTTCCCTAATTAAGTTATTGAAAACAGCTGAATTCCTCCCAAAATGTCAGAAACTGACAAATTAGCATAAAACTTAAATAAAAACATTTAAGAAAAGAAAACAAAGAAAAAACCTGAAAAGGGAAAAGAGAAATCTCCAATAGGAAGTAGAAGCCTATGTTTTCTGTCAGTCATGTTATAAGCCGTGCTACCTATTGTAGAGGAATATTCAGCACAGGATTTTAGTATTGATTTCTGTGTGCATATGGATGCTATAGCCATATTTGTGAATAAAATTAAAAACCAGATTAGGACTTCATAATGGTATTGGTCTAAAATGTGGATGGCTATTTTTTATGCTGAATTGGATTATTTTACGCTTTAATAGTTGTGGATCACAGAAAATAAAGTTTTATATTCAGGACTGTGCATAACTTCTCTGTTAGATATTCTTTCTACTGGTAAATTAGTTTTTAATTTAAATTTCAATTATAATTTTCTCCAAAAGTGTTCTTTCTCACCTTGCCATCCAGCAAAACATGGAGGATTTCAGTTTATGTCTTCCTAGACTGCCATTCAACATGTAGCCCCCTTACAGACTACTGGTGCCTTGTGTACCGCTTCTGGACACGTCATCTAGACTGCTCCTCCAGGTTTGCAGAAAATTCAAGTGAACCATAAATTTGGAAGATCAAGACAGCAGAGAAATACCACACTCTGGAGACATTACGATTTAGATGACTTATCCTCTAAAGCTGCAAGTCTTACTCAGATTCTATCTCAAACGTGCAACATCTCAATGCTCCAATCTGGAAGATCAAAATAAAAGAAAAATATTCTCAAATTAAGTTTGTTCATGTTAATTAATCTCAGCCTAAAGATTATTACTAGTTGTTTATTGTGGTTATAACTGGTTTTGAAGGAAAACTATAGTGAGAAAGTAATTGCTGTATAGGATAGATATTCCTGTTAATGAAATTATTACAGACAATGCTCTTTTCACTAACAAATATTAGTCAAAAAGCAAGGAAAAGTTTAGACATTGTTCCTACTCTTCAAAGCCTTGCGTGGCATTTCTAAAATATAACTACACGCTTTGAGAAATCATAAGGCAGTCCTGTGATGTAGCTTGAGTCCGTACGCTGTATTTTCAGGTATTCATTGAACTACAAGTAAAGATGTGTTGTCATTTCCTGCAATATCTATAACATGCACTGGTCAGAGTCACTGCAGCAATATAGAGAAACAAAAGCTACTGGTACAGTAGCTACTGGATGGTACAGTACTTTTATAAGGACACTACCTTCTTAGGATTATCTCAGGAGACACCATGAAGTAGGGAAATTTGAAAGCAAGAACTTTATGCAAATTTAAAACGCTGTTGTATATGTGGCTGAAAGCCTGATTCTGAATGGTGCAAAATTTCAGAAAAGCTTGGAGCTTGTTCAGTCTGAAGTCTAATGCTCATGTACATTCAAAAGTCACCAGCTAGCTATTTTGTTGCTGGTCCTTTGTGTAAAAATGTCTTATTCCACAGTGTTTATCCTGTAAATCCATACTGTCAACCCAAGACCCAAAATTCCCAACAGCCAACTTGTCTCCAGTTATTTTACCTCCTCAGCAGCTTTCCAGAGGCTGTCATATACCGTCAATACAAAAGCTACTGGCCTATTGACAGGTGGAAGAAAAAAAAAGGTACAAAAAAGCTGAATAAAGTATCAAGCAAGATAAAAAAAGGAATTAATCCACGATGCGTTATTAGTTTTAAGACAAAACTACTTAAACTATTTAAAAATAAAGTAACTGAAAGCTATTAATGATTGCATTACACCTCACAGGTTCTTCGTTTGAAATTATAGATCACATCTTAGATGACAATTTTTAGTGTGTGATAGAAGTTACCACTGTAATCTACACGTTTAGTTGATAGAGGAATATCTCTTTCAAATGCCTAGCCCCAGAAAAAAAACCCTCACTTTTGCAAAGTAGTAAGTAAAGCTGGTTTTAAACGTACTTGAGTGGCTGTCTACTTATTATCAGCATCTTCTCAGATGAAGCTGTAATTGCTTCTAGGCTTTGATTCACTTCTGTGAAACCACATAGTAAAGATTAGCCTTGTAGTGGGCATGGCATGTCTTTATTCTAGCAGACGAATTGCCTTTTGCGAGCTGAGGTTACAGCACTTCATTTTCAATCCGCATCGAACTACCTTGGACCTTCTCTCCTTTGTATTAGGAGACAGAGATGTGAACCTGTCCAGGCTTTAACCACTAGGGGGCTGTGCGAACACAATTTTTTGGCAACCTCTTGGCCCTTCGCTGGTTCAAAAGGCCAGATACGTTTTTACGTACGATAAAATGTGACTCTGAAATAATTAACCAGGTTTTTCTTCTCTCTCCCCTTCGGCAGAAAACGCATCAAATCATAGTTTAATTAGCCCTGTGAATTTTTTAGAATTACTCACTCTTTTTGGTCATGGTACTTGTATATAAAAAAGCAAAATGCTAGAAAATGCAAATGCTTTTTGAATCACATGCTCTCTACAGCTCAAGGACTGGAGCTAATTCTGAAGTGCGGACACTACAAATCCTGTCCTTAAGCTGGTATGGTTTTATGCTTAATCAAGGTATATGATGAAAACCCAGAAAACAGCATGAAAATTCCACAGTAACACAGATAAATGTTGAAGTCAGTTTCTGTGAATGCTCGGTTTTGATAGAAGTGTAGACTTGTAACTCTTCTCTCTTCTTTCAGGCACAGGAAGTGCAAAACAAGAACGGCAAAATCTGGTAAAAAAATCTGGAAACTTGGTAATTTCATTACACTAAGAGTTTGCTGTGATTTTAGTCAATAGCTGATGCGGGGAAAATCAGAAACACCTACAGATACCTGTTTTATACACTTGACCTATGCCTCTCGATTGTCCATTGAAGCGTTCCAGTCACACCAAAAGAGAGCAGGTGGCAAAATGTCCTCGTATTTCTGTATTGCACCACCTGAGAAGACCTTCTAACAACCACTTTCTAAAGATCCAGTCCCAATCACGTATTTACACAGAGCCTGAGGAAGGGAGCCAGTTTTGATGGCACTAGTGACCATCGGTGCCTTCACTGTGAGGCAAGACGCGAGGGATGGCCAGATAGGCTCCCTATGGGTCGGTACCTGTAGAGAAGGAATGACAACCTTTTGTCATCTTCCCCGTGCCCAAACGACCTCTAAGACGCCTTAAGCACCGGCCACCCCTCGACGCCGTGAGCGGGGGACATGAGGGAGAAGGCTTTAAATCGGCTGCGCACGGGATTAAGGGAAGACTTCGCAGAAGAAGGCGCCAAGAGGGGGGCTGGCGGTCAGCAGCCCCGTTCCCGCCGAGGCGCTGCCGGGCAGAGCGAGCTGCGGGCCGCGGGCCGGCAGCTCCCGGCAGCGCCTCCCGCCGCGGCGGGCGGTCCATGTGCGAAGCGGGAGGGCGCGGGAAGGCCCTTCCCCCCCCGCGCCGGCTCCTTCCCCGCCCCCCGCGCCCGTTCTGTGCCTGCGCGCCGCAGCGCCTGCCTTTCCCCGGCGTCGCCGGGGCAGGGTTTCGCTCGGCTTGGCTCCGTGTCACACACAGATGTGACTCTTGTCTGTTCCCTGCAAACGTACAACCGTGACGGCTCACCTCCTCCCGCGTCCCTCCCTCCCTCTTCCCCCCCCTCCCCCCCCAAAAAAAAAAAAACAAAAAAACAAAAAAACCAACAAAAACCACCAACACAAAAACCCACCCTTTTACAAAAATCTCTTCAGATCCCACACCGAGCAGCAGCCGCCGCAGCAGAGCCTCGGGAGCTGATGGAGCAATGGGTGGGAAGCGGGAAACTGGCACCACAAGCGAAAACTTTTAATCTGCCTAACTTTTCGCTTCCCTTCTAACGCTCTCCCTTGTATCCCTCCGGCTCCTTACCCCCTCCTCTGGGCTACGCTTCATACTCCGCCGTGTCTCTCCCCTTTCTCAGTCCTCCCCCCACCTTTCTCCTCGCCGCCTCCCTCGCTCGCTCCAGCGGCGACTGGAGCTGATAAGAAAAGAGAAGCAGCGGAAGAGACTGCAGCCGCTGTGAGAAAGACCCGGGCAAGGCAGCGGGAAAGGGAACGGGGAAAGGGATCAGAGAGGGGTGGCCAGTCCCGCGCCTCACCACAAAGTTGGCGGCGGCCGCCGGGCGTTTTTGACAGCTGGGCGCGGGCGGCCTCTGCCGCAGCCCCCGTCTGGCACGGAAAGTTGGGGGGGAGGGACGAGCCAGAAGGGCTTACTTTTCCACCCCCCCCCCCCCCTTCCACCCCCCCCGACTGCTCTTCCCCCTTCCCGCTGCCTCCCTGTCTGCCGCTCCTGCTTCAGAGCGTGGGGTTAGGAGGAAGGAACGCTCCTCTCCCAGACCCTCTCGCAGCCTCCCCCCGTCGCCTCCCCTTCCCCAGCCACATAACCCAACAACAACAAACCAACCTGTGGAGGCTCTGACCCGAACCTCCTCCCGTCACTTCCACCTCTCCGCTGAAAGCTCTTTTTCTTTCTTTCTGCTGCTCAGGCTAAACTTTCGGGGCTGAAGTTTTGGAAGAATCAGAGAGGGCGGAGGGGGGAGAGAGTCACTCTCGCTACTGATATAAATACATATATATTTTTTTTTTTTTTTTTTTTTGTGGGGGGGAGTATTTTTTTAATACTTTTTGGTTCAAATCACCTAGACGTGTGAGGGTGAGAGGAGTGTGTGTGTGTGTGTGTGTGTGTGTGTGTGTGTGTGTGTGTGTGTGTGCGTGCGCGCGCGTGTGTGTGCAAGAGTCGGAGAGGGGGGAAAAGAGAGGGAGAGGCGCTGAGAACCCAGAGGCAAAACGAAGGGTGCAGGCACTGCCGCTGAGAGGAGATCGAGAGACAGGGGGTGCACTTGACAACCACCATGCAGAGATGGTAAGAAGTTTACAGCAGCTTTTCGTTTTGATTCTAGCCTTTACTTTGGTGTGATTTGATTAATAAATTGTGCAGTAACACAAGCAGCCCAGCTCTCTACCCGGTGTGTTTCAGCCTTCAAATAAAACAAAACAAAACAAACAGCCGGGCAAGGAGAACGAGGAGGATAGTAAATAAATAAATCAGTCCTTTGCTGCGTGGATTGGGGAAAAAAAAAAAAAAAAAAAAAAAAACAAACAAACAAAAAAAAAAACAAACAAAAAAAACCCAAACCACAAACTTAAGAGGCTGTGCTTAACTTTAAGTGAGTTTGGGGGGCTGAAATGGGATGGCCACATACTTCTTACCGCCTCCCTCCCTCTACTAAAGATGAGCGACTAGCGTAAGAAAAGTGTACATCTGGAGGGAGAGTAAAGGTGGAGAGGGGTTGAATCGGACATGCGGTGGTCTGATCTTTTTTGCGTACCACCTTCTGCTCGGAAATGAGTAAGGTTTGAACACAATGTAAAGGTAACCTGTGAGAGCGGGGGAAGGAGCTGTGTGTTCGCGTGTGAAACAGCGCCTGAGGCAGGGAGACAGAAGTGTAAATCCACCTTCCCCCGTAACTCTTTTTGTTGTGCATGTGCTTGCAGTTTGCACCTCTCCAATCAGCGATTGTTAGCAGAACTTGCAGTTATGCTGATGCCCTAAATCTAAAAGGCACGGAGGAGCCCCCAGAAAAACAACTTTGAGCAAGTTTTTGCAGTTTATTGCATATGCTGTGCAAATGCATATCTCCTATACAGCAGAGGTTTTGCGAAGCAGGGTTTGGGCTTTCACGACATCTTAATTTAAAAATTAAAAATCGAAATGACCGCGGGCTTGATTTGAATGAAGTGTGTTTGTCTGGGTTGTGATGTGAAGACAGGTTAAACAGCTGGGGAGAACAGTCACGTTTAGAGCCAGAACTGAACTTAGCATGCATAATGATAAGTGTTCGCATGAACAAGTGGACTGACCTCAGTTAATGATGAAGTGATAAGTCCATATTAAACGAAGCAGGATATTTTCTACCGCTGTTTGACTACTGCCGTGCTTACAGTCAGCTTTTGTTACGCCACTCCAGGGATGCTATACGTCAGTCTTGTATGCCTTGAATGTGCATATATGTGCATGTGTGCACACGTGTGTATATATATGTGCATATATATATGTGTGTGTGTGTATACAGAACTCAAACTATAGATACAGTGTATGTCTGTATGAGTGAAGGAAGGGCTTGAGATACGGAGCATTTGGTTTTTTCCCTTCTCTCTCTAACATGACATGTCTTGTTTCAGTGATCAAAGCCACAGTTGGAGTGTAGGAGATGCAACTGTCAAATGTAGGGGGAAAAAAAAAAAAAAAAAAGATGGGGAAAAAGCAGCATGTGCCCAAGACTGTGGTTACAGTAATGCTGACAGAAATTAAAGTGGTTTTGAAAGCAGCATGCGATTTATGATGGTTCCCATTTACCCTAGAGTCAAGCTGTTGTAAAATTGATGCACAAAAGACATCATGTAATAATCCGGTGTACCCAGGATTAAAGTGGCAACGAGTGTTTTTTTGTGTGTGGGGCTGGCCGACAGTTAAAATGGTTTGAAGCTATTTTTAAGTAAGAAATCAAAGCAGGATATTACATACTTATTTTCTTAACCTGTATGTTAGATGCACATAGCGGTTGGTGAAATATTTTTCAGTGGGAGTGGGCTTTTATTTCTCATCTTCCATTTCTCCATTTCTCCTCTGCATTATAACCCATCACAAATTTTAAAATGGGGTCATGTTTTTGTTACAGTTTCACAGTACAAATGTTCATAGTTTAATTACTGAGATGTATACTGACATATCAGTCATATTTAATAAGCCTGATCAGCAGATCTGCACAAGAATACCAAGTTCCTGTAAAAGTATGTGGAACTTTCATTGCCTTTAAAAATTGTAGGAATTTTAAATCAGAAATTTAACGGCGTATATTGAGTTCTCTGATACACTGTAGTTTCATTTTAAGCTGCCCAGTATAGATGAATCATCTAGCTCTATCTATGTTCTACTTTAAATTCCTAAAAGACGTTACTTTTTAAAGGTACTCACTAAATATTTCAAATGATCCTTTTTTTAAGTGATCCAGATGCAAGAAAATCTAAATGTAAATTATAAACTAATTTGTTATAAACTAATTTGTTATGAGCAAATCTGAAAACTCACTTTAAGACCTGGGGTTGTGAAAGTGTTCCTTAAGCATGTATCTTACACGCATAAGAGAAAAATGCCTCTTTGGTACTTTATTTTGTAAGAACGCAATACTGTGACATTTTAGGGAAAAAACAGATGAGATCTATGTCTTTAATCACATTTAATTTTTATTATTGAGGTATTTGTGCAAGTCGGGTATGTGATTATGTTAAAGCAAAGGAACAGGCAACAGCAGAGGTGACTATTGCTATATTAAAATGTAAGTGTTACAGTTTGAATTTTCTGGTGAGTTTTTTAGTTCAGTGCTTTACATAACATTTTGTCCTAATCTTGCTTGCTGTCAGAGATGTTTCATGGTTGTGCAATTGCTGCAGTCAAGAATGCCAATTTGCATTCCAGGAGTGTCATTTGATTACTTTTATCTGTACAGCTCGAAGACCAGCCCAGACCTCTCATTTCATTTTGCCATGTCACAAGTCAGTGTTATGTCGTCTTTTCAAAAATCTGCCTGATTTAGACAAGAAAGAAAAGTACTTTCATGTTGCAGCCGCAGTTCCCTACTAACTTGTCAGCAGCAGGATATGATTCACTTGGGCCCAGAAGAATAGCACAGAGAGGAGGGGTAGGTGGTTCAGTAAGTCCATGGACAGGTAGTGTGTGACATCCCAAGAGAGCTTAAGTTAATGAAGAACAGGTCTGCTTAGTTCTTCACACTCTGACCTGGTGCTGTCCCTACAGTTTTCTCATTTGATCTTTCCCAGCAAATTGATCTTTTCTAGTACTTTTTTGCCTTCCAAGTTAGTCCTTGTGGGACTGAAATTAGCAGAGCAACTTAAGTTGGATAATACAGCTGTTCAGAAAAGAAGAAATTGGACACTAGCTCATAAAGGGGGGAGGGGAAAGTAAGCTATTCTTTCTGTTGTTACTCAGAACTCTTTTTTGTTTGTTTGTTTGGTTTGGTTGGGTTTGGGTTTTTTTGTATTATTTTAGAAAACTTCACAATAGCTGCATTACTTTGGAATTTTGCTTTCTTTCTTATTCATAGTCTGTAGTCTGTATGGATGGTCCATCGCACCCTGCATTAAATCTGTATCATTTAAATAAAACAAACATGCTTGCAGAACAGACTGCAGGTTTGCTTTGGTATTTGTCAGTTGAACTTGCTTGTTAGAAATGATTTGCTAGTCTGTAATGAGGCTTTTACAGTTGTCGTAAGACATTTTAAATATCAATTGCACATGCCAACTGCATTATTTATAGCCTGCTAAATAACTGTAATTCCATAGTATCCAATACTGAAATGCAGTGGAAATTAAACAATAAAAGCCATTACAAATGGTATGTGTAAATATTATGGTAGGTGAAAGTACAGTCAGCAAATCACTGGTTTTCTGGAAAACCAGTGTATACGAACAAGTTGGTTTTGAACTAAGACATTCTGTATTTAAAATCTGGGTTGTAAAATAGGATTGTGGTGTTATCTATTAATCTTTTTTACATTATTTTGAACTTAGTAATTGGAAAGCGGAATGGAGATGTGTTTGTGTGTGTGTGTGTATGTGTATGTGTATGTGTGTTTCAATACATACATGGGTAGGTTGTCAACCAATGTAAGATTTCAAACTAGAATTTTGTTAATAAAGTCTAAGTTAGAAATTATTAAGAGGGTATTTAGTATGCTGCATAATAATAAGCAGTATGTAACTTTCTGTATTTCATAGCAGATGTTCTCACATAGTACTCATGTCTTTTCAAGCTGTAAAATTGAAAGCACTGCTGAATGGAAACAAGAACACTTATGTAAGGGAAATGCTACTCTCTCAGTATTGCTTTTGAAAATGGGAAGGAACTGTAGAGGCTCATTGGTCATTTAAGGTCCTCTGCAGAGCTAGAGGGAGCTTTGTGATTTTATTAGAAATGCCATAGGTAAGAAAAAGGAGGAAATATTCTGAATAAGGGAGGGCTGATTACTTTTTTTTTGAGCCAAAGGTCTGGAAATTAAGACTTTGAGGTGGCCTTCTTGTATGTAAATTACATTTATGTCAGTGGGATTTGTGACTGACTATCTTGTCAATTTCAAGCAAAACAGAAATGACCAACAGCAAAGTAATTACATTAAAACAAGTCCAAGTAAAACATTGGATTTTATACAAAAACAAAATTTATAGTTTTTTCCCCTCAAAGATGGGAGTTTCTGGCAGTATCCTTTTTCCTTTTGCACATTGGATACTGTCACTAGTATTTGAAGTCTTTTCTTCGCTGAATATTATTTAGTGAAAAAGTCCTAACTTTCAGTCTCCAGGCTTGCACAGGGCATTTGATTTAATGACTTAATTAGATTTAATGTCCACTATTAGTATGTATTAGGAAAAAATGTGCATGTCTGGAAATACAAAAAATTCCTTATAAAATACAAACAAATAGAGTTTATCTATCATTTTGGAAATGTGTATAACTTCCTAAGCTAGCCAGAAATTTTTGCTTAATTTAGAGGAAGAGCATTTAACAGGGCTTAATAAAAAGCATCTGTTTAAACCTTGTATTCTGGGTCAGTTTTATCCCACCTAAATTTTGACATATTTGTTCTAAAAATGCATTGATCATAATTGCAGCTTAACAGTTACATGGCAGCTTTTACAGGCATTACTTTGGACAAACTTATTTATCATTTAAGTAAATTATATAATCCAGTGAGATAAACTACCAGATTTGTCTCCTTTATCTCTTGCACAGTAGCTGTCATTATGTGCAGTGCTAGTAAAAGCCTTTCTTTGTTGATTATTAGAACCTTAGTACACTCAGGAGTTCTGCTGTAATTTAATGTGGTTGTTCAAAGATATTTTCTCATTTTAGAAGCTTTCCATAATATTCTCACCATGTTATAAAAATGTGCATTTTGTACTCCAGGTACATATGCAAATACTTTTTTCTTATTCCAGGTAAATCAAGGTTTTTGAAGGACAATTCTTTTCTTCTGCAGCATCTGTGTCAATATTTTCTCTTGAAATACTTTATGTAAAAACCCACAAATTCAGATAACTTAAATCAGAATTGTTTCTGATTTGTTACTTTAGAGAGTTCTTTCTGTTGCTTTTTAATTTGTTTTTTCATTTTTTTCATAGAGTTAAAATCTTCTGTTATGTACTTAAGTCAGATTTTTGTAGGAAATTATAAAAAGCTAGGGAAGTTTTAAAAACATTCTGGGCATTGCAATTATTTCTTAATTATGAAAAATGGAATGTCCATAATGCTCATTTGTAAGACACAAGCCAAAAGAAATAAAGATGCCATAAACTTAACCAGTAAAAAGTTTTTAATTCACCATAGTCTGGTGCACTGTCTGGAAGTTAAACTATGTTTTTGCAGCATATTACAATTGGTTACATCTACAGTTGTGCATATAAAATATAAGAAGCCAGGCCTGTTAGAATTCTTCAGATATGAGGAAAGTTTTAGATGGTATGCAAAGCAAATGATGAACTGTTATCAGCTGTAAATGACGCTGAGTTTATGTACAACACCCATCATGCTGTCAGCTGGAATCACACTGAATTAGTGTTGCAACTTTACAATATTTGTCAAATATGTATTATTTTGAAACTAGTAATCTATGGTTTTAGGCAGTGCTTTTTAGTGTTGAATACAAAGATGTAAGAGCAAACAGAAATAATTTTTCCCTTTTTGTGACCTGACATTTGCAAAAGTGCCCCATGCTGAAATTTCTTTTCAGTATCTTTTTTTCTTCCAAAGCCAGACATGTACCCAGACACAAAAGCCTCTGTGTATAGCAAGCTGTTTTAAATATTGTGACTCGACGATGTGCTGTCCTTTCTCTGCTTGAGCCAAAGATCTCTGCTCAGTGTCTGTGGATTACCAAGTCCCTTCTTTATTGTACCTCTTGTCAACTATTCCTATTCATTTAACCTTTCATTAGTGTCTGTGCAGCTTCACTGTCTGGAAAGGCAAGGAAAAACCTAAAGGCCTACTGTCACAGTTATTAGATTTCTCAGTTACATCCCAGCAACCACAAAGGAGTAGGAGTCAACACTTTTGTCATGCATGCTGCTATCCTGTGGTGCAACTCTTCTGTGCATGTCAAGGACATGTGCCACATGTTGATAATGCATCCCAGGGATAAATGCACAACATGGGGGATAAACCAGGGCTGGCACTAATGAGCTTTGTAGGAGTTATTGCGAAGACAAACAGTTGTGAAGGAATTCTGCTTAAAAAGCTGAAGAGACGGGTTTGCATTAAGTGTTGCCAAGGCTTGTATGTGAGGTACTTGTCAATCATGTTTCATTTAAGTGCTATTTACAAGGCAAAAAGTGTTTTCTATAACTAAAAAATGTATTGCTTTTACTTCTTTAAGCTGTCAGGATGAAGTGTCCTTGAAGTGGTCCTCAATAATACACCTTATGACTTCTTTTTTCTACTTATTTTTGGATCAAAACCTGCAAAATTTTCAAATTACTTCAAAAAAAATCTGCAAATATGAATTATAATGTATTTAAAAATATTCTTGCTAGCAAAGCTTCAAATTCACTTTCAGTGTTGTAAAAACATGGACATAGTCTTGTCTGAGACATTAATTTGGCTGAGAATATCTAGCTGCATTTAAGTAGTTTCTTCTACATTTGTCACCCAGAGAGCCAGAACTATTAGTTATGATGCTGCTGCCTCATTCTGTGGAGGTACATCTTCCATTTAGTCCAGTACAATATTCACATACATTTTGCTTCTGAAGTTTCTTTGAAGCCCTTCGTACTGACCCTGTTAACCAAATCCAGTTGAACTATTGAGTTCTTGGCTTTTACAGGAGTAAAAAGTACATAGTTATTCCTGACATCTCTACAGGTAACCTGTTAGAATGTATCTTAATTACATTTTTATCAGTAGTATTATTAACAATATGATGTGTAACTTCATATGACTTCCATAAGGATAATCTGGTCAAAACAAAATTAGACCTATAGATTTATAATTAATCTATAATTTAGTAAGTTCCATTAGTTCTGTGTAAAGCTTAAGGGTCTAATTTGGTCCTATTCATAACAAGGTTATAAGTGGGAGTAAAGCCATTGAAATCAGTGGAAAGTTAATGTAAAACTGTTGAAGGAAACCTAGTCACCGCCTGTGCACTTTCCAAATGTCATGCTAAGATGATTTGAAGATTAATCTAGTGGGCTACAGGAAAATTCTTATAACTTCCATACTTCAGATACACTGTTTAGCTTGATATCCTCAGTAAGTGTGATTGGTCTAATTTTTTAATAGGACTTGTCGGCTTTTTGATTGTTTGGGGTTTTTTTACATTTCTGAGATTAAAGGGAAGCCAAGGTGACCAGAAACGTAGTAGTTGGTTGTAGGAACAAGTGCCTCCAAAGAAAATTGTATTTCAGAAAAAAAATGAGTAAAAATATTTTTATTTTTTGTGTTCAAACACTGGAAACATTTGTAATGATGATACTGAATTCTACGTTCCTCAAATTAAAAGAGAAGCTGTTGTATTTTGTGACTTGAATTAAACAAATATTTAAATAGAACAGAATCTTCAGACATGAGCTGGAACAAATGTGCTAGTGCCTTCTTAGTTTAAAACATCATTACTAGACTGATATTAGCTTTGATGAATCTAAAACTTACTACATGGTTTCCAAATCAAAGATGAAAGGGCCAGTTAGGAATCAAATAAATTTTCCGGTTGAAATGTAGCATTTGACATTTAGAAAGATGTGCTCAGCATGATGAACCACTTCTCTTTAGTGCAACTACCATGGTGATTTGTGCAATAAAACTACTCTGAAATTGAATTCCAGTATAATAAATTTAAGGTAAATTAATTTGGAAGTCCTGATTAATGCCATTTTTTAACTACGGGAAATACTTCCCTGAAGTGCTTTCCCCCCCAAAAAAAAAAAAAAAAAGAAAATTAATACATGGCAGTTTTCATTGCTAAGTAATTGAATTTGTAGTTGTTTTGATAAATTCATACCGGTCAAAATCCATTTGCTTTGTTGTGGCAGTGTACCAGTTTTAATAAATAAAGATTTTGTTATTACCCTCACTGTGAAGTTACTACTGTATTCCTAGTACTAATCAAATGGGCACATACCCCATCTGTATGTTTGAGCAGGTATTGTTATGTACAGTAATTTATAGTCTACAGTACAGCTGGGCAGTGCTTTTATACTGACCTGATGGCAGTTAGATTTTTCTAAAGGCCTACTGATAATACTTTTCAGAATGACATTCTGTACAGAATCCTTGAAAGCATTATGGAAAATGTTTTGCAGTTCTGCTGAAGATGCAAGAATCAGTGAAAATCAGGAAATATTAGTTAAGTAATTGTGGAAACTTGCAGTTATCTTCTGTGCTGGGCCATGACCATATTTAATTTGCAGCTGTATTTTGAGTTGTCTTTTGAAGATACCTTGTTACTGATTTCCCATACAACATTCCTGATCAAAATAAATGCCACTAGAAGCCAATTGGCTAAGTGATTATGTAAGCAATGTGAAGAGGCTGAGAAATTTATTTCTTCAGTACACAAATTGGCCTTAAGATTTTGTCCACACTTTGGTGCAAATACTAAAAAGCAATTTGTGAAATTGCGTATGTTATGTAACTAGACGCTTCTACGGAAATTTATGTCTCAGCTGATATAATTCACATGGTAAGACACCAACAGAATTAACAGAATTAGGAACAGGAAGCAATAGCAGATAAGTGATGTGTGATTTAAAGGTTTCTGCACCTCTACTTTAACTGTACTTCATTTTTAACTTTTGCCTTCGGAATGTCTGTTGCAATCTTCTTTGCTTCCTGTTTTCCACATGTAACTTGTACTACTTTGCGTATCAGTGGTGAATCTCATTTATCAGCTGGTATATTTAAATTATTTACTATATCAAATGATCATTCTGCAAGCAAGGACTTCTGTTGCTGCATGGACACCCAGAGAGGAGGTAGACAGGCATCCTTTTTTATTGCTTTTTGGAATTCTCTTGCCTTTATGAGGTCAGCAAGGATTGGAGTGAGCTACTTGGTTCTTCATGGTTTGTCTTGGGGGTCAGAAAGTGGCAAGAAGCTGTTCACCATCTCCTGCTAATTGACAGCTTTCATGAATACTCTATCAGTAGTCTTTTGATTAAAAGTAAGAGGAAAAAGTCTCTGGTGCTCGTGATGGCAGGGAAGGAAGTGGGTGAGGCTGATAGTATAGTGTTGAAAGAGCTTGAACAGGCTCATATCTCTAATCACCATAGCAGCAGGGCAAAAGGCTTGTCTCTTTCCTGCTCTGCACACCTTTCCTGAGTCTCATGTTATTGGTGTGTGGAATTTCATAGCTCTTTTCTTATTAAATGATTGACAGGTGTGGGAAGTGTGATGGGATTAATTCTGCATAATGTGTGAGTCCTGTGCAGCATTTTGAAGTCACTGGGTTATACAGAAGCTCTGTAAGCATGTTAGATAAACCTGTAGAACATACAGGCAGGTGCTGTCTTCTCCCTGACAAACACTTGAGAGTCATAAAAATCACTCCTTATGCAGTTGTTCTCAGATCCATTAAGAATCCAATCAGAGCAGAATGACCAGTTCCAAGAGAGAAAATTTCTGAATGGTGAAATCAAGAAAACTGTTCTTATCCTTACTTTTATGGATTTAAGCCTCAAGGATGTGATGTGATACAGCTATTCACCTTCAGACTTCAGTTTTAAATGTAGTTAATTTTCAGGATTGTTTTTGCTCTTGTGGTGATAAGTTTATAAAAAAGCAATACAAGTATAGCCTCGTAACAAGTAAAATATACATGTTCCTTTTATTTTACATATTGTGAGAATGGTTTTGATTGAATTTGCTTTTTTAAAAAATATATTAGTGGCATGTATGGAAAAATGAACTGCAGATGTAGTGGAAGAAAAAACCTTTGAGAAATTCTGCCACAGCTTTGCTCTGTGTGCAAGTGCGTGTGTGTGTAAGCATGTCTATAGACATAATGGTATGTACATGAACAGTATGTATGTCTTTATAAATTCATTAACACAGACATTTATTATACCTGTACATACATACACCCAAGTGCATAGTACACACATAATGCGTACATAAATATAAATGTATTTTTATTTTCTATTTTATTTTTATATAGTAATATAATATTTATTATATTAGTTTTATTTATACATTTTTATATGTATGGATGTATGTCTGTCTATATACATGTATGAAGATCTTTCTGGAGAGGTGTTTTTGTTACCAGGAAGACTTTTTGGGCAGTTCTGGTTCTTGAGTAAAAGTAAGGCATAGATCAGTCTTAAAAAGTGTCTGTGAAAATTAGTGCACTCCTAGAAGAGAAACCCAATATTGTATGTCCCTTCAATATTAGAAGAACATTTTGGGAAATATTAGTTTGTGTTTCTTATTTTATCTTTGTTCTTCCTCAGCTTTCTCATCTGTTCTGTGTATTATAAAACATCTTTCTCAACATTTTAATACAATCTGCTGTGTTTTCTTTGAGAAATATGGTATCTTATTCTGTGATTTGAGTATGTTCCCATAAGCATTACTTAAACTAATGCCAGTATTGTGAACCTGCGTCTTATAAGCGTATTACAGTAATGGTAATGACACCTGCCAACACCCAAGCCTCTGATAACTCTCCAGTTCTAGGAACTAAAGATGACCATGCCAGCACTTGTGGATATTTTCCCTGTAAAAGTAGTGTAGAAGAATCCCTGCGTTTTTCTCCTTACTTAGAGATCTCCTCTCCTTTAAGAAATCTGATGACTTCCACTTACGATGTCAGTATTGCTTGAAAGGGACAACAATACACCTTTTGTCATAGATTATAAAATATAAATGACAAAAAACGGTCGTGGCTTTCATTGACTTGCAAAAGAGGATCTTCAATCAATTTATCTCGAGTTCTCTTGCTGTTATAACATTCATTGAAGTATATTGTGATTATATTATCCTGGGAATGTTTTCACAATCTGCAGGTTTTGTTAGTTATTGCTGGTTTATAGTATATCTCTGTGTTTTCTGTGAAAAATCTGCAGCACTGTAAAGATTTCAGGAACCTCCTGTTCCTAGAAGGGTAGTGTCAGGGAAACAACATTTTATAACTGAGGCTACATGTAAAATAATGGGAGGTATCAGGTGCTGGCAAAATGTAGTGTCAGGGTGGGAAAAAGCATAGAAAAAAATCATAAATTTTGTACAAATGATGGAAACTCGGATGAAATTATGCTACTTGGCAGATAACTTCTTTTACTACCATTTATGTAATTCCAGTGTTGCCAGTCACTGACATAGGTATGCAGAATTGCAGAGTTCCTTGTGAACAGACACAGGTGCTATTTAACTCAATTTCAAGCATGGAAGAAGTTGTTGCATTTGAGGCATTAGATAGTTTCTGTGGAATAACTGGGTGTTTTGTTAGAGGGTTTGCACTATACTCATTGCTGGCCTTTAGTACTTAAAATCTCTTAGTTAACTAGCATCTTGGAATTTCATCTCCGGGTTTCAAGAAAATGTGTTACAAACTTGAACCACAGAATCATAGAATGGTTTGGAGGTTGGAAGGGACCTTAAAGATCATCTAGATCCAAGCCCTGCATTGGCAGGGAGACTTCCCACTAGACCAGGTTGCTCCGAGCACCATCCAACCTGGCCTTGAACACTTCCAGGGAAGGAAGTGTTCACAACACAACTTCCTTGGGCAACCCTTACCTCAATGTCTCACCAACCTTCCATTAAACAATTTCTTCCGAATATCTAATCTAAATCTGCCTTCTTTCAGCCTGAAACAGTTCCCTCTTGTCCTATTGCCACATGCCCTTGTAAAAAGTCCCTCCCAAGCTTTCCTGTAGGCCCCTTCCAGGTACTGGAAGGCCAGTATGAGGTCTCTTTGGAGCCTTCACTTCTCAACCTGAACAATCCCAACTCTCTCAGCCTGCCTTCACAGAAGAGGTGCTCCAGCCCTCCAGTCATCTTCTTAGCCCTCCTCTGGACTTAATCCAAGAGCTGTGTGCTGTTCTTGGTTTTGGCAGCCCCAGGACTGGACACAGTACTCCTGGTGGGGTCTCATGAGTGTGACGTAGAGGGGCAGAATCGCCTCCCTTGACCTGTTGGCCAGGCTTCTTCCGATGCAGCCCCAGACATAGTTGGCTTTCTCAGCTGCAATCACACCTTGTCGGTTTCTCATCAGCCAGCACCCCCAAGTTCTTGTAGTCCGGGCTGTTCTCAATCCATTCTCCATTCAGCCTGTATTTGTGCTTGGGATTCCCTGGAATCTAGCATATTGAAATTTCTTCCCAGGATGTCAAGAAAATGTCTTACAAACTTGAAGTGTAGGCCAAAGCCAGATAGTATTCTAGGATCTTTCTCAAGTATAAAAATGAGATGTGTGTGGCAGGTTAAGGATGGAGTGTACAAACTTCATTTGCAGTTTATTTAGAATAAGCTGATGAAAACTCTTATCAAAGCAGTCAGTACCAGAGCTCACACTGGCAAAAAAACTTGACTTTTGAAGTTGCTGTTTCTTGTGAGTATACCTATGGAAAACTGTTAGCTTCAGGGTAACCTTTGGTAGGAAAGTACAGGTTGTAATCTAAATTTAATTGTCCTGGTCCTACGTAGTTTAGTTTACTTCTCTTTCAGTGTTGCTGAAACTACATGACATGGCTGCTAGCTAACTGATACACCATGAATCTGTATCCTCATTATCTGATAGTTACTTCTTTGCGTAGCTATTGTCTAATAGTTCATGGGTGTTTTGCTTTTGGTTTTTGTGAGCTTAATGTCCAGTCGTAATTACCAGAGATGGAAAATGGTATGGCCATGGTATTCACACTTTGCTCTGAAAGTCTAATGGGAACTTGGATCATGGCAGATTATCAAGAGATTTTTAAAAATGTTTTATGCTGTTGACAGCCACTCCATGAGTGAGTGACCGTGAGTTATCTGAGTCACCATGTTAATTATCCAAAACATCATATAACTAAGGAAAACTTTGTCTGGAAGAGAAGTTGAGTTATTCTTCTAGAGTAGCTACTTGTAAGAACTGAAAGAAGGGGGCAATTCTGTTATAAGTGATATTTGCAGACTTAAAAAAACCCACAACTGAATATAAATTAGCAATTCTGTGGTCTTCATAATATTATCATCTGTAGCATGTAACCATATGTTGATTGTGAAGGGTGGAAATGTCAGTAATAATGTAATTCTCTGGTACATGGAAGTGTTCTCAAAATACAAGTCTTAAATAGAACAAAATTTATGGATAAACTTCATGGAATCATAGAGTCACAGAATACCAGGCTGGAAAGGACCTCAAGGATCATATCGCCCAATCCTTCTTTGCAAGTACTTGTTCTGGTTGATCAGTGCAATTCAAATCATAGAATGGCTAGGGTTGGCAGGGACCTTAAAGATCATCTAGTTACAACCCCCTTGCCTGAGCAGGGACACCCTCCCCTAGAACAGCTTGCTCAAAACCCCATCCAACCTGGCCTTGAACACCTCCAGGGAGATGGCATCCACAGCTTCCCTGGACAACCTCTTCCAGTGGCATGAGGTATGCAAGATGAAGCATTCCATTCTCTTCAGGTGAAGGTAGTTTTCTAAATGTGTTGTTGTGTTTGTGAGACTGAGAGGAGTGTAGTTTCTACGGCACGCACAATGTAGACTAGGCTATAGTGTTTTCTATTTTAGAGGTGTATTCAGATGCTGTCAAGTCAGTTTCTTCCTCAATATTATTTTTCTTATATATTCCTGAACTGATCTAATGCTGAATGGGGCCCACCAGCTACTTACAGAGGTTATTATGTAGCCTGCTTCTGGGGTAAGGTTAAAGGTACCTGCTTTAACTGAAGAAGACTTAAATGGATTAATCATCAGTGTCGTGTTAGCTCTATTACCACAATTGTAATCAGTGAACAAACATTTAAAGCTTTCAGCTGAAGAGGGAATAGGTATCGTGTTCTGTATATTCTTCATGGGAAGCTCTGTCTTTGAAAACTTTATTTCTTCATACAAACATTGTGTGTGACATCAACAGGCCCACCCTTCCCAAGTATTCAGCAAGGGCCATGTTATTTGCTAAGTATCTGAAGGAGGAAAAAAGATTTTGTCTAGATGGCACATGGTATATGCTGACAGAATAAATATTTCTCTCAGCAGTGATACATCATTTCTCTAAGTAATATTAGTTAAGTTGATGAAGGTAGCATTACCATACTCATTTTAGAAAGGCAATGTATATATTTGTTTTAATTTTGTCTAAGAGTGCGGAATTAAAAAAGTTATGCTGTTAACTTTTATAACATATGTACCAAAATAGAAATATGTGGTTGGTTTGTTTATCAAGAATATGTAAGCTGTTTTCTAAATACTTGAAAATCCCCCCAAAATACTACTGTGTCTTATGCAAATATTAGCTTAATGAATTTCAGCCTAGAAAAGCCAATTAATTATAATAATTCTGACTTAAGGTGAACTTTCCAACGTAGCTGCCACACAAATTTATGTACTTGGAATTTCATTTAGAGAGACAGGTTCAGTGTTTCCTGTTAAAAAAAACTGTGATGACGGGACTTCCTGTTGAAAAAATAATATTAAATGTACTTCTTCACAGTGAAGACGACAGAGCAAGGAGACCCTTTCAAACATCTAAGAAAGCTTATTTAAACTAGTTAAAGACTAGTTCTTTCTGTACAATGAAACAAGACATCCCTTGAGTTAATCCATATGAACATGCCCATTATATCTCATTTGGTGTACAGTTGGTTTCTCAAATGAAAACTTTTAGAAACTAGATAATGAATTGTACTGCTTGTAGTTCACTTACTCTGAATTTAGTCCTAAAGACCCTTCCAGGGGCTGTTGTTTCAAGGCATGTTAATGGTATGTCTTTGACACTAAGGTTCATTTTTTTTCTGATGCCAAGATAAGTACTACTTGTATAACCGTTGCCTAATTTATTTTAGAATTGATAGAATTTGGTGTTTCATCCTAGATTTAAGATCCCATGCCCAGAGTAATTAAAAACATTTTCTTTGATTTATATAAATGTTTTTGTTATAATGTAGTCTTTAGGGAAGAATCACACCCTTTCACTAAAATAAAACAAGCCATTCAAAGGATTGAGTTTCTTTTTCTTAATTTGTAATATAGCCCATTTTGGTGCTGCAGGGCAACATTTTTTTCTCTGCAGCTTATGAAGGATGTTTCAGCTGAATATGCTCATACCTTTAAAAATCATTTGGTGTGAGAACTTTTTAAGTTAGAGGGTGGGTTTTTTTTTTTTGTTGTTGTTTTTTTGTGTTGTTTTGTCGTGGTTTTTGTTGTGTTTTTTTTTTCTCCTGTAATACAGTGTACCCTGCCTTTGAGCTTTCAATTTAAGTCTTCTGTCATATACTGCCAAAAAGTTTGTTCAGAGCTCTGTCTGTGTTGAAACATGTATGCCTGTCCCAGTGTCATAAATAATTATATATCTTGTCTGCTTACTTCGAGTAATTGGAAAGTAGACCTACCGCAGGATAAGTTTTAGCATTAGATTGTATCTTGGGGACATGTTACAGAAATCAAGTTTCCACCAAGCAGCAACTTGAATTTGTAAACAGATATTACTATTTTAAGTGCATCATCTCATTATTGTTTCTTGACATCTGCGTGTGTTTGTTTTAAAGTTGGGAAGACGGTATTTCTGAACCATACCTCAGTGTGCAGAGTAATTATAACCTACTTCTTTTCAACCACAGTATTGTGAAGTGTCTGTTGTCTCCACTTGAAATGAAGACCTCTTGTTGCCATACTGTCTTTCTGCAGATTTTGTTTGGTGGTTCAAAACTTCTCAAAAATGTGCCTGTGCATACTGCCTGGCTAAGTTCTGCTGGGCTGCAGTGCTGTTTTCAGTTCCTTACTTTAAAAACAAAAAAACCAGGAGAGGCTGGCATTTCGATCAGGAAAAAGGCATAGGAGCTTTAAGGGAAACCAACACTCATTTCATCTTTTTCTTTGCAGCATCCTTTGCTTGTGTTTTGTGAGTGTATATAGATATAGTTACAGATGTAGATATAGATATGTGTGTTTATGCCTTTATAAATTTTCCTAGGTACATGCAGAAAGGGAAAAGGAGCTTTGTGATTGTATGTGAAGTTTTACTTTGCGTGCTCATAGCTAGGCTAGCAAACTGACTTATACGCACCAACATGTACTAAATATGTGCTCCTTGTCCATGCCTGCTGAATGAACACTTTGTCAGTCTTAAGTCTCAGAGCTTCACATCTTGTCGTAATTAAAGTCTTAGGACTGAGCATTTAATGCTGACGATAGTTTACAGTATTGTCAGGATGTGTTCTGATTTTGGTCTCTGTTGAATTACGAGACCACATTTTAATGGAAGTTGCATGGCTACTTGCTGTTGTGCATTAAAAACTGTTACTTTCATACAGTATGTATCATTGTTTACTAAACCTAAAACAGTAGTGCTTGCTTTCTCCTAAAGGCATGTTTTTTTTTTAAATAGAAAAGTAATGGGTATTTCTATGATAATGATAATAGTTTTAAAGGGAAACATAATTTTTGTTTGTTTGATAAGGAAGTAAGTGCTTGTCTCCCATTACATTAAACTTAAGGTATTTTTTTCTTTCCCAGTTAGAGGATTCTTAGATAACTTCTGGTTATGTAAGTTTCTGTGTTACCTGTTAGTTGTAGTCACAAAGATGCATGATTTTGTCAAATGAGTTTGTTATTTTCTGATGTCTTCAAAATTAATGTATATTAAATTGCTTACTTTGACATTTTTTTACAACAAAATACATTTTTTAAGCAATTCCAGTGTTTCCTCAGGCAGTTTTATCTTCAACTTTGCTCTCCACAATATGCATTTCTTAGAAGGTTCAGGGGAGGAGAAGACTGGGTCAGTCTGACCAGGGAGAGTATGATGCTGTTCCACATTCCAGTTTTATATGGTTTCAGAACTTAGTTAATACTGCTTGCTAAGAAAAATGACCGTACTGCATGCAAGATCTTTAAGTGGATTTTAAATTTCAGTTTTCTTTTTCAAATATATAAAAAAAATAGTATCCTAGTTTCTTCAGAAAAAAAAATGTTTACCAGTAAAAAGAGCACACTTTATATACCTTTTTTAAAAAAAAGTAGGTATCTTGTTTGAACTTAAGCCATTTTATTTTCTTTCTCTTGTGTTTTTACAACTCTCCACTCATGCATGGATTTGAAACATGTAGCAGGAAGCTAAGCCAACTATTCCAGTGATGTGAAAATTGCAGATTGAGTTGTCTGAGAAACAAGCACATAGTACTCAGCCACTGGGGAAGAAAGGAGGCTGGGTGTTTTCCTATAGCACAGTCTGTAGAATTTGTCTTTTCTTTGTCTTTTTATTTCCCTCCCCTTCGCTCCCCTCCCCTTTCTTTTCTTCCCCTTACTTCTCCTCCTCTTCCATCTCCCCTTCCTTCTCCTCCCCTCCTCTCCCCTCACCTCCCTTCCTGCCTTCCTTCAGCCAGATGAGGAATTTACAGGTTTTTGCTTCTCCCTCAGCTTCTGATGTTTATGTTCATTTTTCCTCAGGAAACCTTATCTCAGGGTTTCCAGAGCAGTAGCAGAGAGAAACTCACGTGGGAGTTTTCACCTCTGGACACAGAAATCTTGGTTGTCAATGACAGTAGTAGCAGAGAGCCACGGAGCTATCAGTCCAAAGGGACAGATAGATACTGCATCGGTTCCATTCATTCTGTGTTTGAGAGGCCTGTCATGCCACAAGGACTAAAACTTGCAGTATAAACTTCAGATTTCTTAAAATGAGTCTTACTTGCCCACAAATTTGAGAGGTTTTCAAGTCCTGGCAATTAGCGTATATCAAGTTTTTGTAAAGAGAATTAGTCTGTAAGTTGATCAGTCCAGTAAAGGAGAATAAGGTAATTAATAGCTGTATTGATAAAGTAAATGTAATTTGACAATAACAGAAACAACTGTATCAGTAAACTAATTGCTAGTTGACAGAAATATAAAACTATTAAAGTATATAAAAGAAGTAGAAAAGTGCTGCCTGAAAGAAAAAATACTTCTCTGCCATGTAAAAAACAATGTGGCAGTAGAATAAAGTTTGTCCTGGTGGTGTTTTCTGTAACATATAGCTGAACAGAGTACCAGGTTTATTTTGTCATTGTTCACGTGGCCTTACAACTGTTAAGTAACTCAAATGTTTAGGTTATAAAACCAAATATAATAT
This sequence comes from Apus apus, assembly GCF_020740795.1. Classification (NCBI taxonomy): domain Eukaryota; kingdom Metazoa; phylum Chordata; class Aves; order Apodiformes; family Apodidae; genus Apus; species Apus apus. The sequence goes on along the minus strand of NC_067312.1, from coordinate 35,092,921 downwards.
CCATTGATAATATCCATTATTATGATAAAAATACAATTTTTTCCCTTCTTTTGGCTACTGCAATGATAATTAGTAAGCAGCGCAATTCTCATTTCCTCTACAGTACCTTTTTTTAGGGGAGAGTAAGGCAAGGTCCTCTATGGGAGAGAACTTAGTTTAATTTTCACAAATATGGCTTGCTTTTGAGGTAAGCATGTATAAACAGTGCAGAAATTGAGAAATGGGATTGACTTTTGAGTTGTGGTTGTATTCTGTGCCTTAGTTCTGGAGTTACGAGCTTAGAAGAACCAGTGGATGTTTTGCAGCACTGATCTTATGACTATGGTGCAAAGAAAAATGCATAGATGTGTTTTAGCAGTTTAATCTTTGTCATCCATTTCCTCAGTTTTAAGCTTCTGAACAAATTTTGATGCACACAGAAAAAACCTCTGTGTGAGCATCTTTTTTGAAGGCAGCTTGTAGTTCTTTACATTTTACTAATTGATACAATTTTTAAAGCAAACTCTTTTTAGTTTTTTTAATGTCTTATAACACAAACAAGTAGCAAAACGCTGAAACATCCTGTTTGATGACATAGTACTTATCATGGTGCATTTACTGTGTACAAATACCATAGCATATAATATCTACATGTAATGTACATGAAAAAATATGGATGGAAAAGCTCAAAAGACTTGTGTGCATGGCGGTGCTCTTGTCTTTTGCTAGTATGCAACATATTATTGAGTTATGTCTCTCGGGAAGACAGAGAGCATTTTTAAGCTCCACAAAGTTGAATGACTTTTGTAGTGCAAAAATCCCTAAAAACAAAATCCCATCAAACCAGACCCCCAGCATCTGGTTTTCATCCGTTCTGATTGTATCAAGAGGAAGCAATCCTATGTACATGAAGAGTGGTATTCACCATGACTTAGTCCCTAGTGTGTTTGCAAAGATTGAAAGAACCACTACCCAGAACTTGGAGGAACACTTGTCTGACATAGTTAGTGAATTTAACTTTTTTTGGTTTTCTAGTGTCACATATGTATTTTCTTTGTTTTTCAAGAGATGTGTTGAAGCTAAAAGATAGGGTTTTTTTAATCCAGACTCAACCACAGGGAAGTTACACTTTTGTAAAAGAAAAGTGCTGTATGTTTTTAAATGCATATCAGTGCCATCAGTACCATATCAATAGTCTCTCAAGGGGAGAGTGTGGGGCTGATCCTCTCCATTAATACTTATTGCCCTTTCCCATTCCCATAAATGTCTGCCAGATCTGTGATACAGTAACAAAAATTCAGTTGTGAACAGACTCCGAAACATGATTGGTGGTGTCTGGACTGGAAAGGAAGGATTCCAGGAACATGATAGATGGTAAGATGAAGCCCTTCCCCAGTGTAAAATGAAGTGCGTGCCTAATTTGGAGGTAACAAAACATCTGGTTCTGTGAGTGAGCAGATTTACCCTGAAGATCTGCAGAAGTCTATGATACGTCTTGTTCATATTTAGTATTTTGGAGTGCTTGAACTCCAGCTGCGTCCACTCTGATAAATGATGAGCTGTGAGAGAGAGATGAGCAAACTTCAGGTGTCTGTATGCAAGAGGCAGCAGGAACAAACCAAATTAGTGACATGAAACATCTAATGGATTTGTTTTAAATGAAAAAGTCCTTGCATGAAGCTTTGGTATTTGCATCAGTGAGAAATGAACCATAGTAAATTCAACAGGTGCAGGTAGGAGCAAGTGTCTTTGAGTCATTTGAGTAGAAGAATACATTTTGAGTAATAGTGAATTCAAAATAAAGCAGTCCAACAACTAAATAGTCCAACAGTACTTAAGGTTGCCCCTAAATCAATGCAATATATTATAGAATACTGCATTGTTGCAGTTTTTGTGTCAGTGCATTAATATGAATACAGATTTTTCACCCTGACTTTAACAGAAATTTATAACTGTCCTTAGGACTCTGCCAAGCCATGCCCTGTATAAAGTATCTTCTTAAAACTTGTGTATGCTTCTTGTGCTTTATGATCCTCTGCTTTCATTAATGCCTAATGTGGATGTGTTGACTTTCTCTCAGAATATGACAATCAGATTAATAGCACTGGTTGAATTAAATCAAATGTGGAAAAAGTATAACTTTTAGCACAGAGATTTATAAGACGTAAGCAGCTTCCCAGGTGGTCTAATTGTCTTCATTGTAAGAATGCAGACTTTACCAGCTAAGGCTGTGTTTTCTCAACACGAAAAAGTTTCACCAGGTTTCACCAGTCTTTGCTAGGAGCATTTTGCATTCTCTTGAGTCCCTCTGCATGCTCAAGTGCTTCTTCTGAACTCTTAATTAAAATAGGTGGTTTAATTGGAGTATGATTTTTCTTACTCCACTGTTCTAAATAAACTTGGAATCAGTCAATCTTTATGGTTGATTGAGTTACTAGTAAATATATGCGTGCCAAAACCGGAGGGAGGAAAAAAAAGTAGGTTGTCCATAGAACGTTTGTACAAAGCAACTGATATTCTTCCCAGCATTTCTATGTTGTCTGAAAACTACCTTCAATTAGGTGAAAAAGCTTAGAAAATGAATTTTGAATAATAAACCTTAGGTTTGTGAAGGAGAGGACAGTTCTTGAACTTAGCAAAACATGCTCAAGCAAGTTACCAGTCTGGGACTCAAAGTTACTGAGAAACATTGCTTCCTATTAATCTTACTTCACTAAATGGAAGACTTTTACATTGCTTGGTATAGGTAGAAATTACAGATATTCTATGATTCTGTGGACATTAGGGAAAAGTTCTTTAATATGAGGATGGGGGATCACTGAAACAGGTTGCCTAAAGAGGTAGTGGGGGCCCCATCCCTGGAGACATTCAAGGTCAGGCTTGATGGGACTCTGAGCAATCTGTTCTAGTTGGAGATAGCCCTGCTTATTGTAGGGAGGTTGGACTAGGTGACCTTTAGAGGTCCGTTCCAACCCAAGACCTTCTATGATTCTATGATTGGGCTGGATATTGAGAAATGCTTAGTCAGAACAATGCAACCTATATAAATGGTTCTGTGATTTGTTTATCATGGATTAAATTGCCCAATTGCAAAGTGACATCTCACACTTCCCTTGTCCTATCTTCAGTCTATGAGACGGTTATTATATTTGTTGATTTGATGAGTTAACATTGGCTAAGGTCCAAACTCCCACCCAGCTGCTCCTCTTGTTCCTTCCTTCCTGACTCCTCTGTTCCCCCTAGGCAGCACAGAGGGATGTGAAAGTAGAGGTTTATGGTCACTCCATAACAGCTCCTCTCTGCTGCTCCTGCTTCCTCAACATTTTTTCCCTGATCCAGTGTGGATCATTTAATGAGCTGAAGACCTTCAGAAAAAATCTGTATGGTCCTCTCTGTGGGCTGCAAGGGCAGATGGTGCCTGGAGAACCTCCTCCAGCTTCTTCTCTGACCTTAGCATTCTCTCAGCTTTGCTACAGTCTTTTTCCTCTCCTCCTCTCTCTGTTCAGTGTGTTTTGCTCTTTCTTAAATATGTTTACCCTGAGGCAACACCATCTTGGCTGAGGGGCTCTACTGTGTCCTGCAATCGGGTCTGTTAGAGCTGGCTCTGTCCAGCATGGGACAGCCCCTGGCCTCTTCTGACAAGGCCAAACCTGCAGCTTCTCACACCTGGCCACACCCAGGGCCATTGCAAACACCTTGACACCTACAACAGCATAGAGACAATATGACAGTATCTTGCTTCAAATTAATATTAGTTGTTGGTTTTTTTTTTACTTTTGTTCTATGCTTACTTTTAAGATTGAGAGTTTATGAACTGTTACTGTTTTTAGTACTGCTGTATATGAATTATTTTGGGCTCTTTTACTTAACTTCTGAGCAATTCCTTTGATTACATGATTTATGGATCAATTGCCCACACATATTCACATGGAGGGAATCTAATTTTTTGCACAGAAAAAGGGTATTTTTCTGTTCTGTAACCACTTTAATACTAGGTCACATGGGCAGCCAGGCACGTGTGCAGGCAACAGTGTTTGTGGAGTTATGATTTGCAATTAGGACTTGGTTCAGTCAATCACTAGAGTAGACACTCCAAGTGTAAGCAGAGTCCTGTTTCTACAAAGCATAATGCTTATCTGATTATAAGCAGCAGAACTATTTGGTGTAACTAAGAGCGTTTTAACTGTTGTACTGAATCTAAGTCCTAAATGAAGAAAAATTGTATCCTTAGAAGACAGTACTCCTGATTATATGAAAAATTATGTGGTTCAATCCTGCTTTACTGAATATAGGAGTCTGACGCATTAGTACTGCATGGTATCTAGGGCCTTAAGGTCCTGATACCACAAATCTGATTTTTATATAACTTACAAGTACATAATAACTTTAAACATACTAGGCTAAAAAAGTGATAAGACTGATTTTTATTTTTTTTTTTTCTTGTTGAGTCAGGTGTTTTTTCTGAGACAGTCATTAACTGTTAGAAGTCTGTGCTCTTTTCTTGCTGTTTGGCAGTGTCATGTTTTCTGTATTTGCTTGGAAGGCAGAGTTTCCTATGAAAGGCAAATTTTTGGCTGTCTGCGGGCCTTTCCCAGTGAGGTCCCCTTGCATGGAAGATTATGTGGAGAGATCAGCAGTGATGCAACCTTGTCTTCCTGCCATACATCTCTCCAGATGATTAGTTCTTTGGTTGTCTGGATAATAATGTTAAACTGTGTCTAAATATGGAAAGAGAGAACCCTGCTGAAGATTTACCAATTTGCTGCTTATCGAGGCTAGTCCGGTATGACAATTATTATTGTCAACTGGTAATGTTTCTTTGTCCCAAATTTGCTGATATCGCACTCAAAACCAGGCAGTTACAAAGTTTTTGAAACCTCTTAGTGTCAGCCATCTTGGGAAGTGCCACTATGTGATCTTCTGTCTTCAGTTAAGTAAAATGGCAAGTTTTAAAGCCTGCTTCATTTTTAACCAAACAAGTTGTTTGCAGTTAGGCACTTTGTAAGGGCAATTATCTCTAATTAACTGAATTCTGTTTCCTATAGATTTGTAATAAAATTTCTGGTATGTGTGTTTTGGAGGAGGGGGTCAGCACTTGCTTTTCTTTTCCAGATTTAGATTGTCTGAGAGATTGTGAATGCAGATAAATGAAGCAGTAAGAGATCTGGCAACATGCACTGTTTTTGTAAATTGAGGCACAACTATAAAACTGTAGACTTCCAATAGTTACATATTTTTTTTAAAAAAAATATTTTTAGCAAACAGATAAACTGCTTCTTAAAAGGATCTGTTTTGTGGCTGTATTTTGGAATTCGCCTGTAAAGTTTTTAGCATAAGATTAAAAAAAAAATAAATTCTTTTTCTTATGGAGGAATTCCTATGACATGTTAAATTTCACTTGAGTTTAGCAGAAATTGGCCCCAGCTGTAAGTTTTCTTTATCCAGCCCTGGAGTGCTTGAACACAGAGTACTTCTTCCAAGGAGAGGTTGTGTGTGTTGCTGTCTGAAGTTGTGGGCTGATTCAATCTTGACTGTACAGAATAAACTCAAGACAGTTTTTCTTGATATGTTGCCTATGGATTTACTCCTGCCTCTGTAAAATTATGGCAAAACACTTGCATAATGCTATGTTGTACTGGTCTCCTGATGCCACAGCTTCATCAACTGAGGCAGGCCACTTTACAGTCTGTAGTGCCTTCATAAGTGCCTTGTACAGGTGTGTATTTCTGTTTGTAGATTTTGTGTATGTGCAGGATAATTGCAGCTTTTTAGACCAGGATCATAAAGCCCAAAGAATAAATATCCCCTTCAGATATATATTCTTAACCATTGATCAACTGCATCATATTTTGTTGGGTTTTGTTTTTTGGGTTGGGTTGGATTTTTTTTAGTGGGTAGGAAAGGAACCCTAACCATAACCCAGATTATTTCTGTAAATTTTCTTTTTCTTAGAAATAGAGGTACATGTTGCTCATAATTGTAAATAAATACTATTTATTACTTTCTTTAAGTGATGTTGAAAAAGGCAAATAAAAGTGGGTGCCTGTCTTATGTTCAGGGGCAAGCTAAACCCAGCTTTTGAAAATTGACATCTTCAGGCTTGCATTTTTTAGCAATGTGATAAATACACTGCTTTATAATATAGTGAAGGCAGCAGGCCAAGTGATTTCTGTGAGAAGGGACTGGGAATGTAGAAGCAGAATGCCTTAAAAAAAATAAAACCATCTATTGACACACAAGCTTTAGGAAGCAAGCATCATGAAACCCCTCTTCCTCTCCCCCTCCCCCTAGAAGTTCATATTTCAGTTTGCTCCCAAAAGCTCACAAGTCTGTGCCAGACAGAAACGCACAGCGGCTGCTGCAGTCCCACAGAGGCCACTCAGAGGAGGGACAGAAATGGAACAATCAAGCCCAGTCCTCACCCCTCTCAGCCTGCCAGGCTGCACAGGTCCACAGGGTGACTCTTGCCTGGCCCTGGACTCCATTTCCCTGCTTCCTTTCCTTTCCCTCCCCTCCATCCCAACTCTCTGGAGTCAACCATGAGGCCATCCAGTCATACGCTGTCCATCAGATGTGTTTACTTTTTCCGTGACAGCCGACACATCTGGAGCACATATTCAGGTTATTCCAGTGCCACTAGACACATTCCACAAGATCATTTCAGCGGTTGTTATGGCGATCTTCTTCCCTCCAGTGATTTTCAAGTTGCATGACAGAAATAGCTTGAGCTAACCAGGGGGACAAAAGTCAACGGGATCAGGAGGGGCTTCTTTCACAGAATGAACTAATTAGTGACCCTGCTTTCTTCACAGGGCAATGAGCATATGGTTTAATAAAGTGAGTCTGTGACACTTTTTTTTTTTTTTTTTTTTTTTTTCCCCTCGTCTGTAGGCAGAGCTGTCACTGGCTGAAAACTTTCCTGTTTTTACTGGTGGGACCGTAGTCTGCTGTCTTTCAACAGAGTTTACTTCACAAGTAGAAAATGTTTGCTCCTGAGAGTTTAACTTCAGAACTTTTCCTTGGCTGCAGACTGCTAAAGTGTAGCAGGTCCTCGAGCTTAAAGAGACAGTACACTTTTCACACAAGGTCTGCCAGTGCTGCCGTGGGGTTTCATATGGGCTAGGCATTTACATTTTTGTGCTCTGAAAATCTACTTCTTAGTGTTTGCATGGATTCCAAAACACGTAGAAACTTATTATGGGGTTTTCTTGTCAGACATTGCTGGTGTAGTACATGAACTCTTTAGAGCCATCCCTCTTTTTTACACTTCTTTATTTATGTTAGTAGTGAGTTCTACAAAATCTTACTTTTTGGCTTTCTTAGGTTTCCTACATTTTTGTACTTGTTACAGTTTCTCTTTTGTTTACATTTGCAGTTTTACTGTGGATTAAAGCAGAGCACGGGATGCTATTTTTAAATTATATTTTGTTAATAAAAAATTCCGAGTTGACTTTGATCTCTTTTTTCTAATGTGATACAAACAGCCTTTTTTCGTGTGTATTTACAGAATATTGTTGCCGTAGCTCAGTTCCATTATGATGAAATTTGTGCCAGATTTTGTACTTGCTTATTAAGCATTGTAACACTGAATAAAATATGTGGATCACAATAAGTTATCTAAGATCATCACAGGAGTTCTAAATATGTACATATAGCCTTAAATTTAGAAAGCAGTTCTTAAAATATTTGGTATTGTTAAACCTTTATAGCAGCAGCGATATTAACAGACTGCAGTGCCCATGACAATGGAGGCATTCTTCCCATTAAGCACCATTTACCTATTATTAGCATGTTGTCAGTCCAGTCCATTTCTAAGTCTTGTGTTTGTGTTAGATTAATTTATGAGTTCTGAGTGTAACTACATGCAAAAATAGTGTGTGTATTTACAATTGCATGCACTGTGTTAAAATCCCATGGTGCTATATACAAAGTGAAAACTAGAGACATAAAGTTTTTTGTTTAATTATTTGGAGGTTGTCTGATTGCTTTTAAATTAGGGAAATATGACAGACAGTGACATGCAGAAGAAAACAGAAGAAAATAGAACAGAACCTTGATTCCAAAGTAGATTATTTTCTGCTTTCTTCATTAGTGCTGGAGATGGCTTTTCCTCATCTTATACATTCCATTTGCGTGGTTACTGTTGAGACTGGTCATCAAGACTGCTTGAAATACCTGCCCTCAGGAGGGCTCTAAGGGACACAGAAAGGTCACATAATTAGACCTGATTTTAATTCATAGCGACCTGTTTGTCACTGTCTCTTTATGTTTCTGCTAGTTACACATTATTAACTGGAGTGAATTTTAGAACCTAAATAAGATACTTAAGCATATAATATGCAGAGGTTGAACTCAAGTTAGAATGCTGAGGACAGTTATACAATTTTGTTTCCTTCACCAGATGTAACTTTGCAGTAATTAAATCTAATAAAATGTAAGTATTGTAGTCAGTGTTTTGATATCTATTTCCAAGTCCTATTGGTAATACCATGTAAATCATGGTAATTAATGCCAGTTATCTGGGAAATGTAATAAACAGAAATAAGGTGCTACACTAAGCCCTGTTTAAAAAAAAAGCTAGATCAAACAATTAAACTACAATCAAGACCTTTCTATTTTCATTCTGGTCAGGGATAGTTTGTTGTAATTATGTCATCACTGGAAGCGTTTCTGGTTTGTTTTTTTTCCTTCCTCCAAGCAATATAATATTTTCTCTTCATATTTAGACTTCGGTTTTCCTTCTACATTTTGATGCTTTCTTTGGAACATGCTTTTCATGTTGAGTTGTTCAGCTGTGGACTTCTGTGGAAGCTGGTGAGGAAAGGATGCTTGTTTGGAAAAAGTTCTCTCTTCCCTTGAAATATCTAGAAAAATGGGTTCTCTTGTAATTTGTGTGTAAATTTGAGTTATTCTCTGCAGTGAGTTAACTAGGAGAAACTTCATGGAAGTCTGCTTTTTGTGCCATAGTACACAGCATCTGTACTATTAGGCTGGAACTTCAGAGTGCTTTTGTACTAGCAACAGATTACCATCAGCAGAATTGAACCCTGGTCTTGGGTTTCAGTCCCATGTCAAGCAGCAGTTTTACTAAGAGAACAAAAAGCAGCAAGCAGCTTAATAGCATCAAGAAGATACTGTAATTGTGTTGTACAGATGGCTTGCATGTAACATCTAAATAAAGAGTGGGTTCAGGGTGGTAGTGATAAAGCCAACTAAGATGGTTTTCCCAGTTGTGAAATGTTTGTGTAAAGAATGACCTTTTTTGTTTTTGTTCAAGTCTGACAGCTGAAGATGCTTTTAAAACCTTCTAGTCACTTAGAGGGGAGCTATACAACTCTGGTTTGGTAGCTTTAAAAGGCAGATCATATCCATCACTGAAATGGCAAGACTCAGGGTTATGAGAGAAGATTGGGGATAGGAGATGAGAGCTGCTCTGTCCAGTTTACATTTGTCACTAGTGACTAGCTTTTAAAAAATGTATTAGCTGTGCATAGTGGTAAGTAAGTTCCAGCTGCAGGGGATTACTGCTCTGAGTGGGTCGGGGAGCTTGGAATGCATTCAGTTCCATCAGGGGATTTGTGTCCCTCATCATTAGCCTTAACATTACTAAAGCACTACAGATTAAGAACAGACCAGTGTCACCTGCTCGGAATTTCAGAAAACTCTCCAAAACCATTATAAACAAAACAAAATAAAAATGGTAAAAAAAAACAAGCCACCAAAAAGAGTTCTCACCCTTTAGGAAAAGGAATATGGGACATGACATTGTGGAGAAGAATCTCATGTAGATCTTCTGATACCAAGTGAAAGATTTACATGTGACATGAAGGAAATACAGGAAAATACCTAGATTTTGGCAAAATATAAGGTATCTCTTGATTAATTATTCTTTCTACTTAATGTGTCATAATACTAATTTACACCACAAACTCCTCCACAAATACCTTCCTATTAATGAACATTTTTGTGGGGAGTTTCAAAATCAAGATAGGCTGCAATTTTAAGGAAATATTTGCAAGGGCTTTAGTCTCACAGGTTAGGAGTGAAGAGTTTTAATGTGTTTTTTCAGGATATGTTTTTTTCCTCAAGAATAAGGCAAGTGAGCTCCACAGAGCTTTACTTTTTCAAGGGATTTTGAAATTCAGCTTACATGCCAGCAAACAGTTTAGTGGCAGGAAGTCTTCCCTAGTAGTGCAGTCATGAACTGGTAAACTAGAAGCATCTGTAAAAATTTAGAGGGAGTATCAGCTTTCTCAAAGCTCCAGCCCAAGACTAATGAGGTGCAAATGATAGCGCTGCATAACCCTTCTCCACCCCAATTGTGGAATGAGATATTGCGACAGAAAGAAGTAAAGAAATGAGACAAAGATTTCAAAACTTGCAGTGCCCTGAAACAAATACTGGGTTTTCTGAAGACTTTCAAATTAATGAGGTGGGCCAACCTGCGTATTTTTCTAGCAAGAAGTTCATACCTCCTTCCTCAACCGCAGACTTATTTCCATGGCATGGATTACTGACGGAGATTGTGGAGCAGTAATTACTTGTTTTTTCTGCATGTGTGTGAAATTTTACCTGTTGGTGTGATTGTTCTTATTAACAGTTGCTTTACTAAGACATAAGCTTACGCTAATTTGCACCTTCAATGGATCCTCTTCTCTGCTCACATTGCAAAAAGAAAGGAAGGGGGTAGAAATGCAATTTGTTTGAAGAATCACACTTGGGGTGTGATCTGCTGTATCTTGACACCAGATGGCAGGTTTAGGCTGTCAACTAAAACCCAGTTTAACCTGGTCAAATGGCAGCTTAGTATTTTACTTTCTTTTACCATACACAGAACGAACTACTACAAAATCATGGCAATTACTTGGACTCCAAATAAGTAGCCCTCTTGCAGTTAATACTCCCTCTGAGTTTATTAATTTTCTGTGCTTCTCACCTCTTCAGTGTTTATAGGAAAGATTGCTTCTCCTTGGCAACACCTAAAACATTATTGTGTGGCTCATACCTTCTTCCAAGTATGCGTTGTGGGGGCAGAGGTGTGGTGCCTTTAAGTGGCTGATTCTTGTCATAACAGGTATGGCATTAGCCCTGCTGAGTAGTGACTAGAAGTGACAGCATTGCATTTGAGGTGCCTGGAGGGCACTCAGTCATCACTCCTACACAGCAATATGCCTTTGAAAGCACTGTATACAGTTGCTTGCCAGTGTGGAGTGTGCTCAGTAAAAGCTAAGGAGACAGATGTTTGATTCTGGTGTTCTTTTATTCACCAGATTTACAGAAGAAACTCCTAGAAAATCAAGGGCACATCAGGGCTGTACAGTGTTTTCTGTTCTGCTTTTTTCCATATGTGTGTGTGTGTACATAACTAGGCTTTGTCCCCACCCCCCACACCCCTGGCCCCTTTGGTTGGGTGTTTAAAGTGTACATTGTCCAACCTCAGGCCACCCAGGACCTAAAGCTGATCCATCCAGCTTCTCATGTCTCTCCCTAGCTCCTGCATGTTCTGAAGTTTATTTCCACCTACCGTGTAAAACAGGGTGCTTTTGTGGTTCTTCTAGTTGTGCTTGTGTTTCTTTGTAAAGGAATTGAAATAAAGCATGTGAGACTGAAAACAGAAATATGACATTTAAGGTGTAACAGAGTCAAAATATTCTTGCATATGAAGTTTATTTCTGAATAGTATATTTGACTTCTAAAATGTTTTACGTAAAACAAAGTATATAGACTTTTTATTCCTGTTAGTTTGGTAAAAATATATTAGCAGAGATCTGCCAAAACAGTGTGGAACGCTATATTTCATCTAGAATTTGCATGTCGCAGTAGTACATTTTTTATCAAGCATGAGATTTTTATTACATATTTTTTAACCTCTATTTTTGTAATGTGTCTCAGTGACATCAGTCAGCCTCTGAACTAGCCTTGGGCATTTTCCTTGTAAAGTTCTTAATGGATTGCTTTTTTAAGGATTTGAAGCTTAAGTAATTTTAGAAGGCCACTACTGCATATATGGGCTATGGGTATGCTGCTACAAGTTTGCCAATATTATTATATCTATATTAATATGTTGTTATGATTTATTTCCAGATGCAGCAATGCAAAACTGAGGAAGGGAGAAAGAAAATACCTATTCTCTAATACTAACTGAGAAAATCTTCACCTTTTACAAATAGTTTTAAAAAATACTAATTAAGCTCTAAGTTTGGGGTGATGGGGGAAGGGGTTGGACTGGACTGATGGTGAGAAATTTGCATTTGTGAAAAACATGTTTCAAGTGAGGTGCCTCCGTACAGATTCCTGAGCAGACTTTGGCAGTGTTAAACACACTTTTGGTAGAAGAAAAATGTTTAATGTTTATTTCAGTGTTGGAAACAGTGGACATGTTCTTCACTAGTAAGCATAATTTCTTAATTTTTCCTCCATTTTTTTCTCCTTCTTGAAATGCCATTTAATCTAAAGCAGAGAGACCTGTGTCATTTATGTTTATATATGCCAGTACGAGCCATTCCTATCAGAGGGTATTCTGTGCATTTTCATGATGTGAGATTCATTAACTGAGGCTGAGCGGTTCTGGGTTTTCATGGATTCTTGACAAGTCTCTTCAGGGTTTTAGAAGACCTATAGCAGGTATACGAACACCTTATTAAAGGTGATACAGTTTTCTTTGAGTATAAAAACAAGAAAACAAACCTGACAGTTGAAATGTCGGAAGTTTTGAGACATCATGATCCCTGCAAAACAAATTGCTTGTGCATATAAAAGCTGACTTCTGACTGGATTACTAGAAAATAATACTATCAGGAGTAGAGAAATTTCATTTTAAGAGCAGTGTAGATAAAGTGGTTGATGATTTGGAGATCTCTAGCATGAATGAAAAGCTGTTTCAAGCCAAAAGAGCTAAGCATTTTTATAATAAATTAATTTTTATATGATGGGCCTAGTCTGTGGAATCATGTTAAATTGGCTCAGTGTGCTGTAGAGATGAAGTAGGAGCTGGGAAATTCAGATTTAAATCCAAGTTCTATCTCTGAAGTTCTGCAGATTTTGCTGGTCCTAACTGTGGTTTTCATTCAGACCTCTTTCTGTGGTAAGCAATGAACAAATACACAAGTTAATTTTTTTGCTAAGTTGTGTGTATTTTAGAGAGAAAATTATAGAGAACACACATACCTGAAGAAAAATTCCTCTGTAATTTGTCAGAAAATTCAATGACACCATGTCTGACCATACCAGGATAAAGTCAGTTCAGCGATGCTGTTGGTTGAAGGGTAGTTCACAATTGGGCATCAAATTTGTCTAAGTTTAAAGGCTCATATAAACAGACACTGGTGGAAACGGGCAAGAGCAGATCATGCAGGATGCTGCAGAATGTTGGGGAGCTGCAATGGTGGTGAAATGTTTCCATTCCAGCAAAGTATCAATAGTTTTGAAGACCGCTTGTAATTATGTACATCCAACCAAGTTAATGGCATAGCATGAGCAACTTCAGCTTACACAAAAAACATGAAACAGTAGAGTGAAATAACTTGAGGATTAAAAAACCTACATATAATCTTGAAAAACTGTGATTCTCTTTTGCTGTAAAATCCATTTGTCTTTCAATAAATGTCGACCACAAAACTATTTGGTCAGTTTTCCCAAATGATAACCAGCTGCAATTGTATATTTTTTAATATACATACTAGGGACATTTATATTATTTCTATTTTTTTTTTCAACTTTGGTACTCTCTAGTACTTTCATGGCTTCACTTTTTATTCCTTTCCTCAAGACAGACAAATAGGAAGGCTTGTGTTTTGTTCTGGAAATAAAACCAATACTGGTACATGAGTTTTATAGTGCATAAGGAGGTGCTAGTCTGCATTACAGAAAGTTGCGTATATTTTCCTTGAAGGCTAATCATATCTCTCTGCATATGTTTATCCTCTGTTGAGCTCAGAGACAGTCATGGCCTCTGCCTTTATACTCTAATGCAAATTAAACAATATAAAGCAGAAAAACTGTTCTCAGACACTCTAGAAAAGGGTTAATCAAAATCAACAACTGCTAGAAGGATTCCTTAACTGTAATGCCTAACCATTGTTCAGGCATAGAGTACAAATGTGTTCTGCCTAAGTTAGCCAGAACAATGTCTCCAGCTAGTTATTAGGCTCAACTCCAACTTCCACCTCAGGCCAAATTTATGCAGTTATACTACTGTTTGTCAGGTAATTAAAGGAAAAAGAAGTATCAACCTAAAGGGTTGGGTTTTTTGGTGTGTGTGTTTTTTTGGTTTTGGTTGGTTTTGTTGTTTGCGGTTTTTTGTTTTGGTTTTGTGTTTGTTTGTTTTAAATTATGTGTAAATAAATAAATTATCTAGTTGAGCAAGGGAAAAAAAGTTTTCAAAGGCTTAAGTAGTCCAAAAACATTTGGGGCTGAGATTTGCATATGAGTTAATGGATGCTAAGCCACTTCTGTCCCTCAGACACAGCTATGTAGCTCTGTTGATGTGGTGACTTTATGTGTAAGTCATAGTGCCAAAAAGGTAAATAGGATTGCTGGAGACCAAAGCAGATGGGGAAGGACTTGGGACAGGAATCAGAACCTGTCACATGTCAAGTGCTGTATGGGAAACTGGGAACTTCTGGTAGCTCACAGTGGCTTATATCCAGATCTCTTTTGTCCTGTCTTCATCTGTGGGAGAAGGACTTGTTTCACAGTGTCTATCTCTTTGGGATATACTTCTCTTGTATCTGGGGGGTGTGCAGCAGAGCTGCAACCAACTGTTAACATATCTTGAACTGTGTTAATGTGCTTAATTCTGGATCAAATAATAATTTGTTAAATGTTCAGTCTCACCAGGGCTAGGATTTAGAAAATAGTATATTATATAATGATATGTTATGATTTCTGCGGAAATTACTGTTTACAAATATAATTTACACATGTCGTTGAATGAGTAGCAAGCCATTCACAAGATCCCAAAAAGAAAGTGATGAGTATCAGAAAATGAGCTCTGGCTGCCAGTTACCTGTATGCATGATGCACACTTGACTCCATAGGAAAGTTACGTTTTATAGTGTGGTTAGATTGACTAAAAGAGATAGAAACAAGTTGTACCACAAATAATTTTTAAAAAGAGGTGGAGGGGGAAAGAGAGGAAAGATTGCCTGTACTTAAATTTAGTTTTATGGTCATTGACCAAGAATGGTTAAGTTAATTTTATTGACTCTAGTTTAGCTACTGCTAGGCTTTATATTGTATTTGAAAGAGATTTTGAAATAATTTTGAGCCTACACGTAATGTTTGGAACTTTGCTTTGTTTTGCTGGAGTTTTTTTTTGCTGTGTGTTATTGCTTGAACACTCCAGAAGCAGTGATACTTCAAAAATTGTTCCTCCTTGATGCTGAATCAAACAGTGTAAATTTTGGGAACCACTGAGGTACCTGCCTCTCTCCCCCTTGCATCCATTAACATATTGATGTATAATATGCAGACATTACCTGCAGTATTACCTTTTTTTTTAGTTTCTAAGATCTAGATTTACTGCTCCTTTACTTTTTACTGTCCATTAGCTCAGCAATGGCATCAGATGTAATGACGCCTTTCAGCCAACTTGTTTTCTGTGGTTTACATTCTGCCAGCTTCTCACTCTTTGTCTTATGTTTATAATGTCTTAGGTTTCTTACCAGCCTCTCATCTAAATACGGGAAAATGTAGGACTGCTCAGGTGTTCATAGATGTTACCTAGAAGTACTGGTAGGAATTAGATCAGATTAGTTTAGATAGATTAGATTAACACGTGTATGTTAATGCATATTTCTCTGTAGGCTGTGGATCCTGTGTTAGTACACTAATATCCCCATCACGGATTTAAGAGGCCCACTTCTCTTTATTGTACTAATAAGATATTTATAGGTAGGGAGCTGTACATTACAGTGTATAGTTAACGTATCGTTTGCCTCTGGAGAGACAACTTTGAAACCTCTGAAGTTAAAATGAAAACAAGCTTACAGTTATTATCCAAGTCCTGCTTTGTGCCATCCTACAAAAGAAGTTGGCCATGCAGTTCTGGCAATCACTATTAACAGGAAGTCTGAAAAAAATCCAGGGTTGATGAGCTTATGGAGATACGTAGCTGGCTGTCAGGTAATTTTGATAAAATAGTTAATGTGATTCTAGTCCTTTCTCTGATGTGGAACAAAAGTTGAGTAATAGTGTTCATAATCACCCTGTGGTATAATCGATCTTCTTATGTAAACAAGTTGTGATGCATATTTGTAGTTTTCTCTCTGATGTGATATATATATACACACATGCATTCAGGCTGTGGTTGAATGCAATTACCCTTCTGTAGGGGTCTGTAGACTGTTCTCTGATTCAGCAGGATTTGTAGCATACGCATGTGTGCCATGACTGCATCTATAGAGGCCATAACTTGTTTTTTTATCAAGACCACATGGTTGAGTGAAGCAATTTTCAGTAGTGGTCTTCCTACAACTAAATCAATTTTACTTTTTTATTTTACATGCTATTTTACTTTGTCAGAATTCTTGTGTATTTTGTCTGTCTCCCATCTCCAGGATTGCCCTTCTTATGATAATTACTTCTCTTCACTGAAAGAGCTCATCCATCATTTGATAACCCTGTCTTGTCCCCCTCACTTCCAGAGGGATGAAGGCACACAGTGTCAAAGGATTATTACAGTCAACTCAACCAATAACTTCTGAGAAAAATAAACAGTTGTCTATCTTATCTGGAAAGTCTGGAGGGATTGTGGAGGGCTTTGGCCTCAGGTTTGGACAAGGGAAGAAGTAATGTCAACAAAAATCAATTCACATCATACAACATAGCCAGTGCTTGGGCCTGGAAATCTGGCATCAGAAATAATTTCTGAAGATGAAATTTTTACGGTGAGTCAAGGATTCCTGATTTACCTTACATTGTTTTAGAGTCTGCCATTCAGCTGTCAAAAAAACCCAACAAGTTTCTTATTCACATCCAAGCTCATTTTGTGAGCTTTCTCTTGTTTCTCAAGCACACTATACACAGTGTGATTCCCTTAGAAAGTGTCAGTGTTGCCATTAACACTGCTCATGAGAATGGATTTTTTGAAAATACACAATTGAGCCTTCAAACTGGCTTTTGCAAATGGTGCTGGAAAAAAGGTTTCATGCCTCATCCTGTTTTCTCATCTTTCTTGTCATCTCTTTGGGACTATGCTGCCAGATATTCTTCAGATCTTCATAAACAGTCTATAGGAGTATGATACAGTACCTCACCAGTTTCCAACACTGTATTACTTCAAGCCTTCTTAATCATTCTCAGAAACTCATCAAATAGGGATTGTGAAGTGAATTGTTAGGAGAATGATGTGCTAATCTAAAACTGTTTTATATTGGAGGAAAGTTGTTTTACAGCAGCTGTTTCTGAGAACCAGGAAAAAAATAGGAGATCTGTTACTCCTGAATATAAGAGGACTGAATTCCAGAATTAAAGTTCAAGCTGATGATACTCTGTTGCTCCAGCGAGGTTTTTATTTCACTCTGTAAGGTTCTTTCAGCTAAGCCTTTTCTTTGTGGTAGGCCTCTGCCAGTTCTGTTACCATTTTCTACTGAAGCTTCTAATGAAGATCCTGAACACAATAAAATACCCCAAACTGTCATCAGGTTATGTCTATAAGATAGGCTCATTAAAAAATTTCCATAAAGCTGTGTCAGATTCCCTCTTGTCAAAAGTTGTACTGTTGATTTTATTAGCTCTTAGAAAGCCAACAAAGTGACTCAGGTTACCTCTGTTGTCTTGGAATGGAATGTGGCCATATTTGGCTTTAGGATATCCCACACTCACATGCAACCTAATTCATCACTGTTCAATCACGTAATGTCGTTTGAACACTTTATAGTTCTGTATGCCTTGTTTAATTAACAAGTTGGTGAATATTGCATAGCATGATGACTCCCTCTGTTAGCAGAAAGCAAAAATTAGTCAATAATTGTCAAAGGTTGCTTTTCCCTTCATCATTGCTTTTGAGATTGGAAAAGGTTGGTCTCTACTAGACTTGCTTTTTCACTGGACATCTCAGAACCAAAGGCTTAGTTTACATCGTAGTATCTTGGGAGGTCAAAGCAGGAAGATGCCTTTGTCCAACCTTTAGCTTACATAATAGGGGCATAATGAACAGATAGCAGAAAGCATGACCACCATGCTTTCACCACATTAACAAGATGATGTGAGATCCACTTCTTTCAGTGGGAAAGCAGATGGTCTATGGAAGAGATGTCTCCAAGAACATCTGTGTACTTCTAATCTGTTTGTAGCCTATAACTAGTTGCCAAATGGATTTACCTGTTTCAAGATGCAGTGGACCATGGGAAAAGAATGATGTTCTATGTGCTGCTTTCCAGGACAGAGGATAGCCTGAAGTCTGCTTCATGACTTCAGATGTCAACAAGAAGCAGTGCTTCTGCTCCAAGAGCCTCGTATTTCTGAACTTGTAGGGAGAGATACTTAAGCACAGCCTCCCTGACTCATCTTCTGCTAACGATCCTCCTCCAGGTGAGGCAAGAAATAACATGATTGATCCTTCTGGCTCCTGCTTGGCTGAGGCAGTCCTGACTTCAGCACCCTGCCTTTGTTCCTGCTGTTTCACAGTGAACTCTTACAGATTTTACACCCAAACCTCACATCCTTTCATATCATACTATGAACACTGTGTGGCCTCCAGGCTTTAAATCTCACTTGCTCATCCTCAACTAATGATGTTTCCAGCAACAGCAGACTGAACAGCAAGAATAGCAGAAGCAGCTGCATGCGCCGTGTTTTTTACATGAATACTGTGAAGGTGGTACTTATCTCATGTCTTTGTTACCCATATGATCATGTATTGTTTTTTAATCCTTAAAAGCTTGGGCCTAAAATAATCTTAGGTGCACCGTCAGCCATCTCCACTGTGCATTTGCATGTGGTAGGCATTTACTTTTTTTTTTTTTTTTTAAATGCCAGTTATTTGACGATGATCTGTCTTCTAGTGAAGTCCCCAGTTTCCCAGTGGGTCTGGCATCTTGCTGTGTACCTTTTGATGAAAAGTGCACTTCTGGTAGCTTATAGCTGAGCTTTAAGTGATGGCAGATGAAGGCCTGAGTATTTGTCCACCTCTTGCCTCCCTCTTTCCACCTCTTGCCTCCCTCTTTCCCTCCGTGACCCCAGATAGCTCTGTTGTTCATCCTTAGGGTAATCACTATTGTTTGCCTCAGTTTGAATATATCCATTCCTGAGATTTACAGGAATGCTGCCTGAAGTTCCAACAGCACTTTTGCTATTTTACCATAGTAGATGCATCATGGTGTCATGATTTGTTGGGAATTGCAGCCTTTATTCAACTTTATGTTTCTTTCATGTTTGGTGTCAAACGTCATGTACAGGCAGGCGTTCTGAAGAGGAAGATTAAGTCATTGTAAGTATTTCAGTTTGGGACATATGTTTATGCTGTCAGTACAGGTATACTGGATGATTCTGCTTCCTTGTATTTGGTCTCGTGTAAGTGCAGGGTGTCACGTGGCCAGCAATGACCATGTTTACTTCTAAGAAAGCAAATGTAATCTGAGAAGGCCTGTAGTAACTTTAGCAGTAGCAAGAATTGACATCGTGTTCCTTTTGAAGACCAAAAAAACTTGTCCTAGAAGTACCTCAGTACTCTCACACACCTTGAGAGCTGCTATGATGAGGCATTATGTGCCTTCTGTTACGCTAGCATTTCTGAGCTTGTCAGCCTCAGAAACCCCAGGAGTCTTTCTGATATTCCAAGGAAGAAGTGGTACAAGGATGAGCTCTAACCACAAAGGCAGATGGCACCTCAAAGAACAGCACCCAAATTTAAGTTGCTTTCTTCCTCTCTGAGGGAATCTCTTAGTGTAACTGTTCATAGTATAATGAGAAAGCAAGAAAAAAAACCCTTGAATTTGGTAATGGCTTTTGTGCGTGTATTGCATTTATTTTTGTTTTCCTTTCCCTTACTGCTGAAACCAGCTACCTTTAGTATTTATACTTAGCACAACATTTTGAAGGGTTTTTTGAGTTGCAAGCAGCACAGAAGTCTTAGATTCCTATTGAAGTCACTGTGCTGAAATCAATGAGAGTTTTTACTGAAGTTGGTGATTTCAGGGTGTAATGAATAATTTGTGCCCATACAGTTGACTCTCTTCTTTGCCTTTCAAGATAATTACGTTTTTCTGGATTTGTATATGCATCATATATGTTGCATAAATATGAGAAGGAATGCACATACAGCTCACGTGATGCATTTTGGTTTCCTTTGAGACTTGACTGTATGTTGAATACCATTATCCCTCTGAGTGCCTTAGGACTTAAAGTTAATATGCAGTGGGAAGGCACTATTACATCCCTGTGGATGTTTGTGGTTTACATTGGTAATTCACTGTAGGAGTACAAAAGTTACAATGCTGAGTGACTCCCAGCTTTACTCTGGGTGTGGTACTTGACAGATTGTGAATTTTCATGTTGGAAATCTTTTAGTAGGTGTTTTTCTACGATATTCTTTACAAATTGACTTGCTTGTCATTTGACTGAAGTGTTCTCATCATCCCTGACTGGGATGTTCTTTATTCTCTTTTCTTGGTGGAGAATAGACAGAGACAAATGGAAGACAAAAGATGTGAATACATGATTAAATGTCTCTTCTCATTCCTACAATTTCTTAGATGTAAGTCATGTCTGTTGTTGTTCACATTCAATGATTAGAAAACTCAAGTAGCTTACAGTATCAGAGAATTTCATTTTTTCTTTTTATTGGGATAGTAGAATGACAAAAATGTTTGTCTCCCGTCCTCCTGTATGAGGAATGTTAAATGTAGTACATAAAACAAGAAATGAAGAGGAGAAATAAGCAGGACTAGAAAACAGTGTACAGTCTATTGATCCATGCTGCTACACGCTCTTGTTCCTAGCATGCACTGCATAATCAGAAGGGGTGAGACAAACGGAATAGTTTTAGTCGACAGAGGTTACAATGTCCCAGATGCATTGCCAAGTGTCACTTTATGAGGACAGGTTGCTGTGCTAAGGAGATGCAGTCATGCATTATGCAGAAGTCACCTAAAAAGTATGCAAGAAGTCCAGGGAGACATGATGGTGCCTTTTTCAGTTTCCTTTGGCTTTCTTTTTTTCCCCTCTTTTCTTCAGTTAAAAAAAGTAAGGAAAAAAAAAAGTATATATAGGATGTCTAAGAGGGATTGAACAGAGCATTGCATAACTTCAATTTCCTTACATATAGGCATTTAAAACAGCAAATACTTTACTTATCTATAACATCTTCATTATCAGGTAAGTAAGCCTTGCAGCATGCCTGTGCATAGTTACATATTATTACTTGAATTTTGCATGTGGATAAACAGAAGCACAAAATGAAATTATCTATCAAATATCCCATAGCACATCACTTGAGACTGAGAAGTAAGCGTACATCTTTACACTCAGTTGCTTTTCCTAGGCACTGGACATACATCCTCCCTACTAAATTTTACATGTCAAAGTGCAGTTCAGCAAGCATTTAAGGATGGATTTCTCTTAAAAAAATAATGTTTTATAACATTTTTAACAACCTGTTAGCGTTCTGTACTCCTTCTTACCCAAAGGATACTGGTAATTAGAAAAATACAGTTTCTATTTGTGTACATGGCATATCACAAATAGGAATAATTTCTGGAGTGAAATACAGCAAGCAGATTAACAGCATAAAATAATAGATTGCATGTAGTAGGACACTGGAGAGCAGACTGGGGAAGTGTGCAGTATCCAACTGTCTAGATGAAACTCCAGTGTGAATTCAGTAAGTGTTAAGTTTATACAAACTGTTATTTTTGTTGAAATGCAGGAGTCAATACCCGTGTTTCATGAAAAATTATCAACTAAAATGGGGTGTGATTCATTAAAAGTACTTAGTCCTTACTGTAAATTTTCTACTCGGATCTTGAGGCATCTTGAAAAAGAGAAAGTGCAGTGTGAGTAGCGAGTTAGACTTAGAACATGTGTGCTCCTTTGATGCTGCTGTAATAATTTACAAGTTATCTAACACCCAATATCTGTGGTTTCCTTCTATTTTGATTACTTTTAATTTTTGATTTCTATCGTATGAAGCAGTTCCCTTCAGAATGAGGAGGAGGAAGAATGTATGTTGAATACGTGATGGGTATGCCTCTGTGTTAGGATGTGCATCTTCAGTCACAAGGTTGGAGGACAGAGAACCACACGTTATATCTTACTTCTTACTTGAGTAAATGAATTTTGTAACACCTCTCAGCCGTGATGAGGACTCCGTGTGTGGGTTAATGTCTCTCTGTTAACATTTAGTTGCTATATTAGTCTTTGTTCTTAGTTCCTACCAAATAAGCAGATGGAAAACCAGGCAAACCAGTAAGTTTTACTCAAGTTGGCCCCACTTTCCCAGTTTTAATCAATGCCTTCATTTGTCACAGGATACTGCTGTTCATTCTGCTCCCAGTAAAATGAAGTGCAGTCTGAACTTCATCGTAGTTTCAGCATGATGCAGGCTCAAATGGATACTTCTGTTTCTAAACTGTTAAAATCCTTTTGTGTACTGCATGCCAGCACACTAATGTTACTCCTATAGTGCATCTCCAAGATATTTGGAGAGCAGCTTTTTGTTCCTAGAGACAGCTCTGCATTGTCTGAAGTTTCTCTGTCCCCATTAGATTAGTTTACTAAGAGTCCCCAAATTGTTTCTAAACTGTACTTCCAAGACAGGTGTATGATTAGTTAATAACTTGCAGGCCAGAATGTCCAGCTCTGCCTGATTTTTAGGAGTTGTAGTGGTAAGAATTTTATAATTTATCTCCAAAACTCTGTAGCCTGTGGCTTTTTTTGCCAGCTGAAATGTAATGACTGTCCCAGAGTTCTACTTCTGTGGGTGGGTGGCAGGATCTTCTTGGAACAATTAGATTTTGTCTAGGACTTGAGGTGGAATTACATCTATAGTGGGGGAAAAAACAAACAAATCCAAAACAAGCCAAATCCAAAAACTTGGCCTTCTGATAATCCATCATCTCCTTTCATCAATCCCATCTACTCCCTGTATGCCTTCTGTCCTCAGCAGTTCCTCATTGAGAAGGTTAATCTTTGTGCTTAGTACTTGGGTCTAATCTGCATGTCTATTGAAACACTCAGATTATTTCCGAGCTGGCTGGGTCCTTGTGGGAGAGCTGACAGAAAAATACACTGCTTAGTGTGTCAGTAACATGCTTGCAAAGTGGATGAGTTAAACTATGTAAAGTTAAATCATATAAAATAAACTTCCATTTGCATTAAAGGGCAAAATCTTAGAGCAGTTCCAGAACTGGAGTACAGTTGTTTTCCTGTGTTTGTTTTTGTGATATCTGGAGATGGTAAAAATTACATCTAGGTTATCTGAGATTTTAAAGTTAGAAGTAGTGTTATCAAAGCAGCACTCTAATTTTAAAAATTTTCTGTATTTTAAAATATAACTAGAACTGTTAATTCATGGTTGCTGCTCCTCATGCATGCTTGCACAGTTGGCAAGTATGTGCTGAAGAAAATCAGGTAAATTCTTAACATTACTTCACATTGTGTGTAAAAACAACGGAATGTTCGCGAGACTTACAAAATACAAGTATTGCAAATTAACATATTTTCTAAAGTCGTAAAAATTCTAAATTACAGTTCACTAGAACTTTAGCTCCCTGTATCTGCAGAATACAGCTTTACAAGTATTTTGGAAAGCTTGATGCTACTCTGGAATTTGTACAGAATATTTAGTTGTGCACATGTCAGTAGAAGATCTGTATAACCCAGACACTGTGAATGAAGCATACTTGACAGTTGTTCCAAAAGTAGCAGCCACTGGTAGATCTGCAGTAAACCATCCAAAACAAACTGTCACTAAAAACAGCAGTAGGCCACCACATAACAACCACAAGAATTAATTTAACAATTGCAGTGGTTATGACCTTGTACATTCAGCCTTGCACATCCCTGTACCTCTGTGTTTAAATTTACCTGACCCCCAC